>NC_089277.1:8174915-10844915 GCF_963678975.1 Dysidea avara
AGTATGCATGAAGTCACTATATACAGCAAGGTGGCCTTTTGCCAAAGTTTTGAGCAAACAATCTATTATTATATAAAGCTAAAATGCTGTCCGTCCGACCGTCACACTGCTTACTCACTGCTTACTCACCGTCACACTGCTTACTCATTTCAGTTACTCAATTTTAAATAATTAACTTTTTGAGATTGAATTTGGTAGTGATTTTGAATAAATGTTTATGAAACTATAGCTAATTCAATGCAGTATAAGGAAATTTTGAAAAATTTACTTTTTGGGAATGATATTGATAGTAATTTTGACTGCCATTCACGAGAAACGTGAATACTCTTTGCAGCATCTAGCTAAACCTAAAGATAATAATTACCTCTTTACAACCCAATTTATGATTTAGACAAATAAGCCAAGGTGGGAAAGTTTTTTATCCATCCACATTTCCGGCTCCAACTAAGTAAATGTGTCACTGTTAATTGGTACTTACTCTGTACATACACTACCATCATTATATGACTCTTCTTTACTGCTTTAATTTGCTACCTTTCATCATCATCAGCTGATTCATCACCAATTACTTCCTTGGTAGACACATGCAGTCTACAGTAGAAGGGGTAGATAACATAGTTCTACATATAAATCTGGCTATAGGAGATTGCATACTTGCAAAATCAACTATCACTTGTTTAATTCTAATTAATGTACACCTCACTAAAGGAATTTTTGAGGATAGTGGGATTAACTTCCTCTGGGGGATCAATTGGCTTGAGAATCATGTTACACCAAGTAAGAATATGTATTACTATGTACTAACTAATGTTTCATGGATGTTCTTTGCTGAGGAGTACTGTAGCTACCTTATACTTAGCTAGGCTATCGAGGCATACTAATTTACAAAAATTGTTATCAAGGTATACTTCGTATACCCCCATATACCCTCAATTCGAGCACTGCATGTGGTTGCTTAGTGTGCAATACTTACAAGTGTGTTGCAATGGAATTGATAAACAGCACATCACAGCAGACATAAAAATAATGAAACCATCCACCACTGTATAATTATGTATATTCATCAAGTTTCATTGGGGAATATCAGCCGGTACATTGTTAGAATTTGATACCACAAACATTAAACTTGATAGCATGGCAACCAGGAGACAAACTGTCTAACAATCTTACCTAACACATTAGACAGGCTGCATTCCATTATGTACACTAAAGTGTCAACAAAACAAGACAATATAGAACCTATAGAACCATTTTTCCTTCCTTTCCAAACACAACTGTTGTATTGCAAGTCTTAATACAATGGATGGTGCCTCTTAATTACAAGTACAATTAATTAGTACCACCATATCACCATCAAAAATCCATATTGGTACAGAACACTAATACTATGCATTTTGTAGCATTGAACAGCATAGCATTGTTACATTAGAGTACTACATAGCAACTGTATAATTATAGCTAGCTACATCCTATGGCTACTGTATTACCTCAAATTATGGTCAATCTCATCACCACGGTATTAGTCACCAGGGTAGATAAACATCATAACCACAATAAATTCCTGTTTCAAGTATTCATAGTTTTAACAGACATCAGCCTTTGGTGTGACAATGCGTGTGCGACACACAACCATGCACACACCATCAATTTTGTGTGGCAATACATGAAAAACAATCTGGTTAATCAAGTTTTTTGAATATAGGTAATTAGCCGGACTAAATTTGGATATCAAACTGGTCTAGCCGGACTGATTTTGTTTGACTAAATGGCTGGACCATTATTAGCATCATCTAAATGGGTCTACCAATAGGCATTATTATAGCCAACTCCAGCTAGCTCCTGTTTGTATAATAAAAGCCGTAGAGCAGAATAGCAAGTTATATTAATGTAGCAAATAGCCAACATGCAGTTTTAAAAGATTGCATATAGTTACCCTCTACTGTAACTAGACAGAAACCGGTGTATCATTAACACTCACCTGCAGTACTTCAGTGGTTACCAAGGGCTGAATGGCTAGTTGCACCATTGCTAAGATGTACTTATATTACAAAAGTGCATGACTGCTCCAAGCATAAGGCCACTCTAAATAAAGACTCTGTTTCCCATCCTCCACTGGGCATACATTTATGCAAGCGAGCAGTCCATTTCCATTATAAAATTGGTAGCTTTTCCTGAGCATAGCCAGCATAAAATTAAGTTGCAGGTAGACCAAAATGTAAATTTGTAGAGACTCAATGCACACTGACACGTGAGCTGACACATTATAAAATTGAAACTGTTCAGTATGCAAGAAAAAACGGAAGAATTATAATATTATTAGTGACACGGATGCAGGCAGTGGACTGGAACAGAGAATTATTTGGAGTGACCAAAGCAATGCAGTTTCATTGTAGATGCATGCATGAAGTTAGTCAACACGGACCAAATTTAAATTCGATTGACTAAGATTCAGCCAAACTTTCATTGGATGCCAAAGCTGGTTGACTGAAAATGGCCCAGCTGGGTCTGGGTATGAGACTGATGGTATTCATTATCAACTCTAACAGTTACACAACATATAAAGGAGCTTGGAACAAGGCTTAGAACCGAACCAGAGTTTATTTAACCCACAATTGTCACGGGGAGTTATAATTGTAATCTATGGTTTCCTGAAACCGTTGCTTATCAAATACTAAGAACTCACTCTGTGCTTCAGTTTACTCGACTCATCGTGATCCTTCAACCTCTTTCCCTCGAGAGTTTCTAACAAGCTCCCAAACCCATCTCGCATCCAATGCTTTTGTATGCGCCTATTCATAAACGCTCCATATAAGAGGCGCTTATCTTCCCATATGAGAGGCGCTTATCTTCCCATATAAGAGGCGCTTATCTTCCCATATAAGAGGCGCATATCTCTGAGCTATGGCGTCATGGTATGCTCACAGGGTATGTTATTTCATACCAATATGTTAGTGTGATATGCTAACGTTTTTAGTATGTAATGCATGCAGATCTGTTTCATACCTTCTAGTGTAGCAACTCAGTATGCAATGCATACAATTTTGGTATGAAATGCACTCAGGCTTTTTAACAGTGTATGACTCATACCAGGAGCTTATAAGTGCCGAAGGCGCGAATATGCAGTTGATTATAGTACTGTATGGAGAATACGATATGTGGCATCGCTTTGATCCTCCCACGCAAAGTACAATTTTTAATATATGGCACCAGACCTATAGTTCAGACCAAAACCTTTGAACTTATTATTGAGGTTGTTGTGTCCTTAATTTAGAGAGTGTGTTAAGAGATATTTTACTGTACGATGCAAAATATGTATTCATGAGTTCAACACACACCGCACACACACACACACACTACACACACACACACTATACACACACACACACACACCTTTAATACTCCAATAAAAGGTACAAAATTACTTCTCTGCAAACCATGTTTGTATAGATCTACAAAACAGGATAAACACATACTAATTTAAGTTATATGTGGCTTATACAACAGTATCTACCATCAGGGTGCCTATTAGAGGTGGCCACCATAACCACTCTATTGTTGAAAAGTGTAGTAAACAATCTTTTCAATATCATCGCATCAGCTATATCTGTCACCTGAGTATGTAGGTAGTGAATTTAATAAAACACATCATAATATTGTTTCTTTCTTTATATGGACTCAATATGAAAAGAGCCAATCTGATCTGCTTCAGTTTCAGCTACATCCCACTCATATGCACATATCAACTCACCTATATACAGAGGTGGGGGTTGGTGGGTGTGTCTGACAAAAAACCCACCCCTGAAGACAGCTTCATGTTACAAATCTCCACATATTTTACCCAAGGAATCACTAACAGTATTGCCTCTACTTGTTAAACTACAAGTAGTTACAAATACCCTGGGGATGAGTTCAAGTGACAAACCTCCAACAAACCCCCATCCGATACCCAACCTGTCCTGAGGCATAACATTGATAAGAGCATTACAAATGAAGAATAGTACAAGTGTCTCTGCAATCAATCCATGGAAATTAATGCACTGAAACCATCATGCATTACGCCAATCAACACCAACGTGGTAGTGGAGAAAGAAATGGGACACAAAGGAGGACAAAGGTAAGTCCATGATGCATGTACTGTAGCTACTACAGTTGGCAAAAAGGCACGTCTTGGGCTGAAGCAACATCAAATGGTGAAGAAATCAAACAAGTAGCCTTATCCATAGTAGTTAGTTGGAGGCATCAGTCAGTCAGCTAGTCAGTGGGTTGGTTGGAGCACTGCTCAAAAGCATAATGCTCAACTGTATAAGCATAATAGTCTTATGTGTATACCAGTGGCATAATCAAGGGTGGGCCTGGGTGGGCACGTGCCTTCCCTGGGACAGCAGTGCCCACTTGCTAATGATATTAATTTACAAACAAGAAATGAGTAGTGCATACCTTGGCAGCACCATAGTGTAAATCAAAAGCTGATGTCGAGACAAGTTCAATAATTATATCACGTGATCAGAGTAGCTTCAATGTTTTCTATTTAATGCATGGCATCACGTAATTCAATTTTAGGCAGGGGAAGAAAAGCACAATGAAGGAATCCAGTTTTTCCACATCTGGAAAACTGAGTTGTGAGGAGCAGCACGGATTCTGTTGTTGACGAGGTTATAAGTGACCTGAGTGATAAACGAAACATTAAATTCTCCTGTGTTAGACAAGTCGGTTGGAGATGAAAGATTCAGTGGTGACTGAATTAAGTCATACAACTATCTTAAGAGTCAGGCTGGAGTAGAATGAGTTGTGTACAAGTGCAGATGAGCTAACAGAGAACAATACAAGGAGGCATAATGAGTTAGTTTTCATTTCTAGCTTCTATATCATTCATGCAGTAGCATTAGACTAGTGAAATAAGATGCAGGAACAGCAGTGTAGCATATCATTTGTGCACTTTTGAAACAATTTTAAATCAAATGTATGTAGAGTCATGACTCAGAATGCAGTTCAGGGGAGTATCTAGGATTTTTGTAATGGGTTTCCATAAGAATGTGGGCAGCTATACAGTTATAACAAATATTATGTGATTGGATCTACGAAAACTGGTCTTACCGCCCAGGACAGGAAGTTTGATTTTTCCCACACAAACACAAAGCTTTATGAATGCACTATCTAATTTCACTGTTATCTTATAGCCTTTCCAAACTTCTAAGTTTGATGAGTCGTAACTTATCTGGTGTTTAGCCTATTGTCTTAAACTTACATCCAGAAATAGTGCTATGTTAGGAACGTAAGGCGACCAAATTTCAGGCCAGTACTATATAGTCTCAATCTAAGTTTGGGATTGCAAAGTGCATGCAATTGGAAAGACTATATATAAGACCCCTTTTCGCAGATGGAGTTATAGTTATCATGAGAGCAGTACATTTTTCATCATGCTTACACACATGTGTATTAGCCACTATAGAAACCTGCAAGAAACATAATATGAAGTAGGGAGTCTATAGGCATTTTTAAAAAAAGTTTACAGTGAGCCAACTCCAAACAGAAAACATAAATAACAAACAGTCACAAGAGTTCATCAGCATAAAAATATTTTTTGAAGACATACCATAGATTCTTAGTGTAAAGGATCTATTGCGTATACGCTATACAGTTACTTATTTACAAATGTACAAGATATTATTTTTCATTGAAAATGTACATAAGCACTTTTGTGAAGACATATAGCTCTACTATACCAATCATTAAACGATAAACAGAATCCCATCAGTGATTAGCTGCTAGTAATTCTACTAATAAAAACAATTAGAATGGCTCATAACAAATTCCTCTGGCTAGGATAGATCAGATCCTAAGATGCATTCATAGCTTAAAACTTTATACTATGGCATTGTTTCAAAATTTTACTGCATAATATGCATAGTTTGCAAGTAATGGGGAGTCATACAAGAGTTTTAATGAAAGTGACCAGTTTATTAGGTTGTTGGGTTCAAATTGAAAAGTAAATAAACTGGATGTTCTGTATATACCTTACCAAATATCAAAACATGTTGTTTACATTGTAGCTGGGCATGGTGCGTAGCATGCAGAACAATTATTCAGTGGAGATCAGTGTATCTACAATATTTAACATAATGCAGTCAGTCATCCAGTATTATGCTAATCACAGAGCCCTCAACTGGTAGAAACCACTTTGAGTGAGAATATAAGTGAAAATAAGTAAGATTGGTATGAAAATGAATGAGATTATGTATAGAGGGCAGAAACCTCACCTTCCAGTGTGTGAATTACATTCCTAAATATGGATTTTGTCTCTAGAGACCCCTTTAGGAATTAGGAATTTAATTCATTGCAGACATATCTGATTTTTGCACAAAACTTACGTATGCAGATTTGAATCACATACAGTAAGGGATTATATTGTACATATAATGCATACATAGTTATTTTATCATTTATTGTTTGCTACCGTACACGGATGTTGCTTTCTTTGCAGATTTGAGCACCACTGCTACAGGACTGTATTTATGGCAGGACTCTGATATAACAGAATACATGCAATAACTATACATCATGGAAATGACTTTGTATTATAGCAATGGGTAATTGCAAAAACATAATGTGGCTAAACAACCCGGCCTAACATGGGAATGTAATCACCTTACTAGAGAATATGTGATGTTACTAAAAAATGGCTGCTTTGGTTCGAGATTGCAGATTAATGAGTCAGAGAAATGAATGCATGAGTTTAGAGGTGTTATGAGTGAGAGAGTGAGATTTCGCTTCGATGTATGGACTCATGCAGAAGGTGTAAGAGTTGAGAGCTTCATACTTTGCACAAATGTTCCCAAAAACTTGACCATGTCAAGAATAGAGACTAGTTGTATAGACTGAACAGTGTCTTTATTCAATACTAATCCACGCAAAACAGCCAAGCTTTGTAAAAAGGCTGTGGCCTTCAAAAGCCTGGGTGAAAAGTTATGAAATCAAAAGTGCTGCAATGATGTGGATTATAATAAATTTGAATAACATGCACTACCCTGTTGTTTCTCAATTGTTAAATGCCAAGTGAGTTGGAAAGGGAGCATATTCCTGATGTACATAAATGAAAATGAAGAGCAGCAGCAGCAGCTTCAAGACTTGTTGCTCGCTTTGTCTAGTGAATTTGTGGGAAATATACTATAGTCAAACCTACTTCTGTCCATAATTAATCATGTACAAATATTTATCAGGTATGAATTACAAAATCCCTGAATTGCAAAAATTTATTATGCATTATTGCACAACACAATAAAATAGTAATACATAGTTGGTTAATTCCAGATGAGTTAGCTAGCTGCATGAAACCTGGTTTTTAGAAGTAGTACAACATCAACTTGTTTCTATTATTTCTAATCATTATGTTTTGAATCCAAACCTTAATCTTTTTGTAGTCCACTATTTAATTCATCTTACAATCCAATGTAGTAATTATAGACACTTTTAATTTTGTCTTTCGCTATCTACATAATATGTGACCGGATTTGATAAAACCAGGCTTCCACGCACATCTAGTTTTATAACTTTGGAGGACTACTACTCAAAGTAAGAGAATACAGTAACCTTCAAAGTTTGAACTATCATTGTACAATGTTAGATGATTATGTAAAAAATCAGGTCAATAGCATTTATAATACTTAAGTTACAGTTGGACAAAGTGTGAGAATTGGATGTGTGTGAAAGCCTGGTTTTGTCAAATCCAGTCACATATAGTCATACAGTAAGGTGCTTTAGGGATCATTCAGGTTTGGGCTTTCTTGTCCAAAAATATCACCCTAAACTACCAGCCTCATATTTCCTTCATAACAGTTGGCAGCATTGGTTAACAAAGTGCTAAGTAAATTATGCAGGACAAAATCTTTTATACCTTGACTATCTACATATAGTTTCTAGGAAAACAAGGAAACAGGTGATTCTGTGTACAACAGCTTGAACATTATTTGTGATTGGGCCTGCATAAACAGGGCATATGTATGGGTACAAATGATTTTTGCCTACATTTATCAGATTTCCATTATTTTTGTAACTTATTTTAGCCACGGTATGCTATGACAATGCTTATTTGTGACCGCATTTACAAAAAGGGGTCTTCCACACACATCCAATGTTATGAACTTGGAAGACCATAACTTTGTTTTCAAGAAAGATACAACCCTCAAATTTTTTCCACCCATTAACCTATGTTGGTGCTCACCACTGACCATGGCAAATTGCAAGTCAGTAATGTTTCCAGTCCCAAGTTATGACTTGTCAAAGTTCGTAAATTGGATGTGTGTGGAAGACCCCTTTTCACAAATCCGGTCACATTTCAGCTCTTAGTAGCTACGCATTTAATTGGCTTTATGATGCAAGTTACAGAATACAAATATTCTGTTCCAATACTGAGATATGACATGTAGTGTGATGGGGTGTAGTTTGTGACCACATACCCAGTTTTCATAGGTCTGGTCACATTAATTTTAGTGTATAGTATATCATCTATTTTGATGTGATTATTGCTCCTTTGGAAAGCAGTTTGTGCACTTCCTCTGTTATTAGGTGGCTGTTCCTTATTTCTATAGTAGGTAGGACCTTCTGAATTGGAGTTGACACCAACTATATAATAGGGATGTACTGATGTACCGATATAGTATCGGATAGATCTTGAGAATTTTAGCAATAATACTGTATCGGTAGAATCGATTTTCTGTTGATGCAGGGTGTGATGCCACCGATTCACGATACCAATCTTTCTAATCACCGTTTCTTCAAACATACTACACTTCTTCTATAATTTCTCTGCTCTATTTATGAAATAAACTAAAATATAGTGATCTTTCTCCATTGAGACTACAAGAATCCATATAAACGTGCAAGTTTGGTATTTTAAATACTGAAGCTTACCCTTGAACTTACCAGAGGTCCTTGGAAGAACACAATGAATAGAGTTACACCATATCCAAAGGACTAAACTATTAGAATCTCTCCTACAAACCATTTCAGGCAAGTCTTGGTAGGAGCATGCATTAAAATATTTAAATATTTGTGTGCGGGGTGCTGTCACTGCTGATTGTCTGGGTGGTCTAATTGAGGCCACACCATCGGGTATTGAATCCAATAACAATGCTGTTATCATCACTCAGTTAACAATTGACCAATTAGCTTAGTCTGAGCTTATACAATGCTATAAGAACTACCTGTACCAGATCAGTTGTCATATTAGATAGCTAACTGATGTCAGATCAGTACAATATCGGTAGGATCGATAATACATTTCCTAGATCGTATCAGTAAAGCTCAGTAAGGTTGAATCGGTATATCTCTGCTATATAACACCTGACCACTTGTAGAACCCATTGGTCAACTGTAATCTGCCAAATGCTCAAACAATATGGCGGTTAATATGTTTGTTGTTGATGAAGAGTAGGCTGTAGGACCAGGTGTCCTACAGACCTTCAGCTCTACAAAGTAACTTTAACTACATACGTGAGATGAAAGTGCTAAGTGAGTAGTAACTATTACAGCTATCTATAGGGAACTACTACATTGGTAGGAAAGATGTGGTAGGGAGCAGATAATCTATACATCCGCAATAGTTTATCTGATGTGGCTCGATGTGGATTGTGCTTGTGTCAGACTGAAATAGAAGTTCTCCATGTTATTCATTCAGAACATCAAATTAAGGTGTGAAAGTGTTTTACTGTGAAACATTTTCTTTAGTAAAGTAAGTGGCTAATATATTAATTATCTCTTTCCTAAGTCATCTTTCCTTACTATAAGGAAAGATTATAAGGAAAGATTACTTAGGAAAAATATTCATTTGCCTTACTTATTTTCGCTTAATCATCTTATGCATCATAAAAATTTAATTTGATGCTAAAATTATTATTGCATCATTACCTGTAACATTATACAACATGATGAAAATAAATTATACAGGGAAATATTCTTTATACCTTAGCTATCTAGTTTCAGGTAAACAAGGAAAGAGGTGATTCTGTGATATAGCTAGCTGGAACGTTATTTCTCCTTTCACATGTTTATTGCTTCCTAGCCTTCCTTGGATAGCAGTTTGCATACTTCCTCAGTCTGTTATTAGGTGGCTGTTCCAAATTTGTATGATTCTATAGTAAACGTGGCCTTCTGAATTGGAGTTGACACCAACTACAGTTTATATAACACCTGACCACTTGTAGAACCCATTGGTCAACTGTAATCTCCTGCCAAATGTTCAAACAATATGGTGGTTAATGTGTTTGTTAGTTTATGTTTTGATGAAGAGTAGGTTGCAGGATGTGGCCTGGTGTCCTATAGACCTTCAGCACTAGAAAGTAATTTTAACTACATACATGAGATGAAAGTACTAAGTGATTAGTAACCACTACAGCTAGGGAACTACGCCTACATTGGTGGGAAAGATATGGTGGGGAGCAGATAATCTATGCATCCACAATAGTCCATCTAATGTGGCTCGATGTGGATTGTGTTTGTGTTAGACTGAAATAGAAATCCTACGGTGTTTTCACTTTATTCATTCAAAACATCAATTAATTAAGGTGAAAGTGTTTTACTGATCATCTTCTTTCATACAGTAGGTAGCTAATACCATTTGCCTTGCTCACTTTTGCTTAATCATCTTATGCATCATAAAAAAAAATTAATTTGATACTAAAATTATTATTGCATGTACCTGTAATATTATACAAGCTGATAAAAATAAGTTTAACAGATTTATGCTTATCATCATCATGGTATCCTTCCAGTAAACTTTCATGGACTAATGGTTACCACTAATATTTATAAGTATGTACTCTCCATCACTTGTGAGAACTGGTATACATACCGTACTAGTGATACCAAATATGGAGGTAAACAAAAAGTTCCTGGGTTGGTGCAAGTCATGTGGTTGTTACTATGACCATGCAGTCAGCAAATTGTAATTATGTTAAACTTTATAATGTACTATATCCCTTCAGTATAGTGGTGAAGAGAAGCCATGTGTGCAGTTTAAAACTTAAATTATTTAATAGTTAAAAGCTATATTATGATAGCACATATAGCTACATGTGTAAAGACTCAAGTATTCATGGAGTTAACTGATAGCAAATGATTCTTAAATAAGGGCATAAAAGAAGGCACACAATATTGTTACAATGTACATTTGTACACAAAATCAAAGAGAACTGGCCAGACCAGCTAATATGAGAGTATGATCAAATAACAAACTGACAATTACAAAGTCAGTTGTTCCATTCTATGCCAACTGCATGGTGGCCTGTTTTATCCCGCTCTCTTACAACCTCCCTCCTCTTATATCAACATCCAGGAAAGGGCCTCATCACTGACATTCTCTGAGCCGCTGCAATGCAGATCTATTATTTGAAGGGTTGCAAGGTGAGGCTCCATCTACTGTTCCTATCCTAACTTATCCATCCACTGCTGTTCCCTTGGAAAAAGTTTCCTGCTGAAATAAGCTACAGGATGGTCCACTCCATGTTTATCGTTTTGACTTAGCACTGCTCACATACATAGTAATAATGACATTGACAAGTCCTAGGATTCTTCTTAAATGCCAACTCTAAATAGAGGCTATTGAGGTCATGGATATATTGACATCATGTGTAAATTTTTTATTGTGTTTTACTGCAGCTGAAACATATTATACTATACAACCAGCTAAATTACCTTGGGAATCACCTCTTTTCAAACTTCAACTTGGACATCAAATGTAGTTACTCTTTCTTGTGCCCTTGTATCAACTGTAGGAAGCACCCAAGAGCTCCTATCTTTGACTTGCTTTTAATATAATTTTAATTGAACTTAGTAATAACTTTATTACTTGTAACTCTTAGCCACTGGTATAGGATCTCAGTGGACCATTGCACATTTGGTTTCAGTGGAATGGAATGGTTGAATGGAATGGTGGACTGGAATAGAATGATGGACTGGAATGGAATGGAGCTTTGGTGATTTTTATTATATTTATAAAGACCACCTTCTAACAAAGACCACCTCTTTAAAAAGACCATTTAACTTTAATGTTGAATGCATCCCCATAAGTTATGCACCGCATTCAGAGTGGATTTATCTGATTTTTATGGCAAAACATACAAAACTGACATGCCCATCAAACTTATAGTAACTGATCATGATGGAACTGTAACTTTAATTGGCTAGTAATTTAACTACCTTTATTCTCCTCTTAAATGACTATTGGGAAACATACCAGTTTACTAGCCAATTAAGGGAATTTTTTATAATACAGTCAGTCAATGATATACACCTCATATATCTGAATTTGTGACCTGGTCTGCAAAAAGGAGTCTTATAGCCTTTCTAAATTGTGAAATTTGACTTCCTCTTCTTTTCATCCTATCAACTTCATATTACAGTAAGCCATAATGCTATGTTTGGGGTACAAGGGGACCAAATTTCAAGGTGATACTGAATTCACAAAAAATAAGGTACAGGATGTCAAGTACATGCAATTGAAAAGGCATTTATGATGAAATATAGTTATAGCTATATACCTCATACAAAAACAGCTTGGCTATACAAAAAAATGTGTCCACAAAACAAGACAACTAAAGGAGCTAATATCTGGTGAGGCTGAGATATACTGGCAACTAATAGTAATCTTGGTCCTTCTACACAAAATGTGTGGCCGGCAGGACCGGCACATAATTTATTTTGTAAGACTGTCTTATAGGGATACACTATAAAACAGCAATTCAGATACTAAAGTAAAACAGTCTTCGTAAAGTGGTGGTCTTTGTTTGCAGGTAGTCCGTTAAAAGAAGTAACCACTAGTTGAAATTACCTGAGTACCATTCCATTCCACTATTCCAGTCCATTCCACCATCCCATTCCACTGAATCCAGATGCCCTGGACCACCAGTGCTGCTCTTGCAGCACTGTAAAACTTTTTACAACTCTCTATCAGCCACATGCTCTGTATGTGTCATTGCCGTATACCACAACTATCATATTTCATTCATGGGGGAAATCTATGACATTTCTGTTAAGAAGCATAGTGGGTACCCACACAAAGTTGATATGAAATTTCTGGTTTCTTTATGTTATTATATGTATTGGACAACAATATAAAAGGATCATACTTTAAGAGACTAGCATGTCAAAGCAAATGTTGATACAGTAGTTTGAAATAAGAAGATATGAGCCTTCTAAAGAGTACTGTCGCTATTCTGATCCTGGTTGGGATAGTAGCTGGGCAGACCACCTGTCCTTCTGAAGAGTTTGTGGAGGATCGTATGGAAGCAACTGAAATGGTTGAACAGTCTGTCAGGATGGTATTTTCAAGATTGCTGAATGACACTACCATTGCTAATGGCTCCTTAACAACCATGGAGGCATACGAGCACATTGGAGCCATTGTAGGTGCAACCACATCAACCAATGGTTTTGTATTCTTCCAGGAAGCTGTAAATGAAATAGCTGCAGCTACCTTTGATGCATGTTCAGCTCCTGGGCGTCCCAGACCTAGACCAGAGGAAATTCCTACCCTTACCAGCAGCTTCATTGCCTTAACAGATGCTGGCAATGTTACACAAGCCAGAGAAATCTATGGCAAACTGCTATGTTTAAGAGATATCTTATCAGCAGAAGTAGGCAGAAGGAGACGAGACGACTCATTTGAACTTTTGGAAGAATTCTTTGATTCTCTTGATGGAACTAGACTAGCCACCATATTTGCATATATTTTTCTTAATCCCATAACCTTGGGTTTTGCTGTAGATGACACTGGAAGTATGTCTGCTGAAATTAGTTCTGTCCAAAGGCTGATTCGTTCATTTATCACAACTGAAAGAACTGAACCAATAGCTTACATTTTGACCACCTTCAATGATCCAGGTATGTACATGTTAAATATCAATGAGATACTGTAGTTAGATGCACATGCTATTGTCTCCTATGCTGCAGATGTTGGAACTCCACAGATTTATTCTTCCACCAGTGTTGATGAATTGACTGAACTTGAGAGAGAAGTTAATGCCTTAAGAGCACATGGAGGAGGTGACTGTCCTGAACTTGGCATGACTGGTATCCTCAATGCTCTCAGTCTGGCTAATCCTGACTCCAATGTCATTGTACTAACGGATGCTTCTCCTAAAGATGTAGAGAGGAAAGATGAAGTAATAGCTAAAGCTGTTGAACTACGTAACTCTATTCACTTTTTCCTCAGTCGTGATGGCTGTGGTGACTTCAGTCCATACATGGATGTTGCTGAGGCAACATTTGGTGTTGTAGTAAATCGCATTGATGAGTTTGAGGCTTTTGCAGAGTTTGCTGACAGAGTAGGAAGATTTTTCATGGGAGATGATGGTGATGCACGAAAGAGAGATGCCTCATCAGAGCACTGTTTTACATTCTCCTCATCACTGTTTACAACATCAATCAATATTCTCTTCACTTCTGTCACTCACCAAATTAATGTCACCAGCCCCTCTGGAGTTAAGACCATGATATCTACCAGCGGATCTGTTGCAACTTACAGTAATGATGAACCAGAAATAGGGGAATATACCATGTGTTCACTAGGACGATTTAACCATGCCATATCTCTAACATCTACTTTGGATTTCTTTGTAGAACACTTTGAAAAAAGCTTTGGAATTCCAGTACCAGGTAAGTTATATGCGTAACAAATACACCACACTGAACATTTGGAATTTTTAACTACATGGCACATTGATAATTTTTTTGTGAAACAAGTTGGAATAGCCCATGATATTAAATCATAGTGAAACAATAAGAAGCATAAGAAGTGTTATATCTCTACTGTGCTCAAATTACTGTAACAGAAATGCACAATAGGGACGTAGCTAGCTACCACTTCTTATTGCTTTTTATATTAGTTATGGTGATTTTAATATCATAGGCTTGTTTCAGTACTTTTATCAATATGCTATGGTTCCTACTCTAGTTGAATATTCTGTACTTATTTGTTGGCTTTTTGTAATTAGTAAATATTTATGACTGGTGACCCCACACATAGCTACGGCATACCAATTTTGTTAAGCGCAGAGATTCATTCCGTGCGATTAACCGCGCATACACGGATATTTATGCACACGTGAACTGGTTCCATGGATAGTAGAGGGCGCGTTACAGTCACGGTCTTGTATCCTTAGGTTAGGGTTCAGCTTTATCTAGTAATTTCATTAAGGGTTACGTTTGGCTTCAGCCATAATTTCATCCATTCAATACACCTACTACTAGTACGAGGCTACGCCGCTAGCTATGGCTAGCTATCTTGCAACTTAAAGTACGGATAAACTAGGATTTCGGAAGCTGCAGCGGTGGTATAGTGGATAGAGCTGTTGCGTGTTTACCGAAAGTGACAGTGACCAGTTCAAACCCAGCATTTTGCTGAATTTTTTCGTTAATTCACTGAGAAATCTTAGCTACAAGTCATAAATGAATCTCCCCGCATAACGCCGTCCATCAGAAATGGCACCGCGTGTCTCGCCGCGTGTCCTGGCTTTATCAATAATGTTATCGTCTGAAAAGTGAAGTAGCTATCCGTTATAGCTACTTTGTTGTCAGCTACGTTGAAGCATTTCGAATCAAGAACTGTTCAAACAGCAACTCTGCAATCCCTTTTTACTAAAAGAAAAAAAAACGATACCGCGCCTCAGTTATATGTTACACTGCTGGTATTTAGTCGCTCATCATAGGTGATTCTCGGGGGGGGGGGGGGGGGGGCCTGGGTCCCCCCCTGCTGAAAAATAACTTTTTAAAAATCTTGGGGAAAAGTTGCAGTACAGATTGGCATTGTTATTTTTAGCATTTTTCATGCTTTTAGCATAAATTTTATGCTGTTTTCAAGCCTTCAAATTGCAAAAATCTTTCAGCTTCTAGAGGTCCTGGAATTCTGCTTTATATTACAGCCATACAGCAATAGTTATGCTGTTCCCTACTTGGCCCCCAGGCCTAGAATCGCCACTGCCGCTCATGGATTTTTAAGTATAGGTTAGGAACCTAGACCGAGGCTCTTCGTGGTTCTAAAACACGAAGAGCCGATCGGGGCGTGGTTCCTAACCGACTTAGAAAATGCGGACGTTATTATATTATATCGCTATGTAGGTGGAGCCATTGTGGGATTGAGTTATATGTCATTACCGCGAAATCGTCACAGTGACAGTGTTAAAATCGAGTCATGCAATCAGTAGAGAAGATTGAATTCAGTAAAGATATAATCGCTAGCTACTTCTGTTTTCTGGTGGATAAAGTGATATCTACTGCCACAAAAAAGTTAAAGCCAGCACTACCAAGGGTGAGCTGGTAGATTGTTTTCAGTGGTTAATAATCATTTGGTAGCTATAGTGCTAGCCTTCTGTGACTAAGCCAGTAAATACGAGATTTCATGATCACACCTACATAACCTTTTTAAAAGAAACAAACGAACATTCTACAAGAAAGCTTACCTCTTTAGTTCTTTTAATAGGGAGTCCATTTAAAGTACAGTAAAAGCATATTACACAGGCTTAAAACATTGCGGACTGGCTTTAATTAGAACTCCGTATTTTCCGTTTATAACACAAAACGTACCTACAACGTTACAAACCATAATCGGATTGGCATAAATGTGCTTATAAGGTAATTCAAGCTCTGTTGGTCTATAGGCTATCAGCCTATATAATATGCTTGGTAGAGCATGTATAGCAAATGTGAGATTTGCAATACTGTGAGGTCTTTTTGTTAGCAGGTTTCTAACTTGGTTAGTTACTAGCAGGTTTCTAACCATTTAGAAACCTCTAGTAGGTTTCTTCATGGTTTTTAAAGGCCTCATTATCTGCCAAAGATCAAAGCATACTATGCATAACGTTTTCTATTTTTTTAAATGCGGCACAAAAGAGGAAAAAGTGTGGTGCAACTGGGAATCAAACCCACACATCCAGGTTTAGGATACCCACACTCTGCCACTGTACCATTGGTGCTTGTTGGACAGTGCTGGTAGCTAGTCCTTTTGCTTTTGTACTATTTACATAAGTGTAACCCGCTGAATGAAAACCCGACTAATTTGCATTTTTATCAAAAGTCTTTTATAGCTTCTTTGTTATCTAGGGAAAAACCAATAGGCTGTGAAAGTTTCAGCTGTATCTGATAAACTAGTATATTAAAAATTATGAATTTAAAAATGAAGTAGGGGTCCTAGTGATGAAAAGTAGTGAAACAAGTGATGAACAATGGTAGTTATTACAGCATAGCTCAGTAGGAAATCCCTACTTTGGCATGGTATAACAATTATTTTGTGTTCAATGCCGAAGTAGGGATACCACACTGAGCTATGCTGTAATAACTACCATTGTTCACCCCTTGTTTCACTACTTTTCATCGCTTGGATCCCTATACTTCATTTTTAAATTCATAATTTTTAATATAATATTAGTTTGTTTAGTTTTATTGCTAAAGCATAAGCTTATACAACTAGCTATAAACTGCGACTGTTCTATTAGGGTGAATGCTGTATTAGAGTATTTCGAGTCAGCCTGCAAAGATGCGTGCTTTCCCAATAAGGGGCGTGGTTATAGTGGTTTCGATTGATTACAAGAGCCAGCCTTCTAACTTGAAGGTGTGGTCACTGGCTAGTTATTGCATCACCTACCTAGCCTGCTAGCATAAAGGGGTGTGTCAACGTGGTTTCAATGGATAGATCGATAGTGCGTAGAATAAAGAATGCATGGGTGTGGTATGAGGGCTTGTGGCCTATTATCGTGAAGATAATCCATACAGTAGCATAGTCTACCAAGCGCCTTAAATAATCTTGTGGCGTCTATTATGTCGCTTAAAGAAAGTGCTGATTTGAAAATTAACCCCTCGATATGGTTCCATTGGATGAAGAATAATAATAATAATAATAGCAGGTACATTTGTAAGGTTAGACAGCCTGTTACACCTGATGAGCAGGTTAAAAGAGTACAAATAGACTAGAAGACAAGCAGCCTGATTGAAGATAAAAGAAAAGATGAGGCACAGAGGGCATATATTCTTTGGAACCCCAAAAGGCACATCCCACACTGTTAAAGTTGGGTGTTCTCAAACACCCATGCTGCTGTGTTACCTAAACACCCACACCTGTTATGGTGTAGTAGGAATACCCTTGGGTGTTTGCACTGCACTAAGTTCAATTTTGAACACTTGTTGGTGTTTCTCAACACCCTTTGGTGTTTATGTACACCTGGTTTAGTAACACAATTCATTAAATTTGTAAGTCAATAAGAGCATACAGGTTAGCATTTACAAAGAAAAAAATCTTCCAGCATTGCACATACATTAAATTATGTACAATGAAGAAGGCAAAACAATGGAAGACATAATTATAGCATGTGACTCTACCACTGATGTACCTCGTGCACATGCATAAGATGTACATGGCTACTACATGCAATAGATTTGTGTAGGTGTTAATTGCAGTGACATGACAGTGTGATGGCATTATCATGTACCTGTACACTGTATTATTTCTTGTAACAACCATGCAGTAATTCATTTCAGGGCCTTTTAAAATGAAACCCACAATCGAAAGTCATGCTCATTGGTTATGTTATAAATACAAATTGAAAACTATAAGAGGTGGAAGAGTTGATAATACTGAATGTATGTATTACTATCATATATCCATGTTTCTTGTAATGTTCTTTGTGTTAATGATATGATGATGTTTGAAATTGTTCAGTGAAAATGTGATTGGCTGCATGTATAACAAAGAAAACAGTCCATTTCCATTTTCTTTCTACACTCCATGGGTGCAATTGAAGTACCCCATGGGTGTAACAGAACACCCTCAGAGGAACCTGATGTAAATGGCAACTATAGCACCCTAAAAGGTGCTTTACAAACACCTTTTTTTTAACAGTGCACTAGTGAGTTTGTGATTGTGACATAAAACAGTGGCCATATGCTGCTTCGTTTGGCCTCTAGGCTTGCGAGTGTGGCCAGTGAGTAAGTGAGTATCTATGGTGAGACAAAATGTTTTGAGAATTTAAAAAAAATCATTATTTGGCCACCAGGAAGCGTTTTCTTGCTTTTAATGCTACATTTAATGTTAGATGGACTAATACTATTCCGTAAAGGTGGTTTTTGGCATGTAAGACATTTTTAAGTCGGCATTTTGGTGGTGCGCGTCATTTCAGGTGATCCCTACTTTAAACAGTACAACCATACTGTTTGATAGTTGTGGAGTTATAGTGATAGACAGCAGGAAGTTCAAAGAATCAATTTGTACAGCGACCATGAGGAAAAAAACAGGCACTTATTTAATCAATCATAATTCATGAAGGAAACAAGCTACGGAGATCAAATATATTTCATTCACCATTACCAGGCAAATCGTTAGGCCACATAAAACTGGTCCCAAATCAATGTCTGCCATCATTAAATCAAACTGCTACCAGAGCCCATCACGATCAGAAATTTAATCTTATACAATCTTCAGTAAACACGTATCTCTATTCATTCCTACCCAGAACTATTCCCCATTGGAACGATCTATGTATCCCAAATCTATCTACCGTTGATCTTGAAACATTTAAACAATCAATTACTCCTATTTTATAATTGTAACTTATCACTTATTGTATTTATTATAACTTAGCACTCACTGTAATTTAGTACTCATTGTAATCTAGCACTTATTGTAATTTACCACTTACTGTAATTTACCACTAATTGTAACCTAACACCTATTGTAACTTAGCACTTATTGTAATTTAGTACTAATCATTATTGTAACTTAAACTAGGCACTTATGTGTACGTACCGTGTACATTAGTGTAAAATTCCTGTTGGGTATTTGCTAATCAATAAATAAATAAATATTAGTTTCTCATCCTTCTGTACTTAAAGCAGCAGTGAGGGAGGACGGATTTTTATTTTATTTTTTGTTAACTAGAAAGCTGAAGTAACTGGCTAAAATGACTCAAAATGCAATTTTCTTAGACTACTCTAGCAAGGTACCAACTATAAAAGGTGCTAATTAGCTTCCCTTAGCTACCAGTGGTGCAAAAAAATTCTTGATGAGGTAAGAAAAATAGCTATGTGGGTGGAGATGAGAAACTAATAATTAAGTTTGTGTGGCCTTAGTTACCAGTATTTCGATTTGAGCCTTGATTGAAATGCTTATTGTACTATTGTTTTTATAACTGTTTGTAGCTAGTTGTGGTTGTTTTGTAGCTAATTACTTTTGTACACGCCTGTATGGAAGAACGGCAATGTCAAATATTGGGGTTTAAATTAAAAATCAAAAAAGACATCTAAATCAATCAAAAATCAATTAAAACATGCGTAAAATTATTTTTGTATTACGCATATGTTACACAATGTATTTCAATGTGGATTCAGTTTCTTAAAAACAGAATTATGCAAACTAGTCTAGTCGGGTTTTTTCTCAGTGGGTCACAAATGTTACAAATACTATATATTGTCAGTGAAGAAGAAACCAAGGCTGAATCTGAACCTAACACTAATGCTAACCTGACGTTTGCTTGTTAAGCACAAATATAAGAAGGTGTTCAAGGTGAGCTAATGTTGGCCTGGCTTTACCACGCTTGCTTTCCTCGCTCCAACCCTAACCTGCTTTGGACGCTTGTTTTTCTTGCTCCAACCCTAACTCTCACCCAAAAACTTACCTTCATAGTTTGATACTGGAGTTATCGTGACATCTCCAAATGACTGCAGCTAAATAAATATTAGACACCGTGACCGGTGACCGACTAAATATCCACTTCGCAGGGTCTGAAAAGTGAAGTAGGCCCCATTATGATTCGTTGTTGGCTGTGTTCAACACAGTATGAATCAGGAAAATAATGCCACGTACCCCAGTCATATTATAATCTGAACAGTGAAGTAAGTTCCATTAAACTCATTGTTGGCTATGTCCAACCCATTACACAGCAGGTACAGTACACGGCATACAAATCCAGAACTGTTTGGAAAGCACCTCTGCTAACATAATGTCCACTATTAAAAATATGGATGATTTCTGTTAGGAAGGGAAGTCATTACATCTTAGCTACTATTATTAGTACACTACTGTTAATTTCAGTTCCATTTGAACACTTCCGTCCGTGTTATAATTTTTGCGTTATTGCTAATTTAACCATTTTGACTGATTGACTGAGTTTCTGACTGCTCTATCTCAATCTTTTTAATGGAATTGTGCAATCTGCAGATCTTTATAATCATCTCAAAATGCTAGCATAATTCCCGATTCCCACACATATCTATTATGCCCAAAATTATGCCAGCATAATCACCGCATTCCTAACTAGTATTGTAGTTGTAAAGATGCCTGTATATACTCTGATATTCCAATGATTTTATGTCCACCTGTAACCAATTAAACTTCATCATTTGAAAACTTTTGTTATATACACCTTTGATAAAGAAATGATACACATCAGGATGATCCTTGTACAGAACTATGGGCATTTGAAATGCAAATTTTAATAAAACCCTTTGAAAATAGCAGTTTGTTTACTACCAGGGTGAGAAAAACAATTTGTTTCATGTGGCATTTTAATGTTGCATCCACATGGTCTAATAGTATATCCAGCCTTTAAGCTATTAATAGCAGGACTTATTGCATGCCCTCCCTTTTAAAATCATTTAGTACATGTGCTACAAGCCACATAAGAAATTTGGTGCTTTTAGCAAAAAGTGAGCAGTTTTCTGGCTTAGATGCTGGACTATGAAGGCATCAGTAGTTATTCAGTCAGTCGGTAGAAAAAAACTGTTTAATAATTTGGTCAATCTGAAAGCTTGTTTGATACTAGTTTTACCTAACCAATACTGCTTCATCATCGACAGTGAAAACTGAAATTGGTGTTTGGGTGATGTAACTTGTGGGCATTGCCTATTCCTTTTTTGGTCCCTACTATATAGTTACTATCACACAGTATAACCAGATTTATCAGTACAGTGTCCAACTGTGTAATTACAGGTACTCCAGGTATTGTGACAGTAACTACTTCTCAACTTGACAATTTGTTACTGACTGACCCTGAACGACCAATAGTTCTGAAGCTGGTTTCTGAAGATGATGAACTATTGAATGCCACTAAGCTTACATTGTGTGGTGCAATTCTTACTGGGGAAAGCATCAATCCTGATGTTTCATTTTATTATCAACTACAAGGATATGATAAAGATGGAAATAAATTTTCTAAAAGAAGCTCTGCTACAACTCGCATACCCAAACCCGACTGTCCTTGCAATAATGGCGGTAGTTGTATATCCATTGTGCGATTTGGTCGTGAAACAATTCTATGCCGTTGCCCTCCAGGGTTCACTGGATCTCTGTGCCAACACAGTAAGTTTATAGTATTGATATGTCTACATCATCAAAGTCTTTGACAACATATTATACACATTATATAAATATTAAAATTATATTATTATACAGGAACTCCTAAACACTATTATATTAAAATGTTAAATGTTATCAAGAATTACTTATAAAAACATTTCTGATGCTGTAGAAACATTTGTGTGTGTGTGTGTGTGTGCCACATTAGCCAACAAGTTCAGTGTTTCCTTTGTGGTACAAAGCAATTTGTGTTGCTTTGTACTTGGCATTGAACATCTGTTTATATCAAGGTGGAATGTTATTATAGTGTCATGATCTGAGATACCAGGCACAGTAGAAAGGTTTACTATTTTAGGATAAGAGCAGAAAATAAGGTCTAATGTGTTACCTTAGGTGTACCAATTTTCTAGACTGGCATCCTTTGCTACATCCAGATTTATGTTATTTATAGCACTTCCATAAGTAGCAATGTTACCATAACCATTGTACCATATGCAGATGAATGTGATTCTTGGAAAATTAAAATCCCCCATTAACACAATATTTGGTGGAATATAACTTTGAATTGTTTATCAACTTGGCTATCAAAACACTATGGGATATAAGTCATGATTTGAAGAATGGTAGAATAAACTATGTGGATGGGAAGTTGATTCAAGGATGATAATTTAATCCAGAGTAATTCAGCTTTCGCCTCAAGCATTGGTTTTGCTGCTGCATCTAAAGCCAAACAAAGAATTCCACCCACAGTGCGGTCTTTTCTAAAGGCATTATAATTATGAGGAAATATTTCAGGTGTTTGATATGATTAATCAAGATGAAACTCGCGCCCACAAATTAGGTCATAGGCATGTGATACAGAGGGTCAGGAGCCATGCCCCGTCCCCACTTTTTGGGACAAAGTTTGCAAAATATCGAGATACTCTAATAGAGCAGTCACAGCATTCAGAGAAGTGGTATAGCAAGCACAACTGATACAGGTTTGTACATGTAAATATTGTTAGAGGACAGCTATTGCCAGCAGGTTGTGACTTTTTTGGTCTTCACTTTACAGCTAGCCTGGCCCCCCACTGTTTGGCCTGCTCCACTGCCCCTGAACTAGGTATATCAGTATTGTATTCTTCAATAAGTGCTAAAAATCATGCTCTTTTATTATTACTTCTCAAACTACAGCAGTTAAACTTAGGTTGGATTTCTTGCTGTATTCATCACTGCTGAGTTGATCTTTGGTTACATCTTTTCTGTGGACTGCAGCTGAAGCTGGTTTATTTTTAGCTTATTGGAAATCACTTAGTGGCTACAGTAGTTATTAGGCAAGTAATCTGGATTTGAGGTTACAGTTTGCTGATCTGAATTTGAGGAGTTAGCTTGTAAATGTTACATGGGTCAGGATCTAGTCAATTTTGAGTAAAAGAGATACAGGCTGTATTTCCATAAGTGGGGGGGGGGAGGGGGGGGGGGGGAAGGTTGTACGTGGTTCAGCAAAAATCTGAATCTCAAAGACATCCATACAACTGGATGTCAACAAATTAAGCTCCATTTCATTTCTCTGGATTAGGGACTTACACTGTCTCAACAGTACTGCTTCTCCAATTCTTTCTTCTGGTGAGAGGGCAGTTTTCAACCTTTCAATGAGCTGATCTTAGATAAAGCCAAAGAAACATTGCCTGATCTCTGATCAGGTATTACAATAGGTCTTGGTTCAGCTGCTGCTTCATTGAGCCTTATGACAGTCTCTGATAGAATTGCATTCAAGTGGAAAATCTGTTTGGATATTGTTAATCTTCTATTTTGTCTTTTGGTATTTGGAGGGGACTCCTTAATACCATACATTACAATGCTAAATTTTCAGTCAGGTGATGTTCGCTTTATGGATTCAGATGTTCTTGTTTGAGGCTCTACAGGACATTACAAAGCAGTAGCTGTCAGTTTGGTTTAGTCTTTTTTTTTTTTGTAGTTGTTGGTTTAGCAGAGATTCCTTTTAGTTGGGTAATGCTTTCAGTTAGAGATTCAATGACTTCTTTCAACTTGGATATTTCAGTGGTATGGATTTGCAATGTATATGGTGTTTCAGACTTTGTCAAGGTGATGAAATTCACTGATTGACAATCTCAACAATGCCTGGGTGATGTGAACTCATCGGAGCAGTCCACATTCATGGTAAATTCATAGCCATGAACTGCTCTCACACGAGTCCAAGCTTTTAAAAACTCCACAGTTTATTAGCAACACTCATACTGTGTCAATTTATTATAGTAGCTTCTTCCAGAACCCGGTGTGCTTTTGCTGGGTCTAGTTGAACACATGAACAGCTCACATGCCTCAACAGGCTTGTACAAATTGAGCGTGATTGTAATGAGCAGTTCTGGACGAAGTTACAATCATAAATGGATAGAGCGTGTTACTAATTTACTGTGGGAAGCATAGACCCATGTATGAGCAGTCCATTGGCTTGAAATCAGTACACCATGGATGTGGAATGGTGCAGGAATCGCCCAAACAATTTTGAAATTGTCAATCAGTGGATTTGCAGCACTTTTATAGCCTCAAGAATTGATTCTGCTCATCACTAAATACTTGCAAACTCATTTATTAGCTTAGCTAGCCTAAAAGCACACAACCTGATACACCTAAACTAGTCACAATCACTGCTGAGGATGGTAACGGTAGTCATGGAGATAAAGCTCTATGAGACATATACACTCACCGGTCTTTGTTTTCTTATTCTTGGACTGCTTTGTTGATTTCTTAATGATAAAAATTGTAATAATGAGCATTATTATCCTTGCAGCAATTTATAGTCACACCTTTCTCAAGATTTAAAGGTACAGCTTGGCTAAGTTTTGCATGGTTATATAATAATACACATAAGATACTCCACACCTCTGTATTATGAAGTTACATATTGTGTTTCAGGTTTTTGTAGTCTAACATGTTTAAATGGAGGCACACCTAATGATGACTGTTCAACATGTAATTGTCCAGTTGGTTTCACTGGTGTTTCTTGTGAAGTAGACTTTGACTTTTGTGCTTCTAGACCATGCCAAAATGGTGCTCTGTGTCAAGATTTAGATGATACATTTCGTTGTAGATGCAGTGGTGATTTTACTGGTACAACATGTGAAACTCCACTGGATAATTGCTACCCTGATCCCTGCAAAAACGGAGGAACTTGCATAAATGGAGTAGACTCATTTACTTGCAAATGTTTACCTAATTTCTTTGGAGATACCTGTGAAAATCGCAATTGTAAGTCATTTCCATAATCAATAAAACTCTATAACTACATTTGCTTATACTTAATGAGTGAAGTTAATGCATGCTGAATTTCTATTTAATTGTTATACCATAGCTGTGAGAGATGTACACCCAAAGCCCAAGGGTTGTGGGTATTGTGTTATGTTAGCAAGCAGCCATAGTCATGCACTCAGAGCACACGTACTCAACTGATAGGTGAAAGAATTACACAACACTCACCCCATTTGTTTTATGCACTATCATCTGATGACCAAATGTGGTTTCCATTACATTGGCAAATAACTCTAAGAACATTATTCCTAAGTTGCTACATTTCAACATGTGCCAAAAACCTATGATAGTGAGATTGATTTTTGCGGTGTAAAGTTTTTAATACTACATTAACCCTTCACTATTGTTGTAGTGAGTAACTTAATACATGAAGTTAAGTACTTAAGACTATAAGCTACTCCTTATTCTTCTTGTTTCATGATTGCTCAATGGCTGACACACCCCTCGCACAGTCACGTGCCCAATCGTTCATTTTACAGATCATTGGTCTTAGAATAATTCATAATCTAAGCTTAGCAACTACACTGAGCCTAGCCTAACTTTAAACCAAAACCCATAATTAAATTCTCTGTGTCACTCAATCTAAGGAGTCAAAGTGTATCATATCTTTGAACTGGTTGGGCATCAAAGCCACGAGCAAACCACATTCCCACAATATTGCCCAGACAATATGTCAGTTAAATCTTGAGTGGTGTCATTAAATGCCCACATTAAAATGCCATATATTCAGCTTAAATAACATGCTTGGTTTTAAAAGATGGTATGACTTTTGCTGTATGACTTACATAGGTGGTTTACAATGTAGTGAAGGTATAACTAACAATGTTTTAATTACTATCACATATTTTCATAGCTACAGGATGCCACCTTAGTGAGTTTTGCAATGATGAAAACATTACTATTCACGCTAGTAGTGCAAATGACTGCTGTGAACAAGGAGGAGCATCTTTCAATGATGGAACTGGTTGCATTACAGCCTGTGGATTGATAGGTAAGTGTATTCAATTAATATTACTATAATTAACATTCATGCATTGTTATTATATTACAACAGAGGGTGATCCACATTTCAGTGTACCATTGTTATCTAAAGAAGTTCTCTGTTACTCCATACAAGGATATTCTGGGTTGGCATTCAACTTGATCTGTAATAACAACTATGTCATCAATGCCTTGTTTGTGGACACTGAAGGAGATACTAGTGAAGCTACTTGGATTGGAAAGTTAGCAATTTTCCCACAAAATAACAATAAGTCTGATGCTGTAGTCTTTGACTCTGTTAATCAGGAAATAGTAGTAGTCAGTGATGGAAACTTGAAGGCTGCAATGATTAAACAAATTATTTTCAATGAAAATGGCACAGCAAAGTTTACCCACACAGCAAAGAAGGAGACAGGAAATCCTACTATACGTGTGATGTACACTAAACCACAAGCTAAATTTGATGTCACCTTCTACAAGAATCATCTCAATGTGGACTGGAGTATGAACTATGATGAACTTCATAACTCACATGGACTAATGGGTATGCTTTTAAGTCAGCTATTACTATTTTGTCAATTGAAATAATTAACTCAAGTTAATGTGAAGTGCAAATATAATTTAATATAATTTGTTTTATAAACAATTTAATTGTAATGTGAGAAAATTGTGACCAGGTCAAAACAATACAGCGTAAGCACATAAATTTCCATACTTTTCAAATTTTCATTCATTGCCTATGATTTTTTTCTGATTCCATGGCCTTGATATTTTTTTTGTTTTATGTACCAATTAATTTGCTTATTGGTTTTATGTGACCCGGTGAACGAATAGGGGTCTTATGGCTTTTCCAAATTGTCAAGTTTGACTAATCATACTGTAACGCCATAAGTTTTCAACATTATCACCTTCCTATTACTCCAAGTCATTACCTTGGGATATGAGGGAACCAAAATTCAGGGTGATATCACATTCACAAGTTGAGTTACAGGTTGCCAAATGCATGTAATTGAATAGGCTATAAGATCCCTTTTCACAGTAGCACATATGTAATAGTTTCAAAATGCAGATGTTCCAGTAAAGGGATCTATACTGTACTTTCACAGGATGCAGTTTGTGCTCAAATTCCCTATTTTTGCAAGCCCAGTTATTTTGGTAGATACACAGCAGTTTAAGGAAATATTTTATCGGCTTCAATTCCAATATGAAGGTATAGCTTAATACTTTAATTTGGTGAATTAAAGTTTAATAAACCAGGACTGCGAAAATAGGGCAAATGGGCACAAACCACATTTTCACCTAACAGGTTGTAACTTGATACTAGGATAAAATATCTGTTACCTGTATTATGAAGTCAATTAATAAGTGTTGAAAATAGTGTGGCTACACAGTATGATGACATTGAAAGTTATGAATCATTTGAAAAGCAGCTAGGTAAACTTCAATGTGACCACATGCCCTGTTTTTGTATGCCTGGTCATATGTACAGCTTTCTAGAACAAAATTCAAAGATTTGATACCTGAATTGCAAAATCCAGTCTTCCACCATGACACAGATTCAAATCTATGTTGATTCATAACTTCAGATTGGAAAAACCTATTGACCTTCCAACACAGCTTAAACAGATGGGATAAATGAACGTACGCTAAGTTACGGTCTTCCAAGTTCATAGAATTGATGTGTGTGGAAGACCTATTTTCATACATACTCTTTTATGTAGCTATGTATTTACTTATAATTGCAAGAGGTGTGCACACTTGTAAGCCCTTTACTTTTATATAAAATAGAGTCATCACTAGGCCTGCATCAAGTATGCCGACATAATAAAAAGCATAATAGGCTGGAGTACAATGCTGGAATATTAGGTGGATATTTCAAACTATGGAGCTTAATTCCATGAAAATAGATCGATACTACCTAATAGAGCAGTCAGTGGAAACTTCAAACTGCATTAAAGCACTAAAATACATTGAACACAGCTCCTTAGATCGATACTCTCAAATAGAACAGTCACTTTAGCGCGAAATACTCTAATAGAGCATTCACTGATGCAAATGTTCCAAGATAATTGTAACAAATGTTGCTAATTTAGGACCATAATCCAAGCATAATAGGAACACTGAAAGAGCATAATGGGTGAAAAATTTTGGAAATTCCTGAAAGCACTTTGGGCAAAATTTTGAGCATAAAATTATTTGACTCAGGCCTAGTCATCACCTGCTTGTACTGGCTATGAATACTAAGTTTGATCTCATAATGAAGCTACTATACTATTGCTTTTCCAAGACTGCAAGTTATTAACATCAAGATAAGCAGCTGCAGATGGATTATAAGAGTATACAGCCAGGCCATTCATAACTGTACACAAAAAGATGCCAAGAAACATTATATATTTGAAAAAGTAAAATAAGGTCAACAAATAATCGATTGGTATGACAGCTCTGTTCTAAGTATCCAGATGAAATTTAACTAAAACTTATTACACTCTGTTACAGGTCAGTTCATGAAAAAGGGAATCAGTATTGACACTAAGAAAGAGATGTTGCTGTATTCAGATGGTAGAGATCCTGTACCAGTGAATAGGGACTCTGTTATGACTGGAAAGTGGTGTTGGAAGGCTAAGAATTACGGGCATCAAGGAGAGGGCTTGATCGAGGGTGACATACTGGATTATATGGTACCCAACATACTTGGTGCTCCTGACAGCCTCAAGAAATACATCAAAGAGTAATTAACTTGGACTGAAAATGAACATCATTTCTGTAAACTCTTAGGCCATGTATTATTGTTTTGCTTTGTTATATAGCTTAGGATATGCATATTAATTGTATTAGTAAGTGTCATTTTGTACATTGTTTTTGTTTACAGATGATAATAACAAGCAACGAGATTCTTGAGTATCACACAAATCGTCATACTTGAAGAAATGTAACTGGGCCTGCCTGATTGGGCATGTGGGCACATAAAATATTTCTTATTAAATTTTTGTGACCGGATTTGTGAAAAGGGTTCTTCCACACACATTCGATTCCATAAATTTCAAAGACCAATTCCATGAATTTCAAAGACTACATTAACTTAGCATTTAAGAAAGATGCAAACCTGAAAGTTTCTTTCTTATATTAACTAATGTCGGTGTTCACTACTGACAAATTTTCAAGTCCATAACCTTTCCAGTCCCAAGTTATGACTTGTCAAACACTGTGAAAAAAGATGAATATAAGATGGTATATCTAATGGCTTAAGCAATACAAATAATCTCAGTATAGTCTTGCATCATACTAACTATCTTATACTTTACAATAAACCCCATCTTATATTATGGGAAACAGATTATACTTTAGTTTAATACACATTTTTGTATGGCTTTGTTTATTTAACTAAATGTGATAACTTTTTAGCTTCATCTCATTATTCATGGATTTTTGTTTATACAGACAGCACGTGACTTAAGATTTTTTTACTGTATCAAACAAAGTCGTGATGATTTTACAATAAGCGCACTTCTGCTAATCACTATATAGCTAGCTAGCTATGTTGTGATAATTTCATACGCACACATTTTCATGTGGCAAAGCATATAGCTAACTAGATGAATTAAAAATTGGAAATTTTAAAATGGGAATAGGGATCGCTGAAAAAAGCCACAAAACAAGAAGGGATTGCTGGGGTGGTAATGTAAACCACAAATCCCTATTTTGACTCTGTTATAAATCTTTAGTTACATGCTCTGTCATTTTGAAGTGAGTAGGGATTTGTGGTTTACATTACCACCGACAGAGAGTCAAAATAGGGATTTGTGGTTTACATTACTACCCAAGTTATCCCTTCTTGTTTTGTGGCTTTTTTCAGTGATCCCTATTCCCATTTCAAAATTTCCAATTTTTAATTCATCTAGTTTGTGTACTTTTTAATTAATCCAGTAATAGATTATGGGATTTCTTTTATTGATAATAAAGACTGTTGTGAATAGTGTAATTTTGCATTCTGCATAGTAACACTGTCAACATTTCAGTACACACATGAAACTGATCAAATTGCAATGTGCATACAGACTGAGAATCTCCTAATATGAGCTACAATTTACATTACTGGTACCTTTAATAGCTGTCAAATTCAGTGCAAGGATTGTAGTTATACACTTGACTGCATTATTAGAGTATGTAAGTGACTGCTCTATTAGACTGGATAACCCGCCCACGTACAATAATCACAGACTTGCAACAAAGTCATCAGCCCAGGTTAAGCTTCCTGGCCTATACTGAGTTTAATAAAGACGGATTCTATTAGCCACAAGTAGCGCACACCAAAAAACCTTAACTCTGAGCGTGATCTTGTATGGCTTCTCGAGCGTAATGGCGTCACAGTTTTGGCAAGAAGAAACGGCCCGGTTTGGGCTGTTTCCATCCGAAAACGAAATCAAAAATAGGTCATGGACATGCACAATGATCCATTCAGCAAGCCTTGCTACTTTTTATCCCAGGATTCTCCTTGTAAACTTCGCTATGCCTGTGAAAGAATAATAATATTATGAATAAGGATAATAACTATAGGTGAATAAAAAATTGGAAATTTTAAAATGGGAATAGGGATCGCTGAAAAAAGCCATAAAACAAGAAGGGATCGCTGGGGTGGTAATGCAAACCACAAATCTCTATTTTGACTCTCTATCATAAATTTTTAGTTACATGCTCTGTCATTTTGCAGTGAGTCAAAATAGGGATTTGTGGTTTACATTACCACCCCAGTGATCCCTTCTTGTTTTGTGGCTTTTTCAGCGATCCCTATTCCCATTTTAAAATTTCCAATTTTTTATTCATCTAGTTTGTGTACTTTTTATTAATCCAGTAATGGATTGTGAAGAAAACTTGTGAATTATGGAACACCAAATGCGACAAAAATCAGACTTTTTTTTTTATTCAGCATCGATATTTTGACATCGATAAAATTCACATCGATGCTTTTAATTAATCTGATCGATGTTTTGTGATCGATGTTACGGCATCTATCTAAAAACATCGATGATATTTGCACAATCGATGTGATCGATGTTTTGTAATTGATGTTACAGCATTGATTTAAAAACATCAATGATTGTGCATGTGAATAGTGTAATTATACATTCTGCATAGTAACACGGTCAACATTTCAGTACACACATGAAACTGACTGAGAGTCCCCTAATATGAGCTACAATTCACATTACTGGTGCCTTTAATAGCTGTCAAATTCAGTACAAGGATTGTTGTTATACACTTGACTGCATTATACATCAGGGAGAACTCCCTTTAGACTGGAAGAGGATATATGTAACACCGGTATACAAGAAAGGCCCGTGTACTAATCCATCGAACTGTAGACCTATATCATTGACTAGTATTTGCTGCAAGTTGTTGGAACATATCATCTCCTCAGCAATATCTTCTCACACTATTGACTACAATATGTGACTGGGCCTGCAAAAATAGGGCATGTGGGCACATGATTTCTGCCTACTTTTTCAAACTTTCATCGTTCATAACGTTTTGTACCATTATGCTATTGCAATGCAATTTTCAGCTCTTAGTAAGAATTTAATTGGCATTATGATGCAAGTTGCAGAATGCAAATATTCTGTTCCAGTACTAAGATATGACCAGTGATGTAGTTTGTGCCCACATGCCCTGTTTTCGCAGGCCTGGTCACATATCATGTGTACAAATTAGCATGGATTTCTTTGATTGATAATGAAGACTGTGGTGAATAGTGTAATTTTGCATTCTGCATAGTAACGCTGTTAATGTTTCAGTACAAACATGAAACTGATCAAATTGCAATGTGCATACAGAATGAGAGTCTCCTAATATGAGCTACAATTTACATTACTGGTGTCTTTGAATAGCTGTCAAATTCAGTGCAAGGATTGTTGTTATACACTTGACTGCATTATTAGAGTATTTACATGACTGCTCTATTAGAGTATTTAATCTGGATAACCCGCAAACGTACAATAATCACGGAGCGAAAAAACCACCTTGCAACAAAGTCATCAGCCCAGATTAAGCTTCCTGGCCTGTACTGAGTTTAATAAAGACACATCAAGACACACGATAGTGTGTCGTGCGGCCCAAGAAGCCGGCGCGCCACACCGTGAGTATATTGACAGGAAGAAAGAAAACGTCATTTTCACACATTTGTATCTCGGTGATACCTCATCCGATAGGAACCAAATTTGCTGCAGAGTTGCCCGCCAGCTAGGGGAGTCTACATTCCAAATTTGAAGGAAATCACTCAAGCCATTTCCGAGATACCAGTGGCCAAAGTTTCGTTTTTTTTCTTCGTTTTTTTTCTTCTTCTTCGTCTTTTCGCACACTTGCAAAATTGCTATAAAACACAAACGCGTACTCCGATCGCCTTGAAATTTGGCACACAGAAGGGGAGTACAAAGGCGAATCCTAGCATCAAATTTGGTGCAAATCCGGTAAATGATTCAGGAGTTAAGACCGCTTATTCGCGTAAAACAAGATCGATTTGTTGTCACGCCTACAGGGTAAACCGCTTCATGGAATGAGTTGAAAATTGCTATGTAGATGGAGTAGCCATCGTAGGAGTGCCTTTTGCTGGTTTGAAATGAATCGAGATAAAGACAACGGAGATATGACACAAAACCCAACCTGTGTCACAATTACGCGATCGATTTTTAGGGATAAAAAAGTATTAGTTTTCACGCCTACTAGGCAAACCGCTTAAAGCAATGAGCTGAAAATCGGTGTATAGCTGGAATAATCTTCATTGAAAGTCCTTGCAGTAGTATAGAAGAATTGGATTACAAACCACTGAGTTATGATTCGAAAGCCAACTCCGTGTAGCAAATGCGAGATCGAGATACTCTAATAGAACAGTCACCCTAATAGAGCATTCAGCTAATTTATTTACTCCATTATAGAATTCTATTACCATATTCTGTAGGGAGTTCAGCTGCAAACAGTTAATCTTATAGACAGTTCAGCAAGAAGCAAGTCACCCTATAGAAAGTTCAGCTACAAATATATCGCTGTAGTGATTCATAACATTGCAAGTCACACTGAAGAGAGTTGAGCTATAAACAAGTCATGCACCCTGTAGAGAGTTCGGCTACACTCTCTAGAGAATTCAGCTACAAACAAGTCACTGTGGAGAGAGTTCAGCTACAAAGAAACTATCCTGTAAAGAGTTCATCTATACAAACAAGTTACCCTATAGAGATCACCTGCAAACAAGTAACCCTGAAGAGAGTTCAGCTACAGACAAGTCACTTTATAGTTTATACAGTGTTCAGCTACAAGTAAGTCACTCTGTAGAGAATTCAGCTACAAATAAGTCACTCTGTAGAGAATTCAGCTACCACCAAGTCACTCTGTAAAGAATTTTGCTACAAACAAGTCACCGTGTAGAGAGTTCAGCAACCAAAATACTACTCTGTAGAGAGTTCAGCTATACAAACAAGTTACTCTGTAGAGAGATCAGCTAGAAACAAGACAGAGTTCAGCTAGAAGAAGTCACCCTGTAGAGAACTCAGCTGCAAAGAAACCCTGTAGAGAGATCAACTACAAACAAATCACCCTACAGAGCATTCAGCTATAAACAAATCACCCTGTAGAAAGTTCAGGTACAAACAAATCACCCTATATACAGTTCAGCTACAAAAAAAATCACTCTGTAGAGAGTTCAGCTACAAAGAAGTTATGCTACAGTGAGATCAGTTTGAAACAAGAGGTTTCAGCTACAAACAAATTAACCTGTAGAGAGTTCAACTATGAACAGATCATCCTGTAGATAGTTCAGCTAGATACAAGTCACCCTATAGAGAGATCAGTTAGAGGAAGTCACCTTGTAGAGAGATCAGCTACAAAGAAACCATCATGTAAAGAGTTCAGCTGCAAACAAATCACCTTGTAGAGAGTTCAGCTACAAAGAAACCATCGTGTAGAGAGTTCAGCTACAACGAAACCACCATGTAGAGAGTTCAGCTGCAAACAAATAACCTGTAGAGAGTTCAGCTAGAAACAAATCACCCTGTAGAGAGATCAGCTAGAAGAGGTCACCTTGTAGAGAGTTCAGCTACAAAGAAACCGCCATGTAGAGAGTTCAGCCTCAAACAAATCACCGTGTAGAGAATTTAACTACAAACAAATTACCCTGTAGAGGGATCAGCTAGAAGAAGTTACCTTGTAGAGAGTTCAGCTACAAAGAAACCGCAATGTAGAGAGTTCAGCCTCAAACAAATCACCATGTAGAGAATTCAACTACAAACAAATCGCCCTGTAGAAGGATCAGCTAGAAGAGGTCACCTTGTAGAGAGTTCAGCTACAAAGAAACCATCATGTAGAGAGTTCAGCTACAAAGAAATCACCTTGTAGAGAGTTCAGCTAGAAGAAGTCACCTTGTAAAGAGTTCAGCTACAAAGAAACCACTATGTAGAGAGTTTAACTGCAACAAATCACCAGTAGAGAGTTCAGCTAGAAACATATCACCCTGGAGAGAGATCAGGTAGAAGAGGTCATCTTGTAGTGAGTTCAGCTACAAAGAAACCACCACATAAAGAGGTCAGCTGCAAATAAATCACTTGTTGAGAGTTCAGCTACAAACAAATCCCCCTGTAGAGGGATCAGCTAGAAGAAGTCACCTTGTAGAGAGTTTAGTTACAAAGAAACCATCATATAGAGAGTTCAGCTACAAAGAAATCACCCTGTAGAGAGTTCAGCTAGAAGAAGTCACCTTGTAGAGAGTTCAGCTACAAAGAAACCATCATGTAAAGAGTTCAGCTGCAAACAAATCACCCTGTAGAGAGTTCAGCTACAAAGAAACCATCATGTAGAGAGTTCAGCTGCAAACATATCACCCTGTAGAGAGTTCAGCTACAAAAAGATCACCCTGTAGAGAGTTCAGCTAGAAGAAGTCACCTTGTAGAGAGTTCAGCTACAAAGAAACCATCATGTAGACTCTGAGAGTTAAGCTGCAAACAAATCACTCTGTAGAAAGTTCAGCTAGAAGAAGTCACCTTGTAGAGAGTTCAGCTACAAAGAAACCATCATGTAGAGAGTTCAGCTGCAAACATATCACCCTGTAGAGAGTTCAGCTACAAAAAGATCACCCTGTAGAGAGTTCAGCTAGAAGAAGTCACCTTGTAGAGAGTTCAACTACAAAGAAACCATCATGTAGACTCTGAGAGTTAAGCTGCAAACAAATCACTCTGTAGAAAGTTCAGCTAGAAGAAGTCACCTTGTAGAGAGTTCAGCTACAAAGAAACCATCATGTAGAGAGTTCAGCTACAAAGAAACCACCATGTAGAGAGTTTAGCTGCGAACAAATCACCTGTAGAGAGTTCATCTAGAAACAAATCACCCTGTAGAGAGATCAGCTAGAAGAGGTCACCTTATAGATAGTTCAGCTACATTTCAAGTCACCCAGTAGAGAGATCAGCTGCAAAATAATATCCTGTGGGGAATACTGGGCATGTAATAAATATATGTATATAATTTGTATAATTTAGGCTCCGGCCTATTATGCCCAAAATTTTGCCTATTATGCTTTTGAGCATTGCTAAAAAATTAAGCCTATTATGCTCAAAATTATGCTTTCAAAATCAAGATTATGCTCTAGAACTGACTGTTTTATTAGAGTATATCAGCCTTTACTGACTGCTGTATTAGAGTAAGTGACTGCTCTATTAGAGTATCTCGATCTTATTTCTGCAAAGTGTGAATAACCAACAAAGAAACGGTTTAATAAGTTATATTACGTGTTTTTAAACATGAAATGCATTAATAATACTATTGGCAGTGAACATTTGCTTTCTTTCAGGCACGCGTATTGCGCATTTTAATTAATTTTCAAATATCGTCTCTATTACGCTGGCATTATGCTTGATGCTTTTGGTCACCTATTATGCTTTAAATTATGCCGGCATAATCGGCCGGTGCCTAGTATAATTACTAATAAAATCAAAAATAATTGAAGTATTAAAAATCTTCTTTAAGTTCTTTTCTTCTTCCTGTGGTAAAGAAAAAACACATGGGTTAAAAAACCCCCAAAGCCAGCCATTGGCCGGCTTTGCAGTATACAAATACAAAAAGAAGTGATATCTAATCAAAAACAGCCAAGCTGTAAAAAAAGGTGCGGCCCCCAAAAAGGCCATGGTGAAAAAAGATGTGAAATCCAAGGTGGTGGCCAAGAAATGGCTGTGATGGTAGGTTAATGGTAAAAATTTTATAACGACAATTCAGGTGAATTTGGTGCCAAGACCAAGCGGCACAAAATTCATCTGAATTGTCGTTATTAAAATTTTTACCATTAACCTACCATCACAGCCATTTCTTGGCCGCCACCTTGGATTTCACATCTTTTTTCACCATGGCCTTTTTGGGGGCCGCACCTTTTTTTACAGCTTGGCTGTTTTTGATTAGATTATATTAGCCACAAGCAGCGCACATCAAAAAACCTAACTTTGAGCACGATCTTGTATGGATTCTCGAGCGTAATGGCATTTTGGCAAGAAGAAACGGCCCGGTTTGGGCTGTTTCCATCCTAAAACGAAATCAAAAATAGGTCATGGACGCGCACAATGATCCATTCAGCAAGCCTTGCTACTTTTTATCCCAGGATTCTCCTTGTAAATTTTGCTATGCCTGTGAAACAATAATAATAATAATATTATGACTAATAATAATAATAATAGCTAATGTAAACAAACGGGCATATTTAAGCTTTGTCTGAAATACACATACTGTTTCCTTTTCACTTGATACTTTTGAAAAGTGATGCAGCCTTTTCAACAGAGTGTAGAGACTCCAACCCCTCATAGTTACTATGTTTATATGTGTTTACCTTAACACCTGAGTAGTCATTTTGTGCCTCCCTTCAAACTATTAGTGCATTCACATGATCAATAATCAAATAATTAAAATTTGATGCGGCTACCTAAAAATTGATGCAGGCGGTGACGGGGTACCAAAGGAATAAAATATTGATGGCCTATGTGTGCTCCAGTGAACAGCTCTGCCTACCATTGTGAGGATAAAAAATAAATCAAATCAATGGTGTGTTAGGGTCCTGCTATACTGAAACTTAAAAGTCTAAATGTTACAGAGGGAATTCCCGAACCCCTTGGAGCCTCCCCCCTCCCTACACCCCTGTAATATCATGGCCGCGATTATGGACAATGTATTATCTATGTATGAATTCAGTCAGCAAAATAGTGGCTTATAGGCATATTAATGGACACACACTAACCATTCAACAACTGAGAATCTACTCATACCGTGGCCATAGCTACCGTTAAATCATTATCAACTCCACTGAACAAAGACACGATCCGCTTTCCCTTGGGACATACTTCGGTTAGCCCGGCATGTAGCGTAGTTGAGCTCCTAATTCACGTGTTGGCGTCACCACAACTGTACTCAACCTGGTCCCGCTGTCCTGCAGGGCTGGAATAAGGAATGGAAGGCTTTTACCAGTTCCAGTTTCTGAATGAATAACGCAGTGTCTCCCTGCTAGTGTCTTGGGTAGTGATAGGCGCTGTATTTCTGTCGGGTGCAATTTTGCAAAGCTTTTATTAAACGAGGCTTCACTCCCAATGCAGCAAATAGACTAGCTATCTGTCAATATAAATGTCTCTAATTCCGTGACTGTCTACTTAAAAACACATTCGCTCCACAACAATATGGAGTTTTAAAGACTACAGTGTCAAAACTTGGGTTCCAAATCGAAGAACTAAGCCAGAACAACCTATCTCTCAAAAAGAAATTAATGATTTGCTCTCTAGCCAAAAGCAACCTCAGGCAACAGGAAACGTTTCCAGCTCACAAGAACTATCCATAGCAACAACTATTGCAGAAGAATTAGCTGAACGAGAAAGAAAGAAAAACAACATAATCATTTACAACTTTCCAGAAGACATAGCAGAAAGAGATTCAATTCAATTCGATTATTAGCTTTATAGTGCAATGTTACAGGTGTACATGGTTGCGCAACAATAAAAGTGAGTTCGTATAAAGGTAATCTGGTAAGTACCAGATCCCATAACTTAAATTAAGTACTTATCATTACTTATATAATTACAATACAATTAGCTGCTAAGTGTATCAAAGTTGGGTGGCTTGGGATGCTTGGAGCAGATGCTACAAGGACATGTAAAATGGAAACTATGTTGGTTGTCTGGATCGAAGTTTCTTATAAAATGCTGCCATAGGATTTTAGTTAGTTGAAATGTAATGGTAACAAAGGGTTGAGTTAGGTCAATTACTGGTAAGCTGTTGAAAGTTCGAGGAAGTCTGTTGAAGCAGAAGTTTCTTTGTTGATTAAATGACATAAAAACGTGTTCAAGTTTGTTACTGGAAGAAGACCTAGTAGAATTATGACAGAATTTGATGAAAGTCCGGATGTCGAAATGATCGGATAGATTTTGAATTGATTTTATGAAAAACAGAATGTCACACTGGTCATAAATATACATTAATGGTAGTAGGTTGAGTTTGATAAGGCGAGTTTTATAATCAGAAACATAATCGTTGAGGATGTATTTGGTAGCTTGGCACTGTATTCTTTCAAGAGCAGAGATATCTTGGATAAGGTATAGGTAGGGATGCCACAATGGGGAATGATACAGGCAGGGCCGCTCCCACAGGGGGGAGGGGCATTTTGCCCCAGGCCCCAGCCTGAAAGGGGCCCCAGGAGGCCCCACGAAGGGTCCCTTGAATACCTGTTTAAAAGATTGATATACTCTAATAAAGCAGTCAGATCTAAATACTCTAATAGAGCAGTCACGGTATTCTTCAGAGGAACAGTGTAACAAGCTTATAGATAAGGAGATATGGTTAGTGAAGGGTAGGTATTGTCATTGTCAGCAGGTTGTAAACTTTTTTTTTTTTTTGGTCTTCAACTTACAGCTTGGGTGAAGTTGTGATTCAGAATGGAAACCTCCTTGCCTCTGGGGCACCACTTTAACTCTTTGCCCTGGGCCCCTTAATTTCTCTGGGAGGCCCTGAATACAGGAACTGAGACCTTACTAGTGCTATGTACAGAGTTCTTTTAGTTGTAGTGTTAATCTGAGCAATCCTAGGGTTTGATAAGCTTTGGATGAAATGTGGTGATAGTGGTTTCTCCAGGACAGATCGGTGGATAGAATGATACCAAGGTCATGATGAGTGTTGCTAGATATTATTGAGGAATCATCAATGTTGTAAGAAGTTGGAAACTTTGTATTAAAGGAGAGGTGAATAAATTTCTTAGTGTTAAAAGATAAGTTTGAGTCTTGAGACCAGTCAAATAAGGAGTTGAGGTCATCCTGGAGTTTGATAGAATTAAGTAGTTCAAAAATGAGTTTGCAGCATTTAGTGTCATCTGCAAAAGATAAAGCATTGGAGTGATGAATGGATAGATACAAATCGTTAATGAAAACTAAGAACAAAAGTGGGCCAAGGATTCTCCCCTGGGGCACACCTGATAAAACTGGAAGTAGAGTTGAGTAGGAACCATTGAGTCGTACACATTGGTATCTATTATAGAGATATGATTTGAACCACCACCACAGGTTGCCAGTAATGCCAATTTGCCACAATTTTAAGGGTGATTTATTGTGAGGAACTCGGTTGAAAGGTTTGGAAAAGTCTAAATAAGTTACGTTTGTTTGGGTTTTATGCCCATAAATATCTTTGAGGAAGATAAGAAGTTGTTGCAAAGTTGAGTGCCCTTTCATGAATCCAAATTGTGAGGTAGAGATACGACTAGAAATAGATTTTGTAACTTTTTCATGAATAATATGTTCAAGTGCCTTGGACACAATGCAGAGTAGGAATATAGGTCTATAATTAGTATTTAGTAACACAATTTTTGTTGCCAGCTTTGAAAATAGGGTGATGCAATGTATCTACCATTCGGAAGGAAGACAACAATGGTAAATGGCATATGAAAATAAATAGTGTAAAGGTTTGGTTAAAACAATAGCACAGTTTTTTAGGACAGCAGGACTAATTCCATCAATACCAGTGGCCTTTGAAGAGTCAAGAGATAGTAAAGCAGTGTGGACTTTGTCTTCAGTGATATTGATGGAGTCAATGGTATAATTTGTAGAAGACATGTCTTCAAATAGAGGTAAGGAGTAGGTACTCTGAGAGAACACAGAGTAAAAGTACCTGTTGAACAAAGTAGCTTTATCAATGTCATGGGTGGCAGAACTATCATCAAGAAGACTGTAGCAGGGATAGAAGCAGATTTAGTGATGTTTCTTACATGCTGATATATTTTTGAGTCATTACTGAAGGCGAAATTGTGGACTAGATTTGCTTCAAAGTTGGACTTGGCTTGTTGGATGCTGTTTTGGAGGTTGTCTTCTGCTGTTTTTATACAATTCAAATTATGATCAGTAGGATGAGATTTGTATTTCTTTCGTAGAGTCCGAAGACACTTAATCTGATGGCATATATGTGACCGTATTTTGGAAAACCATAACTTTGGGCACATGCAAAATTTGTGGGAATCCTCAATTGAAAATTTCAGCAATTTTTTTAAAATTAACTTTTTTGCATATTCTGATAAAGCAACTATTAAGCCTTTTTGCTGTGAAGTTTCACACCCATAGCTTCTTTAGTTTAGGAGATATACTTAATTATATCAGGCCATGTAGTAGTTTCACAATGCATGGGACAACAATTATCTTACAAATTGGGTGATTTGTTCATTCCCAAAACCAAACATTTTCTTGTCTTTAGGTAATAATACAAGTGATTTAATTGGGGAAAAGCACAAAGAACACATGATTAAATTCTCAAGGATCTCTTTTCATTCATTTTAGATTGTGAGAAATGAAATCTTTGCCAACAAAGTGATTTGTCATCAATTTGTCACACCTAATCATTATGCAATTCTATAAACTGATAATGAAAAGTTAGTTGTTATGTATTAGATAGTAAATTAGTCATATCTTTGGAATGCTTCAATGTATCATCACAAAATTTTCACACAAGGTAGATAACCACTCAGTGCTTCATTGTAGCTATAAAAAGAAAATTGGTCTGTGTGCCCAAATGTATGGTTTTCCAAAATAGGGTCACATATTTGAAGTGTACCATTTAGGAAACTGAGAAGAGCTGGTTCTAATTTTAGGAATAAACAGGTCCATTCCCCTAGTGATATTGTTATTGATAAAGAGCCAGATAGAGTCTGTCGGACAGCCGTTCACAGGTAGTATAGTCAATATGAGATAGATAATTGATGAGGCCAGGATAATTGGCTTTAGAGTAATCAAAGATAACTAGTGGAGTGTGTGAGAGTATATGGTCTGCATGTGACTTAACACTGAAGGAGACAATTAAGTGATCAGATGATATCAGTTGGTAATGGGGATGAATAGATATGTTGTACACAATATCTTCATTGTTAGTGATTATTAAGTCCAGAGTATTTCCTTGATTGTGGGTTGGCTCACCAACCAGTTGAAAGAGGTTTAGCTCAAACAGTAAGTCACAAAATTTGTTAGATTTTGGTGAGGAACCACTATAAGTTGCCCAGTTGACATCAGGGAGATAAGCTCCTAAAAATGTGCAAGATTCTACTGATTTGGATATTAAAATCCATAAGTTATTCCGTCTTGGCCGTAAAACTGATAATAAAGCTAGACCCCTACTTGTTGCATTAGAGTCTGAAGTAGAAAAGTTAGAACTTATGTCTAGAGCCCCTAAACTCAGATTTCATGAAGAGTATAAAAACATATTTATTGCACAAGACATGACAAAACTCCAGAGATTGAAACACAAGAAGGTGGTAGAGGAACTTAAGAAAAGAAAACAACAAGGTGAAGTGAACCTAATTATCAAGAATGGCATAATTATGAAAAGACAGCCTAGACGACAGCCGGAAATTTTATCTGAACCAATCCAACCAATAAAACAACCCAGCTGCAGTCTGATTGATCTTGCTGATCAGTGTACCTAATATATAGAAAGTGTTAAAGTTCAATTAGATTTACCCTTGTTTCCCATTGATTCTAATCTAACAACTGACAGTAATCATGATCTCACTACACCAATTGTATGTAACTTCAGAAATGTCTCATCCACTCTTAATACAAGCAATAATAATGATAACATTGCATTGACACTTGCTATTATAAACTGCCAAAGTATTCATGCAAAAAAACCACTCTTTGATAACTTTGTTTCTGTCTACAAACCTGATATTATTGCACTGAGGAACAGAATCTTGGTTGAGGTCGGACATACAGAACAGTGAAATATTTTGTGATGATTACCAAGTATTTAGACATGATAGAAGTGATGGTTTTGGAGGTGTCTTTCTAGCCTGCAATAAAATTTACTCATGGAAAGAAATTGATACTAGTAACTACCCTTGTGAACTCATAACTTCTGAACTGGAATTATCTCGAAGTGAGTCTTTAATAGTAGTATCAGTGTATAGAGCACCTAACACGGATTTGAGATACCTAGAATTAATGTGTCACTGCTTAAATGACTTAGCTGATAAAAATCCCAATGCTGTGATATGGTTTGCTGGAGATGTGAATCTTCCAAACATCAACTGGTCAAATTGTTCAATCTTGGGGAACAACTATCCTTCTTCTTATTGTAATATCATCCTTGACATGTTTTGTGATGCTGGTTTGACTCAGTTGGTTGATTTTCCTACAAGAAATAAGAATAACACCCTTGACATTTTTGCTACTAACTGACCAAATTTAGTTAACAAATGTATACCTCTGCCAGGAATAAGTGACCATGACATAGTTTACATTGAATCATCTGTGAAGGTTGTCTATACGCCTCCAGCTAAAACGAAACAATTGTTGTCTGTGGTCAAAAGCCAACATGAATGATCTGAAAGATTAGATTAATAACTTTACTAGGACATTTCTAAGCAAGCATTCACCAGGTTCATCAATAGAACAGATGTGGGAAGAGTTTAAAGCTATTTGTTTGGAATGCATTAACTTAATACCATCCAGGTTAATTACTAATAGATATAACAAGCCCAGGATAACAGCAAACACCAAAAATATATTAGATAGAAAAAGCGATTGTATAACCATGCTCCCACGTCTGGCTCTACTGAAGACTGGAATGCTTACCATGCAGCTAAAAGGGCAGCCCAACGTGAATGTCGAAAAGCACATAATAATTATTTAACAAACTTGATAATTCCACAATCAAATCGTCCGAATAAAAAACTATTTTCATACATCAAAAGTCAGTGAAAAGACTGTAATGGAATTCCTACCTTGGAGGTAAACAGTGAAGTTGTTACTAATAATTTGCAAAGGCTGAAGAGTTAAACAAGTATTTTAGTTCTGTCTTTACCAGAGAAGACAACAATTGCCCACCTATTGCTGATGCCAATTTTTCCTCTGAATTAATAAGCCTCAACATTTCTGTCGAAGGAGTTGAGCAACTCCTTTTCAACATAGAACCGCACAAATCTAGTGGACCAGACTAGATCCCTGGTAGACTCTTGAAGCTAATAGTGAAATTGCCCCATCACTTTCTCTAATTTACCAAGCTTCCCTTGAACAGATTGTCCTTCCACAAGACTGGAAAAATGCCCTCACGGTGCCAATCTTTAAGAAGGGAAGTTGTGCTCACCCCTCTAACTACAGACCAATTTCCTTAACATGCATTGTTTGTAAGATACTCAAACATATAATTTCCACCAGTATTTATCAACGTCTAGAAAAAAATCATATTACTGTATATGCAGACAGCAACATGGCTTCCATAAGCTGCGCTCATGTGAAACCCAACTGATATCAACCGTACATGACTTTGCGACTACTTTGAATAATGGTGGAGAGGTACATGCAATTCTACTGGACTTATCAAAGGCTTTCGACACCATTCCTCACAATAAGTTATCTCATAAACTGTCCTCATATGGTACACATGGCCAATTGTTAAATTGGATCGATGCCTTTTTAACTGATAGAAAGCAGCAAGTTGTACTAAATGGAGAAACCAGTCAACCACAATCAGTAATATCAGGAGTGCCACAGGGTTCTGTCCTGGGGCTGCTACTCTTTTTGTGTTACATTAATGATATCCCAACAGTAGTTAAATCTAAGATCAAGTTATATGCTGATGATGCTTTATTATACAGGAATATTAATTCAGAGGAAGACATTACTATTTTACAACAAGATCTAATTTCGTTATCTCAGTGGGCCAAGAAATGGCAAATGAACTTTAATCCAAGTAAATGTGAGTGTTAAAGAATATCAAACAAGTCTAACTTACCTAATCTTACATATCACATAGACTATACTAATATCCAACAAGTTGAACACGCTAAATACCTTGGAGTCATCATAGACCAAAAACTGAACTGGCATGGACACATCAACAATGTTGTCAAGAAGGGAAATTCTGTGCTTGGTTTTATGCGACGAAACTTAACAAACTGTCCAATCACTGTAAAATCATCATGCTATCAAACTTATCTATGACCAGTTTTAGAGTATGCATCAGTGGTATGGTCACCACATTACCAGACAGACATCGACAGACTAGAGATGATGCAGAGACGATCAGCAAGATTTGTTTTAAATAAGAAAGACAGATACGCTAGTGTGACTAAAATGATGGAATCTTTGGGATGGCCTAGTTTTCAAAGCAGGAGAGCAAATGCAAAATTGATAATGTTTTAAAAAATAATTAACGATATTGTTGATGTTGATGACAATATACTAGTACCAATAACATGTTACTATACACGTGGTCACCTCATGCAGCCATGCACAAGAGTGGACGCATACAAATATTCATATATGCCATCATTGATTAAACTTTGGAATACCTTGCCAGGAGATGTTATCAATCAACTTAGTGGAAATTTTTCAAGCCAACTTGCACACACACACATGCAAACACTTGTAATTAACTGACAACAAATGTTAATATACATTCACACACAATCATAACTGTGATTCAGATATGCACGATTATACTCCGCTTATGGAGGTATGTACATTAAATCTATATTATTATTATTATTAACAAGCTGGATGCCAGCTAGCAAATCGTGATAGCATGCTAATTTTCAGTTGTTGTATTTTATTACAACCAGCAATATTACATTGCGGGTTTGATTTAATGTCACATATAATTAAAAAGATGATAACAAGACACACAGGTTTAGTTGATGTCAGTGTGGCGGATACAAAGAGCACCCTCTTCCACATGTCGAGATAAATGATCAGTAGTATTAGTAGTAAAACTATTGGAGCTCACCACACAATAACACATGTGAGGTAACTGATCATTCCACATGCTATTATTCATGACTAGAACAGTTCTATTGTTATACTCAGTCCTAATTAATCCAAACCCAAAATGGTCCTTATCAGAACTCTCACATAGCCCACCCATCCTTACCAGAAAGGAGTCGGGTTTTTTTCCCTCTCATTAAGACAGCCATACAAGTGTACTCCACAGTAGAAGAACGCCACTAAGGCAACAAATCCTCCAGTGATAATTCCCACCAAGAACAAATTCTTCTTGGGTAGGTAACACTTGAAGCGCTGACTCCACTGTAGTCTTGTCATGTTCACCTAAAATATAACAATAATTGTGTGACCACATAGCAGACTGTACCATGTTCAAAGACAAGATTTGTAAATACAGTAGTCTTGTGGTCCCATCTGTACACATTTTAAACCCGTGACATCAGGACCAGGCATGGGGCGAAGTACATGTGAAAGTACTTAAGTAAAGTACAAGTACTTTGACATTTGTTGAAGTACAAGTACCAGTACATGACATTGTTTTAAGAGAAATACTTAAGTAAAGTACTTTTGAAAGTATTTAAGTACAAGTACAAGTACAGATTATGCTTACAGTGTTCACGATTGCATTTATGCAGTTTTGGTTGCACCTAATAAAATTGTGAAAATCTGCCATCTGTAAGGTGAAATCTTTCAGGAGTAAATACCTTCCCTGCAATGCTAAAGGGTCTCTCAACAGGAACAGAGGAAGATGGTACTCCTACAATGTTTTTTTGCCTACCTTGAAAGCAGAGGATATTTCCTTTGGTTATCTTATTTGCTGGACTTTGGGCCATTGTTACTACGTCAGCTTCAATGTATTCATCCACCTGCTTAGTGAGTGTACTTCGTTGTTTTTGACTTTCTGTTCAGGACATGGTCTTTCTTCTTAGCTGCTATAGCTGCCTGCTTCGTATAATCATCAACTAAATCTTTCAGGCCAAAAGCAGTACAACTGTTTCTAAGATCAACAGAGAAATGAATCAGAAGATGGGAAACCTTTTAAATCCTGTTTTTAGAGCAAATGCAACAATTGCGACTTCATCCAAAAGCTGACCATGCCAATCCAGGAATATATTATCTTTGAGCCAATATCAAGACACACGGTTGTGTGTCGTGCGGCCCAAGAAGCCGGCGTGCCACCCGTGAGAATATTAACAGGAAGAAAGAAAACGCAATTTTCACACCTATGTAACTCTGTGATCCCTTATCCGATTGGAACCAAATTTGCTGGAGAGGTGCCGGCCAGCAAGGGAAGTCTACACACCAAATTTGAAGAAAATCGCTCCAGCCATTTCTGAGATACGAGCGAACAAAATTTCGTTTTAATTCTTCGTTTTTTTCTTCTACTTCTTCATTTCGCACACTTCGCAAAATCCGCCATAAAACACGAATGCGTGCTCGGATCGGGCTGAAATTTGGCACACTTAAAGGGCTCATTAAGGTGGATCTCTGTACCAACTTTGGTAGGAATCCGATGAACATTCACGGAGTTATGACCGATTATTTGCGTAAAATAAGGTCGAAGGTCTGTCACGCCTACAGGGTAAACTCCTTTGAGGAATCAGTTGAAAATTGCTATGTAGATGGAGCAACTATCGTAGGAGTGCCTTTTTGTGGTTTGAAAGGAATCGGGATAAAGACCACGGAGATATGACACAAAACCCGACCTGTGTCAAAATTACGCGATTGATTTTTATGAATATAAAGACTATTAGTTTTCGTGTCTATCAGGAAAACCGCTTAGAGAAATGAGCTGAAAATCAGTATGTAGCTGGAATACTCATCATAGAAAGTACTTGCAGTAGTACAGAAGAATCGGATTACAAACCACTGAGTTATGATTCGAAAGGCAACTACGTGTAGCAAATGCGAGATCGAGATACTCTAATAGAACAGTCACCCTAATAAAGCATTCAGCTGCATTTATAATTTACTCAATTATATTACACTAGCATTGTTACCTGCCCTACGTGCAGGTATGGGTTATGCATGATTTGACTGTACATGACACACACACACACACACACACACGCACGCACACACACACACTTACTAAACATGTTACTACAAAGAGATAATTAGGACAATTGTCTATCATCATCCCATTTGATTAGTATACACCCCTAAAATCAGAACACCTTGATAATTAGGACAATTGTCTATCCTGTTGTATTAGTGTACACATATTTAGGCTCTTGAAATCATGCAGAACACCACACTGATAAGCACACTTTAGCATGGTCCTAAGGTGTCCAGAATAGAGGGATTCCACTGTTAATGAAGTATCCCATTTTTAAACACTCTTAAGTCCTGTAATATGTGCATGGATCTAGCAACAAAAGGTATGTAATATTTAAAACCAGCTCAGTTATTTCTATCCCATTGTGCAGACAAAACAAAGAAAATGGCTGTTTAATGGCTGGGAATGATAGGGCTTGAGCAGCAATATAAATGCAATTGGCTTGAGCAGCAATATAAATGCAATTTACAGCATATTTCTGAGGGTCCATGCACCATGTTGGACATTACAATCTGGTGCAAGTCAGGGTCAATAGCCAGGTCAGGGATTTCAGCACATACGATGTCATCAATCTTATCAGGTGTTATCTTGTGTTCTGGAATTAACCACACCAAGAAATGAGCATGTGGTAGACCACGCTTTTGCCATTCTACTGAGTACAGCCAAGCCCGTGGTTTTCCAAAAATCATATCGGTTTTTAACATTTCTAACATTTTCTTAATCTTTAGTCCAAACACTCGAGCCACTAAGTCTGGACGATCCTTAGGCTCCTGACCTGGAAGCAAACTATTTTTAATTTCAGGCCAATTGGGATTACATGTCATGGTTATAAACAAATCAGGGTGACCATATTTCCTAACGTAAGTCATGGTATCTTGTTGGCGCTCATGCATGTAGCGTGGCCCACCTGTGAATGTCGATGGAAGGATAATCCTACGACCTACATTGCTAGGGTCCCCATCCCCATCTACGATTGCATCTCGTAGATCCTGATAACAGTCAGCACGGAGTGCCTTCTGCTCACGTCTCAGAAATTGTAACCGTTCAGTTTCAATTTTACAGTAGGCATCTACCAAGAACTGTTGGAATAGTCGCTTAGCCCTAAGCAACACAGATACATTTTGCCTTACCATGATGTGGTAGTGGTAATACACTAAAGCCGTTAATTTTTTGTTATTAGCTAGTTTTAGGTTGATGTGCCATCCATCAGTACCGTGAGAGAAAATCAGTGGGTACGTAACTGCAGTGGGTCATAGCCCCTGTGCAGTTCTGAAATACTATGCAAGCCACCATCCCTGTAGTGCAACACTATGTCTCTATTGTTTGCATTTTCATTAGGCATCAACACACCTACCTCATCACACATGGGACTATTGTACCTCCTGGAGTGCTCACCTGTAGGTCTCTTTGTTTCATAGATAACAATTTTAATATTTATTGGCTCATCCTGCTGGTCAAATATTTCTTTAGCCACTTTAAAAAGCTGTACATAGTGGTTGTCATGATACAATAGGTGATTAATACCACTAACAATGTCTGGCCTTAACCCATCAACTATTTGACACCTAGTGGCCACTTGAGATTCCTGATTGTCAATGAAATAAATTTGACAAAATTTTGGGGACTCACCTGTTGAGGGAACCATGCTACCAATATGATGGTATACCTGACCCTGTATTTTAAAGGAGGGGTTGAAGCCAGGGAAAGCTATTTCATTACAACCAAAGCTGGTCATTTGGAATGCACAATTATATTTACGTATGTTGTTTAGAAAATGTTTACCATCACTATCTGTACCCTCATACAGGTGCAGTAAGAACGGCTGTGGTTGAGGGAATGGCTCTAGTTGGACATTACCTTTTGAACAACAAAGGGACTCAGTTTTCCCAGGAAACTTTAATGCATCACAATGTGAACATTCTATGCTAAGTGTGCCTACATCAGTTGTGCTAAAGAAATCGTGTGGCTGGTAATTAAGGCCTCTAAAGCTAGGGTGTGTGCTTGCATGTACCTGATGTCTTTGTGTGTTCTCCATCTGCTACTCTTGTGCACGGTATAGTGGATCAGCTCTTGCCAGCTGGTGCTGTAGTTGGTCGTGCTGTCGCTCCTCCCTCCTTGTAGTTGGCTCTAGGCGGGCATCTCTTCGAGCAGCTGCATCTCTTTGCTGTTCTTCGCTTCTCGTTACCGGGTCTAGACGGGCTTCACTTCGAGCAGCTGTGTCTCGTAGTTGTTCTTCATTTCTTGTTACCGGGTCTAGACGGGCTTCTCTTCGAGCAGCTGTGTCTCGTAGTTGTGCTTGCCATCGTTTATTCCTGTCTTGTCGTTGAATTTGTTTGCGTCTCTTTGCCTGAGACGCGCGGAGTGAAGACGTTGATCGCTTGAGCTTTGGCATTGTACTGTACAACACTATTTGAAACGTATGTAAAGCACGTATTGATTTGCTACAACAACACTCGAGTTGCCAGATGATGGGCGTTTAATTTCGCTAAAGTCCCGCCTCGATACGTGCTTTTCATGCCAAGATATGATGAGCTAAAAGTCGTGTTTTAAAAAGGTGTTCACAAAAAGGTACTGAGTAGAAAGAAAAAAATCTGTCAACACGTGGATTTGAACCCACGACCTCTTACACGCTAGTCAGGCGTTCTACCACTTGAACAGTATGTGCTGTGGTCTTCAAAGGAATGTTGCTCAAGTTTTCTCTACACCTTGGCCTTCTACGCGCTGTAGAGACCGAACGGAAGCACGCGTGAACTCGTGATAACAATCTTAGAGTAGGCGGATGATGAGCGCTTCATTATCAGCACAGACTTTGTCGATTCGCGCCAAGTCTGGTGAGTAAGCAGCGTGACCGTCAGACAGACAGACAGACAGCTTTTCAGCTTTATATAATTATATAGATTGCAAGTTATTCTGTGGGGAATTCAGCTACAAACAAGTCCCCCTGTAGAGAGATCAGCTAGAAGAAGTTACATTGTAGAGAGTTCAGCTACAAAGAAACCATCATGTAGAGAGTTCAGCTCAAACAAATTGCCCTGTAGAGAGATCAGCTAGAAGAAGTTACCTTGTAGAGAGTTCAGTTACAAAGAAACAATCATGCAAAGTGTTCAGCTGCAAACAAATCACCCAGTAGAAAGTTCCGCTATGAACAGATCACACTGTAGAGAGTTCAGTTAGAAACAAGTCATCTTGTAGAGAGATTAGCTAGAAGAAGTCACCTTGTAGAGAGTTCAGCTACAAAGAAACCACCATGTAAGAGAGTTCAGCTGCAAACAAATCACCTGTAGAGAGTTCAGCTAGGAACAAGTCATCCTGTACAGAGATCAGCTAGAATCAAGTCACCCTGTAGAGAATTCAGCTACAAACAAATGACTTGTAGAAAGATCAGCTAGAAGAAGTTACCTTGTAGAGAGTTCAGCTACAAACAAATCACCCTGTAGAGAGTTCAGCTAGAAACAAGTCACCCTGTAGAGAGATCAGCTAGAAACAAGTCACCCTGTAGAGAGTTCAGCTAGAAGAAGTTACATTGTAGATAGTTCAGCTACAAAGAAACTACCATGTATAGAGTTCAGCTGCAAACAAATCTCCCTGTAGAAAATTCAGCTACAAACAAACCACCCTGTAGAGAGTTCAGCTACAAACAAGTCATCCGGTAGAGAGATCAGCTAGAAGGATAACCTTGTAGAGAGGTCAGCTATAAAGAAATCACCCTGCTTCATCTTTTCTTCTTCCTGTGGTAAAGAAAAAATGATAGGTTAAAAAAAGCCCTAAAGCCGGCCATAGGCCGGCTTTGGGGTATACAAATACAAAAAGAAGTGAAATCTAATCCAAAACAGCCATGCTGTAAAAAAAGTGCGGCCCTCAAAAAGGCTATGGTGAAAAAAGATGTGAAATCCAAGGTGGCGGCCAAGAAATGGCTGTGATGGTAGGTTAATGGTAAAAATTTTAATAATGACAATTCAGGTGAATTTTGTGCCAAGACCAAGCGGCACCAAATTCACCTGAATTGTCGTTATTAAAATATTTACATAAAACACGAATGCGTACTCGGATAGGGCTGAAATTTGGCACACGTGAAGGGCTCATTAAGGCGGATCGCAGTGCCAACTTTGGTAGAAATCCGATGAACATACACGGAGTTATGACCGATTATGTGCGTAAAATAAGGTCGAAGGTCTGTCACGCGTACAGGATAAACCCCTTGGAGGAATGAGTTGAACATTTATATGTAGATGGAGTAACCATCGTAGGAGTGCCTTTTTGTGGTTTGAAAGGAATTGAGATAAAGACCTTGGAGATATGACACAAAACCCAACCCGTGTCAAAATTACGCGATCGATATTTATGAATTAAAAAAACTATTAGTTTTCACATCTACCAGGCAAACCGCTTAGAGCAATTAGCTGACAATCAGTGTGTAGCTGGAATAATCATCATAGAAAGTCCTTGCAGTAGTACAGAAGAATGGGAGTACAAACCACTGAGTTACGATTCGAAAGGCAACTTCGTGTAGCAAATTCGAGATCGAGATACTCTAATAGAACAGTCACCCTAATAGAGCATTCAGCTACGTTTATAACTTACTCCATTACAGAATTATATTACATTGCAGAATATTCTGTACGGAATTCAGCTACAAACAGTTAATCTGATAGACAATTCAGCTACATGCAAGTCACCCTGTAGAGAGTTCGTCTAGAAACAAGTCACCCTGTATCAGCTAGAAGAAGTCACCTTGTAGAGAGTTCAGCTACAAAGAAACCATCATGTAGAGAGTTCAGCTGCAAACAAATCACCCTGTAGAGAACTCAGCTACAAACAAACATGCCCTGTAAAAAGATCAGCTAGAAGAAGTTACCTTGTAGAGAGTACAACTACAAAGAAACCACCATGTAGAGAGTTAAGCTGCAAACAAATCACCCAGTAGAAAGTTCAGCTATGAACAGATCACCCTGTTGAGAATTCAGTTAGAAACAAGTCATCCTGTAGAGAGATCAGCTAGACGTATCACCTTGTAGAAAGTTCAGCTACAACCAAATCACCTGTAGAGAGTTCAGCTACAAACAAATCACCCTGCAGATCAGCTAGAAGAAGTCACCTTGAAGAGAGTTCGGCTGCAAACAAATTCCCTGTAGAGAGTTCAGCTAGAAACAAGTCACCCTGTAGAGAGATCAGCTAGAAACAAGTAACCCTGTAGAGAGTTCAGCTAGAAGAAGTCACATTGTAGAGAGTTCAGCTACAAAGAAACTACCATGTAGAGAGTTCAGCTGCAAACAAATCACTCTGTAGAGAACTCAGCTACAAACAAATCGCCCTGTAGAAAGATCAGTTAGAAGAAGTTATCTTGTAGGGAGTTCAGCTACGAACAGATCACCCTGTAGAGAGTTCAGCTACAAACAAATCATCCTGTAGAAAGTTCAGTTACAAAGAAACCACCATGTAGAGAGTTCAGCTGCAAAAAAATCAATCACTCTGTAGAGAGTTCAGCTAGAAGAAGTCACCTTGCAGAGAGTTCAGCTGTAAATAAATCACCCTGTAGAGAATTCAGCTACAAACAATCACCCTGTAGAAAGATCAGCTATAGAAGAAGTTACCTTGTAGAGAGTTCAGCTACAAAGAAACCACCATGTAGAGAGTTCAGCTGCAAACAAATCACCTGTAGAGAGTTCAGCTAGAAACAAGTCACCCTGTAGAGAGATCAGCTAGAAACAAGTTACCCTGTAGAGAGTTCAGCTAGAAGAAGTCACATTGTAGAGAGTTCAGCTACAAAGAAACTACCATGTAGAGAGATCAGCTAGAAGAAGTCACCTTGTAGAGAGTTCAGCTATAAAGAAACCTCCATGTAGAGAATTCAGCTGCAAACAAACACCCTGTAGAGAACTCAGCTACAAACAAATCACCCTGTAGATAGATCAGCTAGAAGAAGTTACCTTGTAGGGAGTTCAGCTACAAACAAATCACCCTGTAGAGAGTTCAGCTACAAAGAAATCATCATGTAGAGAGTTCAGCTGCAAACAAATCACCTGTAGAGAGTTCAGCTAGAAACAAGTCACCCTGTAGAGAGATCAGCTAGAAGAAGTCACATTGTAGAGAGTTCAGCTACAAAGAAACTACCATGTAGCGAGTTCGGCTGCAAACAAACACCCTGTAGAGAACTCAGCTACAAACAAATCGCCCTGTAGATAGATCAGCTAGAAGAAGTTACCTTGTAGGGAGTTCAGCTACAAAGAAATCATCATGTAGAGAGTTCAGCTGCAAACAAATCATCCTGTAGAGAGTTCAGCTATGAAAAGATCACCCTGTAGAGAGTTCAGCTAGAAGAAGTCACCTTTTAGAGAGTTCAGCTACAAAGCTACCACCATGTAGAGAGTTCAGCTGCAAAAAAAATCAATCACTCTGTAGAGAGTTCAGCTAGAAGAAGTCACCTTGTAGAGAGTTCAGCTGCAAATAAATCACCCTGTAGAGAATTCAGTTACAAACAAATCACCCTGTAGAAAGATCAGCTAGAAGAAGTTACCTTGTAGAGAGTTCAGCTACAAAGAAACCACCATGTAGAGAGCTCAGCTGCAAACAAATCACCTGTAGAGAATTCAGCTAGAAACAAGTCACCCTGTAGAGAGATCAGCTAGAAACAAGTGACCTTGTAGAGAGTTCAGCTAGAAGACGTCACATTGTAGAGAGTTCAGCTACAAAGAAACTACCATGTAGAGAGTTCAGCTGCAAACAAATCACTCTGTAGAAAGTTCAGCTATGAACAGATCACCCTGTAGAGAGATCAGCTAGAAACAAGTCACCCTGTAGAGAGTTCAGCTAGAAGAAATTACCTTGTAGAGAGTTCAGCTACAAAGAAACCACCATGTAGAGAGTTCAGCTGCAAACAAATCACCCAGTAGAAAGTTCAGCTATGAACAGATCACCCTGTAGAGAACTCAGCTACAAACAAATATGCCCTGTAAAAAGATCAGCTAGAAGAAGTCACCTTGTAGAAAGTTCGGCTATAAAGAAACCACCATGTAGAGAATTCAGCTGCAAACAAATCATCCTGTAGAGAGTTCAGCTACAAAGAAATCATCATGTAGAGAGTTCAGCTGCAAACAAATCATCCTGTAGAGAGTTCAGCTATGAAAAGATCACCCTGTAGAGAGTTCAGCTAGAAGAAGTCACTTTTTAGAGAGTTCAGCTACACAGCAACCACCATGTAGAGAGTTCAGCTGCAAACACATCACCCTGTAGAGAATTCAGCTACAAACAAATCGCCCTGTAGAGAGACCAGCTAGAAACAAGTCACCCTGTAGACAGATCAGCTAGAAGAAGTTACCTTGTAGAGAGTTCAGCTGCAAAAAAATCACCCTGTAGAGAATTCAACTACAAACAGATCACCCTGCAAAGAGAATCCTGTAAAGAGTTCATCTACATACAAGCAGATCACCCTGTAGAGAGTTCAGCTACATTTCAAGTCACCCAGTAGAGAGATCAGCTGCAAATTATCCTGTGGGGATTAATTGACATGTAATAAATATATGCTCTCTTTTTATATTATGAACTCTTGATATATGCATTATATATATAATTTGTACATTTACTGATAAAATCAGAATGAGTTGAAGTATTTATAAAATCTGCTTCATCTTTTTCTTTTTCCTGTGGTAAAGAAAAATATATAGGTTAAAAAGCCCCAAAGCTGGCCATAGGCCGGCTTTGGGGTATACAAATACAAAAAGAAGTGAAATCTAATCAAAAACAGCCAAGCTGTAAAAAAAGGAGTGCGGCCCTTGAAAAGGCTATGGTGAAAAAAGATGTGAAATCCAAGGTGGCAGCCAAGAAATGGATTTCACATCTTTTTTCACCATAGCCTTTTCAAGGGCCGCACTCCTTTTTTTACAGCTTGGCTGTTTTTAATTAGATATATAGCTACAACTTATTTCACTTATACATATGTGAAAGGACTTCATTGTACTTCATGTACTTCAAAGTACTTATAAGTACTTTGAAGTACTTTAAGTACTTAAGTACATTGCTTAGAGCTTAAGTATAAGTACAAGTGCATTACATTTGTACAAAAAGTATTTAAGTATAAGTACAAGTACTCAAGAAGGTGTACTTAAGTGTCCTTAAGTACAAGTACCAAAGTACTTCGCCCCATGCCTGAATTCAGGACACTCTCTAACAAGAGACAGCTTCAACATGGCCCAAGGTATCTGGATGCTGGTATGTGTAGTTTCAATGTAAAGCATGGAAGCTATAGTGAATAATACCAAACATCACCCAGGGGCCCATAACGCTGCAACAATGAACCACCAGTCCCCCTATCATCTTGTAGGTCAGGCCTTAAAAAATATGGGTGAAAAAAAGTTGTGAAATTGCAGCCAAGAAATAGTGTCAGCATTTACATCATTGAAATGGCTGCCACCCTTGGTTTCAACTTTTTTAAAATCTATATGCAGGTTTTTAAGGCTGCACCATGCTTTCACAGCTTGGCTGTTTTTGTGTGGATTTCGTACTTTATAAGGCCCCAAAACTAGCCTATGGCTGACTTAGGGGTTCACATTTCTTCTTTCTATACAGACACAATGATGATTGTTTACTTCTTATAATAATATAAAGAGTGCACATTTTTTTGAGGATTTCTAATTGAAATTATGTTCTAGTACTTTTATTGGTAGATCTATGAAATTACAAACATATATTTAAATAAGCAGATTCAAAGTAGAATTTTCATTTATAAAGCAGAAATTAGGCTACCAGCCAAGATAGCAGTGGTTCAGTGGTTAACGATGCAGGTGTTAGGTGTGGAGGTCCCTGGTTCGAACTCTAGTAATGTAAAAACATTTTTATGCATCTTTTACCCTGCAGTGACTGAGTATCTTGATCCCACAACTTTACACTTGTCTGGTGTTTACTTTATCACTTTGTAACTGTAACTCTATTGCTTTTCAAACCATCAAAAGGTGCTGCTATGATGATCAGCCTATTTTCAAGTTATCCATTTATCTTGACAGAAGTTTGATCTTTTACTTAAATAAATGCTCACCACTCTTTGGATATTCATCAGATTCACAGCGAACCTGGTATATAAATATATGCTCTTCATTTGTGTTTAAGATTGAGGCAATCGAGTCACTTTTGCTTTTATACTATTAAAAAATTTTTTTTTGCAAAAATGTGTGAAGTAAATCAAAGCCCCTGTACCCCCCTACGGCTTAAGAAGAGGAATTAAATCGAACCTTCGAACACCCATATCTCATAAATGGCTGGTGCAACAAATTTAATTAAATTTGCAGCGTGGCCTACCCTACCTGGCAGACAGCTACTGTATATTCCAAAAATGGGTGTGCTTTGGAGAAGGGGCCATGGAGCTATGCACACATGAATATGTTTTTTTTCTTCTTCCAGTCAATATACTCACAGTGTGGTATGCCGGCTTTCTTGGCCTCATGACACAATACCGTGTGTCTTGATGTACATAAGTGAAGGAATGCCTTCAAGAAAACATCACTTAACCACATAATCACTTGATACTTGTTGAAAGTGTCCCTGTTAAGGTACATACATGGTCTTAATAGGCAACTGTAGCCACAAAGTGAGGACACCACAATAGTATACTATAGTATTCCTTACATGTTGCATAATATCACCACACACATCTTTGTGTTCACTACTATACACTTTAAAGTAGAGGTGTACCGATATGGGTTTTTGGCATGTACCGATATCCGATATTGGTGCCACCAAAAGAGGCCAATAACCGATAGTCGATCCGATATTTGCATTATAGTTAAAAGTGTACATTTACCTACCCTACAACAACATGTGCATGTATTCATTGCTATACTCTGCCTGTGGTGGTACACAGCTTGGGTTTCTATTGTGCAATCCAGACAATTAGGCACCCACAAACATTTTTATGTAAACATTTTTATGTACACAGCTTGGGTTTCCGGCTGCCGGAACAATAGCAACTTTATAAATAATACCAGTAAAGAAGAAAACAAACCCGAATCCTGACCCTAACTCTAAAGTACAAGATGCGTCTCCTAAAGTCGAATGCTCGGGGCATATTACTAGACGCGTACCCTAAAGTTGAATGCTCCGGGCATATTACTAGGTGCGTACCCTAAGGCCACTCCAAGTCATACCTTAGTTTCTGGTCACTCCCAAGCCTACAAATGGATGTGGGCGGGCGGATGATCAGGACTTCAGGACTATAGACTCTATACTGTGACAATATACTGTATGGTACTATTATTTGCTCAATTTAGCAAATTCATGTTGATTTTGTTTTTAGTCAAACTTAACCAACAACATAAGTAGTTGTGCTTCGGCAAACAATGCACTAGGAAAGTTGTTGATGGATCATGGCTAGCTATACACTGATGTATAGCATTTAAGTATATTTATTTATTTATTTAGAATATACTATAGGAAATGTTTTGCTCATGTAGCTACTTATGCTTTCCAAGTGAAATAAATGTCTCATTAGCTATGTCAGGAAAGTATTACTATGACTTATAGCTAAGTTGTTCAAATGATCATGATCCAAAATGAAATTTAACTTCTATTTTCACATCAGAAATTCTTCATTCAAATGTGAAGTCTTAGCCCACTAGCTATGTGTTTCCAGCCTTCTATTCAGCAAACCTTGAGAAAAGTAACTGTCAAAGTTTTGAGTCATTGAGTGCTCCAGACTAGTGTTTTTAGTGATCATCTGGGAATGTTTATACTATAAGGGTTTCTACTTGCCAATCTAATTTTAGTTATGGAAAAGTTTAAGTTTAAGCTCACCGAATGTTGCCGGCTTTCCATACCCCTGCAGTGTTCAGTGATAAAGAATTTGAAGTTACTAGACTAATTATTAGAGGACTACATTTGAATTATAAAGTTAAAGCTATGGCCCATCTGCATGGACCAGTAGTTAATGCTACTGAAATTACTTTGGTTACAGAAACATTAGTAACAGTTATAATCTGAACAGCTATATAATCAAGGACAAAACTAACTATAGTTAGAAACATTTTATTAGTGTGGCATATATACCTAATATTAGAGTTAAGAGTAGTGTGACTGCTCTATTGGAATCCCTGACTGCTCTATTAGAGTATCTCGATCTTTTGCAGTAAAAAATAAGTGTCTTGCTGGGTAACATGCACTTAAGCACCTGTAATATTAATAATAGTCCTCATAAACTAGGGTTCCAGGTTTACCATGCGGGCGGGTGACCAGAAACTAAGGTTTGACTTGGTGTGGCCTAAAGTCGAATACTTGGGGCATGGCTGGACGCATGCCAACCCTAGCTCGCCTTAAACTCAACAAAAATTTACCTTCATACAACTAGAGTGTGAGTTCTGAGTGATTGTGCCGTGACTTTAGCAGCAAATGCTCAGTCACGGTTGCAGTGACTCTAGGCCGGCACTGCGTTATTTGAACCATCATTAATAAATAATGAGATCAAGATACACGGTAGTGTGTCGTGCGGCCCAAGTAGCCGGCGCGCCACACCGTGAGTATATTTACAGGAAGAAAGTAAACGCACTTTTAACACCCTTGTAGCTCCGTGATTCCTTATCCTATTAAACCCAAAGTTGCTACAGAAATTCCGGCGAGGTAGGGGAGTCCACATACCAAATTTGAAGAAAATCGCTCCGAGATACGAGCGGCCAAAATTTGGTTTTTTTTTCTTCGTTTTTTTTCTTCTTCTTTTCGCACACTTTGCAAAATCCGCAATAAAACACGAATGCGTGCTTGGATCGGGCTGAAATTTGGCACACTTAAAGGGCTCATTAAGGCGAATCTCAGTACCAAGTTTGGTAGGAATCCGATGAACATTAACGGAGTTATGACCGATTACCTGCGTAAAATAAGGTCGAAGGTCTGTCACGCCCACAGGGTAAACCGCTTGAAGGAATGAGCTGAAAATTGCTATGTAGATGGAGTAACTATCGTAGGAGTGCCTTTTTGTGGTTTGAAAGGAATCCAGTTAAAGGCCATCGAGATATGACACAAACCCCAACCTATGTCACAATTACGCGATCGACTTTTATGAATAAAAAAACTATTAATTTTCACGCCTACCAGCCAAACCGCTTAGAACAGTGAGCTGAAAATCGGTGTGTAGCTGGAATAATTATCATAGAAAGTCCTTGCAGTAGTACAGAAGAATCGGATTACAAACCACTGAGTTATGATTCCAAAGCCAACTACGTGTAGCATATGCGAGATCGAGATACTCTAATAGAACAGTCACCCTAATCTAATCCAAAACAGCCAAGCTGTAAAAAAAGAGTGCGGCCCTGAGAAAGGCTATGGTGAAAAATGATGTGAAATCCAAGGTGGCGGCCAAGAAATGGCTGTCATGGTAGGTTTATGGTAAAAATTTTAATAACGACAATTCAGGTGAATTTTGTGCCAAGACCAAGCGGCACCAAATTCACCTGAATTGTTGTTATTAAAATTTTTACCATAAACCTACCATCACAGCCATTTCTTGGCCGCCACCTTGGATTTCACATCTTTTTTCACCATAGCCTTTCTCAGGGCCGCACTCTTTTTTTACAGCTTGGCTGTTTTGGATTAGATTTCACTTCTTTTTGTATTTCTATACCCCAAATCCGGCCTATGGCCGGCTTTAGGGCTTTTTAACCTGTCATTTTTTCTTTACTACAGGAAGAAGAAAAGATGAAGCAGGGTGATTTCTTTGTAGCTGACCTCTCTGCAAGGTGATCCTTCTAGCTGATCTCTCTACCGGATGACTTGTTTGTAGCTGAACTCTCTACAGGGTGATTTGTTTGTAGCTGAACTCTCTACAAGGTAATTTCTTCTAGCTGATCTTTCTACAGGGTGATTTGTTTGTAGCTGAATTCTCTACAGGGCAATTTGTTTGCAGCTGAACTCTCTACATGGTAGTTTCTTTGTAGCTGAACTCTCTACAATGTGACTTCATCTAGCTGAACTCTCTACAGGGTGATTTGTTTGTCTCTACAGGGCAATTTGTTTGCAGCTGAACTCTCTACATGGTAGTTTCTTTGTAGCTGAACTCTCTACAATGTAACTTCTTCTAGCTGAGCTCTCTACAGGGTGATTTGTTTGTATCTGAACTCTCTACAAGGTAACTTCTTCTAGCTGATCTTTCTACAGGGCAATTTGTTTGCAGCTGAACTCTCTACATGGTAGTTTCTTTGTAGCTGAACTCTCTACAATGTAACTTCTTCTAGCTGAACTCTCTACAGGGTGACTTGTTTGTAGCTGAACTCTCTACAGGATGATTTGTTTGTAGCTGAACTCTCTACAAGGTAACTTCTTCTAGCTGATCTTTCTACAGGGCAATTTGTTTGCAGCTGAACTCTCTACATGGTAGTTTCTTTGTAGCTGAACTCTCTACAATGTAACTTCTTCTAGCTGATCTTTCTACAGGGTGATTTGTTTGTAGCTGAATTCTCTACAGGGCAATTTGTTTGCTGCTGAACTCTCTACATGGTAGTTTCTTTGTAGCTGAACTCTCTACTATGTGACTTCTTCTACCTTAACTCTCTACAGGGTGACTTGTTTCTAGCTGCTCTCTCTACAGTGTAACTTGTTTCTAGCTGAACTCTCTACAGGTTGATTTGTTTGTAGCTGAATTCTCTACAAGGTAACTTCTTCTAGCTGATCTTTCTACAGGGTGATTTGTTTGTAGCTGAATTCTCTACAGGGCAATTTGCTTGCAGCTGAACTCTCTACATGGTAGTTTCTTTGTAGCTGAACTCTCTACTATGTGACTTCTTCTACCTTAACTCTCTACAGGGTGACTTGTTTCTAGCTGATCTCTCCACAGTGTAACTTGTTTCTAGCTGAACTCTCTACAGGGTGATTTGTTTGTAACTGAATTCTCTACAAGGTAACTTCTTCTAGCTGATCTTTCTACAGGGTGATTTGTTTGTCTCTACTGGGCAATTTGTTTGCAGCTGAGCTCTCTACATGATAGTTTCTTTGTAGCTGAACTCTCTACAATGTAACTTCTTCTAGCTGAACTCTCTACAGGGTGACTTGTTTCTAGCTGAACTCTCTACAGGGTGATTTGTTTGTAGCTGAACTCTCTACAAGGTAACTTCTTCTAGCTGATCTTTCTACAGGGTGATTTGTTTGTCTCTACAGGGCAATTTGTTTGCAGCTGAACTCTCTACATGGTAGTTTCTTTGTAGCTGAACTCTCTACAATGTAACTTCTTCTAGCTGAACTCTCTACAGGGTGACTTGTTTCTAGCTGAACTCTCTACAGGGTGATTTGTTTCTAGCTGAACTCTCTACAAGGTAACTTCTTCTAGCTGATCTCTCTACAGGGTGACTTGTTTGTAGCTGAACTTTCTACATGGTAGTTTCTTTGTAGCTGAACTCTCTACAATGTAACTTCTTCTAGCTGATCTCTCTACAAGGTGACTTGTTTCTAGCTGAACTCTCTACAGGGTGATTTGTTTGTAGCTGAATTCTCTACAGGGCAATTTGTTTGCTGCTGAACTCTCTACATGGTAGTTTCTTTGTAGCTGAACTCTCTACAATGTAACTTCTTCTAGCTGAACTCTCTACAGGGTGACTTGTTTGTAGCTGAACTTTCTACATGGTAGTTTCTTTGTAGCTGAACTCTCTACAATGTAACTTCTTCTAGCTGATCTCTCTACAGGGTGACTTGTTTGTAGCTGAACTTTCTACATGGTAGTTTCTTTGTAGCTGAACTCTCACTTCTTCTAGCTGATCTCTCTACAGGGTGACTTGTTTCTAGCTGAACTCTCTACAGGGTGATTTGTTTGTAGCTGAACTCTCTACAAGGTAACTTCTTCTAGCTGATCTTTCTACAGGTTGATTTGTTTGTAGCTGAATTCTCTACAGGGCGATTTGTTTGCAGCTGAACTCTCTACATGGTAGTTTCTTTGTAGCTGAACTCTCTGCAATGTAACTTCTTCTAGCTGAACTCTCTACAGAGTGACTTGTTTCTAGCTGATCTCTGTACAGGGTGACTTGTTCCTAGCTAAACTCTCTACAGGTGATTTGTTTGCATCTGAACTCTCTTACATGGTAGTTTCTTTGTAGCTGAACTGTCTACAATGTGACTTCTTCTAGCTGATCTATCTACAGGATGACTTGTTTCTAACTAAACTCAACAGTGTTATCTGTTCATAGTGGAACTTTCTACTGGGTGATTTGTTTGCAGCTAAACTCTTTGCATGATTGTTTCTTTGTAACTGAACTCTCTACAATGTGACTTCTTCTAGCTGATCGCTCTACAGGATGACTTATTTCTCTCTATAGTGTGATCTGTTCATAGCGGAACTTTCTACTGTGTGATTTGTTTGCAGCTAAACTCTTTGCATGATTGTTTCTTTGTAACTGAACTCTCTACAAGGTAACTTCTTCTAGCTGATCTCTTTACATGGCAATTTGTTTGTAGTTGAATTCTCTACAGGATGATTTATTTGAGCTCAACTCTCTACATGGTGGCTTCTTTGTAGCTGAACTCTCTATTAGGTACCTTCTTCTAGCTGATCTGACTACAGGGTGACTTGTTTGTAGCTGAATTCCCTACAGAATAACTTGCAATGTAATATAACCGTGTAAATTATACATGCAGCTGAATGCTTTATTAGGGTGACTGTTCTATTAGAGTATCTCGATCTCGCATTTGCTGCACGTAGTTGCCTTTCGAATCATAACTCAGTGATTTGTAATCCGATTCTTCTGTACTACTGCAAGAACTTTCTAAGATGATTATTCCAGCTACATACTGATTTTCAGCTCGTTGCTCTAAGCGGTTTGCCTGGTAGACACGAAAACTAATAGTTTTTTTATTCATAAAAATCGATCGCGTAATTTTGACGCAGGTTGGAGTTTGTGTCATATCTCCATGGTCTTTATCCCGATTCCTTCCAAACCACAAAAAGGCACTCCTACGATGGTTGCTCCATCTACATATCAATTTTCAACTGATTCCTCCTAGGGGTTTACCCTGTAGGCGTGACAGACCTTCGACCTTATTGTACGCAAATAATCGGTAATAACTCCGTGAATGTTCATCGGATTCCTACCAAAGTTGGTACGGAGATCCGCCTTAATGAGCCCTTTAAGTGTGCCTAATTTCAGCCCAATCCGAGCACGCATTCGTGTTTTATGGCGAATTTTGCGAAGTGTGCGAAATGAAGAAGATGAAGAAGAAAAAAAACGAAGAAATTAAAACGAAATTTTGTTCGCTCGTATCTCGGAAATGGCTAGAGCGATTTTCTTCAAATTTGGTATGTAGACTCCCCTAACTGGGCGGCACGTCTCTAGCAAATTTGATTCCAATCGGATAAGGAATCACAGAGCTACATAGGTGTGAAAACTGCGTTTTCTTTCTTCCTGTTAATATACTCACGGTGTGGCGCGCCGGCTTCTTGGGCCGCACGACACACTATCGTGTGTCTTGATAAAGCATTCAGCTACATTTTTAACTTACTCCATTATAGAATTTCTTTGGCATTGCAAGTTATTCTGTAGGGAGTTCAGTTACAAACAGTTAATCGTAGAGACAATTCAGCTACAAGCAAGTCATCCTGTAGAGAGTTCAGCTACAAATATGTTGCTGTAGAGATTCAGAACATTATAAGTCACACTGAAGAGAATTCAACTATAAACAAGTCACCTTGTAGAGAGTTCAGCTACAACAAGTCACTCTGTAGAGAATTCAGCTACAAACAAGTCACTGTGTAAAGGGTTCAGCTACAAAAAAAGCTACCTAGTAGAGAGTTCATCTAGATCAGCTACAAACAAGTTACTTTATGCAATGTTCAGCTACAAGTAAGTCACTCTGTAGAGAGTTCAGCTACAAACAAGTCACTCTGTAGTACAAACAAGTCACCGTGGAGAGAGAGTTCAGCAACCAATCAAAAAACCACCATGTAAAAGAGTTCAGCTATACAAACAAGATATAAATTTATAGAGAGATCAGGTAGAAACTTAACAGATCACACTGTAGAGAGTTCAGCTAGAAACAAGTCATCCAGACTGAGTAGAGAGATCAACTAGAAAACATCACCTTGTAGAGAGTTCATATCACCCTGCAGATAGTTCAGCTACAAACAAATCACCCTATAGAGAGATCAGCTAGAAGAAGTCACCTTGTAAAGAGTTTAGCTACAAAGAAACTACCATGTAGAGAATTCAGCTATGAACAGATCATCCTGTTGAGAGTTCAGCTAGAAACAAGTCATCCTGTAGAGAGATCAACTAGAAGAAGTTACCTTGTAGAGAGTTCAGCTACAAAGAAACAACCATGTAGGAAGTTCAACTGCAAACAAATCAAACTGTACAGAGTTCAGCTACAAACAAATCACCCTGTAAAGAGATCAGCTAGAAACAAGTCACCCTGTAGAGAAATCAACTAGAAGAAGTTACCTTGTAGAGAGTTCAGCTGCAAACAAACCATCATGTAGAGACTTCAGCTGCAAACAAATCATCCTGTAGAGAGTTCAGCTAGAAACAAGTCATCCTGTAGAGAGATCAGCTAGAAGAAGCTACCTTGTAGAGAGTTCAGCTACAAAGAAACCATCATGTACAGAGTTCAGCTGCAAACAAATCACCTGTATAGAGTTCAGCTACAAACAAATCTCCCTGTAGAGAGATCAGCTAGAAGAAATTACCTTGTGGAGAGTTCAGCTACAAAGAAACCATCATGTAGAGAGTTCAGCTGCAAACAAATCACCTGTAGAGAGTTCAGCTACAAACAAATCTCCCTGTAGAGAGATCAGCTAGTAGAAGTTACCTTGTGGAGAGTTCAGCTACAAAGAAACCATCATGTAGAGAGTTAAGGTGCAAACAAATCACCTGTAGAGAGTTCAGCTACAAACAAATCTCTCTGTAGAGAGATCAGCTAGAAGAAGTTACCTTGTAGAGAGTTCAGCTACAAAGAAACCATCATGTAGAGAGTTCAGCTGCAAACAAATCACCTGTAGAGAGTTCAGCTACAAACAAATCTCCCTGTAGAGAGATCAGCTAAAAGAAGTTACCTTGTGGAGAGAACAGCTACAAAGAAACCATCATGTAGAGAGTTAAGGTGCAAACAAATCACCTGTAGAGAGTTCAGCTACAAACAAATCTCTCTGTAGAGAGATCAGCTAGAAGAAATTACCTTGTGGAGAGTTCAGCTACAAAGAAACCATCATGTAGAGAGTTCAGCTGCAAACAAATCACCTGTAGAGAGTTCAGCTACAAACAAATCTCCCTGTAGAGAGATCAGCTAGTAGAAGTTACCTTGTGGAGAGTTCAGCTACAAAGAAACCATCATGTAGAGAGTTAAGGTGCAAACAAATCACCTGTAGAGAGTTCAGCTACAAACAAATCTCTCTGTAGAGAGATCAGCTAGAAGAAGTTACCTTGTAGAGAGTTCAGCTACAAAGAAACCATCATGTAGAGAGTTCAGCTGCAAACAAATCACCTGTAGAGAGTTCAGCTACAAACAAATCTCCCTGTAGAGAGATCAGCTAAAAGAAGTTACCTTGTGGAGAGAACAGCTACAAAGAAACCATCATGTAGAGAGTTAAGGTGCAAACAAATTACCTGTAGAGAGTTCAGCTACAAACAAATCTCTCTATATATCGATCTGTAGAGAGATCAGCTAGAAGAAGTTACCTTGTAGAGAGTTCAGCCACAAAGAAACCATCATGTAGAGAGTTCAGCTGCAAACAAATCACCTGTAGAGAGTTCAGCTACAAACAAATCTCTCTATATATCGATCTGTAGAGAGATCAGCTAGAAGAAGTCACCTTGTAGAGAGTTCAGCTACAAAGAACCATCATGTAGAGAGTTCAGCTGCAAACAAATCACCTGTATAGAGTTCAGCTACAAACAAATCTCCCTGTAGAGAGATCAGCTAGAAGAAGTTTCCTTGTAGAGAGTTCAGCTACAACAAATCACCCTGTAGAAAGATCAGCTAGAAGAAGTTACCTTGTGGAGAGTTCAGCTACAAAGAAACCATCATGTAGAGAGTTCAGCTAGAAGAAGTTTCCTTGTAGAGAGTTCAGCTACAACAAATCACCCTGTAGAAAGATCAGCTAGAAGAAGTTACCTTGTGGAGAGTTCAGCTACAAAGAAACCATCATGTAGAGAGTTCAGCTGCAAACAAATCACCTGTATAGAGTTCAGCTACAAACAAATCTCCCTGTAGAGAGATCAGCTAGAAGAAGTTTCCTTGTAGAGAGTTCAGCTACAACAAATCACCCTGTAGAAAGATCAGCTAGAAGAAGTTACCTTGTTGAGAGTTCAGCTACAAAGAAACCATCATGTAGAGAGTTCAGCTGCAAACAAATCACCTGTAGAGAGTTCAGCTACAAACAAATCTCCCTGTAGAGAGATCAGCTAGAAGAAATTTCCTTGTAGAGAGTTCAGTTACAAAGAAACCACCATGTAGAGAGTTTAGCTGCAAAGAAATCACACTGTAGAAAATTCAGCCACAAACAAATTGCCCTGTAGAAAGATCAGTTAGAAGAAGTTACCTTGTAGAGAGTTCAGCTGCAAAGAAACCATTCTGTAAAGAGCTCAGCTGCAAACAAATCACCTGCACAGAATTCAGCTACAAACAAACCACCCTGTAAAGAGATCAGCTAGAAGAAGTTACTTGTATATTGTTCAGCTACAAACAATTCACCCTATAGAGAGAGCAGCAAGAAGAAGTCACTTTGTAGAGTGTTCAGTTACAAAGAAACCACCATGGAGAGTTCTGTAATAAATATATGTATTATACATATAATTTGTACATTTACTGATAAAATCAGAAATATTTAAAGTACATCTGCTTCATCTTTTCTTCTTCCTGTGGAAAAGAAAAAAAAACAGGTTAAAAAGTCCCAAAGCCGGCCTATGGCCGGATAGGCCGGCTTTGGGGTATACAAATACAAAAAGAAGTGAAATCTAATCCAAAACAGCCAGCTGTAAAAAAAGTGTGCGGCCCTCAAAAAGGCTATGGTGAAAAAAGATGTGAAATCCAAGGTGGCGGACAAGAAATGGCTGTGATGGTAGATTAATGGTAAAAAATTTAATAACGGCAATTTAGATGAATTTTTTGCCAAGATCAAGCCGCACAAAAATTCACCTGAATTGTTGTTATTAAAATTTTTACCATTAACCTACCATCACAGCCATTTCTTGGCCGCCACCTTGGATTTCACATCTTTTTTCACCATAGCCTTTTTGAGGGCCGCACACTTTTTTTACAGTTGGCTGTTTTGGATTAGATAGCTAAAACACGTATATACTAAAAATATTTATTATTGTACAAATTCTTACCTTGCTTTTAGTTCCATTGTCCTGCTGGGTTCGAGACTTTCGACATTTCAATAGTGTTGGGCGATATATCGATATTATATCGTATCGTTTGATGTTTTGCTGATATCGAAAAGTATCGATATATTTTTCAGAATCCGATATTTCGATACGATACATCACGTGATCTGAATTTAATTTTAAAATGTATTTTAGCTTATTTAATTGTTAATTGTAGCTTTCCATTACTTTCAGCAATTTTCAAATCACTATTACTCTTGTGTATGTGGGCGGGAATCTCCATTGTATATAGCTATAGCTACCTACTATCAAATTATGTAAGAAAACTGGCAATTTACATGAACAAATAATATTACAATATCGTATCGAAAAGTATCAATATCGGTCAATTTTAGTCAATATCGTATCGATATCGTATCGTTCTGAAAATCCTGATATCGCCCATCACTACATTTCAACAGCTGTTTGGAATTGCTTTGGGGTGCTCCAAAAAGAATAATCTGGAGCATGCGCACAAGTACAGTCGAAAGTATTTATATAGTAAGCGGAACGATATTGTTCGTCTACAACATAAGTTGATAACTATATTTAGGACGAGAAGAAACAACTCCAAACAAAAGTTTAACGAACGTTGTATGTGTTATAGGGTGCTCATTTGCGCTGAGTGACTGATCCGTGGTGAGATCCATTGTCGCGATTCTGTAGCTACTGTCATATAGCTAGTGTACTTCTAGCCACACCCAGGTAACCCGCCATTCCTACCATAATGGCTGATCTGGCTACTGAGGATTCGTCCCATGATTTGGAAGAGAAGATGGTAGAGAAAAGATTGCCAACTGAGGTAAAAGTTGTGTAAAATTGTAAATCATTGTGGTTAGTCAGGCTCAGGGCCGTTGAGAGGATTAGGGGGCCCAGGGAAAATTTAAAATGTGGGGCCCCTATAACCCATAATTTTCAATAAGGAAAAGCAGGAACAAGCTTAGCTAACTAGCTACTAGACTACAGTGGAACCTCAGTTAACTACCCGGCCTTGGGACCAGGGTATCTCTTGTATAAATAATGCATTAACAAATCAAATTTTGAACTACTCTAATGGAGCAGTCATTTCCGTAGTTTGGTTAACCGAGAATCCAGATAAGTGATGTCTGGATAGCTGAGGTTCCACTGTACAAATATATAAGCACATTAAATGTTTTAGCATCATGCCAAGCTAGTGGGGCCGGGGTATGCCCCCTCCCCAAAGAAATTTTTGAAAGTTAGACTTGCTGAGATACTGTTTCATGTATCATGTATATATAATTATGTTTATTTGACTGTTGTACTAGGGTGACTACTCTATTAGGGTATCTTGAGCTCGAATTTTATAGCAAGGCTAAGCAATCTTTCCGCCAAATACACAATTTTTTTATCCTATTCCAGACTGATGATGTGATACATCTTATTTTTTAAAAACAATATACAACATAAGTAGTTACAGGGGTCTAGACTCAGGGGTACCATGCACTGATACCCACAGGGTGGATAGTACAGGAACACTGGTGTTATTAAATTACAATACAAAAATAATAATTATAGCATGCAGAAGAATTCAAACCAATGGATCCCAGTCTGGTAGGCTCTAGAATTAAGAATCCTGTATGAGCAGGAGACAGCAATGCCAGCAGCCTGGATCTTATAGTCTTCTTCATCACTTCACAACCATTGGCCACTTGAGAAATTGCTGTAAACTATTAGAGTACAATTTCTGTAACAGTTACTATAACTGAATAATTGCCTGACTGCTGCAATAGGGTGACTGTTCTATTAGAGTATCTCTATCTTATGTAAAAGTCACAGTGTCTATACAATTGCCTTATAAGATATAAATTATTATGAATTATAGTTTGCTGCCACTGCATTTTATTGAGCTTACTGGCTATCTCTTATTGAGACTTTTTCTGTATCTTTGAATCTACAGTGAGGATTTGCACTGTTGTACGTTCGTTTCATTGTATGTATACATGTAAGGATATTGTAGCTATGGGGCAGCTACTACTGTATGAGGTCTGTATTATAATAAAATCTATCAAATATACACTGACCACAAAACATTGCATTGACTTGGCTTACAAACTCATTCATAATAATTAGTATCATAATTAATTATAGATTCATTCGTGGCCTAACAATGATGCAGTGCATGATAGCTGGTATCAAAATACTCATCATTTGCAATCTCAGAGCGTCCGGTATCTAAAATTTTCCTGGGGTACAGACCACATAGCTTGGCATGCTCATGCATGCTGATGTGTGTAGTGCATTGATTTTTATACAGGGTCAGGTAATATCAGGTCAACTTTGCCTTTGATCAGATATAATGTCAGATCAATTAAAGCTCGTTATAATTTGCAGTAAGTGTAGTTGAGGCTCCTATCCAATGACAAAGAGAAAAAGTGGTCTGGTAATGTGAGACTAGTGTATACTAACTTGGTAGCATAATTTACAAGTGGTGGTTCCTGCCAGCTTGTGCTATTATTAAATAGCTAACTGCAAATCGGCCAAACTATACATGATTAGCTTAAAACATAGATGTCTATAAGTAAAGAAATGAAAAGTAGTTAAAACTAATAGAAAATTTACTGGTGAACACTGGCAGTTCTTGCAACAGTGCACAAAATACAAACACACAGACTGACAGACATTATAACTGGCATGTCCATGCTTGCCCTACTTATTATTTTCTTTACTAGATTTTTGTTTTCATTAAGTGCAAGTGTTATATAGTCAGAACACCATAAGCTATAACAGATTAAATTTCTTGCTTAAAGATCTTGAACCCAGTGAAACTACATAGTTGGAAAAGGCAGATAATTATGCACTAACACGGACATGGACATTTTTGTAATACACTTTTACATTTATACAACAGTTCAGTATTCTTCATACCAAATGTTGCTCCATACAGTTGTCTATACTTCCAGACACAGACATCATCTTTGAGTGCTTATTTACTGTATTTATAAGTACATGTGTGGAGAATACACTAGCATGTCACAGAATATCATACACAATTATGATAATAATAATTATACGGTAGCACATGCTCTAAGAAGCTAATGCATACTCACAGAGATTTAACTGGCATGCCCCAACTTAGTTTTTGCAGGTCAGGCCCTTAGTAGGTATAAGCACCTGTATCTTGTACTGAAATCTGTGAGCTCCTGGATCTGGCTAGCTAGGGTGGATCTCTACAATTACATAACTGCATTAAATTTCTGGAACATGTGTACAACAGTATGTACATGGTCTATGATATATACTTGTAGTGTGCCAGCCAATCCCACACATGCACTTACATGTATAAATAGATAAGTGCTACGAGAAGACAATGTGTGGGCCTGGAAGTGAAAACTGCTGTACAGAGCAACATTGATACAATACATAGGTTGCTCTGGGATGTTGGACAGACACGGACATTTTAAAATACACCTTTTCATAGTTAGTTTTGATACCTAACATTGTACATTTTTCCTGTTGTCTGCATTTGAATGTAGTTCAAGTTATAACTATAGTAGGACTTTTAGCTTGCAGTAGAAGACATAATAATGACAAACATTAGAAGCTTCATTCAAATGCCAATAGTAACCAGATCTGCAAAATGGGTCTTATATTTCAATTGCACAAGTACACAAAAAAATTGGAATTCAAATAGAGTAGGGATCATAGCACATCAATAAAAAGTACTGGAACAAGCTGGAGTAGTGAACAATATATAATCACAGTAAAACAATATAAGAAATGTTATATCCCTACTGTGCATTTATTTATGGTGGTGTCTTGAGTACAATAGGGATATAACACTTCTTATTGTTTCACTGATCATATATCGTGGATTACTCCTGCTTGTTCCAATACTTTTTATGGATGTGCTATGGTCCCTACTCTAGTTGAAAATTCCAAATTTTTTGTGTACTTGTTTGTTAACTATTTTTTGTAAAATAAAATTATGACTGGCGAACCCATGCATAGCTACCGCATCAGCACAGGCAGTCAGTCAGTAGAAAATTCCATTCAATAATTTTTTTTAAAATTCCGTAGCAACTTGTTGAAAGCATTTCAAGTCGATCTGAAAGCTTTTTTGGGCTTAGTTTTACTTAACAAATACTGCCTCATCGTCATCAGGGAGAATTGAGGATGGTTTTTAGGTGATGTATTTTCGTGGGCCACGCCTTCACCTTTGTGGTCCCTACAGTACTATTGTACTGTATGATGTACTGGGAAACCCATAACTTGACTTATGAATGTGGTACCAACTGTTAGCACTCTAGTTCATACCCTTTTGTTCTCCTATTATACTTTAAGTATTCTGCTCTATTCCTTTTTTCTGTTGTGTTACTGTCTGTAAGCATATGTGAAGTCGCACACATTTATCACCAAGGTATATTGGTGTATATGAAGCCATGTATGTTGCTGTTTGTAGAGCCAAATGTACTATTTTAACATATAGTCCCTGCACATGTTTCTTTTAAGCCATACTCATCAACCGCTGGAGTATTGTTGTTAGGCCATGGGGCATACTGCAGTACTGACATTGTCTCATGTGAGAGGTGAAGGTTGTCCTGACCTTCTGCCATACATTATTCTAACCAAGTAAGGTATGTACCTACCCTTCCACTTACCTACTTGATCAATCCCTAGGTATTATGTACTTGCCCGGCACAGTTATGCCCCTGTAGTCTACAGCCTCCCATTTTTATTTCTCATAAGCACAGTCCAGACACATATGACTATTCTAATGTTCAATGTACGTAGCCTGTACTAATTAACTGATCTAGCTCTTTCCAGCTCCTTGCATAATGTATATGGGAGTCTCCTGGGTAATGTAACAATTGGAGTGTGGTTATGTCAGTCAACTTGACTTTGTACTCCTGACCACATTTTTTCATTTGTCTTCTAAATTCCTCATCTGATATTGCAAAGCTACAATGGTACCCTGTTAGAACGGCTCTGTCTTCTATTATTGCAGTGCTTACCAGTAACTAATTGTTCTCTAATTCATCCCTTCTCTGGTTGGCATAATCACTACTCATTATACATAGATACTAATGATCACTTTCCCCACAATTGGTCCTGTTGATCTAATTATAATACAGGTTCTAAGGTACCCACAGCAGTATGTTTCTAAATCATCACTGGCTGTCCACTCCAGTTAGTGACAGACAAAGAGAATGACTGCTTTCCTATCCATAGCTCATCTTTATATATAGTCACATTGGAGTCAGTCATTGGCTTCTCACTTAGGGTCAGTAAAGTTCTGACCACATCATCCATCTCTGCACAAGAGTCACTCTCCTCAATTGCTGGAGAAGATCTTGTCTGGAATGAGCCAATGTGAAGACTCTTGGTCAACACTATCTGGAAGACTTTTACTACTATATCTTCATCCCAGTTGACTTATATACACAGTGCAAGGACTTTTTCAAGTTCTAGTTTGATTTGCTGTACATACATAATGATATATCTTATCCAAAACAACCAAGCTGGTAGCCTCCAAAGAGCCATGGTGAATAAGATGTGAATTTAAATCCAAGTTGGTGGCCAAGAAATAGCTGTGACAGTAGATAAATGGCAAAATTTAATATAATTCAGGTGAATTTGTACTGCCTCTTCCAAATTTCCCCAGGGCTTGGCAAAAATTCAGCTGAATTGTCATTATTAAAAAAAATTGCCATTTACGTACCATCACAGCCATTTCTTGGCTGCCAACTTGGATTTCACATCTTTTTTCATCAAGGCTTTTTGGAGGGCCACATCCTTTTTTACAGTTTGGGTGGATTATATACCACTTCTTTTTGTATTTGCATTCTCCAAAGCAGGCCATGTAGGCCACCTCTGGGGCTTATTTTAAGCTGTCTTTTTTCTTTACTACAGGAAAGAGAAATGTGATGTATAGCAGTTGAGGATTTAAACATACTTTTTTATAATTGTACAAACTTTTATGTAAAGGAACAGGCTAGCAGTACATGTATTGTAACTATCCAACTTGTTACAATTTAGACAGTTAATCCTTGTAACAAATTACCATGTAACTACAGTAGTTATATCACTATGGTTACTTTAATCTACTACCGGGTGAGTTGTGTGTAACTGAATGCTCTGTTAGGTAACTTTTTAAAGCTGAATTCTCTACCGGTGACTAGCTTATAGCTGAACTTCTACAGGGCAATTTGTTTGTATCTAAACTATTCACAGGGTGATTGGTTTGTAGCTGAAATCTCTGTGCAGTGATTAGTTTGTAGCTGAACTCTCTACAGGGTGGCTTGTTTGTAGCTGAACTCCATACTGTGTGACTTGTTCGTAGATGACTCTCTAAAGTGTGATTTTTTTTGTAGCTATTCTTCTACAGGGTGACCTGTTTGTAACTGAACTCCACAGGTGACAAGTTTTTGGATGGTTTGCTTGTAGCTGAACTCTCTACTCAGTGATTAGGAACTAAAATTTAAAAGTTCACATCCTCAGTAACTGGATGGACCAATGGACTGCCCTTTAGATATAATTGTTCCCTCTCAAGTGGGTGTGTACTGATTTTCTGATGAAAGCAGCCAATCGTTAGATAAGGAGGACTGAAATTGGAATATGATCAAGAGCTGTACAAAAGTGTTGTTACCTCAAGGTTCCTGTATAGATAAGGACACCTGACCTCTGAATGGTGATGCTGAGATAGTCTCACAGTGGATTGGGTAGTGTATTGGCTAGTGTTTGGGTGATGAAGGAATACTGTACTCCCTCATCAACCAAAATGTTGCCTTCTGTTATAGTAGTCACCAATGAAACTACAGCAATTGCCATCTTCTATAAGCATACACAAATGTAAAATGCTGAAAGAGGAGCAGGTGTCATAGTGGTGAATGCAGCATTGTCAGTTGTAGGTGGCTATATGCACTTGTTCAGGTTGTAGTGGTATGGTTTCTGCAAGGAAGGCATGGCATAGACTGGTGTGGTGTTTCGGTGTTATATCGTGCACTCTCTACGTTCATGATAACCTCAAGGTGCATTGCATTGTTTAGTGGGTATTGAAGCAAAGTTGTCTTGCTTCATGTTTGCTAGCCACTTCTTTGGATCTGTTGTACATATCAACCTTGTAGTCTCCCATACAGAAAACACAAAGATTTCTTACTCTGTTCAATGGCGGATCCGGAATGGGGAATTTGGGGCAAATGCCCCCCCCTTCACCTTGTGGAGGAGCCAGCCATACTTCTGAGTCTGATTAAAATATTAAACTTTATGTCAGGCCAAGATCAGTTTATTAAACTCATGAAAATATGCACATTTTACTAACTTTTATTACAAATTCACCTGAAACCAAAGTCAAACTAGCTGTGAAATTGTCATCCAGCACCTTCGTGTGTACTAAGCGCCTCTAAAAATAATTATCGTGTTGATGTTGGTTAAGACATTCAGAGCCTTTTTAAGACTTCACAACCTTCTGCAAATGCCAAAATGACAAAAATCAACAGTGAAACACTGCTAAGAGGTAGTTATTTGCTGTTTCAAAAATGCAGCAACTAACAAGAGAATCTGGCTCTCCCCAACCACCTACTACTTAGTTTGTTTGTGCCCCTCCCCTTGCCAGCTCCTGGATCCGCCCCTGCTGTTGATCATTGTGATTACCATAATGGTAGTAGTGTTCCTTGTGTTTGGATGTGTGGAGTGAGCTGGCTGTTGGTAAGGTGCTGTTGTGGTTGCTGGGTTTACCACTGTACTGTTAGCTGATTTCAAAAATTTCTTAATGCAGATGCCAGCTACAGTATTACTCTTCATTAGAATGTTCATAAGCTATGTGCTTTTCAGGTAGTTTGCTTAGTATTGACACAGTCAGAAGGGAGTTGTATGACTCTGAAGATTTATCTAAGGCTGACAAGAATCCCTGTGCCTATCTATAGGGTCATAAAGTACTTGCAGACAAACTACTAAAGATGTTGTAGTGACTCCATTAAGAATCTTATATGATTGACCAAATCTATCCTTCAATAAAGCTATTGAGTGATGTAATTCTCATCAAAGGGAAACCCAGCAGCGACACAGGCAGTATCTCTGAGGTAGTTCTCATCGGTAAGGGGAAACACAGCAGCGACATGGGCAGTGTCTCCATGCAACTGTAGCACAGATACATATTTAATTTAAACATTTGTACATCATTGATACCAACATTCAAGTTCACAGATGAATCCGAAATGTTTGCCAATGAAGTGGGTTCCCACTACATAAATGTGAGTAGGGACAGTTTTGGGAGTTGGCCAATAGTACATGTATGCTGCATGTCTGAGCATACAGATATCTTATGTACAGTACTCACATAATGTTGTTCTGTTTGTGTAACTTATGAGAGTACTTCATCATGGTAATTGACATCTAATCCAAAACAGCCAAGCTGTAAAAAAAGTGTGCGGCCCTCAAAAAGGTTATGGTGAAAAAAGATGTGAAATCCAAGGTGGCGGCCAAGAAATGGCTGTGATGGTAGGTTAATGTTAAAAATTTTAATAACGACAATTCAGGTGAATTTGGTGCCGCTTGGTCAATTGGCACAAAATTCACCTGAATTGTCATTATTAAAATTTTTACCATTAACCTACCATCACAGCCATTTCTTGGCCGCCACCTTGGATTTCACATCTTTTTTCACCATAGCCTTTTTGAGGGCCGCACACTTTTTTTACAGCTTGGCTGTTTTGGATTAGATTTCACTTCTTTTTGTATTTGTATACCTCAAAGCCGGCCTATGGCCTGCTTTGGGACTTTTTTAACCTATCTTTTTTCTTTACCACAGGAAGAAGAAAAGATGAAGCAGATGTACCTTAAATATTACTGATTTTATCAGTAAATGTACAAATTATATATATAATACATATATTTATTACAGAACTGTCCATGGTGGTTTCTTTGTAACTGAACACTCTTCAAGGTAACTTCTTCTAGCTGTTCTCTCTACAGGGTGATTTATTTGTAGCTGGATTCTGTACAGGTGATTTTTTTGCTGCTGAGCTCTTTACAGAATGGTTTCTTTGTAGCTGAACTCTCTACAAGGTAACTTCTTCTAACTGATCTCTCTACAGGGAGATTTGTTTGTAGCTGAACTCTCTACAGGTGATTTGTTTGCAGCTGAACTATCTAGATGATGGTTTCTTTGTAGCTGAACTCTCTACAAGGTAATTTCTTCTAGCTGAACTCTCTACATGGTGGTTTCTTTGTAGCTGAACTCTCTACAAGATAACTTCTTCTAACTGATCTTTCTACAGGGCAATTTGTTTGTGGCAGAATTTTCTACAGGGTGATTTCTTTGCAGCTGAACTCTCTACATGGTGGTTTCTTTTTACTGTAGCTGAACTCTCTACAAGGTAATTTCTTCTAGCTGATCTCTCTACAGGGTGATTTGTTTGTAGCTGAATTATATACAGGTGATTTGTTTGCAGCTGAGCTCTTTACAGAATGGTTTCTTTGTAGCTGAACTCTCTACAAGGTAACTTCTTCTAACTGAACTCTCTACAGGGAGATTTGTTTGCAGCTGAACTTTCTTCATGATGGTTTCTTTGTAGCTGAACTCTCTACAAGGTAACTTCTTCTAGCTGAACTCTCTACAAGGTGACTTCTTCTAGCTGATCTTTCTACAGGGTGATTTGTTTGTAGCTGAATTCTGTACAGGTGATTTGTTTGCAGCTGAGCTCTTTACAGAATAGTTTCTTTGTAGCTGAGCTCTCTACAAGGTAGTTTCTTCTAGCTGATGTCTCCACAAGGTCACTAGTTTGTAGCTGAACTTTCTACATGGTGGTTTCTTTGTAACTGAACTCTCTACAAGGTAACTTCTTCTAGCTGATCTTTCTACAGGGTGATTTGTTTGTGGCTGAACTCTCTACAAGGAAACTTCTTCTAGCTGATCTCTCTACAGGGAGATTAGTTTGTAGCAGAACTCTCTACAGGTGGTTTGTTTGCAGCTGAACTCTCCACATGATGGTTTCTTTGTAGCTGAACTCTCTACAGGTGATTTGTTTGCAGCTGAACTCTCCACATGATGGTTTCTTTGTAGCTGAACTCTCTACAAGGTAACTTCTTCTAGCTGATCTCTCTACAGGGTGATTTGTTTGTAGCTGAATTCTTTACAGGTGATTTGTTTGCAGCTGAGCTCTTTACAGAATGGTTTCTATGTACCTGAACTCTTTACAAGGTAATTTCTTCTAGCTGATGTCTCTACAGGGTCACTAGTTTGTAAATGAATTCTCTACATGGTGGTTTCTTTGTAACTGAACTCTCTACGAGGTAACTTCTTCTAGCTGATCTTTCTATAGGGTGATTTGTTTGTAGTGGAATTCTGTACAGGTGATTTTTTTTGCAGCTGAGATCTTTACAGAATGGTTTCTTTGTAGCTGAACTCTTTACAAGGTAACTTCTTCTAGCTGATGTCTCTACAGGGTCACTAGTTTGTAAACGAATTCTCTACATGGTGGTTTCTTTGTAACTGAACTCTCTACAAGGAAACTTCTCCTAGCTGATCTCTCTATAGGGAGATTTGTTTGTAGCTGAACTCTCTACAGGTGATTTGTTTGCAGCTGAACTCTCTACATGATGGTTTCTTTGTAGCTGAACTCTCTACAAGTTAACTTCTTCCAGCTGATCTCTCTACAGGGTGATTTGTTTGTAGCTGAACTCTCTACATTGTGGTTTCTTTGTAGCTGAACTCTACAAGGTGATTTCTTCTAGCTGAATTATCTCTTTCTATAGTTGCATGAATTCCCTACAAGGTAACTTCTTCTAGCTGATCTCTCTACAGGGTAAATTGTTTGTGGCTGATCTCTCTACAGGGTGACTTGTTTGTAGCTGATCTCTATACAGGTTACTTGTTTCTAGCTGATCTCTTGAATTCTCTTCAGGTGACTGCTCTATTAGGATGACTGCTCTATTAGAGTATCTCGATCTCGCACTTGCTACACCAAGTTGGATTTCGTGTTATAACTCCGTGGCTTTAAGTCTGATTCTTCTACACCATTGAAGAGCCTTTCTAAGATGATAACTCCATCTGTACAGCGATTTTCAAAGCATTACCCCAAGCGGTTTATCTGGCAAGCAGTCGTTTTTATTAGCTAATCTCGATTGCGCAATTGTTACACACTGTTGGTTTTTTCGTTGTATCGTCCTGGTTTTAAGCTCGATTTCTTTCAAACCACAAAAGGTTTGAGGTTCAATAGTTAACCTATTCACCCACCGATTTTCAGCTTCTTCCCATACGCAGTTTACCCTGTAGGCGTGACAACATATTGGTGTTATTTTTCGTGAATAATCGCTCATAACTCTTTGCCTGTTTATCGTATTCCAGCCAAAGTTGGTACAGAGATGCGCCTTTATACCCCCCTTCTGTGTGCCAAATTTCAAGGCGATCGGATATGGCGTTCGCGTTTTATAGCAGTTTTTGTAAGTGTGCGAAAAGAGGAAGAAAATAAGAAGAAAAAAAAAACGAAGAAACTAAGCCAATTTATGAAGTCGCATATCTCGGGAACGCTTGAAGCGATTTCGCTCAAATTTGAAATGTGGAGTGCTGAAGGTGGAGGGAGTGTCCACAGCAAAAATCGTCTTGTTTCATCAAGGCAGCACAGAGCTACGGAGGTGCGAAAATTGCGTTTTCTTTCTTCCTGTCAATATACTCACGGGTGTTACGCGCCGGCTTCTTGGGCCGCACGACACACTACCGTGTGTCTTGATACCAGCAGCGGACTCTGTTGGCAGAGGTGGGATCAGCATAATTACATTAATGCAGAGGCACTAGTAGTAGTAGCTGACCTGCCTTGCAAATAAACTCTGTGTGGTAGGTGATGTGGTCATCCAGTGAAAATTGATACAAATTATCATTCGAGATCTCTTCTTCTATCTTGCTTTTCTCTACAGTCTTCATTGTGATGATGGAGTGTGTAGTTTGTTAATTTAGCTTTGTATTACACAACTAGATAACAATTACAACTACACAATTGTATGTCAATTCATTGAAGATTTGGTAATGTTGAAGGTGAAACCCATTGGACTGAGCCTTAAAAAGAGACCTTTTGTAATTCAGACACCTACTTCAACTAATGCAGTTATAGTGGTGTAGCAATCAGAATGTTGTCAGTCAACTTGACATCGTACATCATGTTTCACTGTATTTGTCTCTGAATGGATAGTGCAAAGCTACAATGGGTAGCTAGTATGACTCCTGTTAGAGTGGCTCCATCACTTATTCCCAGATAAACACCCCCGCCTCCAACTGATCTGTGTTTTCTAAATATTTGGTAGCTAGCCATCCTTACTGACAATGTCCTGTGTGAAGGATATTTCTTTCTATTGTACCAAATGCATAACAACAGGTTCAAATTTCTTCAATGCTTATTGTGCTGGATCATTAATTTTGTACAGAAAATTGATTTCTTACTTTCAATATGGTGACCTTACCAATTACATCATTTGTTTGGTAAATGATTTGTGGTCAAAATATCTACCAGCAGTTTGCACTGTGCAGAACAAAGTAGTGAGGGTGTGTACCTATCCAAGTGACATGTAAATGTGTTAACTTGTCTTCATCTGTTTCCTTATAGGAAGAATGTAAAATATTAGTAGGAGCTACTATTGAGGGTGATATGGAGGTAGTTACTAGACTATCAAATGATGGAGTTGATATGGAAGCTATAATAGGAAAGGTGTGTTGACCTTAATATTGTCTGGTGTACGTTTATACATGTGATTGTGTTGTCATGACAATAAATTATGTATATATAAATACTATTGGTAGGGTCGTAGTCTGCTTGACTAGAATAATATCAGTGTAAATCTGTGACAATGGTTGTGTGGAAGCCTTAACTGTATTATTTAACACTGGACTATATTGTTGTGTGTTCCTTTACAGCAGTATTCGTGAACTTGTCATTTACATTTACAATTGTATGCAGTGGTGGATCTAGGAATTTTCAGAGGGGGTTTCAGGTTCAGGAAGTTTTCAATAATTGTGATCCCACTTAGCTGTAGTCCAGCTGAGGTTGTTAACTCAGTCTTATAGCTCAGTGGCCTAGATCTATAATGAATCATAAAAATCACTCCAAAACATTGCTTCATAGTTGATCTAGGCCTTCACAGAAAGTTTTGAAGCAAAACACCCTTAAAAAATAATTATTTTTAGAGTCTTTTAACATACTTCAATGCTGTAATGCCATTTTTAGCAATTTCAAAGATAAAAGTATGAAATTTGGCCAGTAGAAAAGGTCACAATGTAATACACTATGCATGACTGTTGGCGGTTTTATCACTCACACGAATTGTAAATTAATTAGGGGCACATGCACTTTTTCAGAGGGAGTTTCAGCTGAAACCATTACACCCCCCTGTATCTGCCACTGGTATAGATTTAGCTGCTGTACATTGAAAGCATTCACAGCAGAATTATTGGGTAGAGGTATGCAGTATTATAACTTATTAGTTGTAATCAACAGTTTATCAATTTAGTCGTAAGCTTAATTAAATGGATAAGAGTATAAAAAGTGTCATAGTTTATCATGTATGCTGTGAATATAGAGGTTTAGTTGATGATTTTACTAAACACATCAAGGTAGTGTCTCATATTTCATATGTACAGTATAGGATTGTTAAGAAATCATGTACAGGTAGTGTTGTTAACCTAAAAGTGTGTGTAATATTAGCTATGTAGCTATAGTGCAATTGTTGCTGCATTTGTGAAGTTGCTACATACATATTAGCACCTGCCATATGATATACGTACATGTACCTCATTATAATTGTGTTGTTGTATAGGAATATCAACAGACACCTCTACATGTTACTGCAGGCTATGGTCATGATAACGTAGTGAAGAAATTGATATCCTTACATGTCAACATAGAATGTGTGGACAGGGTGAGCTAATAGTAGCAAAGTGTGTAGTAGAGCTGAAACAATTACTAAAATAGTTCAGATATTCACTCAGTGTATTTGAGTACCTATAGTGTGTGTTTGGATGTGAATAATTATTTTGTCTCTATCTCGCCAATTGTGTAAAGTAGCTAACATATTTCCTTGTATAAAAGCTGTATTCGATTAAATTCCTGTGTTGATTTATAAGCCAAGGGGTTTCCAGCACCTTTGGACAATAAATGCCTGGAAGCCTGGGATATTACTTGAGTCTACTGTTAATGGCTTTAATTGTTTTCCCTGATGCTGCTGCTTCTTCATGCTTGAGTTTAGAGTCTTCTGAAGAATGAAGGTACTATAGTACAAGTAATCAAGTAAGTAGGCGAGTCGACATGCTTTCAGATATGTATGATAAACTGTTTTCCAGCCTTGGCTACACTCGTTTATAATTATAGTCAACACACAATATCACTGTTTTCTATGCTTACCATTACAGTAATCCCATTCTACCACCACCTGAATTCAGTTAAATGCCAGTTGTCGGTCAGACCAATCCAAGTAAATGCCCAGTCTCAAATAAAAGCCTTATTCATTAACGGTCAGTTCAAAAAGCTGGGAAGAAAATAGAAGCCAGGGATTTTATATGAGAAAATATGGCACTTCAGTCTGCTTGTCACTCAATCTATATTAAACTGGTATAAGAATAATTTAAAAGTTAAAATATGGTAATAGAGATCGCTGAAAAAAGTAAAGAAACAAGAGTCAAACAAGCCAACATGGTAAACACACAGTGATCTCTAATTGGACTCAATGGGTATGGTAGAAACTAATAAGAGAACAGTTGTTTCTCCACAAATCAGGATAAGTACTGAGAATGCTTCTGTATAAACGTTTATTTGAGTCCAACTAAAGATCTCTGTGTGTTTAACATGTTGGCTTGTTCGACTCTTGTTTCTTTACTATTTCAGTGATCTTTATTCCCATGTTTAGGAATGGGGCTAGTATGCTCCAAAAATTGAACGTTATGCTTTTGAGCAGTGCTCAAAAGATCACCTATTATGCTTTTGAGAATTGCCTATTATTCCCAAAATTATGCCACCATAATTGGCTAACAATGCCAGTTTATTGCTGTATCAGACCATTTTCATTGATGTTTAAGCTTCAAATAGTCTTGAATTCTTTAGCTGGTTGCTGTATTAGAGTATTTAGTTTCAATGTGACTGCCTTATTAGAGTAAATAATATTCAGTGACTGTTCTATTAGAGTTTCTGACTGCTCTATTAGAGTATCTCGATCTTTTTTAACGTAATTGTGCAATCTGCAGATTTTCCTACTGTTAAAGCTTTATAATCACCTCAAAATGCTAGCATAATTCCTGATTCCCACATATACCTATTATGTCTGAAATTATGCTGGCATAATTGCCACATGTTTTAATGTTTAAATCAAAGAATGTACATCTTTTAATGTTTACATATAGGATTCTCGAAGCATCTCTGCAAAATTTTCATAAGGCAGCTTAGTAGCAAGTATCTTAATTGATGAGTCACTACATTATCTACTAAGTATGTGTTTTGGTCTAGTTGGCAGTAGGTGTTGTGTGGTAGTTTGCTTTAACTGACACTGAATCAATCTCAGAAGGTAAAATTTTAATGTTCAGTGTATTTTTACAGGGTGAATTGTTTATAGCTGAACTTGTTGAGTGGCTTCCACTTTCATATTCCTCAAAGATTACTCATATACGTATCTGCCCTGTTCCATAAACATGAAACATACTCTAAAATTTCTAAATCCACATGCTTTCCAAGATTGTCGCATCATCTTTGGTTAGTAATGACTTTCAATTCCTCTAGCTCATTGCAGTATTAGAGTATGTGCTGCAATTGTACTTAATCATTATATCTGACTGTTTTAAAATATGGTAATAATTTATTATTATTGTATATGCCAGCAGAATATTAAACATGTGTGGGAATTAGGAATTATTCTGGGAAAAAGTTTGAAAAATTATAATGCTTAAACATTAGCAATTTGTACAATTCTGCTAAAATAATCAAGATACTCCAATAGACCATTAAAAAATCTAAATAGAACAGTATTGCAACATCCCTAGTGACTGTCAGCTGCAGCATAGATAAGAACTATTGATTGGAAACACCTGTATTATTTATGTAGTTATGCCATAGGCCACCTTTGTTACTATGAGCAAAAAGCTATGGTTTTTGTAGGTGGATATTTATTAAATGCTATCCCATTAGGGACCTGTGAGAAGGCTATAAAGCCTGTGAATACAGGGCGTCTGAAACATGTAACTAAAACGTTGAAGAATGCAGAAAAAATCCCAGACCCAGTGGTGACTTGATCCCCCGCAACATGCAGTCTAGGCACGCGCCAAAGGAGCCACAATGGCTGGGATCTGTGATCTTCTCTGCATTCAATCTCTACTTAATCATTGACTTCTCGCCATCAAGGGGGTTTTATTTGCATTTTGATTTTGTGTTTGTTGGTTACAACTGTATTAATTACCACCTACACTGATTGTGACCAAATTTTTGATAATCCTCGATCTATACAAGTTCACTTTCACCATGAATGGATAGCCATACCAATAATCTACACATTTGCACCACAGCCATGCCACTGATTTGCTCAGGCTGCTTGTCACAAATGGTTTTCTAGAGATGCTTGCCAGCCAGTGGGAATGCTCTGACACCATGTAGTGCCACTAACCTGCTGAAACACAAGACTAGAGACACAAACAGTCTTGGACAGTTGCCAGATATTTTCTACATACATTCTTTAATTTTCAGTGGCATAGGTGGTCTTAACAGGCCAATAAGGTTGGAGACACCATATGATCACTTGGCCATTTTCTGTTCATATATCAATTGTCCACCCACCATGCATCCATGGTGATGTGCTTGTTTTACTCAAAACATGATGAAAAAAGCACTCAAAATCATGATTATATCAATAGCTAGCTTGCTATGGATTGAAATGATACAAACACTATTGTTGGCTGCATTCACGGTGAAAATTTCACTCGTAATTTTTGACCCTCTGAATCGAAATGTAAATCACATATATATCTCATGATTTATTGATGTGTGTAGATCCAAGGTTTTCCCAAATTAGGTGACAATTGGAGGCTGGGATGCTGGAGAATAGTAAAGAACAGCGTAATGAGATAGTGTTTAATTAAAAGTGAAATATGGTGTTTCATAACAGTTGTACAAAATTGAAGAAATAGATCATTAGTTTGTTGTTCTTTACTCAAATTGGAGCAGGTAGAGTGGCTTTAGCTAACTAGATATCCACTATTTCACTGTGTACTCAGACTGATTTAATATACCAACACAGTACCTACATTGGGAAATTGTCTTACCCATGTTTTGGTTGCTTAAGATTCATTACACTCTAACAAATATTTATTGGTTGTGACATAGAGGTCATGTTAAGTCAGCTAATAACGATGCTGCTGATATACTCGTTGACACATACCTGACAGTATCCACTTGTCAACAGTGATATTCCTTTCAATCTCCACATACAAACTGTGTTCTTGGTCGGTACCAAATGCAACACAGTAAATGACCTTAAAGGAATACCTGCACCTTAAAACAAGTGAAAAGAAAATTCCAAAATACACAGCAAAAAATCCCTTTGTATTTTGTGTACTGTAACAAAGGTAGGTAAATATTTATTTAATATCCATTTCCAATCCATAGTTGTGTACTCTATGGCTGTAGTTATGTATATCCATCAACGATGCAACCATTTCAATTTTTTTCTCTAAATTTACATTCTTCTAAGCTGCTAATCAAGTTAATTGCACTAAATGTACTAAAAATGTTAATAAAGAGGCAGAGCTGCAGGAACTTAACTAGTTAATTGTGGAAAAAATGCTACGTCACTGCTCACATGCTTGTCATATAGCTGTATGGAATTTTCATTATAGACAATTTGGATCAACATATTCTAATAGTGCAGTCAATTCAGTATACTCTAATAGAGCAGCACGTCCTATTCTAATGGAGCAAACAGCTGTATACAGCATTAGAGTAAAATTCATAAGAATAACATTGCTATAAATTATGATTTAAAGAGCAGCAGTGTATAGAAATAATTTTCTTAATATAATACTATATATGTAGCTATAATGGTGCAAGCAATTGAAACTTTTAACTCATCCATTAGTTATGTAGTGGTCACAAGATTTTTTTTCTCAGGTCCTTGTGAGTAAGCATATATCAAGACACACGGTAGTGTGTCGTGCGGCCCAAGAAGCCGGCGCGTAACACCCGTGAGTATATTGACAGGAAGAAAGAAAACGCAATTTTCGCGCCTCCGTAGCTCTGTGCTGCCTTGATGAAACAAGACGATTTTTGCTGTGGACACTCCCTCCAACTTCAGCACTCCACATTCCAAATTGGAGCGAAATCGCTTCACCCGTTCCCGAGATATGCGACTTCACAAATTGGCTTAGTTTCTTTGTTTTTTTTTTCTTATTATTTTTCTTCCTCTTGTCGCACACTTACAAAAACTGCTATAAAACGCGAACGCCATATCTGATTGCCTTGACATTTTGCACACAGAAGGGGGGTATAACGGCGCATCTCGGTACCAACTTTGGCTGGAATACGATAAACAGGCAAAGAGTTATGAGCGATTATTCACGAAAAATAACACCAATATGTTGTCATGCCTACAGGTTAAACCGCGTATGGAAAGAAGCTGAAAATTGGTGGGTGAATAGGTTAACTATTGAACCTCAACTTTTTGTGGTGTGAAAGAAATCGAGCTAAAAACCAGGAAGATACAACGAAACAACGAACATTGTGCAACAATTACGCAATCGAGATTAGCTAATAAAAAAACGACTGCTTGCCACGCCTACCAGATAAACCACTTGGGGTAATGCTTTGAAAATCGTTGTACAGATGGAGTAATCATCTTAGAAAGGCTCATCAATGGTGTAGAAGAATCAGACTTAAAGCCACGGAGTTATAACATGAAATCCAACTTGGTGCAGCAAGTGCGAGATCGAGATACTCTAATAGAGCAGTCATCCTAATAGAGCAGTCACCCTGAAGAGAACTCAAGAGATCAGTTAGAAACAAGAAACCTGTATAGAGATCAGCTACACACAAGTCACCCTGTAGAGAGATCAGCTAGAAGAAGTTACCTTGTAGGAAATTGGTGGGGACTATTCTACGGAACGGAACGGTACGGAACGGAATGACGGACTAAACTACGGAATGGAACGCTTTCTCAAATTGAAGCTTGCAACTTACCATTGCTGAAACTGCCCTTACGAGTTATCAGTGGCACCTCCAGTGGGTGATTAAACATAAGATAAAAAGAACCAATTACCTTGCATTGACATCAACCAGTCCCTACCAGTCATCAAAGCTACTATTCAGAACTATTTATGGCAACACTTCACCACAAATTTCTCTCCTGACAATCCCTGCACCTATCATTACTGCTGTAGATGCAGCAAGTGCTATGATTCTGGACTGACAATTAACTTTACTTCATAAGTTTAATTAACTCCCGGCTGCCAGCACAGGTTGCTGGCAGACCATCAATGCAACTTTTTCTTCATCTATACCCACCTACACATGTATAATTGTAATTGTATGTTGCATTGTAAAGCATTAATAATAATAATAATAATTAAAGGATCGATTGTGGGTTCTTGTTGGTTGTCATTAGTAACGAAGTATTAATTGTGGGATGAGCTGTATCAGTGATGTTCATCCTTGGTTCATCTACGGATATACCAAGAAGGGCACTTTATGTGAGCTGGTTTGCTCATTTTGACTTTAGAAAACAGTCTGGGCCGGCTTTTCAAGTCATATGTCAGTGTACAAATAAAGCAAGCAGGAAGACACTGGTAACAGGAAAGAGCCAGCTGAATTAAAACTTGAAGAATTTTGTGCAGTGTGAGAGGAGCAAATATTTTGGCAGATCGCAAAGGGGCTATATTCTGCGAACATCACTGAATTGTATGCATGGAGTTATTAACAGACGGTGCAGTGGACTAATGCTGTATTCAATAGTGAACTGATTTTTTCTGTTGCACAAATTCAAGGATGTGTCTGACTGCTAGCCTTGAATCAGGCCAAATGCCAAAACTCCAAGATCAACCAAATCTCAATTATAAGATTTCTATGCATGTGAAACCATGCCCATAGCCACCAGGCAAATGTGATTTGGACCAAGATGTGTGTGTAATTTCAATGTATCTAGTCAGACCGGAAATGGAACACTCACATTAATTACATACCACCTAAGAATCCTAGGATTTCTTAAGTGTACCATTTCACATGCTTCACTTCAAACAAAACAGGTTAAATTTGTTCATCTATTTTCAAGTGATTCCCAGTCCAGCTGCATGGTCCATGAAATTACAGTGGGATCACATGTATTTGTTACAGTGTGGGCTGCTCTGTGTTGGATCTACTCTAGAATTGAGATTTCAAGGTAGACTGCCAATGTACCGACACTGTTGTAGCATATTTAAGTGGAGGACAAATGAATTCAGTAATGCTAGATTATTTAAGTATACAAATTTTTCATAATGAAATTGATATCCCATTTTGATTTGTACCTCCACTTTGCAACATATTCAAGAATAAGAAGTTACCACCCTTATAATCTCAAACCGCTGTCATTAAATATAACCAAGATCTCACCAGTCCTTGTTTTTTCCATCTACAATTTGCTTTGGAACAATAATTATCTAAAGGCTCTAATTCATATTTAGTATTTAAATCTATAATTCACCTTGTTGTGGTTTTACTAATTTTATTCTTCATTTCCTTTGAAGTTGTACAGTATAGGTAAACAAAGATACATTTTCTCTCCCATCTTATTCTAGGACTGAGAAAAATTTAATTAATTGTATACAGGCTCAAAATTGAGAAAATATAAAGCAAGTGAATTAATATTATACAGTCAGTTTGCTTTTGGATATTTAATGTCTCCAACTGTAACAAAAATTCAATGAATCCATGCATGCATCTCATCGCTGATTGTCTGAACATTCTGCAAGTGATACCTCACTCAATCAACCATATATTCTGTTTATTAGACTGAATAAAGTCATGATCACCTAGACTTTTCCTGTCACCAGTAACTTTCTAATTAATTTCTCTGTGGATATTACGCTCTGAAACTGAAGAAATTGAGTGGTCTTCTAAACTATTTATCTTGTCAAGATCACCAGAAGCAACTGACATCCAATCAGCTACTGTATTGTAGTAACAAAACTTGCCTTGGTCATGCAATAAATGAATTGAAGAGACCTGCTTGATATATCAGGTAATAGAACAATGCACTGCATGAAACAGCTATTAATATTTTATTATTATCCTATTCCATTTCCTGGATGAATGCAACTTCAGTAATGATAGCGGCTAGACAAGCTGTAAGTTTTGATTCAGAAAACATTCCATTCTGTAAAATAGACCCCATCCTGGATTCAACTCACTACTCAGGCTAAGATATTTGACATTATGTAGTCCACTATTCTGTTAATGAATCATTGATGTTCACACAATATAGCCCCCTTGAGGTATCTGAATGTTTGCTCCTCACACACTGCACAAAATTCCTTTAGATTCTGTTTAGCCTGACAGAGTTGATTCAGCTTGTCACCATACTTGTTTCCTTTGTAGTGTAGCTACATACTGCCGGATTTATGCCTATTAGAAAGGCTGAGCCCCAGATTGTACATTCTAAAGTCAAAGTAAGCAAAAACAACTCACATATTAGCAAAAACAAGTCATGCATTAAGTTCCCTACTTGATACATCTGAAGATAAACAGCAAGAACTCACAATCGATCCTTAAGTTCATTTTATCTTTATAGGGGTACGTTTGTTTACCAGCTGGAAGTGCCACCGATAACTTGTACAGCAATAGTAAGCTGCAAGCTTCAATTTGAGAAAGCATTCCGTTCCGTAGTTTAGTCCATCATTCCGTTCCGTTCCGTTCTGTAGAATAGACCCCCACCTAGGAAATTCATGCAACTATGGAAAGAGATAGTTCAACTAGAAGAAATCACCTTGTAGAGTTCAGCTACAAAGAAACCACCATGTAGAGATTCCAGTTATAAACAAATCGCCCTGTAGAGAGATCAATAGAAGAAGTTACCTTGCAGAAAGTTCAGCTACAAAGAAACCATCATGTATAGAGTTCAGCTACAAACAAATCTCCCTGTAGAGAGCTTAGCTAGAAGAAGTCACCTTGTAGAGAGTTCAGCTACAAAGAAACCATCATGTAGAGAGTTCAGCTACAAACAAATCACCCTGTAGAGAGATCAGCTAGAAGAAGTTACCTTGTAGAGAGTTCAGCTACAAACAAATCACCCTGTAGAAAGATCAGCTAGAAGAAGTTACCTTGTAGAGAGTTCAGTTACAAAGAAACCACCATGTAGAGAATTCAGCTACAAACAAATCACCCTGTAGAGAGATCAGCTAGAAGAAGTTACCTTGTAGAGAGTTCAGCTACAAACAAATCACCCTGTAGAAAGATCAGCTAGAAGAAGTCACCTTGTGGAAAGTTCAGTTACAAAGAAACCACCATGTAGAGAGTTCAGCTACAAACTAGTGACCTTGTAGAGACATCAGTTAGAAAAGTTACCTTGTAGAGAGTTCAGGTACAAAGAAACTATTCTGTAAAGAGCTCAGCTGCAAACAAATCACCTGTACAGAATTCAGCTACAAACAAATCACCCTGTAGAGAGATCAGCTAGAAGAAGTTACCTTGTAGAGAGTTCAGCTACAAAGAAACTATTCTTTAAAGAGCTCAGCTACAAACAAATCACCCTGTAGAAAGATCAGCTAGAAGAAGTTACCTTGTAGAGAGTTTGGTTACAAAGAAACCACCATGTAGAGAATTCAGTTACAAACAAATCACCCTGTAGAGAGGTCAGCTAAAAGAAGTTACCTTGTAAAGAGTTCAGCTACAAAGAAACCATCATTTAAAGAGTTCAGCTTCAAACAAATCACCTGTGGAGAGTTCAACTACAAACAAATCTCCCTGTAGAGAGATCAGCTAGAAGAAGTTACCTTGTAGAGAGTTCAGCTACAAACAAATCACCCTGTAGAAAGATCAGCTAGAAGAAGTCACCTTGTAGAAAGTTCAGTTACACCATGTAGAGAGTTCAGCTACAAACTAGTGACCTTGTAGAGACATCAGCTAGAAAAGTTATCTTGTAGAGAGTTCAGGTACAAAGAAACCATTCTGTAAAGAGCTCAGCTGCAAACAAATCACCTATACAGAATTCAGCTACAAACAAATCACCCTGTAGAGAAATCAGCTAGAAAAATCACCTTGTAGATAGTTCAGCTACAAACAAATCACCCTGTAGAAAGATCAGTTAGAAGAAGTTATCTTGTAGAGAGTTCAACTACAAAGAAACCATTTTGTAAAGAGCACAGCTGCAAACAAATCATCTGTACAGAATTCAGCTACGAACAAATCACCCTGTAGAGAGATCAGCTAGAATAAGTTACCTTGTAGATAATTCAGCTACAAACAAATCTCCCTGTAGAGAGATCAGCTAGAAGAAATTACCTTGTGAAGAGTTCAGCTACAAAGAAACCACCATGTAGAGAGTTCAGCTGCAAAGAAATCACCCTGTAGAAAATTCAGCCACAAACAAATTGCCCTGTAGAAATATCAGTTAGAAGAAGTTACCTTTTAGAGAGTTCAGCTACAAAGAAACCATTCTGTAAAGAGCTTAGCTGCAAACAAATCACCTGTACAGAATTCAGCTACAAACAAATCACCCTGTAGAGAGATCAGCTAGAAGAAGTTACCTTGTAGATCGTTCAGCTACAAACAAATCACCCTGTAGAAAGATCAGGTAGAAGAAGTCACCTTGTAGAAAGTTCAGTTACAAAGAAACCACCATGTAGAGAGTTCAGCTACAAACTAGTGACCTTGCAGAGACATCAGCTAGAAAAGTTACCTTGTAGAGAGTTCAGGTACAAAGAAACCATTCTGTAAAGAGCTCAGCTGCAAACAAATCACCTGTACAGAATTCAACTACAAACAAATCACCCTGTAGAGAGATCAGCTAGAAGAAATCACCTTGTAGATAGTTCAGCTACAAACAAATCACCCTGTAGAAAGATCAGTTAGAAGAAGTTACCTTGTAGAGAGTTCAACTACAAAGAAACCATTTTGTAAAGAGCTCAGTTGCAAACAAATCACCTATACAGAATTCAGCTACAAACAAATCACCCTGTGGAGAGATCAGCTAGAAGAAGTTACCTTGTAGATCATTCAGCTACAAACAAATCACCCTGTAGAAAGATCAGGTAGAAGAAGTCACCTTGTAGAAAGTTCAGTTACAAAGAAACCACCATGTAGAGAGTTCAGCTACAAACTAGTGACCTTGTAGAGACATCAGCTAGAAAAGTTACCTTGTAGAGAGTTTAGGTACAAAGAAACCATTCTGTAAAGAGCTCAGCTGCAAACAAATCACCTGTACAGAATTCAGCTACAAACAAATCACCCTGTAGAGAGATCAGCTAGAAGAAATCACCTTGTAGATAGTTCAGCTACAAACAAATCACCCTGTAGAAAGATCAGTTAGAAGAAGTTACCTTGTAGAGAGTTCAACTACAAAGAAACCATTTTGTAAAGAGCTCAGCTGCAAACAAATCACCTGTACAGAATTCAGCTACGAACAAATCACCCTGTGGAGAGATCAGCTAGAATAAGTTACCTTGTAGAGAGTTCACCTACAAAGAAACCACCATGTAGAGAATTCAGCTGCAAAGAAATCACCCTGTATAAAATTCTGCCACAAACAAATTGCCCTGTAGAATGATCAGTTAGAAGAAGTTACCTTGTAGAGAGTTCATCTACAAAGAAACCATTCTGTAAAGAGCTCAGCTGCAAACAAATCACCTGTACAGAATTCAGCTACAAACAAATCACCCTGTAGAGAGATCAGCTAGAAGAAGTTACCTTGTAGATAGTTCAGCTACAAACAATTCACCCTGTAGAGAGATAAATTAGAAGAAGTCACCTTGTAGAGTGTTCAGTTACAAAGAAACCACCATGGAGATTTCTGTAATCAATATATGTGACCCAGTCTGACAAAACCGGGCTTATCGCCTATTTAAAAGTATCGAGAAATGCCGGTTTTAAGTATTTAGTGTGTTGTAGCTTGCCAATGGTTGAAGCTATGTGTACCAAATTTTCACACGTTTCACACCAATTCCTTACCTTCCAGAGCATCCACTGTGCAAGTAGCCAACAACTAAGTTTCCCACCATTTTAGATAGTTTTTAAACCGAAGTTGACTGTATCAGGCGAGCTGCAAATTGGGTGGGAAGCGGGGGACCTGGAAAGCGGGCAAGATGGTGTTCAAAAATTGAATAGGAAGGCCAAGGGATGAATTAGGCCAAGTTTTGAGCCAATGAGGTCTCAAAACTGGCTAAAATGAGAGGAAACGCACAGCAGAGGTACTTATTCAACACCACAGAGCTGCATAGCCACACACAGTCATTCCCAGGCTGACCAGAGCCCCATTAAGGTCCCTCACCACACGTATGGATTGTCACTGGGCTTGGGAAAAGCAGCCAGCCAAACCAGACCACTCAAGTCTAGCTGATTTTAAATGTGGAATTAGATAGTTTATTCATGTAGCTGTGTGCCCTGGGTGAAAAATCGAACCTGCTGACATGGGCTATAAGACTGGTTTTCTCAGACTGGGTCACATATGTATTATATATATATATATAATTTGTACATTTACTGATAAAATATTTAAAGTACATCTACTTCATCTTTTCTTCTTCCTGTGGTAAAGAAAAAAAGATAGGTTTAAAAAGTCCCAAAGCCGGCGTATACAAATACAAAAAGAAATGAAATCTAATCCAAAACAGCCAAGCTGTAAAAAAAGTGTGCGGCCCTCAAAAAGGCTATGGTGAAAAAAGATGTGAAATCCAAGGTGGCGGCCAAGAAATGGCTGTGATGGTAGGTTAATGGTAAAATTTTAATAATGACAATTCAGGTGAATTTTGTGCCAAGACCAAGCGGCACAAAAATTCACCTGAATTGTCGTTATTAAAATTTTTACCATTAACCTACCATCACAGCCATTTCTTGGCCGCCACCTTGGATTTCACATCTTTTTTCACCATAGCCTTTTTGAGGGCCGCACACTTTTTTTACAGCTTGGCTGTTTTGAATTAGATATAATACATGCCTATAAATTATGGTTTTGCTGCCATACCACTTGGTATAGCTAACTCACTCAGTATAATAGTAGTTATTGAATATGTTGTTCAAAGTAGCTATGCTGGGGGCTGAGAACCATGCCATCAAACTAAATCTGCAACATTTGTAGCAAAAGACCTAGAGGCTGTACAGTTGAGTAGGGGCGTATCCAGGATTTTTCCAAAATGGTTTTCAGACTTGGTAGTCAGTTATTTTATTTATGTAGGGGCCTGGGTGTGCAGCCCTCAGTCGCTGAGAAATTTTGTACATTAAATTGCCTCAAATTTTATTAGTTTATGCTCTATGACCATTTATATATCAAGACACACGATAGTGTGTCGTGCGGCCCAAGAAGCCAGCGCGCAACACCGGTGAGTATATTGACAGGAAGAAAGAAAACGCAATTTTCGCACCTCCTTAGCTCTGTGCTTCCTTGATGAAACAAGACGGTTTTTGCTGTGATCATGCCTTCCAGCTTCAACACTCCACATTCCAAATTTGAACGAAATCACTTCTCGTGTTCCCGAGATTTTCGACTTCAAAAATTGGCTTAGTTTCTTCGTTTTCTTCTTATTTTTCTTCCTCTTGTCGCACACTTACAAAAACTGCTATAAAACGCGAATTCCGTATCCGCTTGCCTTGAAATTTGGCACACAGAAGGGGGGTATAAAGGAACATCTCCATACCAACGTTGGCTGGAATACGATAAACAGGCAAAGAGTTATGAGCGATTATTCACGAAACATAATACCAATATGTTGTCACGCCTACAGAGTAAACCGCGAATGGGAAGAAGCTGAAAATCGGTGGGTGAATAGGTTAACTATTGAACCTCAAACCTTTTGTGGTTTGAAAGAAATCGAACTAAAAACCAGGAAGATGCAACGAAACAACCAACAGTGTGTAACAATTATGCAATCGAGATTATCTAATAAAAAAACGACTGCTTGCCACGCCTACCAGATAAACCACTTGGGGTAATGCTTTGAAAATCGTTGTACAGATGGAGTAATCATCTTAGAAAGGCTCATCAATGGTGTAGAAGAATCAGACTTAAAGCCACGGAGTTATAACATGAAATCCAACTTGGTGCAGCAAGTGCGAGATACTCTAATAGAGCAGTCATCCTAATAGAGCAGTCAACCTGAAGAGAATTCAAGAGATCAGCTAGAAACAAGTAACCTGTATAGAGATTAGCTACAAACAAGTCACCCTGTAGAGAGATCAGCTACAAACAATTCACTCTGTAGAGAGATCAGCTAGAAGAAGTTACCTTGTAGGGAGTTCATGCAACTATGGAAAGAGATAGTTCAGCTAGAAGAAATCGCCTTGTAGAGTTCAGCTACAAACAAATCGCCCTGTAGAGAGATCAATAGAAGAAGTTACCTTGCAGAGAGTTCAGCTACAAAGAAACCATCATGTAGAGAGTTCAGCTACAAACAAATCTCCCTGTAGAGAGATCAGCTAGAAGAAGTTACCTTGTAGTGAGTTCAGCTACAAAGAAACCACCATGTAGAGAGTTCAGCTGCAAAGAAATGACCCTGTAGAAAATCAGCCACAAACAAATTTCCCTGTAGAAAGATCAGTTAGAAGAAGTTACCTTGTAGAGAGTTCAGCTACAAAGAAACCATTCTGTAAAGAGCTCAGCTGCAAACAAATCACCTGTACAGAATTCAGCTACAAACAAATCGCCCTGTAGAGAGATCAGCTGCCTTGTAGATCGTTCAGTTACAAACAATTCACCCTGTAGAGAGAGCATCTAGAAGAAGTCACCTTGTAGAGTGTTCAGTTACAAAGAAACCACCATGGAGATTTCTGTAATGAATGTATGTATTATATATATATATACAGTATATATATATAATTTGTACATTTACTGATAAAATATTTAAAGTATATCTACTTCATCTTTTCTTCTTCCTGTGGTAAAGAAAAAAAGGTAGGTTAAAAAAGGCCATAGGCCGGCTTTGGGGTATACAAATACAAAAAGAAATGAAATCTAATCCAAAACAGCCAAGCTGTAAAAAAAGTGTGCGGCCCTCAAATAGGCTATGGCGAAAAAAAGATGTGAAATCCAAGATGGCGGCAAAGAAATGGCTGTGATGGTAGGTTAATGGTAAAAATTTTAATAATGACAATTCAGGTGAATTTTGTGCCAAGACCAAGCGGCACAAAAATTCACCCGAATTGTCGTTATTACATTAACCAACCATCACAGCCATTTCTTGGCTACCACCTTGGATTTCACATCTTTTTTCACCATAGCTTTTTTGAGGGCCACACACTTTTTTTACAGCTTGGCTGTTTTGGATTAGATGCTATTATGCTTAGTTTCCTAGTTGCCTTTAAAGTCCTATCAATTATGGTTTATGGCTGATCAGAGTACTATAGTAATCCATATTTCCTCAATTTGTGCCAAATCCTTGAATAGTACCATAGTGCAATACTATCCAAAGGTCTTTATCCTTGTTTCTGAAAATAATTTTAATTGTACCATATCCATGAATAGTACCACACTATACTTTTGTAATTACTTTTTACTAGTGCTCCCATACCTTTAGTATTAATCTCCATCTCGATTTAAGGAAGGTATTGTCCTGGTAAACTTAAACAGCTGTCACATACTGTAATTGAAATTCCAGACATTAGTAAGTAAATTGACCACGTAGCATGAGGTGTGGCATGGTTGTGCTACAAAGACTTGAGTGAAAGAAAGGTCTTAAATAGAAGTAAGTAACAGAGTGTTATAATTGTTTTATAAAACTATAACATAGAATAGCAAAATGGGACCACGTGGAACAAATATACGCTACAGTATTCGTACAAGTTCAGGTGGACATGCCTTCAGGTTATGAGAAGCATGCTGTAGAAAGAGTTCAGTTTATGGTACAGTATATACAAACCTGTGCCAAAAACAGCCCAGCTGTAAAAAAAGGCGAGGCCAAGAATGCACAAGTACATGTTCATGGAGTAACTACAACCAAAAGACATGATATCAAAATCTGGCCAAGAAAGCATTTACAGTACTGATAGGCACTTTTATGCATTCGTTTTCTATATGCTTCACATTATCACATCCAGTTAGCTGTACATGTGTGCTTGCAATATAAACAATACTACTGAGACGATAAAAGATGATTACACTGCATTGTTACCAATATTAATTTAACTAAAAATTTACAATTGGTTTCTACTTGGCCATCTTTTTGCACTGTATATTAAAATAAAAGGATGGCCAAGCAGAAACCAATTGTAAATTTTTAGTTAAATTAATTTTGGTAACAATGCAGTGTAATCATCTTTTATCGTCTCAGTAGTATTGTTTATATCGCAAGCACACATGTACAGCTAACTGGATGTGATACTGTGAAGCATATAGAAAACGAATGCATAAAAGTGCCTATCAGTACTGTAAATGCTTTCTTGGCCAGATTTTGATATCATGTCTTTTGGTTGTAGTTACTCCATGAACATGTACTTGTGCATTCTTGGCCTCGCCTTTTTTTTACAGCTGGGCTGTTTTTGGCACAGGATATCACTACTTTTTGTTGAATGGAGAACATACAGTTACCGGCTGAAGATTGGCTATTATTATGACATAGGAGACACTGCATGCATACATGCATAAAAACAGCTTCAGTATCAGATTAGCTAGCTAAATCAGTAGCAAAAGTTTCAAGTTCAGTGTTTAGAAGTGCTACTTACTAAAAGTGACTTGATAAGAGAAAACTCGTTCAAACCATTCAAATTTCTCTCAAGAACTCACGTGATATTTTGTGTGATGTTTCATGTGAAAATATGAACCGGGGATACAGAGACAAAGTCGAGGCTACCATCTTAATGGTTCTTCCTGAAGTGGTGGGTTGGTGATATAACTAGTCTCTGTGTGTAACAAGTGGGGGCGAATCGGCTGCAAGTTGTTTCTGAATGTATGCCTCGGAATGGACATGAAGGCACTGAATGCATCACACTATCCTCCCAGTTAATTGCCGAGTAAGTTCGTGTATAAGTTATTGTAAACGGATATATAACTACCGTCGTAATTTTAGACAGGAATTCCCCACGCCATAGTAGCTTCCTGGGATTATATATCTATGCTTTTGTAGACCAGATCCTTGCAGCTGGCTTGTTTTTAGTCTCGCGTGGCCAGACCGCTTTTTTCTGTGTATTGGGTGGGGAAAAAAGGGTCTGGTGCAACTCCAATAATTGTTTACTTCTGAGCCGTCCCCAGACACTTGGGATGCTAATTGAATAACATTGGCCGCAAAGGAGGCGCCTATGACGTCAGTAAGTAAACTAGAGATCTATTTATCCTTTAAACAAATCTTAATTTGCTCTGATGTCTTTTTTATAGCATCTTGAAAGTTCATCCTCATCGTGTAACAAGACTCACAACCAGAGCAGGAGTGTAGGAATACTTCATAGTTTTACTGACGTCATGGCACCTCCTTTGTGACCAATGTTATTCAATTAGCGTTCCCGGAATGTGGGGACGGTTCAGAAGTAAACAGCTATTGGAGTTGCACCAGACCCTTTTTTCCCCAGCTAATATACGGAAAAAAGCGGTCTGGCCACATGAGACTAGTTTGTACTAGCAGCTGTGTGGGTCAGACTGCGGACAAATTGAGCTGAACCCTAGTGAGAAAACAGCTAAAAATTAAAGAAGATTTTTTCTCAACATTTCAACCAATCAGATGGTTGGTGATGACAACGAAGTTGTCAAGAACAGACAATGCTTCCATCAACAGTTCAGGAAAGGCTATAAAGCTATATTTATGGCTTCCTCTGTGAAATCTTTGGCTATACATAATGTGTCAAGCATATGAATGATTAACAAGTAAGTCAATACTACAAAACTATATTTTCAAGGGCTCAATTCAATGCGTACATACAGTATACCATAATTACTATGCATCAATCGATGGATGTGGTGATAATATGTGCAGATCTGAGACAACCGTGGACCATACTATATAGTAACTGGGCAGATAAGTAGAGTTATGTATACTCTGATATAATTGTTGAGTGTTGTAGTTTGCCAATGGTTGAAGCTAAATTAACCATTTTAGATAGCTTTTTGTGTTGCTGAAGGTGTCAGGCAAACTCCAGTTAGGGCCAAAACAGGAAAGGAACATGCTTAGGCCCGCAAGGTACAAGCTTAATCTATTTACCCCTGTAATGCATCTATCAATGTATTGCCCCACTACCTCTCCCTTTGGGCATATATGGGGCTATAATGGGCACAACTGAATGTTAAATGCCCCATGGTAGGGCAAATCTATTGTGTCAAATCCTCACCCATTGGCTCCAGTTGCAACGTGGTGATTTACTCGGGATTTGACACAGCGTAGAAAACATACTTGGGTGCTTAATGAATGATTGTCCCCCATAGTGGGGCAGCAGTTTCATGTCAATTCCCCTTGTAAAGCCTGCACTTACATCCAAGGGGGGTGGTGGGGCAACACATTGGTAGGTGCATAATGAGTTTGCATCATAAACCTTTTGTTAAAATTTAGGTTGTCTTGCTTTTTTCATGCTTATAGCAGCTAATTAATGTGCTTATTCTCAAGCAAGGACTGGAGAAACTACAAATTGTCTTCTACCTTTATCTATCAACTGGATCACTGCTGGTTATAAAATTTCCTTTGCTGTTGTAACTTGTTTACTATTATGCTATAACCGTTAGTCCCTCCTAGTTTATAGACGGGTTGCCTTTTTAAGGCGTGGTCATTTTACCGTAAATTTTCCACATACTTTCCGAGTTCGCTAAGTCAAAAATGTATTACGGCTAATGGAGAAAATGAACGTTTCGGTTAACTTTAGCAAGCAAGAGTTAGCCAGCCTTCAGAACAGAAAGTATGTTATAGAGAAAGGTTCGAGCTATAACATATCCAGCGTGTAAGGTGAAGGCTGAACGAGAAGATGCTTTTCTCTCAATCTCGGGTTTTTGGATAGCGATAAAACTCGCTGAAAACAATCTTTGTAAGACTTTGCTACTACTTAGAATGATAGACTGGATGATTTTAACTCACCTTGTACCTTTGAAGAATCAAAAGCATTTGTCAAACTATTTTAAAAAATGGGTTTTTTGTTGACTTCTTGACCAACATTGTAATCATGCGTAAAACGGAAAGTCGCGTTTGCTCGCGTTACACAAGGGACACGCCCTAAATAGGCAACCCGTCTATAGGGAGGCTGTATTCCGCGGAATATGGAATAGCGGAATAACGGAATAGCAGAATTACGGAATAAGCGAAAATCACATTCTAAATATTTTGCTACTTTTTATAGCCTCTATAACGTTTTAATATACATTCCTCACCTCGTAGAGAACATAATCACGATGGCACCGATCCTCGGAGCAATCTTTAAATAGGATATGTACAAAGATATTCACTCTAGAACAATCTAACTAAGCTAAACTACCATCGAATACACTTCACTACACAATCGCTAGAAAACTAGAAGTTCCTTGTGCTATACTTACTCATACCAGCTGTCACACACGAGTAACTGCCCGAATTTATTAGAGTTATATACGAAGTGTTAGAGCTGAGGTTGGAGCTCTGATGTTGGGAGCTGAAAGCAGTATTATTCTCCGAATTTATTTCAAACACTTTAGGAAATGGTAACAGAGTTATAAGAAAGGTCAGATTATTCCATGCATGCAGGGTAGCTACCTAGGGTGTGGATTGTTTTGTCCTAAACTATTCGGCCAGTTAGCTAGCTAGCTGCTCATGTGTGATAGCTGGTATGAGCAAGTATAGCACAAAGAACTTCTAGTTTTCTAGCGATTATGTAGTGAAGTGTATTTAACAGTAATTTAGCTTAGTTAGATTGTTCTAGAGTGAATATCTTTGTACATATCCTATTTAAAGATCACCCCGAGGATCGGTGCCATTGTGATTGTGTTCTCTACGAGGTGAGGTATATATATTAAAACGTTATAGAGGCTATAAACAATAACAAAATATGATTTTCGCTTATTCCGTTATTCTGCTATTCCGTTATTCCGTATTCCGCGGAATACAGGCTCCCTAGTTTATATGTCTTCTAGCAACAAAAATTGTTATGTCAACAATGTAGCATAGGTGAGAACCACAAAACAAGTCAAGTAATATAATATTACAAAATTGGTCATCAACTGCTACCAGCTTCAGTATGCTGAATAATACATCTTGGGAATGGCTATGTGGGATGCCCACTTTAATGTATATAAAATGATGTGATGCTCATGTTGTATAGGTGTTAGTCACACTGTTTTATCTGCTGTCTCTTCCCACACAAGACCTGCCTCAATCTGATCAACCCAAGGAACCTACGTAGGACCTCCTGACCATAAAGACTTCTGTAAAGTAGAAGTCCAACTACAACATGTGGTGAGTATAATTGGAATGTTGGTGTATGTGTGTAGTGCATATTAGTTGTGGGACAATGGCAGGGTTCTGGATTTTAAGAACTGGCCTAGACACATACTCAGCTTGAATAACAATATGTACACACATATGCTACACACACACACTATACATATTTGACATGTTAGTCTGACTATACGACTACATGTTTTTAGTTAGCTGTGCCTTACCATATACTGTATCCCTTTCTGTATATGCAGGGTGGATACCGATGTTGTGACTGTTGGCGGGTGAGTTTATGGTCAATGGACAAATCACGCAAATGGTGAAGAAAAAATAATATGTGGTACCAAGACCCCACTACTATATTTGAACTCTTGGTGGTACTTCATAGCCAAACACTAGTGTATCTGGCTTCTTGTGCTATTGTCATTTTTTAAAATTTTATTTTGTGGGATCATCATAATGTAAATGTTTACTATTACAATATATCATGCTATCATTAAAGAGTTGCTATAATTGTGGGTGGTTGCATGAGGGTCTACGAAGTGCTGTGACTCGGCTGTGACTGAAAGGTGATGCGCTGATGCTAACTTTTTAAGTCAACACTGAAGTTTCACAGGCACTGAAGGGCTGGGGTGGGATTAGAGACGTGCACGGGTAGTGTAGCAGTAAATTACTTCAACTGTATCACTACAGTGGGTATGAAACAGCTGGCTATAGCTATGTACGGCCCTACATGGGCCGGAGCCACGCTGACGAGTCAGTGAAGTAGCTGTGGAGGGCACTGGAGGCATACCGTGGCGAAATTAAAAGGTGGGGACTATTCTACGGAACGGAACGGAACGGAACGGAATGATGGACTAAACCACGGAACGGAACGCTTTCTCAAATTGAAGCTTGCAACTTACCATTGCTGAAACTTCCCTTATAAGTTAGCAGTGGCATCTCCAGTGGGTGATTAAACATAAGATAAAAAGAATTAACGGATCGATTGTGGGTTTTCGTTGGTTGTCATTAGTAACGAAGTATTATTGTGGGATGAGCTGTATCAGTGCATGATGTTCATCCATACGGAAGGGAACTTTATGTGAGCTGTTTTTCTTATTTAGACTTTAGAAAACAGTCTGGGCCGGTCTTTCAAGTCATAAGTCAGTGTATAAATAAAGCAAGCAGGAAGATACTGGTAACAGGAAAGAGCCAGCTGAATTAAAACTTGAAGAATTTTGTGCAGTGTGTGAGGAGCAAATATTTTGGTAGGCCGCAAGGAGGGTATATTCTGCAAACATCACTGAAGTGTATGCATGGAGTTATTTATACATTAACAGCTGGTGCAATGGACTAATGCCGTATTCAATAGTGAGCTGATTTTATCTGTTGCACAATTCAAGGATGTGTCTGACTGCTAGCCTTGAATCAGGCTAAATGCCAAAACTCCAAGATCAGCCAAATCTCTATTATAAGCCGCATGTGAAACCATGCCCGTAGCCACCAGGCAAAGGTGATTTGGACCAGGATGTGTGTGTAATTTCAATGTATCTAGTCAGACCTGAAATGGAACACTCACATTAATTACATGCCACCTAAGAATCCTAGGATTTTTTAAGTGTAACATTTCACATGCTTCACTTCAAACAAAACAGGTTAAATTTGTTCGTCTATTTTCAAGTGATTCCCAGTCCAGCTGGTCCATGAAATTACAATGGGATCACATGTATTTGTTACAGTGCGGGCTGTCCTGTGTTGGATCTACTCTAGAGTTGAGATTTCAAGGTAGACTCACTGCCAATGTACTGACACTAGTACTGTTGTAGCATGTTTAAGTGGAGGACAAACGAAATAGTAATGCTAGATTATTTATGTATACAAATTTTTCATAATGAAATTGATATCCCATTTTGATTTGTACTTCCACTTTGCAACGTATTCAAGAACAAGAAGCTACCACACTTAATCTCCAACCACTGGCATTAATTAACCAAGATCTCACTAGTCTGTAATTCACCTTACTGTAGCGATTTTATTGATTCATCTGTGTGTTTTCTTCATTTTCCTTTGAAGTTGTACCAAGAGTTCATAATAAGGTGGAGAGTGTCTAACTTGAATGCATTCACCAAACACCCTGCTTAAAGTAACACCTCGGTCTTATTTCAGAACAAAGGCTTTACCTTCTTCAGCAACACTAATCAACAGTTTTCTATCCCCCAGTAAAGGTGTTGATTTGATGAAAGGTGAACTTTACGCAGGGTGTTTGTAAAGGCCATACTGAGAGTTAGACACTCTCCCCCATACAAATCAGCATTACGAACTCTTGGTTGTACAGTATAGGTAAACAAAGATAAGTTTCTCTCCCATCTTATTCTAGGATTTCTATTGACAAGGAAAATTCAATTATTTGCATACAGGCTCAAAATTGAGAAAATATAAAGAAAGTGAATTAATATTAATATTATACAGTCAGTTTGCTTTTGGATATTTAATGCCTCCAACCACAACAAAAATTTGATGAATCCATGCATCTCATCACTGGTCGTCTGAACATTCTGAAAGTGATACCTCACTCAATCAACCATATATTCTGTTTATTAGACTGAATAAAGTCATGATTACCTATAGTATGTTCGCATTGAGCTGAATCCTCAAAAACATTTAATAACTCATGGATGCAATTACACACGATCTTGAAATTTGGCTCATTTGCAGTACTACTTAATCCGCTAAAAATATTTCAAAATCTTGTTGTTCAAATGTTTGACATAATAATTATTTACGGCTAATCAAAATTTTCACAATACATTTCCTATGGAGAAGCCATATAAGTACAATGTCCATTAGAGCCCTTTCCCGAACTTGTAATGGAGCCAAACCGTACTTGTCTGTTGTTGACACCTTTGCTGTTACCAATAATCATCTGGTTGGCAGAAATGTTAACTCTGTTGAGAAAAAATCCACTTTTAATTTGTAGCTGTTTTTCAGGGTTCAGCTCAACGTGAACATACATCACTTAATTAATGTTTTATAATTATCCTATTCCATTTTCCTGGAGGTTCCACTGATAAAATGTAATTTCAGCAATGATAGCAGCTAGCCAAGCTGCAAGTTGATTCAGAAAGCATTCCATTCTGTAAAATAGACCCCATCCAGAATTCAACTCAGCACTCAGGCTGAGATATCTGACAATAGTCCACTACTCTGTTAATGAATCATTGATGTTCACACAATATAGCCTCCTTGAGGTATCTGAATGTTTGCTCCTCACACACTGCACAAAATTCCTTTAGATTCTGCTTAGACTGAGTTGATTCAGCTTGTCACCATACTCGTTTCCTTTGTAGTGTAGCTATACACATACTGATTTATGCCGATTAGAAAGGCTGGGCCTCAGACTGTACATTCTAAAGTCAAGTAAGTAAATATAACTCACATACTAGTAAAAACAAGTCATGCATTAAGTTCCCTACTTGATATATCCGAAGATGAACACACTGAGTCAGCTATTCCCACAATTAGTACTTCGTTACTAATGACAACCAACAAGAACCCACAATCGATCCTTAAATTCGTTTTATCTTTCTTGGGGTACGTTTGATTACCTGCTGGAAGTGCCACTGATAACTTGTACAACAATGGTAAGCTGCAAGCTTCAATCTGAGAAAGCATTCCGTTCCGCAGTTTAGTCCATCATTCCGTTCCGTTCCGTTCCGTTCCGTTCCGTAGAATAGTCCCCACCAAATTAAAACAAATCAGTGACTGCTCACAATTAAACCAAGAGATGACAGCACAGTGTCTATCAAATCAGCCAGCTCGCTATGGCTGATGACCTTGCCCGCTTCCACACTGTTTGGGTTTGGGAATTGAGGCGGGCGCCCCACACATCGACGTCATGGCGGCAAGTTTGAATCTTCAAAGAGCACACGGAGTAGCTAATGCTACTATTATTATTCATACTAGTTCAGGTCCAGGAAGACTTGCAATATAACCTCCCCTATATTCAAACACTGTTGCCAGAGCTATCTGGGTAGCATGACATTTGCTAACCAACAATGAATGAAAGACATCCGACACACACACACAAACACTACACACACCTTTACAATGTGACTTAGTCCACAGCGACTTGGCAAACTGATAAGTGTTCCTCACTACTGCTAGATGGTCACTATCCAACAATGTCTGCTCACAGTGACATTCACGAGTATTGTCACCAGTATAATTCGTTATTGTATGGTGATGCAGCTATACCGTTATTGTATGTGATGCAGTGACTACCAGTAAAGGAAAGCCTGTATACCAGATTATTACCTACAATACAGTGGACCCTCATATAAACTGGAACTCTTAAAGTGGACACCGAGGACATGGTTTCATTAAAAGGACACCTCTGGGCTTTGTACTTGCGCCATTAAAAATGTCAGCTGGGGAAAGAATGTCATTTGAGTAAAGTACCTGTGTTTACAAGGATTGCAGATCCTAATGATGAGACTAGTGCTAAGTCTAGATAATGGTTGCCATAGAAATATTTCTATCCAATAAAACAGTAATCACAAACTGCTAACCTGACTGTTCTATTAGAGTTACTAACTGTTCTATTAGATCTTATCAAATCAAGACACACGGTAGTGTGTCGTGTGGCCCAAGAAGCAGGCGCGCAACACCCGTGAGTATATTGACAGAAAGAAAACGCACTTTTCGCACCTCCGTAGCTCTGTGATGCCTTGATGAAACAAGACAATTTTTTTTGCTGTGGACACTCCCTCCAACTTCAGAACTCCACATTCCAAATTCAGTGGAGCGAAATCGCTTCAAGCGTTCCCGAGATATGCGACTTCAAAAATTGGTTTAGTTTCTTCGTTTTTTTTCTTCTTTTTCTTCCTCTTTTCGCACACTTACAAAAACTGCTATAAAACGCGAACGCCATATCCGATTGCCTTGAAATTTGGCACACAGAAGGGGGGTACAAAGGCGCATCTCGGTACAAACCTTGGCAGAAATGCGATAAACAGGCAAAGATTTATGAGCGATTATTCACGAAAAATAACACCAATATGTTGTCACGCCTACAGGGTAAACCGCGTATGGGAAGAAGCTGAAAATTGGTGAGTGAATAGGTTAAGTATTGAACCTCAAACCTTTTGTGATTTGAAAGAAATCGAGCTAAAAACCAGGAAGATACAACGAATAAACCAACAGTGTATAACAACTATGCAATCGAGATTACTAGCTAATAAAAACGACTGCTTGCCACGCCTACCAGATAAACCGCTTGAGGTAATGTTTTGAAATCGATGTATAGATGGAGTAATCTTTTTAGAAAGGCTCTTCAATGGTGTAGAAGAATCAAACTTAAAGCCACGGAATTATAACACGAAATCCAATTTTGTGGAGCAAGTGCGAGATCGAGATAGTCTAATAGAGCAGTCATCCTAATAGAGCAGTCACCTTGAAGAGAATTCAAGAGATCAGCTAGAAACAAGTAACCTGTATAGAGATCAGCTACAAAGAAACCACCATTTAGAGAGTCCAGCTACAAACAAATCGCCCTGTAGAGAGATTATTATTAGCACTTTACAGTGACCAGCACTGAAGGTCTGACAGCAACATGTGCTGCAGCCTTAGGATTACCTAACCTACAAGGACTTAGATCAGCTAGAAGAAGTTACCTTCCACAGAATTCAGCTACAAAGAAACCATCATGTAGAGAGTTCAGCTATAAACTAGTGACCTTGTAGAGACATCAGCTAGAAGAAGTTACCTTGTGAAGAGTTCAGCTACAAAGAAAACATTCTGTAAAGAACTCGGCAGCAAACAAATCACCTGTACAGAATTCAGCTACAAACAAATCACTCTGTAGAAAGATCAGCTAGAAGAAGTTACCTTGTAGAGAGTTCAGTTACAAAGAAACCACCATGTAGAGAATTCAGCTACAAACAAATCATCCTGTAGAAAGATCAGCTAGAAGAAATTACCTTGTAGAGAGTTCAGCTACAAAGAAACCACCATGTAGAGAGTTCAGCTGCAAAGAAATCACCCTGTAGAAAATTCAGTCACAAACAAATTGCCCTGTAGAAAGATCAGTTAGAAAAAGTAACCTTGTAGACAGTTCAGCTACAAAGAAACTATTCTGTAAAGAGCTCAGCTGCAAACAAATCACCTGTACAGAATTCAGCTACAAACAAATTACCCTGTAGAGAGATCAGCTAGAAGAAGTTACCTTGTAGATAGTTCAGATACAAACAAATCACCCTGTAGAGAGATCAGCTAGAAGAAGTTACCTTGTAGATCGTTCAGCTACAAACAATTCACCCTGTAGAGAGAGCAGCTCACCTTGTAGAGTATTCAGTTACAAAGAAACCATCATGGAGAGTTCTGTAATAAATATATGTATTATATATATAATTTGTACATTTACTGATAAAATCTGAAATGTTTAAAGTACATATGCTTCATCTTTTCTTCTTCCTGTGGTAAAGAAAAAAAGATATGTTAAAAAAGTCCCAAAGCCGGCCATAGGCCGGCTTTGGGGTATACAAATACAAAAAGAAGTGAAATCTAATCCAAAACAGCCAAGCTGTAAAAAAAGAGTGTCGAGCGGCACCAAAATTCACCTGAATTGTCGTTATTAAAATTTTTACCATTAACCTACCATCACAGCCATTTCTTGGCCGCCACCTTGGATTTCACATCTTTTTCACCATAGCCATTTTGAGGGCTGCACTCTTTTTTTACAGCTTGGCTGTTTTGGATTAGATTACATTATCACAGAGAAAATTTCAGTCAATGACTTTGCCTGTTATTAGCTACTAACATTGTGCTTGATGCCTTTAAGTATTTATTGTGCCTGTGAAATAAGTTAGTACAAATCGGTGTCATTACCATCCGGCACATGTGACAACCGGTACCCGCGGCAATACATTGACCAATTCCAGTACCTCGTGAAAACAGCACTATTGGTGATAATAGAATTGGTGCAGCCCTAGGTGACTTTTCCAGTTTTAAAAAACAACAAGTGTACATAAAAACTTTGTAATGGTTTGTATAATAGTTACATAACTACATGAATACTGACAATTCACCAGGAAATTAAGACATTGCTCCACAAATTCACAAACATGTTATTTTAACTAGAGAAGTCTAGACTTGTTTTACCTCCTGTATATTCAGATCATCCATTAACAACCTTGCTTCTTCTATGTGTTTAACTGTATCATGTGATCTAGTGAACAACTGATCTGCACGACACTCTGCACTGCACACCAGCCCCACCTATCAAAAAATAGCCAATCACAATACACCAAACTAATAAATACACACAACACACCTTATTATCATACAAAGTGTCAAAAATTAATAAACCTCCTAGCCTCAGTTTTATTACTTTGGGTATATCCTGAACAAACACAAAGTCAAAATGTCTATAGATCATGAGACAATCCGCAGAACTTGTCGACTAAAATACAAGAATAAAAAATTGACAGGTGAAATCTAGCAAAACTGACCTGTCTACAAATATCAGAAAATGTGAACCAAGTTACTGACTTGAATGCTCTGGGAACAAGAAATTCCCTGTCCAGAAAGTGAAGTGTTTGTGGACGGATGACTATACAACACAACAAATATCACAGCATGTAAATTGTTTACATAGCTAATGCCGTACAGTCAGCGTTTCCTTCACAAAGTCACTCAAACATTAGATTAAGACAATTATTATTCTCTGCAGTGTTTGGAAAAACAAGAACCATACCCAGAATTTAAGCTACCAGGGCCCAGGCCCACACAGTGCAATATACGTCAGTAGACCTGCAAGCAGTCACCTAAATACAACAGTACAGTCTTAAAACTCACCCACGTAAATATTAGAGATGGGATGATACATCAATACATCACTGTATCGCAGACGATATACCTGATATATATATTGCAATGCACTATGTATTAATAGATTAAAAATTGTATCGTTACCTGTATCACTCTCTGGCATAGTGTATACGTAGCTATGTATGGCATAAAGTTTTTAATATTAAAATGTAAGTACCAGTTTACAACCAAATTATTGAGTCAGTATTGCTACAGAGTTAGATTGGAGAAGATATTCTATCAGTCTTTCAGAAAATCTATGTGCGCTGCTTTGTAGTATTGCAATATATTGTTGTACCATGATATTCAATACTTTATCATTCCATCTCTAGCATGCATGTAGATATTATCACTTGACCTTTAAAAGCCTTTGGATCGCTTGAAGTCACTAGTGCTGATGTACAAAGAATCACAATGTTCCATGTACTTATGTTGTACTTTGCATGGGAGGATCAAAGCAGTGCCGCTTATCGTATTGTGCATACACAGGGGTGGATCTAGAATTTCAGAAGGGGGGTGCTAACACAGTGGTTGGTTGACTAAGAAAAGCGACACTGAAACTGGTTAATACAACTAGCTATAGTGTGTGAAGCACACTCAGCATGTGGAGCATGCTCTATCTAGGGGGGTCTGGGGGCATGCTCCCACAGAAAAGTTTTACAAATTTAGTCCATTCAGTATTAAAATTTGCAATATTTTTGCCTGAAAATGATGCCACTTTGTTTAAGTGATTCACAATGCTTGTAAAGCATTGTGAGTCACCTATGTGTAATAATGATGAAATGACACCATTATTCCAAAACAGTTGTAATAGCTACTAGCTGTCATATAAGGGCACAGCCAGTGACTAAAAATATATTCTTTACATAAAGAACAGGAAGAAGAAGATGCAGCTACACATGATCAATGCTTGCCATTAATTTTGTGTTTGAAATACTTTAATTTAGCAGTACGTTAAATTTAGCAATTTAGATTTTGGTTTTTTTGTTAATTGATTACATAATAAATAAAATTTGTATAATAAATCCATCAATATCCAAGATCGCTAAATTTAGTGCATTGCTTGGTTTAAGGCTCAAACTATAATATCCAAATAGTAACAAAGAAGAAAGGGCTTGGCTCAAACTATAATATCCAAACAGTAACAAAGAAGAGAGGGCTTGAGAGGGAAAGTATACATTCACCATGCAGTGTGTAGGGTATGCATATGTAGAATTTTCCAGCTAGGAGGGCCTGGGGTGATGCTCCCTCTGGGACTTTTGGAATATAGCTATCACAAGATTGAATCTGGAAGCTATTTTTAATCAAATACTCTATTGTACAATTGTGGGGGTACAAGATGGATGAGTTCAGTTGTAAGCAATTTTAGAAAAACAGAATTACAATTTAATTAAATGCTATTGGATTATACGGCAGTACATAACAGTGGATTGTCAAAGACATACACAGGATTGGATCTTATGGTCACTGTAGTATGCACACAAAAATAACTTCAACTTTGTAGTATATATAGCCACAGACTGTTCTGTTACTATTTCAATCTGACTCTTTACAATTATATATATTATATGGCTGCATCACCATATTAATATTTTACAACCAGAGTACAAAGTAACTTACATATACAACTAATTTTTGGGCACAACTAACCCCCTTATAACGTGACAGTATATAAATGCTGTGGTATCATGTGAGCTTATAAAGTTGAGTTTCAAGGGGTTTGGGAATGCAAACCCTGTATGACATTAAATTTATTACCTTCAATTGATGCTAGATTCAGCATGGAACTTTGGTACTGATAAGCAAAATCAAACAGTTCTCAGATACTACAGCCTCGTTAACTAGAAATTAACTGTTTTACTTAAGCATGTCAACCCAAGCATCAATGTAGCAACAACTGAAAATACCCACTATAATATTAAACTATTTAACAGAAATTGTTCTCAGAAAGTGATTAGTATATGGCAGGATGTTTGGAGTAATGGTAAGATAGCAGTGCACAAGTCAAGAAAACACACTGGCAACTTCTGGAAAAAACATTATGATGGATGTTCTATTAGAGTATTTCAGCTTTTAGGTTAAGTCTATAATTTGAACCCCTTCTAAGTAAAGATTAACCATTCTCTGTTCTCTTTCCATCTTTTCATTGCTCATGCATATGTAAAGATGCTATCGCATCTATACTGCAACTTCTAGAAGCTTCCTAGCTTGCACATGGTAAAATTTTGGAGGGGGGTGCTTCAGCACCTCAAGCACCCCCCCCCCCTAAATCCGCCCTTGTTAATATAGTACTAATCAGCTGCATAACTGTACTGTATGCATCATACAGTACAGTTATGCAGCTATTTGGGCAAATACAGTACAGGTGCTTAAATGGGCAAATACAGTACAGTTATGCAGAGAATTTAAACAGAATGTTACAGGCATTATGTAAACAACACATTGTAAATTGCTAAAACCAGCCAGACTAATCCTACGAATTTGTTCTACAGCTAGGAATACAGAAGATTGTATAAACACTTACTGATCGTCTTATCATGAAGCTTTTTAAACACGACTCCACAAAGACAGCAGTATGATTGATCATGTGGGTGACATCGCAAATCGCTAAAACTAGCCAATCTAATCCTATTAGTTCATTCTATGACTAGAAATAGATTAGTTAAACACTTACTGATACCCTTATCACCAAAAACTGCAGAGGCTTGAGTGCTAGAGAAATCGCTCCGAGCCAGACAACCAGGAAGTACAATATAATACTTAAAGCACCGCCTTGCATTGCTTGTGTTTTGCCACGTGCTGTATTAGCCTCTTGACACACACCCTCATACTCTACACATGCGTGGCGGTGCTTTAACTCTAACATAATATCCAAACACACACACACACACACACACACACACACACACACACACACACACACACACACACACACACACACACACACACACACACACACACACACACACACACACACACACACACACACAAACAAGTAGCTACTGCCTACTGGTACAAGCAGGCCTGGGTACATCTACACATGAACAAAAACTGACATTCAATGTACCTTAAGTAAAGTAGTCCAGCTGTTACAAGCACTACAAGAGGATACCATAATAAGTAAAGTGTTTGTTAGTGTTACCAACTTACACTTCCTACGATAGTCAATGGAAGAATCTAATGACAGTATAATTATGACAATGATCCTGTAGTGGTGTAGATATTAGAACTGTGGTATGTATGTATGTACAATAGTGTAACCTCTCTATAATGGACAATTTGGGAATGAAATTGCAGCCAATATGTTGACATGTCAGAGTTAAAGCACTCAGTGCCGCGTGTGTGTACGGAAAATACAGTACGACGGGTGCGTGTCGAGAGGCTAATACAGCACGAGGCGAAGCCGAGTGCTGTATTTGCCTCGAGACACCCCCCGAGTACTACATTTTTCGTACACACAAGCAAGGCGGTGCTTTAAGTGTTATATTGTACTTCCTGGTCGCTTCTGGCTCGGAGCGATTTTCTCTAGTACTCAAACTGCTGGGATTTTCGGTGATAAGGATATCAGTAAGTGTTCATATAATCTATTTCTAGTCGTAGAACAAACTAATAGAATTGGTTTGGCTAGTTTTAGTGATTTACAATGTTACGCACGTGATCAATCGTGTTGTCTTAGTGGAGTCATGTTTAAAAGTTCTGTGATCAGACGTTCAGTAAGTGTTTATACAATCTATTCCTAGCCATAGAACGAACTCGTAGGATTAGTTTGGCTGGTTTTAGCGATTTACGGTGTGTTGTTTACATAACATTCCACAAATAAATTCTCCGCATAGCTAACTGTACTGTATTTGTCCAATTAGCTGCGTAACTGTACTGTATGACTCATACCAGGAGCTTATAAGTGCCGAAGGCGCGAATATGCAGTTGATTATAGTACTGTATGGAGAATACGATATGTGGCATCGCTTTGATCCTCCCACGCAAAGTACAATTTTTAATATATGGCACCAGACCTATAGTTCAGACCAAAACCTTTGAACTTATTATTGAGGTTGTTGTGTCCTTAATTTAGAGAGTGTGTTAAGAGATATTTTACTGTACGATGCAAAATATGTATTCATGAGTTCAACACACACCGCACACACACACACACACTACACACACACACACTATACACACACACACACACACACCTTTAATACTCCAATAAAAGGTACAAAATTACTTCTCTGCAAACCATGTTTGTATAGATCTACAAAACAGGATAAACACATACTAATTTAAGTTATATGTGGCTTATACAACAGTATCTACCATCAGGGTGCCTATTAGAGGTGGCCACCATAACCACTCTATTGTTGAAAAGTGTAGTAAACAATCTTTTCAATATCATCGCATCAGCTATATCTGTCACCTGAGTATGTAGGTAGTGAATTTAATAAAACACATCATAATATTGTTTCTTTCTTTATATGGACTCAATATGAAAAGAGCCAATCTGATCTGCTTCAGTTTCAGCTACATCCCACTCATATGCACATATCAACTCACCTATATACAGAGGTGGGGGTTGGTGGGTGTGTCTGACAAAAAACTCACCCCTGAAGACAGCTTCATGTTACAAATCTCCACATATTTTACCCAAGGAATCACTAACAGTATTGCCTCTACTTGTTAAACTACAAGTAGTTACAAATACCCTGGGGATGAGTTCAAGTGACAAACCTCCAACAAACCCCCATCCGATACCCAACCTGTCCTGAGGCATAACATTGATAAGAGCATTACAAATGAAGAATAGTACAAGTGTCTCTGCAATCAATCCATGGAAATTAATGCACTGAAACCATCATGCATTACGCCAATCAACACCAACGTGGTAGTGGAGAAAGAAATGGGACACAAAGGAGGACAAAGGTAAGTCCATGATGCATGTACTGTAGCTACTACAGTTGGCAAAAAGGCACGTCTTGGGCTGAAGCAACATCAAATGGTGAAGAAATCAAACAAGTAGCCTTATCCATAGTAGTTAGTTGGAGGCATCAGTCAGTCAGCTAGTCAGTGGGTTGGTTGGAGCACTGCTCAAAAGCATAATGCTCAACTGTATAAGCATAATAGTCTTGTGTGTATACCAGTGGCATAATCAAGGGTGGGCCTGGGTGGGCACGTGCCTTCCCTGGGACAGCAGTGCCCACTTGCTAATGATATTAATTTACAAACAAGAAATGAGTAGTGCATACCTTGGCAGCACCATAGTGTAAATCAAAAGCTGATGTCGAGACAAGTTCAATAATTATATCACGTGATCAGAGTAGCTTCAATGTTTTCTATTTAATGCATGGCATCACGTAATTCAATTTTAGGCAGGGGAAGAAAAGCACAATGAAGGAATCCAGTTTTTCCACATCTGGAAAACTGAGTTGTGAGGAGCAGCACGGATTCTGTTGTTGACGAGGTTATAAGTGACCTGAGTGATAAACGAAACATTAAATTCTCCTGTGTTAGACAAGTCGGTTGGAGATGAAAGATTCAGTGGTGACTGAATTAAGTCATACAACTATCTTAAGAGTCAGGCTGGAGTAGAATGAGTTGTGTACAAGTGCAGATGAGCTAACAGAGAACAATACAAGGAGGCATAATTAGTTAGTTTTCATTTCTAGCTTCTATATCATTCATGCAGTAGCATTAGACTAGTGAAATAAGATGCAGGAACAGCAGTGTAGCATATCATTTGTGCACTTTTGAAACAATTTTAAATCAAATGTATGTAGAGTCATGACTCAGAATGCAGTTCAGGGGAGTATCTAGGATTTTTGTAATGGGTTTCCATAAGAATGTGGGCAGCTATACAGTTATAACAAATATTATGTGATTGGATCTACGAAAACTGGTCTTACCGCCCAGGACAGGAAGTTTGATTTTTCCCACACAAACACAAAGCTTTATGAATGCACTATCTAATTTCACTGTTATCTTATAGCCTTTCCAAACTTCTAAGTTTGATGAGTCGTAACTTATCTGGTGTTTAGCCTATTGTCTTAAACTTACATCCAGAAATAGTGCTATGTTAGGAACGTAAGGCGACCAAATTTCAGGCCAGTACTATATAGTCTCAATCTAAGTTTGGGATTGCAAAGTGCATGCAATTGGAAAGACTATATATAAGACCCCTTTTCGCAGATGGAGTTATAGTTATCATGAGAGCAGTACATTTTTCATCATGCTTACACACATGTGTATTAGCCACTATAGAAACCTGCAAGAAACATAATATGAAGTAGGGAGTCTATAGGCATTTTTAAAAAAAGTTTACAGTGAGCCAACTCCAAACAGAAAACATAAATAACAAACAGTCACAAGAGTTCATCAGCATAAAAATATTTTTTGAAGACATACCATAGATTCTTAGTGTAAAGGATCTATTGCGTATACGCTATACAGTTACTTATTTACAAATGTACAAGATATTATTTTTCATTGAAAATGTACATAAGCACTTTTGTGAAGACATATAGCTCTACTATACCAATCATTAAACGATAAACAGAATCCCATCAGTGATTAGCTGCTAGTAATTCTACTAATAAAAACAATTAGAATGGCTCATAACAAATTCCTCTGGCTAGGATAGATCAGATCCTAAGATGCATTCATAGCTTAAAACTTTATACTATGGCATTGTTTCAAAATTTTACTGCATAATATGCATAGTTTGCAAGTAATGGGGAGTCATACAAGAGTTTTAATGAAAGTGACCAGTTTATTAGGTTGTTGGGTTCAAATTGAAAAGTAAATAAACTGGATGTTCTGTATATACCTTACCAAATATCAAAACATGTTGTTTACATTGTAGCTGGGCATGGTGCGTAGCATGCAGAACAATTATTCAGTGGAGATCAGTGTATCTACAATATTTAACATAATGCAGTCAGTCATCCAGTATTATGCTAATCACAGAGCCCTCAACTGGTAGAAACCACTTTGAGTGAGAATATAAGTGAAAATAAGTAAGATTGGTATGAAAATGAATGAGATTATGTATAGAGGGCAGAAACCTCACCTTCCAGTGTGTGAATTACATTCCTAAATATGGATTTTGTCTCTAGAGACCCCTTTAGGAATTAGGAATTTAATTCATTGCAGACATATCTGATTTTTGCACAAAACTTACGTATGCAGATTTGAATCACATACAGTAAGGGATTATATTGTACATATAATGCATACATAGTTATTTTATCATTTATTGTTTGCTACCGTACACGGATGTTGCTTTCTTTGCAGATTTGAGCACCACTGCTACAGGACTGTATTTATGGCAGGACTCTGATATAACAGAATACATGCAATAACTATACATCATGGAAATGACTTTGTATTATAGCAATGGGTAATTGCAAAAACATAATGTGGCTAAACAACCCGGCCTAACATGGGAATGTAATCACCTTACTAGAGAATATGTGATGTTACTAAAAAATGGCTGCTTTGGTTCGAGATTGCAGATTAATGAGTCAGAGAAATGAATGCATGAGTTTAGAGGTGTTATGAGTGAGAGAGTGAGATTTCGCTTCGATGTATGGACTCATGCAGAAGGTGTAAGAGTTGAGAGCTTCATACTTTGCACAAATGTTCCCAAAAACTTGACCATGTCAAGAATAGAGACTAGTTGTATAGACTGAACAGTGTCTTTATTCAATACTAATCCACGCAAAACAGCCAAGCTTTGTAAAAAGGCTGTGGCCTTCAAAAGCCTGGGTGAAAAGTTATGAAATCAAAAGTGCTGCAATGATGTGGATTATAATAAATTTGAATAACATGCACTACCCTGTTGTTTCTCAATTGTTAAATGCCAAGTGAGTTGGAAAGGGAGCATATTCCTGATGTACATAAATGAAAATGAAGAGCAGCAGCAGCAGCTTCAAGACTTGTTGCTCGCTTTGTCTAGTGAATTTGTGGGAAATATACTATAGTCAAACCTACTTCTGTCCATAATTAATCATGTACAAATATTTATCAGGTATGAATTACAAAATCCCTGAATTGCAAAAATTTATTATGCATTATTGCACAACACAATAAAATAGTAATACATAGTTGGTTAATTCCAGATGAGTTAGCTAGCTGCATGAAACCTGGTTTTTAGAAGTAGTACAACATCAACTTGTTTCTATTATTTCTAATCATTATGTTTTGAATCCAAACCTTAATCTTTTTGTAGTCCACTATTTAATTCATCTTACAATCCAATGTAGTAATTATAGACACTTTTAATTTTGTCTTTCGCTATCTACATAATATGTGACCGGATTTGATAAAACCAGGCTTCCACGCACATCTAGTTTTATAACTTTGGAGGACTACTACTCAAAGTAAGAGAATACAGTAACCTTCAAAGTTTGAACTATCATTGTACAATGTTAGATGATTATGTAAAAAATCAGGTCAATAGCATTTATAATACTTAAGTTACAGTTGGACAAAGTGTGAGAATTGGATGTGTGTGAAAGCCTGGTTTTGTCAAATCCAGTCACATATAGTCATACAGTAAGGTGCTTTAGGGATCATTCAGGTTTGGGCTTTCTTGTCCAAAAATATCACCCTAAACTACCAGCCTCATATTTCCTTCATAACAGTTGGCAGCATTGGTTAACAAAGTGCTAAGTAAATTATGCAGGACAAAATCTTTTATACCTTGACTATCTACATATAGTTTCTAGGAAAACAAGGAAACAGGTGATTCTGTGTACAACAGCTTGAACATTATTTGTGATTGGGCCTGCATAAACAGGGCATATGTATGGGTACAAATGATTTTTGCCTACATTTATCAGATTTCCATTATTTTTGTAACTTATTTTAGCCACGGTATGCTATGACAATGCTTATTTGTGACCGCATTTACAAAAAGGGGTCTTCCACACACATCCAATGTTATGAACTTGGAAGACCATAACTTTGTTTTCAAGAAAGATACAACCCTCAAATTTTTTCCACCCATTAACCTATGTTGGTGCTCACCACTGACCATGGCAAATTGCAAGTCAGTAATGTTTCCAGTCCCAAGTTATGACTTGTCAAAGTTCGTAAATTGGATGTGTGTGGAAGACCCCTTTTCACAAATCCGGTCACATTTCAGCTCTTAGTAGCTACGCATTTAATTGGCTTTATGATGCAAGTTACAGAATACAAATATTCTGTTCCAATACTGAGATATGACATGTAGTGTGATGGGGTGTAGTTTGTGACCACATACCCAGTTTTCATAGGTCTGGTCACATTAATTTTAGTGTATAGTATATCATCTATTTTGATGTGATTATTGCTCCTTTGGAAAGCAGTTTGTGCACTTCCTCTGTTATTAGGTGGCTGTTCCTTATTTCTATAGTAGGTAGGACCTTCTGAATTGGAGTTGACACCAACTATATAATAGGGATGTACTGATGTACCGATATAGTATCGGATAGATCTTGAGAATTTTAGCAATAATACTGTATCGGTAGAATCGATTTTCTGTTGATGCAGGGTGTGATGCCACCGATTCACGATACCAATCTTTCTAATCACCGTTTCTTCAAACATACTACACTTCTTCTATAATTTCTCTGGTCTATTTATGAAATAAACTAAAATATAGTGATCTTTCTCCATTGAAACTACAAGAATCCATATAAACGTGCAAGTTTGGTATTTTAAATACTGAAGCTTACCCTTGAACTTACCAGAGGTCCTTGGAAGAACACAATGAATAGAGTTACACCATATCCAAAGGACTAAACTATTAGAATCTCTCCTACAAACCATTTCAGGCAAGTCTTGGTAGGAGCATGCATTAAAATATTTAAATATTTGTGCGCGGGGTGCTGTCACTGCTGATTGTCTGGGTGGTCTAATTGAGGCCACACCATCGGGTATTGAATCCAATAACAATGCTGTTATCATCACTCAGTTAACAATTGACCAATTAGCTTAGTCTGAGCTTATACAATGCTATAAGAACTACCTGTACCAGATCAGTTGTCATATTAGATAGCTAACTGATGTCAGATCAGTACAATATCGGTAGGATCGATAATACATTTCCTAGATCGTATCAGTAAAGCTCGGTAAGGTTGAATCGGTACATCTCTGCTATATAACACCTGACCACTTGTAGAACCCATTGGTCAACTGTAATCTGCCAAATGCTCAAACAATATGGCGGTTAATATGTTTGTTGTTGATGAAGAGTAGGCTGTAGGACCAGGTGTCCTACAGACCTTCAGCTCTACAAAGTAACTTTAACTACATACGTGAGATGAAAGTGCTAAGTGAGTAGTAACTATTACAGCTATCTATAGGGAACTACTACATTGGTAGGAAAGATATGGTAGGGAGCAGATAATCTATACATCCGCAATAGTTTATCTGATGTGGCTCGATGTGGATTGTGCTTGTGTCAGACTGAAATAGAATTTCTCCATGTTATTCATTCAGAACATCAAATTAAGGTGTGAAAGTGTTTTACTGTGAAACATTTTCTTTAGTAAAGTAAGTGGCTAATATATTAATTATCTCTTTCCTAAGTCATCTTTCCTTACTATAAGGAAAGATTATAAGGAAAGATTACTTAGGAAAAATATTCATTTGCCTTACTTATTTTCGCTTAATCATCTTATGCATCATAAAAATTTAATTTGATGCTAAAATTATTATTGCATCATTACCTGTAACATTATACAACATGATGAAAATAAATTATACAGGGAAATATTCTTTATACCTTAGCTATCTAGTTTCAGGTAAACAAGGAAAGAGGTGATTCTGTGATATAGCTAGCTGGAACGTTATTTCTCCTTTCACATGTTTATTGCTTCCTAGCCTTCCTTGGATAGCAGTTTGCATACTTCCTCAGTCTGTTATTAGGTGGCTGTTCCAAATTTGTATGATTCTATAGTAAACGTGGCCTTCTGAATTGGAGTTGACACCAACTACACTTTATATAACACCTGACCACTTGTAGAACCCATTGGTCAACTGTAATCTCCTGCCAAATGTTCAAACAATATGGTGGTTAATGTGTTTGTTAGTTTATGTTTTGATGAAGAGTAGGTTGCAGGATGTGGCCTGGTGTCCTATAGACCTTCAGCACTAGAAAGTAATTTTAACTACATACATGAGATGAAAGTACTACGTGATTAGTAACCACTACAGCTAGGGAACTACTCCTACATTGGTGGGAAAGATATGGTGGGGAGCAGATAATCTATGCATCCACAATAGTCCATCTAATGTGGCTCGATGTGGATTGTGTTTGTGTTAGACTGAAATAGAAATCCTACGGTGTTTTCACTTTATTCATTCAAAACATCAATTAATTAAGGTGAAAGTGTTTTACTGATCATCTTCTTTCATACAGTAGGTAGCTAATACCATTTGCCTTGCTCACTTTTGCTTAATCATCTTATGCATCATAAAAAAAAATTAATTTGATACTAAAATTATTATTGCATGTACCTGTAATATTATACAAGCTGATAAAAATAAGTTTAACAGATTCATGCTTATCATCATCATGGTATCCTTCCAGTAAACTTTCATGGACTAATGGTTACCACTAATATTTATAAGTATGTACTCTCCATCACTTGTGAGAACTGGTATACATACCGTACTAGTGATACCAAATATGGAGGTAAACAAAAAGTTCCTGGGTTGGTGCAAGTCATGTGGTTGTTACTATGACCATGCAGTCAGCAAATTGTAATCATGTTAAACTTTATAATGTACTATATCCCTTCGGTATAGTGGTGAAGAGAAGCCATGTGTGCAGTTTAAAACTTAAATTATTTAATAGTTAAAAGCTATATTATGATAGCACATATAGCTACATGTGTAAAGACTCAAGTATTCATGGAGTTAACTGATAGCAAATGATTCTTAAATAAGGGCATAAAAGAAGGCACACAATATTGTTACAATGTACATTTGTACACAAAATCAAAGATAACTGGCCAGACCAGCTAATATGAGAGTATGATCAAATAATAAACTGACAATTACAAAGTCAGTTGTTCCATTCTATGCCAACTGCATGGTGGCCTGTTTTATCCCGCTCTCTTACAACCTCCCTCCTCTTATATCAACATCCAGGAAAGGGCCTCATCACTGACATTCTCTGAGCCGCTGCAATGCAGATCTATTATTTGAAGGGTTGCAAGGTGAGGCTCCATCTACTGTTCCTATCCTAACTTATCCATCCACTGCTGTTCCCTTGGAAAAAGTTTCCTGCTGAAATAAGCTACAGGATGGTCCACTCCATGTTTATCGTTTTGACTTAGCACTGCTCACATACATAGTAATAATGACATTGACAAGTCCTAGGATTCTTCTTAAATGCCAACTCTAAATAGAGGCTATTGAGGTCATGGATATATTGACATCATGTGTAAATTTTTTATTGTGTTTTACTGCAGCTGAAACATATTATACTATACAACCAGCTAAATTACCTTGGGAATCACCTCTTTTCAAACTTCAACTTGGACATCAAATGTAGTTACTCTTTCTTGTGCCCTTGTATCAACTGTAGGAAGCACCCAAGAGCTCCTATCTTTGACTTGCTTTTAATATAATTTTAATTGAACTTAGTAATAACTTTATTACTTGTAACTCTTAGCCACTGGTATAGGATCTCAGTGGACCATTGCACATTTGGTTTCAGTGGAATGGAATGGTTGAATGGAATGGTGGACTGGAATAGAATGATGGACTGGAATGGAATGGAGCTTTGGTGATTTTTATTATATTTATAAAGACCACCTTCTAACAAAGACCACCTCTTTAAAAAGACCATTTAACTTTAATGTTGAATGCGTCCCCATAAGTTATGCACCGCATTCAGAGTGGATTTATCTGATTTTTATGGCAAAACATACAAAACTGACATGCCCATCAAACTTATAGTAACTGATCATGATGGAACTGTAACTTTAATTGGCTAGTAATTTAACTACCTTTATTCTCCTCTTAAATGACTATTGGGAAACATACCAGTTTACTAGCCAATTAAGGGAATTTTTTATAATACAGTCAGTCAATGATATACACCTCATATATCTGAATTTGTGACCTGGTCTGCAAAAAGGAGTCTTATAGCCTTTCTAAATTGTGAAATTTGACTTCCTCTTCTTTTCATCCTATCAACTTCATATTACAGTAAGCCATAATGCTATGTTTGGGGTACAAGGGGACCAAATTTCAAGGTGATACTGAATTCACAAAAAATAAGGTACAGGATGTCAAGTACATGCAATTGAAAAGGCATTTATGATGAAATATAGTTATAGCTACCTCATACAAAAACAGCTTGGCTATACAAAAAAATGTGTCCACAAAACAAGACAACTAAAGGAGCTAATATCTGGTGAGGCTGAGATATACTGGCAACTAATAGTAATCTTGGTCCTTCTGCACAAAATGTGTGGCCGGCAGGACCGGCACATAATTTATTTTGTAAGACTGTCTTATAGGGATACACTATAAAACAGCAATTCAGATACTAAAGTAAAACAGTCTTCGTAAAGTGGTGGTCTTTGTTTGCAGGTAGTCCGTTAAAAGAAGTAACCACTAGTTGAAATTACCTGAGTACCATTCCATTCCACTATTCCAGTCCATTCCACCATCCCATTCCACTGAATCCAGATGCCCTGGACCACCAGTGCTGCTCTTGCAGCACTGTAAAACTTTTTACAACTCTCTATCAGCCACATGCTCTGTATGTGTCATTGCCGTATACCACAACTATCATATTTCATTCATGGGGGAAATCTATGACATTTCTGTTAAGAAGCATAGTGGGTACCCACACAAAGTTGATATGAAATTTCTGGTTTCTTTATGTTATTATATGTATTGGACAACAATATAAAAGGATCATACTTTAAGAGACTAGCATGTCAAAGCAAATGTTGATACAGTAGTTTGAAATAAGAAGATATGAGCCTTCTAAAGAGTACTGTCGCTATTCTGATCCTGGTTGGGATAGTAGCTGGGCAGACCACCTGTCCTTCTGAAGAGTTTGTGGAGGATCGTATGGAAGCAACTGAAATGGTTGAACAGTCTGTCAGGATGGTATTTTCAAGATTGCTGAATGACACTACCATTGCTAATGGCTCCTTAACAACCATGGAGGCATACGAGCACATTGGAGCTATTGTAGGTGCAACCACATCAACCAATGGTTTTGTATTCTTCCAGGAAGCTGTAAATGAAATAGCTGCAGCTACCTTTGATGCATGTTCAGCTCCTGGGCGTCCCAGACCTAGACCAGAGGAAATTCCTACCCTTACCAGCAGCTTCATTGCCTTAACAGATGCTGGCAATGTTACACAAGCCAGAGAAATCTATGGCAAACTGCTATGTTTAAGAGATATCTTATCAGCAGAAGTAGGCAGAAGGAGACGAGACGATTCATTTGAACTTTTGGAAGAATTCTTTGATTCTCTTGATGGAACTAGACTAGCCACCATATTTGCATATATTTTTCTTCATCCCATAACCTTGGGTTTTGCTGTAGATGACACTGGAAGTATGTCTGCTGAAATTAGTTCTGTCCAAAGGCTGATTCGTTCATTTATCACAACTGAAAGAACTGAACCAATAGCTTACATTTTGACCACCTTCAATGATCCAGGTATGTACATGTTAAATATCAATGAGATACTGTAGTTAGATGCACATGCTATTGTCTCCTATGCTGCAGATGTTGGAACTCCACAGATTTATTCTTCCACCAGTGTTGATGAATTGACTGAACTTGAGAGAGAAGTTAATGCCTTAAGAGCACATGGAGGAGGTGACTGTCCTGAACTTGGCATGACTGGTATCCTCAATGCTCTCAGTCTGGCTAATCCTGACTCCAATGTCATTGTACTAACGGATGCTTCTCCTAAAGATGTAGAGAGGAAAGATGAAGTAATAGCTAAAGCTGTTGAACTACATAACTCTATTCACTTTTTCCTCAGTCGTGATGGCTGTGGTGACTTCAGTCCATACATGGATGTTGCTGAGGCAACATTTGGTGTTGTAGTAAATCGCATTGATGAGTTTGAGGCTTTTGCAGAGTTTGCTGACAGAGTAGGAAGATTTTTCATGGGAGATGATGGTGATGCACGAAAGAGAGATGCCTCATCAGAGCACTGTTTTACATTCTCCTCATCACTGTTTACAACATCAATCAATATTCTCTTCACTTCTGTCACTCACCAAATTAATGTCACCAGCCCCTCTGGAGTTAAGACCATGATATCTACCAGCGGATCTGTTGCAACTTACAGTAATGATGAACCAGAAATAGGGGAATATACCATGTGTTCACTAGGACGATTTAACCATGCCATATCTCTAACATCTACTTTGGATTTCTTTGTAGAACACTTTGAAAAAAGCTTTGGAATTCCAGTACCAGGTAAGTTATATGCATAACAAATACACCACACTGAACATTTGGAATTTTTAACTACATGGCACATTGATAATTTTTTTGTGAAACAAGTTGGAATAGCCCATGATATTAAATCATAGTGAAACAATAAGAAGCATAAGAAGTGTTATATCTCTACTGTGCTCAAATTACTGTAACAGAAATGCACAATAGGGACGTAGCTAGCTACCACTTCTTATTGCTTTTTATATTAGTTATGGTGATTTTAATATCATAGGCTTGTTTCAGTACTTTTATCAATATGCTATGGTTCCTACTCTAGTTGAATATTCTGTACTTATTTGTTGGCTTTTTGTAATTAGTAAATATTTATGACTGGTGACCCCACACATAGCTACGGCATACCGATTTTGTTAAGCGCAGAGATTCATTCCGTGCGATTAACCGCGCATACACGGATATTTATGCACACGTGAACTGGTTCCATGGATAGTAGAGGGCGCGTTACAGTCACGGTCTTGTATCCTTAGGTTAGGGTTCAGCTTTATCTAGTAATTTCATTAAGGGTTACGTTTGGCTTCAGCCATAATTTCATCCATTCAATACACCTACTACTAGTACGAGGCTACGCCGCTAGCTATGGCTAGCTATCTTGCAACTTAAAGTACGGATAAACTAGGATTTCGGAAGCTGCAGCGGTGGTATAGTGGATAGAGCTGTTGCGTGTTTACCGAAAGTGACAGTGACCAGTTCAAACCCAGCATTTTGCTGAATTTTTTCGTTAATTCACTGAGAAATCTTAGCTACAAGTCATAAATGAATCTCCCCGCATAACGCCGTCCATCAGAAATGGCACCGCGTGTCTCGCCGCGTGTCCTGGCTTTATCAATAATGTTATCGTCTGAAAAGTGAAGTAGCTATCCGTTATAGCTACTTTGTTGTCAGCTACGTTGAAGCATTTCGAATCAAGAACTGTTCAAACAGCAACTCTGCAATCCCTTTTTACTAAAAGAAAAAAAAACGATACCGCGCCTCAGTTATATGTTACACTGCTGGTATTTAGTCGCTCATCATAGGTGATTCTCGGGGGGGGGGCCTGGGTCCCCCTCCTGCTGAAAAATAACTTTTTAAAAATCTTGGGGAAAAGTTGCAGTACAGATTGGCATTGTTATTTTTAGCATTTTTCATGCTTTTAGCATAAATTTTATGCTGTTTTCAAGCCTTAATTCAAATTGCAAAAATCTTTCAGCTTCTAGAGGTCCTGGAATTCTGCTTTATATTACAGCCATACAGCAATAGTTATGCTGTTCCCTACTTGGCCCCCCAGGCCTAGAATCGCCACTGCCGCTCATGGATTTTTAAGTATAGGTTAGGAACCTAGACCGAGGCTCTTCGTGGTTCTAAAACACGAAGAGCCGATCGGGGCGTGGTTCCTAACCGACTTAGAAAATGCGGACGTTATTATATTATATCGCTATGTAGGTGGAGCCATTGTGGGATTGAGTTATATGTCATTACCGTGAAATCGTCACAGTGACAGTGTTAAAATCGAGTCATGCAATCAGTAGAGAAGATTGAATTCAGTAAAGATATAATCGCTAGCTACTTCTGTTTTCTGGTGGATAAAGTGATATCTACTGCCACAAAAAAGTTAAAGCCAGCACTACCAAGGGTGAGCTGGTAGATTGTTTTCAGTGGTTAATAATCATTTGGTAGCTATAGTGCTAGCCTTCTGTGACTAAGCCAGTAAATACGAGATTTCATGATCACACCTACATAACCTTTTTAAAAGAAACAAACGAACATTCTACAAGAAAGCTTACCTCTTTAGTTCTTTTAATAGGGAGTCCATTTAAAGTACAGTAAAAGCATATTACACAGGCTTAAAACATTGCGGACTGGCTTTAATTAGAACTCCGTATTTTCCGTTTATAACACAAAACGTACCTACAACGTTACAAACCATAATCGGATTGGCATAAATGTGCTTATAAGGTAATTCAAGCTCTGTTGGTCTATAGGCTATCAGCCTATATAATATGCTTGGTAGAACATGTATAGCAAATGTGAGATTTGCAATAATACTGTGAGGTCTTTCTGTTAGCAGGTTTCTAACTTGGTTAGTTACTAGCAGGTTTCTAACCATTTAGAAACCTCTAGTAGGTTTCTTCATGGTTTTTAAAGGCCTCATTATCTGCCAAAGATCAAAGCATACTATGCATAACGTTTTCTATTTTTTTTAAATGCGGCACAAAAGAGGAAAAAGTGTGGTGCAACTGGGAATCAAACCCACACATCCAGGTTTAGAATACCCACACTCTGCCACTGTACCATTGGTGCTTGTTGGACAGTGCTGGTAGCTAGTCCTTTTGCTTTTGTACTATTTACATAAGTGTAACCCGCTGAATGAAAACCCGACTAATTTGCATTTTTATCAAAAGTCTTTTATAGCTTCTTTGTTATCTAGGGAAAAACCAATAGGCTGTGAAAGTTTCAGCTGTATCTGATAAACTAGTATATTAAAAATTATGAATTTAAAAATGAAGTAGGGGTCCTAGTGATGAAAAGTAGTGAAACAAGTGATGAACAATGGTAGTTATTACAGCATAGCTCAGTAGGAAATCCCTACTTTGGCATGGTATAACAATTATTTTGTGTTCAATGCCGAAGCCTTCCCTGTTTAAATAAATTGAAAAAAAAAAAAAAAGTAGGGATACCCCACTGAGCTATGCTGTAATAACTACCATTGTTCACCCCTTGTTTCACTACTTTTCATCGCTTGGATCCCTATACTTCATTTTTAAATTCATAATTTTTAATATAATATTAGTTTGTTTAGTTTTATTGCTAAAGCATAAGCTTATACAACTAGCTATAAACTGCGACTGTTCTATTAGGATGAATGCTGTATTAGAGTATTTCGAGTCAGCCTGCAAAGATGCGTGCTTTCCCAATAAGGGGCGTGGTTATAGTGGTTTCGATTGATTACAAGAGCCAGCCTTCTAACTTGAAGGTGTGGTCACTGGCTAGTTATTGCATCACCTACCTAGCCTGCTAGCATAAAGGGGTGTGTCAACGTGGTTTCAATGGATAGATCGATAGTGCGTAGAATAAAGAATGCATGGGTGTGGTATGAGGGCTTGTGGCCTATTATCGTGAAGATAATCCATACAGTAGCATAGTCTACCAAGCGCCTTAAATAATCTTGTGGCGTCTATTATGTCGCTTAAAGAAAGTGCTGATTTGAAAATTAACCCCTCGATATGGTTCCATTGGATGAATAATAATAATAATAATAATAATAGCAGGTACATTTGTAAGGTTAGACAGCCTGTTACACCTGATGAGCAGGTTAAAAGAGTACAAATAGACTAGAAGACAAGCAGCCTGATTGAAGATAAAAGAAAAGATGAGGCACAGAGGGCATATACTCTTTGGAACCCCAAAAGGCACATCCCACACTGTTAAAGTTGGGTGTTCTCAAACACCCATGCTGCTGTGTTACCTAAACACCCACACCTGTTATGGTGCAGTAGGAATACCCTTGGGTGTTTGCACTGCACTAAGTTCAATTTTGAACACTTGTTGGTGTTTCTCAACACCCTTTGGTGTTTATGTACACCTGGTTTAGTAACACAATTCATTAAATTTGTAAGTCAATAAGAGCATACAGGCTAGAATTTACAAAGAAAAAATCTTCCAGCATTGCACATACATTAAATTATGTACAATGAAGAAGGCAAAACAATGGAAGACATAATTATAGCATGTGACTCTACCACTGATGTACCTCGTGCACATGCATAAGATGTACATGGCTACTACATGCAATAGATTTGTGTAGGTGTTAATTGCAGTGACATGACAGTGTGATGGCATTATCAGGTACCTGTACACTGTATTATTTCTTGTAACAATCATGCAGTAATTCATTTCAGGGCCTTTTAAAATGAAACCCACAATCGAAAGTCATGCTTATTGGTTATGTTATAAATACAAATTGAAAACCATAAGAGGTGGAAGAGTTGATAATACTGAATGTATGTATTACTATCATATATCCATGTTTCTTGTAATGTTCTTTGTGTCAATGATATGATGATGTTTGAAATTGTTCAGTGAAAATGTGATTGGCTGCATGTATAACAAAGAAAACAGTCCATTTCCATTTTCTTTCTACACTCCATGGGTGCAATTGAAGTACCCCATGGGTGTAACAGAACACCCTCAGAGGAACCTGATGTAAATGGCAACTATAGCACCCTAAAAGGTGCTTTACAAACACCTTTTTTTTAACAGTGCACTAGTGAGTTTGTGATTGTGACATAAAACAGTGGCCATATGCTGCTTCGTTTGGCCTCTAGGCTTGCGAGTGTGGCCAGTGAGTAAGTGAGTATCTATGGTGAGACAAAATGTTTTGAGAATTTAAAAAAAATCAATATTTGGCCACCAGGAAGCGTTTTCTTGCTTTTAATGCTACATTTAATGTTAGATGGACTAATACTATTCCGTAAAGGTGGTTTTTGGCATGTAAGACATTTTTAAGTCGGCATTTTGGTGGTGCGCGTCATTTCAGGTGATCCCTACTTTAAACAGTACAACCATACTGTTTGATAGTTGTGGAGTTATAGTGATAGACAGCAGGAAGTTCAAAGAATCAATCTGTACAGCGACCATGAGGAAAAAAACAGGCACTTATTTAATCAATCATAATTCATGAAGGAAACAAGCTACGGAGATCAAATATATTTCATTCACCATTACCAGGCAAATCGTTAGGCCACATAAAACTGGTCCCAAATCAATGTCTGCCATCATTAAATCAAACTGCTACCAGACAGAGCCCATCACGATCAGAAATTTAATCTTATACAATCTTCAGTAAACACGTATCTCTATTCATTCCTACCCAGAACTATTCCCCATTGGAACGATCTATGTATCCCAAATCTATCTACCGTTGATCTTGAAACATTTAAACAATCAATTACTCCTATTTTATAATTGTAACTTATCACTTATTGTATTTATTATAACTTAGCACTCACTGTAATTTAGTACTCATTGTAATCTAGCACTTATTGTAATTTACCACTTACTGTAATTTACCACTAATTGTAACCTAACACCTATTGTAACTTAGCACTTATTGTAATTTAGTACTAATCATTATTGTAACTTAAACTAGGCACTTATGTGTACGTACCATGTACATTAGTGTAAAAATCCTGTTGGGTATTTGCTAATCAATAAATAAATAAATATTAGTTTCTCATCCTTCTGTACTTAAAGCAGCAGTGAGGGGGGACGGATTTTTATTTTATTTTTTGTTAACTAGAAAGCTGAAGTAACTGGCTAAAATGACTCAAAATGCAATTTTCTTAGACTACTCTAGCAAGGTACCAACTATAAAAGGTGCTAATTAGCTTCCCTTAGCTACCAGTGGTGCAAAAAAATTCTTGATGAGGTAAGAAAAATAGCTATGTGGGTGGAGATGAGAAACTAATAATTAAGTTTGTGTGGCCTTAGTTACCAGTATTTCGATTTGAGCCTTGATTGAAATGCTTATTGTACTATTGTTTTTATAACTGTTTGTAGCTAGTTGTGGTTGTTTTGTAGCTAATTACTTTTGTACACGCCTGTATGGAAGAACGGCAATGTCAAATATTGGGGTTTAAATTAAAAATCAAAAAAGACATCTAAATCAATCAAAAATCAATTAAAACATGCGTAAAATTATTTTTGTATTACGCATATGTTACACAATGTATTTCAATGTGGATTCAGTTTCTTAAAAACAGAATTATGCAAACTAGTCTAGTCGGGTTTTTTCTCAGTGGGTCACAAATGTTACAAATACTATATATTGTCAGTGAAGAAGAAACCAAGGCTGAATCTGAACCTAACACTAATGCTAACCTGACGTTTGCTTGTTAAGCACAAATATAAGAAGGTGTTCAAGGTGAGCTAATGTTGGCCTGGCTTTACCACGCTTGCTTTCCTCGCTCCAACCCTAACCTGCTTTGGACGCTTGTTTTTCTTGCTCCAACCCTAACTCTCACCCAAAAACTTACCTTCATAGTTTGATACTGGAGTTATCGTGACATCTCCAAATGACTGCAGCTAAATAAATATTAGACACCGTGACCGGTGACCGGCTAAATATCCACTTCGCAGGGTCTGAAAAGTGAAGTAGGCCCCATCATGATTCGTTGTTGGCTGTGTTCAACACAGTATGAATCAGGAAAATAATGCCACGTACCCCAGTCATATTATAATCTGAACAGTGAAGTAAGTTCCATTAAACTCATTGTTGGCTATGTCCAACCCATTACACAGCAGGTACAGTACACGGCATACAAATCCAGAACTGTTTGGAAAGCACCTCTGCTAACATAATGTCCACTATTAAAAATATGGATGATTTCTGTTAGGAAGGGAAGTCATTACATCTTAGCTACTATTATTAGTAGACTACTGTTAATTTCAGTTCCGTTTGAACACTTCCGTCCGTGTTATAATTTTTGCGTTATTGCTAATTTAACCATTTTGACTGATTGACTGAGTTTCTGACTGCTCTATCTCAATCTTTTTAATGGAATTGTGCAATCTGCAGATCTTTATAATCATCTCAAAATGCTAGCATAATTCCCGATTCCCACACATATCTATTATGCCCAAAATTATGCCAGCATAATCACCGCATTCCTAACTAGTATTGTAGTTGTAAAGATGCCTGTATATACTCTGATATTCCAATGATTTTATGTCCACCTGTAACCAATTAAACTTCATCATTATTTTGAAAACTTTTGTTATATACACCTTTGATAAAGAAATGATACACATCAGGATGATCCTTGTACAGAACTATGGGCATTTGAAATGCAAATTTTAATAAAACCCTTTGAAAATAGCAGTTTGTTTACTACCAGGGTGAGAAAAACAATTTGTTTCATGTGGCATTTTAATGTTGCATCCACATGGTCTAATAGTATATCCAGCCTTTAAGCTATTAATAGCAGGACTTATTGCATGCCCTCCCTTTTAAAATCATTTAGTACATGTGCTACAAGCCACATAAGAAATTTGGTGCTTTTAGCAAAAAGTGAGCAGTTTTCTGGCTTAGATGCTGGACTATGAAGGCATCAGTAGTTATTCAGTCAGTCGGTAGAAAAAAACTGTTTAATAATTTGGTCAATCTGAAAGCTTGTTTGATACTAGTTTTACCTAACCAATACTGCTTCATCATCGACAGTGAAAACTGAAATTGGTGTTTGGGTGATGTAACTTGTGGGCATTGCCTATTCCTTTTTTGGTCCCTACTATATAGTTACTATCACACAGTATAACCAGATTTATCAGTACAGTGTCCAACTGTGTAATTACAGGTACTCCAGGTATTGTGACAGTAACTACTTCTCAACTTGACAATTTGTTACTGACTGACCCTGAACGACCAATAGTTCTGAAGCTGGTTTCTGAAGATGATGAACTATTGAATGCAACTAAGCTTACATTGTGTGGTGCAATTCTTACTGGGGAAAGCATCAATCCTGATGTTTCATTTTATTATCAACTACAAGGATATGATAAAGATGGAAATAAATTTTCTAAAAGAAGCTCTGCTACAACTCGCATACCCAAACCCGACTGTCCTTGCAATAATGGCGGTAGTTGTATATCCATTGTGCGATTTGGTCATGAAACAATTCTATGCCGTTGCCCTCCAGGGTTCACTGGATCTCTGTGCCAACACAGTAAGTTTATAGTATTGATATGTCTACATCATCAAAGTCTTTGACAACATATTATGCACATTATATAAATATTAAAATTATACAATTATACAGGAACTGCTAAACACTATTATATTAAAATGTTAAATGTTATCAAGAATTACTTATAAAAACATTTCTGATGCTGTAGAAACATTTGTGTGTGTATGTGTGCCACATTAGCCAACAAGTTCAGTGTTTCCTTTGTGGTACAAAGCAATTTGTGTTGCTTTGTACTTGGCATTGAACATCTGTTTATATCAAGGTGGAATGTTATTATAGTGTCATGATCTGAGATACCAGGCACAGTAGAAAGGTTTACTATTTTAGGATAAGAGCAGAAAATAAGGTCTAATGTATTACCTTAGGTGTACCAATTTTCTAGACTGGCATCCTTTGCTACATCCAGATTTATGTTATTTATAGCACTTCCATAAGTAGCAATGTTACCATAACCATTGTACCATATGCAGATGAATGTGATTCTTGGAAAATTAAAATCCCCCATTAACACAATATTTGGTGGAATATAACTTTGAATTGTTTATCAACTTGGCTATCAAAACACTATGGGATATAAGTCATGATTTGAAGAATGGTAGAATAAACTATGTGGATGGGAAGTTGATTCAAGGATGATAATTTAATCCAGAGTAATTCAGCTTTCGCCTCAAGCATTGGTTTTGCTGCTGCATCTAAAGCCAAACAAAGAATTCCACCCACAGTGCGGTCTTTTCTAAAGGCATTATAATTATGAGGAAATATTTCAGGTGTTTGATATGATTAATCAAGATGAAACTCGCGCCCACAAATTAGGTCATAGGCATGTGATACAGAGGGTCAGGAGCCATGCCCCGTCCCCACTTTTTGGGACAAAGTTTGCAAAATATCGAGATACTCTAATAGAGCAGTCACAGCATTCAGAGAAGTGGTATAGCAAGCACTACTGATACAGGTTTGTACATGTAAATATTGTTAGAGGACAGCTATTGCCAGCAGGTTGTGACTTTTTTGGTCTTCACTTTACAGCTAGCCTGGCCCCGCACTGTTTGGCCTGCTCCACTGCCCCTGAACTAGGTATATCAGTATTGTATTCTTCAATAAGTGCTAAAAATCATGCTCTTTTATTATTACTTCTCAAACTACAGCAGTTAAACTTAGGTTGGATTTCTTGCTGTATTCATCACTGCTGAGTTGATCTTTGGTTACATCTTTTCTGTGGACTGCAGCTGAAGCTGGTTTATTTTTAGCTTATTGGAAATCACTTAGTGGCTACAGTAGTTATTAGGCAAGTAATCTGGATTTGAGGTTACAATTTGCTGATCTGAGTTTGAGGAGTTAGCTTGTAAATGTTACATGGGTCAGGATCTAGTCAATTTTGAGTAAAAGAGATACAGGCTGTATTCCCATAAGTGGAAGGGGGGGGGGGGAGGGGGGGGAGGTTGTACGTGGTTCAGCAAAAATCTGAATCTCTAAGACATCCATACAACTGGATGTCAACAAATTAAGCTCCATTTCATTTCTCTGGATTAGGGACTTACACTGTCTCAACAGTACTGCTTCTCCAATTCTTTCTTCTGGTGAGAGGGCAGTTTTCAACCTTTCAATGAGTTGATCTTAGATAAAGCCAAAGAAACATTTCCTGATCTCTGATCAGGTATTACAATAGGTCTTGGTTCAGCTGCTGCTTCATTGAGCCTTATGACAGTCTCTGATAGAATTGCATTCAAGTGGAAAATCTGTTTGGATATTGTTAATCTTCTATTTTGTCTTTTGGTATTTGGAGGGGACTCCTTAATACCATACATTACAATGCTAAATTTTCAGTCAGGTGATGTTCGCTTTATGGATTCAGATATTCTTGTTTGAGGCTCTACAGGACATTACAAAGTAGTAGCAGTCAGTTTGGTTTAGTCTTTTTTTTTGTAGTTGTTGGTTTAGCAGAGATTCCTTTTAGTTGGGTAATGCTTTCAGTTAGAGATTCAATGACTTCTTTCAACTTGGATATTTCAGTGGTATGGCTTTGCAATGTATATGGTGTTTCAGACTTTGTCAAGGTGATGAAATTCACTGATTAACAATTTCAACAATGTCTGGGTGATGTGAACTCATCGGAGCAGTCCACATTCATGGTAAATTCATAGCCATGAACTGCTCTCACACGAGTCCAAGCTTTTAAAAACTCCACAGTTTATTAGCAACACTCATACTGTGTCAATTTATTATAGTAGCTTCTTCCAGAACCCGGTGTGCTTTTGCTGGGTCTAGTTGAACACATGAACAGCTCACATGCCTCAACAGGCTTGTACAAATTGAGCGTGATTGTAATGAGCAGTTCTGGACGAAGTTACAATCATAAATGGATAGAGCGTGTTACTAATTTACTGTGGGAAGCATAGACCCATGTATGAGCAGTCCATTGGCTTGAAATCAGTACACCATGGATGTGGAATGGTGCAGGAATCGCCCAAACAATTTTGAAATTGTCAATCAGTGGATTTGCAGCACTTTTATAGCCTCAAGAATTGATTCTGCTCATCACTAAATACTTGCAAACTCATTTATTAGCTTAGCTAGCCTAAAAGCACACAACCTGATACACCTATACTAGTCACAATCACTGCTGAGGATGGTAACGGTAGTCATGGAGATAAAAGCTCTATGAGACATATACACTCACCGGTCTTTGTTTTGTTATTCTTGGACTGCTTTGTTGATTTCGTAATGATAAAAATTGTAATAATGAGCATTATTATCCTTGCAGCAATTTATAGTCACACCTTTCTCAAGATTTAAAGGTACAGCTTGGCTAAGTTTTGCATGGTTATATAATAATATACATAATATACTCCACACCTCTGTATTATGAAGTTGCATATTGTGTTTCAGGTTTTTGTAGTCTAACATGTTTAAATGGAGGCACACCTAATGATGACTGTTCAACATGTAATTGTCCAGTTGGTTTACTGGTGTTTCTTGTGAAGTAGACTTTGACTTTTGTGCTTCTAGACCATGCCAAAATGGTGCTCTGTGTCAAGATTTAGATGATACATTTCGTTGTAGATGCAGTGGTGATTTTACTGGTACAACATGTGAAATGCCACTGGATAATTGCTACCCTGATCCCTGCAAAAACGGAGGAACTTGCATAAATGGAGTAGACTCATTTACTTGCAAATGTTTACCTAATTTCTTTGGAGATACCTGTGAAAATCGCAATTGTAAGTCATTGCCATAATCAATAAAACTCTATAACTACATTTGCTTATACTTAATGAGTGAAGTTAATGCATGCTGAATTTCTATTTAATTGTTATACCATAGCTGTGAGAGATATATACCCAAAGCCCAAGGGTTGTGGGTATTATGTTATGTTAGCAAGCAGCCATAGTCATGCACTCAGAGCACACGTACTCAACTGATAGGTGAAAGAATTACACAACACTCACCCCATTTGTTTTATGCACTATCATCTGATGACCAAATGTGGTTTCCATTACATTGGCAAATAACTCTAAGAACATTATTCCTAAGTTGCTACATTTCAACACGTGCCAAAAACCTATGATAGTGGGATTGATTTTTGCGGTGTAAAGTTTTTAATACTACATTAACCCTTCACTATTGTTGTAGTAAGTAACTTAATACATGAAGTTAAGTACTTAGGACTATAAGCTACTCCTTATTCTTCTTGTTTCATGACTGCTCAATGGCTGACACACCCCTCGCACAGTCACGTGCCCAATCGTTCATTTTACAGATCATTAGTCTTAGAATAATTCATAATCTAAGCTTAGCAACTACACTGAGCCTAGCCTAACTTTTAAACCAAAACCCATAATTAAATTCTCTGTGTCATTCAATCTAAGGAGTCAAAGTGTATCATATCTTTGAACTGGTTGGGCATCAAAGCCACGAGCAAACCACATTCCCACAATATTGCCCAGACAATATGTCTGTTAAATCTTGATTGGTGTCATTAAATTCCCACATTAAAATGCCATATATTCAGCTTAAATAACATGCTTGGTTTTAAAAGATGGTATGACTTTTGCTGTATGACTTACATAGGTGGTTTACAATGTAGTGAAGGTATAACTAACAATGTTTTAATTACTATCACATATTTACATAGCTACAGGATGCCACCTTAGTGAGTTTTGCAATGATGAAAACATTACTATTCACGCTAGTAGTGCAAATGACTGCTGTGAACAAGGAGGAGCATCTTTCAATGATGGAACTGGTTGCATTACAGCCTGTGGATTGATAGGTAAGTGTATTCAATTAATATTACTATAATTAACATTCATGCATTGTTATTATATTACAACAGAGGGTGATCCACATTTCAGTGTACCATTGTTATCTAAAGAAGTTCTCTGTTACTCCATACAAGGATATTCTGGGTTGGCATTCAACTTGATCTGTAATAACAACTATGTCATCAATGCCTTGTTTGTGGACACTGAAGGAGATACTAGTGAAGCTACTTGGATTGGAAAGTTAGCAATTCTCCCACAAAATAACAATAAGTCTGATGCTGTAGTCTTTGATGCTGTAGTCTTTGACTCTGTTAATCAGGAAATAGTAGTAGTCAGTGATGGAAACTTGAAGGCTGCAATGATTAAACAAATTATTTTCAATGAAAATGGCACAGCAAAGTTTACCCACACAGCAAAGAAGGAGACAGGAAATCCTACTATACGTGTGATGTACACTAAACCACGAGCTAAATTTGATGTCACCTTCTACAAGAATCATCTCAATGTGGACTGGAGTATGAACTATGATGAACTTCATAACTCACATGGACTAATGGGTATGCTTTTAAGTCAGTTATTACTATTTTGTCAATTGAAATAATTAACTCAAGTTAATGTGAAGTGCAAATATAATTTAATATAATTTGTTTTATAAACAATTTAATTGTAATGTGAGAAAATTGTGACCAGGTCAAAACAATACAGTGTAAGCACATAAATTTTCATACTTTTCAAATTTTCATTCATTGCCTATGACTTTTTCTGATTCCATGGCTTTGATATTTTTTTTGTTTTATGTACCAATTAATTTGCTTATTGGTTTTATGTGACCCGGTGAACGAATAGGGGTCTTATGGCTTTTCCAAATTGTCAAGTTTGACTAATCATACTGTAACGCCATAAGTTTTCAACATTATCACCTTCCTATTACACCAAGTCATTACCTTGGGATATGAGGGAACCAAAATTCAGGGTGATATCACATTCACAAGTTGAGTTACAGGTTGCCAAATGCATGTAATTGAATAGGCTATAAGATCCCTTTTCACAGTAGCACATATGTAATAGTTTCAAAATGCAGATGTTCCAGTAAAGGGATCTATACTGTACTTTCACAGGATGCAGTTTGTGCTCACATGCCCTATTTTTGCAAGCCCAGTTATTTTGGTAGATACACAGCAGTTTAAGGTATTATTTTATCGGCTTCAATTCCAATATGAAGGTATAGCTTAATACTTTAATTTGGTGAATTAAAGTTTAATAAACCAGGACTGCGAAAATAGGGCAAATGGGCACAAACCACATTTTCACCTAACAGGTTGTAACTTGATACTAGGATAAAATATCTGTTACCTGTATTATGAAGTCAATTAATAAGTGTTGAAAATAGTATGGCTACACAGTATGATGACATTGAAAGTTATGAATCATTTGAAAAGCAGCTAGGTAAATTTCAATGTGACCACATGCCCTGTTTTTGCATGCCTGGTCATATGTACAGCTTTCTAGAACAAAATTCAAAGATTTGATACCTGAATTGCAAAATCCAGTCTTCCACCATGACACAGATTCAAATCTATGTTGATTCATAACTTCAGATTGGAAAAACCTATTGACCTTCCAACACAGCTTAAACAGATGGGATAAATGAACGTACGCTAAGTTACGGTCTTCCAAGTTCATAGAATTGATGTGTGTGGAAGACCTATTTTCATACATACTCTTTTATGTAGCTATGTATTTACTTATAATTGCAAGAGGTGTGCACACTTGTAAGACCTTTACTTTTATATAAAATAGAGTCATCACTAGGCCTGCATCAAGTATGCCGGCATAATAAAAAGCATAATAGGCTGGAGTACAATGCTGGAATATTAGGTGGATATTTCAAACTGTGGAGCTTAATTCCATGAAAATAGATCGATACTCCCTAATAGAGCAGTCAGTGGAAACTTCAAACTGCATTAAAGCACTAAAATACATTGAACATAGCTCCTTAGATCGATACTCTTAAATAGAACAGTCACTTTAGCGCAAAATACTCTAATAGAGCATTCACTGATGCAAATGTTCCAAGATAATTGTAACAAATGTTGCTAATTTAGAACCATAATCCAAGCATAATAGGAACACTGAAAGAGCATAATGGGTGAAAATTTTTGGAAATTCCTGAAAGCACTTTGGGCAAAATTTTGAGCATAAAATTATTTGACTCAGGCCTAGTCATCACCTTCTTGTACTGGCTATGAATACTAAGTTTGATCTCATAATGAAGCTACTATACTATTGCTTTTCAAGTTATTAACATCAAGATAAGCAGCTGCAGATGGATTATAAGAGTATACAGCCAGGCCATTCATAACTGTACACAAAAAGATTCCAGAAAAAGTAAAATAAGGTCAACAAATAATCGATTGGTATGACAGCTCTGTTCTAAGTATCCAGATGAAATTTAACTAAAACTTATTACACTCTGTTACAGGTCAGTTCATGAAAAAGGGAATCAATATTGACACTAAGAAAGAGATGTTGCTGTTTTCAGATGGTAGAGATCCTGTACCAGTGAATAGGGACTCTGTTATGACTGGAAAGTGGTGTTGGAAGGCTAAGAATTACGGGCATCAAGGAGAGGGCTTGATCGAGGGTGACATACTGGATTATATGGTACCCAACATACTTGGTGCTCCTGACAACCTCAAGAAATACATCAAAGAGTAATTAACTTGGACTGAGGAAAATGAACAACATTTCTGCAAACTCTTAGGCCATGTATTATTGTTTTGCTTTGTTATATAGCTTAGGATATGCATGTTAATTGTATTAGTAAGTGTCATTTTGTACATTGTTTTTGTTTACAGATGATAATAACAAGCAACGAGATTCTTGAGTATCACACAAATCGTCATACTTGAAGAAATGTAACTGGGCCTGCCTGATTGGGCATGTGTGCACATAAAATATTTCTTATTAAATTTTTGTGACCGGATTTGTGAAAAGGGTTCTTCCACACACATTCGATTCCATAAATTTCAAAGACCAATTCCATGAATTTCAAAGACTATATTAACTTAGCATTTAAGAAAGATGCAAACCTGAAAGTTTCTTTCTTATATTAACTAATGTCGGTGTTCACTACTGACAAATTTTCAAGTCCATAACCTTTCCAGTCCCAAGTTATGACTTGTCAAACACTGTGTGAATATAAGATGGTATATCTAATGGCTTAAGCAATACAAATAATCTCAGTATAGTCTTGCATCATACTAACTATCTTATACTTTACAATAAACCCCATCTTATATTATGGGAAACAGATTATACTTTAGTTTAATACACATTTTTGTACGGCTTTGTTCATTTAACTAAATGTGATAACTTTTTAGCTTCATCTCATTATTCATGGACTTTTGTTTATACAGACAGCACGTGACTTAAGATTTTTTTACTGTATCAAACAAAGTCGTGATGATTTTACAATAAGCGCACTTCTGCTAATCACTATATAGCTAGCTAGCTTTGTTGTGATAATTTCATACGCACACATTTTCATGTGGCAAAGCATATAGCTAACTAGATGAATTAAAAATTGGAAATTTTAAAATGGGAATAGGGATCGCTGAAAAAAGCCACAAAACAAGAAGGGATTGCTGGGGTGGTAATGTAAGCCACAAATCCCTATTTTGACTCTGTTATAAATCTTTAGTTACATGCTCTGTCATTTTGAAGTGAGTAGGGATTTGTGGTTTACATTACCACCGACAGAGAGTCAAAATAGGGATTTGTGGTTTACATTACCACCGACAAAGAGTCAAAATAGGGATTTGTGGTTTACATTACTACCCTAGCTATCCCTTCTTGTTTTGTGGCTTTTTTCAGCGATCCCTATTCCCATTTCAAAATTTCCAATTTTTAATTCATCTAGTTTGTGTACTTTTTAATTAATCCAGTATTAGATTATGGGATTTCTTTTATTGATAATAAAGACTGTTGTGAATAGTGTAATTTTGCATTCTGCATAGTAACACTGTCAACATTTCGGTACACACATGAAACTGATCAAATTGCAATGTGCATACAGACTGAGAATCTCCTAATATGAGCTACAATTTACATTACTGGTGCCTTTAATAGCTGTCAAATTCAGTGCAAGGATTGTAGTTATACACTTGACTGCATTATTAGAGTATTTAAGTGACTGCTCTATTAGACTGGATAACCCACCCACGTACAATAATCCCAGAGCGAAAAAACCACCTTGCAACAAAGTCATCAGCCCAGGTTAAGCTTCCTGGCCTATACTGAGTTTAATAAAGACGGATTCTATTAGCCACAAGTAGCGCACACCAAAAAACTTAACTCTGAGCGTGATCTTGTATGGCTTCTCGAGCGTAATGGCGTTTCGGCAAGAAGAAAAGGCCCGGTTTGGGCTGTTTCCATTCGAAAACGAAATTAAAAAAAAAGGTCATGGACATGCACAATGATCCATTCAGCAAGCCTTGCTACTTTTTATCCCAGGATTCTCCTTGTAAACTTCGCTATGCCTGTGAAAGAATAATAATATTATGAATAAGGATAATAACTATAGGTGAATAAAAAATTGGAAATTTTAAAATGGGAATAGGGATCGCTGAAAAAAGCCACAAAACAAGAAGGAAAGGTTGCTGGGGTGGTAATGCAAACTACAAATCCCTATTTTGACTCTCTATCATAAATTTTTAGTTACATGCTCTGTCATTTTGCAGTGAGTCAAAATAGGGATTTGTGGTTTACATTACCACCCCAGTGATCCCTTCTTGTTTTGTGGCTTTTTCAGCGATCCCTATTCCCATTTTAAAATTTCCAAATTTTTATTCATCTAGTTTGTGTACTTTTTATTAATCCAGTAATGGATTGTGAAGAAAACTGTTGTGAATTATGGAACACCAAATGAGACAAAAATCAGACATTTTTTATTCAGCATCGATATTTTGACATCGATAAAATTCACATCGATGCTTTTAATTAATCTGATCAATGTTTTGTGATCGATGTTACAGCATCTATCTAAAAACATCGATGATTTTTGCACAATCGATGTGATCGATGTTTTGTAATTGATGTTACAGCATTGATTTAAAAACATCAATGATTGTGCATGTGAATAGTGTAATTTTACATTCTGCATAGTAACACGGTCAACATTTCAGTACACACATGAACCTGACTGAAAGTCCCCTAATATGAGCTACAATTCACATTACTGGTGCCTTTAATAGCTGTCAAATTCAGTACAAGGATTGTTGTTATACACTTGACTGCATTATACATCAGGGTGAACTCCCTTTAGACTGGAAGAGGACATATGTAACACCAGTATACAAGAAAGGCCCGTGTACTAATCCATCGAACTGTAGACCTATATCATTGACTAGTATTTGCTGCAAGTTGTTGGAACATAACATCTCCTCAGCAATATCTTCTCACACTATTGACTACAATAATTATCATGTGTACAAATTAACATGGATTTCTTTGATTGATAATGAAGACTGTGGTGAATAGTGTAATTTTACATTCTGCATAGTAACGCTGTTAATGTTTCAGTACAAACATGAAACTGATCAAATTGCAATGTGCATACAGAATGAGAGTCTCCTAATATGAGCTACAATTTACATTACTGGTGTCTTTGAATATCTGTCAAATTCAGTGCAAGGATTGTTGTTATACACTTGACTGCATTATTTGAGTATTTACATGACTGCTCTATTAGAGTATTTAATCTGGATAACCCGCCCACGTACAATAATCACGGAGCGAAAAACCACCCTGCAACAAAGTCATCAGCCCAGATTAAGCTTCCTGGCCTATACTGAGTTTAATAAAGACACATCAAGACACACGATAGTGTGTCGTATGGCCCAAGAAGCCGGCGCGCTACACCGTGAGGGAAGAAAGAAAAACGTCATTTTCACACATTTATACCTCGGTGATACCTCATCCGATTGGAACCAAATTTGCTGCAGAGTTGCCCGCCAGCTAGGGGAGCCTACATTCCAAATTTGAAGGAAATCACTCAAGCCATTTCCGAGATACGAGTGGCCAAAATTTCGTTTTTTTTTCTTCGTTTTTTTTTCTTCTTCGTCTTTTCGCACACTTGCAAAAATTGCTATAAAACACAAACGCGTACTCCTATCGCCTTGAAATTTGGCACACAGAAGGGGAGTACAAAGGCGAATCCTAGCATCAAATTTGGTGCAAATCCGGTAAATGATTCAGGAGTTATGACCGATTATTCGCGTAAAACAAGATCGATTTGTTGTCACGCCTACAGGGTAAACCGCTTCATGGAATGAGTTGACAATTGCTATGTAGATGGAGTAACCATCGTAGGAGCGCCTTTTGGTGGTTTGAAAGGAATCGAGATAAAGACCACGGAGATATGACACAAAACCCAACCTGTGTCACAATTACGCGATCGATTTTTAGGAATAAAAAAGTATTAGTTTTCACGCCTACTAGGCAAACCGCTTAGAGCAATGAGCTGAAAATCGGTGTATAGCTGGAATAATCTTCATTGAAAGTCCTTGCAGTAGTATAGAAGAATTGGATTACAAACCACTGAGTTATGATTCGAAAGCCAACTCCGTGTAGCAAATGCAAGATCGAGATACTCTAATAGAACAGTCACCCTAATAGAGCATTCAGCTAATTTATTTACTCCATTATAGAATTCTATTACCATATTCTGTAGGGAGGTCAGCTGCAAACAGTTAATCTTATAGACAGTTCAGCAAGTAGCAAGTCACCCTATAGAGAGTTCAGCTACAAATATATCGCTGTAGTGATTCATAACACACTGAAGAGAGTTCAGCTATAAACAAGTCATGCACCCTGTAGAGAGTTCGGCTACACTCTCTAGAGAATTCAGCTACAAACAAGTCACTGTGGAGAGAGTTCAGCTACAAAGAAACTATCCTGTAAAGAGTTCATCTATACAAACAAGTTACCCAATAGAGATCACCTGCAAACAAGTAACCCTGAAGAGAGTTCAGCTACAGACAAGTCACTTTATAGTTTATACAGTGTTCAGCTACAAGTAAGCCACTCTGTAGAGAATTCAGCTACAAATAAGTCACTCTGTAGAGAATTCAGCTACCACCAAGTCACTCTGTAAAGAATTTTGCTACAAACAAGTCACCGTGTAGAGAGTTCAGCAACCAAAATACTACTCTGTAAAGAGTTCAGCTATACAAACAAGTTACTCTGTAGAGAGATCAGCTAGAAACAAGAGAGTTCAGCTAGAAGAAGTCACGCTGTAGAGAACTCAGCTGCAAAGAAACCCTGTAGAGAGATCAACTACAAACAAATCACCCTGCAGAGCATTCAGCTATAAACAAATCACCCTGTAGAAAGTTCAGGTACAAACAAATCACCCTATGTACAGTTCAGCTACAAAAAAAATCACTCTGTAGAGAGTTCAGCTACAAAGAAGTTATGCTACAGTGAGATCAGTTTGAAACAAGAGGTTTCAGCTACAAACAAATTAACCTGTAGAGAGTTCAACTATGAACAGATCATCCTGTAGATAGTTCAGCTAGATACAAGTCACCCTATAGAGAGATCAGCAAGAGGAAGTCACCTTGTAGAGAGATCAGCTAGAAAAAGTTGCCCTGTAGAAAGTTCAGTAACAAAGAAACCATCCTGTAGAGAGTTCAGCTACAAACAAATCACCCTGTAGAGAGTTCAGCTGCAAACAAATCACCCTGTATAGAGTTCAGGTACAAAGAAATCAATCTGTAGAGAGATTAGCTCGAGGAAGTCACCTTGTAGAGGGATCAGCTAGAAACAAGTCACCTTGTAGAGAGTTCAGGTACAAAGAAATCAATCTGTAGAGAGATTAGCTCGAGGAAGTCACCTTGTAGAGGGATCAGCTAGAAACAAATCACCCTGTAGAGAGTTCAGCTACAAACAAATCAATCTGTAGAGGATTAGCTCGAGGAAGTCACCTTGTAGAGGGATCAGCTAGAAACAAGTCACCTTGTAGACAGTTCAGCTGCAAACATATCGCCTGTAGAGAGTTCACACAGCTAGAAACAAATCACCCTGTAGAGAGATCAGCTAGAAGAGGTCACCTTGTAGAGAGTTCAGCTACAAAGAAACCATCATGTAGAGAGTTCAGCTGCAAACAAATCACCCTGTAGAGAGTTCAGCTACAAAAATATCACCCTGTAGAGAGTTCAGCTAGAAGAAGCCACCTTGTAGAGAGTTCAGCTACAAAGAAACCATCGTGTAGAGAGTTCAGCTACAACGAAACCACCATGTAGAGAGTTTAGCTGCAAACAAATAACCTGTAGAGAGTTCAGCTAGAAACAAATCACCCTGTAGAGAGATCAGCCAGAAGAGGTCACCTTGTAGAGAGTTCAGCTACAAAGAAACCGCCATGTAGATAGTTCAGCCTCAAACAAATCACCGTGTAGAGAATTTAACTACAAACAAATTACCCTGTAGAGGGATCAGCTAGAAGAAGTTACCTTGTAGAGAGTTCAGCTAAAAAGAAACCGCCATGTAGAGAGTTCAGCCTCAAACAAATCACCATGTAGAGAATTCAACTACAAACAAATCGCTCTGTAGAAGGATCAGCTAGAAGAAGTCACCTTGTAGAGAGTTCAGCTACAAAGAAACCATCATGTAGAGAGTTCAGCTACAAAGAAATCACCTTGTAGAGAGTTCAGCTAGAAGAAGTCACCTTGTAAAGAGTTCAGCTACAAAGAAACCACTATGTAGAGAGTTTAACTGCAACAAATCACCAGTAGAGAGTTCAGCTAGAAACACATCAACCTGGAGAGAGATCATCAGCTAGAAGAGGTCATCTTGTAGTGAGTTCAGCTACAAAGAAACCACCACATAAAGAGGTCAGCTGAAAATAAATCACTTGTTGAGAGTTCAGCTACAAACAAATCCCCCTGTAGAGGGATCAGCTAGAAGAAGTCACCTTGTAGAGTGTTCAGTTACAAAGAAACCATCATGTAGAGAGTTCAGCTGCAAACAAATCACCCTGTAGAGAGTTCAGCTACAAAGAAACCATCATGTGGAGAGTTCAGCTGCAAACATATCACCCTGTAGAGAGTTCAGCTACAAAAAGATCACCCTGTAGAGAGTTCAGCTAGAAGAAGTCACCTTGTAGAGAGTTCAGCTACAAAGACACCATCATGTAGACTCTGAGAGTTAAGCTGCAAACAAATCACTCTGTAGAAAGTTCAGCTAGAAGAAGTCACCTTGTAGAGAGTTCAGCTACAAAGAAACCATCGTGTAGAGAGTTCAGCTACAAAGAAACCACCATGTAGAGAGTTTAGCTGCAAACAAATCACCTGTAGAGAGTTCATCTAGAAACAAATCACCCTGTAGAGAGATAAGTTAGAAGAGGTCACCTTATAGATAGTTCAGCTACATTTCAAGTCACCCAGTAGAGAGATCAGCTGCAAAATAATATCCTGTGGGGAATACTGGGCATGTAATAAATATATGTATATAATTTGTATAATTACTAATAAAATCAAAAATAATTGAAGTATTAAAAATCTTCTTTAAGTTCTTTTCTTCTTCCTGTGGTAAAGAAAAAACACATGGGTTAAAAAAACCCCAAAGCCAGCCATTGGCCGGCTTTGCAGTATACAAATACAAAAAGAAGTGATATCTAATCAAAAACAGCCAAGCTGTAAAAAAAGGTGCGGCCCCCAAAAAGGCCATTGTGAAAAAAGATGTGAAATCCAAGGTGGCGGCCAAGAAATGGCTGTGATGGTAGGTTAATGGTAAAAATTTTAATAACCACAATTCAGGTGAATTTGGTGCCAAGACCAAGCGGCACAATATTCATCTGAATTGTCGTTATTAAAATTTTTACCATTAACCTACCATCACAGCCATTTCTTGGCCGCCACCTTGGATTTCACATCTTTTTTCACCATGGCCTTTTTGGGGGCCGCACCTTTTTTTATAGCTTGGCTGTTTTTGATTAGATTATATTAGCCACAAGCAGCGCACATCAAAAAACCTAACTTTGAGCACGATCTTGTATGGCTTCTCGAGCGTAATGGCATTTTGGCATGAAGAAACGGCCCGGTTTGGGCTGTTTCCATCCGAAAACGAAATCAAAAATAGGTCATGGACGCGCACAATGATCCATTCAGCAAGCCTTGCTACTTTTTATCCCAGGATTCTCCTTGTAAATTTTGCTATGCCTGTGAAACAATAATAATAATATTATGACTAATAATAATAATAATAATAGCTAATGTGAACAAACGGGCATATTTCAGCTTTGTCTGAAATACACATACTGTTTCCTTTTCACTTGATACTTTTGAAAAGTGATGCAGCCTTTTCAACAGAGTGGAGAGACTCCAACCCCTCATAGTTACTATGTTTATATGTGTTTACCTTAACACCTGAGTAGTCATTTTGTGCCTCCCTTCAAACTATTAGTGCATTCACATGATCAATAATCAAATAATTAAAATTTGATGCGGCTACCTAAAAATTGATGCGGCTACCTAAAAATTGATGCAGCTACCTAAAAATTGATGCAGGCGGTGACGGGGAAACAAGGAATAAAATATTGATGGCCTATGTGTGCTCCAGTGAACAGCTCTGCCTACCATTGTGAGGATAAAAAATGAATCAAATCAATGGTGTGTTAGGGTCCTGCTATAAACTTAAAAGTCTGAATGTTACAGAGGGTATTCCCGAACCCCTTGGAGCCTCCCCCCTCCCTACACCCCTGTAATATCATGGCCGCGATTATGGACAATGTATTATCTATGTATGAATTCAGTCAGCAAAATAGTGGCTTATAGCATATTAATGGACACACAATAACCATTCAACAACTGAGAATCTACTCATACCGTGGCCATAGCTACCGTTAAATCATTATCAACTCCACTGAACAAAGTGGTGGGGTTTATTCTACGGAACGGAACGGAACGGAATGGAACGGAACGGAACGGAATGATGGACTAAACTGCGGAACGGAATGCTTTCTCAGATTGAAACTTGCAGCTTACCATTGCTGTACAAGTTATCAGTGGCACTTCCAGCAGGTAATCAAACGTACCCCAAGAAAGATAAAATGAATTTAAGGATCGATTGTGGGTTCTTGTTGGTTGTCATTAGTAACGAAGTACTAATTGTGGGAATAGCTGACTCAGTGTGTTCATCTTCGGATATATCAAGTAGGGAACTTAATGCATGACTTGTTTTTACTAGTATGTGAGTTATTTTTACTTACTTGACTTTAGAATGTACAGTCTGAGGCCCAGCTTTTCTAATCGGCATAAATCAGTATATGTATAGCTACACTACAAAGGAAACAAGTATGGTGACAAGCTGAATCAACTCAGTCTAAGTAGAATCTAAAGGAATTTTGTGCAGTGTGTGAGGAGCAAACATTCAGATACCTCAAGGAGGCTATATTGTGTGAACATCAATGATTCATTAACAGAGTAGTGGACTATTGTCAGATATCTCAGCCTGAGTACTGGGTTGAATTCTGGATGGGGTCTATTTTACAGAATGGAATGCTTTCTGAATCAACTTGCAGCTTGGCTAGCTGCTATCATTGCTGAAATTGCATTTTATCAGTGGAACCTCCAGGAAAATGGAATAGGATAATTATAAAACATTAAGTGATTGTTTAGGTAATCATGACTTTATTCAGTCTAATAAACAGAATATATGGTTGATTGAGTGAGGTATCACTTTCAGAATGTTCAGACGACCAGTGATGAGATGCATGGATTCATCGAATTTTTGTTGTGGTTGGAGACATTAAATATCCAAAAGCAAACTGACTGTATAATATTAATTCACTTTCTTGTCATAGAAATCCTAGAATAAGATGGGAGAGAAACTTATCTTTGTTTACCTATACTGTACAATCAAGAGTTTGTAATACTGATTTGTATGGGGGAGAGTGTCTAACTCTCAGTATGGCCTGTACAAACACCCTGCGTAAAGTTCACCTTTCATCAAATCAACACCTTTACTGGGGGATAGAAAACTGTTGATTAGTGTTGCTGAAGAAGGTAAAGCCTTTGTTCTGAAATAAGGCCGAGGTGTTACTTTAAGCAGGGATTAAGTGTGGTAGCTTCTTGCTCTTGAATATGTTGCAAAGTGGAAGTACAAATCAAAATGGGATATCAATTTCATTATGAAAAATTTGTATACATAAATAATCTAGCATTACTATTTCATTTGTCCTCCACTTAAACATGCTACAACAGTACTAGTGCCAGTACATTGGCAGTGAGTCTACCTTGAAATCTCAACTCTAGAGTAGATCCAACACAGGACAGCCCGCACTGTAACAAATACATGTGATCCCATTGTAATTTCATGGACCAGCTGGACTGGGAATCACTTGAAAATAGACGAACAAATTTAACCTGTTTTGTTTGAAGTGAAGCATGTGAAATGTTACACTTAAAAAATCCTAGGATTCTTAGGTGGCATGTAATTAATGTGAGTGTTCCATTTCAGGTCTGACTAGATACATTGAAATTACACACACATCCTGGTCCAAATCACGTTTGCCTGGTGGCTACGGGCATGGTTTCACATGCGGCTTATAATAGAGATTTGGCTGATCTTGGAGTTTTGGCATTTAGCCTGATTCAAGGCTAGCAGTCAGACACATCCTTGAATTGTGCAACAGATAAAATCAGCTCACTATTGAATACGGCATTAGTCCACTGCACCAGCTGTTAATATATAAATAACTCCATGCATACACTTCAGTGATGTTTGCAGAATATATCCTCCTTGCGGTCTGCCAAAATATTTGCTCCTCACACACTGCACAAAATTCTTCAAGTTTTAATTCAGCTGGCTCTTTCCTGTTACCAGTATCTTCCTGCTTGCTTTATTTATACACTGACTTATGACTTGAAAGACCGGCCCAGACTGTTTTCTAAAGTCTAAATAAGAAAAACAGCTCACATAAAGTTCCCTTCCGTATGTATGAACATCACTGATACAGCTCATCCCACAATAATACTTCGTTACTAATGACAACCAACAAAAACCCACAATCGATCCGTTAATTCTTTTTATCTTATGTTTAACCATAGATAATAGACTTATAAGTCTAGTATCTATGGTTTAACCACCCACTGGAGATGCCACTGCTAACTTGTAAGGGAAGTTTCAGCAATGGTAAGTTGCAAGTTTCAATTTGAGAAAGCGTTCCGTTCCGTGGTTTAGTCCATCGTTCCGTTCCGTTCCGTAGAATAGTCCCCACCGAATAAAGACACGATCCGCTTTCCCTTGGGACATACTTCGGTTAGCCCGACATGTCGCGTAGTTGAGCTCCTAATTCACGTTTTGGCGTCACCACAACTGTACTCAACCTGGTCCCGCTGTCCTGCAGGGCTGGAATAAGGAATGGAAGGCTTTTACCAGTCCCAGTTTCTGAATGAATAACGCAGTGTCTCCCTGCTAGTGTCTTGGGTAGTGATAGGCGCTGTATTTCTGTCGGGTTCAATTTTGCAAAGCTTTTATTAAACGAGGCTTCACTCCCAATGCAGCAAATAGACTAGCTATCTGTCAATATAAATGTCTCTAATTCCGTGACTGTCTACTTAAAAACACATTCGCCAACACAAACACATTAAAAACACATTCGCTCCACAACAATATCAAACACATTCTTTTAAAGACTACAGTGTCAAAACTTGGGTCCCAAATCGAAGAACTAAGCCAACTACCTGTCTCTCAAAAAGAAATTAATGATTTGCTCTCTAGCCAAAAGCAACCTCAGGCAACAGGAAACGTTTCCAGCTCACAAGAACTATCCACAGCAACAACTATTGCAGAAGAATTAGCTGAACGAGAAAGAAAGAAAAACAACATAATCATTTACAACTTTCCAGAAGACACAGCAGAAAGAGATTCAATTCAATTCGATTATTAGCTTTATAGTGCAATGTTACAGGTGCACATGGTTGCGCAACAATAAAAGTGAGTTCGTATAAAGGTAATCTGGTAAGTACCAGATCCCATAACTTAAATTAAGTATTTATCATTACTTATATAATTACAATACAATTAGCTGCTAAGTGTATCAAAGTTGGGTGGCTTGGGATGTTTGGAGCAGATGCTACAAGGACATGTAAAATGGAAACTATGTTGGTTGTCTGGATCGAAGTTTCTCATAAAATGCTGCCATAGGATTTTAGTTAGTTGAAATGTAATGGTAACAAAGGGTTGAGTTAAGTCAATTACTGGTAAGCTGTTGAAAGTTCGAGGAAGTCTGTTGAAGCAGAAGTTTCTTTGTTGATTAAATGACATAAAAACATGTTCAAGTTTCTTACTGGAAGAAGACCTAATAGAATTATGACAGAATTTGATGAAGGTCCGGATGTCGAAATGATCGGATGGATTTTGAATTGATTTAATGAAAAACAGAATGTCACACTGGTCATAAATATACATTAATGGTAGTAGGTTGAGTTTGATAAGGTGAGTTTTATAATCAGAAACATAATCGTTGAGGATGTATTTGGTAGCTTGGCACTGTATTCTTTCAAGAGCAGAGATATCTTGGATAAGGTATAGGTAGGGATGCCACAATGGGGAATGATACAGGCAGGGCCGCCCACAGGGGGGGAGGGGCATTTTGCCCCAGGCCCCAGCCTGAAAGGGGCCCCAGGAGGCCCCACGAAGGGTCTCTTGAATACCTGTTTAAAAGATTGATATACTCTAATAAAGCAGTCAGATCTAAATACTCTAATAGAGCAGTCACGGTATTCTTCAGAGGAACAGTGTAACAAGCTTATGGATAAGGAGATATGGTTAGTGAAGGGTAGATATTGTCATTGTCAGCAGGTTGTAAACTTTTTTTTTTTTTTTGTTCTTCAACTTACAGCTTGGGTGAAGTTGTGATTCAGAATGGAAACCTCCTTGCCTCTGGGGCACCACTTTAACTCTTTGCCCTGGGCCCCTTAATTTCTCTGGGCGGCCCTGAATACAGGAGCTGAGACCTTACTAGTGCTATGTACAGAGTTCTTTTAGTTGTAGTGTTAATCTGAGCAATCCTAGGGTTCGATAAGCTTTGGATGAAATGTGGTGATAGTGGTTTCTCCAGGACAGGTCGGTGGATAGAATGATACCAAGGTCACGATGGGTGTTGCTAGATATTATTGAGGAATCATCAATGTTGTAAGAAGTTGGAAACTTTGTATTAAAGGAGAGGTGAATAAATTTCTTAGTATTAAAAGATAAGTTTGAGTCTTGAGACCAGTCAAATAAGGAGTTGAGGTCATCCTGGAGTTTGATAGAATGAAGTAGTTCAAAAATGAGTTTGTAGCATTTAGTGTCATCTGCAAAAGATAAAGCATTGGAGTGATGAATGGATAGATACAAATCGTTAATGAAAACTAAGAACAAAAGTGGGCCAAGGATTCTCCCCTGGGGCACACCTGATAAAACTGGAAGTAGAGTTGAGTAGGAACCATTGAGTCGTACACATTGGTATCTATTATAGAGATATGATTTGAACCACCACCACAGGTTGCCAGTAATGCCAATTTGCCACAATTTTAAGGGTGATTCATTGTGAGGAACTCGGTCGAAAGGTTTGGAAAAGTCTAAATAAATTACGTTTGTTTGGGTTTTGTGCTCATAAATATCTTTGAGGAAGATAAGAAGTTGTTGCAAAGTTGAGTGCCCTTTCATGAATCCAAATTGTGAGGTAGAGATACGACTAGAAATAGATTTTGTAACTTTTTCATGAATAATATGTTCAAGTACCTTGGACACAATGTAGAGTAGGGATATAGGTCTATAATTAGTATTTAGTAACACAATTTTTGTTGCCAGCTTTGAAAATAGGGTGATGCAATGTATCTGCCATTCGGAAGGAAGACAACAATGGTAAATGGCATATGAAAATAAATAGTGTAAAGGTTTGGTTAAAACAATAGCACAGTTTTTTAGGACAGCAGGACTAATTCCATCAATACCAGTGGCCTTTGAAGAGTCAAGAGATAGTAAAGCAGTGTGGACTTTGTCTTCAGTGATATTGATGGAGTCAATGGTATAATTTGTAGAAGACATGTCTTCAAATAGAGGTAAGGAGTAGGTACTCTGAGAGAACACAGAGTAAAAGTACCTGTTGAACAAAGTAGCTTTATCAATGTCATGGGTGGCAGAACTATCATCAAGAAGACTGTAGCAGGGATAGAAGCAGATTTAGTGATGTTTCTTACATGCTGATATATTTTTGAGTCATTACTGAAGGCAAAATTGTGGACTAGATTTGCTTCAAAGTTGGACTTGGCTTGTTGGATGCTGTTTTGGAGGTTATCTTCTGCTGTTTTTATACAATTCAAATTGTGATCAGTAGGATGAGATTTGTATTTCTTTCGTAGAGTCCGAAGACACTTAATCTGATGGCATATATGTGACCATATTTTGGAAAACCATACATTTGGGCACATGCAAAATTTGTGGGAATCCTCAATTGAAATTTTCAGCAATTTTTTTTTAAATTAACTTTTTTGCATATTCTGATAAAGCAACTATTAAGCCTTTTTGCTGTGAAATTTCACACCCATAGCTTCTTTAGTTTAGGAGATATACTTAATTATATCAGGCCATGTAGTAGTTTCACAATGCATGGGACAACAATTATCTTACAAATTGGGTGATTTGTTCATTCCCAAAACCAAACATTTTCTTGTCTTTAGGTAATAATACAAGTGATTTAATTGGGGAAAAGCACAAAGAACACATGATTAAATTCTCAAGGATCTCTTTTCATTCATTTTAGATTGTGAGAAAGGAAATCTTTGCCAACAAAGTGATTTGTCATCAATTTGTCACACCTAATCATTATGCAGTTCTATAAACTGATAATGAAAAGTTAGTTGTTATGTATTAGATAGTAAATTAGTCATATCTTTGGAATGCTTCAATGTATCACCACAAAATTTCACACAAGGTAGATAACCACTCAGTGCTTCATTGTAGCTATAAAAAGAAAATTGGTCTGTGTGCCCAAATGTATGGTTTTCCAAAATAGGGTCACATATTTGAAGTGTACCATTTATGAAACTGAGGAGAGCTGGTTCTAATTTTAGGAATAAACAGGTCCATTCCCCTAGTGATATTGTTATTGATAAAGAGCAAGATAGAGTCAGTCAGACAGCTATTCACAGGTAGTATAGTCAATATGAGATAGATAATCGATGAGGCCAGGATAATTGGCTTTAGAGTAATCAAAGATAACTAGTGGAGTGTGTGAGAGTATATGGTCTGCATGTGACTTAACACTGAAGGAGACAATTAAGTGATCAGATGATATCAGTTGGTAATGGGGATGAATAGATATGTTGTACACAATAATATTATCTTCATTGTTAGTGATTATTAAGTCCAGAGTATTTCCTTGATTGTGGGTTGGCTCATCAACCAGTTGAAAGAGGTTTAGCTCAAACAGTAAGTCACAAAATTTGTTAGATTTTGGTGAGGAACCACTATAAGTTGCCCAGTTGACATCAGGGAGATAAGCTCCTAAAAATGTGCAAGATTCTACTGATTTGGATATTAAAATCCATAAGTTATTCCGTCTTGGCCGTAAAACTGATAATAAAGCTAGACCCCTACTTGTTGCATTAGAGTCTGAAGTAGAAAAGTTAGAACTTATGTCTAGAGCCCCTAAACTCAGATTTCATGAAGAGTATAGAAACATATTTATTGCACAAGACATGACAAAACTCCAGAGATTGAAACACAAGAAGGTGGTAGAGGAACTTAAGAAAAGAAAACAACAAGGTGAAGTGAACCTAATTATCAAGAATGGTATAATTATGAAAAGACAGCCTAGACGACAGCCGGAAATTTTATCTGAACCAATCCAACCAATAAAACAACCCAGCTGCAGTCTGATTGATCTTGCTGATCAGTGTACCTAATATATAGAAAGTGTTAAAGTTCAATTAGATTTACCCTTGTCTCCCATTGATTCTAATCTAACAACTGACAGTAATCATGATCTCACTACACCAATTGTATGTAACTTCAGAAATGTCTCATCCACTCTTAATACAAGCAATAATAATGATAACATTGCATTGACACTTGCTATTATAAACTGCCAAAGTATTCATGCAAAAAAACCACTCTTTGATAACTTTGTTTTTGTCTACAAACCTGATATTATTGCACTGAGGAACAGAATCTTGGTTGAGGTCGGACATACAGAACAGTGAAATATTTTGTGATGATTACCAAGTATTTAGACACGATAGAAGTGATGGTTTTGGAGGTGTCTTTCTAGCCTGCAATAAAATTTACTCATGGAAAGAAATTGATACTAGTAACTACCCTTGTGAACTCATAGCTTCTGAACTGGAATTATCTCGAAGTGAGTCTTTAATAGTAGTATCAGTGTATAGAGCACCTAACACGGATTTAAGATACCTAGAATTAATGTGTCACTGCTTAAATGACTTGGCTGATAAAAATCCCAATGCTGTGATATGGTTTGCTGGAGATGTGAATCTTCCAAACATCAACTGGTCAAATTGTTCAATTTCGGGGAACAACTATCCTTCTTCTTATTGTAATATCATCCTTGACATGTTTTGTGATGCTCAGTTGGTTGATTTCCCTACAAGAAATAAGAATAACACCCTTGACATTTTTGCTACTAACTAGGCATGAGGCTATTATGCTCCAAAAATTGAGCATTATGCTTTTGAGCAGTGCTCAAAAAATCACCTATTATGCTTTTGAAAATTGCCCATTATTCCCAAAGTTATGCCACCATAATTGGCTAATAATACCAGTTTATTGCTGTATCACACCATTTTCATTGATGTTTCAGCTTCAAATAGTCTTTGAATTTTTTAGCTGGTTGTAATATTAGAGTATTTCATTTCAATGTGACTGCTTTACTAGGGTAAATAATATTCAGTGACTGCTCTATTAGAGTATCTCGATCTTTTTAAATGGAATTGTGCAATCTGCAAATTTTCCTACCGTTAAAGCTTTATAATCACCTCAAAAATGCTAGCATAATTCCTGATTCTCACACATACCTATTATGCTCGAAATTATGCCGGCATAATCGCCGCATCCCTACTACTAACTGACCAAATTTAGTTAACAAATGTATACCTCTGCCAGGAATAAGTGACCATGACATAGTTTACGTTGAATCATCTGTGAAGGTTGTCTATACGCCTCCAGCTAAAACAAAACAATTGTTGTCTGTGGTCAAAAGCCAACATGAATGATCTGAAAGATTAGATTAATAACTTTACTAGGACATTTCTAAGCAAGCATTCACCAGGTTCATCAATAGAACAGATGTGGGAAGAGTTTAAAGCTATTTGTTTGGAATGCGTTAACTTAATACCATCCAGGTTAATTACTAATAGATATAACAAGCCCAGGATAACAGCAAACACCAAAAAATACATTAGAAAAAGCAATTGTATAACCGTGCTCGCATGTCTGGCTCTACTGAAGACTGGAATGCTTACCATACAGCTAAAAGGGCAGCCCAACGTGAATGTCGAAAAGCACATAATAATTATTTAACAAACTTGATAATTCCACAATCAAATCGTCCGAATAAAAAACTATTTTCATACATCAAAAGTCAGTGAAAAGACTGTAATGGAATTCCTACCTTGGAGGTAAACAGTGAAGTTGTTACTAATAATTTGCAAAGGCTGAAGAGTTAAACAAGTATTTTAGTTCTGTCTTTACCAGAGAAGACAACAATTGCCCACCTATTGCTGATGCCAATTTTTCCTCTGAATTAATAAGCCTCAACATTTCTGTCGAAGGAGTTGAGCAACTCCTTTTTAACATAGAACCACACAAATCTAGTGGACCAGACTAGATCCCTGGTAGACTCTTGAAGCTAATAGTGAAATTGCCCCATCACTTTCTCTAATTTACCAAGCTTCCCTTGAACAGAGTGTCCTTCCACAAGACTGGAAAAATGCCCTCACGGTGCCAATCTTTAAGAAGGGAAGTTGTGCTCACCCCTCTAACTACAGACCAATTTCCTTAACATGCATTGTTTGTAAGATACTCAAACATATAATTTCCACCAGTATTTATCAACGTCTAGAAAAAAATCATATTACTGTATATGCAGACAGCAACATGGCTTCCGTAAGCTGTGCTCATGTGAAACCCAACTGATATCAACCGTACATGACTTTGCGACTACTTTGAATAATGGTGGAGAGGTACATGCAATTCTACTGGACTTATCAAAGGCTTTCGACACCATTCCTCACAATAAGTTATCTCATAAACTGTCCTCATATGATACACATGGCCAATTGTTAAATTGGATCGATGCCTTTTTAACTGATAGAAAGCAGCAAGTTGTACTAAATGGAGAAATCAGTCAACCACAATCAGTAATATCAGGAGTGCCACAGGGTTCTGTCCTGGGACCGCTGTGTTACATTAATGATATCCCAACAGTAGTTAAATCTAATATCAAGTTATATGCTGATGATGCTTTATTATACAGGAATATTAATTCAGAGGAAGACATTACTATTTTACAACAAGATCTAATTTCGTTATCTCAGTGGGCCAAGAAATGGCAAATGAACTTTAATCCAAGTAAATGTGAGTGTTTAAGAATATCAAACAAGTCTAACTTACCTAATCTTACATATCACATAGACTATACTAATATCCAACAAGTTGAACACGCTAAATACCTTGGAGTCACCATAGACCATAAACTGAACTGGCATGGACACATCAACAACGTTGTCAAGAAGGGATATTCTGTGCTTGGTTTTATGCGACGAAACTTAAACTGTCCAATCGCCGTAAAATCATCATGCTATCAAACTTATCTATGACCAGTTTTAGAGTATGCATCAGTGGTATGGTCACCACATTACCAGACAGACATCGACAGACTAGAGATGGTGCAGAGACGATCAGCAAGATTTGTTTTAAATAAGAAAGACAGAATCGCTAGTGTGACTAAAATGATGGAATCTTTGGGATGGCCTATAGTTTTCAAAGCAGGAGAGCAAATGCAAAATTGATAATTTTTACAAAATAATTAACGATATTGTTGATGTTGATGACAATATACTAGTACCAATAACATGTTACTATACACGTGGTCACCTCATGCAGCCATGCACAAGAGTGGACGCATACAAATATTCATATATGCCATCATTGATTAAACTTTGGAATACCTTGCCAGGAGATGTTATCAATCAACTCAGTGGAAATTTTTCAAGCCAACTTGCACACACACACATGCAAACACTTGTAATTAACTGACAACAAATGTTAATATACATTCACACACAATCATAACTGTGATTCAGATATGCACGATTATACTCCACTTATGGAGGTATGTACATTAAATCTATATTATTATTATCTAATCAAAAACAGCCAAGCTGTAAAAAAAGGTGCGGCCCCCAAAAAGGCCATGGTGAAAAAAGATGTGAAATCCAAGGTGGCGGCCAAGAAATGGCTGTGATGGTAGGTTAATGGTTACATTTTAATAACGACGATTCAGGTGAATTTGGTGCCAAGACCAAGTGGCACAAAATTCACCTGAATTGTTGTTATTAAAATGTAACCATTAACCTACCATCACAGCCATTTCTTGGCCGCCACCTTGGATTTCACATCTTTTTTCACAATGGCCTTTTTGGGGGCCGCACCTTTTTTTACAGCTTGGCTGTTTTTGATTAGATATCACTTCTTTTTGTATTTGTATACTGCAAAGCCGGCCTATGGCTGGCTTTGGGGCTTTTTAACCCATGTGTTTTTTTCTTTACTACAGGAAGAAGAAAAGAACTTAAAGAAGAATTTTAGTACTTCAATTATTTTTGATTTTATTAGTAATTATACAAATTATATGCATATATTTATTACATGCCCATTATGCCCCACAGGATATTTTTTTGCAGCTGATCTCTCTACTGGGTGACTTGAAATGTAGCTGAACTATATATAGGATGGTTTCTTTGTAGCTGAACTCTCTACAAGGTAACCTCTTCTAGCTGGTCTCTCTACAGGGTATTTTGTTTCTAGCTGAACTCTCTACAGGTGATTTGTTTGCAGCTAAACTCTCTACATGGTGGTGTCTTTGTAGCCGAACTCTCTACATGATGGTTTCTTTGTAGCTGAACTCTCTATAAGGTGACTTCGTCTAGCTGAACTCTCTACAGGGTGATTTTTTTGTAGCTGAACTCTCTGCAGGGTGATTTGTTTGCAGCTGAACTGTCTACATGATGGTTTCTTTGTAGCTGAACCCTCTACAAGGTGACTTCATCCAGCTGATCTCTCTACTGGGTGGTTTGTTTCTAGCTGAACTCTCTACAGGTGATTTGTTTGCAGCTAAACTCTCTACATGGTGGTGTCTTTGTAGCTGAACTCCCTACATGATGGTTTCTTTTTAGCTGAACTCTCTACAAGGTAACTTCTTCTCTACAGGGTGATTTGTTGTAGTTGAATTCTCTACAAGGTGGTTTGTATGAGGCTGAACTCTCTACATGGCGGTTTCTTTGTAGCTGAACTCTCTACAGAGTGATTTGTTTGCAGCTGAACTCTCTACATGATGGTTTCTTTGTAACTGAACACTCTACAAGGTGACTTCTTCTAGCTGATCTTTCTACAGGGTGAATTGTTGTAGCTGAATTCTCTATATGATGGTTTCTTTGTAACTGAACTCTCTACAAGGTAACTTCTTCTAGCTGATCTTTCTACTGGGTGATTTGTTTGCAGCTGAACTCTCTACATGATGGTTTCTTTGTAGCTGAACTCTTTACAAGGTGACTTCTTCTAGCTGAACTCTCTACGGGGTAATTTCTTTGTAGCTGAACTCTCTATATGATGGTTTCTTTGTAACTGAACTCTCTACAAGGTAACTTCTTCTAGCTGATCTTTCTACTGGGTGATTTGTTTGCAGCTGAACTCTCTACATGGTGGTTTCTTTGTTGCTGAACTCTCTACAAGGTGAATTCTTCTACCTGATCTCTCTACAGGGTAATTTGTTTGTAACTGAACTCTGTACAAGTGCGTTTTTGTGGGTGATCTCACTGCACTGCAGGTTGATTTGTTTGTAGCTGAACTCACTAAAGGGTGATTTTGCTTGTAGCTGAACTCCTTGCATTGTATCTAGTTTCTAGCTGATCTCTCTACAGGGTGATTTGTTTGTAGCTGATCTCTCTACAAGTTGATTTGTGTGTAGCTGATCTCTCTGCAGGTTGATTTGTTTGTAGCCAATCTCTCTATAGGGTAATTTGTTTGTAGCTGAACTCTCTATAAGGTGATTTGTTTGTAGTTGATCTCTCTGCAGGTTGATTTGTTTTAGCTGAACTCTCTACAGGCTGATTTGTTTGTAGCCGATCTCTCTACAGGGTAATTTGTTTGTAGCTGAACTCTCTACAAGTTGATTTGTGTGTAGCTGATCTCTCTGCAGGTTGATTTGTTTGTAGCCGATCTCTCTACAGGGTGATTTTTTTGTAGCTGACCTCTCTTCAGGGTGATTTGTTTCTAGCTGATCTCTCTACAGTGTGATTTTTTGTAGCTGACCTCTGTTCACGGTGATTTGTTTCTAGCTGATTGCTCTACAGGTTGATTTGTTTGTAGATGAACTCTCTACAGGGTAATTTGCTTGTAGCTGAACTCCTTACTTTGTGTCTAGTTTCTAGCTGATCTCTCTACAGGGTGATTTGTTTGTAGCCGATCTCTCTACAAGGTCATTTGTTTGTAGCTGAACTATCTATAAGGTGATTTGTACGTAGCTGATCTCTCTGCAGATTGATTTGTTTTAGCTGAACTCTCTACAGGGTGATTTGTTTCTAGCTTATCTCTCTACAGGTTGATTTGTTTGTTGCTGATCGCTCTAAAGGTTGATTTGTTTGTAGCTGAACTCTCTGCAAAGTGTTTTGTTTGTAGTTGATTTCTCTACAAGGTGATTTTTTGTAGCTGACCTCTCTTCAGGGTGATTTGTTTCTAGCTGATATCTCTACAGGGTGATTTTTTGTAGCTGACCTCTCTTCAGGGTAATTTGTTTCTAGCTGATCGCTCTACAGGTTGGTTTGTTTGTAGCTGAACTCTCTACAGGGTGATTTGCTTGTAGCTGAACTCCTTACATTGTGTCTAGTTTCTAGCTGATCTCTCTACAGGGTGATTTGTTTGTAGCTGATCTCTCTACAAGTTGAATTGTGTGTAGCTGATCTCTCTGCAGGTTGATTTGTTTGTAGCCGATCTCTCTACAGGTAATCTGTTTGTAGCTGAACTGTCTATAAGGTGATTTGTTTGTAGCTGATCTCTCTGCAGGGTGATTTGTTTGTAGCTGAACTCCTTACATTGTGTGTAGTTTCTAGCTGATCTCCCTACAGGGTGATTTGTTTGTAGCTGATCTCTCTACAGGGTGATTTGTTTGTAGCTGATCTCTCTACAAGTTGAATTGTGTGTAGCTGATCTCTCTGCAGGTTGATTTGTTTGTAGCCGATCTCTCTACAGGTAATCTGTTTGTAGCTGAACTGTCTATAAGGTGATTTGTTTGTAGCTGATCTCTCTGCAGGTTGATTTGTTTTAGCTGAACTCTCTACAGGGTGATTTGTTTGTAGCTGAACTCCTTACATTGTGTGTAGTTTCTAGCTGATCTCCCTACAGGGTGATTTGTTTGTAGCTGATCTCTCTACAAGTTGATTTGTGTGTAGCTGATCTCTCTGCAGGTTGATTTGTTTGTAGCCGATCTCTCTACAGGTAATCTGTTTGTAGCTGAACTCTCTATAAGGTGATTTGTTTGTAGCTGATCTCTCTGCAGGTTGATTTGTTTTAGCTGAACTATCTACAGGGTGATTGCTTTTAGCTGAACTCCTTACATTGTGTCTAGTTTCTAGCTGATGTCTCAACAGGGTGATTTTTTTGTAGCTGAACTCTCTACAGGGTGATTTGTTTCTAGCTTATCTCTCTACAGGTAGATTTGTGTTGATTTGTTCATTGCTGACCGCTCTAAAGGTTGATTTGTTGCAGCTGAACACCCTGCAAAGTGTTTTGTTTGTAGCTGATCACTCTAAAGGGTAATTTGTTTGTAGCTGAACTCTCTCCATAGTGACTTGTGTGTAGCTGAATTCTGTGTAACTGAATTCTTTAGAGAGTGACTTATTTGTAGCTGAATTCTCTACACAGTGCATGACTTGTTTATAGCTGAACTTTCTTCAGTGTGACTTGTAATGTTCTGAATCTCTATAGTGATATATTTGCTTAACTCTCCACATGGTGACTGTCTTCTTACTGAACTGTCTATAAGATTAACTGTTTGCAGCTGAACTCCCTACAGAATAACTTGTGATGTAATAAAATTTTATAATGGAAATAAATAAATTAGCCGAATGCTCTATTAGGGTGACTGTTCTATTAGAGTATCTCGATCTCGCATTTGCTACACGGAGTTGGCTTTCGAATCATAACTCAGTGGTTTGTAATCCGATTCTTCTGTACTACTGCAAGGACTTTCTATGAAGATTATTCCAGCTATACACCGATTTTCAGCTCATTGCTCTAAGCGGTTTGCCTAGTAGGCGTGAAAACTAATACTTTTTTATTCCTAAAAATCGATCGCGTAATTGTGACACAGGTTGGGTTTTGTGTCATATCTCCGTGGTCTTTATCTCGATTCCTTTCAAACCACCAAAAGGCACTCCTACGATGGTTACACCATCTACATTGCAATTGTCAACTCATTCCATGAAGCGGTTTACCCTGTAGGCGTGACAACAAATCGATCTTGTTTTACGCGAATAATCGGTCATAACTCCTGAACCATTCATCGGATTTGCACCAAATTTGATGCTAGGATGCGCCGTTGGACTCCCTTTCTGTGTGCCAAATTTCAAGGCGATCGGAGTACGCGTTTGCTTGTTATAGCAATTTTTGCAAGTGTGCGAAAAGACGAAGAAGAAGAAAAAAAAAACGAAGAAAAAAAAACGAAACTTTGGCCGCTCGTATCTCGGAAATGGCTGGAGCGATTTCCTTCAAATTTGGAATGTAGACTCCCCTAGCTGGCGGGCAACTCTGCAGCAAATTTGGTTTCAATCGGATAAGCCATCACCGAGATACAAAAGTGTGAAAATGACGTTTTCTTTCTTCCTGTCAATATACTCACGGTGTGGCGCGCCGGCTTCTTGGGCCGCACGACACACTATCGTGTGTCTTGATTATTAACAAGCTTGATGCCAGCTAGCAAATCGTGATAGCATGCTAATTTTCAGTTGTGGTATTTTATTACAACCAGCAATATTACATTGTGGGTTTGATTTAATGTCACATATAATTAAAAAGATGATAACAAGACACACAGGTTTAGTTGATGTCAGTGTGGCGGATACAAAGAGCACCCTCTTCCACATGTCGAGATGAATGATCAGTAGTATTAGTAGTAAAACTATTGGAGCTCACTACACAATAACACATGTGAGGTAACTGATTATTCCACATGCTATTATTCATGACTAGAAAAGTTCTATTGTTATACTCGGTCCTAATTAATCCAAACCCAAAATGGTCCTTATCAGAACTCTCACATAGCCCACCCATCCTTACCAGAAAGGAGTCGGGTTTTTTTCCCTCTGATTAAGACAGCCATACAAGTGTACTCCACAGTAGAAGAACACCACTAAGGCAATAAATCCTCCAGTGATAATTCCCACCAAGAACAAATTCTTCTTGGGTAGGTAACACTTGAAGCGCTGACTCCACTGTAGTCTTGTCATGTTCACCTAAAATATAACAATAATTGTGTGACCACATAGCAGACTGTACCATGTTCAAAGACAAGATTTGTAAATACAGTAGTCTTGTGGTCCCATCTGTACACATTTTAAACCCGTGACATCAGGACACTCTCTAACAAGAGACAACTTCAACATGGCCCAAGGTATCTGGATGTTGGTATGTGTAGTTTCAATGTAAAGCATGGAAGCTATAGTGAATAATACCAAACATCATTCAGGGGCCCATAACGCTGCAACAATGAACCACCAGTCCCCCTATCATCTTGTAGGTCAGGCCTTAAAAAATATGGGTGAAAAAAAGTTGTGAAATTGCAGCCAAGAAATTACCCAGTAATTGATTTCCCCTGTTCATGGCTAACATGATGGTGAAACTTTTAGCTCCGTACCTCAATCTGTTGGTAAGTTACAACCATTTTTGTAAGCGTCTGTAATTTATTTTCCCTATACTTGCTGTACAAATCGATTTTTCTGTTGTTTCTACTTTATAGGGCTGTAACTCCCAAAGTCATTGGCATATGAAGCTGAAACTTTGCCAGTGGGTACACTTGGCTATGTGCCGTATAGTGGGAAATTTTCGAGGGATGAAACTTTCGTGAAACTGTGCAAAATACAATTTTCATGGTTTTGAATTCTAGCAAGTGGGTAATAGTTATGTGTATATATAAACTGAAACATTTCACGATTGTATTTTCACGAAGCTATCATCACTCACAAAATTCGTGAAAGTTTCGTCCCTCGAAAATTTCCGGCTATACGGTAGATTATAAATACTTAATAAACAGGAATTTGAAAAAATGCGATTATGTCCTGTTCAGTCACAATTGGTTAGATGTGTTGAAGTTTAATTGACCACAATTCAACTGGTTATAGTTAGTGGTGATCCAGTTGTTAACCAGTTGCAGTTGTATGGGTTTGTTACACTAGTAATGTACTAATTGGTTAGATGTAGTGAAGTTGTACAAAATGTATATAGTACATAGAGTAGGTTATTGATGACCTCCCTATTGAAAATGTAGTGTACTAATGGATTTTGGTGGGCAAAATGCTTCTTGTATTGCAGTATACGTATATTAGTAAAACATTAAAGTGTATGTTCCCGTTAAGTACAGTAGGTCCCCAACATAGCTAAGGTGTACTTCATAGCCTCTTTATAATAGCACCACCTCATTATAGTGACCAGGTCCCAAACAGCATTGAAACCAGGTCAGGTCACCCGGGTGATTACTACTGTAGTTTGATGACATGGAAGTGTCATAGTCTAGTCCTGCTGTAGTCCTGCACTTATTTGGATAATCTATTGCTGTCTGTAGGCATATGTGGAGCCACGCCCATTGATCAATGTGTGTATTGGCATGCTGTAGGTGTATGTGGTCCATGTTGGTTGCCTGCAGAGCCACGCCCACTAATGAGTCATAGTCTAGTATTACACAGGCCAGCTTTTGTGAGCAACACCCACTTATCGTGAATGTGTGATTCTAAAACTTGAAAACTTGTTGAATTCCCAAAATGTAGCTCTTTAGTGCACACTTTGGTATTAATTAGGGTCACATTCAGGTCTGACTTGGATTGGTATGTCAGTCAGCAGGTAGTCAGTCAATAGTTGTGACATGGTTTCAATGCTGGTACCAAATGTAGCTAATGTCTACTTCATGGCTTCCTTATACAGTAAGATGACCTCTCATTATAAAGACCACACTTTTCTCCCACAGCTGGTATTTAATGTACTTGTATACGTATGTGACCGTCTCAGTGAAAACACGTCTAGTTTGCACAAGCATGCATTTTGAGGAAAACAATTTCTGCCAATCCATGGTGAACATGGCAAGCCAAATCCCAACTCTGTAGACTAATCCAAACGGAAGTTATGACTGCAAATGTAAGCACCTGTAGTTTTAGTATAGTCATTATACAAATTGATTTCCTTGCTCTTCCTACATATACTGTCTAGTGCTGTAATTCCAAAACTACTCACTATACGACTGAAACTTTGGTGAACCATTCCTTGAACAATGCAGATAATGCTGAGAAAATAAAAATTCGGAAGTTGTGCAAACTAGATGGGTTTTTGCTGAGATATTCACATATTGTATGATCTGTAATTGATGTATAAAATCACTAAACTACAGTGACACCACTCAACATGTATTTTAGTTGCCATGGGACCACGTGATGTGTTATCACATTAGACATATCCTTGTTAGATCAAAAGGCTACAGTACACATTACACTACGTATTTCTCCCTGTATCCCACATGAAGTATTTGGTTCTGCCAATATTAGACCCCACAAATATTTAACCCCACAAAATACAATATTCAACTCCCCAATATTTCATCCTGCCAATGTTACACAATACACAGTACAGAAATGAATAATATTGAAAGTGCTACATGTCACATGTATGATGTCATTCTTACAAAATAATATACAATAGTGTCTTTCTATATTGTAGATCTAGTGAGGTCTGTCACCTTCACAATGATTGTTGGTTCCACAACTCTCAAGCAAGAGGTGGATGACTTGTCTACTTCACTGACCAGTAGGGACTACAATAAAGGAGTAACTCTAATTATTTTATGCAGATGTGTATTGTTACTTATATCATTGGTATTAGTAACTATTTCCGTGTAGTATGTATATGATTGGGGCCAGCTACGTACACACTGTATGTACACAATATCTCTATATAGGGAAATGTCACTGAGTGGCCACGTCTTTAAATTACCATCTCATTTGTTAAGTACTGTACATAGGTTCCAACTATACTTTATGATTTTTTTAATAAAATTAATAAGTACTTAAATATTTCTTGGTCCCAAAGTTGATCACTATCCTATGTATTAACAGGAGCACATCAAATCCTACAAACAATGGAGCATGTAACTCAATAAACAGTGAAATTCAAACATGGCTGCCATGTACTATAAGTAACTTTCTAATTAGGATATTTCTGCTGTGGATATTTTTGCTGTGATGAAACGAAGCTATGGAAATGACGTTCAATGGCACGATGGAGGAATAGTAGCACAGGACAGTCTTTCTGCAGTTGCTAATCATGCAAAATTACTCCACTTGGCTATTCCAAGCTTACCTTCAACTTGACAATCTTCCTATCGAAGCAACTTTGCTGGGTACCTTCACACAAGATGATGGAGTAGCAGCCCATTCAGTGTATCCCTGTTGTGCGTAAGAATGATGTAACCAACTATTATATACAGTACATAGTAACACTGGATGCCATGTTTGAATTTTGCCCATAGTATTGGTAGTGTATGGAGTTACACGCTCTCTGGTAACAGTCACACTTTATTTTGACCAATAACACAATCAGATTTTGTTTCTACATTTAATAGAGCTTTGATGGGAATATTGTGACTGGCTGTATTAACAGTGTTTATCCTTCTCACAAGTCCTAGTGGGATAACACTTATCAATGACATTTGTATGACATACGTAGTCTTGTACAGTTGGTCAGTGTCCTCTACTTCACTCATACATGTTCACATTTACCAATCATTGTCCAACAGTTTCTTATACTATCCCACAATCCCATAGTTCAACTGTAGTACTACAGGAATATCCTACAGTTATCCACCATGGTCCCATGGTTGTAGTCAGTTCTGTTCCTTTAGCCCAGAGACCACCTACGTATAATAGAGTCCATTGTTTGTCCTCTTCACAATAAACACTTTCCTTGTCCATTTCAAAAGCTACCTGGTACCCACCCCCATCCTTCACTGCTATGGGGAAACCCCTGATACAAGTACACTGGTGTAAGACTATCTAAACTGGAGGGAAACACAACAAGTAGCTACTTGTACACCAAACACACTAAAGATGCCCACAAATATTTGGGACCTGTAACTATCAGGATTATCAAGTTACAACTAATAAACAATTTTTGTGTAGGACGATACACTGACAAAACAGTTTCAAGATTTATGTAAACAACAATTAATTTACACATAACTGTTAAATACTCTATATATTCGCTCGTGCGCTACAGCCTGGGCCTTCGGGTTTATAAATTTCATAGACTCCACATTGTGCTATAACTGCTTTAAACTCTATTTCACATTACACTCAAATTACTTACCTCATCCACGGCTGTTTCTGCTGTAGGCTCGGCAAGAGCGGCTGGTTTTCTTGCGATAATACTAGCGCCATGGCAACTATGCGTCCTCACGTGACAAAATAATAGCGCTCGTTAAATCACTGCACGTGAACAATGCATAGCGATTGAATAAACCTAGATTTTGAGCATATGTTATATTGTGCCTGAAGGCATGGAGTATATTAGAAAACAAGGTGGAGTATATGAGATTTATTATCCACCCAAAACAGCCTAAATAGAGTCTAATGTTACAGTTAACAACAATTAATACTGTAGTGTTAAATCCTGATGGGTAAGTGTTGTAATCATCGATCATTACGTCCTGATTTCAAAGGGTCTAAATATCAGTACACTATTACAAATGAGATCATGGTAATACAAGTGTACTGATTATCAAAGGTACTATTATCCATGAGGTGTCCTCACTTCAGGGGACTAAATTAATGTTTGTTAACACTGTAAAAAGGGACCACATATAACACCACATTCACACTATCCCAGGTTAACCAGACTGATAACTCGGGTTATTAAGCTCAGGTTGGCTCTTGCTCACACTACTACATCTGACACAAGCTCAATAGAAAGTGTACGTGCACCAATAATAAATCTAATGAGCTAAAACAAGTACACAATTAATAAACTTTTGATTATTTACTGTAGGCACTTACAAAGGTACTAGAAATTGTATCAACAAAAAGTAGAACCAGCTGAAACAAGCCAAGTGTAATGGCCACCATGTTTAAGTGGGTGTTCCTTTTTCAAGAATATCAACAAGTGTCCAGAGTTTATTAACTGTGTTATACAGAGTCTACTGGAAACACAGTACATAAATCCTACTGTGATCAAATCCACAAACTAGTACACTATAGTATTCCTTACATGTTGTATAATATCACCACACACATCTCTGTGCTCACTATACTCGATGACTGTTTCACAGGAACCAGTTAATGTGGATACTAGAAAACAAATACACAACACATCACATAGGTACACATTACAGTGGAATCTCTATACTTCTAGGAATGGAAGTATCCTAGTAACAACAAAATGGGACCACGTGGAACAAATATGCGCTACAATATTCATACAAGTTCAGGTGTAAAATTTATCCATATTAGTACATTTTCCTTCAGTAGCAAAGGACATGCCTTAGGTTACGAGAAGCATGCTGTAGAAAGAGTTCAGTATATGGTACAGTATGTACAAATTAAAGAATCGCTAAGCTCTCATACCAAAATTACACATGTACTACACATCTGTTGCAAATACAAGACAATATCCTCTGGGAGAATATACTGTACAGTAGGGCTGAGTGATACTACCGTTTTAGCGATATATCGCGATATTTTGAAAGTATCGATATCACGATATTTTGTTATTAACTATCGTGATACCATGCCTGTACATTACTGTCATTAAAAATCCATTTGTTATGCAGTACTAGGCTAAGAATCCTTGGAAATGATAAAGTCCACCCATCTGGTTTCCCCTGCAGAGAGGTGTGAACACCATAACAACCTCAAAGCATGTGTTAAAATAACTGTTACTGTAAACAAGGATGATAGTGGCTAGTTTGCTATCACCTATAAGGACTTCCTGCAGGAATGCTGAGCAATGTGCTATGTAGCACCAGCTATGATTGACTTATTTGTAAGTATCGTGAACTATTCAGTATCGTGAACTATTCAGTATCGTGAATAGTGGCTTTAGTATCGATCGTGATACTAAAATGGCAGTATCGCTCAGCCCTACTGTACAGTGGATGGGATACAAAGGGGGACTCTGGTAGTCAGTTCCTTATGGATTTATTTGTGACACGGCGGATTAAAACACCAAATTTGGTTCAGTGATTCCTTAAGATGTATAAAGTGATTTGAGAAGGGGTGCCACCATGAACACCCCCTGCACCCCTTTGTAGAATAGCTAATTTTGATAACCCACGAAAATAAAATTCACTACATTTTCTGTACTGAATAACCTTTTTCTTAAACACATTCTCAAGGTTAACAGTTACTATTAGTGAGAGAGTAGTCCATAACATATCACAATAAAATATTATGACTCTACATCAAAGATACACAGCCTAAACAAAAACTATGAGATTAGCAAAAATTTAAACACAGCTATAGAGGATTTTTTACAATAATCATCAGCTTGTTACTTCTTTTCCATCAAAACCATGTCCATGTTGCACTACATTGATTAAATACTGTGCACAGAACACCTGGTTACTGGATACTTCACACTACCTGGTGCCGCAAATAGGCTCAACCGTATAGCCAGAATTAACAAGGCTTCAAGATGACTTTGATCACCTCTTGGAGAGTGGTGAAAAGAATAATCTTCAGCTTTAATCTTTGCCAGATTATATTACCTATCTGTTTAATGGTCTATATGAATATCTCTATGTACAGTAGCTGATCATAGTCAGCCATAATAAACTAAACTTAATTTTATTGGCAAGTTTTCTATTGGCACGGTAGCTGTACATTCAGGAAATACCAATTTAGCTATATGTAGGTTTAATGGTTGCTTATTATATTTTCAGATCATGCACAGGTTAGTGTGCTTTGTGTAACTACTTCAGAGCTTTCCCCAGCAAAATAAAGTAGAGCAGTGAAACTGTCAATTTGCTACCAACATCAGAGTCAATTTGTTAATTATATACATTCCTATTACCACATCAAAGGAATTTTGAGTAAAGTAGAGCGGTGCTGTGCCACTCTACCGCTCTTTAGGGAAGCCCCTGCTACTTAATGAAGAGTGTTCAGTGCCAATATTTAATAATAGCAATACTTTTTGCTCAGCATACAAAAACTGCTAGAGAACAAGTAATCATCATTGTCACTGGCTGCAGGTTATACACTGGAGGGATATTACAATCAAGAGAATCCGTGTGGACTCATACCATTAGTTTAAAGTTACAATCGAACATGACAATGGTCTCACTTTTATCTGATTTTGTCACCTCTTCAGAATCTGAATAACACAACAGCAATGTATGCTCATTTTGTGATTGTTAGCAAATAGAATTGTGCAATGTAGCTATGTAGTGTAATTCTGGCTACATGTATGGTAGAGCTTGTTTACAACCCTATATCCAGTAAAGAGGTGTTCTGAGCACAGTAACATAGTCAGTGTAGTGCAAACATGGACATGGTTTTTGATAGAAAATAAATAACAAGCTGATATTGTGAAAACCTTCACAAACGCTTTGCTTAAAGCGATTTTAATTTTCGTTAAACTTATAGTTTTGTTTAGGCTGTGTATCTTGGATGCAGAGTCATAATATTTTATTATGGTATGTTATGCACTACTCTCTCACTAATAGCAAGAGTTCATAATATATATAGTAAGGAGAGTATCCTACTCTCATATACCCCTGTAGAAGGGCGTATCGTGAAGTTATGACGTAACGACAAGATGTTGTGGTTTGTGACGTACGAGCAGCCATAAAAGTGAAAGTATTGTTAGCACCATTTCACACTCGCGACGCTCAGAATAGCCGTATTCGCGAATGGCCAAACAAGAAACACCTACTAAGCGGTCTTAAGCCATGAGGGAACGATTGTAGTTTGGTGAGAAATGCTTAGAGCTGGAGATGATTTGGTTGCTAGCGACGTTGTTAGGCACGCGCTCAATCGATACCATGTTCAACTAATGACATCATTAATTATACAAAGAAAAACGGGTGAACTCGGAAGTGTTACGTCATAACTTCACGATACGCCCTTCTACAGGGGTATATGAGAGTAGGATACTCTCCTTAGTATATTTATTATGAACTCTTGCTAATAGTAACTATTAACCTTGAGAATGTGTTTAAGAAAAAGGCTATTCAGTATTGAAAATGTAGTCGGTTTTAATTTCACAGGTTATCAAAATTAGCTGTTCTACAAAGGGGTGCAGGGGGTGTTCATGGTGGCACCCCTTCTGAAATCACTTTCTACATCCTAAGGAATCACTGAACCAAATTTGGTGCTTTAATCCGCCATGTCACGATTTTGGCAAAATTTTGCCATTACAGACCCTACTATGGTAAGTCCATGAAGAATGAATTTTATGTACTGCGGTATGCCAAAAGGCACCTCTCAGGCCGAAACGACATCAAACAGTGAAAAAATCAAGCCTGTAGCCTTAGCCGTTATCAAGTTACGCTTGTTTGAAGGCACCAGTCAGTTACTCAGTCAGTCACTAGAAAATATGGTTAAATAAAGTTTTTTTTTGTTCCGTGGTAACTTGTTGAAAACATTTTTGGTTGATCTGAAAGCTTGTTTGGGCTTAGTTTTACCTAACCAATACTGCCTCATCATTGTCAGGGAAAATTGAGGCTCATTTTTTTTGGTGATGTTATTTTGTGGCTACTATACAGTACTATCGCACTGTATGATGAACTGTTTTACAAGTGAAAAGTTTGTTTGACTTCTCAAAAAAAATACTAGAACACTTCAGTCAGTATGGTCCTAATCCCCAGGGAATACAGTAGATAATTCTCATGGGATACAAAATATCATGAGTTTTGCAGAAGTCTTGTCCATGGAATTGTAATACTTTACAGCCCATGAACAAATTGTGTGGAACGATCCAGATATTAATGGCTGAACCACAAAAAATTGTTCTACAAAATTATTTTTGGCAATCCACATCCATGAAAAATGTTATGCTTACCAAATTTCTTCACTCATGGTAGATGACACTTACTGTAATGGCCAACCACTGACATTTTAACGCAGTTTTGTAAATGTTATAAAGCTTTAAAACTAAAAATACTCCAACAGAAATGGCTATTGTATTGTATACTCACATTAAAAAGGGTGACTTTCCAGAAAGAGAGTTTTAAAAAACTTAAGTATAGGGAAGTGAGCCCTGCTTACCTAGGTGTACATTCACTAATAATTCTGCTTGTTTATATGATCCAACTGAATCACTGATCTGCAGGACACACCCCACCTACCAAAATAACCAACCAAAAAGCACCAAGCTGATAAATACATATAGCATACCTTATTATCATACAAGGTGTCAACAAAATTAATAAATCTCCTAGTTTCAGTTTTATCACTTTGGGTATATCCTGAACAAAAACAGCCAAAATGTCTATAGATCTCAAGATAATCTGCAGAGCTGGTCGGCTAAAAGACAAAAAAGGTAAAAAATGTTGAGTGATAAAATCCAGCAATACTCACCATGTCTACAAATGTAAACGAAGCTACTGACTCTGAGAACTAGAAATTCCTTGCCACTGAGGAAGTGAAGTGTTAGTGAATGGCTACACAACACAAGTTACACAACTGATATACACTACTAAATAATTTGTCATTGAATTATACATGATTCAAGTTTTATGTAAATTTTCTGTGCCAATTTTTTTTCACAAAAATTTGCATGAAAAATATCTTGTCCACAAAATGTTAGTTTCATACATAATAATCTATGAACATTCTATGGAGATTCACTAGGAATTCTGTATGAAACAGCAACTTATTTCATGACCTAGCAGTGATGGTATCCTTGTGGTCTGAATTACAGTACCAAATCATTTCCTTACTATTATAAAAAGTTTCAGAACAATTACAACTCATTATGGGATGAAACATGTCAGTCTTGTACACATGTAGTACACTGATGACTACATGTACTGTATGTTACAGTGATGGGAACTTGATGTGTACAAGTAGTAGGTAATTTAAGGGTCAAAGAAAAACTCTATTAGAGAAAATGATTGTTCTATTAGAGTAATTAAATGAAACTCTATATCAATGGCTTTCAGTTATCCAAACAATTTCACTTACTACATCTGAACACTTTTAGCTAACTATAGGAATACAATGGTGTTCAGATAACTGAGGATCCATTGTACAACTATGACTGCATTAGGGATTAAATGTTCATTAGTATAGCTGCAGGTATGTATAGACTAACTTTCTTGTTTCACAACTTTTTAGCTATTCCCTACCTTTATAATTCCTAATTTTTCCTTCTATACTTTTTCGTTTACTTTTTATAAAATAATTACGATTAACAAACCACCATATACTGCATCAAAAGAAAGAATGGTGCCAGGCATGCCATAAAATTAATTTTGCATTTGAAAGTCTGCCCCAACAACAAGGGATAAATTTTCTTGATCAAAGAAACAACAGTAGCAGTAAGTCCCAGCTCTGGAATCAAATCTAGAACCTTCCGATTACCAGGCAAATGCATGGCTACTAGTGCTACTGCCCACAAGAAAAAAAAGTGGTCTAGTATTATTATCGGTATTACTGTACAGACCTCTAATAGAGTATAGTGCACAGATCACAACACACATACAAGTATACAAATTAAATAACTTGTTATAATAATTGATAAGTTTTTGTTTGAACTGATCAATATGATTAGAGTCAATCACATTTTGTGGTAGATCATTCCAGATTTTGATTGCCGAAGGGAAAAAGGATTACATATAAGTATCAATTCATGTCATTGGTTGCACAAATCACATATTATGACCTCTGGTACTATATACAGTGGATATGGGTGTCAGAAACGGGTTTGCTGGGATATCAACAAGGTGGTTAAGTATTTTAAACATCATTATGGCTTTCAGTTCATCTCTGCATTGTGCAAGTGTAGGCCAATTAAGGTATGTAAGCATTTGCGTGACACTAGCATAACGGGAGTAGTTGTTGGTCACAAATCTAGCTGCTTTTTGTTGTGTTCTCTCAATCATATCAATGTCCCTCTTAGTATGAGGTGTGCAGACAACAACTGACCATTGCTTTGTACAACCTATATCTTTAACTTTTTTATATACGTATATAAAAGATAATAATATAAATCAATATGGTCTTCACGTTCAAACAGTGGGCAGAGAGGCAAACTCTGCCCAATCATGTAATGATGGAATTATTGCCATTATAGAAGCAGCATTGCCACGTTGAACATCAATATCAACCTTCTGATATAAAAATTGGGTGGCCCTATAATCACCAGACTGTTCCACTACCTGGGAACCTATTCGTCTCACTATTAAATGAGCGTACACATGATCCTCAAGCACCCAGGGTCTCAACACATAGAGGGAAGAAGTGAAATGATGGAATCAGAGAAGAATACATTCTGAACTTAGCTGACTCTGCAGAGTTTGTCAGCCGGCTGGCACCACTTGCAGAAGTAGATAAATTAGATGGGGCCAGGGTGTCCGAACAAGTAAAGTCCCAGAGCAAGGGTAAGCCCCGTGACCAAGGAATTGATGACATGCCATCTGGCCTCTTACCATCACAAGTACACGAAAAAGTTTGGAATTTTCAACTAGAGTAGGGACATAGCACATCGATAAAAAGTACTGAAACAAGTTGGAGTACTCCATGACAGTAAAACAATAAGAAGTGTTATATCCCTAAGTGTTATATCAGTTACTTAGTCAGTCAGTAGAAAATTCCGTCGAATAAAAATTTTTTAAATTCCTAGCAACTTGTTGAAAGCGTTTCGGGTTGATCTGAAAGCTTATTTGGGCTTAGTTTTACCTCACCAATACTGCCTCATCGTCGTAAGGGAAAATTGAGGCTGTTTTTTGGGTGATATTATTTTGTGGGTCATGCCTATTCCTTTGTGGTCCCTACTATACAGTTACTATCGCACTGTATGATTATGACAACTAAGTCTACAGTTTAGGATTCTTTTCAAACTTGCATTATAGACTGAGGGAACATCCAGTTGCATGGCCATGCTGTGAGGAGATCTGGCTTCTCTGGTGGTAGGAGCCAGAGCAACCCAAACACGTTTTTCATGATTTTGCAGACACAAAAACGAGCCATTGTAAGCCATCCAGCTAGACGTTTACCCATTACTATGCATGTTTCCACAGCACAACAACTTAAGATAACATACAGCTAATAAGAAAGTTCGTCTCAGTCCTTTGCAAGAAGCTGTACTTACAATTCCATGTTTTACTGCAATTTAAATCACAAAAATACGATGTGCCGATTGCTCAATCTAAGACTCGCGGCTTCTGATTTGTAGTGGATCAAATATCAGTACAACAAGCTAAGTATCCTGCAGTAGTAATTAAAGTGTTTGGAGAAAGTCGATTTTTTTCATTGGGGACCCTAACTAAGACTACAATCTAACAACCACAGACAGTACAGAAACATCAGTTATACACTTACAAGGAGTACTTCGCTTGACATCATTGCCAGAGAAAGTCTATGGTCTAGTCTCCACGTAGCAACATTCCCCTGAGTGCGTTTTATTTAGACTATTATTCCAACTGGAGCACATCAATTTTATAGAGAGGACCACGCTTAGAACTAAGGAAATCGCATCGTCAAGTGAGAGGTATAAATAGCTACTTCTCGATATACAGTATCAATATTGTACTAAGTTTTGCGTGGCCAGACCGCTTTCTCTCCCTACTCATAATCAATGACAAAGAGAAAAAAAAAGTGTTCTGGCCACGAGAGACTGCATGGTTATATAGGCAGCATTTTGAACACCTCACCAAACACTGAGTGGTCTGGCCTCACCAAGTGAGCACTCACTGTACGTAGATGTGCGATCTGCGACCACATACAAATCACCTCTATAATATGAAGGCCAAAAATAAATTGTAGTTGTGATGTTACTTACATTGACATGAAGGTATCAACATGACATGTTTTTCAAAGGCTATTGGACTTCATTCCTCCAATAGTCTCCAAGGACATGTTATAGTAATAAAATTGGTGCAGGTATAATTAGCATGACATCATGTTACCATGGTTGTGTCATGCCAGTCACCTGCATACATTTGTAATTAGTTTGTAATTCATGTACATCATTTGAATTTGAAATCTTAATTATTTTGAGACCGCTTGCTTAGTGATGTACGTTATTATTCTGTCCTTGTAGAAATATGAAGAAGGAATTATTTGGTGAAGTTTCTGGTGAGATAAAGATGTATGTACATACACCCTTGCAGTGTATAATTTTGGGGTATATGTAATGAATCTCTTCAAAATTAGGAATTAAATGTACACTAGCTATTATATCTGCAGGTGTAGGGGACCTCCCTTACTACTATTCATTCCTTGTACGGTGGTGTCTTGTTTGTGTATAATTATTTTTGTAACATTATTGTGACTTACTGGTGAACCCACACATACCGTATTAAAAGACAGAATAGTGCCAGGCATATTGTTATCATCTGAACACAATTTTTGAAACAGAATTATGCTTCATTTTCAGCTATGTTCAGCCTGTTACACATGCACTCAAACTCAAAATAATGAAGAACACTATGAGAAGGACCTCTGCAATCAATCCAGTCACAACAGAAAATTTGCAAATGTTGGGAATTAAGCCATCACACAGCACTCCATAAAAATAAATGGGACACAAAGGAGGACACAGGTAAGCACATGAAATATGCATTGTACGTACTACGGTATGCCAAATAGCACATGTTGGGCTAAAGAATCAAGTCTGTAGCCTCCAGTTATGCTTGTATGAAGGCATCAGTCAGGTAGTTGTTCCATAGAAAATTTCACTAAATAATTTTTTAGCGACCTATTGAAAGCATTTCAGGTACATAGTACTGAATGCACTTTTGGTTACACCTTACCAATACTGCCAATTGTCATGAAGGTGTTGTGAGGCTAGTGATTTTCAACTGTTATAATGTTGGCTAAATCTCATATTTGGGACATGTTTACAGTATCTCTGTATAGTTAATAATGTAGTAGTATTATAGCAGAGGAGGGTGGACATGTTTTAAGTGCTATGTAACATTATATTGCTTTAATTGCATAGCTCCATCTGGTGTTTCACATGATCCTCAATAGACCCAATACAAATCTAGTGAACAGTGAGGTTGAATGGGGTTTACTGGATAATCAAATTGGATTTAGTGTAAGTTTTAAGATGGTATGTTTGGTATTTTAAAACCCTTTGGTTTATGGCGATGTTAACAATATCATATGTATCGTTTGCAATTACCTCGGCCCTTCGCATGCCATACGAAGCAGCAATAAACATTGCATGGTAACTCCTGTCATAAGCTTTTGTTCTTCAGCACATTATAAACGAACCATATTGCTTAAATCATGTACATGGTGTATGGTGTACAGTGGATGTATTTATGGGTAGACCATTTTACTATCACAACACATACCAATAATAACCTACTACCAAAACTTCACACTAATCCATCATGTTGTTGTCAAGCAAGTTGCTCATTACAGAAACTTTGGTTTACCAACTTATTTTAGAGGAGTAGCTTCTTCAGTGAAGTGGGGTGGCTTCATGCTTAACATGGAGCATGAACCTTGTACCTTGTGACAAGTTCAGTGATTGTGGTCAAGGAATTGATAAATGCCACATTTGTATTTTCACCACACATGAGATTGGAGCTGTGGAGAACAAGTTGCAGATACTAGCCAGCTGCCAGCTGCGTAATGACTGAAGTCAAAGATCATCTCAGAGTAGGTGCTTATAATACATTGATAATCAACATGTACATGTAGCACTTAGCGTATGTGATTGTAGGCTATAGTCTGTTGGTATTCACCTGAGTTGTTACATAGATAAATTAAGTGAGGTGATCAGCCAAGGTAGCAGTGGTTCAGTGGTTAAAGATGCAGGTGTTAGGTATGGAGGTTCCTGGTTTGAACTCTGTTTTTTTTTTGTTTTTTCCAACATTTTTTGCACACCTTTTTACCCCGTGGTGACTGCTGTATTAGAGTATCTCGATCCCGTGATTTTACACTTGCTTGGTTTTTGTTGTATACCTTTGTCGCTGTAACTCTATTGCTATTCAAACTATCAAAAGGCACTGCTATGATGATCAGCCTATCTAAACACCAATTTTCAAGTTATTTCTATACTTGGTTTACCCTGTAGCTGTGACAGAAGTTTGATCTTTTTTTTATGTGAATAAACGCTCATTACTTCTTGACTATTCCTCAGATTCACAACAAACTTGGTACGTGAATCTACTGTACGTTACACGTTCTTCATTTGTGCCAAAGATCAAGGCAATCGAGTTACACGTTTGCACTTTATAGCAATTTTTGCAAAGTGTGCAAAAAGAAATCAAAGCCCCCGTAGCCCCTGTACGGCATAAGAAAAAACAAAGAAATTAAAATGAAGCTTTGAATGCCCATATCTCACAAATGGCTGTTGCAAATTTAATCAAATTTGCTGTGTGGTGTACCGGGACAGCTATAATGCAAAAATGGTGTGCTTTGGAGAAGGGGCCATGTAGCTATGCACACATGAAAAAGCTGTTTTCTTTCTTCCTGTCAATGTACTTACGGTATGGTTGCCGGCTTTCTTGGCTGCACGACACACTACCGTGTGTCTTGATATCTCTATGGCGACATTTTGTTGGTTTCCAGCTTATGATGAGCTGTTTCCTTCCTGTCAACCAAAGAGTAAAGAGACTGTTACAACTGCTACTAACTACATGCAGGTACATATAATACACTTGTCTACACATCCAATACTGTAACAATACTTGTGTAGGATGCTACAGCTACTATGGGTAGTACAGATGTGTGGAGACCATTGAGGTCACTACTGCTATTATCCAGTGGAAGTGGTGCAGACTCGTCCACTCTCCCTCCTCGTAACGTGTTCCTTGTGACTAATGGACATATGACAGAAGAGCAGCCAACACTACAGGCCATCAGACAAGCAGTACATACCACCAGGGTGTTCACTTTTGGAGTTAGGTAAATTTGTGAGGTGTAACTACTAGTGTTTGAGTGTGTGTTTGTGTAGAAAAACTGCTAATCGTCACTTCCTGAAGTCCATGGCTAGAGTTGGTGCAGGATATGAAGAGTTCTTTCATCCTAAGACCAAGTCAAAATGGCAAAGAAAGGTTTGTGCATTAATGGTTGAATGGCAGGATCTGTGGTGGAACAGTGCATACAGTACCTACAATAACTATTGTTACTCACTTTTAAGAATGATACTTATGTGCATGACATATGCAGTATCATAGTACATGCACACATACACATGCTTAATTCAGAAGTGGATGCAGCACTAAAAGGAGACATGCTAAGGGAATTTGTACACAGTAACAGTTAAAGTACGACTGGATACATACAATGTGGACCAGGTTTTAACTACAATACCTAAACATAACAGTTTATACATACACACTTAAGTCATAGTTCTGTTGAAAGACATACAGTCTTTAATTTAGATCAATTCAGTGTTTCTCAATTTCTTTTTAGGCAAAACATTGATCAAATGAATCTTACTGTATTTGCAATTTCAATATTCGTGTATGTATGTACTGTATGTTCCACCATTCTAGCTAGCTGTGGTATGCCTATTGTGCCAATTTATATGCTTTTAGGCATACATTCCTTCTTCACAATGTATTGTGGTCCAGCTGAATGTGTCTCCAGGTATGTGCTCTGCATCTACAAAGTTTACAATACTTTTCCTTGAGCTACAGTAGTAACAATGTTCTTGAATTTTAAGAAATATTTGACTGTCTCGAGGGATTCAATTGGTATGTAAACCAAGAGGACTAGAACATCTTGCTGGTGCATTATCGTTGTCTAAATACTTGATCAGTGACAAGTTTCCCCACATCTCCCTTTCTCATTTTATCTTTATTCAAGCGGTTCTGGTGGTACAGTTATATCGTGGTAGTTCTAGATATTGGCACTCACTTGTCCTGCGCATTGCCTAAATAACTTCTCCAGCTGTGATATACGTAATACCGTATTTACTTGGTTAAATACAGTGGCGTTTATTAAAAATTGATACAGCAACTATTCAAACTCGATCACTACTCAATGCTCTTTAAACTCATAATTTCAAAACTGATTGTGAAGTGCGACTACTATTTAAGGTGTGGTGTTTAATCAAGTGTGTATACCACTTAAACAGTTGTTCAAAGCAAAAACATTAATCAAGCAGGACAAGTTAAACCCACTAGTATACAAGTACAGTACAAATACTGATGTTATAATGGCCTTGAGTAGATGCTGTAAGTAACAGTATGATAAGTTACTGCATTGTATCAATAAAAGTAAAAGTAGTGCAGTCTTTAAATTTCATTGTTTGTGACAGCTATCCCAATGGCTGTCACTACTTTTCTTCTTTTGGACCAGCTTCTCTTGGTGCAGGACAAGATTGGCATTAACAGTGTTAATTTACGCAACAACCACAACAATCATTGTACCCACCAGACAACACGGGGCAAAGCTGCTATCTCTAATAAGTTCAACATTTGAGAGTGTTATATTAGTGTGTATAAACTACCTCAACAGAATGCAAGTCTTACATTTGTGTATGTACATGTGTTGCTATGAATGTAGCAATAATAGTATGCAATAAATGTTTATAAAGTAGTTACTTGTTTCATTAGGTGAAGTCACAACTGAGCAAGGCATTTGAACCAGCTCTCATATCAGTGAAGGTGATGTGGCAACAATTTGATGAAAATGCTCCTAAACCAATTCAGGTTGGAATCTTCAATACAATTGACCTAAGTACATTATACGTAAAGTAATATTATTTACTTGCATTAGGGTTGAAACGAATATCTCAAGTGGCACTTCGAAGCTTCTTGGAAGACAACTACCGAAGCTTCGAAGCTTCTTGCAATTGAGTATACTGTTATATTGTAACAATGTATGCATATATTCAATTACAGGACTTCTGGAGTCTGCAGGATGCAAGTTTATTCAAGAGTATTACTAGTACTGTATGTCATAGCTACAAACAAAAGTTTTTATGACAACTGCATCAGTATAGTCATATAAGTATAATATGAATACACTTAATAGTTTAATAGGAATACTGTAGTTAATACAAAAAAAGGTAATATATAAAAAACAGTTGAATAGTTTATACAAAAACACTTGACGAAAGAACAGTTTGAATAGTTCACACAAAACAGTAAATTATATAAGTTGAATAGTTAATGTATTGATAACTTGGATAAGTTTTTGTTCAAAAAAAATTAATGCATCAACATTTTTTGGTTTTAAATTACTTCTTAACTTAGTGACTGTCAAACCTGCTATAGAGAATACTCTTTCTGAAGAGGTGGTAGTAGCTGGTACGCACAGTAGTCGTCTAGCCACATATGACACAACTTTAAAGCGACCAGCATTCAATTGCCACCATACGAGTGGATTGTCTCGTCTAGGTGGAGGAGGTTCAGTCAAATACTTTTCCAACTCTGAGCTGAGGGAGGGTTCTGCTACTGCTGCTTCCTCACCAAGGAGTTTGTCTAAAGCAGTCAATCTCTTTGGTCGCTTTACATCAGATGGAGAAGGCTCATGTGAAGTTTGTGAACCAAGCTCATGCTCTTCATATACCTTATACATCTCCATCAGCTCTATGATTCCTTTCTTTAGGGAGTCTTGTTCACTTTCTGTGTATCTACCCAAGGTGAGATTTTTAAATCTAGGGTCAATGATAGCTGTCAATAACATTGGGTGTGCAGCATGAAGAGAATTGAGTTCAAACCTCTCAAAGATCTCTGATGATACAATTTCTTTGAATTGCTTGATTACACCAGAATCTGATACGTCTGGCACTAGCTGGTCAATGATACCATGTAATATTGGAAACGCAGCTGACATTGACACATTCTCCTCATAACTCAAAAAAGTTGTTGCTGTACTAAAGTTTTCTAAAACCTCTACTAATTCTTCGACTAGTTTCCATTGCTCAGATTTTAAATCCAAGTACCTGTCACTGGGTTTTGTTACCTTACTATCCGAAAGAACAGCAGTTACAGGCCACCGGAGTTTCAACAGGCGATCTAACATCTCATATGTTGAGTTCCATCGAGTGACACAACTGTTGATTAATTTTTTACCAGGCATGTTCATTTCAATTTGTTTCTGTTTAAGAGCTTCAGAAGCTACCACACTGTGGTGAAAGTGTGTAACTATCTTTTTCGCAGCAGCAAGTAGCCTGTCAATGGAGTTAATTTTAAACCCAGCTAGAATACAGAGTTGAAGGCAGTGAGCAGTACAATGTAAGTTCTGCCAGTTTAGTTCATTATGCAAAATTTCCATGGCAGCCTTCATGTTGGAACCCTGGTCATGACTAACCATCCTGACAGTATCCAAAATCTCCCATTCTCCCACCATTTCTTTCAACTTTTGTGCGATGTTTATCCCTGTGTGCCGCTCTGGGAAAGGTAAGGTTTCCAATACAAAAGCTTGTAGCACCCAGTTGTTATCAATGTAATGTGCTGTTACAGTGATGTAACTTTCTGTAGCGATGCTTGTCCATAAATCTGTAGTTAACGATATAAACACTGCTTCCTCACGTAGCTTTTCTTTCAGATGGTTTTTGTAAGTTGCGTGTTTAAGGTTGATATCAGCGGTAAATTGTTTTCTGCTTGGTAAGACATACCCCGGCTCCAAGAACTTCATCAAGTTACGAAAACCATCACATTCAACAGTTCGAATGGGGCGTAGGTCTTGAACAATCATATTAGTCACTCGGTCGCTTATATTCTTTGCACGTGCTTCACTGCATTTTGCAGGTCTTACAAATCCATCAAGGGTAGACGTCTTCCTGTTGTCTGTCATGGTCATCTCATTGTCTGGACAGTAAAGCGTCGAGTGCTTCGATGCGAGGTGATTCCGGAGGTTTGTTGTACCGCCTAAATAGGCGAATTCTTTCTTACAAATAGTGCATACGGCTTTCCTACGGTCGTGAAGTTTCGTGTAAAACTTCCACACATCCGAGACTATTTTATTTCCAACTGCACCGTCCTTATCGTCTGACGCCATTTTTTTCCTAAACAAAAGGATGCATTGTGTGCAGTGCGCATGCGTATATATAAGCGTGCGAATATTCGAATGGGCATTGGCAGATCCGAAGCCTCTATCAGCTTCGAAGCTTCGGATTATTCGAATACTTCGTCTCAACCCTAACTTGCATGTCACTGAAATATTCTACTTATTTGTACCAAGAGTGAATAATAAGAGAACCTATAGTCAAGAGTTCATAATATATATATACTCAGTGTTGGGCAAGTTACTTTGTAAAAGTAACTAGTTACATATTACTTGCAACTGAACTATTTAGTTACAGTTACATATTACCCATAAAATAAAGTAACTGTAATAATATTACATATTATATTACTTTGTGTCCACAGCCTTAAGCTGTCACGTGTAAAACTACCACCTTATCATGTGACATGATTGCGTTGTTGGACAATATGCAAATCTTGGTTATAAATAAGTAAGAAGCTGGTGAATAAGCTTCATATTTATTTATTTATTTATTTATTTATTTATTTGTAATGTACAGGACTCAGAATTGAGTATATGGTACATGTAAACATGCAAGTGATTAGTTAAATAAGTAATTTTCTAAAAGTGCTTTGAATTTGTCCAAGTCTGGTGATGTAACAATATGTTCTGGGAGGGCTTCATTCAGTAGGCCTCGTTACTTCGTTGTGGCTAGACGTTACTCAGAGGATAACTAACGAGATTAGTAACTTCGTTACTTTTAGTAAGAACATTACGTAATATTAGACTCGTTACAGTAACTATATTACTTAGGTAACGCGTTACATTTGTAAGTAAAGTAACTTGCATTATATTACCTGTTTTCATAGCGTATTTCGTTATATTACTTTGTTACCACAAAAGTAATAATATTATGTAACGCGTTACATAAGTAATGCGTTACTCCCAACACTGTATATACTGAGGATAGTATCCTACTCTCATATACCCCTGTGGAAGGGCGTATCATGAAGTTATGACATAACGACAAGATGTTGTGGTTTGTGACGTATGGGCAGCCATAAAAGTGCTAGAATCGTTAGTACCGTTCCATACTCGCAAAGCTCAGGGTAGCCGTATTTGTGAATGGCCTGGCAAAAAATGCCTACACAGTTGTCTAGACACGCTTGTAGTTCGGTGAGAACGCTGAAAGCTAGAGTTGGTTCAGTTGCTAGTAACATTGTTAGGCACGCATTCAATCAATATTATGTTCAATTAATGACATCAATTATACAAAGAGAAACAGGAGGACTCGGAAGCGTTATGTCATAACTTCACGATACGCCCTTCTACAGGGGTATATGAGAGTAGGATACTCTCCTCGGTATATATATATATTATGATCTCTTGCTACAGTACATATGTACATAGTTTTGCAAATATACACATGACATCACAATTGTATACAAGATGATATTAATGGTCTGTTGAGTAAGTGTGCATTTTGTTTAATCATACAGGCACCTCAGGAGATAGTGTCACTGTTTAGTGGATCACATCAAGTGGTCTATGGGTTTCTACCTCACTGTCTTCAGGTGTGTGCGCGTGTGTGTGTGTTGTTTAGTGTAGATTGTATAGTAGGGGTTGGTAAGAAATCATATGGTTTCGTGGATTTTCGCACCTTAAAAACGGTCTTGCAATAAGTTTTACCTGAATAAACCACCTGGAATGCATTAGTACTGTTATAATGTTGCTGTACCTTGGTTAAAAAAGTCGAATGTTTCAATGTACGGTGAGTTTTAAAAATTTCGAATATCACCAATCCTAAGGCTGCAGCACATGTTGCTGCAGACCTTCAGTGCTGGTCACTGTAAAGCATTAATACAATACAATACCTATTTCATCTGCCTGCCTGCCTGCCTGCCTGCCTGCCTGCCTGCCTGCCTGCCTGCCTGCCTGCCTGCCTGCCTGCCTGCCTGCCTGCCTGCCTGCCTGCCTGCCTGCCTGCCTGCCTGCCTGCCTGCCTGCCTGCCTGCCTGCCTGCCTGCCTGCCTGCCTAACAATCAGAGGATGGCTACCACTTAACTGAATGATCTAGTTGCAATTAGTCACTTAGACATTACAACCATGCCCCTTAATCTGTTGCATGGCTCGTAGTGAGATTGAGATACTCTAATAAAACAGCCACAGCCGCATGTGTATATCATAGCTTCTCTATCTATAAAATAATTTTTATTGCACCAGTTACTGTATGTATGCAGTGATAGTAATTTGGTAGTTGTTTTTCAGATGGATACAGCAATACAACAGGTCACATCAATGCTTGCATTATATCATAGTGTTCAGTTTTGCTCAACTGCATGTTTGCAGGTGTATAATTTACATGAATATACACTGGTATGTTTACATACATAGGACCTCCTAAGTGAGAAGAATTAGAAGAGGAAGATGATGAAGAAGGTTTTGGATTACCAGTTGTTATTGATACTGGAATGTTCAATGTCAAGGTGTGGGGCAAGTACTTTATGAATGCGAGTAAAATTCTTCTGTGTATCTACTAGGCTGGTCTTGCTGGAGATGATGCTCCCAGAGCCATTTTTCCAACTCTGGTAGGAAGGCCTCGACATCAGGTACTGCAATTTAAAGGTTGACTTTTCTATGCATACGTACTACATGCATAGTTTGGTTGACAAAGTGATCGATCTCCTTAAATGTGACTGGATTTAGGGAAACAATCCAAATTGCACGTTAGAAGTTTTAAGATAAATTTTAAGTCATTATGACTTGTCAAGTGCACATGAGATTTATACAGAAGATGCATCAACTACCTTTCAGTGCACTTCCAGTACTTTTAGCTGCTTGTAGAGTTTGCTGGCACATAAGGTAAAAATCTATTGAGTTGGACAAGCAAAGTAGAATCACAAGTACTGACAAAAAGGTGGAGGGGTGGGTTACAAAAGGACTTAAAAATGGAGGTTTACCACAATTGTAGTCTAGACATTAGATAACAGGCAGTAGAATCAACACAGAAAACGTTTGGCTAACTGTAACAGGTCATCCACCAAGGCTCTGCTACAGTAATTCTCATCAAGCCAGGTCCTTAACAAGACCAGAAATTGCCATTTGAGCTTGCCACATCACCCAGAAAAGATGGTTCTTTCAATCAGTTTGAGTAATGGGGTTAAAAGTAGTGCTGAGCGATAATATCGATAGTTCGATACTCGCGATCAAAAAATCATTATCGCGATATGATAATTACAGCTTACTATCGCGATATTGCTGTAAGATTACTAGAAACATTGTTACCAAGTTTCTTTAACTGTTTTGTAACTCTTTAGGCTTGCTTATTCGCGAAATGTCTGGTTGCAAGGCTATAACAAGCTGTGTATATTTATCGGCCGCCCACGCAATTAGTCGATCACTTCGCGAAGGGTCTAGAAATTCCACTAAAAATGCTACTTGAGAAACTGGCTTAGCTGTTTTATAACTACTTGGTTTGCTTTATCATGGAAAAGTTTTGTTGCAAGGCTGTAACAAAAATTGTATAAATATCGGCCGCCCACGCAATTAATTACCTAATTGATGCACTCACAAGAAAACCAAGCAAATAGTAATCAATGATGGTGCTAATTATGCTTAACATGCATTGAATACTTGGAACTTGACTGAAGATCACTCAAAGTGTAATTATCGTGATATTATCGTATTGTGAATAATACTTCAATATCTATTGTGATAGTGAATTTTCTACTATCGCTCAGCTCTAGTTTATTTTTATTTTATTTTCCAAAAATGTGCAGCCTCAGTTTGAGGATTAACGCACATATGAAACATGCATACAAAATGTTTTACAATATGATTGATTATGGGATTACTGATTGGTAGGGGAAAGTAATAATAATTTCAGTTGGTACTTAAAAATTTGTAATGATTGTTGTTGGATTAGGTCAGGTGGGAGTGAATTCCACAGTCTAATTGATCTAGGGAAGAATGAATTACTGTACTGATTGGTCCTTGCATAGATATGATGAAATCTTTGATCATGTCCTCTGGTGTTAGAAGTGACAGGGATTAAATCAACTGGAGATATATCAATGAGATTATGAACAATTTTGTAGAGGAGGGTGATACTAGATACTTGTCTGCGGTGTTCTAAGCTGGGAATGTTAAGGTCAATGAGCATGTTAGTTACGCTGCTGAAACGCGAGAAGTCAGCCATAATGAATCTGGCAGATTGCCTCTGTACTCGTTCAAGCTTATCAATGTAGTTAAAAGTAATCACATGGTAGTGTATTGGTGGTGTTAGTTTGAATTTGCAAGAAGTGCAATTTTGATTGTTTTTAAAAATCTGGTCACATTACGTGTATGTACACATACTGTACAGTAAGTGTATGTACACATGTGTATCATGTGTGGTTGTACCTACATACATATGTATATCCAACTATCCATATCATTATTAAGAAGCAGACGGGGTTGTCTTTATCATATGAATAATCATGTATCTACTCTAAGCAATGACTTAAAATACATTATTTTAAGATTACAGAAAGCTTCAGAAAAAAATTAACAAATTTCAAAATGGTTGTAGAAATTTGCTGCAGACACTTGAGGGCACAATAACATACAAGACTGGAGTTTGTTTTGTGATCATTGCTATTATGTACTACAGTATTAATGATCGGCATAATACTAGTGCCGAAACAGATATCCGTATTATCAGGATATCCAGATAGTAATTGAGTGTCTGAAGAGTAATTTGCAGCCTTCAGGATAATTGCTAATAATTTAAAGCAATTTCATGATGATTCAAAGCCTTAACATTGATTATTATACCAGAATCCTAATCATTATACTAATACTACGTATGCTTGCTAAATTATGAGTACACCTGTATGGCAAGCGGGTTCATGGAAAAATATGTCATGTTTTATAGCAAGTGATGATTTTGCTAACCATAGAATATCCGGAATAATTTAGTTCAGGATAGTAAAAATTGCTATCCGTTTTAGCCCTAATGGACTACATGTACACATTTCAGGGTGTTATGGTTGGAATGGGACAGAAATATTCTTATGTTGGTGATGAAGCAGCTTCAAAAAGAGGAATTCTCACCCTCCGTAGTCCTTTTGAAAGACCACCATCACGGGCATCACGACCAGCAGAGCCAGTACCAAGATCATCAGCATCATTGGCAGTTCAATAATCATCATTGCCAGCTAAATTTGCTGCTGCACGATTGAGTGAAAGTATGTGATGTGTATTTCATTGTTTTGTGTAAGTGATTAATTTACATGTTGATAAATTTTATTTACTGTTTTATGACTGTTTGTACAATATGTGCCATAAACAATAAGGAATTTCTGTGTTCCATGTTTTATTGACAAGACCCTTCTTCTTAAACACGAGGGTTGCATGCATATATACAGTATCCCTAGTTATCATCACAACCTACTTACGTCTGTTAATTTCTATGCAGATGGAATGATGTACCAGTGTATCTAATGCACAATGAGCTTGAATATTTATAGACTTAAGCCTATGTTTATGCAGCTTATACGTAGAAACTATAAACCTATTGTAATCTTCACTTCTAGCTAGACAGCATACTGACAGCCAACTTCAATTTCTAACACACGGAAGCCCTCCACACTCGAGTCCATTAGTTGGCAATACCTTCTTTCCAGCTATACATTATTGGCCCTTCTGTTGATGGTCAATAACTTCAGACTTGGCTTGTACTCCAATATGTTTGAGACATCAATTCACAGTTTGTGCTAACCTGACACATGTATAAAACGACCACTCAAGTTTAGCAGTTGCTGCCTTGTAATATGTCCCAACCAACCATTGAACAGTCCTTCGCCATTTCAACCATGCATCACGTGCACAATTGATCATGTGCTGTAATGGTTCAGTGTTAATATGCTAGAGTAGTAGAGGAGCGTCAGTGGGCAAGTAGCTACCGGAGAGCTCCAGGGCTGTAAGATTTGGTGTGATTTAAAATTTTATAAAATTCTGCCTCTGAAAGGGGGGTTTGTCCGAACTATCCGAACCTCCTCTACCTACACCTTTGCATATTACACTATACACTGTACTTCTCCCTGTTATACACGGATGTGTGTATATGTACAGAAATGTAGTGAAGTGTTAGTTCTGACAATATTAGACCCCACCAATATTTAACCCCACAAAATATAGTATTCAACTCCCCAATATTTCATCTTGCCAATGTTACACAATACACAGTAGAGAAATGAACAATATTGAAAGTGCTACATGTCACATGGTATTCTTACAAAATAATATACAATAGTTTCTTTCTATATCGTAGGTCTAGTAAGGTCTGTCATCTTCACAGTGATTGTTGGATGGAGTGCTATCTGTGGATCTGGGATTTTTTCTGCATTCAGCATAGTTTTCAGGTTCAGATATCTGACTCCCTGTGCCATAGGCTAACTTGTTGCCTGTCTGCAGGTCCTTTGAGAACAGATAACTGTTAACCACAACTCTCTTAACCAATTCAAGATGTGGATGAATTGTCTACTTCACTGACCAGTAGGGACTACAATAAAGGAGTAACTCTAATTATTTTATGCAGATGTGTATTCTAATTATTTACTGCACATGTGTGTTGTTACTTATATCATTGGTATTAGTAACTATTTCCAGTGAATGTGTAGTACTGTATGTGTATGATTGGGGCCAGCTACGTACACACTGTATGTACACAATATCTCTATACAGGGAAATGTCACTGAGTGGCCACCTCTTTAAATTACCATCTCATTTGTTAAGTACGTACTGTAGGTCCCAAGTATATGTCATGACCTCTTTAATAAGACAAAGGTGGTCCTACGTATTAACAAAGTTGCAATGTATCAGAATAAAAGCTCATTTCACATGGGAGTCTTAATCAAAGAAAACTATAGGAACTATTAGTAATTTCTCTCATCGCTGTAACAACCCAATAAGGTGTCTGTTTTTACTGACCTTGGGCCATACCTATTTGAAAAGTTGCTACACAGTTCTTGGTACAAGAAAAATCAGTGAAATATAGAAAAACACCTGTATCGTCTACAGGCATGTCGAAATACAAGCCGCAGAGCTTAATTACAAACATGGCACACTAAATACTAAAGTTTTGGCTCAGCTTACAGTAGGTTTCCTTTGCTGAGCACTGCCCTAAAAATATACATGCTAGGATTTGTAACTAGTGTGCTCTTGCCAAGGGGTCTGGTCTATGGCTATGAAAATTAAGCCTTGACTTGAGATCAAAATTAGATCAACTGACTGTCTTATTAGAGCATCATGATCATTTTGCAACAATCAGAAACTTAATTCAAATGTAAGGTAATCTTGATTTCAAGCGTAAAATTGGGTTGGTCGGGTCTGAACGACAACTTTTCAAGTATGGGTGTGGTGTTACCAAAAAATTCAGTTTCACTTTTTGAAGAACATCATTTTGTAAAAGGACACTGACTACAGTAAGGTTATACTATTAAAGATATAGATTTTTTAAATTGATTAATCCACTGACTGCCAAATTATCTGGCTGAATTGCATCATACTAACCATCCAATATACACAACTCATGATAAACTAAGGAGGTTGACTATTTAACTTTTGTTTACATAACAGTAACCACAACAAAGTTATCAAACAGCAAAGTCTAAACCTGGTAAAACCTGCCTGAACAAACAATGGAATTCCAACTACAAAGGTGTCTTAACTCCAAAGACTATTCTGTACAGTTGATCACTTACAGTGCAATCCATCCCACATCTGGTTTCTTCATGATTTACCCTCCTTTTACAGTTGCTCATGTATATACACACTAGTGTCCACCATGCTACATCCAGGATTTGGTTCAGCCTATCTGATATATCATCTTATATTTTGGTATAGTCTTGACCTTCAAAATGTTCAGTAGACCAGTCAGTAGTTGACCTACCAAAATCAAACCACATTAATGACACACTTAATGGACTAGTTTTGATGTGTATGGGCCTAATCCGAAACTATGTCACATAAAATAGCCGCTGTAGTGTGGGGATGTTTGTAAAATTTGTATGGGCAACTATGGGAAGAAACTTTTTGAATGGCAATATCTCAGCCAAGAAGGAAGTCTAACTAGCAGGTATGGCTATAAGACATTACAGTAAATATGTAAAAGCAATTTTTTGGTTGATTTTCAAAACAACGCTAGATTCCTATTCTTTCAGCCAATCATATCTGCTGGTTAGAGCTCCGTTTTGGCCGAGATATTGCAGTTCAAAAAATTTCTCCCCATAGTTGACACAAATTTTACGAACGTCCCCACACTACAGCGGCCATTTTTATGTCTGTGATGTAATTTCGGATAAAGCTCGTTATTAGTAATAGTTTACAACTATGGAGATCATGTGATCACCCCACCTGCTCCTCATAACACTAACTTTTCTAATAGAGTGTTTTGACAAACAATAGTCTCGGTATGTACAATCTTGTACCAATGATAAACATCTAGTGACTAAACTTGATGAACCTGTTTTGTGTGCTGATCTCTGCAGCTTAATTGTCTATACAACTGGGTGGTAGTAACAGTATTTTGACCAATAACACAATTGGATTATTTTCTACATTTAATAGAGCTTTGATGTAAATATTGCCACTTGCTATTTTATCCTTCTCACAGGTCCTAGTGGGACGACACTTATCAATGACATTGTATGACATAGTCTTGTACAGTTGGTCAGTGTCCTCTCACTTCACTCATACATGTTCACATTTACCAATCATTGTCCTATAGTTTATTAAACTACGTATCCCACAATCCCATAGTTCAACTGTAGTACTACAGGAATATCCTACAGTTATCCCATGGTCCCATGGTTGTAGCCAGTTCTGTTCCTTTAGCCCATAGAGACCACCTACATATATAGAGTCCATTATTTGTCCTCTTCACAATAAACACTTTCCTTGTCCATTTCAAAACCTACCTGGTGCCCATCCCAACCTTCACTGCTATGGGGAAACCCCTGATACAAGTAAACTGGTGTAAGACTATCTAAACTGGAGGGAAACACAACAAGCAGCTACTTGTATACCAAATACACTAAAGATACCCACAAATATTTGGGACCTGTAACTATCAGGATTATCAAGTTACAACTAATAAACAATTTTTGTGTACGATGATACACTGACAAAACAGTTTCAAGATTTATGTAAACAACAATTAGTTTACACATACAGTGGAACCTCTCAATAACGGACACTTTAGGACCAAAAATTTTTGGTTGTAATATAGAGGTTTTCCTCTTTTAGAGGTAAAATGTATGGAGTTGGACCTGTTGGGACCAAAATCCTTTGTCCTTAGTACAGAGGTTTCCATAATTCAGAGAGTCCTTTAAGAGAGGTTCCACTGTAACTGTTAAATACTCTATTGTTACAGTTAACAACACTTAATACTGTAGTGCTAAATCCTGATGGGTAAGTGTTGTCGTTATGTCCTGATTTCAAAGGGTCTAAATATCAGTACACTATTACAAATGAGATCATGGTAATACAAGTGTAATGATTATCAAAGGTACTATTATCCATGAGGTGTCCTCACTTCAGGGGACTAAATTAATGTTTGTTAACACTGTAAAAAGGGACCACATATAACACCACATTCACACTATCCCAGGTTAACCAGACTGATAACTCGGGTTATTAAACTCAGGTTGGCTCTTGCACACATTTACTACATCCCCAGTAGAGCGTACACTGGTAGAGCTAAAACAAGCACACAATAATATAATACTCCAACACACTGCATCAAAACAAAGAACATGCCATAAAATTAGTTTTTTTTTGTCTGACAGAATAGACTGGTTGCAGCAAAAGTAATTACATAGGCGTGTTCATGGAAACTGTTGCTATCCGCCATATTTTTGGGGGCAGCTTTGCATAGCAACATATTGTTCTAAGCACTGCACTGTTGTTCCAGTGTTCTGAATGCCAAGACTCATACTGAGATAACCAACGATCAACTGCACACTGTACATATAAAGCAGATGGGTAAAAAAAAAAGTATTCAGATAGACGCCAGGAAGAGTGGCAGTACCTGGGGTATGCATATGACTAGGTCTTAAGCCACTTGCTATTTTGAGACTGTTGAGAAGACTAGTCGTAGGGGCCTAGTAAAGATGGAGACTGCTGGTACAACTAAGAAATACTGGGAAAGACTCAGGATGAAACGTTGAACCAATCAAAGCCAATGAACAGTTCATTTCGAGCATATTGAATGATACATAACCGTATGTACAAGTACTAGTCTTGCCCTGGACTGCAAGGTTGGTGGCTAAACTGTGTATGCATACATACATGCACTCTGAGTCATCACCATGGCAACTCTGCTAATACAACTGATGTAGAAACACTTATCAGTGCACGAGTCAGTGTTGTAATTCACCTACTCCTCGTTTCTAGGGTAGTACCATGCTCAGAGTGGTCATTCTTTTTTGTGGGAACAGAAAGGGAAAAAGGTCCGGTGGATCTCCATAGGCAGTTTTGCGCACTAGGATATAAACTTTTTAGAGTTGTTGATGACCAGTTCAGCCATGATAAATTAATCTTATGTTTCACAGATGTGGCAGGTTAGTGTTTTAGCAAACCCAAAAAATAAATGCAAATCACATGATCCTTTTAAAAGAGTGCTGGTATGCTTGTAGACTCTTTAATATGTGCAAGCATGTTAACAAGTGTAGTAGCAAAGGGGAGGAAATGGAGTTCCATCACATTATTTCAGAAAGACTTTAGCTTTTGCACCTGTTGAGATTAAGATACTCTAATAGAGCAGTCATATAAACTCTAACAAAACAGTCAGTTGCAACTGAAATGATTTACCGTATACGACTGTATTAAAGCTGGGCTCAAATACACGCAGGGGCTCAAATATACGCCGGGTATAACTAGGGGACTGTCATACTGTAATAAACGCTGGGGCTCATTTAAACGCCGGCGTGCTAATGACATGCACTGAAATAAATGCCGGGGTTCTAAACTCGTGTCAGCTGCTAACTAGTCTACAGTAATGTCCTGTCACCAGTGTTATGATGTCTTGTCTTGTTCGACTATGCCTTCTCTTCTGCTGATGGCCGTAGCGTATTTATTGTGGTCATAGTCATCTTTCCGCCCGACTTCCAATGTTTCACCCAGTAGAGGAGTCCAAATGGTTTTATGTACGTGATGAGCTATGGATTTTGCATTTCGTAGGTACTTGTACTGGTGGCACCTGTCATTCTCAACGAGTGGCTAATAAGAAATAAACGCCTGGGTCCAAATTAACGCCGGGTCAAAAATTATTTATAGGAAATAAACGCCCGGGCTTCTATACGGTCATATACAGTACATGTTTATTCATTTTTTGACCTGCCGTGTCACTACTAGAGGGTAAACAATCCGTGAAACATATGATTAATTTGGTATGGCCATAATGAAAAAACCATGTGCCTTTGAATGGAAGGTTATAGGCATGTTAAGGGGCCCATAAAGAGTTGTGTAGAGATAAATGACGGTCATGAGTACAGCTCAGCTAACTATATGAGAGGACCATGTGTATTTCATTTGTAGAATATTCTTAGTAAGCTAAGTGTTCCCATCATGGGATAGGTTTACACTGTAGATGCTGCGGATGATACTTGGTAACTTGTGGTTTGTGGAAGATTATCAATAGTATTGTGTGGTGACTGTTCTATTAGACTGACTGCTCTATTAGAGTATCTCGATTTTGTAAATTTATATTATTTGTGATGGTGATCAGGTGGGGTGGCCCATACCCACCATTGGATCCACCACTGTGATGGACACTTAATCCAGCTTTTTTTGGAGCCACCTGTGGTATGTTTCCCTCAAGTATCGCCGGTGTTTCCTGAACATGCATGTGTCGCACTATCCACCAATATCATTGCTCTTCCTTGCATCTATCAGGATTTGGCCTGTTAATCTCTGCCATCCATCTGATCCATTCCATTTGCATGATGTGGCAAACTGAACAACGCATTGCTCTGCAAAGCTGCCCTAAAATATGGCAGATAGCAACGATATTCATCTTAATTTCTTCTGCTGCAACCGGTCTATGTCCCAACAATATTTTACTGAGAAAGTTAGGATGATTTGTTATCAGCTATGTTATACACATTACATATGACATTGCAAACGAAGAACAGTAAGAGAAGTGTCTCTGGAATCAATCCAGGACATTTACTGCAGCATGATAGGTAGTCAGTACAGCCACAGGGAAGCAGTATTGCTCTATTGTGTATCAATACTTTGTGATGTCATTGAAAAAGTAGGACACAAAAGAGAACAAAGGTAAGCCCATGATTACAATGTACTGCGGTTAGCAAAATTAAAGCACAAAGTGATGTTGAGCAGTGAAGAAGTCAACCCCATAGTATTAAACCTCATCAAGTTATGTTTGGTTGGAGGCATCAAGCAGTCATTGCAATAGTAGAAAAAAATTTTTTTCTATTTAATTTATTGTTTTTTACTGCGACCAAAAAGTATAATATAAACAGATGATAAGGTTAGTGTGAACTATTACCATAATACGTAATGATGAACAGAGTAGCAGATATATGTACCTTGCAAACACTTCAGTGAAGGGTTGACCATGGATGTCAATATTGACGGGAACATAACACTGTATTCTCTTTCTTCACCAACCTTGTCCACACATTGTAGTATCTGTATTGGAATGATGTCATTATGGTGCACTCTAGGGGTCATGGTACTCTGTGCGTGCGTTGTGTGTGTGTGTGTGTGTTCCAGCTTATACGTAAATGTGGACACTGTGTACAGCATGTCCACTGTACATACATACATCATACAAAGTATGACAGTCCTGGTAGTAGGTATCATGAAGGTTTGGGTTTCCTTGTCCAAGATTATCACCAAAAACCAGCCCCACTTTTCCTTCACAAGTACACAAAAAAATTAGGAATTTTCAACTAGAGTAGGGACCATAGCACATCAATAAAAAGTACTGAAACAAGTTGAAGTAGTCCATGATATTATATCACCGTAAAACAATTAGAAGTGTTATATCCCTACTGTGCTCAAGATACCATAACGGAAATGCACAGTAGGGATATAACACTTCTTATTATTTACGGTGATTTAATATCATGGACTACTCCAACTTGTTTCAGTACTTTTTATCGATGTGCTATGGTCCCTACTCTAGTTGAAAATTCCTAATTTTTCGTGTACTTGTTCGTTAACTTTTTGTAAATAATTTTATTATGACCATGCATACCGCATTGGAAATGGTACCGCGCACCCCAGCTATATCAGTTACTACTAGCATTGGTACCTGCCCTACGTGCAGGATCATTTCTATAGTAACTACAATTCACAGATGAAAGGGAATCAAGCATTACTATTCAATTCATGTGAGCTTTATGCTCTAATTGAACACACAGGGACAGAGACACAGAAAAAACATGGCTATAGGGGAATGTATACTTCAGACATAAAGAAACAATAGGTGGATTAATGCTAACTAAGATATGAAGTATTAATACCAGTACTACTATGCTATCAAGTGTTAACACCAGTACTACAATGCTATCAAGTGTTAACACTAGTACTACAATGCTACACCAGCACAATGCCATCAAGAATTAACACCAGCACCACAATGCTACACCAGCACCACAATGCTACACCAGCACCACAATGCTACACCAGCACCACAATGCTACACCAGCACCACAATGCTACACCAGCACCACAATGCTACACCAGCACAATGCCATTAAGAATTAACACCAGCACCACAATGCTACACCAGCACAATGCCATCAAGTATTAACACCAGCACTGCAATGTTAAGTATTATACTATATCAATACTGACTAAGCTATTAAACACTAACAGATAAAAAGAACTTTAAATTGTGTGGTTAAAGCAATAAGTAATATGCAGTGTACAATTGGAAAGTGGATTTGAATTCCTGAAGTCATTTGCATTAGAACTTTTATAGCTAGTATGTACAACTTATCATATAGCATTATATAGCTGATCTTTGGCATTGCTTAGTAGGCATTAGTGTCAGCAAACTGGCAAATGAATAGTGTTACTTAAAGACTTTGTAATTATGTGATAGTTATGATCATACCATTACCATAGGCAAAGGAGTTTGAAAACATAGGCTAGAGTATGAATGCAACCCTTTATAGTACGTATGCAGTTGGAGATGTTACATTTACTATCATACAGTACAATTTGTAAGATTGGAAGTCGGAGCAATACCTTAGTACTCTACATGGATGATAGGCTTTACCTACGTATGGGTGGTACTTTCTCATGTAGTACACTTGTCAACAACAATAGGATGTTGTAGAAATTCCACCAGCTCTCCAGCATAGCTAGTTTTGCACTATAAAAGGCAACGTAGCTGTTGTAGTGTGCATTTTTATTGGTCAAGACACAGAGATGGCATTGAAAGAAATTGATGTGAGCAGTATCGTGAATGAATCATTAGATGCTCAAATAACTAGAGCAGTATTGTGAATGAATCATTAGATGCTCAAATAACTAGAGTTTTGGGAGATATCTCTCCTATGAAAAAGGGAAGGGGGGCATCATATTTTCATGGAGAGATACTGGATGACAATCGAAGAGTGCGGCTTTATGGTTTTGATGGAGCCATTAGAAAGAGACTTAGTGAAGAGATGGGGAATGCAGTTGTGTTGACTAACTGCCAAGTAAAGAAGGCACGCTACAGCAACGATTATGAGGTAAATATGTAGAGTTAGTATGTATTACAGATAATACTCCTTGTTCTGTGATAGGTGTTAGTTGGCAAAGGAACAACTGTTGAGAAAACTGATAAAACTTTTAATGTTGGCCTGGAGAAAGAAGATATTACAATAACGCCACTAAGTGAGCTGAACGATGTACCAGAGTACAATAAAATTAACTGTGAAGTCAAGGTCGTGCAAGTGGATGAGCCTGTATGTACATCCAGTGGTAAAATGCTACAGAATGTCATTGTGGCTGACCAAAGTGTTGTTGTCAAAATGAACTTTTGGGAAGATGACATGAAAAAAGTTGCTGCTATCAAGTCGTATCGATTTGAAAAGGTGTCTGTCAAAGAATATCGTGGACAAAAGTACTTGTCAGTCCAGGGCAATACTGTTATCACTGAAATTGAGGATGTAGATGTTGACTCGGATGTAGGTGAAGAAGCTCAAAATCTTTTCCCATGTATCATTGAGAATACTAAAGTAATTGGAGTGGTGTCACTTGAAGCTTATTTGAAATGCATCAAGTGCAATGCGAAAATTGACAGCAGCGATGATTACGATACTTGTAGGAAATGTAGCACAGCACAATGCATGAAGGAATGTGAGTCTGAAGTGGTTGCTCAGCTGATGGTAAAAAGTGGTGACAAAAGAGTTACACTGAAAGCGTTCACTACTGTTTTGGAAGAAATAGCAGAAGCTGCTGTAAACAGGCCCTTTGTACTTCTTACTGCAAGGCCTTTTACTGCCACTTACTACAGCAGTGATGAAATCATCCAGAGCATTAGCAGACCATAAACTTCACCATAAACAAAACAATCACATACTTTGTTGTAATTTAATTTGCAAATACTGATAGTGCATAATTGTCAATGATATACTTAATTTAATTTTTTTAAAAAAACATGTAAATAAGAATGAATCTTTAGTGACACTTAAGGTTATACTACTACTTGCCTTATGGCTGCCAGCTTAGCATGGGGCTAGTCTCGCGTGCCAGACGGTTTGTGTGGGGGCGGAAAATAAACCGTCTGGTCACTGTTGCACACATTCCGGGACCACTGCCGGAATGTTGGCAGAGCCAATCAGATCGCTTCGCGGACTCTGTAACGAAACAAACACTAATAATTCAAATTCTTAGTGTAATAAAGAACTGAATCTCGGCTACACAGATTACTTTTTCGAAAGTTTAACAACGCCATGGGTTTAGGATCTTTGTTTCTCTAGTACAGGGCTCTTAAAAGCATTGGTATAAGAACGATTATGGTTCACTACGGATTTGTGAAACGGCGGAATTGTAGAGGAAGACGTTCAGCAATGTTTCGAATATGTCACCAGGACAATACCAGTACAATTATCGTCTTAGTCTGCTCACAGAAGTGGTTGGAACGATTATTACATCATCCTTGGCGCAAAACAATACCATGATGTAATCTAATTGCATTCTAGTGAGTTCACGGAAAGTGTGCAACAGTGATCAGACGGTTTATTTGCCGCCCCCACACAAACCGTCTGGCACGCGAGACTAGCATGGGGCTTCCCTGATCCATGGTTTGAAGACTGCATTTAGACATTCATGTGTTTCTGGTTTTTTCTTGCATCAAGTTGAAACTCCATGAAGATATATGTACTGACGATCGGGGTTATACATGTTTTCGAATGTGGAAGCTTACTGCTTCCAATGTATTCGAATGATGACGTCAGGTGAATAGTATTGTGCAAATTATATTTAAGAATTACGTAATAAACTCCAATGGCCAATAGTTCAAAAGGTACCCAGAATGACTAAAAGGTGCACTGAAAAGGTACCTGAACGAAAAAAAAAAGTGTACTGAAAAGGTGCCCAAATCCAAAACAAAAGTTATCACAAACTAGAATTGAACCCACACCTTCTACACGTAAGGCGGCTGTCTAACCCATTCACCTACCTGTCCTACACCTGAGACTACATGTTTATTTTTGTCTTATAAAGACCCGTACAAATGGACTGAGATAGGTGTCTACTTGCGGTTTATAGAAAGAATTTAAGCCATTTTTCTTCTACACCTTCGCGTTAAAGAGTGGTAATGGACAAACGATAGCTTGCACGAACTTTTCGAAACCGTCATTGTAGAGCTGGATAATGAGCGCTTATTTAGACACAAAGACGCTTCGAAACGTACAGCGGTTCAAGAGTACATGCCTGACATCAAATGGAATGCAGACAGACGGACGGCTTTTCAGTCTTATAATATAGATCATCTGAAAAGTGAAGTATCCATTACGCTTTGTTGTCAGCTATGTTCAACCCGTTACACAGCATTTCGAATCAAGAACTGTTCGAAAAGCACCTCTACAATCCACACATACCAAAAGAAAGAAATGGTGCCGCTCGCGCCAGTTATATCAATTACCGTCTGAAAAAGTGAAGTATCCATTACGCTTTGTTGTCAGCTATGTTCAACCCGTTACACAGCATTTCAAATCAAGAACTGTTCAAAAAGCACCTCTACAATCCACGCATACCAAAAGAAAGAAATGGTGCTGCTCGCCCCAGTTATATCAATTATTGTCTGAAAAGTGAAGTATCCATTATGCTTCGCTGTAGGCTATGTTCAACCCGTTACACAGCAGTACAAATCAAGAACTGTTTGAAAAGCACTTCTGCAATCAAAATAGCCACTATGAAAAATACAGACAATTTCAGTTACGAAGGGAAGCCATCATGAGCTACCGCCAAATCAACACCTTTCGCTGTCAGCAAAGATGAATGGGACACAAAGGAGGACACTGGTAAGTCAATGAAGAATGCATTGTACATACTGCGGTAGGCCAAAAGGCACCTGTCAGGCCGAAGCAACGTCGAACGGTGAAAAAATCAAGCCCGTAGCCTTAGCTGATATCGAGTTACGCTTGTCTGAAGGCATCAGTCAGTAGAAAATTCTGTCGAATAAAATTTTTTTTAATTTCCATAAAATTCCATAGCAACTTGTTGAAAGTGTTTCGGGTCGATCTTTTACCCAACCAATACTGCCTCATCGTTGTCAGCAAAATTGAGGCTGGTTTTTGGGTGATATTATTTCGTGGACTACGCCTACTGCTTTGTGGTCCCTACTGAGGTACTCTAGTTCTTGTACTGTTCTTCACTTGTAATGCTGTATGCTGGATGGAACATAGCTGGAACTGAAGTGAAATGGCTACTATGCAATTGATAGTTGGGGTGTACGTCTTGTACTGTTCTTTGCTTGCAATGCCATATAACAGGTGCAAGGAATGGAGACTTCACATATCAGTCATTGATAACTGGGGTGTACGTTCAGTCATGTGATTAATGTAATTCTTTCTTTTGATGTGGTATGGACATATATTATTCTGACTGTGTCATTTGCTAAAGTGTATGTGGAAAGCTTACACTAGTCCAAATACCAATGTGATTGCTCCATTAGAGTTTGATAATTCTCTGAAGAAATATGTGAATACAAACTTTGATGTGCTGAAATTTTTACCTGTTGAAGATTTTGAGGCAAATACTGTACAATGTCTCTTAGCTAGTTATTTACATGTTATCATGAGGTATATTACAATTCCCTGTAACATATTGTTTAGGTTAAACCACTACTATAACATGTACATATGTTACTATAAACATGTACTGTATGGTACATATGTAATATTTCAAGCTGGGTACATACATGTATATATCATACAGTACAATAGTACTGTATAGTAGGGACGATGAAGGTGTGGGCGTGGTCCATGAAGAAAAATCTACCCAAAATCATCTTCAGAAATCCTTCACGGCCATTTCACAGTATTGGTCAGGTATAAACAAGCTCAAATGTGTCTTCAGAATGACCCGAAACGTTTCCAACAAGGCACTACGAAATTAAAAAAATAATTATTTTAGCGAATTTTCTACTGCCTCACTGCCTCACTGATGCGTTCAGTCAAGCGTAGCGGAAAACTGGCTACAGCTACAGCCTTGCTTCTTTGGTGGAAACGCTTTGAATTTTGTGGAGAAAAAACCTTTCACAATATTAAATACCTACGATGTGTGCGCTACTGTCTTACTGGTTTATCTTTGATCCTTCTTTATCGTGGCAATCTCTCATGCATACAGCTTCCATCAAAGCATGCACACCACAGCGCCCCAACATATTGGAATAAACGTGTAGCATAATTGTAGCAAGCACATGATTTTAATGTTGGGATACACCTCGGATATGCTGCTGCCTGTTCAACATTGCCACTACACGCGTAAGGATTAGAGTGTTTGCTTTGGTTTGAAGGTGGTTTCTTTTCCGAGTTTAAAAACCGGTTGTATATGACGCCTCTCTACAGACTCTATGGGTAGCTAGCTTTCCCAGAGCACTTTTCAGGCGTACTACAACTGAAAAACACCATAGTAGGCCTCATAGGCTCGCGTATCTCGTCATCTAGAAAGTGGGCGTGACCCATACTTACGCGAACTAAAAGTAAGAGCAGCCCTGAGGCTCTGTTGAGAGAATTAGTGGAAAATAATACTGTAGACACAGTTGAAAAGACACTTCTGTGGGTAGTGTGTTGTTTAAAGCAGTTTGTTAAAAATCCGCATCCTTAGGAACGTTTAGCTGTGCATTTCGAGAATTGCAGAGAGGGGGAATTACTAAATACAGTTATTCAATAAAAATTTACAAAAAAAGTACACAAATAAGTGCAAGAAAAAATTAGGAATTTTCCATGAGTAGGGACTGCAGCAATAGAAAGCACTGAAACAAGCCGCTGAGACAAAACACAACTGAATGATTGCATTTTAATCCCTACTTTAACCTGCTATGATCTATGGTTAAAGTAGGGATTAAAATGCAATCATTCAGTTGTGTTTTGTCTCAGCGGCTTGTTTCAGTGCTTGCAGTCCCTACTCATATGGAAAATTCCTAACTTTTTCTTGCACTTGTTTATATATATACGTATACACACACTTCACCTCCTCATAGCAATGTGGGTAGTTGCCAGTTTTACACGTATCGTGAGGTGAATAACAGCATTGGGTAACCATGGAGACCATCAGCATCATACAGTACCAAGACCACATAATCTCCACCATTTCCCTAGCAACAGGATGGATACTAATGCTACCTCTTGCATGCTCAGATAGTCCATTAATAGTATTACTACTTACAAGTGTTCAGCTGTATCATGTGATCAAGTCAATAAGTGATCTGGTGATTACTTTGCACTGCACACCAGCCCCACCTACAAAATAACCAATCACAATACACCAAACTAATAAATACATATACCATACCTTGTTATACAAGGAATCAAAAAAATTAATAAATCTCCTACTGTACTAGCTCCAGTTTGTAACACAAAGCCAAAGTGGCAACAGAGCTCAAGACAATCTGCAAAAATCATCAGCGAAAAGACAAAAATAGTTAGAAGCAATTGAGTGATAAAATCTACGTAGCAATACTCACCTGTCAACAGATGCCAGAAAATGTAAACCAAGTTATTGACTTGAATGTGTTCTAGGAACTAGAAATTCCCTGCCACCCAGGAAGTGAAGGGGATGGATGACTATACAACACAACAGATATCCATACACTGTATAACACTATAACATGTACACTTTACACACAAGTACTACTACATATATTTCTCACCTTCAGTGTATCCTTCACACAGTCACTCAAACTTCAGATTAAGACAATTGTTATATTCTACAGTGTTTGGACTAGAGAAGAAAACACACTGGAATGAAATAGAGTAGAAAGTACATAACTGCTTGTTATATGATATTATCCTAATACAACAGTCTTGACAATAGATAACAAACACCTTGACTATGTACTGAAATGTTAGCAAAGATATTTTATGTATTATTATATTTACACACCTAACACACAGAGTAAGTACGACACATGTACGTCATGAACCAGTTCAAACATCTTGTTTGTCTGCTATAGACATCAGTTTGACAAGTCACAAGTTACTATAGTTGTAGTGAGCCTTACAAATTAAGCTATCGTACAAGACCTTGTATTAAGGTACCTACACAGTGAACCAGCACTGGTACACCTGTACACTACTTAGATCAAGTATTATCAGTCAACCCCTCCTGAGGCGGTCTAGTAATCCACAGGAAGCTGTAGCATGTCTCAAAAGCAAAGTGCTCACACCCAAAGCCACTGTATGCTAAACAATTCAACCATATAATATTTTTATAGTGTACATGTGACTGTACCAGGCAACAGTTGAATGGATAGAGCTGACATTGATAATGTTTATTCTGTCCCTACTGGCTGGCAACAGCTAGTATGGGTTGGTAGTCACGGCTACTGTAGTAATCTCTCACATGTTGTATCCTGTAATAATTATAGCCACAGACATGATGGCTATAGGAGGGTTGGTCACTCAAAACCACAGATCAATAATCTTATTTCTTTGTTAGTGTTGAGTTGTTACAAGCCATTGCTTACAAATGTTACAGTAAATTTAAAATCAACAATAACACTTTTACACCTACAGTCAAGAGCATCAGAACCCCTCTCCTGCACACTTTTGGGGCCAGATAACAATCAGCCAAAGCTATACACACGCACAGAAATATATTTTCATGCAAGAAGCCACACAACACAACACAGTAGCACACTGTCCCTTGTGGCATTACCAGTCCACCACAACTGTCAAGCCATTCACTGTATTAAACCCAAAAGTGCCTGTAATTTCATTTCTGTTTAGTCTTTCCACGTGATACCACATTTACCCGTAGACCATGGCGGTACAGTGAAAAGTTTAAACAATGGAAACAGAGCCACACATTATAGATTTAGCTCTAATTGAGGGTGGTAACAGATCTAAGAGGGGAGTCTCACTGTAGTGTGCCAGTGTACGGGAGTTGTTGACTATCAACAATTAAACCAGAAAGTATGTGTACATGATGAAGACTATTTATCAAGTAGACATACAAGGACACTGAAAATGAAAGTGGCCAACAGTCAGTGAATGCAGTGTGGTATTCAAGTGATCTACACACAGTTTGGGAACACCTACTAGAGCAGACATCTCAGTTCCTTCAAGGTATGATGTTTCACTTTGCAGACAATCATTAATGTTGTAATTCTTGTAGTGTGCATTACACATAAAGGGAAGACCATGATGTCTCACATGATATATACATGCATCTAGCATATGCAGCAGATGTAGAGGAGTATAGCAGCCATTAGCAGGATACGGATTGAAGAGATACAGAGCTATGCAGTGTAGCTGTAGGGTTATTAGCTAGTGATAACACACTTCACAACACCTTTATATAAATGCATCTATAAACTGAGGTACAGGAGACTTACTATCAATGGGGGCCCCAATATGTCTGAATGGTGTTGATCAGTTTGTGGTTGGTTAGCTTTAGCCCTCACACTCTTAACATTCAGGGACATGTATGATTATCAGGTGAATTTATTTGTGTCTCTTGATTTCAGATGTATTCACACTGCTAACAGAAAAGTGACAATGGATAAAAGTCTCAATTCACACTACACTGGTTCCTTATAAACTCACTTGTATGATAGTATGTACATGGTGTGAATGTGTGCTCCTATACATACCAGTGTAAAGGGGAGATGACAATGGTTGCACAGCAGGATCCTATACAGTACAGTACATTATACAAGACAGTTGGCAGTTACAAAAATATTTCACTGGTGATATCGCATGAAAAACAGTAATTTCATAATTAGTAAATACATGTAGCTTTTAATTATCTAGTTATGTCGCTATAATATGCACTGTAAGGAAGTGCTATTCGAACAAACCACTTTATATACAATATATTTTACACACAAAAGTATCTTCTCAATTTTTACATAGTTTGTCAGGCTATTCCTTTGCAAGGGTGTATCCATTCACTGGACTGGACTACTGGACTGAAATACTGGACTGGCATATTTTTGGTTTTGCACATTCTGTGGTTGAAATTTATTAAGTCTCACAAGCCAAGGGTCCTGAGGGAACCTACAGCCCACTACCAAATGCTGAATATGAGCAGTGGAGTATGCGATAACTGTCTTTTAATAATTTCACTGTGATTTATTATGTCCTACAACACTTATTCCCTACCCTGGTGTATAGTAATGCTGTAGGGAATGTATATCAGCAATAATTAACCAGCAATCAACTCGCCAGTTGACAAGATATCCTTAGTGCGAGCTCAAGAAGCAAGCTATATAATTAAAGGCTTACCAATTAGAATTTTTTTCAGCATGTGCTTAATTATAATCATTGCGTCCCGTGGCACAGAAAACAAGTCCGTCCATGTTAGCTCAATTCCTGAGCTCACACTAAGGATATCTTGTAGGATATTGTCAATTGGCAAGTCGATCGCTAGTTAACTATTGCTGATATACATTCCCTACAGCATTACTGTACACCAGGGTAGAGAATAAGTGTTGTAGGACATAATAAATTACAGCGAAAATATTAAAAGACAGTTATCGCATGCTCTACTGCTCATATTCAGCATTTAGTAGTGGGCTGTAGGTTCCCTCAGGACCCTTGACTTGTGAGACTCAATAAATTTTAACCACAAAATGTGCAAAAACCAAAAATATACCAGTCCAGTAGTCCAGTGTCCAGTAGTCCAGTCCAGTGAATGGATACACCCGCTATTCCTGGTAGTCTATGAAGGCTGTACCATTGCTTTTCAGTGGGTATAAGTAATCACTAGACTGGACTACTGGACTGGAACACTGGACTGAGGTTTTTACATATTCTGAAATTGGTTTTGTTGAATCTTGCTAGCTAAAGGCCTTCAGAGAACTTGCAGTCTGCTACTAAAATGATGACTGTGAGGAGTGGAGTAAGCAAAAACTGACTTCTGGTGATTTTACTATTTGTTATGTACATACACCCGTACTCCTTATGCTGCAGGGGAATGTGCTACATGTAGTTATGGTTAACTAACGATATGTCTTGGAGATATTAGCAAGCTCATACAATAATAAATTTGGTCACATATTATAGTATGCCAACCAGCACATGTAAGAACTAATCATGATAGCAGAAAAACCCTACAGTTGTGTAATGAGTTTGTATATTGCATGTGGGAACAAATTTGGCTACAATAGATTGTCCTAGGAAGGGTAGGTTGTGTCCCAGTGATCTGAGCTATAGTATTTAGTTCAAGGATACAAATAGGTAACACAAATATAGTAAAATGATTTTCAGTTAGCTGTTGCCATAATTAAAATACAATACACTAAGAAGTGTATAAGTGTTGTAGAGCATAACAAGTAGTGAAATCACTAGAGGTCAGTTTTTGCTTACTCCACTCCACACACTCATCATTTTAGTAGCAGACTGCAAGGTTTCTGAAGGTCCTTAGCTAGCAAGACTCAATAAAACCAACCTCAGAATGTGTAAAAAAAAAAAATGTCAGTCCAGTAGTCCAGTCTCGACAGTGATTAGTTACACCCTTTTCAGTTGTTAAACATCTGCAAAACCCAAACAGAAGGTATTTCACAGTCTGAGACAAACCACCACACCCATACTTAAAATCGCCAAAAAGAAACCACCTCAGAGCAAAGTTTACCTGTATGAACTGTTAATACAGGCTTCATCTAGTTTTATTTGTACATGCAGGCTTCTTTTATAGCATTTAACTCACATTGGTGCATACAAACAAGTTTACATAGGCAAGCATGCATGCACGCACACACACATACACTTTTTGGAAAACGATTTCAGTCAACCAGGCATGTTATTCCTGTGTTTATGTCAGTACTTCAGAAACAGTGAGGAATGTTGTAAGTATCAATAAAGATCACTTCTAGAAATTCCCCACACAATACTCTACACCAGCTGATACATGGTTTGCTATACAAATATCATATAAGCAAGTTCAACCCTACAAAGCAGTAGGGTTCAACCCGGGTTGAGCTTGGTAAAAGTGAGTTGCAGTTAATGTCTGTGAGTGGCTGTGGGTCTGCAAGTTCAAGCTGTCACTACGGTAACCTGCCTTTTATTATTAAAGTGGTCAACCTTAATTACATTTTTTGGTTCTTTGTATTTAGTATCACCAATGTGTTAAATGTATTCCCAGGAACTAAACAATGACTTGTTATTGTACAGTGATTACCAGAGGTGTTTATGTTCTACCTCTAGCAAATTTGTATGTGCTCAATAAACCACAACTCACAAAGCGAGTTTAGGTCAGTACTGTACTTCAGAAACAGTACGGACTGTTGTAAGTATCAATAAAGATCACTTCTAGAAATCCCTCACACAATACTCTACACCAGCTGATACATGGTTTGCTATACAGCCAAGTATTCCCCAAAATTTAGCAGTTAAGTTGATTTAAGCCAGTTCAACCCCACAAAGTAGTAGGATTCAACCTAGGTTGAACTCAATTACAAAAAGCCCCAAATGATTTTTCTCTCTCAAACATTTTATAGTTCACATTACATCAAACTTACTGTCATGGACAACATGAAGGAACTCTCTTCTTTTTATCCAGCTCCACAGTATCATAGAACAGGTCCATTAACACTGTCTCCCCAGAACCTGTACAAGATACAGTAATCACTATGAGGCTGGCTATAGTAATTTGTGAGAAGCATATCACCAACATGTATACACATATTATATGTACTGTGTGTATGCGTGTACTACGTGTGTAGTATTATATGGGACTTGTACCATGGTGCGTGGGCAGATCAAAGTGTGCCACCATGGTATAACTAAGATACACCACTGGTTGTTAGTTAGGCCTGCTTAGCTGGCAGTTTGAACACGAGTCAAAGTGAGGTGTCATTGACACAGCACCAGGTAAGCAAATATAGTTGGCTTCGTGCTAAGTACTGCAGGAGCAAAGGAATGAATCTATGCTTCAACCATAGCTTTAACTAGTTTCTATTGCTACAGCGCACTACTAATACCAGGTAGACTAGTACACATGGATACACGTGTTTACGTAACTTTCTTCTAATAAATTAGTGCATGCACGACTTGTGACTTGTAAGGAAGAGGAGTAGCAGCAGTAATACAAGAGAGAATGGGTTTAAGGAGCTATTTTCAGCACAACCCGTGAGTCCAGTCTGCCAGTGTGGTGAGTCATGGTACAAGCCAGTTATATCACGTTTACTCGTATGATATCATAGTTATTAACACTCGTCCTCGGCTTCGCCTCGGACTCGTGTAATAACTACAATATCATACCCATACCGTGCTATAACTAGAACATGTAGAATTGTTATGTAGTCAATAAATGATATGATAGCAGCACTCACTTACACTGCCATTGACATACAGTACATAAAACACATTTGATTTTTCTGTTAACATCACATCAGTAAAACCCAGAATTTAAAGTGTAATGTGTATAAAATAGGAAGTGAAGAATATATGTGCTTGTGCATGCACACACACATGCGTGCGCATGCTATACATAAAGATGATATAACCACACAATACACATCGTAATGCCAAAGACTCGCATATGCAGTATGACCGCATGATGAAATTAATGTGCACAGAATTTCACTCTAGAATTCCACAATTCTGCATTTTATCAAGAGCACATAATAATATTATTATGTACTCTTGATTTTATCAATAGCCCAAATACTCAACATTATGGATACATACGTATACAATTAATCTAGACACTTGTGTAGTTAAGGTCCCAATGTATGTTGTACGTAATACATACACTACGCAAACCTTGATATCTGGGACACTAGTTGGATCAGCCAAGTGTCCAGTCCAGTGATTAGTAACACTCTGTGATGTACAGCTGTATACTGTACGTATGTGACCGGACCTGCAAAAACCCAACATAATCATGTATTCTTCAAATTCTATATATACATGTATGTACTACATACTAACTACTTGTGATGTACATGCTGTGGTGAAGTTTCAGCCTTGTATGCTAAGAAATAGCTCTGCACAGTAGCAACAATTAACAGAAAGATTCATTTATACAGCAAGTATAGACAGGTACATACTAAAGCAGTGAATATGTTCCTATTAGTCTACTGAAATGACACAAAGATTTTCGAACTCCTCTTAAGTGGGCAAATACATGTAAGATGATATTCACCATTAGAAGCTTTCTTCACAAAGAACAAAAAAAATTAAAATTGTACTGTATTTTAAACAATATGCTTGTATTTTACCCATTCTAAGGTGTAACAATGCTTTATACTGTAAAATTAAGTGTGCACAATCATGTTGGGATTTTGCAGATGATGGTTCTGTTACATATTCAAGGTTGTAACAATACTTACAGACCTGATGGTTACAAGAGGGCTTCTCGATCACAACTACTGTGTAAACCCAACATGATATACTTAATGACAGCATATTGGAAGGGAACCAGTATGATCCTTCCTATATGGTAGTATGAACCATTACCATAACATGAACTATATACCAGTGTATGTTATCACACAGATCTTACCTTCACATCATACTATCCACACTGGTTCACATGAACTCACTCATACATGCTTTGTTGATGGATATGTGAAGAAAGAGGGCTCCTGTACATAACATCATAGCATAATATGTGACACATACTGTAGTCTAGCGTGCCAGACAGTTTGTGTGGGGGTAGAAAATAAACAGTCTGGACACTGTTACATACTTTCCATGAACACAATTAGTTTACATCATGATACTGTTGTGTGTTAAGGATGATGAAATAACCATGTCAGTCACCTCTGTGAGTAGACTGAGACGAAAATTGTACTGGTAATGTCTCGGTGATGTATTTGAAACATTGTTGAAGGTCTTCCTCAACAGTTCTGCCATTTAACAAATAAGTAATGAACCATATTCTTTCCTTTACCAATTCTGTTAAGAGCTCTGTACTGGGGGAACAAAGATCCTAAGCCCATGGCATTGACAAACATTTGTAAAAAAAATCCTTTATTACATGAGTAACTGGTGTTTGTTTTGTGATAGAGTGTGATCTGATTCACGCTGCCAACATTCTGGCAGTGGTTGTTTATTCGATTCCCCCCCCACACACACACACACACAAACTGTCTGGCATGTAAGCAGCAGTAGCACGAGTATACCACAGTTTACTGATAATAGTTTTGTTGCTACGAATTTGTTAAGTAGTCTTTGAGAATTTGTTAAGTAGTCTCCGATCCTATCAGCCTGTAAATACAAACATTAACATGTCTGTTTCTGTTGCTTCAGACAAAGGAATAGCACTAAAACTTTGTGGAATAATGTTATTGAGAGTAACGTGAGTATAATAAACACACTTCACAGTACTAGATACACCACCAAACAATTAGAGTACCTATTGGTGGGGAAAGTAGTGACCAAACACCTCCAGGATGTAGTCTCATGATGGATCAGTCACCTCAACATCTCATTTCTTACTACAATGAGACAATTACAGTAAGATAACAACATAAGTTGTGTAATAGTCTGTTAGCCATAACTGAAGTCGTATATCTATAACTGGATTTTAGAAAACCAATCGAAATCACAAATTAGATAAATAGTTTTAGTCATTATAACTTGCCAAGGGAAGTATGTAAACATGCACAATTTTCTTTCAGACTACTTCCACTACTTATAGCTGCTTGTAAAGTTTCCCGCTAAATAAGATAGAAAATCTGAGCAGTTAGTAGCATCACCAGTGCTCACAAAGGATTGTGCTGGCTCCTTGTGACTGATATGCAGCAAAAATCACACAGAAAATGCTTGTCCAACTATACGAGTCCATCCACCTGATTCTCATGAAGCCAGGTCCTTCACAAAGCCAGTAACCACCATTCGAGCTTGCCACGCTACCCAGTGTAAAAATTAGTTTGAGTAATGCTGAGGGTCAAAACCAATAGACTGGTAGTGTATAGCCATCCACTGGTGGTGTTAGTTTGAATATTTCCTGATGTGCGCTTTTGGATTGGTTTAGTAAAATCCAGTCACAAATGATATAACCTGTGAAACATGATAGATACCTCAGATTTCAGGCTACATTTGGAAAGAGCAGTGAATGATGATTTAAATGAGCTATAGCAGAAGGAAATCCGCATCATTTTGATGTTGAAAATCAATTCAATAATAACGGAACACTCTAATGGCACTTCAGCCTCTTCACACCATCACTGCATCAGTGTTACGATTGATTGATTGATTGATTGATTGATTTATAAAGCTCCTGACAGTCGGCATGGCCGTTCTTCCCTGATCAGAGCTAGTTACATACATATATACATACATACATACATACATACATACATAGTCATACATACATACAGTCATACATACATACATACAGTCATACATACATACAGTCATACATACATCATGCGTACATACATATATATACACATACACAATATTAGACAAAACACAACGGCATACGTCAAATACAATAACACAAAATTAGCTACTTTGTCACAAGACACATAAAAGGTAGGTTCACACACTCTCCTTAAAATCATCAAATTGGAACAACTCTGCAAGATAGTTTGGTGTTCCGTGATTATGAAGCACAACAATGTCCGTTTTTGTAGCAAACTTAAGATTAGATTATCCCTTTGTCACAACAAATGGGTGCACAAAAGGCATGTAGTCTGTTAACGTGCTCCCCACGCAAAGTACATACACACATACACGAGAACAATTGCAAGTCCTTCATAATCACATATGATTACAATACATGACAATTCTTCGTACGTAACTTAATCACATAATACTCAAAACCATGCCAGCTATAGCATATAAGTACTGAGTATTATCGTACCACAACCTCTCACTATACCTTTAGCTCCTGTTGAGTTGTTTAGCCCAGAGTTGTTTGGGGTGCGCTAAAAAGAAGAATCTGGAGCATGCGCACAAGCAGCAAGACTACAACTAGGCTCAGTTCGAGGCTCAGTTAAACATTTTAATAGGTATGCATTAACAGTTGTAAGCCATAGAATTCAATTCTGCTATTTTTCTAGAAATCAACTTGTTACAGAGCGAGAGGAAGCAAAAGTGTTGAGATTAGCTGAAAAGGTCACAGTGGACCCTGAGTTGGGCGTTTCCACATTTCCTCGGTCACTTCCAAGATATATAACAAAAGAGTCAGTTTGATTGTGCTGAATGTGCTTTTTGAAATTCGCTACGTGGACTAGCCACACCCACGTAGCACAAACAACCTGGTTTCCTGCAAAAATGGCGGATCTGCCGACGAGCGTTGAGGATACATCCCATGTAGAAGAGAAGACCGTACACCAGAAAAGGTTACCAACTGAGGTAACATTGATTAAGTTGTGTTGATAGAGTATATGTCGCATAATTATGTGACATAGCTATATAGTCAATATGAGATATAGCTAGCTAGTTATACATAAGTAGATACAGTTATATGGTCTAGCCAGCATTAAGAGTTACCATCAATTGTCGGGCTCAATTTCCTAGAAGTGCAGTGATACTTGACACTATACAAAATTTTCTTGGCTGGGAATTGCAGCCAGGGGAGGCGTGGCCACCTTATAGTTTATGTAGCTAATAATGTAACAAAAGTTTTATATTTGTAGTTTACGTTTTTTCCTTAGTGTACATTATTTTCCTAACTTTGCCATGTCCACACAGCTAAATCTCCTTATGGAGTTTGGTTGAGGTCGTACAAGACTAAGGTCTCATCTTAAAAGTTGTAATGTTTCCTCACTTAATCATGATGGTTCTCTTGTAATCTTTTGTACGATTAAAGCTACATTATAATGCATGGATTCCGTTTGTTTGGGTAGCTGTAAAGCCACCATCCAAAATTATCAATGCTTAAGTTCATGTGTATTCAGACACCATCTTCCTGTATCCTTCCCATGCAATTTGTGATGTAGTATAGATTAGATTTTTAGCTCCTTTTCCCAGAAGTGGTAAAGTGATCAACTACCATGATCGGACACCCAATATATTTTTAGACTGCACTATATAGATAGCTATATGTAGCAAACAAGTATACATCACCAGTCAGTTCATCCTGATCAACTGGGTCTGAAATATCCAGATTAGATCATGTGTGAGATTATGTGGAAGTAGCACTGCTACAGCCCAGCTTCTTTCATTAAACACACCCACATATTAGGATTAGGTGTAACTGCCTTTAGGCATACATGGAGCCACGCCCATTTATGAGTAATAATTGAAACCATCACTAATAATAATACTGAGAAAAATATTATACATTACAAAGAAAAATTAAGGATTTAAGTTCAATTAGGGACCATAGGAAAAAAGCAGGGAAACAAGGAAAGTTGCTTACACTTGCTGATATACTAGTGGACATTTAATCCCTAATTCAGTGCAGTGGCGTAACTAAACCCGGGCCTACCCGGGCGCAGGCCCGGGTGTCAGCAATCAAATCACGTCCACGGAATTAGCAATAGAGTAGTAGAAAGACTATTTCACCGAATAATTGATCAAGACCTTGACAACAGCACACATTTTTGGCTGCAAAATAGCTATATTACCTCTTGTTATTGTGAAATCACTTCAAACTGCCAGGTTATCGGTATAAGCCTCTAGAAATAATTATCGTTTCGATAATTCGACTACTTTAATAGCTTTACTTGTGAATATGACATCAGTCAACTGGGCCCTGGTGTCAGTACAAGTCTAGTTACACCACTATACTTTCCTTGTACTTGTTTGACATTATAATGACTGGTGAACCCGCATCAAAAGAAAGGATGGCAGCAAAGGTAATGTTTTCATCCGAATGCAATCCCCAACTATCAATTACTGACTTTAAAGTGAAATGGCCAATACACTTCACTTTCAGCAATGCCATTTCATAGCATTACAAAAGAAGAACAGTAGGAGAAGTGCATCCAGTCACCATGGAAAATATGGACGATTCTTATTTACAAATGTAGGGAAGCCATCGAGCTACTGTGAATAGACACTTTGGGCTGTAAGCAAAAAGAAAATGGACACAAAGGAGGACAAAGGTAAGTCCATAATGCATACATTGTACGCTTGGTAGATACCTGTAAATTTGTGATAGGTTCACTACACCACGTGTATTAATGTGACCTTGGTTGATTAATAACAATCGAGCACCAAGACCACACCTCTTAACAATCTATTTACTCAATCACGATGACACATCCCTTAGTATTGGTCTAGCTGTATAGCACAATGAAAGCATGAAAATTGACACCCTCAGTATTTGAAAGGCTGACTCGTGATACTCTAATGTAGCATTCCCCCTAACAGAACAGTATTAGCTGTATGATATAACAAAAAAATCAAACAAACTAGTATATTAGAAATTATTAATTTAAAAATGAAGTAGGGATTCAAGCAATAAAAAGTAGTGAACCAAGCAATGAATGATGGTGTTATAGCATAGCTTGGTAGGAAAATCCCTAGTGTAAACAACCAATTATTGTCAGTCACCTATTATCGTCACAAAATTTTAAAAATAAAACCGGTTGCATTTACAATAGATATCTCGGAATTTGGATATCTTGCCTAGACAAAGCAAGGTAAATCTAGATTATTTTCCATTCTTTTCTACAAATATGTCTCTTTTTTGTCCCTATAGTTGAAGTACGTGGGCTGATACTGTGAAGTGACCTTACAAGAGACAAAAGTTTAGATGGTTTGAGCAAACAGAAAGAAGGCCATGTGGGAAGCCTCGAATCAGATCCTCACCAGCACTGGTAGTCACCAGTCCTTCAAAGAATCAAAGAATACGGACAGAAAAACAATTTAACTCCACCTATAAAGTCATTGATGGTAGTAGGAATGGATCTAGTGCTGCACGTGAGTGTGTTGTGTCAAGAATGACACTTCAAGATGGAATTTTGGAAGGGTAGTGAGGCATGGCAGTAATCCTTGACCCCAGCCATACTTGAACCAACCTGAGAAGAGCAGTGTTTTAGTGGGTACAACTACAGTTGGTTATAACAGGAGCCAAAAGCTGGTTGTACTTTTTGGATGGAGAGATCTGTGAAAGAAACAAAGCTTGTTAACTGAAGAACCAGCCAAAGAAAAAGATAGCAGAAGTACCTGCATGACATAAGTAACACAGTGGGTGGATGCATAATGGGCGAAGAAAAATCTAGTAGAGGGTCACTGCAGTTAACAGCAGACAGCTGATTACTTCTTTTGATTACCACAATCCAACAGTTACATGGTAAAGCAGATGAGTAGTAATACCTGCAGATCTAGCTTGTTTGCTGTAGAAATAGATAGCCACACACAATCACCTGCCTTAAACTATCGAGTATTGTATAATTTTTCTTTTGTCTAGTGGCTACTTCTGCAAGGTTGGTATTTGCAAAATCATTCATTTCTGCAAGTTTTGCACCAAGATGTGCTTGATGGGAATCAGGAGTAAAAGCATGAGTCTTAGCGAACAATGCCATCTTGGGAGCTCATTCATACATCAATTTAAAGGGAGACATGCCTGTTGAAGAATGCACTGCTGTGTGATAGGCCTAAAGCACCAGTGGTAGATACTTTTCCCAGTCCTCTTTGGTGTCCACATTACAGCATAGCATTTGCTAAAGTGTGATGTTAAACTGCTCTACCATACCATCCCCTTGAGGATGATTAGCTGTGGTGTGGGATTTGCTGGCTCCAAACACTTCTAGCATGTGCTTCAATAGTGCACTTTCAAAATTGTGTCTGTGGTTGGAATGAACAATCTCGTGGGATACCCATTACTGAAAACAATCTCACAAGTTCAGACACAATGTGCCGAGCAGTTTGATCAGGCATGGGAATTGCCTCTTCCCATTTTGTAAAGTAATATCCTGTACTACTAGGATGTATCGGTTATTTTTAATGGACAGGGGTTCCTCTAAAATATTAATAACAATCATCTGCTTACTAATTGAAACAAATGTCATTGTGGTTTGTACTGGTGCTGCTGGCTTAGACTGGTTGCATTTGACACATTGCTGACAATACGTCCCTGGCCATGTAAACCCAGTGGGCTGTCAAAGCCTGTGTAGAGTCTTATCAAATCCAAGGTGATCTGAACTACGTTTATCATGGTGATGCTGAAAAGTCTCTGGTTGTAGACTATACAGTAATGCTGATACCATAACAGTGTCAGTCAATAGGTCTGGGGCATAACGGCAGCATACCACCCCATCGACCAAAAGAAGCTAGGGCCACAGTTGTCTGTATTGGTGTAGAGGAGACTGATTCCATTGCTTGTCTTTGTGACACAAAGTGGAGGTTTCAAGAGCCTGTGAGTGCTGCTTGGTGATTGGATCCTGTTGTTGGTGCAACAACTCTGGGGAATACATTATAATAGTGACTGCTGCAATCTCTGCATGTCTGGTTTAATTCTGCAGGAAAGAGCATCCGCATTGAGATTCAAAGAGCCCCTACAATGATTTTTGTCAAAATCAAATTCTTGCATTTTCAAGGTCCACTGGCAGAGCATACCCTCCATCTATTGTGCAGACAGCCACTGGAGTAGGGCATGATCAGTGACTGACTGAAACTTGCGTCTTAATGAATAGTGACGTAAGTGAGTAGATAGCAGCAAGACATTCCTTCTGAATGATGCTATACCCAGAGGATAAAAAACAACACAAGGCTCATATACAACAAGTATTTCAATTATTGTCCGATGCTGGCCTCACCCTCAGGGGCAACAAATGTTTTGAGGTAAATCCCTAGTTAACTACTTGGGTCATGTGTTTACTGCTGCAGGTATCACCCTCAATAACACAGAGATACAGGCAGTTCATGATTAGCCAACTCCAATGAATGCTACAGCACTGCAGCAGTTTTTGGATCTGGAATCATATTATTGGCACTACATATCTGGTTTCTCTGCTATAGCAGCACCTCTGAATGGGTTGACACAAAAGAGTATCACATACACCTGGACAGCTGCTAGTGCTGATGTCTTTTAAGCACTGAAAACATCTCTGACCCAGGAACTTATTCTGACTTACCCCAACTTAAATTCTAATGCTGCATCACTTGTCATGCGAACAGATGCTAGTACTGAGTGGCCGGGAGCAGTACTGGAACAAGACAGCCCTGTGATAGCATATGTAAGTCATACCCTAACAAAAGCAGAACATAACTAGTGGCAACTAGTGGCTCTTGGAGTATTTCTAAATAAAGATTCATACTTTCATACTTATGCACTAATGGTGTCAATGACAAAGGAATAAGCTCTGGAAACTCGAAGGAAGGTAGTTTATCAAACTGCAGAACAGTGCAATATACTAAGCTTGGGGCATGGTAGATTAGAGTACCTTGTCTTCTACAGAGCTAGATTGTTCAGGGGTATGGCCTCAGCACATGTACAGGTTATTAGAGGTGTAGTGATATGTTCTGATACTTAATGGGGGTGTGTCCCATTGCAATCGCTTTATGGTCCCAGCTTCACTGCTACCTGATACGTAATAGTTAGACTTCACACCACAGGGGTCTAAGTAATTTAGTAACCCGATGGTCCTGTGTCGTGGTGCCTGAGCAAAGGCGCTACTACAGAGCCTGAGGGTTACTAAATTATGTACTTAGACCCCACTGGTCTGAAGTTTAACTTATTTACCCCCTGTATGTAGTTATTGTACCTTAACACTGTTGACAGCTGCTTGTAACAGAGAAATGTTTGCATGTTCGAGGCTACCTAGGTCCAGTCATGGATTTTTTCTCCTTCTTGCAACTTTTCAAACACACCTTATGTAGCTAGTGTATTTGTATCTAGTGTCTTTGAGCAGGCTGTAGGACCAGGTGTCCTACAGACCTTCAGCACTTGTGCTGTAAAGCTTTAATAAATAAATAAATAAAAATGTATCATTAATTAGTAGAAACAAGCTATCACTCTACCTGTAACAACAGTCATGGGTTTAAAATTAATTGATGGGTTGTCAGCGCTACCAGTGCAGGTGCGTGTAATAAATATGAAAAGGGTCTAAATAAACATGAAAAGGATTTAAGTAACTTAGACACCTCCAATATCCACCAAATCCACCACAAAAAGGGTCTAATACCAAGTATGCTGTAGTCAAGTAAGCACCTCAAATAGTGTTGTGGTGTTTAACTACTTCCTTCAAGGGAATTGTTGATATAGAAAACTATTGGTTTTGCTGGAAGGAAGAAGAAGACAGCTAGCTATCGCTTGCATGTGAAGTTGTGAACAACAACAGTTAATTAAGACACATAGTAGTGTGTCATATGTTCAAGTAATGTGGTACTCCACACCATGGATATACAGGTGTATTGAGAGGAAGAAAGAACAATTTTCACATATGTGATCCAGTCTGAGAAAACCGGTCTTATCGCCCATGTCAGCAGATTCGATTTTTCACCCAGGACACACAGCTACATGAATAAACTATCTAATTCCACATTTAAAATCAGCTAGACTTGAGTGGTCTGGTTTTGCTGGCTGCCTTTCCCAAGCCCAGTGGTGATCCGTACGTGTAGTTTGGGGCCTTAATGGAGCTCTGGTCAGCCTGGGGATGACTGTATGTGGCTGTACAACTCTGTAGTGTTGAATAAGTACCTTTGCTGTGAATTTCCTTTCATTTTAGCCAGTTTTGAGACCTCAATGGCTCAAAACTTGGCCTAATTCATCCCTTGGCCTTCCTGTTCAATTTTTGAACACCATCTGGCAGGAAACTTAGTTGTTGGATACTTGCACAGTGGATGCTCTGGAAGGTAAGGAATTGTTGTAAGACGTGTGAAAATTTGGTACACATAGCTTCAACCATTGGCGAGCTACAACGGGGGGTCCGCCACTTTCTCGAAGGGCGTACGAGATTTCGAAATCACAGTGATTTCTCTGAAATCAATGATTTCATGATTTCAATTGTGATTTTGTGATAGGCACCGGCCGATTATGCCGGCATAATTTAAAGCATAATAGGTGACCAAAAGCATCAAGCATAATGCCAGCATAATAGGGACGATGTTTGAAGAATTAATTAAATGCGCAATACGCGCGCCTGAAAGAAAGCAAATATTCACTGCCAATAGTATTATTAGTGCATTTTATAATCAAAAACACGTAATATAACTTATTAAACTGTTTCTTTGTTGGTTATTCACACTTTGCAGAAATAAGATCGAGATACTCTAATAGAGCAGTCACTTGCAGTCAGGAAAGGCTGATATACTCTAATAAAACAGTCACTTCTAGAGCATAATCTTGATTTTGAAAGCATAATTTTGAGCATAATAGGCTTAATTTTTGAGCAATGCTCAAAAGCATAATAGGTAAAATTTCGGGCATAATAGGCCGGTGCCTATTTCGTGATTTCAATTTTGATTTCGTGATTTCCGTGATTTCACCATTGTTGACTCTCATGGAGCTAGAACAGGTCCAGAAGCTTCGTCATCAGTAAACTGGATGGTAAAAGTTATATCTTCACTAGAGTCTAGTTCATAAGCAAAGATGCTGGGGCCAAAGCCGTCTGGCTGAGATGATTCCAGGCACCAGTAGCGGTGATGGTTTGTGGTTGTGGTCGTACGGTAGTGCTGATGATTAACAGGCAAGCTAACAGTGTAAAGAGGCTGTCTAAAAATGAATAGAAGCCGTCCCAGAACTTCGTGCATAAGTTATATTCTAACAAAGGTAAAAAAATAATAGGCGTGGATCAAGGAATGCCGCACTGGCCTAGTTATAGCTAGCCGCCGGCATTTTTACGAGGCAATCCACGACTTATCTGCAGCCTATCAATACCATTATCCTCTTAGCCACACAATGTTCAACTAGACACCACTACCCTTACCACTTCATCCAGGTACTTAGCTACATGAACCGGCATTCCTTCTTTCCAAGAGCTGTCATCGACTGGAATAATTTGCCAACTTCAGTGATTGAGTCAGAAAGCATTATCAAAAAGCTACTAGCTACATACTTGTGCTGTAAAGTAAAAATGGTATAGGCAATGTTAGGCATTGTCGAGTATCGTCTTTACCGGTAGATATAATGAAGCAGTACTGTTGTTATCTTGTGTATTTTTTCCTTGGAGCATTACTCACGGCCCCTTGGCACATCGGCATGCCCAGCAATAATAATAATAAAAGTAGCTGATGGTGATACATGTGATTAATTAAGTATATTGGAATTGGTTACTATTACATGGTTGCGTGTCATCAGTGGGTCCACATGATTTCAGTTACACTTTTATCACTGAGTTATGATGAATTTAAAACAGTATCTTTGGTAGGAGATAGACTTGGACTCAATCAGTAATGATTAGGTAATGAAAAAGGTGTAAAATTATTTACAAAAATAGATAACAAACAAGTACACAGAAAAGTTAAGCACAAAAGAATACAAAGACTAGCAAATTACAAACTACCACACTAATTACAATAAACTAAACTACTTACAAGCTACACCTACTTAACTACATTATTTATTTATTTATTTATTTAGCTTTACAGCATGCGTGCAAGTAAAATCAAAATTGCATGCTGAAGGTATGCCAGCAACAGGTGCTGACATCCAAGGTGAAAAAAAAAATTTAATAAATAAACAATTTTAGTTACCGTTAATTACAGAATTATAGTTACAGTTCATTGAAGTTTACAGATATAGGCACACTGGAGCAACGATGACATGGACAAAGAAGGTGAAAAGTGCAGGCTCGATCAGAATTGAAATTATTGTAAAAATGAGTCCATAAGTGTTGGATTAATTGGCGTTTGATAATGTTAGTTGGTAATGAAATGTTAATAACTGGGAGGTAGTTGTAAAGTCGTGAGATTCTATTGAAGTAAAAGTGATGCTGTACCGCTGATGTTGTTCTAGGATGGGTTAGCTTGTGATGTGTCCCTGATCTAGTAGAGTTACTGGTAAAGGTAATATGGTCTCTAATTTCAAAGTTGTCTGATGGCGATTTCAATGATTTTATTAAGAACATAAGGTCATTTATTTCATAGATGTACAATAGTGGTAGGAGGTTTAGTTGTAAAACCTAAACAAAATCTATAATGTCCTCCGAGCAAAGAGCATAGTGTCTGAGGACCATTTTGGCATTGTATTTCCATAAGGTCACTGATTAGGTAATTGTTCTCCGTAAAATTTGTGTGCTATACACTGTTAGCTCCAATGCATCCTGCATTATCAGTTCTTCAGATAATATAATGCAAACCAGTATGATGCATTGCCAGCAATGAACATACCTGCAAAATTTAGCAGAACTTATAAACCTTATCTGATCAATATGTGATGTATTTAATCTGCATGAAGCTGACTTAGCTATATGCAGAAAGATAGCTACTTGTATGTATTACCTACCAGTTTTATAATACACAATAGATTAAATCACACCTGAAAGTTGACATAAACAATATCTCTGCTAACATCAGTAACGTGCACATCCCTTCCTTCACAATGGTATTGAAAATTGGAATGGCTCTCTGTTAACAACCCTGATCTCATTTCATATTGACTAACAACCACAGTGGCAGGAAACACCTAAGTACACAGTCAACTGATCTGGATACATCCATGGTCTTCATTGTGTATGCCAGGATTGTTTTATATGAAATGTTTGCTTGCGAGTTATGTAAAGATGTTTAGTGGGTCAGCTGAACAAGCAGAATCATATTATGTGAGCTAATCTTTGAAAAGTTACACCTAGTAGCTAGTTACTAACCAGTACTGACATACATATTTTCTAGACAAGCTGCATAATTATTTGTCCTGAAGATAATGCTGGGAACTACTTTCTTTGCAAAAGTGTGCTTATAGTTTGCAGCCCTTCTACATGGTTTACCCGTTTCATCATTAACCCATGCAGTCACTATGATGTACCGTCACTTGTGGCTGCGAGTAGAGCCTAAATTGCTAGTTAAAACTGAATAAGATTCCGAGATGGATTCTCAGATCACTCGTGTGGCTCCAGCATAGATTTTAGAGGCGCTTACGCGCCTCTAAAATCTATGGCTCAGTGATGGAAGCTTTTGACCATTAGTGGACTCAGCTTGGGCTGTAAAATTCTAGAGATTGGCAGCCGAACCAGTGCCAGATCAAGTGATTCGGGCCTTAAATCACTTCTGTTATGTTCCAATTAATAATATCGCGTAATTCAATGCGTCCGTAATTTACGGAAATATACGGAGTTTTACGATTTTCGTTTTCAAAAAGTGTGATTTCTGATTTCTTTTGAGTGTGTGATTTCATGATTTCAAATGTGATTTCTGACGAAGCGTACGAGATTTCAAGAGTGTCGGACCCCTCGAGCTACAACGCACTAAATACTTAAAACCGGCATTTCTCGATACTTTTAAATAGGCGATAAGCCCGGTTTTGTCAGACTGGGTCACATATGTTCCTATCATCTTGAAAGCACATGATTTTTGTATTGTACATAGCTTCCAGGCACCTCGCATCCCTAATTGCTTTATATGTTAGGGTCCGCAACGCGAAAAATCGATATCCTTCAATCAACTACCTAACTATTGTCATCTGTTATTCTAAGTGTAACTTGAATAACACCAGCGTGGCAGCAAAGTTTGTCACTTTCTTCTGGTAGAAAACGATACAAATGTCTTTAAATCACGTGATTTTTCGTTGCAGCAGTTCGTAGGGTTCTTCGTATGCCACGATATTCACTCTCAACATTGTTCAAGTAGTCTATCATCAACTCAAAGTATTGGTGGTTTGATTTTATTGGTCAGTTTCTGGTGGCAGCACGATCTGTGCAGCTTTTTGGCAACAGACAAAATGTTTCTTGCTCTGGAGCACAGGACAAGCAGAGCAGCAACTGCGCCGTGGGTCAGCAATGACCAGTACTAGGTAAAGTACCTGCATGCTGAGTATGGTTATAATTGAAGCTTGTTAGCCATCTGGCTGAGCCATCTATATGCTGAAATTCGGCCAAAATGACGCGATTTTTGCAAACAAACACCAGAATGGTTGATACATCAGTGAGACAGTCTCCAACAGCAAGGATACGAAGCTTAAAATCACCTAACAATACGGCTATCTCGCCCAGTAAACGCATAGAGCAATCCAATGCATGAAATAGGCACTCAGGTGATCGAAATTCAAATCGTGGAAATACCCATGAAATCGCTTTCATTTCTGAATAGGAACCATGCAGTGTGCTCCTTTTGTAAATATTTGCGTTAATTGTTCACTCAGGCGTGGTCTGGGCCAGTGCAGGTGTGTTTTATGCTGTGATGGCATCATGATGGCACTACAAATGTATCTACTGACCTAGAACTAGTCAACGAGGAAAAGAACCTTGGAGTGTGGTGCACAAGTGATCTCAAGCCATCTCTACACTGCCAAAAAGCTGCAGTCAAGGCTACACAGGTTCTTGGGCTTATTAGGCGATCTTTTAGAATTGACTCTACTGATATGTTTATATTTCTGTATAAGATGTATGTTCGACCGCATTTGGAATATTGTGTGCAATCTTGGAGTCCGTACTTGGCCAGAGACATCGACACCCTTGAAAAGGTTCAGAGACGTGCAACTAAACACCTTCGCGGATTAGCCCACTTGACTTATGAAAGCCGTCTTGAAATTCTGGATCTCTATTCTCTGTATTGCAGACGTCAAAGAGGTGATATGATTGAAACATATAAGATACTTAAACGACATTATGACTTGGACCCATCTACATTTTTACTTTAAATACTGTTACCACTAGGGGCCATTCTCTTAAGCTTTTTAAAGAAAGATCAAGATTACTTGTTAGGCAGAACTTTTTTACAAATAGAATAGTCAATCTATGGAACTCCTTACCTGACTTTATCATTTCAGCACCAACAGTTGCAACCTTCAAGCTGCACTTGGATAATTTTTGGAAGCAATCTAGATATGGGCACCTTCAAAGGCCTGCGGCCTAGCCTGGCAAGTTAGCTTGCCTTGGCATCTACAAGCCCATTAAATAATAATAATAATAATAATGAGGAGAGTCTCAGACTACTGGGCTAATCGAGATGTTGAACCTAATACACACAAACTGATTGTCACTTGATTTCAAGTGATTTTAATGTAATTGGAATAGATTATGGCTGTATTTTCCGAGATTTGAATATCGATCACTTGAGTGCCTATTTCATGCATTGGATTGCTCTATGCGTTTACTGGGCGAGATAGCTGTATTGTTAGGTGTTTATAAGCTTCGTATCCTTGCTGTTGGAGACTGTCTCACTGATGCATCAACCATTCTGGTATTTGTTTGCAAAAATCGCGTCATTTTGGCCGAATTTCAGCATATAGATGGCTCAGCCAGATGGCTAACAAGCTTCAATTATAACCATACTCAGCATGCAGGTACTTTACCTAGTACTGGTCATTGCTGACCCACGGCGCAGTTGCTGCTCTGCTTGTCCTGTGCTCCAGAGCAAGAAACATTTTGTCTGTCGCCAAAATGCTGCACAGATCATGCTGCCACCAGAAACCGACTAATAAAATCAAACCACCAATACTTTGAGTTGATGATAGACTACTTGAACAATGTTGAGAGTGAATATCGTGGCATACGAAGAACCCTACGAACTGCTGCAACGAAAAATCACATGATTTTAAGACATTTGGATCGTTTTCTACCAGAAGAAAGTGACAAACTGGCTGCCACGCTGGTGTTATTCAAGTTACACTTAGCCTAACAGATGACAATAGTTAGGTAGTTGATTGGAGGATATCGATTTTTCGCGTTGCGGACCCTATATATGTTCATGAAATATAATTTCCCAAAGCCACAGACTTAATTTCTTCATTTTTTTTTCTTTCTTCCTTTGTTTTCTGGAGGCCTAATTTTTCTTCTTCGTCTTTTCGCACACTTTACACAAACCAGCATAAAGTGCAAATATGTATCTTAAGTGCTGTGAAATTTGGCTTAATAAGGATGTGTTTCATGTACCGAAATCTGTTTAATATTCATCAGGTTATTTACATTAAAAGACTATACATTTTTGTCATGCCTGCAGCAAAGGGAAATGCTTGAGTCTGTGTATAGGTTAACCACAAATCATTTGTGATTTAATTCAATAAGAATTACAGAGTTGCAAGGAAAAAACTAACATAATGTAAAATAGTGGGGGTTAAAGTGCTCTAATGGAACAGTTACCAAATTGTAAATAGTGCAAAAAAATGTTGTCGTCTGAAGCTCATACCGGGAGACCTCTGTACCTATAGTAACTCTCAATGCTTAAACAGTGAATCATTGTTGTTAGCTGCTCAGCTCACCTAATTTCTACCTTATAAATGAACATTCTTATTTAATAGTTAATTCTGCTCAATACCTACAGTTTATAATTTCATAGATCTAACAATAGAAATCTAGATTGTTACTATACTATGTGTGTAATATTGGAAGTCCTCAAAAGTGTGTGCTCTATTAGGGTGTTACAAAAACAAAATCTAAAATTTAATGCTATTGTAATTTCTGTCTTCCAGAATCATCACAATCATAATTGTGCCTGTAGATAGGTAAAAGCAAGTCTATGACTGGATTTATGATACTTAAGAAGTGAAAAATTTTGATCAAACAAAATAATACCATTGTAATGTATATCTACCATAATCATCATCATGCCTGTTTATAAAAGAAAATTGGCTGGTTCAGATGCTTCAGACACTTTTCAAAAGTGCTTATAATTTCTAATTGATGAACATTATGTGAGGCACCATATTGGGATAAAAGTGGATTGGCCATGCAAGACTACTTGCAGAGGTACCTTAAGAGTTAGATTCTCAAACTTCCTTTCAATAAATAGTCTATCATAATTATGAAGAAGTTACTACAATTATTGTGCTTAATCATGGAAACACTGTAAGGTTTGCTAATAACTTGCAGAACTAATTCATAATGGTTTTATTTCAGTGTAACACTAATGTAGTGAAGGTTAATGGCAGTAATGCTTTTAAATAGTTCCCTTCCAAATATCCGTTGTTTAGCTAATTCACCATAGAACAAGAGTGACTTTCAAGTTCAAACATTTCCCTCTGCTATAGCGTTGCCATTCACTGCTCTTTCAAATTGTAGTCTGGAATCTGAGGCATCTATTATATATGTGTCATTGGTTACACGAAAATTTTAGACCCTAATACTTTAGTTCCCCAGGTCCAAAATATATTGAAATACTTTGGGAATAATTGAAATATTTGGACTCCCTCTGAAATATTTTACTCCCTACAAAATTGGCACCACTTACACACACTCAAGGGGGTCAAGATATTTCAGCTGATCCCCCTGTTTTATTGTCCTTGCTTTTTAAATTATCTGTTGCATTCAGCTACCCCAGTTTCTTTTAGCAGAAATGTGATGACGGCAATATAAAAGTTTCTAACTATATTTCAGGCAAGTGTTAGCCACAGGGTAGAGACTCAGCTGTGGGGGAAGCAGGGAACAAGCAATTGAATTTAATTGCCCCCATAGCTAGCACATATATCAAGACACACGGTAGTGTGTCGTGCGGCCCAAGAAGCCGGCGTGCCACCCGTGAGTATATTAACAGGAAGAAAGAAAACGCAATTTTCACACCTATGTAGCTCTGTGATCCCTTAACCGATTGGAACCAAATTTGCTAGAGAGATGCCGGCCAGCAAGGGGAGTCTAAACACCAAATTTGAAGAAAATCGCTCCAGCAATTTCCGAGATACGAGCGAACAAAATTTCGTTTTAATTTCTTCGTTTTTTTCTTCTTCTACTTCTTCATTTCGCACATTTCGCAAAATCCGCCATAAAACACGAATGCGTGTTCGGATTGGGCTGAAATTTGGCACACTTAAAGGGCTCATTAAGGCGGATCTCTGTACCAACTTTGGTAGGAATCCGATGAACATTCACGGAGTTATGATCGATTATTTGCGTAAAATAAGGTCGAAGGTCTGTCACGCCTACAGGGTAAACTCCTTTGAGGAATCAGTTGAAAATTGCTATGTAGATGGAGCAACCATCGTAGGAGTGCCTTTTTGTGGTTTGAAAGGAATCGGGATAAAGACCACGGAGATATGACACAAACCCCGACTTGTGTCAAATTACGCGATCGATTTTAATGAATAAAAATACTATTAGTTTTCGTGTCTATCAGGCAAACCGCTTAGAGCAATGAGCTGAAAATCAGTGTGTAGCTGGAATAATCATCATAGAAAGTCCTTGCAGTAGTACAGAAGAATCGGATTACAAACCACTGAGTTATGATTCGAAAGGCAACTACGTGTAGCAAATGCGAGATCGAGATACTCTAATAGAACAGTCACCCTAATAGAGCATTCAGCTACGTTTATAACTTACTCCATTACAGAATTGTATTACATTGCAGGATATTCTGTACGGAATTCAGCTACAAACAGTTAATCTGATAGACAATTCAGCTACATGCAAGTCACCCTGTAGAGAGTTCATCTAGAAACAAGTCACCCTGTATCAGCTAGAAGAAGTCACCTTGTAGAGAGTTCAGCTACAAAGAAACCATCATGTAGAGAGTTCAGCTGCAAACCAATCACAACTCAGCTTCAAACAAACATGCCCTGTAAAAAGATCAGCTAGAAGAAGTTACCTTGTAGAGAGTTCAGCTACAAAGAAATCACCATGTAGAGAGTTAAGCTGCAAACAAATCACCCAGTAGAAAGTTCAGCTATGAACAGATCACCCTGTTGAGAGTTCAGTTAGGAACAAGTAATCCTGTAGAGAGATCAGCTAGAAGTATCGCCTTGTAGAAAGTTCAGCTACAAACAAATCATCTGTAGAGAGTTCAGCTACAAACAAATCACCCTGCAGAGAGAGCAGCTAGAAGAAGTCACCTTGTAGAGAGTTCAGCTATAAAGAAACCACCATGTAGAAAGTTCAGCTGCAAACAAATCCCTTGTAGAGAGTTCAGCTAGAAACAAGTCACCCTGTAGAGAGATCAGCTAGAAACAAGTCATCATGTAGAGAGTTCAGCTAGAAGAAGTCACATTGTAGAGAGTTCAGCTACAAAGAAACTACCATGTAGAGAGTTCAGCTGCAAACAAATCACCCTGTAGAGAACTCAGCTACGAACAAATCACCCTGTAGAAAGATCAGCTAGAAGAAGTTACTACGTAGGGAGTTCAGCTACGAACAGATCACCCTGTAGAGAGTTCAGCTACAAACAAATCACCCTGTAGAGAGTTCAGTTACAAAGAAACCACCATGTAGAGAGCTCAGCTGCAAAAAAATCAATCACTCTGTGGAGAGTTCAGCTAGAAGAAGTCACCTTGTAGAGAGTTCAGCTGCAAATAAATCACCCTGTAGAGAATTCAGCTACAAACAAATCACCCTTTAGAAAGATCAGCTAGAAGAAGTTACCTTGTAGAGAGTTCAGCTGCAAACAAATCATCCTGTAGAGAGTTCAGCTATGAAAAGATCACACTGTAGAGAGTTCAGCTAGAAGAAGTCACCTTTTAGAGAGTTCAGCTACAAAGCAACCACCATGTAGAGTGTTCAGCTGCAAACAAATCACCTGTAGAGAGTTCAGCTAGAAACAAGTCACCTTGTAGAGAGATCAGCTAGAAACAAGTCACCCTGTAGAGAGTTCAGCTAGAAGAAGTCACATTGTAGAGAGTTCAGCTACAAAGAAACTACCATGTAGAGAGTTCAGCTGCAAACAAACACCCTGTAGAGAACTCAGCTACAAACAAATCACCCTGTAGATAGATCAGCTAGAAGAAGTTACCTTGTAGGGAGTTCAGCTACAAAGAAATCATCATGTAGAGAGTTCAGCTGCAACAAATCCTGTAGAGAGTTCAGCTATGAAAATACCACCCTGTAGAGAGTTCAGCTAGAAGAAGTCACCTATTAGAGAGTTCAGCTACAAAGCAACCACCATGTAGAGAGTTCAGCTGCAAAAAAAACCAATCACTCTGTAGAGAGTTCAGCTAGAAGAAGTCACCTTGTAGAGAGTTCAGCTGCAAATAAATCACCCTGTAGAGAATTCAGCTACAAACAAATCACCCTGTAGCAAGATCAGATAGAAGAAGTTACCTTGTAGAGAGTTCAGCTACAAAGAAACCACCATGTAGAGAGTTCAGCTGCAAACAAATCACCTGTAGAGAGTTCAGCTAGAAACAAGTCACCCTGTAGAGAGATCATCTAGAAGAAGTCACCATGTAGAGAGTTCAGCTACAAAGAAACCGCCATGTAGAGAGTTCAGCTGCAAACAAATCAGCCTGTACAGAGTTCAGATACAAACAAATCACAGATCAGCTGGAAACAAGTCGCATTGTAGAGAGATCAGGTAGTATAAGTTACCTTGTAGAGAGTTCAGCTACAAAGAAACCACCATGTAGAGAGTTTAGCTGCAAACAAATCACCCAGTAGAAAGTTCATCTATGAACAGATCACCCTTTTGAGAGTTCAGTTAGAAACAAGTCATCCTGTAGAGAGATCACCTAGAAGTATCACCTTGTAGAGAGTTCAGCTACAAACAAATCACCTGTAGAGAGTTCAGCTACAAACAAATCGCCCTGTAGATAGATCAGCTAGAAGAAGTTACCTTGTAGGGAGTTCAGCTACAAAGAAATCATCCTGTAGAGAGTTCAGCTACAAAGAAATCATCATGTAGAGAGTTCAGCTGCAAACAAATCATCCTGTAGAGAGTTCAGCTATGAAAAGATCACACTGTAGAGAGTTCAGCTAGAAGAAGTCACCTTTTAGAGAGTTCAGCTACAAAGCAACCACCATGTAGAGAGTTCAGCTGCAAACACATCACCCTGTAGAGAGTTCAGCTACAAACAAATCGTCCTGTAGAGAGACCAGCTAGAAACAAGTCACCCTGTAGACAGATCAGCTAGAAGAAGTTACCTTGTAGAAAGTTCAGCTGCAAACAAATCACCCTGTAGAGAATTCAACTACAAACAGATAACCCTGCAGAGAGTTCAGCTAGAGTCAAGTCACCCTGTAGAGAGAATCCTGTAAAGAGTTCATCATCTACGTACAAGCAGATCACCATGTAGAGATTTCAGCTACATTTCAAGTCACCCAGTAGAGAGATCAGCTGCAAATTATCCTGTGGGGATTAATTGACATGTAATAAATATATGCTCTCTTTTTATATTATGAACTCTTGATATATGCATTATATATATAATTTGTACATTTACTGATAAAATCAGAATGAGTTAAAGTGTTTATAAAATCTGCTTCATCTTTTTCTTTTTCCTGTGGTAAAGAAAAATATATAGGTTAAAAAGCCCCAAAGCTGGCCATAGGCCATCTTTGGGGTATACAAATACAAAAAGAAGTGAAATCTAATCAAAAACAGCCAAGCTGTAAAAAAGGAGTGTGGCCCTTGAAAAGGCTATGGTGAAAAAAGATGTGAAGTCCAAGGTGGCGGCCAAGAAATGGCTGTGATGGTAGGTTAATGGTAAAAATTTTAATAACGACAATTCAGGTGAATTTTGTGCCAATTGACCAAGCGGCACCAAATTCACCTGAATTGTTGTTATTAAAATTTTTACCATTAACCTACCATCACAGCCATTTCTTGGCCGCCACCTTGGATTTCACATCTTTTTTCACCATAGCCTTTTCAAGGGCCGCACTCCTTTTTTTACAGCTTGGCTGTTTTTGATTAGATATATGTATACAGTGTATATATATATATATATATATATATATAACTTTTTTGGGAAAAGAGCTAGCTATAAATATACCAAGCAAACTGTATTCCCTTGCAGCACAACTTTACATTGAAAAGAGATGAAATACTGCAAGTGACAGTCAATAAAGTCTATACCGTAGATTGAGAAATTTCAGTGTTAAACTTTTTGAGTTTTGTGATGCTACCTGTATGCAAAATTAACTGGCACGAAATTTATTCTACTGCAAATATTTCTGCACTGTAGTTTATGAGTTACCAATTGTAACTGAGTGCAATTATGTACATTTGCAATATGTTTGGCAGCTGTTAACTCTGAAGTGCCCGTAGCTATTTTTGGTTCAGCTATAACTGTAGCTAGCTATGAGCTAGTAATTAAGCATATCATGTTTTATTTATTTATGTATCTATTTTATTATTGTTTTTTAGTACATAAAAATTTATACTGAAAGCTACTGGCAAGTACTGCCAGTGATCCACTACACAACAATTATATTATAAGTCACAATAGTACTTCGTATATTGGCAATAGTGACACAGTTGAGCAGTGACAGCAAGGAAAAAGATAATGGAAACTATGAACATTAGTATCATTAAATTGCTGTATGAAATGATCCACATGAAGTTGTAGAGTGTGTGTTTAATGGTGTTTTTAAGTAGAGATAGATCTGTTTTAGTATAAGTTTTAACTATGCGGTAAACAATGGAAGTAAAAGTTCTGAGGAACATCTGTGATGGATCATTTTTTCAGATGAATCAAAACGAGTATTAGAAGTACTAAACTAGACATACATACTCAATAATGTTGAAATGTGATTCAACATGCATAGAAATCAGAAATATGTTTTAGCCGTAGCAGTAATGAGAAAACTTATGACACGTACACATGCATATTTCCATGAAACTTTCACTATTTATTTATTATTCACCATGCAGCATTAAAATAGTGATGGACAAAGAATTGTTCTACTAGTTGTGGCTCAGCACTCTTTTAGTTCATGTGAGCTATAATATGTTGCATGCATTTGGCACTAATGGCCATAACTTTGGGGACTATCCAATAATTTGCATGTGACTTTATTACATAATCAGTGGCTGGTGGTCTGTACTTATACACATAGCTAGCTGTACATTTCACTGCTGCCGGTGTGGCTGGTTTACCTGTGAGGATAAAGAAAAACAGTACTAGTGATGCAACAAAAGTGACTGTGCATGGTAGCTATAACTTCTACTGATACTTCTCTAAACCTTTGCTCACAAATGTTGTGTAAGTATGTAAAAGTAGTATTTTTCTGTGTTACCAGGAGCTTATGAGCTGCTGAAAATTCTATAGTGTAACAGAGACAGTTGCAGAGTGTTTGTAGAATTTAATGTGGAAATGTGGCATTCCTGGAAGAATAAGCAGCTAAATTCTAGTCAAACATTGTGTAGGAGACATACAGCTTATTGGGATAGACCAGTGTCACCATTTTGTTGGGGATCGCTAATTACCAACATTTAAGTGTACCTCAAAGTAGATATCCTTAGATGAAAAATGTGGAAAAGGAACTGATTCAAAATTAACCTCAAGCACTAGCTAAGAAGTATATTCAAGCAGCACAGGAAGGTACAGGAACAACATATAAAAGATATGGAATTGAAAGTTTGAGATATGTATAGTGATCAAAGGTGAGCTCTGAGCAGCAATTGACAACTAAACTGATTCCCAATGAGAGCAACTATTTGTGTCTTATCATGATCCAAAGTGCATGCCCCAGCCCATAATTATAAGTAACTAAGGGTGGTCACAGTCTACAACTATAATAACAACTACATAATTGTCTGTCAATACAAAAATTTGTCTCTCCATTGCTGGCTGTTCATCTGTGCTGTCACTGTGAGCTTGGGGATGAGGTGAAGGTCTCTGCCACTGTGACCTCAAGTGAATAGCCCGGTATGGAACAGTTAGTATGTCCACTGGATGTGGCTGATGTTTATGGAATGAATAAGTCCACCATTCTCTTGTTAAGGTGGTGTATATAAACAATTCCTAATCTCCATTCAATCCAGGGATGGATGAGAACAATGTCACCACGATGAGAACAATGTCACCATCTCTTATAGTCTCTGTGCTATTTGCAGTTGAACAGTGAAACTCACAAAGAGCTGTTAAGTATTCCTTCTGCCACCTGGTCCAGAAGTGTCTAAACAGCAATGCTTGAGTCTTGAATCTTTTCCTTATATCTGCATGTTCACCATAATTTTGGGCCATCCACTTCATCAAGCTTGCTATGTATCTTGGTAAGGTAAGGAGACCATGGGTCTGCCATACAGCATGCAGATGAGAGGGTGTGATGGGATCTGCACCATTAGCATCAGAAGAAAGATGGTGAGAAAGCGGTTGTTCAAAATCATTTGAAAGTTCTCCAATGTTGCATGCGTGCAGTCCAACACCTTTTTGATTTAACCTATGTGTCTTTCTCAAACTTCTCAAACCCAAGATAAGTGTTTTGGGGATGAAGCACCATTCTACACTTTTTCTAGCCAGATTCTCTACTAGCACTGCTGATGACAAAAGGCTCTGAAGCTCTTTGGCTGCAGCCAAATACATGTAAACATTATCAGACAGCATTAGTCTTACTAGAGATTTCTAGCTAACAAAAATTAATGACGAAAGGCCTGTAAAAAATGCTACAGTTATATCAGCAACTATTTCCAGATAGAATGCTCTGAACACAGCACATCATGTGAAAAAGCAAATATGTACTTTCCTTTCACCTTCACTACTGTGGATGTAAAGTGCACCAGTGAAGACAAAACCACTCAATCACTTCAAAGGTATTGGCTGTATTGACTTGGTGTTCACAAGTGGCAGAGGGTCTGTCGTTCCATATGGTCTGCCTGCAATTTTTCAGCAGACAACACACTTCAGTGGCAGTAGCAAGCGAATGTGTTGTCTATCTGATGGTATCCAGTACTGATGCCTAATTACAGTCAGGGTGGCATTGACACTGTGTTGTGTTATGTGAGCTTACATTATCACAAGATTTGTGTGGTGATGTTTAGTTGGCGGTAAATAAGGGGGGATTGTGGATACGCTCACCACACATAATCAGCTGATTTTGATCTAAAAACAGCCCAAGCTGTTGTACCAGTAGAAAGCAATAGTATTTTGAAGTCAAGCTAAAAACCTCCAGGAAGCTCTGCAGCTTTGAAAAATTTCTAGTTCTCTCTTGTCAATTCTTAAATGTTGTGTACTTACAGGTGATAGATGCCTTGTGTTGTGTGGATGTACATAACACATATGCAGTCACTGCAAACAACTTCTGTATGTATCTCCATACCTCTCAATGTTCAGGAGGCTGGTTGCTGGACCATGGTCACTCTGTCCAGTGTGGCAGTGCTGATCCAATTCTTCTATGTCATGAGGCAGAAGGACCCCTGTTGGGTCCCAAGGCATTATTCTAGACATAACAACTGTGGCAGTCCATGCTGCTAAACAGTCAATGACCTAAGCTGTTGAAAATTGATCCCTCTTGTTAAGAGGTCTGCTGGATTTTCTGTGCACAAAGATGGACAATTTTTTTCAGCAACCCTAGCCTGTGCAGTATCAAAGTCTTCTGGCTGGCAATCCAATACAGGACAATTTGGCATAGGTGGACAGTAAGATTGATGGTGGGGAATGAAGTGAGCTAGCCTGGTTGCAGTACAGCTGTGTTCAGGTCCAATTTTGGCAGTGAAAGCTGCTTCAATGGCACAGCTCTAGTCTTGGACATCAGTATTGAGGCTGGAACATTTCCTTTGACTTGTTGGATGTATGCAACTACACCATAAGCCTTTAGGCTTGCGTCAGTACACCACAAGCCTTTAGGCTTGCATCAGCAAAGATGTGCAGGTGTGCAGGTTGGTTGATGCATCCTGAGGTGCTGGAAATACAGTGTTGTATTTGCAACAGAAGGGCAGTGTTGTGGATTGTGCTTTGTTAGCAGCAATTGTGATCCATTCACCTGTGATCAAGAGTAGTGTCCCACTACAAGTGTTTCTGCCACAGCTTTTGTAAAAGAACTTAGCAGAGATTGTGACTAGTGATACTAGCTCCAATGAATCAATAATGCCCGATAACTATTTGAGAGCCTCTTACTTGGTTGTTGTAGGTGGTGTCTAGGTTTAGGGACCCGCCGATTATGCTCATAATTTTACCTATTATGCTATGCTGCACTGCTCAAAAATTTACCTATTATGCTTAAATTTATGCTCAATACTTACCCATTATGCTCAAATTATGCTCAATTATTTATGCCTCAGTTCTCATGCTCTGCTAATAATTTCCAATTTATGGATAAATAATAAGTGGCTGAAGCACAAACTTACTTGTCAAAATGCATATCACAGAAAAGATCGATATACTCTAATAGTAGCGATTTCCAACCAACCAATTTTCACACGTATTTTTGCTACTTAAATTACACACCTTCAATAAATGTTTCACAAGGTGCCGTTCCAGTTAGTGGTAGTCAGTGCTTCGTAATTCGTAATGCACTTTACTGGATTAAAATACATGCGGTATTTATTGAAATATGCCAAATCAAAGTTTGAGAAATAAAAATCCCCATAGGAATCCCATACAAATAATTGCGTACGTAATTCTAATTGGAAGAATACGGCACCAATGATAGTCAAAGTTTCCGAGTGTTTCCGCGTGAATCTATGGCAGATGAGGACGAAGAAAGTGGTCCTGGGCAAACCGTATATGCTGATTTCGATTTTTCCGTGTGTTTTTTGATTGGAGGACGATTGACGTTGGATTACGACAAAAATATGGCCCTTTTTAAGGTAAATCGCCATCTAACACTGTTCAGAATTCAGCATTACAACCCCCCTGGGCTTCAAGGCATCCCTCTGCATCAATGCAAGTATAGTTTGAAGGTGAGCAGTTTGTTGTCTTGCGCGGAATTGCAATATAAGGTTCAATGTTAAGCATAATCTTTTCAAAAGTGGAGACTGGTTTGTAATACCAACCTTACATGGCTTCACCCTTACCTAATGTTATATTTTGGTGTATTTACTGCTGTTGTGATCCATTTTATAGCAGCTTCAGTGATTGTAATTTTGGTCAGAAACTATTTATAATTTCTCTTTGTAGTATAGTGATGTCATAGTGTTATATAATAATAATTATCCTTAGTGCTTACAATGTGACAAATAAAGCTGAACAGTGTCCAAACAAATCTATTTTATTAATAATATTGGTCTTATATTTTCTTATCTGATTGTCATATTTCCGAAGTATTTGTTAATTGTGCCATTACTTACCATGTTATATAATATTACTGATTTTTCTGGTTAGTTATCCTTGAAAATGCATTAGGTACTGGTGTATACTTAGTATTACATAATATACACACAGTTTTATTTGTGAATCACTTGCTTTATCCATGTAATATTCTGAGTGGTCAGTCTACAAAGAAGTGGTCACTCTTGAGAGGTTTTACTTAGCTCATATGCTGTTCTCCATAAAATAGTTATGTGGTAAAAATTTCATGTCATTATTAGTTTCCTATCTAGATTTATGATACTTTGAATATTGTGTTGGTGCCATGCGATATATGTAAAAAGCATTGAAAATACTGTACACAAAAATCATTACACTGTCAACTTCTTTTGCTTATATCTTTTGATAGGAACCACCAATTGGGGTGGGGTTTGCACTAAAATGACACTGAAAAATAGCACAATATTTGTCATACCAATGAATGCATGGAATGTTAATTATTTAATTTAGTTGGAAATCTCTACTAATAGAACAGTCAGTTATGTGATTGTTCTATTAGAGTTACTGACTGTTCTATTAGAGTATATCGATCTTTCTGTGATACCTATTTTGATAAGCAAGAATTCATACTATTACACAAATATTCTACCTATTATGCTAGCATTATGCTCAATGCTTTCAGACACCTATTATGCTCATAATTATGCCAGCATAATCGGCGGGTCCCTATCTAGGTTGGGAGAGAGATAGATCACACTCCTTTGAGTGTTTCAGTATATTCCTACTATTGATGAGAGATTCCAAGTTAAATGGAAATTAAGAGCTTCTGGAATGGAGAACTAGTAGCTCCAAACAGCATGACTCGGAATCAGTAGGATACAAATTGGTGTGGGATCTGATAACCAGAGAAATTATGTGCTGTCCCTGTCTGATTCATATAGAAAAATGCTTTCTGGATGTCAGCTGAGAGAACAATTAGGTGCAACCAAAAATGGAAGAGAGCAGTACAAAGGAATGGGGGCAAGCAAAAAAAGTAATCATTAAGGCTAGGACTGTTACAAGACTGTTTGCAGCTATAGTCATACACTATTCGGATTAATGTTGTAGCTAAGCCCGTTCATACTGGGTGATGAGGGATGTAGTGTACATTATGTGTTTGACTTTTGCTCTCTGCTCTTTGATAAAGCCCATTTCACTTGCTCCTTTATGATTTCTCCATAAGCTTTCAGCTGCTTTGGTTGTTTTGCTGGTCGATGTACCAAGGACCTGGTTTGCTTGAAGCAGATGGTGTACATGTCATTAGAGGTGGGGGGGGGGGGGGGGGGGTGATTTCTTTCCAAGGAAAGTGCAGGCAGTAGGTTCTATCTGTTTGCACGCTGATATGGTTTTTTGTGTTCTGCCGCAGAAATGCACTATTGTCTGGTGTCTCTGCAGAAGTAACATGTCTGCAGACTCTAAACTCCAGTATAGATAACAGGTTTTGATGGTACACGATAGTATAGCTATGTGGAGGTTGGCTGAATTCACAGGTTGAGGTTAAGGAAGTGGGACAGACAATAAGTAACTGAGTCATGATTGAACTGTTGTTGGCCCACCACCTTGAACTATCTCATCTCACCAGTAACAGTCTGCCCCAATGAGAACTGAGATTTCAAATTTCAGATCAATGGGAGGGCCTTTACTTCCCTCAAGTGGGTATGCACTAAGTTTCGGATGGAGGCAGCCAACTGCTAAGTGATGAGGACTGAAATTAGAATATGAATGGAGTTCACGGTGTATACAAAGTGTGTTGCTACCTAAAGGCTTCTAGATGAGTGCACCGAACCTCTGAATGATGATACTGAGATAATCTTCTTGTGGATTGGATAAAGATGTAGTTTATACTGTGCTTACTGATCAAACAGAATTTTGCTTCTGTTTGGTAGTCACTGATGAAACTTCCAGCAATTGCCATCTTCAATTAGCATACATGGGGGTAAAATGCTGAAAGTGGAGCAGGTATCATAGTGGTGAATGCAGATTGTCAGTTGTAGGTAACTGTGCAATTGGTACTGTCTGTTGGTCAGGTTGTGGTGGTGTGGTTTCAGTGTGGTATAGACTAATGTGGTGTTGTGGTTTAACTTTCTACGTGAGAATCTCTAGATACATTGTGCTGGGTAGGTACTGTAAAAACAGTGGACCCGGGGACCAAGGATCTGGAACCTGTGGATATTCAACTCTTCTTGGAATTTTATACATTTATGCTTGTACTACAGCCTAGTCTTGTATGGCCAATCCAATCATGGTGTCTCCTACGATGCTTAAACCAATTAAAAATTATAGGCACCTCTGAAAAAATGTCTAAAGCTGACTGCATTTATAGGCCACTTGCCTGCTGCATAATGAGCATACCAGTCTATTATGTTGCATGGTTTTTTGAACATTGTGCAAATGCACCACGATGTACAAAGTCTGGTTGTCGAGCTGGTGGACTGAAACTTGCTTAGTTAGCAATTTCTGTTTCCCTGGAATATTTGTTTACACAATGTTTCTAAACTTTAGTAGCTAGGTGACATAATAGACTAGTATGATCATTATGCAGCAGGCAAGTGGCCTATAAATGCAGTCAGTGAGTCAGCTTCAGACACTTTTTCAGAGGTGCTTATAATTTCAAACATCGTGTGAGACACCGTGATGGGAAATAGTGGATTGGCCATGCAAGACTGCATGCAGAAGTACCTAGTACAAGTATAGAGTATTGTGAAGTGTAGAATAGTTGGGTCCCCTGGTCATGGGTCCACTTTTTCTACCTACCCCATTGTGTTGTCTTGTGCCTGACAAAACAATTGAAGTTGTCTCATATCACAATGGCTAGCATCCTAATGCAGAGTGGATCATTGCTGGCTGACATCCATAAGGAATTACAAATTTTTGAAATAAGCCAACATTACAGTAACTACAACAGCACCCTACCAACCACTAGCTCATTCCACACATCCACACAAAAGGGCCACCACTATCATGACAGTAATCGCGATGATAAATACAATAGGTATTCCTAAGCAGTGTTGGGCAAGTTACTTTGTAAAAGTAACTAGTTACATATTACATATTACTTGCAACAGAACTATTTAGTTACAGTTACATATTACCCATAAAATAAAGTAACTGTAATAATATTACATATATTACTTTGTGTCCACAGCCTTAAGCTGTCACGTGTGAAATTACCACCTTATCACGTGACATGATTGCGCTGTTGGACAATATGCAAATTTTGGTTATATGTAAGAAGCTGGTGAATAAGCTTCATTCAGTAGGCCTCGTTACTTCGCTGTGGCTAGGCATTACTCAGAGGATAACTAACGAGATTAGTAACTTCGTTACTTGTAGTAATAATATTACATAATATTAGACTCGTTACAGTAGCTATATTACTTAGGTAACGCATTACATTTGTAAGTAAAGTATCTTGCGTTATATTACCTGTTTCTATAGCGTATTTCGTTATATTACTTTGTTACTACAAAAGTAATAATATTACGTAACGCGTTACATAAGTAGCGCGTTACTCCCAACACTGTTCCTAAGATATGAACGCTCAACCTTATACACTTTACAAACAAACAGTACAAAATGGAAATTTTTAAAATGACACTGATCCTCATATTTTAGTTGTCAGGTATAATATATTGAGGAGAGTTGTTTTGGAAACACAGTAACTGCTTTACAATGAAAAATTAACCTTTTATTTGTACTCACCAGTATAGAGCAGTAACACCTGATGTCACGATAGTTACATAATCACTTGTGTAGAGAGAAAATGTAACAAGTTGGGACACAAGTTTGTATTGGGACACAAGTTTGTATTGGGACACAAGTTTATTTCACCTTTGGTTTGTTGAGAAGTTGGCTCCGAGTGTGGCGCTTAACCGGAATCTGGGTGGGGTGGCCTATGGATCAAGTCATGATGGGGTTGGCTTTTTTTCAGGTATTTGTCCCGTTTCACTTTAGGATATTTAGCTCAAAGATTTTCGCTTAGGCCCCTAGGCTATTGGTAAACACCTCGAATAGGCTCTGCCCTCTGTGTACACCCTCCAGTGCCTAACTGGTGAAGTAGATAATAACAATAAATAACAACTGTCTTTCTAAATGTGATCATATTATAAGGAACAAGGAAGAGAGTAATATAAGAGATGTTTAAGTAGTGTAGGTTAATTTGATAATTGCTGGGCAAGTTATGGCTGATAATTGGCAAAAAATACTTGGGCACAAAGAATTTGACACTTTGAAAGTATGATAGAATAGTCCCACGATGTTTATATCAACAGATCAATGTACAATGATTCATTACTGATCATTCTTTCTTGTTGTTTGGTGACAGTTGCTTTCTCGAGTTAAGCCCAAAACTGTTGTTTTAATTTTGTAACCCAACATGATACCCAAATAACATCTTTCCAAACTTTTGTTCTATGTTCTGTGTAAGTTTCATGCGGAATAAATCACAGTTGTAGCCTCCTGAAGGAGCCCCACCATTGAATTTGCCTGATAGAAGTTGCGGTTACACATTTTAATGTAATTTTGTGATGTAGAAGTTATCACTCTATTAGTGCAGTAGATAAGTGAAACACATGTTCACTTCTGGCAGAAAGTATAAAAATTGGTACCTTGGGTGTTAGAACATGCTGATTCAGAATTTTAGTGAAACCACCTCGTCAGAGTATGGCTTCCCATTCAAAATGAAGTTTTTTTTAAAATTATAAATAAAAATAATTTGATGATTTCTGTTCTTTGCACAATAAAATTCTGCTGATTGTATTCTGTGCATATTACAATTTTGCTGATTATACACAACAGCAACCAGGTGTCACTGCACATACTCAGTATTGTGCTGACATATCACTTTCATGTTTACACTTGTAGTGGAGTGGATATGCAACAAAAAAGGCGAAGATGTTCACTTCTGGTAGAAAGCATGAAACTTGGCATTTGGGGTTTTAGAACATGCTGATTCTGAATTTAAGTGGAACCAGCTCATCAGAGTAAGGCTTCCTGGTTAAAGTTGAGCTCAGTATGGCTTTAGTCAAGATTTTTAATTTTCTTTTGTTAACTACATTCTAAGCAAATGTTATCAGTTTATTAACTCTTGTTCTAAACAACACAGTCATAAACTTAATATACCATAATTATTGTTCAAATTTATTGTATCTCTTGCTCAGTGCATTGTCCACTACAATAGCACAACATTGTGCACTTCAAGTTGGTCTTGCGGCATTTGCAGTGTCCAAGACAGTGTTTCTTGCAGTTACATTTGATCAGTTCTCTGCATTGTTTTGAAGCTTCCGAAAGTGTTGTCCATAATGGTGTCCATTTTCCATCTGCATCCTTCTTCCAACCCCAATCACCAGGACTTGGAAGAGATGGGTTAGCTATCAGTGCTTGTCCCCAAATATAGCCTGCTTGGGATGATGCACGTTTCACATACTGATATAGAGCTGCTCTCGAAGGAGGAAGATTTTCCAGCTTTCTATTCCCATAGGAAAAGAGTTGCTTTCTTGCAGCATTGACAGTGAGAAGTTGGGAAGTACGGCTGTACAATAAAACCACAAATCTTTCTATCTCTTCCATGCAATCATCAGCAATTGCCTCTGGAGTATGAGAAAGACAACCAAACAGAGTTGTTAGGCTTGGTAAAGACCTCCAAACATCCCAAACAGTTTTCTTTCCTATATCAAAAAAAGATGAGACTGTATCACAGCCTGAAAAAGCATACATGAATAAAAATCTCTTGCAGCAATCATCTCCAAGTTCAGCTGCAATTGTGTGAGCTGCAATGTATCTGAAGTTCTTATTGTGACCAAATGCTAGCCATATCTCACATCCTTCCAATACACTGGCTGTAGCAATGGCAAGTACAAGCATATCTGTGTCAGTTACATGTACCATAATCTTCTTCATACCATGTTGGTAAGCATGAGCACAATGAAGCATAATACAATGGTCAGCTTCTTCTTGCGTGCAAGGCTGAATAGCAGAGATGTCTAATGTGCTGATTGATATAACTCTTTCTCCTTTTGTGGTGACAAATATCTTACTCTCAGGTGTGATAGCAGATTCAATCATTGAAGCAAGAAACTGGAAGAGTTCAGTTTTGTTGGAATCAACACGCAAAAAGCTCCTCCAGTTCTGAGGTATACGTGTTCTCTCAGATACACGCAAATGAAATCCGGTACCACGGCACCCTATCAAATGTGCCTTTAAGCTGTCGGCATTGTATGAGTCCCACACTACATCTATCTGCTTGACAATGTGAAGATGTTTGAATAGATAGGGCAAAAAAAAACTGTCTGCATAATCCTTAAATGTCTTGACAGCAGAGACTGCATTCTTGGGCTCCAATGTATGAACAAGGGCTGCTCCATCAAAAAGTTTTACATCTACTTCAGGTGGTGATGGTGGACTTGGTGAAAATGGTTCTAGACATTTCAACAAATCTGCTTTGCTGCTATGATGCATTGAGTTATTTTCAGCTAGTGATGGTGGCCAAGCATGATTTTCGTGCTCAAAAAATACATCCATTTCTCCTTCTGTAGCCTGACAAGAAATGTACATCCTGGAGAACAATTCTAGGTCACTCTTCATGTTGGAGAGCTTTGTCTTTGTTTTTGATGACCTCTTTTCTCGCCCTGATTTAAATAAGATTAGATTGTTCTTTGGTATAGTGTCATAGATTGATTTGGTCAAGTTGATTATATGGTCATCAACAAAAGCCTTGTACTGAGCTTTACCTAGACCTTCAGCTTCTCTTACACTTTCAACAACTTCATTAGCCATGAGTACGTTTCTGTCAACAGCAAACAAATTTGAGCTCATTTCTGTAAAAGGGTTTCCCCATTCATCAAAAATATCTACCACACTCTTCACATTTCTTGCAAACCTGTTCTGTGCACTTGGAGTTTGTTCATGGTGACTATTCTTTGGATCTTTACACTGTTTTATGCTGACCTCACTTACTATCCTAGCCATATCTGGACCAGCAATCATCCAGTGCCGCATAGCTGATTCATTCTCAGTAATTCCTATTATTCCACCATCACTCTTCACAATAGCATTCAACTGCTCATGAATCTGGTCATGGGCCATCATGGAGAATTTGTGTGAGGTTTTCTGAGTGACAAAATGCCCCTTAAGAAACTCATTCCAGACTGTGGGACATTCATCTTCCAGCTGCATGAGGTCCCTCACATGTACTGAAAGCCATCACGCATAATGGAAGTGATCCATGGCAAACATCCAAGGAATAATGCTACCCAGTGCTTCCAAGTACATTAAGAAGTTTCCATCTCTTTGTGATCGCATGAACTGGAGGAAAAGGATCTCTAGCTTCAGAGTTTTGCCCCAGTAAAAGAATTGTGGGCGACTACTTTCCATGTCTGCACACCACTCATGAAATGGCTTTGCTGTTATGTTATCGACCTCTAAATTATCCTTATATGCCATGAATGCTTGACTTTGTAGACAGAATAAAGCTGCTGCTGATACTTGATGAGCCCACTAGGCTCTTGAAGTGTGTGAACCACTCTGAAGGGCATCAGCTCTCCCCTCTGTCGTAACATTAGCAGAAGCCATAACAGCAGCCCAACCATTTCCTTCCAACCAATCACCAAGGACATTAAGTAGGGCCATTTCTATGTGGATTCTACCCATAAGAACTACATACGTTTCTTCACCATAAATGCTTGGTCAACTCCATTGTATTTGCTTTGCAATTGTGTATAGTGGTTTATCAAGGGTCAAGACTGGAATTTGTGCAGGATTCACAAGCTCAGTAGCTTTCATAATGACATCCATTCCATGCTTTACCATGGCCACAGAGTGTGTATTATCACAGAACAAAGGCATCAAAACAGAAATTGCAGGTGGATGATGAACAGCAAATTGAAGATGTGCAAAGTAAGCTGACCATGAGATATTATCATCTTGATCAAGCTGGTCTTTTGCAGCAACTGGACAACCTCTCTCAGCCAGGAAACTTGTGCTTCATCAGATTCAAGTCTTAGGGGTAGCATTTCCTGAAGTATTCCCAGGGGATGGCTTGTCAACAGGAAGTGCTGCTGGTGGAATTTCACAGTATGATTCCATCAGTGGCTTAATGGTTTTAGATATTTTTCAATTCTTTCTTGGAGTAATGATCTGTTCCAATGACGTTCAAGGCCTACACTCTCATCTGTGACATGCTGTGTCATTGACAATGCAGTACCATGAAATGCAGTCTGGGCTGATGTAAATGTAGGGTTGTGGTCTAAGTTGTCAAGATTTCCTGTTGTGAACAGACCTTCTTTCAGGATTGTTGGACATACAACCCCATCATCTTCATACTGATCAATAACAGCATTTGCTATATCTGTAGACAGTTGAAGTACTCTGTCGTATGATACTGATAAACCTCTCTTAAATAGAATGTCAATCAATTCTCGCTTCCTTGTCTTGTTATGAACAAGAAGCCCTAGGTAAAGTGGAAGCCTTGTTTCTTGGTCCACATTGTGCCATACAGCATTGCTGCTTTTTCTGCTACGCTTCACTGCATTGAATGTCAAGAGCTGGGTAATAGATATAGCAGCACTTTTCACCTCCTTGTTGTTCTCTGTTTGTTTCTCATTGTTAGTTCCACCAAGTATCATTTGTACTAATTCTAATAGAGAAGTGGAATGGTTATCATATTGCTCATCAAGCAAGGATCCATTAAATCTGTATTCCATTTGAAATATCTCATTTCGGATTATTTCAGCAGTGAGGACAACTGCATCATTGTCTTGATTCCTCTTTGTTGCCTCCAATAGGGTATCTGCAGTATTCTCCTTGAATGACATGATGACTTTATATTTGCTTTAATGAACTTCCAGATCAGGAATTTGTGTAAGAAGTTTCTCTTTAAGTCATGTTGCATTTATCCGTTGTGAAGTGTCTTCTCCAAGCTGTTCAAGACGTGACTTGTACAGTTGTACTAAATTGGAGAGCTTGATGATACTGCCTTCTGTCTCCCTTATTTCTTCTATGTAAGAGATAAGTTCTGCAAATGCTATGGCTTCAAATGACAGTTTGGTTTCACCAGTAATCGCCTTTTTTTGGCGCGTGCTAGATCTGTACCTAGTAAAAAACCCTGTTAAGCAGTGCTTATGATAAACAGCATCCATTACTATCATATCTCCAGATGACAGTTTTGCCAATAGTAAGGTATCATTGAGTTCCATGGCCATTTTACGGACATTTGTATTAGATTTTTGGTAGCAACTTTGTGATAACCTTGCTCCACTAAGGCATCACAAAAGAAGCATACAGGTAGCTCAGTTTCAGCTGATGTAGAAGGAAATGCAGCCCGAAGCCTACCCTTAAGTGGTGACATATTTGTTTTTGGGGACTGTTGTTTGGTTTTCCTTTTACGTATCCTGTCAATCTTTGTCTTGTCACACATGGCATAACAAGTTTTATGCCATTTTGCATTGTGAAATCTGAGAGTTGCTTCAATACCTGTACCATCATCTAACCTAGAAATATTGATGGAAAGCGGTAATGAATCAAGGTTGTCCAATGCTTTCATATGTTTCATAAGCACTACAGTGGTTCTCATATTTGGATTTCAGCGGATCTCTCAATGCTTCACTGGTTGATTGCTGACATAACACACATAATGTCCAATCTGTAGTCTGTGAGGCTACAGCAGGCACAGGCGAAGGGTGAAGTTTTAATCTTTTGGAGGCCATTCTAGAGTGAAACAGCATGTTATAATGTAATATGTTTGACTAGCTGCCATACTAGTTGCTATAGGAGCTTCACCATAGCTCCTCTTGGCCAGACTTATTGCAATTTTGATGGGGTCTAGTATAGCCTTTTCTGAGCAGAGACTGCATTCTTCAGGGCATTTAAACTAGCAACATTTCACTCTAGAACATGGTATACAGGAGAAAATAACTCTCCAGCAATGGTTCACTGTTGTAATGCAATAAAACAATAATTATTTTAGAGGTACTTATTTCGTATGGAGTTTCTATGGTGACAGAATAAGGGCAAAAAGCAATGAAATAAATGCTTTACCATTATTTGTGTTTGCAAAAAAGGTTTTTATTGACTGATGGACAAATTTAGTGAGTTTTAAAAATTATCAGCAGCTTATTACAATAATTATAATATTAAGACTCTTCCAAAGGTACTCCATGGAACCTTTTGAACACCCCTAGATCCACCCTGACCTCCTAGTTATTTTATCACCTCTAAATCATTTAGCTAACTCCATGCATGAAAAACTCACCTTGATCCAGGACAGAGCACTCAAATCTACTCAGCAGCTAGATTTATGACCAGTGTAAACATGAAAGTGATATGTCAGCACATTACTGATCATGTTTAGTGACACCTGGTTGCTGTTATGTATAATCAGCAAAATTGCTATGTGCACAAATACAATCTATTGTGCAAAGAGCGCAAATCAATCAAATTTTGTTTATAAATATTTAAAATCTTCATTTTGAGTGGGAAACTATACTCTGATGAGACGATTCCACTAAAATTCTGAATCAGCATGTTCTAAAACCCCAAAGTGCCAATTTTTATGCTTTCTGCCAGAAGTGAACATCTTTGCCATTTTTTGTTACATATCTGCTCCACTATATGGGCTAAAATTTGTGGTAGGGATTAGACAAGCCCTATACTCAGTAGTGGGGCTTTAGCTCTTGAAAATTGTTATACCAACTCTTGCTTGTAGTGTCACGGAATATATTCTAGTTAAAAGTCTTTATAGCAATATAACAACGGCAATGAATGCAGGGTACAACGCAACTCTATTTATACTACAACAAGAATACATACGAGTATACATGTTTACAAAAGTGCTAGTGGGTATATTACAAAAACAACTGTGTTTACCTATTACAAGATAACCATAAAATAGTGTGTTAATACATGTGTAAATTACAACCCAATTATGCATACACAGTAAACAGTGTGTGTTGCAGGTTTCTATCTAATCAGTGTGTGCATTATGCCACATTGCTTAATTGTACTACGCTAATAAATAACTTCTGTAGCCTTACAAGTACCTATCATGACATACAGTTTACATGTAGCTGGCAACAAAAGTTGGTGCAATGGTTACAAAATAATTTCTATGAACACAACAAATTACTAACCTTTTGAATTACACAAAGAAGCATAACTCGTCTGTGTAGATGGTTTTGTACAACAGGTACTTTGTTACCAGCATACTGTACATTAGGAAATTTTGACAAAAGAAAATTTGATGAATTCACAGTTAAAGAGCTTTGACAAATTAAAAGCAAGAAAAAAAATGCTGACTTTCAACGTCCTTATTGATGTTTGATGAATTAAAATTTGATGAATATAACAGATTTGTCAAACTTTTTTCATCAAAATTTTCTGTTGTACATTAACACACTTTGTTCACCCATTTTGTACGCCCATTAATTAAGTGACATCATCAGTTTCCAATCCTGTTTTGTAATTGACAATATCTGTATGGTCTGTATCATTTCACCCACATGAGCAAACAGCTTTGTGTTAAAAGCAGCCTGTGAAATGAAGGCTTTGTAAACACTGTATTACACTTCCAATATGGTTTCCAATGTAAAAGTTCAACATCTTCAAAATAATTTGCTGTGGCAATAAATTCCATTGCATAGAAATCGACAGAAATATCTGAGATTATGGCTGTAACTCTCAGTAACCTTGATCCTTATCACAGTACTGGAGTTCCACCTTCCTCTGTGAGTTAGCATTCACCTAAAAACATTGGTAGTTTGATTGGTGAGATAGGTTTCCTGTCGCTGCATCATTTGAGCATAATTTTGGTCTCCAAAAATGGGTTTTCATTTATGGACACCAAATTAATGATAGCCGCACCTTCTCACACTACAGTAGTAATCATCAAGAAGTTACATACGATTCCCTTCTGTTTAACGTGTAATTGTATAGGCTATATCTGTCACTTATTCCCAGATAAACATCCCCACCTCCAACTGATCTGTGTTTTCTCAATATTTAGTTGCCATCCTTACTGTCAACCTACTGTGTTTACTACTGACTGTGCATGGCAATTCAAATGGTACCACTAAACAGCCAAATTTATAAAAATATTTCTTCTTATTATACCAAATGCATGAGTTAAAAGTTAAAACAACAGGTTTAATGTTTATTGTGCTGGATCATTAATACTTTTGTGAAAAAATGATTTCTTATTTTTCAGCCATATTATGATGGTCACTTACTTCATTTATTTGGTAAATAATTTTGTGGCAAATTTTCTATCAACACTTTGCACTGTGCAGAACAAAGTAGTGTACCATATGTAAATGTGTTCACTTGTCTTCATCTGTTTCCTTATAGGAAGAATGTGAACTACTGATAAATGCTGCTGGTTATGGTGATATGGAGGTAGTTACTAGACTATCAAATGATGGAGTTGATATGGATGCTATTATACATGAGGTGTGTTCACCTTAATATTGTCTGGTGTACGCATATAAGTACATGTGATTGTGTTGTTGTGACAACAAATTGTACATATAACTACTGTTTGTAGGGTCATAGTCTGCTTGACTAGAATAGTATTAATGTAAATCTGTGACAATAGTACTGTGGAAGTGTTAACTATATTATTTAATTATGGACCTTGTTGTTTTATGTTAACATTTTGTAAACTTGTTATTTACATTTACAATTGTATGGATTTGTAAGCTGCTGTACAATGATAACATTCACAACAGAATTATTAAGCAGAGGTGTGTACTGTTATAACTCACTGGTCATATGTGACCATCTCAGCAAAAACCCAATTTGCATGTGTATTGAGTAAAGACGAAATTTAAAAGTAATTTGTAAAATTACGCATGCTACAAAAAAAACTACACAAGTTTTTATTAGGCCATTACTCAAAGAAGGAAGACTCAAATCAAATAAAACTATGCACCATCTTATTTGCCTGTTCATGAAAGTTTGAAAATCTTTGTTTTGTTCTTGTAGTCCGAAAGGTATGCGTGTTACATGCATTTGTTTACAGTGCGGTAAATGTAAACAAGATCGTCATTATTTTTTCTGCTAAACTGCCTTCACACCTGTATGCGCAAGTAACTACAAGCTAACACTATACTTTGGCTGAAGTGCTAATCCAAGGTGAATATTTCAAATTGTAACATTGTAGACTAATGCAAACAGAAGTTATGGCTGCGAATGTAAGTAAGTGCCTGTAGTTTATTTTCAGCTTAATCGCTGTACAAATCAATTATCTTGCACTTCCTAGTGTCTATAGTGCTATCATTCCAAAGCTGCTCACTACAGAAAACTGAAACTCTGGTGATCCATCCCTTGGACACTGCAGATAATGCTGAGAAAATAAAAATTCCGAATTTGTGTGAACAAGTTGGACTTTTGTTGAGACAATCACGTATACAGTGGAACCTCGATTATTTGAACTAATTGGGGGAAGGGTGTTCATACACTTGCTAACAAAATACTCTAATTAAGCAATTGATTTGGTGTTTGGATAATGTGGTGTTTGGTTAATCAGTGTTCGGAAAATCAAGATTCCACTGTATTACAATGATTACAACAGTTTATCAATTTAGTCATTCGTGTGTAAGCATAAACAGACAAGAGCACATAAAGCGTCATGGTATATTATGTATGCTGTAAATATATAGAGGGTTTAGTGGATGATTTCACAAAACACATCAAGACAGTGTGTCATATTTCATATCTACAGTACATGTATAGGATTTAAAAAAAAAAGTCATATTGGTGTTGTACAGGTAGTTGTGTTTGATTTTCCAACCTAACAGTGTGTGTAATATTATCTATGTAGCTATAGTGCAATTGTTGCTGCATTTGTGAAGTTGCTACATACATATTAGCACCTGCCATATGATATACGTACATGTACCTCATTATAATTGTGTTGTTGTGTAGGAATATCAACTGACACCTCTACATGTTACTGCATCCTATGGTCATGATAACATAGTGAAGAAATTGATATCCTTACATGTCAACATAAAATGTGTGGATGTGGTAAGCTCATAGTAACAATAGCTGAAACAAATGCAGCCTTTTGATTTTCGTAGTGAAAGATGTCTCTAGGATGATTTTTAAGGGTGGAATTTTAGCCAGTGCACTTCACTTTTGGGGGGATCCCTACATACTTAAACAGAACTACCGTATTATTTGATACTAGTAGACATTTGATTCCTGCTTCGGTTGTACCAACAGGCTGCAGTGACTGAAGTAGTAATTAAAAGCAGACTAGTATAGCTGCAGTTAACTGCTGGAACACATATGAAGCACATATGAACCATCATATGTGATACACATTTGCATTTGCAAAATATGAAACGAAATATATATTCCATTACATTTATACTACCATTAAATATGGACTATGATCAGATGCACTGTATATATACCGGCAGAATTACGGACTATGATTTTATGTTCTTCATATGCACTGATGGTAAAATTTAATACAAGAGTGTAGTGAATTCACACATCCACCACTTTTGAAGGCAAAAAGTGCATTCATTCCATGCTATGTATCTTTTTTTTTTTTTAATTATTATTTATTAATGCTTTACAGCACAAGTGCTGAGGGTCTGTAGGGCACCTGGTCCTACAGCCTGCTCAAAGACTTTAGCTACAGAAGGTGTGTTTGAAAAGTTGGAGAAAGGAGAAAAAATCCATGACTGGACCTAGGTAGCCTCGAACCTGCAGCCATCCGATTTACGCTCAAACGCTTACAGGAGTCTACCAGGTGGTCAGGATGTTTTCTCCTTGTTATTTTCATGTAATTATATCCATAGGAATTCTAGAGAGTAAATCATTATCTTTAAGTACCCCAAGTAGAACCAAATGGAAACTAGTTTATTTATTAATGCTTACAGCACAAGTGCTGAAGGTCTGTAAGACACCTGGTCCTACAGCCTGCTCAAAGACTTTAAAAATCTAATGCAAAGTAATCATACTGAAAAACAGAGGAGTGCTATTAAAAAGTAAGTTACTAGGTAAAAGTACATAACATACATGTTGCATGGTGAGTTATCTTGCCTAGAGAAGGTTTTTGCAATAGAATGCTCAATTCTTTTGCTCTCATTTCCCTCCAAAATCCTCATCGTGAAATCTGAAGCTGTAGCAACTTTTTGCTGGACCATGCCTTAGTGAAAATGGGGTCTATAATATTACTAGAGATAATGGAAGTTTGGGTCTTTCTGACGAAAAACCAGCTTCACAATACTATCCTGGTACCTTGGCAGTATTGGTCATAGGGATCTGCAATACATATCGATACGGCAATGTATCGATACAGCAAATAAGTATCACGATACAATACTGTACTTAGAAAATATGGATATATCAAAGTTTTCAAGCAAAACAGTCAGTGATTGATATATTACTGTAACAATGATCTAGATGCTCAAATTGAAAGCCTCTCTATTTACCTGTGCTATAAAATGGGAAGTTACAAAAAGCCATACAAATACACGTGTATAAGTGCTGCTGTTATGGCTAAAATATTCTTCCCCGGGTCTTCTAAAAGCACTCTTTAAGTGTAAAGAACTGCACCACTAAGCAGTACACAAATCTGCTATATATACTAGCCATCTTGACAACTCATTAAAATGCGGAGTAATCTGGACATGCCTTTGTGGGAGCATGTGTTAAAATGTTTGTGGTAGCTAATTGTCTGGTGGTGTAATAGAGGCAGGTATCTTGGTAGAGATGTGCTTTTAACAACAACTCTGTTTTCCATACTAAAACTCATATCAGAACACACTACATCAGCGTACTGTAGTTTATCAACATTCACTGAATAAAGACATTTGTATATACAGTGAATGTAGAATCAGTGTCAGCTCTTTAAAGGTCCACTGAAATGGAAATTTCACTTGCCATTTTATTGAATGAATAAGTACTTTGTATCATGCAATGCACGAAAACACCATGTTGTTGTGCAGTTATTACGCCACAAAGTCTAGTTACATCATGATGTGACGTCAGACCAAGAACCGGAAGTACTGTAACTGCACACTTTATAATGGGAAAGTCACAGTACGGTAGCATTACCCAGCACTTCTTTTCGTCATCGTAGCATTCCAAGATCACTGAAGAGTTCTGTTGGTAAACAAAAGCGAAGTCTGGAGTGTAGCTGTTGCTGTAGTGCTTGGGCTTGAACCACCTTCTCCTCTCGGTACGCGCGAAGCGCTGCATGTTTCACTGTAGCAGGCTGTTAGTTCGGTCTGTTTACGAAGCTGGGTTAGCAGTATCACACACACACACACAAACGATCGTGCGATTGTTAGACTTACCCATAGGATCTATGACTTACCTGATTCGCTTGTCAATGCTAAAATCAAGTGAGGGTGGTGCCAACTCGCACCACTCTACCCGCTGTATTGGGAAGGATACGTGCTTAAACGCATTCAAAGCAGCCAAGGAACGAACTGCAGCTCGCTCCCACCACTGTGTTGTCGATTTGCAGCCCCTTTCACAGATGTCTCGAGCGTTCTTCACCACACCACCTAGCGTACATTAACTAACCCACTCCCATAGACTTGTAACTGGTTGCAGAACAACTTCTTACCGTATTTCAAATCTTTGTGGCTAGTATGACTTGAAATTAAACTGAAACTTGCTGTACATGGACCGAAATAGGCACTTCTGTGTATCACACGCGTACTGAAGTTTCTTGGTATGATGCGTTATGACGAAAGTTAATTGACAAACCGCAATATACTAAAATGTATTATATCTACTAAACAAAGCAAAATCAGACTAAACCATATTCATCAACCTATCCCATTAGTAGCAAGGATTGATAATAGCTAAAGTTGTTTTTACCATTTCAGTGGACCTTTAAGGTACAGTTAAATGCTAATATGCCAGTTATAACTAGCCATGACCACTTCATTATAGTATCGTGATACAGTATTGTATCGAACAGTTTATTGATGGTGATACGTGATACACAAAATTCACTGTATCGCAGAGCACTAATTGGTCAAGCCCAAAAGTGCCTTCAGTATGACTCTAAATGCTTTCAATATAATTTACAAAATTTAAATGACTATTAAATGGAATTTTCTGCTGAATGCCTGCTTGTCTGTCTGATGCCTTCAGGCAAGCGTAACTCGATAACGGCTAAGGCTATGGGCTTGGTGTTTCTACTATACGATACCACTTTATCTCGAGATGTGCCTCTTTGCATACCAGAGTACGTACAATGGATGCAGCATGGATTTACCTTTGTCTTCCTTTGTGTCCCATTTCTTTATGCTGGTGTTGATTTGTGGTAGCTGGATGCATGACTTCCCTATGTTTGTAAACAGAAACCATCTATATTTTCCATGGTGACTAGATTGATTGCAAAGGTGCTTCTCCTACTGTTCTTTGTTTGTAGCACTGTGCAACGGGCTAAACATAGCTGATAATCAAAGTGTAATGACCACTTCACTTATGAGTCAGTAATTGATAGCTGGGGTGCGCATTCAGACAAAAACATTAACTCTGGCACCTTCCTTTCTTTGATGCGGTATGCACAGGTTCACCAGTCATAATAATGTTGCAAAAAAGGTAAACAAACAAATAAGAAAAAAATCAGGAATTTAAGTTTGATTTGGGATCACAGAAATATAAAGTAGGGAAACAATGGAGGTCACCTACACCTACAGATATGGACATTTAATCCTAATTCACTCATGTATAGACTGAATTAGGGATTAAATGACCACTAGTATATCTGCAGGTGTAGGCGACCTCCACTGTTTCTCTACTTTATCTTTCTGTGATCCCAAATCAAACTTAAATTCCTAATTTTTTCCTTATACTTGTAGTAATTACTAATAGGTGTCTTAACCAAATGTTTGTTTTATTCAAAAGGATATAACTTTAAGAGGTCTCATGTTTGTATACCTATACCAGAGTTTTTGTGACTGTTAGGGATGAGGTTATTTCGCTCATATAATTAAACATTATACTTTTGAGGAGGGTTAAAAATAGGATTGTATAGTAGATCATGCAACAGGACTAATATCACTGAATGAGCTATACTACATCCACACATAGGTACATACTTAACATCTGAAATTTCAATAGCTTGCTTGGCTAGCATAGAAAGATAACTCTAAAAAATGATCAGAATGTTGATAACCTTGCAACAAACTCTTTATACAGTAGATCATGGTGCTACAACTACACGTGTGTATACATCACATTTTTAAGTACAGAACTTACTATGCTCATATGGATGTTTTATATACATACGTACAAGAGTTCATAATATTTGTATGGGGGAGAGTGTCTAACTCTCAGTATGGCCTGTACAAACACCCTGTGTAAAGTTCACCAAAGTTCACCATTTATCAAATCAACACCTTCACTGGGGATAGAAAACTGTTGATTGGTGTTGATTAGTGTTGATGAAAGCAAAGCCTTTGTTCTGAAATAAGGCTGAGGTGTTACTTTAAGCAGGGTATTTGGTGAATGCATTCAAGTTAGACACTCTCCACCATACAAATATTATGAACTCTTGATACGTATGTGAGTGAATTTGACAAAGCCAGGCTGTAATGCACAGCTTTGTTAGCAGGTATAGCAATTACATTAGCAATTATCAAGCATTCATAGGAATAATTGAAAGTTAAGGGGAGCATCCTTTGATTAGCCAAAAGAAATAATTGATTCACTATGAATGAGGTATTGCTGAAATTATTATGCTATGATAACCTTCTAAAATGCTCAAATAGTCTAATAGATCATGTCAACGATCTGCTGCTGCCATCATCAGTGATTGCACTGCACAATTATCTGTAATCTTGAAACTTGTGTATCTTAACCTTCTCCAAGTCTCCAATTGTGTTGAGATTGTTAGATACCTACGTAGCTATACAGTTTTTATATGTCCAAATTATAGTCTGCTATGTGTAGCTATGAACACTAAAATGTAGGCAACTAGGGTTTTTCACTGTAAATAGTATAACTAACTCTATTTTAACTAGTTATGGCAACATCTCTAAAACTAAAGTGACTATAGTTACAGCATGTATGAGTATAAATTAATGAACATTATGGGAATATTACTTTAGATACGACAGATAAAATTTGAGTTAATAGAAAAGTGAGGTGGTTAAAATATTATTATGCTACCAAGATTCATGCCATTATAAAATGGTGTGGCTTTTTTTAAATTTACAATATCATCTAAAGAGCATACAATATACATACAATTAAACACAAAGATGTCTCTGTAACAGTTTTAAAACAGTAGACCATCCCTCTTTAGAACCTCTCAGCCTGATGTCTAAAGTAGATGCCCAAATGTTAGTGATCACACCAAGAAAGCTTCTTCTAAATAGATCTAAAGATGTGTATTGAACTAATGAGGATAGTGATAAAGGATCATCATTTAAACTTCTCAAGCAATGAGAATGTGTCAGTGGAGCAGTGGCAAAAGTCGGACTAAACTGTTGTAGAGGCCCTTGACCTCAGAAATCAAGCGACTTACAAAGTTGGCCCACAGCACTGGTCTCATGGTAAGAATGCTGTGAGGGAAATACATATTCACTCAGTTTCTCAGCCAATATCTGTACCACATCAAGTTTAGATAAGTGAGTGGCTGAAGCACCAATAACAGCGACACTACTGTATTCACATGCAGGCCTCACAATGGATTTTAAAGCAACAGCTAGGCCTCTTGGACCCAGAAAAATCTCTAACATGGTACAGTACTCCTATTCTCTGTCAACAGCGGGTGGACATATTTTCTATCATAGAGCTCCAAGTCAATCTACGATCAAAATAGAACTCCAATGTCTTTAAATTATCAGCCTCATCGATGGAAAAGGAGTCCATAAATAGAGGGGGTGACACTCAACATCAACCTTTAATGATACACTCAGTGAGTGACATTTAACAGGTTCAAAATTATTAATGTTCCACACTCCACCCCAGGAAAAAACATAATTTAAGTCAGCAATCATCTCTTCAGCAGCTGCTATCCGATTCTCCTTGTTCTTAATCACCTTCACAAGAGATGAGTCATCAGCATATTCAAACAAGTTACAATGTAAAACTTGTTTGGTAAGGTGTTGAATATACAAATTGAACAATATAGAGGACCAGACACCACCCTGAGGAACACCAGCTGTAAAGTTCCACTGAGAAGAAGTATCACCATGAGCCACCACAAATAAACTCCTATTACACAAATAGGAGCACAAAAGACCATAAGCCTTACTTCTCAGACCAGTGCTCCAAAGATGCTTCAGTAAACCAGCCCACCATACACTATCAAAGGCCCTGTGAATGTCTAAACATATAATACGACACTCCTCAAGGTGTTCCAGTGCTTGAATAGTAGTAAATGCTATTGCAGTTCTACAGTCCTGAGCACCAGTACCTTCCAAATTGAGAAGCTGGAACATATGATGATATATCTGTGAATAAATAACCCATTCAAACACCATTGCTAGAATAGGAAGAACAGTAATTGGACTGTAAAAACGGGGATCAGTAACACTGCCTTTCTGCTTGTAAACAGGAGTAATACATGATAGTTTCCATGACAGTGGAAATCTTACATACATGGCTAAGCAAAATATGCACTTGTAAACAAAGTTAAGAGTTCATAGTAGGGACCACAAAGGAGTGGGTGTGGCCACAAAAAATATCCACAAAAAAATCATCCTTAGTTTTCCCTGATGACAATGAGGAAGTATTGATTAGGTAAAACCAAGCCCAAACAAGCTTTGAGATAGACCCAAAACGTTTTCAACAAGTTGCTAAGGAATTAAAAAATATAATTTTTTTATTAAACAGAATTTTCTAATGACTGAGTTACTGAATGATGCCTTCAAACAAGCATAACTTGATAACGACTAAAGCTACGGGCTTGAGTTTTTCACTGTTTGATGTTGCTTTGGCTCGAGAGGTGCCTTTTGGCATACTGCAGTTCTATTCTTCATGGACTTACCAGTGTGTCCCTTTCATCTTTGCTGACAGCAAAAAGTGTCAATTTGGCAGTAGCACGTGACAGCTTCCCTTCGTAACAGAAATCGTCTGTACTTTTCATGGTGGCTACTTTGATTGCAGAGGTGCATTTTGAACAGTTCTTGATTCTTGTTATGGGTTGAACATAGCTGATAACGAAGAATAATGGATACTTCACTTTTCAGACTATAATTGGGCATTCAGTGCTATTCTTTCTTTTGATGTGGTATGCGTGGGTTCACCAGTCATAATAATGTTATTTTACAAAAAGTTTAAAAACTAGTACAGTTTGATATATGAAAAATACAAGTGAAATTACATCTCCATATTCTGTTGTATTATATATTATAATATATGATTAATAGTAAGTGAAATTAAAATAAATTATCTCCTTAAACTGTAGTGTTTTTGCTTAACAATAATATTAAGTTGGCTTATATACAAGGAAATTGTGTTATGTAGTTTGTAAGTGAAATGCAGGGGTGTACTAGGCTTGAGCCAATTATGCTTTGAAAATAACCTATTATGCTTTTGAGCAGTGCTCAAAACTCCAGCCCATTTTGCTCAAAATTATGCTTTTAAAATCAAGATTAAGCTCTAGAGTTGTCTGAATTACTAGAGTAAATCAGCCTTTCCTGACTGCTGTATTAGAGTAAGTGACTGCTCTATTAGAGTATCTCGATGTTAAAGTCTAAATAATCAGCTAAGAAATAATAAAAATGATGACATTGGACTATTTCTGGGTGTGAAATGCAGTATTAAGATGTAATGTGTTCATTTTTTTGCTGTATTCTTGGTGTGCGCATTGTGTATTTAATTAAAAGTCTTGAAAATCGTCCTATTATGCTGGCATAATGCTTGATGCTTTTGCTAGCCTATTATGCTCGAAATTATGCCGGCATAATTGGCGCAAACCTAGGGTGTACCAAGGGGGCTTCCAGGGGTGTCGGGAAATACATTTGAATTTTACACACTACTTGAAACATGGAGAGAGTGATACTTTAGGTTTCCAGAATTTTGGATTTGTCGTTAAACAGAACACATTAAGAATCTTTTATATCTTAGTTAATCAATGGTGTCTCACATAATGGCAATGTCAATTTAGTGTAATAGCAGTATTATAACAACATGTTTAGTAAAAAAAGATCTATATACCCTAATAAAGCAGTCATGCAATACTAAATACTCTAATAGAACAGTCACTTAGCTGCAATGAAACCCTTTTCAAAATTCCTACAAAATCTATAATGAAAGTACATATGTACACAAATGTTTGGTAAATGTAAGTGTTTTAGTGGTTCCACGTGATTATGATATTCTGACATATTATTATGTTTTTTTCATATCATTGAATCAGTTGTTCCCAAACAGTTCATCAAAGAATTTCTTATTGCAAATATACAGTATAGTGCTGAAATGAATAGCAATTTTTACTATTTGAATAACTGTGAACAAAACAACCGAATATTTGATTATTCTTAAAGCTTATACTTCTATTAAATAAGTGCTGAAACCTTTTGTTATGGAGCAAGGTAAAGCCTAAGATCTATTTCTGTCTATTCTAAAATGGAATTTTTACAGTATAGATATATCACTCATTCACAATCTTAAGTTTCAAAGCTGGCTTTTCCATCTTAATAAAGTGTACAAAGTGCTAATGATAATTTGAATATTGTAGTAACGAATCGAATAGTGTCATACCAACCAAATAGTCAAATAACTGAATAATCGTTTCAGCACTAATATATGTAGTTGTATTAGCTACCTTATTTTGATGTGATAATCAATAATGTATGTCTTTATATCACTAATTGTTGTTTGTTATTTTATAGAAAAGATGGACTCCGTTACATAAAGCAGCAAAAAATGGCCACAACAATTTGGCCATTTTGTTATTGGCTGCTAATGCCAATGTCAATTGTCAGGAAGAAGTAAGTTAATCATATAATGTATGTGATATAGTGTAGAGGTGTACCGATAATCGGATCGGCTATAATATCGGCCACCAATATGGTAATTTTACCAATATCGGTATCGGTACAGAACAGCAGGAGGACCGATATCGCTACCGATATTTATACACTAGCAATAGTTTGTACATAAACGGATTGTGCATTGGTTTTCTACATTATTCATGTGGCTCTTTAGTGCCAGTGGCTTATTATTCACTCTGAAACAAGCGCTACGCTACGAGAAGCCATATAAATACACGCGATTCTACTGTCTGTTGCTGGAAAGCTTATCACAGTATTTATAAATGAAGCAGTTATAGAGTACTTGTAATAAAAATAAGGGTCACAGGTAGGGACCCGCCGATTATGCTCATAATTGTACCTATTATGCTATGCTGCATTGCTCAAAAATTCACCTATTATGCTTAAATTAATGCTCAATATTTACCTATTATGCTCGATTATGCTCAATGTGCATGCCTTAGTTCATATGCTTTGCTACTAGTTTAACACTGTATAGAAAGAAAAAAATGAGTGGCTGGAACACAAATAATAAATTCTTGCTGCATGCCTGCATGTAAGAGACAAGATCGATATACTCTAATAGAACAGTCAGTTTGATTAGAGTTACTGACTGCTCTATTAGAGTATATCGATCTTATTTTGCAATTGTCATTTTTCCAGCAAGAGTTTACACTATCGTACAAATATTTAACCTATTATGCTGGCATTATGCTCAATGTTTTTAGGTACCTATTATGCTCAAAATTACGCCAGCATAATCGGCGGGTCCCTAGTCACAGGATAACCAAGGAAACTTGCTGTACCAGCTTTCTCACAAACCATTAGAATGCAGAGTAATGCAAAAATATCCGTATAAGGCTTCATGGGAGTATACATAAAAATGTTTGTGGGTGTCTAATTGTCTGGATTGCACAATAGAAACCCAAGCTGTATACCACCACAAGCAGAGTATAGCAATGAATACAAGCACATGTTGTTGTAGGGTAGGTAAATGTACACTTTTAACTATAATGCAAATATCGGATCAATTATCGGTTTCTTTTAGTGACATCAATATCGGATATCGGTACATGCAAAAAAACCACATCGGTACACCTCTAATATAGTGTATAATAATGTGATGATTGTCGAGTATGTTTTTCAAGTGAATCAGTGACTGTTACAATTGGTATACAGTGCAGCTCACTACCAGCTTTATTGGCTGGACCAGTCTTGTATGGTTCAGTTTTGCAGATGTGTTTGTAGTTTTGTTTGTTATCTGAGGCCTGTCACAGTATCCATATCCTATTACATGCCAGTCTAGTTTATTGTGGGTGTCAAGATCACAAAACTTGGTATATAGAGTGTTGGTTGAGAAGCTCTGTCTGATTGAACTTTTGGTTCTTGGATTAGTAGGTTATGATAGCATTTCAGTGTAGTCTTAGAGAGAAATTTTGTTACATCGTAATCTATTTGAATATTCACTTTAAAATTACTGATATTAAAGTACAGTTGTGATTTACATAAAAAGTTTACGTTTCATTTTATGTTATGATAAATTAGGATGAAAAAATGAACTGTTTTATTATTGCATCATCATTTTATAAAAAACGATAGTAAAAACTATGATATTTGTATTGGTTTTTATAATGATTGTCAATCATTAAAAAAAACAATTACTAAGTTAATAAAACCCCCTTGATGGCAAGAAGTCAATGATTAAGTAGAGGTTAAATGCAAAGAAGATCACAGATCCTGGCTGCTGTGGCTCTTCTGGTGCATGCCTAGACTGCATGTTGCTGGGGATCAAGTCACCACTGGGTCTGGGATTTTTTTCTGCATTCTTCAATGTTTCAGTTACATGTTTCAGACTCCCTGTATTCACAGGCTTTAGCCTTCTCACAGGTCCCTAGTGGGATAGCATTTAATAAAATAATTGTTTTTTTTAAATAATGCCAATATGATTTATGCTAAAATTGGTTACAATCATTTTTAAAATGATTACGTTATGATAAAAACAATTGTAATCATTAAAATGATTAGTGATCCTACTAAAATTACGATTGGTAATAAAAATGATGATGTAATCATTTTAAAAAAATGAAAAGCTAATAAAATTATGATTATTTTATGATTGTATCATAGAAAAGACCAAAATGTAAACTTTTTGTCCCCTATTGTATTGCTGCACCTACGTAAGATCCGCCCTGACTCACTGTATAAAAACTTTTAGTTATAATAGTGGATTTTATGACAGAACATGGAATAGAATTGTTGAGTGTTACTGATGGCTAGTTTGTAATGGAATTTGTGGTTAGGAGGGTGGGTGTGGAACCATGATTTGTTAGAATTTAACCCTTAGACTTTAATCATTACTTTTTATGAATGAAGACAAGGCAGCATTATGTCTACGAGAATAAATGGTTTAACATTTCCACAGACAATTTTATTGCTTCATTTTTATGCTGAAAATGAACCACTACCACAAAGCAATTTTATTTCAATCACCTAATTCCAAGATTATATCATCGATGGGTAGTGGTATGCATCACAGATAGTTCACTGCATTGGCAACTAGTGTACAAAATTAATGTGTTTGCTATGTGTGTATCTGTCTATGTATGTATAGTTGGGAGTAGATGTAGTGTGACAGCAGGTTCTATCACATACACCCTTTTCATATGGCCACCCAAAAGTGGATTCAACCCGGCTTGAGTAACCCACATTCAACCCAGGTTCAACCCAGTTTCTGTTCACAAGCAATCATCACATGATGGTATTCATTGAGTGATAATTGTCTTCTATGCATTTTATGTATTCATTAAAAACCACAACTCGCTTTTGAAGCCATAAACTGAGTTAAACCCGAGTTCAACCCTACTCCTTTGTAGGGTTGAACTCCGTTATGACTTCTGGGTTCAACCCATGTTCAACCTGGTTATGGTGGTCATATGAACGCGTTAACCCAGGTTGAATGTGGGTTCAACCTGGTTTAAAGTGATCATATGAAAGGAGTATTTGTTGGCTTATACTATATAATAGATCACACAATAGGATTCATGTCACTGATTTTCAATATAAGTAGTAACATGCATGGGTACGTAAAATGTAAAATTTCAATAGTATGCTTGGCTAGCATAGACGATTATACTCTAAGAATTTGTAGCAATGCTAAGTGCACTTGCAACAAGCTATTAATTTTATAGATTAGGGTGCTGTAGCTACATATAGCATTTTGAAAGTAACTTTAGAACGGAATATTGAGAAGAATATTCCCCTAAATTGTACCAATGATTCCTGTAAGTTCTGATAATTGCTAAATACTAATAAATTACCATATCTACCAACAAAGCTTTATGTGTCAATACCAGGTTTTTCCAAATTCATTCATATATGTATGTATATTTGTCTATATGTATGGTAGCGAAAGAAATAGTTGAGCCAATTATTGCTGAAATTAATATGCTATGAGTGCAGCCTAAAAATCCTCTAAAAGACTTATATATTTATGTGCTCCTCAACTACTCAAATATAGCAGTCAAGTTGTTTCATGTCAGCAATCTGCTGCCATTATTACGGTTTGTACTGCATAACATGTGTATCTTATGCCAATGTATCTTATCTTCTCTAAGCCTCTAAACACATTGATATATCACATAGGCAGTGGAGACGGGGGACCCGGGGGGCCATGCCCCCCTCCCCCCACTTTTATGGGACGCTGTTTGCAAGAAAAGATCAAGATACTCTAATAGAACAGTCAGGAACTGGATACTCTAATAGAGCAGTCACAGTATTCAAAGAAGCAGTGTAGCAAGCTACTTAGTTACATACATGTAGTTATAAATAAGGAGATATAATTGGTGGAGAGCAGCTATTGTCAGCAAGTAGTGACTTTTTTTAGTCTTCAATATACAGCTGGCCTGGCCCCCTCACTCTTTAGCCTGCTCCACCGCCCCAGATATGTTGGATACTTAGCTATACAGTTTTTACATTCCTCAGATTCTAGTTTGTTTTGTACACTAACAAACACTGAAAAATTGACAACAAAACTTTGATGGAAGGTGTTTCATTGCAAATAATCTATCTACCACTGTTTTAGCTTTTTATGTTATATTCCAGGGTAATCAGCTGTGCTATTATTGTTATAGCAAAGAATATGTATCAAATACATAATATGGATATATGGTCATATGCAACATACTCCATTATTTACTCTTGGTATAACTATAGTTAACAATGTGGAAGAGGAAGGTATCTATCATTGTATATAGGGTTGGGAGCGTGGGTGGAAATTTGATTTGCTAGAACTCCGTTCAATGAATCTTACTAGGCCTGAGCCTATTATTATGCTTTTGAGCAATGCTCCAATATTTCTCCTATCATTACTATGTAGAGCAATGAACAGTAAAATGTTGGCAACATTAGCAACTTTTGTTCGAGGGTTTTTCACTGCGAATAGTCTAACTCTAGCTACATATGGCAATATGTCTAAAACTAAAGTCACTATAGTTATGGTACCACTCAAATGCAATGTTGTCTCGTAAAAGTGCAGGTAATTAAAAAGCTTGCTAATTAAAGAGCTTGGCACATGTTTTACTTGTGAGTATTCATCCCAAACAAAATGGGATGAATACTTGCAAGCACAATGGGTGCCACACTCTTTAATTAGCAAGTTTTTAATCACTTGCACTCTGTATGAGTATAAAGCAGATGAACAATGTGGGAATATAATGCAGATAAAATAAGATAGCAGGGGAATTTTTTGAGAAGTGCTAGAAGGCTAATTTTAGCATAATACCGTACAACGGGAATAATTCGCGGAAGAAAACATTTGCGAATGATTTACAATTTCCTCATTCGCGAGAAAACGTTCGCGATTTATTGCATAAATTAATTAATAATTGGGTGCGCGCCCGCAACGAATTAATCTTTTTTCCTATGGATAGCTAGGGAACGCTCGACTATATGGCTGACTCTGACATGTTGCATACTACGCATACTAGTAGCCATGCATGATTGCTGTTTCGCTGGAGAAGTAGGCATTCACGATAATGAGCGCGGACGATAGGCACGCCTATAGCCTTGGGGCGGCACTAAAACCGAGGCTAAGACACGCCATTTCCGGCACAGTGAATCACTGGGCTGCAATTATGCTTGCCCCATTTAGTAGCACTGATTTTTCCACTGTCACTGAAGTCTGCATCTCTGTTCGAATCACACGCCACGGTCACTGGCTATACCGTTACGCATATATAACAGTTTAGCGAGTAGCAAGGCGAGTAGCTAGGCGAGTAGCTACCCGCTTATGCACTCGTTACATGAATGCTACATCAACTGATAGGAAAAATTTAGCAAGAAAACATTCGCGAATGCACCTAAAATCGCGAAATTCGCGAATGTTTTCTTCCGCGAATCATTCCCGTTATACGATATTATGCTTAAGCCTAGTAGCTTGAACAACGTAAGGTGGTAAAATTATTAATAGTATGCTACCAAGAGTATACCGTAGATTGGGAAATTTGTGTGGAGAAAAATTGACGTATGATTAATATCCAGAGTATTTTAATTTCGAAAGGTCAAGATGCATACGAAAATAGCTACTATTTTAATGCGGAAAATTGTCAATGCAGAAAATCACTCAGCCAGCTGTAGCTACCATCAGCTGCATGTAAAAATCAGCAGTGGAGCATAGCTAACATAGCTACAAATCGAAAAGATTAAGTGGACTACCAGTTACAGCATGCTAGTCTGATTCAGTTTACAGTAGCTACTCTTTCAATTCACACAAGCTATAAAGGATATACTACACGTGACACCAATAAATCATATGTAATTCCGTAAATAACAAATTATCTGCAGTAGCTAGATCTAGCTAAACGTATGTGACTGCATGATAATAATCATAATTATAATGATGTACATAACTATGTAGTGGGGTCTCTGTGTATGCATATATAGCTATAGCTAGCTAATACAGATCAATATTCTCTTTGTCCACCAGCACTATTTTAATGCTGCTCGCTATAAACTGGAGACATGCTCGTCATGATAGTTACCACTAGCATGCATGCTGAAACAATTTCTAAAGCATGACAGTACTATAATTAGCCTATTTAAAGTGTCAACTATATAGCTACATTGTGGTGAAGATGTAGCTGCATAGTTATAGGAACCTGCATCTCTGCTAGGACTGCAGTCCTTGCTTGTGTAAATTGCTGGTGATCTGGAACGATGAAGGAATATAAAAGTATAGTAAAAACACAGTGGGCATACAACAAATACAAATGTATTGGCTAATTGCATGCAATTACAATAGGTAACTTGTAAGTCACGGTGTAGAAAAATTTTGCAGTAGAATAGTTTTTGTGTGATTTAATTTCGTAAAGCATTACTCCATTCAAACATTTTGCAACACGTACATTACCCAATCTACGGTAGTCATTATTTACATTTATGTATTATATGCAGAACAGTGCTTTATTGCTATTACTTTAAGCAAGCGTTTATAATAGTTATGAAACTATTGCTTTAAGGGAGTAGCTACCATTATCACTGGCAGGGCCGCCCAGAGGAATTAAGGGGCCCAGGGCAAAGAGTTAAAGTGGGGCCCTTGACCCAAGTTGTAAGGTGAAGACCAACAAAAAAAAAAGGTCACAACCTGCTAGCAATAACAATAACTACCCATCACCAACCACATCTCCTTGTCTATAAGCTTGCTACACTGTTCCTCTGAAGAATGCTGTGACTGCTCTATTAGAGTATTTAGATCTGACTGCTCTATTAGAGTATATTGATCTTTTAAACAGGTATTCAGGGGGACCTTCATGGGGCCTCCTGGGGCCCCTTTCAGGCTGGGGCCCGTGGAAAAATGCCCCAGTTGCCCCCCTGTGGGCGGCCCTGATCACTGGCAATGAACATTCCAATATTTTCTTTTCACTGCTTAACAAGTTGATGTTGTGCTACTTCTAAAAACCAGGCGCCATGCAGCTAGCTAACTCATCTGGAATAACTATAGACAGTATATACTACTATGAATTAACCAACTATGTATTACTACTTTACAATAGGGTAGTTTGGGTTGTGCAATAATATAATTAGCTATTTCTCGTATTTCGTAATTCATGAAATATTCGTAATTCATGAAATATTCGTAATTCGTTCAATTAGGTTGCTATGCACTGCTAAGGAAGCGTTTGTTAAATTGTATTATTGTATTAATGCTTTACAGTGACCAGCACTGAAGGTCTGCAGCAACATGTGCTGCAGCCTTAGGATTACCTAACCTAATTTCAAGGACTTAGACTTAGTGACTTATAGCTGAAAAGGTGTAACAGAAAAGAGGCCAAAGTAAGGAAAAAAATAAATCGCTTTTACCAACATATTACGCACAAAACTATCTTCTAAACTATTTTATAGTGTGACTAACGTGTTTTTCCCACAAATTCTCTCGACAAAGCCTCAAAGCTGCTCTTCATTTTCGTTCGCGTACGTAAGGGATACGCCCCCTTTCAACTTGAAGCGATAGGCTATTCCTGGCAGTGTACGAGGCCTGCACCGTTGTTTTTCAGTGGCTAAATTCCTGAAAACGTCAAGGGGAAGGTAGTCTGAGGAAAGTCACCACACCCGTATTTCAGTCCGCCGAAAAGAAACCACCTCAGAGCAAAGTTCACCTGTGTAGAAGTTTAATACAAACTTCATTTCACTTTTACTTCTTACGTAAAAGCTGTTTTTACCGTTATTAAATGATTTTGCTCACGTGGGTGCGTACGGACAAACATAGGTAGATAGGTAGATAGATAGGTACACACACACACACTTTTACGAAAACAATTGCAATTTCAGTAAACCAGGCGCACGCCCACAGCCGGCCTTCGGCCGGCTGTGGGCGTGCGCCTGGTACACCACAGCCGGCCTTCGGCCGGCTGTGGGCGTGCGCCTGGTTTAAAAAGTTTCTAATGATTGATCATGAATACACTAACTAGTTATTGTGATTGCTAATGAGTAGGCCCTGGCCAATTATGCTGGCATAATTTAAAGCATAATAGGTGACCAAAAGCATCAAGCATAATGCCAGCATAATAAGGACAATATTTAAAATTTTAATTAAAATACGGAATACGCGTGCCTGAAAGAATGCAAATAATCACTGCCAATAGTATTATTAGTATATTTCACATTTAAAAACATGTAATATAACTTATTAACCATTTTTTTGTTGGATATTCACACTTTGCAGAAATAAGATTGAAATACTCTAATAGAGCAGTCACTTACTCTAATACAGCAGTCAGAAAACACTAATATACTCTAATAAAACAGTCAGTTCTGGAGCATAATCTTGATTTTGAAAGCATAATTTTGAACATAATAGGCTTAATTTTTAAGCAATGCTCAAAAGCATAATGGGTAAAATTTTGGGCATAATAGGCCAGGGCCTACTAATGAGTTTATTCTCAAAGACATTTTGTATGTAGGTGGATGGTGTACCATAGTGTGTATACATGTATATGCAAAATTTTAAGGAATATAAAATCTGTGTTGCTGTACAAAATTTCATAACACAAAATAGTGCACAATAATAACTGTTTTCCCCTGGTAATGTGAATTACATAATTACATATCTTGCAGGTGTCAATAATTTCTCCAATTTTAAAAGAATAGCATACACTTTGTAGTTTCCCTACATTGTCTATGTGGGGTAAGTAGTAGAGCGGCTAAGCAAAAAAATCGTTCACATTTTGATAAAAGCACCAAACTTGGTACAAAATCTGTTTAATTCATGCTGAGAAAATTCGCAAAACCTGCTATTCAAACTTGAATAAATGCTGGTGATTTTACTTTGGATTTAATCACCATAACAGTTGTATTTGTGCCATTGATACAGATTTCTTGGATCAGATATAAAATTATAGTTAGTTAGTTTTATTGCAGTTTCTTTCTCTCTTGTTGAACCTCTAGTTAGGTTGCTCCTAAAAAATTAAACCATACACCCATGTACACATTGATGTGAAAAGAGCTTAATTAATTATTGCATAATAATTATTTTAAATTAATTATAAAATACTACAGCATATACAAATTACTGAATGCCTGTTGAGATTGTACAGTAGCTATACATAGCTAGCTAGTAATAGCACTAGCAACTATGTTGCAGGAACAATTTAGTTAGAGGAGTGGGGGAATTGACTGAGACAAATATCCAAATTCTTTCTATATGCGGTCTGGGGGCATACACTTATAGGAAATCAAACCTAAAACATTCCTATTGCTATATCTGAAGGCATTGTGAGTTCTATTAGAGCGCATGAATGTGTTCTATTAGAGAAAAGTACAGTGATCTTTTAACAAATCCACAAAGGAGGGGGGGACACTCTCTTTTGCCCTGGTACATAATATATGAGCAGCTGCACCACACATTTGTTTTGCTATATACATGGATTACTACTAAAAGTGCATTCTTTAAAATTGAATAAGGTACAAATGGTTATAACAATACATGATAAGTATTGTAATAGGATGTATGAAAGTTGCAATTTTTACTTGTTTGTGCATTGAAAAATAGAAGTTTAATGTATGAAAATTCCTAGCAATTGTCATTATAAAACTAATCCTAGTTACAGTGTATGCATTGTAAAGGTTAGACCATAACCAATGGTCACAAGTGACAGTTAATTTAGAAGTTTAAATTCATACTGTTCACTGTGAAAGACTTTGAATGTCATCTTCCATTTCCCTTGTAACTGCTGTCAAATTCTTGATATCTTTTAGTGCATTGATCAGTGTTTGCCATGTCTTCGGCTTCAGACCCTGATCAGTACTCAGCCAGTTTCTTATTAAATTGTCACAGCAATCTAATGTGGCTGCCTTTCATGCAGTTTTGTTCTATTGCTCTAATTGTCTGTATATCAAATTCCAGGGAATCTGCCACCTTCTTCCAGTCAGGAGCAATCTTGTCAATATGCTACCAGGATTAACGTCATTATGTAGATTCTTTTAACTTCTGTACATCAGAAAATGGAATGAAATAGCACTCAGCTACATTGCTGTAATACATTCAGGGGCAATCATTATCACTGGCCATGGAAATTACGCATCCTAATATTTTGCTTCAATTTTCCAAAGATCTGTCATGAATAAATTATTGCGAATACTACTTCTTTTTTCATTGGATTTTTCCATATGGCTAGTGAGCTTACCCTAAAAGACATTTTGTGTGTACGTGGATAGTGCACCATATGTGCACATACATGAAAAGATATAAATTCTGCAATTATCTTGATTGGTTGTTGCTGTCCAGATTGTTGCCCTTAAAATTAATTTGTCAAAGTTTACCCTACACTATAATATAATAGAACATTTTATTGAGAGGAGAGTGGTTCTTGCTAACAACGTTTCATGTCAGTTTATCAAATAAAAGGACCTTGTTTCAATATGTGCTTCTTTATATCCTTATACATCTGTTTTCACTGTATTGTAAAATGATTTACACCAGTGAAGCTATATACTTCATAGTGATGCACCGAAGAAACACACCAAACAAACAAACACTCATGTAAATATCTACCACATGACATTGCACAATTGCCACATGACAGCACAAAACACAAATAATATTCATACAGATATCTATGCACAAGTACTTTGGGGAAAGGGCAACTGAGGAAATTGTTGTAATAACATTTGCACAAGCCATGCAGACAAGCAATGTGGATATGGCACAACAACTGGATTTACAGTTGACCATGAAGCAAATATGTCTTCCATTTAGTGCAGCAATGCACCATATGTGTATAGCAACACAACATGATAGCAGCAACCAATGAATAATCATATAAGTTAACTTTAGCATAACTGATTTGGTTTGGCCATGCACAGATAATTAGCACTTCATCCACCCAATTTCTCCCCAAACTTCCTCAGTTCCCTATCACCCCATTGTAGCAACACTATACCATAATAGTTGGTATTGTGAACACATTGAAAGGGGAAATGCATATATCGAATGGGCAAATACTTATAAATTTTTATGCTTTAACAGAAAGGAGGGTACATGCATGATGAAATTATGCACATTAGGAACATGTAACAGTCTTAATGGTGCTTGTTGCAGCAGCATGTGATTTATGTGAAATGAAATGTTAAGTAACTCTTAGTTTACTAGTGTTGTTCCAGTTATTACAGTTCTAGTTCCAGTTTTGGAACCATAATCTTTAAAATTGTGGTTCTAGTTCCAGTTCTGGACCATAACCTTTAAAATTACAGTTCTAGTTCCAGTTCAGAACCATTACATTTAGAATTATTCTTCAATTTCTAGAGCAACACTTATTTTAACTAAAGTATTACAAAAAGCCCATAATGAATTATAAACATTCACTGTTATGCTAGGTTTAATTGTTAGCTAATATTAGTTATCAGCATTATTACACCAACAACTATAACACTAACACTATATAGGGTGCATGTGGTATTAAAAGACTTGTAGCTACTTATCAAATACATAAAAATGTGACTGAGATAGCCAATCAGTTGTTTCAAACAGTGTTTTAATATATACATGCATACATGGTTGTAATACATACAGCTTTTATGAAGTTATATACTACATTGTGTTTTTTGTTAGCAGATTAAATTCTGGCCAAGTAAAGAGCATAAAATCTCATTGGCCAAAACTGTGTGGTTATGATCAATTCCAGTTCCAGTATTAGTTTCAGTACTTGATAAAATTTCTTTATAGTTGTAGTTCTAGTTCCAGTTCCAGTCTTAAGGAAAGCAAAATTATTGTTCCAGTGCAGTTCTAGTTCCAGAACTGGAACAACTGGAATTGGAATAAAAAGGGCTGGAACTGGTAGTTCCAATACTGAGAATGGGTAACATGTGCCTTAATCTATTGTGTATAGCTCAGCAGTGAGATCAAGGTACTCTAATAAAGTGGTCTCGGTCTCAGTCTCAGACATTAGTGTCGTTCCCATGAGTTTGTTATTGTGCCATGAAATGGTGACTGTGTACTGCTTTGTTTTGTCTCTAGCCTTGCAACTGTGATCAGGCAAACAGGCAAACCAAAATTCAGGTTTTAGCAACCTTTTACAATTCAAAATCCAGCCACCTGTTAGTGTTTTCTTGTTTGTTTTTAGTACCGTAATAAATTGACTATGTAGGACTATTTGGTCAAGGTGATTTCATTGCATATGATAATAAAATTATGACGGTTTTTAGTAGGGGTGCATTATGTCAGAATAATTTTCATCATAATTCCTGAAATCATTATCCACACAAAAACAGCCAAGCTGTGAAAAAATGGTGCGGCCTTAAAAAGCCTGGGTGAAAAAAGTTGTGAAATCAATGGTGGCGGCCAAGAAATGGCTGCAATGATGTTAATGCTAATAAATTTTAACAATGCACACAGCCATTATTAAAATTTTTAGCATTAACATCATTGCAGCCATTTCTTGGCCGCCACCATTGATTTCACAACTTTTTTCACCCAGGCTTTTTAAGGCCGCACCATTTTTTTACAGCTTGGCTGTTTTTGTGTGGATTTCACTCCTTTTTGTACTTTATAAGGCCCCAAAACCAGCCTATGACTGACATTGAGGTTTGTTTTCACTCACATTTCTTCTTTTCTATGCAGACACAATGATGATTATTGAAGACAGACTTATAAATGTATTTCATTGCATGATTTGATTCAATATTTGATAATATCATTGTAATACTCTAATAGAGTGCAAACTTTTTTTGAGGACTTCTAATAGAACATACATAGAATGTTCTAGAACAATCTAGTACTTCTATTGGTAGATCTATGAAAATACAAATGTTTGATTATGAGCAGATTTCAACTAGAAATTTCATTTATAAAGCAGAAATTAAGTGAGGTGATCAGCCAAGGTAGCAGTGGTTCAGTGGTTAAGGATGCAGGTGTTAGGTATGGAGGAACTCTGGTAAGTTTTTTTTCGACATTTTTTGTACACCTTTTTTACCCCGTGGTGACTGTTCTATTAGAGTATCTCAATCCCGAGATTTTACACATGCTTAGTTTTTGCTTTATAACTTTGTCGCTGTAACTCTATTGCTATTCATACTATTAAAAGGTACTTCTACGATGATCAGCCTATCTATACACCAATTTTCAAGTTATTTCTGTACTTGGTTTACCCTGTAGCCGTGACAGAAGTTTGATCTTTTTTACGTGAATAAATGCTCATAACTCCTTGAATATTACTCAGATTCACAACAAACTTAGTACGTGAATCCACCGTTACACACTCTTCATTTGTGCCAAAGATCGTGGCAATCGAGTTACACATTTGCATTTTATAACAATTTTTGCTAAGTGTGCGAAAAGAAATCGAAGCCCCCGTAGCCCCCCGTACGGCATAAGAAGAAAAAACGAAGAAATTAAAACGAAATTTTGAACGCCCATATCTCGCAAATGGCTGTTGCAAATTTAATCTAATTTTCTGTGTGGTGTACCCTACTTGGGGGACAGCTATAATGCAAAAATGGTGTGCTTTGGAGAAGGGGCCATGGAGGTATGCACACATGAAAAAGCTGTTTTCTTTCTTCCTGTTAATATACTCACGGTGTGGTCGCCGGCTTTCTTGGCCGCACCTTATATCTTGTTTATGTGCAATAATAATTAACCATAGAATTTAAATAAATAGGCAATTCTACATTTCTATTAAATGCATAAATTTTGGAGCATAATGCAAACTTTTCCAGGAAATTCTGAATAGAATAATGCAAAGTTCATGAGCATGATTACCTCAGCCCCAGTTTTTATAGGGAACATTTTTGGCAATGCCCATCATTTTACAGTGGAACTTTACTACAGTATTACTGTACTGTTTGATATACATAGTGTATGATAATGTGCTTCAAGTGGCTTATACACTTGGTAAAGAGGACATAGCTTACTTAATGGTACAGATTTGTACATAATTATGGCAGATTATATGAACATTGTATGAATGCACATTGCAATTAAACCATACACTTGTGTGTAGCTACTCCAACACTCCAATAAGTAAATGTGACTGGATCTGCAAGAACTCCATATGTTAGTGCATTTTTAAATTCCATTTTATTACATTTTCTTTATCTAGATAACCAAAGGAATAGTCAACCAAAGTTTCAGCTCTAGAAGCCTTGAAGTTTTGCAGATACAGCACTACAAAGTGGCAACAACAGGAAAATTGATTTGCACAGTGACAGTACAGAAAATAAACTACAGGTGCTTAATTATGATCATAACTTATGACTGCAGTCCTCTACCAAGATGAAATTTACACCATTGGATTCTCCATGAACAGGCAAACTGCTGGGTAAGTTTTACCTTTCAGGCCCTTTCTACAACCAGGGTGAAGGCAAAAATGTGATGAAAAAATGATAGTAAACCGCTCGTCCAATGTGAGGCAGACTAACCTTCATATCTTTCAGTCTCATTGGGAGCACTGACACGAAACAAAGATTTCCGAACTCCTCTTGCTTTATCTCTGGGATGATTTTTGAAGGTGGCATTTTAGGTGGTGCACGTCATTTTTGGGAATCCCTACTTAAACAGTACTACCATGCTGTTTAAATACTGCTACCTAATACTATTGTAACAGGATACCCAGTACACTAGGCACCTCAGATAGTTTCATGGAATCTAAACATGCTCCTTCAAGGAAAGTGTCAGTATGGAAATTATCATCTTCATATGGTTTCCTGGTGTGATAGAGAAGCTGAATGGAGTGACACTCACCTGACTGACTGACTGTTATCACCTGATTTTTATTTTGTTATTTGTATCACTACATGACACGTCATTGAGGTCACTACATGTTTTGTTGTATAAATAGGGCATTTAAATGTATATTGTTGCCTTCCAAATTAGCCCTCAATAAAGTGAACTGTTAAGCTGCGATTCTTCCTCGGATTCTTCTTGCACTGATTCCTCTGGCGGCTGGCGTGCTGTTACACCTGGTGACAGGAGTGGTCGATTCGTTCTACGGCTACTAAGCTTGCTAGCTAGCTCGCGTATGCTGCGCTCGGGGAGGAGCTACCAACCTGAGACAGAACCAGCAATGTCAGAAGTAGCAGAGCTACTGAAGGCCTGGATGGAGGAATCCCGCAGACAAGAGGAGAACCGTAGAGAAGAACGAGAACTCTTCGAGAAGGCACGACTAGAGGAACGTCGCCAATATGACGAAGAGAGACGCCTTGAACGGGAAACCAGCAGGAGGCACTATGAAGAATTAGTTCGAGGGCTAACTGAGGGAAGGCCGCGTCGTGTAGAGGTGGGACCAGAGTCGCTAAAGCTTACGAAACTGGCTGAGAATGATGACATCGAAGCTTTTCTCACCACCTTCGAGAGAGCTGTGGAAGCCCATGGCGTGGACAGAGACAAGCGGGCAGCAATTCTAGCCCCTCAACTTACTGGGAAGGCACGATTGGCTTATGCTGCAATGAGCGACCACGACGCAAAGGACTATGACAAAAAACGAGTGAAAGCAGCCATTTTTCGTCGTTACGACATCAATGAAGAGACCTACCGACGACGATTCCGTGATGTGAGGCCAAAGGAGAATGAAACTCCTGTGGAGCTTGTTATCCGTATCCAGGATCTGGCAGAAAAGTGGCTGAAGGGACGTGCAGATCGCCAGGCAGTGGTCGATGAGTTGGTGAAGGAGCAATTTGTGGAGGTCCTGCCTGAGGAGATTAAAGTATGGGTCAAGGAGAGGAAACCGCGGACTAGTGAGGAAGCTGGTCGACTGGCTGAGGACTACAGACAAGCCAGGAAGCGGGATCTTTGGGTTCCTGGTATGGAGCCAAAGAAAAGCAGCCAAAGGACATGTTTTACCTGTAAGCAACCTGGTCATCTGGCGAGAGACTGCCCTACGAAGGTGGCAACAGGAGTGTCCTCAAAAGGGGAGGATGCTACGAAGGGAGAGACTGCTGTAAAGGGAGAGAGGAAGAAACGGGAGGACAAGCCCTTAGTATGTTACAATTGTGGAGGTAGGGGGCATACGTCAAGGCAATGCCCAAGTGGCTCATTTTATTGTGGGGCAAGGAGTCCTTACAAATCCTCTAAGAGTAAGTTTTTGAGTAGGTGTGAGGGTATGGTGGAAGGTCAGTTGGTATCTGATATTGTATTAGATACTGGTTGTTCTAGGACCTTAGTCCATAGTGGCCTTGTCAGTGACGAGAAGCTGAGACAGGGTGAGGCTGTTACAGTCCAGTGTGCTCACGGGGATACTGTGGTGTATCCTCTTGCCAATGTGGAGTTGGAAGTGCATGGACAGGCTGTGTCAGTGGAGGCTGCGGTATCAGAGACTTTACCACAGTCCGTGTTGTTGGGGACAGATGTTCCTGAGCTGTTGAATTTGTTGAGAGCCAATGATGGTGGACAGGCCCTCATGGTGGTTACTAGGCGTCAGGCCCTAGCACAAGCAGCCCAGTTAGAGCAAGGGGAATCAACTGATTCTTCCAGTAGTGTAGAGCCTGTACAGGAACCTCAGGTAGCCACGGGACAACCGGAGGAGCAAATGAGTGTTTCTCCTAGTGTGGATAGCAACGAGCAGTCTGTGTTGTCAAGTGAGTTTGATTTTGGTGATGACATGTTTGTTGATGATAGGGCTGTAAGATCAAAGAAGTCACGATCAGACAAGAGGAAGGACCGGTATGAATGGGCATGTCTTAAGAGGCTTCGAGAAGATATCCCCAATGTGAATCAGTCTAAACAGGAGCTGCATAAGCTGCAGGATGAGGTTCCGGGCATTCGGGATATGAGGGGGAGAAGCCCTAAGCAGTTTGTTGAGCAAGATGATCTGCTGTATCATGTGTGGACCCCGAAGAAAAAACCAGGGGAAGCTGTAGAACAACTGGTTTTACCAGAGCAGTTCCACCAGATAGTGTGTAAGTTGGCTCACACTATCCCACTAGCAGGTCACCTTGGTAGAGACAAGACTGTTAAGAGAATCAGTAGACGGTTCTTTTGGCCAGCTCTATTCTGTGATGTGGCAGACTACTGTCGCCGATGCCCTGAATGTCAGCGTACTGCAAAGGGAAGCCATCGGAGAGTACCTCTAATACCTCTACCAATAATGAAGGAGCCTTTTGAGCGTATAGATTTGGACATTGTTGGTCCTCTGCCTCACAGTAGAAGAGGTAACCAGTATATATTGGTAGTGTGCGACTATGCTACTAGGTATCCAGAGGCCATGCCTCTTCGTTCGATTGATGCAGGTACAGTGGCAGAGCACCTGATCCAGTTATTTGCTCGTGTGGGCATTCCAAGAGAGATTCTGTCGGATCAAGGCACCAACTTCATGTCGCAACTTCTTAAGGAGTTGTACAACCTCTTGCGGATACACCAGATCCGTACATCTCCTTACCATCCGCAGACTGACAGATTGGTAGAGAGGTTCAATAAGATCCTGAAGTCACTCTTGAGGAAGCTTGTTAATTAGGAGGGACAAGACTGGGACAGGCTGCTTCCTTACATTTTGTTCGCTTATCGTGAGGTTCCCCAGGACACAATAGGATTCTCCCCATTTGAGCTTCTATATGGAAGAGAAGTTAGAGGTCCACTCGATGTGCTTAAAGAAGTGTGGGAAGCTGACAAGAAGAGTGATGAGAGTGTTGTGTCACATATTCTCTTAGTACGTGAACGGTTGGAGGAGATGACTGAGCTGGTGGAAGAGAATGTTAGAGCAGCACAGGGGCAGCAGAAGAAGTGGTATGATTAGACAGCTAGGCCGAGAGAGCTACAGCCAGATGAGGAGGTACTTGTGTTGTTACCTACTAGTAGTAATAAGTTGTTAGCTCAGTGGCAAGGGCCATATCGCATACTACGCAGGGTAGGTAAGGTGAATTATGAGATGTTGATGCCAAATAAGAGGAAGAGGAAGAATGTATTTCATGTAAATATGCTGAAGAAGTGGTATCCACCAGTAGCTACAAGTTTTTGGTCAATTGAACAAATGGACATGGAAGAGGAGTTCATGCCCACATGGAAGTGTGAGGGTAGTGATGCTCCCATTGTAAGTGACCAGCTGTCTAAGCAATAGTTGAGGCAGTTGTATGACTTGCTGGCGAAGTTTAAGATGGTGATGAGTGGTAAATGTGGACGGACTTCAGTCTGTCAACATCACATTCACATTAGAGGAGATACTCCAGTCCGTCAGCAGCTATACTGGTTGCCACATGTGTATAGAGAAGCTGTAGAAAAGGAAGTAGAGACGATGCTGGCTGAGGGCATTATTGAGCCCTGTAGCAGTGAATGGGCCTCACCAGTTGTGGTTGTTAAGAAGAAGGACAACACCATCCGGCTGTGCGTGGATTACAGAAGACTTAATGCTGTGACACGGGTTGATGCTTACCCGATGCCATGGGTGGATGATATCCTGGACCAGGTGGGTCAGGCTAGATACATATCCACTCTAGATCTGGCAAAGGGATATTGGCAGGTGCCAGTTGCTGTAGAGGATCGTCCCAAGACTGCTTTTATCACACCCCAGGGGTTATATCAGTTCCGTATGATGCCATTCGGTCTGTGTGGGGCACCGGCTACATTCCAATGCATGATGGATCATGTTATTAGAGGAATGAACAAGTTTGCCAGTGCCTACCTCGACGACCTCATTGTGTTTAGCAGTTCTTGGGAAGATCACCTGGAACACCTCCAGGCAGTGTTGAAGCGTCTTCAGTCATTGGGTATGACAGAGTGTAAGTATTTAGGGCATGTGGTGGGGAATGGAGTGGTGAAGCCAGAGAGGGACAAGCTTCAAGCAATAGCCCAGTTTCCGCTTCTGACAACCAAGAAGCAAGTGCGATCCTTCCTTGGATTAACTGGCTACTATAAACATTTTATTCCTCACTATGCCACTATTGCTACACCTCTCACCAACCTCACCAGAAAGTCAGTTCCGGAACATGTGAGTTTAGATGATGAAGGTAGCAAGGCCTTTAGTAAGCTAAAGGAAATAATGTTGTCATCTGCTGTTTTGAAAAATGCAGACTTCACTAAATCTTTTATTTTACAGACAGATGCCTCCGAAGTAGGGGTTGGAGCTGTCCTGAGCCAGCAGGATGATCAGGGACATGATCACCCAGTATCCTTCTTTAGCAAGAAGCTTCTACCTAGAGAGCAGCGGTTCTCGACAGTTGAGAAGGAGTGTTTGGCTGTCAAATTGGGTATTGAAGCTTTTGAAGTTTACTTGCTGGGCAGAGAGTTTGTGATTCAGACAGATCATAGAGCCTTACAGTGGCTCACAAAATTCAAGAATCATAACAGTAGACTGATGAGGTGGAGTCTGGCATTACAGCCATATATCTTCCAAGTGCAACATAGGAAGGGTACTGATAATGCTAACACAGATGCTCTCTCCAGATTACCATACTGGGAAGATGTCTCAACAGAGCTGTGTGATACTAAAGAAGGAGGGAGGAGTGTGATAGAGAAGCTGAATGGAGTGACACTCACCTGACTGACTGACTGTTATCACCTGATTTTTATTTTGTTATTTGTATCACTACATGACACGTCATTGAGGTCACTACATGTTTTGTTGTATAAATAGGGCATTTAAATGTATATTGTTGCCTTCCAAATTAGCCCTCAATAAAGTGAACTGTTAAGCTGCGATTCTTCCTTGGATTCTTCTTGCCCTGATTCCTCTGGCGGCTGGCATGCTGTTACACCTGGCATGAAAAAAGATGACTATTTAATTGAAAGTAGAAGGAATAGCAAAGAGCAGAAGGCAGACATTTGTAAAAGCACATCTCACCCTTAAGTTTGTTGTTGTGACATAAAATGGTAGCTATACGCTACTTCATTTGGCCTCTCTTCCTCGGATTCTTCTTGCCCTGATTCCTCTGGCGGCTGGCATGCTGTTACACCTGGCATGAAAAAAGATGACTATTTAATTGAAAGTAGAAGGAATAGCAGAAGGCAGACATTTGTAAAAGCACATCTCACCCTTAAGTTTGTTGTTGTGACATAAAATGGTAGCTATACGCTACTTCATTTGGCCTCTAGCCTTGCAACTATGGTCAGGCAGGCAGTAGGGCAGGCATTGAGACTTGCAGTCAGACCAAATTACAGGTTTTGATGATTTTAAAAAATTCTGTATCTCTTATTATTTTTAATGTTGTACTGATATTGAATGTTGTATGATTATTCCCTGAAGGTAATTTTCGTTGCATATGATTTTTCTTGATGGTTTTTAGAGAGGACATTTTAGCAGCATGCATCACTTTAGGAGGAACCCTACTATGTATAATTACATATAGTCCTTATCACCTAAGCCCTGACTGTGTTCAGATAATTGAAAATTTTGGATAAATGAAGCTCGTTTATTTATACTGAGCCCTGTTCATTTACCCTAAATGACTGCACACCTTTAACAAAATACTCTAATGGAACAGGCAATTTTACTATTCAGATATCAGAATGTTCAGTTAATCGGTGGCTAGACAATGGAGGAACCACTATACTAAGGTACTTTGATTCATCTTGTTTTTAGTTGAAGATGGCTACTAGTATTAAGCTTGTGTTGTGTAGCGAAGTATACAGCAGTAAAACATACGTACATATGTAGCTACATAGCAGATAAATATTACAAGTGTCTAAAATGGTGTTGTCCTAACAGCTGCTTCTTGTTGTATCATACATTACTATAGTACTGTATGGTAGGGACCACAGAGGTTAGGGTGTGGTCTACAAAAAACATCACTCAAAAATCAGCCTAAGTTTTCCCTGACCACGATGAAGCAATATTGGTTAGGTAAAACTAAGCCCATTCAAGCCTTCAGACACACCCAAAAAATGTTTTCAAAAAGTTGCTACAAACTTTTAAAAAAATTTTAAACTGATTTTCTAGTGACTAACTGACTGACTGATGCCTTTAGACAAGTGTAACTCAATAATGGCTAAGGATACAAGCTTGGTTTTTTCACTGTTCGATGTTGCTTCAGCTGGACACGTGCCTTTTGGCATATCACAGTATGTACAATACATTCTTCCTGGACTTACCAGTGTCCTCCTTTGTGTCCCATTCATCTTTACTGACAGCAAAAAGTGTTGATTTAGTGGTAGCACATGATGGCTTCCCTTTGTAATGGAAATCATCTATATTTTTCATATCAGCTACTTTTATTGCAGAGGTGCTTTTTGAACAGCTCTTGATTCATAATACTGTGTAACGGGTTGAACACAGATGACAACAAAGCATAATGGATACTTTTCAGATGATAATTGATAGCTGGGGTGCAATGGTACCATTTATTTCTTTGATGCGGTATGTGTGGGTTCACCAGTCATAGAAATTTTACTTTACAAAAAAAGTAAACATGTACACAAAAAATGGAGTTTTCAATAGATTAGGGACCATAGCACATAGATAAAAAGTACTGAAACAAGTTGGAGTAGTGCACAATATTAAATCACAGTAAAACAGTAAGAAGTGTTATATTTCCTACTGTGCATTTCCATTGTGGTATCTTGGGCACAGAAAGGATATAGCACTTCTTGTTGTTTTACTGTGATGTAACATCTGCACTGCTCCAGCTTGTTTCAGTATTTTTTTTTATCAATGTGGTATGGTTCCTACTCTAGTTGAAAATTGTATGTAAATGTAAATATACTGTAACATGTGATCATAGGTCCCATCAGTATTGTATTAAGTACTATGTGGATCCTGTTAGTGCATGAACTATTGAATAGTTCAAGTATAAGAATAAATTAATCAATTAAGAATTTTAAGTTTGAGTAGGGATCAAGAAATGAATAGTGAAACAAAAGAGGTCAACTACACCTGAAGATATGCTAGTAGACATTAATTTTAATCTCTACTTCAGTCTATACCCACGACTGAAATAGGGATTAAATGTCCACTAGTGTATCTTCAGGTGCAGGCAACCTCCCTTGTTTCACTACTATTTATTTCTATAATCCCTAATCAAACTTATACTCAATATTATTATGACTGGTGAACCCACGCATATGCATTAAAATTGGTGCCAGGCATATTGCTGAACACATGCCCCAAATACAAATTACTGAAATAGCGAAGTAGCCATTACGCTTCATATTCAGCTATATTCAGCCCATTATGCAATGTTACAAATGATGAGACACTAGGAGAAGGACTTCTGCAGTAAATCAGACACAATGGAAAATTTGTTTAATTCCTGTCAAACATAGGGAAGCCATCATGTGGCACTACCATGGTGGAATGATATAAACTAGATATAACCTAGATATAACCAATAAAAGAACTGCAAATTGTTGCAATGCACTCACTCTTTTTAATGTTGTCATGACTGATCATGAATATGCCATTCATTGTTAATTAATATTATGTAACTTTACAAACTGTACCTTTAATTGGATAATTTGAATGAGCTATTAAAAGTATTTTACCTCTATTTAATACAATTAGCTATGCGATATGTGCTTATGTTCTGCAGTAAATCATCACTGGTCTGTGTATTCTTTAAAGGAGGATAAAAACACCGATACCGAGTCCAATACCGATACTACAGTTAAACAATATATTCAAGTGGTAACATGTGATTAAAAGTGTCAGGGTACAATACAGGTGCTGTTTACAGCACAAGAAAACTTACAAAAAGCAATTAGTATCCCACAACAGGTAAGTGTTTTTAAATAAAGAGCAACATTTCAACCTTTTCTGGCAAAATTCTGTTTCTTTCTGCAGAGATAACATCACTTGCACTACTAAACAATCGCTCTGAAGCAGCAGATGATGGAGGTATACATAAGTACTTGCAAGCTAGATGAGCTAAGCATGGCCAAACAGCTTTCTTCGATTGCCAATATTCTAAGGGATGAACATGCTCAGAACGAGAGACTACAGGTTCCTTCAAATACATTTCTGTTATCACTTCAGCTTCAGTTCCACAGTCACCTTCACCATCACCATTTGTTGAATCAGCTATCAGTTCATTAAACAGGTTCCATAATGCTGAACTGGACTTCTCTCTCGAGTCACTTCTGCTACATTTCGGCTGTGGATCATCACTGTCTGACTGATATTTCTTCAGATAAACCTCACACTCTGTAATAAGAAGCATCCTTACATGAGCTGCACTACTAGCAGACATAAACACCTTTAGCTTAAATCTTGGGTCTAAAATTGTAGCAAGTACACATAGAGATTCTTGCTCTACATTTCCGTACCGGTCCTGTATGGATTTCAATATACCTCTCTTCATAGACATAACACCATGGTCATTCTCATCTTCTGAAATTTGTTTCTTTAGAGCCCTGATTATTGGTATGATTACAGAGGCACTGGCATATTCTCCACTAACTTCCCGTGTTGCTTCTTCAAAAACCTTCAGAAGTTTTATTACCTTTTCAGCCAAAAGCCATTGTTGTGTGTTTAGTTCAACAGGTGGTTGACATTCAGTATTATTAATTTAGCTGCTGTAATGGCTTTCCTCTGTTCTACTAACCTTTCTAACATATAATAGGAGCTGTTCCATCTAGTGGTAACATCCTGAATAAGGACATGGTCAGGTAAGTTGAGCTGTGATTGTATTTTCTTGAAGTTTTGAAATGATGAATTGGAACGATGATAATGACCCACTAAGGATCTAGTAGTGGCTAATAACTGCTGCACTGCAGGTTGCAGTAAAACACCATCCTTGATGATTAATTGGAGAGAGTGTGCCAAGCATGGCAATGATTTGAGATTTGCAGAATTCATTGCAGCTACTATATTGGAGGCATTGTCTCATAAAACACACACTATTTTGTCTTCTATCTCCATGAGATAGTATAGCAGCTGTTATATTGATACCAGTGTGTGATTCATCGAATTTCCAAGCACACAACATGACATCTTTCTTTTCCATTCTACTTTCCACATTGAAATGTGCTGTCAAGCTAAGAAACGAATGAGAGCAATTGGTACTTGACCATATATCAGTGGTCAGAGTGACGTAGCTAGCCAAACTCAAAAGTTCAGAGATTCCCTATTTGACTTTTGTAAAAATCTCAGGAATAAGAACCTCTGAGAACTGTAGGACCAGGTGTCCTACAGACCTTCAGCACTTGTGCTATAAAGCATTAATAAATAAATAAAACTGTCGACGGCTTGGTAGTACATATCTGGGCTCAAGTTCAGCCAGCAGATGCTCAAACCCTACATCACTGACAATACTAAAGGGCTGTAAGTCAGTACAGATCATTTCAGCAACACGGTAAGTAATAGCGTTTGCTCTTGAGTTATTTGCACTGTACGCTGTGCATTTTCTACCATGGATTTCAATGTTTCTTGCTTCAATGCAACTCCTTCAGCTTTTTTTGGCTTTTCCTTTCTTCTCTTCTCCTCTTCTAAAAGACTTTAAAATGTACCATCAAATGCTTACGATGTTGCTGTCAGACCTTCAGTGCTGGTCACTGTAAAGCGCTAATAACAATAACAATAACGAAGGTTGCTTGTGCTGAATTTGGTTGAAACGCTTCCTCCTCGAGAAACTTTTTCCTCACTAGTAAGACATATCGCCTTTTTATTGTCGCTCTTGTCGACTTTAAAAATATTTCCATATCTCGCTGGTTTTCTTCCTTTCTTTTACTCCTTTATCAACACTTAGCGGTTCACCTTTGTGGCTTCGTGGTAGCTATCAGTGGCTTTGTGGCTATTTTCAGTGGCTTCATGGCTTTCTATTTCATCTTCTATCACATCTATTATCACAACCATACTACTTTCACATGTCACTAACGCTTCAGCATCCGCCATCTTAAAAAGTAATTATCCCACGTCATTGAGTATCGGTAGTATCAGGCAACTTGTACTTAAACCGATACAAGCCCGATACCATCAAAATAATCCCGATACCGATGCTAGTATCGGTATCGGTGCATCACTAATACTTCAAAGAATTACTTGGACAATATGGTAGTTATTTCCACTGCAATAACTACTATATTCGGGGCAATAACTGCCTTATTTGGGGCAAGAACTACCACATTGCCTAGTAAGGTGTTAAACACCAAGAATGTTTATGATGCAAGCAGAATATTAAGTCATATACATCAAAGTGCTAAAAGTCTTTTACTTGGATATATACCAGTTATACCACAAAGCAGTTGTAGATATTAACAGTCATCCTTAGCTGTATATGAAACCATATTATCATAATTCTTGGCAGTACATGAAACCATGTTAATCTAAATACTTACTTGGATACATATAAGCCAGTTACATCACAGCAGTAGTAGAATGTCTTAGTTATTAATTAACACTTGTCCTCAGCTTCACCTCGGACTCATGTCAATAACTAAGATATTCCGGCTATTCTTGCTGTGATATAACTAACTTCATATTACATATTTGCTACATTAAACCTACATGGTATTGATTCAAATTAAATAGCTACATTATCTAATGCCTGGCAGGAGCACATTTATATAGTAGCTACTGCTGGATGTATTGTGATCAAAACAAGAGCATGTTTCTCCCTAAAAATGTCAGCATGCATGCTAATTTTTGTATGAAAACTTATTTTAACTTGCAGTTAGCTAGTTTTACCTTTAACACTTTATATCTATGTACTTGAGTTGCATGCTATGTAGGCCTGTGTGACAAAAATGACAAAACAATTATCTTGATAACAAAATTACCTATAGGTAGTGTGATAACAAGTTTTGAACTATCAAAAATGTGCACATGATTACTTTAGCTTAACACGTGACCGTGTACGTGACAGATTATTGTAGTTAAATATGGCAGCACTGCATTATGTTGGCTTCTTCAAGTGTGAGTTCTAGTACGTGTGTTATCATATTGAACAATAATACTGAGTTCATTACTAGTGTTCTTAGTGACTGCATTGACAGCAAGAGTAGTGACTCAACTAGAGAAAATTGTGAACTAGAGAAGGTGAGGAGCAGCGTCTGCAAACACTTTGGCTTTCCTGCACAAGGTGGCAAATTTAAAGAAAAGGGCAAAAAGAAATGGACAACAGTTTATTGTAAGTTATGCCCGAGGAAACTACACTATCAAGGAAGTACGATTAATATGATGGTACACTTGGAGTACAGCAACCATGCCAAATTTCTTAAGATTGAAACGACCCAAGGGAACGTTGCGACTAACAGTAAGACTAAAGATTCGGATCAGCCAATGATAAAGGATTCCTTCGAGAAAGCCCAGCCATTGTCAGAGAGTTCAATGATGTGGAGAACACAACATCAGTTTGCCATTGCATCACCAAATATATGATTCCTTTGAGCACAGTGTCTAATGTTAGTTTCCAGAAAATGCTCCGTACATTTGAGCCTTGACATATTTTTCCAGATAGAAAACTAATACCAGATGCCTATACGAACAGTTATCTACCAATAAGAGAATTAAATGACTCTCGGACTCAATTTAGGATGTAGATTGTTATATTACATAACACAGAATAGTTAGCACATCTGGATACAAAACAAAAATGTCCTTGTATCAACCAGACAAATGGGAATCTCAAGTGAGATAATGTCTCAAGATAAAACAAGTGCTTAAAAGTACAGACTTCTGTAACACAGGAATTGATGATTTCTGTACTCCAAGCTCCTGCAAATTAGCTTCAAGTTCCTTAGGGATAGAACCAAGTGCTCCTATGATTATTGGTTCCACCGACACTGTAGTTTTCCAAATCCTCTGAGCTTTTATCCATAGGTCTGTATGTTTGTCTTTCTTTTCAACAGTCTTTTGCTGGATATGGCTATCCCCAGGAATTATTGTTATTGTGTTCAAATGCACAGTACAAAAACTGGTAAAGAAAGTCCTTGCCCTAGCCCAGGGCACAGGAGTACAATTACTCAGCAAAAGAAATTGTAGTCAAATGTTCAAATAACGATTAAGGAGCAATGCTGTGAAGTAAAGCTATTAAAGAGTCTTGAATATTTACTTTCTTCAAATTGGCTGCCAGGGAGACCCAGAGCTCCAATAACAACAGGTAAACAAACACTTGCATTTTCCATGGTCTACAAACCTCTATCTTTAAGTCAACATATTTGAAATTTTTTCCATGCTCTTTTGGGAAATTCTAGAGTCTCCAGCAATAGACACTTCAATAAAATAAACCTGTCTTTGCAATAAAAGTAATGAAGCAAAGAATTATTATTATTGTCATATGTAACTCAGAACATATGTAGTACAATGTACAATAAAGGAAAGAACATTCTGGAACAAGGACCCCCTTCTAACCTGGAAGATGGGTTACAGGTGTAACAAGTACAATTACAGCACAAATACAGTTACTAATAAACAATTACAACAATTATTAATAAATTCTTAAGTTAAATAGTGGCATAAAATTCTACAAGTACTTAGTATAACTGACTTCTGCATGGTGGGTATAGAGTTTATATTAGCACCAATCTTTTGTAACTCAGAACTGAGACTAACAGGGATTTATCCCAAGGAACCTATAACAATTGGCACAACAGTACAAGATATCTTTGACAATTTATTCACTGAAGTACACGAATCAGAATATCTTTCTTTCTTTTCAACAAATTTCTGGTGTAGCCTACTGTCTCCAGGAATAGTAATGTCAATAAAATATGGAGACGATTTACAGATAACAGTAATATCAGGGTGATCATGTGCCAAGTTTGAGCCAGTAAAAATTATTATTAGTATTATTATTATTATTAGACATTAATCTTAATACTTTACTTAACCAAGTACTTCATTGTGAATTGTAATTGTTTGGGGACAAATCTAATCCCCATAATCTGCTGTAGCTTTATATAATAAATATGGCTATTTAAATAACCAGTTATGCCCTGGCCAAGCATTCTCGCAGTTTTATTAATTGCGTCAGTGGACACTGCATGACTTATAGCTACTTTTACACAGGAGGAGAATCTAACAATAAATACTGTTAACTATACAACTAAAGCAATTGTTTAGTGACTGCTTAATAGCTGATTGCTGTAAGGAATTTAGTTTTCAAAACAAACAGCATGTCACAGTCAGTCTTGGTATACAAAGAATATATATACATACTGTTCTATTACATTTCATTCTGATTCTAGTTCTGGCTATTAGAAGTTGCTGCACAACAAGCCAAGACAAATTCGACAAGTGTAAAATTGTCATATCTTGTTTCCAGATAATGTCTCATCATCAAAAGGTGCCAAAGTATCATTGGAACTAGCAAGGCGCACTGCACCAGTAACATCACCATCTGAGGGTTTGGCCTCCACTCAGAGATGCAGAGTTGAGTCGTTAGACAAAGATGGGTCAGGCCTAGTAGGAGAACGCTGGTTGTACAGAAGAGGGAAAAAATCCATAGAGCTGGAAGCAACTACTGCAACTTGACGCTTTACAATAGTGGTAAAAGAAGGGCCAGATGAATCATTACTAGATGTGTCAGGGATAGCTAAAGCTGTGCAGCCAAAAAACAGAAGTTTCCACCAGGGTACTCAGAGAAGACACCAGCTTCACCAGAAATATAGTCATTTATTATAGGTCTAGTTGTGAGTGCTTGAGCGGTCTGTATACGGGCCTCCTTTGGAATATGTCGAAGAACTCACACTGAACAGGTATTCTTGGTGGAACAACTCAAACAAATCTACTCACAAACTATAATCATGTGTAGGGGTAGATCTAATCAAGAGTGGCAGCAAATTTCGTCTATCTCTTCTAGCAAAAATAACACGAAATACCTTGATTTTGATCGATATTTTGCCGTTCGTAATTTGCAGTGTTACTCTATTGGGCCAAAACTCTATCTGAAGCTTTGAGAGGTTGTCCACTCTTATTGTGAAGTATAGGTAGTTTAATATAATTAATTAATATTTGGTGGTGGTGTCGCGCTCATCACCGATCGGCAAAAAAAAGACGTTTCGTGATCTGGAGCACAGCAGACTTGCAGGAAATACTGCAACATTTACTGCAGTGATCACCTCCAAGTCAAGTACCTGTGTGTGGAATATGGTGGGGATTGAAGTTTGTTGACCATCTGGCTGAGACCGAAAAATTCCTCCATGATCCAACAAATACTGAAGTCTCGTGCAAATTAACACCTATAGGTTGGCTGAAGTATGGAAATGATTGCTCGGAGCAAGTATAAACTTACAGTGATGGCTTGATTACTGACGGTAAATTTTACAGTTAGCCGATAACGGAATTTATTGTGAAAAACAAACTCTTGTAATGCAAGTTTTACGGCACTCAGCATATTATTGCTGACTTGATATGGTTATAAATCACTGTGAGCACAGTATAAGATGATCATTTCTGTAGCAAGGATGGAGTCCAGAGGTCTTGAGTGCATGGCCAGATCTATATAGCTATAGCTAGATATGTACATGCCGGCAGGTCATACAGCATAGTTATAATCATGCACATCTTTTTAATAGTTAAATCAGAGATTTAATTATCTGACATCTTTTTCATGTGATACTCAGATGCAGTAGCATGCAAGGTCAGATGGTATGCTCCCCAGATCAGTTTTTACATGCTTTGAAATTAAATCTGCACGGAAAACTATCATACAAAGCTGTGATATTTCCAGGTAGCTAATTTTGTACTAAAGTACCAACTTATTCAGTCTCAATTGTGTCTAGTATAGCTATTATCATATCCTGTGCAAGACTTTGAAAACATAGTATTACTTCCATGACACTAAAAATGAAGTTTAGTTATTTGTGGTTTGGAAGAAATTTTGATTTTAATTGTAACAGTTGTAATGAGATGTCAATCAGATCATTTACTGGAACTTGAAAATTGACATAGTTATAATGGATTAGATCAAATGTTTAATAAGAGCAGTAGTCACATGTCACTGAATTTAGAGTAATTATCGCAATGAATTTGTCGCATTAATATATTAAAACAAAATTCAAATAGTTGAAAATTTGTCCTGCACTGGGTCCTAATATTGAAGTTTTTAAGGTAGAACTTTAGTAGTTTGGAATTGGAACAAACTCTTGGTTTCTGCTTTTGATAGCTACTATAATTATTGCTAAATACTGCCCCATGCATAAGTGGGCTCAGCATATATATACCAAATAGTACATTGCATATCAATATGAAAATGTAGATGCTATGTCTAGACTATACCTTTTAGCCCTGTTGAGTATGAGGAAGAAGGTATTTTTTCAGAAAAAGGCACATACTACTAGTAGCATGCAATATGCCAGCATTAAATTATATAGGTCAATTTGGAACATTGCAACATAGCTATAATATGTATAACTTGAAGAAAACTCTCCAATAGAGTTTGTACATTCAATATGATATACATACACATGCATGTGAGCCAAAAAAATGCTGAATTATACTAAATAATTATACAGAGCAGTCAGATATTCTTATAGAACAGTCAGAAATAGATTTTTCATACATAATGTCACTGAAATTGATCAACAATCACAAAAATGATTATTTAACTGCACTCAGAGTAGTTGTCTAGTATATTCCACAATATTTTTTTGTAAAATTATATATTAGCTACGAGAGGCTTGGTTTTGTGCAATAAATCCGTTTTGCATGCCGTAATTGATTAAGGTGTTCGTAATCTAGCCTTCGCTGGAAGTTTGTACCTGTGCTGAGTATTCATTTCCATAATTCAACACACTTAAAGGCGCTTATGGGCACGAGACTGCAGAGGAATTTTTGCTAAATCTGGCGAGGCTGGTCTCAGCCAGATGGTCAACAAACTTCAATCCACACCATATTCTGCACACAGGTACTTGACTTGGAGGTGATCACTGCAGTAAATGTTGCAGTATTTCCTGCAAGTCTGCTGTGCTCCAGATCATGAAACGTCTTTTTTTTTGCCGATTGGTGATGAGCGCGACGCCACCACCAAATATTAATTAATTATATTAAACTACCTATACTCCATAGTAAGAGTAGACAACCTCTCAAAGCTTGAGATAGAGTTTTGGCCCAAAAGAATAACATTGTTTATTACGACGGCGAAAAATCGATCGAATTCAAGGTATTTCGCATTATTTTCACTAGAAGAGATGGATGAAATTTGCTGCCACTCTAGTGTTTTCTTGATTAGACCTACCCTACACATGACTATAGTTTGTAAGTCGATTTGAAAATATCGATTATTCGGTTTGCGGACCCTACAGTAGCACAGAAAAATCAGCCACGGATTACAAACCACTGAGTTGTGATTCGAAAGCCAACTCCGTGTAGCAAATGCGAGATCGAGATACTCTAATAGAACAGTCACCCTAATAGAGCATTCAGCAAATTTATTTACTCCATTGTCGAATTCTATTACATTGCAAGTTATTCTGTACGGAGTTCAGCTGCAAACAGTTAATCTTATAGACAGTTCAGCAAGAAGCAAGTCACCCTATTTTATTATTATTATTATTATTTATTATTATTTACCTAATTTGACAAAATGACAGGGGGGCACCAAAAGGCATAGCCTGTACAAGGGTGTTTCCTATAGAGAGTTCAGCTACAAATATATCACTGTAGTGATTCAGAACATTACAAGTCACACTGAAGAGAGTTCAGCTATAAACAAGTCATGCACCCTGTAGAGAGTTCGGCTACACTCTCTAGAGAATTCAGCTACAAACAAGTCACTGTGGAGAGAGTTCAGCTACAAAGAAACTACCCTGTAAAGAGTTCATCTATACAAACAAGTTACCCTATAGAGATCACCTGCAAACAAGTAACCCTGAAGAGAGTTCAGCTACAGACAAGCCACTTTATAGTTTATACAGTGTTCAGCTACAAGTAAGTCACTCTGTAGAGAATCCAGCTACAAAAAAGTCACTCTGTAAAGAATTTTGCTACAAACAAGTCACCGTGTAGAGAGTTACAAATCACCCTGTAGAGAGTTCAGCTGCAAACAAATCACCCTGTAGAGAGTTCATTTACAAACAAATCAACCTGTAGAGAGATCAGCTAGAGGAGGTCACCTTGTAGAGAGATCAGCTAGAAACAAGTCACCTTGTAGAGAGTTCAGTGACAAAGAAACCGTCCCGTAGAGAGATCAGCTAGAAACAAATCACCCTGTAGAGAGATCAGCTAGAAACAAGTCACCTTGTAGAGAGTTCAGTGACAAAGAAACCGTCCTGTAGAGAGATCAGCTAGAAACAAATCACCCTGTAGAGAGTTCAGCTACAAACAAATCACATCAGCTAGAAACTAGACACAATATAGGGAATTCAGTTACAAGCAAATCACCCTGTAGAGAGTTCGGCTACAAACAAATCAATCTGTAGAGAGATCAGCTAGAGGAGGTCACCTTGTAGAGAGATCAGCTAGAAACAAGTCACCTTGTAGAGAGTTCAGTGACAAAGAAACCATCCTGTAGAGAGATCAGCTACAAATAAAACACCTTGTAGAGACTTCAACTACAAACAAATCAACCTGTAGAGATTTTAGTTACAAACAAATCACCCATTGCAGAGAGATCAGCTACAAACAAATCACCCTGTAGAGAGATCAGCTACAACCAAATCACCCTGTAGAGAGATCAGCTAAAAACACATCACCCTGTAGAGAGTTCAGCTACAAATAAATCACCTTGTAGAGAGTTAAACTACAAACAAATTACCCTGTAGAGAAATCAGCTACAAACAAATCACCTTGTAGAGAGTTCACTTACAAACAAATCTGCCTGTAGAGATATCAGTTACAAACAAATCACCCCCTGTAGGGAGATCAGATTACCCTGTAGAGAGTTCAACTACAAACAAATCGCCCTGTGGAAAGTTCAGGTATAAAAAAATCACCCCATAGATAGTTTTGATACAAACAAATCACCCTGTAGAGAGTTCAGCAAGATAAAAATCACCCTGCAGAGAGATCAGGTCACCCTATAGAGAGGTCAGCTAGAAGAAGTCACCTTGTAGAGAGTTCAGCTACAAAGAACAGAGAGTTCAGCTAGAAACAAGTGACCCTATAGAGAGATCAGCTAGAAACAAATCACCCTGTAGAGAATTCAGCTACAAACAAATCACCCTGTAGAGAGTTCAGCTATGAATAGATCACCCTGTAGATAGTTCAGCTATACAAGTCACCCTGTAGAGAGATCAGCTAGAAGAAGTCACCGTCTAGAGAGATCAGCTAGAAGCAAGTTACCTTGTAGAGAGTTCAGCTACAAAGAACACACTCTGTAGAGAGTTCAGCTAGAAACATGTTACTCTATAGATAGATCAACTAGAAACAAGTCACCCTGTAGAGATTTCAGTTACAAACAGATCATCCTGTAGATAGTTCAGCTAGATACAAGTCACATTGTAGAGAGATCAGCTAAAACAAGTCACCTTGTAGAGAGTTCAGCTCCAAAGAACCCACTCTGTAGAAAGTTCAGCTACAAACAAGTTACCCTATATAGAGATTAGCTAGGAAGCTCGGCTACAATCAAATTACCTCGCAGAGAGTTCAGCTACAAACAAACCACTTTATAGAGAGATGAGCTAGAAACAAGTCACCTTGTAGAGAGGTCAGCTACAAAGAAACCATCCTGTAGTCCAGCTACATTTCAAGTCACCCAGTAGAGAGATCAGTTGCAAAGAAATTATCCTGTGGGGAATAATTGGCATTTAATAAATATAATTTGTATAATTACTATGTAATATAGTTGAAATATTAAAAATTGTCTTAAGTTCTTTTCTTCTTCCTGTGGTAAATAAAAAAAAAAACAGATGGGTATAAAAAGCCCCAAAGCCAGCCATAGGCCGGCTTTGCAATATAAAAACACAAAAATAAGTGATATCTAATCAAAAACAGCCAAGTTGTAAAAAAAGGTGTGGCCCCCAAAAAAGGCCATGGTGAAAAAAGATGTGAAATTCAAGGTGGCGGCCAAGAAATGGCTGTGATGGTAGGTTAATGGCAAAAATTTTAATTACGACAATTCAGGTGAATTTGGTGTCGAATCCTAGTGGAGGAGGCAACGCAAATTCACCTGAATTGTCGTAATTAAAATTTTTGCCATTGACCTACCATCACAGCCATTTCTTGGCCGCCACCACATCTTTTTTCACACCATGGCCTTTTTGGGGGCCGCACCTTTTTTTACAGTATGGCTGTTTTTGATTAGATTAAATTAAGTACTAGTATGTTAAGGGCATCTTTAAATTTATTTCACGTGCTACTGAACAAGTAATTACAGCTACGTCAGTATCAGGCATTTGAATGATGATGGTGTACCGATTTTTCTGTAGTGAAGCATGGAAGCATGAAGTTGTAGTCTGGTGTCAGTTTCTTCTTGTGAACAGCACAATTTACTACTTCGGTGTAAAATTACAGTTTATTCTCTACTTAAGGTAGTGACTATACTTAGGTACGGTGTTCCTCTGTAGTAAGGTCTTGATTACACTATTTAATTAGAAACTCTTGTTTTCCCACTGATAAGTACCTTTTCCACTGATTTGGACAGAGCTGATCACAATGAAGTATTCTTGTACTTACACCATCACCTTTACCTCTTCTAGATTGCTCTGCTTTCTTAGTTGATTCATCAAGGTACATGTCACAAACAAAATCCACAAGTATTTGATTGCTTGCGTACTTCATATTGGAGAAGAATATACTGTGCAAGCTGTGCCACAGTGTCAGGTATGGTGTGATGATTGATAGATTGGTTGGGAGCTATGCTATCATACATCCAAGTTGATACTTGGCTGATGTTCACATCACATGGTAATGCTTGGATTTCCAGCAGTTAAAGAAGTTTTTATTTGTTAGTCCTCATTAGAGAGACATTTTTATTAGCCATGGAGCACTAGGAGCAGGAAAGTGAACCAAGGCTGTACTTTAATTCATTTTGAAGGTTAAAATGTTTGTACAAGCCTGTGCTATCATAAGTTCACAAGCTAGCAAATTTCAATATGCAAAGTGTCGTTTTTGTAACTTTGATGCTAATGATGAAAATTAGCCAGATTCAACTTTTTGATAGGTTCAAATAGGCCAGTTTTGGGTTGCACAATTCATTGTGAGATGAACTCATTTAAGTATCCATCACTCACAGTATGCACATTAAGCAAATAATCTGTAACAGTTTCAGTGGTAGCTGTACCTGATGAAATATTCAGTAATTATAGTCTGTGAATGTATTTTATGATGTAGTTAGAGTGGTCTTTATCATTGTAATGTCTTCCTCATCATGTTTCTTTCAACTGAAGTAACAATCCTTAGACATGCTAGTTGAAAATTTTGCATGGTCCCAACATATATAGATCACAGTGTTGTGCAGGTTCATGTGCAGTAACAAGCCACTTACACTATTGAGACTAATCCAGTGATACCTCCTTTAGACTTAGTGCTGGATTAACTGTTCGATTGATGAAGGATGCTTACTTGGAAATTACACATTTTTGCCTTATACACTGTTTGGAAATGGCAATAGCAGACTCTCCCATGGCAGCATATGATGAATGTATTCAAGGTGCAATACTAGTTTCCATCTTGTGTTGCTTGTGTTAATGATTAGACCATTCCTATGTAAGAGCTCCAAGAGGTAATTTGGAATTAATTCATGGTGGTGCAAAATTTCTTGTAATCAGAGTAAATTTCATTGAAAATTGGCTCATCAAATATTGCATCTAAGCAGTCATTGTCACATAATTTATGCACAGCTTATGTAAAATTTTCTGGAAAATTTGGTAAAGTCTGTCACAGTCTGTTATGACACAAATTCCTGCCAATGCAGTTGTTACAATGTTTCCATCACCAGCTTGTGCAAGTCAAATATGTAGCTCTGTTGTAGTCTTTTTCATGCAGCAGAACTACCAGATGACATAAATTCCTGCCAAAAAAATCCTGATAGTAAACTAGTTGTATAATTGCATAACTTCCCACATCAAGATTATTCAGTTTTAGCAATGGCACTGATAAGGAATCTTGTAGTTGTACTGTTCACACAGTATGTAATGGCTAGGTCCATAATAATCATATTAGCTACAGTGTACCTCTATAGAAAAAAATTCAAAGGTGAGCTCTTTGATGGATATTCAATGACCATACTTATAGTTATATGCAGTGTCACCACCATAATACAGAGTCTTCATTGGCCTATATTACTTCATACGCATTAACACAAATGCAAGAATTCATTAGCATTAAATACAAGTTAATAGGTAGTATTAACCAAGGTTAATAAGGTTATGGTGCAAGTTATTGTGTTATTGTGAGCTGTATTTGGAGTAAGGCTAATTAAGTATACGTTATTTGCGCATGTGTAGTATTTGAAGTGAACATGTTGCCTCTCTTCCCCTTCCTACCCGTCCACCTATTTTGGTTAGTTTTTCCAGGGGTGCTCTCAACTAGTAGGCCTCTGTGAAGGGGACTGGGTGTAGCAGAAGGGCCCTTTTACCTACTATCCGTCAAGCTCTCATTACAGCAATCTTTGTCAAGAGGTAATGAAGTTTGGGCTTGGGGGGCTATTGTAAACTGCTACAAAGGTGGAGCCCTCTCCACATCGGTAGCACCCCTTCAGTCCAACAAGAGAATGAAATGACTCCTGGACTCGATTTAGGATGTACATTATTATCTAATCCAAAACAGCCAAGCTGTAAAAAAAGAGTGCGGCCCTGAGAAAGGCTATGGTGAAAAAAGATGTGAAATCCAAGGTGGCAGCCAAGAAATGGCTGTGATGGTAGGTTAATGGTAAAAATTATAATAACGACAATTCAGGTGAATTTTGTGCCAAGACCAAGCAGCACCAAACTCACCTGAATTGTTGTTATTAAAATTTTTACCATTAACCTACCATCACAGCCATTTCTTGGCCGCCACCTTGGATTTCACATCTTTTTTCACCATAGCCTTTCTCAGGGCCGCACTCTTTTTTTACAGCTTGGCTGTTTTGGATTAGATTTCACTTCTTTTTGTATTTGTATGCCCCAAAGCCGGCCTATGGCTGGCTTTAGGGCTTTTTAACCTGTCATTTTTTCTTTACTACAGGAAGAAGAAAAGATGAAGCAGGATGATTTCTTTGTAGCTGACCTCTCTGCAAGGTGATCCTTCTAGCTGATCTCTCTACCGGATGACTTGCTTGTAGCTGAACTCTCTACAGGGTGATTTGTTTGTAGCTGAACTCTCTACAAGGTAACTTCTTCTAGCTGATCTTTCTATAGGGTGATTTGTTTGTCTCTACAGGGCAATTTGTTTGCAGCTGAACTCTCTACATGGTAGTTTCTTTGTAGCTGAACTCTCTACAATGTAACTTATTCTAGCTGAACTCTCTACAGGGTAACTTGTTTCTAGCTGAACTCTCTACAGGGTGATTTGTTTGTAGCTGAACTCTCTACAAGGTAACTTCTTCTAGCTGATCTTTCTACAGGGTGATTTGTTTGTCTCTACAGGGAAATTTGTTTGTAGCTGAACTCTCTAAATGGTAGTTTCTTTGTAGCTGAACTATCTACAATGTAACTTCTTCTAGCTGAACTCTCTACAGGGTGACTTGTTTGTAGCTGAACCCTCTACAGGGTGATTTGTTTGTAGCTGAACTCTCTACAAGGTAACTTCTTCTAGCTGATCTTTCTACAGGGTGATTTGTTTGTCTCTACAGGGCAATTTGTTTGCAGCTGAACTCTCTAAATGGTAGTTTCTTTGTAGCTGAACTCTCTACAATGTAACTTCTTCTAGCTGAACTCTCTACAGGGTGACTTGTTTGTAGCTGAACCCTCTACAGGGTGATTTGTTTGTAGCTGAACTCTCTACAAGGTAACTTCTTCTAGCTGATCTTTCTACAGGGTGATTTGGTTGTAGCTGAATTCTCTACAGGGCAATTTGTTTGCAGCTGAACTCTGTACATGGTAGTTTCTTTGTAGCTGAACTCTCTACAATGCAACTTCTTCTAGCTGAATTCTCTACAGGGTGACTTGTTTCTAGCTGATCTCTCTACAGTGTAACTTGTTTCTAGCTAAACTCTCTACAGGGTGATTTGTTTGTCTCTACAGGGCAATTTGTTTGCAGCTGAACTCTCTACATGGTAGTTTCTTTGTAGCTGAACTCTCTACAATGTGACTTCTTCTAGCTGAACTCTCTACAGGGTGACTTGTTTCTAGCTGATCTCTCTACAGTGTAACTTGTTTCTAGCTGAACTCTCTACAGGTTGATTTGTTTGTAGCTGAATTCTCTACAAGGTAACTTCTTCTAGCTGATCTTTCTACAGGGTGATTTGTTTGTAGCTGAATTCTCTACAGGGCAATTTGTTTACAGCTGAACTCTCTACGTGGTAGTTTCTTTGTAGCTGAACTCTCTACAATGTACCTTCTTCTAGCTGAACTCTCTACAGGGTGACTTGTTTGTAGTTGAACCCTCTACAGGGTGATTTGTTTGTAGCTGAACTCTCTACAAGGTAACTTCTTCTAGATGATCTTTCTACAGGGTGATTTGTTTGTAGCTGAATTCTCTACAGAGCAATTTGTTTACAGCTGAACTCTGTACATGGTAGTTTCTTTGTAGCTGAACTCTCTACAATGTAACTTCTTCTAGCTGAACTCTCTACAGGGTGACTTGTTTGTAGCTGAATCCTCTACAGGGTGATTTGTTTGTAGCTGAATTCTCTACAGGGTGATTTGTTTGTAGCTGAACTCTTTGCATGATTGTTTCTTTGTAACTGAACTCTCTACAATGTGACTTCTTCTAGCTGATCTCTCTACAGGATGACTTGTTTCTAACTGAACTCTCTATAGTGTGATCTGTTCATAGCGGAACTTTCTACTGGGTGATTTGTTTGCAGCTAAACTCTTTGCATGATTGTTTCTTTGTAACTGAACTCTCTACAAGGTAACTTCTTCTAGCTGATCTCTCTACAGGGCAATTTGTTTGTAGCTGAATTCTCTACAGGGTGATTTATTTGAGCTGAACTCTCTACGTGATGGCTTCTTTGTAGCTAAACTCTCTATTAGGTACCTTCTTCTAGCTGATCTGACTACAGGGTGACTTGTTTGTAGCTGAATTCCCTACAGAATAACTTGCAATGTAATATAACTGTGTAAATTATATACATGCAGTTGAATGCTTTATTAGGGTGACTGTTCTATTAGAGTATCTCGATCTCGCATTTGCTGCACGTAGTTGCTTTTCGAATCATAACTCAGTGATTTGTAATCTGATTCTTCTGTACTGCTGCAAGAACTTTCTATGATAATTATTCCAGCTACATACTGATTTTCAGTTCATTGCTCTAAGCGGTTTGCCTGGTAGACACGAAAACTAATAGTTTTTTTATTCATAATAATCGATCGCGTAATTTTGACACAGGTTGGGTTTTGTGTCATATCTCCATGGTCTTTATCCCGATTCCTTTCAAACCACAAAAAGGCACTCCTACGATGGTTGCTCCATCTACATATCAATTTTCAACTGATTCCTCCAAGGGGTTTTTCCTGTAGGCGTGACAGACCTTCGACCTTATTTTACGCAAATAATCGGTAATAACTCCGTGAATGTTCATCGGATTCCTACCAAAGTTGGTACGGAGATCCGCCTTAATGAGCCCTTTAAGTGTGCCAAATTTCAGCCCAATTCGAGCACGCATTCGTGTTTTATGGCGAATTTTGCCAAGTGTGCGAAATGAAGACGATTAAAAAAAAAAAAACTAAGAAATTAAAACGAAATTTTGTTCGCTCGTATCTCGGAAATGGCTGGACCGATTTTCTCCAAAGTTGGTATGTAGACTCCCCTAACTGGGCGGCACGTGTCTAGCAAATTTGGTTCCAATCGGATAAGGGATCACAGAGCTACATAGGTGTGAAAATTGCGTTTTCTTTCTTCCTGTTAATATACTCACGGTGTGGCGCGCCGGCTTCTTGGGCCGCACGACACACTATCGTGTGTCTTGATTGTTAGACATTAATCTTAATACTGTACTTAACCAAGTACTTCACTGTGAATTGTAATTGTTTGGGGACAAATCTAATCCCCTGCATGTGCATAATCAGCTGCAGCTGTATAATAAATATGGTTATTTAAATAGCTAGTTATGCCCTGGCCAAGTATGTTTTGGCATAATTAGCTAATGTGTCGGTGAATACAGTATGACGTATAGTTAATACAGGAGGAGAATCCAACAATAAATAAAGAACAGGAAATCCGTAACTATACAACTAAAGCAGTTACTTAGTGACTGCTTAATAGCTGATTGCTCTAAGTAATTTGATTTTCAAAACAAACAGCATGGCACCGTCAGTCTTGATATACAAAGAATTTGCATCCAGTTCCATTACAGATTGTTCTGGTTATTGCAACTTGCTGCACAACAATCCATGGCAAATTCAATCAAGTGTAAAATTATCACATCCCGTGTCAATGTGTATTTATAACATACGCTGATGAAGTACTGATGACAAGGGTGGCTCCAGAATTTTTGGTGATAGGTTTTCAATTTTTAGTTTCATGCACACTGAAGCTAACGGGGTTTTCAGGGCATACTCCCCAATGAATTTTTTCTGAAAATTATTTATTCTGAGATTGAACCTGGTGACAATTTACATTAATGAAATCTATAAAGCTCACATACAACAAATGTTATTGATATAGGCTGAGCTTCTGCTGCCACAGTATCAGAAGCAGGCTAAAGAGTTATAAGATGTGGAGCAGATTTAATGTGAAGTTTGAAGCGTACACCACACATGGATGCCATTTTGGGTTTCTTGGGTTTCTGGTAGCAGGACGTTTTGTAGTCTTTAATACTCTGAGATAGGATTTTAAGATATTTTTACTATTTTAGCATAGGTAAACATAAATTTTATACCATAGAAAATGTGACTGTTCTATTAGGGTAGTTGACTGTTCTATTAGAGTATTTTGATCTGAACATTTGATTCCTTGCAAATGAATTTTCAGTCTTGACAAGCTTCTGGAAACTTCTGAAAACCCCCTGTATCTGCCCCTGTATGACACCGTGAAAAAAGAGGAATATAAGATGGTATTTCCAGTGGCTTATTAAATACAAAAAAGCTTGGTATAACCTAAAAATCTCGTGTAAGGCTTTATTTAATGTGTTAAACATACTGAAACCATACATGAGATGGTATAGTGTGGGCATTATATTAGATATAAGCTATTTCAGGTAATGTGGTAAATAAACTGAAACCATGTATGCAATAGTATAGTATGCATTATAAGATGAGTATAATACAGGATTTATATTAAGACTTATTTCTATTCAATAAGCCACTGGAAATACCTCTTATATCCCACCTTTATCACAGTGTGAGATGCTGGTAAAGAATTTGCATAACTACGATGATGATCTAATTTGTTACAGCAGCAAACATGAACATTAGCTAAACATGAACATTAGATATTTTTGCCGTTGAGTTTAACTCGTTGAAGGTGATTGGAAAGGTAGTTTGTGAACCATTTAAACTCATTTCCAAGCACACCCAGCTCACTAAGGCGGTGAAGTAAAATTGAGTGATCTAAAGAGAAAAAGGCTTTGCGAAGATCTAGAAAGGCTGTGCAAACAATTTTCCCACAGTCCAAAGCATTCACAATAGTGTCTACAGCATAAAGAAGGATCTGTTCTGTTGACTTACCTCAATGATATACACCTTGGAAAGGACTTAGATGTTGATTTGTTTCAAGGTACCAATCTAGCTGATTTGCAACAATATTTTCCAAAGTTTTAGTGAGTACTGAAATTCCCAAAATTGGGGGATAATTGGAATGATCATCTTGAGGCCCTGCCTTATGCACAGCGGTAACATTACATTGCTTCCATTCTAATGAAATACAGCCACTTTGCATAGAGATATTATAGAGCTTTGTCAATGGTTCTGCAATCTCAGATGCAACCTTCCTAAGAAATCTACTAGAAAGACCATCAGGGCCTGTAGACTTTTGGATATTCAGATGTTGCAGCAAATGCTATATTTGTTGAGGATAAATAGGTGTGAAATGAAGGGAGGAGTCAGATGAATTACAACAGGATGGGGAATACTGAGTGGCTGGTTGATGTTCATCTGACACAGCAACAGTACTAAAGAAATTAGTCAAGGAATCAGGTGATAGGTTAAAATTATTTGCACCGACACAAGGTTTACGTCGTCCTATGCTATCATTAACACTAGACCACAAATCATAGAATGAATGAGGATCACTTTTGGATTTGTCCAGTAATAAACACAGATGATGCAGCTTGGCTTCATGAATAGATGACTTCAACTTGTTCTTAAGCACTAATATCATCCGGATGATGTGCACAACACTTGACATGTTGCTTTTCCTTGATGAACTAATAGCATACTGTCAGTGAGCCAAGGAGTTGGCTATATTGAACACTTTGAGACAACTTGCTTTAAAGGGGCATGTTGGTTAAGAGCATTCTGCAAACATGACTTGAAAAATCATCAATATCATCAAAGATATCCATCACATACCAAGGAGCAGTATGAAGAGATTCTTGCACAGCATCCCAATCACAACGATGAAGTGAACGAACATACATAACAGATTTCTCAGGTTTAACTAACGAAATATTATCGATATCAAGCACTTGAATCGGATGGTCATTTAGGCCAACTGTCTGAGACATTGAGTTTACAGTCAAATTCGGAGAGGTGATAATGTGATCAATTAGGGTGGAAGAGATGGGAGTAATTCTGGAAGGTTGAGACACATATTATACCAAGTGAAGATCTGACAACAGATTGATGTAAGTGACGCAGATACCAGAAGTAGCAAGTAGGTCTATATTGAAGTCACCAGCAATAATTAGATGGTTAGCATGCAATGCCAAATCAGTGATTATTAACTGTAATTCGTCCAGACCTGCTTTCACATTAGTAGAAGGAGAGCGGTATACAGACGCAACAGCCATCTTGACAGCCTTATACACAGCAAAACAACAAACCACATTCAAAATACAGCAGGATCTTTCTAATGTTTCCCATATCGGTGGCCTTTCCACAATCAATGCATCAGAGACTATCAAACATGATCCAGGCAAATAACCAGATTTACTGGGACTGGTCAAAAGGGTGAAGTGAATGTCGTGAATCCATGAACAGTCAATGGAGGATCAGTAGGTTTAATCCATGTCTCAGTAAGACAGAAAATTAAGCACATTTACAAATTAATAAATTAATTTAAGCACCTTTACGAATCACAATTATTTATATTTTCTACTTTTAATTAATTAACACTTTTAAAACTGTTCATTGGCAAGTTAGATATGAATGTTTGTGATTTTTTTTTGGAAAACCATCCTTTTCCACACATTGGTCAATTTTCTGTTCTATAGCTCAATTGAGGCATTGGATGCTTATGTGTCAAAATTTTAGCTTGATGTCTTAAAACAGAGATATATGGCCAATTTACTGTCTAATACATTGTAAACTAAGTTTTTAGGGTCCCATATTTTATACTAATGTATTGAGGTCAGTGAGTGATTAAGTGGAGCAAATGGTGACAAATCACTTTGTTGACAAATATTTCAATTTCTACCATTTAAAATACAAAAAAAAAAGAGATTTCTGATAGTTGAATTTAGTATTCTTGGTACTATTCTGTAATTAAATGTCATGTATCATTGTCTCAAGACTTATTTTAATTAACCATTCTACCACCTGAACAAATCACCCAATTTGTAAGTTAATTGGTGTCCCACACATTGTGAAATCACTACGTACATGGTCTGATAAAATCATCTATATCTCCTAGCTAAATGAAGCTATAGGTGTGGAACACAGCAAGAAGGATTATTAGTTGCTTTACTGAAATGTGCAAAAATAATTATTGTAAAAATTTTCAATTGAGTTTTTTTTACAAATTTTGCCATGTGTGGGAAAAAAATGGTTCCAAAAAATATGTTCACATATTGTACAAGTTACTTTTCAGATCCTTAGCTGTTATTTGTTCTGTAATGAGCTGTCATTTGCACCTACTTGCCCGATTAGTCAAATCATTTTTGTACAGTATGTGAAACTAGTTGTATTGAAACTGGTCATACATAATAGTTTACTGTGAATATGAAAGTAAAGTTTACATTGTATGTAATTTATAGAACTTTGTATGGGTGAGATCAAAGGAAAAGTGTACCTTAAACTTCATAATGTACAATTCAGGGCAAACAGTGCTTTATTGCCCATAAAGAGTGCTTTATGTATATGCTAAAGCAAAGCCGTGAGTGCTATATGAAAATAAAGCACGAGGCATGCGGTCGAAATGCTAATAAAGCACAAGGCGAAGCCAAGTGCTTTATTAGCATTGAGGCCAAGCGCTGAGTGCTTTATTTTCATATAGCACGAGCAAGGCTATGCTTTAAATGATTTATGGAACTTTTTAGTTGTGTAGCTTCACTATACACTAGGACTTGTAATTAACACGCGTTGCACGAACTATTAGCAGCCTGAACACACACAAACTAGTTTAACAAAGTAACTCACGCATATTTCACCATAGTTTGGCATGGTAGACGTTCATCGCTTATTTTGGCAGGTTTTACTCGCAACCCACAATCGATTCTATTGTGAGTCACATGGTGAAGTATTTCTGTGATATCTCCAGGACTTGTCCGTTTACATTAACAAACGTAACAGCATTGTTACCTTCTCCCACCCATCATCGAAGCATTTAAGTATGTCTATAAAGCAATCCAGTGGTAGAACTCGTATTGGCTGGGGTGATTGATCACTCAGCGCGGTGAGGCTATCATCCTTCACCAGCTTGGATGATTAGTTGTACTGGCCTGAGCCCCACAGGCTATTAGCATGCACTAGAGCGCGGGGGAAACTGTGCTTTATTGCCCACAAAGAGTGCTTTATTGCACCGCAAAGAGTGCTTTATTTGTTCAATAAAGTACTCTTTGTGGTGCAATAAAGGACTCTTTGTGGTCGATGAAGCACTGTTGGCTGGCTGAGAGTGTACTTTATGACCTTTAAAGTACACTTTTTTCCTTTGATCTTGCCCACACAAAGTTCTATAATGTAGGATTAAAGCACTCTTTGCAGTGCAATAAAGCACTCTTTGTGGAAAATAGAACACAGTTGCCCACGTGTTCTAGTACAAGCTAATAGTCCGTGGCACTCATGCCAGTATGACTAATCACCCAAGCCGGTGCAGGCTGATAGCCCTCGCTGTGCTGAGTGGTCAACTGCCCCAGCCAATATGAATTCTACCACTGGATTGCTTTTATAGACATACCTAAATACTTCGATGATGGGTGAGAAAAGGTAACGTTGCTGTTACGTTAGTTAATATAAACGGACAAGTCCTGGAGATATCATGGAAATACTTCACAATGTGTCACTATAGAATCGATTGTGGGTTGTAACCAAAACCTGCCAAAATATGCGATGAAGATCTACCATGCCAAACTATGGTGAACTAAGCATGAGTTATTTTGTTGAACTAGTTAGTGTGCATTCAAGCTGCTAATAATTCGTGCAACACGTGCTAATTATGAGTCCTAGTGTATGGCTGCAAGCTACAACTAGAAACTTTCATAAATCACTTAAAGCATTGCCACAAGTGCTATATGAAAAATAAAGCATGAGACGTGCGGCTGAGATACTAATAAAGCACTCGGCAAAATGCTTTAACATATACAAACGTATGTATACCAGTTCCATAGTATACAAGCATGAGGAGGTCGCCTATACCTGCAGACATACTAGTGGAGATTTAAGCCCTACTTCAGTCTATACCCATGACTGAATTAGGGATTAAATGTTCACTAGTATATCTGCAGGTGTAGGTGATCTTCCTCGTTTCCCTACTTTTTCTATGATCCCTAATTGAACCTAAAATTCCTAATTTTTCCTTATACTTGTTGTTTACTTTTTAAAGTACTATTATGACAGGTGAACCTGTACATACTGCATCCAAAGAAATTAGAGTGCTAGGGTTAATGTTTGCATCTGAACGTGCACCCCAGCTACATATTAATTACTGATTTGAAAGTGAATGGCCATTACATTTTGCTTTCAGCTATGTTCAGCCCATTACACATCACTACAATTTGGCTCAGACTCCATAAAATTGGAGAATTTTACAACTGCTGAAGTACAAACTGTGGTTAAAAGCTTCCTTCATGGAGAGCTCCAGGACTTGAGATTATTCATACATTTTGGTATAAAAAGTTTTATTGTACTGATTCTGTTATAGCCACTGCTTTTTAACAACTTCAAGTAAATGTAGGTGGCTATGCACAGGCAGAACAGTTTTGTTATATAGGTTCTCTCAACCCTGGTAATTACCATCTAGTTATGTGTCTTAGCAACCTATATAAAGATTTAACATCTCATCTTAATAATATGCTTAAGCCTAGTACCTTGAACAAAGTAGGTGGTGTATAAAATTGTTGTTAGTATGCTACCAAGATTAATGGCATTATTATTATTACTTGTATATAATATTATGTATTAAATGCTGCACATCAAAAAAAAAGAGTTGCATAGTGCTTTACAGCTATAACTTAAAGAAAGAGTTCACAAAGTTTTTAATGACTGATCATGAATACACTAGCCAGTTATTGTGGACACTATTGGATTTTCTGTATTGCTAATGAGCTTATTCTCAGACATTTTGTATGCAGGTGGATGGTGTACCATGGTGTGTATACATGTATATGCAAAATTTCAAGGAATATAAATTTTGTATTACTGTATAAAATTTCAAAACACAAAATAGTGCACACTAATAACTGTTTCCCCTAGTAATGTGAATTTTACATGTTAATATATCTTGTAGGTGTCAATAATTTCTTCAATTTTAAAAGAATAGCATACACTTCATAGTTTTACTAAATTATCTATGTGGGATACGTAGAATTCAAGGAAAACAATAACGGGACGAGAAAGGAAAGTGGGAATGGAAATAATTTACTGAAAATGTCTGATAAATGTCATCAATATATAAGTTATATTTACTTCTTTCAGCATTGTATGGATCCTTTCACTATAATGATTGAAACACTCTAATAGAGCAGTCACCTGTACTAAAAATTAAAACACTCTAATAGAGCAGTCAAGAATGTTTTGTTAACTATCCCACCAGGGACCCACATTTCAGTCATTTCAGCTGTAACATTTTTGAGCTTGTTTCCTTACTTTTTGTAGCATGTTTATTACACCAATCCCTACTTCCTTTTAAATTTTTTATTTTTTTAAATAGCTAGTCTTATTGTCATTTATAGACATTAGCTAATCCACTGCACCTTGCAGCAGTAAAAGGCTGCAATGATGTGGTCAAGCTTCTATCTGTAAAGTCCAATGTTAACAGGATTAATTGTGCCTAGTGCAAATAAAATTATTAATTTAGCTAAGGGTTCCAGTGATAAAAGTAGTAAGAAAAAAGAAATGTGAATGATGTACTATAGCTATAGTTTATGTGGGAAAATCCCTATGTTGGCATGTTTCCACCATCTAAAGTAGGGATTTTCCCACATAGACTAGGTACATCATACATTCTTGTTACACTACTTTTTATTGCTGGAACCCTACTTGATTTTTATAATCAGTAATAATTTTAATTGTAGTAGTTTATTAGAGTTATTATCTACATGCCTGACTGAGACCACTTTATTAGAGTACATTGATCTCACTGCTAAGCTATACGCAATAGATTAAGGTACATGTTACCCATGAGATTGTTATTGTGCCATGAAATCATGACCATGTACTGCTTTGTTTGCCTGTAGCTTTGCAACTGTGATCAGGTAAGCAGGCAAACCAAAATTCAGGTTTTGGCAACCTTTTAATATTCAAAATCCAGCCACCTGTTAGTGTTTTCTTGTTTGATTTTAGCACTGTAATAGATTGACTATATAGGACTATTTTGTCAAGGTGATTTTCATAATAAATTATGATGGCAATGCCAATCATTTTATGGTGGAACTCTACTACAGTACTACTGTACTGTTTGATATACGTAGTGTATGATATGTGATCGTTGTTGAGTGTGTGCTTCACGTGGCTGGGGAAATGAAATACAGTGGATCCTCTTTAAGACAGACACCACTGAGGGAAATGAAATATGTCCTTATATGGAAGTGTCCTTATTTAAGGGGTTTACTAAATTTTAAAATAATCAGTTTTACTGAATGCGCAAGACTAGACCAAGTGGTGGGGCAAGATGGGTTATGGTATCATGTGAACCAGTTTAATAGCAACAGAAGTGATGTTATTGAGCATGGGTTACCTATGGTGTGTGGACTCTACTACACTATCCAGACAATTAGGCATCAAAAAAATTTTTATACATGCTCCCATAAAGACTTATCCAAATTACTCTGTATTTGACTAGTTATCAAGATGGTTGGCTATACAGATTATGTAGTTTATCCTGTAGTGTAGTTTATTCTTAGAGTGCATCAGCTACTATTTTCAGAAGGCCTGGGTAAGAAAATTAACACCAGTACTTGTATACACATTCATATGGCTTCTCATAACTTCAGCACTTTGTCTCACCCTTTCTGCATTAGCTAAAATTTGATGATGTAGTTTGATTGATTGTTGTAACTGGCAATGAACCTTTGTTACTTGTGTCCGTGATTAGTGAGGTGTTGTACTGTGCTACTTACCATGTCTGGATTGTCAGGTTTATGGAATAGAGAGGTATCCACTATTGAGGGGGCATTAATACACACAGGTATTGGAAGTTGCATTTGGGATTTTATTACTTGGCCATTATAAAAAAGCTGTCCGCCATTCAGGGGTGTCCAATAAGAGAGGTTCCACTGTATCTCAATTTCACATTATTGCAGGTGTGAATGTTAGAAATATTCTCTCCAAGTTTTAACTGTATCATACACTATGACAGTAGCGTATAGTAGGGACCACAAAGGAGTAGGCATGGCCCAGGAAATAAAATCACCCAAAAAAACAGCCTCAATTTTCCCTGACGACAATGAGGCAGTATTGGTTGTGTAAAACTAAGCCCAAACAAGCTGTCAGATTGATCCGAAACACTTTCAACAAGTTGCTATAGAATTTTAATAATGATTTATTTAAAGGAATTTTCTACTGACTGACTGACTGCCTGATTCCTTCAGACAAACGTAACTCGATAATGGCTAAAGCTACGAGCTTGATTGTTTCACTGTTCGACATTGGTTCAGCCCAACTGGGACGTGCCTTTTGGCATACCGCAGTACGTACAAGACACTCTTCATGGACTTACCAGTGTCCTCCTTTGTGTCCCATTCATCTTTGCTGACAGCGAAAAGTGTCAATTTGGTGGTAGCACGTGATGGCTTCCCTTTGTAACAAGAATAGTCTGTAGTGGCTATTTTGATTGCAGAGGTGCTTTTCGAACAGTTCTTGATTTGTACTGCTGCATAACAGGTTGAAAATAGCAGACAACAAAGCATAATGGATACTTCACTTTTCAGATGATAATTAATATAACTGAGGCTCGCGGCACCATTTTTTCAGATTTCAGAGGTGCTTTTCAAACAGTTCTTGATCTGAAATGCTGTGTAATGGGTTGAACATAGCTGACAGCGAAGCATAATGGATACTTCACTTTTCAGATGATAATTGATATAGCTGGGGCGCGCAGTGCCATTTCAAATGCGGTATGCGTGGGTTCACCAGTCATAATAATTACTTACAAAAAAGTTAACAAACAAGTACACAGAAAAATTTGGAATTTTCAACTAGAGTAGGGACCATAGCACATCGATAAAAAGTACTGAGACAAGTTGGAGTAGTGCACGATATTAAATCACAGTAAAACAATAAAAGTGTTATATCACTACTGTGCATTTCTTGAGCACAGTAGTGATATAACGCTTTTATTGTTTACTGTGATTTAATATCGTGCACTACTCCAACTTGTCTCAGTACTTTTTATCGATGTGCTATGGTCCCTACTCTAGTTGAAAATTCCAAATTTTTCTGTGTATTTGTAATGTATAAACGTAGGTCATAAAATATGACATTTATTAATCACTTATGTTGTGTAAGTGATTTCCCAGAATGGCCAACTATTGCTTGGAAAATCTAAATATGATAATGTTTTTGTGAGCTATTTAGTATTAATTTTGCTATCCTTTTATATAAATTTGGAGAGGTTGTAGTATTGTAGACATTAACGCTTACAAATAATATTCCATACTCCCTGTATTACACTGTATCTTATTATCATTTATAGCAATTAGCTACTCCACTGCACCTTTCAGCAGCAGAAGGCCACAATGATGTGGTTAAGCTACTTCTATCTGCAAAGGCCAATGTTAACAGTGTGGATAACGTAAGTTTTTCAACTTATAATTGGTGCAAATAAGATTATTAATTTAGTTAAGGGTTCCAGCAATAAAAGTAGTGAGAAACAAGAAAATTAATATGAATGGTGTATCCAGAATTGGTGTTAACTAGTTACTTGTAAAGTAACTACTGTAGTAATATAACTAGTTATGTGCTTTGTAACCAGTAACTTGTAACTAGGAGTAACTGTCTGAAAAGTATGTAAGTTACAATAATTACATTGTAACTATGGGTAATTATGCTTTAAAAGCAATCACACTTCAATTTTTGTGCACAAGTAAACACATTCTGTGCACTATTCTTTATGATTCAGCTTAAGTAACAGATGTAACAGATGAAACTGAGCTGAATTAGCCACAAAATTGTTATTTTCAGAAAGTGTACATATATAGTTCTCTTCTTCCCTTGCTGAAGTATATCCAGGAAAAATAATCATGCTTCAAACAAGCATAATTGATTTATAAAAGTAACAAGTAACTGGATACTTAGTTACCTTTCAAAAGTAACTGTAACTAAGTTACATGGGATAAAAGTAGCGAGTAACAATTAACTAGTTACTTTTTTGAAGTAACTACCTCAACTCTGGGTGTAGCTATAGGGAAAATCCCTAGGTTGGCATATTTCCACCATCTAAAGTAGGGATTTCTCACATAGACAAGCCACATCAGTTATTTTCTTGTTTAATTACTTTTTATTGCTGGAACCCTACTTCATTAAATTACTTTTTTTAATTATGAACTCAAGTGGAATGCAGACAGACAGACAGACAGACAGATGGCTTTTCAGTTTTATATATATGTATAGATGTTGATCTTGTATAACCATTTTTGTGGAGGGACTGTGCTCGCTCCTTCTGCATGAAGTGCAATATGGCAACTTCTGCATTGCAGGTACCAATAAATTAATGTCTTTTGTGGTTAATATATTATCAAATGTTGCTACATATATAGCTTGCATAATAGGACAAATACTACTAGAACCATCCACTTTGTTCACACCTGTGTGGTATTAGCATACACATTACTACAATAGTTTTAGCTTAGCTACTGCAATTCTGCAGGTTCAGGAGTACCTGCATGCTTCCTATCATTTCGGTACTTTGCAAAATGGCGGTATTAAGAATGTTATCACCATTCATGCTGCATGGCATGAATGGCACTGATGTTTAATGCTTAGTTGTTGTTATAATGTGCTCCCTACACATAGGGCAGGTACCAATGCTAGCTAGTACTCTAATAAAACAATCAGTGAAATAATCTAATAGAACAGTCACCACATAACACTTAAAATCCTCAACAGTTGCTCATAAAAACTTCCATCAGTCTGCAGAAATATCCCATTAGGAGTGTTGGGAGTAACTTGTTATGTAATATTATTACTTTTGTGGTAACTAAGTAATATAATGAAATACGCTATAAAAACAGGTAATATAACTCAAGTTACTTTACTTACAAATGTAACACGTTACCTAAGTAATATAGTTACTGTAACGAATCTAATATTATGTAATATTATTACTACAAGTAATGGAAGTTACTAATCTCATTAGTAATCCACTGAGTGACGCCTAGCCACAATGAAGTAATGAAGCCTACTGAATGAAGCTTATTCACCAGCTTCTTACTTATAACCAAGATTGGCACATTGTCCAACAACGCAATCACATCACGTGTTAAGGTGGTAGTTTCACATGTGACAGCTTAAGGCTGTGGACACAAAGTAATATAATATGTAATATTATTATAGTTACTTTATTTTATGGGTAATATGTAACTGTAACTAAATAGTTCAGTTGCAAGTAATATGTAACTAGTTACTTATAAAAAGTAACTTTCCCAACACTGCCCATTAGCCTGCTAGGATTATTTTTTTGCAAATAAATGTACATGGTCCTTTATATGTAACTGGAATTTCTTAACTAAACTACATAAGTACTCATCATTGTCACTGATTACTGGGTAAAGTATTGTAATGTTAACTTGTACTCTGTATCTAATCTGTTAGTTAGCTAACTAGTGCTGTGAACCAGTATGCAAATAACCTGTTATTAACCCGGGTAGGTCAGCCAATTAAACCTTTAAACTGGTTTTGCCCACCCACTTGGTAAACCATAAATTACCGCTGCTGACAAGTGTTAACATCGCAACATAACCTCAAAGGATGTGTAAATAGGGCAATTGGAAAAGGTGGATATGATTGGACACGGACACAGACATTTTCAAAAAGCACTTTTACATTGATATAACAGTTATTTTTCATACCTAACATTGTTTTTACAGCAGTCTTCGCTTCCCGACCCAGGAATCAATCTTGTCATAGTGCTTATCCATTTATAAGCACACGTGTGAAGGACTAGACCAGCACTCCACAGAATGCCAAAGATCATATGTGACCAGATTTTACAGAACCGATCTAAATCGCACATCAGGCAAAATCAAACTAACACCACCAGTGGATAGCTGCACTATCGTACTACAAGTTTTGACCCTCAGCACTACTCAAACTACACGAGGCTGGTTTTTACACACGTCTTTTCTGGGTGGTGTGGAGTGCCCAAATGGCGGTTTCAGGCCTTGTGAAGGACCTGGCTTGGCAAGAGTCAGTGGTTTACTGGTGGACAGCCTTATAATGTTGGCCAGACGTGTTCTCTGCTGATTTTGCTACATATCAGCCACTAAGGAGCCAGCACAGCCCTGTAATCTGGTGTCTGGACTCCAATCGTGGTCTGCCTCCATGTTGAGGTCTAACTTTTGCCCTCCCCGCCACCCCCCAGCCTCCACCCCCCAGCCTCCACCCCCCAGCCTCCACCCCTTTGTGAGCACTCGTGATACTACTTCGCTCGTCCAACTGCTCAGATTTTCTATCTTATTTGGCGGGAAACTGTACAAGCAGCTACAAGTACTGGAAGTGGCTTGAAAGGTAACAGATTGATGCATCTTTTGTGTAAATTTCATACGCGTGCTTGCTATCCTTGGAGAGTTATGCTGGCTTCAATTCTTTAAAACCGTTTATCTCGGAACTTCTAATGTGCGATTTGGATCGTTTTTCCAAAATCCAGTCACATATAGTGTTGTACACATGCTCTAAAGTCTAATATGAGTTATATAATTGTAGAGATTAGCTTGTATGCCCCATGCAACTTAGCTTAGTAAGCCAAATCCACAATCTTAAGCCTTAATTTTAGTATAAGTCACAGGTGCTTATACCAAGCAGTGAGGGTTTCAAGGACCTGGCCTATAAGATTAGGTTGGGATGTGCCAGCTTAGTCCCTATGACACTGAAATTAGATTTCTAGAGCATGTGTACACCACTATGGTCTTGAGAGTGCTAGTCTATCCTTTGCACATATGCTTATAAATGGATATAAAAGCGCTATGACAAGATCGACGCTTGGGTCTGGAAACGAATGCTGCTGTAAAAACAACGTTAGGTGTGAAAAATAACTGTTTTGTAAATGTAAAAGTGTATTTTTAAAATATCCATGTCCATGTCTGTGTCCAATCTTATCCGCCTTTTCCAACTACCCGTGTAAATATGTGATTGTAATAATTGTTATTGTAAGACAGGATGTTGATGGTCACATTGGTTCCACCTTAAACCTTCCAGCAGGCTTGTTGAATACCTATCATGTCTTCCAGTATCACTTTACTACATACAACCAATTAACCGGTTATTGCCAATTATTGGTAGGCAATTAACCGGTGACAAAAACTTTGTAGGTGTACAAGACTATAGCTAACTATAGTTAGGGATATTATACATGTATTTTACTGCACAACATTGAAGGAGGCACAATTATTACTGCTGCAGTATATTCTTTATAATACAAGGTATGTGTGAGTGTGCGTGTGTGAGAGAGAGAGATTGTGAGATCAAGCAAATAATTATATAGGTCATCTACATCTGCATTTATAAAACAAACAAAAAAGAACATGGTTGCTGCATGCCTGAAATGTCAGCATGCTTAGTTTCTTTTTATTAGAAACAGTTAGCTATTGTACTTGAATCATGTCTTCAAAATCATGCAATACAGTAGGTAGTACTGTATAGTAGGGATCATGCGGAACCAGGCTTTTCCAGCCAAAAATATCACCCTAAAACCAGCCTCAATTTCCTTTCATGACAACTTTGTGGGCACAGTCAAGCACAAAAGTGTCTTCAGATCAGCCCCAAACCCTTCCAAAAAGTTTCTATGAAATTTTAAAATTTTCTATTTAACAGAATTTTATTCTGACTAACTGATGTCTTCAGCCAAGCATAACTCGACAATGGATATAGGTATGAGCTTGATTTCTTCACTGTTTGATGTCACTTCGTCCCAAGATGTGCTTTTTCACCAACCATAGTATGTATGTACAATACACACATCATGGACTTTCCTATGTCATTTATTTTCACTGACAACCCCAGGTGTTCATTTATTTGCAATAGGGCATTAGTGGTTTTCTGATAACATTTTATTTTGTACATGCTGCTTGATTGACTCTGTGCTGGCTGGTATGTTTGTTTCTTGTGTGTTTGAGTTCATGCTGATTAGTTTGCACGGTTTAATTATTTGCATTTCTTAACACACTGCTTTGCCACATACTGAGTTCTTTGCGAGGTTTGTTGTACTAAGGTATTTCATTCTATGAACACTGATAATTGTTTGTTTCTTGCGTGTTTGAGTTCAACTGACAACAGGTGGAGAAGAACTCGTTCTTAGCAAAATGGAATAGGGACATGCTGATTAGTTGGCACAGTTAAATCACTTCATTTTGCAGGGGCGTGCCGAGGGGGGTTCAGGTTACCCTACTAAAATTGTTAGTAGCAGTTCAGTGGCTAAAATTGACCATATATGTTTTATGTTTATCAATTTGTTATGTAGCAGTCACACTACTGGCTATTGACAACCAGTAAAATTAAATTGTCATCAGCGTCTGGGGGCCAGACCCCTGCATCCTGCATCTACTTTTCAGTAGTGGAAACCCCTTTGAAAACTCCTAGTCATGTTCCTGTCTTAACGCACTGCTTTGCTGTGTAAGTTCTTTGTACTAAGGTGCTTCATTCTATGTACACTGATATACTGGCCTGTATGCCCAGCTGTAACAGTTACAATTGGTACGTAAAATGTAAAATTTCAATAGTATGCTTGGCTAGCATAGACGATTATACTCTAAGAATTTGTAGCAATGCTAAGTGCGCTTGCAACAAGCTATTAATTTTATAGATTAGGGTGCTGTAGCTACATATAGCATTTTGAAAGTAACTGTAGAACGGAATATTGAGAAGAATATTCCCCTAAATTGTACCAATGATTCCTGTAAGTTCTGATAATTGCTAAATACTAATAAATTACCATATCTACCAACAAAGCTTTATGTGTCAATACCAGGTTTTTCCAAATTCATTCATATATGTATGTATATTTGTCTATATGTATGGTAGCGAAAAGAAATAGTTGAGCCAATAATTGCTGAAATTAATATGCTATGAGTGCAGCCTAAAAATCCTCTAAAAGACTTATATATTTATGTGCTCCTCAACTACTCAAATAAAGCAGTCAAGTTGTTTCATGTCAGCAATCTGCTGCCATTATTACGGTTTGTACTGCATAACATGTGTATCTTATGCCAATGTATCTTATCTTCTCTAAGCCTCTAAACACATTGATATATCATATAGGCAGTGGAGACGGGGGACCCGGGGGGCCATGCCTCCCCTCCTCCCACTTTTATGGGACGCTGTTTGCAAGAAAAGATCAAGATACTCTAATAGAACAGTCAGGAATTGGATACTCTAATAGAGCAGTCACAGTATTCAAAGAAGCAGTGTAGCAAGCTACTTAGCTACGTACATGTAGTTATAAATAAGGAGATATAATTGGTGGAGACCAGCTATTGTCAGCAAGTAGTGACTTTTTTTAGTCTTCAATATACAGCTGGCCTGGCCCCCTCACTCTTTAGCCTGCTCCACCGCCCCAGATATATTGGATACTTAGCTATACAGTTTTTACATTCCTCAGATTCTAGCTTGTTTTGTACAGTAACAAACACTGAAAAATTGACAACAAAACTTTGATGGAAGGTGTTTCATTGCAAATAATCTATCTACCACTGTTTTAGCTTTTTATGTTATATTCCAGGGTAATCAGCTGTGCTATTATTGTTATAGCAAAGAATATGTATCAAATACATAATATGGATATATGGTCATATGCAACATATTCCATTATTTACTCTTGGTATAACTATAGTTAACAATGTGGAAGAGGAAGGTATCTATCATTGTATATAGGGTTGGGAGCATGGGTGGAAATTTGATTTGCTAGAACTCCGTTCAATGAATCTTACTAGGCCTGAGCCTATTATTATGCTTTTGAGCAATGCTCCAATATTTCTCCTATCATTACTATGTAGAGCAATGAACAGTAAAATGTTGGCAACATTAGCAACTTTTGTTCGAGGGTTTTTCACTGCGAATAGTCTAACTCTAGCTACGTATGGCAATATGTCTAAAACTAAAGTCACTATAGTTATGGTACCACTCAAATGCAATGTTGTCTCGTAAAAGTGCGGGTAATTAAAAAACTTGCTAATTAAAGAGCTTGGCGCATGTTTTACTTGTGAGTAGTCATCCCAAACAAAATGGGATGAATATTTGCAAGCACAATGGGTGCCACACTCTTTAATTAGCAAGTTTTTAATCACTTGCACTCTGTATGAGTATAAAGCAGATGAACAATGTGGGAATATAATGCAGATAAAATAAGATAGCAGGGGAATTTTTTGAGAAGTGCTAGAAAGCTAATTTTAGCATAATACCGTACAACGGGAATGATTCGCGGAAGAAAACATTCACGAATGATCTACAATTTCCTCATTCGCGAGAAAACGTTCGCGATTTATTGCATAAATTAATTAATAATTGGGTGCGCCCGCAACGAATTAATCTTTTTTCCTATGGATAGCTAGGGAATGCTCGACTATATGGCTGACTCTGATATGTTGCGTACTACGCATACTAGTAGCCATGCATGATTGCTGTTTCGCTAGCACTAAAACCGAGGCTAAGACACGCCATTTCCGGCACAGTGAATCACTGGGCTGCAATTATGCTTGCCCCATTTAGTAGCACTGATTTTTCCACTGTCACTGAAGTTTGCATCTCTGTTCGAATCACACGCCACGGTCACTGGCTATACACCGTTACGCATATATAACAGTTTAGCGAGTAGCAAGGCGAGTAGCTACCCGCTTATATGCACTCGTTACATGAATGCTACATTAACTGATAGGAAAAATTTAGCAAGAAAACATTCGCGAATGCACCTAAAATCGCGAATGTTTTCTTCCGCGAATCATTCCCGTTATACGGTATTATGTTTAAGCCTAGTAGCTTGAACAACGTAAGGTGGTAAAATTATTAATAGTATGCTACCAAGAGTATACCGTAGATTGGGAAATTTGTGTGGAGAAAAATTGACGTATGATTAATATCCAGAGTGTTTTAATTTCGAAAGGTCAAGATATACTATTTTAATGCGGAAAATTGTCAATGCAAAAAATCACTCAGGCAGCTGTAGCTAGCATCAGCTGCATGTAAAAATCAGCAGTGGAGCATAGCTAACATAGCTACAAATCGAAAAGATTAAGTGGACTACCAGTTACAGCATGCTAGTCTGATTCAGTTTACAGTAGCTATAAAGGATATGCTACACATGACACCAATAAATTATAGTCATATGTAATTCCGTAAATAACAAATTATCTGCAGTAGCTAGATCTAGTTAAACGTATGTGACTGCATGATAATAATCATAATTATAATGATGTACATAACTATGTAGTGGGATCTCTGTATGCATATATAACTATAGCTAGCTAATACAGATCACTATTCTCTTTGTCCACCAGCACTATTTTAATGCTGCTCGCTATAAACTGGAGACATGCTCGTCATGATAGTTACCACTAGCATGCATGCTGAAACAATTTCTAAAACATGACAGTACTATAATTAGCCTATTTAAAGTGCCAACTATATAGCCACACTGTGGTGAAGATGTAGCTGCATAGTTATAGGAACCTGCATCTCTGCTAGCACTGCAGTCCTTGCTTGTGTAAATTGCTGGTGATCTGGAACGATGAAGGAATATAAAAGTATAGTAAAAACACAGTGGGCATATAACAAATACAAATGTATTGACTAATTGCATGCAATTACAATAGGTAACTTGTAAGTCACGGTGTAGAAAATTTTTGCAGTAGAATAGTTTTTGTGTGATTTAATTTCGTAAAGCATTACTCCATTCAAACATTTTGCAACACGTAAATTACCCAATCTACGGTAGTCATTATTTACATTTATGTATTATATGCAGAACAGTGCTTTACTGCTATTACTTTAAGCAAGCGTTTATAATAGTTATGAAACTATTGCTTTAAGGGAGTAGCTACCACTATCACTGGCAATGAACATTCCAATATTTTCTTTTTACTACTTAAAAAGTTTCTAATGATTGATCATGAATACACTAGCTAGTTATTGTGGACACCATTGAATTTTTCCGTATTGCTAATGAGTAGGCCCCGGCCAATTATGCTGGCATAATTTAAAGCATAATAGATGACCAAAAGCATCAAGCATAATGCCAGCATAATAAGGACAATATTTGAAATTTTAATTAAAATATGGAATACGCGTGTCTGAAAGAAAGCAAATAATCACTGCCAATAGTATTATTAGTATGTTTCACATTTAAAAACATGTAATATAACTTATTAACCATTTCTTTGTTGGATATTCACACTTTGCAGAAATAAGATTGAAATACTCTAATAGAACAGTCACTTACTCTAATACAGCAGACAGAAAACACTAATATACTCTAATAAAACAGTCAGTTCTGGAGCATAATCTTGATTTTGAAAGCATAATTTTGAGCATAATAGGCTTAATTTTTGAGCAATGCTCAAAAGCATAATGGGTAAAATTTTGGGCATAATAGGCCAGGGCCTACTAATGAGTTTATTCTCAAAGACATTTTGTATGTAGGTGGATGGTGTACCATAGTGTGTATACATGTATATGCAAAATTTTAAGGAATATAAAATCTGTGTTGCTGTACAAAATTTCATAACACAAAATGTGACCTGATCTTGGAAAACCTACCTTTTTGGCACATGGGTCAATTTTCTGTTTTATAGCTTAGATGAGGTACTAGGTGCTCATCTATCTTGTGTTAAAATTTCAGCTTAATATCTTTAAGCATTCCTGCGATATGGCCAATTTTCTGTCCTGTACATTACAAACTAACTTTTATGGTAATGTATTGAGTTCTGTGGGTGATTAAGGGTGACAAATGGTGACAAATCACTTTGTTTACTAATAATTCCATTCTTACCATCTAAAATACTTTAAAAGACATTTCTGATAGTATAATGAAGTATTCTTGGTACTTTTCTGCAATTAAATGCCATGTATCATTGTCCAAGACTAAGTTTTATCCATTCCAGCACCTGAACAAATTACCCAATTTGTAAGTTACTTGTTGTCCCACGCATGTGAAATTACTACATGGTCTGATATAATCATCCATATCTCCTAGGAAAAAGAAGCTATGGGTGTGAAACTTCACAGCAAGAAGGTTTAATAGTTGCTTTATCCAAATGTGCAAAAAAATTAATTTAAAAAAGAGTGTTGAAATTTTCATTTGAGTTTTCCCAAAAAGTTAGCTTGTGCCCAAAAGGTAGGTTTTCCAAGATCCGGTCACAAATAGTGCACAATAATAACTGTTTTCCCCTGGTAATGTGAATTACATAATTACATATCTTGCAGGTGTCAATAATTTCTCCAATTTTAAAAGAATAGCATACACTTTGTAGTTTCCCTACATTGTCTATGTGGGGTAAGTAGTAGAGTGGCTAAGCAAAAAAATTGTTCACATTTTGATAAAAGCACCAAACTTGGTACAAAATCTGTTTAATTCATGCTGAGAAAATTCGCAAAACCTGCTATTCAAACTTGAATAAATGCTGGTGATTTTACTTTGGATTTAATCACCATAACAGTTGTATTTTTGCCATTGATACAGATTTCTTGGATCAGATATAAAATTATAGCTAGTTAGTTTTATTGCAGTTTCTTTCTCTCTTGTTGAACCTCTATTTAGGTTGCTCCAAAAAATTAAACTATGCACCCATGTACACATTGATGTGAAAAGAGCTTAATTAATTATTGCATAATAATTATTTTAAATTAATTATAAAATGCTACAGCATATACAAATTACTGAATGCCTGTTGAGATTGTGCAGTAGCTATGCATAGCTAGCTAGTAATAGCACTAGCAACTATGTTGCAGGAACAATTTAGTTAGAGGAGTGGGGGAATTGACTGAGACAAATATCCAAATTCTTTCTATATGCGGTCTGGGGGCATACACTTATAGGAAATCAAACCTAAAACATTCCTATTGCTATATCTGAAGGCATTGTGAGTTCTATTAGAGCGCATGAATGTGTTCTATTAGAGAAAAGTACAGTGATCTTTTAACAAACCCACAAAGGAGGGGGAGACACTCTCTTTTGCCCTGGTACATAATATATGAGCAGCTGCACCATACATTTGTTTTGCTATATACATGGATTACTACTAAAAGTGCATTCTTTAAAATTGAATAAGGTGCAAATGGTTATAACAATACATGATAAGTATTGTAATAGGATGTCTAAAAGTTGCAATTTTTACTTGTTTGTGCATTGAAAAATAGAAGTTTAATGTATGAAAATTCCTAGCAATTGTCATTATAAAACTAATCCTGGTTACAGTGTATGCATTGTAAAGGTTAGACCATAACCAATGGTCACAAGTGACAGTTAATTTAGAATTTTAAATTCATACTGTTCACTGTGAAAGACTTTGAATGTCATCTTCAATTTCCCTTGTAACTGCTGTCAAATTCTTGATATCTTTTAGTGCATTGATCAGTGTTTGCCATGTCTTCGGCTTCAGACCCTGACCAGTACTTAACCAGTTTCTTATTAAATTGTCACAGCAATCTAATGTGGCTGCCTTTCATGCAGCTTTGTTCTATTGCTCTTTAATTGTCTGTATATCAAATTCTAGGGAATCTGCCACCTTCTTCCAGTCAGGAGCAATCTTGTCAATATGCTACCAGGATTAACGTCATTATGTAGATTCTTTTAACTTCTGTACATCAGAAAATGGAATGAAGTAGCACTCAGCTACATTGCTGTAATACATTCAGGGGCAATCATTATCACTGGCCATGGAAATTATGCATCCAAATATTTTGCTTCAATTTTCCAAAGATCTGTCATGAATAAAGCTATTGTGAATACTACTTTTTTCATTGGATTTTTCCATATGGCTAGTGAGCTTACCCTAAAAGATATTTTGTGTGTACGTGGATAGTGCACCATATGTGCACATACATGAAAAGATATAAATTCTGCAATTATCTTGATTGGTTGTGGTTGTCCAGATTGTTGCCCTTATAATTAATTTGTCAAAGTTTACCCTACACTATAATATAATAGAACATTTTATATGAGAGGAGAGTGGTTCTTGCTAACAAAGTTTCATGTCAGTTTATCAAATAAAAGGACCTTGTTTCAATATGTGCTTCATTATATCCTTGTACATCTGTTTTTGCTGTATTGTAAAATGATTTACACCAGTGAAGCTATATACTTCATAGTGATGCACTGAACAAACACACCAAACAAACAAACACTCATGTAAATATCTACCACATGACATTGCACAATTGCCACATGACAGCACAAAACACAAATAGCATTCATACAGATATCTATGCACAAGTACTTTGGGGAAAGGGCAACTGAGGAAATTGTTGTAATAACATTTGCACTAACCACGCAGACAAGCAATGTGGATATGGCACAACAACTGGATTTACAGTTGACCATGAAGCAAATATGTCTTCCATTTAGTGCAGCAATGCACCATATGTGTATAGCAACACAACATGATATCAGCAACCAATGAATAATCATATATGTTAAATTTAGCATAACTGATTTGGTTTGGCCATGCACAGATAATTAGCACTTCATCCACCCAAATTCTCCCCAAACTTCCTCAGTTCCCTATCACCCCATTGTAGCAACACTATACCATATTAGTTGGTATTGTGAACACATGGAAAGGGAAAATGCATATATTGAATGGGCAAATACTTATAAATTTTTATGCTTTAACAGAAAGGAGGGTACATGCATGATGAAATTATGCACATTAGGAACATGTAACAGTCTTAATGGTGCTTGTTGCAGCAGCATGTGATTTATGTGAAATGAAATGTTAAGTAACTCTTAGTTGACTAGTGTTGTTCCAGTTATTACAGTTCTAGTTCCAGTTTTGGAACCATAATCTTTAAAATTGTAGTTCTAGTTCCAGTTCTGGACCATAACCTTTAAAATTACAGTTCTAGTTCCAGTTCAGAACCATTACATTCTTCAATTTCTAGAACAACACTTATTTTAACTAAAGTATTACAAAAAGCCCATAATGAATTATAAACATTCACTGTTATGCTAGGTTTAATTGTTAGCTAATATAAGTTATCAGCATTATCATACAAACAACTACAACACTAACACTATATAGGGTGCATGTGGTATTAAAAGACTTGTAGCTACTTATCAAACACATAAAAATGTGACTGAGATAGCCAATCAGTTGTTTCAAGCAGTGTTTTAATACATGCATACATGGTTGTAATACATACAGCTTTTATGAAGTTATATACTACATTGTGTTTTTTGTCAGCAGATTAAATTCTGGCCAAGTAAAGAGCATAAAATCTCATTGACCAAAACCGTGTGGTTATGATCAATTCCAGTTACAGTATTAGTTTCTGTACTTGATAAAATTTCTTAGTTCTAGTTCCAGTTTGAGGAAAGCAAAATTATAGTTCTAGTTCCAGTTCCAGCCTTAAGGAAAGCAAAATTATTGTTCCAGTCCAGTTCTAGTACCAGAACTGGAACTGGAATAAAAAGGGCTGAAACTGGTAGTTCCAGTACTGAGAACGGGTAACATGTGCCTTAATCTATTGTGTATAGCTCAGCAGTGAGATCAAAGTACTCTAATAATGGTTTCCTGGCATGAAAAAAAGATGACTATTTAATTGAAAGTAGAAGGAATAGCAAAGCGCAGAAGGCAGACATTTGTAAAAGCACATCTCACCCTTAAGTTTGTTGTTGTGACATAAAATGGTAGCTATACGCTACTTCATTTGGCCTCTAGCCTTGCAACTATGGTCAGGCAGGCAGTAGGGCAGGCATTGAGACATGCAGTCAGACCAAACTACAGGTTTTGATGATTTTAAAAAATTCTGTATCTCTTTTATTATTTTTAATGTTGTACTGATATTGAATGTTGTATGATTATTCTCTGAAGGTAATTTTCGTCGCATATGATTTTTCTTGATGGTTTTTAGAGAGGACATTTTAGCAGCATGCATCACTTTAGGAGGAACCCTACTATGTATAATTACATATAGTCCTTATCACCTAAGCCCTGACTGTGTTCAGATAATTGAAAATTTTGGATAAATGAAGCTCGTTTATTTATATTGAGCCCTGTTCATTTACCCTAAATGACTGCACACCTTTAACAAAATACTCTAATGGCACAGGCAATTTTACTATTCAGATATCAGAGTGTTCAGTTAATCGGTGGCTAGACAATGGAGGAACCACTATACTAAGGTACTTTGATTCATCTTGATTTTAGTTGAAGATGGCTACTAGTATTAAGCTTGTGTTGTGTAGCGAAGTATACAGCAGCCAAACATACGTACATATGTAGCTACATAGCAGATAAATATTACAAGTGTCTAAAATGGCGTTAAGTTGTCCTAACAGCTGCTTCTTGTTGTATCATACATTACTATAGTACTGTATGGTAGGGACCACAGAGGTTAGGGTGTGGTCTACGAAAAACACCACTCAAAAACCAGCCTAAGTTTTCCCTGATGACGATGAAGCAGTATTGGTTAGGTAAAACTAAGCCCATTCAAGCCTTCAGACACACCCGAAAAATGCTTTCAAAAAGTTGCTACAAACTTTTAAAAAAATTTTATAAACTGATTTTCTAGTGACTAACTGACTGAGTAACTGACTGACTGGCTTATGCCTTTAGACATGTGTAACTCAATAATGGCTAAGGATACAAGCTTGATTTTTTCACTGTTCGATGTTGCTTCAGCTGGACATGTACCTTTTGGCATATCACAGTATGTACAATACATTCTTCCTGGGCTTACCAGTGTCCTCCTTTGTGTCCCATTCATCTTTGCTGACAGCAAAAGGTGTTGATTTGGTGGTAGCACATGTTGGCTTCCCTTTGTAATGGAAATCGTCTGTATTTTTCATATCGGCTACTTTTATTGCAGAGGTGCTTTTTGAACAGCTCTTGATTCATAATACTGTGTAACAGGTTGAACACAGATGACAACAAAGCATAATGGATACTTTTCAGACGATAATTGATAGCTGGGGTGCAATGGTACCATTTATTTCTTTGATGCGGTATGTGTGGTTTCACCAGTCATAGAAATTTTACTTTACGAAAAAAAAGCAAACATGTACACAAAAATTGGAGTTTTCAATAGATTAGGGACCATAGCACATAGATAAAAAGTACTGAAACAAGCTGGAGTAGTGCACAATATTAAATCACAGTAAAACAGTAAGAAGTGTTATATTCCCTACTGTGCATTTCCATTGTGGTATCTTGAGCACAGAAAGGATATAGCACTTCTTGTAGTTTTACTGTGATGTAACATTGTGCACTGCTCCAGCTTGTTTCAGTATTTTTTTATCAATGTGGTATGGTCCCTACTCTAGTTGAAAATTGTATGTAAATGTAAATATACTGTAACATGTGATCATAGGTCCCATCAGTATTGTATTACGTACTGTGTGGATCCTGTTAGTGCATGAACTATTGAATAGTGCAAGTATAAGAATAAATTAAGAATTTTAAGTTTGAGTAGGGATCAAGAAATGAATAGTGAAACAAGAGAGGTCAACTACACCTGAAGATATGCTAGTAGACATTAATTTTAATCTCTACTTCAGTCTATACCCACGACTGAAATAGGTCCACTAGTGTATCTTCAGGTGCAGGCAACCTCCCTTGTTTCACTACTATTTATTTCTATAATCCCTGATCAAACTTATACCAATATTATTATGACTGGTAAACCCACACATATGCATTAAAATTGGTGCCAGGCATATTGCCGAACACATGCCCCAAATACAAATTACTGAAATAACGAAGTAGCCATTATACGCTTCATATTCAGCTATATTCAGCCCATTATGCAATGTTACAAATGATGAGACGCTAGGAGAAGGACTTCTGCAGTAAATCAGACACAATGGAAAATTTGTTTAATTCCTGTCAAACATAGGGAAGCCATCATGTGGCACTACCATGGTGGAATGATATAAACTAGATATAACCAATAAAAGAATTGCAAATTGTTGCAATGCACTCACTCTTTTTAATGTTGTCATGACTGATCATGAATATGCCATTCATTGTTAATTAATAGTATGTAACTTTACAAACTGTACCTTTAATTGAATAATTTGAATGAGCTATTAAAAGTATTTTACCTCTATTTAATACAATTAGCTATGCGATATGTGCTTATGTTCTGCAGTAAATCATCACTGGTCTGTGTATTCTTTAAAGGAGGATAAAAACACCGATACCGAGTCCAATACCAATACTACAGTTAAACAATATATTCAAGTGGTAACATGTGATTAAAAGTGTCAGGGTACAATACAGGTGCTGTTTACAGCACAAGAAAACTTACAAAAAGCAATTAGTATCCCACAACAGGTAAGTTTTTTTAATAAAGAGCAACATTTAACCCTTTCCGGCAAAATTTTGTTTCTTTCTGCTGAGATAACATCACTTGCACTACTAAACAATTGCTCTGAAACAGCAGATGATGGAGGTATACATAAGTACTTGCAAGCTAGATGAGCTAAGCATGGCCAAACAGCTTTCTTCGATTGCCACTATTCTAAGGGATGAACATGCTCAGAACGAGAGACTACAGGTTCCTTCAAATACATTTCTGTTATCACTTCAGCTTCAGTTCCACAGTCACCTTCACCATCACCATTTGTTGAATCAGCTATCAGTTCATCAAACAGGTTCCATAATGCTGAACTGGACTTCTCTCTCGAGTCACTTCTGCTATGTTTCGGCTGTGGCTCATCACTGTCTGACTGACATTTCTTCAGATAAACCTCACACTCTGTAATAAGAAGCATTCTTGCATGAGCTGCACTACTAGTAGACATAAACCCCTTTAGCTTAAATCTTGGGTCTAAAATTGTAGCAAGTACACATAGAGATTCTTGCTATACCGGTCCTGTATGGATTTCAACATACCTCTCTTCATAGACATAACACCATGGTCATTCTCATCTTCTGAAATTTGTTTCTTTAGAGCCCTGATTATTGGTATGATTACAGAGGCACTGGCATATTCTCCACTAACTTCCCGTGTTGCTTCTTCAAAAACCTTCAGGAGTTTTATTACCTTTTCAGCCAAAAGCCATTGTTGTGTGTTTAGTTCAACAGGTGGTTGACATTCAGTATTATTAATTTAGCTGCTGTAATGGCTTTCCTCTGCTCTACTAACCTTTCTAACATATAATAGGAGCTGTTCCATCTAGTGGTAACATCCTGAATAAGGACATGGTCAGGTAAGTTGAGCTGTGATTGTATTTTCTTGAAGTTTTGAAACGATGAATTGGAATGATGATAATGACCCACTAAGGATCTAGCAGTGGCTAATAATTGTTGCACTGCAGGTTGCAGTTAAACACCATCCTTGATGATTAATTGGAGAGAGTGTGCCAAGCATGGCAATGATTTGACATTTGCATAATTCATTGCAGCTACCATATTGGAGGCATTGTCATGTAAAACACACACTATTTTGTCTTCTATCTCTCATTGGTGAATTGGAATGATGATAATGACCCACTAAGGATCTAGCAGTGGCTAATAACTGTTGCACTGCAGGTTGCAGTTAAACACCATCCTTGATGATTAATTGGAGAGAGTGTGCCAAGCATGGCAATGATTTGACATTTGCATAATTCATTGCAGTTACCATATTGGAGGCATTGTCATGTAAAACACACACTATTTTGTCTTCTATCTCTCATTGGCGAACATGAGATAGTATAGCAACTGCTATATTGACACCAGTGTGTAATTCATCGAATTTCCAAGCACACAACATGACATCTTTCTTTTCCATTCTACTTTCCACATTGAAATGTGCTGTCAAGCTAAGAAACGAATGAGAGCAATTGGTACTTGACCATATATCAGAGGTCAGAGTGACGTAGCTAGCCAAACTCAAAAGCTCAGAGATTCCCTGTTTGACGTTTGTAAAGATCTCAGGAATAAGAACCTCTGAGAACTGTCGATGGTTTGGTAGTACATATCTGGGCTCAAGTTCAGCCAGCAGATGCTCAAACCCTACATCACTGACAATACTAAAGGGCTGTAAGTCAGTACAGATCATTTCAGCAACACGGTAATAGTCTTCGCTCTTGAGTTATTTGCACTGTACGCTGTGCATTTTTCTACCATGGATTTCAATGTTTCTTGCTACAATGCAACTCCTTCAGCTTTTTTTGGCTTTTCGTTTCTTCTCCTCTTCTAAAAGACTTTGAAATGGATCCTCGTGTACCATCAAATGCTTACGATGTTGCTGTCAGACCTTCAGTGCTGGTCACTGTAAAGCGCTAATAACAATAACGAAGGTTGCTTGTGTTGAATTTGGTTGAAATGCTTCCTCCTCGAGAAACTTTTTCTTCACAAGTAAGACATATCACCTTTTTATTGTCGCTCTTGTCGACTTTAAAATATTTCCACATCTCGCTGGTTTTCTTCCTTTCTTTTACTCCTTTATAAACACTTAACGGTTCACCTTCCGTTTATATAGTGGCTTCGTGGTAGCTATCAGTGGCTTCGTGGCTTTCTATTTCATCTTCTATTATCACAGCCATACTACTTTCACATGTCACTAACGCTTCAGCATCCGCCATCTTGAAAAGTAAATGTCATCGAGTATCGGTAGTATTGGGCGACTTGTACTTAAACCGATACAAGCCCGATACCATCAAAATAAGCCTGATGCCGATGCTAGTATCGGTATCGGTGCATCACTAATACTTCAAAGAATTACTTGGACAATATGGTAGTTATTTCCACTGCAATAACTACTATATTCGGGGCAATAACTGCCTTATTTGGGGCAATAACTACCACATTGTCTAGTAAGGTGTTAAACACCAAGAATGTTTATGATGCAAGCAGAATATTAAGTCGTATACATCAAAGTGCTAAAAGTCTTTTACTTGGATATCTACCAGTTATATCACAAAGCAGTTGTAGATATTAACAATCATCCTTAGCTGTATATGAAACCATATTATCATAATTCTTGGCAGTACATGAAACCATGTTAATCTAAATACTTACTTGGATACATATAAGCCATTTACATCACAGCAGTAGTAGAATGTCTTAGTTATTAATTAATAGTTGTCCTCAGCTTCACCTCGGACTCATGTCAATAACTAAGATATTCTATTCTTGCTGTGATATAACTAACTTCATATTACATATTTGCTACATTAAACCTACATGGTATCGATTCAAATTAAATAGCTACATTATCTAATGCCTGGCAGGAGCACAGTTATATAGTAGCTACTGCTGGATGTATTGTGATCAAAACAAGAGCATGTTTCTCCCTGAAAATGTCAGCATGCATGCTAATTTTTGTATGAAAACTTATTTTAACTTGCAGTTAGCTAGTTTTACCTTTAACACTTTATATCTACGTACTTGAGTTGCATGCCATGTAGGCCTGTGTGACAAAAATGACAAAACAATTATCTTGATAACAAAATTACCTATAGGTAGTGTGATAACAAGTTTTGAACTATCAAAAATGTGCACATGATTACTTTAGCTTAACACGTGACCGTGTACGTGACAGATTATTGTGGTTAATTATGTCGGCACTGCATTATGTTGGCTTCTTCAAGTGTGAGTTCTAGTACGTGTGTTATCATATTGGACAATAATACTGAGTCCATTACTAGTGTTCTTAGTGACTACATTGTCAGCAAGAGTAGTGACTCAACTAGAGAAAATTGTGAGCTAGAGAAGGTGAGGAGCAGCGTCTACAAACACTTTGGCTTTCCTGCACAAGGTGGCAAAGAAATGGACAACAGTTTATTGTAAGTTATGCCCGAGGAAACTACACTATCAAGGAAGTACGATTAATATGATGGTGCACTTGGAGTACAGCCACCATGCCAAATTTCTTAAGATTAAAATGACCCAAGGGAACGTTGCGACTAACAGTAAGACTAAAGATTCGGATCAGCCAATGATAAGGATTCCTTCGAGAAAGCCCAGCCATTGTCAGAGAGTTCAATGATGTGGAGAACACAACATCAGTTTGCCATTGCATCACCAAAGATATGATTCCTTTTAGCACAGTGTCTAATGTTAGTTTCCAGAAAATGCTCCGTACATTTGAACCTTGACATATTTTGCCAGATAGAAAACTAATACCAGATGCCTACACGAACAGTTAGCTACCAATAAGAGAATGAAATGACTCTCGGACTCAATTTAGGATGTAGATTGTTATATTAAATAACACAGAATAGTTAGCACATCTGGATACAAAACAAAAATGTCCTTGTATCAACCAGACACATGGAAATCTCAAGTGAGGTAATGTCTCAAGATAAAACAAGTGCTTAAAAGTACAGACTTCTGTAACACAGGAATGGATGATTTCTGTACTCCAAGCTCCTACAAATTAGCTTCAAGTTCCTTAGGGATAGAACCAAGTGCTCCTATGATTATTGGTTCCACCGACACTGTAGTTTTCCAAATCCTCTGAGCTTTTATCCATAGGTCTGTATGTTTGTCTTTCTTTTCAACAGTCTTTTGCTGGATATGGCTATCCCCAGGAATTACTGTTATTGTGTTCAAATGCACAGTACAAAAACTGGTAAAGAAAGTCCTTGCCCTAGCCCAGGGCACAGGAGTACAATTACTCAGCAAAAGAAATTGTAGTCAAATGTTCAAATAATGATTAAGGAGCAATGCTGTGAAGTAAATCTATTAAAGAGTCTTGAATATTTACTTTCTTCAAATTGGCTGCCAGGGAGACCCAGAGCTCCAATAACAACAGGTAAACAAACACTTACATTTTCCATGGTCTACAAATCTCTGTCTTTAAGTCAACATATTTGAAATTTTTTCCATGCTCTTTTGGGAAATTGTAGAGTCTCCAGCAATATAGACACTTCAATAAAATAAACCTGTCTTTGCAATAAAAGTAATGAAACAAAGAATTATTATTATTGTCATATGTAACTCAGAACATATGTAGTACAATGTACAATAAAGGAAAGAGCATTCTGGAACAAGGACCCCCTTCTAACCTGGAAGATTGGTTACAGGTGTGACAAGTACAATTACAGCACAAATACAGTTACTAATAAACAATTACAACAATTATTAATAAATTCTTAAGTCAAATAGTGGCGTAAAATTCTACAAGTACTTAGTATAACTGACTTCTGCATGGTGGGTATAGAGTTTATATTAGCACCAATCTTTTGTAACTCAGAACTGAGACTAACAGAGATTGATCCCAGGGAACCTATAACAATTGGCACAACAGTACAAGATGTCTTCGACAATTTATTCACTAAAATACACAAATCAGAATATCTTTCTTTCTTTTCAACAAATTTCTGGTGTAGCCTACTGTCTCCAGGAATAGTAATGTCAATAAAATATGGAGACGATTTACAGATAACAGTAATATCAGGGTGATCATGTGCCAAGTTTGAGCCAGTAAAAATTATTATTAGTATTATTATTATTATTAGACATTAATCTTAATACTTTACTTAACCAAGTACTTCATTGTGAATTGTAATTGTTTGGGGACAAATCTAATCCCCTGTATGTGCATAATCTGCTGTAGCTTTATATAATAAATATGGCTATTTAAATATTATGCCCTGGCCAAGCATTCTAGCAGTTTTATTAATTGCGTCAGTGGACACTGCATGACTTATAGCTACTTTTACACAGGAGGAGAATCTAACAATAAATACTGTTAACTATACAACTAAAGCAACTGTTTAGTGACTGCTTAATAGCTGATTGCTGTAAGGAATTTAGTTTTCAAACAAACAGCATGTCACAGTCAGTCTTGATATACAAAGAATATAACATCATGTTCTATTACATTCCATTCTGATTCTAGTTCTGGCTATTAGAAGTTGCTGCACAACAAGCCAAGACAAATTCGACAAGTGTAAAATTGTCATATATCCTGTTTCAGTGTGCGTTCATAACATGAGCTGAAGAAGTACTGATGACAAGAGTAGTTCCAGGATTTTTGGTGAAAGATTTTTTAAATTTGCATGGGGTTCGGGAGCATATATAGTCCCACATGAAAATTATGTATTCTGAGAATGAACCCGGTGACAATTTACATGAAAGAACCACAGGTTAATCAGTGTTAACTAGAAGGTTTTTCTCATATTCGTATATACCTGACATTTCAATAATATCCAAGCAAGAATACAGTGCAAAGTATGTACTCCAACTAATTGTGGGCAGGCATTTTGAATAAAGTTGAGGTGTCCGTCAACTGGCTACTTAGCAACATAAACCAAATGAGCCATAGTGTGACCTGGAAAGCTACTTTTGAGTTAAGAATCATGCAATGCTCAAGGACCTTCCTACTCCTCTTTGCCAGCAAAACAACTCCTGGACTTTGGTGGAAGCATTTAAATTAGAAACACAGACTGAACTCGCATTATGCAATTAGTGTTGCTTGATGAGTAACTAGTGCTTTGTGAAAATGTCACACCCTTTCTCAATAAGCCTACAGATGCCGGTGTAGGTGGTTGTTATATGTGTACATATTCGTATTGTTTTCTAGAGTTTCACATGTAAACTAATAATGGGTCCAGTGTAGAAACTTGGCCTGTGTCCATTAAATTTGATGTTCCACATCGTTATTGTGTGATATGCTTACAAATATTTGTTACTCAACTGTACATTGAGCTGCCAAGCATCATTCAATATTAAATGCTGTGTGGGAGATTAAATTAGTGGCTACATGTTATCTAACCCAATTACTTTGTGCATGATTCTCCAGTGAATATGTGCAGCAGTTTGATCTCTCACAACTCACTTAGCTGAATTAATAATAGTCTAGCTAAATTATAAAAAAATAATTACATCACTTAATAACACAGTAATCTCCCTGTTGCAAAGATCACAGAATTGTCTGTAGCATTTTATCAGTAAATTTATTAAACCTCATTCATCACATGTGTACTGCTATGTACATTTTATTTAGACGGCTTGTAGTGGATTAAACAATAAATTATGCAGTGTGATAATAATCGATTAGGTGTCCACCAAGACACCATCATTGATTTGAATACTGTTTTGTTATTGATTTGGCAAACTGTCTATTTGAGTAGTATATTGTATAGCTGTACTGTTGTATGTATTTATACATCATTCATTATACACCTGACACACTTGTAATAATTAACTGCTACACGTATGTTACTGTATTCGTTTGACTGCTGTATTTATGTATATACTAAGTTATACAATACAGGTTTAATAATAGTTGCCATCCTCTTAATGTCAATACTTAAATACATTGGACAACTCATTGCTAAATGTCTTCCATTCATCAATGGTATGCAAGCAGTGATAGATATAGTGGTTGATAGGGATAAAATATCATGTAGGTAATTTTAATACTTTTGAACAGAGCCCAGCATTGCTTACTAAGAATCAAAGCCATAAACCCTACAGTATACAAATATTGTTCACACAGTGAATTGGTTAATATTATAGAGTGTCCTTACAGCTGCTCCTTGTACCGTTTACATGTAAATAGTGTAACATGCATAGTCCCATCAGTATCATATAACTATTAGTGATATACAGTACTGTGTGGATCCTGTTAGTGTATGAACTATTGAAAAGTATACTGTGTAGTGTAACAAAACGATGGAATTGTGTAATATTCTAGGTATGGGTATTGTTTACTGAACAGTACATATATTGTATAGACTGGACATAATCAGTACAATAATTTCAAATGTTGCAATACTCTTTAACTTTTTAAACCTCGTCATGATTGGTAGTTATTGTCAGAGTCATTAATTGTTGTAGTATGTAACTTCATGAACTGTACCACTAGTGGGATAGGTTGAATGAACTTGCTATTACATGCTCTTAAGTTAGCTGTGTATTCTGCAGGATATATAGCCTATGTAAGTGGAGTATGTAACATCATTGGAGTATGTGTATTTTCTGTTGTAGAAAAATGCCACTCCATTACATATTGCATGTCAAAGAGGATACGAGCCCATTGTAAAGACCCTGTTGCTATATAATGCAGACATTGAGTGCAGAACAGATGTGAGTTGATGAAATTGTGTAATGTCATGGTTGTGGGTAGTATTTATTGTATACAAGTACACAAAATATTGGAATTTTCAACTAGAGTAGGGACCATAGCACATTGATAAAAAGTACTGAAACAAGCCCACGATATTAAATCACAGTAAAACAATAGGAAGTGTTATATCCCTACTGTGCTCCTCCATTATGGCATTGAGCATAATAGGGATATACATATAACACTTCTTATTTCTTTACTGTGATTTGATATCGTGCACTACTCCAGCTTGTTTCAGTACTTTTTATCAATGTGCTATGGTCCCCATTCTAGTTGAAAATTCCAATTTTTTGTGTACTTGTTTGTTAACTTTTTTGTAAATAATTATTATGATTGGTGAGCCCACACATACCGCATCTGAAATTGCACTGCGCGCCCCAGCTATGCCATCTGAAAAGTGAAGTATTCATTATGCTTCATTGTCAGTAATGTTCAACCTGTTACGCAGCATTTTTAATCAAGAATTTTTCAAAAAGCATCTCTGCAATCCATGCATATCAAAAGAAAGGGCTGGTGCTGCATGCCCCAGTTATATCAATTATCATCTGAAAAGTGAAGTATCCATTACACTTCGTTGTCGACTATTTTCAACCAGTATGAATCAAGAACTGTTTAAATAACACCTTTGCAATCAAAATGGCCACTATGAAAAATAAGGATGATTCCCATTACAAAGGGAAGCCATCATGTGCTACTGCCAAATTGACACTCTTTACTGTCAGCAAAGATGAATGCGACACAAAGGAGGACTCTGGTAAGTCCATGAAGAATGCATTGTACATACTGCAGTATGCCAAAAGACACTTCTCGGGCCAAAGTTATGTTGAACAGTGAAAAAATCAAGCCTATAGCCTTAGCCGTTATCGAGTTATGCTTGTCTGAAGGCATCAGTCAATCAGTGAGTCAGTGAGTCAGTCAGTCAGTGAGTCAGTGAGTGAGTCAGTGAGTCAGTGAGTCAGTCAGTGAGTCAGTCAGTGAGTCAGTGAGTCAGTGAGTGAGTGAGTGAGTGAATGAGTGAGTGAGTGAGTGAGTGAGTGAGTGAGTGAGTGAGTGAGTGAGTGAGTGAGTGAGTGAGTGAGTGAGTGAGTGAGTGAGTGAGTGAGTGAGTGAGTGAGTGAGTGAGTGAGTGAGTGAGTGAGTGAGTGAGTGAGTGAGTGAGTGAGTCACCTATAAGGACTTCCTGCAGGAATGCTGAGCAATATGCTATGTAGCACCAGCTATGATTGACTTATTTGTAAGCATCGTGAACTATTCAGTATCGTGAATAGTGGCTTTAGTATCGATCGTGATACTAAAATGGCAGTATCGCTCAGCCCTAGTAAGCACTACTGCTTTTCTCATTGAATTTTCCATATTGCTAATGAGATTTTTCTGAAAGACATTTTGTACATTTTGTAGGTGTATGGTGTACCATACATAGGGTCCACAATGCAAAAAATTGATATCCTCCAATCAACTACTTAACTACTATCATGTGTTAGGCTAAGTGTAACTTGAATAACTCCAGTGTGGCAGCCAAGTTTATTATTTTCTTCTGGTGGAAATGACACAAATGTCTTAATATCATGTGATTTTTCGTTGCAGTGGTTCGTAGGGTTCTTCATATGCCACGATATTCACTCTCAATACTGTTCAAGTAGTCTACGTATGCCATGATATTCACTCCCAACACTGTTCAAGTAGTCTATCATCAACTCAAAGTATCAGTAGTTTGATGTTATTTGGTGGCAGCACGATCTGTGTTCCTTTTTGGCAACAAACAAAACACTTCTTCCTGTGGAGCACAGGACAAGCAGAGCAAAAACTGCACTGTGACCAGTACTATGTAAAGAACCTGGATGCAAAGTATGGTTATAATTGAAGCTTGTTAGCCATCTGGCTAAGCCATATACTGTATAAACTGAAATTTGGCCAAAGCGACACGATTTTTCAAACAAATGCCAGAATGGTTGATAAATCAGTGTATCAGTGTAAGTCAGTGTAACAGTGTAATCTGTCTCAGTGTATCAACCATAATCTATTCCAATGATCTTCAAATTGCTTGAAATCAAATGAAAACAAGTTTATATGCATTAGGTTCACAGCAGTCTAATACTCTCCCTATGATGCCATCACAGTAAAAGACACACCTGCACTGGCCCAGACCATGCCTGAACTAACAATTAACACAAATATTTACAAAAGGAGTGCACTTCAAGGTTCTTTTTTCAGAAATGAAAGTGGTTTCATGGCTATTTCTGTGGTTTGAATTTTGATCATGTGAGTGCTTATTTCATGCATTGGACTGCTCCATTTGTTTACTAGGTGAGATAGCTGTGCTTTTAGGTGTTTATCAGTTTCAAATCCTTGTTGCTGGAGACTGTTTAACTGATTTATCAACCATTCTGGTATTCGTTTGCAAAAATTGCATCGTTTTGGCCAAATTCCAGCACATAGATGGCTCAGCCAGATGGCTGACAAGCTTTAAATATAACCATACTCCACATCCAGGTACTTTACCTAGTACTGGTCATTGCTGACACATGGTGCAGTTGCTGCTCTGCTTGTCCTGTGCTCCAGTGGAAGAAACATTTTGTTTACTGCCAAAAATGTTCACAGATAGTGTTGCCACCAGAAACTGACCAATAAAATCAAACCACCGATATTTTGAGTTGATGATAAACTACTTGAACAATGTTGAGAGTGGATATTGTGGCATACAAAGAACCCTTTAAACCACTGCAGCAAAAAACAAATGATTTTAAGATATTTCTACCGTTTCTACCAGAAGAAAGTGACAAACTTGGCTGTCACACTGGTGTTATTTAAGTTACACTTAGCCTAACACATGACAATAGTTAGGTAGTTGATTAGAGGATATCATTTTTTATGTTGCGGACCATACCATACACTTTGCATATATGTACCGTATTTTTCAGGTGGCTTAATTGCAAAAACGTATAACAGAAATGTGATCAAACATAGGGTCCACACTGAATCCAAAAAATCTACTTTTACAAATCAATCCCTTACCATTGTGGGATGTTCATTGTAGTATCCAATTGCTAGATCTACCATGAAACTGGAGGCACATTTGTTGTCTTCACAGAAACATCAATTTTAGTATTTTGTGAGATGCAAAAATTATTTTTTAAATTTTGTGCTTCACACAAATAACAGGATAAAACTTGCTACTAAGCTAGATGTTATCTAGAGTTGTTGTAGTTGAAAAGTACGCACAGTAATAAGCAAATGATTCACTGGGTTTCCGTCACAGGGTTGCTTGAACTTGCAGTTAGCTACTGAAGGTTGTTTTGCTTTTAAATCTATGTACTTGAGTTACAGTGCATACTTAGTTGTCATCACGTTGTTGCATTCTGTTGTCTCTAAAATTACTGTCTGAATAATCAAATAATGATGTTGTTATTGTCATAAGGTGTCAGGCCTATGTAGATTACAGTGTTATAATTACTACAAATAGCAAGAGCAGGGTTTAGAAAAATTCCAATTTGAAAAGTTTGCGAATGCATGTTATTTGAAAATATGTAATTGTGCAGAAGCTCCTATTGTTGAAATACATATAAATACAGTGGTTTTGTGATTGTTAGTTAGTTATGAAATTATGCTACGTGTCATTTCAGTCTTTCGGTATTGTACAACTAGAAACTCACCTTCCTCTTGGCTTAACTTTGGCCACTAGCCCTTTACTAGTCCCACACAGTCTTACCTAATTTGTTAATGTTTTATCAGTACTAACTTCATGTATCACATGTACTAGTAGACTGTTATGTACATGTTAGATTTGTAGTGGATTAAGCAATAAATTATACTACATATATTAAATTAAAAGGATTACTGAAAAAGACTGAGAGAAGTATTATTGCTATACACTGAATAAACTCACAAATCCTTATTTTCATTAACTAGTGTCAAAGGATTTGTGGGTTTATTTGATGTAACCATGATCCTTGTCAATTTAATCCAGTAATTCCTTCTTATTTCATGGGTTTTTTCAGCAATCCTTATTCCTAATTTTTCTTAATTTTTAAAATATGTATTGTCTAGTTTATTTACTTTATCTAAATCAATATATGCATGGATTACTAACTTGTAAGACATTTTAGTGTAACAGAGATTTACATGTATCACAGTAACAGATTAATCAAAGTAGCTATCAGATTTTAATGGTAACCTGTGATTAGCCATGCCTGTAAAGATTAAATGTAAACATCTTAGTGGTACTGCATAACAATGATACAAGTAGCTACTTTGTGCAAATAAACAAATAGTGTATGTAAGTTGTATTACAGAATGTAGGCTAAGTATAGGCTCTGCATGTACAGCAGCTATATTATGTAAGAGTACACATGATCACCTGGAAAACTATGATGGAAGACCAAACAAATTAATTGTGCATGACTTACATGTTTGGATGTGAATGCTTCACAGATTCATCCCAGAGTGCCACCAGAAAAGAATAAGCTAGAGGAGGTAGCATTTTCTTCAGACACAAGCACAATACAAGCACACACAGTTCTGTATATTTTCTATGGCTACAGTAGTCTAGAATAGTCAATCCTAAGTGACTGCATGCACAATAACAATGTCAGAGGAAAACTGTGTATAATTGCTCTAATAGGCATACATGGAAACCATGGGCTTTCAGCCAAGTCTGATCAGTAAGAAGCCATATGGTTTTAATCATAGATATTATAATTATACTATGTGTCTAGGATTGCATATATACTGATTTTGTTATTGTACTTCTATTCCAGTGTTCCATTAGTTATCACAAACGTTTTTCCTACAAGTATAGGAATTTTAAATTAGAGTATGGACAGTGTATAGTGCTGCAATAAAAAGTACTGAACAAGCTGTCCAGATAACTTTATCAGCCCTGTGCGGCTGTCTGGTAGTGCTGTCGAGACCTTGTTTAGCCAGTTTAAACACAGTACACCAGTGGGATTAAACTGATCTCCACAAATTATTCCATTGCAAAAGCCACCCATTTAGTAAAACATTCTGTTGGCTATCATGATGGTTCAAAAGGATACCAAGATGTTCCTGTTCATTTATCTGAGTCTGTCTTAGAGAAAAAGAAGTATGGATCAAGCAGCAAAGCATAGATGTAATGTCCATGCATGTTGTATTTTTGTTTGGCTTACTTATACTTACACTTGTATTAAGTTTGATTTACCTTTAGTACTTTTAGTAACTATTCATAGTAATTGTGTTTTGTCTATTTTCCTTTGTAATTGTATTTAATATTTACCCTTTTAACTGTATTTATTTCCCAGTCACCCTCGTAACCTGTATTTCCTCACTCACTATTGTGCTGTATTGCATTTGCACATTCACTCTTCTCTAAACTTACAATGATTGCAATAATTTTTTATATTTTGCTTTTAAGGTTTATAATGTGGTTACTAAGTAATAAGTCTCTCAAACTCTGCCCTGCTAAAGCTCCACTTCCTTTACTGGCTGTTGTTCTTTGTTTAAAGGAATCCACTTGAACTCAAGTGTAGCAAATTTAGTGGGTTAGTTCTTGAAATTAATACTGAATCAAAGCCAGCAAAACTGGCATCCTTCAGTTTGGATATTTTATTCACCACAGCATTAGCAAACATGGATCGAAGACTGGAATTGCTCACAACAGTGTCATGTACTGTTTTTAAAAGTTCAGAACCATATTTCCTGAAATTTGTATCGTTGCAGTTTTCTTCAACTGCCTTTTAAAATAGAATAATTCAGTGCACGGAAGTAACTTAAGATAATCAGCAACATTACTTTTATCTTCTGGCTGCTATGTACTAATCTTCTGTAACACAGATATTTGTATAAATAACTTTTGTTTATCAGTCAAGGCACAAGTTTTGATTTGAGAATACCTATTGTGTAACATGCTTGCAATTGCAGCTCTGCCAAGATGATAATACACATCATCAGAATCTGTAATGCAAGCCTGAACATCAGATTGGCTGCTTGCTTCAATGACTAAATGACACTTGAGATCAACATGACTCATCATGTATACAACTGCAGTACAGTATAAGGAAGGTCTTAGATCTCTCCTTTTGAAGTGAATACTTCATTGAAAGACAGTGCCATTCGGATCTGACAGATACCACATCAACTGCTATTGAGTCTGAAGGATGTAATCCTACCATTGACAATTCAGCTGCAATCAACAAGAAAATAGTTTAAAATAGTTGCAGTAGTGATGCCATTTAAGTTGAAACTGAAGATATCCGTCAGACGCTGCTGAAATGGCAGCACCTTTTTCATATAATGTTACAAATCTTCTCTTTAAATGTTTAGTTAAAAATTCAATAGTACTCACTGGCAGAGAGTCACAGAAATCTTTCAAATCTTCACTTGGAGGGGAAACTGGCTGCATACTCTCATCATGGCAAGCATGAAGAGTGTTGTATTGTGAACACCATCCATGTGATGGATAACACTAGTCTTCTCACTCCTATTCAGAGCTTTTCTCCTATAAGTTTTATTGTTTGGTCCACATTGGGTTCCACTGCAGTGTCTGTTGTGACCTCCTGAACCTTCTTAGTATGTGGGTCTTCACAAACTGTCTTGGCTTTGTTGGGCTCTTCCACAGAGGACTGAGAGCATTACTTTTCTTGTGAGTACCTTTGGGTTGAGCTTTTTGCACAACTGTCTCGACGTTCTCGCTTCTTTTCCCTGCTCCATTCCACATGTAGAGTCCTTACTCATGATCTCTCATGATCCAATATTGGCAACAGATTTGTGGGTAGTAATTAGTCCATTATCGATATCAGTGTTGTAACCCACTCTGTATCCACCACTGTCATAAAAGTAAGCATCATGCTTTGTAAGTAGTGTTCATCTATTATACCCATAAGAAATACCTCTCTTGCCAACATTGTTGGCTATTAATTCCCCTAGTTCATTTAAATGTAAGAGTATTACAATTATTCTATTGACTGCTTAGGAATATAATTTGTGTAACCATTCTATTTAAAATGTTTCACTGTTCCATTGGAGTATCTCGATCATTTTAATGGAATTGTACAAGTTGCAAATTTTCCTACTGTTAAAGCATAATTTCTTCAAAATTTCCCAGCATAATTCCTAATCCCCACACATCTATATTATTCCTAAGGCCAGGCCAAGTTAATTCACAGTTTATCGTCACTGCTGCATGGGTTTTTAGTAATAATTTCATAATTCATTATTTCTCACGTGATAATCATTGTTTACACTTCCAAACTCTTTTTGTATATCAAAACATGGTGTGTGCAACAAACATAACAATTATCCCCAGCCTGGACTCGTTAGAACCTCCAATAAATGGATTTCTAAAGAGAGATTGCATTAAACGAGTAGCTAAGTATTAACAGTGACGTAATCACATAAGCTTCCAATTATTGCTAAAGTAGCTAGCTATGTAGCTAGCAACTGTGTGAAGCTACTTTTTACATGTTTTTCCATGTTAAAAAATTATGAAATGTGAAAAATGACCTCCCACCCGCATGATTTTTTCAAATATCCCAGATGATAAACTGTGAATCAACTTGGCCTGGCCTAAGGTTATGCTGGCATAACTGCAATATTTCAAGTGACTGTCAGTTGCAGTTACTTCAATAATAATGTATCCTTTTCAATTCTTTTCCAACTACTACAAATTCTGATTCTTCCAGCTTACTAGTCCCTTCAATCCTGCCTTATTTAATAAGCATCTGTTAGTACATTTATGCCAGTTAAACTTGATTAGCACTTTTCTATCACTTCCCGCATGCTTGTTATATACTTGTATTAGATTTTCATTTTTAGCAATTTAGATTGAGATGCTGTAATAGAGCGGTCAATTGAGTATAGTCGAATAGAACAGTCAATTCTACTCTGATAGAACAGTCAGCTGTGCTGCACTGCACAGAGCCTTTAAAAACATTAAAGATTTGTGTATTTAAATTTTGTTATGTATAGCTACTTATAATGGTGCTGAGTCACTCAAGCAATTTGAATAGCTATCCATTAGTTATCTTAATGGTTACAGGGTTTTTCTCAGGTTTTTGTTAAGTAACCATACAAGAAACACATGCCTATAAATTATGGCTTAGCCACCATACCACTTAGTACAGCCAACCACATTAAAAATGTTGCCTATCATTCTGCTATGTGACAACTGCTCAGCGGCTGTATTGCAGAAGGGTCACTCAGTATACATAGCAGTTATTAAGTTTGAAATGCACAAGTTAATGTTCAAAATACATAGCTATGCTGGGGGCTGAGAACCATGCCATGAAACTAGATATGGAGTATTTGTGATATTATAGAGGTTGTACAGCTGAGTTGCTTAAAACACGACCAATTTGTGTCAGTATCTTTTTTACAGAGAGTTAGCTATGGTATTTCCCAGGAGTTTTGTCTTGTAGACCAGCGCAGTTGTGTTCCTACATAATGGTGCCCTTTGCCTATGGTTCCCTTCATGGAGTGAATAAATACACATTGTATCTGTAATCAAGAATTCTCTGCAGACCATGCCATGAACTATCTTACTGGAGGCACATATGAAATTTTACTGATGATTAGTGACCAGAAATGCATGTGTTTTGGTGTGTGTGTGTGTGTGTGTGTGTGTGTGTGTGTGTGTGTGTGTGTGTGTGTGTGTGTGTGTGTGTGTGTGTGTGTGTATTAGTTTCTTCATGTGACTGGACTGATATCCATGAGCTAGCCTATGAAGAATTACACAACAGTATATCTGTGAACTAGTTTTATTATTTAAAAAGTCTTAATTTAAAATTGAAGTAAGGATCCAAGTGATAAAAAGTAGTGAAACAAGAAATGAATGATGGATAGCTCAGTACGAAGATTCCTATATTGGAATGTCTTAACAATTATTTTGTTCAAAGCTAAAGCAGGAATTTTCCCTCTAAGCTATACTGTGATACCCTCATTCATCACATGATTCATTACTTTGGATCCCTACTTCAATTTTAAATTAATAATAATTATACTAGTTTGTCTTTTTTTTTGTCACAGTACACAGCTACATATGATGTACACATGTGACTGTTTTATTAGAATAATATCATACATGATTGCTGTATTAGGGTGACTACTGTATTATAGTAGAGCAGCATAGGTGAAGATTGTGTCATTCATGAGATAACATGAAACTTTCCGTATTAATTGTACTCCTAGAATGAAAGTCATTTTTTGATATGGTGTCATCACATTTTTGACTTTTGGTGTCCTTTGCAGCCATTATTGTACTGAAGACTCATAACTTTTGTCTTTATGTCCCTATTATTTTAACATGGGGCTTAATTAAACTAAACAACAACAACTTGAATTTTTTTTGAAATTAATAGCTCGTTCCATTCTAAAAATAATCCTCAATTTTATTAGCCATTTAACTTTGAATTTATACATCCTTGGAGTGTAAATTACGTACCAATGGACAGCTAATTTTATAAAATTTCATGGCTAATGTACATGACTATAACTTAAAAATGAAAGTACCTATTGACTTGAAATAAAAACAAGTTGTTTCATTTGTGATTATAATCATGGCTGATAAGTGCACATGATCAAATGCAAAACTCAAAATGCGACAAAGCTATACACATGGGAAGAAATGCTGGAACTACTGGAAAACAAAATGTCTCCTCAAACACTTAAATTTCCTCTCCCTTGAAGTCTCCCTTCACTGTGTATACAGCAAATCTGTCTTCAGGATTGTAATATTCTTGTTCATTGCAAAGGATTTCACCCAGAAATAGAGTCAAATATCCTTACACACTGGCGTGGTGACTGACACGAACCACTAATGCCTCTATTGCAATGAGCGATTCTGTGTTAACACACCATAATTATTTATTAGGTGTATGTGCCTAACAGATAGTATGATATTTTACAAAAGTTATTATAAGTTGTTGCACTTAACAACCCAATTTTATGATACTTTAAGGATGCAATTAAAACCTAAAACAAAAACAGCCTTGGATCTGTGAAAAAGGTGCTGCCAAGTAAAGTAGGATCAATCAAACAAGCTTATTCAACATGACTGATAAGAGCAAGGACTGATATCAAGTTGTAGCCAAGTAGATTGGAATATTACCATGATCAATCTGTTAAACAACTGGTAAGAACAAGGACTGATATCAAGTTGTGGCCAAGTGAACGTAGCATTACCCATTCTCTTTGTATCTAGCTATAGCTATATAATAAAACTAGAGCAAATACACATGCAACTGTTATTCAATTGTCATTTGGTCGCTTTTTAAAATCACACACTACAAAAAAGCAGCCAAATGACAATTTAATAACAGTTGTATGTGTATTTGCTCTAGTTTTATTATATAGCTATATAGCTAGATACAAAGAGAATGGGTAATACTGTGTTTACTTGGCCACAACTTCATACCAGTCCCTGTTCTTACCAGTTGTTCAACAGATTTATCATGGTAATATTCCAATATACTTGGTCACAACTTGATATCAGTCTTTGCCCTTACCAGTCATGTTGAATAAGCTTGTTTGATTGATCCTACTTTGCTTGGCAGTGCCACCCCAAGGCTGTTTTTGTTTTAGTATATCACACATTTTTTGTCACTGTGCAAGACCAAAAAAAATTATGCATAAAGCTAATAGCTAGTTTCATACAAGCCACCTTTGGATATCACAACAGCTTCAACAGTTATTGTGCATATAATTACATCATAGCTTGGGGCATGAAGTGGCAAAACCAAAGAATATAGTTTGGTACAAGAAGGCAGGTACTGCAACCTCAATAGGTTATGACTTCTAGGCAGCATTAAAACCACCAGTAAACAGATTGAGTAAAGGCCATTTCCCGGTAGGTGAGAATGTGCCCCAAACTTACTGGATTGTCCCTTGAAATGCACAACCAAAGCTGTGTTGTGGGCTGCGTTAGCTACTTCAGACCCATTATTAAACAACTGAATAACAAACACTTACGAGAATAGCATGTGAGATAGCAAGTTCATTGAGTTCTGACTACACTGATCATGTTCACCTGGCGTTGACGCTTACGGCCGAATTTGCACTGAGTTCACCGACTATAAACAAATGCTACTGTGTTAGAGGTGTCTTAAATTAAATTTAAGATATGGTTCTAAAAGACCACAAAATTAATCAGCAATTAGCATAGGTGACATTATTATCCTATGAGCACACTTATGGAAATTAACTCACCACTTCCCAGAAAAATGGCAGGTCATAATCAGGTGAAACTACTCCATATGTTTAATTACATATCAAAGATTGTCCCATGAAGCGCAAGAGTGAATGAATCAAACTTTGAGAAAATCGCTTATGGTGGCTCTTGCAAGAGAGGTGGAGTTCCAAGATTTGTACTTAAGAAACTTAACTAGCCAAAGAACTTGTGATAACAAATCCAAGGCTGTGCAACTATCACAGTGTAAGATATAAGAGTAAAAAAATGGCAGCTCACGATAACAAGTATGCAAAGAAGGAGAAGGAGAAGAATACGATGTTTTCAGCAAAATTTCATTTGGTGTTACTGAAAGATAACAGGAATTACTTACTTAATAATACACTTATATAACAATATACCAAAGGTTTTGTTGTATCGCGAGGTCTTTTTTACAAAAGAATAGTTATAAAGGTAGGTCTTAGGTGTGCGTTCTATTAGAATTAGTTGTTATGTAAATAACTCACGGTAGTCGTACGCCCTACTTTACTTGGCCTCGCAACACCATGAGTCTTGATACTGTTTCTCATAGATATTAAGACAAAAATGATGAGCCATTATAAAAATGGTCTAAAATGCACTATATCAAAAATAAAAGTCACTGTAAACACAGTCTATGTGCAAAGTTTGATGATTTCTCACAAATTGCACAAAGTCACCATATTAATGCATTATGTCACTCTACTATTACCATATCTTGAGTGATCTCTCAATTGAACTTGAGTGGATCTCAAATTTTTCATCTTGAACACTTTGAATATTTTTTAGCATCTAAATACGTTCCTCATGGAAAGTGTGACATGGAAAATATTTCCTTGATATGGTTTAGTTGCACAAAGAAGATGACAACCAGCCCAATTAGAGTAAAAGGAAAGACAAGGTGCAAGGGGGCATACACTTGTTGAAACCCAAAAGACATGCGCCATTGGTGGGTTCAGTGGCATAACTAAACCCGGGCCTACCCGGGCCTGGGCCCGGGTGTCAGCAATCAAGTCATGCCCACAGAATTAGCAATAGAGTAGTAGAAAAAGACAAATTCACCAAATAATCGATCAAGACCTTGACAACAGCACACATTTTTGGCAGCGAAACAGCTATATTACCTTTCGTTATTGTGAAATCGCTTCAAACTGACAGGTTAGTGGCATAAGTGCCTCTAGAAATAATTATCGTTTTGATAATGCAACTACTTTAATAGTGTTTCTTGTGAATGCAACTTCAACTTATTGCACTGGGCCCTGGTGTCGGTGCAAGTCTAGTTACGCTACTGGGTGAATTTGTTATTGTGACATTATAGTCATCATACAATACACCATTTAGCCTCTAGCCTTTCGACTGTGATCAGGAACGTAGATAGGTAGGCAGGCAGGCAAAAATGCAGGTAGACCTCATAATTTCACTTTTAAATTCAATATATAACTTCTGTAATAGTCTTTCTATAGTAGAGCAGAATAGCACATAAATATGGTGACTTTGTGCACTTTGTGCCAAAAAGCATCAAGCTTGACACAAATATACTGTGCTTCCAATCACATTTATTTTTGAATATAGTGTCATTGCATATTAATTGACCTTTGATGACCATTTTTACATGAAAAACTCATCATTTTTGTCTTAATTTACTTGAGGCAGTATTTTACATTGTTAAATAGTTTCAACTTTAAGCTCTTGTCAACTCATTTTTAATTTAATAGGTAATTTATTCCAAAGTTATGATCATTTACATTAGCCATGAAACTTTATAAATTTTATAGAAAAACCTGCCCATTGGTAAGTTACATGTATTACACTCAAGGGCCGACAAATTCAAAAAGTTTGATGACTAATAAAAATAATCATAACTTTGTAGTGGAATGAGCTATTGACTTCAAACAAAAGTCAAGATGTTTCTTAGACTAACATCTTTAATTTGCACCATGTAAAATAATGCGTTAGGGAGATAAACACAAAAATTGATGAATTACAGTACAAAAATGGCTGCAAAGGGCACCAAAACTCAAATCTGTGATGACACCTTATTAAAAAATAAATTCCATTAGAAGTACAATTAATACAGAAATTTTCATGCTTTTCTCACAAATGACAGAATTTTTGCACTAGACGTACTGTTTAAAACCTTGAGCATTAAACTGGCAAGCAAGTTTTTATAATTGTATATTGCAATGTCCGTTAATAATACTAATAGTTACTAATGCTGATTTAAAAAAGGAAGTGGTAGCTAAAATTGTTAGTGTACTACAAAGACTAGTATTTAAAGAATGTAAATTTAAAAGTGAAGTTGGGATCTATGCAACAAAATTTAGTGAAACAAGAGATGAATGATGGCATTACAGCATAGTTAAGTGGGAACGTCCCTACTTTGGCATTGAAAAAAATAGTTGTTACAGCTAATGTGCTAAAATAGGGACTTTCCTGCTGAGCTATGCTGTAATACCATCACTTTTAAACTCATTCATAAATGCAGATTAGACTTTTGGCAATTGTTTTGATTGTAGAAACTCTAAATTAACAATGTAGTCCTTGCTAACACACACACACACACACACGATAAATCAACCAACTATTATATATTGTCGTTGTTATGAAGCAGTGATCTACTTTGGATGGCATGAATGGGATTATTGTATTGAGTGTTAGTGTAATGTTAGTACAGTATATACGTGTTACTACTGGTCAGCTTAAAATGTATGTTTTGTATAGGATAACCAAACACCTGTGTACATTGCTGTTAGAAAAGGACACAATGAAGTTGTGAAGTTGTTGTTACAGTCAAATGCTGATGTGAATTGTGTTTGTACAGTGAGTTAATTATATAATTCATAAGTGTCCATTGAAAACTGCATCATGCAATACAAAAGTATGTATATCAGTGGCAGATACAGGGGGTTGCAATGGTTTCAGCTGAAACCCCCTTTGTAAAGGTGCTCACGACCCTAATTCATGTATGATTGATGTGAGTGATAAAATCACCAACAGTTATGCGTAGTGTATCACAGTGGGACCTTTTCTACTGGCCAAACTTCATACTTTTGCCTTTGAAATCACTGAAAATGGCATTACAGCTTGAAGCATGTTAAGTGCGTCTAAAAATAATTATCGTTTAGTGCTGGTTTGCTTCAAAACTTTCTGCAAAGTCTTGGATCAACTATGAAACAGTGTTTTGGAGTGATTTTTATGATTCACTATAGATCTATGTAGCAGCTATAGGCCACTGAGCTATAGGACTGAGTTAACAGCCCCAGCTAGACTATACTGTAGCTAAGTGGGATCAGAGTTATTGAAAATATCCTGAACCTGAAATTCCCTCTGAAAATTCCCAGATCTGCCACTGTATATGCATTAATCCTTGCAATGTTATGTTCTGATTATTGAGAATGTTTACATTGATGATGTTGATCTTTAAGTTGTTCATTGTACAGCAGATTCCTAGATTTAATCAATTAGGTACGAATAGCTGCAATTCACGTCAAATCTTCAAAATGATTAGTCAAATGATATGCCACACTAGTTAGTCAACCAATTCCAGTGGTATTCTTTAAGACCTGTTTACATTATAATACCACCTGCATGTTCCATCACATGTATGAACTAAATAGAATTATTGTGAAACTTATAGGTTCAGTCTTAAACCTTTTGTGGAAAAAATGTTTGACCAGAAAAGGAATGTACACTGCATAACTTAATAAATAGATGGTTAATTGTTATAATCATCCTGATCAATAACTATGCTGGTACAGTGGTACTACTGTATTACACATAACCATTTGTCTCATATCTTATACTATACACAGTATGGTGTGTAGTGACATGACCATATGTTCTATTTCATTAATGTGTGGTGATAACTCTTTCTGTATTGTTTATAGGGACAGCATACTCCACTGAATATTGCTGCAAAGAATGGTCACCTAATGATAGTGAAAACATTACTGGCATACAATGCCAAACTTGATTGTGTCAATGTGGTAAGTATGATCATATGGTTAACATCTACTCTATATAGTGGGTACACAATGATTAAATGACATGTGTTGATATTACTGGTAAAGATATTGCACATGGGAAGTAATGAATACTATTTTATCTACTAAACTTCAGAAATTTAAGGGAATCATGAAAATCTTTGACAAGGCAATTGTAATCTGAGTCTGATCGTTGTTTAATATTCTTGTTTCAGTCCTGATCAAATGTGTATGATGTGGATCAAAGTGTATATGTATATATGTCAACTGCTTTTTTCAATCCTATTGATGTTACATTGTTTAATCTGACATGTAGTTGTTATCTAGTTTGGTTATAGTTAGGGCTGCACTGATTCCACTTTTTACCGATACTTTAAATACCAAGTACTCAGCTGGGAAGTATCTGCAAGTACAAGTACCGATACCAATTACCTTAAAGTAGCTACTTCATAGTGCACATATTTATTATATAGTGCATTTCATGGTATTCTTGTACACGTTTTCAGTATGGTTCATGTTTATAATGAAGTAGCCAATCAAGATTCACAAAGAAGAAAGTCACTGAAATGCAAACCAGTGGATATTCCAATATTTTTCTGGAGAAATGTAGATAATATCATAATGGTGCTTACAAAAACACAAAATATTCTAATACTGAAACAGTCACTTTTACCTGATTGCTCTATTAGAGTTATTGACTGTTCTATTAGAGTAAATCGATATTTTTCTCAGTAAAGCGTTTTCACACGTAGGTTTCAGCATAGATCAGTAATTTTGCTGGCAGCTATTGGTGTTATACTTGATGCTTTTAGGTGTCCACTGTGCTAGTAAAATAAGCAAGTAGAAACGAACGTTATTTTATTCTCGCACGTGATAAGAATTGGTATCTGCAACAATATAATCGCCGATTCCGATCCTTCATGAAAACAACAGTATCGGCCCGATACCGATACCGATACCGATACCGATACTAGAATCGGTGCAACCCTAGTTATAGTATAGTATAGTGCATGTTTGCATCTGTCAAAATTCTTTATATCAAGTAGTCAAATTAGTAAACAATATAGTATAAATCATTGATGACTGTAGTTCAAAAGCTATACACAAAGCTATACTTAACACATCATGAGATTTACTCTCCCCCCAAGCTGTTGTATTCAGTAGTATGTGGTGACTGACTATACACACTATTATGTGTGTTGAGATTTTCTTCATATATACAGCAATAATTTTATTTCTTATATGTACATTATTGTAAATTGGAAAATCCATTTTAGAGTAATAAAACACCATTACAACTTGCTGTGGAGGAAGGGAAGAGTGATGTTGTGAAATATCTTGTAGAACATGGTAAAATGGACATCACCCAGTTTGATCAGGTACATAAACACTATTGTTGATAGTACTGAGTGATGTACTGTGACTATAGTCAATATGCTTCATGTACATAGTATTCATGGCACATGGTAATATCACAATAATGTCTTCATTCCTCTGTTTTAATGGTGATATGTCTGATTGAAATCACTTCCTAGACGTACATCAGTCAGCATGTCAACCATGATTAGCAACACTATGGATATCTGCATGTTTTCAGGGAGTCTTGTTATTGTCACATTAATAGTTGATTATGAAAATGGGTGGCCTAGCAGGGGCGGATCCAGAGTTTGGAAAGAGGGGGGGCACCTTGCTGAAAAACAGTTGAAGACCAAAACAACTTGCTGAAAAACAGTTGAAGACCAAAAAAAAATAAAATAAAATAAGGTCACAACAATAATAGCTAGTTATCCTTTACCAAATATATCACGTCTGTTATGTAAAATAAAATCCTATTTATAGCTTCATAGGTAAGCTACACTGCCTCATGAACATTGTGACTGCTTTATTAGAGTAATTGACTGCTCTATTAGAGTATCTCGATCTTGTATGCGGTTTCTTGAAGGGCATCCTGGATCCGCCATTGCCTAGAAAAGTCCATACAAGTACACAGAAAAATTTGAAATTTTCAACTAGGGTAGGGACCATAGTACATCGATAAAAAGTTCTGAAAAAAGCTGGAGTAGGGCATGATATTAAATCACAGTAAAACATAAGAAGTGTTATATCCCTACTGTGCCATAATGGAAATGCACAGTAGGGATATAACACTTCTTATTGTTTTACTGTGATTTATATATCGTGCACTACTCCAGCTTGTACTTTTTATCGATGTGCTATGGTCCCTACTCTAGTTGAAAATTTCATTTTTTCTGTGTACTTGTTTGTTAACTTTTTTGTAAATAATTGTTTTGACTGGTAAACCCATGCATAGCTACCACATCTGAAGTGGTGCCGTGCACCCCAATTATCATCTGAAAGGTGATGTATCTATTACAATTCATTGTCATCTATGTTCTAAGTGTTATGCAGAATTTCGAATCAAGAACTGTTTGAAAAGCACCTCTGCAATCCACTCATACCGAAAGAAAAAAATGGTGCCGTGTGCCCCAGTTATACAGTATCAATTATCGTCTGAAAAGTGAAGTATCCATTACGCTTCGTTGTCAGCTATGTTCAACCCGTTACACAGCAGTACAAATCAAGAACTGTTTGAAAAGCACCTCTACTATAAATAGCCACTATGAAAAATATGGACAATTTCCATTACGAAGGGAAGCCAACACATGCTACCACCAAATTGACACTTTTTACTGTCACCAAAGATGAATGGGGCACAAAGGAGGATACTGGTAAGTCCATGAAAAATGCACTGTACATACTGCAGTGTGCCAAAAGGCACCTGTCGGGCCAAAGTGATGTCGAACAGTGAAAAAATCAAGCCCGTAGCATTAGTTGTTATCAAGTTACACTTGTCTGAAGGCATCAGTCAGTTACTCAGTCAGTTACTCAGTCATTCAGTAGAAACTTCTGTTGAATAAAATATTTTAAAAGTTCCATAGCAACTTGTTGAAAGCGTTTCAGGTCATTCTGAAAATTTGTTTGGGCTTAGTTTTAACAACCGATACTGCCTCATCATCATCAGGGAAAATTGAGTCTGGTTTTTGAATGATGTTATCCAATGGGCCACGCCTACTCCTTTGTGGTCCCTACTATACAGTACTATCATACCGTATGATAAGTTAGCAACCAAATTGATTCTGAAGAGTAAAATGTACATCAACTCATACCTTACTACTTTATTTTGCAGGATTTCAAACAAAAAGTGATAGTGTAGCTAGAGTATTCATTGGTAGCACATATAATTATCATGCACAAATGCAAGGTGTTTATTGATTACAATCACTCCAGCCATTGTATTGCTTTGCATCATTTAGACGTGTGGAGCTGAAGTGTCTGTGATATTCAATGCTGCAATATAATAGTCTTTATAGATGCGTTCAGTTATGTAAGTGGATAGCTATACACTATTATATTTTGCACAAACAGAAAAAAATTCAGGCCAAGAATTATTTTTACAATGAGAATACTGTCATATTGGAGGCAGATGCTAAGGGTATTGGAGTTGAATTATTCCAAAATTTATGTTGGTAATAATAGGTGTGCAAAACATATCCAGCATGCAAAGCATGATCTGGGAGCATATATACCCCCAAGAAAGTTTTGAATAATAGGTGTCAGGAGATTGAATTGTGAGGAATGTTCATTGAGAATGTTCAGTGGAAATGTTGGAGAATGTTCAATTTGAATGCACGCTTGATAGATGTATAGGTGACTGCTCTATTGGGGTTACTGCTTTATTAGAGCATCTTGATGTTGACTGACCAGTTTCTGGATACCTTGCAGGAGATTATGTGATGAATATTGCACAAAACAGTGGAACCCCTCTTAATGGACACCCCTGAATGGTGGACAGCCTCTTTATAACTGACAATTACTAAAGTCCTAAATGTAATTTCCAATACCTGTGTGTATTAATGCCCCCTCAATAACGGACACCTCTCTATTCCGTAAACCGGACACTGCACAATTCCCAGATATGGCAAGCACTACAGTACAACACCTCTCTAATCGCAGACGCAATTAAGAAAGATTCATTGTCAGTTACAACAATCAATCGAACTACATCATTTAATGCAGAAAGCACTGTCTCTGCATGTATTGCCTATTCTACAAATCCATGGTTGAAGTTACGAGAAGCCATATGAATGCATACACAAGTACTGCTGTTGATCGTATTGTTCTTACCCAGGTCTTCTGAAAATAGTAGCTGGTGCACTTTAAGAATACACTGCACTACAGGATAAACTATATAATCTGTATAGCCAACCATCTTGATAACTAATCAAATATGGAGTAATCCAGACAAGTCTTTATGGGAGCATGTGTAAAATTTTTGTGATGCCTAATTGTCTGGATAGTGTAGTAGAGGCCACACACTAGGTAACCAATGCTTAATAACATCACTTCTGTTGCTATTAAACTTATCATACTGTATCTGGTTCACATGGTACCATAATCCATCTTGCTCCACCACTTAGTCTAGTTTCATGCATTAAAATAAAATTTTAGATTACTCCTTAAATAGGGACACCTCCCATTATGAAGGACATTACTTCATTTCCCCAATGGTGTCCATCTTAAGAGGGGTTCCACTGTACAGCTTAGAATTGAGGGTGCTCAGCACCTCCAGTAAATAAGTTGCACCCCAGAACCTCTCTTCCGCCATCTACATAGACACAAGAAAATAAAAGAATCTATATACTGCTTGCTGTAATACATTTAGTTATACCATGTAGGGCATAAAAGCTATACCTTACTGTGTGAACAGTCCAAACACTAATGTAATTATGGACCTAAAGGAATGTGGGACATGGCCCAGGCCTGTAACCAGGGGGGTTCAAGTGGTTTGGATGAACCCCCCTCCAGGATTATCAACTTTTAAAAAATGTTTTAAGCTGACATATAAGACATGCATGAGTGCCTGAAAGGTAGGGAGGGGCTATATGTAGGGCACTGACGGCTGCTATGAGGTGTTAACTAAAGTGGAGCTAAGCCCCACTTCTGCACAGCTAAGATCTGGGTGGGAATGAACATTTATTAAAAGATTGATATACTATAATAGAACAGTCACTAAAGTACTCTAATACAACAGTCACTCAAATGTTCTAACAATGCAGTCACTCAAATACTATAATCATGCATGGTTAAAGTTTTCAAATGACCAAGCTGAACCTCTTCTATAATGTGCTTATCTGAACACTGTGCTATACCTATTATTCAGATATGTAGTCATGGCTAAAATGATGAGATTACTATTAATAAGGTGTAGACAACCCAAATTATTAATTTGTGGTTCCTTGTACTGATGTAACTGAAGAGGTCTGTGTTTTATATAGCTGCTAGGTAATGAATAGTAGTTACTGCTTAGTATACCTGAGAAATGCTTGTGTGCATGTAATGCTCTTGATGTTTAGTTATTGGGATAGTGCTGGCCGAATAAGTGAACTAACTATATAGCAAGGAAGTTCACAACAAAACTATCTGCATGAGTATATTTGCAAAGTCCTGGCTCTTTCACTGATGTGCAGGGGTGTATATGGGCAGGCATGGAGAGTTCTGGATACTCCCCCGTGAAAATTCAAGCTTAAAAAGCTGTAGTAATATTGATCTAATCAAAAACAGCCAATCTGTAAAAAAGGTGCAGTCCCCAAAAAGGCCATGGTGAAAAAAGATGTGAAATCCAAGGTGGTGGCCAAGAAATGGCTGTGATGGTAGGTTAATGGTAAAATTTTTAATAACGACAATTCAGGTGAATTTGGTGCCACTTGGTCTTGGCACAAAAGTCACCTGAATTGTAGTTATTAAAATTTTTACCATTAACCTACCATCACAGCCATTTCTTGGCCGCCACCTTGGATTTCACATCTTTTTTTCACCATCGCCTTTTTGGAGACTGCACCTTTTTTACAGATTGGCTATTTTTGATTAGATATCACTTCTTTTTGTATTTGTATACTGCAAAGCCAGCCTATTTTGGGGCTTTTTAAATCTATCTGTTTTTTCCTTACTACAGGAAGAAGAAAAGAACTTAAAGAAGATTTTTAATACTTCAACTATTTTTAATTGTATTAGTAGTTATACAAATTATATACATATATTTATTACATGCCAAATTATTCCCCACAGGATAATTTGTTTACAGCTGATTTCTCTACTGGGTGGCTTGAAATGTAGCTGAACTATCTACAGGATGGTTTCTTTGTAACTGAACTCTCTACAAGGTGACTTGTTTCTAGCTCATCTCTCTATAAAGTGGTTTGTTTGTAGCTGAACTCTCTGCAAGTTAATTTGATTGTAACTGAGATTTCTACAGGCTTCTTTCTAGCTAATCTCTATATAGGGTAACTTGTTTGTAGCTGAACTCTCTACAGAGTGGGTTTGTTGGAGCTGAACTCTCTACAAGGTGACTTCTTCTAGCTGATCTCTCTGCAGGGTGACTTATATCTAGCTGAACTCTCTACAGGGTGATTTGTTTGTAGCTGAACTCTCTACAGAATAATTTGTTTGCAGCTAAACTCTGTAGGGTGATTTGTTTGTAGCTGAACTCTCTACAGGATGGTTTCTTTTTAGCTGAGCTCTCTACAAGGCTACTTGTTTCTAGCTGATCTCTCTACATGGTGACTTCTTCTAGCTGATCTCTCTGCAGGGTGACTTGTATCTAGCTGAACCCTCTACAGGGTGATCTGATTGCCACTGAACTCTCTACAGGGTGATTTGTTTGTAGCTGAAGTCTCTACTGGGTGGCTTTTTTCTAGAGTGATCTCTCTACAGGGTGATTTGTTTACAGCTGATCTCTCTACAGGGTAACTTGAACTCTCTACAGGGTGATTTGCTTGTAGCTGAATTCACTACATTATGTATAGTTTCAAGCTGATCTCTCTACAGGGTGTTTTGTTTGTAGCAGAACTCTCTACAGGGTGATATGTTTGTAGCTGACACTGCTTGAAGGTTCTTAGTTTACTAATTTGTTAAGATGCCTTACTGTAGTTATACTGATAGTAAAGTGTCAGTAAACTTAAGTATATGGAACATAATTATTTTACTAAGTTTTAAACTCTCAGTAAAACATCAGTGAATGTGGGTTTACTGAAAAACTACTAAAATAACAAACAATTAACTGCTCCATTTACTGGGGATATACCACTGTAGTAACTAAGACACTTCAAGCAGTGTGAACTCTCTACAGGGTGATTTGTTTGCAGCTGAAGTCTCTGCAGGGTGATTTTTTAATAAATGAGCTCTCTACAGGATGATTTGTTTATATAACTGAACTCTCTACAAGGTGACTTCTTCTAGTTGATCTCTCTACAGGGTGACTTTTTTCTAGCTGATATCTCTACTGGGTGACTTGTTTCAAGCTGATATCTCTACAGAGTAAATTATTTGTGGCTGAAATCTCTATAGGGTGTTGTTTGTAGCTGAATTCTCTACAAAGTGACTTTTTCTAGCTGATCTCTCTTAACAACATGATTTGTTTCTACTTGAATTGAACTTTGTACAGGGTTATCTGTTCGTAACTGAACTCTCTACAGGGTGAAATGTTTGTAGCTGAACTCTCTACAGGGTGATATGTTTGTACGTAGCTGAACTCTCTACAGGGTGATTTGTTTGCAGCTGAACTCTCTGCAGGGTGATTTGTTTGCAGCTGAACTCTCTGCAGGGTGATTTGTTTTTTGTAAATGAACTCTTTACAGGATGATTTGTTTGTAACTAAACTCTCCACTAGGTTACTTCTTCTAGCTGATCTCTCTACAGGGTTACTTGTTTCTAGCTGATCTCTCTACTGGGTGACTTGTTTCAAGCTGAACTCTTTCTAGGGTGATCTTTCATAGCTGAACTCTCTATTTTCGTAGCTGAACTCTATCTATTAAGAGCTGAGCTCTCTACAGGGTGACTTGTTTCTAGCTGATATCTCTATGGGATGACTTGTTTCTAGCTGAACTCTGTACAGGATGGTTCCTTTGTAGCTGAACTCTCTACATGCAGGTGTTTCATTTGTAGCTGAACTCTCTACAAGGTGACTTCTTCTAGCTGATCTCTGTAACTTATTTCTAACTGAACTCTCTACAGGGTGATTTGGTTGTAGCTGAACTCTCTTAGGGTTTGTAGCTGAACTCTCTACATGGTGATTTGTTTGTAGTCGAAATCTCTACATGGTGATTTGTTTGCAGCTGAACTCTTCAGGGTGGTTCCTTGTATGCTGAACTCCCTACAAGGTAACTTCTTCTAACTGATCTCTTTACAGGGTGATTTGTTTCTAGCTGAACTCTCTACAGTGTGATTTCTTTATAGCTGAACTCACTGCAAGGTGATTTGTTTATAGCTGAACTCTCTACATGGTGATGTCTTCTAGCTGTGAACTCTCTCTTGTTTCTAGCTGATCGCTCTATAGAGTAATTTGTTTGTATTGCTGAATTCTTTACAGGGTGGTTTTTGGTTGCTGAATTCTCTACATGGTGACTTGTCTGTAGCTGAATTCTGTAGAGAGTGACTTGTTTGTAGCTGAACTCTCTACAGGGTGCATGACTTGTTTATAGCTGAACTCTCTTCAGTATGACTTGTACTGTTCTGAATCTCTACAGCGATACATTTGTAGCTGAACTCTCTATAGGGTGACTTGGCTTGTAGCTGAACTGTCTATAAAATTAACTGTTTGCAGACTCCCTACAGAATAACTTGCAATGAAATAGAAATTCTATAATGGAGTAAGTCATAAATGTAACCGAGTGCTCTATTAGGGTGACTGTTCTATTAGAGTATCTCGATCTCGCATTTGCTACACATAGTTGGCTTTCGAATCATAACTCAGTGGTTTGTAATCCGATTCTTCTGTACTACTGCAAAGATTTTCTACGATTATTATTCCAGCCACATACCGATTTTCAGCTCATTGCTATAAGCGATTTGCCTGGTAGGCGTGAAAAGTATTGGTAATTTTATTCACGAATCTCGATCGCGCAATTGTTACACACCTACGGTTTCGTGTCATATCTCCATGATCTTAATTTCGATTGTTTTTTAACCACCAAAAGGTACTCCTACAATGGTTGATCTATCCACAGACCGATTTTTAACTTATTCCATGAAGCGGTTTATCCTGTAGGCGTGACAACAAATCGATCTTGTTTTACGCGAATAATCGGTCATAACTCCCGAACCATTCGTCGAATTTGCACGAAAGTTCACATTAGAATTTGCCTTTGGACTACCTTTATGTGTGCCAAATTTCAAGGTGGTCTGTTTACGCGTTTGTGTTTTATAGCAATTTTTCAAAATGTGCGAAAAGACGAAGAATAAGAAAAAAAAGCGAAGAACTAAAAACGAAATTTTGGCCACTCATATCTCGGAAATGGCTTAGGCGATTTTCTTCAAATTTGGTATGTAGGGTGGCCTACCTGGCGGGCACCTCTGCAGCGAAACTGGTTCCAATCGAATGAAGGATCACGGAGCTACAAAAGTGTGAAAATCGCATTTTCTTTCTTCCTGTCAATATACTCATGGTGTGGCGCGCCGGCTTCTTGGGCCGCACGACACACTACCGTGTGTCTTGATTATGATTATGATTATGATTATGATTATGATGTGATTTGGGTTGAAGCTTAGAAGCCTGTACACCCATTCAATTACATACATATACATACATAAATTAGATGCAATAAACAAAAATTAACTATGAATATAATTATTACATTAACATGGTCATAAAAGTAATTATCTATAGCTGATTTAAAATTATTTAATGAAGAATTTCCTACAATATCACTTGTAAGATTGTTCCAGTCATTAATTACTCTAGTACCAAAATAGTTGACCCGACATGAAAGGTGGGGAGGGGGCTTGAGTAATTTATATGCATGACTTCTAGTTTGTGTATTGTGGGAAAGAGTGAAAACGTTGGAGTGATCCGGTCTTGATAAAGGACTAACCATACAATAAGAAATCATGAACCAATGTAATTTTGAAGTATTTTAATGTTTATAATGTATCAGTGGTGGGGGGCTATGCCCCAAGACCCCTGCACTCATGAATCACCACCAAATATGGGAACCACCTTGGAAAAACCCCTTGTGTATTTAGCTATGTACTTGCATGTGCACTGTAAACCTACTTAGTCTCTGTCCTAAGAAGCCACAGCATTGTACAGTACAGCTAAGGAGTCACATGTGACCTAGATAGCTCATGTCACTTAAGTGTGACACAAAGAAATAATAGCTATTGATTGATTAGAGGAGTACTGAGCAAAACACTGATAAGTAGGTTGTATTGAAATGTATCTATAGCTACTAAATTAGCCCATGCAGATGATGCACATGCAGAAGTTGAGATTAACTTCAAATTAGTTATGTCAGATTTCAAGGGAGTAGTCAGAACCATACACTTACAACTGCTCTTTGGAGTTATTAGTGTGTACTATCAATTTTAGGCCAGTATGGAGAAGTCAAATATTAAAGTGTTGTCAGCGGCTGGGAACTGTGCCCCCAGACCCCTGCTGCTATGAATGCCTACAGTACCATGTAAAAGTTGAACCCCTTTTCATAAATCTTAGTTATGGGCCTGCATGCTCCCCTAGAAAATTTTTGAAAAGAGACTCTAATATAAGTGGTATTGAATCTGAGAGTAAGTTCAGAATTTTACTATTACGGCAACAGCTTAATTAGGGTATCTTGTTCTTGATGTTTATATTCATTGTTGGCATGCATCCAACTGGTTGCAGTTATAGAAGAAACCAATAAAGTACAATATTTAATCAGGAGGCTAAGCCTCTCCACCTACATTTTGACAGGGGCTATTATATAGTCTTCTTGCCTCCCACCCCAGCTATGTGTTCATGATTCAAGATTCACAACACATGAAGCCTAGTGGTGCTTATAAATAGCTTCATTGATTTAAAGGTTGACAAAAATTTCTTGGAACTGCACCCTATACAGACTCCTGCATCTGGGATTTACTGCTACCATTATTACAGTCGAACTTCAATTATTTGAACCACCAGGGGTGGTCCATAAGCCAAAGTCTGTATATTGTGTATAAATAAATTTAAAATAGCACAAGAAATTTTTACTATCACCAACTACCCTAATAGAACAGTCACTACTCTAATAGAACAGTCATTTCCATAGTTCAGTAAAACGAAATTCCAGATAAGTGGGTTCTAGGTTCCACTTTACTCTACTTGAACATTCTCATTAGCATAATTATTACCAGCTATAATGCAATGACTTTGAGCCATGAGGAAAGTGAAGTCTGTTTTTGCTCAATAATCTAGTGGGTAGCTAAGTTCTAATTGTGTATACAGCAAACTAAAGGTAATACAGATGAAAAGATTATAGAATACATATAATTGTGATATCTAAATTTTAATCTTCACTTGTGCAGTAGCTAAACCACTGTAAGTAGTTACATGTATCAAGAAAATGGTATCTACATAACTACAATCATAGATTGCCATTAACAGCTAATCACGTGCTGTATTAGTAATAGTTCATATCAAACAAAAAGATTGAGACATGATTAGACTATAATGTAGGTCTCAAATTGCAGTGAGCAGATTGGCACTAGTTACTATTTAATTTTATACATAGCTATAGCCATACACATTGACATGCAACATCCAATCAGCATAATTATATACTTGCTTATGAAATTCTACAGCTGCTTAGGTAGCTATGTGATATGTATGTTGTTATGAATTTGTATTATGAAATTTGACATAATTTAACAATGCACAAAATTGCATTTTACATCATTGCACACTTTAGGTTTAACACTACAGATTTGTGCAGTGGTAATGCCTTATATGGTCCTTGTAATGGTGGGAAACCAAAGGTTATGCAATTCAAACCATTGCATGGTAAAACAGTCACAGTACACTGTGCAAATAATTAAAGGCTCAATGTGGCTGTGTTGTAGCACTATTCCCATTGCTTAGTTAAAAACAGCACATAATACCAAGCAATACGGTAGTACTGTGTAAGTAATCCCCTAAAGTGACCAGTGCTGTCCATAAATGCCACCTTTAAAAATCATCCTAGAGATATCTTACATGATGAAAATCACCTTTGCAGAATAAAGTTAGTCCATCTAAAATGACCAGTGATAAAAAATTGTGAAGCTATAGAAATAGGAAAGATGGTAGTTACTACAGCATACTGTAGCTATGTGGCAAAATCACTACTTTGGTTGGTAACATGTTAATGTAAAGTAATGGATGCGTAATGCTTTGGAATCAAGGGATAATCTAACATGCCAGTTCATCAACTAGTGCAATTATAAAATAATAAAAAGTAGGGTTTCAGTGATAAAAAGAAATGAAACAAGATATACTGGATGTTATAGTTAAAGCACCGCCGAGCATGTGTACGAAAAATACAGCATGAGGGGGCGTGTCAAGAGGCTAATACAGCTCGAGGCAAATCCAAGTGCTTTATTTGCCTTGAGACACTCCGAGTGCTGTTGCTGTATTTTTTGTACAAACAAGCATACATGGTGCTTCAGGTGTTTTATTGCTGTCTTGTTCAGAGCGATTTTCTTGAGTACCCAAATCACTTCAATTTTCAGTGATCAGACTATCAGTAAGTTGTCTGTAGTCGTAGAATAAACTGGTAGGATTATTTCAGCTAGTTTTAGCATTTGACAGTGTCGTGCACGTGATCCATTGTGTCGTCTGTGTGAGATTGTTGCTTCAATTTGCATCTCAGACTATCAGTAAGTGTTAATGTAATCTATTTCTAGTCATAGAACTGACTGGTAGGATTAGTCCGGCTAGTTTTAGCGATTTACAATGTCATGCCCGTGATCAATCATGTTGTCTAAGTGGGATTGTTTTCGTACATTCCTTACATAACTGCGCTGCATAGCTCTACTGAATTTTCCCAAGCATACTGTATTTTCCCAATTACCCACATAACTCTGCTGTCTGACTCATACATTACAGTTATGCAGCTAATCGGTACAATATAGAAAATACAGAATGTAGTGGCATTTTGATCCTCCCATGCAAGGTACAATAAATGAATGATGGTGGCTAATATAATCAAGACTCACGGTAGTGAGTCGCGTGGCCAAGAAACTACAAAGCGCACACCCAATTAAAAGACGCGCGGCCACTACTGTGAGTTATTTACGTGTAGGGCCGGTTTTGCAATATTAGTCCTAGATTACGCAAGATCTCTCAATAGATTTGTATTGCGTTACGTGATAAAAAATCTTTAGGAGTCGTCATCATCATCATCATAGTTTTCTTGCGACCTCGCTAAAATAAAAAAGTAACCATCGCAAAATAAAAAATAGGTGTATTTTACTTTATTTCTCTACCTTATGTTACAACTACTGTCACGTTATACCAGTCAACATAGTCGTGTTTGTATAGTCCATCTAGCACTGACATTATCCAATCCTGGTTTGCCTATACGCGTATTTTCTTCAATCAAACCTCTAATCCCTACAATAACTTTTAAAGGCACGACGTGGACACAAACTCTAATGCCTGATAAACAAGTTGTGACAACGTGCTGAACTGTAAGTTCCCTAGGGATGGCGTTTTAAGCAGAAATCTTTTAAATTCCATTTAGTGCCACACCCCATGCGAGCGTTTATAAATCGCCAGTTGTCTTAAGGTGTGAAGAACAAAATCACTAGCGAAGGTGCTTTAAGCATACTCTTCAATTCTCTATTTACATGTAATTTTTAATAGATTAACCACAAAGGCCGATAAGGTGAATACAAAAGGTAACAAGCCTTTAGGGGTTACCACCTCTATTTAGTGTTTACCATGTAGCTTGTGTTGTGGCTTTCATTAAGTATTATGCACACACAAATGGTGCAACAAAATTTTGTAATGGATCGCTCGAATGTGGTTGGTGGTGTTGTGGCTCGAATGTGGTTCGTGGTTTGCCAGTGACCATGTATGAGTTGGGGTTGTTCCACACAACTTACACAATATTCAAATTTCATGATGGCCATGAAAATTTCTTGCCATATGGTAAACATACAACAATGTGTAACAACGTTAATCAACATCACATCAAGACTTGACTAAAAATAGTTCCAACAATAGTGATGATTTCTTGTATATCAGCATGACGATACTGAGACCTGTAAAAGAATAAGCAGGCACTGAAGTTAACCTTAAATTAAACACTCATGCAACTGACCTGGAACATTGGTCACAACACCAAAAACACTTGTTTCGATATCTGATGACACAATCCAGCAGGCACTGAATTAAAAGAGAATGTATAAAAAATCAATATGCCGGGCTGTATCAATAATAGCATGGATAATCAAAATGAACAAAATTATATCCCAGGCTAAGTGAATGAATAACATAACTGTTGGGTAAGCATGTCAAACCTGAACATTAGGACATTAGTCAAACAAAAGTACGCTATCACAACTTGGTCATAATAAAATGTTTGTACTACTGGACTTCACACTGGTTGCCCAAAAATTGTGCCATTCCAGGACAACAGCATAATTATGAAACAAATAGTTACTACAACACAGAAGGCTTACTGTTGTACCATCTACACTGATATACCATAATTTAAAAACATAACAGGTAGCTAGGCATTAAATACAATACACTTAACATCTGGGTACTAGGAAAAAATCACTAACATCACAACATGTAAACTGACCTAGAAATTAACACCCTTGATGCCACTACAGTCTACACTGGATATTTGTTTGAACCCATCAACACTATGCCCGATACATCTGAGTAGACTGACCTGCAAATTCACATCACTAGTATACAGTGATAATTGATAACTACAAAAACAACAATTGCAATAATACAATTCTTCTGTACGTCAACTGACCTGAAATTCATGACACTCGATACCGAGACCTGTAAAAGAATAAGCAGGCACTGAAGTCAACCTTAAATTAAACACACATGCAAACTGACCTGGAACATCGGTCGCAACACCAAAGACACCTGTTTCAATATCTGACGAAGCAATCCAGCAGGCACTGAATTAAAAAGAGAATGTGCAAAAAATCAATATGCCAGGCTGTACCAATAAAGGATGGATAATCAAAATGAACTAAAAAATATATATCCCATATGCAGGTTAAGTGAGTAACATAACTGTTGGGTAAGCATGTAAACCAGAACATTAGGTCATTGGTCAAACAAAAGTACGCTATCACAAACTGGTCACTGATAATTGATAACTACAAAAACAATAATTGCAATAATACAATTCCTCTGAACGTTAACTGACCTGAAATTCATGACACCTATATCTTTGTTCTTGCATGGTCTCAACTTACATATGTACCATGATCACATTCAACTGCTAGTGGATAAACCAGTATGACCAGATGGCCTGCAAAAACCAACAAGCAGGTGTTAAATACAATACACCTAAAGCCTGGAATATGAAAAATATTATATAAGCATTATTCCACACTGATATAGTAATAGATTATAGGACGTTGTGGAACTTGCCTAAACGTGTAAACTTGAACAAGAGGACAACTGCATAATCTGGACACTTGGAATTGTCCAATACCTGATGAACAAGTTAGTACTAATGACATTCACTTCAACATTTTATCCCAGCTGGGTGAATCTCTTGTAACTGAGTAAAAAGGTGTTTATTTTCCACCTGCAACCAAAGTTCTACATTTCGATCTGTGGTTGAGTGTACATAAACTGACCAGGAAAATTAGTATGCCATAGCCGGGGTATGGAAATGGTTCCTTTCCTTCTGTTGTGACATTACTTACAGCTGACTGGTAAATGATCATCGATGTCCCCGTGGACCCCAACAATGAGTATATCAATAACTTCACAAGTTGGAATGAATTTCCTTTCAACATGTGGTGGAATGAATTTCCTTTCAGCATCTGGTGGACAGGTCCATAAACCCTATCGCACAAACACGGTGAATCAGTGTGTGGCGATGTGACACGTTACACAAACTTCACTCCTCGTTTCGTTAGCATTCAAGACCGGCATATATCATAGAGTACCTCGATCAGTATTCTTGACTCTTACTTCTTCAAGCGTTGCTCAAGCGATGTAGTTTCTCACGAGGGGCTTGAGTTTCTCATTAAAGTCGAGCCGATTAAAGTACGCCTCACCACCTAGTTACATTCTTGAACCATTCAATTTAAAACCACGTATTACGAGTGTCTGCTTAAGGTAATTAGGGACTTTCCACGAGATTCCCCCCCCCCCTAAATAGATCACATGTTAGTTGTCAATCCGGTGGATTCTGGTGGTATACATTTTTTTTTTTACAAATTAATGACATAAGATAAAACAGTACATAATAAACAAAAACAAATTATCTTACATATGGGCCTCAGCGACCTGCACAGCAATCGGTGCCTCAGCAATGGGACAGCGCAAACTGGACCTGGCACCGCGAATGCACATAATTGCAGACCTCAACAAAGAGAAGCTCAATTTACATCTCAGCCATCCCATCACTATTCCATAGGAAAGACTGTGCTTTGCACTCAAAAGGTTGGCCAATCTCTTATAAAACTGAGTAGCAGCATCACCCATTCCACCAGTAGTAGTAAAAATTAAGGGAGTAAATGAGGCATTCTCTACTTCATGAACCCGTTGTTGGTATTTACGTCTCTTTTCCTTGTCATGACATCGGTATGCAGAGTGTAGGGGTTGATTTGAGGGTGCACTAGGGTTAAAAATTCTGACATCAAAGTATGACCTCTCAAATCGTCCTCCCCAAAAACCATTAGCTGCAATGTCAAGCCTTGCATTATCATCACGAGTAGCTGTTTTGTATTGAAGGGTCTCACCAGAAAGAGGCTGAAGGTGGGGTTCAGTGACAACATTGTTACAGACCTCGGAAAGTAAATTGGCAGTTAGATCACGCACTTCATTATGTCTCAGAAGGAAACCCATCCTTTGGGCAAGACAGAGCATGTTCTATGGTAAAAGAGTGACCACAGGCACAGGAAGTAGGGCAGGCAGATGGTAGCCAATGATAGTGAAGCAGTTCTCACTGTGGCCATCACACTTAATCATAAATCCATCCGGCAGTACCAAAAGGCCGCCCACAAGAGCACCACACACGGTCAGGGTCATCATCGTCAACATCGACGTCATTATTAGACAGATCAACTGGTTGTTTTTGACGGCTCTTCTTACGCCGTCCGGGCATTCCAATAAGTGCGCATCAAAGGATCAGAACTCAAGAAGCAGAGCGAGAGAATAACATGGTAACAAATGGTAAACTCAACCTACTTAGCGCCGTGCCCAGAGCCAGGAAGCGAATACCAGGACCGAAGATCACTCGAAGAATCAAGAGGAGTTTCTTGGAGCTACGAACACGATCAAACACGCCTATACACTGGTTCAACAATGCGGTAAGTGTACATATGCTGTCAATAATTGTTTGTGCACTGCTAAACTAAGTTATTTTTGTGTGGTAAGTATGCTTGAGGAAGGGTCTGGGGGACGACACTAATGTTTTGACAGCAGTTGATGATGCCCAGGCAAAGAACTGCGAGAAGAACTACTGTGATAGTGTGATAGTAGGGAAAAATTCCCACCCCTATAGCACTGCCTAGGGGCATTATCTACAGCTACTGTATTATGTTGCCGATATGTACATCCGGGCCAAGAATAAAGGTGAAAGTGGTAGTAAGGCTCAATCCTATTATTCTGCTGAACAGACAAGGGAGTCTGGGACTCTGGGGGCATGCTCCCTCAGGAAAGTATAAGTACTACAACTTTTTTGTTTTAATTGCTTCATCAAGTATAAAAATTTCAGTCAAAAGGTGATGATCGAGGCTCTGGTCTTATGCACTGGTTGGAGTGGTTGTATCGATACTGCACTGTGGCAACCTTGAGGGGTTAGTGCTGGCATTATCCTTAGCAATACTATTCCATCTCTCTGAGTCTTGATGATTGAGTCCTCCATTTCTTTCTCTGCTGCTCCAATCCTGAAGTTGTGACCACAGTCAAAAGGTGACGATCGAGGCTCTGGTCTTGCATCTATACTGTACTGCAACACCCTTGAGGGGTTAGTACCGGCATTGTCCATCGCAATACTGTTCCATCTCCCATATACAAGTCTTGATGGTTGAGTCCTCTATTCCTTTCTCTGCTGCTCTAATCCTGAAGTTGTGACCAAAATAATAAAAAATGGTTATAACATGATAAATGATTATGGTGATAACAATTACAAATGTATTTATAGCTGTGTAGCAACTGTAAACTAATTAGTCACTTGCAAGTTTAATTAGGTGTCTGAAGCATTTAACATGCACAGATATGAGATATATTCATCACATGCAGGCAGTAAAGATAGACTTACTCTAATAGAACAGTCATACTACACCGTAAATTCATACTTCCGAATTTACGGTGTTATGAAACAATCATTATTATGTATGGATTTTACTGACTCTCCAAGATAATATTCTGCATTAATGTTAATTGCTCATTTCCAAAAAAATTACCTTTTAAACCAAATGTAGAGTCTATCACTGACAAAAATGAGTGATATCCACCCCAAAAACACCTTCGCTGTAAAAAAGGCGTGCCCAAGAAACTACAAGTACCTGGAACCCAATGTAAAAAAACAAAAAGAAAACAGCTCAGCTGAAGTGAAAAGTAACTGGTAACTTAAAGAGCTGATATCTGAAGCGGCCAAGAATACAATTACTAAAGTTTAATCCATGCAAGAACACCTTGGCTATAAAACAGGTGTGTACATGAAAGTAACTGGCAACTGAAATGGCTGATATCTGAAGCGGCCAAGAATGAATGGTCATATACAACTAATTCAAAAATTTAACACTGAACCTTTATAATTCGGCTGTGTTCTATATTCACTCTTGCTACATCGTAAAGTAATTTCTTTTAACTCTAATTGGCTGGTAATTTGGCCGCCTTTTTTAATAGTCAGTATAATAGAGCAAAAAATGGCGGCCAAATTACCAGCCAATTAGAGTTAAAAGAAATTACTTTACGATGCAGCAAGAGTGAATATAGAACACAGCCGAATTATAAAGGTTCAGTGTTAAATTTTTGAAATAGTTGTATATGACCATTCATTCTTGGCCGCTTCAGATATCAGCCATTTCAGTTGCCAGTTACTTCATGTACACACCTGTTTTATAGCCAAGGTGTTCTTGCATGGATTAAACTTTAGTAATTGTATTCTTGGCCGCTTCAGATATCAGCTCTTTAAGTTACCAGTTACTTTTCACTTCAGCTGAGCTGTTTTCTTTTTGTTTTTTTACATTGGGTTCCAGGTACTTGTAGTTTCTTGGGCGCGCCTTTTTTACAGCGAAGGTGTTTTTGGGGTGGTATAATATAGCTATGTGGTCTCTTTATTCTCAACTTTATAGCACTTGTATACTTGTAACTATCATCATGATGTTTTCAACACCAATTCTTTACATAATCATGCACTACTGGTATACATTTATGTTGTAATTGCAATTGTAAAATGGGTAAATCAATGGGTACGATCATACAGAGCAGACTGGATCTGCAAAAACCCGACACAATTGCATATTTTTAAATTCCTGTTTATTAAATGTTTACGATCTGCTTAGCCAAGTGTAAACTCTGGCAAAGTTTCAACCTCATATGCCAATCACTTTCGGAGTTACAGCCTTACAAAGTAGCAACAACAGAAAATCGATTTGTACAGCAAATATAGGGAAAATAAATTACAGGTGCTTACAAAACCGGTTGTAACTTACCAACTGATTGAGGTACAGAGCTGAAATTTTCACCATCATTTTCACCATCATGTTCACCATGAATAGAGGAATGAATTACTGGGTCTGTTTGTCCTTTACTCGCCTTTCTTCACTGCACACTCTAAGGCGACATCCATGAAGAAAAATTTATTGTGTACAATTACTTCGATGTGATGTAAACAAAGGCTCATAACTTGCGTATCCTTGGGTCTACTGCAGCCAAGGCAACTGAAATGAAACAAAGATTTCCCAACTCCTCTTGAGCAGGCATATAATCTGTAAATGGGATTGGAAACAGCTCAAGTGTACCCAATAGACCAATAATTTCTACCACTTTCTATCTGTGTAATGAGAAGTTTTCGTGGTTAGTATCCCTCCTTATGGAAAGAGAACTTCGTTGCTACGCTGGTTAACAGGTTCCATTAGGGACTAAAAAAAGGGGCTAGCTGTGGCCAAAAATCTAGTTATAAATAACTTTTGGTTAGTTGTAAATGGATTGGGCTAGTTGTAAAACTTAGGTAAAAATAGTCAGCTGCAGCACAGAAAAGCCATAAACTCAAAGTTATATATAGCTACTTACATGTTGTATATACATCTTAACTCTTTACAATTTACTACAGGGATTTGACTAAAGTATTCAAGATCCAATCTTGAGACAGCCATTTTCAAATTTTTTCTACATATCAAGGACATTTGCTATACATTTGTCCATGGTAAAAATGCCAGCTGGAACAGGCATGTCCAATACATTTTAATTGAAAAACCATTTAAAATTAAATTAATTATCGTGTACCGCCTACCTTGAGTCCGTTTGGTAACTTTCCGAATTTGATACATGTAGAGCAACTCTCTTCAAGTACAATGATACCAAAAGAAATCCAATTCATGGAAATTTTGGTGTGTCAAAATGGCCTAAACCGACCAGGTGTAGCAAATTTTCCCATACATTTTGTATTGGGTATTTCGAGGGGATGCAATAAATGGTATAATAACCTACAACACATGATAGATACCTCAGATTCCAAACCAAGTTTGGAAAGAGCAGTGAATAGCAATTAAGATGAAATATAGCAGAAGGAAATCAGAGTAAATTTAAGCACATCATTTTAAGGTTGAAAATCACTTACTTTTTCTATGGAGAATTGAATGGAGGATATTTAGAAGGCAACACTTTAGGCTATTTCAATGTCTTGACAGTTAACCTCACTACATTAGTGTTACAATGAAACAAAAGCACTGTGAATTAGTTCTGCAGGTTAGTTTGTGAAGATTACAGTGTTCCATGATTAAGCCAAATTATGTCCGTGCCATGTAGCAAACTTCTTCATATGTTTGTGGGTTAAAATTGCCTTACAATCCAACTAGTTTGTATTCTCTTCCTTATAGTCCACTATAAAATAAAATTGCCAAAATCCAATAAAACAAGGCTCGTAACTTTATAAATAGTCTAATTTTATCCGTTCAGCTTTCTATTTTCTTTAAGATTTCAATCATTTCTCTAGAATTGCTTCCAAATTCAATCTTAGTACATTTATGTTTCAAAATTTTCCCTCTTAGTCAGACAGTTTTCTTCTTTACAGGCACTTTGTCCACATACCCTCTTTTTACTTTAACCGTTTGGACAAGCATGGCAATAAACAGCACTAAACTTAAAGTACTTACTTTGAATTCAAACACTACATGTATCCCCGGTCTCAGGTTAGGGCTAGTTGTAAACAAATTGTTATTTTTAGCCACTGGGCTTCGTCTTGTGTCATATCTCGTGTCGCTCTATTACTACCGCAGGAACTGTATAGCTGGTATGTTAGATAATTATGCCAGAAAACCGCACAGTTGTGTGGTTAGTTATGTTGAAAATGTTGATGGTTTTGAGACAAATGTTATGTGGGGGCAGCGTCGCTGTATACACACTCTACATGGATGGTAATTAGCACGTTTACCTACTCTCTGAGTGTTATTTTGCATGCTGTATAAATGTTGTTGTAACTATGGAGGTTTACAAGTTATTCAGTGAGACATCTTAAAGTTTTGGTTGCCTCACCATCTGATTTTGTGGGGGAAGTTCTCTTATTCTAAAGTTAATAATAGTGACCAATTCTTGATTATTCTGAGCAGCTTAAATGCTATACTTTTGCATAGCACTTGTGAACTACATCGGGTGTTAGGCTAGGTTTAGTATTTGAAGCATAAACAATGTGAATTTTCATTGTCACCGCTGGCATGTAGCTATCATTTAGGCTAACTTGTTGTACAGTATGACTCTACAACTTTTTGTGCAGAAGAAAGGGTGGTAGAAAGTTAAACTGTAAGACTGAAGAAAGAAAGAAGGCTATGAAAAAGAAGCATGTTACAGCCATGCATGCAAATGATTCATAATGCAGCAGTATCAATTCCTAGACAAATTACCTCTTCTGATGTTATTCACTCCCAAATAACTACACTGATTTCTTCTTTTTCATACTTACACCCATCTTGGAAGATAGCCACTGCAGATCTTGCACTGACCCTTTGTAAGCTGGAGGTACAACATTTGTCTTCAAGTGAAGCATTGTTATTGGCCTCAGCCTCATTGGCAAATCTCAACCTTCTCAATAGACCTCTCCCAAAGGTATTTGAGGTCTCTATTGTGCTGGGAATTGTTGTCTGATTATCAACGGTAGCTTTGTCAGTTTCCTTATCTAGAGCTGACATTTGCATAAAAGGCATAAAACTTTGATGCAATCATATTTATTTTATTTATGTGCGTATACAGAATCCACAATAATAATTTGAATGCTGAAAAATGTTGAATAAATAATTCTGACAGAGAAGTCTTTTTTTACAAAATAGTTTATTATTTGTTATGTCTTAATGTGAGTTCTGATTTGGGAGGTATAATGTGGGTGTGTGGTGAAAGAAAAGATGTCATACTCTGCTAAAAACTGTTCAGTCAGAGTGGACTATGACTGTTACATTTGTAATCAGTCTAGTCACATAGAAAAGAACAGTTTTCCCATTTTCTTCACCCAGCTGCTTCTTTGGGATTTTCTCCTTGTATTTAAAGCATGATTCAATGGAACTCGTTAAGTTCTCTTCAAATCTTGTTGTTTCTGCATTGTTCCCAGGTCGTTCAGTCCATTCCTTTGCTGTATTAATTATATTTCTTGCTGCTTATGATGGCATCATGAAAGATTCTTCTTGTAAAATTGCCTTGATTCCACTTTTCACCAATCCACTAGCTGTAGACTCTGTGCAGAATGTCATTGAAAAACAATTATATTATACTTACGTAGATATAAGACATATACACTTATAGAATAGTATAAACAGGAGTACATAATATATAGGGATGGAGCCCCTTTATAATATGAAGTTATCAATGTATTAAATCACTATGGTTCAATTTGTAGAATAAAACTGGCAATAATGTGGTATGTCACCATACTAATGTGGTAAACTGCAAACTTAACTACCGAACTACATCCTTGACAAATTAGCTAGCAAATAACACGAAGGGCATAAAATACCTGCCATTACTACTGCTTTCAATCATTAAACTAGGTAACTAGAAGAAGCTAAAATGTGCTGAATTAATGTGCACTGATAACACGGATAGAAATTGGTTGCAAGGTAAATTCGAGCGTGTTTCCACTCCCGTTTACGCCCTTTATTATCCCTGAGCATGCAAATAAGATGATATCCAGGTTTTTATTGTTAGTCCCTTCCTTCACTAAGAAAGAGGTGTTTAAGAAATTTACGGAATTTTTCAATATTATGCAAGTAGCTATTTCACACATTCTATTCAATGCTTTAAACTGTAAAATTTAGGTTTGTGTAATTGTGTCGGGTTTTCACAGATCCAGTCACAATTGTATATTATGGATCATGGAAGTTTACACTTACTCACAAAAAATACTAACCAGAAACCAGCCTCATAATACATTCATGGTGCTTTGACAGCATTGGTTAGGTAGAATAAAGTCCCCGAGTGTCTTTAGAGCTGCCAAAAAATATTTCTGATTAGTTACTACAGAACATTTTAACAAAATTTCTACTGACTGACTATATGCAACTGGATCTGCAAGAACCACACATGTTAGTGCATTTTTCGAATTACAGTTTCTTTATCTAGATAGCCAAAAGAATGGTCAACTGAAGTTTCAGCTCTAGAAGCCATGAACTATTGAAGATACAGAGCTACAAAGTGGCAACAACAGAAAAATTGATTTGTACAGTGAGTGACAGTATGGAAAATAAACTACAGGCACTTGATTAAACGGTCATGACTTACACAAATCCAGTCTTCTACCAACCTTGCTACTTTGTGACTACTAAAGCATTCTTTGGTGCTTTAATCCTCCCATACAAAATACCATTATACTAATATATGCTATAATATTCGTTGGAAACGTGTAAATGGTTTTTAGCTATACTGATTGCATTTTAGAATTGTCAAGAGCAAATCTTAGGTCTCCTTCAGTTTGAAGCAGTCCTTGAAAGGAGCAAGACTGAAGTGCATACAGAATCATCACAGTTGGGCATGCACAGTGGAGCTGCTACACATAAATCAACAACTATTCCGAAGTCCATATTTCCTAGGTCTTTGAGCTCCTACGCTACAAACATGACACTTGAAGAAGTTAATGAAGGATACATGGATGGCACTTTACCCATAGTAGATCCACGTGTGGTGCTACTCGGATGTGAAGGATCGGGAAAAACATCTTTAATTGACACTTTTGTTGGCAACAGCTTTCAAAACACTCCTGCAACTGAGGGTGCAGACCAAATGGAAATCAGTGTCACAACAGCTGCCAATTGGGAACTCATGAATGAAAAGCAAAAAATCTATGACCTCCAAAAGCAAACCCTGTTGGAATCAGAATTCTTTTTATCAATAAGGGAATGTTGCCGCTCTCTTGATATTCCTCAGTCAATCTCGCAACCCTCTGGTACGGCTGCTTCATTTCAACCACAACAGCCTGACCCAGTTCAACGTTCTATTGCTGCAGTAACTCCAGCACTTCCTACATCCAGTAAATCATCAGAAATCCCACCATCTTCAGCCAATAGAGAAGCAATGGCACAACCCCATAAATCAGCGCATGCTAATTTAGGTCGTCACCATGCTCACAACAGCAGGAAGGAGAGGCTTGTTTACATAACAAAGGAGGAATTTCAGGAGTTGAAAGCCATGACAGAAAAATATGACCCAAAAAAGAAGTACATCCACCTGTGGGATTTTGCTGGCCAACAGATATTTCAGCATACCCATGGCTTGTTTGTTTCAGAGGAAGTTGTTTGTCTGATAGTGTTCAATGCAGGAAGGTCACTCTATGAGGTACCAGGACGTCGTTACGCCAATGATGTCACTCCAGCCAAATCAACAATCAAGGTGATATGCTACTGGATGGAGTTGATCAGTTCTCGCATTAGCAGGAGAAGCACTGATGGAGATGACCTGTCAATACTGTTACCAACATTCATTTTAGTTGGTACTCACATTGATGAGCTAGATCCTGACATTGAAAAGGCTGCAGAATTGGCTTTTCAGATAATTGTGCCAGCCCTAATCAAGGAGTTAGCATCAAAGCCGTTTGCCAGGCACATTGCTGGGTCTAAAAATAACAAGCTATTTGCCAAGGGGTCTTCTTCAATCTTCTTTGTGAGCAATAAGAATGAAATGCGAAACCCAGTGGTTATTAATAAGCTCAAAAGAACAGTGATGAATGCAGCCTCCATTACCAGAAAGGTCCGTCCAATTCGATATGTCAAAATGGAAAGGAAATTAATGCTGCTTGCTTACCGGGAGAAAATGTGTGTCATTGACAAATCACTGGCAAGGGAGGTTGCTGAGAGTTGTGGCATTGCCTGCACTGATAAACAGCTAGTTTCCATGCTGCACCATTTTCACCAGAAAGGTATCCTTCTTCACTTCCACAATGTTTCCGCTCTGTCCAGCATGATAATACTCTCCCCACAATGGTTGGCCAAGCTCCTAACATATGTGCTGACCACCCTGAAATGTCGACCCATTGGTCCACCACTTGCACTCTTCATGGAAAAGCTTGAGAAGACAGGGTTGCTTGAGCAGGAGCTGTTGGATTGGAGTGTGCTGCAGTTTTCCAAAGATGAAATAGCTAGAGGGAATAAGATGTTGGATTTTCCTGGCCTGAGTGTTGCAGAGCTACTAATCAACTTCAAGCTGATGGTTGATGTTAGCAATACTTCACTGGTTGGCCGAAAACCCAGAGGACCTGGGAAGCATTTGTTTTTGGTGCCTCATCTGTTGCCTGCAGAAAGGCTTGCTTATTCCACAGTTTTTGGTTATTACTTCTTTTATTATTTCCCAGCCAAATTTATTCCAGAACACTTGGTTGATCAATTGATTGTGAAGTGTGCTGAATGGAATGGGACCAAACAGTATGACATGCTCAAGTAAGAGATACAATTTATAGTAAAGCAGTTACATATTGTGTGTATTACTGTACAGGTTGATATACCAGTGGGTATGCTTGGAGCTGGGAAAACGTCAAATATATGAGCTGGAACCAGAATTTGATCATCACATTATCAGTTTGAAAATCATCCCTGAGCCATATCTTCTTCCAGTAGAGAAGGAAAGAGCTTTCGTTGACAGCAATGAGCTTGTCAGATCAGTCCAGAAGTTCATTGATGATCTAATGAGACAACACATGACTGCTACATTCATGAAGGCTCCAGTGGTTTGCTACATACCATGTTCACAGTGCATGAAAATGCACTTGAAAGTGGACAAGGCAACTGAGAGTAGTACCATATACTGTCCTGTGAATCGTGTCCATGCTGACATTACTGACTACCACAAGATCTTGACAGGTATGGAAGATTGCATTATGTATAATGTATTAAGCAGCCTTTCTTTATCAAGCTCAACCCTTAAAGCAAAGGGATGAAGATCCTACTAATATAGTCTCCCTAGCACTAAACAAACTTCAGCAAAGCCAAACTGATCAGAATTTATCAAGTAAGTTGTATATACTGTTTTGTAGCATTGCTGAGTATATTGTTTATACATACATAGCAACACAAGAGCAACTTTTGAAGAAAGCTAATCCTTCTGAGTCATTACCCGTAGAATCTGTTGCTCAGCATCTCTCATTGTCAGGTATGTAGTTATCAGTAATCAAGGTAGTGATTAGCTGGTATGTTACAACTTAAAAAAACCATACAACTATCCATATGAATAGTACGTACTCCTTGACATGCATTTTTAGAATATGCCATTGCAGTTTTGACTTTTGGTGACTTTTAGTGCCAAAATTTTGATCATTTCTATCTGATATCAATAAGTGATTTCATTCCAAAATTATAATCACATTTACAGCTGCAAATCCTGTAAATTTACCTGGGATATAAATTAATTGTATTTGGGTATGCAAATCTATACAATTTCATGGCTAATATTAAAGGTCATAACTTCAGAATAAAATAAACTATTGCCATAAAGTTATTTCTTTCAACTAAGCCTTTGTTTTAGTACCATGTTTTAACAATTCAATTAAAGCCTTAGGGAGTTAAAGACAAAAATGGTCAAATTTCTGTGCAAAAGGACCATAAAAGTCACCAAAGTCAAATCTGCTGTGGCATTGCATCTAAAACTTCATGTCATGAGAAATACTATTAATTTTATGTGAAAAGTTGCAGATGCAGTGGCTACGCTATTATACTAGTAATTTAACTTACAGGTCCGTCTCTCCAGTCCACTTCTACTCTTTCTCCAAGGAGTATTACTGAACAAGGTAATCACAGTAAAGCCACTGCCTTAGATTATTTTATAAATGTTTTATAGTGCCAAAAATGAAGCTCCTACACAACATTGTGGTTCCAAAGATTTCATCTGAATGGAAAATAGTGGCAGATTTCCTTGAATTAGAGTTTTCAATAATAGATGTCGTTGAAGAGAGATGTAAAGATGACCCTGTCAAGTGCTGCGAAGAGATGCTAAGAGAATGGCTCAAGACTGATCATGGACTGCAACCAAAGACGTGGTCTACACTAATCACAGCATTGAAAGTGATTAAAAAGCTACCTACAGTCAGTCAAGAAGTTGAGCAGGAACTGAAAAGTAAGTAATGACCTTTGCAATTCATGTGTGTTTTACATAGTGCTACCACTAGGTGAAATTCTAACCAGTTCTCAACCCAGTGACTGCAATAACAGTTTCCAACAACTTTCTGCCATTGGCAGTGATAATCATACAGGTAGTTGGTCTTAATACAGAACCTGTATATTTGTTTACTGTGTATGTATTACAGGAAATAATGAACCACAAACAAAGGAAATATCAAACGAGCATGAACCTCACTTGGAGCACTCAAAAATGAATGCTGACAGTGACTCAGGTCAGTTGAAATATCGCCACAAACTATGTTAACACTACTCACAGGTACAGTCAGGGCAGCTGAAACCATTGAAAAAGTACTTTTTCCTCATGTCTTCGATGCTCTTTCACATTCTCCATCAGACACAACACAACCACCAGCTAGAGGTGAACTTGCTCTCAAGCCAACAGCAGGTTAATTTCAATGATGCATATATAGCAATAATGTTTGCGTTAAATAGGAATGTTGTGTTTATTACTATAAAAACTGCAGTGTAAGATATCAAAGCAATCCATTTAATGTGGGGCTTTATGTTGATGGCTTAATATTAAAACCTTGGGAGGGATGTTTCTTTTCATCTATTTCACTTCACGTGGGTTACACTATCAAGAACTGTACTGCTATACATGTAGTTACTGTCAGATTGTCACAAGTCTTTGCTTTCTTAGGCTCTGATTGTGAATATGCACTATTGTGTTGTACTGCAAAGTTTAAATGGTTACACATATACCATGCATTTAGCCTCATCTCTACGTATTTAGGCCAATCTATCCGGTCACTTACTACAATAAATCCTCTTGCTGAAAATGATATTACTGAACAAGGTTCAAATTAATTTTAATGCATGCTCTATATATTACATGCTTGTCATTGTGTATTGTATATTCATCCACAGAGCCAAAGATGAAGCAACTCCACGAACATGTGATCCCCAATGTAGCAGCACACTGGAGGAAAGTTGCTGAATTTCTGGAATTTAAAATGTCTGCAATTGACCTCATAGAAGAAAAGTATAGAAGTGACCCTACAAGATGTTGTGAAGAGATCTTTAGAAAGTGGCTCAAGACGGCCGACTGTGGTGTAGGACCAAAGACTTGGTCTACGCTAATAGAAAGTTTAAAAGGAATCAAGAGGTTTAAAAGTGTTGCTGAAGAGCTTCATCATGAGCTCAACAAACAATCAGGTTGGGCTGTATACATTATGTAATGCAGCTGTCATATGCATGTGCTTACAGGTGATCATGAACAAACAGCTGCAGCTAACAATCTGGTAGAATCCAGCATACTAGAACAAAGTGAGAGAGTACACTATATAAAGACATTTAATTTGTGTATCAACCATCTGCTAAGCTAGCCACTAAACTAACCCATCCCCACTATTCTAATAATCTGTGCAGGTGCATAGTTTTATTGTAAATTTTATATGCTAAAAATGTACCAAGAAATTAAATTATTTCACCCTGAATACTACTTATAGATATGGCCAGTAGGGGCTATGCCCTGTGTATAAAAGTATATATTTATATGTGCATTGGAAAATTAATGTTGATCTATATACACACATAATAGATTGTGTTTGTGTTACAGATGAAAGAGGTGTGGTTATATCAGTAGCTATATAATTTGCTATGGATTAATGTGAGATAAACACTGCGGTTTGCTACATTCATGATAAGATCTCAAACTCGTAGCTTTAGATCTTGCCAAGCTATACTGGATTGAAATGTTTAAAATTGCATATCGTGGGTAGAGGGTGGAGTAGTGGGCGGACAATTGGTATAGGAACTGAAAATGTCTGAGTAGGTCATATGGTATCTCCAGCCTTAATATTGGGCTCTCAAGACACCTCTGCTACTGAAAATGAAATGAATTTACATAGAAAACATCTAGGCAACTGTCCAAGGTTGTTTGTGTCATTTCAGCTAGCTAGCCAGTGGCATTACAAGGTGCTAGAGCATTCCCAGTGGCTGGCACATGTCTCTAGAAATTTACTCATGAAAACCAGCTGCAGCCTGAGCAAATCAGTGGCATGGCTATGGTACAAATGTATAGTGCTATCCATTCATGGTGAAAAGTAAATTTTACTGGTGTGTGAGTAGATCAACAATTATCAAACATTTGGTCACATAATGAAGCTGTAAAACCCAACACATATACTGTTCCTCACCTGGTCAATGTAGTTGAGATATTGAACTTCTGTTTGGTGCAAATTTCCAAAGCATGTACAAATTACAGCATTATTACAAAACACTGTAATTTTACACTGAGATTGACTTTTCTCCTACTGCTAATTGTGAGTATCTCCAACAATTCTTGTGGATTTTTATGGTATTGTCTTTAAAAGTATGTAAACAGATTTTTAGATGGATAATGCTGAGTATCTGATAGTTCATTTGAAAGAAAAATTGAACCAGCACTTAAAACAGACCATAGAACTACAACTAAGAGAAAAATAATATTATTTGTGGAAATGTGCAAATTTCTAATATTTTTGGTCCAAAACACTGAACTGAGTCTTTATGGCATTATGGCATTTTTCCTCCCTTAAATTTGGTTAAAAGTGGCACAATCAGTTGTGCATTCTGCAGACAGTTTAGGCACTAGAATTTTCCGTTTTATAGAGATTACCTGGTCAAGGTAGTGATCTTCTGATGAGTTACCTCATGATTAGAGTAGCTACGTAGGCAGCCCTAAACTTAATCCCTCTGTAGAAAATGTATTGAAGATGACAGCAGGCTAGGTTTGTCAATCACCACGTAGAACAGTGTTCCAGTTATTCAATAGGGTAGTTTTCAGTCAGAGACTTGAGCATCTGTATTAGTTTCCTGGTAATTCTACGTAATTTATAATACAAAGTGACATATGATCACCTATACATCCCTTGTTTTTGTTTCGTCACATGTTTACCAATGGTGTTCAATAGAGGTCTGGAGAATCACCTATTTGCGATTATTGGCTATAACAATCTTAAGCTCTACAAGATACAGTGGCTAAAACATGCATTTGTCACACTTTTAAAAATCTGTTTGATATCCCTACGGCTACCAGTGGTACAGAAGAGTGAAATACTCTAATAGAGCAGTCACAGGGGAACTATATACTGCCCAAGATTTTTTAATTTTGCACAACAACAATAATACTAAATTAATTATGGCAAAGATGGTCATGTGATACAATCTTGTTACAGAGCCCAAAATGAAACACCTCAATAATATAGTTGTTCCTAAGATTGCTGCTAAGTGGAAAAGATTTGCTGATTCACTAGAATTTGAAAGTGGAGTAATAAACACTATTGATGTCAAGTGTATGAGATCCCCTGAGGAGTGCTGTGAGGAAATATTCCGAGATTGGTTGTCCCTTGACCATGGTATTGGGCCTAGGACTTGGTCTACACTTTTGAAAGTTCTTAAAGAAACCAGAGGATGTGAAGCTGCTACTGAACAAATTGAAAATGAAGTTAAATCGTTGCAAAGTTGATAGATATGTATAACGTGTTTCCAGTATAACTTTTTATTTAATAGATAGCATTTGTTTGAAACTATACCCTACTGAACAATACTTAGATCTTACATGTTCGCACAAAGACAAGTAGTTGTATAGAAGTTTCTTTAACTTATATCACACCAATTTTGTAATTACATTGCATAGTGTGTGTACCAATAAGATTATAATATTAAATACTAAGCTCATTTGCTGTTAGTTGTAAATATTTATAGATCATCTTCAGTCGTACTAGTTCTTGTACTTCAACTGATGGATCAACAATAGTCACTGCTGTCCCCTCTTTCCCCACCCTACCAACACGACCACACATGTGTAGATATTCTGCAGCTCTCTTTGGGACCACCAGGTTGTACACTGTCTGTACCCACTTGAAGTCAAGTCCTCTCACAGTCTCTTCAGTACCCACAACAAAGTTGATCTTTCCCTGCCTGAAATCCTCCATAAAGGAAGAGAAGTTACCTGCTGAGTGTTTATATAATGGATCTGCAGTGAATCCTCTGTTACGTAATTCATAAGTGAACTGATCAATCTTGGCTTGGCTATGTATAAACACAAGTGCTGACTTTTCTTGAGACTTACAGAACAGTTTCACTAACACATCCAGTTTGTTTAGCCCACCACCAGTCTTGTTAGCAACAACATAACAGTGTTTGATACCCTGGGGTATGGTAAGAGGAGCTGTGTAGCTGATATCAACATAATTCTCACCCCATCCCAAGTCAGCTAGTTCTCCCTTCAAGGTGTCATTGATAGTTGCTGATGTACAAATTAACTGAATCTTCCCTTTACGAATATGCAACAATTTTGACAGGAACATTTCACCAGCCCTAGGATGTATGTGTGCTTTTCGTTTCTTCAGTTTTTTGTGTCTCAGTTTGAGCTGTTCGAAATCCATCATCATAAATGTCTTGTCTGGCTCATCAAAAACCAAACGATGAACATGTTGGAATATATGAACATCATCTTCTACAGCTTTTAAAAGTCGTTTTGGAGTACCAATCAAGACGCTGGGCTTAATTTTCTTAAGTTCGTCTGCCTATGAAGTCAACACTGCATTTAATGCTGAAATGAATAGTATCTATTATTAATACTTATTTATACTCCACTGTTACTGGCCAACTAACAGTAGATCAGATATTAATATTTAAATACATATGTAATTAAGTTCCTACCCTGTAAAAACTGACTGTGACTCGATTTGGGAAAATTAACTATTATTGTTGGAACATTAACAAACTTTTATAAATAACACCAGTACAAGATACCTACATTATCTGGCTAACAATTTTCCTACTAATTTTGTTCAGGTCTGCTTTCTGGGATGGGTGTAACAAAGCACATGACATTTCTCGGCAACTTTGGCACTGGAACAACTAAAGATGATGTTATTCAGCTGGGCCTGTCTGGCAGAGTTGATTGTGTAATATTTTTTGTGTTATTGCAGCACCATGGAGTGCAGAGGAATGTAAATGAGTTTGGAGCTTGCTAATACAAACTTCATCTGTTTTACATCCTAATTGGTGCCCACTCAATCTGTACATGATCTGATACTCAAGATAATCTGAATGGCTATCATTGGGTCTATTTTAGGCCTGTCCTAATAAACCAACAAAAATTGTGAACAGATCAATAAGGAATCAGCCTGAAATTTGATCATGCATACCTCTAACATAGCATTACTGCTGGATATGTTTCAAGACAATTGGTTGAGTTTGGAATTTGGAAAAGCTACGTATAAGACCCCCTTTTTGCAGATCTGGTCAGGTCTAAACTTTGTAAGCATAATTCTAGGCTTATAGGATATTTAGAAGTACGATTTTAAAATAATTTGGCATCAATTGTGCAAGGAAAAAACTGTCCATGCATTACCTTTCATTTTGGAACCTGAATACCTTATATACATTACACACTACTACATCTTCTCCATGCCTTTGAACACATTGAAAAATCTACTGTATAGGTAAAACGAAGAATGAACTTTATTGGAATGATAGGTGAATAGAATAATAGGTGAAGTGGCCAACCTTGGCAGTTATGAATAGTGAGACTAATATGCTCAAAAATTTACGGATTATTCCTTCCATAAAATTCTTCAACTTGATTAGTTATTTCACAGGCGAAAATCTCAATAGAATATGGTCAGTAGGTTGACATGGAAATAAAACCATTCAGGACAAAATGAGCACAAAATAACAAAAGGGGTGTGGTCTTGATCAGATACTATCATGAAAAAAGTTGCTCAAAATCATGGTTATATGTTTCAGTAGCCAGCTTGCTGTGAGTTTAAACATTATGGTTGGCCGCATTCATGGTAAAAATTTAAAACTCATAGCTTTTGGCCTTGCTAAGCTACACTGGATTGAAATGTTTAAATTTGCATACCTCACAATCTATTGATGTGCGTACATCAACAGTTTTTCCAAATTAGGTCACAGATTGGTGAACTCCTTATCAATCAGTATTGGTAGTACGTTACGATTAAGACCCACTCAATCCAATAGTAAGAGTGCTATGCCAGCAAAACTTGTGACAACAGGCTGGAAATCGTATACTAGCATAAAAGGTGCAGTGATCTGATACCAATAGCAGTTGGTTACTGATAATTGCTGTAAAGTTTGTGCTTGCTTGCTCACAGTTTAAAATTGCATTATAGTGCCTGTACTTGTTTTACAATAGTGTATTTTATGGATGTAACTAACCACTGCACCTAACCACTGGACTGACATATATGACCCAGTCTAGAAACCAAGCTTATCGTCTATTTTAAAGTATCGAGAAATTCCGGTTTTAAATATTTAGTGTGTTGTAGCTCGCCAATATGTATGTGTACCAAATTTTCACATGTTTTACACCAATTCCTTACCTTCCAGAGCATTTACTGTACAAGTAGCCAGCAGCTAAGTTTCCCACGATTTTAGATAGCTTTTGAACCAAGGTTGGCTGTATAAGTCGAGCTCCAAATGGGATGGGAGGCGGGGGCCTGGAAGGAGAGCATGAGGCTGTTCAAAAATTGAAGAGGAATGCATAGGGATGGATTAGGCCAAGTTATGGGCCATTCAGGTCTCAAAACTGAAAGGAAATTCGCAGCATAGGTCTTTAGTGAACACCACGGAGCTGTACAACCACATACAGCCATCCTGAGGCTGACCATAGCTCCATTATGGCCCCACACCACACATACAGATCACCACTGGGCTTGGGAAAAGCAGCCAGCAAAAGCAGACCATTCAAGTCTAGCTGATTCTGATTGTGCAATTTGATCATTTATTCCTGTAGCTTTCTGCGTTTGGTGAAAAATCGAATCTGCTGACATGGGCGATAAGACCAGTTTTCCCACATCCAGTCACATATATTTTTTTTTTTTTTTTTTAATACATGGATATATTGAGTGTCGCTAGCTACGGGCCTTGAGGGGACTTTCAGCCTACTCACGTTCAGCAGTTGAAACTCTCTCTAAGGATTTCACTACTTATTATGTTCTATAGCACTTATACACTTTTTGTGCTGCACGGAGTGTGATAGCAATGGTTATCCAAAACTCAACTTACCAATGATATCTGTGAATAAAATAGAGTGATGCAGACCATCTGAGACACAAGCCATCTGTCCTAAGACAATCTATCTAACCTAACTTCCTTCCAATTATTACACAACTGTAAGCTTTTTTCTGCCATCATGATAGTTCTTACATGCACAAGCTGGCCTATGTGACTAGTATATGTGACCAAATTTATTAGAATTGCATTGTACAAGTTTACTGCTGCCTCCAATACTCATCGTTGGTTAACTATTGCTATCACATTCCCTGCAGCATAAGGGTAAGGATAAAGGAGTATTAAGATTTATTAGTGGGGAAGAGCATAATAAATAGTTATGAAATTGATAGTTTCTGCATTACTCTATATTCATCATTTAATAGTGGGCTGAAGGCCCTTAGCTAGCAACACTCAATGAATCCGACCTTAGCATGTGTAAAAAATAAAAACATATCAGTCCAGTAATCCAGTCCAGTGATTAGTTACACCCGCATTTTATAACAAATTAAATTCCTTCCAAGCTAGGTATGCATGTATGATTTTATTGTATTAGAATTTATACTTTGTAGTGACTGTTCTATTAGAGTATTTCAATTTTCATGCAAACCATGATAAATTGCAGTTGCTCAACTTTAAAAAAGCAACTCCTAGGTACTGATAGAACACTACTTTATCATTATCGTATCTATACATAAAACAATTCAGAATAAAAACAAGCCAGTTTATGGTTGGCTTTCAAATTGGGATACTTAAAATGCAAAAAGTGAAATCTATGCAATAAATAGCCAAGCTGTATAAAGGGTGCAGCCATCAAAAGCCTGGGTGAAAAAGTTGTGAAATAAAAGGTGGCAGCCATGTAGCAATGATGTTAATGATTACAACAGCTGTGTATTATTAAAATATATTATCATTAACTGTTGCAGCTATTTCATGGCCACCACCTTTGACTTGATGATTTCACAACTTTTTTTTTCACTCATGCTTCTAAAGGTGGCACATGCTATCATCACAGTCCTTATAGATCACATTAAAATAATAACAAAAAAATGTGTAATATCCAGAAGCGAGGGTATTTTTAAAGGGGCTTCCACAGCAGTATTGAATTACCATGAAGGGGGCACAGCCCCCAGCCGCTGAGAGACTTTCAAATTATTTTAATAAATCAAAACTCAGCAAACTGCTATATTTTATGCAAAAAAATAGTACATTAATTATAAGTGCCCCTGGTATGAAGCTAGTACTACCTAGTGGAAACAGGCAGCATAACACATAGAGACACATATAGACATCTGTAAGTGATAGCTATCTCACTGGTATAGGGACCATGAATCCACTGATACAAATGGAATGACTTACAATCAAAACATTACAAGTACATATGGGCAATAATAACATGGATTCGTTATATATGCCCAAGTGATAAATTACTGGAGTTCTATATCTTTAAACACTGCACACCAAAGCTATAGCAGTATAAGGCTAAACACTGCACACCAAAGCTATAGCAGTATAAGGCCATGCTCAGTTTTGCATTTAATGCTAGAATGCCTGAAAAACTCCACTAACACTACTGGACAATAATCCATGCTATTACCATGAAATTCCCATGATCCTATGAAATACCCATGAAAGTTGCAGTAGGTTTTTTTTTTCGTGGATAATGAAATACCCTGGAGTAAAATAATGTACCCATGAACAACCCATGAACAAGTGAGTTTTCATGAGTTTGTATACCATGAAAATCTGTGAAATCACTGCCATGAATAACCTGTTGAAAACCTATGAATAATATTCATTGGCTTTCCACAGGTTTTTCATAGGTTTGCTTTTCATGGGATGTGTATACATACAAACCAATGAACTCACTCGTTCATGGGTTGTTCATGAGGATCATGGGAATTCCATGGTAATAGCATGGATTTATTGTCCAGTAGTGTAATGAAGTTCCTTAACATAATATTATGGATATTTACATACATGTTCTATTAGAGTATACATGACTGCTCTATTAGAGTATATCGATCTTATGTTACCTCTGTAAATCCTTCCCTGACAGATGAATGCAAGCTTTATCAATTGTTGTGCTGTGCCATACACTATTACTCACTCATTTGTCCTGCCACACTAAATGAGTAATTTATTTTAAAGTGATTGTAATCAGCTTCTTGTGTTTGCATTTGTTTATGTATTTGTATGGCTGCTCGTGTTTTTGTTTTGTACTCTGTTGTATGTATGTGTGCTCCAGTAGCTTTGCCGACTACTGTGAGGATAAACAATAAATCAAATCAACGGTGTGATAGCTAGGGTCCTGCCGTAAACTTGAAAATCTAAATTTTACAGAGGGGGTTCCTGAACCCCTTGGAACCCCCTCCCTACACCTCTGTAATATCATTGATCATAGACAATGCATTATATTCAGTCAGCAAAATAGCAGCTTAACGGACACACAATAACCATTCAACAAATCTACCCATACCGTTAAATCATTATCAACTCCACTGAACAAAGACACGATCCGCTTTCCCTTGGGACACATTCGGTTAGCCATGTAGTGTAGTTGAGCTCCTAATTCACGTGTTGGCGTCACCACAACTGTATTCAACCTAGTCCCGCTGTCCTGCAGGACTGGAATGAGGAATGTAAGGCTTTTACCAGTTCCAGTTTCTGAATGAATAACGCAGTGTCTCCCTGCTAGCGTCTCGGGTAGTGATAGGCGCTGTATTTCTGTCGGGTGCAATATTCCCTCATTTTGCAAAGCTTTTATTAAACGAGGCTTCACTCCCAATGCAGCAAATAGACTATCTGTCAATGTCTCTAATGACTGTCTTCTTAAAAACACATTTGCTCCACAACAAACTCGCTGCCAGCTAGCAAATCGCGATAGCATGCTAATTTTCGATTGTGGTATTTTATTACAACCAGCAATATTACGTTGTGGATTTGATTAAATTTCACACATAATTAAAAAGGTTATAACAAGACACACAGGTTTAGTTGATGTCAGTGTGGCGGACACGAAGTGCACCCTCTTCCCTCAGCACATGTCGAGATGAATGATCAGTAGAATCAGTAGCAAAACTATTGGAGCTCACTACACAATAACATATATGAGGTAACTTGATCATTCCACATGATATTATTCATGACTAGAACAGTTCTATTTTATACTCAGTCCTCATCTAATCCAAACCCAAAATGGTACTTATCAACAGAACTCTCACATAGCCCACCCATGACCCATCCCTACCAGAAAGAAGTCGTTTTTCTTTCCTCTCATCAAGACAGCCATACAAGTGTACTCCACAGTAGAAGAACACCACTAAGGCAACAAATCCTCCAGTGATAATTCCCACCAAGAACAAATTCTTTTTGGGTAGGTAACACTTGAAGCGCTGACTCCACTGTAGTCTTGTCATGTTCACCTAAAATATAACAAGTTACAATTGAAGTTGGGTGTCTAGGACACTTCTTGCCATCTACAGTATCTAATTTATGTAGAGTTTGTCACCTACAAAAACACTCGGTTAGATCTATTTTCGAACAAGCTGCTTGAGTTGCCATTTCATACTCCTATAGGATCTTCAATGTTCGTTCATCAGAATTGTGGGATATTACGGAACGTTTAACAGTTTTTTAGTTAATGTTGTAATTGTGTACTGTATTTTATGGTTTTCTTTTGTCTATCCAGATACCTGTGTTTCAGGTAGTTGTGTACCCCTGAGTCTAGGCCCCTCTTACCTTACCTTGCATATAGCTATTCCTGTATGTTATTATCATGACGTTCACTACTATAATTGTGTGACCACATAGCAGACTGTACCATGTTTAAAGACAAAATTTGTACATACAGCAGTCTTGTGGTCCCATTTGTACACACTTTAAACCCGTGACATCAGGACACTTCAACATGGCCCAAGGTATCCGGATGCTGGTATAATTATGTAGTTTCAGTGTAAAGCATGGAAGCTATAGTGAATAATAACAAACATCATTCAGGGGCCCATAACACTGCAAGGATGAACCATCAGTCCCCTCTCATCTTGTAGGTTAGGCCTTAAAAAGTCTGGGTAAAAAGTTGTGAAATCGCAGCCAAAAAATAATGTTAGCATTTACATCATTGCAGCCATTTCTTGGCTGCCACCCTTGATTTCAGAACTTTTTTTATCCAGCTGCAGGTTCTTAAGGCCGCGCCATGTTTTCACAGCTTGGCTGTTTTTGTGTGGATTTTGTACTTTAGAAGGCCCCCAAAATTAGCCTATGGCTGACTTAGGGGTTTCAAATTTCTTCTTTTCTATACAGACACAATGATGATTGTTTACTTCAGTATGTGGTAATATTATTGCAATATCAAATGGTACGGTAGTACCGTTTAAGTAGGGATTGCCTTGAAAATTTAGAAAATTCTGCCTTTAAAAATCATCCTAGAGACATTTTACGTAACAAAAATCACCTTTACGGAATAGTACTACATATAATAGTCCATCAGGAGCTTATGAGCCGCCGAAGGAATGAAACTCGGTTCGATCACAATCCAAATCACGTCACGTTTTTTGAATAAATTGCTACGAGTGTCACACACAATTAGTAGACGGCATCGACTAATGAGATTTTATTTTCCTCATATGGAAACTAATCGCAAATGAATTTGGATTTTGATGGCACCCAACAGGCAGCGTAAGTTTCATGCTCCTTTGCCGCCTTTGGCGGCTCATAAGCTCCTGAGTCCATATATTGTATAAAACAGTATTAAATATAACAAAACACTTACAGGTGGCCGGATATAGAATTTTTTTAAATCGCCAAAACTCAAATTTTAGTCTCACTGCCCCACTCACTGACCACAGTCACAAGGCTAGAGGCCAAACGAAGCAGCACACAGCCACCACAATAACAAACTCACCAATGGGATGTGCCTTTTGGGGTTCCGATGAGTGTAGGCCCTCTGCGCCTTGTCTTTTCTTTCATCTTCAACCAGGCTGTTTGTCTTCTTCTTCATCCAACGAAACCATATCAAGGCGTTCAATTTTTTGTATCAACACATTCTTTCAGCAACATGTATGGATGCCACAGAATTATTTCAGAGCTGGATTTCAGAAACACTTCAGTCCTGGTGCTACTATAAGACTAGATATGAGCAAGTTCGCGATTGGAATCCCGTTCGCAATAGGTTCGTGATGCTGGTAACCTAACTAATTTCTGCTTTATAAATGAAAATTCTAAATAAACATTTGTAGTTTCATAGATCTACCAATAAAAGTACTAGAATGTGTGTAAGTTCTATTAGAAATCCTCAAAAATGTAGTCTATTAGAACTAGTATTTTAAAAAATTGTAAATTTAAAAATGAAGTAGGGATCTATGAAGTAGGGACTTAGCTAAGCTGTAATACCATCATTCACCTCTTGTTTCACTACTTTTTGTTGCATAGATCCCTACTTCATTTTTTAAATTTACAATTTTAAAAATACTACTTTGTTTAGCTTTTTTGTTGTAGCACGGCTAGTTACAATGTAATTGTTCTATTAGAATATCATACAGGACTGTTGTATTAGAGTATATCTCGTGTCAGCCAAGAGGTGTGCAGCTAGCTAGACCAATAAGGGTGAGGTCATTTTGTTTACTGTTAAGTAAACAGCTAGATTGTTAAGAGGTGTGGTCTCCGTACTCTATCACTATTAGTCCACCTACATCTTTAATTGAAGGGCATGCAAGATAGCAGTGGTTCAGTAGTTAAGGATGCAGGTGTGACATACGTATGGAGGTCCCTGGTTCGAACTCTAGTAAAAACATTTTTATGTACCTTTTACCCTGCGTGACTGCTCTATGAGAGTGCATCTTGATCCCACAACTTTACACTTGTCTGGTGTTTGCTTTATCACTTTGTAACTGTAACTCTATTACTTTTCAAATCATCAAAAGGCACAAACCATCAAAAGGCACTGCTATGATGATCAGCCTATGTAAACACCAATTTTCAAGTTATTCGTTTACCCTGTAGCCATGACAGAAATTTGATCTTTTATGTAAATAAATGCTCATAACTCCTTGGATATTCATCAGATTCACAGCAAACTCAGTACATAAATTTACGCTCTTCGTTTGAGCTAAAGATTGAGGCACACATTTACTTTTTATACCATTTTTTTGCAAACTGTGCAAAAGTAAATCGAAGCCCCTGTACCCCCCCTACGGCTTAAGAAGGAAAAATACAGAAATTAAATCGAACCTTTGAACGCCCATATCTCATAAATGGCTGGTGCCGCGATTAAATTTGCTGCGTGGCCTACCCTACCTGGCAGACAGTTGTATTCCAAAAATGGTGTACTTTGGAGAAGAGGCCATGGAGCTATGCACGCATGAATATATTGCTTCCTTTCTTCCAGTCAATATACTCACGGTGTGACACGCCGGCTTTCTTGGCCTCATGACACAATACCGTGTGTCTTGATGTACACAAGTGAAGGAATGCCACATCACTTAACCACATAATCGTTTCATAGTTGTTGAAAGTGTCCTTGTTAAAGGAACATACATGGTCTTAACAGGCAACTGTAGCCACAAAGTGAGGACACCACAATAGTACACTATAGTATTCCTTACATGTTGCATAATATCACCACACACATCTTCGTGTTCACTACTGTACACTTTAAAGTAGTCAGTAAAGTTGTCATACTCATTGGAACAATTGATACATATTGAATGGTTCACTGCTTCATTGTCAGAGCTATCCAACAGTGTTGTATCCAGTAGTACTGAGTCATTCTTAGGCACAATCTATTAAGAAACAAGTATGAATGACGGATGTACAATAATGTGTAGAAGTCTAACAAGGTCCCCATACTATACAACTTACTGGAATGTACTCCTCCCAACATCTCAACAAGTCATCAAGCTTTTCGTAAAACTTTACAACTGCTTGATCAGAACTGTGACATTCTGAAATGATATAAACACACAACAGGTTGATGACTACTATAGGGGATCTCACAAATTTACTAGAAATCGCATACTAACCCGCATAAGCTAAAAAATTTCCCGGTTAGGAGACTGGGCGTCCAAAAATTTCTGCGAATATTTTAGAAACCGTCTTTGCAGAAGGTTTTAAGAATAACTGAAAGTTCTGAGGTTGTTAATAGTGAAATTAAAGACTACTTGTTGAAAAATCTTGAAAGAAAGTTGATAAGAAGGTACGCTAAAATAACCTTAAGTCACGAGAAACCTTGGTTTGAAAGCCGTGATTTGTTCTGTAAGTTGTAGTTTCACAGCTACAATCTGGAAATTCCTTACACAGTACCCCTATGAACCTGTCAACAATATATGTGTTTCAGCCCACTCGCACTTCTCACTTTCGAGATGTTAACGATACATGCCATACTTTAACCGGGATTGGTCCTGAAGCATGGGAGTTGTTCATAGCATCTCAAAAATGAGCAATGCTAATGGGTCGAAACACACATATATTGTTGACAGGTTCATAGGGGTACTGTGTAAGGAATTTCCAGATTGTAGCTGTGAAACTACAACTTACAGAACAAATCACGGTTTTCGAACCAAGGTTTCTCACGAATTAAGGCTATTTTAGCGTACCTTCTTATTAACTTTCTTTCAAGATTTTTCGCATAATTTCACTACTAACAACCCCAGAACTTTCAGTTATTCTTAAAACCTTCTGTTAAGGTTACGGGATACTGTAAATCCCACATGTACACTATCAATCATTTTTCATGATTAGGATTTGATTTTTCTTAATGCATTGGTATCAAATATTTATGCATTCTTAACTTCTCATTAATTGACATGAAATTCAAATGTTGTTATGGAAACATGAGTTGTCCCCATGCCAATTAGTGAAAGCTATGAACCAAAAATCAGACCAATGAAGAGCCATGACAACTTACTAACAATTCTAAGATTTGAAGAACATCACTTGTGAGGGACTGACAAGAGGATTTGTGAATAATGCGTATAGTTGCTGAAATATGACTACAATATGACCTAAAGCAAGACACTGTGGTCACAAAATTAATTTTTAAATTGATATCACAAGCACTAGAAACATTATTTCTAACAAATGGCTCCGTCAGGACCTAGACAAGAAGCCAAACTAGTAGTCTGTTTATACAAAATGTTAACAACTAGTTTGACAGTCCTGATTTTTGGTTCAGGAAAATATCGCCATTAGTCAGCTAAACTACGCATGCGCTTACAGGTGCGCCAGTTGCTAAGTGTGTTGTATCTATGTTATCTTGTACTGTTACGTGTGTTTTCTTGTACCTTGTACCTGTCCAGTCAGCACGCTATGATTCTCCCAACAATTTAAGCCTGTTACCAGCTGATACACAACACAACACCAGCCCGCCTTAATTACATAATAAAATTTTTGTTTGACGGCAGTCGCTCAGTATCCCGTAACCTTAAGACAGTTTCTAAAATATCCGCAGAAATTTTTGGACACCCAGTCTCCTCAACCAGGAAATTTTTTAGCGTATGCAGGTTAGTATGCGGTTTCTAGTAAATTCGTAGAATCCCCTATACCAAGTGTGACTGTTTCACAGGATACTGGAAAACAAGTTCACATCACATTACATAGGTACACATTAAAGTGGAAATGTTTTATCAAAAAGGAACCATGTGGAGTAGCTAATACTAGTTCATACTAGTTCAGGCCCGGGAATACTTGCAATATAACCTCCCCTATATTCAAACACTAGAGCTATCTGGGTAGCCATGACATTTGCTGACCAACACTGAAAGAAAGATACCCGACACACACAAACACTACACACACAAACCTTTACAATGTGACTTAGTCCACAGCGACTTGGCGAACTGATAAGTGCTCCTCACTACTACTAGATGGTCACTATCCAACAATGTCTGCTTACAGCGACTCTCACGAGTATTGTCACCGGTATAATTTGTTATTGTATAGTGTGCAGTATTCATTTGTTTGTATTTCTCAAAGCACGCATCACACAAACACATCGGCTTGGAATAGTTCAACGCACAAGTGATAAAATCACCACACACTTTCGCAAAGTCCTCCAACAACTGGGAACATGTTACAGACGGGGAGTTATGTAACAGCGATGATTTATCTACACCAGAACACGTAGCATCCTCCGTGTGATACAATGGAGCTAACGAAAGACTCAAAAACAATACTAATATTAAACCGAACGCCATAATTGAAAACTTTACGTGAACAACACGTGATCTGAATTTAATAATCATATTGAAATTCATAAAAAATTTTATTGAAATACGTATCAGCTATCATCATCCAGCAATACATCACTAGTTCTGGCCAGTGACTTCTGGTCCCAGTACTCTTTGGTCTGCATCTCCATCAGACGTGAAATGGTACGATTGAATGCAAACATCTCTTCTTCCCCAGTGAAGATACTTGCCTTGGCATTATCACTACCCTATTATGGAAAGTACAACAGTAAAAATGACTTGCACAGAGAAATAAATATGCAAGCACAGAGAAATAAATATGCAAGCACAACCAAATCATAGACCTAGTTTAAAGTACCGGTAAAGGAACAGCCTGTATACCGGATTATTACCTACAATACAGTGGACCCCTCGTATAAACTGGAACTCCTAGACATGGTTTCATTATAAGGACACCCCTGGGCTTTGTTCTTGCACCATTAAAAATGTCAGTTGTGTAATTTGAGTAAAGTACCTGTGTTTATGAGGATTGGAAGTCCTAATGGTGAGACTGGTGCTATGCCTATCAACCTCCGTAATTTAGTTACATTTAATTTTGTTCCACAAGTGATGAGCTCCTTTGATTTATTTGTCTGATGTGACTTCAGTATTTCCAAATCCCCAAGGAATAGACGACGCTTTACTGCAATGGCCAGCTGCAGCCATTATATAAAACTAACACTCAAGTCTTCAATATACTCTAATAGAGCATACACTACTAGCTGATATCAGGGCTGTACTGATTCCACTTTTTACCAATACTTCAAGTACCAGTATCTGCAAGTATGAGTACTGATATCAAGTACTTTAGATACCTCATCTTCGCACGCATATATTTGTCATGCACACCATACATAGCTCATCCATATATCAATTTATTAATTGATTTATTTATTTGCATTCGTAGTTCATGGTACTTCTGTATAAATTTTAACACAATAATGGACAATTCATTGTAATGCGTGCATGATGAAGTGACTAACTGCACAAAATTCACTAGAAGTACAAACCAGTTTGGAAGCTAGTCAAGTAGTCTTCTATGATTGAGAAAAAGTCTAAATAATGGTTATCATAGAAATATTACTATCAATACTCCAATACTCCATTGCTCTATTAGAGTTGCTGACTGTTCTATTAGATCAAATCATTTTCACAGAGAAAATTTCAGCATAGAAGAATGTTTTTGCCTGTTATTAGCTACTAACATTGTGCTTGATGCTTTCAAGCATTTATTTTGCCTGTGAAATAAGTTAATACAAATGGATGTCATTACCATCCGATACACGTGACAACTGGTACCTGCGGCAATACATTGGCCAATTCCAATACCCCAAGAAAACAGCAGTATCAGCCCAATACTGGAATCGGTGCAGCCCTTGGTGACTTTTCCAGTTTTAAACAACAACAAATGTGGGTATAAACTTTGTAATGGTTTATACAATAGTTATATAGCTACCTACCTGAATACTGACAATTCACCAGAAAATTATTACGCAAATTCACAAACATGTTATCTACGGTGTATAGGAAAGTCTAGACTTGTTTTACCTCCTGTATATTCAGATCATCCATTAACAACCTTGCTTCTTCAATGTGTTTAACTGTATCATGTGATCTAGTGAACAACTGATCTGCAGGACACTCTGCACTGCACACCAGCCCCACCTACCAAAAAATAGCCAATCACAATACACCAAACTAATAAATAGACACAACATACCTTATTATCATACAAAGTGTCAATAAAATTAATAAATCTCCTAGCCTCAGTTTTATCACTGAGGGTCATTTTGGGTATATCCTGAACAAACACAAAGTCAAAATGTCTACAGATCTCGAGATAATCCGCAGAACTTGTTGGCTAAGACAAGAATAGTTTGAAATAATTGATAGATGAAATCTAGTAAAAATCACCTGTCTACAAATATCAGAAAATGTGAACCAAGCTACTGACTTGAATGCTCTGGGAACAAGAAATTCCCTGCCCAGGAAGTGAAGTGTCTGTGGATGGATGACTATACAACACAACAAATATCACAGCATGTAAACTGTTTACATAGCTACCGTACCATCAGTGTTTCCTTCACAAAGTCGCTCAAACATTACATTAAGACGATTATTATTCTCTGCAGTGTTTGGACTAGAGAAGAAACATTTAGAATAGATAAGAGCCATAGCCAGAATTTAAGCTACCAGGGCCCAGGCCCACACAATGCAATATACATACAGTACACCTGCAAGCAGTCACCCAAATACAACAGTACAGTCTTAAAAGACACCCATATACATATTAGAGATGCAGGGTTCTGCCCAGAAATTCCTAAGTGATAGCCTATAGTTAACATGAACTGATATGCTGTGAGTTATATTAGAGTATATTGCACGTGAATCAGTGATATATGTAAGAATTATACTGGTCAGACATAAGAGGGTGTTAGCCTGTTTATAGAGGTATTGGTCGCTTTGAACCACTGCCAACCAGCGTAGGAAGAACCCTGGAGATGGGATGATACATCAATACATCACCGTATCACAATACGCCAGAGAGTGATACAGGCATCAATACAAATTTTAATCCATTTATACACCGTGTATCGTGGTACGACGTCTTGAACAATATATCCATAACTGTGTATGGCAAAAAGTTTTACTATTGAAATGCAGGTGCCAGTTAATAACCAAATTATTGAGTCAGTATTGCCACATAGTTAGATTGGAGAAAATATTCTATCAGTCCTTAAGAAAATCTTTGTGCACTACTTTGTAGTATTGCAACATATCGTTGTATCATGGTATTTTTGGGGAAATGTATCGATACTTTCAAATCCTGTGTCATTCCACCTCTAGTATATATGTACGTATTATCACTTGACCTTTAAAATTTAAAAGCCTTTGGATCACATGAAGCCACTAATGCTGACGTACAAAGAATCACAGTGTTCCATGTACTTATAATATCCAAACACACACACAAACAAGCACTGGTACATGCAGGCCTGGGTACATGACCACATGAGTACAAACTGATATTCAATGTACAGTACCTTAAGTAAAGTTGCCCAGCTGTTGCAAGCACTACGAGAGGATACCACAATAAGCTAAGTGTTCATTAGTGTTACCAACTTACACTTCCTACGATAGTCAATGGAAGAATCTAGTGATAGTATATGACAGTGGTCCTGTAGTAGTGTAGACATTAGAAGATGTGGTATGCACTGTATTATACAGTAGTGTAACCTCTCTATAACAGACACTTTGTGAACTTATTATTGACGTTTTTGTGTCCTCAATTCAGAGAGTGTTAAGAGACATTTCACTGTACATTACAAATATGTATACATGACCTCAACACACACACACACACACACACACACACACACACACACACACACACACACACACACACACACACACACACACACACACACACACACACACACACACACACACACACACACACACACACACACACACACACACACACACACACACACACACACACACACACACACACACACACACACACACACACACACACACACACACACACACACACACACACACACACACACACACACACACACACACACACACACACACACACACACACACACACACACACACACACACACACACACACACACACACACACACACACACACACACACACACACACACACACACACACACACACACACACACACACACACACACACACACACACACACACACACACACACACACACACACACACACACACACACACACACACACACACACACACACACACACACACACACACACACACACACACACACACACACACACACACACACACACACACACACACACACACCTTTAATACTCCAATAAAAGGTACAAAATTGCTTCTCTGCAAACCATGTTTGTATAGGTCTACAAAACAGAACAAAAACACACACTAATTTAAGTTATATGTGGCTTATACAACAGTACCATCAGGGTGCCTATTAGAGGTGGCCACCATAACCACTCCATTGTTGAAAAGTGTAGTGAACAATCTTTTCAATATCATCGCATCAGCTATATCTGTCACCTGAGCGTGTAGGTAGTGAATTTAATAAAACACATCATAATATTATTTCTTTCTTTATATGGACTCAATATGATCATTACAAAAATGTATCAATTTAACACACTGCAATCTATGTATGCCAAGAGCCCAATCTGCTTCAGTTTCAGTTATGTTCCACTCATATGCACATATCAACCCACCTATACAGATGTGGGGATTGGTGGGTGTGTCTGACAAAAAAACCCACCCCTGAAGACAGCTTCATGTTACAAATCTCCACATATTTTACCCCGGGAATCACTAACAGTATTGCCTCTACTTGTTAAACTACAAGTAGCTACAAATACCCTGGGGACGAGTTCAAGTGACAAACCTCCAACAAATCCACACCCGATACCCAACCTGTCCTGAGGCATAACATTGATAGGAGCATTACAAATGAAGAATAGTACAAGAAGTGTCTCTGCAATCAACCCATGGAAATTAAAGCACTGAAGCCATCATGAATTACGCCAATCAACACCAACGTGGTAGTGGAGAAAGAAATGGAACACAAAGATAAGTCCATGATGCATGCACTGTGTCTACTACAGTTGGCAAAGAGGCATGTCTTGGGCTGAAGCGACATCAAACACTAACAGTGAAGAAATCAAATAAGTAACCTTGTCCATAGTAGTTAGCTGGAGGCATCAGTCAGCCAGTCGGTCGGAGCACTGCTCAAAAGCATAATGCTCAACTTCATAAGCATGACAGTCTTATGTCTATACCATATACCCTTGTAGAAAGGTGTATCGTAAAGTGATGATGGAACAACATAGTGTAAAGTTTTGTGACTTATGTCGTAACAACAGACGGGAGGTTCGTAGACTGGTGAGAAAAGACTCGTACTAGTGTGATTGGTAGGATAACAATGACACATTACATGCACTATAACAGTACACACATGACTAAGTATTACATCACAATACACTCTAATTAATGTCTCAGTCATTCTCTACAACCTACATGAAGCCATAAAGTGCTAGAATTGTAAGCATTGTACCACACACAAGATCTGATAGACAATTCAGCTACATGCAAGTCACCCTGTAGAGAGTTCATCTAGAAACAAGTCACCCTGTAGAGAGATCAGTGGTACAAGATGCTCAAGACAGCCATACACGTAAATAGCCTAGCAAGAAATGCATACAAAGCCATGAAGGAGGTATGTTTGTAGTACAGTGAGCAAAACTGAGGTTGGTTCAATCAGTTGCCAGCAACATTGTTAGGCATCATACAGTACAATCAATGTTTATGTTCAATTAATGACATTATTAGTTAAACAGGTAAACTAGGAAGTATTGCATGATCGCTTTATGATATGCAGGAGGACAATCTCCTCAGTGTATTATGAACTTTTGCTGTCACATTCCAACCTGATTATTCACAACATGACTGCTCTATTACAGTACTTAGAGTAGGTATATGTCACAGAGTTTGATGAGACTTCCAAGTCTGTTTTAAAAATGTTCAGATATTAATATACACTACAATGTAGTTTACCATAAAATAGTTTGTCCAGCAGTACAACAACAAATGATATTTGCAGTTTTAAATCACATGTGCCCATGAATGGCACACAATACACTACCATGACCTCTATCCAAAATGACGTCACAGACATAAAATGGCCACCAATAGTGGGGGGACTTCAATATTTTCGAGTACAGACTAGGGCTGAACCGATTCTAGTATCATGCTGTTTTCATGAAGTATCGGAATCGGCCATTATATTGTTGCAGATACCGATTCTTATCACGTGTGAGAATAAAATAACATTTGTTTGTACTTGCTTATTTTACTAGCACAGTGGACGCCTAAAAGCATCAAGTGTAACACTAATAACTACCAGCAAAATTACTGATCTATGCTGAAACCTACATGTGAAAACGTTTTACTGAAAAAAGATCAATATACTCTAATAGAACAGTCAATAACTCTAATAGAGCAATCAGGTAGCTAGAAGTGATTAGAATATTTTGTGATTTTGTAAGCACCGTTATGATATTATCTACACTTCTCCAGAGGAATACTGGAATATCCACTGGTTTGCATTTCAGTGGCTTCCTTCTTTGTAAATCTTGATTGGCCATTTCATTATAAACATGAACCATACTGAAAACGCGTACAAGAATACCATGAAATGCACTATATAATAAATGTGTGAACTATGAAGGAGCTACTTTAAGGTACTTGGTATCGGTATTTGTACTTGCAGATACTTCCCAGCTGAGTATTTGGTATTTGAAGTATCGGTAAAAAATGGAATCGGTGCAGCCCTATATAGTACAGACGCCTATGGAGAAATTTTTTTGATCGGTCATATTTCAGCCGAGAAAAAAGATACGGAGCTACAGCCAACAGTTATGGTTATAAGACATTACAGTGAATCATTTAAGCGTCTTTTGGAAGATTTTGGTTGTAAATTTAGACTATAGTGTAAGTTCATCCTTATATTATTTATAACCATACCCGTTAGTTAGAGCTCCGTATCTTCTATTTTGGCTGAAATATGATCAATCAAAAATTTTTCTCCATAGGCACCTATATTCGAAAATATTAAAGTCTCCCACCATTGGCTATGTTTGTGACATCATTTTGGATAGAGGTCATTGTACCTTCACATGATTTGATGATACTTCAAACACATCTACACTCTTACCTGAAACTCATCAAAACACAACAGGTGAGCTTCTGATGATATATCAGTAGCCACTGGTGGAATAGGATCATAAGATTGTCTCCTTCCTCCACTTCTTGATTGGCTGATGGTTGCCTTGAACTTGTGTATCCCTTAATTGAGAATAGCAAAGAATAACTGATGAACTTGAACGTACCATATATGGTGGTACCCTACTCTACACAGTAACAAACTAAATAAATGTTGAAAAACTTTTACGGTTTTCCTTTTTAAAAGCATACCATATTTGTCCATATTAATAAACGCCAGATCCTGAATGAAGGGCAGGGGGTGCTACTGTACCTTAATATAAGGTCTTGTACGAGATTACAACTTACTACAGTACACCTAATGATTTGTCACAAGGATGACAACAGCAGCTACTACAAGGAGCAACAAGATGGTTCAGTCACCAGTGGCAGCGGATTGTAATAAACACAGCATCTATACTAGTTTTCTCATAATTGTTGTACTGTTCACAATTTTTTATCACGATTGTATGGAGGCTCTTCAAAGCCAAAGATTGTTGTTTGATAAATGTAACCCAATAATTAACCATCACATTCTCCAAAGGCCAATGATGATAAAGGGCACATACATAAGATGATATATTCCACAAAGGAAAATGAAAAACCTCTCTATCATTCACGTCACTTTTATCCACTCACTATCGTGTACATCCAACATGAAGGAGTTGAAATGAACTCTCTTCTTTTTATCCAGCTCCACAGTATCATAGAACAGGTCCATTAACATTGTCTTCCCAGAACCTGTACAAGATACAATAATGACACTTATACCTACAATATGTATACTATATGTATATACGTATATTATGGAGAAATTCAATTCTTTTGCATCAATATTATAAATGACAAGTAGTCACTCATCATGCTACTGGGAGCACTCACCTACATTTCCATGTACGTAGACACCTTTGACTTTTCTGTTAACATCACGTCTGAACAACTGAAATATAAGAGTATGAGTTACAAAATCAACTTCTACACACACACACACACACACACACACACACACACACACACACACACACACACACACACACACACACACACACACACACTACACACGCACGCACGCACGCACGCACGCACACACACACACCCACGCACGCACACACGCACACACACGCACTACACATACACGCACGCACGCACGCACGCACGCACACACACACACACACTACACATACACTACACACACACACACACACACACACCCTTCCAAACACAGATGGGGTAGGAGGCAGATAATCAGATAGCTGATGATGCAGATCATCTAACACATCCAACACAGTCATTTGATGAGGATCATCCTCAACATTACCATCATTGACTAGTTGTTGGTACTGATCTCTTGGGGTAGGTGACCTCATCATTAGTGAGCTTGATATACACCTGTATGACACTGTGGGAGGGAGGGATATGAACACATGTCCAACCCATCCACTACATACAACACTATTTCTGCTAGTAAAAGACCTACTGTAAGTATATACATTTATTATTTATTTATTAACCCTGAAATGGTTTTATACAACTGTACAAATGCCAGAGTGCAATATAAACACCAGGTCTCAAATGAATGGTTAGTGCAGTAACAATTCTGTGCAGTATCACAAGCCAAGAAGCAAAAGATTGTCACAGAGAAAATAGTTATGAAGTTGACTCCAATGTGTTTGTGACCGATAGTGTATAAGCACTGGCCTAGTTGCTGGTATAAAAGTGGAAATGAAATAATCACAAGACCACAATTGAAGGTACACTACACAGTAGGTACTACATATCTACATGTACGTAGAACATGGTACCACATAGTTTGTCACAACCGAATATAGACTCCCTGAGGTGCAACATCAGCACCGCCACTTCTGTCACAAATACATGAAGCGCTAACTATAGTAATACAGTACTGTTGAAGGAAATACCAACTGATTCACATTACGTATGCATGACATGTACACACTGCGACTGCTTTGTATTTGAGTATTGAAAATGAGTGTACCATGAACAAAATAATGCAACATATACGTATGTGTGTTTCGGAGAAATTTTAGCATGTAGAGAATGTATAACAGCAGGTACGTATCTCAAATTTTATAACAGTTATCCTATATCATACACTGGTACACTTCAAGAATAGTATTTCATACAGTTGAGACTATGGTAGAACACACAAACAGGGCTCATGCTCTTCTAACATTTACTAAAACAGAAGATTCTCCCTGGATCTATGACTTTTACTGTTCAGTTTTCTCTGCTGGAAGATAAGGCCACTTCAACTAAATCTTAAACTAAATCTTACTGGTTGAAGAGCGAACTGCATGTCATATGGCACATTTGATTGCTGTGGCAGCCGCACTTGTCAGTTGCAAGCTATATTTGGTGTTCCTTATAAGGTAGTACTCACAACCTTTCGTGGCTTTATTTCAAAGGTCGCTCAAGCCCAAGAAACATTAAAAGTGGTCTTAAGTACTAAAATATCACTGTTTGTAAATTTCTAAACTCTGTTTTTCTAATAATACTACATCAAGCATATTTTCTGATGTCGCATCCTCGGACACTTCTAAAATGCTCTATAACCTGATGCACCCATGTACAACCAAAGATAACAATCATGTAAGCTTTCAATGTTACTGCAACTAGGTATCACTAACACATCAAACACTATTCCATATGAATGTAGGCTTTATGCACCCTGCCAAATTTCTAAACAAAAAAAATCATGTAAGCCCTGTCTGAGTACTTTACTGCCCAGGCTACTTCCTTTCCTAAAGTCCAGGGATTACTATTTTAGGGTGGGGTACCTCACTGAACTTTCATATAAGTAGTAGTCACTATTTTATTAAACATGTAGGTATTAAAACATTCATTACCATGTAGGTACTTACCCTTCATTTTAACACGACCTCTCCCAAGCAAACTGGCAATATAATTCATTTTTACGCTATCTTGTACCCTCGAGCAGCGACATAAGACCCTCTGTAGTGGCGGTCGAGTTGGTTGCCAAGGAAAAGGCCCACAATCGTAAGTCACTTGATTTGAATTAGATTTCTTAAATTCTTTGTATTTCCGTTAAGCGGAACGGAAGTTTGAAATACACCAAATAAGATTGTCTTTCACGTGATGGCTGCCCCTGCTGCCCCCACTTGCTGTTTGCTCCATTCGCCACAACTACTGGAGATTAGCAACAGGAACCCGAAGTTTGTGGGCAGGGTAAGTGTGCCGCCAGTATTTTGTACTTTGTGTGTGTTTTTGATGTGTAAATGCATCAGTTTTGTTTTTATCAGTGTCTATTTCTCTAGTCCCTACTTGTTCAAGGGCTCATAGAGGCCTACAAACTCACTGAAGCGTTAAGGTAAGGTGGCTTTAGTCCCAGTATATTGTTATTCAATTATAAATATTTGTATTTGGTTGAATTATGCAAGGTATTTCTAGGATAATTGCACCTCAGGCAGCTAGCAAGGCAGATCTACACTCATTTCATGCTGCTTCGTATTTGGATTGCCTAGCAACAGCCAATGAATATGTTTCATCTGACGAAATAGCTGACGACTATTTGACAGAAGAATTAGAGCAACATGGAATTGGTATGTCATTGGTACATTGTATTCACATTACCTTTGCCAGTGTATTGTATGATGTAAGCCTAAATGTCAGGGAAATACTGTTTGGAATTTAACTCCTGCTGTCTGTATAAATGTAGCATCTCAAACAGCCCCGGCCATGACTGTTGTATTGGAGTATTTACCGTATAGCGCCAAATTTTCGTAGCGCAAAAATTTTGTAAAAGTTGAAAATATTCGCCAAACAAACTTTTCGTAATAAAATAATTCGTACTAGTAATAGCATGGGTAGCAGTGAAATTTGGGATAAATATCACGAGTGTTATATTGGAAATGGGGATAAATTTCACGAGGCGAAGCCGAGTGAAATTTACCATTTCCAATACAACAAGACTGGTATTTATCCCAAATTTCACTGCTACCCATGCTATTCCCAGTTAATACCATACTCGCTGCATATACGCATGCTGTGCATTAGCGTTGCCATGTACGCAATTTGTCACTATGTACTAAACACGCGTCGACACTAATTGGCACTACATTGTTAACATAAATTCTAGCCAATGAAATTGCAATTACAACTTTTTCACTGCTGTCAGTGAAATACGGGATAAATTTCACTGCTACTATTGAGACTTTTGTATGGGCAGTGAAACAGGTATGGTGTTAGTAAAAATATGCTGAGCTACACTAGCGGTTTATTTTCATAATTATAGCTAATTTAATTGAGATGCAGACGGACTTCTAACCAGCTGAGGTGCTAGTGATCGATAACGACAATGCCAGAAGTACAGTTTTCTTCCTGCGTGAAAAGATTCACGCAGTATACAAGGGTGGCGGATGGACGCCGATTCTAGAAGAAATGCTTCTTTGCCAGAGGAAGATAGGCAACACGCACGATCCATTTGCTGTAAAAGTAACAGAGAGTGGAAATATTGTTGGGCATTTGCCAAAAAAAGAAGCACAACGTGTTCGTTATTTCTGAGGAGAGGGGATGCTCCAATTAAATTTGAAAATACATGCGAAATACGTGGACAATTTCCGGTAACAGAGCGCGACAGCTACTGTACTTGCACTGAATAATGTCTATTTCCTCTACAAACCCTTACATTTGTGCTGGTTGTGGAAAAGACATGAGAAGCTCGCCGTAATCAGTGGCCAAATCAGAAATAACGTCATAGAATGTTGTTGATTGGTCACTAAGCGATCTGATTGGACACTCCAGTTTTTCGTAAGACTGGCACAGGTACTGAATGCGGCTGTCACCAGACCCTCGCGCTACGCGCGCAGGTCGGCTACGCCAGACTAGCTCACGTGTACCAGTGCATAGTTTTCAATAGCGGCCTTCTGTTTCCCATCGTACAGTATTTATTAGCACTTTACAGTGGTATCTCTAACAGCATCATCTCTTTCTTGAATCTTCACATTGATTCTTGAGGGTTTTCCAGCTCGACCTTTACTGGGGATATAGCGGTTGACAGTATTTCTCGGGATAATGGGCCATTTGGAGAAGGAAGTGCTACTTGCAAGGATTTCGAAGAGGCCTTGAAAAAGCGAACCGAATATTCGTAGGAAAAAATTCATAACTACACACTATTTACGAAAATTATGAAATTATTTTACTACGAAAGTTTGACTCCATACGGTACGTACTGTATACTGGTGTTGCCAAATGCCACATACAGTGTGTGTGTGTGTGTGTTCAATAGTGCACACATTAACTATTTATGTGTATTATTTCACTCCCACCAGCATATGATTGTCCACTATTCAAAGGAGTCTACGACTACTGCAGTTTAGTGGGTGGAGCTTCAATTACAGCTGCCAAATGTCTGCTCCAAAAAGAAGCCACAGTGGCTATCAACTGGTATGGAGGGTGGCACCATGCTGGAAGGTAAGCACAGACTGTTAGTATGGTAGTCACTGTGAAGTGAAGACAAAACCAGCCAACTTGAAATCCCGCACATGTCTTGTACAGGTGACATGCCCAGCACAATCACCTGTTTAATATTTACATCACCAAATATAGACAGGTAGTCTAATAAGCTTTGGCTTACCTATGTTGTAAAGTTTCATAATCTAATGACCAATTCATTATGGGATGCATGTCACACGAAGTGCACTGGAGCACAATGATCTACAGTGAGGGGCACTTGTTGCATGACACATGCACCTCATGTACATGTACAGTAACTATCATGTTACGGTATGCCAATTGCTTAGTACATTCATTGTCGAGGATGTAAAAAATTAGTAAGAAGTGTATCAAAACAGCAAACTATTGGGCCCTATAAATACAGTATACATACATGTGTAATGCATCACTAGAGCTCACATGACCCCATATCATCTACACAGGGATGAGGCTGGTGGTCACTGTTACTGTAATGATATAGTACTGGCCATACTCAAGTTAGAGGAGGGGTTCCAACGTATTCTGTATATTGACCTTGATCTTCATCATGGAGATGGTACGTATATATGTAACATGTTGTACATATGTGTGTATGTATTGTATGTACGTACATATACTGTACATACGTAACTGCGTATGTATATGGCATGATGTACAGCTAGATAAAATCATTTGCTCTAAAATTTCCTGCGAGCTTACCTCATGTAGCCTGACTTGTATTTTGTTTTGTACAGATCACTGTTTCCCATAACACTTCGTATTGTAGTAATGTAGTGATGAGTTTAGTGTACACCGTGTGCTTTTCCCCAATCATCACACATCTTGTGTGATCCTCAAAGAAGAGTTCAACCCCACACACATCAGTATCAATGCAATTCACGAAATGGCTAAACTACAGCTCTCAGAATCCTTATATCAACCACCCAACAAATTTGTGTGGCTTTCCTAGCAAACACTAAAATAATTATGTACACTTCGCGTGAATATGACAAAAGGACTCATGTCAATTTCAAATGCCAAACACATATACAGTAGCAATGCATCATAGGGCTATGATGCATAGCCGACTTCCCCTGGCTTTTGCCAGATATTGTAGTAATAGTTTTTCTATACTGCTCTTGTACATGTTGTGTAAATCTCTCTTTCTACAGCTGTGGAGAATGCATTTAGCTTCTCTCGTAATGTCATGACTGTGTCATTCCACAAGTATGAGGCTGGATTTTATCCTGGTGAGTGGGTGGGAGTAATATAGATACACCCTACTCTACACGCAGTGTACTCATGCACGCACGCACACACACACACACACACACACACACACACACACACACACACACACACACACACACACACACACACACACACACACACACACACACACACACACGCACACACACATGCATTACATAGAGGTATCATACAGTACCATGACCCCTCTACACAGTGATGTTATAATGACATCACTCTACGCTACAGGTACTGGTAGTGTGGACAAGGTTGGTGAGGGAAGAGGATCATTCTACAGTGTTAATGTTCCCCTCAATGACGGCATCCGTGATCAACCCTTCACTGAACTGTTTGCAAGGTATTTGCTAGTTTGCTACTCGGTTCATCACCAATATGGTACAGTAGTTAGTGGTTCATCATTATAGTGTTGTGTGATACGGAATATTTTGTGTGTTATCCTTTTTTCCAGTGGAAAGTGCTGGTTAGGGATTGGCTTTGCGATGTACTGTACAGCTACTCTTAATAAGTGGCTGTTACATGTTCCATGAATTTATCAATAAAAATAGTCCACAGATTGCTGTCTTGGATTTTAGAAAACCGATCCAAATCACGCAGTACGAAATCGTCGGCAATAAGCTTCTGTCATATCGAGCTAAGATAGCTGCCTTAACTGCACTATAATCTCCCACATCAGCTGGCGAAAAAGCTACATACGCCAGTTGAGTTTTACCGGTTAGTTGTGGAGTGAGGTGAATTGGCCATCGGTTTTCTGGGATCTCGTGAGCTTGCATGACGAGTTCAAAAGTCACCAAGTACGCTTCAATGTCATCCTTAGCTGAGAGGGGCACAAGCTTAACTTCTAATGAATTGCGGGGTGGTGGAGCTTTCTCCTTACTTGTTACCACGTCCATTAGGGCTTGCATGTGGTCCCGCATCTGTTGCATCTGTGCTGTAACTAGTTTCTCCCGTTGTTCCATTTCAGCTTGGTGGAGTTTTCTCTCAGTAACAATCTCTTCCTCGCGAGAAGCACGCTCTTCTACTAACATTCGAACCATGTCCTCTAGGGCTGTAGTGTTTGACATCTTGGCGGCGTTGCTTTGGCATACAGTCATGAAAGTAGCTAGCTGGGTAGCTAAAGAAACACTCCTGTCACCAAATGTCACAGCGGGACTAGCTCTGTCACGCTGGGCTTTACTCGTAAATAGTTCAATGAGCTTTGACTAAGTATTATTCATTGATTCAAAGTATTTATAGGTACAAAACTATGCACAAAATTCTATCCTATATTACAAAACATGCATGCAGAAAAACAAACAAAAATGCCTAACCTTACAGTACACAACAACAAAATCAAAATTCCTAAAGCAGCATTACAACACCTACAGAAATGTGCCTACTCTACAAGTTACACAACTGCAAAAATCACCATTACAAATAAAACAGTTCAATCTCTTACACAAGTCAAACGGTGTTAAAGAATATAACTTGCCAAGGAAAGTGAGCACGCATCTGAAATTTACACTCAATTTATTAACCTTCGCAGTACTTGTAGCTGCTTGTAGAGTTTCCCACCAAATAAGATAGAAAATCTGAGCAGTTGGACAAGCAAAGCAGTATCACGAGTGCTCACAAAGTTGTGGGAATTGAAGTCCAGACACAAGATTACAGGGAAGTGCTGGCTGATTAGTGGTTGATATGCAGCAAAAACCACACAGAAAATGTTTGTTCAACCATAGACACTATACTAACAACACGGGATTGGAAGCTCCGTTTTGTATGCCGGCACTTCTCAAAGTAATTAGTTTAGCATAGAAGAATATTTTGCTACGTCATATAGGTTTATGGCCAACAAGCCGATTTAGTGACTTATATGTTATATGGCTAAATATATCATTTTATTTTCTACTGACTTGCTATGATTTATACTAGTTGAGTAATATATAAGCACGGAGCTGTGTAGGCATTTAGCTAGGCTAAGCTAGCGAGTTTTAACATGCTGAAGAAAGCTATTGAGAGCATTACTAAGGACAGTAGTTTCCACCTTCTAGTAGAACCCGCTGCAAGTCTCTGTGAGCCACTTATAGATTGCTGGAAAAAATATGAGCAATTCAAATACTTCTTTGACTGCAAGCCTGTTTTGCTACCTCCAATAAGGAAATATCCTTTCAGACCAAGAAATCCGAATTGTGCAGGGAGTATACACTGTACCATTCAGTTTGAACTGCAGTAGGATTTCATGCTTTATGGGAGAAGTTCTTTGCTCAGGTTGGTATTGAAAATCCTGGACCCACATTTTATCAGGAAATAACAGATTTGCTGTAGTAATGATCAAAGAGTCATTTCCAGTTTGTCATGTGGATAGTGGACCTGTAGACCAGCCAATTACATACGAAGATGCCAACATAGTACAGTACGCTGTTAGGTATGTTTGCAGGAAGATGAAGGGGAAACTATAAAAGAAGACATCCCCAAACCAGCAAATGATAAACTGTATGAATCGGTTAACTGCATAAGCTATATTGTTGCAGGTATATATAGATAGATAATACTTAACACAAGATTTACCGGAGAGGTTTTTGAATTGCAACATCAGCGAGGAAGAGTGAACGACAACCCAAGTGTACAAGAGTTTTGCAAATATTCTGAAGCAATATGAGTAATCCAATCATCTATGGCAACTGTTAAGGGAAATTGTATAAGGATGTGAAATAGAAGACAATACAGATGTTCCAATTAAAAAGAGAAAATCATATATGGTTGCTTAAAAGCAGTTTGATTGTCCTGGCCTTCTGTGTAATTTCCCATTAAAAACTTGTTAATAGGGTCAACAAATCTGCAGTTGTCACAACTTCCTTCTTTTTGTGAACAACAATGCATGTGCTGCACTGCCTGCCAAATGCATGGGTATAATTCTAGAATACACAAGCAAAATCCATGACCCTACCTGTGCAGCTAGCTCATCTTTGAAAAAGTATTTAAGTATTTGTGCTCATACTTTAGCTTTCTTGCTAAAGAAGTACCAGGTGTCTCTAGTGTACTCCTTCCTTCAGTATACAGCTGAACAATGTGTGACCAGCTAATTGGCTTTTTGAACTGTAAAAAATAGCTAGCAATTAAGCATATTAGCTACATGGACATTATTCATGTACCCAAAGTTGTCTATACTTGCAAAACAATTTCTGATGGTTTCAGGAGATGAGGAGGGTCTGAAAAAAAAAAAGAACACACTTCTATTTTCTGTAGTATACAGGTTTTGACTTTGTACACTAATTCTTTGGATCTTGCAGGACCATGCTATTGGAATAGACGGCGATTTGCTGACAGGCAATCACAAGCACCTTGAATCCGATCCTCCTACTGCTTTCCAAGACACACGAAACATTCAATCTCCAGTTAAATTTGAACAGGAAAATCGGGCATGCAGGCCACTGTTAAGACTTCTGACCATTAGAACCAGCATTGTCTTTGCTAATGGTCATTAAAAGGTAGGAAGATGAGTGTCTATTTTTCTGAGGTTAGCAAAACCCACCAAAGTACCTAGCAGTACACAACTGCCTGACACTTTGTCATACACTAAACTCTCTGTAATGTGCATCTCATCCATGAGCACTATCACACACTTCTCAAATTCTGGACAAGTAGTGAGTTTTGCTGCTTCAATTAATTATAAGTCAACATCACTAGAAAGCCTAGGGGTAACATTAGCAACGTAGGTATAGTCACAAAGAGCTCGCTGCAATGGAAGGGCAATACAACCAGACTTTCTCAGGGTTTTATATCCACCACTGGAAAGATGGCAAAGATAAATGCACCACTTAATCATTGTTGGATTCCATCGCATAGCAGATGGTGGCTTTTAGCGAGCAGCTTTAAGCTGTTGGTCCCAAAACAAAGACGTTGAAATGAATTTGATAGAGACTTCTGCTGAATTTCCCCCACTCTGGCTTCTATTACAGCCAGCAAATCTTAATGAATTTGTACATTAACACTTTCTGCACAGCTGTCAGAAAATGTCTCTAGTTGTACAGTAACTGCAGCTACTGTAGTTCTTCTTTTGTCTTCCTAATGCAAACATGATAGTTTCAGATGGTGTTAAGCAGCAGTAATTTACATGGATGTCTGAAGTAGTTCTGTGTTCACTTGGTTGCAGCTTTTTGAACGACATAGCATTTAATTCACGGATTTTCTGTGGTCCTTACAAGGTGAACAACGCACATCATCTGCTGGTACTAGTTTATGATCTGGATTACCTTGGCAGATACTCATTTTGGCAAGGTGTTACAAAAGGTAGTTAACACAAGATGAATTGTTTACTAATGCTAGTGTCTCTGTTGCTGGTATATTATGCCGAGAAAGCTCCACACCATACACAAACAAGCTCCATGTCAAGTCTTGGTTAATAGCCACACTGAATTGAGTCAGTGGTACACACCACTCCTCATTCGCAGTTTTGAAAACACCAGTTTGACTCTGTATTCTCATCTTGTAGTATGGCAGTCCATCTTAGAGATGTGCAGGCAGATACCTTGAGACACTCCACCAACTGTCTCAATTCTATGTTTTCAGTGCTTGATGTTATTGGTGGTCACAGTGGTAAAAGCACTGAGTGGCAGTGAAACAACAAAAGGGCTTCAGTTCTCTGTTTCTTGGGTGCCTTGAGATGGTCTTCATTCTTTCTGTGTCTTTCTACAGCTGTAGTTTAAACTTTCTGTGAAAGTATAGCTAGAGTGTATGCAATAAAGGTGCAAAGTGCCTAGCTCTATAAGTTAATAAAACAGAAGCTAAGATTATATATTTGTAACTATTATACTAAGCCACTCTACTATCTTTAAGCTTCAATATAATTACAGCAGTTGCAAGAAAGATGCTGAGAACTACACAAAATTTACCTACAGTACTTCGTACTTCTAGCTAATATGTTTAGCTGCACAACGTATAGCTCAAACAACTCGAAATTGCCTTCACTTTAAATATCTTTCACACTATCTTTCACCGTACTGTAGGTCGTTAAAGACAGAGTATGGTGTACAAAATATACTGTGTGCAGTGTTGTGTTGTAAGATAAGTTAGGACAAATTGTATAGAGAAATGCACTCATATTTTGCCATGTATATGTACCTTTGTTCTTAATAACTTTTAGCGAAGTTTATGTCCATATAACCAGACCTTTACACTCGTTTCTAACCCTTTACCAACTTGAAGGCATAGCTAAGTAAGTGTGTGCAAAACTACAAGAAGTGTGTAAGCAGAATGTACACGTAATATTAATCTAATCCAAAACAGCCAAGCTGTAAAAACAGTGTGCGGCCCTCAGAAAGGCTATGGTGAAAAAAGATGTGAAATCCAAGGTGGCGGCCAAGAAATGGCTGTGATGGTAGGTTAATGGTAAAAATTTTAATAATGACAATTCAGGTAAATTTTGTGAAGCGGCACAAAAATTCACCTGAATTGTCGTTATTAAAATTTTTACCATTAACCTACCATCACAGCCATTTCTTGGCCGCCACCTTGGATTTCACATCTTTTTTCACCATAGCCTTTCTGAGGGCCGCACACTGTTTTTACAGCTTGGCTGTTTTGGATTAGATTTCATTTCTTTTTGTATTTGTATACCCCAAAGCCGGCCTATGGCCAGCTTTGGGACTTTTTTAACCTATGTTTTTTTTCTTTACTACAGGAAGAAGAAAAGATGAAGTAGATGTACTTTAAATATTTTATCAGTAAATGTACAAATTATATATATAATACATATGGGACCGGATTTGCGAAAAGGGGCCTTCCATACACATCCAATTTGCCAACTTTGACAATTGATAACTTCAGAATGGAAAGAGCTATTGCCTTGAAATTTGGGCAGTGGTGATTTCTTTGCAGCTGAACTCTCCACATGATGATTTCTTTGTAGCTGAACTCTCTACAAGATAATTTCTTCTAGCTGATCTCTCTACAGGGAGATTTGTTTGTAGCTGAACTATCTACAAGGTAACTTCTTCTAGCTGATCTCTCTACAGGGTGATTTGTTCGTAGCTGAATTCTGTACAGGTGATTTGTTTGCAGCTGAGCTCTTTACAAAATGGTTTCTTTGTAGCTGAACTCTCTACAAAGTAACTTCTTCTAACTGATCTTTCTACAGCGTGATTTGTTTGTAGCTGAACTATCTACAATGTAATTTCTTCTAGCTGATCTCTCTACAGGGTGATTTGTTTGTAGCTGAATTCTGTACAGGTGATTTGTTTGCAGCTGAGCTCTTTACAGAATGGTTTCTTTGTAGCTGAACTCTCTACAAAGTAACTTCTTCTAACTGATCTTTCTACAGCGTGATTTGTTTGTAGCTGAACTATCTACAATGTAATTTCTTCTAGCTGATCTCTCTACAGGGTGATTTGTTTGTAGCTGAATTCTGTACAGGTGATTTGTTTGCAGCTGAGCTCTTTACAGAATGGTTTCTTTGTAGCTGAACTCTCTACAAAGTAACTTCTTCTAACTGATCTTTCTACAGCGTGATTTGTTTGTAGCTGAACTATCTACAAGGTAATTTCTTCTAGCTGATCTCTCTACAGGGTGATTTGTTTGTAGCTGAATTCTGTACAGGTGATTTGTTTGCAGCTGAGCTCTTTACAGAATGGTTTCTTTGTAGCTGAACTCTCTAAAAGGTAACTTCTTCTAACTGATCTCTCTATACAGGGCAATTTGTTTGTGGCAGAATTTTCTACAGGGTGATTTCTTTGCAGCTGAACTCTCTACATGGTGGTTTCTTTGTAGCTGAACTCTCTACAAGGTAACTTCTTCTAGCTGATCTCTCTACAGGGTGATTTGTTTGTAGCTGAACGATCTACAAGGTAACTTCTTCTAGCTGATCTCTCTACAGGGTGGTTTCTTTGTAGCTGAACTCTCTACAAGGTAACTTTTCTAGCTGATGTCTCTACAAGGTGGCTAGTTTGTAGCTGAACTCTCTACATGGTGGTTTCTTTGTAACTGAACTTTCTACAAGGTGACTTCTTCTAGCTGATTTTTCAATAGGGTGATTTGTTTGTAGCTTCACTCTCTACAAGGTAACTTCTTCTAGCTGATCTCTCTACAGGGAGATTTGTTTGTAGCTGAACTCTCTACAGGTGATTTGTTTGAAGCTGAACTTTCTAAATGATGGTTTCTTTGTAGCTGAACTCTCTACAAGTTAACTTCTTCTAGCTGATCTCTCTACAGGGTGATTTGTTTGTAGCTGAATTCTGTACAGGTGATTTGTTTGCAGCTGAGCTCTTTACAGAATGGTTTCTTTGTAGCTGAACTCTCTACAAGGTAACTTTTCTAGCTGATGTCTCTACAAGGTGGCTAGTTTGTAGCTGAACTCTCTACATGGTGGTTTCTTTGTAACTGAACTTTCTACAAGGTGACTTCTTCTAGCTGATTTTTCAATAGGGTGATTTGTTTGTAGCTTCACTCTCTACAAGGTAACTTCTTCTAGCTGATCTCTCTACAGGGAGATTTGTTTGTAGCTGAACTCTCTACAGGTGATTTGTTTGAAGCTGAACTTTCTAAATGATAGTTTCTTTGTAGCTGAACTCTCTACAAGTTAACTTCTTCTAGCTGATCTCTCATACAGGGTGATTTGTTTGCAGCTGAGCTCTTTACAGAATGGTTTCTTTGTAACTGAACTTTCTACAAGGTGACCTCTACAAGCTGATTTTTCAATAGGGTGATTTGTTTGTAGCTTCACTCTCTACAAGGTAATTTCTTCTAGCTGATCTCTCTACAGGGTGATTTGTTTGTAGCTGAATTCTGTACAGGTGATTTGTTTGCAGCTGAGCTCTTTACAGAATGGTTTCTTTGTAGCTGAACTCTCTAAAAGGTAACTTCTTCTAACTGATCTCTCTATACAGGGCAATTTGTTTGTGGCAGAATTTTCTACAGGGTGATTTCTTTGCAGCTGAACTCTCTACATGGTGGTTTCTTTGTAGCTGAACTCTCTACAAGGTAACTTCTTCTAGCTGATCTCTCTACAGGGTGATTTGTTTGTAGCTGAACGATCTACAAGGTAACTTCTTCTAGCTGATCTCTCTACAGGGTGGTTTCTTTGTAGCTGAACTCTCTAAAAGGTAACTTCATCTAACTGATCTTTCTACAGGGCAATTTGTTTGTGGCTGTATTTTCTACAGGGTGATTTGTTTGCAGCTGAACTCTCTACATGGTGGTTTCTTTGTAGCTGAACTCTCTACAAAGTAATTTCTTCTAGTTGATCTCTCTACAGGGTGATTTGTTTGTAGCTGAATTCTGTACAGGTGATTTGTTTGCAGCTGAGCTGTTTACAGAATGGTTTCTTTGTAGCTGAACTCTCTACAAGGTAACTTCTTCTAACTGATCTTTCTACAGGGCAATTTGTTCGTGGCAGAATTTTATACAGGGTGATTTCTTTGCAGCTGAACTCTCTACATGGTGGTTTCTTTGTAGCTGAACTCTCTACAAGGTAACTTCTTCTAGCTGATCTCTATACAGGGTGATTTGTTTGTAGCTGAACTCTCTACAAGTTAACTTCTTCTAGCTGATCTCTCTACATGGTGATTTGTTTGTAGCTGAATTCTATATAGGTGATTTGTTTGCAGCTGAGCTCTTTAAATAATGGTTTCTTTGTAGCTGAACTCTCTCAAGGTAACTTCTTCTAGCTGATGTCTTTACAGGGTCACTAGTTTGTAGCTGAATTCTCTACATGGTGGTTTCTTTGTAACTGAACTCTCTACAAGGTAACTTTTTCTAGCTCATCTTTCTACAGGGTGATTTATTTGTAGCTGAATTCTTTACAGGTGATTTGTTTGCAGCTGAGCTCTTTAAAGAATGGTTTCTTTGTAGCTGAACTATCTACAAGGTAACTTCTTCTAGCTGAAGTCTCTACAAGGTCACTGGTTTGTAGCTGAGCTCTCTACATGGTGGTTTTTTTGTAACTGAACTCTCTACAAGGTGACCTCTTCTAGCTGATCTTTCTACAGGGTGATTTGTTTGAAGCTGAACTCTCTACAAGGTAACTTCTTCTAGCTGATCTCTCTACAGGGAGATTTGTTTGTAGCTGAACTCTCTACATGATGGTTTCTTTGTAGCTGAACTCTCTACAAGATAACTTCTAGCTAATCTCTCTACAGGGAGATTTGTTTGTAGCTGATCTTTCTACAGGGTGATTTGTTTGAAGCTGAACTCTCTACAAGGTAACTTCTTCTAGCTGATCTCTCTACAGGGAGATTTGTTTGTAGCTGAACTCTCTACATGATGGTTTCTTTGTAGCTGAACTATCAACAAGGTAACTTCTTCTAGCTGATCTCTCTACAGGGTGATTTGTTTGTAGCTGAGCTCTTTACAGAATGGTTTCTATGTAGCTGAACTCTTTACAAGGTAACTTCTTCTAGCTGATGTCTCTACAGGGTCACTAGTTTGTAAATGAATTCTCTACATGGTGGTTTCTTTGTAACTGAACTCTCTACGAGGTAACTTCTTCTAGCTGATCTTTCTATAGGGTGACTTGTTTGTAAACGAATTCTCTACATGGTGGTTTCTTTGTATCTGAACTCTCTACATTGTGGTTTCTTTGTAGCTGAACTCTACAAGGTGATTTCTTCTAGCTGAATTATCTCTTTCTATAGTTGCATGAATTCCCTACAAGGTAACTTCTTCTAGCTGATCTCTCTACAGGGTGAATTGTTTGTGGCTGATCTCTCTACAGGGTGGCTTGTTTGTAGCTGATCTCTATACAGGTTACTTGTTTCTAGCTGATCTCTTGAATTCTCTTCGGGTGACTGCTCTATTAGGATGACTGCTCTATTAGGATGACTGCTCTATTAGAGTATCTCGATCTCACACTTGCTACACTAAGTTGGATTTCGTGTTATAACTCCGTGGTTTTAAGTCTGATTCTTCTACACCATTGAAGAGCCTTTCTAAGATGATAACTCCATCTGTACAGCGATTTTCAAAGCATTACCCCAAGCGGTTTACCTGGTAGGCGTGGCAAGCAGTCGTTTTTTATTAGCTAATCTCGATTGCGTAATTGTTACACACTGTTGGTTTTTTCGTTGTATCTTCCTGGTTTTTAGCTCGATTTCTTTCAAACCACAAAAGGTTTGAGGTTCAATAGTTAACCTATTCACCCACCGATTTTCAGCTTCTTCCCATACGCGGTTTACCCTGTAGGCGTGACAACATATTGGTGTTAATTTTCGTGAATAATCGCTCATAACTCTTTGCCTGTTTATCGTATTCCAGCCAAAGTTGGTACCGAGATGCGCCTTTATATCCCCCTTCTGTGTGCCAAATTTCAAGGCAATCGGATATGGCGTGCGAGTTTTATAGCAGTTTTTGTAAGTGTGCGACAAGAAAAAGAAAAATAAGAAGAAGAAGAAGAAGAAGAAGAAGAAGAAAAAAAAAACGAAGAAACTGAGCCAATTTTTGAAGTCGCATATCTCGGGAACGCGCGAAGCGATTTCGCTCAAATTTGGAATGTGGAGTGCTGCAGTTGGGGGGCATGTCCACAGCAAAAATCGTCTTGTTTCATCAAGGAAGCACAGAGCTACGGAGGTGCGAAAATTGCGTTTTCTTTCTTCCTGTCAATATACTCACGGGTGTTACGCGCCGGCTTCTTGGGCCGCACGACACACTACCGTGTGTCTTGATACTCTACACATTTGCACCACAGCCATGCCTCTGGTTTGAACAGGCTGCTTTTCACAAGTGGATTTCTAGAGACGTGTGCCAGCCACTGGGAATGCTCTGGAACCTTGTAATGTCACTGGCAAGCTGAAACACAAGACTAGAGACATGAACAGCTGTCCAGATACTTTCTGCATACATTTCTGTGTTTTTCAGTGGCACAGGTGGTCTTGAGAGCCCAATATTAAGGCTGGAAGCACCATATTACCCGCTCGGCTATTTTCTGTTCATATATCAATTACCCACCCACCACCACCCATGGTGATGTGCTTGTGTTACAGATATCGTCATGAAAAAAGGTGCTCAAAATCATGCTTATACCAACAGCTTGCTTTCTATGGATTGAATTGTAATAAACACTATGGTTGGCTGTATTCACGGTGAAAATTTAAAACTCGTAGCCTTTGTCTTTCCCAAGATTGAAATGTTTAAAATCGCATATCTCACAATCTATTGATGTGCGTAGATCGACGGTTTTCCCAAATTAGGTCACATAATGTTTACGTTAAACTCAATTACCATTCCATGTATGTGCGTTACTATAAGTATTCATCTATTTGCTAGGGTGATGGCAGAGATTAAGGACAAGTTTGAACCTGAGGTGGTTGTTGTACAGTGTGGTGCTGATGGTCTCCATGGTGACCCGATGCAGTCATTCAACCTCACGATACAAGGACTAGGAAATTGTGTAGCCTTCATCTTGAACTGGCAACTACCTACATTGTTACTTGGAGGAGGTGAATCAACTGTATATAATTAACACATATTCAATTGGTTTTAAGTAATAGAGTGTGCATAACATTTAAAGGTACTCTTTGCAATTGACACCATAACAGAGAGTCTTACTTCCTGTCAGCTTTAATAATAACATTGGCTTGTAGCAACTGTGAATTTTTTTTCTAGTTTTTGTATATGGTGTAGGTGTTCTATTACCTGTCTGTGCTTACATTCACTGTATGTTTAGATGTGCTTACCACTGTTTGTTTTCTTCCACATTTTTTTCTGTCCAGTAGCATTGAGCATTTGCCATTTTACTATGTATACATGTAGTTTACTAGTCCACACCCCCTTATAGGTGGCTACAATTTCCCAAACACTGCACGTTGTTGGGCCTACTTGACCAGTATTGCTGTGAAGAGGATGTTACCCAATGATATCCCGGAACATCAGGTGTGTCATTGTGCATTCTATTAGAGCAGTTTATTGTTTATTAGTGTACATGAGTGTTGTTGCTGAGCTATACGTGCAGTTACCATAGTTGTACTATAGTGATTGTATTTTAATAGCCACTGTCTCTACTGGACCTAAAATATTGTCTTATTAATGAGGCCTTTCATAATCTACATGTACGTTTAGGACCCATGTAGTTAACATTGTCATTATTGCTAATGAGGTTATGAGGTACACCTAAGGTGTACTTGAGACTTACTAGACATGTTATACCACATAGTATCATAGCACTACATTTAAGTGACTGTTCTATTAGAGTATTTCAGCACTAGTGTAAAGTACAGTGTGTTCTTAATTGTACACACTTATTGATTTTAAAACTCTAGTTTGAGGATCAACTGTTGTGTGTATATTATTTCTGTCCAGTGGTTTAGTCAGTATGGACCGGACTACACACTACACTGTCCCCCTGGTAACAAGCCAGACAAGAATAATGTGAAGTACATGGCTGAACTGGTGAACACCATATCAGGTCAGCTGTGTAATAGTGTATAGGGCTCTATATCACACACGTACACATACTCAAACATTGTACACTACACATTACAAGCAGGCAGGGGCTCACATGTACATACACAGTTGTACTTGTGCTACTCTAATAAATATGCTGCTACTGTTGCTTCATGGATAACTGTCAATACAGTGGATAGTCAGTTGTCCACACTAAAGGGAGTGTTGATTAGAGTACCAATTACAGTTTAATTTTTTTGTCAACAGGTGTATGCTCTATTAGAGTAACTGAATATAGAGGTCAGCGTATACGTAAATGAGTGGCTCTTTGATTTTTATGTGTTTTTCAGTTATACAAATCTCCTCGTTTGGATCTGTTATAGTCTCACATGGCATAGACCATATTTTTAGGCACAGGGGCTTATTTGCTATCAGTATAAGCACCAACACCTAAACAATTTGGTCTGGCACATTTCTTGTACTGATAGATATCCCAAAAAAAAAAAAAACTTGGAATAATTGTGTACATTTTTTATGTGCAAGTAGAGATGGCAACCAAGGCTTTTAACAAATCTACGTTAGAATTTGGGGTTAGAAACCTATGCCTAAATAGTACAAACCTCCTGGTCATACAGCCTTACTGAAATGTCTGCTACAAGGTGTTGCTTGGAAACACAGTGAGTTACACTAGTACTTGTATGACTTTTCAGAGCAACTTTGGCACCAGAAATGTGCTAGAATAATTGCACTTATAGTGAAAGTGATAATCCTTTATGACTTGTGACTAAAAACCGTATGGTCTGTGCCATTTACACAAGACCACATACAGTAAAATCTTAGTGATTAAAAAATCTAACTCTTTAGTGGTGTAGTGTCAGGTTACAAAGTTGAGTTGGCTCACTTGTCAGTTGGACAGTACGGCTGATGCTGTACGTATATTTTACCACTACAGAGATTATTGCAGGCCAAAATCAGCTACTAGGACCAACTGTTGACAAACCAAAGTGTGTAAGAACTGTAATTGATGGGGACACACACACACACACGCGCCTACCATATTGCATGCAGATAGATTTTTGGATTAGGAGTTGTTTGATCAAACTGTACTGCATAATATTTTTACAGGCAACTTGTCGCATCTGTCAGAGTGGTTACTAAGGACAGAACGGCTCCAGGAATTGACAAGCGTTAACAAAGTGATTTCCACATTGAGTGCAAAGTGTGATATATACAAGAAATGAACATATTACCCCATCAATATTAATCCTAATGGACTATTACAATATACAAAAGAAATTATTCACATATATACAGATGTTATGTAAAATGTATTAAAATAGAATGGATGTTTTTTTTTTTTAAATGAATATTATATACTGTACAACAGATACTGTACATATGACTCAGTGACTAGTTAATTCTCATCACCAGCTGGCATGTTCCGTTTACAGTAGTCCTAGAAGGCACATAAAGGTGAAACAATGTAGTGACTACATAGTTTAGCTGAAAATAAAAACTACCTACTATTGTAGTTGTGATAGTACATCAATGAATGCATACAGTGTAGTAACACAGGTACTGTACTAGGAATTAGGGATCGATCATAGGCATAAAAAGTAGTGAAACAAGGGAGGTTGCCTACACTTGCAGATACATACGTCATTTACTCCCTAACTTTTCCTTGTACCTGTTTACTTTTTTTTGTTACACAATTATGACTGGTGAACCCCACATTAGAAAAAATGGCAAATTGTAATGTTTTAGCTTGAACATGCGCCCCAAAATTGAATCGCTTAAAAGTGTAGCAGCCACTTACACTATGTTTAAGCTATGCATTACAAATGGAAGAATATTACATGAAGAGCCTCTGCAATCAATCCAGCTATTATGAACAATTTCCATTACAAATGTAGGGAAGCCATCATACACTACTGCAAATTGACAGTCAAGAAGAAACGGGACACAAAAGGACAAATGTAAGTCCATGATGCCTACATTGTATGTACTGCATATTATGCCAAAAGCACCCATTGGGCTGAAGCTACATCTAACAGTGAAAATAAATCACACCCGTAGCCTTAGCCATCATCAAGTTATGCTTGTCTGAAATCAGCAGGCAGTTAGTCAGTCAGTCAGTAGAAAATAGTGTTTAATAAGTACAACCAAGAGTTAACCTCTCCAGTATTATTAACTCTTAGTACAACACTCTGAGGTTAATACAGCACTCAGCTTCGCCTCATGCTGTACTAGCCTCTTGACACATCCTAGCTTTCATGCTGTATTTTCCATACGTACTGGTGATACTGCTTAAACTACAGGGTATAGTGTAAACTACTATCGTGCTGTGTGATTAAAGAAAAGTTGAACACACACCATAATAGTGGTAAGTATGTTCTGTAGCAAAGAGAGGAGTGTCCCTTCAAAAGGTGCATATGGGAATTGTTTTAATGGGTTTCTGTAGTGTGGAAATACTGTATTTTTTCACCACATTTCTTCTTTCTATACATGGTTAGTTCAGTACCTCTAAGAAGATCTTGGCCAGATTAGATATTCTAGTATTGGTAGACTTGACAAGTTGTTTCATCCGATTCTGAATATATCCAGCTGTAATGGCTGTAATAATAGTGAGAAAAGTAGCTATGGACGTAACTAAAACATGAAGGATAATTACACACAATGAAGACATACGTACTATAGAACTCAGGTCGCCTTTTGTTAAGGCTTTGCTGACAAGTGGGTGTGTGCATTAAGTGGGTGCATGAATATATATGGATATTGCACTGAATAAATTTATAGTTAACTGTTAAAATCTTTCTATATATCCTGTAACTACACACATGCTCAAAGTGGAATGTACAATACACACACAATTCTACCCACTCACCCAGCCTGGTTTCCGGGGTGATCAGATACATCAGTGTAGTAATGGCTGACATGACTGTACAGTCATTAGTACTAGTGGAGTGGAGATGCACGATAACGGTATTATCATTAATATTGAAATAACTAAACATGCAATAGACTGTACTGCATCCTAGTGGGGCACTGCACCGGTGCTGCGCACACACATGTACGCACGCATCCCCCCCCCCCCACACACACACACACACACAAGGCTTGGGGTCAAATACTTTGAAAAGTATTTAAATACAAATACTCTGAAAGTATGAAATACAAAATACAAATACTTATACCCAGGATGTATTTCAAATACAAATACTTCTAAATTACTTTTGTACTTTGATCTGAACTACACGTTACACAACCACCCAATAGTACACACAGCTGTTTTAATATTGTTCTAATACACAAGTGTATGGTAAAAGCAACTGACCACTCATAATAGCTTAGTAACTGGCTAGCTACTTAACTTATTGAATACATATCTTATAAACATATATTCTTCAAATTGTTTGTCAGTTAAATGGCATCGATCAGGGCAAAAGACTTTACTTACTATGCTAAACAGTCTTTCTACGGGTGCTGAGGATGCAGGTATGCAGAGAAATCTAGCTACAAGCCATTTTGGCTAAAGGTGGAAATTTTGTTTGATTTACTTTCCAAAACACAAGTGGATCTTCTCCTTGCGGTATGCAGGGTGAAAGTAAGTACTCCTCAACAATTGTGTTTAAATCCTTGGAAATATCAGCAGTTGCAAAGTCAGACTCATTTATTAAATCACTGACAAAAGGTTTTTAGTTTCTTGACGCCAGATTCTTCCTCTATTTGTTCAGAAATTTCAGCAGCAAAGTATTTGAAGTATTTGCAGAAAGTATTTTAAGTTTTTACACAAAGTATTTAAGTACAAATACAAATACATGTTGTTTCAAAACTTCAAAATACAAATACTCAAAAATAGTATTTAAATACAGCTAAATACAAATACTCATGTATTTGACCCCAAGCCTAACACACACACGCACACACAACACTACAAACCTCTCCAAACACTTCACAGTATATTGTATCCCATCATTCTCAATGATGTAAGCTTTGTTCAACTTGTCTGTGTAATGACATGTTAATCAAGTGACAATGAGCCCCACCCACCTAAGCAGCAGTTGCAAATCCCACCAATGGCAAACTGTATCATTGTGTCATTGTACTCTTTGTCTTCCTTGTCTTGGTCTTCCTCAGCCAACACATCAAGAAACAAGTCAATCACATTCAACGTGCGGAAGAACTGATAGTTGATCGGATCATAGCCAAAGTTGGCCAAGTTAGCAATGATCTGAAGTTTGTGTTCTAAAAATATCACCATAGACAGATAAACACCATGAGATTTATTATCAGCCAGCACTGGTACCCGCCCTATGTTATGCACTCATATAGAGTGATAAATTATAACTGGTACCTGCATATTCCCTACATGCTTAACAAAGCTAAATAACTGTTTTTACAGTAATGAGTAGTAGCTTGCTTTACTACCAACTTTTATAGCTTATAGGAAGGTGACGACGATATAGGTACAGCTGTAGGTTAGCATGTGTACTGTATATAGCCCAATATTGTTTAAGTGCTATTCATACACTCTAGTAGAAAGTTTAATACTTAGCATTGTAGGGCAATTAGTTCTACACACAGGGCACCATCTATCACTCTACTTGATTGCACAACATACTGAAGTGATTTGTGCTTAAAATCCATAAATGTAGATTGCTTTACTGCAGACTTTAGATTATACGAAGCTGCAGGTTGTAGGGTAGTATAGGGAGTATAAGTGTACGATTGTTTTTAGTACATGTACCCAGCTAACATTGTTTCAGAGAGAATATAAAGGTATAGCAAGAAAAGTTGCACTTGTGGTGCGAAAAAATGACATGAAAAGGTAGAAGTAAAAATGCTGCACCAAAAAAGGTTCTGAATAAAAGAAAAAGTATACACATGAACATAAATGTTATAGTTTTAAGGCAAAACAGATTGGAATGAGACCCAGTCCACCATCACACAATCAGACAAATTAGAGAGCACTTGCTCCACCCATACAGCTATACAACACACTTAGTTTTCATGCTAGTAAAACTAGGTGCTTACTTGTGGTTCACCATGCAGTTTACACACAGAATTCCAGCAATTTTTGCTCTACACCATTCAACGTGCTGCAAAACGATGAATGATGGCCATTAGAAGCTCAACTTCAGTCCCAGATGATCGACGCCTCATTTGGCACAAAAAAAGGTGCTCCGGTGCATGCAACGGTTGACGAGACAAACATCTAACATCACAAAGAATATAAACAGACAGACAGCTTAATTAGTGAAGTCCACTAGGGGTAACACGTTAAAATGCAATCATAAATTCAGTCTAGCTTTTAAAAGTGTCAAGGTCAATTGTGTCAATGATATCAATTCTTAATTGTTCCGTTCTAGGTAGAAAAAGAATATTAATTTTGTACTTGACAATCTGGATTGTAGCTCTGCAAGTTTAAGGAGAATTTAGACACAAGTATATGACACAGGAGACGCTTAGGCAGTGCAAGTTAGTTTCTCACAATCTTGAATAATAAGAAGTATAGCAGCATGCAGGTATTCTTCTACTTCATTAACTTGGCCATTAAAGTTAACTCAGCATGTCTATAACATTGCGTTGCTAGAACAAATCTTGCAGCTCGATGTTTACACTTAATATGCTTTTGTATGTCCACAGCACACAAGTATTGTACTCACCCTTGTCACTAGTGTCTTGATATTCAGTGACTATCGCCTGTAGATATTTCAATCTTCCCGTTCCATGAGGTCCTGTGCGTCTCTTCAGTGACTCCTCGCTACTGAACATATGATAGATGAGCACTAATTAGAATATAACTCTAATTAAATTCCACCATTTCGTCAGCGTTAAAAGCGCACCTGTCATGGACACTTTTAAAAAGACCGTTGGACTAACTGATGAGGAAGATGACGACAAAAAAGGAATTCTATCAAGCGTAAGAACCATCTATATCGCTCTCAAATAAAATATTAGTCTCTTTGTACCCCGTATGTTTTTGTATAGCCTTCGCATATCATGTATTTTGGTTGGGCTATGAATGCACATAACTTGAAATGTGTGTTGGTGTAGCTATACCATATGCCAGTAGAGAAGTGCATAGCTCCAGTACACTGAATTCCTTACAGGAAGTGGCTGAATTTCCCCTGGTGCTTGATGTTATGCATTCAATAAGCTATCACTATGTAGTATGCAGTGTTAGGATGAGAAATGCCTGGCTATTTAATATTTACGCACAAGACTAATTCACAACTATACAAATATAATAGCTTCACGGTTGTCTACAGCAGCAACCTTATGAATAACTACCAATTACATGCTAGAGAAAATTTATGTCTGTATTGGAACCTCCTAACATAAATTGTGGACAACCTCTTTAAATATAATGCCTTGGTCAGGTGTAGTAGTAATAATTTTATACTCACCTCAACTAACATTACCTCTTACAGAGGACAAAAATAAATTTCCCAACGTAGTCCATCCTAGAGAGAGATTCCACTGTATTGCTACCATTGGTCCAACAGTATCCATATGGTGTCACTAACTAGGTTATACTTATTACACTGTAGTTTGGGGATGACTTCAAGAGGGTGACCAAGATGAGCTGGACTAACAGGCTGATTGGGTTTGGAATATGTTCAGGATTAGCAGCTCTGTTTATTGTACTAGTAAGTTATTATGTTGTGGTATCAAAACAACCTGTATGTACATGTTTGGGGTATATGTACAATACGTAACTAATTGCAAAACAAAACTGTTTCTTTTTTCCCATTTATTTGTGATCAGCATTTTCTTGTGCTGTATGTATTAAAGAGCTTGACATTAATACACCTATACTTATCTATCCTTTAAAAGTACCGAATAAATTAGGGAATGTATGTATGTGCCATATTAGATTGTGATACTTAGGTCTATCATGTGCTCCTTCACAGGGATGTATTCTAGCCTTCTTCAACAAGGCAGTGTTTGCAGTGTTGTTCACAAGTGGTATGATCCTTGCAGTTGCTGGGACCTTCTTCCTTGCAGACCCAATAAAACAAGTGAAGAACATCGTTCAACCACAGAGAATCATTGCAGTGATAGCATTAACGGTGAGTGGTATACTATTGAATCAGGACACCTAAAGAAATGTGTGTACATCCTAAGATAGTGAGATATGTTCTTGCTTAGCAGTGAGGTGTCCTGGTTTCAGGGGTCTAAAGATGTGCGCATTTCTGATGCTAAAGGGACCATAGACAAGTGTCATAATTATCAGACATTCCAAAGCGTCCTTTTATGTGACTACACAGAAAGTCATGGTTCCATAGACAAATAGTTGTTCATGGTCTTAATATACTCAATGGTGGTGTACTGTATAGTACAGCTATTTAAGATGGTGACTATTCACTAATACTAAATGGCGTCAATGGCTCACAATAACTGTATGTGTATATACAATTTGAATATTTAAATTATACAGTGATGTTGATTGTCTTTGAGAAATGAAAATGTTGGCCTTATAGATACAGGTGTAATATTATTAATGATTACTATAGGATGTGCCAATTTTATTCATAAGAACACAGGTTTTGCATTCTTATACAGATCCAAATTTAGTAGGGCAACCTGTGGGACCAAGAAATACGTTTTTAAAAGGTGGTCTTTTACTGAGGCCTTGATAATTATGTTTGGGACCTATTTGACATTAATTTTACTGCTTTGTTCTGTAGTTGGCATTTGTGTTGACATTCTGTGCAGTATTTTGGGTAAGTATATTCTGATATGATGCTTAATTTCTGCTAGTAATAAGTAATGTGTGTTGAGCATTGGCATAATTTTCATTTCTCATAGTGGGACTTGGCTGGTTTGGCATTCTTGTTTGCTGCAATACAAGTTATTTGTTTCATCTGGTAAGTGTGCGTGTAGTGTGTGGGTCTGTGCATAGTGTAATCTAGTGTACCGTACATGTACATAGCACATGGGAATATATACTGTTGTGTGTTTCAATGACAAGGGTCCATCTATGTACCATGACTGAAATAGATATGCATATACACAACAAAAGAAACAAAGCTGTCAGTTGACGTATGCATAGTCTGTTTACCCAATGAAACACTGGGCCACAAGTGCCCTACTTTGGGTCCAATGAATCAATGTTTACTAATCCTCAGGAGTAGTACCCCATAGCAGGCTGTGCCATATGTCCTCCTCACTAAACACCTTGCATGCTCCCCACTGGGTTTTCCTGGCTGTGCACTAAACAAATCACCGTGATACATACACTATGGGATGCAAAGAATGGGTAGATGCCCAGGCTTTAAAACACTCAAAGTCAGTAACCAGAACTTTTTGGAATGCCTTCTACCATGCTTCTTAAACAATCAATCAGCTTGGGCTGTAGCAGAAACACACCTAAGAGTATGCACTCCAAATTGGTCTGCTGAATATCCTGTCGCTCTATCAGCAACTCTCGCATCCTTGTGTATGGCAAATGACCTGTGGGCTGAAGCCCATACCTTCTTTGGTAAGTGGGTGGAATAAAGTACTTTCGAAAGCATTTCAGCCCACTGACCGACAGTGGCTGGTACTCAACATAGCAATCATACAACTCATCCCACTGACCAACAGTGACTGTTACTAAATAAACACAGCAATGTTGTCCGTTTTTTTTTTGTCCAGTGACTGGCGGTGCCAATATAGATAATGATGTTTACCTTAGCTCACTGGCCTACAGTGGCTGGTACTACAACACCATGAGGCTATACAAACCGTACATACTGACAGCCAGATATAATACAGCTATTAAAACGCTCTACCAGCAAACATGACTTTGTAAACACTACATACAGGATGAATAGATTAAGCAAGGGGATCAACCTGAGCATGAAAATCTAACAAAACCAGGACCCGAGTAGTGGGCTTAGAACTCCCAAAGAACCAGACGCAACTCTACCAGGTTAAAACAAGTTATCAGTAAGTGGTAAATCACACCAGTCCGAGCAAAATGTTCACCATCTGGGCAAATGAGAGGCCAAAATGGTGCTGAAGGCCAAAAAGAAACCCTTCACATTCACAATTCTCAGCATGTCTCAACAACCTGGGAATCAGATAGACCAGTGGACACCACCAATTTATTTCATCACACCAATCACTGCATCAAAACCTGGATTACAGAAACGGCTGTTGAATCTAGGGAGCTAATTCTAGCAAAACAATCTACAGTAATTGACCCCATTTGGAATTCAGCCAGCTAAACATAGCAAGGTTCAATTGCCAGTCATCAAAATCCTGAACATGGCTAAGCAAAATGATTCTCATCGCAACAAACCCACTTAGGCTCAATAGATACATTATTGGAGGTAAAAAATCAAAAGGTCCTCTTGCTGAAGGACTACTGCCTTACTTCCAACTTGGAGAATATACTTGTACGTTAGACGTTCAGAGTATCAGTAAGCCACTAAAATTGTACAATTATGAATATTGGGTACCAAAGACTCAAAAACCATTTTGTGACTGCCCATATCTCACGCCATGTTGGGCCTCTACCACATCCCATTGACCGTGGACTACATAGTGACTATGCTCCATAACATTCGAGAACTCAGTAAGAGCTTCTGGGGACAATAGCAAAAATCATTCCAATAGTCATGGTTATTCAGGACTGCATACAAATTCCTGGTACCCAGAGTTCTGAAAAGAAGGCGCCCAGTGGGACTTCACAGGGTGGGCCGGCTGCTACCAGAATATCCTGATTAAACTGGCTGGCAGGTCAGTGTGAACTGAAAATATACCATCATCTAAGTATTACAACCATGCTTAATTATAGCTTAGTAAAGAAGTAACATGCTGTAGATAACCCAAATGGAAGAACCTCAAATACAAAAGTGTGCACCCCTTCCACAGTACACATGAAATTCAAATACTGTTTCATGTATATCAACATGATGGTGAAGTCAAATGCAAACCCCATACCACCTTTCTCAAAAAAGTAATAAAAGCAATTTGCAGGTCTTCATATTTAAAGACCAGCTTCCAAAGAAACTGATTTAGGTGTCAAAGATTGATAACCGACCGCTTCTTACTACTGCCTTCTACAACTGATGAGGGGCTACATATGAAAGATCTCACTGGGACCATAGACTGCTAAGTGATAAAATCAGGTTGGTCTATGGCTGAATTATGATTAGCACTAAAATAAGAAGTAGGAGAGGAAACAGTGGCAAGCCGTAACCATGTTCTATGACATCAGCAATGTGCTTCCCTCGTTGCCAACTGGCACCAAATCATACAAACCCAGATCATAAGCATTCATGCAATATGCATGACAAAGGATACAACTTGGGCTGTACCACTCTTGTTGCTTTAGTACAGCTCGTCCATATTCTCCATAGAAAAATGCACTCCTTGAACAGCACTTACCCGGTGCCCAGGAGTTGGAATAAAATTAGAAGGCACCTGAATTGGACGACTTCCAGTGCACTTGGTCTGATACGTAGACTTCTCAAGAAGTGGTGTAACTGGTGATGGCACCTCCAGTTGGTGGCTGTGTATCAGCACGCTTCCTACATGCCAATGTTACCTTTCCCTCTGCAGCATTTTCTGCTTTCTCAATTTTCTTTCTTGTCTGAATCTTCACCAGCTCGTCAGCATTATATTTGACACAACTGACCACCCAAACTCGGAGCAGTTGGCCAGCCTTATTGACTTCTGCCTGGACTTAGTAGATGGGTACCTTCATCCAACACTTGACTTGCTTGTTGTAAGGTCGAGGAAACATGTTTGAGGTAGGTGTGGAGCTGACAGACGCTTCTTGAAGTTGTGTTCCAGCTATTATTTGAATCTGTTCTTGAACTAATTCATCGAAGCGACATCGTCTCTCACTTCCTTTCTTACAAAAAAAAAACAACTTTTGCTGAAGGTGGGCTTTCTTAGCAGCTTTTTCAGCTGTTTCTTCTTGGTCTTTTTATTTAACTCAGCCTGAAGCTCTTCTATAGACTGCCGGGTAGCTGCTGGGATGAAGTCACCATAGTGGCAATTTTGTCCTCCTTAGCATACATTTCCACCGTTGACTATAAAAATGCAGCAGTTGTTGCAAAACATGAAACAGAAATGGTGTTCACTATGGTACTTGTTGCAAGTGAGGTATCCATAGGGTCGATGACCATGAGCATCTTGCCAGTAGTAGTTGCCATAATGAGAACAAAAATAACACATGCTTTGCTTGGGTTGACAACCTAGAACTGACTTAGCAACCAGGGTACCCTCCTAAAGTATCTGGTACACATACGCATTCCAGTAACACGGAGAGCATATTTTGGATTTTCTGTCTACAGTAGTATCTGCTGATAATCAACAGAAATTAAATAGGTACTGTGAAGGTTTGAGCATCTGAAGTCCCACTGGTATATACCTCACCTGTTGTTCTATGTAAGATGTGAACAGCTTTCTTTGTAAATACCAGGTCTCCATTAACAAGGAAATGTGAGTGAAGAAACTGAACATGGACTTAGGCTGAGCTTTAAAGTCACAGCATTATTATGGAAAAGATATCACAATGTTTTTACAATGGTTGCGGAATTTGCACATGTGAACATTAGAAACCTGGCTGTTATGTTATAGACTGGTCCATTTCTTAATGTTTTAATTTTGATAAGCACCCTCATTGGATCACATGATCTACAGTTGCTGCTGGGTTAAATTGTAAGTACCAAACACCAGTAAAGTCATGAGAATATCATTTACCCAACTTTGTATGATCCGTTCGTTACAGTTTTTACTGTAATACTGAGTTACCAGGCTGTAGTCTAGCCACTGGCCTCACACATCACATGTATGCATTCTACTTGCACATGCTTGTATCTGCACACACAGTCATACACATGCAGCAATACTATAGGAGACTACTAAAGGTAATGGTATAGTAGTACTGTTCACTACCCTGCCCACTCTTCAAACCCCAAGTGGTCAGGGTGGCTAGTCCACAAAGTTATAAGCCATATTTTATTAAATGTTGCTTTTGTTGTTTTACAGGTACTGTATCACATATATCCCATATGCTCAGTAAGTGTCTCTGTGTATAGTAGTGTATGTTTGCATGCGTCTGTGCATATGTGTGGCATACAGGTGCATGTGTACATGCTTGCGTTCGTATGTGTGTGTGTGTGTGTGTGTGTGTTTGAATATAAAGTACATAAAGCGTCCATGTATGAAACTGTATGTGTACATACATACATACATCCCATGGTTGGTTGATACAACTAGTATACTTTCTGTGCTGTTTATGTATAGTAGATAACTACTGCACATGAAACATGGACCTATGCGATTCTGACTTTTTAATCGCTTTTAGCATGCATTACCAGGAGTTCATAAATAATAGTTAGAAGGTAACTTAGCAATTTAGTAACTCTGAAGGCCCAAGACTTTAGTGTCCAGAGTGTAGCAAGAGCACTACTAAAGGCCTGAGGGTTTCTAAATCTTTTGGTTCCCATCAGCTGCACTGTGTATCTTGTTTAGACTAAACATTACCATAGCCTTTAAAAAGTATCTTTATATGCTAAATTAGTCGTGTGTGACTTCCTTGATTGCTTCACTACTGATTTACCCGATATATATCCCCATGCACGAGGGCTGCAGTTAACTTAGGTGCCTGCAAATTATATCACACTTTCTTTCTCATCAGTAGATTTTTGAATACATACTCTTTTCGCAGTTCAGTTGTTACAGTTACTATACACTAGGGCCCAAACAAACTTGGATTGTCAGGGTTCGAACATTCATTCATTGAGTAAAGTTCACAAATCTTTCGAACTTTCAAATAGAACTTGTTCCTGTATATAAATTGCGAATTACAGCATACTGTAGTAAATGCATGTATCACAACTTTGCAACATGTACAGTTGTCAACACTTTAACTGAGAAAACTTGAAATTGAATAACTACAAGTAAAAATACTCGTGGTTACCAGGTTATTACTACTGCTACAGTTGAGACAACTGGCTGGCACAACTAGCTGGCACAACATGGAAACCTTAAAACCTCACAATTTACTTTATAGGCTTGGCCTGAAATGCCACTAAATCATCAACACATAACTTCCCACACATCATTATGGAATGGTTAACTGTATCACTATCTAATTAGTATAGTTTGAACTGTTCAACCCACACTCGAATGTTCATTCATTCGAACGAACCTTTGAATTCACTTAAGTTCGTTTGGGCCCTACTATACGCCATTGTAGCTGTGTTGTAATATAACAATTTATTTTGTGCTTGTTTCAATCCATAGGACGTGTATTACAAAAAGCTGTGCTACACTGTTCACAGGATGCTGCTAACAACCACCACAGCTACATATAATGACATAGTGATTTTTAAAGCATGAAAATTTGATGTCATTAATTTTTGTATTAAATACTACTATCACTACTACTGCACATTCTCTGTACGTACACACTTGAACTCTGTCAGTGTATACTGATACTCAACATGTTGCATCATTGGTAACAGATGGACCTTCATTAGCTACCGGCTTACATGTATACTGTACAATTGTTAAACTCTAGTTTGGATGTATGGTGACAATTAGCAGGTGGGCACCTGAAAAGTGTCTAGTATTTTGTATGATGATGAATGTTTAAAATAACAATTATTGTGCATATGCAAGGCCACAACAAGTTATACCTTAGTCTGGGCCCACATGTAAATCTTGGAACTCCTGTTTATGAGTAGACTTTTTAAGTACAAGTGACTCCAGAAAAGATTAAGATACTCTAATAGAGCAGTTTGTTTTATTGGACAACTATAGACTAACAATGAGGCAGGGAGGCAGAAACCTGTAGCTGAAGAATACAGAAGAAAGCCTTCTTGTTTTTCATTAAGCAGTGATATACATTTGCTATCCTTAACTAACAGTCAAGTTGGTGAAGTATATTTGACCAACAGTCAAATACACCTTACCCACTTGATTTTCTGGTTATTTATGCCCTTTGAGCCATACTGTAGCATTAATTTTGCAGAAATGTGTGTATACATGTATTGTATTGCTATCATATTATTTTACCAAACTCTTATTTCCACCATGTATATTCTGGAGCACAATTTTTGCAGAGGTACCACTTGACTTCTTCCTGTAAGCTAAGTTTCATATCAACCATACAACGTTAGATCATGGCTTGGCTTCATTTTAGTGAAGGTGAAATAGTAATTTAAATTAGAATCTACAAGTGAAGGAGAGCAAACATCATTGATGCATGGTGAAGGTGGATCTACACCACAAAGAAGGTACATATACTGTCCATTCCTTTGTCGCAGTAATCAGAGGAGTTATAGCCAAACTTATAGACTCTTTGTCAACCATGCCACTTCTTTGTGCCACAGAGTCTTACTGATTTTATTAGCACAATATGCACCTGATAATTCAATATTCATTTCTAATAATCAAGCCCACCTGATAATTGGTTGCTTACACCACAAAGAGCAACTTTACTGATTATTGAGACCTAAATCATCAATCAAAATCAATTACACTAGCATCAACGTCACAAACCCAACGACATCAGTGAGGTAGGCCATAGCTTCAGCATTCCTAATAATAGAGATGTGTTCCTTTAATGATCTTGAAGCAACTCTTAGTGGGTCACAACTATATACAATGACTGACATGCTGGTAACATTTGGTGAGTTAACTTTTTCCATGAAGAAACAGCTAGTCTGCTCTAGTCAACTACATCTCTGATCTGTTCGGGCTGGTCCAAGATTGGCAAATGACAACTTTTGGTAGCCATGTGTTGGTTAAAACTTCAACTTCCTTCTTAAGTTTGTTGAAGCTGTTCTTCCAAGCCATATTCTGGTAACGCTCAATGGCTCTGAACTTTTCTGCATGATTTTACTGAATGGAAGATTGGAAACACATTGATACATTTGAACAATTTAAAATGCATTTATACATATCACCTGAACTGCACAGCCACACAAATTAAACCTTAGTGTATAAAATCCAGGTCATGTAGTGTTTCATTGCTACACAATTGCAGTGTACATATGAATTGTGATAATTCTCACTCCCACATCCTTTTGTTATAACTATATATATTTAGGCTGTAACTGACCAGAAACCTAATATAAGGTAGTGGCCTAACATATGATATTAGTACTAGTAATAGCATGGGTAGCAGTGAAATTTGGAATAAATACCATGAGTGTTGTATTGGAAATGGGGATAAATTTCACGAGGCGAAGCTGAGTGAAATTTACAATTTCCAATACAACAAGAGTGGTATTTATCCCAAATTTCACTGCTATACCCATGCTATATTCCCAGTTAATACCATACTTGCTGCATATACATAAATTCTAGCCAATGAAATTGCAATTACAACTTTTTCACTGTTACCAGTGAAATACGGGATAAATTTCACTGCTACTATTGAGACTTTTGTATGGGCAGTGAAATAGGTATGGTATTATGGTAGCTAATGTCAGCAAGTTCATCCACCTAGTTCAATTCACATTATACTGGCTCATATTATAGTTTCAGTCTTTTGTAGCAAAATTAAAGTTGCTTTATTGTGATCAGTAGCTAGCTATCCTTTTACATAATATACTCCAAATTACAACAACTTTCAGGTCATCGGAAGGGAATATTTCCAAAGGATTTTTGGAAAGTATGGCTCTTCCAATGCCTTTCCAATGACATGAAAGCACCTAAAAGTTGATCATTTTTTGTAGTGTTAATGCATTTCCATCACACAAATATTATGTGTCTATCATAATATGATAGATAGCATTGCAGTTATTTTTAATGTGCTGGGAGCCTAGCCAAGTTAAAGAAATAATATGCTTCAGACACATGTGCTAAATGCAGTGTTGCATGCTGGGCAACTCCAGGAGTTTGGTGATTGGCATGGTTTCCAAACTACCACACTTAAACCTAGAGGATCTGGGGGCATGTACCCCCCAGGAAATTTTTGAAAATTAAGCTATTTAGTTTGAAATTGAATCTGGCTAACATTTTAAAACATGTCAGGAATAATAGGCAGCTTGTGCTTACTGCTTTTGATGGAGGAGCAGGCCAAAGAGTAAAGGGATGAAGCGGTTTAAAGCATTGATCATTAGGCTTGAGTCAAAATGCTTAAAATTTTGCCCAAAATGTTTTCAGGGCTGCGGGTTCCCATTGTGCTTGCATTATACATCTAAGTTAGTAACAGTTCTTGACATTTTAATCAGTGAATGCTCTATTAGAGTAATTCACTAAAAAGTGACTGTCGTGTACAATGTTATAGCATAGATAATATAGTTTACAGTCTCCGCTGACTGCTCTATTGGGGAGTATCAAAATAATGGAATTAAGCTTCATAGACATAGTTTGAAATACCCATCTAGCATTGTGCTGGCATAGCACTCCAGCCTATTATTATGCTGCCATATTTGACGCAGGCCTAAGCATCGTACAACGGACACAGCTAGTGGATGCCATTTGCCATTCCGGGAAAGTTAGCTTTCTGGGAATGCCCCAGCATTAGGGCGGCCGCACCAGACCATGGTAAGTATGAATACTGCGATGTTTTACGGAGTTTTACCAAGAGAGAGAACCATCACTAATAATTGATGAGAAAACATGCATGATTACAAACAAATTATATATTATGTGTTATGTGTCCTCGGACAACATGCGACCACATGTCTGACCAACAGTGGACAGCAGTGGGCATGGCAAGGAAAAAAAAAAAAATTGTATTTAAGTACAAAACTAAAGTTACAGCTTAAATTATATACAGATTAAAAACAGTCCGGGTTGATTGTCCATTCTTTAGAGTTCCTACCATAAAATATTCTCTGTGAAGCAGAAATTGAGGCACTGGCCATCTTGAACAAAAGATTTCTAGCACTTCCCTTGGAAAATAGGGATACTTGCTGGGTAAAATTTATCACATCCTTAATTGCAGCAATAGAACTAGGTTGAAAATGGCCCAAAACACTGACTTCCACAGTTCTGTAGCAGTGAGGAATCTTCAAACGATCCAATTCAGCCAAAAGCTGTACATACTCAGGTTTATAAAGTTTGCGGTTGTGTGCAGACTCCAAATGATGTATTGAGTCCAATGGACATGTAAGCTCTATAGCTAATGCCCATCGATGCAGAGTGTCTGTTATAGATGACAACATCGGGTCTGTAAGGAGTGACTAAGACATTGGAGGGGATGGTTTCAGGAGGAGAGTCATTAAAACGATGTCCCTGCAGGTCCGCATAGACACTGACCATCTGGCAATCAGAAAAGAGAGTAATTAACTGAGAAATTAAAGTGAACAGTACTTGATTATGTCTATAGGTGTACCTTTGTTGGGATAGTGCTATTGGGCAACCACCTAAAATATGAGCGGTAGTTGGCCGGTTAGAGTCACAAAGGGTACACTTGGCACCACACTGTATGTGCCAGCGACGCAGGTTAACAGCAGTAGGCAGAGTGTCCGAGGATGCTCTCAACAAGAAAGAAAGTTGCCCAGGGTGAAATCCAGTCATTAACTTATTCCATGTTCTGCAGCTAGTTTCTAACCTAGCAGAATCCAAAAATTTGCATTGCACAGTGAGTTGATTGAGATGGGCTTCACTGTCAGAAGTAATTTTACTAGTCAAATCATCCTTAGCTCTCTTGTAAAGAGACCGTGCTGATGGCATATCGGACAATTGGCTTTGGGCAGCCGACAATATGGAATAATCTAATATTATGAGAATTGCCACGCCCCATTCAAAAACCATCTTTATTTTTCTCTCTAAACACCTACTGCCAGTTGCAACATACACATAACATGAACAATGCAATGCATGATGATGAAACCAGCTAGCTAGGGTTATAACCGCCTCCGGTCATGTGCTTTTCTTGTGACCTCGCTTGTGACGGTATCACGTGGATGCCGAAGCGCTGCTTAAATAGTTTGTTAATTCTGAAATCCAGTTGTTTAATACTTCGAAGAATTACCTGAGCTTTGCAGCATTTCCACGGCAAAAGGTAGGCAGTTCCTTGCCTATATAGTCTATCGTTACAATTTGCATTTCTTAAAGGATGATGCTGTCCCTGGTGATAGTTGCGGTGGTCGTACTGCTAGAATCTGGATGTGCTCAAGACTGTCTTACTGGTATCAAAGATGGCCCGTCACTCCCAACATTTCCTGACCAATTCTCAGCTGAAATTGAAGCCAACATCATACACCTCAATCTCACCCTGCACGTGACCGAGTATTATGACAACATTAATCAACGTGGTCGTTTTGAGAGCTATTCAGCTTTTGGGAGCAATGTGACATTTGTTAACTATGATACAATGGAGGTGTCCCACATTACAACAGGAGCTGATGGTCAGAAAAGTTGTATGGCTGCTCCACTTGCTGCTAATTCATCTCGATTTGCACGTTTCCTTTTTGGTGCACAATTTGACAATGGTACGGCTCACATTGTACCAACCACACAATTTCTGATGTTTGGAGCAGAGTTCAATGAGACATATATCGGGATTGAAACTGTACGTGGTGTTCCTTGTCATAGGTGGCAGTCATGTAACGTTACCACAGGATCACAGAGGAATTACACAATTGACTACTACTTTACCCAAACCAATTGGAACTATAATCCTGTGATGATCCCATTTCAGGTGGTGATCAATGGTACTCGTCCTGATAGGAATGTTACCGATGGTTCGGTCCATCAAGTGTATAATGTGTACTCGTTTGTTAACTTCCAACCTGGTCCTGCTGATGATGAATTGTTTCGTGTACCCCCAGGCCTGCCATGTCTTGGAAGACAAACAGGCAAGCCACTACCACCATTACCACAAGACTACTACACTCTATTGTATGAGTATGTTAATACAGAAAATAAATATGTTGTGTACTTCCGAGTAAGTTATTATTTTGTTACAGTAACTCTGTGATGCACACGTGTTTGAACTCACACATAATTGATCAAGTTCTTTTACAATTAGCAGGATACAGTGTAAGGTACTTTTTAATTACTAAACAGGACTTATCAAGTTAACTACACAACACACTGTATAGCCAACTAATACCTGGATTGCCATAACCAACAAAATATCTTTTGCAATGAGTAAAGCTCTTCAGAAACTCAACAGAGTAGTCATAGTATGTCCACAAATTGTGTATAACAAAATCAAATTTTAACATGCATGTGTATATTCTATTGTATAGCTAATATTGAATGTTTGTTTGTTTCTATGTCTGTCCATACCTGCACTTGTATTGCAAAGAAGCCTTAATGTAAAAGCAGCTTGTATGAGTACTGTGTAGGTCCTGTGTTGAACGTATATACAGGTAGGTAAGATTCATTCTGAAGCATATACTTCATGTCAGTTTGAGATACGGGTGATGGTGGGTTCTGAATATGGTGCGACAAGCTTTTCCAATAGGCTGTACCGGCGTTGTCAAAAGACAAAAGCGTGCTCATAGAATATTGGATGGAAAGACGGACTCAAAAGCTTTCTGAAGAGAATTTCTGTAAGAATATTCCACCAAAGACAAACTATAAATCAGTTGAGAAGATATTTCTAAGCATTCTTTGTGTTTATTTTGAGTTATGTTGTGCTTCTTAAGCAACAAAAAGCTGGAAGTCACGATTAAATTGTTCTTTCGTGGTGAATCCTGTTTTCTTTTTCATTTAATTATCAGTGGTGATAAGTAACAAGATTCCGCACATAAACTCTAAGGTATGTAAAGCTCATTAGAATAGGCCACACTATTGGAGTTCTCCATAAGGCCACCAATTGTAGATTCCTTGTTTCCTGTCACCCACCCGCCTGGTAATTTTAGAGCCACATGCAAATTTTTTTATTGCATTTGATAATCACGTGATCTAATTATTTTTTTGTTTGTAAGTACTAGTGTGAGCACATGACGTACTATTGGAAAGACAGTGAGTTTCTGGTGTTATTTAGTTCCAAAAGGCATGGATATAACTACGTAGGATGAATCCATTCTAACCTTGGGCCTGATTAAATATAAGCAGCAAGTAGCCATTGGTGAACGAGATACTTTGGGAGTCCCACTCATCTAACAATCTGTTATTAAGGCATGTGGAACATATGGAAAATTCGTACTGTTGCAGTTGATAGTGTTATGACCACATCCTGCCAGCAAACTCTATAGCTAAAAGCCTTCAAGATTTGGTGGCTGCATGCTCAGAGAAAATGAGGAGTCTGCAACATTTTTCAAATCTAACCTTCTATGAGATTTGAATCTTAATTAATCCCAGTGAAATCACAACAAATCTTACATCTCTGCTAAATCTGAGAGAAAAGGCAATTAGGAGTTAATGGTCTCTATCCTTGATATTTAACAATATAATAATAATAACCTCCCACCCACATGGTATTTTTTGCCTGACCAGGATGAGAAACTAGCAATTCACAATTGTTGGCCTAATTATGAACACCTTACGAACATGCGGAATGCTATTACATAATTTTAATGTTCGATAATAAGTATCATTCAATAATTTGGTCACTTATGCCATTAGTATTGTATTACTGAAAGTATATTCATTTTAGATGTCTCATATTATTACAGGTGCACTATGCGTACAGTCTTCAGTTGTACAGGTTTGACTTTGATACAAGTTTCTTCAACTCATCTGCCCGAATTGAAGACTTTAATGAGGGCGTGCAGTACAACATAAACTATCGTTATGGGTCTTGTACTGTACAACCTATCAATGCCACTGATAGTACAGCTGTTGCAACTGATTCTGATGGAACATTTCACTTGGAAGGAATAAAAGAACACTTTCTTCGTCAAGATCAGTACGTTTACACTTACGAAGGAATTAGCCAAGTTCGTGATGTCGATACTGAGTCATGGATATCTTCACGTACCAATGAAGTATTAAATCAGAGAACTAATTTCAGTGGTTTTATTCAAGTTTTTTACACGTCCAACTGGAGTATTGTCAATGGCTTTAACAGCACCTTCAATATGTCTGTCCCATGGAGGGTAATTTTGGATGGTAATTTCACTTATCGGTTTGACAATGGCACTGTATCACAATTTTATCAACGAAATGAGTACAACATGTTAGAATTTCAGACATCAGAGCCGGACTATGATCCATTTGATGCATCAGTTTGTTTTGGTGTTGACCAGTACACTTTATTGAGGTTGACTCTTCCCCTTCCTGATGGTACACCATATACCTCTCTTGATCACAGCCTGCTGAGGACCAGAATTAGACTGGCACTATCACAAGCTGTTAATGTACCAGCTACAAGATTTGCAGGGATCATTGTAAGTGTTTATTAACTTTACAGTTGATTGTAGTTTGCAATATTTCAAAATTATAATGCATTTTTAGTAGAAGGGTTTGATGGGAAAATTAGCATTTTCCGGTATATACTAATAGTACAATTTTGTGGTACTCACTTTTTTAAAAGTATGTATGCATGGACAACTTTTTGTGGTTTTATTAATTATTAGCCACAATGACCTTTTGGTTTCAGTTACGTAAACATAAATAACCTAGTCAAACTTAATATGTGGAGATTAATTTGTGGTGTATAGACTAACAATCTCTAACATATCGGAGCGCAGTATACAACACATATGAGAGGCTTTGCTTGTTAAATGGTATCAATTATATGTGTGGGTGGCCAACAAATGGTTTTACTCTTCAAATAGAGGTAAGACATCTTGTGTCATATGAATCATCCGATATGTGAAAAAGGGATGCACCTTCTAATTTTCAAATCAGCCAAGAAATGTTGCACCCTTTTAACTATGAGTGACTTTTCGTTAATATTTATCCTGTCACTAGTTTAAAATCTTCTTTTTTTTCAAAATACAATATATATATATATTTTAACTATTGATGGTAGAGACCAATTTTCCACTTGTTTTATAAGTGGTTTATGCTGTAGTTATGACAAAAACAATTACACTTGAAAAGTGCACACTTAGTACATCACTTTATTTGTTCCCTTGGCTGCACAACATACTACCGTGTGTCTGCATGTATTTTTTATATTTTATTGTGTAGATGGTTGATCGTGGTAACAACAGCTTGGCTGTGTTTTTACGTGTGTTAGACACTCCTCCTTACTCTGTGAATACCAACACTATACAGAGTAGCCAGATAGTATCCATGTTAATGAACAAGGTGAATTCAGGACAAGTTAGTATCACACTTGGTGGAGTCACCATCTCACCATCAATAAGGCCAGCACCTAGTAGTTGTAATAGTTGTGAAGAGGAAAGTGAAGGACTAGGAGCTGGAGCAGTAGCTGGTCTCTCTATTGGGATGGTGATTATTGGGATTATTATTGGTATACTGTCTACACTACTGACCATCTGGTTGATACGTAGAGGAAAATCAGCATCTTATCAGACGTCACCTTATAGCAAGCAAACTGATGATGCTGTCAACTAAATATCATGATGATGTAACTGTATACCTCTTTCTGTAGGGAATTTGTATTGTAATTTTTGGTAGGTTTATCACTATCCGTCAATCTTAATACATACATTTCTTTTAATTTGAGTTGGATAATATATACCAGTTAATGTGGATGTATAGGTCTACTGAACAGCATGTAATCATGCATAAAGTATTAAACTGGTGTCTACATTGTAAACTATTGTATGCTGCCTTCGTCATATGGCCACACATATATCAATGGAACCAAGAATAAATACATTATTTACTCTTTTGACAGAACCAATCTACAGTACCAAGCAGTGCAGTAGCTATACTGCAGACTGAAATTGTATTAGTATTATTAATTATAGGTTAAAGGTACAGCCTGTGAAACTTGATCACACACATACACTGAGAAAATACAAATAACATGACAAAAAAAAATGGCTACGTGTATTGAAGTATAGCTACAAAAACAAATCAGGTATAGAATACTAATTTACGGAGACGCATGCTCAAGTTTAATGACATAAAAAGTGAGCCACGCCCCCATAGCAATTTATATTTGTGACCGGATCTTGGAAAACCTACTTTTTGGGAAAACTCAAATGAAAATTTCAACTCTTTTTTAAATTAAATTTTTTGCACATTTGGATAAAGCAACTATTAAACCTTCTTGCTATGAAGTTTCACACCCATAGCTTCTTTTTCCTAGGAGATATGGATGATTATATCAGACCATGTAGTAATTTCACATGCGTGGGACAACAAGTAACTTACAAATTGGGTAATTTGTTCAGGTGCTGGAATGGCTAAAACTTAGTCTTGGACAATGATACATGGCATTTAATTGCAGAAAAGTACCAAGAATACTTCATTATAGAGGTGTACCGATAATCGGATCGGCTACAATATCGGCCACCGATATGGAATTTTTTACCAATATCGGTATCGGTACAGAACAGCAGGAGGACCGATATCGCTACCGATATTTATACAGCAGCAATAGTTTGTACATAAACGGATTATGCATTGGTTTTCTACGTTATTCATGTGGCTCATTGTTCACTCTGCAACAAGCGCTACGCTACGAGAAGCCATATAAATACACACGATTCTAGTGTTTGTTGCTGCAAAGCCTATCACAGTCTTTACAAATGAAGCAGTTATAGAGTACCTTTGTAATAAAAGAAGGGTCGGAGTAACCAAGGAAACTTGCTGTACAAGCCATTAGAATTTGCAGTAATGCAGAAATATCCGTTTTAGGCTTCATGGGAGTGTACATAAAAACGTTTGTGGGTGCCTAATTGTCTGGATTGCACAAAAGAAACCCAAGCAGTGCACCACCACCGGCAGATATGAATACATGCACATGTTGTTGTAGGGTAGGTAAATGTACACTTAAAATATTAATGCAAATATCGGATCGACTATCGGTTATCGGCTTCTTTGGTTGCATCAATATCGGATATCGGTACATGCCAAAAATTCATATCGGTACACCTCTACTTCATTATACTATCAGAAATGTCTTTTAAAGTATTTTAGATGGTAAGAATGGAATTATTAGTAAACAAAGTGATTTGTCACCATTTGTCACCCTTAATCACCCACAGAACTCAATACATTAGGCCACACCAAGTCAAACCTTAGTTTCTGGTCACCCGCCCGCATGGTAAACCTGAAACCCTAGTTTATGAGGACTATTATTAATATTACAGGTGCTTAAGTGCTCGTGACCCAGCAAGACACTTATTTTTTACTGCAAAAGATCGATATACTCTAATAGAGCATTCAGGGATTCCAATAGAGCAGTCACACTACTCTTAACTCTAATATTAGGTATATATTAGGTATATATGCCACACTAATAAAATGTTTCTAACTATAGCTAGTTTTGTCCTTGATTATATAGCTGTTCAGATTATAACTGTTACTAATGCTTCTGTAACCAAAGTAATTTCAGTAGCATTAACTACTAGTCCATGCAGATGGGCCATAGCTTTAACTTTATAATTCAAATGTAGTCCTCTAATGATTAGTCTAATTCCTTATCACTGAACACTACAGGGGTATGGAAAGCCGGCAACATTCGGTGAGCTTAAACTTTTCCATAACTAAAATTAGATTGGCAAGTAGAAACCCTTATAGTTTAAACATTCCCAGATGATCACTAAAAAACAGTAGTCTGGAGCACTCAATGACTCAAAACTTTGACAGTTACTTTTCTCAAGGTTACTGAATAGAAGGCTGGAAACACATAGCTAGTGGGCTAAGACTTTACATTTGAATGAAGAATTTCTGATGTGAAAATAGAAGTTAAATTTCATTGTGTATCATGATCATTTGAACAACTTAGCTATAAGTCATAGTAATACTTTCCTGACATAGCTAATGAGACATTTATTTCACTTGGAAAGCATAAGTAGCTACATGAGCACAACATTTCCTATAGTATATTCTAAATAAATAAATAAATATATACTTAAATGCTATACATCAGTGTATAGCTAGCCATGATCCATCAACAACTTTCCTAGTGCATTTTTTGCCGAAGCACAACTACTTATGTTGTTGGTTAAGTATAAAATCAACATGAATTTGCTAAATTGAGCAAATAATAATACCATACAGTATATTGTCACAGTAGAGTCTATAGTCCTGAAGTCCTGATCATCCGCCCGCCCGCATCCATTTGTAGGCTTGGGAGTGACCAGAAACTAAAGTATGACTTGGAGTGGCCTTACCATAAAAGTTAGTTTGTAATGTACAGGACAGAAAATTGGCCATATCTCAGGAATGCTTAAAGATATTAAGCTGAAATTTTAACACAAGATAGATGAGCACCTAGTACCTCATCTAAGCTATAAAACAGAAAATTGACCAATGTGCCAAAAAGGTAGGTTTTCCAAGATCAGGTCACATTTCCCCTTTGTACATCACGTGGGCTCCGATAGAGCTTGGGGCTTTCAGTTTTAGCATTGCAGCTCCTCGTCGTGTAGAGGTACGTATGTTGTCAAAATGTAACTTTACGGGAACTATACACAGTTTGTGATATTTAAGATGGCTCCTAGACCAGAGGGAACGACAAGGTCACTCGTGATAATCGCGGTAGTCGTACTACTAGAATCTGGATGTGCTCAAGACTGTCTTACTGGTATCAAAGATGGCCCGTCACTCCCAACATTTCCTGACCAATTCTCAGCTGAAATTGAAGCCAACATAATACACCTCAATCTCACCCTGCACGTGACCGAGTATTATGACAACATTAATCAACGTGGTCGTTTTGAGAGCTATTCAGCTTTTGGGAGCAATGTGACATTTGTTAACTATGATACGATGGAGGTGTCCCACATTACAACAGGAGCTGATAGTCAGAAAAGTTGTATGGCTGCTCCACTTGCTGCTAATTCATCTCAATTTGCACGTTTCCTATTTGGTGCACAATTTGACAATGGTACGGCTCACATTGTACCAACCACACAATTTCTGATGTTTGGAGCAGAGTTCAATGAGACATATATCGGGATTGAAACTGTACGTGGTGTTCCTTGTCATAGGTGGCAGTCATGTAACGTTACCACAGGATCACAGAGGAATTACACAATTGACTACTACTTTACCCAAACCAATTGGAGCTATAATCCTGTGATGATCCCATTTCAGGTGGTGATCAATGGTACTCGTCCTGAGAGGAATGTTACTGATGGTTCAATCCATGAAGTGTATAATGTGTACTCGTTTGTTAACTTCCGACCTGGTCCTGCTGATGATGAGTTGTTTCGTGTACCCCCAGGCCTGCCATGTCTTGGAAGACAAACAGGCAAGCCACTACCTCCATTACCACAAGACTACTACACTGTATTGTATGAAACTGCCAACCCCATGAGCAATGTGATTGTATACTTTCGAGTAAGCTGTATGCACACACACACAAGCACACACGCACACACACACACACTCACACACTCAAAAATACAGTGCATCACATCCTCAGTTATTTGAACACCTTGTATATTCTGAATGCCAAAAGTTACTGTTGTGAAGTGTTTTGCAACTGAGTGTACTTTAATACTGTAACAGTAATTCTATTAGAATGCAACTCTGTATAATAGATGCTTCAGTTGTAAGAACAAATAATTAACTTATCTAGGAATAAAGATGAGACCCACTGTAGTAAATGTAGACCCATAGTGTAAAACACATGACGAGATAGTGCACCCATAACAGATTGCTCTATAAACATTCATCTGTGGCCAATATCTCAAATTTTTTATCATACAAAGTTTGCAAAGTTATTACTTTACAGTGTCTATCACCTATTCCCTTATACAGCCTGTAGACTAAATATTTCAAGAGGCAATAATTTCGAGGTAAAATATAAATTTCAGGAATTTGCAAACAATCCCATAATGTATGTAATATAATATAGTGGAGGTCTAAACTTTAACGATGAAGTTTTCACTGTTAACTCCCAAAGCCTCAAAACGTGATAATTTTTCCCTCAAAATATTTAAGCTATACAAAATACTGGGAAGCGAGCTTAATTCCTTTACCCTATTGGCCCTATAGGTATTCAGCAAATTGACATAAATTGGGACCAGTTAAGATACAGGCTGGCAGGTGGGTAATACTATTCTGTTCACGTACAGTACTTACTTTGTTGTGAGAAGGGAGTCTTGTTTAATTATTACTTATAATCACCCAGACATACGTAGTTATTGTCAGACATGCCCACAAATGTGGTTATCTTTTTCTTCAAGTCACATAATGTATTTGAAATCTCCTATACTTTATCTAATGGCTGTTTCATCTACATAATCACTCTGTTCTTCGTACAGGAGTACTATGGGTTTAGTCAGCAGTTATACAGGGTGGACTTTGATACCAGCTCCATCAACTCAACTGTATTCATTGAAGACTTTAATGAGGGTGTACAATATATTATAAACTATCGTTATGGAGATTGTGTTATTAGTGCAATTAATAACACTAGATCAGCTGGTGTAATAGACTCTAATGGAACATTTCACTTAGAAGGACTTAAAGAACATTTCTTACGTCGAGATCAATACAATTACACTTATGAAGGATTCAGCCGAGTACGTGATGTTGATGTTGAATCATGGATATCTCTGCGTGACAGTCAACCTTTGAATGGTGGTACATTCAGCAATGGTTCTGTTCAAGTTTTCTATACCTCTGCTAAGTGGAGTATTGGGACTGGTTTAAGCAGCACCTCCAATGAGACTGCCCTTTGGAGAGTTGTGTTAGATGGTACCTTCGGTTATCGGTTTCCCAATGGCTCAATAGGTTCAGTATATCAGAGGTTAGGGTACAACATGTTGGAATACAAGACATCAGAGCCAGATTATGATCCATTTGATGTGTCAGTTTGTTTTGGTGTTGACCAGTACACTTTATTGCGGCTGACTCTTCCCCTTCCTGATGGTACACCATATACCTCTCTTGATCACAGCCTGCTAAGGGCCAGAATCAGACTAGCATTATCACAAGCTGCTAACATACCAGCTACAAGAATCGGAATGATCCATGTAAGTGCTTGATCTAACTATTTACATATTGTAATTAGCTTTTATGTTGTGAAATAAATTTTGTACACAAAAAAATTGCACAACTATTGTTTACTAAAGTTTTTTTTTGCAATTATATAGCTTGTAGCTACTATCCGAAATTTCCAAAGGTTAACATTGTGGCTTAAACTTTAACAGGAGCAGCTTCCTTGGTCCACCTTATCGTTACCATGTCAAGAATTGTAGCATGCACAATAATTAAATTTTCACATGCTGAAATAAACAATAATGTGCATTGCCAATTGCCACAATGCAAAATACTTTAATTTTTAGTATTCCACTACCATAACACCTTGCAACACAATCTGTTTTCTTCTATTATCACAGCCATGGAGTCTAGATCTGTTACATTGCATTACATACAAACAAGCTGAGAAAGGGTACACTTTTGTGTTCATATACCAACCCTGAAGATACATGTATTAATATAATTGTATTCAATACATTGTATACTTGAATTATATTTATGTGTATTGTCATCAGGTATTCGACCGTGGTACCAACAGTTTGGCGGTATATTTGCATGTCTTAGACTCACCTCCTTACTCCATACATCCCAACACTGTATCAAGGGACCAGATAGTATCCATGTTGATGAACAAGGTGAATTCAGGACAAATTAGTATCACACTTGGTGGAGTCGCCATCTCACCATCAATAAGGCCAGCACCTAGTAGTTGTAATAGCTGTGAAGAGGAAAGTGAAGGACTAGGAGCTGGAGCAGTAGCTGGTCTCTCTATTGGGATGGTGATTATTGGGATTATTATTGGTATACTATCTACACTACTGACCATCTGGTTGATACGTAGAGGAAAATCAGCATCTTATCAGACATCACCTTATAGCAAGCAAACAGATGATGCTGTCAACTAATGAGTTTATGTGACACTTATAAATCAATTTTTTTTTTTCAAATTTGTCTATATATCATGTATATAATATAGGGTAATAATATTACTAGTTGCCTGTAGGACAAAAAAAAAAGATGGAAAGGGGTGGAGGGGGGGGGATAAATAATTACGGTAGTTACATGCAAAGTTTGCTTTTGAATAATTCTGGATTGGAGGATGTCACATTTTCAGTTGGCAAACTGTTCCAAAGTCTGATGGTACTTGGGTAAAAAGAATACTCAACACAGGAGTGTACGTAACTGCTTAAATTGTAATGGAAGTATCCTTGTAACACGTGAACTCTCCTATATATAAGGTACATATAAAATTAGCTTGTTGGCTAACTTCACATTTAAACACAAATGAAATATTGTACATGACAAGTGCTACTAGGGCCATCAATCAGTTATGCCAAGGGTGATGCAATAGATGGTTATTGCTGAGGTTAATTGATAATCAGGCTATATATCACATGACCACAAAATTCAGCCTACAGTTTTAGCCATAAAGGGTGAGGAGGCCAATAATTGAATTTTACATCACAGATCCGTTCTTTACCCATGCCAACATTTTGATAAAACACTGTTAATACACAAAATTACATTGGAAAATGTATAAAATATATAAGCATCAAACCAATTAATTGACCAGTAATTGGTTATGGAGACTTAATTGGTCCAGGTCACAACTCTAGCATCAGAGAGGAATTGTGCTATTACAGTTAGTGTAATTGGATTTCCAAGTGACACTTCAGGAAAATCCATGGTAAATTTTGAGAGGAGGCTGCTCTATTAGCATACCTGGCTGTTCCATTTGGATCAATCTATCAGTTTATTCTCAGCTTTATTTCTTGGAAACATTATTTCAGCAAACTTGCTTTGTTCAATGAAATTGGTCAGATTAAGTCTTAAGTCTGTTCACTTACAAACTCAGTAAGATCTTTTCCACTATTTGTGACCCTAAAGTGTTACTTGTGATGTTTGGAAAAACCAGGAGTGTTTACACATTCAGTGAACTGTGATAACAAATTTCCTGGCAAGATGCAGCGTGTATTTAAAAAAAAAATTATTTTATACAATATCCGAACAATTCAAACGCTTGTATCTAATAGCTATTCATATCACGCAATTGCAAAATCAGTACAGTGTAATTATTTTAATGCAGACAGTCAGACACCATTTCAGTGTAATAAGAAACCTCCTCATTATATGCCATGTAAATTTTTCTTGCAATGGCATATTATAGTCTCCTCCTCTTCATCCCAGACTTTGTTCCCATAATTTTGATATGTCATGACATAACTGAACTAAGGATACAAAGATAAACGTATTCTCAACTCAAGACAAACATTGTGGTCCCAACAAGTCTAGCTTGTTAAATTCTGTTTCACCTTATTGGCTAGATTAACTAATTTGTTCATTGTCCACACTTCAGAGCTAGCTCAAAGGTTGCCGCACATGTTGCTGTCAGAGCTGGTCACTGCATGCAAAGCATCAATACTATTAGGCGTATACATATTTAAGGGCCAGTGTCCAAGGAATTCCTCCTGAAATTTCGTGTTAATCTGTGGTCTATGTAGCAGCAGGACCACCAGACCTATCTCAGTTTGGCAGCACAAATAGGAAACTTACAAAAGTGGATTTGGAGAGCAAGGGTATGTGTCGAAAAACTTTTACAAAGATCAAGATGAAGCAGTCAAAACTATTCTACATTAAAGAGGGTATATATTAAAATAATAATGTATAGTGACTTGGAATTTTTTGGGATAATTTATTAGCTACATAGCTATATCTTGTGTTTTTTATTTCAATTGGAGAATTTGAATATGTATTTTGATCAATGGTCAAGCAGTGCTACAAATGAGCCATAATTATTTCAAGATCATGACATCCATGAGTAATTGAGTATTTTTGAGGATTCAGCTTATCACATACATACTATAGCTACTATCAGCATATTAACATCCTAATATCATGGGTATTTGGTGGCACAATTATTTGCTACACAAATGAAAGATCATTACAATAGACAAAAAATATCGTTCAAAGGTTTATACACAAAATACAGTTTAAAAATTCCACACAAAAATTGATAATCATTCAACTGCATGCATTCTTCTCTACTGTAAGTTTGAATATGCTCCTGATTTTCTTCTCCGTGTTATCCACATGATCAGAATTGCAGGAACTATACCAACAAGAATTCCAACAAGAAACAGTCCAACTGAGAGGCCAGCTGCTCCCCCTGAGCTAATTCCTTTACTTTCCTCTACCTTAGCACAAGTTGGAGATGGTCTTATAGTAGAGGTCATGGTTGCCGTAACTGTGACAGTAGAAGGCACATGAGTCATGCTAGTCGTTGCAGTTGGATGTGAATGACTGGAGCTGTGACAAGTATTGTTCGGCGGTGATCTTATCGATGGTGATATGGTGACTCCACCAAGTGTGATATTAACTTTTCCTGAGTTCACCTTGTCCATCAACGTGGATACAATCTCATCTCTCGGTGATGTATTGTTATGTATGGAGTAAGGGGGTGTATCTAATACATTCAAATTCACCAACAAAGAGTTGTCATCGCGATCAAACACCTGAGAGAACATGATGAATAACGATTAACAGTGCTACCCACATTACTTGACAAAGAGAATTTTTATATGTGTGAATAAAAGGAAGGGTTCTGCACTGCTCTCAAGGGAAAGCCAAACTATTTTAAATCATGCATGCTACACCACACACTATGTGTTAAGATAATAATTATGTCATGTAATTAACCATACATATTCTAAGCTACTTTCAGAAATTAACAAACACTTACCTCAATTGCTCCAAGTCTTGTAGCTGGTATGTTGGCAGCTTCTGATAATGCTAGTCTAATTCTGGCCCTCAGCAGGCTGTGATCAAGAGAGGTATATGGTGTACCATCAGGAAGGGGAAGAGTCAGCCTCAATAAAGTATACTGGTCAACACCAAAACAAACTGACACATCAAATGGATCATAATTCGGCTCTGATGTCTTGAACTCTAACATGTTGTATCCTACCTTCTGGTAATATGGTCCTACCGTGATATCGCCAAATTGGTAAGTGAAGTTACCATCCAACACAATTTTCCATGGGATTGTCATATTGGTGGTGATGTTTAAACCAGTAGCAATACTCCAGTTACCAGCAACATAATAAATCTGAACAAAGCCATTGGTAAAATAAGATCCATCACTAAATGTCTCATTGTCTCGTGGGGATATCCATGACTCAGTATCAACATCACGTACTCGGCTGAATCCTTCATAAGTGTAATTGTATTGGTCTTGACGGAAGAAATGTTTCTTTAGTCCTTCTAAGTAAATGGACCCATTAGAATACGCAACAGCAGAAGTACTAGAGGCATTAATTGGGTTAATATCACAAGTTCCATAACGATAGTCTACTAAATACTGCACACCCTCATTAAAGTCTTCAATGATTGTTGAAGAATTCAAGTAACCGGTAGCATAGTCCACTCTGTATAACTGCTGACTAAACCCATAATACTCCTATGTAAACGACAAAACCACCACCAATTAATTCGCAATTCTTGTTAGATAAACACTACCAATTATTTAAGTCAGACACATGCATGGTCCTACCACAAAATTGACCATTGTACATTTGTCATACAGTGATATTGGAACACTTTGGAATGTTGTTAACCAAAAACCGGACACGTGACCCTTGTTCCTGAAGAGGAAATGAACTTTCCCATATTTTTTCTATCATGCCTACTTTACATATATCAAATATTACGAGTGGTTTGGAAGTGGATCTAGAGCTAATAACAGTCACTGGGGTGAAGTCATGTTATTTAGGAAGTGTAAATGGTTGCTAAGGTCAGTGTAGTAAAGCATGCATGTCAGCATAGCCAGAGGCAATACAGCAAGTACTTAGCACTCTTTTAGGGCTCAAACAAATAGTGGTTTTTACTATTCGAATATTCTTTATTCACAACTACCGAATATTCGAATATTCTTTTTCAACATTGATATGGATGAGATATCAATAATCCTGCGGCTGTACAAGATGTCTCTTTAATACAATTCAGAATCAACATGATTTGATCACTTATGTCATAGATATGCTTATGTAAGATCAAGAATTTCCATGTACTCTACCACTGATGTTATATATTTCCTTTGAAACGAATATTCGAATACCAGAAATGGTATTCGAATATTCTCCGAATATTCGAATAATAGAATATTCGTTTGAACCCTACACTCTTTAAACAATAATGGCCTTATTTAAGAAGCAGTAAACATTTCAATGTAAATTTGAGTATTTACAGTCACAAAAACTTACTGTGACAGCACTCAAATGGAGCTACACTTACTGTACAACTATAATTCCCTTGACTTTCTACAGTATACTGAAAATACACTGAGCAAACTTTAATTCTGTGACTGCTATATTAGAGTATCTCAACTTTAATTTGCTGCAATGGTGCATAGCTTGTATTAAAGATCATCAACAGTACTAGTGTTCTTTGATGCTTGCATGTATCTTAGTTGGAGATAAGTAGCTATAAGGCAGTAAGCTACATAAATACACTTGAATTGAGCTCAGAATTTAGTGATATTGTAGCTTGATGAAAAAGATATGGTTGGGTCCATAAAACATTTAATTCAGTTAAATGGCCTTGATGACAACATGTTGATTGTGTATATACTCATTAGTCACTACAAACCATAATTCCTCACAAAACATATTATGAAGTAAAACGACATAATTAACTATACTTCACTGTGTCTTAAATGGTGCACACTAACTTACTCGCATATACAAGATCTCTTTGCCCAAGCGACTGGCAGTTTCATACAATACAGTGTAGTAGTCTTGTGGTAATGGAGGTAGTGGCTTGCCTGTTTGTCTTCCAAGACATGGCAGGCCTGGGGGTACACGAAACAACTCATCATCAGCAGGACCAGGTCGGAAGTTAACAAACGAGTACACATTATACACTTCATGGATTGAACCATCAGTAACATTCCTCTCAGGACGAGTACCATTGATCACAACCTGAAATGGGATCATCACAGGATTATAGCTCCAATTGGTTTGGGTAAAGTAGTAGTCAATTGTGTAATTCCTCTGTGATCCTGTGGTAACGTTACATGACTGCCACCTATGACAAGGAACACCACGTACAGTTTCAATCCCAATATATGTCTCATTGAACTCTGCTCCAAACATCAGAAATTGTGTGGTTGATATAATGTGAGCTGTACCATTGGCAAAGTGAGCACCAAATATAAATCGTGCAAATTGAGATGTGTCATTAGCAAGTGGAGCAGCCATACAGCTCTTCTCACCATCAGCTCCTGTCATTATATGAGACACCTCCATCGTATCATAGTTAACAAATGTCACATTAAATCCAAAAGCTGAATAGCTCTCAATACGACCACGTTGATTAATGTTGTCATAATACTCGGTCACGTGCAGGGTGAGATTGAGGTGTATGATGTTGGCTTCAATTTCAACTGAGAATTGGTCAGGAAACGTAGGCAGTTCCGGGCCATCTTTGATGCCAGTAAGACAATCCTGTGCAGATCCAGATTCTAGTAGTACGACCACCACAACCAGTCGCGCAAATATGGGCTTTCCCTGAAACATCTTCGTCTGTATTCTGTGGCAGCAAAAGCGACCAAGGGTATAATAGCCCAACAGATACATTTATACACTTACCTTTGATACGCTGCGAAGTTCACGCTGCGAAGTTCACGCTGCGAAGTTCACGCTGCGAAGTTCACGCTGGAGAACAAAAATTTCAGCCAGTAGGCACGTGATTAAAAGAGCATGTGATTAAAAGAGCATGTAATTACGTCACCTAACAGTATATTTCTTTATACAAAGGATAAAATTGAAAAAAATACACTACACAAGTACAGTAAACAAAACTCAAAGCTCAAGCAGTTATTCAGTATACTTTTAAAGGCTGTTTACCGCAGGATAATATCCCAGAAGATGAAACACGTTCGTTTGTGTGAAAGCACTATTAGTGCTTTCACACAAACGAACGCAAAATATGTGCAAGTATTATTTATTTCATCTGCACACAAAACATGTGTGCAGATGCTCTCAAAGCATAACATGAGGTCAACATGAATATCATGCGGTAAACAGCCTTTAGAGCTGATCACTGTGCAAGTAGCTATACAGTTTACATGCTGTGGCTCTTGTAACACGTCATTATTATACTCAATCAGTAAGGAATTTTGGTATTAAGCTATATATATACATAAAAACATTTTCATAGTTATACATACATTTGTTTTCTGCCGGTATGATTTGGGGATTTGTATGTGTTGCTGCATGCCACACCAGTGACCTGATACATAATCCGGCATGTGTCACGAACTACGTCAACTTTGTAGCAACAAGTTTAGAAGTACAGTACGTAGCTATAATATTCTGATTTCCATTATACAACATTTGCTGCACATTGACCACTGTGATGATATTTAGTCTAGAGAGCAACTGCCAACTGATTGTCCTCTCTCCCTCTCTCACCCATTGACAGTTAGTGCAAGTGAGTCATTAGCTATACAGTGATACAACACAGTAACACATGCACATTAGTACTGTCAAGAGAAAAAATGCACCACAGACTATAAGAGGCCCGGCCAATCCCTGCACTTGCAAACATGGAGCCACTAGAAGGGATTGCAGTAATCAATGATAAGGGAGCAATTAATGTCACAAATCTTTATTTTGACTCAAAGAATGCAAGTTAGTAAACTTGTTAAATATGCCTTGGGAGAAGGGTCAAAATTTGTGTACTAATTAATTACTTGGCAAGTATAAGTTGCTTGTGACTATTTTACCGCCTATTTACCTTCTGTATTTTACAATTCCAAGTTCTTAACATTAAACTATAATGTCTGTAAGTGGAGGATGAAATAGAGAAGAGAGACGATCTAGGAAATGTGAGTCACAGCGAGTGTGTGCGGTACATTAGACATGTTGCTAAATGAGTTTACTTGGATCTAAAGCTAGACAAACACCCAAACAGTTGGTTGTCTCGCAGGCAACTTGCTTGCATGCTATAGCTACTACCAGGTTTAGTTTGGGCTTCACAAATCCGCATGCTGCACTTATGCTTCCCACAAACTTATGTACTAGCTAGTTACCATATTGTGGGGTACAGAATCACTGGTTCACTAACTGGTCGGATTTTGTCAGAGTATTACATAAGCAAGAAATATATACTGTATTTTAATCTACACAAAATATGGGTCGGTCAGGCCTGTGAAATAGCTAATTAAATTGGTGAGGCCTAAGGCAAAACTTGGGCATATATATACAGCAATTCAGTAGTAGTCCCAGTGCATGTTGGTGAAATTGCCAGTACAATATTTCAAAATGCAACGACAGGACTTTTTGTTATTATGTTGAACTATCAATATTAACTATTATTCTCAAACCAATTTGATCAAGACACACGATAGTGTGTCGTGCGGCCCAAGAAGCCGGCGCGCCACACCGTGAGTATATTGACAGGAAGAACGAAAACGTCATTTTCACACCTTTGTATCTCGGTAATCACTTATCTGATTGGAACCAAATTTGCTACGCAGTTGCCCGCCAGCCAAAGGAGTCTACATTCCAAATTTGAAGGAAATCGCTCCAGCCATTTCCGAGATACGAGCTGCCAAAGTTTCGTTTTTTTTTCTTCGTTTTTTTTTTCTTCTTCTTCTTCGTCTTTTCGCACACTTGCAAAAATTGCTATAACAAGCAAACGCGTACTCCGATCGCCTTGAAATTTGGCACACAGAAAGGGAGTCCAAAGGCGAATCCTAGAATCAAAGTTGGTACAAATCCGATGAATGGTTCAGGAGTTATGACCAATTATTCGCGTAAAACAAGATCGATTTGTTGTCACGCCTACAGGGTAAACCGCTTCATGGAATGAGTTGAAAATTGCTATGTAGATGGAGTAACCATCGTAGGAGTGCCTTTTGGTGGTTTGAAAGGAATCGAGATAAAGACCACGGAGATATGACACAAAACCCAACCTGTGTCACAATTACGCGATCGATTTTTATGAATAAAATAGTATTAGTTTTCACGCCTACTAGGCAAACCGCTTAGAGCAATGAGCTGAAAATCGGTGTATAGCTGGAATAATCTTCATAGAAAGTCCTTGCAGTAGTACAGAAGAATCGGATTACAAATCACTGAGTTATGATTCGAAAGCCAACTCCGTGTAGCAAATGCGAGATCGAGATACTCTAATAGAACAGTCACCCTAATAGAGCATTCGGCTAATTTATTTACTCCATTATAGAATTTTATTACATCACAAGTTATTCTGTAGGGAGTTCAGCTGCAAACAGTTAATCTTATAGACAGTTCAGCAAGAAGACAGTCACCATGTGGAGAGTTAAGCAAATATATCACTATAGAAATTCAGAACATTACAAGTCACCCTGAAGAAAGTTCAGCTATAAACAAGCCATGCACTGTGTAGAGAATTCAGCTACAATTAAGTCACTCTCTAGAGAATTCAGTTACACAGAATTCAGCTACACACAAGTCACTGTGGAGAGAGTTCAGCTACAAACAAATTACCTTTTAGAGTGATCAGCTACAAAAAAAACACTTTGCAGGGTGTTCAGCTGCAACAAATCAACCTTTAGAGCAATCAGCAATGAACAAATCAACACAAATCTACCTGTAGAGAGATCAACTAGAAACAAATCACCCTGAAGAGAGTTCAGCTACAAAAAATCACCCTGTAGAGACATCAGCTAGAAACTAGACACAATGTAAGGAGTTCAGCTACAAGCAATCACCCTGTAGAGAGTTCAGCTAAAACAAATCAACCTACAGAGAGATCAGCTACAAACAAATCACCTTATAGAGAGTTCAGCTACAAACAGATTACCTGTAGAGAGATCGGCTTCAAACAAATCAACCTGTAGAGAGATCAGCTACACACAAATCAACTTGTAGAGAGATCAGCTACAAACAAATCACCCTGTAGAGAGATCAGCTAGAAACTACACACAATGTAAGGAGTTCAGCTACAAACAAATCACCCTGTAGAGAGATCAGCTACAAACTAGACACAAAGTAAGGAGTTCAGCTACAAATAAATTACCCTGTAGAGAGTTCATCTACAAACAAATCAACCTGTAGAGCAATTAGCTAGAAACAAATCACCCTGAAGAGAGGTCAGTTACAAAAAATCACCCTGTAGAGAGATCAGTTAGAAACAAATCATCCTGAAGAGAGGTCAGCTACAAAAAAATCACCCTGTAGAGAGATCAGCTACAAACAAATTGCCCTGTAGAGAGATCAGCTACAAGCAAAACACCCTGTAGAGAATTCAGCAACAAAGAAACTACGATGTAGAGAGTTCAGCTACAAACAAATTACCCTGTAGAGAGATCGGCTACAAACAAATCAGCCTGTAGAGAGTTCAGCTAAAACAAATCAACCTGCAGAGAGATCAACTACAAACAAATCACCTTATAGAGAGTTCAGCTACAAACAAATTACCCTATAGAGAGATTGGCTAGAAACAAATCAACCTGCAGAGAGATCAGCTACACACAAATCAACTTGTAGAGAGATCAACTACAAACAAATCACCCTGTAGAGAGATCAGCTAGAAACTACACACAATGTAAGGAGTTCAGCTACAAATAAATCACCCTGTAGAGAGTTCAGCTAAAAGAAATTAACCTGCAGAGAGATCAACTACAAACAAATCACCTTATAGAGAGTTCAGCTACAAACAAATTACCCTATAGAGAGATCGGCTACAAACAAATCAACCTGCAGAGAGATCAGCTACATACAATTCAACTTGTAGAGAGATCAGCTACAAACAAATCACCCTGTAGAGAGATCAGCTAGAAACTAGACACAATGTAAGGAGTTCAGCTACAAGCAAATCACCGTGTAGAGAGTTCAGCTACAAACAAACCAACCTGTAGAGCGATCAGCTAGAAACAGATCACCCTGAAGAGAGGTCAGCTACAAAAAATCACCCTGTAGAGATATCAGCTAGAAACAAATCACCCTGAAGAGAGGTCAGCTACAAAAAAATCACCCTGTAGAGAGATCAGCTAGATACAAATCACCCTGAAGAGAGGTCAGCTACAAACAAAACACTTTGCAGAGAATTCAGCTACAAACAAATCAGCTTGTAGAGAGATCAGTTACACACAAATCAACCTGTAGAGAGATAAGCTAGAAACAAATCACCCTGTAGAGAGTAGCTACAAGCAAAACACCCTGTAGAGAGTTCAGCAACAAAGAAACCACCATGAAGAGAGTTCAGCTGCAAACAAATCACCTTATAGAGAATTCAGCTACAAACAAATCACCCTGTAGAGAGATCAGCTAGAAACTAGACACAATGTAAGGAGTTCAGCTACAAGCAAATCACCCTTTAGTGAGTTCAGCTACAAACAAATCAACCTGCAGTGAGATCACCTACAAAAAAGCACCTTGTACAGAGTTCAGCTACAAACAAATTACCCTGTAGAGAGATCGGCTACAAACAAATCAACCAGTAGAAAAATCAGCTACACACAAATCAACTTGTAGAGAGATCAGCTACAAACAAATCACCCTGTAGAGAGATCAGCTAGAAACTAGACACAATGTAAGGAGTTCAGCTACAAGTAAATCACCCTGTAGAGAGTTCAGCTAAAACAAATCAACCCGCAGAGAGATCAGCTACAAATAAATCACTTTACAGACAGTTCAGCTACAAACAAATTACCTTGTAGAGAGATCGGCTGCAAATTAATCAACCTGCAGAGAGATCAGCTACACACAAATCAACTTGTAGAGAGATCAGCTACAAACAAATCACCCTGTAGAGAGATCAGCTAGAAACTAGATACAATGCAAGGAGTTCAGCTACAAGCAAAATCACCCTTTAGTGAGTTCAGCTACAAACAAATCAACCTGCAGTGAGATCACCCACAAAAACGCACTTGTACAGAGTTCAGTTACAAACAAATCACCCTGTAGAGAGATCAGGTAGAAGAATTCACCTTGTAGAGAGTTCAGCAACAAAGAAACCACCATGTAGAGAGTTCAGCTGCAAACAAATCACCCAGTAGAAAGATCAGCTAGAAGAAGTTACCTTGTAGAGAGTTCAGTTACAAAGAAACCATCGTATAGAGAGTTCAGCTACAAAGAAATTACCTCGTAGAGAGTTCAGCTAGAAGAAGTCACCTTGTAAAGAGTTCAGCTACAAAGAAACCATCATGTACAGAGTTCAGCTACAAAGAAACCACCTGTACAGAATTCAACTACAAACAAATTACCCTGTATAGAGATCAGCTAGAAGAAGTTACCTTGTAGATCGTTCAGCTACAACAATTCACCCTGTAGAAAGATCAGCTAGAAGAAGTCACCTTGTAGAGTGTTCAGTTACAAAGAAACCATCATGTAGAGAGTTCAGCTGCAAACAAATCACTCTGTAGAGAGTTCAGCTACAAAGAAACCGCCATGTAGAGAATTCAGCCTCATACAAACCACCTTGTAGAGAATTCAACTACAATCACCCTGTAGAGAAGAAGTTACCTTGTAGAGAGTTCAGCTACAAAGAAACCATCATGTAGGGAGTTCAGCTACAAGAAACCACCATGTAGAGAGTTTAGCTGCAAACAAATCACCTGTAGAGAGTTCAGCTAGAAACAAATCACACCGTAGAGAGATCAGCTGGACGAAGTCACCTTGTAGAGAGTTCAGCTACAAAGAAACCATCATATAGAGAGTTCAGCTGCAAACAAATCACCCTGCAGAGAGTTTAGCTACAAAAAAATCACCCTGTAGAGAGTTCTGCTAGACGAAGTCACCTTATAGAGAGTTCAGCTACAAAGAAACCATCATGTAGAGAGTTCGGCTACAAAGACACCACCATGTAGAGAGTTTAGCTGCAAACAAACCACCTGTAGAGAGTTCAGCTAGAAACAAAATACCCTGTAGAGAGACCAGTTAGAAGAGGTTACCTTGTAGAGAGTTCAGCTACAAAGAAACCATCCTGTATATAGTTCAGCTACATTTCAAGTCACCCAGTAGAGAGATCAGCTGCAAAAAAATATCCTGTGGGGAATAATGGGCATGTAATAAATATATGTATATAATTTGTATAATTACTAATAAAATCAAAAATAATTGAAGTACTAAAATTCTTCTTTAAGTTCTTTTCTTCTTCCTGTGGTAAAGAAAAAAACACATGGGTTAAAAAAGCCCCAAAGCCAGCCATAGGCCGGCTTTGCAGTATACAAATACAAAAAGAAGTGATATCTAATCAAAAACAGCCAAGCTGTAAAAAAAGGTGCGGCCCCCAAAAAGGCCATGGTGAAAAAAGATGTGAAATCCAAGGTGGCGGCCAAGAAATGGCTGTGATGGTAGGTTAATGGTTACATTTTAATAACGACAATTCAGGTGAATTTTGTGCCGCTTGGCCTTGGCACCAAATTCACCTGAATTGTTGATATTAAAATGTAACCATTAACCTACCATCACAGCCATTTCTTGGCCGCCACCTTGGATTTCACATCTTTTTTCACCATGGCCTTTTTGGGGGCCGCACCTTTTTTTACAGCTTGGCTGTTTTTGATTAGATATGATAAACTGGAAGAAACGTTTTCTTCAACAATAATTATTTGTGATCTAAATGGAATAGTGTGAAACCAAAATTCTGTATACGTAAACATACAGTGTATGTGTTTAGGATATTATGAGACCACTGTATGACGTTCAAGTATGTACATACCTCTACAGAAACTTGTAAAGCTGTATCTGCTGCTTGTTCACTACATTTTTCAACGTGATACAAACAAAGCCGACATAGGGTATTTTCAACAGCTGATATGATTATTGGGTGCATCTATATTTATTAAAAATGGTAAATTCAAAAACATTTGTATGAACTAGTTGGACAAAATTACCAGGCAATAAATTTTACTTCACAAATGATTAATGGTAGGTATATAATTTAGAACTTTTGTCTAACCACTACAAGCTTCACTTTTGATAATATGCAAATTTTTATCAGAGGAGTGAGCAGCAAGCAGACAAATCCAATTCCACATTGCTAATGTTGCTATATGCAACTCTTCTTGTCAACACCAATAATGGATCAATGAAAGCAGTGTTGAATCCACCATTGTGCCCTTCCTTAATCAAAATAGGTAGGTGACCACAATTAGGTCATACCAAATTAATATTACGTTTCATGAAGCTTTTATCCCTCTAGTAGTGACCTGGCAGTTTGACAAAAATTTCAGACTGATTTATCAGAGTAAAATGGTTGCTCTATTAGAGTATCTTGTAAGGTTATTTTGATAAGCACTTTTCCTCCCCATTGCTACTACACCTCGTAATAGACTTCTATTTTATAGACTTCCAATTATGCAGGTTGGCAGGCAGTCATTATTAGTTTTGATAGTTTCTCATGTAACTATAGCAAGTGAGAGTACTTCTGTTCCCATTAACCCAGTTGATGCAAATACTAGCGGAGTAAGTGTGATTAGATATTATTTCAACCAAACAAACCAACTACTCAGGGGCGGATCCAGAGTTTGGAAAGAGGGGGGGCACCTTGCTGAAAAACAGTTGAAGACCAACAAAAAAAAAAAAGTCACAACAATAATAACTAGTTATCCTTTACCAAATATATCACATCTATTATGTAAAATAAAATCCTATTTATAGCTTCATAGGTAAGCTACACTGCCTCATAAACATTGTAACTGCTTTATTAGAGTAATTGACTGCTCTATTAGAGTATCTCGATCTTGTATGCAATTTCTTGAAGGGGGGGGGGGGGGGGGGGGCATTTGCCCCAAATGCCCCATCCTGGATCCGCCATTGCTACTGGGGTCACAAACTTAACCCATGACATCTACGTGCAAGCCAGATAGCTATATACTCATGTAGTCTCAGAACATGCAACTAACCAACAATTGCAGTTTAAACTGTCACACCACAGACTACATTAAATTTCACAAGCCACTATTTGTTACACGTTCTTACAAGTAGCCTTCATTCCTTCACTCCCAGGTAGTCTGGCCTCATGCAGTCATCCCATGGCCACATGTTGCAAGAAGATGTGCCTTATTATTATTATTGTTTACTGAGCAGTCAGCCCTGCTGGTGTGCTCAGGAATCACATAAACACAAATACATTCTGAGGTACAATAATATGATCGGAGTCTAGATCAGTATCTGCAATTTCAATTGTATCAGTTTGTAGTATGTTCCAGCCTTGCTGAGGAAGGAAATGTTCACCCACGTAGCTGTCTATAGAGTTCACAATATCGTGAGGAGTACACTGGCTATGTCATGCCATTCAACCAAGAAATGTGGCTCCGTAAAACAAATGAAAACGGTAAGTTCACAAAAGCGAAAAATTTTTTTAAGTCAAAGTGGGCCCAAAAAGAATTCGCATCTTGGCGATAGAATTGCGTGTTCTCTGTAGTGGTGATCACGTTTCAAGATGGCGGCCAGCACCTTATAAAACTATCACAGCAATTTATTTATACGTACTTTAGCCATGTGGATATCAGTAAACTGGTGTAGCTAAAAGAGAAATTTGTGTATTCCAAGTTCATACAATTTTCTTGTTTCACTGCTTTTATTTTTGCATCCCTACTTGGATTGCTTCCCCTTGTTCTATTAACACTGTATAGACAGCTATGGTTAGAGTAAATGTGGTGATATTTATGTTGATTTTGATCTTTGCAGATATGGCAGAATCCACAGTCAGAGCTTCTTCGTCTGAGTCATCAGTACTTCCCCTTGAATATTGTGCATTGCTTCAGGATGAAACAGAACTCCATAGTACACCATTTCCAGTAAATGTTAATATTAATAATTTGGATGATGTCCAATTCTACAATCTTGGTGAGCTTGCAGCTGAAGTAGGAAGTCCATTACACAGTGACAGCGAAGAATTAGCCAAAGAAATTGTAAAGAAATGCGTTGATCCCAATGACACTCTCTATCGGATTGAAACTGATAAAGCATTGAAATTAAAAGATCGTTCAATCAGTATGCTGCCAGATTGTGTTTTCAAATCTGAGAGAAACTGTGGTGACGTCTTAGTTTTCAAAGATAGTTCAACATTGTTATACATTGAAGTGCATTCTAAACCTGCATACGTTCTTACTGCTAGGAAAACTGTTCTTCTTCTATTTGGCTTCCTACGGCTACTTAAAGCTTTTGGTGTCAGTGAACCAGAAATCACTGCATTTGCATTCCCCCGTATTGATGTCAAACGTTGCATTGTCAAAGTAAGCTTAAGATATGATTCCACATCAGTGTCGTTTTGCTATTCCATAAAATGCCTTACAAAGGGAGAAGTTTGTTTAGAATTGCTAGAAGCCATAAGGGGTAACCAAGGTGTGTGTCTTAGAGCACATGATAGGCCACTCAGTGACAATTATGCAGTTTATCTGACAACACTGGAGTGCAACAGTCTTTTGAACAATTCTCGACTTTGCAAGTCGAAGTTTGGAATTTTGCTGATGAACAGCTACAAATGTTTGAAGAAACCATTCCTTATGAGTTCAATCCATCCATTGAATAGTTTAGTCTCTGGAGTGAGCATTTCACAAGGCATAGTTCCTGCTTACCAAAAAAAGCCTCATGGGTTCTATTTATACAATAAAATATGCCACGATCCTTTAACTGATGACGAAGCCAAGGATTGTTGCCTTGAGCTGGTAGAGAAGGTGTACAAAGTCATTTGTGATATACACAACAATGATATTATGCACTGTGACCTTAGAATGCCTAATATATGCTTTAATGAACAATACATGCCTGTTCTGATAGATCTAGATTTTTGGAATGAGTTTTCTCTGTTCGGTCGTGATGTTGACATGGAAATGTTGGTGGCGAGTTGTTGAGATTGTTTCCTCAACAAAATCCAGTCGATGGCTTCATAAAGGAATTTATGGATGGGAAATTTAAAAGATCTCTTCTTCGGTACTCGGTTGTTTCTCGTGGTACAAGAACCTTAGAGCAAGTGATCAGAAGTCGTTGACAATTATTTACTTTACTGTCCATTATAATTAGCATGCTTGTTTACTGGTTACATTTGCTGTAAATTGTGAAGTAAAATGCACCACAGACTATGAAAAATATTTGAGGTTAATCTCTGCACTTGCAAACATAGAGCCACTAGAAGGGATTGCAGTAATCAATGCTAAGGGAGCAATTAATGCCACAAATCTTAATTTAGACTCAAAGAATGCAAGTTAGTAAACTTCTTAAATTTGCCTTGGGAGAAGGGTCAAAATTTGTGCACCAATTACTTGGCAAGTATAAGTTGCTTGTGGCTATTTTACCGCCTATTTACATTCTGTATTTTCCAAGTTTTTACATTAAACTATAATGCCTGTAAGTGGAGGATGAAATAGAGAAGAGAGATAATCTAGGAAATGCGAGTCACAGCAAGTGTGTGTGGTACATTAGACATGTTGCTAAATGAGTTTACTTGAATCTCAAACTAGACCAGCACCCAAACAGTTGGTTGTCTCGCAGGCAACTTGCTTGCATGCTATAGCTACTACCAGGCTTCACAAATCCACATGCTATAGTCACCTATACTTCCTACAAATTGCTCCATGAGTCATGGCTATACAGAAAGCCAATACAATAAGGTCATTTATATACTATGTATAGCTACGTAAATATGCAGACCTTATCATCAACGTTAACCATGCAGAATGTTTTACAATATATATACACACAATTTGTATATGCTATAGGAAATATACATACACACAACTAACAGTTGTACAGTCTTGGGATCCCTGATGTTAATTAGCTATGATGGAAGAGCAGAATTTGATAGCTAATTGTCAAGTTTATCATAATAATGAATTTAATAACACAAGTCACACAGCAGTGACAGCATATAGATACATATCGCACCAGCACATAAGGTATAGTATATAATCTAGATTAGGATGTTTTACTGTGACTGAATGCTTCATGCCAGCATGCAGTCTCTAAATAATTAATGCTTTGCTTTAAACTATTAAAGTGAGGTAATTTAGCATAGCAGTTGTCTTCAGTGCTGGACATATTGATAGCTGTTGTTGTAATTATAAATATCTTGACTTTGAACGCAAGTAACTACATAGCTAATCCTTCGTGTATATAAAATCATATGGATACAAGGGTCAAGTGTGATATTATATAAAGTAAAGATAAAATTTAATGGCAAGTAAAATAAGTAACCACATACTTTCCATACATGGTGTTGCAATTGTGAATGTGGTTTTGTGCACTTGTGAGTGTGAATGTGTTGCAATTGTAATATAGTAGTGACTGACTGGCCACAATCACCACCACATCACAAAACAGCAGTTCTTAGCTACGTATCTCAGTACTGAAATGAATAGAGTGTAACTTGCATTATAAGCCAATCAAGTGTGTGACCTTAGTGTAATGGCATGGCATAAAGTTATAATTTGTAAAAGTTTGCAAAGTAACTTTCATGTATCAACATGGCATGCCCTATTTTTGCAGACCCACTCAGTCACAATTATGTGTACATTGTTATACTAAAGTTTACCGGTGTGCACTATTAATGATGTATGCTGTATTAGGTATTTTTAGTCCTTGAACTTGCTGTATCATAGGATGAACACTCTTGTGAACAGCAGTTTGCATTTCTAACTATTCTGCACACTTTGAATGTACTTTACACTAAATCAATCATGACAATGATCTATTTACATAACCACATTATATGCTACCACTCTTATTATGTCTATTTTATGAACTAGTATACCTGGGGAGAGTATGACAATTATGGTTGTGGGCTGTTGTCTGGTGTACCTTGAATTTTAAATTCTACTGGAGGGAATTATAATAAACCCAGTGAAATTATTATACCAATTACCAAAGTGAGAGAGAAGAGGTAACAGTAATGCATGCAGTTAAACTACAGAGAGCAGCATAGTGTGTACAAAAACTCTGAGATACAAGCATATTATACACGCAAACAAGGTTCAATATATTACTTTGTATACACGTACAGCACATTCGCAGGCCAGGTGTAGCTGCCAGAAATTTGGATTTTCTGTTAGAGACCCAATACTGATGCGTTTAAAAATCTTTAGTCCGCATGCTCTCTTAAACTATACATATTTTGCATACACACATTTAACAGATATCATATGTGACCGGATTTGCAAAAAGGGGACAGACATTCAATTCTACGAGCTTAAAATACCATATCATAGTGATCAAGAAACATATTAACCTGAAATTTGCTCCATCCACTACACTATGTTGGCACTCACTACTAACCAAATTGTAAGTCAATAACATATTCCAATCTGAAGTTATGAGTCATCAAATTTGATATAGTGGTTGTGTGAGGAAGACCCTTTTTCACAAATCCGGTCACATATAGCAGTGGTGACAAAATTAATATATTTCTGTACTACATGTCTGTACAATGAATTTGAAAGTTTTAGAGACTAAACTAAAGATTTTCATTTACACTCATTGCTATTTTTGCCATTTGCATTCACAGATAAATATCAATTTACATCCACATGTACACCTCTGTGACAGTGACAAGGTAACCTCATAAATCCATTATCTGCATAAAGCCATTTAGTTAGCAGTACACACACCCTATATAATACGTAATATGTTATAGTACAGATATCATGGTATTCATAAAATATATAGATATACATATTAGGAAAGGTTGCCATAGTGCGAGTCTTATACCATAATATCTGTAGTATAATATGTTAATACAACATCCTGGTTCTCACCTGGAAGCAGAAGAGCAATCTCTAATTTCTAATATTTTTATACCATTTCTAGTGCTGGTTAGTGATTCCTTGTTTTAAGGAGTATGTGCATTAGTTGCAGCCTGCAATCTTCTTGAAAATTTGTTCTAACAATCCATAGCAACTGTTGCTAGGCTAAAAGATTAAAAGTTTTTGGCAGTTGCTTAGCAAACATTGTATAGTGTCAAAATCATTTTTAGAATTAGTAGTGGTTGCCTAGATGATGCCTAGCAATGGATGCTAGGCAACAATTGTGTTGCTAAGTAACAGGTATTGGTTACTATGGTAGCATTAAATCGGACATGCCTAACTGGTAAAACAACTAAAGACTATCAAAAAATTTTTTGCCAATCAGATGCATATCAAATGTACAAGTGATATACTAATTCTATTGGCTAGTATATCAAAAATATATGACAAACTGCTATTGGAGTTTTAGTACAGGAGATGATATTGATGTTGTATTATTATACAATACTAGCTACATAGGTATAGTAGCATTCATATATAATTATGCAGGTATGTCAGTATTTGGTAACTGCATGTATGGATGTACGCATCCCTGATATCACTAGGATAAAACGATAGAATTTTATATCAAACAGAATGGTCTGTAACTTACCACAAAGTAGCACTAGAAGAATTGAAGAACACACACATGCCATACCAACATATAAAAGTCAATACCAGGACAGTTATGTACTTGTTTAAATCATCCTGAGATACGTAGCATACATTTCATGCTAGATGAATTATCCCCAAATATTTTACCTGGTTATATTTTATATCTTACAACATTTGTTCCTTTAAACATGGTTGTCATGTCTTCATCTCCTCGGTTTCATTATTATCAAAAAAAAACCATGATCAATTTTGCATGAAAATACCTTTCAACTTTATGCCTCAAAATTAAATTTAATTTCAGACCAAAATATCAGCTGAAGAGTCCCTTATGGTAAACAAGTGAACATATGGCAACCAGGTTTAAGTTTCAAAAATATTTTATGCATGCACTCATAATTTAATGTAGTTTTAATTTGTGAAGATAAATGGCGAGCATGCAAAAATTTATTCAAGAGACCACTTTCCATATATGGTATTACATGATTACCAAGAATCAATGTATACTGTTACACACTACTGTGGTTGTGTTGTATTGTAACTATTTTATGTGTACTGGTCTCCATAGAAACTGTATTGTAAACCATTCAAGTGTATAGCATTGTTCAAGGAATGCTGCATAAACTGGAATGATGACTTGATTTCATGTTTGCATACTTAGTTGCTTTGTTATTTACGTCAATTTGTACAAACACATGTACACATACACACATACAAACACACACTACACACGCACACTCACACACACACACACACACACACACACACGCACACACGCACACCCGCACGCACACACGCACACACACACACACACACACACACACACAACATGCACACATATGTGAGTAAGTGCAGCTGATATGGACACCAGTCCATGATCACAAGTATAACATCCACATTTGGTCCACTGATCATGAGTTATTGGCAGACACCAAAATGTACATGGACAAACAGACACAATAATTAGTGGCTAAATAAACTACATTCATTGTGTATAACTTGCATTGGAACTCTTTGCTATGGGCATGGGAACTGTCTTAAGGGTGATACAGTAGCAACTAATTATAACTGACAATGGACTTTAGCGAGTACATTAAAATTAATATTATTATTGATTTAATATGCATAATAAATTAATTTATGATACAAATCAGTATGATGCTTTGATGTGAGTCATTGACATAATCATATGTAAGATGTTGATAGAACACTTTGTCATGTTCTCAAACTTTTAGTGTAGTCTGTAGGAAACCACGGAGATCAAGGGGCTACTCCCAGCCATAACAATTGGTAAATTATTTCACCTGCTGTCTACTGGCTTCTTTGCTATGTATTAAATGTAATATTCATATCAATTCCAGGAACACTGACCAGTTGATACAAGAGTATTGTTATACTTGTTAGGACCATAAGTTGATAATTTTGAATGTGAATACCTTTGAACTTCACCAAAGGGTATTAGTGCACCTAACCTTTAACTCTACTATTTTAAAACAAGAAATTGTTTACATAAACATAATCAAAAATGTGACTAAAATGCTATTATCAGTCTGCCTTTGATTTCCACTACAGATTTCCATGTGGCTGTCATACAAGGACTAGAATGTAACAGAATGTAGCTAGGCTTCAATATATTTTATTATATAATACCCTGCTGTCCTTAAACCAATTACAATAGTTTTAAAATGTTGAAGCTTGATTTGAGTTACAGGTACCTTGTATACGATTAGTAGAACTACCATTACTTGTAGGTACCTGACCTGACAGTTTAAATATGTATGTATGTGGAGAGTATGTACACAACAGTCCACTAAACATGTTACAAATTCCAGAGAATCCTTACAAGTGAACTGTGTAGGTAAAGATGTCATGTTGGCCAACACTCTAATGTGTGGAAATCAATTCTTCCACTGACTAATACAAGATGGCATACACATAGGATTAGCTCACTGTTTACCAACATGAAAGACATGAGATATGATGACAACTACGTATAATTATGTTATAACCACATATTTCATTGCTTTGCTGTAATTAAAATTTTACCGAAACCTCCAATATCACCAATTAGAATTTAATGAATGATTTTGTGAGCTAAAAAAGCATGACAGCATAGGATTAAAGTATGTATTTCAAAACACAAAAAAATGTGTACATTTTTAAAAGTGCTTGGTACAGCATTGGAATGAGGATCTAATTATAACATGTGCAAATTAATCAGCAAGGTATTGCTACCATGATCATGCACCTAATTATATAAAATGAAATAAATGACGCAGTGATACAGATTGTTCTCTTTAACATGATCATATTTAATAATAGCGGTGTGTATAAGCAAACTACATTACATATAAGTGACCAGTACTCTTTATTGAGTTTCCCTCAAACTGACACATCGTCATAAGCTCTGGTGTCTTATACTCCAACATGCTGTAAACTCACCTCTGAAATACTGAACCTACTGCAACATTGAAATGATTGGATGTCAAGTTATCATCTATACTCTACACAGCACAGTCACGTGTGGTTTAATCTGGTGATGATACTCTGGCCATATAGAGGAACATCAGTGTAGCAAAAAAATTGAGTAAAATTAACACTTCCGCACTAGTACTGTTATGCAAAGATATCCATGACTAGGTGCCAGCATCTTGAACTTGACTAAATCCTTTGTAAGTGTAATCATTAGTTGTACTGGTCTTGCTGTTGAAGATCCTTGCCAGTGAAATGTCCCCTTACTCCAGGCATTAATAGGAAGAGGAAAACAACTTACATAGTGGTAATCTATAGCTATAATACTGGACACCATCATTGAAGTCAGGCTAAACCCATAATACTCCTGTATGAAAGTTGACACAACCACTAAAATAAAAATAATAAACATTAACTGTTCAGTTTACATTGTAGTGAGAGAAAACAACACACAGACATGAACACTCCTACCATCAGTAATACCATTAGTAGTTTGAGTAACAGCTATTGAGCTTCCATAAAAACGAAACATCTTATGATCAGAACATATCATTCCACATCAAACAAAAACCACATGCCAGGTCACTTATAGCATTTGTCTTCATGATGGTTAATGCAGTTCATTAATTGTCCACACTAGCTAGCATTTAACCACACTAAAAGGAACGATTTCAAAAATAAAAGCACCAAACAGGATCATGTGTATAAACAACATATGGACATGGTTCAAGTGTTCAGAATAAAACATATATTTTAATTAAATTGTAAAGATAAAAGTTGCGAGTACACAAAATTTATTCAAGAGACCACTTTTAATATAATATCATGGTATTATGTGATTACCAAGAATTAATGTGTACAGTTAAAAGAATGATGTTGATACATAACACTTAAGGAATGGCCTAACCATACCAGATCAAAAGCTTTCACCTAGTCATAACTGTGTATACTGAAATACATATATCACAAGACATGGGTGACAGCAGTTTGTCCTCGCTCACTGAGTAGTGTACTGAGTGTTTTACCAAATCATTATTGATGTGTGACTTTACGTATATTAATTGTAAAAGGTGTTGGCCTTTGTTGAATTGTCTTTTAATTATGAGTGTATAAGCACCCACATATACGTACGTACGTATGTTATATTATACAGGTGTTCTTAGTTTACTCGCAACATAATATTGTAGCTGTGGTGATGAATACCCTTTCAGTGATCATGTATACACACTTTAATCATTGTGTATACTTTGAATATACTTCACACTAATGATATCATTGGACTATCAAATGCTGTAGCATGTTTCACTATACCTCTTAACACAACCATATCAAGATTACAACACTTGAAGGAGTTTCTAGCCTTTAAGAGAAGAGTTAGGATAGTCATAGGGTTGTACCCAATGAACTGTTGTTTGATGTATGCTGTATTGAAGGTATGTGGCATGTATGCATTAGTGTGAGTGTGAGAGAAAAGAGGCCACATTCATGCAGTCAACTCATGCAGTCATAGTACAGTGCTTAATATCTGACAAAAGCCTCTAGATACCGGCATACATATGTCAAGACACCACTACACCATATTATAGTACATTCAAAACTACTAATCAAGCCAATATTTATACAGGGATTGTCATTAATGAAAGGGAGTCTCTTGTCTTCTTATTAGTAAGTGTATGAACAATGGAAAGGATGAGGAGAAGAGGTCTAAATCTATTTTAATACATGACATATGCACACACATAGATATCACATAGTGACACACACTATACTGGATACCACACTACACGGTTAAGACCAGACTAGAGATTTTTTCATATAGTCCAATGTTTCTTTTAGCAAGGTCAGCTTACACCAACATCAGTAGTGACAGGGTTCCCACAATAATAACCTCATGAATTCACAGAAAACCATCATCAGCAATGAAGCCATTCAGTTAGCAGTACACAGTACATGTTGCTGTCAGACCTTCTGTGCTGGCCACTGTAAAGTTATAATAATAATAAAGCCGGATTTTTAAGGGGGGATTTTTTTTGTAGATTGCCACCATTCAAAATTATGAGGGAGAAATTTTTAAGGAGAACGTTTTTGATCTACATACACATCCCTGATATAACTGTAATGGAATGGTAGAATTTTATATCAAATGGAAGTATGGTAGCTACTTGTCTAATACCACGAAGTCCAACACATGTTTACTCAATTAGCTCTAAGAGCCACTTAACCAGTACACACATGCCATATATACCAACATACATACCACGGATTAGGTTGGGTATCATATACTTCAGTAATAAGCCTATGACCCATGGAGGTATGCATTTACATGTAACTATGCACCATCAAATATATTGCCTGCATTTTAGTGCTGTAATTCTGTTTCTTCGAATCTATATAGCCGTATGGTATAGTCGTCTTCATTCAAATAGGTACTGTATAGTTAGCTAGCTATACAGAAACATTTTGTGCTAAGCTGGCCATGGAATTTTTATGAGACAAAGAATTTTATCATTATGCTTTTGAAGTTCATAAGTCCCAAAATTTTACAGCACAATAAAAGAATCCCTCGTGTGTATGTACACAACATATGGCAACTGAGCTCACCTATAAAATCTATTTATACATTATAGCTAATATAAAGGTGTGAAGATGAATGTCGAGCATACAAAATTTATTCAAAAGACCACTTTCCATATATGGTATTAAATTACTACCAAGAATCAATGTATACAATTATATACACCAGTGTGGTTGTGTTGTATTGTAATAATTTATAGTGTGTGCTTGTCAGTCTACCCATAGGACCTGTATTGTAAACTATTGTATGACATTGTTCAAGGAATATTGACAACAGTCACGACTGGATAGTTAGTTCTGTGCTTGATGTGGACACCTGCAGTTCATGGTCACAACACCCACACACATTTCAGACCCCTGAATTATTACTGGTGGACACAAAAATAATATTACCAGAATTAGCATACATTAATAATATTATCTAACAATATCGATACCGCCTTAAATAAATATATGCTTTGATGGGAATCACTGAAATATGTATAAGAATGATGAATAACACTTTGCCATGTTCTCAAACCATCAGTTTAGTCTGTAGAGAACCATGTTGGTTTTATTCAGCCATAACAGTTGAAAAATAATATAAAATTATTTCATCTAGCACAATATCCATGATTGTTTTACATCACAATAAACTCAACACTGACACTTGTTCATTGTTATCTATAATACAATACTGACTGGTACTATCCACTGGCTTCTCTGCTGTGTAAACAGATGTAATATTCATATCAATTCCTGGAACATGTACTAGTGGTATCAGTTGATACAAGAGTATTGTTATGCTTGCTAGAACTGTAATGATAACTTTAAAGGGAAATACCATAAGCAAAGATCAGAGTCTTTGTGCATTTAAAAATTCAATATGTGAATGATTAATTTTAAAATGCTGGGCTGTTAAAAGATGCCATAATTAGCTATCAGTCTGCCCACCACTATAGAGAGGTCCCGTATATGTCATAAACTTATGACACAAGGACACAACTGGACATACTGTAATAACAAGCCTTCAATGTTAATTATTACCCTGCTGTCCTCAAACCAGTTATTTTTAAAAATGGACTTTGAGTTTAGTATATAACTATTAGTTATAGGTGCTTGTTGTGGTCACGTAGACAGTAGTCCCTTGTAGTTTTGTAAGGGTTTGCTTATGATAGCGGAAGCATTGCGTGCAGTGTAGTGTAGGTACCAGGCCCGACAGTTTAAATATGTACGTGGGCAGTACGTACACTAAACATGTCACAAATTCCTTATAAGTAAACTGTGGGTACGTAAATGTGTCATGTTGGCCACCACTCTAATGTGTGGAAATAAACTTTTCCACTGACTAATACAAGATGGCATACACACAGGATTAGCTCACTATGCAAGACATGAGATATGATGGGATGTAAAGAACCATGTTACCACATAATTTGTTGCATAACACAACAATTAAAATTTTACCACAACTTTCAATAAAACCAATTTAAATAATTTAATGAATGATTTGAGTGCAAAAAAGGATCACTGTATGGAATTAAAGTATTCTTACACAACACAAAATGTACAAACGTGTATGTTCTCCATATTGTTATTTACTGATGACTGTGTCATCTTTTTGCTTGCTATAATTTGATGTTTTAAAAGAGGCCGACTTCCCTCTCCTTATCACCCACATGGTCAGAGCTGCAGACACTAGACCAATGATGATTCCAACAATTAACATCCCAATTACAAGGCCCACTGCTGGCCCTGTGTCTAAATCCTTTTTCTTTCCTCTTTGACAAAAGTTGGAGATGACCTTATTATAGAAGCACTTGGCTGAACATTACTGTGATTAGGACAAGAATTGTTTGATTGCATTCTTATTGATGGTGTGATGGTGAGTTCTCCCAGTGTGATACTAATCTGTCCAGAGTTCACCGTGTCCATCAACATGGATACAATTTGGTCCCATGGTATAGTGTTGGGGTGTGTGGAGTAGGGAGGGGTCATTCCATACCAAAATTAATCAACAAAAAAAAAATCCTGACACCTTTAGATTTTTATGAAATTTGGCATAGACATGGACTCTACTAAGAAAATTTCTCACACCAAAATTAGGCTGATTCTATTGATCTCCCTTTAAGATATAACCACTTCAAGTCTATTGCAAAATACTACACTGGTTTAATAAAATGGTCATAACTTTGTCAGTGATTATCACAAAACCTTTCTGTTTAGAGTTTTGGAATGCTTATTAAATTCTCTTTCAAGTAATATATAATTCATTATAATTACTCAAAAGAAAAGGTCAAACCACAAAAATGTGACTATTTCCTCTGATCTTACTTTTTTTCAAAAAAGAATATTTCAATTACTTTCATTTTTTTTGTTCAAATATTCTTCTAATTTCCTTCTTTCATGACAGTATGTTTGAAGTTGGGATGGCAAGTAGATCATGAGTTATGGCTACATATGTAATTTTACATACTACCATGAGTACAAGTATGAACACTACTATAACAATACAAAAATTTTAAATTAAATTATAGTATGAAATCTCATCAGAACGTGGCCAAGTTGCAATACACATACAGTTGAAGACATAGTATAGAAGTATCATCATCAATACGCACCATTGTTGAAGACACACCAATATCTCCTATTGCTATGTATATTGATGCAGTTATGATAACAACATGATTTTGGTGCAAACACCATCACAAGTCCATAATAGAGATTTTATGAACTCCTGATGCCATATAGTGGGAGGGTTTAGTAGCAAATTATCTTATGAAAGGTTTGACAAAATTGTGGAAACTTCACATTAACATTATGAAGTTGGAGGGTAAATCATATTCCTTATTCGCCATATTCGCAAATTCTTCAGCTAAACGTTTCTGTTATTCTGTAGGACATCTGTACATGTCAGCAGACACCACATAATAACAAAAGTTTGGTGGAGGAAATATTTGGTGGAGAATTTGGTGAATAAGGAATGATTACATTGGAACCTATCTAAGCTGGTCAAAACTTTGGGCCAGTCACCTTCAGGCAGGTGGCTGCCTTTGAAAGATGGAATAGTATAAAGATATCTCATTTGGAAAATTTATAGTTGGCCCTTATAAGGTGGCTTTTCTATACAGTCACTGTATCAAATCAAAACCCTCCAACTTTATAATTTTAATAGAGGCCTTTTGTGAAGTTTCCACAATTCTGCCTAGCCTTTCTCTTATAAAACTTACAGTATCATAAGATAATTTGCTACTAAGCCCTCCCACTATATGGCATCAGGAGTTCATAAAATCTCTATTATGGACTCGTGATGGTGTTTGCACCAAAATCATGTTGTTATCATACTGCATCAATATACATAGGAATAGGGGATATTGGTGTGGCTTCACCAATGGTGAGTATTGATGTTTCTGTTTAATCACCTTATGATACTTCTATACTATGCCTCCAGCTGTACGTGTATTGCAACTTGGCCACGTTCTCATGAGATTCTATACTATAATTTAATTTAAAAGTTTGTATTGTTATAGTAGTGTTCATACTTACAGCTGTATACCCCCGGTAGTATGTAAATTACGTATGTAGCCACAACTCATGATCTACTTGCCATCCCAACTTCAAACTTACTGTCATGAAAGAAGGGTATTTGAAGAATATTTGAACAAAAAATGAAAGTCATTGAAATATTCTTTTTTGAAAAAAGTAAGATCAAAGGAAAAAGTCACATTTTGTGGTTTGACCTTTTCCTTTGAGTAATTATAATGAATTATATATCACTTGAAAAAGAATTTACTAAGCATTCCAAAAATCTAAACAGAAAGGTTTTGTGATAATCACTGACAAAGTTATGACCATTTTATTAAACCAGTGTAGTATTTTGCAATAAACTTGAAGTGGTCATATCTTAAAGGGAGATTAATAGAATCAGCCTACTTTTGGTGCGAGAAAGTTTCTTAGTAGAGTCCATGTCTATGCCAAATTTCATGAAAATCCAAAGGGGTCAGGATTTTTCTTTTTGTTGATTTGGCATGGAATAACCCGGAGAGGTGAGTCTAACACATGCAGATTAATCAACAAAGTATTGTTACCACGATCATACACCTATAATAAACGATGCAATGATGCAGACTATCCTCTTTATTTTGTCTATATTTAATAATGGAGTGTATTGGCTTACATTGTGCATAAGTGAATTGCTGCTCTAACATATGTATAAGACTACATACACACTAACTAAACATTCAGGATTTTTTAACACTTAAGTTGATTCCTCCAAGTCTTGTAGCTGGTATGTTGGCAGCTTCTGATAGTGCCAGTCTATTTCTAGCCCTCAGCAGGCTGTGATCAAGAGAGGTATATGGTGTACCATCAGGAAGGGGAAGAGTTAGCCTCAATAAAGTGTACTGGTCAACACCAAAACAAACTGACACATCAAATGGATCATAATCTGGCTCTGATGTCTTAAACTCCAACACCTCATACATTATTCTCTGATATACTGAACCTACCGTAGTAAAGTTACCATCTACCACAAATCTCCACGGGACAGACATGTTGGAAGTGCTATTAAACCAACTAGCAATACTCCATATAGAGGATTGTGTAGAAAAATAACCAGTAATGCCACTTAAAGGCCTTTAACTAAAGTGAAACGGGACAAATACCAGAATGAGTTGAAAAAAATTCCATGATGCAACTGACCATGATGATATAGCTCTTCAATATGTCCATATTTAATAATGGTGTGTATCAAACTATTGACTGACATTATCTATAACACACATAGGTGACCAATACAGTTTATTGAGGCTGACTCTTCCCCTTCCTAATGGTACACTCTCTTGATCACAGCCTGCTGAGGGCCAGAACTAGACTGGAACTATCACAAGCTGTTATATCAGCTACAAGACTTTGAAGTGTCAATGTAAGCATTTTCTAATTCCTGTATGTAGTGTTGGTCAGGATGCACATAGTACAGAATCAATTTGATCAGTAAACAGACTCATTAAATGGATCATAATCTGGCCTTGTTGCCTTGTACTCCAGCTTACAAGTTACAATACTTAGTCTTAAGGTTGAATTTGCAATATCTTTGTCATCTTTATCTATTACAAATGTAATTGCATTTGAACTACTGTTCTTACTGCCCACTGCATTGCATTGACCATTGTAAACATATCTGTGTATTTACCTAGCACCATTCAAAATGGTAGAAAGGATACTATAGATTGCCAGAATATCTAATGGTACAACTACACTCTCAATGAGGGTGCAGTGCAAGGCTTGGCAAAACTATAGAGACTATTTTACAAGCTTACATACGTAGTACTGGGTAGGTCACATGAATTCTATCACGATAATAATTTCTTGCTACCATATCACAATATTCATTATATTGCCCACCACTATAAGCAGAGTAAGCAGCTTGCCAATTGTGGCAAGGCTTGGCAGGAAATGCTACATTTGTTTTGTAAGTGCAATTGCAATTGCAAATACCTAATACAGCATACTAGCTAACAATTCGTGCACACCAGTAAACTTCTAGTATAATATAGCAACAATGGCCTGCAGCGCAGAAGTGATTGTGAGCACAGTGACTTCCAATCACACTCTTTGGAGTAGATCATAGATAAGCAAATATTTAATTATAATTGTGACTCGGTCTGCAAAAATAGAGGATGTGATAACATGAAATTTTCGCAAACTTTCATGACTCATAACTTTATGCTGTTCAGCCATTATGCTAAGGTCACACACACACATTAATCATTTGGCTTTATAACACTGTACTCTGTTACTGAGATAAGACTCACCATTTCGCTATTACAATACAACACATCCGCACATATAATGTAGCCATAATCTACCAATACATTGTTCTTGTTAATCATGTAGCACCATGATTGAAAAGTACATGGTCACTTGAATAATTTACTTGCCATTTATCTTTACAATTTACTTTATTCCTTGACCCTTGTATGCACACAAAGGACTATAGCTATATAGTTACTTGGTGTCTATAACAAAGTCAAGATACTTATATGACAGTGTTGATATGAATACTAAACAGCTTACGTGCTTTGAAGCCTGCAACTCTTTCACAATTTACTGCAGGGATTTGACTAAAAGTACCTCAAGATCCAATCTTGAGATAGCCATTTTCTATTTCATGGTCTATTCTTAATTTCATTAAAAATTACCTTATAAATCCAACTAGTTTTAATTTTCTGTCTTACAGTCTACAGTCCACTATAAAATAAAATTGCCTTATGATCCAATAAATGAGGCTTACATGTACATAATTATACATAGTTATCATGTAAAATTTGCACTTGCTATATCTATATTTTTAAACTCACTTCCAGATCTCAACCATTTCTCTAAAATTAGCTTCCAGATTCATTTTTGGCACAATTGCGTTTCAAAATTTCCCCTAGGGAAGTACGTATGCCCCAAACCGTGCTAGTTAGTCAGAAGCCCCTACAGTTTTCCTCTTTACTGGCACTTTGTCACACAAGCCCTCTCTTTACTACACAGACACAATAATTAATGGCCGGTACATCTTTAAACATCAAAATGGGTCTCAAACCAGCTTCATACACATTAGCTAATTACAGACTTACAGTGGGACCCATTGGCTGCTAGAATGGGCATGCTCCATCGTAAGGGCTATCAGAGTGGTAATCTATACTGCTGAATAACCAATATAGATAAAAGTGCACTAATTAAATTTCTTATGCATATCAAATTATTACTTGAATTTGATGGAGTCATTGATATGATATAAGAATGATTTTGACATATTATCCTACATGTATATACTCAACCCATCAGATTATTTTTAGATACCACTCAGATCAAGGGTATTTCCCAGCCACAAGTAACAATATGATTTAATCTGTCATCATCATCAGCACATCACAAAGTGCTTACTGACACCATTCACTGGCTTTTTTACTGTACCATAACTGGAAAATCCAGTGGGAGCCCGGGAAGCTTTGGGGAGTTTGCCACGATAGGATTTTGGCAAGAAAAAGTTTGTCTAATTTGTTAGTAGCAAATATTATTTGTATTAAACAAATGTTTCAGTGGATTTTAGTTTGGTGAAACACCACTCACTCAGTAACTCACCAAACTTTCCAGCTATATGACATACAGTACATACGCATGTAATACTCATATCAATACCCATGACTTCAGTAACATGTTATTACTAGTGTGGACAATAATGAATACTCTTACAGAAAAGCCGTATAGTATTTAAGCCAACCCTTTATATAATAAGGAAATTTTATTTTAAAGATATATGCTAAAATGCAATTTCTGATTGCCTTGGGTGTCAAAAATTTATAGAACAAAGAAATATGTACATTTCATGCCTAAAGATAACAACTTGTAGCTAGCTCAACATTAATGTATTGTTGGCATTGTTGCCCTAAACCAATTTTTATGATGAAACTAGACTTCCTTTTCAATGTACTCGCACAACACTGCATAGAAGTTGAATGTTGGGCTAAAGCCCTGAAATGCGGGACTACTGTAGCAAGTATCTATAACCAATACCTAAGCTATAATATAATATATATGTATGCATGTACTCAACAATCTGATAAACATACTAAAGCATTACTGAGTAGGTAAATTATTTTCTTTCTCTATAACATATTTCCACAGACTCTATAAATTTAATGAATAAGAAGCATGACAGCACCAGAGTTAAAGCAATTTAAGCAGAACATAAAATGTACAAATGCATGTGTGTGCTTAAAACACAGTTCTTATCTAGATGACTGTGTCGTCCTCCTTTAGCCTGCTGTAAGTTGGTGCTTTAGATGTTGTTGACTTTTCTCGCTTTAACGCCCACGTGGTCAGAACTGTAGCCACTATGCCAATGATATTTCCAATTACTAACATCCCAGCTGCAAGGCCCACTGCTGGTCCTGTGTCTAGTCCTTTGCTTTCCACTTTGAAACAAGTGGGAGATGACCTTATTATTGTAGAAGTCACAGTCAGGCATTTTCTCAAGAAATCATTGCTTCACCATGGCTTGGCACAAGTGGGAGACAATCGTGCTGTGGTAGCACTCAACTGGGCACAAGTGGGAGATGACCTTGCCATAGAAGTCACAACAGTGGCATTGATGAGATTAGGACAAGTATTGTTTGATCACATTCTTATTGATGGTATGATGGTGAGTTCTCCCAGTGTGATACTAACCTGTCCAGAGTTCACCTTGTCCATCAACATGGATACAATCTGGTCCCTTGATACAGAGTTGGGATGTATGGAGTAGGGAGGTGAGTCTAACACATGTAATTTTACCAACAAGGTATTGTTACCATGATCATACACCTATAATGGAATAAATGACACAATGATACAGACTATTTTCTATACGTATATCAATATGTTCATATTTAATAATGGAATGTATTGGCTTAAATTACATTATGAATAAGTGAATAATATTGTTTCTCTACTATGTGCTAACACTACATAATCTGACCACTAACTGAACATCCAGGAATTAACAAAACACTTACGTTGATTCCTCCAAGTCTTGTAGCTGGTATGTTGGCAGCTTCTGATAGTGCTAGTCTGATTCTGGCCCTCAGCAGGCTGCGATCAACAGAGGTATATGGTGTACCATCAGGAAGGAGAAGAGTTAGCCTCAATAAAGTGTACTGGTCAACACCAAAACAAACTGACACATCAAATGGATCATAATCTGGCTCTGATGTCATGAACTCCAACATCTCATATGCTATTCTCTGATATATTGAACCTACTGTACCATTGGGTAACCGATAAGTGAAGTTACCATCTACCACTACTCTCCACGGGACAGACATGTTGGATGAACTATTTAACCCAGTAGCAATACTCCATATAGAGGATTGCATAGCAAAATATTGGAAAAAACCGTAAAATTAGTAATGTCACTTTAAGGCTGATTGTTACGCACAGATATCCATGATTCGGTGTCAACATCACGAACTTGACTAATTCCTTTGTAAGTGTAATTGTACTGGTCTTGCCACTGAAGATGATCCTTCAATCCTTGCAAGTGAAATGTCCCATTAGAATCCCTCACTGCAGATGCACTTGTGGCATTAATGGGAAGAGCAGAACAAGTCCCATAACGGTAAGATATATAATATTGTACACTCTCATTAAAGTCCTCAATGGTGGCAACTGGACTGTCAGAATTGGCATATAAGTCCAATCTGTATAGCTGCTGACTAAACCCATAGTACTCCTGTATGCAAGATGATATGACCACTAAACTAACATCACATTGTAATGAGAGGAAACATGACCCCTACTATAATGTGTTGTTAAGCATGGTCACATCAAAACCTGTTCATGTAACAGCTATTGCTACCACGAAAACAAAACAATACATGTCTTCCCACTCCTATCCTAGCCTTGTGTACCAGACAAAACCTTTGTCAGTAGGTAGGAGAGATAACCCTAATATACTGCTAACAAGAATATGAAAAAAAGTAAGAGCCTTACTTCTTAATATCATGAACTCTTGTTACAAGCAATTCTGTAGATTGCTGATGATAATTTTGATCAACAGTCAACAGAATTTGCTGATTCAACAAACATAGAAAACTCAGCATGATTAGCTATCGGCAGTGTTGGGAGTAATGCATTACTTATGTAACGCTTATGTAACGCGTTATGTAATATTATTACTTTTGTGGTAACTAAGTATTATAACGAAATATGCTATAAAAACAGGTAATATAACTCAAGTTACTTCACTTACAAATGTAACACATTACCTAAGTAATATAATTACTGTAACGAATCTAATATTACATAATATTATTACTACAAGTAACCAAGTTACTAATCTCATTCATAATCCACTGAGTAGCACCTAGCCACAACGAAGTAATGAAGCCTACTGAATGAAGCTTATTCACCAGCTTCTTACTTATAACCAAGATTTGCACATTGTCCAACAACGCAATCATGTCAAGTGATAAGGTCGTAGTTTCACACGTGACAGCCTAAGGCTGTGGACACAAAGTAATATAATATGTAATATTATTATAGTTACTTTATTTTATGGGTAATATGTAACTGTAACTAAATAGTTCAGTTGCAAGTAATATGTAACTAGTTACTTTCAAAAAGTAACTTGCCCAACACTGCCTATAGGACAAAACTTACAATTGGAAACTGTGGTATGGCCATGCAAAGCTGCAAGCACATATTAACTTACTCGGAGGTACAAGATCACTTTGCTCATGGGGTTGGCAGTTTCATACAATACAGTGTAGTAGTCTTGTGGTAATGGAGGTAGTGGCTTGCCTGTTTGTCTTCCAAGACATGGCAGGCCTGGGGGTACACGAAACAACTCATCATCAGCAGGACCAGGTCAGAAGTTAACAAGAGTACACATTATACACTTCATGGATTGAACCATCAGTAGTATTCTTATCAGGATGAGTACTATTGATCACAACCTGAAATGGGATCATCACAGGATTATAGTTCCAATTCGTTTGAGTGAAGTAATAGTCAATTGTGTAATTCCTCTGTGAACCTGTGTTAACGTTACACGACTGCCACCTATGACAAGGAACACCACGTACAGTTTCAATCTCAATATATGTCTCATTGAACTCTGCCCCAAACATCAGAAAATGTGTGGTTTGTACAATGTGAGCCGCACCATTAGCAAATTGTGCACCAAAAAGGAAACGTGCAAATCGAGATAAATTAGCATAAAGTGGAGCGGCCACGCAACTTTTCTGACCATCAGCTCCAGTAATAATGTGAGACACCTCCATCGTATCATAGTTAACAAATGTCACATTGCTCCCAAAAGCTGAATAGCTCTCAATACGACCACGTTGATCAATGTTGTCATAAAACTCGGTCACGTGCAGGGTGAGATTGAGGTGCATGATGTTGGCTTCAATTTCACTTGAGAATTGGTCAGGAAATGTTGGGAGTGACGGGCCATCATTCATGCAAGAAAGACAATCCTGAGCACATCCAGATTCTAGTAGTACGACCATCGTAATCAGTGGCGGATCCAGGATGGGGCATTTGGGGCAAATGCCCCCCCCCCTTCAAGAAATTGCATACAAGATCGAGATACTCTAATAGAGCAGTCAATTACTCTAATAAAGCAGTCACAATGTTCATGAGGTAGTGTAGCTTACCTATGAAGCTACAAATAGGATTTTATTTTACATAACAGACGTGATATAGTTGGTAAGGATAACTAGCTATTATTGTTGTGACCTTTTTTTTTTTTTTTTTTTTTTTTTGGTCTTCAACTGGTTTTCAGCAAGTTTTTTTGGTTTTTCAGAAAGGTGCCCCCCTCTTTCCAAACTCTGGATCCGCCCCTGGTAATCACTTGTGCAATTATGGGACACATCTTCGCCTCTGAAATGATAGTTTACCATAATCAGAGCAAAAAAAACCACCAGTGATATAATAGCCCAATTTATACACTTACCTAGCTTCGATACACTACGATGCGGGCAGGGGTTACCATCACGTGATCCGTAGGGATGGTTTGTACATAATAACGAACCCCAAAAATTTATACGCGCGAGGCGCCCGCGGGCATGAAGCGTTGTGAAAGTGTAAACCCTAAAATTTTAGCCAGCGAGGAGGATTAAAAGAGCACGTAACAAGTGATGAAATTACGTCACCACTAGCTTTCATCCACAAAACAAACAAATTTAGCTATCTTCTCTCATATACAGACTAATTTTATACATTTTTCAAGTCATTTGTACAATGATAGCTAAGAAATTATTTGAACTGAACTGACTAATTCAACTAGCTTTCCAGCTTCACTGGCAGGGGTGGGAAAGATTTATTCACATGTCCTCATACACCCTGTAGCTGTTGTGGTCCTTTTGGTGCATGCCTAGACTACACGTTGCTATATGGGATCAAGCCACAGGGTAATTTTTGGATTCCACAAACTTTTGTAGTTGTAAGATCCGACTCTCCCTGCTTAGCACACAAGCTGATCACTATTCATATAGCTATCAATAGCATGAATATTATTTGGTCAGAAGGAGGTACTATGGTGTGTGTGTTGCTGCACACAAATCTGATACACATGCCGGCATTTACCATGCTGGCTTGGACTACAACTAACTGTTCTCTCTCTCTCTCTCTCTCCTCACACACACACGCACGCACGCACGCACGCACGCACGCACGCACGCACGCACGCACGCACGCACGCACGCACGCACGCATGAACGCACACACATGTGCACGCACGCATGCACTTACAAACATGGAGCCACTTTATACAAGAAGGGTTTGTAGCAAGTAATGCTAAGGACCAAGTTATTTTGACTTAAAATGACTGGTGTACCCAAGCGGTATGTTGCTTTATTTTACATTCTATGTTTCACTTCTATTTTTACTTTTGATTTATTAGCTAAGTGGCGTCACAATAGAAAGAAGGGAATGTGAGTGTGCATGATACATAGTTGCATCAATAATCTTTCTAAACCTGTCAGACCAAGTTGCATTTTTTATTGTTATCATCTGGTACCTGCATGTGCTTGCTACTACCAGTTTTAGTTTGGGCTCCACAAATCCATACACTTACACTTATTATATGAGTCACTCCATGAGTCTACAGAAAATCATCACAGCAATAAAGTAGCTACATATAGTTATGTAGATATACATAGCTTACAGCAGGCCCTAAAATAACATTAGCAACCAGCCATGCTGAATGCTTTGAAAGATTATATGTACGTATAAATACCGTGACATTGTGATTTTACAGTTCTGATGTAAATTAATTATGATAGAAGGATAGAATTTTGGGAGCTACTTGTCAGCTGGCTGTGCACCATGAACTATTAATACTGAATTATTTACACAAGTCACACAATATAACAACAAGCACACAAGACACACACCACCTATTGGATATTTTACTCGAGCTGAATGCTTCATGCATCCTTTTAACTTGAGGTAACTTAGCATAGCAGTTGTCTTCACTGAAATATAGCTAACCAGCTAGCTATTGTCATATAAATATCTTTACTTTTAACATAATAGACACCAAGTCGCTAGATAGCCACTCCTTTGTGTGTACAAACATATGGATACAAAATGGGGGGGGGGGGGGGGGGCAATTGAAACAATGATAATGGAAACGGAAAGTGGAAATGAAAAACGGAAATGGTCAAATTGTCATATAAATGTTGTTCCCTATACAGTAAAATTCTACAGTTTAGAGTCATAGCTACACCAGTGTGGATGTGCGTATTGTATAGTGACTGGCTGGCCACAAGCCACAAAATGGCAGGTCATATCTCAGCAACAGAATAGAGTGTCTGCATTCTGTAACTTGTATTGTGAAATCAATTAAATTTTTAATAAGTGCTGAAAAGCATTTGATCTTAGCATAATTACTGGTATAAAGTTATTAGTTACGAAAGTTTGCAAAGTATGCAAATTGATGTGTCCACATGCTGTATTAAGTATTTTTAGTTTTCCAATCAGTTGTACTTGCTTCAACATTATGTATAGTATAATTATGAACACTCTTGTCAATGGTTATTTGCACTGCTAACCATTGTAAGCACTTTCGAATTTTCTTTGCATAACTATGAATCGTCACATGGTCTATTTACATAACCACATCACATGCCACCACCTTTATTATGTATAATTTTGTAGGTGATATTATGGTTGTGAGTTGTTGTCTGATGTACTTTGAATTTATATTGTACAGTAGGGCATTATTTAAAGTCTGTGAATTATCTATACCAAAAGTGTGTACGTGAGTGAGAGAGAGGAGGTAACAGTTATGCAGTTAAATTCCTGACAGCATGCAACATAGCTAGTGCTTGGTGGCTACAACAGCTTCTGGATATGAGCATAATTTCTATTATCATATTGTCTTATTTTGTATACTCAGCATATTCACAGGTTTAAGTGGAGAATTTCTGGCTTTATAGTACATTCAGGAACCTATTACATAGTGATGATATTTCTGCACTATATGTCTCATCTGTACAACAAAAAGTAGTATAGTTTTAGAGGCCAAACTATGCACACTCTTTGCTATATTTTTGCATTTGCATTCACAGATATCAGCTTACATCCATACATACACACACCTCTGCAACAGTGACAAAGCTCTCACAGTAACCTCATCATCAACAATGAAGCCATTGTAGTTAGCAGTACACATACTATAATTATATAATTTATCAACTATTGGTATGTCAGCTGCAGTAGTCATAACATTCCATTAAAAAAAATATATATATATTTTTTTTTCAGTATTTTGTAACTGCCAGCATAAATGTACACACCCTGATTATGTGTAACTGTGATGTATGTAGAATGTTGCCGTAGTAGCTAGCTACCTACCACACAAAGTACAATTTGATTAGCACTAACAGTCACCAGAAAAAGAACACGCACACATGCCATACCAACGTAGTTACCAAGGCGATATACTCCATACATCACAGTTACACATAATCAGGGTGTGTACATTTATGCTGGTACGTAGGTTAATTAAGTCTTAAAGACTGGGGCAGTTACATGTGCTTGTTTTACCCTGAAATAGTATGTTTCATGCTAAATGAATTATCGTCAAATATTTTACCTGTTACATTTCATATCTTGGTATGTAAATCTTATAGTCATATGTCTTCATTCAAATAACTCCTTTTATTAAAAAAGGAAATCATAATAAGTAGTTGTGATACTGAACCAGAAAATATCTTTCTACCTTTTCCCCAAATTCAGTATTAAATTTTAAATTTAGACCAAATTGGGCATCGAAGAATCTCGTGTGCATTATTAAACAAGTGAACATAATAATAATTATGGCAACTGAGTTCAAGTTTTAAAAATAGTTTGTTTTTAAATTGTGAAGATAATTGGCAAGCATACAATAATTTATTCAAGAGACCACTTTCCATATATGGTATTACATGATTACCAAGAATCAATGTATACTGTTACACACTAGTGTGGTTGTGTTGTATTGTAACTATTTTATGTGTACTGGTCTCCATAGAAACTGTATTGTGAACCATTGTTGATTTCATGCATGCTTGCATTCATAGTTACTTCACTCAATTTTTACACAAGTACACACACACGGTGACACACTACACCCATTTTGGCCACTGAGTTATTGGTAAATACCAAAATCATGAACAGACACACACAGTGAACAGACACATGCAATACTAGATCACCCTTAAGACACCAGTTCTACCACAAGTCTGGTATATACAATGGAGTCGATTTAGATGTGCCTGCATGCCATTAATCATTAGCACCTAACTGACATGAAACTTTAGCAAGTGTATTGAAATTAATATTGCTCAAGTTAGCACACTTGATTTATCATGATTAGTGTATGCTTTCATGGGCCTCGGACTCATTAATATAATCATATGTAAGAATTATCAGTTGATATAACACATGTTCTCAAATATTTCAGTCTATAAGCAACCATGTCAGATCAAGGGCCTAACAGGTGAACATTTCAAACATTATTGTATTATTATTTCACCTATTATCATCATCAGCACAATATCCATGATTGCTTTACATCACAATGATCTCAACACCGACACTAGTTTATTGTTATACAGTACTACCTGGCACTGTCCACTGTATGGCTTCTTTGCTGTGCTTATATTCATATCAATTCCAGGAACATGTACCAGTGGTATCAGTTGATACAAGAGTATTGTTATACTTGCTAGTACTATAAAGTGATAATGATAACTTTGAATGTAAATGACTTCACAGAAGAGTCTTAGTGTACCTAACATTTACCTTAAAACAATAAATTATTTACATAATATTGTGACCATGCTGTGTACAGTAGAGAGAGATAGGTAACTTCAGTTATTAGACATCCAATGTTACAGTAAGTTCAGCCGGTGAGATGGGGTTATTACAAGTTGGAGTACAAGATATCAGAGCTGGGTTATGATCCATTTTGATGTGACGGTTTGTTTTGGTGTTGATCAAATTGATTCTGTACCATGTGCTGTCCTGTAACATTGCATATCCTGACAGGAATTGGAAAACACTTACATTGATGGTATGTTGCAGCTTGTGATAGTTCCAGCCCGATTCTGGCCCTCAGTAGGCTGTGATCAAGAGAGGTATATGGTGTACCATCAGGAAGGGGATGCTCAATAAAGTGTACTGGTCTATAAAATGTAAGCCAGTAGATTGCTACACACCATTATAAAATATGGACATATTAAATTTGTATCATAATATTCCATTATAGGTGTATACAACACCTTATTGGTTAATCTTCATGTGTTAGACTCACCTTCCTACTCCATGCATTCATTCCACCAAGCACTTTTGTTAAAACTTACTGTCTTGTAAAACTACGTGTAGTAATACTTTAATCCTGTCAGTGCTGTTGTGCTTTATATATATATATTTTTTTTTTTTTTTTTTTTTCGCTCTCAAAATCACTAATTCATTAAAAAGTTCACTGTCTGTGCATACTTTCTTCAATGCTATCATTTCATTAATATCAATTTCATGAGCTTTGTACACCTAGAAAGAGCTCATATAAACATAATTACAAAGAAATTATATTGTATTGAAAGTTAAAATTTATTTGATGTACAAAAATTAACAAATTATGCTGTAACATAATTATAGTTGTTTACGTCCCAACGTATCTCATGTCTTTCATGTTGATAAACAGCAAGCTAATTGAAATTTATGCCATCATACACTAGCCAGCTATGGAAAATTTGATTTCTACACATTTGAGGGCTAGCCAATGGCACACATTTAGCTCACTTATAAGGGTTCTTAAGAATTTGTCAGTAACATGTTTAGTGGACTGTTGTGTACATACTCACCACATAGGAACATACATATTTTAAACTCTCAGGCCAGGTATATAGTACCACAGCACTGCATGTAATGGTAGTTCTGCTAACTGTACACAAACCCTTACAAAACTTTACAAGTTAGGGGTTACCATAATTATACGTACGCAACCATGGGGCTAGGTGTCCTTCTGTCACAACTACATAACTATGTAAATATGGAAACTCTATAACTCCTGTATTAAGGATGACACAACTGTGACGTACCAAAATATTTAATAAACATTAGCTGTTTTACATTGTAGTGAGGGAAAACAACACACAGACATGAACACTCCTACCATAATACCATTAGTAGTTTGAGTAACAGCTATTGAGCTTCCATGAAAATGAAACATCTTATCCTTCTTAGGCCTCTCCTATCCCATAATTGCATGCCCAGTCACACATTTGTATTCATGGAAATGCAATTCATTATACTAGCTAGAATTAAATAAATGACTTTGAAATAGAAACACCAAACAGGATCATTTGTATAAACAACATGATATGAATATCAGGTTCAAGGGTTCAAGAATAAAAAATATATATTTTAATTTAATTGTAAAGATAAATGGTACGAGCACACAAAGTTTATTCAAGAGACCAATTTTCAATATGATATTATTATTATGATGATATTACATGATTGCCAAATTTAATGTATACAGTTATACAGCACTATATACTGAATTGTGCTGTATTATAATAATTCATCGTGTGTACTTGTGAACCACACTTGTATGACATTGTAGTCATCATTTAATGACTAGATTATGTTTCTCCATTACAAGCCATCAACAGGAGTGAAGTTTACTGCTTTTGTGCTAATTTGGTTATTACTCTAACGCACACACACACACACACACACACACACACACACACACACACACACACACACACACACACACACACACACACACACACACACACACACACATAGACATACGTGTGTGTGCGTGTGTGTCTAGATTTGACAAAACCATCTTTCACAAACATCCTATTCTTTTACTTTTACCGTAAGCTATTGACCTACAATTTCAGTTCACTCAATTCTCTCATTGCATTATGCAATAACAGGTCAAAATTGAAAAAAGTGATGGCACACTCCTACATTGAGTTATGGTCCTTTAAAGTCACAAATCTGGATGTGTGTGGAAGCCATTAATTGTGACAAAATAATATGAAAATTCATGTCACTTAAGCTTTAATGAGAATGAATATAATACTCATTAAGGAATGGCCAAATCATGCATGCCAGATCAAAAGCTTACACCCAGTAAACATCATAACAGAGTTATACTGTAGGGTGGTAGTAGTGTTTGTTCCTGCTCACTGAGTAATGTACCTAGTGTTTTAACAAGTCATTAGCTACTGATGTGTCATTTGTTAATTGTAAAAATGTTGGCCCTTGTTGGATGGTTTTTATAATGTAAAATAACATGAGTATATAAGTACCTACAGTTTGTAGCTCACACAGGCTAGCCTGCACGAGCCCATGGAAAGAAATGTGTTTAACTTTAAATGGTAACTGATGTATGTTGTATTAGGTGCTCTTAGTCTTCAGTTATAATTAGTGGGAGACTTGCTTCAACATTTTTCATAACATGTAGCTATGATGAATATCCTTTCAGTGACCACATATACTTTAATCATCGTGTGCACTTTGAATGTACTTTGCATTAGTATCATTGGGCTATCAAATGTTAATAATGTATTTAGCATGTTTTACTACCTTTTAGTTAACACAACCATATCAAGATTACAACACTTGAAGGAGTCTCTAGCTTTTAATTTACATCCATTAAATTTGTGAACTAAAATGTGTTAGGATATTATAGGGTTGGGCCCAGTGAGTTGTTGCCTGATGTATGCTGAATTTTATATAATTTGTATTGAAAGGTATTAACTCTTGGTAGTGTATTATACACCAGTGTGTATGTGGTATGTGTAAGTTTAAGTGTGAGTGTGAGAGAAGCCACAGTCATGCAGTCAAGTTCCAGATCAGTATAGTGCGACAAAAGCCTTTGGATGCTAGTGTTCATCTGTTAAGACACCGCTACACCATACTGAGAACATTCAAAGCTACTAATCAAACCAGGCACTACGTTTATACAAAAATACTTGGGATTGTCTATTCACAGGTGTGAGAAGGCAATCTCTGGTTTACTTAATAAGTGCATGACCAATGGAAAGGATGAAGAGGAGAGTAAGCTATGATAGGTACTGATACGTAAAATTAATTTAATCTGGTCAAACTATTTTGACATGACATACGTATGGACACACATGATATATAGATATCACACATATATTGGATACCAAACTATGCATATGTCAAGACTGGCTCTGATCAGACTAGAGATTTTCACATAGTCCATTGATTGATGTTTCTCTGGCAAGGTCGGGTCAGCTTATACCAACATAGTGACAGGGTTCCCACAAATTAATTTACAGAAAGCCATTGTCAGCAATGAAGTCATTTAGTTAGCAGTATAACATATAGTAGAATTTTTTAAGGGGAAATTTTCCATGGATTGCCACCATCCAAAATTTCTATGGGGAAAGTTTTTGCTGATGGATCATTTATAATATTCAAACAATACCAGCTGCAAATTTTGAGGGGGGGGGGATTTCTGTGGATAACTAGCTACTAATCCATGAAAATTGCTAAAAATTTCCCCCTCAAAGAAACCTGCTATGTGGTATACCGACACCAGCAACCTGTATTAATTTAAAGCACTACAAAATTTGTCAGTGCAGGTAGTCATAACATTCCAATTACTATGGTAACTACATACATTCCTGATATAACTATAATGGAATGGTAGAATTTTATATCAAATGGAAGTATGGTAGCTACTTGTCTAGTACCACAAAGTCCAACACATGTTTATTCAATTAGCACTAAGAGCCACTTAACCAGTACACACATGCCATATATACCAACGTACCACACAGCTAAAATATTCTATGGATGGTGGGTATATACTACATACACAGTAATAAGCCTATGATCCTGAAATGCATGGAAATTTTAATGCTTTATGTATTGAAATCTTTAGCTATGCACCCTCAATTAGTTTGCCTACATTTTAGTGTGGTAATGCTTAAGAATTTTATCCCTTCGAATCTATAGCCTTATGGTGCAGTTGTATTCATTCAAATACGTAGGTACTGTATGGATCGCTGACATTTGTGTTATAATAGCCAGCTATGGCTCTTTACCAATGCACATATATGAGACAAAGAATTTTAACATTATTCCTTTGAAGTTCAAATTTACGGCACAATAAAAGAATCCCTGTGTGTGTGTGTACACAACATATGGCAACTGAGTTCACCTATAAAATATATTTATACACTATAATATGTTGGTAAAGTTGTCTAGATAAATGGCGAGCATACAAAAATTTATTCAAAAGACCACTTTCCATATATGGTATTAAATTACTACCAAGAATCAATGTATACAGTTATATACACCAGTGTGGTTGTGTTGTATTGTAATAATTTATAGTGTGTGCTTGTCAGTCTACCCATAGGACCTGTATTGTAAATGATAGTAAAAAAAGGAATGTTACCCAGTACTGAACAGTCACATAGAATGATGACTTCACCATGTATACAGTACATAGATAGTGCTGTACTGCATACATAGCTGCTTGTGTCAACACACATGCACACACACACACACACACACATACATACACACGCACTACAGTGACTATACATATTCACACTGCATATAATTATAACTTACAAATTCTGCCTTCTCAGTCTGACAATATCATACACTTAGTGATCTTGTAAGCAAGCATAATCCAAAGGACAGCTGATGTGGACACCTGCAGTTCACAACACCCACACACATTTCAAACCTTAATGGTGGACACAAAATAATATTACCAGAATTAGCATACGTTAATTATTATCTAATAATATTGATACCTCCTTTAAATCAGTATATGCTTTGATGGGAATCACTGAAATATTTATAAGAATAATGTTGATATAACACTTTGCCATGTTCTCAAATCATCAGTTTAGTCTGTAGGGTACCATGTCGGTTTTATTCAGCCATAACAGTTGAACATTTTCAAACAGTTTTATTTCACCTATTAGCATCATCAGCACAATATCCATGATTGTTTTACATCACAATAAACTCAACACTGACACTAGTTCATTGTTACAGTACTGACTGGTACTATTCACTGGCTTCTTTGCTGTGTATACAAATTTAATATTCATATCAATTCCAGGAACATGTACCAGCTGCAGTGGTATCAGTTGATACAAAACTTTAACAGTGTTATTGTAATACTTGCTAGGACAATGAAGTGATAATGATAACTTTGAAGTGTACACAGAAGAGACTTATAGTGGATTTAAAAAAAACATTATTCATGCTTATGCACCTATCAATGTCAAGCCCCACCCCTGGGGGGTCCCCATACACCTACTGGGGATTTGACATCTAAATCTTGCCCCACCCTGGGGCTTTAGACAGCAGCAGTTTGCTGGCCCACAAATATGTAATAAATAAATCAAATCCCAAATAGAAACCCCTCTTTTGAGGAGGGGACATAGCTTGACAAGCTTCTTAGTCCCAGTACTGGGGAATTTGGCACTAGACTTTGTCAAATCCCCCTGTATTCCCCCACCTAGCCAGGGGTGGATGGGGCATGACATTAATAGACGCATTAGCTATGTGAATAATATCTTATATTTTAAATGCTAGGGTTCAGTAAGTAGGGTTGCTTTTAAAAATTACTCAAATGAAATCATCATTTTCCATATAATGTCATAAACTTGCGCAACAACATGGTCTTACTGAATCCATATGCAAAATCTAGCAAGCCCTCAACCTTCCTGTTGTCAGTTATTTAAAAAAATTGAACCTTGAGTTTATAACCACCAGTTGTAGGCGGTTACTATCATTACAAAGACAGTGGTCTATTACATAGACGGTAGCCCTTGTAGTTTTGTAAGGGTTTGTTTATGATAGCTGAAGTACTATGTGCAGCGTTGTGTAGGTAACTGGCCTGAGAGTTTAAATATGCATGTGGGGAGTATGTACACAACAGTCCACTAAACATGTTACAAATTCCAAAAGAATCCTTATAAGTGAATTGTGTAGGTAAAGGTGTCATGTTGGCCAACACTCTAATGTGTGGAAATCTATTTTTCCACTGACTAATACAAGATGGCATACATGTTGGATTAGCTCACTGTTTATCAACATGAAAGACATGAGATATGATGGGATGTAAACAACCATGTTACCACATAATTTGTTGCATATTACATCAATTAAAATTTTACCACAACTTTCATTGCTACCAATTTAAATAATTTAATGAATGATTTTGAGAGCAAAAAAAGCATGACAGTGCAGAATTCAAGTACTTTTACACAACACAAAATGTACAAACGTGTATGTTTATGAAAGCACTCCATATTGTTATTTAGATGACTGCGTCATCCTTTTGCTTGCTATAAGTTGATGCTTTAAAAGAGGCCGACTTCCCTCTCCTTATCACCCACATGGTCAGAACTGCAGACACTAGACCAATGATGATTCCAACTATTAACATCCCAATTGCAAGGCCCACTGCAGCCCCTGTGTCTAATCCTTCACTTTCCTCTTCTTTGACACAAGTTGGCCCGGGAGATGACGTTATTGTAGAAGTCCTTATTGTAGAAGTCACAGTAGTACTTGGCTCCACGTTACTGGGATTAGGACAAGAATTGTTTGATCGCATTCTTATTGATGGTGTGATGGTGAGTTCTCCCAGTGTGATACTAACCTGTCCAGAGTTCACCTTGTCCATCAACATGGATACAATCTGGTCCCTTGATACAGAGTTGGGATGTATGGAGTAGGGAGGTGAGTCTAATACGTGCAGATTTACCAACAAAGTATTGTTACCACGATCATACACCTATAATGGAATAAATGACACAATGATACAGACTATTTCAATATGTCCATATTTAATAATGGAATGTATTGGCTTAATTTACATTATGCATAAGTGAATAATATTGTTTCTTTACTACTGTACAGTATGTGTTAACACTACATAAACTGACCACTAACTGAACATCCAGGAATTAACAAAACACTTACGTTGATTCCTCCAAGTCTTGTAGCTGGTATGTTAGCAGCTCGTGATAATGCTAGTCTAATTCTGGTCCTCAGCAGGCTGTGATCAAGAGAGGTATATGGTGTACCATCAGGAAGGGGAAGAGTCAGCCTCAATAAAGTGTACTGGTCAACACCAAAACAAACTGACACATCAAATGGATCATAATCTGGTTCTGATGTCTTGAACTCCAACATCTCATATGCTATTCTCTGATATATTGAACCTACTGTACCATTGGGTAACCGATAAGTGAAGTTACCATCTACCACTACTCTCCACGGGACAGACATGTTGGATGAACTATTAAACCCAGTAGCAATACTCCATACAGAGGATTGTACAGAAATATATTGGAAAAAGCCAGTAAAATTAGTAACGTCACTTAAGGGTTGATTGTTACGTACAGATATCCATGATTCAGTGTCAACACCACGAACTTGACTAATTCCTTCATAAGTGTAATTGTATTGGTCTTGCCGTTGAAGATGTTGCTTCAGTCCTTCCAAGTGAAATGTCTCATTAGAATCCCTCACTGCAGATGCACTTGTGGCATTAATAGGAAGAGCAGAACAAGTCCCATAACGGTAAGTTATATTGTAATGTACACCCTCATTGAAGTCCTCAATGATGACAACTGGACTGTCAGAATTGGTGTATAAGTCCAACCTGTATAGCTGCTGACTAAACCCATAGTACTCCTGTATGAAGGATGACACCACCACTTAAAACATTACATTTTAGTGAGAGGAAACAACACACATGCATGAACATCATGTGTTACTGACAATATATTATTATGCACGAAGGCATTAAAATCTACAGCTATTGAGCTACCATGAAAATGAAACATCTTATTACATACATGTCTTCCCACTCCTACCCTAGCCTTGTGTACCAGACAAAACCTTTGTCAATAGGTAGGGAAGATAACCCTAATAAATTGCTAACAAGAATATGAAAAAAGTAAGAGCCATACTTCTTACTATTATGAACTTGTGCTAACAATTCTGTATATTGCTGGTAAATTTTTTGATCAACAGTGCTGACTCAACAAGCACAGAAAGTCATTGTGATTAGCTATCAGACAAAACTTACAATTGGAAACTGTGGTACGGCCATGCAAAGCTGCAAGCACTCATTAACTTACTCGGAGGTACAAGATCACATTGCTCATGGGGTTGGCAGTTTCATACAATACAGTGTAGTAGTCTTGTGGTAATGGAGGTAGTGGCTTGCCTGTTTGTCTTCCAAGACATGGCAGGCCTGGGGGTACACGAAACAACTCATCATCAGCAGGACCAGGTCGGAAGTTAACAAACGAGTACACATTATACACTTCATGGATTGAACCATCAGTAACATTCCTATCAGGACGAGTACCATTGATCACCACCTGAAATGGGATCATCACAGGATTATAGCTCCAATTGGTTTGGGTAAAGTAGTAGTCAATTGTGTAATTCCTCTGTGATCCTGTGGTAACGTTACATGACTGCCACCTATGACAAGGAACACCACGTACAGTTTCAATCCCGATATATGTCTCATTGAACTCTGCTCCAAACATCAGAAATTGTGTGGTTGATATAATGTGAGCTGTACCATTGTCAAATTGTGCACCAAAAAGGAAACGTGCAAATCGAGATGAATTAGAAGCAAGTGGAGTAGCCATACAACTTTTCTGGCCATCGGCTCCTGTTGTAATGTGGGACACCTCCATCATATCATAGTTAACAAATGTCACATTACTCCCAAAAGATGAATAGCTCTCAAAACGACCACGTTGATTAATGTTGTCATAATATTCAGTCACGTGCAGGGTAAAATTGAGGTGTATGATGTTGGCTTCAATATCAACTGAGAATTGGTCAGGGAATGTTGGGAGTGACGGGCCATCATTCATGCTAGTAAGACAATCCTGAGCACGTCCGGCTCCAATTAACACGAACACTGCAATCACCACCTGTACACCGCTAGTCATCTTGAGGTAATGCTATTTTTTAAGACCAAAAAGAAACCGATATGAAAGTGTATAGATACACATAAAAAGCACCCACCTTCGCAACAATCTCTGGTTCAACACAAGGATTCGCTAAGATTCGGGCAGAAAGTAACCGGAAGCACGTGCTGTAAAGAGCACCTGACCTGGCCGTAATACGTCATCGCAAAAATTAATTCAATCACATAACACACTAAATGCGTAGGCAGGCCGACTGTGTAAATTAGAGAAAAAATAGGTCAGTGGCGTGGGCACTGGAAAACACCAAAAATTAAGTGACGGAGCAGTAAGGGTAGCATCACAGAGTGAGTCACTACTGAGTAAAAGTAAATGCTTACAGTTGGCAAAGGTAGACAGTTTTACATGACGTAATGATTGAAAATCGTACAGCTTCGAATTCGCTGCAGCAATTACCCGGTTTTCATTTCTACCTCCAGTCAACCGCCGCTCCGGCCTCCAGCAATTTGCAACAACCAATGGCAAACCTGCACAACGGATTGCCACCTGCGAAACAGCAAGAAATCGTGGAGAATCGCCTATCTACAGAGGTGACTGGGTCGCCCACACATTCATTAAGTTCTGAAGAGCAAAGCCCTACAAGCGAACAGGCGCGATTTTTGTACCCTCCTCCAACCACTACAGTGATTAGCAATCTAAGCTGCACTCCAGTGCCTGTTGGATCAGTCTCAGTGTTGCGATTGCCGGTAACTCACAGTGCCCCCTCGTTTATGCAACTCTGCCGTTCACCGCCAGCTGAACACAACCTGATTGTTAAGCAAGAAGTGGCCAGCACCGGTGGTTATCCTGTTGCGAAAGTTGTACCGTCCGTGATCCAATCTGTAAGTCTAGAGCCTAGCAATAGAGTGCGCCTGAATAGCTACGAAGAGCATTTGGCAGCTACTGAAGAACACCAAGGAATGGCTATGTCTACAGCAGGCGCTACACTAGTTCAGCCTTTCCCTACCCAACCTCGTTACCACACAGTAATCCAAAGCCCAAGAGACATTCATAAAAACCTTCACCCGCTGCAGCCCGTAGATCCGGAATCTCCGGAGGTACAAGGCCTAGAGTCATTTGCACAGGCATTCAAGTCAAAACGTGTCAAGCTGGGCTTCACTCAAACCCAAGTCGGGGCTGCCCTTGCTGAAATTCATGGAACTGACTTTAGCCAAACCACAATATGCAGATTTGAAAACTTGCAGCTGAGTTTCAAAAATGCACAGAAGTTGAAGCCAACCTTGGAGAAGTGGCTAGATGAGGCAGAAAGACAAGGAGGCAACCAGCCTGGTGATCTCTCTCCAGAAAGAAGACGGAAACGACGGACAACAATTGGCTCAATTGCCAGAGAGTCTTTGGAACAAGAGTTTTACCGACAACCCAAACCATCGTCAAGTGACATTACCAAAATAGCCGAGGCACTTCAGTTGGATAAAGAAGTTGTAAGAATCTGGTTCTGTAATCGACGACAGAAAGAGAAAAGAGTGCGGACATCACTAAGTAGCAGTAGTAGCATCAAAGATGAGTAACTATAAGTAAAATACACGCATGCATTCTTTTGTACTGTATAACATAATAGTTGAGATATTGCCACATATGCCATTCGTATGAGATTTTTTAATCAAATGTCCTTTTTCTTAGCTGCAAAGTTTGTTAGTACATTTTCTAGTATTGTTATTGTAGTTTGTGCAGTAGTACCGTAGTAGGCATAAGATGCCTCCGTAAATTACAGATGTGGTGTGCTAATGTCTTCACATGTATATATACAAGTTTTGTATCTGTTTTCAATTAAGATAATCATTACAAGATTGCAACAAATTGTTAATACTAGTTAAATGTGCTGTGAATTCTGGTCGGGTATTTGATAGGTTGTCAAAGTTAGCTACTACTTCCCCCACATCTTTGCAGCCAGTTAAACACTTCTTTAATGGTGCCTCACCGTTCTACACACAAATGAAAAACACACATGTGTGAAACCACTCAGATGTTATAGGCCAACCACAGGCACATGGTAGGTTGGCTTAACTAATCCACAGATATTTGGTGGTTTTTTTGATGGACAGTCATTCAGGTGGGCCTAGACTCAAACACATACCCATGAGCTATAATTGAGTGTGAATAGTCAACAGTCTAATATTGTCATTGGCTGGAATTAACCATAAAATCCATAATGCATTCAGGAAGGAACATCTGTTAAAGATGCCAGTCCATACTCCTACGATAAAGAAGCAAATTCCTCAGTCAGCCTTGATCACATTTGACACCAAAATGATATTCACGACCCTCCCAATATTGTTAACATCGTAGCTCAATTTACCAAACCAACTTTGTTTTAATTTTAGCTAATAGATATGATAACAAAAGGCGACAGTGCTTCAAAACATTCCTGGTTGGGTATGCCAAATAAGCACATGGTCGATTATTACCATTGTTACATCACAAACACACAGTACTACATCACACTTCATTACTACACATCAAATGAAAAGTGACAACTGATCGTCCTGTGTGTGGCTGGTAACCATAAGAGAAAAAGGAATGGACAGAAACATCATCATCCAAACCCAGCTGAGCATTGTGTGGTGAAAACCTTGCCCCTCCATGCTATGTGAACAAGACAAATGATATAACATGTTTATCACAATAATGTCATCATTTCCTCATTGTTTCAGATAACTATTATTTTATAAAATTCATACTTGAAAGTTCCTAATGGATAATTACTAAAGGATATATTTGACACTTGTAAATATCTTTTAAACAATCCGCATCCTCAGTAAGAAGTCATAACCAATTAATTGGGTATTTGTATCTGTGAACTCTTTTTAAGGATACAGAACTGTGGGATCTACATGGTTGTGTAACAAATAAACACACACCGAAATAGAAAGTTCATGGTTGGCTTACACCAAGTATATGTACATGAATATGGAAATCCAATAGCATAAACTAAACAAAACCTCCACTGAACTTTTTAAAAATATAGGATACATAAACAATAATATAACAATGTTTTGATTGTAGACAATTATACTTATTAACGTACAATGTATACAACCAGTTTTCCAGTTCTCTGTACTGGCACTCCATTCAGTTCTTCGACGATGTCTTGTGCTACTTCATGTACTCCGTTAGGTCCAAATATCCCCATCACGACATCATCGCTGATTTCAGGAGTAATGGCCAAGTCTACACCTGTAGCATCCAATGGTATCATCTATTGTTGCTAGAACAATAATAATTGTATAACCTTGTTAAGGATATATTAAATATAAAGAAGCTGATATCACCCACCATTTCTACAAGATATGACTAGAAGTGGCTTGAACTAATTCAATAAGGTACAATAATCAATAGAGGTATGAAAGAAACAGCTGACAGATGGAACCATATAAATACAAGCTTTCTTTGTTTGATGCGTGGTTGTGTGGTGTGGTTCTAACCTTGAAATGCCCACGTGTGGAAGAGAAGGTTGATGTGTTGCAAGCTGGGATCAATGCCATTTTCAAAACATGGCCTGGAGTGGACTGTTAAGAGTACATCCAACTGGGAAGGTTGTGTTGCCATCTGTTGTAACATAAACACCAGGCCACTAAAAATGTAAGCTGATAATAGAACTTGTATGGCATCCCTGCCTACGTCAATTCTACTACTGGAATATTCTAGTGTGTGTTTATAACTTGACTAAAAATCTATAATTAAACACAAAATTATGTTTTCCAAATATATATAATAATAAAATCCTGATTGGCTAAATAAACTGTTTGATGTATATGAATTAAATAACGTATGATGCCATACAAGAATATAGAAATCACATATGTAACTTCACACACTGTGAAGGAAGACCAGCTCCATGCAGCTCACCAAAAGATGTAAAAACAATTCTAGGCTAGAGGTCACTTTTTACATAACTGCTCATTTAATTTTTAGCCCTGTAGTTTATACATGTTGTCTTGCAGCCTTTAATGAGCATTTCAAATATCAATCTATATTCATTGTATGCAATATATAGTATTGGCAATTATTTTCAGCTAATTGTCTCATATTATGTTATACAAAACAAGCTGTTGGAATGCTATAGTAGTAATTGTGATTCATACCCCCCCCTCCCCCCCACAACACACATCAATAAAACATAATTCTCACATTAAATGCTCAAATCGGCAAATTTCTCAATACACACACACACACAAACACACCTAGCAATGTAACAGTCAGGCTATGATAAGCTATTATAAATCATGAGGTGTAACTACTGCCAGTTTATGGGTCAACCATAGCTGATCCATTACAGACAATAGCAGCGTTATTGTCAACAGCTCAGCAAGGAGGACCAGGTGAGTGAAGCTGTAGACATGTCTTGATGTGGTATAGTTAATTGAAAGAAATGCAACAAATTATATCACCATTAATACCAAAAAATTCATTGTAAACATTTAGTAGCTGGTACTAGATGAATTTTTCAGAAGTTACTCAACTGATGTTTTTGGACTGAAAATGTCATAGAAACCAAACCAAGTTGTAGCTAGACCTAAAATGGTTTTGTTAACCATGTACTGAGATATGCACTCATTTAACTTGATCATTGTTTATTAATTATCACTCTAGAGACACACAAGAAGGCCCAAACAGGAGATCACAATCTTGACATTCAAGTTCTGTTGAAATCCCAGAACAGGTGGTAACTTGAACCCCAAACAACCTGCATTCTATGTAAATGCCTAAGGATCTATAAGGAGCCATACAGCTGGCCGGCGATACAGAATGTCCTCCTGCAGACTTGGTGTTCTCAGCATCTTAGAAGTCTTGATCACGTAAGTTACTGTACTTGTCACATTTTCATTGCTAATAATATAGCTGTAAGGATTTCTTAATAGCTACCATAAACTTTTCATGGAATGCCTAATAAAGTATGATCAGCAGTCAGAGGATACCCCCTGTACTGTAGCAAAAAGGGATAAGTGCCTACATATTATAAAGCCTGAGAATAAATAAATGGTGGCTGTAGCCGTATACACAAAACAAGGGACTAGCCATCTGTTGTGTGTACAAATAACTAGCAATTAGTAAACACAATATACATATTGGCGAGGTGCTAATTGTAAAACAGAAACTTTTCTCATGGACATGATTATGTAACAGGTAGGCAAGTGGTACAAAAATCATTTACGTGTATGTCAACTGTCACAGGTCAAGAAAGTTTTGTTACATAATCGACAAAGCTTTTATAAACAACACCTTCAAAATGTAATTATCTGTGTTAGCAAGCTGGTAAGCCCACCTGTTTTGTGGTGGTAAAATAGGACGTTCGACCATAATATAGTTATGTCCTTGTAAAGGGCCAATATTATTAGTTATTACAGGAGTCTAAGTGATTAACTCAAGAATAAGACACAAATTTAGCCATGATCTCTGTAGCAATGAGTATTCTGAGGAACTAAGATGGTACTAAGCAGTATATCTAGAATCAGATTTCCCTCCCTCACACCATGTAGTGGTAACTACTGCACTAGGTGATAAAATACTTATCACTTATCATCATTGTCCTTTGATCCTCAAGATATAATAACACTTTGAGATGGTGCCTAATTAAATTGTCAATACCTCCGCATGCATGTGTATGCTTGGTGGATGTTGTTGTGCAAGGTAGGTACGCATGTTAATATGGCTTTGCAGGTATCCAATTCACTAAAAAATAAACCATAGTAAGATTTTATTGTTGTGGTACATGGGCTAGAAAATTGGAAAGTACAGAGAAAGTTTATGGTATCTATCTATAGTGTAATGTAACGTAGTATATCCATAAACCATATAAGCTTTAATGATATGGATAGAGGAATAAGTTCCAAGTTACAGACAGTTATGAAGTATTAGCCTAAGTGTCTTCTGTACTAGTACAACTAAATGATCCAATATTTTAACTACACAGCAAAATGATGTAACTACACTTCTTCTTCATGCTCATTAAATTATTCCTTTAACAGTCGGCATGATTCAGAGAAAACAATGAAACAATAGTCACTCATGACAGCAACACTGAATACACACAGATGACAGCATGAGTCATACTCCTTAGAAGCACTTTCATTTTAAAAATTAAATAAGTATGCCGCATCAAGTCAGTTTCAACTATGGTACTATCAAGAGTTCATATGAACTCTTGGTACTATGCTATATATCAACCACAGTATGCATGTACAGACGTACAGGTGTATCCACCTATGCAACTAAAAAACGAGAACATCTATCCATCTTGTACTTCTGAGCTAAAATTTTGACAACATCTCAGAAAACGTAAAGCCATAAAATAATTTATAAAATATTATAAATAAAACTATTTTAAATTGGAAAGTTTTAGGCTGATCAACTCATACTAATTTTAAATATATATTTGACATAATTCACTAATTGTAGCTATGTACATACATTCCTTGCAGATGGCAGTTCACTACAGATTTACACACATGCATGTACACATGCATGTATACTCACACACACACAGTTTTTGTCAGTACACAGATAGGATTATTTCCAATATGTACAAACACACTGTATCATGACTTCGAATTCAGATTGTGCACGTAACATGACTACGTATTTTATGTTTCTTAAATGGAAACATGCAGGAGAGATTTTAAATAGAATATTTATGTGACTTACATCAATCACAATTGAGTCCTCAGTTTGAGCATTTCACATACCATTAGATTATATTTTCCCAGAGGTGCTTGCAACATTTCAAGTCATGGCTATACATAGCATCAAATTGCTACGTAGCTTAGCAATCGCAAATTTTAAAAATTCATTTTCCCTGGACCAGGTATTAAATCAAGTCAAAATTCCCAGACACAAAATATTTTTGTGTATTTCATAGACGGAATTAGCCACAATCATCATTTATAGGTGAAATGAGATATTTAAATATTTAAATGTACACATACAATTTTAATTACAGATTTAGTATTAGAAATTTATAATTGGTGCACACTTAGATGGATATGTCACATCTTAATTAGTGACCACCTCATTAATAAGACCACTTTGAAACCGTTACCACCCAAAGACTCCTAGAGCTTCCTTCATATTGAGTTACTAAGATATACCTCTCTTAGCTTGTTAATGAGATCACCTCATGCAGAGACCACATTTCTTTGCGCCACTAGTAAGACTTCATTCATAAACAGACACTTTTTGTCATAACATACTGCAGTACAGTGTGTTAAGTGTATGTCACATACACAGTACGTACACAAAGCCTGAGCCATTCTATGTCATATGTTGTGGTCCCATACAAAACAGTTCAGCCAATTTACTCCTCTTTGTAAATGTTATGATACAGCAATACCACAGAACGTTTTACAAGCCCTAACTAGGATCGTATTATTTTTAAAAACATCTAACTGGTAAAGTATTCAGTGTCCAAACAACGCATAGAACTGTGAATGGTTATGATGCAATGTAACACGTTTTAGCACCAAAATATGGTCTTGACAATGAGGTAGGTTACACATGAAGTATGGACACCTTAGGTACAGAGTCTAGAGGTGGTCGCTATAGAGAGGTAGGGGTGGCCTTACTGGCGGTCCTGTTAAAGAGATAACTCAGTGAGGTTTCACTATAACAACACAGTAAGCATGGATGGTACATCAGACCTGTGTCTAGCAATGACAACTAGTTGCTAGGCAACTAATCTAATTTTGCTGGGCAATGGATTATTGCCTTCCAAAGAAAAACCTCAAGACACTTTCAAGCAACACCAACACATTCCAAGAAATTTAACAAATACAGTACATAGAAACAACCACCAATTACCTGCATGGATAATTTAACTATGCTCCCTCTAAACTATTATGAACTCTTGATGTAACTGATTAGATCTTACATAATTCTTTCTGACTGTAATAAGTAAGATACTGTACATGTAGCTATTTAATTACTTTACTAATCATTTAATTATTGTGTATGTACTGTAATGTACACAATAGTAATATTGAAACGTTGAATAAAGGGCATTCGTAGGACGATGTGCAAACTGAGCAGGTTTCTTTGATATAGCACGAAGCATTTATCACCAAAAGCAGCAGTCATAGACTTAACAATTAAAGTGAAGGTAATCATATCACCAATTTGCTTTGCACTGTCAAAAATTTTAGACATAATATGTATTTAGTAGCTAATATAGCATATTAATATTATAGGTTAGCCAATCAGTGATCCACGACAGCATATTAGAATAATGACAAGCTGTGACATCAAGAATATTGGCCATTACTTTCCCAGGATTGCCTGTAAACAAAACTCATACAAATATGAGACCAAAAATTATATAAAATGATTAATATATTTGGTTATTAATTAGAGGATGTTAGCAGTCAATTTGAAAGGTGTCAATAAAATTTTTCATTCAAACAATCTACACAGTTTACGACAACTGTGCAAGAGCCAATAAGTGCATGGATTCATAAACAAAAGTTAAACCTGGCATACACATTATAATACACAGTTTATTTGAGTTACTATGCTTTAGAAAAATCGTTGTACTATTTTCTGGAGACAGTCCAATTTTGGAGTGGTACATGGTTATAGTTTACCATAGAGAGATCTACATTTGCATCACTACTTACTGTAACATTTTTGTGCCTTAAGTTATTGAAATAACAATTACAGTGCAATTTCCCTCCAAGATTTTGTTCAAATCTAACTCACCACTTTTAGCATGGTAATGAACATGAAAATCCATTGATCCATTATATATTACCAATGTACATTCATGCATATACATCTAAACCTGAAGTACCGTATAATGGCATAATCTCATGGTTACTCTTTTCGATAAGTGAGTTATATCCCACTAAAACATGATATCGAATGTGTGTGTGGAAGCCACATTTCATGTACCGTAACATGTTTGCTAAACCTGGTGATCGATACAGACAATAACCGACAATTCAGTACAAACTCACTAAAAAGACCAATCCTATTTGCAAATTACATTGATATTGTACACCTGGCCACATGACTTGAGTGAGTCACATGTTTGATAGTCAGCATAAACAATAGCCCTGGATCTAAACAGGTTAAAACTTCACAATGTGTTCACCAGGATTTCACTTAAAGCTGTTGTTTGGGAAGTATATGTAGATTGTGGTATTGTGGCAATATATTTGGTCAGTTAACAATACCACAAATATTTGGTTGTGGTCACAATTGTAGCTCATGAACTCCTCTGGTGGATAACAAGTGAAGAACACACTAGCATACATTGAGTACAACAATATATATTACTGTATCTCAGTATGGCGAAAGTGTGAGCAGTGGTGGTACATACCAGTTGTATTACATTCACTGTATCCTGTAGTGAAAGGGTACATGTGTTTGTACACACACACATACACACGCACTTACACATGCACACGCACCACACATACAATCACTACACACACACACACACACACACACACACACACACACAGACACACAGACACACACACACAATCACTACACACAGACACACACAGACACAATCACTACACACAGACACACAATCACTACACACAGACACACACAATCACTACACACACACACACACACACACACACACACACACACACACACACACACACACACACACACACACACACACACACACACACACACACACACACACACACACACACACACACACACACACACACACACACACACACACACACACACACACACACACACACACACACACACACACACACACACACACACACACACACACACACACACACACACACACACACACACACACACACACACACACACACACACACACACACACACACACACACACACACACACACACACACACACACACACACACACACACACACACACACACACACACACACACACACACACACACACACACACACACACACACACACACACACACACACACACACACACACACACACACACACACACACACACACACACACACACACACACACACACACACACACACACACACACACACACACACACACACACACACACACACACACACACAATCACTACACACACACACACACACACAATCACTACACACAGACACATGTGCACACACAATAAAGTAATTGCTATTAATGTTTTCACTTTACCTACAACGAAGAAATTGGTTACAAATTCATGAGCTTGTACTTCATCAAAATTACCATAGTACTACTTTCCCCATACCACACACTATATTAACACCTACCAATAACTTACTACTGATATGCAACAACAGCACAATTGGAACAAATGCTAATAAACAATGGTGCTGTTCAAAGCATTGCCAAGACATCTGTACGTGACATCTGTCTATTGGATGTACACAGAATGTGACCATGCATTGTTAAAGATTTTTTTAAAAAATAAGGACACAGTACATGAAAGCTTCATACAGTAAGGATGGAGTGTACAGCAGGTATATGAAGCTTTCCACTGAAAAAAATCTACACATAATTAAGCAAGGAACATGCACGTAGGTAGATCTCAAAAATGTTTCTAAAAGTTTGTGCTGCACACAGTTGCTACAAGATTCGGTAATTAGGCCGCTGCGTAAAAAAGGATACTAGAACCCTGAAATGTGTCATTTACCTACATGTATGAAGTGGCCTGCCCCCTGCTTAATAAGGCCACTGCACATAAAGAGACCAGCCATTTTTGAAAGTCTCAGATGAATTATTTCAGGAGCTTACAAGCACTGAATGTGCCTTTGGCGCTTATAAACTCCTGGTCATTTATGTACAAAGCAACTTGCCCGACACAGCTGGCCTGGGATTAGATCATGCTTCTATTGAAGGCATATAATACAGTGGGATATCAACCACAAAATAAACTAATAAAAATTTTCGGTTGTCTATCACATGTCAAAACAGCGAAGTTTCATCATCACATGAATAAGTCATAACAAGTTATGATATGATCACGTTTCACTTTAGTTTTCACACGTCAGTACCGGACAGTGCGGATACAACACTGGCCACAAAAATTTTGTGCGTAGCAGTAGTTTGTACTACCGATATGGTAAATCCTTTTAAAACACTTAATTGATAAAAGCCAGGTATAAACATGGTGTTTACCCTAGAAATCACATGTTATCAAAACATCCTTTAGCAGTAATAGCATTTAGCACTACCCCAGAATTTACAGTTTCCCTACAGCTGTAATAACTTCCTGTGTGTAGCGAGTGCTTCACATGTAGTGTTAAACCACAAAGAACACGTCACCAGTTCTAAATCGAATATCCACAGCACGTACATTGTAGAAGGCAGTTATGTTGGCCTAACTTTTATTGCTTCTACGAAATGTAGTGACTCCGCTAGTGAGTATACCACTACACTATCGTGCTTCTGTGAGTGGTTGTAATTAGAAAGAAATACGAGTCATTGTGCTGAGGATTGCATGGTGGTGTAGCTGACAAGGAAGCCATGCTTTGACAGTCAACATGACTAGCAAAACTATTGAAACGGATTTTTATGTACGTATGTAGTAGCAAGTGCTACCATCAATTCTCATACTACACTGCGTTACACTGAGAGGCACACCACCACTACAAGCTAGCTATACACAAACACAATACTTCACTATACCCACCATGAAGCATCAATATTGTAGGAAGACAAGCTGGGTAGATTGGAGCAATGTAAATAAAGCTTTTTGCTCAAGGAAAACTGGGTATCACTGAACATCAAACATGGGACATTGTGAGTATCACTACTATATACTGTGATGTCTCACACACTACAATACACAGACACACACACTCACACACACAACAGTTCTCGCTCACTCACATTCTGATTCAACACAGCCTGCAGTTCAACTGGTAGACAATGATACAATGATCCCTTTTGTATCACTGGTCCACTGGGCAAGTGTACTAGCAGTAGTGGTAGTGCCATGTGATAATCTTCATGACCATATACTCCACTAGTAGGAAATAATATCACAAGTATCAGTACTGTATGTATTGTACACGTGTCCACACACACACACACACACGCACACACTATATACACACACGCATATGTGTACACTACACACATACGAACAATTTTCTTGGTAAGAATCACATCACACAAAAATTTAAATTTACTAAGTGCCACTTCATTAAGGATGTCATATAAGGGAGTGACAAATTATCCTCCTCAACCACCACACACACAAACAAGCAAGACATAGAAGTGCTATGTGATTAATAAATAAATTTGAGTTAAGTTTTTATTCGTTTGCTGAATGGCTTCAAGTCAGGTACAGGGAGATACCACGACCTTAAAAAAGATTTTCATAAACATCACAGTAGAAATATAGATTTGAAGATAAACGTGTTGTGTGACTGGAATAACTCGACATTGCGAAATAAATAAAAGAAAGACAACAACAACAACAAATGAGAGAAAAAGTATACAAAAACAGCTAACGTGTAATAAGACATAATGCAAAATATGTCCACAAAATGTTGTAAAAGCTTACAGCTAATGGTGAAATCTCTCCAAGCAAATTCAGGACATAATTGAAAATCTGAGAAAAGTATTAACAGGTCTATAGTGTAGCTTCATATCGATAGAGGACAATCTCTATATTGTAGTAAAAGGTCATTTCTTTAAATGGCAATAGTGGTATATAAAAATTTAACTACCAACGCTTGTTCTTTGACCCGATACCTATTGGAAATTTCTTACTTGACTGTCGATTTCGACTCTGACCGAGGACAAAGATCGGACTATTTGGAATGTAAGATTTATTGGAATGCCACCTCCTAGCTATAATACAAGTACTATATAAGCCATATACTATGATGTAGATTACACTATATAAGCCATATACTAGGATGTAGATTACTAAGTGCTTGGAATGTCACTAAAAGAAGTATCTGTGGAATTCATCTTTAATCAGTGCCATATTCATTAGTGTGCTAATCTATGATTTTTTTTTTTTTTTACTGAGTGTGACCTTAAGTCTACAAGATGAATGAAATGATGAATCCAGTTACATAGCTACCTGTGTTGAATGTATATAGTGGAAGTGATGTTATTTCTTTTAAATTGAGCATCTTTACTTCCTGTAGCTCAGGGTCTATATTAAAATGTAATGAAAGATTAATGAGCATTAAAATCCCCATCATTCTAGAATCACATAATGTCATTTTTAATGTGTATATATACACACGTATTGGATTTTTTTAAATGTATTAGGTGGCTTGACCAAATATGTACATGTGTAGCATATCCTATACTGTTCTTAAAATGCATAATGTACTAACCTATGTCAAGGCATCTACAGTGTACACGTACTAATGACATTGTATGGCCCCATACAAATATTTTGAATTAACTCTTGGGTACACTATAAAATTTAATGTGTATTCTGTTGGTCAATCACTATAAGCAACAACTACAAGCACTTTACGTTCATCATACATAGCTGTACAGTGCTCTAGTGTAATGGTGATGTTTTGTGTTAACTTCAGGTACTATGTGTATCAAGGATGACTTTATGAAGATGTACCAGAAATTGGTAAACGGTCAATTGTTTTGGGTTCTATTGGGGAACATATCTCGTGATATCTGGAAAGACAATACACACGGACTGCTTGGCAATACTATACTGATGAAACAGGCAACACACAGAAGTACATTAAGGACATTTGAGCACTCCCAAAGGTATGGGTACTATAAGTGTAGTACAGTACAGCTTGGTTCCACACCTTTCGGTTGTCACACCTTGTACGTAGGACTAAAGTAATTGTCTGTTTCATGATCATGGATCTCACTGGGTTATTTTAGTCAAACCAGAAAATACAGTTCATCACATATTCACTTCAAAATGGGCATACAGACATCGTAAACTTTCTGATACATAGTACAATTATTGGTTGTAAAAGCATGCCAAATTTTGCTAAAATTGCATCCTTTTAGTGCGTACTTTACAATCATGTCGTGCCACCAGATATTGATGCCACCCCTATATAAATGCACTATCACTGTTATGCGCAAATTTCAGCATGTAGTGTGCTAGTAGTTAGCAGATACATACATAGCTTATCTGAAGAAATTTAGGCATCTCATAATTAATGCAACAAAGCAGAAAAATTTACTACTAACAATAGCAGTGAGAATTTCTAGGCTTTTTTTGCAGTTTGCAGAAATCCATTAATATATCGATTCCTCCCATATAGCTAGTGTATAAAACTTAACTTATACAAATGGCTATAAGGGAAAAGAGAGTATTTATCCATAATTTTTGTTTTTAAAATCACTACCCCATTAGGGACCTACAAGAAAGCTGAAAGAATAAGAAATATTGTTGAGTGCCCCCAGTCCAGAAAGTGACTTGTTCCCCATTGCAATTTGCTAGTGTATATGTAAAGAGCTACATCTGCACTTCCTTCAGTGTGACATCTTGTACATCCCAAATAAAGCCAAGTGCTGCACTCCATGATTAAACGTTTACAGCAATGGTGATTACACAAGAGCTACAATACACACATATATACATTACCATTGTGGTATACAGAAGTATGGCATCATTTCATGAAGTAGTGGGATGGCCAGAGGGTCTTCTACACTCCATCGGTCCCTCAACGATACTTGGAATGCCCCATTATCCCAAGTACCCAGCACTGTCTTATTCTTCTGCCTAGCAATCCACCATGATTGTTGTTGATCTAATTATGGGATAGAACAACAGCAGTTGGTCACCATAGATACGGTAAATACCCGGTGGTTAGAGTTTACAAAACAATTAGAAACACTCTTACCAGCAGCGGCCATTTTACATCGCAACCAAAATGGCGGCAGCTATCGGTGGAAGAAGGTTGCTAGCCAGTGCACAGGTAATGATGATGTTATAGTACTAATAGCGGTGTTCTTGTTTTATGCTCGCCGTTTTACGCTTACATCTCTTTGCCGCTCTTACAGGTTGCTGGTCGAGTGTTTTATAGCGCAGCAGCTACTCAGGAAGGCTTGGTAAAGGTAAAGGAATTTTTGTACAAGCACTACTTATTTTGTACACGTTTCTATTTGTGCTTACGTCGTAGCAAGTACCGATTTTTATTTGTTTCTATTTGTAGCCCCCCATACCTGTGTTTGGAATTGAGGGGAGGTATGCTCATGCGTTGTACTCTGCAGCATTCAAGAAAAACAAGCTTGATCAAATTGAGAAGGAATTAAATGATTTCCAGGTATGTTATGCCTTTCTTGTTACCTTGATCAAGTGTCGTATGTTCTATTAGAAATTGCTCACTGCAGAACAGAAACTGCAGGATTTCCTATTAAATCCTACCCTTAGGAAAGATAACAAACAGGCTCTGATTACTGATATTATGAAGAAGCAGAATTATTCCAGTATGACGGTAAACTTGTTTGCAGCACTGACAGAGAATAATCGGCTAAACCGGATTGACTCAATAGTCAAGACATTTAACAGGATTATGAGTGGACAACGTGGGGAAGTGGTGTGTACCATTACTTCAGCCAAGGTACATATTTTGTAGCGTGCGTTGTGTGTGCGCACGTGTGTGTGTGGTAAGTAGAACTATTAGCTACATGCATTTTGACTTCCCTGGATTGGAGATGTGATTTAATATAGAACTGGTTCCTTTTTTCTTCAACTGTTTTTGTTATGCTTGTTTTGGAATTGTTTATGTGCAGAAGAATGGTCATACTAAAACAAAAATTGTTCATGCCCAGATCAAATCATTTTCTCAATTCAATCCCACTATTGTGTCAATACTGAATTTTTACAACTGGATTCAAAATATTGACAAGCCCTGCTTACCACTTAAGGTGTAGCATGTTTGCTAAAGGTTTGGTGTGGCTTTTATTGGCTGAAAGCTATATTTGTTTATAGGTGTGATTTCCTAGCCTTGTTGAGCTATCATCTCCATCACTCCTTAATTGTGAGGGTATAGAATAAGATAGAAAAAAGGAACACAAAAGTAATGATATTTATGTAGGTGAATAGGACTACTCATCCATAGCAATAGTTGTACCAGCTCACAATACATCAGACTAGTTTATGTGGTGAATTTTTGTTCCTTTGTTTCTTAACTGGGTGGTGGGTGACTAGGGCAGGTCTGGGCAGCATGGATGTAATTGAGTACAAATTTCGGTTATACCCTAAAGCCATATATTCATATAATTGACATTGACCCATCCTATTACTGTCACCATTTTACGAGTTTTGAGTTCCTCTCGCACATGAAAGAAAATGAAAAGCCAGGACTTTGTCAAGAGAATTTTCATAAATAAAAAAAAATAGACAGAGTGGACAAACTATAAAACTTTTGAGGGTTTAAAGTGATTTTTGTTTGAGTTACACTTTCTGAGTAGCAGTGTATAGCAACATTATTTAGAAACTACAGAATAATTCATGAATTACAAAATACATACAATATTTACAATTGGCTAGATTGTTTATCTAACTAGAAAGGAATACTGCATGGGTGCCAGCAAAAGACTATTTACTGCTTAGTTTCTATATAAACACATTTTTTAAAATGCTACAATAGGTCTCTTTCCCACAGAGTGGGATTAACCAAACACTTTACTTGTACAGGTTAAATCTACAGTGTAATAATATGTGACCCACTGAGCAAAAAAAGGTGATTTTTGCACATTCCACGGTTTCCATTTCATTGTTTCTCTGTTATAAAAGAGTGGACAGTCAAAATTTCAGCCTTTTGTGATGAATATAGCATTGGAGAGACAGTTGGAACAGGAATGTATTTGATTTGTACAGCAACAACATGGCAAATAAGCTACAAGTACTTAACTTATTTAATTGACAAAAAAAGATGACGACAGAAAGCTATTTAGACGGGGTTTGGCTCTGCCTGTTCCTTATGAACTGGCACATCAATCAAGGTATAGTGTTTCCCTGTACGTCTCCATGTGGACAAAGAAGGCCATTTCCACAATGAAATGACAACAGCAAACTTTATTTCTACCGCATCATATTTAGGCATCCATAACTCATGTGCTGTACGCTGTATAAAAGATTTTCTTACTCCCAATGAACAGGAGATGGTTGGGCTTTCTTGCCAAAATACACTTAAAAACCGACATTTATTCCCTAATTTAGTCAAGGCTATGCTCTGTAGGGTTAAAAAAGATGCAATTATTGCATGAGGTTTAATGCGATTGTTTGTTTTGAAATTGAAACACAACTACGCAGTTTGGAAAGTCTGTAGTGTCAATTTGAGTGCTTGTTTTCACCAAAAATACAAAAGCTTTCTTGTTAATAAGTCAACAAATTGACATGGTTAGTGACTGTATACACAAACTGTATCAAATATGAGGCCTAGCATAGACACAAATTTGACAATAAGTACGATAATTATTGCAAAATGCGATAATGTTACGAAGACTAAACATGTGTGATAATCATATTGCAGGGACTTGATTAGGCAATATTGGCAATGTATTGAAATATTGCTCCGCCCTAATACTCTGTATATTACTGAAGTGGGAATTAAATAGTATAGCTGCAGGTGTAGATCTACTCACTGCTTTTTTTTTTGATAATATAGAATTGCTAATACTTGCTCAAAATTTCTTTATGTGGTTCTCAAATTATGTTTCTCTTTTTTGCAGGTATTGACAGATAAAAGGGCAAAAGCAGTTGAAAACATGTTGAGTAACTTTGTGAAGAAAGGAGAAGTGCTGAAGATTGACAGAAAGGTAATCCATCTTCCCGTACATCCACGTTTGTACCTGTTGTCTTTCAATTTAGGTGGACCCATCTCTGCTTGGTGGATTGGTGATCGAAATAGGAGACAAATTCGTAGACATGTCCACCGCTACACAAATTAAAAGGACAATAGGGTCACTACGAGAATCATTGTAACCACTCCAAACTGTTGTGTAGGTTTATGTGTATCATTCATTATATAAAAATGTTATGTGAATTTAAAAAGCAATTTATTTATCTAATGACGTATGGCTTGAGTGTTTGTGATTGTTTTCAGATGCTGGTGAGTCATTGGGTTCTTTTCGTTTGATCTTTGGTACTATTTTTCTTATTTTCTCTGCTTTTGGAGGTAGAATGGTCCTCATTTTCTGACCAAACTCAGGAAACTGCAGTGATAAAAATTCGGGCGCTTGAAGGTGACACATAGTGCGCTTATTAATTAATATGAAATAGTTCAGGTCTATGTAAAAGACACTGCATGACTTACACTTTTTACACCAAGCATCCAGCACACTCCAACTGTCAGAGATCCTACTCCGATCACTGAATAAAAGGTACCCCACATCAGCGCTCTTGATGCTAAATGATAGGGGTTTTCAGCACCTGGTGCTAATTTGGGGATCAAGGAGAATCTTTTGATGCGCGATATACCCAATCTGGCTGGTACCACCGCACACACAAATCCAAACAATCCTCCAGCCAAACTATAACCGATTATCCGAGTGGTATGTGAAGCCCCTTCACTGACCCTTTCATTTTCTTTCTCCATTACATGCAACCCGATTACATGGGTACAGTGGGTGCGCTTTATTTCGATTTACTGCTCTTTAATTGGAGTATGAACCATTCCTAATGATTAAGTATTTACCAATGGTGCAGAGAAGGTGGAAGAAGTGGCCTGGTAATAATTCCTTCTACTTCGATGGACGGTTCATGACCGCAAAACAAGCGGGTGTACTGTTTTTCGTGTTGATATTGATAGCCATTGTAGCCGTATTGTTTTTTGCTTTCGAGTAAGTCCCTACATATTGTGTTGTACTTCTGTAGTAAGTTGTATTTCTGTGTTAGAATTAGCATTCGTCAATCTGCAGAATTTATCCTCGAAATTATTGGTGGAATTTTCACGCACTGTTTCGTTTTATCTACTTACCCCGTGATACACTGCTTGCAGTCTGTTAGCCATATTTGACATCATATATTGTCTGGTGATATTAATCAAAGCAAAAAGATACATGTAAGCACTTTAACCTTTAAACCCACATAACTTAGTCCAGAAAACTTGCAGAAAGTGCTGTAACTTATGTCCTATGGCTACACAATTTTAAAATTCTACCAAGGGTTTACCCTAGCGCTAAATGGTGGGGCCACAACTAGCTTTGTAAGTACCTTTTTGGTAAGGAAACTTATGTACCTTTATCCACATCCCAATGTAATCTCGTCTTCGCAGACCCATTCTCCGGGGTGGCGCTTATCGATTAGAGATTATAAGCGTCCCCTCCGAAAGGGTCTGGTGAAATGCCCATACCATTTTTGTCCGAGAAATCCCCAACTCTGGTGAGTGATAATTGGTGTTTAATACTTACACAAGATTTTACAAAAGGTAACTATTAAATAATATTTGTGATGATGTCAGTAGCTTGTAACAAGAGCTTTGATTAATGTGACAAACAATAAACATTACACTTAGGTCAATGTTGTAACTAGAATATAAAAATTGTGTATTCTAATATTTGATAGATTCTCTGTATGTCACAGTTGTGGTTGTAGTGATTTTGCTCTCTCTTATGATTAAAGAAAGATAGACATTGATTGCCATATTTGCTTGCTTGGGGCCTCCTGGAGTTATAAGGAGGGTCTTCCATGCTACATATTTATCATTTTATGGCTGCGCAGCACAGACTTAACAAAAGCAAAGCTTACCTCAAATTGTCACCTCTTGTGTAGTTACTAAACACCAATTATCACTCGCCAGAGTTGGCGATTTCTCGGACAAAAATGGTATGGCCATTTCACCAGACTCTTTCGGAGGGGGCGCTTATAATCTCTAATCGATAAGCGCCATCCCGGAGAATGGGTCTACGAGGACGAGACAAAACCCAATGGTGGTTACTCCTATTAACTTGCGACAAGTTCTGTTTGCTTCGCCATTAAATTTTCTATTAGCATAGATATGTGATTCATCCCACAATCAAAATTAGACACGTGGCAAGAATTTGAAACTCGAGTGGCTGTTGTTCATCACTTCATAACAAGTAAGCGACTGCAGATACAGTGTGCATTTAAACTTCTTAAAGTAGTCCAGTGAACAGACGTTCAACCAATGTGTAGTTTTCGGCTGTAGGAGTTAAGATAACTAATGTTGCTGTACACGCCTGTATTGTGTAAACACAAAGTTCTGTTTAAGGGTTAAGTATGAGTTACACATACCCAGAATTTGTCTTGACTTCTTGTCATTTGTATACCTGAAGATCTTATCTGTTTGAATTCCTATGATAGTTTGTTCACGCTGAAAGCAATTCCAGCTATACCCTCCACTCGTAGAACCCCCCATGATGTATTGCCATTAATTTGTGTGATATTGCACAACCAAACATGGTACTTGGCAAGTTCTTTTGCCACATTTCAGGAGAAGTATTCATAGTGTGGGTTAGCTAGGAAAGCCACACAAAGTTTTGGACAAAGGTTTCTGAGAGCTGTAATTTATTGATTAGTATACATGTACTTTGTATCAACACTGAATTGTTGGGGGTTGAATGGATTGAACTTTCTTTAATGTTTGATAATGTGTCCTCCTTTGCCCTTGAGCTTACCACTGGCTTCCTTCTCCATTTTGAAACTTTCTACCTGACCGAATGTGAAGAGTTGTATAGCTATGCATTATCAGAACATATGCAAAGGAGCACACATGCGTCGTATTAATACAGTTAATTTTTTGTACTGATATTAGTGTGTATGACTGGATAAGGTGACAGGTGCCTTCTCACATATTGTTATACATGTAAAGTATACCTTCCTTTCTTGTGTGTCCCAGTCCTCTACATTTGCAGTAAGTTGTCTTTAAACATTGACTACAGCAATGTCTAACATTTGTGTGTATGTGCGTGTGTGCGTGCATGCATGTGCATGTTACGTCAAGTCAGGTGAGCAAACTTTCAGTGAATGGTGAGGTGAAATTTGCCATGTACCTACTTTCAAGGGGGATAATCTAGCTAGGCCCATTACAAATTAACCTTTTGTAACTCATGATATCACTAAAGTTTTTTTTGTTCACCTGTAAGAGATTTTCATTAATAGTTTAATGACTACAATGGTACATGTATTTGTATGACATGAGGACCAGCTAAAAGTGTTTTGGCTATTGAGGTATCCCAATTGTCTTGCTATCCTTATGCATGTATGTGACCGGATTTGACAAAACCAGGCGACCAGATCTGTGACTTTGAAGGACCATAACTCAATGTAGGAGTAAGTTATCACTTTCAAATTCTGACCTGTTGTTATATAATGCAATGAAAGGATTGTGTGAAATTTGGAGTTCAATAATGTGCTGAGTGGTCAAGTTACAAGCGGTTAAATTCAAATAATTGGATGTGTGTGGAAGCCTGGTTTTGTCAAATCCAGTTGCGTATGTAGTGTGTGCTAACAGGCTACTTTGTGACCCTATACTATATAATGTAGTTAAAATCTTCTTGGTACACAGATATAGTGAAAACGTGTTTGTTCCTTGCAGTGCTCGTTACCTTGCTAAAGAGGTTAACCCAATATTTCCAATAATTGGAGTATTATTATTATTCTATTGTGTGGCATTTCTACTGCGTACTGGCTGTATTGACCCTGGGATAGTACCTCGAGCATCACAAACTGAAGCTAACTACTTCATCAAATTATCCACTCCAGGTGAGTACTAAGTAATGTACAGTAAGTATTGTAGATGATGTACTGTATGTGATGAAGAATAACTTGATACCGTAAAGTCGAGTTGTTGAGTGCTTGCGCTTATAATTTTCAGAGAACACTTTTTGTTAAAATCATACTATCTGTTAGGTGCATATGCCTAATAAATAATTGTGGTAAGTGTGTGACACAGAATCACTATGTTGTGAGAGTAGTTAATAGTTTGTTCCAGTCGCCGTTCCAGTCGCCACACCAGTGTGCAAGGATATTTGACTCCATTTTTGGGTGAAATCCTTCGTGGTAAACAAGATTAGCTACCACTATCCAGATGGCTGATTTGCTGTATACATAGCGAAGGGAGACCTCAAGAGAGACGTTGGCACTTGAGTAGACAATTATTTTTTCAGTACTTTCAGCTTTTCTTGCTTTCTTTTGTCACATTTTGCCATGTGCACTTATCATCCATGGTTAATTGCAAGAAATGTGTATGCACTTAACAAATAATATGCGCTTAATAGATACATGCGCTTAACAACCCGCTTGACAACCCGATCTTGTTCTTTGCCCGTACTAGGGTGAGAGTCAGAAGATGTCGAAGTATGGATTTGTTGGATGAAGGTGCGAATAGCGGCCATCTGCTCATTTGAAAATGGTTCCACCATCCCGTTGCCCTGTTCCTTCTCCTTCCCCATGTCCTATTACACATTGTCTTCAGCCATCACTCAAATACTCAATTTTCCAGTAAGTGACAGCACGTGTATTAGACTTCACTGCCACTCTCCATGCATGCGCTAGTGCTAATTAAAGCCCACCCGTGGTGCTGCTTTCTCCTATTAACTGTGTTAAACTTTATGTAAAAACAAGTTGTGGGTTTACATTTTATATGCATCATCCTTCATCATAGATGTATAATTTCCATCTTTGGTGTTGCCAATAATGTATTGCTACACAGTCTTCCAAGTGCTCAAAGATAGTTTGCTTAGCCACATACCCAATCATGGACAAGACCATGTTTGGTCGGAAATCATTCCTTACGTACTAAAGAAGTGTGAAGAGGTTAATACATTTCCAGTGCTAGCCATCTTTTGAATATTTTGTAATGATGCTGTTTTTCAGATGTTGAGGGAAATAACATTTACTGTATATTTTCTGCTAATTCTATGTATGCCAATGGATTTACAATATGTCACACGAGTATGACAACAAGTAGGTGTCTTTGTACATTATTATACTACAGGAACGTGCTTTGTGGATTTATTGTGTTCCATTCCTGTTTGTTTGCAGCACAAAGGTATCTATTTATGGGTGGTTTGTTTAGTGCATCAGTACGTGTGTGTGTGTTATTTCTAAGTATGTTTTTGAGTGAAAGCAGTCTGAATAAGTCCATTTATTTATGTGAAGCCGTAAAGGATAAAAGATTGTGGTTGCTTGTGTATTGCTTGTTGCATAAAATCTGTTCTGTATAGAGTCTAAGACCAAAAAACTTAGTCTACGCTGAAGACTTTCTTGCTTCTTTCAAAGTGGTGTTTTCCATTCCATGATAGGAACACATGGACAGGCTATTCAATGTCAGAATACAGTGTTCCCTCCAGTTCAATTAACTGATGATCCAAAGGGTAGAAATGAATGTTCTATTAGAGTATTTTGTCTAAAGTGTACATACCATTATTTTAACAGGACTCTGTAAGTCTGTATATAAATGAATGGGTTTCATTTATCCGAACTCTTTGATTATCTGAATGCACTCGGAGCCCAATGAGTTCACATAATAAGGGACCACTGTACTTTTATAGATTAGCTACTCTAATAAAGCAGTCAGGTGTGTACCTCACATAGCTTATACTTCAAATATGATTGTGTTCGTTGCCACCAGCCATTAGTATCATTAGTACATTATGTGGCTTGTATTCCTATACATCTTCTCATTAACGTTGTTGTTACACACCGTCTAGATCCAATCAGTGGTGCTCAAGGGTTTGTGGGAACTCCAGCTCGCTACAAGACAGTAGTTGTAAATGGCCTGGAGGTGAAACTAAAGTTCTGTGTCACGTGTAACTTGTTCCGGCCACCACGAGCTACTCATTGTGGAATATGTAACAATTGTGTAGGTGAGTTGGAGGCTCGTATTATAACTGTACCATAGGAAGTAAATGGATTTGTTATGTATGTGATATTTGGTGGAAGCCACTTGCTTATCAAATCATACTCTTGTCCATGCATAGCAATATTAAGGGAAGATTCTCACAGTCTTTGGATACACTCTTACATTATTTCAGGCCATTCTGTATGCTTTTGTATGAGCTCTACAGCTGTAGCATTTACAGTACTTGAATACTAATGTATTTACACATGTATGTATGTATGCCTATTAATTATGTGTACTTGCACACTGTTACTTTGTGCAGTATATGCTTGAGTTGAATATGTTCACTTTATTTGTTTAGAACACTTTGATCATCACTGTCCATGGGTGAGCATAATTGTGTGTGTGCGTGCGTGCGTGCGTGTGCAAGTGTGTGTGTTGTGTGTGTGCATCTATGCAATGTCTTAGTGTCTCAGTCTTATTGCCACCATGTGACCTTTGTGATAGTGAGAAGGAGGTGGTTAGTTGTTTGTAAAGTGACCTTGTTGTCTGCTGTTTGTAGGTTGGCAATTGTGTGGCCAAACGTAACTATCGTTATTTCTACATGTTTCTTGTGATGATTGGATTTACTGCTGTCTATGTGGCTGGATGTAATGTTGCTACAATAGTACTGAGTGAGTGTTGTAGATAGAACTACATATGTATGTACGTATCCTACAGGAAGACACATGTTCTAACTACTCTCCTATATGGAGTAATATATCACTTTAATCTCATTAGATGCTAAAGATGATGATATTACAGAAGCTCTCAAGAACTATCCTGCATCGTATCCTTCAATGTTTGATCAACAATCTTGTATGTGTTCCTTGACTATATGTTTTCTAGCGTAATTGAGTTTGCCATTTGTGGTCTCACACTATTATCTGTATCTGGATTGGTTGGATTCCACACTTGCCTGATTGCCAACATGAAAACGACCAATGAAGATGTTAGTAAAATATGTATGAGAAGTGATTCGGTGGAAATGTTTACTGTAGTAAACTCTGATCCCTCATATAACACTATGAGACGAATGTTTAATTAGAATATTTCGATTTTCAGCAGTAGATGTGTACTGCATGTTGTATCTGGCTGAATCTGTTTTGCCTTTTCCATCTACATTCCTTACTACATTCCGTCCAGCATTTTTTTGTATGGAGGAATTTTTAAGAGTACTTATACCATTGTCTGGGAACACTGGTGTTTGAGGTTCTATTGTATAGTTCAGATGTAGTAACTGAACGTTTTTGCATCGCAGTCTGAAAACATTAACCACTGACAAAGTTTGGCATTTAACTTTTAACTTGTGTTAATGCTTTTGTGCTAGTGACTGTCTGGCAGATTTCTCTCCCTTTTTGATGATGGCATAATTATTATTTGGTGACTAGAGAGCTACATTACTTGCCATGTTTGTAGAAATTCTACAACACTGACGCCACAAGTTGTATGTAATCCAACGTTGAAACCGGGTCACTACTGCTGACCCGGATGACCCACTGACCCAGATTTGACCCGGATGTGACCCAGATTAATTAAAGCTGAGACGTGTTTTGGCTAGTCTCGGGCGAGCGAACGAGTCTACATTTTAAGCGTTCGATTCGCATATGTTGGTAATGCGATAAGTGGGCGTGGCTCACGAAAGAGCTACGCAATAGCGTTTATAAGTTCCACGTCGTCAAACGAACAATTTCGTTTCTCACGTGATCCAATCCGGGTCAGACCCGGATAAATTGTAAACCGGGTCTGACCCGGATGACCCGACCCGGTTTCAACGCTGATGTAATCCACTGATTTAATGCAGTCAGTACCAAAATAATTGGCTTTGAAGCTATCTATGACCCATAATACACTTGTATGTGTGCTCCCTTTTACGCTATGATTTATCTTACACAGATCAAGAAGACATTCAGTGGATCACAAGGTGGTACTAATCCATACACAAGGGGAAACATTATTAAGAATTTCTTGTCTACTTTGTGTGGACCACTACAACCCAGGTAATGAAATATTGTCATGTGGACAAATAGGTTACTTGTAGTTTATAGTTTGATCAATGCCCGAGGCTTTGTACGAGATGAAGATGTTCTTGCAGACTATGGGACGACTACAAGTGTAAGTGAACCCTTTGTATGTAGTGGTGTGTGTGTGTGCACATGTGCACATGTGCATGCGTGCAAGCAAGCAACATATAGACGCCATGTTTATTTTCTTTCAGCCATTACCAACAACCAGTGATGAAGATGAGACAAGGAATGATCTCCCTGGCTCTTCAGCAACAGTGGGTGCATGGATGGATGACACCAACGAAGATGATGACATAGGACGTTCTGATTCCTTGACTGTCTTGATCGAATCTGATCCAATAGCTGCTGCAGCTGTGATGAACATTTCACCAACTGAACCACAATCCAGTCAACAAGAATTTGAAGTTCATCCTTTGACATTAGATAGTGTTCTTCACGACAGCAACAGTGGGGGTGATGTTAACATGTTACAACAACAAACCAGCACATTAGATGACAATGATGAGGACACACAAAAGTTGTTATCATGAGTGATTTTTAAAGTATTTTTTGTAATTTAGTTGTATAATGATGATAATAAAAATAATTATTGCATTTTAAAGCTCTTGGAAAATGTTTTTGCACAAACGAACTTTAAAACTAGGGTCATGTTCACTACAAGATGCATGCACTTCTGAGCCTTCATAACTGTAAATGTCTTCAATGTAGTTAAGAGTACAAACATGTTCAGTATGTGGTGAATTTTGGACAAGAATGTGTTGTGGTGTAGATCTATGATCAGGTGAATGCAAATGGATTATGCCTATGTCTGAACATTTGAAATTTTGTTTGAACATTGCACCTTCACTGAATAGAGGTTTTTTGATTATTACCAGTTCTGTGATATCGATGTTGTAGTTGGATGAGTGACCTGCTAGCTAGCTAGTTTGTCTCAAGTCAGTTATAAAAAGGCTTTATGGACTGAATTATGTTGTGATAGTGTTAATAAGCACTAATGTACAATAAGATAACAATAGTGATTCTAATTGTGTAATGGTAAGGTTAATCATTGCAAATAAAAATAACTAGCTATCTTTTGTTGCAACCTATTATTCTGTTAGTGTAGTTTGATAGCGTATAGATAGATTGTAGATCAAACTTAATGGTACTTAAAATAAACACATACATATACTTTGAATGGCTACTGGTTTGTGGTCTGACTTACAACTAGCCCAAAGCCACCTTATCAGAGTTGTACAGTTATTACTATAGTATTATTGAATCACAACCATACCAAGGTGTGAAAGTAGCTATAGTACATAATAGTAGTATATATGCCATAGCTATGACATCTATGTACTTATCTTTATGAGGACTTACCCTCCTATTCATAATATGGTTCGTGCTCACCTGAGCCCTTGTTTCTTGTTAATGACTATCTAATCCAAAACAGCCAAGCTGTAAAAAAAGAGTGCGGCCCTGAGAAAGGCTATGGTGAAAAAAGATGTGAAATCCAAGGTGGCGGCCAAGAAATGGCTGTGATGGTAGGTTAATGGTAAAAATTTTAATAACGACAATTCAAGTGAATTTTGTGCCAAGACCAAGCGGCACCAAATTCACCTGAATTGTTGTTATTAAAATTTTTACCATTAACCTACCATCACAGCCATTTCTTGGCCGCCACCTTGGATTTCACATCTTTTTTCACCATAGCCTTTCTCAGGGCCGCACTCTTTTTTTACAGCTTGGCTGTTTTGGATTAGATTTCACTTCTTTTTGTATTTGTATACCCCAAAGCCGGCCTATGGCCGGCTTTAGGGATTTTTAACCTGTCATTTTTTCTTTACTACAGGAAGAAGAAAAGATGAAGCAGGGTGATTTCTTTGTAGCTGACCTCTCTGCAAGGTGATCCTTCTAGCTGATCTCTCTACCGGATGACTTGTTTGTAGCTGAACTCTCTACAGGGTGATTTGTTTGTAGCTGAACTCTCTACAAGGTAACTTCTTCTAGCTGATCTTTCTACAGGGTAATTTGTTTGTAGCTGAATTCTCTACAGGGTGATTTGTTTGCAGCTAAACTGCTGAACTCTCTACAATGTAACTTCTTCTAGCTGAACTCTCTAAGGGTGGCTTGTTTCTAGCTGATCTCTCTACAGGGTGACTTGTTTCTAGCTGAACTCTCTACAGGGTGATTTGTTTGTAGCTGAATTCTCTACAAGGTAACTTCTTCTAGCTGATCTTTCTACAGGGTGATTTGTTTGTAGCTGAATTCTCTACAGGGCAATTTCTTTGCAGCTGAACTCTCAACATGGTAGTTTCTTTGTAGCTGAACTCTCTACAATGTAACTTCTTCTAGCTGAACTCTCTACAGGGTGACTTGTTTCTAGCTGATCTCTCTACAGTGTAACTTGTTTCTAGCTGAACTCTCTACAGGGTGATTTGTTTGTAGCTGAATTCTCTACAAGGTAACTTCTTCTAGCTGATCTTTCTACTGGGTGATTTGCTTGTAGCTGAATTCTCTACAGGGCAATTTGTTTGCAGCTGAACTCTCTACATGGTAGTTTCTTTGTAGCTGAACTCTCTACAATGTAACTTCTTCTAGCTGAACTCTCTACAGGGTGACTTGTTTCTAGCTGAACTCTCTACAGGGTGATTTGTTTGTAGCTGAATTCTCTACAGGGAAATTTGTTTGCAGCTGAACTCTCTACATGGTAGTTTCTTTGTAGCTGAACTCTCTACAATGTAACTTCTTCTAGCTGATCTCTCTACAGGGCAATTTGTATGCAGGTGAACTCTGTACATGGTAGTCTCTTTGTAGCTGAACTCTCTACAATGTAACTTCTTCTAGCTGAACTCTCTACAGGTGATTTGTTTTTAGCTGAATTCTCTACAGGGCAATTTGTTTGCAGCTGAACTCTCTACATGGTAGTTTCTTTGTAGCTGAACTCTCTACAATGTAACTTCTTATAGCTGATCTCTCTACAGGGCAATTTGTTTGCAGCTGAACTCTGTACATGGTAGTTTCTTTGTAGCTGAACTCTCTACAATGCAACTTCTTCTATAGCTGATCTCTCTACAGGGCAATTTGTTTGCAGCTGAACTCTGTACATGGTAGTTTCTTTGTAGCTGAACTCTCTACAATGTAACTTCTTCTAGCTGAACTCTCTACAGGGTGACTTGTTTCTAACTGAACTCTCTACAGGGTGATTTGTTTGTAGCTGAATTCTCTACAGGGCAATTTGTTTGCAGCTGAACTCTCTACATGGTAGTTTCTTTGTAGCTGAACTCTCTACAATGTAACTTCTTATAGCTGATCTCTCTACAGGGCAATTTGTTTGCAGCTGAACTCTGTACATGGTAGTTTCTTTGTAGCTGAACTCTCTACAATGCAACTTCTTCTATAGCTGATCTCTCTACAGGGCAATTTGTTTGCAGCTGAACTCTGTACATGGTAGTTTCTTTGTAGCTGAACTCTCTACAATGTAACTTCTTCTAGCTGAACTCTCTACAGGGTGACTTGTTTCTAACTGAACTCTCTACAGGGTGATTTGTTTGTAGCTGAATTCTCTACAGGGCAATTTGTTTGCAGCTGAACTCTCTACATGGTAGTTTCTTTGTAGCTGAACTCTCTACAATGTAACTTCTTCTAGCTGATCTCTCTACAGGGCAATTTGTTTGCAGCTGAACTCTGTACATGGTAGTTTCTTTGTAGCTGAACTCTCTACAATGCAACTTCTTCTATAGCTGATCTCTCTACAGGGCAATTTGTTTGCAGCTGAACTCTGTACATGGTAGTTTCTTTGTAGCTGAACTCTCTACAATGTAACTTCTTCTAGCTGAACTCTCTACAGGGTGACTTGTTTCTAGCTGAACTCTCTACAGGGTGATTTGTTTGTAGCTGAATTCTCTACAGGGCAATTTGTTTGCAGCTGAACTCTCTACATGGTAGTTTCTTTGTAGCTGAACTCTCTACAATGTAACTTCTTCTAGCTGATCTCTCTACGGGGCAATTTGTTTGCAGCTGAACTCTGTACATGGTAGTTTCTTTGTAGCTGAACTTTCTACAATGTAACTTCTTCTAGCTGAACTCTCTACATGGTGACTTGTTTCTAGCTGATCTCTCTACAGGGTGACTTGTTTCTAGCTGAACTCTCTACAGGGTGATTTGTTTGTAGCTGAACTCTCTACAAGGTAACTTCTTCTAGCTGATCTTTCTAGAAGGTGATTTGTCTGTAGCTGAATTCTCTACAGGGCAATTTGTTTGCTGCTGAACTCTCTACAATGTAATTTCTTCTAGCTGAACTCTCTACAGGTGACTTGTTTCTAGCTGATCTCTCTACAGGGTGACTTGTTTCTAGCTGCACTCTCTACAGGGTGATTTGTTGTAACTGAATTCTCTACAGGGCGATTTGTTTGCAGCTGAACTCTCTACATGGTAGTTTCTTTGTAGCTGAACTTTCTACAATACAACTTCTTCTAGCTGAACTCTCTACAGGATGACTTGTTTCTAGCTGATCTCTGTACAGGGTGACTTGTTCCTAGCTGAACTCTCTACAGGTGATTTGTTTGCAGCTGAACTCTCTTACATGGTGGTTTCTTTGTAGCTGAACTCTCTACAATGTAACTTCTTCTAGCTTAACTCTCTACAGGATGACTTGTTTCTAGCTGATCTCTCTACAGGGTGATCTTTTCGTAGCTGAAGTCTGTACAGAGTGGTTTGTTTGCAACTGAACTCTCTTACATGGTGGTTTCTTTGTAGCCGAACTCTCTACAAAGTGACTTCTTCTAGCTGATCTATCTACAGGATGACTTGTTTCTAACTGAACTCTCTATAGTGGATCTGTTCATAGCGGAACTTTCTACTGGGCGATTTGTTTGCAGCAAACTCTTTGCATGATTGTTTCTTTGTAACTGAACTCTCTACAAGGTAACTTCTTCTAGCTGATCTCTCTACAGGGCAATTTGTTTGTAGCTGAATTCTCTACAGGGTGATTTATTTTAGCTGAACTCTCTACATGATGGCTTCTTTGTAGATGAACTCTCTATTAGGTACCTTCTTCTAGCTGATCTGACTACAGGGTGACTTGTTTGTAGCTGAATTCCCTACAGAATAACTTGCAATGTAATATAACTGAGTAAATTATACATGCAACTGAATGCTTTATTAGGGTGACTGTTCTATTAGAGTATCTCGATCTCGCATTTGCTGCACGTAGTTGCCTTTCGAATCATAACTCAGTGATTTGTAATCCGATTCTTCTGTACTACTGCAAGAACTTTCTATGATGATTATTCCAGCTACATACAGATTTTCAGCTCGTTGCTCTAAGCGGTTTGTCTGGTAGACACGAAAACTAATAATTTTTTTATTCATAAAAATCGATCGCGTAATTTTGACACAGGTTGGGTTTTGTGTCATATCTCCATGGTCTTTATCTCGATTCCTTTCAAACCACAAAAAGGCACTCCTACGATGGTTGCTCCATCTACATATCAATTTTCAACTGATTCCTCCAAGGGGTTTACCCTGTAGGCGTGACAGACCTTCGACCTTATTTTACGCAAATAATCGGTCATAACTCCGTGAATGTTCATCAGATTCCTACCAAAGTTGGTACGGAGATCCACCTTAATGAGCCCTTTAAGTGTGCCAAATTTCAGCCCAATCCGAGCACGCATTCGTGTTTTATGGCGAATTTTGCGAAGTGTGCGAAATGAAGAAGATGAAGAAGAAGAAAAAAAACGAAGAAATTAAAACGAAATTTTGTTCGCTCGTATCTCGGAAATGGCTGGAGCGATTTTCTTCAAATTTGGTATGTAGACTCCCCTAACTGGGCGGCACGTCTCTAGCAAATTTGGTGCCAATCGGATAAGGGATCACAGAGCTACATAGGTGTGAAAATTGCGTTTTCTTTCTTCCTGTTAATATACTCACGGTGTGGCGCGCCGGCTTCTTGGGCCGCACGACACACTATCGTGTGTCTTGATAGCTACATGGCTGTCGAAACATTTTTGCATAGTATGGCTGTGAAGCCATTTAAACCCTGGAACTGTTTACGGTAGGGACTTAACAAAATATCTGTGGAAGACCTAAATTGGATCTAGGAAGCATGTGTGTCATGATCAAAACTCAAAAGTTATACAAAAAAGAAAGTTTATTTCTCTATAGCTAGACTGCATTTGCAAATTGCTTTCAGCCTTTATAACCTGATAATGAATGATGATAACATTTAAAACATATCACTAAACAGACAGTTTACAGGGAGTGATTATATTATTCCAACAACCTCATTTACTTCATGGTACTTCCCAGCAGGGCCGCCCAGAGAAATTAAGGGGCCCAGGGCAGGCCTTTCACCCAAGTTGTAAGGTGAAGACCAAAAAAAAAAAAAAAAAAAGGTCACAACCTGCTGGCAATGACAATAACTACCCATCACCAACCATATCTCCTTATCTATAAGCTTGCTATACTGCTCCTCTGAAGAATACTGTGACTGCCCTATTAGAGTATTTAGATCTGACTGCTCTATTAGAGTATATCGATCTTTTAAACAGGTATTCAGGGGGCCCTTCATGGGGCCTCCTGGGGCCCCTTTCAGGCTGGGGCCCGGGGAAAAATGCCCCAGTTGCCCCCCCCTGTGGGCGGCCCTGCTTCCCAGTATATAGTGCATACATTATAAGCATATTATATAATATATACTGACATGTCTCTTTGAGTTTTGGATTAGAGAGGTTGCAACTTGCAATATTACTGATCACTGTTGAGTGGAAATTGCTATACTGTTCAATAATACGTTTTAGCAACATCACCTAAAAATGCTCAGATTTGGGCATGTGTATTTTTTTTCTGCAATCAGCATAGTCTTCAGGTTCAGGTTTCTGACTCCCTGCTAACTTGTTGACTCCCTGCTAACTTGTTGCCTCCCTGCAGGTCCCTAGAGGGATGGTTGAACAAATATACTGCAGAAATTATGAAATTGCAACACCAAAAAATCTTTTTCATTACTGATTATACAGTGTACTCACTTGTGGTGACCTCTATAGTAATGTAGGTCATAGTGAATATTGTGACAAAAGTAATGTATTTTATTATGTTTAGTAATGGATTCATGGACACATATAAAACCAGGAACAGAAAAAACATGCAGTCATGTACCATGGGAGATTTTGATATAGGGTCATTGATATATACAATATATAACCCATGCACTGTTGCTTTCATATGTACAATAACTGACTGAACATTTTATTCGCTAAAACCTTTACGCACACAATGCATGCATGGTATTTGAAACTACCAAAACAGATACTATTGCCATTCACTTTAAAACTACTATATTATGGTTTTTGAAATTTACAATAGAAACCAGGCCTCTTATGTAGGCCTGCCACACTAAAGCATCCTCCAAAGATAAATGGCATCAAAATGTTGCATCACTTTAATCTACTCCCATGAAAGGGATAAATGTTAGCAATGAAAGTAACAGTTACCCAGTTTACTTAAAAAATCCAAATCGATGGGAGGGATTGTTTTACCACTTGAATAACAGAGGAAGAAGAGTTCACAATCATCTAAACTGTAAAATTTAGCTTTACTATATACAAAGCTGATCTGCAAGATAGAAAATGCTAACATGGTATAATAATCACTCTTACATTAATCCATTGGTATACATACCAACATGTGCATACAGTTCTAATAACAAAATTAGTGTGTTTTGAAAAATCTTCTGTGCATATGCTTGGCATCTAATTGTATGTGCTTCAGAGTGCTATTGTGTTGGACAAACTCTGCTAAGACTTTAACTGCATTCTCTGAATGTTAGTGCATTTAAGGTCAATATTGCTTTAAGCTTGGAACTTTTTTTATTAACGCTTGTAAAATCAGAACTGTGGATGAACCCAAGTCATTATTAGACAGAAACAACTCTTCTAGGTTAGTGTTGTACTTAATGACATCTGTCATGTGTTCCGCCACTAGTCCTGACATGCCGTTCCTATTTAAATTGAGTTTCTTGAGTTTAGTAAGTCTTGCTAAAGCTCTCACAATCACAACTGCAGAAAAGTTAAAGTTATTGTAGGACAAATGCAGTTCCTCTAAGGAAGCATTATACTTGATAGCATCAGCCAAGATATCTGCAACTTTCCTAGTCATATTATTACCATTCAAATCAGTTTCTTAAGCCTTGAAATTTCTTTTATAGCTTCCAAAATCTTGGTTGCAAATAGTTGAAAATTACAATTAGACAAGTATAGCTCTTCTAAACAAATGTTATTATTAATTACACGTGCTAAGCAATTTGCTGCATTATTGAGCATCGCATCTTTGATGCTAATGTTGTTGAGATTAAGCACTTTAAGCTTTGAAACACTTTGTAATGTTTGTAGGAATATGTGTACAGATGACTGCAAAGGATTATTAGACAAGTACAGTTCTTCAAGATATGGATTATAATTAATTAATTACATCTGCTAAACCTTGCACCAAATTTTCTGACAAACCATTATTGTTAAAGTTTAGCTTTTTTAAAGTTGATATTCTCATCAAAGCATTACAAATAACTATTGCAGAAGATTGCAAATTATTGTTGGACACTAACAATTCAGACAGGGAATTATTATTAGTGATTACCTCAGCCAAACCATATGAAATGCTGCTTGACATCTTATTGTCATTCAGGTTAAGCTTTTTCAGCTTTGACAGACTCTTTAATGCGTGTATGATCACAACAGCACAACCCTGAAAACCATTGTTAGGTAAACTGACTTCTTCGAGTTGAATATTGGTTTCTATGGCTGACACTAAAGTTTCTGCTGCTTCTCCTGTAATAGTTTTATTACTTAACTGAAGTATTTTAAGATGCATACTATCTGTTAATGACTGCAAAATCAAAGAAATGGACAATTGAAAATTATTGCTACTTAAACGTAAATCTTCTAGGCCATTGTTACATTTTATCACAGCTGTTAGTTCTTTTGCAACATTCTCTGACATGCTATTTCCACTTAGATGCAATATCTTTACTGTGGAAAGGACTTGCAAAGCTTGTGCAATCACAACACCTGATGATTGCAATTTATTGAAACCCAAGCAAAGATCCTTTAGATTAGCTTTAGATGTTATGACAATGACTAAGAGCTCACCTACATCACCTGAAATACCATTGCTATTTAAATCAAGCCCTTTTAGATTATTATTTATCTGTAGTGCTCGTAAGATTACATCTGCTAAAGACTGAAAATTATTATTGCCCAAATGCAACTCTTCAAGGCAAGTGTTGCTTCTTATTACTTTAGCCAAGTGTTCAGCTGAAGATAGTCCTGATATATTGGTGCAATTTAAATTCAATTTTCTGAGATGTTTGCAAAATTTTATCTATAGAAAACTGTAAATTGTTGTGGCTCAAAGATAACTCATCCAGGTGGGTATTGCTTGTTATAACATCAGCTAAATGCTCTCCTACTTCACTTGAAATTTTATTGCAATTCAAGTTGAGTCTTTTTAGGTTAGTAACCCTTTTCAAAACCTGCAAAATTGCAAAATTAGGTGAGTGCAGTTGTAAACGATTACCAGACAGGCGAAGTTCCTCTAAATAAGTGTTATTAGTGATGACAACTGCCAAAGATGATGACATAGGATGTTTTGATTCCTTGACTGTCTTGATCGAATCTAATCCAATAGCTGCTGCAGCTGTGATGAACACTTCACCAACTGAACCACAATCCAGTCAACAAGAGTTTGAAGTTCATCCTTTGACATTAGACAGTGTTTGTCACGACAACAGCACTAGGGGTGGTGTTAACATGTTACAACAACAAACTACCACATTAGATGACAATGATGAGGACACACAAAAGTTGTTATCTTGAGTGATTTTAATGTATTTTTGTAATTGTATAATTATGACAACAATAATTATGATTACAAAATATTGCAATTTAAAACTCTTGAGAAATCCTCTACGAGGCACAACCAATCATGAATTTGCCTAAGTGCTCATCTTTCCTTACTACGTTTCTGTTAGCACATGAAAACAGTTATACTATGAAAAACTGTAAATGTCGTAACTAGTGAGATAATTATAAAACTTTATATAATGTAATCAGTTTTGTATGAATGTGTTGTGACAGTATTAAAGTGCTTCATAGTAATTAATCAAGTCTTGGTACTAGATCATTACACTGTACTTTGATTGCAGGAGAACCCCTGCATATATCTTGTGATCATGCAAAGATCTTATTAGTAAGGTGTTCTGGTTTCAGGATCCAGTATGCATATATCACTATGGACAATTCCAAGTGTTAAAGTATTCACATTTCTAGGGTTCCATTTTGATCCAGTGAATGACATTGGTGGGTCAATGTAAAGGGTGAGTGGGGTAAGCCCCATATGGTGAAACCTTACTTTAACATGTTATATCCTAACCCTTGTGGACTACCTAGTGCTCAATTGAAAAATCTGTAGCTAATTCTGAAGTTTTTCTGGTCTGAGTTGGATATATAATGTTCAAAAATTTACTCCACAAAAATGCTTTTAGGTGTTTCCCCTAAATCTTAATTTATGCCCTTCAGTGCTCCCATTATGCTCCTAGACTAACAACATTTCTTATGAACATTTAATAATAATAATTTTAATCAGTGAATGCTTTATTAGAGTATTTCACTACAAATGACTGTTCTATTTGAGAATCTATTGCACTTCCTCTGACTGCTCTATTAGGGAGTATCAATCTAATTTCAAGGAAATCAGCTTCATACTCTACCATAGTTTCAAATATCCACCTAATATACTAGCATTATGCTGGAATAGCATTTTATTATGCTGGCATATTACTTATAAACTCTCCTTAAAACTTGATGGTGGCAATACCTTTAGTGGTAGCATGGAGAATCAAAATTACCAAATAATGTGCTATATTATGTAATTACTACTACTGTTTGGGTGACAGCTGCAGACTTCCCACACAACAGATTTTTCATTTGCAATGATCTAAATTATACCAATTACGTATTCATCATGTTAATATGCATTTGATATGATTAATTTCTATTATTTTATGAATCTCTCAAGCCCATTTTTTGGATGCCTTAAGACCATTCTGATAAGCAATGCTCAGTCACATTAATTATTGAGCTGTGTCCTTAATATTGCTATGGAATTTCAGTGGTAGACTCATGGGAGGGGAGGAGAGGGGTATACAGAAAGCTGTATCAAAATGTTTTATCAAATGTTTAACCATTTGAGGTGGTTTTTATAGCTATTACTTATCAAAATTCTGTGATCAGTCTATGCATACGTATGTGTTTCACAGATATTAACTATCCAGCATAGGCTTTCAAATAATTTTAAGTAGTATGGTGTAGTAAAGTTGCTATCAAATCAGCCTAGGTATAGTATTGTTGTTATTTAAATTCTCAGGATAAAATAGTTAACTAGATACCTAAATCATCTCAAATTTGCTTATCAAGATAAAAGTAAATCTTCGTAATCTGTTGTAAATCAATCATAAAGGTGTCAAACTAGCTGGGAAAGTGAAAAAAAATTGGCTTTACAACCACTACTTGACTTTACATCATTTGACTTTATGTACAGTTGTGTTTACAAAACAGTCCTATGATGTCACATCATTATCGAGATAACATTGATTATCGAGATAAAATGATTGTCACTTATGGAGATATAGGTTATACTATTGTCGCACAGCCCTGTAAACACATCATTACTGCATGCATGTTAGTAAATGGTGCTACTAGGTGAAGTTAATTAAAGAAAAATATGGAATTGTATGTAAAGACATCACTAAAATTAATTTTGCAACAATTTAACTTCGTTTTCAATTTGTTCAGTAGCAGCTTCACACCCTCTAGTTTCTTTAAGAACCTTCAAAAGTGTAGACCAAGTCCTAGGCCCAATACCATAGCCAAGAGACAACCAATCTCGGAATACTTCCTCACAACACTCCTCAGGGTAGTTCCTGTACTTGATATCAATAGTGTTTAAGACTCCACTATCAAATTCCAGTGAATCAGCAAATCTTCTCCACTTAGCAGCAATCTTAGGAACAATGATGTTATTGATATGTTTCATTTTGGGCTCTGTAAATGCAATCATTTGTATTATGTAAGCTGGAACACCTACTCTTTGTACATACAGACATTCTTTAGAAGCATTCTACTCAATTATGCAAAATAAAAATTTTAATTGTGCGCGTGATCTTATAATTCACTTGCACTGGATTACACTTGCCTAGATATACATGTAATACACTCTTACTTTGCTCTAGTATGCTATCACTGGATGCTGCAGTTCTGGTTATTGTAGCTGTTTGCTCCTGGATATCTGTAAATGTATTCACAATGAGCATCTGCATATATACATTGTATGCATGCGTGCGTGTGTGTTGGTGTGTGTGGGTGTGTATGTGTGTCTGGTAATTGAAAAGTTCCAGGATTGATGCCTGATTATGCCAATCTGGTGCTGTTGTTTCCTTGAGCAAGAAACTTTGTTCACATTGCTTCAGTCTACCCAGCTGTATAATGGGTACCTGGTGGCCTGGTGTCTACTGGGGAAGCAGCCCACCCAGCTATAACATTAACAGATACCTGGCGTTTACTGGGGAAGCAAATGCCCATCTGTTTAATGGCATTAAGTAAAACTTCAGGTTCAGCGACCTCTCTCCATGAGACCTGGACAGTCCTTCTACATGCCCTGTCCCAGTAGGATTTGCCTCAAATGCCTGAGTGGTGCACAGGCATCTCAGTGCTAGTTTACTGGATGGTAATAGCTGTGTTTCGGATGGCTGATGGAGGCTATATATGTGCTTTTTGCTTTGTGTGTGTGTGTGTGTGTGTGTGCGTGTGTGTGTGTGCATGTGTGTGTCAGAGCCAAGTAGCTAGGGCATCGGCCTGGTAATTTAAAGGTTCCTGGTTTGATTCCTAGTTACACCAAATTGGTGTTGCTGTTGTTTGCTTGAGCAAGAAACTTTACTCACATTGCTCCAGTCTACCCATGCAGCTGTTTAAATGGGGACCTGGTGGCCCAGGTGCCAACTGGGGAAGCAGCCCACCCAGCTGTAACATCAATAGGTACCTGGTGTAAACTGGGGAAGCAAATGCCAACTGTCCATGTCTCACATAGTGGGTGAAAGTCCAGGTGAGACTTTGGGTGCCCACACCTTCACCTGTGAGCACAGTACAGCCTCCTGTAGGTTACTAGTCCTATTTTCTGCACCTGTGTAGTGCACAGGTGTCTCAGTGCTGGCTCACTGGGTAGGCATGACCATGCTAGCATGATAGCTGAAGGCTTTACTTTTGCTTTTTGTGTGTGTGTGTGTGTGTATTTATGTGGCCTTATTGCTGAGTACATTGTAGTATTGAAATGCTAGGTATTCAGCCTGGATCAATCTAAGGGCCTATGCTGGAAGCATGGTGCACAGTGGCTATGCATAAACATCATTGTGGTACAGTTTTAGCAGTGTGATATAGCACTCTACAGTTCAACAACTTTAATTCTAGACTGTGACAGGTGTATAAGTCTCTGTAGTTTTTACATGAGATACATGGTACAAGAAAAGTTGCATGTCTTTTAAATGGTTATTAATAATCAATATGTTGTTTTTTCAAGCTGTTATACATCACCATGTCCTAGCATGCTATCCTGTGAACTCCATGGAATCGGTGAAATTTCAAGCTTTGTTAGTAAATTTTGAACTATGTTTTGATTCAGAAGGTTGCTATTGATTTTCAATGTGGTAATGCGGTGTTGGTAATGGCAACAATTCCATCATCACAGGATTGGGCAAAGTTTGCTTCTCCGCCCACAGCTTAAGTAAGGCAAAGATTTTCTTTTTTCTTGAAATGCTGTGGCTGTAAAAAAGACTATCATTCAAATCTATAAAAACATTTAATGGCAAAAAGTGGTATATGGTAGCATGTCTACTAATCTGCAAACGCTTAATTTTAAATGAATGCACAACTTACCGTTGATATTCAACTCAAGACAAATCTCTTCAGCAACACATTTTAGTCTTGTAACCCCTTTTAAACTTGCTACCAGCACAGACCAAGTCTTTGGCGCTACTCCACTATCTGTCTTGAGCCATTCTCTAAACGTTTCTTCACAACACCTTGTAAGGTCACCTCTAAACTTCTCTTCTATGAGGTCAATTACAGTGATCTTCAATTCCAGAAACTCTGCAACCTTCCTCCAATGTGCTGCAATATTGGGGATCACATGCTGATGGAGCTGTTTCATCTTTGGCTCTGTGGGTGGATACAGTACAGATAATGTTATGTATAGGTCAAGTTTACTATGCACCTTGTTGACTGAAGTCTTGTTGACTGAAGTCTTGTTGACTGAAGTCTTGTTGACTGAGGTCTTGTTGACTGAAGTCTTGTTGACTGAAGTCTTGTTGACTGAAGTCTTGTTGACTGAAGTCTTGTTGACTGAAGTCTTGTTGACTGAAGCCTTGTTGACTGAAGTCTTGTTGACTGAGGTCTTGTTGACTGAAGTCTTGTTGACTGAGGTATTGTTGACTGAAGTCTTGTTGACTGAAGCCTTGTTGACTGAAGTCTTGTTGACTGAGGTCTTGTTGACTGACAGGAAGAATAGACTGACCTGGAAGACAAAAAGTCATTACATAGCACAATAATTATTATTTCAAAACCAGCACATGCATAAACTTGCATCAATCATCTATGGCTATACAATCATCTGTTAACACATGTATGGCTATACCTGTTCCCGGTGTAAAAGGAATTTCACTGCTAGCTTCTGCTTGCTGTATCATGCCTGATGGCGAATGTACCTTAATGTCATGAACTTGACAAGGGGCTACTTCTTGGTGTAGAACTTCATGAGCATTTAATTTATCTATATACATTACACAGCATAATTATACTGTAAACAGGTTAAGGATTAGTATATAAACCTGGGTCACTGGCAGTACTAGTAGTGGATGGTTGAAAATAAGATACACTTTCTCTGTTTACTTCCTTTGCTTGCTGCTCTTTGGCTATAGCACATATACACAGTAAATTGCTGATCATCTGTAGGCTTAATACTGACCTATATAGTAGGCAACATCAGAAGAAGGTTGTTGGAAACTTGTGATGGAATTACTGACAGATTGTCCAGAACTTAGCTGTAGATTAAGAGTCTCACCTGGTTGTATGGTGATTCACATAAACATAAACCACAAAAGTGGCTATTGCTTACTTTTCAACTCCTGTTCAATTTCTTCACTGACTGTAGCCAGTTGTTTAATTTCTTTTAAGCTTGCAATCAGTGTAGACCAGGTTTTTGGTTTCACTCCATGGTCACTCCTCAGCCATTCTCTTAATACCTCTTCGCAGCATGTGTTGGGCTCACTCTTAAACCTCTCCTGGATTATGTCTATCATTGAAAATTCAATCTCAAGAAAATCTGCCACTTTTTTCCACTCTGACGAGATCTTAGGTATTGCTATTTTGTGTAGGAGCTTCATTTTTGGCACTACAAATTATAATTGCAACAACTGGATTTTGAAAGCAGCAGCTTTAGTGACTACCTTGTTCACTGATACTCCTTTCAGATGGATCAGTAGCAGACTGGACATACCGACCTGCGTATGGAAATTTAAATTCAACATACCTACATATGTATATGTATAGCACAAATGTGGCATACATCTTTGTATGTAATATACATTATAGCCAGATGATTACCTGAAGAAGAGGGAAGATGAGTAACAAATTCTGTGGGTTCATGGTTGGCTTCCTTCAAAGGTTGGTCATCTGCAGTTGGGTATAATAACACATAACTCAGCATTGTACAACACATAATATACTTACTTGATGATAAATTCTGGCATTTCTGAAGTTTGCTAAGTGCAAGGGAGACCACATTTGCAGAATATTGGTCACTTTGTTCGAAGGATTTTGCTTTAACACAAAAAAATTAATGAAGTGTGCCATATTATATAACACAATCTCATACCTGTCAAGATCTTATGATAGTCGGTAATGTCAGCATGGACACGGTTCACTGGACAGTATATGGTGCTACTCTCAGTTGCCTTGTCCACCTTCAAGTGCATCTTCATGCATTGTGAACATGGTATGTAGCAAACCACTGGAGCCTTCATGAAGGTAGCAGTCATGTGTTGTCTCATTAGATCATCAATAAACTTCTGAACTGATCTGACAAGCTCATTGCTGTCAACAAAAGCTTTTTCTTTCTCTACTGAAAGAAGATATGGCTCAGGGATGATTTTCAAACTGATAACATGATGATCAAATTTTGGCTCCAGCTCATATATTTGACGTTTTCCCAGTTCCATGCACATCCATTGGTATGTCAACCTGTACAGTAAATAATGCATGCAATATTATGTGGTTGCTTTACTATAAATTATATCTCTTACTTGAGCATGTCATACTGTTTGCTCCCATTCCATTCAGCACACTTCACAATCAGTTGATGAACCAAGTGTTCTGGAATAAACTTGGCTGGGAAATAGTAAAAGAAATAATAACCAAAAACCGTGGAATGAACAAGATGTTCTACAGGCAAAAGATGTGGCACCAAAAACAAATGCTTCCCAGGTCCTCTGGGTGTTCGGCCAACCAGTGAAGTATTGCTAACATCAACCATCAACTTGAAGTTGATCAGTAGCTCAGCAACACTCATGCCAGGTAAATCCAACATATTGTGTCCCCTAGCTGTTTCATCGTTGGTAAACTGCAGCACACTCCATTCCAACAGCTCCTGCTCAAGCAACCCTGTCTTCTCCAGCTTCTCCATGAAGAGTGCAAGTGGTGGACCAACAGGTCGACATTTCAGAGTGGTCAAGACGTATGTTAGAAGTTTGGCTAACCATTGTGGAGAGAGTATTATTATGTTGGATAGAGCAGAAACATTGTGGAAGTGAAGAAGGACACCTTTCTGATGAAAATGATGCAGAATATTAACCAACTGCTTATCAGTGCAGGTAATGCCACAATTCTCAGCAACCTCCCTTGCCAGTGATTTGTCAATGATACACATTTTATGTTGAGAAGCAAGAAGTATCAACTTCCTTTCCATTTGGACATATCGAATTGGACGGACCTTCCTGATAATGGAGGCTGCTTGCATTACTGCTCTTTTGAGCTTATTGATAACCACTGGATTTCGCATTTCATTTTTGTTGCTCAAAAAGAAGATTGAAGAAGAGCCCTTGGCAAAAAGCTTGTTATTTTTAGAACCCGCAATATGTTTGGCAAATGGCTTTGATGCTAACTCCTTGATTAGTGCTGGCACAATAATTTGAAAAGCCAATTCTGCAGCCTTTTCAACATCAGGATCTAGCTCATCAATGTGAGTACCAACTAGAATGAATGTTGGTAACAATATTGACAGGTCATCTCCATCAGTGCTTCTCTTGCTAATGCGAGAACTGATCAACTCCATCCAGTAGCATATCACCTTGATTGTTGATTTGGCTGGAGTGACATCATTAGCATAACGACGTCTTGGTACCTCATACAGTGACCTGCCTGCATTGAACACTATCAGACAAACAACTTCCTCTGAAACAAACAAGCCATGAGTATGCTGAAATATCTGCTGGCCAGCAAAATCCCACAAATGAATGTATCTCTTTTTTGGATCATACTTTTCTGTCATGATTTTCAACTCCTGGAATTCCTCCTTAGTGATGAAAACAAGTTTTTCCTTTGCACTGCTGTGAACATGGTGATGACCAGAGTGAACTTGTCTTGATTTAGGAGGTTCTGCTATTGCTTGCCTATTGGCTGAAGGTGATGGAATTGGAATATCTGATGCTGTACTGGATTTAGCATGTGCTGGCATGGTTGCAATAGTAGCATGTTGGACTGGCTTAACAGTAGTAGTCACAGTAGAAGATGATAAAACAGATTGAGGGATATTAAGAGAACGACAGCATTCTCTAATTGATAAAAAGAACTCTGATTCCAATAGGGTTTGCTTTTTGAGGTCATAAATTTTTTGTTTTTCATTCATAAGTTCCCAATTGGCAGCTGTTGTGACACTGATCTTCATCTGGTCTGCACCCTCAGTTGCAGGAGTGTCTTGAAAGCTGTTGCCTACAAAAGTGTCAATCAAAGATGTTTTGCCGGATCCTTCACATCCGAGTAGCACCACACGTGGATCTACTATGGGTAATGTGCCATCCATGTATCCTTCATTAACTTCTTCAAGTGTCATGTTTGCAGCGTAAGAGTTGAGTGTCCTAGGAAATCTGGACTTTGGAATGGTTGCTGATTCATGTTTAACTTCACCATGGTTCTGTGCTTGTGGAGATTTTATAGGTATCTCAGTCTTGCTTCTTTCAGGAACTGGTTCAAGTTGAAGGATGACTGCAATTAGCTCTTGCGAATCCTGAGATACAAGTTAAGTGATGCAACCAATAGCTAAATACTGCTTATTGTAACTACCACACCAGAATGATAGGACACAATTGCAAACTGAAACTTTACATAAGTGCATGCCAACTTCTTTCCCGATGTCATCAAACTTTCGGAATAGCCTCCCAACCTGACCTGTTACACTGCAATGCTGTATAGGTTCTGCACTGTATGAGGACAAGCTCCATGTTTTTCTACTTAGCTGCTAGTTTATGTGGTTGTTTGCTTAGTGTGACTTGTTATATAGCTGAACTTTCTCCAGGTGCCTTTGAGCATTGCTGAACTCTCTATAGATAGCTGAGCTCTCTCTACATGGTAACTTGTTACATAGCTAAGCTCTCTACAAGGTAAGTCATAATGTTGCTGAACTCTATACATAGTGGCTTGTATCATAACTGAACACTCTACAGGGTAGCTTGTAATGCAGCTATACTCCCTACATGGTGATTTTATCTTATAGCTGAACTTTCTACAGGGTGATGTGTAACATGACTGAACTCTCCACAGTAACTTAGTATATGGTGACTTGTAACATAGCTTTAAGTTTCTTCAGGGTGACTTGTAACTTAGCTGAACTCTCTACAGGATGACTTGTAATGAAGCTGAGCTCTAGATCTCTACATAGTACCTTGTTTGCAGTGACACTCTGTACAGGGTGACTTATAACCTATCTAAACAGTGACTTGTAATGTAGCTGAACATATATGGTGACTTGTTGTAACAAAGCTGAATGCTCTAATGGAGTGGCTTACCATACATACCTGACTGCTCTAATAGGGTGACTGCACAATTAGAGTACAGTATCTCGACCACACACTTGCTACATATAGTTGGTTTCTGCATATAACTCAATGATTATACTCTGGTTCTTCTAAACCATAGAAAGGCTTTAAAATGACTAATCCATCCACAAGCCGATCTTCAGCTGACCCCCTGAGCAGTTTGTCTGGTGGGCATACGGAAAGAAATTATTTTGTAACAGCAAAACTCAATCCTGTCTTTGTTACACATAGCTGATTTTCATGCTGTATCTTCATGATCTTTAAATAGGTTTCTTTCAACCCCAAAAGGTTTGAGGTTTGATACTTAACTTATCCTCATACTGATTTTCCATAAGTAGTTTACCCAGTAGGTGTTGGTGTGAATAATTGTCAATAACTCTCTAACAGTGTATTGCATTTAAACCAAATTTTGTAGCAAGATTTGTGCCAAATTTCAAGGCAATCAGATAATGCATTTGCATTTTATTTGTGCAAAAAGACAAAGAAAGAGATTAAATCAATAAAAGCGAATGTATCTTGGGAATGATTGTAGTAATTTTGCTCAAATTTGGTATGTGGACTAGTGATGGTGGAGGGCATTTCCATAGCAAAAAAAAATTTGTTTTGTAAAGGCAGCATGGAGCTACATATGTTTGAATATCGCACAATTATTCTTAATACACTGGTGTGATGTGCCAGCTTCTTGGGCTGCAAGACGCATATTGTGTGACTTGATATAAACACACAATTACCCATTATCAGGATTAATTGAAATTCTCAATTATTCAGAAATTCATTAAGCACAATTGGTTAAATTCATTCCTATGGACTCAAAACTTATTTCAGTAGCAAATAAACATACAGAAGCATATTCTGTTTTGTAGTTTATCAATGTGTTAATTTATTAGAGAGCCTTAAGTTTGCATTTTATGTTGTATTATGAGTGGGACATATCCACTTTAACTCAACGCTATTCCTGGTACCTATATATGAGACATGCAGTGCAATTTTGGTACAATACTTATCAGGAAATCTTGACAAAAGTTTTAGAAGGTTATTACTCTAATAAAACCATCTCAGAGCAAACCTCATCTTTTAATAGAGTGTCCTCATTTATAATGTACTGTTGGTTGACTTAGCGGGAAACTGTTTGCTCATTGGGATTAGGACAGATACAATATATACATATGCACAATCGAAATACATTTTTGCACACCAATGTTAGAAAACTAACCACAAACCAATATTAAAACAACCCATGGTAGTGTAATGACTACCAGTCCTAGGTCTGGTAATGTAGTGTTAATGAATTTCACATGTACAAAATAAAAAAAACACTATACTGATGTAGCTATAGCTTTATTTCCATCTACTAACTATTGGACATACGTGGTATACATACAGTAGCGTAAGTTTAATCTGTGCGCAACCTTAGTATTACTAAATTTTAGTTAACCTTCTAAGCAACACATGGTTTTCTATAGGGCTGAAACAATCATGGAATTTTAGTATTCAAGCACTCTCTAGCATTAACAATCGGGTGCTCACAAATATTTGCTACTTTCAGCCATACCATAGGGTAGTTCAATGCAAGCTGGCTAATTCAGCCCTAGTTTTCTTTTCTAGCTGGGGTTCAAATTTGAAATTATTTTATTGATGTATACACCATTGTACATGACAGTCAGAACACATAAACATATATAGTAACTACCTCATCATATTTCATGAGATCAACTTTACCATCTTCTACAAGACACTTTACAATATCACTTCTCTCGTTATCCACAGCAAGATGTAAGGGAGTGTTATTGTCCTAAATGGATACAGTGGACTAACTATACAGATTACACCTGAAGTCTGTTTGTTTGTTAAAATACTTAGGTGCATTAAAACCATTTCAAGTTGATTTCATCTCACTATAGCCTTGGCAATACATGTAAACTTAATAATAAGAAGATTGATGGAATAATTGCTATCTCATACAGTACTACTTCTCATACAGTACAGTAGTACTGTATAGTAGTAATTATGGGAGGTTTGGGTTCCTTGTCCCTTCAACATTGCCCAAAATATAGCCTCACTTTTCCCTCAAGACAGTTTGGTGGTATTATTGGTTATGCATAACCAAGCCCAAAAATTCCTTCAGGCCTTTCCAACAAGTTTCTATGGGACTTAAATTTTTGAATTTCCTACTAACTGACTAACTGATTCCTTTAGTCAAACATAACTTGACAATGGTTAATGCTATGGGCTTGGTTTCTCCACTGTTCAATGTTGCTTTGGCCCAAGACGTGCCTTTTCAACGACTGCAGCAGTTACGGTGCATGCATCAACCCTGTGCAGCATATGCAGCTAGACCTTTACCCACCACCATGTACAGTTGTTGAGCACAGCAACCCTAGATAACATTTAGCTAATGACAACATTTGATTCTGTCCTACGGAAGTAGCTGTGTTTATGATACCACATTTTAAATCCAAATACTGTAACATGCAAAAATTTATGGTGCTTACGTGTTTTTCAAACTAAAAGTGCAATCGTTTTAGTTTGAGAAATAAGCACCATAAATTTTTGCATGTTGCAGTATTTGTGTTTAAAATGTGGCATTGTAAAACTCCAGTTTTATAGTGGTTCAAGCATCAGTGCAGTAAGATAAACACCATGCAGTGGTAAAGACATTGTTTGGTGAAAGTTGATTTTTTCATTGGGAGCTCTTGCTTTAATTGGTAAAAATCTGAATAATTTATGTTTGGGCTGCGCTGCCATCCAAGAAGAGAGAAGCCAGCTCTTCCTCACAGCATGGTGATGCAATTGGATGTACACTCAGTTGCAAGTTTAAAATTAATCTGAGATTGTTTGCTATCTGGCCGGTGGCAATGAAATTTACACCAATAATAGCACAATGAATATGTGGGTATAGCTATTTTATCACCAGATAGCAAACAACTTCAGGTTAATTTCAAACTTGCAATACGTACTGAGTGAACATCCAATTGCGTCATCATGCTGTGAGGAAGTACTGGTTTCACTCTTCTCAGATAGCACAGCAACCCAAACTTGGAATTTCATATTTTCAACGATGTGATATATTTCATAGCCACCAGCCAGATAGCATACAATCTCAGATGAATTTCAAACTTGCAGTATGGACTGACTGAACATCCAATTGTATCACGATGTTGTGAGGAAGAGCTGGCTTCTCACTTTTCGGATAGCCAGGAAGCTCAAACAGTAATTATTTGGATTTTTACCAATAAAAGCAACCCTTTGCAGCATATACAGCTAGACCTTTACCCACCACTACGCACATTTGTTGAGCACAGCAACCCTAGATGACACTTAGTCAATGAGAACATTCAGTCCTGTCCTGTGGAGGTAGTTGTGCTTATGATGCCATGATTTTTTAATGTAAATACTGCGACATGCAAAAGTTTATGGTGGCTAATAAATGGCTATTTCTCAAACTAAAACAATCATACCTCCAGTTTTATAGTGGTTCAAGCATCCAGCATGCAGTAAGTAAGATAAACTGCAGTGGTAAAGAAATTATTTCAATTTCTTTTATTGGAACCCTAGTATATAGGCCAAAAAACTGGCCAAAATACACGTGCCTTACACAAAGTGCTGTAACTTTCAAAGCATTTACATCATTATACTTGTATGGATTTAAATGATACTATACACTAACACTAAACATTAAGGCAAAACTAGCTATGTAAACAACTTTTTTGGCAAGGAGACACGCAACCCTTTACGTACAATGATCTGTAACATGCTGGTGGTTGCTCCTATCGATTTGCAACAAGTTCTATTCGTTTTGCCATAAATTTTCCCATCATGCATTATACGAGTCACATGAGTAAACCCACAATTGAAATTGAAGATGTGGCAAGAATTTCAAAATATGCAGATGCAACTTGCTGTTGTTCATTGCTTCATAACAAGCAAGCTGTTGTAGTTACAGTATTCATTTAATCTTCTCCAAGTAGCCCAGTGAACAGGCTTTTGAACAATGTGCTGTTTTAGGCTATACATATCCCACCTAATGTCACTATGCATGCCCATAATTTTATTGTGTAAACAAGCATTCTCCAAAAGTTCTTTGTGAATTTAAGGGATACATGTATAATATCCAGTATGCAGTTGATGTTAACCATATGATCATACTTACCGCATTCAAACCATCAAGTTTGGCATTGGATGCTACTAATGCTTTTACTACCATTAGGTGACCTTGCTGTACAGCGATATGCAGTGGAGTACTCTGATTCTAAAAACAATATGTACATAATATTATCACTATAAAAATCTACATACATGTACTTATTGCTGTGTTCACAGCTGTAATTTATTCATTACTATTATGGTATGTATTTTGCTACACTTAAAGCATAGTAAACTCATATCTTAATGTCCTGTGCTTATTCTATCATTATGTATATACCCACATGCTCTCAAGCTTTCCATATGCTTGTGTTGTTACACTTACATATGTTTGCATTGTCAAAAACCTTGTCATTACTCTTATTTTCAATGCTTGGAGATTGCAAAGAATGAGTATTTTGACACCCACCTCCTTCAGCAGCCATACACTTCATCCATATACATAATAAAAAATGAATCTATAATGATTATCAAATGTAACATGTATAGAGGTTTTTCAGGATGCGTTCCGAAGTCACATGACTACGCATACGAATACGGACTATCTTTGGATTTTTTTGTGTAATGAGTGAATAAAGAGTGGAGCATTCTACACTGATTTTTTAAAACCACCAAACAAGAAGTTCTGACACAGAGATGTTTTTAACAGGTACAATATACTGTTGCAAAAAGAGGCCTTCTGTAGCGAAACTAATATCGAGGCTCAACAGAATCAAGTTGCAAACTTTTTAATGTATTGTGGGTATCAGTATTTTGCCGTACTCTATCCATTCACAATCATGATCAGTGAATCCCCCTACAAAACCTCTATATACTTGGTTCACAATCTAGCAATTATGATCATATACTGCAAAACATTTAAAAATCCTTTAGAAGCCACCAAAATAGTGTGTGAACATGTGGTAGAAAGGTGCAGAATGCACTTCAGTGAAAGGTGCAGGTTCGATTTCCTAAGTCAGCCCTTTTTCTTCATTTTGTGACTTTGAGGCATACCTTTTTACAACTACTTTGGCTGCTCTATTAGAGTAGCTGACTGTTTTATTAGAGTATATTGATTTTTTTAGTGCAAAGTGGTCGGTCATCCATAACTGGTTCAATAGGTGGTATTCGAGCTAATTGGTTGGTAAATGTCCAATGATCTGCTCTGCAGCTATTCATACTCATTTGATCAATTCGATGGATGTGTACTGGACTGTAAAATGTTAACAGGATCAATAGCATCAATATTATTATCTTAAAAGCAAACATACACATTAATCAGATTACAACATTGCAGTTAAAAATAGACACTTTGTATGACAATCTCAACAAACCCACCTAAGTTCACACAATTTCCAAATTTTCTATTTTTATTATTTCAGCACTACCCTACAGTTCCCAAGGAATGGTTTACCTTGCTATGGTGAGTAGTTCTGGAATTATAGCACTAAATAGAAGGGCAAAGAAATTGATTTGTACAGTATTTATACTGAAAAGAAATACATGCACTTAAATACGTAGTCATAACTTTCATTTGCATTGGCTTACTGAGTTGGGTTTGGCCATCAATTGGCAAATCATCCAAGGTATAGTTTTAGCTTTGTAGTCATTTGCACAGCTCACACTAGCTAGTATCAAGAGTTCATAATATATATACTGAGGAGAGTATCCTAATCTCATATACCCCTGTAGAAGGACGTATCGTGAAGTTATGACGTAGCAATTCTGAGTTTGTCCGTTTTTCTTTGTATAATTAATGATGTCATTAGTTGAACATGGTATTGATTGAACATGTGCATAACAACGTCACTAGCAACCAAATTAATGCCAGCTCTAAGCGTTCTCACCGAACTACAATCGTTCCTTCATGGGTTAAGACCGCTTCGTAGGCGTTTCTTGTTAGGCCATTCACGAATACGGCTATCCTGAGCGTCGCGAGTGTAAAATGGTGCTAATGATTTTTGCACTTTTATGGCTGCTTTTACATCACAAACCACAACATCTTGTCGTTACATCATAACTTCATGATACGCCTCTACAGGGGTATATGAGAGTAGGATACTCTCCTCAGTATATATATATATTTTGAACTCTTGCTAGTATGAAGACACTTTAAATAAAAGAAATGATGGCAATCTTGTTTACTTCTACTGCATCCTAAACAAATAATACTATTGTGCCTACAAAAGATATTCAAACTCTCCATGAGTAGGTGAATAAGATGGCGTATAGGTTTAATCAATTTAAAACTTGTTTTCCTGCTCAATTAAAACTTGCACATGTTTTCTTTGTAACTTGAATATTTTCAACGATAATTTTAATTTTGTTTCTTTGCTTGTGCAAACTAGGTGGGTTCTTGCTGAGATGGTCACATATAATTAACTCACTTTACAAATACAATTTACATCAGCATTTGACTGTAATAACAACTTTACAACTTCATTGTGTCCTAGTTGCGCAGCAATATACAGAGGTGTACAGTTCTCCTACAAGCAGCATATATATACCTTAAGTTTGACTGATGATGCGTCTATACTAGCATTACAAGTCTCACTAACAGGAAGTAGTTACATGTCTGTAATACGGGACACTTACATACTATATAACAAACAGCTACTTTTGTACAAAAAAATGATCATTGTTGTCTTTATAAATCCTTGAGGTATTATTTAACTTGTTAAAAAATGTTACCAAAATAAATACTTGCTGAAATAAATGTCTTGGTTTTATTTTGAAGTCAATATAACCAATTTGATTCATTTACCAAGCCAATTATTTTGTTTAACACAAGTAAAATGTGACTGGGCTGCAAAAACAGGGCGTGTGGGCACCTTATTATCGCCTACTTTTCAAACCTTCTTGACTCGTAACTTTTATTCCATTATGTTATGGCAATTAAGTCTTAGAAAGCATTTTTTTGTCTTTATGATGCAAGTTACAGAATGCAACTATTCTGTTCCAGTACTGAGATATGACCTGTAGTGTGATGGGGTACATAGTATGTTCACGTTGAGCTGAATCCTCAAAAGCATTTAATAACTCATGGATGCAATTACGCACGATCTTGAAATTTGGCTCATTTGTAGCACTGCTTGACCTGCTAAAAACATTTCAAAATCTTTTTGTTTAAATGTTTGACATAATATTTACAGCCAATCAAAATTTTCACAATGCATTTCCTATGGGGAAGCCATATAAATACAGTGTCCATTACAGCCCTTTCCTGAACTTGTAATGGAGCCAAACCGTACGTGTCTGTTGTTGACACCTTTGCTGTTACCAATAATCATCTGGTTGTCTGAAATGTTAACTCTGTTATTAAAAAATCCACTTTCAATTTTTAGCTGTTTTTCAGGATTCAGCTCAACGAGAACATACTATAGTTTGTGCCCACATTCCCTGTTTGGTCACAAATAATGGATAAATACAAACAAAAAAAACGGTCATAATTAAGTTTGCAATGGTTAAATCTGTGATGGCACTATAACTAAAAGTACACATCATGAGGATGATACTATGTTTGTACAATTTTTCCAATTTTGGGTGTTTTGTTCCACTACATGCTAACTAACTGGTCTGTAAATTGATCTGTAAAACAGTAGTGCTCATAAGTGTCAGTGATATATACATGGTAAGTACTTTTGTAACACAACAGTGTAGCATTGTGCTACTTCTTTCTAGCTTCTGTTGACATAATTATAGGAGTTTGAAGAATGTACATAATGGCATCAATTTTGGTAGCATGCAATTTTACCAAATTGGCTACTTCATTTTGATTTTATATAAATAGTAAAGAAGTGAAGACCACCCACAACTATAACATTACACAATTGTTTTATTGACTCACATTTGTTCTGCACTCAATGTCTGTATTATATTGCACTAGCGTCTTTACAACTGGGACATGTCCACTGCGACATGCTATGTGTAGTGGAGTGAAGTTGTCCTACAACAAATATACACATACTCCAATGATGTGACACACTCCACATACATACAAACAATATATCCAACAGAATACACAGTGCACTCTTAGTTATATTTACAGTGTGAACTACAGTGCAAACAGGTGTGCTTGTCAACAAAAAATGGTTAGTTATCTCCTGTAGAGATTGTATTGCTTATTTATCAAGACACATGGTAGTATACCATGCAGCCTGAGAAGCCGGCATGCCAAGAAGGGCTCCAGAAATTTTGGGCTCCAAGTTTTCTGTTGTATGCACACTTAAATCTGGGGAATCTGGGGGCATGCTCCCCAAGTAAATTTTTGAAAATTATATATATATATTCTGAGATTGAATCTGGTAAGAATTTTCACCAAAAATATTTATAACTGACATTTTAGACATATGTAAGACATTGATTGATATAAGGTGTTTCTGCTTGCTTCTGCTGGCATAGTATCAGGAACAGGCTAAAGAGTTAAAAGGTGGAGCTATGTGAAGTTTGAAGCATACAACAGACATGGATGTTATTCTGGGGGTCTGGGGGCATGCTCCCAGGAAAATTATAAACTCTGGAAAATTTTCTGGCATTGAACACTGAGATATGATTTTAGACTAATTTTACTGTGTACAGTAACTTTTAAAATACGAAATGTGACCATTCTATTAGGGTGGTTGACTGCTCTATTAGATTATTTCTATCTAAACTTTTGTTACCTTTGCAAATCAATATGCAAAATCATTACCTCAACATGCTTAACCAGTTTCTGGAGACCTAAAAAAACCCTTCCGGATCTGCCTCTACCAAAGGTATTTTGACAGGAAGGAAGACCATAACACACCGATAAAAAGTACTGAAACAAGCTGGAGTAGAACACGATATTAAATCACAGTAAAATAATAAGAAGTGTTATATCCCTACTGTGCTTAAGATACCATAATGAAAATACACAGTAGGGATATAACACTTCTTATTGTTTTACTGTGATTTAATATCATGCACACCTCCAGCTTGTTTCAGTACTTTTTATCGATGTGTTATGGTCCCTACTCTAGTTGAAATTTCCAAATTTTTCTGTGTACTTGTTTGTTAACTTTTTTGTAAATAATTATTTTGACTGGTGAACCCACGCATACCACATCTGAAATGGTGTCGCGCACTCCAATTATCGTCTGAAAAGTGAAGTATCCATTACGCTTCAGTGTCAGCTATGTTCAACCCATTACACAGCAGTATGAATCAAGAACTGTTTGGAAAGTACCTCTGATATCAAAATAGCCACTATGACAAATACGGATGATTTCTGTTACAAAATCAAAGATCAGTTAGAAGAAGTTACCTTGTAGAGAGTTCAGCTACAAAGAAACCATTCTGTAAAGAGCTCAACTGCAAACAGAATGGCCAATTAGCATAGACGTAATGGCTTAGACTAAGTAGAACAGTGGTTATTTTCTATACCAAATGCTGTATTAGAGTATTGCGATGACTGTTCTATTAGAGTATATTATGATGACTACTCTATTAGAGTATCTCGGTCTTTTTTCAAATTCAAGTAGCTGAAAAATGGTCCGGTGGGCCCTGAATAAAATGGCCCTCAGGAAATTTTAGACTCCAAAATGACATGCACCCAGAAATTTTTCAATATTTTAGAACTCCCTTAAGATTACTTCTGGTGTTTTCTCAGGTAATGACATGTAAACATTTGTACTCTCTTACATTACATACTTCTTGTTCATTTTCAGACACCTGAGAATGACCAGATATAATATCAGTTTATAACTGTTTCTGATGCATTTTGATGCACTTTTTCATCTTTCAACTATTGCTAGAGTTTGTCAAGGAGGTAAGCACCCCCTGCCCCCTCTAAATGAGACTCAGGCAATACATACGTACTTTATTAATTTGGCCTGGTTTATTTGAGGTTAAATAACAGAGCCAAAAGATTCACCACAATATTTATTTTATACATATTTCACATATGCAATGGAAAATGTACGTAGGTGGTATTACAATGTAAAGAGCTACAGGTCCTAGACATTACTGCTGCAATTTCCTGACTAACTTAGTCAGCATGGCATTACAAAATAAGTAGCATTATTAATATCTTAAAAAGTATACATGCTCATCACAACATTGCAAGCAAGAACTATGTACAGTTAAATGGACACTTTGTGGTATATAGAACTGATCATGACTCACTTTACAAACACAATTCACATCAGCGTTTGATTGTAATAACAACTTCACAACTTCATTGTGTCCTAGTTGCACAGCAATATACAGAGGTGTACAGTGCTCCTACATAAAATATACCTAATTTTTAAATTTGACTGCTAAACATGTCTACACTAACATTACAAGTACTACAATGACATGAAGGGCGATGACATACCTGTAGGAGAGGACATTTGCTGTTAGTGGTAGAAGAAGTGCTGTAGCTAAGGTGAGGGGGACTCACCAGAGTTTCTTATATCCTGACTGCTTTTTACCATTTTTAATAGTATTTAAAGGTAGGTAGGCAGGTAGGTAGGTAGGTAGGGAGGCAGGCAGGCAGGCAGGCAGGCAGGCAGGCAAGCAGGCAGGCAGGCAGGCAGGCAGGCAGGCAGGCAGGCAGGCAGGCAGGCAGGCAGGCAGGCAGGCAGGCAGGCAGGCAGGCAGGCAGGCAGGCAGGTAGTAGTGTTGTTCCAGTTATCAGTACTGGAACTAAAAGTAATTCCAGTACCAGCAATTTTATTTTAGTTCCAGTTCTAGAACTAGAACTGGAACTGGAGCAATAATTTTACTTTTCTCAATACTGGAACTGGAACTAGAACAATAATTTATTTCCTAAATACTGGAACTAGAAACTGGAACTAAAAATAAAATTTATCAAGTACTGGAACTAATACTGGAACTGAAATTGGTCATCATCATTTAGTTATTATTAATAAAAAAATCAAATACGATGCTCATTACATGACTACAGTTGCAACAACTGATAAGTATTCAGTAGAATGATGTAAAAGGTTCTATAGCTAGAAACACTGGGCTGAACTGGAGGACTGGACAACTGGACTCATGCCATATATATATAAATATTCAGGCTTGGAGAAACCATTACATTGTTAGAGTTGATTCTTCCTTGTTTCTGAGGATGGTTTTGGCTTTTAACTTCCATGTTTTTGAGATATTGAACTTAGCTATACTGCTATAAAAGAAATGATATTGCTACACATGTGTAGAATATGCAAATGTACCTATCAACTTTTCCCACCTACATTGCTTGTTCATTTTTCTAGGGTTGTTTACAAATAACAACTTAATTGTGTTAGTGTTTTGAGCAGGAAATGTTTGCTAGTCAATCTTGAAACATGTGAAAAATAGCTGTTAAAAATTGAAATATTAAACACTTCCATTTACAGTTAAACTCTTAGCTGTGTGTGCGCGTGTGTGTCCACCATCCTTCTTGTTCTTAACATTTAATATATATATATATAGTGACATGCATCCTCTAACACAAGCTATGGGCATTCGAGTAAGCAAAATTAAATAGCTGTAGTTTATCTGTCGATCTTGCTTTTCCATATACAAGCTGTAAGTTAACAGGTCCAAATTTAGTACCACTGTGGAAAAAATACTGTAGTTGCAACCAGTTTCCTAAATACTTGCAATAAAAAGAAAGAAACTTGTCCAGTCCATGCATGGTCTATCCACTAGTCCAGTCCATGGCTTGTCCACTGGTCCTGAACATGTGGTCTGTCCACTGGTCTAGTCCACAAATCCAGTCCAGTTATTGTATACACCCAATGCAACACTGAAGTGAAACCAATAATTCTCACTACCTAGGTATTTCTGTCATTCCGAAATGTGTTTATATCTAGTTTAATGTATAACTTCCAATCATCCCTCATAATCAAAGCCTTGGAGCATCAATGCCTTGCATGTATAGTTAGTTTTGTAGTAGTTGCTCTGCCTAGATACATAACACAATCAAATCAAAACCCATAGTTTAGCGCACACTGTGCATTGTTTTAGAAATGGAGCACAAAAGTAATTATGCAGAACTAAAAACAGAACTATAATCTTAAAGGTTGTAGTTCTAGAACTAGAACTGGAACTGTAATTCTAAAAGCTATAGTTCCAGAACTGGAACTGTAATTCTAAAGTTTATGGTTCCAGAACTGAAACTGGAACTGTAATTCTAACAGTTATAGTTCTAGAACTAGAGCTGGAACTGTAATTCCAAAGGTTTATAATTCTAGAACTGGAACTGGAACTGAAATAACAAGCTGGTACTGGAACAACACTAGTAGGTAGGTAGGTAGATAGACACACATTTTTGCGAAAACAATTTCAGTAAACCAGGTGCGCCCACAGCCGGCCTTTGGTCGGCTGTAGGCACATTCCTGGTTTAAAAAGTGCACTGATTATAGGGGCTGCACCAGTATACATGCTACGTATTATGGAAAATCCAGTCTGTAAAACAGCAATGCCCACAGTAGCTAGAGTGTTTTCGTTATCTGTGTGTGATGTATGGCACAAGTATTTTAAAAGTATTAGAGAATATTTCACTGTACATAATTTCCATCACAAGAATGCCCATCTCTTAATAAAATACAGCAGTGTAGCACTGTGTTACTTCTTTCTATGTTTTTTTGATGTACAGTAGTTACATAATGACATTAATCTTGGTAGCATACTAATAAATTTACCAAATTACTTTAAACCTGATTTAGTGCTAGCTCTATAGACTACCCACAACTACTACATAATAAAATTTCATCAACTCACATTTGTTATGCACTCAATGTCTGCATTATATTGCACCAGGGTCTTTACAACAAGCTCATGTCCATACTGACATGCTTGGTGTAGTGGAGTGAAGTTGTTCTGCAACAGAAAATACACATACTCCAATGGTGTGCTGATACACACATTACATTTAGCATACACAGTGTACCCTCAGTTATATGAGCAATATTACAGAGTGACAGGGCATAGATTTACTTACTTCAGTCATGGCTATGCTGCATGAGTGAAGTAAGAATTAAATGTCCACTGTTTCTTACTTCATCCATATACAGTCAGTATAACCATGACTAAAGTGGGGATTAAATGGTTAGAATAGCTAAAGTAATAATCACTCTATTAAAGTATTTTGATCTTGAAATACCCGCATACATACACTAGTAAACAAATATCGATGAGGTTTGAATGTAACATTGGAAGCTTTGATGAATATTGTATGTAGCTATAGCTACAGTTAGCTACATGTTAGCTAATGACATAATTTTGAGTACATTGTACCCTATAGCTTAATTCACATATTTTATAAATTAAAACAATAGTTGTCATTTTGACTCCCTTAGTGCACAGCAGCAAACCCACCTTTGAGTATAGGGGTCTTGCACCCCTATGAATTTTGCTATATAGCTAGGAGGATAGTAGAAGCTACAGTTGCAATTACATTGTAAGTGTAGGCAAGAGTATGTATTTATTTTACTCTTGGTATAGGTGATTAAAATGTTATAGCCAATCTCTTCTAAGACCCACTGAGAGGTAGTAAAATTGTTTTAGGAGTTAGGGTTATGATGGTATTGACATGTAATCAAGTTATGTTCTTTGGTTTGTGGTGACCACAAAGTCATGCTCTGATACTATGCTGTGTCATGCTACTTGTCTCAGTCACCTGTACTGCAATAGTAAAGTGTATTTATAACCTGATCCAGTGGCATAGCCAGACTTTTTGCCATGCCCAGGTACTGGGCAGGCAAGCCAATCAACTCCATGCAACACACATACACATGCCCATCTTCATAATGGACATCAATACATCAATAGACATTTTAAAATGTGTTGTGCATCACTACCTATGTATATACTCTACCTACACTAACTGTATGCAAGATAATAACCTTACTAATTGCAACCACTAGCTACTGTAACTATATATTCTCTTCTTATCACATACATACAGCGGTGTCTTAATACCAGACTAGCAGGGGATTTGAATGAAAGCACGGAGCGCTTATAGTAGACTACCTACATCACGTGATGACTTTAAACTGGTTAACAAGAAAAAAGAAGTAAATGCTGACTATAAATAAGTACTCCACACCATCTGAACTACCAGACTAAGCCCCAGTATCCATACACACAGCTTGAACGGATTCCCACATTTCATAACTTCTCATCAATTCAAGTTTTCATCAAGGTTTTCAACACACAGTCCACACTTCACCACAAACATGAAGACACACTGTCCCTATCTGCATAGAAAAATTTCTGTCTTCAGTCCTTTGTCACTTTGTCATAACACTGACCACGTTTTAATCATGTGATCTCATTTCTATTTATTGATTTTCATTATCCATTAATATAATACCACAATTGAATAGTAAAACCCCAGGAGAAACCCAGTTAGCCAGAAAGAAAGCATTGATGAAGTGGATACACAATAAGTTGTGTTAGCTATTCTTGTATATTATAATTAAGTGATTGGTCATCAGTGATTCAGCCAACCTCTTTAATTACTCTGGGTAGCTGATGGTACAGCAAGTGACTTGATGCCCGGGCAATGCCCCAGCTTGCCCAGGTCTGGCCATGCCACTGACCTGATTGCTATTTTCACTTTACTTGTGGTATTCATGATCACCTGTACAGTTTATATTAAGCTAAAATGAACAAGATATCAGTGCATCTCTTATGTTCATTAAGTATAGAGCCACTAGATATTCTAAATCATGGCAGAGTAAGTGAAGTTTGACCACACAGCTTTATAAAAGCAACTAGAAGGCCTTGACAGAAGTCCTTATGACTCCTTTCCCACAAAAGCCCTTGTAACAGAATTATTCTATAGAAGATCTTTCATGTGACCAGTAGCTACCCTTTAAAATACTGTAGTAGTGAGTGGTTGAGTAGTAATCAGCTCTACAGTACATAGTAGCCCCAATGTTTGGCAGAGGCAAACATACAAGTTGGTAGAACCACAGAAAAAGAGAAACAACAGTTATAATGTTCAGTCAAAAATCTCGATGCCCACTCAACTTTTATAATGTCCTGACAATATGTCAGCACATGTCTGAATAGTTATTTTGCACACTGTAAACCATACTGCAGCATTTTTGCAGTGTTCCCATATGACAACTTGGCAGTACTACTGCTATAGACTGATGAATATCCCTTCGAATTAACTCACAATGCATTTGCTGATCAATAAAGCCAGTCAAAATTGTTACCAAATTCAATTTTAGAAGGCTACTGCTTAGATATAGCACATTAAGCATGCTGAGTGTACTACATATGTACACTGTACTTGTTGCATCACAGCAATGATTTAATTTGTTACTTGCTAAAGCAATGAATTCAATCACCAAAGCGACGAATTCAATTACTGGCAAAGTGATAAATTCAATCACCAAAGTGAAGAATTTAATTGCCAAACTTGTATCGACTTCTTTCCATCAAAATTTCCTGTTGCATGGTACAGAAAATACTTATTGCACAGTGTAAAGTACCTTTGGTGGTCAAAACAACCCAAATTACCTACCTTATAAAAATATATAAACTGGTTTTCTAGCTGTTTTAAAAGTAACTACGTAAGTTCTTATGTGGTTACTATGGTAAATGCTTTATTAAAACTTCAAATCTGTCCACTAAGCCTAAAGTAGTAAGATTCATAAGATTTTACTATCACATACTATAGCTAACCAGCTAGTGTATACACTGTATTAGAGTAGGCCTCAGAGTGGAACCCACTTTTTGAAATTCCCAGATCTGCTCCTGAAGTATGCTCAAAGAAATCAAGTCTGTAGTAGTGTTAATCATGGCTACGTTATGCTTGACTGAAGGAGCCATAGATAGTAATCACATACTATAGCTAACCCAGCTGGCGTATAGACTATATTTGGGTAGGTCTCAGAGCGGAAACCCACTTTTTGAAATTCCCAGATCTGCCCCTGAAGTATGCTCAAAGAAATTAAGTCTGTAGCATAGTGTTAATCATAGCTACATTATGCTTGACTAAAGGAGCCATAGATAGTAATAGTTAGTCACTGTTAAATAAAAAACTTGCTGAAAGCACTTAGGTCACACTGAAGGCATGTTTGGGATTAATTATGTAAATTAAAACCAATACTGCCAATCTGTCATGAAGAAAAAGTGAGGATTATTTTTAGGTGATGTTTTTGGGCAGGACACTCATACCTTCATGACCATGCACAGTACTTCTACTACATTGTATTGTACAGAATGATACAGTGTTGTAAGTGGGTCAGTATATACTGCTATATAACCTGACTAACCCACTGACCTGAATATTTATCCAGATGGTCTGACCCAGATGTGACCTGAAATAGAGGCACGTGTCAAAAGTAGATTTTAAAATTCCCGATTTAATTGCAAGCTTTGCTACTTATCCCTGCATTAATAGCACAGTTTAGACAATCTATATATATAAAGCTGAAAAGCTGTCTGTCTGTCTGTCTGTCTGACGGTCACGCTGCTTACTCACCAGACTTGGCGCAAATCAACATAGTCTGTGCTGATAATGAAGCGCTCATCATCCGCCTACTCTAAGATTGTTATCACGAGTTCACGCGTGCTTCCGTTCGTTCTCTACAGCGCGTAGAAGGCCAAGGTGTAGAGAAAACTTGAGCAACATTCCTTTGAAAACCACAGCACATATTGTTCAAGTGGTAGAACGCCTGATTAGCGTGTAAGAGGTCGTGGGTTCAAATCCACGTGTTGACAGATTTTTTTTCTTTCTACTCAGTACCTTTTTGTGAACACCTTTTTAAAACACGACTTTTAGCTCATCATATCTTGGCATGCAAAGCACGTATCGAGGCGGGACTTTAGCGAAATTAAACGCCCATCATCTGGCAACTCGACTGTTGTTGTAGCAAATCAATACGTGCTTTTGTTCGCTCTTTATAGGGCGATGAAGGCACTGGTGTAGGGAAGGATCACTGAAAAGTTGAGCTACATTCCTGTCAAAACCACTGATAAACAACTGTGGCGATTTGTGCACCTCCCTTAATCCCAAGTTATTATAACCAGCCAGGGTTCAATCCCCGCCTAGGTCATAACTTTTTTTTTCACTTTTGGGACCTTTTTGATGCACCTTTTTGCTCTATCTGTTCCATGCAAGTCTTCATCTACAAACTCTTATGCTCAGTTTTTCAGCACTGGCACTGAATTACCTCACGTAATAGGGACTCTTATAGCACTTTTGGGACAGGGCAGACAAATTGCCAACATATTTGTCCATCTGTGTGTTGGTCCAGTGTGTTGTATTAGAGTAGGTAAAAGCTTCTTTCACCAGATTCCAGAATATCTACATCTTTGTTTTAAGCACATAGGTGTGCACTGACATGAAAAACTGTTTGTTCAGACTTACCTCAATACTGCTGTAGTAATAGGCAGCTTGCATGATTGAACAAATACTACTGTGCATCTGAAAAATGATAATACTGGAACCATGCAGATCCATAGTTTACACCGAGGAACTGCATCTGACCTGGCACAACTGTTTCACTATCCTGCTTTCACTCTAAAGATTCATACATTACCTTATTGGTCAATTACACTGCAGGTGTTTCAAAACTGGGTTTTTGTATGGCAAGAGGTATATGTGTCACTGCAACATCAGAACTGAAAGTGCATAGGACAAGTTCTGAACTTTTGCTTGCCATGCAGTAACTATAACTGCAAATTGTGTTGACTTTAAATTATGCTCAAGTTCATTTCTCTTTGTGACAGTCGGTAAGGTAAACATCAAAATGTAGAAACTGAAACTGTACCATGTGTACACAACCTGTATGTAATGTAGGGTATACTGTATACAATTGCCTTAGCTCGCATGCAGTTTAACTAATTAGCTAGCCTTGCATGCATGCTTCACTATAAATTATTATGTACTGCATAAGGATCATGTACTTTAAAGCACTATCGACATGCATGCTACACAGCAAATATAGGACACTAATATTTATGCTTGGTTCCCAATATATTAATTATTGTTGCATTAGTTCTCATGTAAAGCAGCAAAGGTTTCGTTTGATCTATACAGCATGTTGAAGTCACTGGTAGGGAAGATGCACTGAATAATTAAACTACATTCCTGTCAAAACCACAAACAATAAACTTTAGTGTTTTGCATCATTAATGACATAAGAAAACCTCATGCTCTTTAAAAAATGTGACATCACCATGTACCCTACATAGCTACATTAGCAGTGCTGGTGTTTAATGCTTAGTCCCTCTTCGTGGCATTAAAATGTTTAATGTGGAGATGGTCCTGCACATAGGGCAGGTACCAATGCTAGTTGCATTATAAGAAGAATTGTCTTCAAGAGAAAACAGAAATGAGTAGCCACTACAAGAGTTAATTAACACACCATTGATAAGTGGGTGTGGCTTCACATAGGTCTACAGGTAGCTACAGCAACCCACAATTCCCATAATTGGCATCACTTGACACCAGACTAGTTGGCTACAAGCAGTAACACCAATAGTGGGCATGATGCCATACATGCCCACAGACAGTAGCATGCAATCCTGATAAGTGAGAGTGGTTTCACATATTTCTACAGACAACCAAACATATTTCTGAATAGTGGGCAAAGCTCCATGCATGTTTCTTGAATATGTTGCAATATTGCATTTCTACAAATATAATCAAGCTTGCTAATGTACGTTCACACGAAATCACCTGGGTTAGACCCAGATATTAAATGAAGCAGATGAGAGATCCCGACAAAATGTGACCCAAATGACCCGGATAATCCAGATGACCGGACCCACTCACAATGTTAGTATGACATCTGAGTAAAGCCATACCTCAGTTTATCCATAGAAATTATCTTGAAATTCCTTCATAACAATATTGTAATTTTTAACTGCTGGGCAATATACGTAGTCTATCTGTTAGGCATATAATCTTGTAAGATTTAGATGTGTGGCTCAAAGTATGTAGCTACGTATTCTCATATAGAGAGCAAACTGATTGTATTTTTCAAAGAAATGTGTCAGTTGAAAAATGCACGCACAAGTGTAAATTTGGATTCAGCAATAGTGGAATTATCAGTTACAGAAGTACACATATCTACATACAGACATGGTTCACCTCACAACTAGAGGTGCTATGTTTGTGACTGGTATATATATCTAATCAAAAAACAGCCAAGCTTTAAAAAAAGGTGCGGCCCCCCAAAAGGCCATGGTGAAAAAAGATGTGAAATCCAAGGTGGCGGCCAAGAAATGGCTGTGATGGTAGGTTAATGGTAAAAATTTTAATAACGACAATTCAGGTGAATTTGGTGCCACTTGGTCTTGGCCGCCACCTTGGATTTCACATCTTTTTTTCACCATGGTCTTTTTGGGGGCCGCACCTTTTTTTACAGCTTGGCTGTTTTTGATTAGATATCACTTCCTTTTGTATTTGTATACTGCAAAGCCGGCCAATGGCTGGCTTTGGGTTTTTTTTAACCCATGTGTTTTTTCTTTACCACAGGAAGAAGAAAATAACTTAAAGAAGATTTTTAATACTCCAATTACTTTTGATTTTATTAGTAATTATACAAATTATATACATATATTTATTACATGCCCATTATTCACCAAGGATATTATTTTGCAGCTGATCTCTCTACTGAGTGACTTGAAATGTAGCTGAACTATCTATAAGGTGACCTCTTCTAGCTGATCTCTCTACAGGGTGACTTGTTTCTAGATGAACTCTCTACAGGTGATTTGTTTGCAGCTAAACTCTCTACATGGTGGTTTCTTTGTAGCTGAACTCACTACACGATGGTTTCTTTGTAGCTGAACTCTCTACAAGGTGACTTCTTCTAGCTGAACTCTCTACAGGGTGATCTTTTTGCAGCTGAACTCTCTACAGGGTGATTTGTTTGCAGCTGAACTCTCTACATGATGGTTTCTTTGTAACTGAACACTCTACAAGGTGACTTCTTCTAGCTGATCTTTCTACAGGGTGCTTTCTTTGTAGCTGAACTCTCTACATGGCGGTTTCTTTGTAGCTGAACTCTCTACAAGGTGACCTCTTCTAGCTGATCTCTCTACAGGGTGATTTGTTTCTAGCTGAACTCTCTACAGGTTATTTGTTTGCAGCTAAACTCTCTACATGGTGATTTCGTTGTAGCTGAACTCTCTACACAATGGTTTCTTTGTAGCTGAACTCTCTACAAGGTGACTTCTTCTAGCTGAACTCTCTACAGGGTGATCTTTTTGTAGCTGAACTCTCTACAGTGTGATTTGTTTGCAGCTGAACTCTCTACATGATGGTTTCTTTGTAGCTGAACTGTCTACAATGTGACCTCTTCTAGCTGATCTCTCTACAGGGTGATTTGTTTCTAGCTGTGTGAACTCTCTACAGGTGATATGTTTGCAGCTGAACTATCTACATGGTGGTTTCTTTGTACCTGAACTCTCTACAAGGTGACTTGTTTCTAGCTGATACCTCTACAAGGTAACTTCCTCGAGTTGATCTCTCTACAGGTTGATTTGTTTGTAGCTGAACTCTCTACAGGGTGATTTGTTTGCAGCTGAACTCTCTACAGGGCGATTTGTTTGTGGCTGAACCCTCTACAGGATGGTTTCTTTTGTTACTGAACTTTCTACAAGGCAACTTTTTCTAGCTGATCTCTCTACAAGGTGACTTCCTCTAGCTGATCTCTCTATAGGGTGACTTGTATCTAGCTGAACTATCTACAGGATGATCTGTTCATAGTTGAACTCTCTACAGGTCAATTTGTTTGTAGCTGAAACCTCTTGCTTCAAACTGATCTCACTGTAGCATAACTTCTTTGTAGCTTAACTCTCTACAGAGTGATTTTTTTTGTAGCTGAACTGTATATAGGGTGATTTGTTTGTACCTGAACTTTCTACAGGGTGATTTGTTTATAGCTGAATGCTCTGCAGGGTGATTTGTTTGTAGTTGATCTCTCTACAGGGTTTCTTTGCAGCTGAGTTCTCTACAGGGTGACTTCTTCTAGCTGAACTCTCTCTTGTTTCTAGCTGATCTCTTTACAGAGTAACTTGTTTGTATAGCTGAACTGTTTACAGAGTAGTATTTTGGTTGCTGAACTCTCTACATGGTGACTTGTTTGTAGCAAAATTCTTTACAGAGTGACTTGGTGGTAGCTGAATTCTCTACAGAGTGACTTATTTGTAGCTGAATTCTCTACAGAGTGGCTTACTTGTAGCTGAACACTGTATAAACTATAAAGTGACTTGTCTGTAGCTGAACTCTCTTCAGGGTTACTTGTTTGCAGGTGATCTCTATAGGGTAACTTGTTTGTATAGATGAACTCTTTACAGGATAGTTTCTTTGTAGCTGAACTCTCTCCACAGTGACTTGTTTGTAGCTGAATTCTCTAGAGAGTGTAGCCGAACTCTCTACAGGGTGCATGACTTGTTTATAGCTGAACTCTCTACAGGGTGCATGACTTGTTTATAGCTGAACTCTCTACAGGGTGCATGACTTGTTTATAGCTGAACTCTCTTCAGTGTGACTTGCAATGTTATGAATCACTACAGCGATATATTTGTAGCTGAACTTTCTATAGGGTGACTTGCTTCTTGCTGAACTGTCTATAAGATTAACTGTTTGCAGCTGAACTTCCTACAGAATATGGTAATAGAATTCTATAATGGAGTAAATAAATTAGTTGAATGCTTTATTAGGGTGACTGTTCTATTAGAGTATCTCGATCTCGCATTTGCTACACGGGGTTGGCTTTCGAATCATAACTCAGTGGTTTGTAATCCAATTCTTCTATACTACTGCAAGGACTTTCAATGAAGATTATTCCAGCTATACACCGATTTTCAGCTCATTGCTCTAAGCGGTTTACCTAGTAGGCGTGAAAACTAATACTTTTTTATTCCTAAAAATCGATCGCGTAATTGTGACACAGGTTGGGTTTTGTGTCATATCTCCGTGGTCTTTATCTCGATTCCTTTCAAACCACCAAAAGGCACTCTTACGATGGTTACTCCATCTACATAGCAATTTTCAACTCATTCCATGAAGCGGTCTACCCTGTAGGCGTGACAACAAATCGATCTTGTTTTACGCGAATAATCGGTCATAACTCTTGAATCATTCACCGGATTTGCACCAAATTTGATGCTAGGATTCGCCTTTGTACTCCCCTTCTGTGTGCTAACTTTCAAGGCGATCGGAGTACGCGTTTACGTTTTATAGCAATTTTTGCAAGTGTGCGAAAAGACGAAGAAGAAAAAAAAAACGAAGAAAAAAAATCCAAACTTTGGCCACTCGTATCTCGGAAATGGCTTGAGTAATTTCCTTCAAATTTGGAATGTAGACTCCCCTAGCAGGCGGGCAACTCTGCAGCAAATTTGGTTCTAATCGGATGAGGTATCACCGAGATACAAATGTGTGAAAATGACGTTTTCTTTCTTCCTGTCAATATACTCACGGTGTGGCGCGCCGGCTTCTTGGGCCGCACGACACACTATCGTGTGTCTTGATGTATGCATACTGGAGTATACATCTTACACGCATGTACATGGTTGAATCGCACATGTAATAGTTGCATCATGATCCCTAGCGATTTGGTTGATATGTACACCCAAACCTGAGGTTGGCAGATGTGAGGGAGTGGGTTTACATATCAGTCAAATCACGATGGGACATGGTATAAATATCATGTACCTATTGCAGGATAATGGCTTGGGTGACCAATCATTACTTACTCGAAGTATCCGTGTTAGGCAGCCATGATTTTCACCAAAGAAAAACAACAAAAACCATTCCAAGAGTGATACTAGAGTATATTAGTGTGAAAATAAGCAGTAGTTGTGAAGACATGTGTGAACAAATGCACACTACTTTGTAGCCAACACATGTTCATGCAGCGTTTTCTCGAGTGATAGCATATGCTGGTAGCTTATATGTGTAACTGCAAGCTTGTTTTAATGTAGGGATGAAGTTCCAGCTGGATTCCAAACTCATCACAAGATGCTGACTGTGCATAAGGTGGTGTTATCTATCAAAGAGCAACTTTGCAACTCTACAAGTAACAGGAATTGCTATTTTGAATGTTGGTATTTATGGTTTGTTGTAATAACTGGTTGGCATGTGCAAGGTTTACATTCCATTGTAAAACATTATATTCTGGAATACATGATAGTTAAATCTTTACCAAACTTTAGATGACCATCAGTGATAAATTTGCAACCTTTCAGTGCATGGATTTATAATTATTGTAATCCAGCACAAAGTTACAAGGTCTGAAAGTTGAAGTTTGCTTGTGAACCCTTACAAATTGTATCATAACTCAAGAAAGAAGCACGGATTGACAAATCCATGTGCTAAAGTTCCACAAGTTTGTTGAAGTTTCATAGTGATTTTTAAGTAAAGTTTCCATGCAGTATCTTGAAATGAGAAAAAATGTATAATTTGAGGGACTATGGCACATGAATAAAGGAAGGTATAATTTTGTACTTTGGCCTCTGTAGAGTAGAAGGTTAGGCCAATCTTTGAAACAGCTAGTAGCTTATATTCCTGTGGCTTCCCACCTCCCTGAATTGTAAGTATAGAAAGAAGAGCATTTGTGTGGCTTAAAAGGTGCTAGCATCCTTAAGGTGCATGTGCCACGTTCATGTAACCTGCAATATGAATAAACCATTTACAAGACCGGTCCAATCAATAACACAGAAAATAAATTGGTCCTGTATACCAAGTATATATATCAGTCACATGTGCAACTTGAAGTACATACTCATTAATCATAACATTACCAGTGTACTTTGTATACTCAACTTACATCATCCTGACAATTCACATCGGCATTGGCAGCTAGTAAAGACTTGACGATATCATTGTAACCCTGTTGTGCTGCAAAATGTAATGGAGTCCATCTTTTCTATAAGTTATAATGAAAAACATTCAGTGACATGAAAGCATGCATCATCAATCATAACATCAAAATAACATAGTATAAGTTATTGTTATATCCCATTATGAGGGTGATATCATTGTTATTACACGAGTCTGAGGTGGAGCCAAGGATGAGTGTAATAACAATGATATCATCTGAGTATACGGGATATAACTATTTTATATCCCAGTGTGTGGGAGTGCACAGAAGTTAAATTAAGTTCCAGTTTGAGTTCCTGTCAATGTGCTCAAGATTTCGTCCCAGCTGTGTGGAGATTCAACTTCATAGCTACAAGAGAGACCCTACATACTGCCTACAAACTGTAGCAAAGGGCGGTGTTACAAAACAGCAGTTTGAGGTACGATTCTCCTTTGTCAAAAGTTGGTATGGTCATGTCGCATGGTGTACAAGAAGACAAAAGACCAACAAATGGCTACTGTAGTCCGAGATAGAACGATGAAGCTAGAGGCTATCGAAAGAAGTTAGTTTTACACCATAGTGACCATTGGGAGTGATTGCTGGAGCGAAAATCGGCACAGACTATTCTTGACATTTGTTAAACTATTGTATTGGTAACTTGTAGTGCTACTGAGTAAAGGATTAACAGTTTTCTTGTAAGATTTAGCAGGTTAAGTGCTGTACTGGTATGCTTTGTATCAATATTTCCTTATTTGGTTCTTTGTTCCATTGGTAAATAATACCATTCGTGGTTATTATGATGTCACAAACAAGACTGAGGAGCTCCGCAACAGGGTGATAAGTTAGTTGTCACTGGGTGATAACTAATATATAATACAGTAAAAGCGCCGCTCTGTCTAGCTGTACAGTAGTTATAACCCAGCGTGGCACTTTGACACTTCCACACACTGGAGTTTAATTGGGTTTCTAATAGCAAATTGTTTTTATGAGATTCTCAAGGAACATCTGATTTATTGAAATGACGAAAAAACATATATCACAGGAGTTGTAGTACTAATATTACATATTCAGGGGGCATGGTAATTGTGTCTCATAATATGTCGAGTGGAGATGTATGAGTGTATTGTTTGCACTGAGAATTCCTAGCACGGTTGATTGCTCTATTGTCTATACTAAGAGGTGCGAGCTTAGTTTTCATCATTTTCCTGTAGATCCTGATCGAAGGAGATGATGGATTGTGGCAGTGGGCAGGAAGAACTGGAAACCTAATGAGTACACATGGATATGCGGCCAACATTTTGCCACTGGAAGAAAGAGTAATGATCCTTTAACTTCAAACTACATTCCATCCATTTTCCAACATGTACCAAACCCATGCCTTAGAAACTAGGATATCTTATTACAGCAGAAGAAAGGGAGCAAAGAAAAGAAGAATGATGGAATTGTTGAAGCGACAGTTAGCAAAGGAAGCTGGACAAAGGGAAAGAGGCAGAGAGAGGAAAAATTAAAGAAAAAAGCAGAAAGATAGTGATTAGAGGAAATCCAAAGAGAAAGACACAATGCTGAGGTACAACAGAGGAAAAGTGAGCAACTGAGACAAGCAAGGGAGTTGGAGGAGCAGCAAACATGGCCAGGCAATTGGAGGATTTGAAAGCAGCCAATGAAGCACTGAAGAAAACTAATGAAGAGTTTGTGTAGAAGTGTGCTGGAAAGTGTCTGAAGTTTGCAAGGAGAAATAAAAATTAGAGGAAAGGGTAGCATCCCTGTCTAAACAAGTATTAAACAAAGCAACATTGAAAGACAATGCTAAGAAGGTTAAGTATTTTACAGGGTTGCCAAGATGTGCAGTTGTTTTTGAACGTCATTTATAACTTGGCTGCAAAAGAGTTGCCGGAGTTAACAGATTGTTCACTATTTCAGAAGTACCTGATATTGTTAATAAAGTTGCAGCTAAATGTTGGAGACTTAGACCTTGCATATAGATTTGGAATCAGTCAAGCTAGAGTTTCAAGATATATTTACAAATGGGTAGATATTAGGGCTGAAATGGATAGTAGTTTTTACTACCCGGATATCCTGAACAAAATCTTTCCAGATATCCTACGGATAGTGACATCATCACTTGCTATAAAAGCATTGTATATTTTGTTGTGAACATGTTTGTTTTACTAGTACTTTAGAATAAAACATAACACTTAAATGAAGATTAAGTAAGTTTGTAATAATGTTTAACTGGATCTAGGAAACATTAACATAAAATTGCTTCAAATTATTAGAAATTATCCTGATGGCATCAAATCACTATCCGGATAGTAAATTATTATCCGGATATCCGGATAATACGGATATCTGTTTCAGCCCTAGTAGATATCCTGTACACCAGAATGTCTTTTGTTGTCCATTGGCCTGAGAGTCCAGAGCTCATGGAAACTATGCTAAATGACTTTCAAAAGCACTTTAAGAAATGTGTTATAATTATTGATTGTTTTGAGGTGTTTATTGAATGTCCATGCTCCTTACTGGCAAGGGCACAAACATACTCCAATTACAAGAAGCATGGTGAAGTTTTAAATTGGAATTACCCCACAAGGATCTCTAACATCTATCTCTAAGGGATGGGGAGGAAGAGTGTCAGATGTTCACTTGACTGAGAATTACAGTCTACTTATGAAACTCTTACCTGTGATATGATCTTAGCAGATAGAGGGTTCACTATTCAAGATTCTGCTGGACTATATTGTGCAGAGGTTCGTATCCCACCATTTATGAAAGGCAAGAGCCAGGTCAATGAAATAGAGATAAAAAATGCCCACCAACTATCACATGTGTGCATTCATGTTGAACGTATAATTCAAGGGCGTCAGAGTAGGTGCGATTGTGAGGCCAAAGCCTCACCACTTTTTGGCTTAGTGAAATAAAAAAAATTGAAGCCAAAACTAAAAGTAGTTAACATGTAATAGTTGGTATTGATTTAATAGCAATAATGGACAGAAACAACACTAATCTAACCTGCCTTTCACTCAGATAAGTTTGATGTCAACTTCCTTCGTATTAAGCGCCTCTAAAATAATTACTGTTATACTAGCTTTAGCTTTGTAGCTGCTTTGGAAACACTTCTTACTGTTTATTAATAGACTCAAATGATGAAGTTATGAGTTAAACAGTATTATGGAAGTGCTTTTTGGTCAGTCTCCATTGAACACTTGCACATAGTACTACAACCAAAGAATGCCTCCAAATGGTATCTCTAAATGTGCAATTTTAAAAATTTCCTGGGGGGCATGCCCCAGACTGAGCCTTACCACTTTCACTTTTACTCTGACACCCCTGTAATTGGTGTTATAAGACAGAAGCTCTCCATTTTACACTCTACTCTTCCGATCAGCATAATAGCCAGTAGTGATGATGATGGTATATCATTCATTGAAGAGATAGTCAATATTTGTTGTGCTTTATGTAATTGTTGCAATTCTGTTGCACCTTTCAGTGGCGTAGCCAGGAAAAAAAATTAACTGAGGCAAAGTTTATACATTGACCTAATTGAGAAGGTCTGTTTCTGACTCAACTGATTCACAAATACTTTTAAGTATGAGTAGTGTAGCATTTGGAGGTTGACTATCTGGTTGGATGGCAGAAAGTATTTCAGAAGACTTAACATTTTTCTATGTGTCATAAGTAATGCTCCAGCTTAGCTAATGCTACAGTTTACCATGCTACAATTATTTTAGACTAGTTTAATTGCACTCAACACAACTTACCCTGGAGATATTTTGAGTGGTCAGGACTGCAACAGATGTCATAGTCATGCACACTATACTTTTTATTGATCTGATGTGATGTTTAAGTGAAAGATTATCTCTTCTATGTGATGCTCAACTGCATGTGCTAAGCATGTCAAGTTAGGGAGTCTGGGGGCATGCTCCCTCAAGGAAAGTTTAAAAACATAGCTATACTTTGAAATGGCATGTGGAGGCTATTTTTTTTTATTGTAACTGCTATTAATGCATGATATGCATGATCAATTAGCTCAATGTAATGCCATGCAGTTGACTCATTGGAACTTTTGAAAAGACAATTAACATAAATGTAAATGATTTAGACCAAGCAGTGTAATGAGAACAGTGGCAATCTGTATACTGAATGCTCTATTAGAGTATATTATGATGATTGCTCTATTAGAGTATCTTGATCTTTTTACAAATTCAAGTAGCTGTGAAGTGGTCCAGCACCCTGTCACCATGGGTTCTAGCTCTGCTTAGTACTACAGCCATAGATTCTATTCTGTGTGGTACAGTAATGCTGTCTAGCAACGTTTAAGTTGAAAATCCGGAGTGCCAAAACTCAGGCCTGCTCAGTAATGGTAGTTATGCCACTGCCTTTTGATTAGTAAAAAATCGATACTATACAAACAAACTCAACAGTATTATAATTTACATTTACAGTTTATTAATTTCTAACATGACTATGTTATTGTACAACCTTTTTTGCTTTTCCTTTTTTGGATTTGTGGCATTCTGGATAGTACCACTTTCCTTTAGGTGCATGCCTTGGCTCCATTTTCAGGCATGAAAAATGGAACCACTGTATGGGACAATGTTCATTGCCACAATCTATCATAGCTCCATAATCTTCACCTTTTTACAATAACACCACACTTGGTCTTCATCTTCATTTGAAACATCACACTTCTAAGTAGTCTGTTCTTTACTTAGGCTCGTCTTTTGTCTAGTAAACCACTTCCCCACAAGTTCTGGCAATATCGCCAGCTTCACAAATGGTGCTACTATACCTTTTCCATAGCATCATCAATAAACTCCTTTTCCATTGGTATCCTCTGTACAAACAAATCTTCCTTCCAAACAACAAAATCAGCATATTCAACTTGACATATTTTCATCTGGAGCTGGACCTGGTAATAGTATGCATGATCTTTTTTCAGCCAGATACTATCCTTATCTTCCTCTAAACAGAACAATCCTTGGGTAGCTGCCTCTTTAATGATGCTTCTTTACAATGAATGGGACATTTAGTCTCTAAAATGTCAGGTCTGTGGAATGAGCAGTTTACTATCCCATCAGGTGTAGCACCAAAAAGGGGGAATGATGGGTATAAAATATGGCCTGACTTGATGACAAAGAAGTTGTCATGGTTCTTGCCATGTAATTCCACATACTTCTGCCTTGCTATATTCTCATGCTCACAACCATACTTACATGTAACTGGCATTGCCTTGTAAGTTTCAGGATAACAAAATTAATCGATGAGACCAAGGATAAAGATGGTTGTGAGCTGTATGTATGTAATACCTGACTCAACTTTGAAGCTGTAACATGTCCCGCTTGTTGTTGGTACCACTAATGAGAATCTGCTTGAGTTCTGGTACTTGCTGGGCCAGGCTAAATGAAAACGACACTGCTTCATAAGCTTCCTCACACTTCTTGAAGTAATTCTGGATATGACAATTTTGAAAATTCTACAGACAGGAGATCTGTGAGTGGCTTCATCACTTTCCCTGCCTCATACAAAGGTATATATGCCTCAATATAGCTAGCAATCAGTGATAAAATACAGGGCTGCCTCAAGATTGTATAATTCTTTTAAAGAAGCATACTTGTCCTCTTCATTTAGTTTCGATACTAGTGGTGTTCTCTTCTCTGTCTGCTGTACCTCACTAGCACTAAATGAGCTGTCAGGTTCAGTGGTTTTCATCAAGCATTTAGATTTCTGTACAGGAGACGAAAAATCAATTTGTGTTATCTCCGCAAATGGCACTGATTGAAATGATTGTGAACAAGAAAGTGATGTGCACGTAAACTGACTCTTTAGCTCTATGTTAGTTTGTGCTGCAAACAACAAAGCAGCAATGTGAGAACAGGCCTCTCCTAAGCCAGCCATGCAGAAACAATATACACACATAACTTCATCATCATTCTTTGTAGCACCCAAACTTTAACTGCCGGTACAGTTAGGTACTGAGAATGCCTCACCAGTGCCATCAATATAAAAATCCAATTGTTTATGACAAGAAACAACAACTATGTTGTTTACCCATCCATTGACAAGGAAATCGAATGCCTTCATACTTCTGCATGCCTTGAGTTGCTCAGACATACAGTAGCTTATTGTATTGATTAATAAGTTATTTATTGCTGGCCATTCCAACAGTAGAGAAATGGCTACTGTGAAAGCAATTGGCATTACCTTCTAGATGACAACAGGGATCTACAAAGTATATCTTGTTCTTGTATCTTGCCTTTGCATCACTATCCAGTGCCAAATAATATTTAGAATACTGAATGGTAGTTTCAGTCAAGCTTTCTGCCATCAATCATCTTTTTTGTACACTCAGACATTCATCCACTCAAAAGGTTTGGTGGCACTTAGATTAAGTCAAGCACTGTGTATTTAACCTTGATGGACACACCTCCTGAATAAGCTCTATATACACAGCAATAACATTGTAAACTGTTATTGTTTAAGTAGGAATAGCACTTAAAGTGAAGTGCTTCCCAAAAGACTGTCTCCTAGATACATCTTATGCAATGAAAATCACCTTTATGGAATAATATTAGTCCACCTCACACCTAATAAACAAGAAAACACTTACAGGTAGCTGAATATGTGACTGAATTTTGGAAAAACGTTCCAAATCGCACATTAGAAGTTTCGAGATAAACAGTTTTAAAGAATTCAAGTCAGCATAACTTGCCAAGGATAGCAAGCACACGTATGAAAGTTACACAAAAGATGCATCAATCTATTACCTTTCAGACCACTTCCAGCACTTGTAGCTACTTTTAGAGTTTCCTGCCAAATAAAATAGATAATTTTAGCAGTTGGGCGAGCAAAGTAGTATCACAAGTGCTCACAAGTAGTGCAGGGTGGGGGTGGCAGAGTGGACAAGAGATAGACTTCAAAATGGAGGTAGACCACAATTGGAATCCAGACATAAGATTACAGGGCTGTGCTGGCTCTTTAGTGGCTGTTAAGTAGCAAAATCAACAGAAAAAACATCTGGCCAACATTATCAGGAAAACCATTGATTCTTGCCAAGTCAGACCCTTCACAAGGCCAAAAACCACCATTCAAGCACCCCACATCACCCAGAAAAGACCTCTGCTAATACAACCAGCCTTGAGTAGTTTGAGTAGAGTGAAAACTAGTAGTACAATGGTGCAGCTATCCACTGGTGGTGTTAGTTTGATTTTGTCTGATGTGCAATTTAGATCGGTTTTGTAAAATCATATATAAAATTTAAAACAAAATTCCTAATTCTCAAATTTTGGTCTGTCTGTCAGCCAGCCTGCCTGCCTGCCTGCCAGTCCAGCCAACAAATGAAGCAGTGCACAGCCACCATTTTATGCCACAAGAACAAACTCAGTAGTGGCATGAGCCTTTTGAAGTTCTGATGAGTCTTTCCTTTTATCTTAAATCAGGCTAGTTGGTGTCTTCTTTATGCAAACAAACCATATTGAGGTGTTAATTTTCCATATTAACACTTTCGTGGAGCAGCATGTTTAGACACCAGAAAATTTTTAAAAGTGCTTACACTACTGTAAGAGGTACTGAACACCTGGTAGATACCAACATCACAAACCACACCAACTAACAAACTAGGTTGACTATATAGTAACAATTGAGCACAGAAAACCACACCTCTTAACATCTTGTTTACTCAGACATGGTGACCACACCTGCTTATTGGTCTAGCTGTAATCATGATGATAGCATGGTTAATAGAGAATAGTGATAACACCGGGAGTTGACTCAAGATGCTCTAATACAGCAGTCAACCTAACACAACAGTTATGTACGTATGATAATCCACCGGCAGCTGAAATGGCCCCTCATCAGAATGATATCTTGTCAAAATTATCCTTCTGGGAAACCATGAAAAATCGATTTACTCTAGCCACTGACCTCTACCTTAATAGTTGGTGTGTTCTACTGTACCAAGTGTTTCCAGGTGCCTGAAGGCTATTTTGTAGATCTAGGTGAGGGACTATGGGGGCTGAAATCCCCCTCACTTTAGACTTTACTTGATCAATATGCTGAAGATTATAATGAACTTTTTTCTTAACATCATACAGTATGACAGTACTGTATAGCAGAGACCACAAAGGTGTGGGCGTAACCCATGAAAAAACATAACCCAAAAACCAGCCTTACTTTTCCCTGATGATGGTGAAACAGTATTCGTTAAGTAAAACTAAGCCCAAACAAACCTTTAGATTGACCTGAAACGCTTTCAACAATTAACTTGCTATAGATTTTAAAAAAAATTATAAAATGGAATTTTCTACTGCTTTCAGACAAGCGTAACTCAATAATGGCTAAGGCTATGGGCTTGATGTTCGACGTCGCTTTAGCCAGACACGTGCCTTTTGGCATACTGCAGTATGTACAATGCATTCTTCATGGACTTACCAGTGTCCTCCTTTGTGTCCCATTCATCTTTTGCTAAAGCAAAAGGTGTTGATTTGGTGGTAATGTGTGATGGCTTCCCTTCGTAACGGAAATCATCTGTATTTTTCATAGTGACTACTTTGATTGCGGAGGTGCTTTTCGAACAGTTCTTGATTTGTAATGGGTTGAACATAGCTGACAACAAAGTGTAATGGATACTTCACTTTTCAGACAATATATGATAGCTGGAATGCGCTGTGCCATTTTTTCTCTTGATGCGGTATGTGTGGGTTCACCAGTCATAATATTTTTATTTTAAAAAGAAAGTTAACAAACAAGTACACAAAAAATTTGGAATTTTCAACTAGAGTAGGGACCATCGCACATCGATAAAGTACTGAAACAAGCTGGAGTTGCCTTTATTGCATGATATTAAATCACAGTAAAATAATAATAAGAAGTAGTGTTTTATTCCTACTGTACTCAAGATACCATAATGGAAATGCACAGTAGGGATATAACACTTCTTATTGTTTTACTGTGATATAATATCATGCATTACTCTAGTTGAAGGAAACTCCAGCTTGAATCAGTACTTTATCAATGCACTATGGTCCCTACTCTAGTTGAAAATTTCAAACACTTTTGTGCACTTGTAGTGATAGTGATCACTAATATACAATACTCATTAAATCCGTCTTATATAAACCATTTTTTAAGGCATTATCACTGGATTTGTGCTAAAGGTTATCCAACAAAAGTCTGAATCACTGGGATCAGCATTGAAGGTGCACAAAGTTAACATACTCTAATAGAGCAGTCACCTAACTACTCCAATAGAACATTCAGCATATACATAATAGTTGGTTCTGCTATGGGATTTTATATATATATATAAATGTAATGAAGTGCATTGGTCTATTTAAAAGGTTTTCATTAATAACTGATTCATCTACTTGTACAGTCATTACGCATGGCAATACTTTCTTCAAGTATACATATGCACTGAAAGTGCTCTCAGAGTCAATCTCGTATCATTCAAATTTCAAAATTCCTGTTTCAATTACATTATTCTCACATGCACCTGTTGCTGTGCAATTGTGAGAGGGTGTTGGCTGTCTGAACCTATCCAAACCTTTTCATTAACAAATGCTGCAGAGCTATGCCTAATCTAAAGAGCAGTATATAAAATATTTATAGGCAAATTATAAGCGATTGTATGTGAAAACATTTCCAAATTGTAGTATTTTAGCATCTATTTTTGAAAATTTCTTGGGGGGCATTCCCCCTAGTTCCTTTGCACACTTTCACAAGAGAGATTAGTACATTGAGTTAGGCCCCACCTTTGTAAGTCCTAAATCCATCTCTGTGTACTGCTTACACATACTGAATGTTTATTAACCCTGTAGTCAACTTTGCCAAAAGAGTTTTTATTAACTGCAAATCATCAGTTTTAGATACTTTTGACTATAAAAATTCGTTTTAGTTGAAATGTTTCAAAAATTAATTGTGGTGAACTTTAAGACATTTTAAAAGCTATAATGGCTACAGTTTCTGGGGGCACAGCCCTCAGGCCCCTTTCTGCCAGAGGTTCCATATTCTGGTCAGCCCCCTCACATTAACTAATTATGGTTATGATTATATATGAATACTGAAAAGTACAATTGTAACTGATATACTTCCTCCGCCACTGTGATATTCTAATAGAACAGTCATGTGTGGATAGCTGTATGTTATAGCAAAACTACTAAACAAACTAGTATCTTAATTTTAAAATGAAGCAGGGATCCAAGCAAGAAACAAGAGATGATTGATGGTATTACAGTATAGCACAGTAACTGTTGTACAGTAGAGTATAAACCCTAGAAAAAAATACCTATACATAGTCCTACAGGAAATGCTAATTCCAAGTTTAGATGATCTAAAATGTCAGGAGATTAGAGATCTAAGACCACTAACCACAAAGTCTGGTCTTTTCAACATCAAACTTGATAACATCATGTGCCAGATCTGCAAGCTGTGATTATTGGCCTGACATCTCTAGATGAACCGCCTTGTATGGTCACCCTTATGTCGAAAGTCACATACCAGCCTGTCTTAAGGGGTTTCTGAGATACAAGCAACCAAAGTTTTTCTTCGCTTTTTCTTCTTTTACACACTTTGCAAAAGCTACTATAAAGGACATGCTTACTTTCTGGAACAAGAATAAATTCTATAAAATGTCACACTACTATACAAAAGGGCTGTCACAATGGCTAATTATTATGATTATAGGGTGTTGTCCATGTCACGAGTTAGGAAGCTGCTATTGTTGTAACAAGTTCTTTATGTATGGATCATTTCTTTGATGAGAACTCATTATGCCTTTTGAAATTGTGATTGATTATAAACAAGTGGCTAGTTACTAGCAAGATATCACTAAACTCAGCTGACACTGCAAATCATCAAGCTATTTAAGACTACTTAATTGTGACTGGCTGAGCAAAAGCTACGTTTGCAAAATTCTATTTTGTCATAAAAACATATTGAAATAAACTGGGTTATAACATGTGTGCTACAAGAACAATTTACGCACCTTTTACTTGCTTCAATACACACTGAAATAAAGCTAGAATCAACAAAACTATATGTGACCAGCTGAGGAAAAATTAACTCTTTTCGCACAATTCTATATTGCTATAAAAACATATTGAATAAACTAGGTAAAGATACGCATGCTACAAAATTAATTTCCGCATGTTTTTATCAATTCAGTGTGTACTTAAAAACACTCAAATCAAAAAAACAAACCTTTTAGACCATCAGATTGGTGAGAGTAAGTAAATATTTTTTCTACTTCATACGTATAACAAAAGACATATGAGGTATGGGCTTTATTTAGGATGTGGTAAAAATAAAGTTTACCATTGTCGTTTCATTGTTTGAGCCTTCTTCTTTGTCAACACAGAAGAGTACAGAGAAAGAACTATACATTGATAGATTTGCTAGTTTATAGTGAGCAGATTGAGCCAAGTCTTGTCTTTATATGCTAGTTTCATTCATGAGATTGATTAAATAAGAACCAGTAATTTATTTGCCATATTGTTGCTGTACAAATCAAACCTACTACTGTTCTATGTGAGAAAATGACCAGTTTTTACTCAGCTGGTTACAATTGGTCAAAAAGTTTACTCTCTTTCTAACTGGAGTCGAATCTCTTTCCCGCTGGAGTCTAACTGACTTGGATGGGTCGATATTGCCAAGTCCTACAGTCCATGCAAAGACACCAATCGATTATTCATTAGAGTTCTATGGTTTGTTTCAGGCTTTGTTTGTAGTACTAGTTAATGAAAGCAACTTCCCAGGATGTGTTCATTTAGCAATATATTAGGGCCCTTGATGGTTGGCAGGCTGGCCAATACTGCTGTACAATTATTCACTCACTAAACAAGCAGTGTAATAGCTTGCATAGTGATTTGCAGTGCTGTACTCATGCAGCTGACTGAGTTTGCAATGTACTACGTACCTCTTTATCTAGCTAGTATATAGCCAATTGATCATGATCCCAATGAATGTAGTTAATTTTCTCCATAGAAACCATCCACGTATGGAGTGCTTGTAGTCTAGTAGTAGCTACCTAACTATTTTGACATAGACTATGCTCTTGAATTACATATAATTAGCTGTTGTCACAACATGTATAAAATTGTGTCCTGCCCCATAAATTAGTAATGTGACACTTTCTAGAATTGCCCTGTCCTGTCCCATTCCAAAAAGTAAGTGTGCCACTATAAAACACAGATGCGTTATCCAATCAGGTTGAAATGTGGCAACACATGGTAACTGCAAATTACACCATTTCAGAATACATAAACACTCACGATAAAGTTTTCTATTATGTACATGCACTTAACAAAGATATGTAGTTAATATTTTCTCAAATGGATGATGAGCCTAACAACTAGACTTTACAGTACAAAGAAAAAAGTCTTCCTTTTACTGTAGTAAAGTAAAAAGACAAGGCAAATGGAAGCCGCAAAGCCAGGTAGCTTAAGTGATTACAATTATAGAAAGAATTACAGTCAAGCTGCATGGGTGTGGTCCTAAAATTGCAAGACGAAAATAGTTCAAAGGTGACAGCCAGGAAATGGCTGCAACGATGTTATTGTCAATCAATTTTAATAATGACAGCATTGTAAAAAATGATTGACATTAACATTATTTCATTCCTTTGATTTCACAACTATTTCACCCTGACCTCTTTGCATGGGGCTTCACCCTTTTCTACATATTTTCTGTTTATGTAATAGTTATACCACAGCTGCAAGGAATTGTGTTGATATATACACAGAAAGGCCCTAGTGCTAAGGTTGTATATATCAGCAATACCTGATGCAGTCATGGTATAAGTGATATATATCTCTCTAGACACACTCACCTGATAGGTGAAAGAACTACAGAGCACTCACTTATACATCAGTGTCTGATGATTGATAGTGGTTTTAATAGCATCCATTAGAACTTTGTTCATATGTCATTATGCTTTACACACAGTGCCAGAAAAACCACGATTGTAGGATCTGGTTTTTATAGTAAAACATTTTATACTAAATTAAGCCTACCAACTTCACTGTTGGGGCAGTAGATAAGTTAATATATTGAGCAATTAGGACTATAAGTTACTCACCTATTTAAATCTAGTAGTCCTCTTTGTGTTGTTCCATGGTCTGCTCAATGACTGACACGTGGTGGGTAGAAATATGTATGCCCAAGCAATCGTTTTATTGATCATTCATCACTTACTGTAGTAGCTGTCAATGAAACTTTCCAACTATACAGAGCCTATGAAGCCCAACTTATAAACCCAAACCTTTAATTAAATGCTCTGTGTCACTCAATATAACGAGTCAAAATGTATTGTATCTTTGAACTGGTTGGACATTAAAGCCATGACCAAACCACGTTCCCATGATATTGCCAAGACTATTTAAGCAGCACCTACGCTAAAGTGGTGTATGTATAAATATACCCATCCATAACAGCTAATAGCTGAAAAAAAAGTGCATGTCCAAGTAAAGCAGGGTTAACTGCGACAAAATTGTGTGAAGTATGCAAGTTGTAAAATTAATATTAATCAGATAATGCAATATTATTGTTAAAGTGTTAATGAGAACTATGTGACGCTGCTAGTTTTTAAATGTGTGAGCATCTTCATAAATGCCACACAAATTTGATTCTCAATAAAGCAAAGTGTATAGATTCTCTGATAGCAATAGTTTGAGTTTGGCCACCTTTCCTTTGTTCATCGGATACAGGAAAAGCAGCCAAACTCAAACTATTTATCGCTATCAGAGAATCTATACACTTTGCTTAATTGAGAATCAATTTGTGTAGCATTTATGAAGATGCTCGCACACTTAAAACTAGCAGCATCATATAGCTCTCATTAACAATAACATTGTATTATCTGATTAATATTAATTTTACAACTTGCATACCTCACACATGGCCACACTATGATATCATTGCTTTTTGTTGCAGTTAACTCTGCTTTACTTGGACGTGCACTATTTTTACAGCTATTAGCTGTTTTGGATGGGATTTCAAACCTTTTTGTTAGAATACACACACTCTCACTGTTGAAAACAGTAGACGGGTTTCCATGGTTTTGACAGAACCTTTTTAATTTAGATTACAGTGACAGAATATTAAAATACAACTGTAATTTTAGTGGCATGCAACTGCAGTCATTTCAACTAGTAAACCCTTAGTAACACTTTCCCTTTCATCTTGCACTGCATTATAGAGCAGATACAAAACAGCTCTAATACAGCAATTAAAGTTACAGCATAGTTAAACTTCTGCATTGTGTAATTAAATTGCTAGCTACTTACAGACTTTACATTATAAAAATACAGCACTTGTAGAAATGTGACTGTTCTATTAGAGTGATTGACCGCTCTATTAGAGTATCTTGGTCTACTTCAAGCATTGACTAATTCAAACAAAGCTACACCCCTGCCCATATCAGTACAAGCTCTTGTGAAATGAAATGAGAATGTTAGAGAAATGGCTAGCATATCCAGAGACAATAGAGGGGTGTGTAATTATGTTCTATTGTAAATAAGCACATTAAAAATTTATATTACTAATAAATAAGCACACCAGAATAGGCTGTGATCTTTGCGGCTGTTGTCTCATCTCCCGAAGGTTGTCTTTTCATAGTGAAGAGATTTAGTGCCACTGAGACACAATTGGTGAGTTTAGCCATTTGTGTTGTAAAATTTAATTACGTAATTAGCCCATACCATGATAACATGTATTTTATACAGTGGAGTCTCTATCATGACAGGACACAATTATTAGACATTGGACCAGGGTGAAAATTTTACTGCTATATTTGGAGGTTGTATGGAGATGTCTTTGTAATTTCAGTATCTTGACAATTAATCTTTCAATAATATTATGGTGAAATCTGGTCATGATTGTACAGAAAAAGTTTTCTGACCTAGCTTATTAAGAAGGTGGCTGCATTTTGCAACCTTAAGCAATTGGTAAGAAGCATCTGCAATGCAGCTGTTCTAATTTCTAACTGGCTATAGAGATGGATTTAGTGTGCGACAGAGTGTGAGACAGTGAGTGCTGGCAGCAAGGGGACAAACAATCTGTTAGAGCGCCAAAGGTACTAATCCATAAAAACAAAAGCAGTACACTTAATCACAATGTTTGTTCCTAGTACTACAATATGTATACACTCTAGAACCAATAAACTTTACAAGCTGAATTAGTTACTTTACATACAGGATATAAGAAATGTGTATGTTTGATACAAAACATGTGATCATTCACAACTAAACACACACTAGGTATTTAAATATGAGTATGGTGTATAAAACTGAATAAACATCTGAACTATTTCACTATTTGTTTCAGCTCCACTACATAGCTCACCTTGTCCACACATTCTATGTTAACATGTAAGGATATCAATTTTTTCACTATATTGCTATGGCCCTTGTACGAAGCAACGTGTAGAGGTGTTTGTTGATATTCCTACAAAATAATACAAATTATATACTATTAGACTTCACATTACATTTATGATGTGTCACAACTTCACAAAATGTAGTACAATTTTACTGCCTGCAATGTTACAAAACAATAGCTAATATCATACACACTTTTAGGTTGGTAAGTCTACCAGCCTGTACATCACTATTATTATACAGTAACCAGTGTTGAAGGTCTGGAAGCTACTTGTGCTGCAACCTTTGGATTACCTATCCTAACATGAAGAGACTTTAAGACAACTACACTTGTAAACAAGGTGAATAAGAAAACGAACAAACAAAAAAAAATGGCATTGCTATGCACTGCTAAGGAAGGATAACTCTAACAAATCACTTTAAACCACAAATTATGCACAGACACAGCAAAAAATATGTATTTGCACTACCCTATCACAAATGAAGCACATATAGTCATCTTTTTTACTATAGATTTGTGCAGTGTGCACATATGTAGTGAAGTTGCAAACATGTATGTGCTACTGGAGGAAATGTGTTGAAATACCGTTCCACTATATGTGATCATGATGTGCTGTAGTCACAAATTTGACTTATTCTACATATTTCTGCAAACACATTACTATGTTGTAAATTTGATCTATTTTATCATACAGTACAATAGTACTGTATAGTAGGGACCACAAAGGAGTAAGCGTAGCCCACAAAATAACACACTCAATAACCATTTCCCAGACGACGATGAGGCAGTATTGGTTAGGTATAACTAAGCCTAAACAAGCTTTCAGATCAAAACAAAATGCTTTCAACAAGTTGCTACAGAATTTAAAAAAAAATCATTTAATGGAATTTTCTACAGACTGACTAAGTAACTGACTGATGTCTTCTGACAAGCGTAACTCGATAACAGCTAAGGCTACGGGTTTGATTTTTTCACTGTTTGATGTCGCTTCAGCCCAAGAGGTGCCTTTTGGCATACCGCAGTACATACAATGCATTCTTCATGGACTTACCAGTGTCCTCCTTTGTTTGTGTCCCATTCATCCTTGCTGACAGTGATAAGCGTCGATTTGGTGGTAGCACATGATGGCTTCCCTTCGAATTGGAAATCGTCCGTATTTTTTATAGTGGCTATTTTGATTGCAGAGGTACTTTTTGAACAGTTCTTGAATCGTACCACTGTGTAATGGGTTGAACAAAGCCGACAACAAAAGCGTAATGGATACTTCACTTTTCAGACCATAACTGATATAACTGGGGAACGTGGTGCCATTTCTTTCTTTCGGTATGCGTGGATTGCAGAGGTGCTTTTCAAACAGTTGTTGATTCGTAATGCTGTGCAACAGGTTGAACATAGCTGACAATGAAGCATAATGGATACTTCACTTTTCAGATGATAATTAATATAGCTGGGGTGTGCGGTGCCATTTTAGATGCTGTATGCATGGGTTCACCAGTCATAATAATTATTTACAAAAAAATTTAACAAACAAGTACATGCACGGTAGGGATATAACACTTCTTATTGTTTTACTGTGATTTAATATCGTGCACTACTCCAGCTTGTTTCAGTACTTTTTATCGATGTGTTATGGTCCCTACTCTAGTCGAAAATTCCAAATTTTTTTGTGTACTTGTACATGTGTTAAACATGCCCTTAGGTGGTTTTATTTATTTATTTATTTATTAATGTTTTACAGCATGTAAGTACTGAAAGCCATTGGCAAGTCCTGCCAAGGACTAAATTACACTAACATAAATTAATTAACTACAAAACTATTATACTAGATAATTAATTAATTACAGATTGATTAGTTTCTTATAGGAAAAGTGGGAGGGGTTAATGTTATGATAGTTTGTCATAAATTCGAGGTTTTGGCATTCTTACACAGCAGCTACAGAGACAGATGTAGTGGAAGGTATGTACATTGTTGTCGTTGAACTCTTGTGCAAATCCAAGTTTTTTTTGCAGTGAGAAGTATCTTCTTGACTGTTTTATAGTGTGCCTATTGTGTTTTCTCATGTGAATTGTTTAGAGAAAGCCTCAAGGCTGCCCTTCATTTTCATTCATGTAACTATGGGACATGCCCTTTTCTCTTTGAAGGAATTTGTTATTTCTGGTATGATGCTACGAAGCCTATTATGCTGTTTTTCGATGGTATTACACCTATATAACCCATTAGAAAAGTTGTTTACAATGTGTTCTTCAGCCCGCTCAACTCGAATTCCAAAATAGCGGCCTCAGCATAAACCTTAGAGTGTAATACAATGTTTACAAAGCCACACATGCAGGCTGCTTTTGACGCAAAACTGTTTGCTCACATGAGTGAAATGACAAGGACTCACACACACGGACTCACACACACACACCCACACACACACACACACACACACACACACACACACACACACACACACACACACACACACACACACACACACACACACACACAATCACTACACACACACACACACACACACACACACACACACACACACACACACACACACACACACACACACACACACACACACACATTTTCCAAAACATTTACAGTAACCAGGCGCATGCCCCACAGCCAACCTTTGGCCAACAGACTTGGTCAAAAACACACAACCTATGAATCAATACCTTTGTGATACAAATGGAACACAAATGAGGACAAAAGTCCTTGATGCATGCATTGTAGTTGCTGCAGAAGGAAAAAGGGCATCCCTCAATGTCAAACAGGGAAAACATAAAGTCAGAAGTGTTAACCATAGTTGAGTTATGCTTGGCTGATCAGTTATTTAGTTAGTAGAAAGTTTAGCTCTTATAGATTCCTATTGAAACCATTTCAAGTCACTCTTAAGGCACATAATTATGGGTTTATTTGTGCCTAACCAATACAGCCAAGCATCCATGATAAGCGAGGAAGTGCATTATTCATCATCCCTATTATAGAGTATGCTACAGTACTACCATACTGTATGATAAACAATATCACTTTTTGTACTCTTGCTATACACATCAATGACTAAATTGATGAGCCGACCTAATCATTGTAATATACATAGTTTAGTTGGTTTAAATAGCTCATACCTCTGCTTTATCACACTGCTGTGAACATTTTCATTTTGCAATAGCACAAACATCCATGCAGTTGTAAATTTAGTAAATGAAAACATTTCCAGGTAGCACACAACAACATTGTCCTGTTACAATGGAGGATCTAGGTGGGTTCTGTGGTTTAGACAAAAACCTGTTTTAATTTTAGTTCAGTGGCAGTTTAACTAGCTTTTAATATTATTTCTGTAGATTTATCATAGCAAAAATTATATATCACTTTATTTCAGTAGTATGCATGCACAATTGTGTTTAACTAATACCCATCATGGCTCAGCAATAATTTCCTACTTGCTTAAAATGAATACTCTAATAGAACGGTCACGTAGCTAACTACTCTATTAGAGCAACCAATGCTATAGCTTAGTCATAACTTTGTCCTGAAATCTGTCACTTGTTGATACTTACACAGATAACACCTCCCCACAACCCTCACAGACAAAGCTTTACAGTAAACCTATATATATGTGTGACCAAATTTGGGAAAACTATTGATCAGTACTTATGTACTACAAGTTTCAGAAAAAAAATTATTCAAGTTTTTATCGCTTCACTGGTCATAAGAAGAAGTTTACTGCATGGCACGGACATTATTTTGCTTAATCATGGAACACTGTAATTTTTGCAAACTAACCTGCAGAAATAATTCACAGTGCTTTTGTTTCATTGTAACACTAATGTAGTGAAGGTTAATGGCTGTCAAGACATCAAAATAACTCAGAGCATTCCCTTCCAAATATCTGCCATTCAATTCGCCATAGAAAAAGTAAGTGATTGTCAACCTTAAAAATGACAAGCTTAAATTTCCTCTGATTTCCTTCTGCTTTAGCTCATTTTAATTGCTATTCACTGCTCTTTCCAAATCTGGTCCGGAATCTGAGGTATCTATCACGTGTCAGGGGTTGTCACGCATTTTATTGCATGCTCTTGAAATGCCCAATACAAAATGTATGGGGAAATTTGTTACACTCGATCGGTTTAGGCCATTTTGACGAACCAAAATTTCCACGAATTGGACTTCTATTGGCATCACTGCACTTGCAGAGAGTTGCTCTACATGTATCAAATCCGTAAAGTTACTAAACAGACTCGAAGTAGGTGGTACACGAGAATTAATTTAACTTTTAATGGTTTTTCAATCGAAATGTATTGGACATACCTGTTCCAGCTGGCATTTTTGGCATGAACAAAAGTATAACAAATGTCCAAAAACTTCTTGATATGTGATGAATTAACACTTCAATGGATAAATTCTGGATATCATCATGCTTGCCTGCTCATAGGGAATTCAAAATTTCTTGTTTCATTTTTATACATGACGGGTTTCTGAGTTGCAGATGTTTGTTTATGTTTCAGTTATGAAAATATTTACAAACAACTTTTCAGTGAATTTACCTTCCTTCTTGCATATCTTGTGTAGGTATTGACAGTTTTCTAATATCAAGTCACATATTATTTTGGTCAAGCACACTACACTTTGTGAGTATTACTGTATATCAGGGCCATAGCCATACTTTTATCTGGGTAGGTTTTTTTAGAAGAAAAGTGGACCGGCATGATGCAGATTATATTATGGTGTGTGCACCCAGGGGGTCTGGGGCGTGCCCCCAGGAATTTTTTTTGAAAACAGCTAAAAGGTTGAATTTAGTGGCATTTTAGTCAATAAAAATTTTTTTTATGTAAGCTCAAGACCAGCTGTATGAATGACATCTGGGAAAATATCCCTACTGCTACTGTAATTATACCATCTGTACATGCCATGATCAACAGGGGCAGTGGAACAGAACAAAGAGTGTCTTAAACAATGAAATTTACACATTGCATGGAGTTGAAGCATGGATGCTTTTCATGGGCTCTGCATGGAGGGGCTTGTCCACCAAAACTTTTACATTTTAATGAAAGCTCAAATTTAGACAATGTAAATAGGTTTTTGCAAATAAATTACGTAGCTACATACAGCTTTTAAAAGAAAATGTAATTGTGACTGTTCTATTAGAGTGATTGTTCTATTAGAGTGGTTGACTGCTCATTAGAGTATCTTGATCTTGCATTGCATTAAATACAAGCACTGAATGAGCTACTCGAAGCACTTAATTTTATTAGTTTCTTATTAGTGGTGTAGCTAATGGGCTTTTGCTACTGAAACGTTGGACTTGTATACTAAAATTGTGGACCTTTTCCAGGCTTTTTGGTAAAATTGTGGACTTTTTTCCTAGAGGGTGGTTCTTCAGAACCCTCCAAACACCCTGGCTATGGGCCTGTATATACTACTAGTTGTCATAGCAACATCAAATGCATGGTAGATTCACAAATTTATGGCAAACACAATGAGCCAAGATTCAACTCCATACGCCATTGTATCAGTAATTTATGATGGTTTATGTAAGCGCCTGTAGATTACTTTCTTGATACACATATACTCATCCGGCTGTCTAGAGCTGTATTTCCCACACTGCTTAACTTATGAGGCTGAAACTTAGCCAGTCCATTCCTGGTAGACAACAGAGAACTAATAAAATTATTTTGAAATATTATTTTGGTCAAGCAGACTACATTTTGTGAGTAGGTAGGCTACATTTTGTGAGTAACTAGGTACCGTATTTACTCAATTTGAGCCCCAGGGGTACTATTATTTTTTTAGGATCAAACCCTTCAAATAGTGCCACACTGCAGCATTATTAGAGGTGCACTACTAATATTTTAAACCTACCACTACTATAGCTATTCTACATTATAGTTTTATAAAACAATCACAACATGTTGCTACTTACTTCTATACAGGACCTTTGTTTCACTCAAGTCCTTGTAGTACAGCCATGTCATGCACCTCGTGCTATGTGGTCAATTTACTAACTACTATCTGGAATTTGACAACCATTTAAGGTTGACCAAGCCAATTCCTTCCTTAAATCGAGATGGAGATTAACACTAAAGGTTGAGAGCACTAGTAAGGAGTAATTACAAAAGTATAGTGCGGTACTATTCAAGCATGTGGTACAGTTAAAATTATTTTCAGAAACAAGGATAAAGACCTTCGAATAGTGTCACACTGTGGTACTATTCGAGGGTGCATGTGGCACAAATCGAGTAAATACAGTATATACTACTAGTTGTCATAGCAACATCAATGTATGTATACACACTAGATACCACTGACACACATACCACATTTCCTGTATAAGCATTCATATCAACTCCATCATTTGATAATCTAGTAACTACCTCCATATCACCCTTAAAAGTAGCATTAAATAACAGGTCATGTTCTTCCTGTAAGGAAATAGATAAAGACAAGCTAACACATTTATATGTCACATAGATATGTACACACCCTAACTACCTCCTCCTACTGTACTGTGCAAAACTTTACTAGAAATACTGACAAGTAAAAGGCTATGAAATAAAGCTGAATTAAAGCAACAAGAGTATGGGTAGCAGAATGGGAAAGGATGAGCTGGGGGGATCAAAGTCTCACTCAGTTAGCCTGGGGGCTTAGCCATCACTCTCTCACAATAGGTCTCGCTGAAATTAAAATTTTTAAGAGTACTAAAATCTGCAAAAAGAGTTGGTACTCTAATGAAACATTCAAATACCTAAACAAAACAGCTAAAGTGTTTCATGAAAGCATAGCAAGGACTGAATAGATTTCCTTCAGAGCTATGTATTTAACTACTGTACTCCTGCTGTTTCAAATAGTACCATACTGTTTAAGTAGGGATTGCCCCTAAAGTGACACGTGCTGCCTAAAATGCTGCTTTTAAAAATCATCCTAGAGACATCTTACACGATGAGAACTGAATCATATTAGTCCAAATGCAGAAAATGCTAACAGGCAGCCAGATAAAGTTTTTTTTAAATCACTTCAACTCAAATTTTGGTCTGCCAGCTTGCCTGCCAGTCCACCACCTTGCCTGCCAGTCCGCCACCTTGCTATTATTTTCTATTGTATAAACGTCAATTTTTATTATTTTTAATGCATGCATATTTGCTGAAAAAATATTCAACTAGGATGACTAGTCTATTTGAGTATCTCATTTGTGAATAAATACACATTTTTACTTATAACTCTGTAGCTATCTTCCTAGTTATAATCCATACTGTGACTTGTTACTACTGTAACTCACATTTTATGTAAAATCATGATAAAAATTTGTGTGTAAAAATATTAATTTCCATATGATTTACACATAACGAAAATTGTTCTACATGAACACTCTATTAGAGTATCTTAATCTTTGTAGCACTATGTATGCATATTTAGCCATGATCTTGATGCTTAACAACTAGCCGGAAGTCACAGTATAAGCTAAAGGCAGTAATCCATGCAGTTAGAAACTCTTGAAAACTTTCTTTAGCTAGCTATGCAAATAAATTTCACGTAACATAATTTAACATAACAGAAAAGCTAAACAGTTTTATTCATTTGCCTTGCAATGATCAGTCATTTTATCATGAATCTCGATAACAAGTACACTAGTTACCAATGCTTTGTTTTTTGTTACAACTTTGTAGCTGATGCTTAGACATCTACAATACTAAAGGTGTATGGAAAATATGTGTGGCCTACCAGTGGTTGATAATTCCTGGTCTTAGTCTATGTACTGCTCAGAGTGTTGGGTCTATGAAAATAGGACCACAACTGATCGATAGCTGAAATAAAGCCAAAGCAGATGGTAAAAACGAGGAATTTCTTCCTTCACCTAGTTAGGAGTTAAATGATGAAACTTGGTTGATAACTGGTTACTTAGAAGGAGGGAAAACACAAAGAATTTAAGTTGACTTTTAAAGCTTGTATCTGAGGAATGCCTGGTGCAATTATGATGTGCAGTCTATTAAGATAGAGGACATTTTCAACTTAGTCTTATTTTACAGAGGCACCACAAAGCTATGTATGTTTTGGGGAGCATAACACACTACACTGCAACCATACTGTAATCCAGAATACCTCTATAATATGACACTGCTTTGTATACCAAAAAGACTTTTTCTATATAATACTGCCTCAATAATCTGGCATCCTTGCTAATCCAATGCAATTTTCTTATCCCAATGAGTGTCGGATTATTGAGGTTTCACTGTACCATGCATCTTGATTAGTTATTCAGTAGACATTTAGTTAATTAAAAACTTTCTAAAACTTGTTTGAAGCATTCTGGTTTGTTCTGAATGCAGCCCAGCAGCTATTCATTGTGATCATGATTCTTGTATAATAAAAATATAGATCCCTTCTAAACCTGAAATCCCTCTGAGAATTTCTAGATCCACCACTGTAGCGGGAGCAGGAGTTTCCCACCAATGACTTGCTACACCTAATAAATAACTTTTTGCTGTTTACAATCCCAGGAGTGTCAAAATTCTGCACTGGGTGATAATAATACCAGACAGCTATACAGAGCAGCTCTGCTACTGTGCAATAAGTTAGTTATCATCCAGTAATAATCAACTTATCACCCTGTAGCAGAGCCACTCAGACTAGTTCATACATTGCACATATCAACCGTGAGTGGCATGTTTAGCTACCAGTAGAGCAAATAAAGTATAGAAGAACTGGCCCTAATGGCATGCCCATTCACCCACTAACTCTACACCTAATCTGTTCACAGAAACTTCATTATTAGGTTAGGTAACTCAAAGGCTGTAGCACAAGTTGCTGTTAGACTTTCAGTGCTGGGCACTACAATGTTCTAATTATACAACCAATTACTAAACATACGTAATAAGAAATGCAGTTAAAATTATGTCATAAATAATACTGAATAAATAATAAATAATGTTCGAGGCCTGCAGACATGTACTAACTGGGGATAAATTTGCCTGTATATGATAATACAAATGTATATTATAATAATTGTACCTGCTCATGCAGATGACTGTGTAATTCTATATAACACCAAGGTAATTAAGGGAATACACCTCACGAAGGAGAAGATTAGCCACCATCTGCAGAGTGAGTGCAGAAAAGTCAGAGGCCACCGTACACACAAAAAAGAAAAAACAAGTTTACAAGTATTTTTAATATCAGTATTGTTTGCAACCGTTTATTTCCATCCAGAAAATATGTGATCCTGGTGCCACCAGCTGTTGCCAGCTGAGCTGATACATTTATGAATAACCAGTTGATGTGTTTGTGAACAACTATATCCCATATACTTGGATGATATTGTACTCATCCTGGCTTGTTTGGACTTGCATAATAACAATGATATTACCCTCATAACGAGATACAACTATGTATAACTCAAAGACCTTATGCAGTAGGAACTGTCCATTGTCCTCCCAGCATCTGGAATATTCTTACATGGGCTTTAGTGTATGGAAGTCACTCAACAAGTGTGACTCAGCATGCAAAGCATGCTCCATCTAGGGGTCTGAGGACATGCCTCCACAGAAAAATTTTGAAAAATTAGCCTTCTGAGACTGAATTTGGTAACACTTTTGATTGAATAAGTACTATATGAAGTACTGCATGGTGTTATTTTACTGTCCAAAACTTTAGCAATGGCGATTCTAAAAGCTGACATTCAGAGGGCAAAGCAAACTAACTGAATGCCTGTCACAGAAAAGTTTTGACATTTTGGCCTAATTTAGTGCTGAACGTGTCAAATAAACATTAATTGTACGTGATTATGTTGAAAGATAGCTCATTATTCAATACCAATCTCTAGAAGTGGCAATTATCAATCTACATGACATGTAAAGCATGTGGCACAACATTAAACCAGACTTTTAAAGGGGTTCCACTCTGGAACATGGAACAGTAGCTAGCTACTCACAAATTCAGTCTAGCCAACTATATAGCAGGAATATTTAATAGTTATACCATGGCCACTCGGGATTTGCCTGATATATATCCCTGTGCCCAGGGGCTAGGGCATATATATCAGGCAAATCCCGAGTGGCCATGGTATAAGTTATAGTTATATCCTGGTACGAGGGTGATATCATTGTTATTACACGAGTCCGAGGCGGAGCCGAGGACGAGTGTGATAACAATGATATCATCCGAGTATACAGGATATAACTGTTTTATATCCCAGTGCGCGGGAGTGCGCAGAAGTTTACGGATAGTAAATTAAGTTCCGGTTTGAGTTCCTGTCACTGTGCTCAAGATTTCGTCCGAATTGTGTGGAGATTCTACTTCGTAGTTACAAGAAAGACCTTACATACTGCCTACAAACTGTAGCGAAGAGCGGTGTTATGAAGCAGCGGTTCCAGGCACGATTCGCCTTCGTCAGAAATTGGTATGGTGGTGTCGCGTGGTGTGCAAGAGAAAAATAAAGACCAACAAGTGGCTACCATAGTCCAAGATAGGACGATGAAGCTAGAGGAAGTTAGTTCTTCACCATGGTGACCGTTGGGAGTGATTGCTGAAGCGAAAATCGTCACGTACTATTCTTGACATTTGGTAAACTATCCGGCGTATTGGTACATATCAAAACATGCTATTGGGATTTGTAAAGTCAGAATGGCAAAATCAAATTTACAGCCAGTAATCATTTTATCAGCAATATTGTACATTACCAGTGTCCTTTGTTTGTTTTCTGCCCTTAGATCATGAAATGGACTGATTAAACACTGATTTTTTCAAAGGTTTCAGGTATGATGGATCACTTTTTCAGTTTCTCCAATACAAACTCCATACATTTTACATCATTTTGTATATTCAATAATTGCAAGCACTAGACACGATCAAATACCATAAAACTTAATATCATTGAACTCCTTATGAATTGCTCTATCCGATTCCGGCCGAACAAAATTTGTAATCGCTATGGTAACGGCGTGATGCCGCTATTTAATTAGAACGCGAAATTCGTGATTTGCTCTCCATTGCGTAAGTTGCTATTTACCATCGTTTGTTGTAAATTTGCAAGCTGTAAACACTTTAGTTTCGAATAAATTTTGTTACCATCGGATAGAGGAGTGTTATGCATGTATAATGGCGGCCGAACAGTTTTGATACCGCCTTCAGAACCAGAGTTATGATGAATAATGTAACTTAAAACTAACTTACCTATTGATTTTACGCATAATAATATTTTACGGAAAATTGTAATGTATGGGTTAATTTGACATGAGTTTTGATATGAACTTGTAGTGTTATTGTGTAAAGGATTAACAGTTTTCTTGTAAGATTTAGGTAGTTTTAAGTGTTGTATTGGTGTGTTTTGTATCAATATTTCCTTATTTGGCTCTGTTCCATCGGTAAACAATGCCATTCGTGGTTATTATGATGTCACGAAAGAGACTGAGTGGCTCCGCAACAGGGTGATAACTAATATATCGTACAGTAGCAGCGCCGCTCTGTCTAGCTGTATGGTAGTTATAACCCAGCGCAGCGCTTTGATACTCCCACGCACTGGGGTTTAAATAATATATACCACTCTGGTATGCTCACCTAATAGATGAAGGAAGACACACCTGCATTATTTTTATACAGAGGTTTGCAAACATCGATTGTGGGTTTAAATTGTGGGCACAAAAAAGAAATGGTTGTGGGTTTCACTGGTTGTAGTGATACCATTTTAAACCAAATAACCACTTCGTGGATGAATAAAGTAACCTAAGGCATTAAAATAAACACTTAGACATATAGGTTGGGAATTAGGCCTCCATCAAATATGTCAGGAGCATAATAGGCTAGAGTGCTATATATGCTGGCATAATAGGTAAATATTTCAAAATCTGGAGCTTACTTCCTTGAAAATAGATCGATACTCTCTAATAGAACAGTCAGTGGAGAATTTAAACTGCAATAGAGCACTCAAATGCATTGTATATAGCTCCTTAGATCGATACTCTCTAATAGAACAGTCAATTTGTAGCAAAACACTCTAATTCAACAGTCATTGGTTTAAAGTTTCAAAGGTGATACTAAGAAATGTTGTCAAGCTAGGAGCATAATGCAAGCATAATGGGAACACTGAAGAGCATAATAGGTGAAATTTTTGAGAAATTCCTGAAAGCATTTTGGGTAAAATATTGAGCATATTTGACTCAGGCCTATTGGGAATGTTTGAGGCAGCTTTCATGCAGTTGAAATGAACTGTGTAGAAAAACAATCCCCACATTGCATTATAAAATGATTATTTAGTGTTGCCTAGTAACTGAACTATGCAATGCTGACTCACTCAATTCTTTTTGCTTCACAACAATGCCCCTAACTAAACCAACATGTTTAACTCAAACCCACAATGCAAAATTTAAACAGCTCTATATAAATAATTAAAGGGAGGTGATGCTTTGTAACTGCCTCAGCATCAAAAGCAGTTGTGGTCAGGTCTATATCATGATATCGCCCTAACCACAGGGATATATCGCCCTTCAAATGTGACATCAGGTGTACCTCAAGGAACTGTACTAGCCCCCTTCTTTTTCTATGTTTTATAAATGATATATCCCTAAATGTTACCTCAAAGATTAGATTATATGCTGATGACATTTTACTGTACCACAGAATAATCTCTCATGAAGACTGTACCCTCTTGCAAAATGACATAAACAATCTCATAAAGTGGTCCATAGATTGGCAACTTCTTTTTAACTTTGACAAAATTAATATGAATTTTTTACGGATAACAAATAAACTCTCCACTACAGTCGCCACCTACAATATGGAATCAAAGATTATAAAACAAGTGTCGTCGGTAAAATATTTAGGGATAACTATAAATGAAAAATTGCAGTGGGCAGAGCATATTTCAAATATTACTAAAAAGGCAAGCAATACACTGGGATTTTTACACGGAAATTTAAAACACTGTCCTCCTCATATCAAAAGCTCATGTTATAAATCTTTAGTGGTACTAGTTATCAAATATGGATGCACAGTATGGGATCCGCATACTCATAAAGACATCGACAAGATTGAAAAAGTTTAAAGACGTGCAGCTAGATTTGTTAAAAATGACTATTCATGGCATACAAGTGTATCTGGTCTTATAAACGATTTAGAATGGCAGAGTTTACGGTCAAGAAGATCCACCCTAAAAGTGACAATGATGTACAAAATAATTCATAATTTAGTATCTATTACCATGCAGCCATTACCTTGTCCCAAGTAACTCAAACACACGACATCACAATTTCACCTATCAACTACCCTACTCCAGAATAAACAGCCATTGTAGCTACTCATTTTTCCATCAACAATTCGACTTTGGAACAGCTGATCATGAATTAGTTAATAAATCTTCTTTACAACAGTTTAAGACTATACGCTACATAATCATGCACTGTAATTTGTATTTTAAGTAGCTAATCACACACCACACTTTTGTATTTTTGCACTCGCCATGCACAACATCATTGTAATTTGTGTTGTGCACTCACACTCTTTAGAAGTTCTGCACACTATAATAATAATACATTATTCTCCTTTTTAAACCATAACGTCATGTCCCTCCTTCTACAGTACAGACAAAGTTGGTAATGTGTATAGCTACCGGGGTATATGTTGGTTTTAAACCCTGATGTGTACCGGCTATTCTCAGACAGAACATTAATACCTCTCGTTACAAAAAAACACAATATTGATAGCTAGCTAGCTAGCTACAGAAACATTCTCGCCATTTTACCTTAATTGGTAATCGTTTCTTGTGAGTTGTACTCTCTTCCGCTACATGGGACGACTCCTCGGAAATATTTGTAGGCCGTACGTCCTCCATTATTGTAGGAAATCGTGCTACGTGAGTGTGGCTACTCCCGGCGAATCACAAGTCACTGCAACCTCTCCGGGATCTCTCAGTGCGCCTGGTTGTGGCCGAGTCTACTCAGGTACTGCTATAGCTATATTAATCATCGGTTAGTCGATCAAATCTAGACACATTAATATATTATAGTGCTTGTTTCTTCCTGTTTCTTCTCGCCCTATAGTAGAGTTGATAGTGACAGCGGGACACTAACGAAGTTGAGTATTGTTAGCTACGGCAGCCATGCAGAAATATTTTGTCAATGTTGTGACCCACACGCATATTTGTGGTGGGGTCTATTTTACGGAACGGAACGGAACGGAACGGAATGATGGACTAAACTGCGGAACGGAATGCTTTCTCAGATTGAAGCTTGCAGCTTACCATTGCTGTACAAGTTATCAGTGGCACTTCCAGCAGGTAATCAAACGTACCCTAAGAAAGATAAAACGAATTTAAGGATCGATTGTGGGTTCTTGTTGGTTGTCATTAGTAACGAAGTACTAATTGTGGGAATAGCTGACTCAGTGTGTTCATCTTCGGATATATCAAGTAGGGAACTTAATGCATGACTTGTTTTTACTAGTATGTGAGTTATTTTTACTTACTTGACTTTAGAATGTACAGTCTGAGGCCCAGCCTTTCTAATCGGCATAAATCAGTATGTGTATAGCTACACTACAAAGGAAACAAGTATGGTGACAAGCTGAATCAACTCAGTCTAAGCAGAATCTAAAGGAATTTTGTACAGTGTGTGAGGAGCAAACATTCAGATACCTCAAGGAAGCTATATTGTGTGAACATCAATGATTCATTAACAGAGTAGTGGACTATTGTCAGATATCTCAGCCTGAGTACTGAGTTGAATTCTGGATGGGATCTATTTTACAGAATGGAATGCTTTCTGAATCAACTTGCAGCTTGGCTAGCTGCTATCATTGCTGAAATTGCATTTTATCAGTGGAACCTCCAGGAAAATGGAATAGGATAATTATAAAACATTAATTAAGTGATTGTTTAGGTAATCATGAATTTATTCAGTCTAATAAACAGAATATATGGTTGATTGAGTGAGGTATCACTTTCAGAATGTTCAGACGACCAGTGATGAAATGCATGGATTCGTCGAATTTTTGTTGTGGTTGGAGACATTAAATATCCAAAAGCAAACTGACTGTATAATAATTCACTTTCTTTATATTTTCTCAATTTTGAGCCTGTATACAAATAATTGAATTTTCCTTGTCAATAGAAATCCTAGAATAAGATGGGAGAGAAACTTATCTTTGTTTACCTATACTGTACAACCAAGAGTTCGTAATACTGATTTGTATGGGGGAGAGTGTCTAACTCTCAGTATGGCCTGTACAAACACCCTGCATAAAGTTCACCTTTCATCAAATCAACACCTTTACTGGGGGATAGAAAACTGTTGATTAGTTTTGCTGAAGAAGGTAAAGCCTTTGTTCTGAAATAAGGTCGAGGTGTTACTTTAAGCAGGGTGTTTGGTGAATGCATTCAAGTTAGAGACTCTCCACCTTATTATGAACTCTTGGTACAACTTCAAAGGAAAATGAAGAAAACATACAGATGAATCAATAAAATCACTACAGTAAGGTGAATTACAGACTAGTGAGATCTTGGTTAATTAATGACAGTGGTTGGAGATTAAGTGTGGTAGCTTCTTGTTCTTGAATATGTTGCAAAGTGGAAGTACAAATCAAAATGGGATATCAATTTCATTATGAAAAATTTGTATACATAAATAATCTAGCATTACTATTTCATTTGTCCTCCACTTAAACATGCTACAACAGTACTAGTGTCAGTACATTGGCAGTGAGTCTACCTTGAAATTTCAACTCTAGAGTAGATCCAACACAGGACAGCCCGCACTGTAACAAATATGTGCGATCCCATTGTAATTTCATGGACCAGCTGGACTGGGAATCACTTGAAAATAGGTGAACAAATCTAACCTGTTTTGTTTGAAGTGAAGCATGTGAAATGTTACACTTAAGAAATCCTAGGATTCTTAGGTGGTATATAATTATTGTGTTCCATTTCAGGTCTGACTAGATACATTGAAATTACACACACATCCTGGTCCAAATCACGTTTGCCTGGTGGCTACGGGCATGGTTTCACATGCGGCTTATAATAGAGATTTGGCTGATCTTGGAGTTTTGGCATTTAGCCTGATTCAAGGCTAGCAGTCAGACACATCCTTGAATTGTGCAACAGATAAAATCAGCTCACTATTGAATACGGCATTAGTCCACTGCACCAGCTGTTAATATATAAATAACTCCATGCATACACTTCAGTGATGTTTGCAGAATATACCCTCCTTGCGGTCTGCCAAAATATTTGCTCCTCACACACTGCACAAAATTCTTCAAGTTTTAATTCAGCTGGCTCTTTCTTGTTACCAGTATCTTCCTGCTTGCTTTATTTATAACTGACTTATGACTTGAAAGACCGGCCCAGACTGTTTTCTAAAGTCTAAATAAGAAAAACAGCTCACATAAAGTTCCCTTCCGTATGGATGAACATCACTGATACAGCTCATCCCACAATAATACTTCGTTACTAATGACAACCAACAAAAACCCACAATCGATCCTTTAATTCTTTTTATCTTATGTTTAATCACCCACTGGAGATGCCACTGCTAACTTATAAGGGAAGTTTCAGCAATGGCAAGTTGCAAGCGTCAATTTGAGAAAGCGTTCCGTTCCGTGGTTTAGTCCATCATTCCGTTCCGTTCCGTTCCGTTCCGTAGAATAGTCCCCACCCATATTGGTCCTATACGCGTATGGGATATATACGAGTATACCTATACGGGCTTCCTATACGCGTACAGGGCGCCCATACGCGTATGGGTCATTAGCTTAAATCGATGTATTAGCTAAATCTTTCATACAAGGAGATAATAAAAATTCATTTTAAACTTTCTGGTTGACCAACTAGCTAGTCTAGGCAAGCTAGCTAGCGGCTACTCAAGTCCTGACAGTTTCATGCAGTGGCGAATCTTTAAATCTTTACTTTTGATTTGATAGAACGCTGTTCCTAGAGTCACGGCACTGTGACTGGTGCTAAAGTCACGGCGCAGTCAACCAGAATTAAACAGTAGTTGTATGAAGGTAAGTTTTTGTTGAGTTTGAGGCGAGCTAGGGTTGGCAGAGTCTAGTATTCCCCGAGCATTCGACTTTAGGGCACACGCCTAGTAGTACTCCCCGAGCATTCAACTTTAGGGGATGCGCCTGGTAGTATGCCCCGAGCATTCGACTTTAGGGGATGTGCCTTGTACTTTAGAGTTAGGGTTAGGGTAAGGGTTCAGGTTTAGTTTCGTCTTTATTGGTGTTATTTATATAGGCTTCTTCATGAATGACATATATAAAGTACAAACTAAGGGAGTAGGGTAGCTGGAACCGCAGTGATACACCGGCTGGTAGAGCGCTGGGCTAGAGTATGGGACGTCCTGGGTTCGATCCTCGCTTTATCCAAACTTTTTTTTTTGGTTTTCTTAGGTTTTTTGTCTAAGTTTTTTATTATTCACGTGATTTCCGTGACTCTAGGCACAGCCTTTATAGAAAGTGATCGAGATACTCTAATAGAACAGTCACTCTAATAGAGCAGTCAGGCTACAATTTTATTATTTATTATTATTATTGTTTTTCAGTACACACACAAAAAAGGTACTGAAAGCCACTGACAAGTGCTGCCAGTGACTCTACTACAATTAATTACAGTAAATAATTACTTATAACAGTACTGCATATATTGGTGATGGTGACGCTGTTGAACAGTGGCAGCATTGACAGAGGTAATGGAAGGTATGAATGTTTGTATCATTGAATTGCCGCATGAAATGATCCCTCATGTAGTTGTACAGTTTGTGTTTAATAATGTTTGTGGACAGAGATAGGTCTACTTTTGGTAATGAGTTCCAGAGACGTGGTAAACGATAAAAGTAAAAGTTTTGAGCAGTGTTGGAGGAACATCTATGATGAACCATTTTTTCAGATGCACCAAATCGTGTATTAGAGGTACTAAACTGAACATATTCAGTAATGTTGAAATGTGATGACTGTTGCTTGTAGGACTTGATGAAGAACATAATATCATTCATTTCATATCAAACAGTACGATAGTACTATTTAAGTAGGGATCAGGTGGATTTGGCGCGCGCCTCAAATTTCAATCCCTCAAAAATCATCCTAGAAATATCTCACGCAGCAAATAAACCTTTTACTAAAGAGTCTTCAAGTTTCTAACTTTATTTCTAGCGTTATATATCAGGAAACGACTAGAAAAGTGCTGGAATATTATTTCTAAAAAATTGCTAAAACAGAAATTTTCGTCTGCCTGCCAGCCTGCCTGCCTGCCAGCCTGCCTGCCAGCCTGCCTGCCTGCCTGCCAGCCTGCCTGCCTGCCAGCCTGCCTGCCTGCCAGCCTGCCAGCCAGCCTGCCTGCCAGCCTGCCTGCCAGCCAGCCTGCCTGCCAGCCAGCCTGCCTGCCAGCCAGCCTGCCTGCCAGCCAGCCTGTCTGCCAGCCTGCCTGCCAGCCTGCCTGCCTGCCAGCCTGCCTGCCAGCCTGCCTGCCAGCCTGCCTGCCAGCCTGCCTGCCAGCCTGCCTGCCAGCCTGCCTGCCTGCCTGCCTGCCAGCCTGCCTGCCAGCTTGCCTGACCATATTCGCAAGGCTACAGGCCAAACGAAGCAGCGAAGGATCACCATTCTTTGCCACAATATCTAACTCGCTGCTGGGATGTGCCTTTTCGGGTTCCGACGAGTGTCTGCCTTCTGCGCTTTGCCTTTCCTTTTATCTTCAATTACGGATCGTCTTCTTCTTTTCCAGTCACGGAGACGTTAATAATTCGTATCGACACTTTCCTTAGAGCAGCCGTATTCGGACGCCACAAAACTAATAACGGATTCCGTACTGTAAGGGCAAGTAGATGCCTGTATAGCAACACTTGCAAAGCGATCAAACAGCCTAGCGAAGTAAGCGCAATAATAACACACTGCCACGCCCTTATCAATCAGAGCGCGCGCTCGTACTTAATGATCAGTGGACCACGCCCATTATTAATGGTGCAGCTGTAACTAATTGTAGAAAACAGGAGATAGAAACCCTGCATGCCTTTCAATTTAGTAATTGAGCAGCTTGCATAAAGCAAGCAGCAAGATCGAGATACTCTAATAGAGCAGTCAGTGCCAAAGATCAATAATAGCTATATACCTATACCCAAAAAAGTTAACAAACTAGTGAATTTAAAAAATTGTTAATTTAGAAATGGAAGTAGGGATCAAGCCATAAAAACTACTGAAACAAGTGATTTGAATAATGGCAACTATTACAACATAGCTTTGTGGGGAAATTCCTACTTTGGCATTGAACATATATGGTGAGGTGGTGAGATGCCAATGTAAGGATTTCCCCACAAAGCTATGTTGTAATAGTTGCCATCATTCAAATCACTTGTTTCAGTAGTTTTTATGGCTTGATCCCTACTTCCATTTCTAAATTAACAATTTTTAAAATTCATACATACATTAGTGGTAATAGATGTAGAGTGACCAGGCGTGATCTATATGATGATTGGTAGTCATTCAAAATCCACTTTGTAGCTCGCCTCTGTATTCTTTCTAACGTATTTATATTTTTAATTAGATAAGGTCTCCACACTTGTGAACAATATAAGATTTGTGAACGAACAAGTGAGATATACAACTTTTTTCTAGTCTCAACTGGTCCCAATACCTGAAAAACTTCTACGAATTAATCCAAGAATTTTGTAGGCCTTGCCTGATATTAATTTGTAGTGGTTCTCCCATGTTAAGTTCTGTGTTATTATTATCCCTAGATCTTTAGTGCTATCAACAGTAGCAATCGGCTTGTTGTCAATAAAATAGGAGGTAGCAGTCATGTAGCTCTTTAGCCAGAATTGTAAGTGTGCAAATTTGCTGAAATGGTAATATAAATCAGATGTTATGCCCCATTGGAAGAGGTTATCCAGATCTTTTTGAAGGAGGTTCATTTCAGTTGTATTCAGACCACTTCGATGTTTCAGGCATTTGGTATCATCAGCATAGATAAATGCACTAGAAAACTTTAGACACTTAGGTATATCATTTATAAATAGAACAAAAAATAATGGGCCTAGGATACTTCCTTGGGGAACCCCAGATAACACCGGTAGAAACTCTGAGAGACTGTTGTTGACTCGGACATATTGTACACGATTAGAAAGATATGCTACAAACCAGTTAAATAATGTTCCAGTAATGCCAAAAGATCTTATTTTGTGTAGTAACTTGGTATGAGTAACAGAGTCGAAGGCTTTCTTGAAGTCTAAATAAATGACATCTGATACCTTAAGCTCGTTTGTTCTTTTCGCTTCCAATAGTTCATTGATGAATAATAACAACTGCTGTAGGGTAGATCTACCAGGTAGAAAGCCAAACTGATGAGGGGTAAACGAGTTGGATAAAAACTTGATTGATATATTAAAGATGATCTTTTCCAAAACTTTTGAAATGATACATAATAGTGATATAGGACGGTAGTTGGATATAGTAGCACGGTCCCCACACTTGAAGATTGGAATGACACAATGTGTACGCCATTCAGATGGTAAATAGCTATTTGTAATGGTTAACTGAAAAAGATAACTGATGGATTGACAAAGGGCGTCTGCACAATATTTTAATACTTTAGGGCTGATGCCATCAGGTCCCATTGCTTTGTTTGGATCTAATTTAGTACAACTCTCGCCCTACACTTTAGTAGCTATATCAAGACGATTTTAAAAGTTTTTAAAACCAATATTAAACCTTTTCATCTTGTAGAGCTAATCACGAGCATCACATTGATATATAGGTGTCCTGCATTTGGTTGATCTAACACTTTCTTTTTGAAAGATTAATATTTAGTATAACCTCCGTAAATTCAGCAGCCTAGATATATTAGTCCGTGGCACAATACGACAAAATACGTAATAAACGAAAAATGGCCACTGAAAGTGATTTTGCGGTGAGTATATTGAAATTTGTGTAAAATTTTGCATGGTGGAGGGATGTTTCAATGCAATCCTGAATTTCTAAGGAAAGGTTTGTACTGTTCTATTTAAAGCACACTAGCAATTCTCGAGGAGTAGGGTGTAGCTTTATAGTACGCTGTGGTACGCGTTAGCTACCAACTATCGTTACGATAACATGTTCTTTTATAGACAATACAGTATGCAGCAGAGAAGATACATTGTGTGTGGCTGTCTGATGGCAAATTGAAAGTGCTGTTTGAATGTAATGATTCCACGGACCTCCTGTCAATGGATGTCAAGTTCATTAGCAATAAAAGCTTAGTGCAAGAGTATCTGAATCAGATGGATTTCATCTCACATTTAAAAAAAATTGTAACAATGGAACCAACAGGAATAAGTGTATTCAATGACCATTAGCTGTACTGTATTACTGTAAGTACTGACAAGTTTTAAGTTATACAATAATGTATACAATGCTGTGCACTAAATACAAAAATTATGCTAACATTAAGTCGCCACTTTTTATATCATCGAGGAGTGGGTAATGGTACATTTCATCTTCACCATCATATAAGACTTGAAATTCATATGTTGAAGGGTTCATTTTTAGAACAGTTCCAAAATACCATACTAACTCGGAGCTCTCCTCTACCTTAAACCTCTGCCGAATGTTTACCACTATTTCTTCAAGTGCACATGACATCGGGGTATGCCTGCTGGATTTCTGTTCCAGAAGTTTACATAAATTGTGCTTTAATTGCTCAACAGTGAACTGCTTTTTATTTTGAGAAAATTTAAATAAAGAGTTGTTGGAGGGTAGCTGTTTAAGTACTTTGTTATGAAAATTAATTTGGAGCTTTAAAATCTTAATCTTCTCCGTTTTGTTGCGGATTTTATTTAACCCATCATCCACTTGTGTTCGGTTGGTCCAAATCCCAATAATTTCAATTGCTTTTGCTAACTTCTCTTTTTCTTGGTCCTTCTTGTACTTTTTCCGAGCTATATCTTCCTGCTTTTCTATGAGCCTGTCCTCATTCTGTTTTTGTATCTCTTGCTTTCTTGCTTTGAACTTCTTTTTTGTAGCTGGAACTAAAGTCCTCGCTGCTTTAAAAATTACTTTTTCTTCCTCAGTCTTTTTGTTTAACCAGTGTGATGTTTTGTTTCGTGAAAACAGAATCATCGCTTCTAATGCAATAGCGTTGGCATTTGGCTTTTGGCGCATCAGTCTGTCTAGAATTGCGAAGTCTCGTTCTGGTGATACATTAGTGGTAGGGACACTAGCTGTTTCATTGATTATTGTTGTGTCTACAACAGAATGGTACTTTCCTTTAGGAAGATGGTCAATCAGTAATCTCTGTGTTGTTGTGGAAAATGCTTTAAATAGTATGTGGAGTAGTTCCTGTGTTTCTGTATCATTTTTGCTTGATTCTGTCAGTGAATTCCAGACCTCATCTTTATGCAGTGTAGCAGTGGATTTCAAAGTAGCAGCTCCCGTTAGTACACTTGAAGCATCCACACTCCATGCGTCAAAGCTTCCTTTCATGTCACAGTACACCTAACCCATATCTAAGATAGATAAAGATGATTCTTTCAATTTTCTCCAAATTGGGCCAGTCACTATCTTGTCAATCAGACCGAGGGCTCTGCAACCCACAATATAAGAAGGATTCTTAAGGTCAGCTTTGACGCACTGCAGCAAACGATTAGCTTGTGTACCATGAATTTCATCAATAAATTGAATCATATCATCTCTCAAGTAGTATATGCCTGCTGCATCATAAAACAATATGTTGAAACGATTTCCAACAAATTGAGCTAGTGGAATTTTATGGATGCCCTTTCCCTTCAAGTAAGCATGAAACAGAGTATAACTGCCACATTGTTGGGACCCCCTGTGGTGAAAGGCTTTCCATGCAGTACGAACCAATCTTTGTGTTCCAGACCCAGATGCTTCTTGTGTTATGTTATCATTTTCCCAAGCTTTTAATGCCTCCTCTGCACAATCTGCAAGACCAACAATATAATGAAGACCACAAAAAAAGTTATTAACTCGTGTCAAATGTTCTCGCTCATTTTCCGACATGATGCTCCAATTTTTAGCAACTGTGGGCAAAATTTCCGCTCTATACTCAGCAAGTAGCTCATTAAAAAGTTTCTCTGCAGAATGGCGATCAGACATAGTATTTTTAAGCTTTGCAATGATCTCAGCTGAGCTAGAGTTTTTACCTAATGCTCGCTGTACACCTTCAACATCAGAAAGAATTTCTTGGAAAGTTTCTAGTGTGTTTTGTGCAGATCCCGAAAAAATGTGTCTAATCCCAAGAGTGTATGTAACTGCTTCTTCAGTCCTAACATCAAAAGTTGAAAAATGTTCACCAAACTTGGTAGTCCCATCTGTCTGCAAGGTGGTAGAGCCAGGGGTTTGTAAAAGTTCTTCACCAAGTTGAGCTTGTGCAAGTACTAGAGATTCAAGAATCATTTGGCAAGTCAAGCCATAACTTGGTAAGCGACTAACAGATTTATGTACTAAGCACTTTAACACACAGCGAATTATTAGTACAACATTACGGTCACCAACATTTAGGGACAGCAATTCGTATATGCAAGCTCGAACATCATTCGTATACTTTCCATCCTCAAATGCTTGAACTACTGTATCCTACATTGTGGATTCTATAGTTTCAGTCATCTCAGCATTGTCCCGTTTGAGACAATACAACTCTTCCTTTAGTTTATCGATTTGATGTTTGTAAGATGCTTTTGATGAGCTTTGATGGTCCACAATTTCTGAAGCTCTTTTTTTCCAGTAGAGTGCACGATGGTTAACCCTGTTTAGCTTTACCCTTAACTGCTCCACTTGATCATTAGCTCGTTTCAGCTTGCCTTATGAAATTTGATCAGCTTCTGCTGGCTTGCAATACAATTTCTTTGCTCAGCAATAACAACTTCCCTACGTTTAAGCCTTTTATTGGCATTTCTGTTAGCTGCATACATTTTTTCTAACTTCTGTCAATTTTGCATCATCCCTCGCAGCACCTTGTAATTGGGATTTCTTTATGGGACTAAAATGTACCACTTGACCTTTGAAAATTCCTAGTTTCGGCAATACAAATTCCTGCTGTAAAAATTCAGAAATTTCCTTGCCTTTAAAGCTTTTTGCCTTATCAAGCTTTTGATAAATCTCCATCAATCTACGGACACTTCTAGTAATTGCCTTAACAGTTGGTGGACGTTCATGTGGCCATGTTTCACCATAAAGATCCATTAGCCATGCATATAGCACTTTAAAATTACACTGAGAATGTTGATCCTTAAATGTTAGTAGTTCTAAAATTAATTGGTTGGAAACTCTCTCTACCTTAGGTAGCTGCTTGATAGGCTTACTTAAATAAGACAGAAGTGATGAACAATCAAAACCATTCAAATGAAAGCATCTCGCCATAACCACATCGGTTTTTCAACAATGTCGCTATGATAAGCCGTCCACAGACCTTCACCAGTGCCTGCAAACATAAAAAGAATGATTAGCTAGTCAATAAACTTAGTAAAAGACGCCTAACGAAGCCATAAACCATAATAACTAACAATATTCACGGAAAACCATAGCAACATTTGGTTTCGTCGTGTTTTCTTACCTATAAAACAATGAACACTACTCACAACAAGCTGCACAAGAAGCGCGGGTAATTGTGCCGTTTTGCGTATTCAATTTTTCGAAGGTAAAAATAATTTTTTCGATTACGTAATTGACATCGCTACACTTAGTTAGGGTCCGCAAACCGAAAAATCGATATCTTCAAATCAACTTACAAACTATAGTCATGTGTAGGGGTAGGTATAATCAAGAAAACACTAGAGTGGCAGCAAATTTCGTCTATGTCTTCTAGCTAGTGAAAATAACGCGAAATACCTTGATTTTGATCGATTTTTCACCGTCGTAGTTTGCAGTGTTACTCTTTTGGGCCAAAACTCTCTCTCAAGCTTTGAGAGGTTGCCCACTCTTACTATAGAGTATAGGTAGTTTAATATAATTAATTAATATCTGGTGGTGGCGTCGCGCGCATCGCCGATCGGCAAAAAAAAGACGTTTCGTGATCTGGAGTACAACAGACTTGCAGGAAATACTGTAACATTTACTGTAGTGATCACCTCCAAGTCAAGTACCTGTGTGTAGAATATGGTGTGGATTGAAGTTTGTTGACCATCTGGCTGAGACCAGCCTTGCCAGATTTAGCGAAAATTCCTCCACGATCAAACAAATACTGAAGTCTCGTGCAAATAAACACCTATAGATTGGCTGACGTATGGAAATGATCACTCGGAGCAAGTATAAACTTACAGTGATGGCTTGATTACTGACGGTAAATTTTACAGTTAGCTTATAACGGAATTTATTGTGCAATACTAAAACTCTTGTAATGAAAGTTTTACGGTACTCAGCATATTACTGCTGACTTGATATGGTTATAAATCACTGTAAGCACAGTATAAGATTATCATTTCTGTAGCAAGGATGGAGTCCAGAGGTCTTGAGTGCATGGCCAGATCTATATAGCTATAGCTAGATATGTACATGCCGGTAGGTCACACAGCATAGTTACAATCATGCACATGCACCTTTTTAATAGTTAAATCAGAGCTTTTAATTATGTGATCATCGTTTTCATGTGATGCCCAGATGCAGTAGCATGCAAGGTCAGATGGTATGCTCCCCAGATAAGTTTTTACATGCTTTGAAATTAAATCTGCATGGAAAACTATCATACAAAGCTGTGATATTTCCAGGTACTAGTAGCTAATTTTGTACAAAGTACCAACTTATTCAGTCTCAATTGTGTCTAGTATAGCAATCATTATATGCTGTGCAAGACTTTAAAAACATAGTATTACTTGTCTTCCATGGCACAAAATCTCTAAAAATGAAGTTTAGTTAGCTATTTGTGGTTTGGAAGAAATTTTGATTTTAATTATAACAGTTGTAATGAGATGTCAATCAGATGATTTACTGCATGGAACTTGAAAATTGACATAGTTATAATAGATTAGATCAAACATTTAATAAGAGCAGTAGTCACATGTCACTGAATTTAGAGTAATTATTGTAATGAGTTTGGCGTATTTATATATTAAGATCTTTTCACAAAATTCAAATAGTTGAAAATTTGTCCTGCACTGGGTCCTAATATTGAAGTTTTTAAAGGTAGAACTTTAGTAGTTTGGAATTGGAGCAAACCCTTGGTTTCTGCTTTTGATAGCTACTATAATTATTGCTAATACTGCCTCATGAATATGTGGGCTCAGCATATATATTGAGACGGATGCGGGAGTGTCTCCAAATACCGGTCGTCTCAGCTACCAGGTTCTCTTGCTGGAATGTTTGATGAAAGCCACTTGACTTCTATCACCATGCACCACGAGGCGGGAAAGATTCTATATAACGCACACACACCCAGCTCACGTGTACAACCACAATTGAAAATACCTATAGCCTAACCTAGTACAATAAGATAAAACATAAACTTGCTATATTAGAGTCACTCAGTCAGTCTTCATTCTTGACATATATACCAAATAGTGCATTGCATATCAATATGAAAATGCAGATACTATAGGTCTAGACTATATCTTTTAGCCCTGTTGAGTATGAGGAAGAAGGTATTTTTCAGAAAAAGGCACAATGATTTTACTGTTACAGTATAGCATGCAGTATGCCAGCATTAAATTATATAGGTCAATTTGCAACATTGCAACATAGCTATAATATGTATAACTTGAAGAAACTCTCCAATAGAGTTTGTACATTCAATATGATTTACATACACATGCATGTGAGCTAGAACATGCAATGCAGAATTATACTAAATAATTATACAGAGCAGTCAAATATTCTTATAGAACAGTCAGAAATATTATTGATTTTTCATACACAATGTCACTGAAATTGATCAACAATCACAAAAATGATTATTTAACAGCACTCAGAGTAGTTGTGTAGTATTTGTTTTGTAAAATTATATAGCTGCTGTAGCTATACGAGAGGCTTGGTTTTGTGCAATAAATCGTGTTTTGCATGCCGTAATTGATTAATGCGTTTGTAATCTATACAGCCTTTGCTGGAAGTTTGTACCTGTGCTGAGTAATCATTTCCATAATTCAACACACTTAAAGGTGCTTATGTGCACGAGACTGCAGTATTTGTTAAATTGCGGAGGAATTTTTGCTAAATCGGGCGAGGCTGGTCTCAGCCAGATGGTCATCAAACTTCAATCCACACCATATTCTGCACACAGGTACTTGACTTGGAGGTGATCACTGCGGTAAATGTTGCAGTATTTCCTGCAAGTCTGCTGTGCTCCAGATCACGAAACGTCTTTTTTTTCGCCGATCGGAAATGCGCGCGACGCCACCACCAGATATTAATTAATTATATTAAACTACCTATACTCCATAGTAAGAGTGGACAACCTCTCAAAGCTTGAGAGAGTTTTGGCCCAAAAGAATAACATTGCACATTACGACGGCGAAAAATCGATCGAACTCAAGGTATTTCTCGTTATTTTCACTAGAAGAATGGATGAAATTTGCTGCCACTCTAGTGTTTTCTTGATTAGACCTACCCCTACACATGACTATATAGTTTGTAAGTCGATTTGAATATATCGATTTTTCGGTTTGCGGACCCTAACTTAGTTTATTTCACAGTTATTAAAACATTCACAGCATAAAAGTTGGAAGTCTACAGAACTCGACGCGACGGTCCTGTAGCCTGAAAACAATTTGAAATACATGCAGCCTTGCATACAGTGTAGGCATGAGTGAATTAGCTACAAGTAAATTGTGTTGAGTCACTGATCAGAGTTAATTGTGTTAAAAGTGTGGAAATTAGTTAAAATTGGAATGGCTGAACATCAATAACAGGGATAGACGGTATGAAAATTGCTGAGTGTAAATCAGGATGATTAAGAGTTCTTCCTGCATGGAGATAGTTTATAATGTTGCTTAAGTTGATGCACTAAAGAGATGTGCATGTCGATTACAGGTAGATGGTCCCACAGTCTGACAATTCTGTTGAAATAAAAGTGCTGATGTATGGAAGAAGGTGATTTGGAATGAACTGCGGTAACTCGGTAACTTGCAAGAGTTTCCAGATCTTGTATATCTTATACAGCTATTTTCATTAGCTTACTGCTAATTTTATGCTGATGAATGTTAATGATCAGATAGCTGCTTAGGGCACTTTACTCAAACATTAGTCATTGACTTCATAATGTGTAGTAGTATGTCACGGTGTACATCAGTAGTAGCAATTGTAGCTGTTCAAGTTGAGTTTTTAAATTCATAGTTAAATGATTTAATATGGATTTCATTGCCCTGCATTGAATGTAATATGAATTTCATTGCCCTGTATTAATGCATTCCAATGTGAGTATATATGTCCTTGTTTAAGGTTACGGGTTAGGCGCTTAATAATAGGTTATTATTTTTCGATGCGCGATAATGGTTGGTGCAATATTGGCACGAAACTCGAGCAGGTGTTAGTGAGAAGGTTGTTAACTTTAAAGCATTGTATAGCCACGTGATAATAGCGGAGGAATCATACAAAGTGAGTGTTAATAATTTACTGCGAAGGTAGTCAAGCGTAAAATTAAGTCCCCGCAATGTGGCGTTAAGCGCTACTGCTTAATGTGGTTATTATTCATCAAAAATAGCAGCTGTCAGCCAATTAGCACTAATTTTTTTATGGCAGTGTCAATGGGTGGTTATATTATCTAGGTCCTGTCGTGGAGACTTTGTGGGAAAACTGAATAGAAGCTGGTTAATTATCGTATCTTTCAAGGATAATGGCGATTAGTTCTGCTACGGAAATACCGCGAGTGCACTACAGTGCTGTTATGCACTTGTCAATTTCATGCCCCACCCCCCCACCCCCGGGTGTCCCCACACCCCAAGTGGGGATTTGACATTGCTTCTTGTCCCCACCCCTGGGGCAATTGACAGTTCTCCAATTCACTGACTGATTTTTCGGTAGTTGCATTTCTAAACAATTAAATCGTACTCACTATAATTTTACTAGCTACAGGTGTATACCAGGTTAATTATTAGTTGCATGCATGAAATATGCGCTTATCCTTGAGGTGTTGTCAAATCCCCTACTAGGGGGTAGAGGTGTACCGATATGGGTTTTTGGCATGTACCGATATCCGATATTGATGTAACCAAAAGAAGCCGATAACCGATATTCGATCCAATATTTGCATTAACATTTTAAGCAAACAAAAGTGTACATTTACCTACCCTACAACAACATGTGCATGTATTCATTGCTATACTCTGCCTGTGGTGGTGTACAGCTTGGGTTTCTATTGTGCAATCCAGACAATTAGGCACCCTCAAACATTTTTATGTATACTCCCATGAAGCCTAAAACGGACATTTCTGCATTACTCCGCATTCTAATGCCTTGTGAGAAAGCTGGTACAGCAAGTTTCCGTTATCCTGTGATTCTTCTTTTATTACAAAGGTACTCTATAACTGCTTCATTTGTAAAGACTGTGATAAGCTTTCCAGCAACAAACACTAGAATCGCGTGTATTTATATGGCTTCTCGTAGCGTATCGCTTGTTGCAGAGTGAACAATAAGCCAGAGCATAAATGGCCAGAGCCACATGGATAACGTAGAAAACCAATGCATAATCCGTTTATGTACAAACTATTGCTACTGTATAAATATCGGTAGCGATATCGGTCCTTCTGCTGTTCTGTACCTATACCGATATTGGTAAAAAGTACCATATCGGTGGCCGATATTGTAGCCGATCCGATTATCGGTACACCTCTACTAGGGGGTGGGGACATAGTGGGGATTTGACAGCCGATTTTGCCCCAGTAGTGGGGAATTTGACACCACGATTTGTCAAATCCCCTGTATTCCCCCACCACCCCCGGGGGTGGGGGGTGGGGCATGAAATTGACAAGTACATTACAATCGGATAACAACTCAATTCGTTCGTGAGGACCTAGAAATCATTAAGTAATAGCTTATTAATGCTGAATATCATGGTCTGGCTTCCCATGAAACCTGGTTTTTGATGAATAGCAACTCAACAGTTTCGCTGTTTAGTGTCTGCATTTCTGTACAAGCGCATCCCTTGTTGAGTGTATCGCCACTTTTGGTATTTCTTGTACATTAATATACCATGTTATTTTAGTGTGTTCTTCCGTGCAAAACGGTTAAAACAGAACTATAAGCAAAGCGCCTACAAAATTATTTAATGGGTAACCGTAACCTTAACTGTGGACTCCATAGCTGAGAACAATAGAGCAACTGATCGAGATCTGACTAAGAAAACATAACTGTTTTTCTAAATCACTAGGATAGTGTTTGTCCCTAAAAGTACGATGGAGAAGTCCAAGGGTTTGTTAGGCTTTTCCTGCAATGATTTTATAGCTATAGTGCTCTGACCATTGCGGGTTGTCAGTAAAAGTAATACTGGGGTCTTCTTTGTGCAATGTTTTGTTTGGAGAGTTTAAGTTCTTGGCCAGAATTGTACATGAATAGCTAAATACAGCTTCGTTGAAAAGAATATTAGTGTTGCAGCTCCACAAAGAGATGATCTTAAGTCCTTGGTTTATATGAATTGATAATAGATCTGCAGTCATTTAGCATAATCAGCAAACAGAAAAGGAATTGAAGAGCAAATGCTCTCAGGAAGATCATTGATAATAATGATGGCCCATGGACACTACCTTGTGGTACTCCTGCATGTGAGAACATTGCATAGCATTTTGACACACTGAGATTGGTACTTTAAGTAAGATTTGAGCCATTTACACTAATTAGTTCAGTAGTTAAGGTAGCCTAAAATCTAGTAGAATCTCAAAACTTTCTAGAATATCAAAATTTTATAGCTAGCTGGGTTTCCTCAGAACTTTTGTTATATTTATTTCCATTATTATTTCAGAAACCTCAAGACCCTATTTCAGTTTCTGGAAACCTCAGAATCGCCCCTGACTGGCCTGGGCAGAGACAGTCAGTAGCTAATACTGCCATCTTTCAATCACATATGCGGCTGGGGCGAGCTGGGGATGGCGGTCCATCAAGCCCAGGTATAGCTTATATATAGAGGGGAGAGCTGTCCCATACGCGTATGGAGTGCCCATACGCGTAAGGGGCCCCATACGCATATGGGCGTCCCATATGCGTATGGGGCAAGCGATCTGCCCCATACGCGTATGGGGTATCCCATATGCGTATGGGATGCCCCATACGCGTACGGGGCAAAATACGAGTACAGTTCATAACATCAACAATTAAATTTTTTTTTAAATGCCACGTCTGAGCTGCTCTGACAATTAAAAAAAAATTTAATTGTTGACAAGCTATTGTTCCGGTAGTCCACTACATTTCTCTCACCGTCAAGCACACTAGTTTTTTTCCTTACTTTGGCCCATTTTCTGTTACACCTTTTCATTTAGTCAGTAAGTCAAGTCATTAGGTCTAAGTACCTGAAATTAGGTTAGGTAATCCTAAGGCTGCAGCACATGTTGCTGTCAGACCTTCAGTGCTGGTCACTGTAAAGTGCTAATAATAATAAAAATAATAATAGTTGTATGCTATGCCCGGCGGAGTATTCAATTGACATGCGTCTGATAGGTTTTCCCGAGCATTCAACTTATTATTATTATAATAATTGCAGGACTCTGAAAGAGTATACGTGCAATATAGTATGTAGTTAAGTTAAGTAGTTAAGTAGTTAATTAAGTATAAAAAGAATTATAAATTATAATTTGTTTAAGAAATCAGTAGCAGATCTACGGAATGCCTCAAAGGAATCCAAATTAACAACTGAGTCAGGTGAACTATTCCACAATCTGACAGTAGCTGGGAAGAAACTGAATTTGTGTATATCAATTCTTGAAAAAGGTGTTTGATATCTTCTATTGTGCCCTCTAGTAACAGTGTCAATGAGAGATATCTCATAGGGTAGTTCTAGTGCGACAGAACCTTGCAATATCTTATAAAACATCATCAGTCTACTTACTTGTCTTCTAACCTCAAAGCTACACCATTTAAGCTCATTCAGGATACTGGTAACACTACTTAAAAAATCATAATCAGACACCACAAATCTGGCAGCACGTCGCTGAACACTTTCAAGCTTCTCAATGTTAGTCTTAGTATATGGTGCCCAAACTATTGATGCGTATCCTAGTATTGGTCTCACATACAAGAAATAGGCTTGGCTTCATATTTGAGAATTACAATGATATAGATTACGCTTAAGAAGCGCCAATACACTATTAGCTTTTCTGCAAATAGTGGTAATATGTTTGTTAAAGTTCATCTTAGAGTCCAATATCACACCAAGGTATTTTGCGTGACTAACCATTCTTAGTTGATTATTGTACAGGAAATAGTTTGTGGGTTTTGGATTACTTAAAGTAACTTGTAATACTTCACATTTATCTGTGTTAAATGTCATCCTCCATTTATTAGCCCACTCTTCAATTCGTAACAAATCCTCCTGTAAGAAACGACTATCACCTGTAGTATGTATTGGTCTATAGAGCAGACAATCATCGGCAAACAAGCCACAAGAAGATGATACACAATCAGGTAAGTCATTAATGTAAACTAAGAATAATAAGGGTCCGAGGACAGTGCCCTGGGGCACTCCACTAATAACATCGATGGGTGATGATTGGGAACCATTACAAGTAACATATTGAGTGCGGCTGCTCAAAAAGGATGAAGTCCATTCTAAGATCTCATGACGTATTCCATAATGCTGCAACTTATGTAGGAGATAACGATGTAACACCTTATCAAATGCCTTAGATAGGTCAAGTAAGATGGCATCAGTTTGAGATTTCTGGTTAAGGTTTGACACTAAGTCATGAACTGTGTGTAACAATTGTAGCTCAGTAGAGTGTTTGGCACGAAAACCGTATTGACACTTTGAGAGCATATTCAGACTATTCAGATGTTCCATAATATTAGTGTGTACTATTCGTTCTAGAGTTTTGCAACACACAGATGTTAATGAAACTGGCCTATAGTTTGTAGGGTTACTACGATTGCCCTTCTTAAATATAGGGACCACAGAACTTTAGGGGATGCATCTAGTAAGTTGCCCCGAGCATTCACCTTAAGGCCCGGAACGCGAAAAGTAGTACTAGCGTTAGGTTAGGGTCGGGTTCAGCATCAGCTTTGGTTTCTTCTTCACCTTTGTCTTCAATATATACTATAGAACCTCGTATAGAAGTTATGCACTTGTCAACTGAATTTCATGCCCCACCCCACACCCACTTATTGTTATTATTGTTATTAAAGCTTTACAGTGATCAGCACTGAAGGTCTGACAGCAACATGTGCTGCAGCTTTATATGACAACTTACTAGTGTTACAACATACACATTCAACTGACTCACAATGCATGGGTAAGCTACCTGGGAGCCACATAGCACAATGGCTAAGACTCTTTTTTTTAATGAACAAAGATTCATCTCATTTACAAACACATAAAAGGTTACAAATATAACATACAGCGATCCTTTTAATTAGCTACCAGGTTGATGCTCTAGCCACTTGGCTATGCTATACATACCATATTTTACAGAAGACTAGCTTGCCTGTTGTCTGAGAAATGGAAGGAACCTTATGCATCAGTATTTGGTTGGATCAGGTGCCAACTAACTTTTTGCTAGTACTTTGATCAGCCATACAATGTATCAGAGGAGCCCGGTATTCACAAGGCCACTACATAAAGTGTGCTCTAGTTGACCTGATCCAACAAAATTGATGTTGTTGTTTTCCTGAGCAAGAAACTACTCAGAAATTTCCAGTTTACCCAGCCAGGAGCGGTTCTAGAAAATTTGCTGACTGGTTTTCAACTTTAGGGTACGGGCAGGGTCCATACAATAATTAATAGAACCTACTGTATGGTTAACTATGGGTAAAATTACCCTAAAATATAGGATTTTATTCTAAGTCTACACAAAGAGAGATTTAATACCTTATCGAGAAGTTGTCTAGGGCGATAATTGTTTTTAGATGCGTTTAATGCTTGAAGGTTTATTTTGTAGTGGAGAGTTACAGTATATGATCACTATACTAGTTACAGTTAAATGTGTTATTTTAGGCTTAAAGTTTGGTGAGCATTTTAATTATTTTTCCGATCTCAAAAACCTGACTGGTTTCCAGAAACCAGTGAAACCCCCTTAGAACTGTGTCTGTACCCAGTTAATTAAATGGGGACCGGCGTAACACACAGCTGTAACATTAATGGGTACCTGAGAAAGTAAATTCCCAACTGCCTGTGTCTTGCTCTTGCTTAGTGGGTTAAGATCCATTCAGGTGCCCACACCTTCACCTGTGCGACATGGTACAGCCCCTGCAGGTTACAAATCCTGCCCAAGGAGGAGTTTCCTATGTTAACTCATAGCACCTGAGTAGTGCATGCTGGTGTCCCAGTGCACTGGCTCACTGTGCGCATATGATCAAGCTAGCAAGTAAAGAAGGAAAAAACAGCAGAACTTAGAAATTAAAAACATGGAACCTCCTACTGAATACCATGTCAGTGCTCTACAACTTGGCTTACACACACACACACACACACGCACATGCACGCACGCACACGCATGCACACACACACACACACATGCACTCAAAAGCAAAGCCTTCAACTGCCACACATTGCTCTAGATGAATGTGTGTCTGTGTGTATATAGTGGGGACCTGATCTAATTAAGGTTATAAGTGCACCCTTCAAATTCCAATAGGCAATAAATAGAATATAGTATATCTCTTGTATACCATGGAATTCTGTACTGTAATCTCATGTTTGTAGATTGTATTCTTTGATTGACAGTTTAATATTAAAGTTACAGTAACCAGGAAATGCTCAGTGGATACCATAATACTACAGGTGTCAGGGGCGTATGGAAGGGGGTTTCCAGGGGTTTGTGGAGACATATAGCTGCCATAAACCACATCCGTACCTGTTTGCCTATGGTAAGGGTACTGTTACATAACACAGAGAACAAGGCACCCACACCCATTTTTCACTAAGACTTAGCTATCTGGATTACCCCACACTTTATTGGATGGTCAATATTGCAAGTTCTCTGCTTATTCTGGTAAGTGCTTCAACATTACAACATTACATACACTTAGATGGCTTCTCAAACCAAGCACTTTATAGCAAGAAAGAAAGTGTGCAAGAGTATTATGATGTATAAAATACTAAATCATTTTATTGATTTACCCACCTGCTACTTTGTACCTAATTACCATTACACAAGAAAAGGATACTTCACTCAACTACCCACAAGAATTGACTCCTTTAAGTTTTCATTCTTCCCTTCTGTAATTAAAATTTGGAACACCTAACCCTTTTTTGTAACTAACTCCCCAACCCTTGATCACTTTCATATTAATTTAGACAAGCACATACAATGTAACACACCTGTGCATTATAATCTGTATTGATTGCTGTACAGTAATTAATATAATAAGATAATAAGTGTTGTAAAAACTGATAAAGATGCAAATAGCAGTATTTACCCTGTATGTATACTTGCCACATAAGCAATGGTAACAATATCGATTCATAAAGTGTTTTGTACAGTTCACTAACATGGTAATTATTGCATATCTGTAGCCAAAAAGTTTCTCAATGCACATTTCTAGTGCATATATTTAGACCCCTCAAATTAGGACACATCAATACTTAGAAGCTTGTCAATAGTATGTACACATTTACAAAAAGATGTAACATAAACCTGTTAGTTGTTATTGTCATCAACAACCAGATAAATCATTGTGAAAGTCCATTACAATATAAAAGGGGATCATGCCACATTTTGTTGTCTTTGTATTCTCCAGAAAAATGTCAAAATCAGTCAAATTAGACTGCCAATATCATCCATGGCTTAATCTAAGCTAAGCATAATGGATATAAGGATATCAAATTCCAACAATGGCCTTGATAGAATGTGGTATATGTAAGGATCATTGTAAACTTGTACAGTGACTACTGTACATAAACCCAGAAATATTTGTGATAAAGCAAGTTGCAATTGATTCTCTACCCACACCAATATAAACCAACTTGAATCCATCCAAAGGAGAGCAGCCAGATTTTGCTACAATAATTTTTCTAGATTTAGTAGTGTAACAAGAATGATGTCATCATCAAATTTACCTACCCTCGAAGAAAGAAGAAACAAGTCTAAAATAACTACAATATAAAAGATAATTAATGGCAATTTAAGTATACCTACAAATGATCTAATACCTAATCATCGTCCATCAAGGGAAGGATATTATAAACAGCTTGTCACTATGATTGACATTTATAAATTTCCCTTTTTCCCTTCTACAATCAGACTCTGGAACACACTCCCCCCTTCGTAATTCACTCCCCTACCTAGGCTACCTTAGATGAGTTTTGTACCAACATGAACATGCATTATGATCACAACAATCTTTTTGATTTCTGCACAGTAACAAATATAATAATAATAATAATAGTTCTTAAAATTGGACACCTGCATTGTACGTTCACAAGTAGTAATTGATAATCATATAATAGTTTTGTTTAGTATGTATATAAATTGTGAAACTGATTATATAAACATTAATTAATCACTAAAAAACACAAATGAACACAAATAAGATTAAGAGTTATATATTATGTACATGTGAATTCTCTATAGACAGCATCCATGACTACAGTTTTGCATGGGCACAATGGACTGTTCAGGTCAAAACACTTCATTGTTGTTTCTATATGGGGTTGATAGATAGAAATTTTTGCTTATACAATAGGCTATCCCTCATTAAGAGTGTTTTAGTGATGAGACACACCACTTCAAGTAAACACAATTAATACACTTTTATAAAGTTACCTTTCATACACTCCATAAATAGCCATATTTTCTGAAACCTGAAACTCAAGTGGATATGTGGGAATGCATGAGGTCATAGACATCTGGTAACGAGGTCACAATAGCACAAGCATGAGTTACACAAGTTGTATTACTGAGGTATACAGTTGTATTTGCTTGAAGTTTATTCTATCAGCTTAAAACTCTTTGAGATATTAGCAATGTGTTGCAGTAGTTATAACTATTCTGTAACTGTGTGCATAGTGTTTGTGTAGTCATTTGCATTTAATGCATAACACAAAGATAAAGATATATATAGAAAAGTTTGTAGTTACAGGCAATTCCATTGGAGTGTTTACACTCACAATAACATAATTATTGTGTTCTGTGATTCACTATAATCCTGCCAAATTCTTCTGTGTTGTGATTTTCACTTTATGTTCTCCTATAATACACACAATACCAAATACAAAATAATCAAGTTTCCAACAAAACACTGTATCATATGTGGCACACCATCTGCGATGTTGTGTGTAGTGAAACAACCTCAATTGTGATTGTTCTATTAGAGTATTTTGTGCATGTAGTAAGTGTATGTTCTATTAGAGTAGTTGAATTAAATATGGATGGGCTTTGTTATCTGCACAAAAAATATTTGAACAATTTTGTGAACTATTTAATAACTCAGGGGTAGAATTATGTAAAACTGTGGAATTTGGCTAATGTGCGGTATAATTGACCTATCAAAATATCATTCGAATGTCAGACACACTATGCAATCATGGTCCATAAATGTTCACACCTCACATTTTCTGTGGGAAAGCCATATAGTGCATGATATGATACATTTCTCTCTGAGAACTTGTGATGGAGTCAGCTACTATACTTGTAGTAAAGGCGAATAGTTACTATATATAGACTACTGTGACACATATTCAATTCCAGGCTGCAGCTGGTGTGACTGCAGTGACTACTATGTCCATCTACTAACTGACTCATAATGTTCCTTTACTAAATGGTGTAGTGTGGAAATCAAATTATCAAACTATATTATGTGACTGAAATTGACAAAGTCAGGCTTCCAAACACAAACTTTACCACTTAGTAGGCTATTCATCTAAAATTTTCACACAATTCTTCCATAGACCATAGTGTTATAAAATAACAGAGCAGATTTTGAAAGTTAAAACTGATGGCATTCTCCTACAGTGAGTTTTCAAATTCAGCCATATATAGAACTATATATTGTACTTGATTTAACTATAAGGCTCCCAAGCACACTGGTAAAATAAATACACTTGCCTAAGTGGGCTAGCTTTGGGATCTCTTTGAAGGATCCTTTGAATAAAGGACTATTACAAACAATTCTACCTTTGTAAAGGAACAAAACTTCCTCAAAATCAGTTAACCACAAAGTGTACGTATTTTGTAATAGACATCAACATTATTGAAACAGTATATGAAAGAGATCACCTTATACAACACTTCCTCTATTGCACACCACAGGTGTCTGGCTAATTTCTGGAATCTTTGTAACTGGAATAATGTACACTTGTCATGTGGTTATAGTATTACCACTTTGTGAGTAATGTCCGTAAGTGTTGTGTTTGTATTACACTGGACACTCCTCTATAACGGACACTGTGGGCAGGGCCGCCCAGCGAAATTAAGGGGCCCAGGGCAAAGAGTTAAAGTGGGGCCCTTGACCCAAGTTGTAAGGTGAAGACCAAAAAAAAAAGGTCACAACCTGCTGGCAATGATAATAACTACCCATCACCAACCATATCTCCTTATCTATAAGCTTGCTACACTGCTCCTCTGAAGAATACTGTGACTGCTCTATTAGAGTATTTAGATCTGACTGCTCTATTAGAGTATATCGATATTTTAAACAGGTATTCAGGGGGCCTTCATGGAGCCTCCCGGGGCCCCTTTCAGGCTGAGGCCCGGGGAAAAATGCCCCAGTTGCCCCCCCCCCCTGTGGGCGGTCCTGACTGTGGGACCAAGAATTGTTGTGTAATGAGTCCATTCAAAGGGTTTGTATACTAACAGATTTAACTGCATTCAGCATGTACATGTAATCTGTTTACCTGGTACAGTAGTCCCTCCGAGCATATTAGAATTGCACACTTCAATATTACCCCACCAATATTTTACCACATACAGTAAGATGAACAGTAATGTAGTACATGTCACATGCCATATTATAAATAAAACATGTGTGTGACTGTGCATATAGGTAGTGACTGTCTACCAAATCATCTTCACACAGTGATGTTTAGATGAAGTTGTTGACTGTAACACTCTAATTTGATGTTGGCATCACTTTCTTCATGCAAATAGTTCAATTACAATTTTTGTAAGTAATCTGAAATTAACTGTATATAGTATCACCCTAATATAACAGTCACATATACTAAGAAGTCTAAGATTAACTAATTACCAGATGGTACATGGACAGTGTAAAAACCTAATACAACCTTATTACAGTGACCAAGGGCTGAGGTGTACTTATTACCTCTTTATACTAAGACCACTGATACTTCAAAATTATTAATATTATTGTTGACGTTTAGAATTTACTAAGTGGGTTCTCTATGTCTATTTCATGTGTCTTGGGACCACACTGATGTGTCCTGATTTCTTGTATATACACTATTGAAAATGGGACCATGGAGAAGTGTCAAGGTGTTCAACACATTTAGCAGCATCCTATTTAAGTATTATTCCACTTTACTTAGTAACACACATTAGTTCAGTATGTTTAGGACCAATAACGTGGTAGTAACCATGTCAAGTAGGTCCTCAACATAGCAAAACTGTATTAATAAGAACATTTCATTATTGCATGACCATGTCAAGTAAGTCCCAACCATACCTAAGGTAATGAGGTGGTTTTAGTACAGAGCTGTTTTAGGAACTACACATCTTACAGAAATACATACTCCAACACCACACATTTTTGTCTGCTTCTAGAGCTGCAGAGCTAGCCATCAGCTACCGATCATTTTCCAACATACCGGTATTACACAGGAGAAGCCATTAATAATCTACAAAATCTGCCAATTTCTAGCAATGGAAGTAGTACAACCATTATTAGACCCTTTTTGTGGTGGATTTGGTGGATTTTGGAGATGTCTAAGTTACTTAGACCCTTTTCATGTTTACTTAGACCCTTTTCATGTTTATTACGCGCACCTGCGCTAGCAGCGTTGGCAACGCATCGCCACCTGAAAATTAATTTTAGGTGGAGTAATGGCTTGTTTCTATACTAATGAACACTACATTTCTCTGTTACAAGCAGCTGTCAACAATTTTAAGGTACAACTACATAAAGGGTCTAAATAACTTATAGACCAGACCACAGGGGTCTTAGTAATTTAGTAACCCTCAGGCCCTGTAGTAGTACCTTCGCTTCACTCAGGTGCCACGACACAGGGCCATCGGATTACTAAATTACTTAGACCCATGTGGTCTGAAGTCTAACTATTACTTAGCTCACTACAAACACACAACACTTCAGTGACTTCACTACATCTAACTAATTTACATTCAGTTGTGACTGGATATCAAAATATCAGCCCTAACATCACATTTAACAACTCACATTTAATACGTAACTCACATTTAACAACTCAAACATTATGACCACAGTAAGGCACCTCAAGCTATCAGACAGTGTTATTCGTTCCCTTGGTTGTGAATTTACATTAAATATAATTCTAGTCTAAGTAATAGTTATAGTGGATTTCGTGGTATTTGGAGGTGTCTAAGTTACTTAGACCTTTACTTAGACCCTTTTCATGTTTATTACGCGCACCTGCATTGGTAGCGTTGCCGGGCAACGCATCGCCCACCTGAAAAATAATTTTAAACCCGTAATGGCTTGTTTCTACTAATGACCGCTACATTTCTGTTACAAGCAGCTGTCAACAGTGTTAAGGTACAACAACTACATAAAGGGTCTAAATATTAAACTTAGACTTCAGACCACAGGGGTCTAAGCAATTTAGTAACCCACAGGCCCTGTAGTACACGACACAGGGCCATAGGGTTACTAAATTACTTAGACCCCTGTGGTTTTAGACTTCAGACCACAGGGGTCTAAGTAATTTAGTAACTCGATGGCCCTGTGTCGTGGCACCTGAGCGAAGCGAAGGCGCTACTACAGGGCCTGAGGATTACTAAATTACTTAGACCCCTGTGGTCTGAAGTCTAAGTTATTTAGACCATTTATGTAGTTGTTGTACCTTAACACTGTTGACAGCTGCTTGTAACAGAGAAATGTAGCATTCATTAGTAGAAACAAGCCATTTCTCCACCCGTAACAACAGTTACGGATTAAAATTAATTTTCAGGTGGCGATGCATTGCCAACGCTATAGCTACCGGTGCAGGTGCGCGTAATAAACATGAAAAGGGTCTAAGGGTCTAAGTAAACATGAAAAGGGTCTAAGTAACTTAGACACCTCCAAAATCCACCAAATCCACCACAAAAAGGGTCTAATTCAGGGGCGGATCTATCAAGATACTAACCTCTTGACTTGGGTAGAGGTGTGCGAAGTTCGCACACTTCCCAGCATGCTAAGAAACTAGGGGGTCTGGGGGCATGCCCCAGGAAAATTTTGAAAAATAGATGCTAAAATAGCTACTGCAATTTGGAGATATTTCCACATAAAATTCATAATATTTTCTACCTCAGTGTAGATATTTTATATACTGCCTTTAGATTATAGATATGGCTCTCTGAAGCATTTTGCTAATGGAAAAGTTTGGGTAGGTGCAGACAACCAAGTACATGATGCACCCCTCTCACAATTGCACAACACTGAAGTAGGTGCATGTTAGAATAAGCCGGAATGTTGAAAGTGGAAAATTTTGAAATTTGAACACTGAATACAAGATTGAATCTGAGAGCATTTTCAATGGAAATTGTGTACTTGAATTAAGTATTGCCATACATATTAACTACACAAGTAGATGAATGAAGCCCTTTAAACAGACCAATGCACTTCATTGTATGTATAGGTGCAGGCAGATTTGGAAAAATTCCATAACAGAACCAACTAGCTACATGTTTCCAGTGAATGTTCTATTAGAGTAGTTAGCTGACTGCTCTATTAGAGTATCTCGATCTTGTACACCTCCAATGCTGATCCGGGTCCTTGTTGCATAAACTTTAGCATAAATCCACTGATAATACCTTGGAAAGATGTTTATAAGGTGGTTTTATGAGTATTTGTATTAATAGTGATCATATAATTATGCTAAGACAAAATTTCATTATAATACTCAGCATATTGATCAAGTAAAGCCTAAATATGAAGGGGGGGCTTCAGCCCCCAAAGCCCCCTCTGAATCTGCCCCTGTAATTGCTGATAAATTGGTATACCTACTAATAAAGCTGTGTATTAAAACCTGGTCAGGGGTGTAGGAAGATATTTAACTTATGGGTGCCCAGTGGAAAAGCTGAATGCCAAAAAAGTCCAAGTTGAGTGTGACTGCTTTATTAGAGACATTGACTGCTCTATTAGAGTATCTCAATCTTTTCAGTAATATATAATCTAATCCAAAACAGCCAAGTTGTAAAAAAGAGTGCGGCCCTCAAAAAGGCTATGGTGAAAAAAGATGTGAAATCCAAGGTGGCGGCCAAGAAATGGCTATGATGGTAGGTTAATGGTAAAAAATTTAATAACAACAATTCAGATGAATTTGGTGCCGCTTGGTCTTGGCACAAAAATTCACCTGAATTGTTGTTATTAAAATTTTTACCATTAACCTACCATCACAGCCATTTCTTGACCACCACCTTGGATTCCACATCTTTTTTCACCATAGCCTTTTTGAGGGCCAAACTCTTTTTTTACAGCTTGGCTGTTTTGGATTAGATTTCATTTCTTTTTGTATTTGTATACCCCAAAGCCAGCCTATGGCCGGCTCTGGGACTTTTTAAACCTATCTTTGTTTCTTTACCACAGGAAGAAGAAAAGATGAAGCGGATGTACTTTAAATATTTCTGATTGTATCAGTAAATGTACAAATTATATATATAATACATATATTTATTACAGAACTCTCCATGGTAGTTCTTTGTAACTGAACACTCTATAAGGTAACTTCTTCTAGCTGATCTCTCTACAGGGTGATTTGTTTGTAGCTTAACTATCTACAAGGTAACTTCTTCTAGTTGATCTCTCTACAGGGTGATTTCTTTGTAGCTGAATTATCTACAAGGTAACTTTTTCTAGCTGATCTTTCTACAGAGTGATTTGCTTGTAGCTGAATTCTGTACAGGTGATTTGTTTGCAGCTGAGTTCTTTACAGAATGGTTCCTTTGTAGCCGAAATCTCTACAAGGTAACTTCTTCTAGCTGATGTCTCTACAAGGTCACTAGTTTATAGCTGAACTCTCTACATGGTGGTTTCTTGTAACTGAACTCTCTACAAGGTGACTTCTTCTAGCTGACCTTTCTACAGGGCAATTTGTTTGTGGCTGAATTTTCTACAGGGTGATTTATTTGCAGCTGAACTCTCTACATGGTGGTTTCTTTGTAGCTGAACTCTCTACAAGGTAATTTCTTCTATCTGATCTCTCTACAGGGTGATTTGTTTGTAGCTGAATTCTGTACAGGTGGTTTGTTTGCAGCTGAGTTCTTTACAGAATGGTTTCTTTGTAGCTGAACTCTCTACAAGGTAACTTCTTCTAGCTGATGTCTCTACAAGGTCACTAGTTTATAGCTGAACTCTCTAAATGGTGGTTTCTTTGTAACTGAACTCTCTACAAGGTGACTTCTTCTAGCTGATCTTTCTACAGGGTGATTTGTTTATAGCTGAACTCTCTGCAGGGAAACTTTTTCTAGCTGATCTCTCTACAGGGAGATTTGTTTGTTGCTGAACTCTCTACATGATGGTTTCTTTGTAGCTGAACTCTCTACAAGGTAACTTCTTCTAGCTGGTCTCTCTACAGGGTGATTTGTTTGTAGCTGAACTATCTACAAGGTAACTTCTTCTATAGCTGATCTCTCTACAGGGTGATTTGTTTGTAACTGAACTATCTACAAGATAACTTCTTCTAGCTGATCTCTCTACAGGGTGATTTGTTTGTAGCTGAATTCTGTATATAGGTGATTTATTTGCAGCTGAGCTCTTTACAGAATGGTTTCTTTGTAGCTGAACTCTCTACAAGGTAACTTCTTCAAGCTGATGTCTCTACAAGGTCACTATTTTGTAGCTGAATTCTTTACATGGTGGCTTTGTAACTGAACTCTCTACAAGGTGACTTCTTCTAGCTGATCTTTCTACCGGGTGATTTGAAACTTCTTCTAGCTGATCTCTCTACAGGGAGATTTGTATCTGAACTCTCTATGCAGGTGGTTTGTTTGCAGCTGAACTCTCTACATGATGCATGGTTTCTTTGTAGCTGAACTCTCTACAAGGTAACTTCTTCTAGCTGATCTCTCTACAGGGTGATTTGTTTGTAGTTGAACTCTCTACATGATGGTTTCTTTGTAGCTGAACTCTCTGCATGGTAACTTCTTCTAGCTGATCTCTCTACAGGGCAATTTGTTTGTAGCTGAACTCTCTACATGGTGGTCTCTTTGTAGCTGAACTCTACAAGGTGATTTCTTCTAGCTGAACTATCTCTTTCCATAGTTGCATGAACTCTCTACAAGGTAACTTCTTCTAGCTGATCTCTCTACAGGGTGAATTCTTTGTAGCTGATCTCTGTATAGGTTACTTGTTTCTAGCTGATTTCTTGAATTCTCTTCAGGGTGACTGCTCTATTAGAGTATCTCGTTCTGGCACTTTCTACACCAAGTTAGATTTCGTGTTATAACTTTAAGTATGATTCTTCTACACCATCCATTCTAAGATGAATACTCCATCTGTACAGCGAATTTCAAAGCATTAACCCAAGCGGTTTTTCTGTTAGGCGTAGCAAGTAGTCGTTTTTTTATTAGCTAATCTCGATTGAGTAATTGTTAAACACTGTTGGTTTTTTCGTTGTATCTTCCTGGTTTTTAGCTCGATTTCTTTCAAACCACAAAATATTTGAGGTTCAATAGTTAACCTATTCACCCACCGATTTTCAGCTTCTTCCCATACGCGGTTTACCCTGTAGGCGTGACAACATATTGGTGTTATTTTTCGTGAATAATCGCTCATAACTCCAGGGGCGTAGGGAGGGGGGTTCCGGGGGGTTCAGGAACCCCCCTGTAAAATTTAGACTTCTGCAAGCAGGATTCTAACACACCATTTAGTGTGGCAGGACAAAATGAGTGAGCAATATAGTGTAATGGCACAGCACAACAATTGATAAAACTTACATTCATCTCTCAGGGAAGGATTTACAGAGGTAACATGAGCCCTCTTCAAAACTTGTTAAAAATATCGATATACTCTAATAGAGCAGTCAGGTATATACTCTAATAGAGCAGTCAGGTATATACTCTAATAGAGCAGTCGGGTATACTCTAATAGAACATGCATGTAAATATCCATGTCCATATGAAGTTTTTCAGACATTCCAACATTAAATGCAAAACTTAGCATGACCTTATATATACTGCTATAGCTTTGCTGTGCAGTGTTTAAAGATATAGAGCTCCAGTAATTTATCACTTGTGTTATGCAAAATGAATTCATGCTATGCATATTTGTATAGTTACAGACCTTCCAGGTTATCTAGCTAGTTCCAGCCCCCCTAGTACCATCCCAACCACTCTTTCCTCCACCCTCAGCAGGCCTGACTTGGTATTGGTTTCTAATGATTTGTTCGAATTGACAGTACCAACTAATACCCAGCAACATCTTCTTGCTGCTAGAGCTAGATAGGAAGATCGATATAGCTCCTTGCAATATGACCTTCAGCTTTCTGGGTTAACTGTCAAATAGTGTCAATCTTGTTCCCATTGAAATTGGTTGTTTAGGCCACTTTTTGTCAGAAACAATTGCTCAAATGGCTACTGCTTGTGAAGTGTCAAAGAAAATAGTAAGATCCTTGTTTGAGCAGGCAGCTCGCATTACTGTGTCCTGTTCTTACAGAATTTTTAATTCTAGAGCCTCCGATCCTTTAGACCACCTTAGGTAAACTTTAAGTATTACATATAGATATATGTAGATTTTTTTGGTGTATTGTAATTTAATTTAATTTTAGTTAATGTAAGTCTTTCCAGGGCTCCTGTACTGATCCATCAGCACATGGTACCCTTGAGTCTAGGCCCCTGTATGCTTGTAATGTATATTTTGTCTTAATCATTAAGATGTTTATTATCTCGTTTTGATTGTCATTTGTATCAGTGGATTCATGCGGCTCCTATACCATAGTGAGATATAACCATCACTTACAGATTACTATATATGTGTCTGTATGTGTTATGCTATCTGTTTCCACTAGGTGACCTTATCTAGTACTACCTTCATCCCAGGGGTACTTAATGCATCATAATTAATGTACTTTTTGCATAAAATATAGCAATTTGCTGAGTTTTGCTTTATTAAAATATTGAAAGGCTCTCAGCGGCTGGGGGCTGCGCCCCCAGACCCCTGCTTCTAGTAACTCAATGCTGGTGCTGGAACCCCCCTTCAAAAAATCCTGGCTACACCCCTGAACTTTGCCTGCATGTTTATCATATTCCAGCCAACGTTGGTACAGAGATGCGCCTTTATGCCTCTCTTATGTGTGCCAAATTTCAAGGCAATCGGATATGGCGGTCGCGTTTATAGCAGTTTTTGTAAGTGTGCGAAAAGAGGACTGAAGAAAACTAAGAAGGAAAAAAAGCGAAGAAACTAAACCAATTTTTGAAGTCATATATCTCGGGAATGCTTGAAGCGATTTCGCTCAAATTTGGAATGTGGAGTGCTGAAGTTGGAGGGCGTATCCACAGCATAAATCGTCTTGTTTCATCAAGGCAGCACAGAGCTACGGAGGTGCGAAAATTGCGTTTTCGTTCTTCCTGTTAATATACTCGCTGGTGTTGCGCACCGGCTTCTTGGGCCGCACGACACACTACCGTGTGTCTGATAGTGTTTTTCTAGTATACTAGAACTAGAACTAAAACAGTAAAAGTAGTTTTAGTACAGCCTTTTCTTTTTAGTTCTAGGAACTGGAACTAAACTATAATTCCATTACAATCTATTTAAAAAACTGGAACTATACTGACTAGAAAAGTGTTGTTTTTAAGTTTTTTAACAAGAACTAAACTAAAATTAATAGCTTTATTGTACCGATACTAGAACTAAACTAAAACTTTTAGTACTGCAACTACTACTGCAACTGTTATTTGAGATTTAGCAGGAGCCTGATTGGTGAACTGACTAACTGGCACATCAAGTTAAAGCCTGACTTTGAAGTACATATTAACATATAAGATGCATGATTAAGAACAAAGGCAACTTTCCATTACTATCTCGAGTGGCTTGTGACATTGTAGCAACCACTGCCCTGGTGGAAAGAATAATTTCTTCTGGTGGAGAGAGAAACAAAACCGTGCAACAAATGAAAACTTAGAAAGAGAGATCTTCTTATGTGGAAACAATAAGTGTATTGTTTAGGTAGGATGTTTTCTTAAATCTTTGATTAGGTAATTTCTCAAAGTAGTATAGGACGATAATTCTATTACACCTAGTTAGTGATCATTTATTCGTAAAAGCAATGAATAAGTATGACTAAGTATATATTCTTAGCATCACTACAGTACTATAACTAATACTTACTAAATTGCAAGTACTATAACACTAACTAAACTTGTTTCAGCCAAGGATACTAGAACTAATACAAACTATTATTGTTTCTAACAAGGTATACTAGAACTAATACTAACTAAATTGTTTTAAACAATGAATACTAGAACTAATACTAACTTAAAATATTTCTGGCAACTGAACTAGAACTAGAACTGTACTAGAGAAATATACTTGTACTAGAAAAACACTAGTGTCTGATAGTAATTGAAAAATGTTATGTACGTATATACACCTGTAGTTGTATGTGTGGATGTAGTATAGCTCATTCAGTGACATTAGTCCTGTTGCATGATCTGCTATGCAATCCTATTTTTAACCCTTCTCAAAAGCATATGTTTAATTTTATGAGCGTAACAACCTCATCCCTAACAGTCTGGTATAGCTATGCAAACATGAGACCTCTGAAAGTTACATCCTTTTGAATAAAACTAACATTTGATTAAGACACCTATTAATAATTACTACAAGTATAAGGAAAATTAGGGATTTTGTGGTTGATTTGGGATCATAGAAAAAGTACATAGGAAAACAAGGGAGGTCGCCTACACCTGCAGATATACTAGTGGTCATTTATATAATTCATGAGTGAATATAGAGAGTAAATGTTCGTATCTGTAGGTGTAGGCGACCTCCCTAGTTTCCCTACTTTATCTTTCTGTGATCACAAATCAAACTCAAATTCCTAATAACTTAATAACTTAACCTGAACACATCGATCTCTCTTGACTTAATTATCATTTAATCTCCCTTACTACTCATTGCATGACCTAACCAACTAAGAAAGTAGTCATTTTGTTAATTATTAGAATTTAAAAAATGTGTTTTAACTTCTTAGTACCAATAAAAACTTTTTACTATTTATTGTATTAACATATTCATGTACAGGTACCTATTTGTAAACAAAGAATGAATACACTACAGTATATGTAGGTTTACATTATTCCACGGAACGGCACGGAACGGAATGGCATATTCCGTGGCATTATTCTCCGGAACGGAACAGAGCAGACATACGTGTCCTCCAGCGCATCAACTATAGTATTAGCTACTTGGTGGCCATGGCGTCCTGGAACGGCTAGATCTATAAAAGGAAGTTCTATAGACTACATTCAGCTCTAAATCTATAGCTATCAGGCTGCAAAGCTATAACATAAAAACTAGTAGCCGCAGTATTATAGGTATGTCTGTTTTATTACAGTACTAATAAACTTAAAGTTGTTGGACCAGTCTCTAAGTCTCCACTATGTACGTAGCTATACAGCAGCCGATGTCTAATTTAACCTTGCTACGTAGATTGATGCCACAGTGAAAAAAATTCTTAAGAATACAGTTAACAGCAAAAGTTAAATACAACTATGTTGATAACACCAACATTATCGAGTAAATAAGTGACAAAGTAATAGCATATACAGTAAATTAACACAATTAAAATACAGCAAATAAATGGTACAACGATAGACTACAAGGTAACAATTACTAAACACTAACTAGTTTCAACACAGCTTTTACAACTCCAGTGTACATTCTTTGCCTAAGGTGCTTCAACTGAAACTGGAGAAATGCATACATCCCCATGGCACCATTCTGAACACTCCAAACAGCATGTCATTGGAGGTTGATGTGGCATTATATAAGCCTTCGCTTGTCCAGTTTATTTAACTTTCAGATTTTTCTTCTTTTGCCTCTGATTGGTATCAGAGAAAAATATTGTTGTTCAATACAAGATGAGAGATGGCTACACATCTTAGGGTAGTCAAATACTAATGTGCCAGGGTTTTCACCTAAACACAGGAGCACTGCATGTATATGCAATGCTGAACAAACCACAATCATTACTTCCAGTCTGTTTATATATGAACATCTACAAAGTTCAGGGTAAATTCTGATTTGCTGGTGTGCAGTAAACAGGCCATTTGTATTAGTTGTCATAAGAAAACATACTGTCAAAACCAACACATCTTTCTGGTTGAGTTACTAATTGTCACCCAGTGATTTCTGTTACTGTCATGTATAACTTGAGTGAAAGCACTTTCAACAATCAAATAACTCAATAGCCAACATCCTGAATTTTGTTTGAACTACTTGTTCAATGTTATATTGGTTAGCATTGATAATTGCAACATTAATCCAATCACCCGACAATACCACAGCTTTGTTCCCATCCATGAAGTGTAATTCATCAATCCAGGAATGGGTGTCTTCATCTTTGGATGATTCTCTGTATGTATCAGCAGTCTTTTATTTTGCAGGAGGATGCTGCTTCTTTTCACTGAGTCGTATACTTTGAACAAGTTTTTGAAGCTTCATTGACAAGTTGACTCGATGAAGAGCTGTCCAAAAGGAGTGATCCACTGTGTGATGAGCCTTCCTCACTGCACACTAGATGTCGTTACAAAATTGTTGCATTTAAGAAGATTATAAAATTGTAGCTAGGTTTGGAACAGTCAGGCTGTTCCGTTGAGAGACAACATGTCAAACAAACACACTCACCACTTTTACTGATACCCAAAAGATTCTTGTCCACTCACGTAAGTTTTCAAATTCTGTGTTAGGGCCATACTTATTGCAACATACAACAGTACTAAATTTCTCTTTCATAAATCAAGCCAAAAGTTCAGTTTTCAATTGAGTGGCCTTTGTTTATAAAACTCTGAATCTCATCAAAATCACGGAGATCTGCTATAGTACCTAAAATGTAATTCTCAGTCCTTCTTAGCTCTGGTCTACCACACTGGTTCTGCCGTCCAGGTTGTTTTCCACTCTGGTTCTGTCATGTCATCCAGGTGGTCTTCCACTCTGGTTCTGCCGTCGGAATTGCCTTCCATTCTTGTTCTTCCTGCTATAAGCATCGTTTCTATAACTACAGCAAAGACTGAATTCACCACAAAAGGACTTCTTTACATTCGTCACCAACTCATCTTCTTCATCTTGTGTTCCCTCGTGTTGTCACCTCTGATGACAGCTGCAGGTCACGTGATAAAAGGTCACGTGATAAAATCCCACATTAGCATAATTCGAGGCATAATTACAGGGGCGTAGGAGCCACAGGTGCGCCGGGTGCTGGCGCACCCCTTTGATTTTAGCACATATCACGTGATCGTACATCACGTGATTCTTTTTGTATTGTACCCGAGTAATGGACAAGTGTCAGAGACGTATCGTCGAGTTTGTGGCAAGCAAGAAGAAAGCTGCTAGCACAGGTGCTAGGCCGAACAGCACAACCCAAGTTATAATCATCGATGATTCCGATCGAGATTCCGATAGTCAAGAAATGGATACAATTGAAGCGACCACGTTTTCATCCGTTTCCGCTGATGTTCCGGTTCGACAGTTAGACGAAGATTCGGATGAAGACGTTGAAAATGAAGAGGAAATACAGCTGATCCCACAGGTTAGTGCTGTTACACAACAATCACGCGAACAATTAAGCGAAGAAACGGTGTCTCAAGTGGACTCTCCAAGTAGTAATCTTGTAGGCACGCCGGAAATTAGTATTAGTGTAGCAAGGAACACAGCTTCTGACAGTGCCACTGTTTGTAGCACATCAGATGGCTGTGGTTGTGTTGGTTGTAGTGATTTAACTAGGCCAAACCAGCCATTGGATGTGTCCAAATCAAAATGTATGCAATCACATCTTAGCAAAGAAAGGCAGCTAGGGCAGAAGAAACAATACAATAGATCCATACAAACATCCTGGTATAATAAATACCCTTGGATTACTGTCTGCACCGGTCGGTATAAAATATACTGTAGGATCTGTTGCTTAGCAAAGCAACACGGACTATTGTCAACTTCAGTGCTTAAAAATTCATCATTTATCGGTGATGGATTTGGTAATTGGAACAAAGCCCTTGAAAGATTTCACATGCATGAAAATAGTGATATGCATCGTGAAGCAGTAGAGCGGCTTCAGTTGAGGGAGTCTAGTATCCACATTGGCTGTATACTAGACACCAGAGCTGCTCCTGAGCAAGAATTTCACAGGAGCATGCTTCTAAAGTTGTTACGGGCAATCAAATTTTTAGGAAAACAGGGTTTGGCTATTAGGGGTCACAATGAAAATGCAGAGGCTTTTCAAGGTAATCTGTACCAACTTCTCCTGTTACAAGCAGAAGATTGCCCAGGCATGAACGAATGGCTGAGACAACGTGAGTACATTTCACCAACAATTGTAGATGAGCTAATAAAATCAATGGGGAAAAGCATTCTCAGAGACATCATAAGTGAAGTCAGTAGTGCCCCATGGTATGCTATAATTGCTGACGAAGCCACTGATGTTTCAGGTACTGAGCAAGTATCTGTATCAGTTCGTTGGGTTAATAATTGCTATGAAGTTCATGAAGACCTCTTGGGCTTGAAAGAACTCCCTAATACTAAAGCCGTGACCATCCACCATGAAATCAAAGATGTGCTGATGAGATGTTCGTTGTCTATTTCTCAGTGTAGAGGGCAGGCTTACGATGGAGCTAGCAACATGAGCGGCATAAGGAATGGGGCCCAGGCACTATTCAAACAAGAAGAACCTAAAGCTCTTTATGTTCATTGCTTAGCACACAGTTTAAATCTATGTGTACAAGATGTTTCTAAAAAGTGCAAGCTTCTCCGAAACACCCTGGATTTTATTTATAACTTGGTCCAGCTTATAAAATTTTCTCCTAAAAGGCTAAACCTTTTTGAAACTTTAAAAAGCGATGTGACAGTGAACACAGGTGAAACACTGCCTTCATTGAGGACTCTCTGTCCAACTCGATGGACTGTGAGACATGGGGCTATAGCGAGTGTTTTAAAGAATTACAAAGTATTGTTAACTGCTCTTGATACCATACAGGAAGGGCATGATGAATATGCTGCAAAGGCAAGCGGGCTGTTAAATCGGATGGAGCAGTTTGATACTTTTTTTGGCTTAAAACTGGCTCACCAGATATTTGCTCCAGCTGAGCAGTGCTCCACCAATATTCAAGCAGTTAACATTACTGTTCAAGAAGCAATGAAGGCTGCCAATGTGCTTATTTCTCATCTTCGTTCAATACGAAATGAAAGCACATTTAATTGTTTTTATGAACGTGTCATCCATGAGTCACAGTCTCTGACTGCAGAACCCAAGTTGCCTAGAATCCACAAATTGCCTAGAAGGCTGGACCATGGGTCTTCTGCACCTCATCAACACTCGTGTACAAGAGACATGTATCGACAAACTTACTATGAGGCCATTGATACAGTATCAGAAGAAGTTAAAAGGCGATTTGATCAATCAGATATCCAATTGATCCGAGATATAGAGACCCTGTTGCTAACATGTGCTAATGGTACTGGTACAGACTCGTTGTCTCAGGCTTTAGTTAGGTTTCTTGAAGGAGATGTAGATGTCGAGCATTTGAAAGTTCAGTTGCGCATGCTGCCTGATGCGATAAAAACTGCACTCAATGGTACCATCAAAAGAGTCACCAATGTTAGAACTATAGCAGATGCCATGATGCAATCAGAAATTTATCAAAATATGCTCTGTGAAGTTAATAAAGTTCTTTTGCTATATTTCACATTTCCTGTGACTACTTCCACTGCTGAAAGATCATTTTCAAGTCTCCGTAGAATTAAAACTTACTTGCGGAATACGATTAGTGCCTGTAAATTGAACAACCTGTTGCTTATGCATGTTCACCAGCATAGAACTGATAAATTAGATTTAGTTTCAATTGCGAGGGAATTTATATCTGTCAACTCCAGAAGAATGAACTATTTTGGCAAAACAATGTAACAAACTATTTTGGTAAAACAATGTAACACTCTATTCATAATATGTAGCTACTTAGTTTTATTGTGTGTATTAACTTTCCTTTACAGCATGCATTCTCAATGCTCATGTACATAATGCCATTATACCAGTAGCTATACTACATATATATATCAAGTCAGTATTAATTCCATTGATTTTATGTTGTAACATGTTCAGTTTAATCTAATTACATGAATTTTATGCAGTATTTTTGCTATAATGTCGTCAGCGTCTGGGGGGCTGCGCCCCCCAGACCCCCTGCGGGTGAGTCGCCTCCAGCCTCAGCACCCTTGCCCTCAAAATCTTCCTACGCCCCTGAATTATAGCCGAAAGACTAGTTATCGGCTACAAGAAACAGCAGGCTCGTTTTGTTTGTCACAAAAGTTACATAGTACAGTGTTTGAAAGTGATTTAGAGGATATACCTAGGCACTTTAGGCGTTCCGTTCCGGAGAATAATGCCACGGAATATGCCATTCCGTTCCGTGCCGTTCCGTGGAATAATGTAAACCGTATATGTACGTGTTGAGCTGAATCCTTAAAAACATTTAATAACTCAAGAATTCAGTGTTGGGAGTAACGCGTTACATAAGTAACGCGTTACGAAATATTATTACTTTTGTGGTAACTAAGTAATATAACGAAATACGCTATAAAAACAGGTAATATAACTCAAGTTACTTTACTTACAAATGTAACGCGTTACCTAAGTTAGGGTCCGCAATCCGAAAAATCAACTTTTACAAATCGATCCCCCTACCATTGTGGGATGTTCATTGTGGTATCCCATTGCTAGATCCACCATGAAACCGGAGGCACGATTGTTGTCTTCACAGAAATATCGATTTTAGTATTTCGTGAGATGCAAAAATTGTTTTTAAAATTTCGTGCTCCACACAAAGAACGGGATAGAACTTGCTGCTTAGCTAGATATTATCTAGAGTTAATGTAGTTAAAAAGTATGTACAGTAATAAGCAAATGATTCACTGAGTTCCCAGCACAGGGTTGCTTTCTCTCAAAAAGCAGAAACCGAAACACAAATTTTCGAATTCAAACTGTCCTACCAGCCAAGCCAAGGAAAGCCAACTCTTCCTCATAGTGATGTGATAAGGTTGGATGCATAGTCTGTCTATGCTGTTAGTCTGGAAAGGATCTGAGACTTCTCACCATCTGGGTGAAGAACGTCAAAATTTTCGTGCGTCATTTCAAGGGATTCTCTCAATGGTACCAAAGCGCTTTCCAGTACTTCTGATGCCACACTGGTCACTTAATTTTGTTTAGAATGATGATAAATGATGGATCAAAACGTTTAGTAGTAGTAGTAGTTGGTGTTTCTGTGATTTCATATGATGCAGTATACCAGCAGCTCACCAGGAGCTCCACACAGCTCGAATCAAAAATGAAAAATTTTGTACTTTTTTCGGTTTGTTTTTGGATGTTTTGCAGCATAATAGTGATGTAGGGTGATCTAGTAAAGATTTGAAGCTGCTGTGGAGCGTGAGAGGTGAAGTCAAATTTGGACGATTTTGCTGCCTCCCTTGATGCATAGCTTAGAACGAGGCGTGGAAGCCGTGGATGAAATAATAATTGACAACCGCTGCTACCAAACGTTCAGGGACATCTTTTGCCATAGTTTTAGTTTATAATTGATGATTGTTGTGGTTGCAGGAGCGCTGGAAATGGCTAGAAAGCGTGACACAATCCTTTAATGCTGCAGAAAATTTTGACACTCGTCACCCAGATGGTGAGAAGTCTCAGATCTTTTCCAAACTAACAGCATAGACAGACTATGCACCCAACCGTATCGAAACACTATGAGGAAGAGTTGGCTTCTCTTGCCCTGGGTGGTAGGGTAGTTTGAATTCGAAACTTTGTATCTCTTTGTCTGTTTTTTTCAAAGAAAGCAACCCTGTGCCGGGCACCCAGCAAATCATTTACTTATTTCTGTGCGTAGTTTTCAACTACAACAACTCTGGATACGATTTGGCTAAGTAGCAAGTTTCATCCGGTCCTTTGTGTGGAGCACGAAATTTTAAAAATAAAGTTTGCATCTTGCGAGATACTGAAAACAATATTTCTGTGAAGACAACAATCGTGCCTAAGGTTTCATGGTGGATCAAGCAATGGGATACTACAATGAACATCCCACAATGGTAGGGGGATTGATTTGTAGAAGTTGATTTTTTGGATTGCGGACCCTACCTAAGTAATATAGTTACTGTAACGAATCTAATATTACGTAATATTATTACTACAAGTAACGAAGTTACTAATCTCGTTAGTAATCCACTGAGTAACGCCTAGCCACAACGAAGTAATGAAGACTACTGAATGAGGCTTATTCACCAGCTTCTTACTTATAATCAAGATTTGCACATTGTCCAACGACGCAATCGTGTCACGTGATAAAGGTGGTAGTTTCAAACGTGACAGCTTAAGGCTGTGGGCACAAAGTAATATAATATGTAATATTATTACAGTTACTTTATTTTATTGGTAATATGTAATTGTAACTAAATAGTTCAGCTGCAAGTAATATGTAATATGTAACTAGTTACCTTTAAAAAGTAACTTGCCCATCACTGCTCATGATCATAGATGCAATTACACACGATCTTGAAATTTGGCTCATTTGTAGTACTGCTTGACCCACTAAAAATATTTCAAAATCTTTTTGTTCAAATGTCTGACATAGTATTTATGGGCAACCAAAATTTTCACACCTATGGGAAGCCATATAAGTACACTGTCCATTACAGGTCTTTCCTAAACTTGTAATGGAGCCAAATCGTACATGTCTGTTGTTGACACCTTTGCTGTTACCATTAATCATCTGGTTGATTGAAATGTTAACTCCATTGAGAAAAGTCCACTTTTAATTTTTAGCTGTTTTTCAGGATTCAGCTCAACTTGTACATACTATAATTTGCATTACTCTTTCATCATTCAATCCATGTGCACCTACTAATCAGTATTAGTAGTATATTACAAAGCTGCTGCAATTTATAATGTTGTTGAATTATTGCAATTTATACACATTTCACAAAGCTTCCAAATGTAAGTATATACAGAAAGTTGGTTAGTTGTGTGATCAAAAACAATACAATGGAACTGAATACATGGCACTAGTAATAAAAATAATAACAGATGGCATAAAACTAAGCTACAAATGGTGGAAAAACCATGACTGTTTATGTGTTTGCATGTACAATGAGCACACCAAAGGAATGTCTGACACTAAAAAGATAGTCTATTGATTTCAGTTTCAATCAGTTCAGTGACAGCTGCACAACCTCTGGTTTCTTTAAGAGCTCTTAATAGTGTGGACCAAGTTCTAGGTCCTACACCATGATCAAGAGACAGCCAGTCTCTTAGTACTTCTTCACAGCACTCTTCTGGGTAGTTCCTGTATTTGACATCAATAGTCTTTATTACCCAGCTCTCAAACTCAAGGGAATCAGCAAATCTTCTCCAATCTGCAGCAATTTTTGGAACAACAATGTTGTTGAGTTCTTTCATTTTTGGTTCTGTTGTGAAACAATGAAACCAAGCTAACACAGAACCTTGTATTGTGCACTGGGGTAGCATGAGCTCAATCATTCAATAACACATTGTATATAAGTGTGGCTATAGAAACAGAGTAAAATATTATTTTGAAAAGGCTGTAAGCAGTTACTTTCTACGATGCCAAGTTTTACATACTTGACATTAATTTTAATGCAAAGTTCATGTAGACAGAAAGTATTGTGTGAATATCTTTTAATTGCTAATGGTGATGAATTCACAAATAACCCAACATTTTATAACATTAACACAACATCTACTGGTACTGGTATATATACAGATAGTACATTTACTTTGATCCATTATAACATGTGTGGTTTCATCCTTTACAGACTTTTCATTATTATCTGTAGAGAAGTATAATTAGAGTGTGCACTGCTTTTATTAATCATAACATTAACCTAGATTAGTATCGCTGAGGATTTTTGTTTTTGTGTGTTTCATAAACTGCTCATCTTGGGAAGCTGAAATGAGTGTAATATCATATAAGCGCAGATACTCTATGTACTTGCCATTACATTGCTGCATTATATGGTGATCTCTTTCACTTATTGGACTATCATGAGAACTTTCATCCAGAGAAACTGTCTTCTTGCACTGCACCTCATCATTCATTGTTGTTACTAGAGTGGTACATTAATATATACTCCATTGCTAGTATGCTAACACTTACTATAAACTTTCAGATCATGAGAAATTTGCTCTGTAATTGTTTTTAGTTGGTCAATCTCTCTTAAAGTGGTTATCAGTGTAGACCAGGTTTTTGGTCCCAGTGTTTCCTCACTCTTCAACCATTTTCTAAAAACCTCTCCACAACATCTTGTTGGATCACTTCTAAACCTCTCTTCCACATGATCAATTGTTGAGGTCTCCAACTCTAGAAACTCTGCAACAGTTCTCCAATCTGCTGCAACCTTTGGGATCACATGCTTGTGAAGTTGCTTCATTTTTGGCTCTATATATTACCAATAAGGTAGCTAATATTTAGGATAGCATCATACTTGCCTTGCTCTGTAATTTTGCTAGTAGTGTGAATGTTTGGAGACAAGTTGTAGGATGACAGGACAAACTGGTCTAAAAGAAGATGATACTGCAATGTTACATGTATAGAAATAAGCCATCAAACTTTCTTATAACTACAACGATACAAAATGAACTCGTACACTATAATTGCAATATTAATACAGGAAGGAACTGATCTACTCACACATACATGTATTTCCCAAATGTAGTAGTACATTCTATGATTCCATCATGTTGAACTATAATGTTCTTTATGATAACATAACAACATAGTGATGTTGTCTACTACAATTGGAAATACTTTTAAAGTCTGCTAATAAACACTCTTCTATAACTTATCCATTATCAGTTCTGTACATCACTACTAATAAGGTGTTAAAATGTAAAACTTTGCTGAATGTGATACACCACAACAAATTTAACATTTCCACTTGCATACAGTAAACTTGTTGGTTAAACTTTTCCTTGCAATTTGCTATAGCTTAAGTAACACAACATACATACGTATGGTGTCATATCTACAAGTAGGCAATAACTTGGCAGCAATTTCATTATCACCTTTTTGATTCTCCATCACGTCTGATGGTGGATGCATATCCTCTGTGCTGTGAATATGTGCATCAGCACTTAAAGTTTTGAGTTCATCTATGTAAAAGTACAGGTCAGCATGTATAATAAGCAGTAACAGAGTGAGGGCAAAGTGTTTTGCTAACCTGGATCAGTGTTGAAAGTATGATTACTGCTCACTTTGGAACACTGTGTGGCAGAGGGATGCCTGTCTGAACTTTCATCTTCCTTTGCATACTTCCCAGGAGTTGCTGTGCAGATATACATTATATATATATATAAACTTTGGATATGTTAAGTGTGTTGTGTATTAATGGAATGTTTGGTGGGATGCAGAGTTAATACAGGGAATTAAAATGTAATGTTAAAATAACAGTTGATTTTCAAACAAAACATTGCTTTTCACCAAAATATTTCATTACATAGTAGCCATGCATGGTATCATAAAAGTTTGCTACCTGTGTAGTGGTGGTCACTAGAAATCTCTCCTCCTTTAGAGTCCTTAGTGGAAGCTGAACATACATGTATTTCACCTATGATTGTATATATGTATAAACTCTTCATTTGAAAAGCTTATTCTTACCTTTCAACTCCTGTTCAATTTCTTTGCTGACTTTTGACAGTTGTTTAATCTCTTTCAAACTTGTGATCAGGGCAGACCAAGTCTTTGGTTGCAGTCCATGGTCACTCATTAGCCATTCCCTTAGCATCTCTTCACAGCATTTAGCTGAGTCATTTATACACTTCTCTTGGATGTTGTTTACTACTGAAAGCTCAAGTTCAAGGAAATCTGCTACTGTCTTCCATTCATTTGAAATCTTTGGAATTACCATTTTGTGTAGAATCTTCATTTTTGGCACTAAATGATATATCATGAAATATCAAGTCAATGTGATTTTAGTATAGCTACCTTGTTCAGTGATCCTAGGAGGGAGAGTAGTAACAGTAGTAGTTTGGACAAGCTGATCTACAAAAAAAAAATTATAAGAACCACACCAGGAAGATATTAATATTTAGGGCCGCCCACAGGGGGGGGCAACTGGGGCATTTTGCCCCGGGCCCCAGCCTGAAAGGGGCCCCAGGAGGCCCAATGAAGGGCCCCCTGAATACCTGTTTAAAAGATCGATATACTCTAATAGAGCAGTCAGATCTAAATACTCTAATAGAGCAGTCACAGTATTCTTCAGAGGAGCAGTGTAGCAAGCTTATAGATAAGGAGATATGGTTGGTGATGGGTAGTTATTGTCATTGCCAGTAGGTTGTGACCTTTTTTTTTTTTTTTTTTGGTCTTCACCTTACAACTTGGGTCAAGGGCCCCACTTTAACTCTTTGCCCTGGGCCCCTTAATTTCTCTGGGCGGCCCTGTTAATATTTGCACATGTCTTAACACATACGGTGGTATCATAACTTAATGCATGGTTACCTGATGAACATTGGAGATTGTCAACAGATTCTGTGAATACTTGCTGAGAAGCATTAGCATTCTTCAATACTTGTTCATTTGAAGCTGTATAAACAACATATTTGTACTCTGCAATTAATTATTACATTATACTATACTTACTTGACAACAAATTATGATCGTTTAAGCTCTTTAAAGGTTCTTGAAGATTGCTAAGTGCTAGGGGGGCTACAATAGTAGGATCTTGATCACTTTGTTTTACAGGTTTCTTCAGGTGAGCTTAAAAATCGAATACAACATTTAATGTATTGCTATAGGTATATGTCATACCTGTCAAGATTCTATGGTAATCAGTAATGTCAGCATGGACACGGTTCACTGGACAGTATATGGTGCTGCTCTCAGTTGCCTTGTCCACTTTCAAGTGCATCTTCATGCACTGTGAACATGGTATATAGCAAACCACTGGAGCCTTCATGAAGGTAGCAGTCATGTGTTGTCTCATTAGATCATCAATGAACTTCTGAACTAATCTGACAAGCTCATTGCTGTCAACAAAAGCTCTTTCTTTCTCTACTGGAAGAAGATATGGCTCAGGGATAATTTTCAGACTTATGACGTGATGGTCAAATTTGGGTTCTAGCTCATATATTTGACGCTTTCCCAGCTCCATGCACACCCACTGGTATGTCAACCTGTATACAGCAATACACACAACATGTGACCAAATTTGTGAAAATCATCAATGTTTGCACACACCACTGAAATTGAATTTTCACCATGAATGGATAGTCGCACCAATGCACTAAACAATTACACTGCAGCGTGCTAGTTTGTTCAAGGTGTGAATTTATGGAGATGTGTGTCAGCCACTGAGAATGCTCTGATGCCTTGCAACTGGACAGCTGGACCACTATGCTGTGGACATGGATACTCATGCATGGTCAGTTGCCCAGATGTTGTCTACAAGTATTTCTTTTACTCTGAGTGGGTCAGGAGGCCCTAAGCCCTATATTAAGACTGGAGACTAGCTGGCCATTTTCTGTTGGGTACATCAATCGCCCATTCACCATCCCCACCACCACTATGGTCACATTGTTTGTGTCATACAAAAAGGTTGTTCAAAATCATAGCTATTTCAGTAACTACGTAGCTTACTATGACTACAGTAAGTAAAAGCACTACAATGGGCTGCATTCATGGTAAAAATTTCAAACCAGTACTTTTGACCTTACAAAGTTACATTGAATTGAAATCTTTAAAATCATGTACATTCCAAACTACTACATGAGCAAACATTAATGGTTTTCAAAACTCATGTAATAATTATACAGTAAAATTAATGTTAATGCTACTATTATATTAATTATATATTGCTTACTTGAGCATGTCATACTGTTTGTTCCCATTCCATTCAGCACACTTCACAATCAGTTGATCAACCAAGTGTTCTGGAATAAATTTAGCTGGGAAATAGTAAAAAAAGTAATAACCAAAAACTGTGGAATAAACAAGATATTCTGCAGGCAACAGATGGGGCACCAAAAACAAATGCTTGCCCGGTCCTCTGGGTTTTCGGCCAACCAGTGAAGTATTGCTAACATCAACCATCAGCTTGAAGTTGATCAGTAGCTCTGCAACACTCAGGCCAGGTAAATCCAACATTTTATGCCCTCTAGCTATTTCATCTTTGGAAAACTGCTGCACACTCCATTCCAACAGCTCTTGTTCAAGTAATCCTGTTTTCTCAAGCTTTTCCACGAAGAGTGCAAGTGGTGGACCAACAAGTTGACACTTCAGAGTGGTCAAAACATATGTTAGGAGCTTGGCCAACCATTGTGGGGAGAGTATTATCATGCTGGACAGAGCAGGAACACTGTGGAAGTGAAGAAGGATACCTTTCTGATGAAAATGATGCAGCATGTGAACAAGCTTCTTATCAGTGCAGGTAATGCCACAACTCTCAGCAACCTCCCTTGCCAGTGATTTGTCAATGACATACATTTTATCCTGGAAAGCCAGAAGCATCAATTTCCTTTCCATTTTGACATATCGAATGGGACGGACTTTCCTGGTGATGGAGGCTGCTCTCATTACTGCTCTTTTAAGCTTATAGATAACTGCTGAGTTTCGCTTTTCATCCTTGCTGCTTAAAAAGAATATCGAAGAAGAATCCTTTGCAAATAGGTTGTTGTGTTTAGACCCTGCAATGTGCCTAGCAAATGGCTTAGATGCTAACTCCTTGATTAGAACTGGTACAATAATTTGAAAAGCCAATTCTGCAGCCTTTTCAATGTCAGGATCTAGCTCATCAATGTGAGTACCAACTAAAATGAATGTTGGTAACAATATTGACAAGTCATCTCCATCAGTGCTTCTCCTGCTAATGCGAGAACTGATCAATTCCATCCAGTAGCATATAACCTTGATTGCTGATTTGGCTGGAGTGACATCATTGGGGTAACGTCGTCCTGGTACCTCATACAGTGACCTGCCTGCATTGAATACTATCAAACACACCACTTCCTCTGAAACAAACAAGCCATGGGTATGTTGAAAGATCTGTTGACCAGCAAAGTCCCACAAATGAATGTACTTCTTTTTTGGGTCATACTTCTCTGTCATAGCTCTCAATTCTTGAAACTCCTTCCAGGAGATAAAGGCAAGTTTCTTCTTTGTACTGCTGAAAACATGGTGCTGACCAGCATGAGCGTGTAATAATTTAGGGGACTCTGCCATTGCTCCTTTTTTGGTTGAAGATGCTGATAATTCTGAAGACATACTGGGTGTTGGAGTGGCCACAGTAGCAGTAGAAGGAGAGACTGGACACTGTGGCTGAATACAGGCAGGCTGAGTAGAAGAAACTGACTGAGGAATATCAAGAGAACGACAACATTCCCTAATTGATAAAAAGAACTCTGATTCTAACAGCATTTGCTTTTTGAGGTCATAAATTTTTTGTTTTTCATCCATGAGCTCCCAGTTGGCAGCTGTTGTAACGCTGATCTCCATCTGATCTGCACCCTCAGTTGCAGGAGTGTCTTGAAAACTTTTCCCTACAAAAGTGTCAATCAGAGATGTTTTCCCAGATCCTTCACAACCAAGAAGCACCACACGTGGATCTACAATTGGTAATGAGCCATCTATGTATCCTTTATTAACTTCTTCTAATGTCATGTTTTCAGTGTAAGAGCTAAGATGCTGGTGAAATATGGACTTTGGTATGGCAACTGATGTATGTGTAGCAGATCTACTGTGCATCTGTGGTGATTCTTTATGTACCTCGGTCTTGCTTTTTTCAAGAACTGCTTGGAACTGTAGGAGATCAGCAACTTGTTCTTGAAAATTCTGAGAAATAGGCATGAAGAAAAGAAGACTGTCTACTTAAATGCATACAGAAGCAAATAAAACAGACACACAGAAAGTCACACACAGATATAAATGAAAAGGTACAACAATTCTTTATGCAAGTGCTTCAGTATCCTGAACCTTAATATTTTTTTTTATTCCACAATCCCATCCTCGCCACATATTTTCTAGAAGAAAAAGATTGATATGGTTATACGTACCTTAACAATCACCACCACAGTGGGATGGGAGCCCTACATTCTGGATCACTACAACACCACACCCTGACTAAAGACTAGCTTAACAGATGAGATGAGCACACACACACATAACAAGCCATCTTTGGGTAGCTCTGACTTCTCACATGTTTGCTAGGAATGATGATGAAAATGCTGGGTCTCATAATGCAGCAGTCCATCAATAGACAAAACCAAAGGTGTATCTTCTACCGCCCTATACTTTGCCCTCTATGACTGCACTCACTAGGACTGCCTCAGGTGTTCATCTCACATAGGAGGAGACATCAGTGTCAATGACAACTGCAATGACTCAACCTGAGGTTTTCATATGCAACATTACATCTCAAACCAGAATCCACAGTGACCACATTGGCTTCTGTACAGGTTTCTCCACTACTGAAGACCTCACAAGATTACACAGACAGTCCCAAATCTCATTGTCATATGTCCCCTTTCTAAAGGTGCCCCGCAACTGTAATTAAAACAGAGAAACCAACAAGGTTAAGATAATGCACAGACCATCTCTATAATCTCCACCTGGACTAACTCAAAAATGTTACTGGATTTGCAAGAATCCCACATAATATTATTTGTACAAGCCTAATATTACTGCAAACACAATGGGTGGGATAATAACAATTTTCTACAAATTTTTGAGCACCAGATTTGTGATGAAGGATGGCAAAAAATGTTGTATCCCCCAAAGCAATAGGAGTTTTAAAATCTTTGTTTCATGTTAGCACTCCCAAGGAGATGCAAGATATGAACATTAGTTCATGTAGCTCACATCGGATGTGCAGTTCACTACTTCTTTTCCCAACACTTTTCACCTTCTCGCTCATTGTAGGAAGAATCTGTGAAAAATAACTTTCTCAGCAAGAGATTTACCTGCTTATGGGAACGAAATGGATATCTCCATATAACACTGCCTGCATCTGTAGGTGAATTAAGCACCTATAGCCTATTTTGTAAAGTAGGGAAACAAGGGTCTACACCTGCAGATATACTAGTGAACATTTAATCCCTACTTCAATCTAGCTCTGAATTAGGGATTAAATGTTCACTACAGGTGTAGGTGAGCTCCCTTGTTTCCCTACTTTTTTCTATGATCCCTAATCAAACTTAAAAATTCCTATACTTGTTTGGTTACATTTTTGTAACATTATTATGACCGGTGAACTCACACATACCACATCAAAGAAAAGGATAGTGCATTTATATCTGAACACAAGCCACAATTATCAATTACTGGCTCAAAAGCAAAGAGTCATCATGCTTCGCTTTCAGCTATGTTCAGCCTGCTACACAGTGCTACAAATGAAGACAGTATCAGAAACACCTCTGCAGTCACCACGGAAGATACAGACGATTCCCATTTATAAATGGGAATCCATGCACCATGCTACCACGAATCAACACCTTGGGTAGTGAGCAGAAAGAAATGGGACACAAAGGATGACAAAGGTAAGTCCATAATGTGTACATTGTACATACTGCAGTATGCCCAAAGGCACGTCTCAATGAAACAATGTCGAACAGTGAAAATATCAAACCCAAATGTAAGCCATCGAGTTATGCTTGCCGGAAGGCATCAGGCAGGCAGGCAGGTACAAGATTTAGATACCTGTAAGTAGCCAATAAAATTCAAGTATTTCAACTTGTTGTGGTCTAAAATATATATATTATATATATATAATACATATAACACATTGAAGCTATAGTGTAACCAAGATTTTTGTTGCACATTCATTGCAATGCATAGTGGTAGAGCACATAACTTACAAGCAGGAAGTCACTTCCAGCTGTTGGCATAGTTTGTTTTAGCTTACCTTTTGTGCACACTTTTAATGTTGTTTGTTCATTGTTAGTAACATTCCAGAATACATTTTTTAAATATAGGAAAGCATACAATGCATTGATAGGTTGGACATGCAGGAATGGGCAGGTCAATCAAATACACATCCATATGTATGTGCTTTCCCTGTGTGCTCTACTGAACTCATTCAAACTTCACATACAAATTAAAGCACTCCTGCAAGCACAATAATTATGTATATATATATATATATATGCTAGTGTTGTGAGCTGGTATCAAACCGGTTTTGTCTATGTCAAGTCAATCATTGGCTCAAAAGCCTTTAAGCCACTGTTGCCCACCCACCTGGTAAACCATAAATTACTCTTGCTGACATCACAACATAACCTCAAAGCATGTATGATTGTAAATAACTGTTATCGTAAGGCAGGATGTGGATGATCACTTTGGTACCACCCTAAGGCTTCCAACTGGCTTGTTAAGTACCATTATGTCTGCTAATTTACAATGGGACAATCACTGGTCAATATCCAATTATTCACCTTCCAATACCAAACATGCAGAAATTTTCATGGTACATAATTTTCACAGATTTCAAAGTTAACATAGCAACTATAAAATTTCATAACGTGTAATGACTGACAATGACTACTTCTACTGACCATAAGTAGTTGCATCCATGGGCTACTATATATATATATATATCCACCAGCCCAGTTGGAGAGACAATGTAGTGTGAAAGGGAACATAGTGGGAAAAGGGGTTTGTGATAAAGCTTCAAAATGGGATTGCGTAGCTGGTGCCTGCAGGCAATTTCTTTCATTAACACATTTGACTGCAACACAATTCTTAACAAAGAGCTGGCTTAAAGTTATGAGTTATATCCATCTCATAGTCAGTGTAGCATGAGCTCGAATATGAGACAACTCTGCAACCACAAAAACAAGAATAAACTTTAGCTACAATTGGCATGGAACAGTGCAGTGTTTATTCTAGGATTTCCACTTTGGGGGGAATCGGGAATTTGGGAGCTGACTAGGTGAAAGTCTATATAGATAGTTTTCCGAGTTCACAACACTGTGTCATGAGTGTTGAATTAAATTTTATGATCATATGTGACTGGATTTTGGAAAAACAATCCAAATCGCACATTAGAAGTTTCAAGATAAACGGTTTTAAAGAATTCAAGCATAACTCTCCAAGGATAGCAAGCACGCATATGAAATTTACACAAAAGATGCATCAATCTATTACCTTTCAGGCCATTTCTAGTACTTGTAGCTGCTTGTAGAATTTCCCACCAAATAAGAGAAAACCTGAGCAGTTGGACGAGCGAAGTAGTATCACAAGTGCTCACAAAGATTACAGGGCTGTGCTGGTTCCTTAGTGGCTGATATGTAGCAAAATCCACGTAAAAACACGTCTGGCCAACATTATCAGGCTGTCCACCAGTAAACCACTGGTTCTTGCCAAGCCAGGTCTTTCACAAGGCCTAAAACCGCCACTTGAGCTCTACACACCATCCAGAAAAGACGTCTGTTGAAACTATCCTCGAGTAGTTTGAGTGGTACTGAGTGTCAAAACTATTAGTACAATAGTGTAGTTATCCACTGGAGGTGTTAGTTTGATTTTGCCTGATGTGCAATTTGAATGGTTTTGTAAAATTTGGTCACATACATAGGTGCAGCCGGATTCTGTAGAACTTGACTGATACATAAGTGTAGTAGTGATAGCATAATAATGTAATATCTAGAACAACCATGTGCACTTCATGTGCACTTCATGTGCACTTCATGTGCACTTCATGTGCACAATAAATATTATCTATTTTATTATAGCACACTATACATGAATATGATGAATCTGTTGAATAAACGAGATAACTGAGTATTGATATACCACAAAGCGCTAGCAAATTAAAAGATCTGCATCGGTGGATGTCTTTCAAGAAACTCAGGCTATTTGAAATTGAATGTTACTCAGAATATTAGGGTATTTCCATGATTATGGAAATTTTTAATATCACGCTTTTTGAAATTAAATCTGGGGGTATTTTTGCTGGGTGTATGCCATTTTGAAAGTAAACTGACTTGGAAAGTTAGACTTTCTGAGATTGAGAATTTAAGGACATTTTTGAGAGTTAAGCATATAGAAAAAACTAAGAAGCTGAATAATCACACATATTGAATAGCCATCACTATATAATTTTTTGTTAGTTGTATACCCTTTATAGGAGATTTTTAAAAATTAAATTGAATCTGATAGTATTTTAAGGTTGCATTTGTAATTTTTGGAAACAGACAGCAGACAGCACAACAGATGATATGACATAGAAACACATTATAGTAATCTGTAAGTGGTAGTTATCTCACTGGAGCCATAAATCCATTGATTGAAATACAATCAAAACATTGTAACTATACAAAAATAATATGCATAGCATGAATTTATTTTGCATAACTCAAGTGATAAATTACTGGATTTCTATATCTTTAAACACTGCACACCAAAGCTACTGTAACAGCGGCATAAGGTCATGCTCAGTTTTGCATTTAATGTTAAAATGTCTGAAAAACTCATATGGATATGGATATTTACATGCATAGAGTATACCTGACTGCTCTATTAGAGCATATTGAATTTTTAAACAATTTTTGAAGAGGGCTCATGTTACCTCTATAAATCCTTCTCTGAGAGATAAATGCAAACTTTATTAATTGTTGTGCTGTGCCATTATTATATTACTCACTCATTAGTTCTGCCACACTAAATGGTGTGTTAGGCTCCTGCTTGCAGAAGTCTAAATTTTACAGGAGCCTCCCCCCTCCCCCCTCCTCCCTATGCCTCTGGTAACTGGTTTTAGTAAACTCAGTAGGTTCACAACACTAGTACATGTTAAGGAATTGCCACAAGTACTAAACTGAAAAATAAAACATGAGGCATGTGGCTGACATGCTAATAAAGCATGAGATGAAGGCTGTGTTTTATTTGTATTGAAACTAAGTTCCAAGTGTTTTATTGTTTGTATAGCATGAGCAACATGATGCTTTAAATTATAGGTATGGAACTTTCCAGTAGATTGAGGCACAATACATATAACGCACCAACATGGTAGCGTACATATTCTGGTTGTTCACCTACACATGTTAATAGTACTAGTTCAGGTGAACACAAATAGTGCATGTTATGACTAGTGTTCCACCTTCCTGCGGAGTACAACGAAACTGTTAATTATTGTAGCAATTGTAAACCTCCTGTGAACTAAGCTGCTGACTACTGGCTGAGTTCTGGTATAATGTTGGCCACGCCCAGCTGTTCTGAGGAGTGTTGGCAAGGTGGCTGCATTTTAATTACTGTCATTACTGTACTTATTATTACAAGTAGCTACACGAAAAAAATTGGAATTTTCAACTAGAGTAGGGACCATAGCACATCGATAAAAAGTACTAAACAAGTTGGAGTAGTCCATGATGTTAAAACACCGTAAAACAATAAGAAGTGTTATATCCCGACTGTACTCAAGATACCATAATGGAAATGCATAGTAGGGATATAACACTTCTTATTGTTTTACGGTGATTTAATATCATGGACTACTCCAACTTGTTTCAGTACTTTATATCGATGTGCTATGGTTCCTACCTATATACTCTAGTTGAAAATTCCAAATTTTTTCATGTACTTGTTTGTTAACTTTTTTTGTAAATAATTTTATTGTGAACCTATGCATATCATATCTGAAATGGCACTGTGTGCCCCAGCTATATCAATTATCGTCTGAAAAGTGAAGTATGCATTACGCTTCGTTGTCAGCTATGTTCAACCTGTTACACAGCATTTCGAATCAAGAACTGTTCGTAAAGCACCTCTACAATCCACGCATCCACGCAAACAAAAAGAAAGAATAGTGCTATGTGCCCCAATTATGTTAATCATCATCTGAAAAGTGAAGTATCCATTAATGCTTTGTTGTTGGCTATGTTCAACCCGTTACACGGCAGTACAAATCAAGAGCTGTTTGAAAAGCACCTCTGCAATCAAAATAGCCACTATGAAAAATACAGACGATTTCCGTTATGAAGGGAAGCCATCACGTGCTACCGCCAAATTGAAACCTTTCACTGTCAGCAAAGATAAATGGGACACAAAGGAGGACACTGGTAAGTCCATGAAGAATACATTGTACGTACTACGGTATGCCAAAAGGCACCTGTTGGGCCAAAGCGACATCAAACAGTAAAAAAATCAAGCCTGTAGCCTTAGTTGTTATCGAGTTACGCTTGTCTGAAGGCATCAGTCTATCAGTTACTCAGTCAGTAGAAGATTCTGTCGAATTTTTTTTTAAATTCCGTAGCAACGTGTTGAAAGCGTTTCGAATCAATCTGAAAGCTTGTTTGGGCTTAGTTTTACCTAACCAATACTGTCTCATCATCGTTAGGGAAAATTGAGGCTGGTTTTTGGGTGATATTATTTCATGGGCCACTCCTACTCCTTTGTGGTCCCTACTATACAGTTACTATCGTACTGTATGATTAAGCTTTGAAGTTTCATAAGTACAGTTAGTGGGTACAGTGCACACCTAAACTGTGCTTTCCGAAAAAAAAGGTACACTTCTTTGTTTGATGTTACCCACACAAAGTTGTTTAAAGAAATAAATAATCTGTGAGCTTGTGAAAGAGACTAACATAAGTTAGTGCTACACTTTTTAGGCTTGAGACTATGCCCAAAATATCTTTTCCATATTAATGGTGCTTTAACTGGTTTATTGTACTAAATTATCACAGGGTGATGCCATGCAAGTAGCAGGTGTGTGTCTATCTGCTCTCAGTAAGCTCGAAAATATTCTGAAGTTCTACACTCATACTTCAAGAATGCAATTATGCAGCAGCTTGCTGACTGCTTGTTGTGTGCTGTATTTAAAATAAAGAGCGCTGTTAAGCAAATGTACGTAGCGTAGTTGAACTCTGCTATTCAACACAGCTGCACTTTGAAGCATGCAGTCAAAGGAGAAATAAAAGCACAATTTTTATTTTGACATCACTCCATGCAAAGTACAACAATTTTAATTAATGTTTACATAACTTCTTTGCTGCTATAAAATTAATAAAGCTCGACACCACAAAGTGTTGCACACTAAGCTAAATTACTGGTTAGTTCTAGCATGTAGTAACAGATAATATGCAACATGCATTATATGGTAGACACTGATTTCAATAAGACTGCACATGTGTGCTGACTTTTATTTCTGATAAGACATGGCCAATTCTCAGCATGTGTAAATTGATGGCATGTACAGTGTTCTGATAGGAAGGGCAGACATGTGCCCACAAAGTGTTCACCTGTGTGCTAAGCTAATTAAAGTTTAACTATGTTACTAAATCACTTAGTCACCTGACATGTTCATTTAGTCACCTGACATGTTTATTTAGTCACCTGACATGTTCATTTAGTCACCTACATGTTCACATAGTCACCTGCCCTCAAGCAATCTTGCACAAAAGGCACACTGCAGTACTTGATAATAGTGTAATACTCTTCTTCTCTGTGTTCTGCAAACAATTCTGGACAAATAGAAGACTAAGCAGCATATCTACTGTAGATCTAGCTGTAACTCTGGTTACTGGTTGAATAACCATTTAGTGTACGCTGTAAGGACTTCAGGAAGAAACTGTTCCACTGTTCTGCATTGCTTTTTCACCCCATACTCATGCTCTGGTTATAAAGGTACGTACTTTAAACCATAGCCTAGACACTGTGACCAACAGGAATTAAGCAATTTAGTAACCCCTCAGGCCATTAGTAGCACCCTCGCTGTGCACGGGACACTACAGCCTCAAGCCATCGGGGTTACTACATTGCTTAGTTCCCTTGGTCTTGGTGTCTAACTATTAGTTAAAACTTGGCCTATTCTTAGCATGCATATACGTATAGTAGCTTATTTGTTATATCTGCAAGAATCCCAAATGCTCATGCAAGCCTACCTTTACAGCAGAATGCATTAAACACAATGGATGAAATACTTACAAATTATTTTTAATGTTTCATAAATTTTTAAGCACACGTTTCAGAATGAAGGAAGGTGTTAAGGGCAAAAACCCTGATATCATAAAGCAAAAGAGCTTTAAATATCTTTGTTATCAGGGCAGTACTCACAAGATATGAGCATCTGTGATGTCCTTGTCTTCTCTCCCAGTGTTCACCTTTGCGCTGGTTGTAGGATGGACCATTAAGACATAAGTACCCAGCAATGGACTTGTCTGTTTATGGGGAACATGATTGCATAAATTACATCTCCAAACACAATACTGCATTTGTACATAAGTCATGCTTAATTAAGCACCCGCAGTGTATTTCCCAAATCCATCTCTGTTGTTACCACTTGGTAGTGCTATACCTTCTTTTGACTTTTATGACTGATTGAACATTCCTAGGCTGTCTAGATAAAGGGAATATACTAAGTGGAATTGGAAAGTGCACAAACATGCAGTTTATAGATCTGGTCACTGGTCACATACATAGGATACGCCAGGCCATTTCTTAGTACACACAAACTGATGGTGTGCATGTAACCTGCATAATAAAGCAGGTACCAGTGCTAGTTTATTACAACCAAGTACTATCATAAAGAAGAATAAGTGTGGTTAGGATTAATGATAATGAATTAATGAAGTGCAATATCATACTGAATCAAACCAGATATGGTTCATCAAAGCTTTCTCTGGCTTTGTCAGGGATTTTGCTCAATGTATATCTTACCAATACTAGCTCTTTCTATTGATTGATGTGCAAACATTCAAGCCATACTGGATGCATTAATAGAGCAGGCAATTATAGCTGAAAAATGTGGCCCACATTTAAACTCTTCTTGTCTTATACCACTCAGAAATTGTCTGCCATAAACCAGGATTAAAAATTGAATAAGGTTTTGTCTAAATTCTCTTGTGCATTGGATCATGCATGTTCATCATGGCATCTTACTAGATAGTAACGATGGAAACATAAACAGATCATTGCTGCATGGTTGGTATATTCTGAAGAGAAGAAAAAGAAAGGAAGTACAATATGGGAGCAGCTTTGAAGAATTCTGTTCTATTAGAGCATTGACTTTTAAATTAGAGTATTTCAGTCATTCAGTGCATGAGAATTACACACCTCAAAAGTAATTTTTATATCATCTATATATATATATATACAAATTATAGAATAGTACTTTCAACAATCATTTAAAGGGTGAACATAACAAATGCTACAAGTTATTCAGTTGGAACCGTGCTTGGTTTTTGCATACAAGGCTATACTTGTGAATAAAACTTGCTTGTGTTACTGTTTGGTTAATATACATCAGCACATTTAGCTTTCACTTTTGCAAAAGTTCTTTGTTAAAACAATAGCCTACATGTGTTACAGATCTGGGTCGATGGATCATCTGAGTCAGTGATGCTGACCTTGCATAAAACTAAAGTATGTCCATAATTCACTCCTTTCCTTAAAATTGGGAATGGTTACCATCCACCTAGCCTAACTCCACTGATTAAACATACTTGAAATGCTCATGTGTATTGTAATACATTTAATACATTGTAATACATTGTAATATGTGACCATTTACGTTGGGACATATGCTGTATGTCATGATCATCATAGTATCTCTAGTATACGTACATGTCTGATATGACTTCCTCGGTATCAATGTAATCATTTTACTGGTATTAAGACATTCTCTCCTTATACGAAGAACTCTTGTCATATTTCATTCTTTGGAACACACAGTGTTTGCCATACACAGAATACATATGCTCGCCACCCCATAATAATTTTGGAAATACATCATATAGTTTGTTTATATTTTTGCTACAGCACAGGCATAATATATATGTGTGACTGTTCTATTAGATTATCATACATGGCTGTTGAAAGTTGTAATACATAGAGACTCTTGATCCCACCGCTGATCTTGAGTCAGCATCCAGTAGAGGCACTCGATGTGATAGATTGCTTAAGGGACAACTGATTGTTATAAGTACAATTGTCTGCTCCCTGACACAGGTAGCATAAGCACTTAATCATTTTGTATGCACATGCCTGTAAAGGAAGGTGTCAATATGACAAATTTATACCCAAGTAAGGTTTGTGCCTTAACAAGACAACGAAGGGCAAAGGCACAGTGCAGAAAGCAGAAACTCAAAAGACACACGCCTCACATGATGTCTGCTCATTGTTGAGTAATATCAATGCTGTGCAATACATTGTTTGGTCCCTAGAAGACATTCAGGCAGGCAGACAGGATGGAAAGCAGGTAGACCTGACATTAGATACACTAGACTCACCTGTGAAGGCATCATTCATCAAGTAAAAATGCAAAAACTTTTAATCTTGAGAATGCCATTACTACACATTGTTATGGTAGTGCTCTGCAATATACCTACAATTAGTCATACCAAGGTATTATCAAAGCCACAACACTACTATATATTGAGGCCCAAATCCAAACCCGTGACACTGAAATATATATATGTAGTTGCGGTAAATTAATAGTAAATTAGAATGGTTTTGCATCAAAAATAAACTTTGTGTTTACAAAAGGGCAATTTTTTTGACTAAAATATAACACCTTTAGGATGATATTTTTGTCCACTTAAAGGCAATACATATACCAAGGTATTATGTTTAAAATATACTGAATAAAGGTTTTTGACAATATTGCAGAGCTTTATACTATGCTACTTTGTGATACATTAAAATTACATCAATCACCTGATCAAATTTAGTTAAATCAACATTACCATCTTCTACAAGGCATTTCACAATATCACTCTGCTCATTTTCAACAGCAATTTGCAAGGGAGTAATGTTGTTCTAAAAAACAGCAATTCAAAGGTGAAATATGTGATATATATAGTGTACAAGAAGAAAAAGTTAAATAACATGAGTCCATAGCCATCAGGCTGGTGCACATACATCAGGTAATGCACAAGTGGCTATAGTGCCATGTGATGTGACTAATTACTACAAAGTCAAACCCCAGTGCAAACAGCTGGTGGTGGATCAGTATTAGTATGTTAATCAGTGGCGGATCCAGGGGGAGTCACATGGGGCATGTGCCCCCTCCCTTGCTTCAAAAAATTGCATACAAGATTGAGATATTCTAATAGAGCACTCAATCACTCTAATAAAGTGTCACAGTGTTCATGAGGCAGTGTAGCTTACCTATGAAGCTATAAATAAGGATTTTGTTTTACATATGTGATATATTTGGTAAAGGATAGCCATTATTGTTGTGACCTTTTTTGCTCTTCAACTTTTCAGCAATGTGCACCCCCTCTTTCCACTCTGGATCCATCCCTGTTAATGGTAAGCAAACTACATTAAATAAAATTTGCATCCCTTGAGAATAATTACAATAGTACCATGCAGTCATGTGAATGTCAGTGCAACAAGTGATTACTCTTCTTTTCCATCCCTCCTTGTTTGTACACAATATACTCTGTCTGCCTCTATGGAGGCTTTTTAAGATTTAATGGCTATTGGAGATGCCAATTTACTTCAATTCTAGCTGTGCTTTGTCCATTATACAACTTTACATGCAAGGTTAAAAATCCAGACCCAAAATGGCCTGAATGGTCAAAGAGTTAACAACTACCATTGTTTGTGCAAAAAACCTTAGTTTCAGTTCCTACCAGCCTTAATTCATCTCAAATCTGCTCTTACTGCTTCCTTTGGAGGTAGAGCCTCATCTACTTTCCCTGATTCAAACACTTCTTCCTAGATAGTTGTGCACAGCCCCTAGCAAATGACCCACCTGTCACACCTGTCACACCTGTTACACACAACCACCTGCTGATTGTAAGATATCACCCATCGGAGGGGAAGTCTTCTGCCACTATCCTCCTACTTCAAATTCCCAGCTTCTAATTTCTTTGCTTGAATCAACAGTTGTCCATCTGACCCTTCTGACTTGCATGATCTACAGGTACATGTAGGTGAGCTGTGTGTCACCAGGTAGGACTCCAGCTCTAAGGTGGCTGCAACTGCCGCTTCAATTATCTTAGGCTTCCTCTACTGTGCTGCAGCTGATGATCAGGGTTAAGGCTTGGCTTTCTACAAGTGGAATACTGTATATTGTCTGGAATCTTTTCACTTTACCATTGTTGGCACAAGGTGCAACCAGTTCAAACCAGCTGGCAGTAGACAGATTTATTGGAAACTACTATTCTGCATTCAAGATCCTGGTGTCTCTCCTCCTCTCTATACCCCAAGAAACCAACAATTTATATGGCACTGGCCATAGTTGAGGCAATATGTTAGTGCTTACCCCAAAAACAACTTGCTTATTTTGAAGCTGGGATTAAAAAAATGCTGTAGTGACAACTGCTGTCTAGCATTAAAATTTAAGTGGATACATATATGATTATTGACAGGTACATGCATACACATATAATGTCATCGTATGGCACATTTTGTATGAATACTAGCAGTGTTGGATATACCTTATCCACAAGGATCCTCAGATCCTCACAATAGTCTGCCCAGGTCTCTGTCCACTTTTTATAGCATAGTGAGCTTTAAACTGTGCAAGATACAAATCTCTCCCACTCTGTGGTTCAAAACAAGACTATGATGATTTTGAAAGATGCTCTTAGACTAGTTGTCATTGGAAATTTCTTGTACACTAAATCAGACAGACCTTAGCCACACTAAAGCTTTGGTCCCTCATCCCAACCATTAATCGTTGTGATGCTTTTGAACTGGTCAATTTCAGTCGTCCCATGGCTACTCTCCTGAATACACTTCCAGAGTAATAAATTTTCTGTAATAATGACATGTGTACAATATACAAAAAGTGATTGTACAACAGTTTATCTCTCCTGAATTATTCAGTAATTTTCCATGAGGAATGTTCTAGATTTGTCTATCTTCCCACTTTCTTTATCTCCCTTTTCTACTACTACAGAAAGTAGCCATAGCTGTGATGATTAACACTAAACAATTTAACACCAGACAAAAGTACATGTACGGCAAAGGCAAAATAGACTTTTTAGATTTAAAGAACACCTTAATGTAACTAAGCTGGTGGATGGGAGGGCTCAAATGAGTGGCCAGAAAGTGAACCACACCATACCAGCGCAAAGTACTCAGCTGAATGCTACAAATGCAATTGAAGTACTTACCTGAATGTAGCTACCTCAAACACTCAACAAAAATGTTGAATGTAACAGCCTGTTTACATTACAGATCGAGATTGTTTTAGTGTGATCCAGATTGATTGTTGAGTGGCATTTACGTATACTAAAAAACCCAATCAGATCAGCAAAAAAAACTGAAATTCACAATCATAATTTTCATCAAAGTAGAGATTGTTAATGGAGTTAAAGAATTTTTGCTCTTTATTATCATTAGGTTAGTAGGGCTTAAGTGTTGATGACAACCTCTCAATTCGGTGAAGTTGGTTGACTATTCACTAGCATACGTACCTGTTTGTTTTTGAGCCCTTATGTTGTTCTTGAGGTTGTCCTTCTGTACCGTCACCTAAATACTTCGCTGTTGCTTCATTTCATCATTCCAGTCACCATTTTTGCTGTAGTCCTCCATATCTTTATTGCATTTATCAAAGCCAAATTGAACTGCACAGTTGCAACTGTTTATACTGGGTAAGTAGAGCGAAATTAAAGACCCACATCCCTAGCAGGTCAATTTCAGAATGGTTTGACACAGTTGGGTTCGATACAGTACACTTTTACACTAACTTGAAAATCGCTGTTTCTAGATGGCTAGTGTAAACAGGCTGTAAACTGTCACGCATTTGAACAGAAGTGCTTGCACATGCATTCAAGCTTTTGAAAGCTATTTAAAGTGGATATGTCTGCCTACCTAGCTGCTACACTGCTGTTTGTGCAGCTTATTTCACTAGGCTATTAAATTTACTGCATTGAGAAATATAGCTTTAACTAGACTGACTTATCACAGCTTCAGCTACAGTATTTCCACTCTGCTGTACTTGCAAACAGCACTTTTTCATATCCAGCATTGCATAGTCACTATTCTTTATTTTCACCATGCAATCATAAATATTGTTAGACCAGCAGTAAAGAGGAGAGGTGTGGTCTCCACGCTCGATTGTTATTAATCAACCAAGATTGTTAATGGGCATGACCTCAACCTATCATGAAGTAACCGGTGTCTACCGAGTGTCCAGTACCATTTACAGTAGCATAAAGCACCTTAAACAATTCGTAGTGGCTAAATATAAATATGCCGCTCAAGGAAAGTGCTAATTCAGAAAATTTACACCTCAATATGATTTGGATGCATGAAGAAGACAACGACCAGCCTGATTGAAGATAAAGAAAAAGACAAGGTGCATAGGGAACACACTCATTGAAACTGAAAAAGGTACATGACACAGGTGGGTTTGCCATTGTAGCATAAAAATGTGACAGTGTGTTGCTTTGCTTAGCCTCCAGTCTTGCAACTGCATGTGGTAAGGGAGGGAGGCAGACATGCAGGCAGGCAGGCAGGCAGGCAGGCAGGCAGGCAGGCAGGCAGGCAGGCAGGCAGGCAGGCAGGCAGGCAGGCAGGCAGGCAGGCAGGCAGGCAGGCAGGCAGGCAGGCAGGCAGGCAGGCAGGCAGGCAGGCAGGCAGGCAGGCAGGCAGGCAGGCAGGCAGGCAGGCAGGCAGGCAGGCAGGCAGGCAGGCAGGCAGGAAGGCAGGCAGACCAAAATTCAAGCTTTGGAAATCAGCCTCCTATAAATGCATGTTTTCTTGTTTTAGTGCTGTATTTGATGTTATCTTATTCTGTATAAGTGATTTGTCACGTAAGATGTCTCTATAGGATGTTCCTTTAAAACAACATTTTAGGCGGTGTGTGTAGTTTTAGGGGCAATACCTAGTACCACCATACTGCTTGATGTACCTGCTGTAGTGGTTAACTCAAACAACAATCCTCCATTTGTGATTAAAAAGTGGCTGCTTGTTAAATCAACAACGTTTATTCTATTGTAGTTAGAAGTACTTATGTCAAAGCAGAAGTGTACCGTTAGTTTGACAATTCACAAGGTTGGTATAACAACTGTTTTCTTGTAACCTTAGCAAACAGTTGGTTTGTCAAACTGGCTGACAATATTTCCTTGTTAAAATAACAAGATCCTTTTTACAACACATGACATGGGTATACTTGATAAATATATTTTCTGAAAATGTAATGCACTTGGTGGATTACACTATTATTAGACTTTCACTGTGTGAAATGCCACTAAAACTTTTAAAGAGAATTGGAAAATTTAAATAGCTAGCTACCCATGATTCTACCTTCATGGGTTAACTATCTGTTAACTTGGATCAATGAAATGTCAAAACGATGTTACGAAAAAAGCCATGAACTAATTAGTGAAACCACTTTAAATGATTAATATTTTAAAAATATGTACTTCATTGAATTTTCATGGAAGTCATTCAAGACCCTCAATTTTATGGTTACCACCTCCATATAAATTTTATTAATTTTTAGGTGCTGTATGCAGTGACTGTTCTATTAGAGACTCTCAATCTGAGTTTGGTTTGCTAGGGAATGCGCCATGTGTCTCTTGTGTCCCCACTGGATCTGCCACTGATAAACATGGACAAATCTTATGCATATAATCATTTCATCATACTCACCACATCCACACAATCAAGCTTCACACTGAATTCCAGTAATGTTTTCACCACCATTAGGTGACCTTCCTCTACAGCAATATGCAGTGGAGTACACTGGTCCTACAAACAATGTACACAGTCAATCAGATTAATGGGATTACATATGAGACTGTGTATTTTACAAAATTGATGCTTGTACAGAAATATACCTATATTAATTTTAACGCCACAGGTTGTAGTAAACCACTTAGATAGCAGTCAGTAGCAAAAAATGTAATATGTAAATTGAAACACATAAGTTCTTTTTTATCAACTCAGCTTTCTGGATTATGTGGGTTTAACGGTTAAGAACATTTTGTGATGACATACATATTGATTAACTTACAATACAAAGGCAATTCACATCAGCATTTGATAGCAGCAACACCTTCACCACTTCATTATGGCCTTTTCCAGCAGCAAGGTACAAGGGTGTACAATATTTCTAAACAAAATATACACCACTGATAAACATTGATCAGCACTATGTACGTATATTAATACAATTCTAAATACCTTCCATGTCCTATACCAGTAAACAGTAACATGTGTGGACTATAAATACAGTACCAAGACTCACAGTAGTGAGTCATGTGGCTAAGAGAGTAAAAATGTACACTGCAAATAAGTAAAGCGTGACCACAATACTGTGGATTAATTTACTTGTAAGAGTGATCTTGCAATGCTCACTGCAATTCACATGACTTCTACTACTTTTAACAATTTGCTTCTGACAGACACACAACAAGCTTTCAACCTGATATAGAGACAGGCAATTCTTGCATCCATACTAACTTACTAAGCCATTCACCTATATCTGAAACTAATCAGTGTCAAGAAACTTGTATGATTTTTTATATCATACAAGTCCTGACTCATCACTAATGAATTATGTCATTACATAAAAGTAAATGAACAAGTGTAAGGAAAATTAATATTAGGGTTTATGAAATTAACCAATAAAACAAGGGAGGTCCTTTACATCTGCAGCTATACTATAGTTGACAATCCAAGGCTATACTATTGGATATGACTGAAGTGGGAATTACATAATTGTTAAGTTGTATAGGTGCCGGTGTAGATGACCTCCCTTGTTTCATTGCTTTTATCCTACTGAAATGCAAAATTTCTTACACTTTTGCCACACATAGCTACTGCATACATAGATACACGACCTTTAATAGAAATTGTAAATGACATCACATGCCAGAAATAGTAATGTTTCAAATATGCATGTGGGTTCTGTAATTTGCACTGCGTATTGACCATGCATTAATGGAGTTCTGGAAGTTTAGTGAGAGGTATTAAAACCCCGTGAGCAGCTCAACCTTAGAGAACTTCCAATTGTACAAAATCTACAGTAATAGTCTACAGTAAGAAGAAATGTTAGTCCTTTCATGCTCTTCAAAGCAGATGCAAGCAAAACTTTCCTCATATTCAACCAGTGACATCAATTGTACAGGTAGTAAACTGGACGTGTGACACCATTTCCAATCTCTATTAAGAGTTATATATTTGTGCTGCATCAAAGGAAAGAATGATGCCAACTGAATAAGTGCCTCAACTATCTATTACTGAAATGCAAAAGTGGCCATTTTGCTTCAGTTTCAGCTATGTTCAATCCGTTATAAATGAAAAACAGTACAAGAAGTGCATCTGCAATCAATCCACAAAAAATTGAAGCACTGAAACCACGATGCATTACCTTCAATCAATATCTACGTTAGTAGTAGTGGAGAAAGAAAAAGGAGCAAGTCTATGATGCATCCATTGTACGTAGCTGCTGTGGTTGGAAAAAAGTTATGTCTTGGGCTGAAGTGAAGTCAAGCAGTAAAAACATCAAGCCTTTAGCCTTAATTCAGACATAGAAACATGTTGGAAGGGTTTGGAGTCACTCTAAAGGCTTGGTTATGCCTAACCAATACTGCCAAGCTGTCATGAAGGATGAAGTGAGGCTGGCTTTTGGGCTATCTTTTTGCCAAACTTTCATGATCCTTACTATACAGTACTACTCAATCTGTGTGATATAGTGGGTTCACAAAAAAATTCTTTATAAATACATAGTAAGCGTATGTACCTATACAAGTCAGAGTCTACAGTATAAAGGAAAACTAATATGTCAATAGCAATAGGAGAAGTTGAAAAGTAGAGGTAGTGAAAAAATCGCATAGCTTTGTATTCTTTAAATAGCTTTGTAAATTGCATGATAAAAATGAATCTCAATAATTAGCAACTACTCTCTCAGATCCTTCATGTGTTTGGGACAGTACAGCACCAATACCATCCTGACTGGCATCCATGTCCAGGATAAAGGGTTTGAAACAGTAAGGAAAAATTAAGATGAGTGCTGATGTGAGCCATTGCTTCAATACTGCAAAAGAATTAGCACATTCAGTTGTCCAAGCAAAAGCTCTACCACGCTCAGTCAGATGCCACAGAAGCCTTGCAATGGAAGCAAAATTCTGGATAAATTTACAGTAATACAAAGCCAGGCCCAGGGGAACTGCTAGACTTCTTGTGTGGAAGTTGGTGTTGGCCAGTGAGCAACCTTCTCTACCTTTGCTAGGTCTGTAGACACTCCCTCCCTGGATACCTTGTGTCCCAAGTACAAGACTTCCTTCCTGCAAAAGGCACATTTAGGTAGTTTCAGGTGAAGGTTAGCACACTGTAGTTTTTGTAGCACAATATTGAGATTTGAAGGTGTTCTTCATATGACTTGCTTAGCACAATAATATCGTCAAGGTACACAAGACATTTGAACCATTGGATAACAGCAAGCACTAAGTTCATGAGTCGCTGAAATGTAGCCGGTGCATTGCAGAGACCAAATGGCATAACTTTAAATTCAAACAGCCCTTCCTGGGTTATGAAAGTGGTCTTGGCACAGCCACCTTCACTTGCCAATATCCACTGACCAAATCCAATGTGGAAAACCACTGGGCCCCTGCCAATGTGTCCAATGTGTCGTCTATCCTTCATAACGGGTAGGCATCCCTGTGCGTAATAGCATTTAGTTTACTGTATTCTTTCAGGTGGATTACTCCTTGGCTTGCGTTAATAACACTTTCCAGGAAGTCCAGACCCATGATGGCTTCTGCATTTAATGCCTTAGCAACTAGGAAATCATTTCTTACTACTGTTACAGCTAATGTAATATCAAGTGTAGTTGCTACCAGGACAGACAGTGGGCTGCCTTCCACTCCAACTAAATTTCTGTCCAGTGATATGTCTGTCCCAGCTTAGTCCACACATCTTCTCTTATCAAAATAACAGCTTCCCCTGTATCTATCATAAACCTCACTGTTATGTTATTAACAACCCCAGTTAAGTGGTAAGTGTTGGCAGGATCAATCGCCCGCAATAAAATTGTTTATCAGAATCAGTTAAACGTTAGCGGTTGTAGAGTTGTTTATATGGGTCACACTGTCATCTGCTTGACCCTTCGCAGGGAGGGTGGCTAGTTTCCCTTGATTGGCAATTAGCACACCCCCTAGCAAAATGTCCAGCCTGGCCGCACTTGTGGCAAATAATTGACCCACGTCTTGCTGTACTAGATCTGTCCTTCTGTTGTGCCCTCTGTCTTGGAGTCGTGTTGGCTACATCATTACTAGTTCGGTTATCAATACAAGCAATGGCAATCTTGATCTGATGATACAAGCATATGAATCAATTCACATATCTTGCCATCCCGACTAGCTTGGGTAGGAGTGTCCATCCTCTCATCCAGGCTTGCGACAGTTGAAGTAGCAGAACAATTTGTCTGGTTTTCTAATGATACAGTAAATAGGCTTCTATCTCAAGGGTAGCACTGACTGCATCATTAAGTGATTTAGGATGATGCTGGAAAACTTCCAGGGAAACATCAGGCTTGTCCAATAATGTGAGGTAACAGTCAACTGATAGTTTCTCCTTTGCTGTCTCGTCCAAATCTGGAAACGCCTTGTCTGCCAAGCTTCATTAATTATCGGCCAGTTCTCCCCAACATTTGTTCAACTTTCTTTTACACATCTGAAATGCAGCAGCGTATGTAGAGATCACGTCTGCTCTCTGGCTCAAAGCGTCTTCAAAGAGCCACCACGGCTGAGTTGTAGTTACTTTTCTCCGACAGTTTCAAACCTTCCTAGCCTTACCAACAAGTCTGACTTCAAGCCATAAATACTTTGCCTCGTCATTCCATTCATCGCCCCTAGTCGAAATGGCTTATCCATTCATCCCAGCTGTTATCCCCATTGAAGGCATCTGGAGTGTTAAGAGGTCTAGGAGTCCTGTGAAAAGTCACTATTTCATGGCCCTCTGTACCCTGCGAGCCCTGTTCTGAAGATATTTTGTTTCATTTTTGTACAAAAATTGTTGAAATTATATGTTTCTAAGTATTAATAATAGAAATTACTTTATCTCTAAGCTTCTGACATAGTCTGATTCACAAAAATGACTTAATTAAACCTACAGTGGAGAGTCAGTTGTCAATCTACCCAAATGAACACAATTAAATTTCAATCCAATTGAACTCTTGATATTACAGTAGCATTATGGTTGATGCTTTTGCTAGCCTATTATGCTTGAAATTATGCCAGCATAATTGGTGCAAGCCTAATTAGAGAGTAACAAACATATGTAATATAGCTCTGTAAATGAATGCTTGTTTAATTTTACACACTTACATATGAACACCCCTCACAACATGTTTAGTTTTGATAATCAATTGTCAACTGTATGAATTCCAGACACTTTTGTGTCCTAATAAAAAGATTTTTACTGCAGAGATGTACTGTGGAGATGACTGGAATAAGCTTGATTTACTTATAGTAAATACTACCCATAGAATGTACATAATATCATACCCACTCACAATTGTTCTACATTCAATCTCTGTATTATCACTATTACTCAGCAGCATTGTAACCACCATAGCATTCCCTTCCTGACTAGCTAAGTGCAGTGGAGTGAAGTTGTTCTATAGCAGAAAATATACACACTTTGATAAAATGTGATCCAAAACACACACACACACACACACACTATTAACTGCAAATATACAGTGGACCGTCAGTTACCTCATCACAAGATTATAACAAAATGTGGTCTATTTATCAACCAATGGTCCAAACACTCTAATAGAAAATATACCTCAGCAAATTAGCCAGTGAGATGTTTTACTTGTACTAAAAGATTTAAATACACATAACTGCATGTACATATTAATGCATGTATTGTTTAACCCTTGCAGGCCATAAAACGTTTGGGAAATGCGTTGATACAAGCATACAAGGTGGAGTGTCTTGACTCCTTTAGCCTCTAACTACACACTGATCAAAAGTCTATTCACAGAGCTCCTTAGGAAACTTTAAACAAACACTGTAACAGCAGCAGCTTATTTATTATGAAGCAATGACAAGGCACACATAAAGACACATGGAAGTGTTCATACAGTCCAACAAAACCAGCCCTCCACACCATCGGTATATTGACAGGTAGGAAGAAAACTCAATTATTATGCATGCATAGTTTAATGATCCCTTGTCAGAATGGAACTAACTTTATGGTGGAGTGTATGGCAATCCACATACCAAATTTGAAGGAAATTGCTGCAGCCAATCTTGAAATACGAACAACCAATGTTTCAGGGATTTTTCTTTACAATCTTCTTCTGCTTCTTTTCTTACTACAAACCACAAATGCGTAATGCAATTGAGCTTCTGAAATTTGGCATAGTTCTAAGTTGTTAGCACACATGCCAGCCATGATTTGATCAGCATTAAATGGAAATAATATAAACCATCTTCAAATTGTTCTAAAGTATGATGGTGGAAGCAAAATCTGTACAATAGAGAACGGTACAGTAAGTTTGTACTCATGGTATCTCTAGCAAATGTGATGTATTCTGGTAAGGTAAGGTCCACAATTTCATAAATAATTTTGTACATCATTTGAAATCTCAATATATTCCTGCAATAGTTTAAACTGCAGGTTGCATGAGATGCATGGCAGTGAATATATGTAAATTTGCATGTTGATCTCACTTAGGGTTGAGAGCTATGCATTATCATACAAACTTCCAAGATAGAGACTGTGCCCTCTCTGTACTATGGTCTAGCTGTATACTTTCCCCCACCGTCCTACTCAAACTACAGATTGGCCACGCAAGACTAGCTGCCACCTAGAAATATGAAACAGATGTTAAGCAAATACAAACTAACCTCAAATGATAAAATGACTTTCAACACATTTGCTCATTGAGTGGGTGTAGTTACCTATTATCAAAAAGGATCTGGCATGTTGTGAGGCTATCATGGCATCTAACAACATAAAACTGTATAACACTTGAATAACACACTAATGTGTTCTTTACTAGAAAATGTTGCTGTATCCATGTCCTATGAGCCTACGCAGTTGACACACGTGCCAGATCTGATCAGTGTTAAATGAGAATGTCACTTATCTCTGACTACCAGGAAAACTCCCACAGTTTGCCACTTCATCCAATACCTATAGGCCTTGTAGTTCCGCATACATTAATCCATTATTTACTTGTTTATTTTTAGTACTTGGTTGTATAATGATTACCATTTTAGAAGTTCTTTGACTGCTCTATTGCAGTTGCTGACTGTTCTATTAGAGTATATCGATCTTTTTTAGCAGAAGTGGTCAGCCATCCTTGACTAGTTCAATAGGTCTTCAAGCTAATTGGTTGGTAAATGTCTGATGGCCAACCGTTATAATCCGGATGCTCTGTCTATCTCTTAACCACATTATATGTGAATGGATCTGTGAAAACGGAACATAATCATGAATTCTTGATTATTAAATATTTATAATCTACTTAAGCAAGTGTATGCTTTGGAAAATTTTCAGCATCATATGCAAATAAATTTCAGAGTTACAGCGCTACAAAGTAGCAAAACAGAAAAATCTATTTGTATAGTAAGTATATTACAAGTGTTTACTAAAACAGTTGTAAATTATGAACACAGTGACATGGAGTTGAAACTTACACCATCATTTTAGCTGTGAATAGAGGAATTTATTGCTGGGTACATTTTTCCTTTCTTCACTACATACAAAAGCAAATTCAGTGAGGAATGATTAATAGCATACTATTGCTTCAACCAGATGTAAACAAATGCCCGTAACTTACGTATCCTTTTGTCTACTACAACGAAACAAGAAAGTTTTAACTCCTCTTTAGTAGGCGGATAAGATGATATCTAGGTTTTTATTATTAGACCCTTTCTTCGCTAAGAACAAAGCATTCAAAAATATTTTTTGTCACAGCTAAAGGGTAAACCGCTTGAAGGAATAGCTTGAAAATCAATCTGTGCATGGAGTAACCATTTTAGTTCAAACCTTGTGTGGTTTGAAAGAAATTATGCTAACAATCATGGAGTTGTAACAAAAATACCAATTATGTGTAAAAAATGTGCAATCAAGTTTTGTTAACAAAAAAGTATTACTCGTCACACTTACCAGGCAAACTAGTTAATGGAATGAGCTGAAAATAGGTGGATAGGTAGATTAATTATTTTAGAAAAATCTTTTAGTGGTTTACAAGTAATCAGTTTAAAAATTACTGAGTTATATTATGAAAGTCACTAGGAGTAACAAGCATGTGATTGAGATACTCTTAATAAAGCGTTGCCTTATTAGAACATTCAGCTACACAATAAGTCACTCTAATAGAGCGTTCAGCTGCAATTATGTAAGTCACCATATGGACAGTTCAAGTACAACCAAGTCACCCTACAGTGAATTCAGTTTTGTTACAAGTCGCCCTGTAGAGAGACCAGCTACAATGTAGAGAGATCAGCTACAATCAAATCATCGTGTAATGAGTTCAGCTACTAAAAGATCATCCACCCTGTAAAAATTTCAGCTATGAACAAGTCAGCCTGTAGAGAGATCAGATGTAATCTAGTCACCCTGCAGAGAGTACAACTACAAGTAAGTCACCCTGTAGACAGATCAGCTACAGTCAAGTCACCATACTAGAGAGTTAAGTACAACAAGTCGATGTTATGCTACTTCCAAAAATCAGGCACCCATGCAGTTAATACTATCCCATTCTAACTAAATATTTAATTAATCAACCATGTATATAATTTAGTTTATATTCATTATTAATTCACAAAGACAAAAGATAGGTTCACTATCAAATTAAGCTACCAACTCCTCTAAATAACACCATAAACTGCCATTTTTAAACATTTACATTTTGCGACTGTATAACAGGCCTTAGTTTAATTTTTAAGGTGCCGAGGACAAATGTCCTTACATATTCACAAATGTACAGACATAGAGTCAAATTGTACGGACATGAGCTAGAGGAGCATTTTGTATACACTGCTGGAATTGGAATAGGGAGTTTCCATTGAAAGTTTTGAGGTTAAACACAACCACATAGCTGCAACATGTCACCAGGCTGTGGTCTTTACAGCTGCTGGTGATAGCAGTACACAAAGGGGAGGTGGCATTGGTAAATCCTTAGGTTGGGAAAATGTAGTATCTCCTAGCAACCAAGTGACAGTTATTGTTAGCACTACAAACAAACATGTACACATCGGCTTTTATGGTACCACTATTGGTTTTGCAAGGACATGTGTATCCGCCCAAAACTAATTATGTGCAGACATTGTGCTATTTGTGCGGATTTTGTCCGTTGACCGCACGCTAATTTAAGGCCTGGTATAATCTTCAGGCAAGGAGATCTTAAACTCCATATACTCATGAGTGACCTCATGGATGCAAAAATTGAATCAACAAATTGATTCAAATTTTCATTCAGAAAGAAAAATTATATTTAGAATTTTCGTGTAAATGGATTTTTGATAGGAATTATCGATTGATTTTCAAAATGGCGATTTTGTTTTCCCGGTACAGGGTGAAACAAAGAATTTTCTGGATAACTAGGTACTTGAAAAGTACAAAATCACTTTGATCACTACAACTTTCAATGTTAAATTATGAAAAGTCCTTTAGATGCATGTATTCGTCTTTCAAAAGATGTAATAATGGCAGTTTTCAGTTTTCAGCAGCTTTCCAAGATTAAATGTGTACCTGTCTGATTAACAAATATTAACGAATAATGAATATTTCTTAGCGAACTAATAAAAAAATATTCATACTACAATATTTGCTTTGGCCTTACAGTGTCTCCCAAGCATTTACAGTTACCTTATTAATAAATTGACTGCCGGGGTATCACTACCAATTTGAGTGTCAAAACTTAAGTCACATGAGTAACTTGGAAGTATAAGTATATTCAACAATCATCATAATTTCATAATACCAATATCATACTCTATATCACAAACACTGCAACTCACTACATTCCGACAGTTGACATTGGCATTAGCAGTTAAGAGAGATGTGGCCACATCACTGTGGCCATGTCCTGCTGCAAGATGTAATGGTGTGAATGATTTCTAAAACAAAACAAAAACAACAATCAGTGATTTGAAGATATACATCATTGATCATCACATCAAATAATTGGATTTCTAATGTGAAATTGTTCAGGGAACATGATATATGTATGTACAGTATATATTATATGTCACAGTGGCAGCTTCGACTATGGCAAATCGTTTCACTAGACATGTGGTTAAGACTCTAATTAATTCACCACATGTGACTGTGTATGTGCATGACACGTCCCATTTACAAAATATTACAAAAAAAAACTTACAAGATTTGGGGGAAATATTAGTAGTGTAACCTAACACAATGTCACACGTGTATGCATAATTGTTCAGTAAATCAAATTCTAGATAGAGCATCTGCAATTACATTTTCCTTTCCACAAACATGCTGGATCTTCATATTGTATTCTTGAAATAATAAACTCCGTCTTAGCAGTCGCTGACTATTAGTTATTCATTTTATTGACAAAAACAAGGGTCGTGGTAGGTAAAAACAACAACAGGGAATACAGTGGTGTTTACATAAACATCAAAATGTTGAAGAGCAAGCAGTAAAGCTAAGGTCTCTTTCTCAATAGTCAAGTAGTTCTTTTGATGTTGGTCAAATTTCCAGTAGAAATAACACACAGGGTGTTCTATGCTGTTGGTATCACATTGCATTAGGACTGCTCCTTTGTCACTAGCATCAACCATCAAATAAAACTGTTGTAGGGAATCTGGAGCCTGAAGGACTGGCTTACAAGACAGCATCATTCTGATTCGCTGAAAAGCAGCTTGACAGTTTGCTGTCCACTGATAAACTTGCTGCTTCTTCAACAGGTTTGTAAGGGGGGAATAATAACAGAAAAGTTTTTTTACAAAATCGTTGATAAAATCCTACCTGCCTGCTGCCCGTTGGTTGGCAGTGGGTAGTTTAAAAGAGCCTTAATCTTGGCATCCACTGGCTTTATCTAGCCATTTCCATCAATGTGTCCTAGAAAAGTCACCTTTGCATAGCCAAACCCACTTTTGCTCAAATTAAAAGTCAAGTTTGCTTTAAGATAATCATCTAAACACAGCCTGTAGTCATATTAGATACTGTTTCCATAAGTCAGCATAAATTATAAGATCATCAATATATACACCACAACCATGTAGCCCATCTGCAATCCATTTGTTCCACATGGGGTACTTTGAGATAATAAGTCACTCTCTAGAGTTCCTTGGATGCACAAGGGCGGATCCAGGAGCTGGCAAGGGGGGGGGGGGCACAAACAGGGTAAGTTGTAGGTGGTGGGGAGAGCCGGATTCTCTGCATTTTTGAAGCAGCAAATAATCACCTCTTAGTAGTGTCTTACTGTTGATTTTTGCCATTTTGGCCTTTTCAGATGGTTGTGAAGTATAAAAGCTGTTGTAAAAGCTCTGAATGTTTCAAACAACAGCAACTCGATAATTATTTTTAGAGGCGCTTAGTACACACGAAGGTGCTGAGTGACTATTTTACAGCTAGTTTGACTTTGGTTCACTTTGGTTTCAGGTGAATTTGTCATAAATGCTAGTAAAATATTTGATGAGTTGATAAACTGATCTTGGCCTGACATAAAGTTTAGGAGCTATTTTAACCAGCATGGCTGGCTCCTCCACAAGGTGGGGGGGGGGGGGGGGAATTTGCCCCAAATTCCCCATCCTGGATCCGCCATTGATACATAAACATGAAATTGACAAAAAGAAAACTTCCTGACCACCTGGCAGACTCCTGTAAGTGCTCCAGCATTAATCGAATGGCTTCAGGTTCAAAGGTCCAGTCATGGATTTTTTCTCCTTTCTCCACCTTTTCAAACACACTTTCTTTAGCAACTTTAAACAGGCTGTAGGACAAGGTGTCCTACAGACCTTCGGCACTTGTGCTGTAAAGCCTTAATAAATAAATAAAAATCCTGTTAACCATTCTTTTAAAAGTTGTTGTAGCATTTTTTCATGCCGAATGGCATGACTCGATATTGGTATAAGCCATCCAGTGGCACAATTACTGACAATTCTTTTGCTCTATCAGTGAGGGTTACTTGCCAATACCCTTTAAAAGATCTAGTGTAGTTACAAATTTGGCCCTACCAATCTTATCAATGTAGTCCTCTATTCTTGGTAGTGGAAAAGAATGAGCTTTTGTGATAGTGTTCAATAACTTCAATTTCCTGAGGTCGATACAGAAACGGTAAGTTCCATCAGGTTTGGGCACTAAAATACATGGACTGCTTCATTTAGCACTGCTGGGCTCAATAATCTTATTTGTCAGCATGTATGCAATCTCCTTCTTTAAATGCTGTGACTTAAATGTATAATATCATCTTAGAGAGTCCGACATGCACATATCAATTACTGTCATCTAGTTGACATAAAAGGCATATGTGATACTGACTGTTTCCTCACACTGTAAATTTTGGAAGCATGAATTTACAGTGTAGAAGAGTCTCATGGTTGCAAAAACGGGTTGTAATCCAAGATGGCAGATGTTGCTATGGCAGCAGCTCACTTGCAAAGGGTCTATAGTGCTGTGATCATGCAGCTATGTAGTGGTTAGCATGTACGTATGCAATGGCTTTCTACAGACAATGTGGCATCATGTGGTGGCACCCACAAAAGGAACCATAAACTACAAAGACTAGCTTGTCAGAACATTCTCAAATGTAAGACTGGAGATAACAAGCTGTTGAAACAGAAGTAGAAAGAAATCTCTTGTAACCAACTTTTTAACACTGCAGCAAATAATTATAGTAGTTTACTGAGGCTACATATAAGCAACCCACAAATGTATACTAATCATGCCAAGGAAAAAAAACATTTCAGAACGAGCCTTTGTGCACAGGTTAAGCTTCCTAGCTTATTTGAACTTAATACAACAGATGTGATTACCAAGAATCTACCTTGCAAAAACAACCAAGCTATACAAATAGGGTGTGGCCTTCAAAAAGCCTGGGTGAGAAAAAGCTGTGAAATCAAAGGTGGCGGCCATGAAATGGCTGCAATGATGTTGATGATGATAAATTTTAATAATGCATTAATGAAATTTATTATCATCAATATCATTGCAGTCATTTCATGGCTGCCACCTTTGATTTCACAACTTTTTTCACCCAGGCTTTTTGAAAGCCGCATACGTTTTCTCAAAAAAAGGGATTATTTCTATTATGAACCACTACATATCATAGTTCACAGTGAAAACTCTGTTGCTATTAACTCACAATATCCACACATTCTATGTTGGCACGTAAAGATATCAATTTCTTCACTATTGTATCATGACCGTGTTCTGCAGCTGCATGTAGAGGTGTACGCCATAAATCCTAAAGAAACAATGCAAAATAGCAACAAACATAATAAGTTGATACTGTACATACAACTGCTATAAACCAGGCACCCAGTAGTGTTAAAAGGAGTGCAGCCATCAAACTGAAGTTACTTTGAAAAATATATATGTGACCTGGTCTGAGAAAACCGGTCTTATCGCCCATGTCAGCAGATTTGATCTTTCACCCAGGACACAAAGCTACATGAATAAACTATCTAATTCCACAATCAAAATCAGCTAGACTTAAGTGGTCTGGTTTTGCTGGCTGCTTTTTCCCAAGCCCAGTGGCGATCCGTACATGTGGTGTGGGGCCCCAATGGAGCTCTGGTCAGCCTGGGGATGATTGTATGTGGCTGTAAAGCTCTGTGGTGTTGAATAAGTACCTCTGCTGTGAATTTTCTTTCATTTTAGCCAGTTTTGAGACCCCAATGCCCCAAAACTTGGCCTAATTCATCCCTTGGCCTTCCTTTTCAATTTTTGAACACCATCTTTCCTGCCTTCCAGGGCCCCAGCCTCCCACTCAATTTGCAGCTCGCCTGATAGAGTCAACCTCGGTTTAAAAACTATCTAAAATGGCAGGAAACTTAGTTGTTGGCTACTTGCACAGTGGATGCTCTGGAAGGTATAGAATTGGTGTAAAATGTGTGAAAATTTGGTACACATAGCTTCAACCATTGGCGAGCTACAACACACTAAATATTTAAAACTGGCGTTTCTCCAATACTTTTAAATAGGCGATAAGCCCGGTTTTCCCAGACTGGGTCACATACAACTACAGATTTATAGCCAGATACTCCAGAACAGCTAACTTACCAATTTCAGCCATGAAAGACATCCAGAAGTAGTGCCAGCCACTTAGAACAGCCACAGCAGCCAGTTTATAACTTTGTATTATTGGGTGGATCATGTGATCTCACATGACACAGTTGTATGTGACCCAGTCTGAGAAAACCGGTCTTATCGCCCATGTCAGCAGATTTGATTTTTCACCCAGGACACAAAACTACATGAATAAACTATCTAATTCCACAATCAAAATCAGCTAGACTTGAGTGGTCTGGTTTTGCTGGCTGCTTTTCCCAAGCCCAGTGGTGATCCGTACATGTGGTGTGGGGCCTCAATGGAGCTTTGGTCAGCCTGGGGATGATTGTATGTGGCTGTACAGCTCTGTGGTGTTGAATAAGTACCTCTGCTGTGAATGTCCTTTCATTTTAGCCAGTTTTGAGACCTCAATGGCCCAAAACTTGGCCTAATTCATCCCTTGGCCTTCCTTTTCAATTTTGAATACCATCTTTCCCGCCTTCCAGGGCCCCCACCTCCCACCCAATTTGCAGCTTGCCTGATACAGTCAACCTCAGTTTAAAAACTATCTAAAATGGCGGGAAACTTAGTTGTTGGCTACTTGCACAGTGGATGGTATAGAATTGATGTAAAACATGTGAAACTTTGGTACACATAGCTTCAACCATTGGCGAGCTACAACACACTAAATGCTTAAAACCGGCATTTCTCCAATATTTTTAAATAGGCGATAAGCCCAGTTTTCCCAGACTGGGTCACATATGTGATATCAGAGGAAATTCTTGGCTGCAGTAATGTATTATTGAAGTCAAAGAATTTGTAATTCATTGGCCATTTTATAGTCCCCACCCTACGATATCACATTTCTTTCAATTTGGGGGGTAGGGGGCTGCACTCCTTTTTCACAGTTCGACTGGTTGCATTCAATTGTGTAATTGTATAAGCAAACCTCAAAGTTGTATTATAAACAGTTTTATGACTTCCTATCTATTTATCTTTGTTTCACTTTTCTACAGGTGAATAGCAGGCCCATAATACTGTTTCACGTTATTAACTATATTAAGTAATGTCATACGGGGGAGCTGATTTTTAAGTACCACAAACACTCTGATAGTAGAAGTAGAAAGTAAGCAACGATTAAAACCATGTGAAGCTAGTTAGTTTTGTTCCAGATTCTTGGAAAGGTAGAATATCTGACCATGAGATTACTGAGAAATCTGGGCTTATAGATCTCTTAGATAACATGATCATGGCTGATTGTGGTTTTGATATTCAGGAATCTGTGGCAAGCAAACAAAGTTTGGTGAATACTCCACCTCGGCTGGACCCACAAAAACAGATGTGTGCATTGGATGTTGAAAAGACATGGAGAATAGCTGAATTTTGTATTCACGTAGAGAGAGTATAATTGAAAGAGGTCGTCATTACAAAATTTTAAATCACAAGTTTCCGACAGTTATGAGTGGTTGAGTTAGTGATGTTAATTCTGTATGCATGTGTTAACAAATTTTGACAATGCATAACATGTAAATTTTTTTTGTTGTTACTTCAAGAGTAAACAAAACTTCTTAACAAATTTGTCAGCAATTTCATTAGATGTAAGAGTGACAGTGACAGTGCCATCAATGCTGTAAGGACACTTAATTTCTAGCAACCATAACAGCACATATCCACAGAAGTACACAACAGTTTTCCACCTGAAGACACTCTCAAATAGCACTTTTCAGGTAACAAATACAAACCAGTTGGCTCAAAAACAATGGTCTCATCATTCTTCCTTTGCTTTCTAAGTAGCACTGATGAGTAGAAGGCTCATTGTCTCTTCCCCAACGGATTTGTGGAGGCAAATTCTTCATTCATTCTCCATACTCCATAATTTCTTTCATCAGCCATCTTGGATTTGTAGAAGATGTCCTATGCAGTATATTCATGCAAACCTGGAACTTGTTATCCTTCCATTATGCAAAGCTAGCCAAAGTTTGTTCTCCACCTGGCCATGTGTTGCTATTTCAATGTACAATACTTCATCTGTTGAAAGTCTCACGGAATTCATGTAGTCAAAACATTCAGCATTCACATAGTAGTTACAATTTTAAAATTAGCTAGATAGCTACATATTTACATACCCTGATATGCAGTTGCGTATTTAGCTGAATAAACATCTCTGTTATCTACATTCAATGAGACAAACACTTCCAGAGAAAAATCACAACTAATGTACATAGCCATGAAAATAAATAATACCAAATGTAGAGGCCCTTCACTAGGAGGAAATTCATGTAGCCACACATTCTTCACAAAACTTTGCTGTAGACTAGGCAAACAACCAAATTTATAAAACTGAAAGTTGAAAAGAACACCCACGTCCTTGCACCAGCCTTTGACAGATTGAAATGGTGGTAAGCTTTGTCACACTTTCTTTACTTCTTCGGTAATATAACTAATCATAAGCTCTCTGTCATTCATCAATGGATCCCTAACAGCTCTCACCTTCCTCATAGCTGTAAGACAATCGATGACATCATGTTTACGAGAGGAATCTGTTAGCCTCACAGAAACATTCTTAGCCAGTGACTGCAATTCCTTTAGAATTTTCTTATTAAGTGAGTTTCAAAGCTTTGACAATTCATCTTCACTCAGCTTCTGCGCTCACATTAATAATAAAATCTCTTCACTGTTAACTTTGCTGTTAACTGCAGTGTCAACCACAGAAACCAGAGTAGCATTGACCACTGCCATTGCAGCATCCTTCTTGCCTACCAAACATGGCAGAATAGTTTTTGCCATGGCAACCATAAATTTTGGAAAAGGTCTATACAGGTTGGACTCTTTGCAACTGAATACTTCACAAGGAAATGTGTATGTAGCTGAAACTTCTACAAGAAGACCTGCAACATAGCTGTACTATTAGACTACATGGTTAATGGTTTGTAGTTGAATTCTCCACAGAGTGACTCTTAACCTAACCAAACCCTCTACAGAAAAAAAATTGCAGGGTGATTTGTTTCTAGCTGATTTCTCTCTTCAGGGTGATTTGTTTCTTCCTGATCTCTGCACAGAGTGATTTGTTTCTAACTGTCTACAGGGTGACTTGTTTCTAACCTATCTCTCTACAGGGTGATTTGTTCTAGCTGAGCTATCTACTGGGGGACTCATTTCTAGCTGAACTTTCTGGATACACAGTGATTTGTTTGTAGCTGATCTAGTTCTCTTCTGGGTGAATGGTTTTTAGCTGAACATTATACTGGGTAACTTGTTTCTAGCTGATCTTTCTACAGGGTGTTCTAGCCAATCTCTCTACAGAATGACTTGCAGGGTGACTTGTTTCTAGCTAATTTCTCTACACGGTGACTTTTTTCCAGCTGGTCTTTCTACAGAGTATTTGTTTCTAGCGCTAAGCTCTCTACAGGATGACTTGTTTCTAGATAAACTCTCTGCAGGTATTTTTTCTAGCTGATCTCTATATATGGGTTGATTTGTTTCTAGAAAAACTCTTTACAGAGTGATTTGTTTCCAGCTGATCTCTCTACATGGTGACTTGTCTAAAGGTGATTTGTTTATAGCTAAACTCTCTACAAGGTGACTTGTTTCCAGCTGAACTCCCTACAGGGTGACTTGATGTTGTTGAACTCTCTGCAGGGTGACTTATTTCTAGCTGATCTCTCTAAAAGGTTACTTGATCTCTCTAAAGGGTTACAGGTTTCTAGCTGATCTCTCTACAGAGTAATTTCTTTCTAGCTCAAGTCTCTACAGAATGACTTAATTGTTTCTAGCTGAAGGTGACTTGTTTTGAGATAAACCCTCTACAGGACGATTTGTTTCTAGTTGAACTCTCTATGAGGTGACTTGAAATGTAATTGAACACTCTACAGGGTGACTTGTTTCAGTTGATCTCTCTACAAGGTAATTTTTTTCTAGCTAAAAAGTCTTTACTTGATGACTTGTTTCTAGCTGAACTCTCCACAGGGTGACTTGGCTTTCTACAGGCTGACTTGTTTCTAGCTGAGGGTGGCTTGTTTCTATCTGATCTCTCTACAGGGTGAATTATTTGTAGCTGAGCTCACTACAGAGAGACTTCTAATGTAACTAAACTCTCTACATGGTGGCTGAATTGTACCTAAACTTGTTACAGGGTGAGTTTTTTGCAGTTAAACTCTATACATGTTGGTTTATAACAGAGTTAAATTCTCTACAAGACAAATGTTTTATAGCATAATTTAATTCTTAGCTGACTGCTCTATTAGAGTGACTATTCTATTAGAGTATCTCAATCTCACACTTGCTACACAAAGTTGGATTTCGTGTTTTAACTCTGTGGTTTTAAAGCTGATTCTTCTAAACCATTCAAGGGCTGTTATAAGATGATTAATCCATCTATACACTGATTTTCAAATCATTCCCCTGAGCGGTTTATCTGGTAGGCATGGCAAGTAATCATTCTTTATTAGCAAATCTCAATTGCATAATTATTACATGCTGTTGGTTTTTTTGCTGTATCGTCATGGTCATTAGATTGATTTTTTTTCTTCAAACAACAAAAGGTTGGATATTCAATAGTTAACCTACCCACGTACTGACTTTCAGCTTCTTCCCATGAGCGGTTTACCCTATAGGCGTAACAACATACAGGTGTTATTTTCATGAATAATCACTAGTAACTCCTTGATTGTTTATCGTATCCAAGTCAAACTTGATACCATGATACGCCTTTATACTCACCTACTGTGTGCCAACTTTCAAGGCAATCAGATATTGCATTCGTGTTTTATAGCAGCTTTTGTAAGTCAAAAAGAAGAAAAATTAAGAAGAAAAAATTAGGGATTCAACACCACCCAAAACTCGTGAATAAGATTCCAAATCTTACCAATTTTTTGCAACAATTCAAACTAAGATTCCAGATTACAAATTTCTAAATTTGCATAGCTAGCTACACATCTATTAACACTTTTATGCACTCATCTGGCTTCCAGACTAATTAGTCACTAGTGAGGTCAGAAATTTGCAGCTCATTTAATCATCAAACTGTGCATCCAGTGGAAGAAAACATTAACAAAGCGTAATGGATGCTTCACTTTTCAGATGATAATTAAAATAACTGGGGAACACGGCACCATTTCTTTCTTTTGGTATGCATGGATTGTAGAGGTGCTTTTCGAACAGTTCTTGATTCGAAATGCTGTGTAACAGGTTGAACATAGCTGACAATGAACCAAAATGGATAGTTCACTTTTCAGACGATAATTGATACCGCTTTGGCACACAGTGCCATTTCAGAAGCAGTATGTGTGGGTTCACCATTCATAATAAAATCATTGACAAACAAGTACACTGGAATTTTCAACTAGAGTAGGGACCATAGCACATCAATAAAAGTACTGAAACAAGTTGGAGTAGTGCACAATATTAAATCACAGTAAAACAATAAGTAGTATTATATCCCTACTGTGCATTTCCATTTTGGTATCTTGAGCACAGTAGGGATATAACACTTCTTATTGTTTTACTGTCTTTTAATATTGTGCACTACTCCAGCTTGTTTCAGTACTTTTATCAATGTGCAATGTCCCTACTCTAGTTGAGCATTCCAATTTTTGTGTACTTGTACTTTAGATAGATTATAACTTTCAACTAGCATAGTTTTACGTAATAAATTGGTCTTGTATATCAAAAGAATCGCCTACTAATGGAAAATAAAATGGCATTTGTTCCAAGCCCATAGCTTCAAATGCTGCAGAGTTACAGCTCTTTGTTTACTTTTTGTACACTAGGACGTACATGTATGATGGCAGTCTTTAACGTAAGTTTATATTTGGATGTACATGTACAATGCTGGTCCCCAAAGGGTTAATTAAATTAAAGGATGCTTTCCAAGGCGAATTTTTGGTATGCATTCTATTAAGATTTTTACAAAAAAAAGAGGACAATCCAGGGGTGGATCCAGAGTCTGGAAAGAGGGGGGGCACCTTGCTGAAAAAAAGTTGAAGAGCAAAAAAAAAGGTCACAACAATAATAGCTAGTTATCCTTTACCAAATATATTATATCACGTATGTTATGTAAAATAAAATCCTATTTATAGCTTCCTAAGTAAGCTACACTTCCCCATGAACACTGTGACTGCTTTATTAGAGTGATTGGTGATTGACTGCTCTATTAGAGTATCTCGATCTTATATACATTTTTTTAAGGGAGGGGGGGGGGGGGCACGTGCCCCCTGTGCCCCCCCCCTGGATCCGCCCCTGCAATCTGTATTACGAACCTACTATTGTGGTTCATGATATGAACTCTTGCTATAACTACATAATTTCGTATTTGGAACCCTACAATAACATGCCACATGACAACATTATCACATGTATACACACCAGACAATATTAAGATCTACACACCTCATGTATAATAGCATCCATATCAACTCCATCATTTGATAGTCTAGTAACTACCTCCATATCACCATCTATGATACTATTTCGTAATAGTTTACATTCTTCCTATATGGAAATAAATGAAAAAAAGTTAACACATTTACATGTCACTTGAATAGGTATACACCCTCACTACCCTGTAAAACTTTGAATATTGACCACAAAATTGGCACAAAAGAACACTGTATAGAGCTGCTATTCATTTATTAATTTCACAGCAAATAATATACAGTGTATACATATGCTGGTAAAGAAATAACCTGGCTCTAACAAAGAGCTTAGTAATGAAATCAAACATTTCATAAATCGCCTTATTATTGAGGTGGTATATACCATACAAAACTGGCTTCTGAAAAGTTCATATTAAACTATGTAGATGGTAAATTGAATTCTCTAAATATGACAAATAGAAGAAGTTGCATTAGGGATAAAAGAATAAAGTGAAACAAGAGAGGTGCAGATATACTTATGGACAAATAATCCCTAATTCAGTATTTCTCTACTTTTCATTCTTTGATCCTTAAAATTCTAATTTTCCTTATACTTGATTGTTTTTTTTATAACATAGCTATGACTAATGAATGAGCACATACTGCATCAAAAGAAAGAATGACATCAGGCATGCCATAAAATTAATTTTGTGTCTGAATGCGCACCCCAACAATTAATTACTAATAGGTGCAGTGGCCATTGTGCTTGTTCCACCTGTTACACAACAGTACAATTGAAGAACAGTATGAGAAGCATCTCTGCAACCACTATGGAAAACACAGACAATAAGCATAACAATGCCATAGGGAAACCATATCATGCTACCGTAAGTTGATATCTTGTGCTGTCAGTGAAAAGAGCTGGGACACAAAGGAGGACAAAGGTAAGTCCATGATATGTGTATTGTACGTATGTGCCATGGTTGGCAAAAAGATAGGTCTCAGGACGAAGTGATGTTGAACAGTGCAAAAATCAAGCCTGCATCCTTATGTGCTGCCACATTATGGTTTGCTGAAGGCATCAGTTAGTTAGTTAATGGCTAGTCAGTTTGTAGAAAACTCAGTTTTTAAATTTCCATAGAAACTTTTTGAAAAGATTTAGGTCATTCTGAAGGCATTTTTGGACTTGGTTATGCTTAACCAATACTGCCAAGCTGTTTTGAAGCCTGTTTGTTACGTGATTTTGAAGGGAGAAAAAGTCCGAAACATCATGATCCCTAACATACAGTGCTGTGATAAGGCCTAAAATGATATGCAGGTAGGGACCACCCAATTATGCTGGCATAATTATGAACATAATAGGTGCCTGAAAGCATTGAGCATAATGCTAGCATAATAGGAAGAATATTTGAGCCATACTACAAATCCTTGATAGTCAAAGTACATCTCACAGAAAAAGATCAATATACTCTAATAGAACAGTCAATAACTTCAATAGAACAATCAGGCAGCTAACTGTTCTATTAGAGTATATCGATCTTCTCTGTCACATGTATTTTGAAGAGCACAGATGTGCTTCAACCACTTATTATGTGCCCATAACTGCAAATTTATTAGCAAACCATAAGAAATGAGGTATAAAGTTTGAGCACAATTTGAGCATAATAGGCTGGTCCCTATATACAGGCACTACTAGTCAAGTAGTCACAACATGCTGTCTACTGTGGAGCATGCCCAGGTAATCTCTGAACACATAAATGTAGAAGTAAGGGGGTAGAGTACTACTAGTGAGCCACAAAGATGATCCTCTGGTAAAGAAAGTGCACTGTAATGCAATCGGGGTGATATCGCAAGCCCAATAAGTGCACACAAATTGTAGACTTATTCAGCCCAGAGGGAGATAGCGTAAATGACAGAACTGTCAAGCAGCTAGCCAGCCTCTCAAACACATGTACATCAGTAGATGATGTTGTGGCTGCGATTAGTAGGCTGGGTAGGGGTAGTCTGTTTATACCCCACAGGCATAAGAAATTTTCTAGCGTACCTATCAGACTGTAACTATCTGGGAATGGAATACAAGGTATTTATTAAATGTCTACATTGATGCATATCTCCCAATCATTCACTGTATTGGCTGACACTGTTAAATAGGTCATGCATGATCATGATACAAGAAGGTGTAAGGTAGATATTACATATACATAATTGACATTATAACAATTGGGGATCTAGGCTCAGAGGAATAAAGGAACCATGGAGAAAATATGTCACAATCTGGGTATACCAACTGAGAAGAAGACAGAAGGTCCAGCAACACGCATTACTTTTTCAACTGGATATGGTTTCCATGGAGATGCATTTGCCTGCTGCAAAGCTGAACCAGCTAAGAGGAGGTGGAGGGGACACGCATCAGTGAAGAAGAGTCCCCAGAGTCCTTGATTGGTTTTCTATCATATGCTTGCTAGCAGAACCTTCTAGGGGTGCGTAATCTCTGCATCAGAACAAGTTGAAGAGAAAGACTACTTTGTGAGATGTAATTAAGCTGACGTGAAATGATGGCATAATTCAGTACAACATGAAATGGTGTGTACATGTTGCTAAAAGTAACTCATCTTTTCATTGACCACAGGTGCCTCAGGGTTCTGAGGCTTCTCCAGTCATGAAGGTTTTCGATGAGGTGGAAACCCAGAGCACTGCCAGTACACATCACTGTCCAGGTGTTAATACCTGTTACCATTGCAGCTGGCAGGTCAGACAGTGCTAGTGTGGTGCAACAATAAAGCCGTCACCAACATCATTAATACAAGGACAGACTTAGAGGCACTGCACCTAATGAGGTCCCTGGCATTCATTAAAACTAAGCGTGAGTTCTACCTTTTTGCCACAAGGGTATGAGGCTATGGCTTGCAACACTTTAGTGCCCTAGGCACTTGCTCCAGTCATGCCATGGAGCTGATGTTGACATTGTCCAATTGATGCTCTGAATGAATTGAAGGTGCCTAAGGGTCTACCATTGGAAAATTTGAAAAAGGGCCAAGTTCTGTACCTCTCTGGATAACACTACTGCCTATTGGGCAGAACACCTTCTGGGTTTGACCTATGAAGCACATCTACACTGTACTCCAAGATAGAAACGATCTATCTTTAATGCTTTGATATGGACTTTCAGAAGTTTACGGATACATCTCCAAAACTGAGGTGTCATTGATGAAACTGTAATTTTACAAGACTGCTTTAGAAAACTGTTCTGTAGCTACTAGGCTGCTGTGTTTGCTTCCTGGGCGGTTCTGCTCTGGATTTGAACTTTGGATACTTTCCATTGTTGATGGGTCTGACTTTCGCCTTCAGAACGTTTCAGGGCTTCACTCTCTGCAGCTTCAAAAGTAGTTGCTAACTGAATCAAATCATCCAGAGACTTGCTGTGGTCCTCTGCAGACAAGTGTCAGTTACATGGGGCATGTTATTGATGAGGACGGAATTTGTCCAATGACAGACAAGATTGAAGCCATTCAGAACATGCCACTACCCCATGATCAGGAGGAGCTCAGGTCATTCCTAGGAATAGTGAATTATTATGACAGATTTTTACCTGGCCTAGCTACCAAGTGTGCTCCCCTTCATGAATTGTTACACAAGGATAAGAAGTGGTACTGGAGCCGTAAACACACCAATGTAGTTGACCAGATCAAAGAGGCTCTGACATAATCAGATTCCTTAACTCACTGTGATCCCAAATTGCAATTAACTTTAACTTGTGATCCTAGCCCAGTTGGAATGGGTGCCGTCCTCTCACACACCCTTCCGGATGACCGATAGCACATGCTTCTCGTAAGTTGACCAAGGCTGAGCAAAATTAAGCTCAAATCCAGAAAGAAGCACTGGGAATAGTGTATGGTGTTTGGAAGTTTAGGCAGTATCTGCTGGGTAGAAAGTTATACACTGACCACAAATCATTGTTAACTATTTTCCACGAATTCCTGAGATTGCTGTCAGCAGATTACCCTAGATCAAATGGGAAAGTAGAGGGACTTGTCGAAACTTTTAAGAACAGTGTTGAGAAAACTAATCCTACTTCAAGAAAAGAAGTTCAAGATTGTGTTACAAATTTCCTTGCAAGATAGAGAGTTACATCTTATTCAGTGACGAGTCAGACACCTTCAAAACTGTTGAATGGACGACAATTACGAACACTTTTAGATCTCCTCCATCCTCATGATCAGTTACAACGAGCTAAACTGAGACAGGAAGACTTTACTTGACGCCGTCATGCAAACCAGTTGAAAACCAGATTGGCAGTTCCACATCTAGTGGATCCTCCACAAGCTTCTTCTCAACCAAGTGGCAGACAGCCAACCAGAACAGTCAATAGTTGAACTGCTACCTCTAAGAAAATCTGTAGGAATGATGAAGCCAAGGAGATCCTGGTCACCTAGTAACAATTAAACAAAGAGGGAGGAGATGTAGTATCTTATGAATGTAATGATTAATCTGGCTTACATGTATTATTGTTCTTTTGTTGTTGAGCTTTATACACGTAGTCCAGTTGTAAATTTGTTAGGCTTATAGTTGTAGCTTTGTATGATTTCTCTTGTACATGATTGGTAAACACTGCTAATCATTCTTAATTGAACCAAAGCAATTGAGAGACCAGCATCTTCAAACAAAAATGAAAGAGTGCTTCAAAACTTCAGGCAGGAAACATGCACAGATAGTTACATAGTTTTGTATGCATGGGCATTATACATGTGTCTAGGTAGGGGTGTCTATCATACAGTACAATAGTACAGTATAGTAGGGACCACAAAGGTTTGGGTGTGGCCCATGAAAAACATCACCAAAAAGCCAGCTTCACTTTTCCCTGAAAATGATGAGACAGTATTGGTTAGGTAAAACTAAGCCCAAAAAAGCCTTCAGATCAACCCAAAATGCTTTCAACAAGTTGCTACGGACTTTTAAAAAAAATGCTAAAACAGAATTTTCTAGTAACTAACTGACTGATACCTTCAGACAAGCATAACTTGATAATGGGTAAAGCTACAGGCTTGGTTTTTCCTTGTTTGATGTTGCTTCAGCTGGACATGTGCCTTTTGGCATACCGCAATACGTACAATGCATTCTTCATGGGCTTACCAGTGTCCTACTTTGTGTCCCATTTATCTTTGCTGCCAGCGAAAAGTGTCGATTTGGCTGTAGTGCACGATGGCTTCCCTTCACAATGGAAATCATACATATTTTTCACGGCTACTTTGATTGCAGAGGTGCTTTTCGAACACCTCTTGATTTGTAATGCTGTGTAAAGGGGTTTAACATAGCTGACAACAAAGCATAATGGATACTTCACTTTCAGACGATGATCGATAGCTGGGGGTGCAGAACCATTTCTTTTGATGCAGTATGAGTAGTCATAATAATTTTATTTTACAAAAAAAATTAACAAACAAGTATACAAAAAATGGAATTTCCAACTAGAGTAGGGACCATAGCACATGTACTGAAACAAGCTGGAGTAGTGCATGATAGTAAATCACAGTACAACAATAAGAAGTGATATATCCCTACCGTGCACAGTGGGGATATAACTGAGGGGCCGCCAACGCCCACACAAACTTCTAAATTGTGTACAAGAGTCCCAATATTTCAGTATTATTTAAATAATTCATATATTTATAATTGGATTTCTCAGATAGTGTACAAGAGTCCCAAGATGTTAGCTACCCCTCAGATATAACACTTCTTATTGTTTTATTGTGATTTAGGCCACTCCAACAAAATTCCTTGTTTCCATTTCATTGACCTTAACAATACATGGGCAGGCGGTTCATTATCCATTATTCGTTATAGATATTTCCACAATTTTTCGAAATTCTACAGGTGAATAGAGTAGAATGTTTAAACTAATAACCTTAACGGGCTTTCTGAATGCTAAACTAGTTACTGCTATGCTGCTGGCCTAAGTAGTCACAGGATAAATAATGAATATTGACAGCAATAAGAAAAGAATCTGCATGCAGGCGGGAAATGTGAAACAATGAATTTTGTTGGAGTGACCTTAGTATCATGCACTGCAACTGGCACTACTCCAGCTTGTTTCATCGTTCTGCTATGGTATTCCCAACTCTAGTTTCCATGGGGTTTTTTTTATGGACTGACCCTACAACACAAGCTACAGCATTAAAGTGAGCACTACCTTCAGTGCTGCCGCAGGTCACTGTAAAGTGTCAATAATAAGGCAGTGGTTACTGAACTGAAAGTCGGTTCAATAAGCCGGGCTCGCTATTGAACCGACAGTAAAGCTTAGACAAAAAAGGGTCACTAAACGAAAAAAAACCCACAAAAACTCAACCTGGATTCGCACCCTCGACTACTGGAACTGTGGGCAGTGGGCATACCACTGTGCTACCGCTGCTAGCTACCCCTACTTTTCTACCTTATAAACGCTACTCACGTAGTAGTCTCACTACCCTAACGCTAATGTTACTTTTCGCGTCCCCTAAAGTTGAATGCTCGGGAAAACTACTAGACGCGTCCCCTAAAGTTGAATACTCGGGGAACTACTAGACGCAAAAATAAAAAACTTTTCGGTCAGTTCAGTAACCACTTCCTAATAATAATAATCTTGCGCATATATGCTTCTCAGCTACTGAGTTGCCCTGCAGAAGTACTATTATTATTATTATTGTGATTTTGCTACTGAAAGACATGGATACAAACTGGGGGGTTGGTATAAAACTAAACTAGACTATAAAATACAGCAGCTGGTGTGCTGATAAGAGCCAATTATAAGTTAAGATTACAAGGGAGCAACAAAAAATTACAAGTAAACTAATTAATTAACAAAGGGGTAATTGGGATGGAACTACACCTATGACAAGGACATACAACATGATAAGTACAATAATTATTGTCATCAAAGTTTGAAGTGAACATGGCCCAGAAGATGTTGTTTAACTGTTTCTTTAGTGTTGCTATAGATAGATCTAGATTTAAAGGTGGCAGTACATTCCATAAACGTGGTAAACGGTTAAAATAAAAGTGGCGGGAGGTGCTATATTTCGTATAATTATGAACTAGCTTGGAATGGGTTGATGATCTTGTAGAACTGTTGCTGTTAAAATGGACCCACTTGGAGATGTCAAAGTGTAAAGATGGATTCTTGATGGATTTAATAAAAAATAATAAGTCATTAGTTCGTAAGTAAACATGAGGGGAAGCATCGACAACTTTAATAGTCTAGTTTTATAGGATGAAGTATAATCATTAAGAATGTACTTTGTGGCTCTCCGCCGAACCCTTTCCAAAAGCTGGATATCTTGAACAAGATTGGGTCGCCAGATTTGGGAGCAGTACTACTGGTTATACATGAATGTTATGCATCACTTTGACACAAAAAAAGTTATCATTCTGTGTTGCAAATACATACACAGTTTACCTTCGTTGGCAATCTTTTCTTGTGTTCCTCTTCTACATGGCCGAACGGATCATCAACGTTTGTAGGCAAGTCCGCCATCGCTATATAGGCCAGCTATGTGGGTGCTCGTCCAAGAATCACACCCAACACAATCAAACCGACTAAAACACTTCGGGATTGTGTTTATCAAACGGATCGGATCCGGGTCTCAACGTTCGATCGTTCAGTAGCTATAGGGCTGAAAAATATTCTGAGCCAGACCCTCGGCCGGACCGAGGATCGTAGATAACTCTTCCTCTCGTATATCAATACTATAGTTAATTGTCCAGTTTATTGCTGTGGATGAATGATGTCGCTGTATAAACTCTGCTTCTGAGCCTTTTCATGTGGTTAAATTTTCGCGCATGCTCCATAATTATCTTATTATTGCACCCCAAACACTTACAACCCGAGTTTCAACCTACCCAATGGAATTGAAGGTATAGTGAGTCTTTTTGTTTTGTTTGTTGTTTTTTTACCTTGTACTACCTTTGTGTCCACGTGTATGTGTATTTGGAGGGAGCCAATAGCCAAGGTGTTGAACCTTGAACCTTACGATTACCAAGCCAGTGCCCTACCAATAAAAATATTGAGCTTATTTAATGGTGTGCACTAGCCTGAGAATCGTAGGGTTCCAGGTTCAATGCTTTGGTGATTTTACTGTTAGTATTGTTTCATTGTACTATACTCCCAATGCTCCAGCCTACCAACTGTAAAACCAGAAAACATTATTGCATGGGCACAACTGAACTAGTTTTTCTTTTGTGTGAGGGCGGAGAATAAATAGGGTGCAGCTGGATCTACCACTTCTAGGTCATAGTTGAGAAACAAGTTGATGTGCTGCTTCTAAAAACCAAGCGCCATGCAGCTAGCTAACTCATATTACTATTTTTATTATTTTAACCAATATGTTATAGAGTGTATTCACGAAGAAATTACAGACGAGGCGCTTAAAATATGTGTGGTAAGAAGCCCAATGCTACAATACAAAAATATCACGTTTTCATTCTTTCCACCAGAGCCAGTACAGCAGCAGCCAATTCGTGGCTATGTGGTAATCACCAATAGATGGGTAATAGCATACTAGAAGTACAACCTCGTAGCCGGTCTACTTTCTGATATCGCAATAGAACGCCCCATCTGCTCACCCACGCATGTCACGGTATAGCGGGTACTGTGGTGAATATTTCAAAAAGCAGACCAGCTACTCCGTTGTGCTTCTAGCATGTCATTATCCATTAACAGACCGTTGCCATACTGCCACGAATTGATTTTCTCTCTACCTCGGTGTCAACAAACTACAGGCCAAAACAAAACATTTTTTTCCACTCGTCTTCACCATCACAAATGCACTGAACAGTCACTTAATGGCAGTTTGGTAGTCGCCTATCAATGGAGAATAAAGTACTACAGGGATATGAGTGTAATTAGTATAGTTTCTGAAAAAATGACCTTGGAGTCCACCAAGTCGCTACACAAGATGAAGCGTTCCACTGCTACATCAGGAAGTAGACCAGCTACGAGTTCATGCTTCTAGTATGTTGTTACCCATTCATAGGTGGTTACCACATAATCACAAATTAGCTGCTCCTGTACAAGGTCTGTTAGAAAGAACGAAGGCGCAATTATTTTCTATTGCACCATTGGGGCTTTATCCACACGTCTCAAATAAACGCCGCACGTGAATATGCTCTATTGGTTGTGCAATAGTGCATAATTAATTTATTGTAATGGTTGGATTTCATAATTCATGATTTTTTTGTAATTCTTGAATTACATTGCTACGAACTGCTAAGGAAGCACTTGTTAAACAAACCACTTTTAACAACATATTACGCACAGAAGTATCTTCTGTTTTATAGTTTGGCTATCATGTGTTTTCCCACAAATTCTCTCGACAAAGCCTCAAAGCTGTTCTTCATTTTTGTTCACTTACGTATGAGTACACCCCCTTTTGAGAAGGGAAGGCTATTCCTGGTAGTCTACAAGGCCTACACCATTCTTTTTCAGTTGCCTCTAAAACCCAAAGGGAAGGTAATTTACAAAGTCTGAGGAGAGTCGCCACCTGTATTTGAGACCGCCGAAAAGAAACCACCTCGGAGCAAAGTTAACCTGTGTAGAAGTTTAATACAGACTTCATTTCGCTTTTACTTCTTACTTAAATATTACTTTTACCATTTGATCACATGGGCACATACGGACAAACATAGATAGATAGGCACACACACACACACACACACACACACACACACACACACACACACACACACACACACACACACACACACACACACACACATACACACACTTTTACGAAAACAATTTCTGTAAACCAAGCGGCCGCTCACAGTCGATTGTGGGTGTGCGCCTGACCTTATGCTAAAATTTCTTGAGACCAAATTCTTACATAGTTAAATTACGGTTGTGTTTCAATTTTAAAAGTATCAAGTAGTATATATACACTAAATTTACAAATGAAGCTTGTCTTTTAACCTACTGCAAAATTCTTTGACTTTCATTTTGACCAAGGACAGAGATTGGAGTACAGGATATATGGGAGTGCCACCCCTTGAACTTTTGGAAATCATTGATTAGTGGTGATGAATAGCAAAGGCCTGTTAATGAGTGGGAGAAAAAAGACCCCAGCTACACCAATTCGTAAAATCCTGCTCCATTTATACCAGTCAGTTATGCATCTGTTTGGGATGGTGCTTATCTCTGCCATGAAGTCCCAGTAGCTGTGTTGTCAAGCTGATAGATGGTGTAGTTTGTGACATAGAAAAAAGGAGAGAAAGGCTCGAGCGACTACAGCAATAATTTTGTTAGGTTCAAAGGTATATCGTATATATGTGTATTAAAACTGGGCCACACTGGGTACTTCATCCCAAACTATAGGATACAAATTAACCTGGATCTGTATAGATGCCAACGTACCAAAAACTAGGCTATAATTCTAATAAATACCAGAGTCGTATGCTATACAAGAATGGATAAACACACTTCACCTCATAATTCATCGTTGCAAAGTGAAGATTCTAAAGTGTAAGTCGACTATATAAGTACTCTCAGCACCATTTTGTTCACAATCACCCTTCACCTTGTGTGTGCTCTAAGAAATAACGTCTAGGCCTGAATACACTGTATTCAGTGTATGCTGGGCTTGTTTACACGCCAGGTCCAAAATCACTTATAGAAAATAAATTCCTGGGCTCTTGTACGGATAAGTACAATATATTAAGGGTAGCAAATTAAGATTTTTGTGTCTTACCAAAATAGTTGGAACTGAAATCATTTTAAAAATAGACATTGTTGCTCTCCTTTGAATTGTAATATTCTTGATAAAGTTTGGTCTCCGTGTCATTATTCGAATAGTTCTTGGCTGTCACTGTTTGGTGCCAGGCAGGCCTTGCAAAAATTTTGTAAAACCCATTTACCAAAAAAGAGAAATTTTATCTGCTTACGTTATACATGTATAGTGACTACGGTGGTACCATAAAGTACAATATTTCAAAATGTGTGATTTCTGTGATCGTATAAACTATCACAAAACAATTTCACTTTATTATATCACTTATGCAAATTTTTATAATGGTAGATTACAAATTATGGTACACGTGTACCAGTACTTCAGCTTGGCAGGTCCACAAAAAGTATTTGTTGCTAATAGCAACTCATGCAAAGAGCTATCTACAACCGGAGATACAATGCTAAAATTGATAAACCAACCAGCTGATGCAAATCTTAGATGAGTTATTTACTGTAAAAAGTGTAGAACTGTCTAAATAAAAATGTTATTGCAATGAAATTGTCCACAGACGTAGACATGACCTGCTCAGTTTCTTACAAACTGCATAAAATCGTCAAAAAAAAATAAGGCTGAATTAATCACTTCTTTTTGCGATAGAGTGAAAAGTTTTGCTTCACCACTGAGCTCAAACATGGAATAATTAAATAACATGGATAAGGAATTTTGGAATGTACAGTTGCTATTGGAGTGCACAGTTTTGTTCCATATCCCAGGTAACAAATATAATAGACAAATTCCATAATAAGGCTTTATAGCATATAATAATAACCGTTGCCCCTAGCAACCTGAATTTCCCATGATGTTTAGGTGATAATGTCTAAAGTAACTTCTCCAAGTTTTGAAAGGATAGCATATATATGTCATAAGATATGACATTTTGAAATTTGTGGTTTTCCCATACATGTCTATGTGAGTGCTCCTTCTGGGCAATCACAAAAATGGGGTATTTCAACGTATACAAAAACCAAAAGTTCAAAAGTGCATATATCTCACTTTTACATAATTTGTAGGTGTGAATGTCAACAATAATCTCTCCAAGTTTTAAATAGATATTGTACAGTAGTCATGAGATATGACATTTCAAAGTTGCAATTTTCTCATACATTGTCAATGAGAGGGCAAAATTTGCCCCTTCTCAGAAATCACACAAATCATGGGATTCAAAGAATGTGATATCTTATGACTATAAATCCACATGTACCACATTAAAAGAAAGAATGGTGCCAGGCACTCCATAAAATAATTTTGCGTCTGAACGCATCCCCCAATAATCAATTACGCACTGACTCAGTGAGGTGGCCATTATGCTTCGTTTGTAGCTATGCTCCGCTCATTACACAGCGTTACAAACGAAGAACAGTACAAGAAATTTCTCTGCAATGAATCCAGTTACTGCAGAAAATGCAGGCGAAAAGCATGACACAGCCAGAGGGAAGCCGTATCGTGCAATCGCAAATTGACACCTTACACTGTCAGTAAAAAGAACTAGAACACAAAGGAAGACCATGGTACGTGTATTGTACGTACTGCGGTTGGCGAAAAGGCACGTCTGAGGATGAAGCGACATTGCTAACAGAAGCCTACAGCACCAAACTTATTGATCAGTGTTACATTATTAATATGTGACCACAACATATAATAGATAGCTTGTGGTGGCCACAAGACACATAGTTGAAATATATGATATCTTTTTAGTAGGCTTGTTGGTTATGTTACTGAAAACAATATTTCTCCTGGCAGCTGCCACTTATAAAGGAAGACCACCTCTTGGAGTCTTAAAAATCCCCATGTATCCTGTTTATACAGTTAACCATCTGTTAGTGCAGCCACTGGGATGCATACTTCATTAGTCTGTTTAATTATTATCTCTTTGCATGGTTTAGATAGTACCATATTTGACCAGTTAATAGCCACTCAGCAAGGGCTACTATCTGAGGGCAGCTACTATGGGTTTATGGCAGCAGTCCACAGCATTTATACGGATTTGTGTGTGACTGACCTAGTTTAGTCATCCTTCAATACTATCATTCATTTTAACTACTCCTTTGCCCAGTTTCTGCTTCAGACGTGTCTTACAGTATAAATTCAGATAGAAGCTGTGGCTGAAAAAATCAAGCCTGTAGCCTTATCCATTGTTGAGTTATGCTTGGCTGAACTAAGGCATCAGTTAGTCAGTAGAAAATTCAGTTAAATAGGAAATTTTTTTAATTCCATAGAAACTTGTTGCAAGGGTTTGTGGTCACTCAGAAGGCATTTTGGGGCTTGGCTATGCCTAACCAATACTGCCAAGCTGTTATGAAAGAGAGGTTTTACGGTGATATTTTTGGGCAAGAAAGCCCAAAACTGCATGATCCCTAATATACAGTACTATATATTATGAACTCTTGGTACTACCATACTGTACGATTACACTCTGGTTAAGCCCATCAACAAAGTGGAATGTCAGTATTCCATTTCATATCCCAGGTGACAAATATATAATCTATGGTGTCAAAGGGTGCACACACCGTATCTCCCATTTTCGCTTCATTGACAGGCCTTTGTCATTTATCACGAATCAACCATCATCAAAAGTTGTAGATCCGGCTGCACAAGATGGTATTAGAAGTCCACTAGACCCTTTCTTTCTTTCTTCGTCCCCAAAACAAAACAGTCTGGGCACATGACTACTAAAGAACAGCCATTCATGATTGTAGCTCTTCCCTGGATAAATTTGTAGTATTTTAACTCCATACCCTACACAAAGAGTCTGATGAACACCAATCCAGACTACTCATGAGTTACATATGCCATCACATCACAAAGCCATGCCAACCTTGACTTTTGTGAAACATGGCTTGGCATAGCTTTCTGATGTAACAGGCCTATACCCCTCATTCACCACCAATCAGCTAGGTATCAAAGTTGCAAATCTTTAGAGATTGGCTGGACAAGACTGGATGCAGATGCACATGTTCTCTAGACCCTTTCTGATACAGTAGAGTAGTATAGTAGAGTGGTATAGTACTGTACAATCAAAATGTGTATTTTGTGCACTTTGTGATATAGCCATGAAATTTTCCACAAGTTTTACTCCTTATGACATTTTAATACAACCATTTTTGTATTGAAGACTTATCAGTTTTGTCTTCATCTTGCTGAGTATTTGTTTACATTATTTGAAGTTCTTGATCTAAAAAAACAACTTGGTTTTACTCATTTCACTCCTAAATTATGATCATTTTATTAGCCACTAAATTATAATTGTTTGAATTTTTCTTTCCTTTGGGTAGATTAGAATTTCATGGCTAATAGACCTTTAGATTGAAATCACCTTTAATTTTAAACCAATGTAGATACAAAAATTGAATTTTCAATGCAAAAATGGCTGTAGAGGGCACCAAGTGACAAGACTATGTACATGTTGTGTTATGAAAATGTGTCCCACAGTACCATCCAGGTTTTGGTAGTGAAATATCATCTGAAGCATTACCACATGCTCTACCAAAAGGACAGGTCAGTAACATTAACACACTAGATGAACTACTAATAGTCACTATTGTAGAATAGTCCTCAGCAATGTCCTTATGGACTTTATGCTGAACAACTTTCAGGATCTGCTTTCACTTGTCCCAGGGAAACTAACCGTCGAAGGTATTCCAGTAGTATGGCAAGTGTACATGTACCATTATCATCACCCTGTGCTGTGTAGTTGGTTGTACAGGATTATTCCATCTGCTAAGCATAAACCGTTTGTTTCCATTGAACAAGGAAACATGTCAAACAACTTTGACAAGTGGCAGCCAAATCCCAATCAGGTGTGGTACCGTGACAATATGCATAACTGGTTTGACTGGCTTATAAATTCAGTTGAGGTGGAAGCCATTCAAGTTACCAGAGGACGGTAAAAATGTTGACTTTGTAGAAGTGAGTTGATGGGTGTGTCATGGTTGCATCACAATAATACTCATGTGATCCACTATATAGGGGATTTCCACAGTGTGTGGTGCAGGTGATCCACGATGTCGCAGTGGATGTGTAGTACATGTTTACACTTGTAATAAGTCAATGAAGGACAAGTGAGTGTGCGTGTTTATGTGCATGTACTGTATGTGCATTCCACGTACCATATACGTATAATGGTATTTCTTTGTATAATTGAATAAATGCACAAATCTTGATCATAAGCCAAGACCTTCGGAAAAAAGTGTCATTGTATAAGGAAAATATATGTCTAGTCTCACCTGGGGAGTCTACTGTTTTATGGTCTTGATTCTGTTTTTTTTTTTTTTTTTTTTTGTCTAAAGTTAGTTAGCGCCATCTAGAGGGATTAAGATGCTTTGACTAACACGTGAACATTATATGTCCGATTGCATGTTGTACAGACACTTACCATCCAGTTGTTTTGTTATTTTAGGCCTTGGCTATGCTCTAGCAATACAATAAATAAGAATTCTCTATGTAAATGCTTACCATTTAAAATACAAAAGAATGTGTTGTACAGTATCATGCCAGGGGACTATTTAAAATAAATACCTAAAGATCCTACTCTTTTATAAGCCGGGTCAAAAATATTGGAAAAGAGGCAAAAGCCTGGGTCATAGTACATACCATGGGCGATGACTTCTTGTGGTCACGGTGAACGTCACTCTTACTGGCGGTGTTGTAATAGCAAGCGTATCAGCATTCCTTCAATGTCCTACAACAAGAAACCCAGCAAGTATGCAATAGTTAGCATCAAACTAGCTGTAAACAAAGAGTGTAAGCTGTGTCGATGATGTTACATCTCTATAAATTTGATGAAAGCACTATTTGTTCCTAACCATTCAGCCAGACAGAAACTGTATCACAATAAAATTAGGTTTGGATGGAACAGTTCTAATGAAATAGTAGACTATATTACTTCTTAGTGTAAATTTAAGGGAGGGGGGAGGAGTAGCTATGTATGTGTTATATGTAACTGTAAACTTCACGACAGCAGCACAATGAAGTTGTTAATAACAACCACAGTTCACACATGATTGGAGGAGCATTAATTAGAGTACAACAACTGGATGTATACGTCATACTATTACATAACCTCCCCCCCTTAAAAGCAATCACAAATTTACGAATTTTGTACATGTGCATGAAAAATGAATATGTATATTTTGTCAATATCCATAATAGTCAACTGGCCTCACAACTCGTCCACTTCTGGTAGTCACAAGTTGTCATAATGTAGAGCTGCTGGCATCTGTGGCCAGTGTTGGATGATCATCACAAAAGTACTGGAATAATGGCGGACTCCACTCACTACTTAGATCAGGTCTTAAGAGTGGTCTTAGTCTATTAACATGAACAACTCACTCTTTATGGTTCATCTCTATTCAGGGGTCCCTTCAACTCTCTCACTGTCCAAGGTCCAGTCCAGCATGGATCTAATTTTCCCTTTGTGGGATTATCCAGAAGGGAAAAGTATGTTTCATGTTCACTGCCACAATAACTCAGTTGCTGCCTGTTTGCTGCTTCCACAGTGTTAGCCTCCACTTTTTCTCTCAATTCAAGGAGTAGTAGGAGCTGTAGTTTTATGTGACAGCGCCAGCTGTTGAAAGGTTTAGTGGTGGTGGATTTGATCCAAACAGAACCTCATATGGGAAGAGGCCGGTTGTGGCATCTTTTGGTATTCATTAGATATAAGAGTAGTTGCAGATGTTCCTCCCAACTCCAACCAAGCCACAGAGCAGGTTCAGTATGGATCTGTTCATCCTTTTCACCAGTCCATCACCCATGGGGTGATATGGGGGTTGTTCGGGACTCAGTCACTCCAAACGCCTTCCATAATTCACTGGGTACATAGCTCTCAAAGTTTTTTCCTTGATCAGAGTGTAGCCACTGTAATCATGAAAGAAGATTTGCTTTAATACTTTTTTTTACCTTACTAGAAGCTACACTGGACAACAATAAAGTTGTGTAAGACATCACAAACTGAGTATGGTAACAGCATGGCTTCCTTCGCTATAAATACAATAGCGACATATACTGTAAGTTGTAGTGTATGTTGTGAATTGAGTGAGTGTGGTGACATGAGCGCAATAGATTTCTCTGGATCAGGAACCAACCAGGAGGTGGATGATCATGGCTCTGTTCTTCCAGGGTATGTTCCCTACTTCTCCTTGGTGTTCAAGGTGATTACTACAACAGCCAATGTTCTACTCTCTGGCTGGGTGGTCTACACTATCATAACCACAAGAAGGTTACACAAGCCTCATAATATATTTGTAGCTAATCTACTGGTGTCTGGTACAGCAACTATTTCAATAGTTTTCATAACTCAATGTTCTATGATGTTGAGCTTTCAGCTGGGAGTGGAACCTTTAATCAGTTGCTTCGCCTTCAAGTTCATGAATATCCCGATATTTGCAAGCAATCTTTCATATGTGATAATTGCAGCTGACAAGTTGCTGGCCATGGTGTACTTTAAGACGTTTTCTTTCAAATACAAGAAGATAATGACACCTCGTGTTGTAGCTGCTGTTGTCACTGGTACATGGTTGTTAGCAATCATACCTGCTGTAGATGAGGTGACTGAAGTGCCAATATATGGAGCTTGCATACTAAAAGGAAATGTGTTCTTTAGAGCTTTCTCTGTGTTTGTAATGCCTATGATTGTGGCACCATCTCTTGCAGTAGTCCTCAATGTGTACTTTACCATCAAATATTATCAGGCTAACAAGCAAGTCAGAGGTGAGACAACAGGGGCTACTAGCCAGTCTGGGAACATCAGAGACTTAACCAGGATGCTACGCAGAATCAAACGGAACAGGAAGCCAATTATCACACTACTTGTGGTCACTTTGGGTAGTACATTTCTTAATTTGACAGTTATACCGCTGTACATCATAGGAAGGTTTAATGTTGACTCACAAGTTTATAATGACCTGATGGAATACCTCATTATTCCAAATATTGCCTATGCAATACACTTTCTTCAGCCATTTGTATATGGTCTGTACTTTAAGCAAGTCCGCGAACCAATGATGAAGTATTTGAAGGGATTTGTGAGGATGAATAAAGTCACCTCAGTTGCCCCACAACCATGAAGGACTGCATGGACAATTATGCATCTTATCATTAACCTCATGTAATACTATATGAACAAATGCTACATATTAACCGCTGCTGCATATTTAACCACCTTTATTCCTTATTGTACCCATGTGCCATTAAATTGTTTATTCAATAACATACAGGTTTCATATTAAGAATGATGAACGTCATACTGTATGTAAATCGATGCATTTAAGGTGTAGACAATCAAGACACATGAATGACATGATAGCATGTCATGTGGTCCAAGAATCCAGTACACCACATCAGTGTGTTATTAACAAAACATGTGTATTCCAATGAAGCAATTTTTATGGTGCAGCTGCACACCAGGTAGGGCAAGTCACTTCCCAAATTTTGGAAAATTGTCACATCTTCAATTATTCTTCCTTCTCCTCCTTTTTACACGCTTCCCAAAAATAATCACAAAGCACCCTGTTGTCCATTCAGGCAGTGTCTGGCCACATGCCCTGTCATTCCACACTCCACCCTTCGAGGGCAGCTAGTTATTATTATTGTTATAATAATTGCAGGACTCTGAAAGAGTATACGTGCAATATAGTATGTAGTTAAGTAGTTAATTAAGTATAAAAAGAATTATAAATTATAATTTGTTTAAGAAATCAGTAGCAGATCTACGGAATGCTTCAAAGGAATCCAAATTAACAACTGAGTCAGGTGAACTATTCCACAATCTGACAGTAGCTGGGAAGAAACTGAATTTGTGTATATCATTTCTTGAAAAAGGTGTCTGATATCTTCTATTGTGCCCTCTAGTAACAGTGTCGATGAGAGATATCTCATAGGGTAGTTCTAGTGCGACAGAACCTTGCAATATCTTATAAAACATCAGTTGTTATGTCATTTGTAACAATGATTGCTCTACTTTATCTAGGTCCTTGTCAGTTTTCTGATGGAGCTCAGAGGGTGAGTGTTGCTATTCTGGCTGTTGGAGCTCTTGTGCCTTAGCGATGGTGGCAGAGTATTTGGCCTGAGGCTGGAGCTTAAGTTGAAATGCCACATTGTCTGGCAAGTTGATAAGATGGAAACGCAGCTCCATTTCGCAGGTTTCAAATAAGAGCCCTGGTCAAGTAGCTTCTCTAGGTCTCTAGCCAGCTTGTCAATGCTTTCTACTCCTTCATGTAGGCGTCTGTGGGCTAGCTGTTCTCTGGCAGCAAGGCGGTGTTCATCTGTGTCGAAGCCCAGTCATTCAAGGATGGCCTTTAACTTGGCAGTAAGTATCCTAATCAGTGTCGCCGAGAGACTCATAAATTGCCTGTAATCAACCTCAGAGGAGTGTTGGAAGGCATAGCAGCTGTTTTGCAGCATCTCACTCATTAGCGGCAGCACAAAGTTCAAATCATTTAAACCACAACCTGACGTCATCACATTATAGAATCTCAGGTAGACAGACGCTACTGATTGCCATCATGTCCAGGTTTCAGCACCAATGTAAGCTTCACAACAGCAGAGTGTTACTAACAACCACAGTGAACACAAACTCACACTTACAATCACACGTGATTGGAAGAAGATAAAATTGGAATACAACAACTGGATGTCTACATTATACTATTACACAATTGTGCCTAAAGGTGGACCGATACTGATTTTTCCAATAATTTTGATACCGAGTACTATGACTATTATTTATGCCGATACCGATATTTTTTTCATTCATTTGTAATTTTGACAACTTGTACATGTAATGAAAGTTATGAAACATTTTTGTACTTTTTCATAGTGTATACAATTTTATTATAATGATTAATAAGTTAAAACGTGTTGTTTGATTGCTTTCTTGATTATATGCTTCCTAGTCATTCTTTAAAAACATGTTCTTGTTTAAAAACAGTAACATTTCCACTTTTTCTGCATCTAGCTTTGTTCTTTTATCAGTAACAATGTTGCCAGTTGTACTGAACAGCCTCTCCGACGGAACAGTTGTACATGGTGGTGCCAAGTACTTTCGAGCTAAGGTAGCAAGTAAAGGCCATGATGCCTGTTTCTCATTCCAATATACTACTGGACTACTGTGCCGATGAGCATTGGCTTCACTGAGGTAAGCATTCACCATCTTTTGGCTAGTTGTGTAATCATTATCAGGCTCAGTATCATGCACCTTTACCATTTCATCAACCTGCGCCCACAAAACACTTGCAGAATCATCCTATCAACGTCGCTTGGCTGCTGACTCTAATGAACTTGGGTTAGCCTCAGACTGGTTGGACTCCAGATAATCTTCACATGTAGATATCAGCATTTCTTTAGAAGAAACCATTTTGGACTGGCTAGAAAATACCCTATCCTTAAATCTCGGGTCCAACAATGTGGACAAGCAGTAAAGATCTTCAGTTTCACAACTTGCAAAATGGCTTTGCATGGATAGCAACATCTTCCGCTTCATAGCCATAATTCCATGGTCTTCTTCATCTACCTGGAGCAGTTTATTAAGGGAGTTCACACAATAGATATAAACAGAGCAATAGAGGAAGAATTACTGCTTATGTCTTCAGTAGCCTCCTCAAATTGCTGCAGCAACTTATCACCTTTTCCGCCAATTTCCACTGAGCAGCACTGAGATCGAATGACGCACCAGCCTCAGTATTAGCAGCACTGATAACTTTCCGTTGCTCAACAAGCCTCTTCAACATGTAGTAGCTGCTGTTCCATCTGGTTGGCTCATCTTGGTATAATGCACACACTTTTAGCTCCAATTGGGCCTGTATTCTCTGAAGCAAATGGAAAGCAACATTTGAGTGCTTGTAGTGCCCAACTATCCTCCTTCCAGCGGCTAGAAGATCTTGAACATCCCGCTGTGCTAACACGCCATCATGTATTACACACTGAAGACTGTGAGCTAGGCAAGTAATGCTAGGGACACCAGAGCTGTTAAACCCTGCAACAAAATTGGATCCACCATCTCGCAAAGCACAAACAATTTTGGATTCAATTTTCCACTCACACACACAATCAGAAAATACTGTGGCAATGTTGTCTCCAGTATGACGTTCATTGAGCTGAGGAATCATGGTTGACGAAAAATACTTGCGGCCAGGCACCTGGTAACGGGGCTGTAGATAGTTCAATAGACGTACAAACCCATGGTCTTCAACTACACTAAACGGCTGGCAATCCAGAGCCATCATGTCAGCAATTAAATGAGTAATCCTTTGTGCTACTGGATGGTCAAATGGGTAAGGACGCGACCATTCTAAACAATCTTCGAGCGTTGCTTGTGAGGAACTTACTTGTTGTTGGGCACTGGCTTTTTTCTTGCTGGCAGCCTTTTCGCTTTCCTCGAGTTCCCTTAACTTATCTGGGTGACGATTTTTTAAATGCTTCCGTAAATTGGAAATGTTAAATGAATTTGTTTTGTCTCCTCCACAAGCTACATTCTCATTGCATTCATGACAAACAACCTTCTTGTTGTCAGAGACTGAAATTGAAAAATAATTCCATACTTTGCTTTTTTTTTGTCCAACGTTCGGGATTTCTAATCAGTGTACTCTAATAGGAAACTCCATTAGTATCGAGCCTTTAATTATTTCGATACCGATCCTAGCCGATACCATGAGTATTGGTTCCAATACCGATACCGGTATTGGTATCGGTCCACCTTTAATTGTGCCCCACTCTTAAAGCTAGTTTTCTTACATGTAGTTATTTAGTGTTGAATATATTGAAATTACTACATCTTCTCATTGTGTAGGTGTTTCTACAATTCTGATGGAGACTTTCTCATTGTTCCTCAGTTGGGTCCACTCCATATTAAAACAGAATTTGGAGAATTACATGTCGACCCACTTGAGATTGTAGTCATACAGGTAACTCATTGTAATGTGTACATACGTGTCAATATATGTTTATACAATATAAACTTCCACATTTTTTACTTGCCACACAGTCTTGATTTTCAGTTATACATACTTAGGTTTGGATTGTTCCATTCCTGTTAAGAGTGGCTCTGCTTTAGAATATAGTCTAATTTTTAGTTATTTGGAAACAGAAGGTGACAAGATAATTGTTATATTTGGTCAGGACCCTATGTAACATACCCCATGCTTTGTGCTCTCATAATCTTTTAAACTGTTATTGAAAAAGGCAAATAAGAGCAGAGATATGTACTTGTATTATATTTGTGTACAGTTAAATATTTGGTTGCACTAAAGTTTACAATACACAAATCTGTCTAGTGAAGATACAACTTTGTATGTACATTCATATTGTATTTCTTATAGCAAGGAATGAGGTTTAGTGTTGATGTCACTGGTCCATCACGAGGCTACATCCTGGAGGTGTTTGACACTCACTTTCAGTTACCGAACCTTGGACCAATCGGTACTCTAACCATTGGAAGAATGCGAAGTATAATTGTTGCTCAATTCCAGGTGCCAATGGTCTTGCTAATCCAAGAGATTTTCTTGCTCCAGTTGCCAAATTTGAGCAATGTGAAGTCTCAACTGGTTACACTGTAGTTAGCAAATACCAAGGAAAGCTGTTTGCTGCAACTCAGGTGGGTGGGGCTCTCACTTGATGACATCACTGTGATGTAATGATTATTCTAGTATCATTCACCTTTTGATGTGGTTGCTTGGCATGGAAACTACTATCCATACAAGTATGACCTCCGCAACTATATGGTGATAAATTCAGTCTCCTTTGATCATGCGGTAAGTGTATCGTAGCTTAATAGCTGCTGCCATGTGTGATAGCTGCATGTGGCCGTTGTATGCTACGTATCTGTTGTGTGTGCTGCAGCCGCCACTGCTACTGCTTGTGCAACATGCATTTCTCTTTCCTTTCTTGTTATGTCTATAGGATCCCTCCATATTTACTGTGCTCACATGTCCATCAACAAAGCCGGGGGTGGCAGTGGCAGACTTTGTCATCTTCCCACCACGCTGGTGTGTACAGGAGCACACATTCAGACCACCATACTATCATCGTAACTGTATGAGTGAATTCATGGGGAACCTATGTGGACAGTATGATGCCAAGGTGAGATCTGTGTTTACACATCAGTTGAGAATAGTGTGTACAAAACAAGGTTGGTCATATCAAGAGTTCATAATATATCTTTTTTATATATTATAAACTCTTGGTCATATGTCATATATATTTATGATTGTAAAACTCACAAATTTGAGTATAAAAACAATGTCTTTAGATTATTAATTACTGTTTTCATTGAATGTGTCAGTGTTGATTGAATACTATCAAAATCGTTTCGGGAAAAAATATCATTGATTGGTAGTTGATTCCATAGGGTAATTGATCTTGGGTAAAAACTAAATCTGTATGCATCAACAGTAGCAGATGGTTTGATGAATTTATCCTGGTAAACATCTTGTAGAAAGTACAATATAACTGGGGATAGGAAGCTCTGCTAGGTGATTGACAATCTTGTAGAACATCAAGAGACGAAGCCTTGTATGGTGGTACACTATGGATTTTAGCTTTAGTGAATTTAGGATATGTGATATACTACTTAATCTGCGGTAATCTGACACAATGAAACGAGCAGCACGCTTCTGAATAGCTTCTAGTTTATTGATGTAGTATTGCGTGTGTGGGGACCAAACTGTCGCAGCATAGTTTAAAATTGGTAGAACAAATATCTTGTAGGCATCTAGCTTAACTCTTTGGTGACAGTGTTTCAGATTTCTTCGTAAGAATGCTAAAGTGTTATTAGCCTTTTGGCAAACAGTGTCCACATGATGGTTGAATGTAAGCTTGCTATCTAAATTGATACCCAAGTATTTAGCATTTACAACAGGATTCAGTTTTTTGCCATGGAGGGTGTATTCCATATACAAGCCCAAGTCTTGTAGAAGTATTTATAGCCTTGCATTCTACATTAATAGGAACCATAGAGATTTCCTGACCAAAGTAAACCAGTTTGAAAGCATGTGTATGATTTTCTGTGGTCTGTGATTACAGAAGGACAATCTTCCTGGTGGTGCTACCCTTCACTCCATGATGACACCACATGGGCCTGATGGTAAAACATTTGATCACACCAGTCAGATGGAGTTGAAGCCTGTGAAGGTGGAGGGTACCATGGTAGGTGTTGTTGTTTATACTGTGGAACCTCACTTTTCCCTAAAATCCCTAGGGGCCACCTAAAGTGAAGTTACAAAATTACCTTTTAAAACAATATTTGCAATTAATACTACTCTAATAGAACAATCATTTTGGGATTCAAATCCACTGTATAAAGCTGCTGCCTTGCTGGCCAGCACAAGCTGTATGCTACACACGCACGCACACACACACACACACACACACACACACACACACACACACACACACACACACACACACACACACACACACACACACACACACACACACACACACACACCGAAGCTTCGAAGTTACAAATGTCATGTCAACAATTGAACACAATTGATTGATGGTTAGTAGGGCATACACTTTAGTACAAACTCCTTTGTTTAAATTATAGCTACACCAAAAATATTTTAATGGCAGCTTCCCAAGGAGTATCAATACTTGTGCAACTGGTTTAACTTGTTAGTATCCATGGTAATGAAGAGTAAAGCAGCATCCAAATGTTATGAAACCGAGCAAAGCTTCAAACTATTCCTACCACACAACACACATAGATACATACATTATACATGTGATTCACGCATGATGTGTACTGATTCACACATGTTGTATTCACATAGTCATTCATGTTTGAGAGCTCATTCAGCCTGGCCCTCACAGAGTGGGGAGAGAAGACATGTTGTACACTGGATGATGACTACTACAAGTGTTGGCAAGACCTCACCAGCAAGTTTGATCCTAACTGGAAACCTTCTGAGGATGATGGTAAACAGAGGTGAGTACAACAGTTCGTAATTGGCCCCAATATTAGTATAGCAGGTCTAGGAGTGCATGCATGGGACTTGGTGCACTCATGATAATAAGCTGGCCTTATTAGTAATGAAGTATACCCTGGTCACTATAATGAGGTGGTCTTATTATTATTATTAATGAGGTCATGAAGTACACCTTAGCTATGTTTGGGACCTACTTCACGTTACCATTAGACTGACAATTATTAATTCCTTGTTTCCCATCACCCACCCACATGCCACTTTGCCTACTGCATTGGTAATTATTATTGTAATTAAGAATTAAAATTACTTAGAAATACAAATTACTTTTGTTTAGATTGAGATACTCTAATAGAGCAGTCTGTAAATGTAACACATCAACCCTACTACAGCAATCATAACTATTATTTATTTACTGGGAGACATTTTATTTATTCAAACTTTTCTATTACGTGTTAATTTGTTACCAAATTTGTTGGAAAGTGCTTTGTTGTTGTTTGTTACACTTACGAAGAGCTTGAAACACTAATCTGTTGCTTGAAACTATTTCACTGGTGGACAGTGTATTGTCATTTTGAAGGTTCACCAAAATAATGAAGTTTTAGTCATTATAAAAATAATAAAAACCACCCACCCTCATTACCTGATTGCTAGGGATCTTATCATGTTGGCCTAATGAGGTGGTCTTATTTATGAGGTCATGAAAGTACACCTTAGCTGTGTTTGGGACCTACTTGACATGGTCCCTATATATGGTGGTCTTCAAGGTACATAGTGTAACTTCATTTATGTTAAAATTAGTGTTGGTCAGTGGTACAACACAATATATACACCCTCCTGTATTAATAGTGTGTGAAGTTTGAAAAATAGAATCCATCAGCAGCTATCCTGTAAATCACCTAATATAGCAGTCACTCACCAAAAACATCTCTTATAGAGCAATCAACATAATGTGTGCACACACTCAATGCAGCCACCTTAACATGTGACAATGTGTATTCTACAGCAGTTCATAATACACTGTTTAGTTTACATGTATTTCACCAGTTTATGTTGAATGTCTTATAATAAGCTTGTAGACATGACCATGTACAAATACTATCATGTCTCGGACACTTGTGAAGTAGATACAAAATGTGTGAAATAGTCTTGAGCTTTTTATCAAACAAGCGTTAACATATGATCACTTAGCTATCCACTGAAATGCTTCAGGCTCTTTGCTACAATCGATTTTGCTTGCGAATGCTATTAAACAATTTGCACATGTGATTTTCGAACGTGATCATGTGAGTGTTTTCCTGTAGTGTTTGAATAACTACCTCAGTGTGTCCCTAGCATTGTCTAACAATCTAAGAAGGAAAATAATGTAGTTGCGTTGTTAAAAGGAGCTTGATTAAAAGGGAACTGCTCACGTGTTCAAGCAATCATGTGTATGAATTGTTCAATTGCATTCGCAAGCAACCTGAAATCGACTGTACAAGTTACCTTTAGATGTAGCCATGTGCTGTCCTACGTTGACCCAATGAAATATACAGTGAAATATCATTAATAGGGCCACTTATGAGGCCCATGATAAGTGGCCCTATTACCAAAAACCTCATTAATGTGGTCATAAAACAAAATGGCCTATTGTTGAGGTTTTCAACAAACCAGCAACTGCCTAGTTGCTGTATCTAAACACACTGTATATAGTTTATCACAGAGGACATATATACAATGTACCAATTATTTTGAGACGTAATGGTTGGAAAAGCATATAGTATACAGTCAGAATAATGGGTACCGCTTTCAGTAGTTAAATTATGCACTTAAGAGCAGCAACTTTTGCAGTGATACCTTGACTGCCTGCTCAGCTGGCCTCTTTACTGAGGGAACATTGTATTAGTTTTACTAGTTTGGTCCTGTAGTATGTGGCCTTATTAACGAAAATTAAATATATCTAATGGAAAATACATTTGGACTTGCTGGACCTGGCCACTAAGTGAGGTTTCACTGTATTATCAATCTTCTGTCAATGCATGATGTATGGAGTTGGACTAAGCAGTCATCCCATCATTTGAATTTTAAATGACACTATGCTACAAAGGCGTTTACCCCAATTTTTCCACAATAGAGATACTAACAAGCCAGTCCTGCCTTGTCCAGTGTCACAGATGTACGCCTGTCCACATTCTTTTAGTTTTTAATATGACCAGCCTAGCTTTTGAGTCTTTAGAGGGATCTCTATTAGAGTGATTATTATTGTATGAAATACATATTATCAAGAGTTAATAATAGTGGTAGGGAGAGTGTCCAACCCTGTATGGTCTGTCAAAAATGAGCGCGCAGAGTATAAATGCATTCATAGGAAGTCAAAGGGTTTCTATGGAATGAATTCTGTTTAAGGGCTTTTGAGAGAAAGGAACTGGGTAGGTTTCTGTTATAACTAAAATGGCTTCTGTGAAATGAATGCAATTACACTCTACGCGCTCATTTTACACAGACCATATTCAGTGTTGGATACTCTTCCTACCACTATTATTAACTCTTGATATTATGTATGTGTATTTACTTATTTTTCACTTGTAGCCATACTACTTCTACAACTACTTAGACATGACCTGAATTGTTCTTGAATCTAATAACAATTGATATTTCATTTTATTGTTAATGCATACGTATATTACACTATACAATTTTAAAATATTAAGTGTTTTGTGATGTCATAGAAATTTTCACCTATCTTCATCCCAATTAGGGTTATCCCGAGGCTTCGGCCCTCCAGCCGGCTTTGCCATGATAATCTAATGGTAGTAGATCACATGATCACAAGTACCACACCTACCCCTGAGGGGCTAACTAACCTGATCCACCCTGAGGACAGTGTTGACTGCATTAGTAGCTAGTTTGATGGCCCACACCTTCAACAAGTAGCAATCAATAATCCAAGCTGCTGCGGCATCTTTAACTGATGCCCCTTCACCCTGAAATGTACAATTAATACACATGAAAAGTGTAGTGGATGAGACCTGTGGAACTCTGCTCTTATGTAGTCTCACCAGCTAGCCATTAGGCCTACTAGCCATAATTTATTTATCTTTGGAAAAAGGGCTTGGTTTGTCTTTTCTCCAAACCAAATGAAAAAAGAAATACAAGCTGGTTGGTGATAAAGCCATAGGCCACGTAAATAAATCACAGCATTATCACTCTTGACTTCACTTGGTTTAACTGACAAAGCTACACAAAACAAGTTCCAGATATTACACTGTACTGACCTCATTATCAAACCCGATATTCTGACTACCATCCTCTTGATGGGCAGCATACAACTTGGATATCACCTCAGTACCCTGTGAGAATGAGACAGTGTGTGTACATGAGTGTTTACAGTATAACAGAATTACATTATATAGTGTAACACATTTGAAGGTACAGGTGTTCACTTTCTGTTAACACACTGTAGTGTGCTAAGCTGATGGCCTTTGATGTGCGGACAAACTACTCTCTTCTATATAATTCTCGGTTGAAGCACAACCTATATGAGTATATACAGGCATTTTCACAATGTGCATGTATGTCGTGAAGGAAAGGCCCTTCACTGAAACTTTGAAAGACTCCTTATGAAACAACCACATCAGTGCATAACACCAAGAGTTAATAATATTATTAACTCTTGATAACACACTTAGCCAAAAAGCCACACTGTCTATACCTCTTGTATGGCTATATCTACCACACTAAAGAACCATGAATAAACACTTATCATGATCTAGTAATACAATAAAATCTTACAAGGTAAACTGGTTAGGAAGAAGCCCCAAAGTGTCCTATTTGGCTAGTTACAAAACCTGTAAAGTGCTCTATAGTTCATAAAATATTTTTATCCTTTCACACCTAACACCCCAAGAGCTTTTATAACCTGTTGCACAATCCACCACAAAACATGATACTGATTCCCACAAGTGGGAGAATGACATTCCACAATCATATTAGGTTAGGTATATTAGCCTGAAGCCATTGTGACAATATGTCAATTATCCATATAAGGTCAGGTGTATATATAGTATCCCTCCAATTTACATGTGCCTTGCATGTGATCAAGGTTACAGAGGGTTATCAGAACAGGAAAAGCTCACAGGGAAAGTGTTAATGCTGGTTATGGGCTCCTGGTATTTGTACAAGCTGATAGAAGTGGTAAACAAGTTACAGTAAAGGTGTTCACCTTGTATCCAGCATTTTCAGCTAATGCTCTCACTAAAGATTCCAGTCCTTCTCCGAATGCCTTGATGGCATACTGCTCTAGACCAGGACATGTCTGTGGAAACAATGTAATCAGTTCTTGTGACCATCAGCTGTAATGAGTTATGACTACTATACTTTATTCTGTGTGTCTGTGTACCTCATGTGTGTATCTGTCTGTCACGTGCGCATGCGTGTACAGATATAAATCAACTGTCAACGTACCTGAGCATATGAGGATAATTGTCGTGCTAGTTCAATTTCAGTAGCCCCAGCTCCAGGAACAAATCTCTTATCCTGTTAACACAACACGTTACATCACTCAACCAACACAGTTACCCAGAACTGAACCACCCATCCCATCCCAAACTAAGGTGTTTAGTATACTACAACACCATAACTGGCACACAGCAGGATATCATGTCACTCATGTGCTTGAGATGTGATATAGTAAATGCCATTTACATGGACATTGTGTACGCAAGTGTAAAGAAGTTCTTTACACACACCAGTCAGGGCATCACTAACATGCCATAATAGCATACAAGGATATTGTTACATATCAAAGCCATTATAGCTGCAGACCTACCCACTGATTGTGGTAATTAATGCATTCAAAAGAACTGCTATCTCAGCTACAATGCAAGTGTTCCAAAAAGTGTGCATATGCAATCAAATGACTAACTTTTAGGAGTTAGTACAATGTTGGTACAACAATGCTGTTACAATTCATCACTGAAGGTGGCCACACTAGACAGGTACATTACTGCATGAATTTCCAAATTGGCAAGGCAGCCATTCTACGGATACTGGTACATGCAGCAGCCAGTTTTCACCTATTTCTCATTCTGGTTGGGTCAACTCAAATGTACTTGTAGTGGATAAGCAAGTAATATGGCCAATAATATATGTCCCAGTAACAAACATAACGCAAATCCTCCAGTGAGGTTTAGCCTATGATTTCCATAGAGACAGATTTGCACTGTACTGAGCCATGCAGGTTCCACAACATTCAGTAGGTAGCAGTCACCTTTACGATGGTCCTGAAGGTATTAATCCCATCATCTACTGCTCTCTCAATATCATCCATAATATTATCAGTAGAGCCTCTCACTATTATAGTACTGACTGCCGACTCCTCTTTTTCTAATAAGTGACCACCAGAACACATGACAACAATCAAACACAGGGAGTAGACTAACTATTGTGTATGCATGTGTACCATACACTATAAGTTAAATAAGAGATGTGGAGGCTGCATAATGTGGACACATAGTGTCCTGATTTCGAAGTCAGTTTTATGTACAAGGGCTATAATTTGGGACCCCAGTCGCATTATGATACAAGTGTATGTGTCCACATTAACAAGTAACAATGAGATGCGTACATATAAATTACAACAATCACTAGTATGGTGACACTAAAGTGATTTATATAGAATCTTGAGCCACAATATGGCTTATACAAGTACAAGCACGTTTTATATAGCTCGACCCACTAATGTGATACTGCACACATTTCTATACACACCAACCATACCTTGTTTAAATACAATAATGTTTGTGTCACCAATTTCTCCAATCTCAACAATATCACAATGTCCTATCTCATCCTGACTGGGAGGAACCTGCCAATGTCAATGTGTATGATATCATACCATAAGTACATTACACATAACATGTACACTGTACACACATACAAAGGGAGTTATACATATACATACCATTTTAGGTAAGGACGTTGCCTGGACAGTATTGCAGAGTCTCCGTACATCAAACTTCGATAACAATCTACAAAAGCAAAACCAAAGCAAACCTCCTTGTAGTCACTACCAACAGAATATATTATACAGTATCATCTTTGCATCTTGTACAAAGTTCATACTCATATAGCACCACATTTACTAATACATACCCACCTGACAGCCATGATGTTGTACTTGTTGAGAAAGTGTAACGACATCTCTCCTACTTTACCACCAGTAACCACAACATTGATACCTAACTCTGATAACTGCTTCACTTGCTGTAGAGGAAATGGAGGAAAAGTTGACTATGGCAAAACAGACACACGCACACGCACACACACACACACACTACACAAAAGCAAAGCCTTCAGCTGCTGTGCTAGCACAGTCACACATACCTACCCAACGAACTAGCACTGGGATACCTGTGCGCTACTCAGGTGCTAAGAGTTAGGCAGCCAAATCTTCCTGGGGTAGTAACCCGCAGGAGGCTGTACCATGTCCCACAGGTGAAGGTGTACGGCACCCAAAGTCACACCTGGATGCTATGTGAGACATTGACAGTTGGGCATCAGTTAATACCAGGTACCCATTGATGTTACAGCTGGGTGGGCTGCTTCCCCAGTAAACACCAGGCCAACAGGTACCAGGCCGATGCTCTAGCCACTACACACACACACACACACACACACACACACACACACACACACACACACACACACACACACACACACACACACACACACACACACACACACTCTTGCATATGCACGCACTTGTTCTATCTGGTCTTCTTCTCCTTTACTAAAGTTCATCAACTCACTAGCAGACTTGATCAACACAGTTCCCTACAGTGCATCATACCAGTAGTACACAGTAATCATCACCATCATGGTTACCTTCGTCTCTGTGCCCATTGCATCAAACTCACAAGTGTACACTACTATCTTAGCATCTTTGACTTTAGTAACATCACCTAAAAAATGATTGAAATTTCACCAAAATATTTATAGTGTAGCTGTGCTCCATGTACATCTGTGAAGTGTGCTATATTTTGTGCAATGTATGTATTTTTACCACTACGGATATCATCTCAACACTATGACCCAATGGCAACATACAAAAGCCTGATAGTTGGGACAAACATCTGATGCTATCACAAGGCACACTACAAGCCTGATACCCTTGCAGAGATTGTGCAAGCTTCAATATAGATGACAAAAGGAGTAAGGGCAAAAATAGTTAAGTAGTTGTCACTATATGCCATGGGCATATGTTGTTGCTGGAATTACAAACCAGTTTGAAACAGGGTTATCTGGTTTCTATGCATGCATTTGCACCATGACCAGTAAACCAGGCACACTGGCAGCACGTAAGGGTACATTTTAGCAAGAGTTCATAATATAGTAGTAAGAGGAACTCTTGATTTTAGATACTACCTACAAAGCAATGAAAAAAAGGTAGTGCGCAACTACATATGTGTACATATAAAACACTTTACACAGAACACACTACCTTCTACTTCTCTTTTAAATACCATTCCGTGCATTGCTTCTGAGCTCAACACACCAGACCCCTATAGCACACCAACACACAGTCACACACTATATCATCTATACAACACATGCAAATAATGCTCACCAATATTTTTGATACTCTGACATTATCCACGCTAAAATTATTATGACTCTTAGGAAGAATTGAAACTAAAAGAAAACAGACAAAGTCAAATTATACATAAAACATTTACGTCATGAAACCCCTCAAAAAACAGTTTGATACTTGTCCATCCATATGTCCCGTTACATTAGACCCTAAAATAAGGACACCTCACTAACATGAAATATAGGAAATCCATTCTGATCTAGTCACTGTGTAACAGCTACTGCAAATCATGCAACCACCCAGATAAAATATATGTATACACTTATCAGTATGTACTGCATAAGGCATTGGCTGGATTTCATTACAGGCAAATACCCAACATCATATGGTGTATGTATAACATATTCACCCACCACAAGCCTCAGCTACTAGATCTGATAAGAAGTCAGCGTTGCCGTACTGCACAGAGAACAATAGAATATATTACACTAGTAGAAAAGAGTCCCATCCATTACCTGCTTGCTGGCTATGGCAGTATGAATGGCTCGTGAGACCTCCTTTACATCCTGTAGGTCCTTTAATGTGTAACACACTAGGGCTGGAAATTGAAAACCACAATCAAATCACTGCTGAGATAATGTTAACACACAGAATATAACTAATTTCGTACAAAGACGTTATATTACAGCCAAGCTTATGTCGCCAACACCAAAGCTTAAAATTACAAAAACAGTAGAGGTCGAGTGGTTTTGACATTACTACTCGTTGTAAAAGTAATTATCAGTATTTCGCTCAGCACTACCATCGAACTATAAACATACTACAACTTCACACATACAGATATAACACACTAAATTGACCCAATACGTGTGTGCAGATTGAAATAAACAAGTTGATGTTGTGGTTTTAATAACTACCAGGTGCCAAGCAGCTAGCAGTGTATAAATATTGCATACTATACTATTACAGCAAATAGGATTTGGTTTGATTCATGGATTATTTTGTAATTCTCTACTATGCACTGCTAAGGAAGTGCTATTGTAACAAACAATATGTACTGTACCCACACCCATACATGGATACTTGAATTTTAAACAAACCACCTCAGTGCAAAGCTTACTTGTGCTGAAGTTTAATACAGGCTTCATTTAGTGTATAATTAACACATACTGGCTGCTGTTACCATACATCGATTCGCTAACATGGGCACACATAGGTAGATAGGTGTAATGCACGCACACGCATGCACACACACACACACGTTTTTACAAAAACAATATCAGTAAACCAGAGAATGCTAACACATGCACGGACAATTCTGTTCCAGTTCCAACTGGATAAACTAGGTGCTCACCCAGCTGGTGGGCACGCACCTCATTATACTTCAGTAAAACAGTTTAAAAATTGATAAATACACAGCCACAACACAAGTAACACAATAGATTTAAACTGTAAGACAACAGTAGATACACCATATAAGGTTACACTCCTCACATGGTAGAATCTCCAAAACTTTTTTAGCAGCCATTTCGTAGCCTTCAATAACATCACTAGGTGACAGACCCATCCTCAACAGACCCTCAGCTTGTTCCAGTAATGCTCCACTGAACACCAGAACAAAATTTGTACCATCTCCAACCTAGTATAGTATGAGACAACACGGTAACTAATATTTCAAAACCTTGAGCAACATTATATACATGAACATACAATAAACACAGCATAATTGGACAGGGTACAGAACTATTTAAGGGTTAAGAGACCAAACAGGTTGAGATTGTAAGTACACATGGAGATAAATTAATGTAGAGAACTGTACATGTTTATGCACACACGTCCTGTACAAGGAGATGAAAAGTGGAAAATCATACGTGCATGACAGTGTACATGCAATGCAGCACCGACCATCTTTAATGAAAGCAGAAAATCACAACCACCAATCTTCTTACCACAATGGAATTTTACTGTCTGTTTAGACACATCATCAAACTCCTAAACTCATTAGACTTCATTCCTGGGATTGTTTTTCCCAGTGTATATACTGTAGATTTCCAAGTGTAAATGTGAAACGCTCCCATTCATGCATGTATGTGGTTGTCATGGAGATTAGTAGAGCAAAAACATGATACACCTGTTAGCTTGAACATAAAAACCATCCTTGTAACCTTATTAGGAAATGACATGTCCCATTACTGAACACATACGTATTTCATGAATTCCAAATCACCCTTTGCTAAAGTTTGTGGTTCCAGATTTATGCAAACACATGGTGCTCCACCATATAGTTCTACATAGCTACTGTACTAAATGATTTTGCAGTACAACATACCAGTAGTTAGCTAGTAAAATCACACGTACCCAAAAATCCTAAAACATTTGCAAAGTACGTTTTTGAAATTCATTGCCACCAACTTTTAATGAATAAATTAAGTTTTCAGGTTTTCTCCCAAAGCATGACAATGTTACATATTTTGTGTATCAATATCATACCTCTTGTTCTTGCATCTCTGTTGCCATGACAATCATTTTGGCAGCAGGGTGTTGGACCTAATGTGGATATCACACAGTGGGTCACATGTATGTAATTCAAAAGTTACATAAAAACCAGCTAATCAAATGGCATTTCTACAAAGTAATTAATTAGACAATATTCCAATTAGCAAAATGCACTCATCTTATACTTACAGGTAATAGGTCAGCAATAGTTACTCTATGAAAATTAGTATACCTTGTACAATAACCCACTATATGAAGTACAACAACATATAACCTCTAGCTCTTTCAAGATGGTAGCAGCATCGTTTGTGACAAATAACTTCTCCAAATGATTGACGACCATTTTATCCATACCTGTATCAACACACAAAAATCAATTAATTTGAAGACTTTAAGAACAAAAAAAAAACTGAACACTATGACACCCGTCCACGGTTCATACAATATTGTATGACTGCATGTACGTACCTGTCTATTATACATGCAGCTAATATAGCACTGCTATCATTGCTATCATTGCTATAATATACACAGTATAGCTGCATATATAATGTATGTATTACACACGTACATGTACGTACCATTTGGTCCGTATGAAGTTCGTGTTATTTGAGCTAGATCTCTGCAAGCTGTGATGTTTCTAAATACTGCCTCCTCTAGTCCATGGTAATGCTATAAAGCCCGCTGTACAAGACAACTATTGGTTGAAACATGTAACATTACCTTCGCTCCTTCCTTTAACATGGACGCAAACCCCGCGGATGGTACGTGCATGGCCATCTCGACTAGTTGGTGTCTTACACGTGCAAGAAAAAGTCACTCACGTGAGGTGGAATTTAAACCTCGCGTGAGTCAGATGTAAATGGCGATAGGAGCGGTATTGCAGTCGATGAGATAGAGATAAAGCTACTGCTCCACCGTGAAGCTGAAAACTAAGTTATTCACCTTAAAACCTGCATTTTCCAGGTATGCTGCAAGCAAACCGATCGCTTGAAACACCAATCGACGTGTATTCCTTGTAATTTTTAAAGAAAAATTAGAGTCTTACTGTGCGCGATTAGTGTTTGTACGTGTCTTTATCACACTGTAAAATTAGTGTACATTCGTGTCCAGTGCGCCTTATAAATCGCAAGATTATTTTAATTGATGCACATCTCTACACATTTGTATGTATGTTATTGGATTACCGATTAGTCAAGTATTTGTGGTTAAACTTTGTATCTAATTTTAGATAATGCCAGTGTCCCGCAGCAAACAGAAATGTAGCAGCAGCGCAACCACATCAGAACCATCTGGAGCATTTTCTTTCCCCACATCTGGAAAATCAGGTTTTGGTGAAACAAATGGTGACGTTGGAGATGAAAGTTTATTTACGTCTTCGTTTGATGACATCTGTGCCTGCTGTAATCCAATGGGCTGCAGTTTGAGGGACATTGATAGCAGTGACCCCGGCCCTGATGCTGTGAAGTTTTCATGCACTAATGAATGTTGTCCATACAGCTCTTTCATGCATGGAGAATGCTTTGCTAATTTGGAGGAATCCCTTGTTAGTATTCTAAAGCAGTCCAGTCGTACAAAAAACTGGAATGATAAACAAAGGAGGCAAGCTGTTTGGAGGAAGGGGTGCGAGTGTCGTTGTAAAAGAGGCAATTTAAAAAAGGATACCAACTACGTACCTGTAGTTACTGAAGGTGATAGTGATAAAAAGAAAAGGAAGAAAAAGGCTCATGATAAAGCTGGTATGCCAACAATTAAAGCTTCAAGTTATCCACGCCAGAATGGATTCGTGCTTCGTCGCAGGTGTCGTAATAGTGACTCTCAGTCGAGTGACAGTGGTGCACCCACTGGCAACCCGCAACCATTTCTTCACCGATCTCCAAATGACTATGACATATTCAGTAAATATCTCCCAAAAGCATTGACTAATTCCTATCACATTAAAATGGAGGATGATGGGTACGGTGCAGGCGATGATACACGATCATTTGTTTTAACTACACTAGCATCTAATCGTGTCAACAGTGTCTCATGTGTCCTCTGTTCTATGGAGCTAAAAGTTTATGATCGATATCCCTTAATAAATGGAACCCTTTTCCTGACACCCAACCAAGCTAATGAAACATGTATGGAAGTGGAATCGAAAGGAAATCATCCGTTGTACCTCTCTGCTGTCTGTCTACCATGTTTGTCAGGTCACAACAAGGTCACATGTAGTTATTGCTCTGCCGATTGGCAAGGGAACATTCATCAAGTTGGTACCATGTACAGCTACGATTTGTTTGCTGCTACACCTTGTTGCAAGGGGCGAGCTGCGTGTACTCAGTGTTGCCAGCCAGTTATGGATGTGAAGAAGCATTCACTGAGTTTTTGGCAACTATCACAGCAAGTGGAGTGCCCCCATTGTAATACATCAGGATTTCATTTGGTCAAGCCACCCAGTGCATTTCATGTCAACATAAACCCTCTCAAAGAGTGACTGCGACAGTGACAATTATATCGACCATACATGCATTATATGTTCCCTTTCGTTTAATACTGTATTGACAATTTTGTTTATAACATTATTTGAGTTTTGAAACAGTACAGAAAAATTAACATAGGCCTATAAACAAACTAAATACAAAGTTCAGTTTCTGAAGTCCAGGCCATTATTGAGGGCTAGAATGATTAGGCTTTAGTAGAGACAGTGATTGACACTGGTCCAGGGCCTTGTGGTAGATCTTCCAGAGGGATTGCAGCTTCTTTCAGACGCTGGCTACCACCACGAGTTGAACGCAGTGTGCTACGAGGCTTGCGCTGCGTCTGCCTGTAACGCGTAAGACCCCTCTGTGTCTTGCGAACTCCACGAGTTGATACACCATATTCTTCTAGAGTTGGCTGCTCCGGCTCTGGTTCCTCTTCCTGGAAGAATTCATCATCCTCTATTAGACTGTGATTAAACACCTTTGCAATCTCTCGGGGGAAGAAATAGTCCATGAACCAAATTAAACAACCACAGAAAACGCAGCCAATTCCAGTTAACATGCAGAGGTAGAAAGACCATCCAAAATGAGGATCAATTGTGTTATCTTCTCCAGGACCAAACGGTATTAACAGTTCAGGGTCATTTATTGTTATAATTCCAAAGAAGAATATTGCCAATATCATGAGAACACCCAACCATATCATTGATATTGCTCCATATCTTATCACCAGCCAAAATAGTATCATCGTAATCAAATAGACAGCAAACGCCAGCCTGAAAAACGGTACATTTCATACACAAAGCTAGATGTGTTTACCACACTCACCATAGTAATATGTGCGTGTACCAACCAGCAACTCTGAATCTTCTACCCCATCGAATCTGCTCTCCATCTAGAGTGAGGTATTCTGCAATCCACTGGATGGGGTACGGTACGCCTCGGAACTGTGAAGCGCGGAACTCCTGGTTGAAACGTCCAGCATTGGGTCCAAAACCAGCACGACCTTGAGCCCACGTCCACCTGTACGCCTCGTTGTAGTTGATACGTTCATTGTACTGGTACTCCGGCGCGCCTAAAACACGAATGCAATAATGATAACTTGGTGTGTTATATAATCGCTTACCCTTCAAAGTTATGTTGACGCCACGCAGACCAATATGCAGGCCAATATCAGCCGTAATCTCAAAATTCGCGAAGGCTTTATACTGCGTGTGCACATCCTTAATCTCGTCCTCTAACCACGCGTAGCCGAAGTTACATTCTGCAAAAATAAACCAGTCACTAAATGAGGCAAGCAACTTTGAACTGACCCAGCAATATTACTCCAACCCATAACGCCACTAACACTCGAACTGTCGCCCATAAACGCTGCAGAGTAAAGCATTAAATTGTCTATCATAAAGTAAATTACGTACCTCCCATCCTCTGATACCAGGAAGGATAAGAAGGAAGGAAAAGGCGATCATGCCGCAAGCGACGGCGAGACCGACCTCCAGTACATCTGCTGCAAATGGTGTCTTGTCATCCGGGTAGAGAGCCGGAGCCGGCTGGTTCCTAAAAGAATTTCCCATCGCTGTCTCTCTCGCACCTCACAGCTACTCGGAAACAACTAAAAAATAATGCTGAGATACACCCGCTAACACCGCATTAACTAGGTGTTAAATGTGTTAAACCCTGATCCGTACTAAACAGGAATTCAATTAACTGTCACGTGTTTCCTGTCCAATTCCATATTGGTAAGACAATAAATGTTTGAAGCCATACAAAGTTGCATAGTTGCCGCCCTTGCTTACAGTCCAACCGGAGATTGAGTTCTAGCAAAATGGCTCGGCTTTTGGCTGGCTTCTTTGCATTGTATCTAATTACTACTGCTTATGCAGGGCCTTTCGGAAGCCATGAGAACATTCTTGTAGTTGATGAGATATACGAAGGTCGTAATTTATCACTGTATTTCGCGGAAGAAGGTAATATAAAAAGCTGTGCTATTTGTGCAATAATATTTTTTTTGCTCTATTTCAGGTGAGTACGAATACGAATCTTACGATGGATGGTACAACAATCCTGCTCACCCGGATTGGGGCGGTGCAGGTATGCAACATGTCGCATGCAAGAAAAGGTCGCTGATTTTGATGGTGTGAATTTTTTTTCCAGATATGCCCCTGGAACGAAAAGTACCCATCCATTACCTGGACGGCGTCTATGACTTGTCAGGATATGACCGACCAAATGTGCTAGTTATCAGTAACCTCACCTTTGAAGGGTTAACAGGAAGAGGCTCTGATAGAAGAACATCCCTTTTTACCTTTTATGGTAAGAAGCCACGTAACGCTCTTTAGATTTTTTTTCCTTGCTATTAATTAGGTCAGCAAGTTGTAGAGGAAGTATTGGATGCTCAGAGGCCTGGCTGTCCACCAGAGTATGAGAACATGAAGATCCCAATTTGTCATCCTCTTTATGATCCCTACTGTCGTGGTGACCTCTCAATACCATTCTTGAGGACACGTTACTCTTTCCTCACTGGCTACAATCCAAATAACCCTCGACAGCAGGTTGGTATATGTGCAATGTTCCTGTGCAATATGCATGTATATGTGTTTCTTAGCTGAATGAAATCACTCCATGGATGGATGGCGGTTTAGTGTATGGACCATTCAAGGCATGGGCCGATGTTCTTAGAAGCTTTAAAGATGGCCAGCTAGCTCATGTTCCCAATCCACCATTTGCTGGCAGAGATACTGTTACTGAAAGAGATATCCATCTGCAAGTTCCACGAAGTAACGAAGATTTCGGGTTGCCCTTCATTAACCCTCCACCACCCGCCAACCATTCCTTGTTTGAAGTAAACCGATTTTGGAGTAAGTTTATATGTATGTCTGTCTGTGTGTATGTACCATTGTGGTTAATTGTGTGTGGCTATAAATAAATGTACTTTTTACAGCCATTGGTAACCCAAGAGGAAATGAGAATGCATTTTTGCTCACTATGGGCATCTTCTGGTTCCGTGTACACAACTGGTGGGCACTGCAACTAAAGGAAGCTTATGGTGAAGAAAAAAGTGAAGAATTCTTGTTCAACCGTGCACGTCACTTCACCATTGCCACATACCAGGTAATATTGAAGCACTCACCACTACTATTATATTATTGTATCAGACTTTTAACTGATTGTGTTTACAGTAGATGCCCTCTAAACAAAACACTGTTGGATGCTCAGCCTGGTTTCCTGCTTTTAGAGGTCTATTTCTATCCACACAATTACAAATGTACTGTAGGACAAAACACATTTTCATGCATCCTTTTTTTCCTACTTGAATGCATTAAGCACTTGCTTTCCAATAAAAAAAATTCTTTATATAGCATCAAGCCTTTGAATTAGCAGTTAACTTTAATGTATGTCTGTTTGTGTGTATACTTGTAGCATGTCACCTACAATGAATGGCTACCACTGTTTCTGGAGGACAAGTTCAGAGATTTTGGTGGCCGATTACCACCATACAATGCTAATCCAGGCTACAGTGCCTACTTTGAGTCATCAACTGGCTACAATCCTGCCATTAATCCTCAGATTGCACACATCTATCAGTCAGCTGCTATGAGGTTTGGACACACCATGGTAACCCCTGCCAACTGGAGGAGAAGAACTACATTTGAGTATGTCATTTATCAACAACATTTAGTTTACACACACTGGCACATTATTTTTAAAAATTATGCTGATCTTTTTGTTTACTTGTAGAAATGGCCGGAGGATATGCTATTTTGGGCCAACAGTCAGTAACGATGCCTCAAACAGTCATCTTGAGGATCACAGCACGGCGAATAATCGTTCCATGAATTATGTGCGAGGCAGTTATTTTGAGATTGTTGATCGTTTCTATGATCAATCAGATCAGGATGGATTGTAAGTGGAATAAATAGTAAAATGGTTATAATACCATTTTGTACCTTAAATAGCAACTACATCAGTGAGAGAATCACTACAACAGGGTTAGACTTGCGGGGTACCAGTAATGAAAGCCGGACCTACACATGGGTTAATCCTGATGATCCCACAGACACTGAGACAATGACGTATCGTAATGATCCCAGCATATTTGCTGTGCGTACCTGCCAATCTTATTTCAACCCACAAGAGACAATCAAGTATTCCAACATTGGACCATTCATTGAGGGAATGGCCTCTGGTGCCACAGAGAGAGAGGATTTCATAATCACTCCTGATTTGAGAGGACAGGTAATTACTGCGTATATGCTGTGTGTACAAGTGCTTTTGTTCCTAATGTTTGAATAATTTAATTACCTGTAATCTTTTCAGGTTTTCGGACCATTGGATTTTTCACGTCGTGATTTGATGGCTATCAACTTGCAGAGAGCCAGGGACCATGGTCTGCCTGACTACAACACTGCTAGATTTGCTTATGGCCTTGTAAAACTCAATGGATTTGAGCAAATTAATCCATACTATGGAATTGATGATGTGAGTGTGCGTGCGTGCGTGCGTATGTTAGTGGGTGGGTATGAATACTTGCATATATATCTTTCTTAAAATCATAGGAAATTACGGCAGCTATTGAACGTATCAGGGATGCATATGGTGATGACATTAGCAAATGTGACATCTGGGCTTGTGGTATGGCAGAGACTACAACAGATGGACCAGGCGAGCTGTTCTCTGAAATCCTGTTTGACCAGTTTATGAGGATAAGACATGCTGACCGTTTCTGGTACGAAGATTATAGGCAAAATGAGTAAGTGTGTGTTCGCTTGAAGTATATTGATACCACGGCTTCAATTGTTTCCTCTCTTTTTTAATTAGACTTTTCAATGAGGAAGAGATTCAGTCAATCACCCAGTTAACCTTCCGAGATCTAATTCTGCTGGTGACCGACATACACCCTGATGCTTTACAGGACAATCCTTTTGAGTATATTGGCCGACGTAATGATGGTAGTGAAGGACCCTCTGCACCAAATTGCCCCCAACCATTCCAACTCAGTGAACTGTGGACAGATGACTGTAGGCAACTAGAGACCTTTGACTATTTCACTGAAAGTGACTACCAAATTCCTCTCATTTGGGGATTGTGTTTCATCTATGCTGCTGCCTGTATTATGGTTCTGTTCCTGCTGGCTGCGTACAACCAACATCGTACAGCTAAGTTGCTTGCAAGTGGAAGACCATCTCGAGCCAAGAAAATTGAAGGCACAGATTTGGTTGATGGTACAGGAGGACCCATGGTTGCACTAGAATTGAGGGCTGGTATAAAAAGTGAGACACGTACTGTCAGCATCAAGTTTGGTCCTGGAAAACAGATGACACTATACTATGGTAGTACAGTCTACCGCAAGATTGATCTACGCAATCAAATAAAGATCACAATCCAACGTGCTTTTGATGATGGTCGCCTCTTGTGTCTCAAGATCCCTCATGAGTACGACACCATAATTCAGTGCTACAGCCATGATGAACGTGCCACCATGATCCAAAAGATTGAGGCGTTCCTTGATGAAATCCAGATCGGACACGAGATTGAAGAGCCAGTTAAGGGCATTCTATTGGCCAGTGCCTTCACCAAGAAACAGAGACAGCAACTGTTGGAGGCTTTCTTCAAAGCTGTGTTCAGTGAGAATGCTCAGGAACAAACTCAAGCTGGTTCTGTTGTTAGGCAGAGGAAAGATGTGCTTGACTGTGAATTGACCAGAGAAGAATTTGCTGAAGCCATGTCTCTGAAGGCAGATTCCTTGTTCGTTGATCAGATGTTCCAACTTATTGATCAAGATGGAAATGGTTTTGTCAGCTTCCGAGAGTTCCTTGACATGATCGTCATCTTCTCCCGTGGTAGCCCTGAAGATAAGCTGAAGCTGATGTTTGACATGTATGATGTGGATAAGAGTGGTTCACTATCCCGGGAAGAATTCCGCAACATGTTGAAGGGAATGATGGAGCTTGTTAATGCCAGCGTCAGCCCAGATCAACTTGACCAACTCATCGATTCTATGTTTGCTGCTGCTGGCTTCCAGAACAAACAGCAACTAACCTTGGAAGATTTCAATGTTCTACTTCGTGACCACAAGGAAGAATTGCACAATGCTCGTCTCAACATCACTGGCTATGATGTAGATGTACCTGATGCAAGCATCAAGAAGGAGCAACCAGAAGGTGAGCTATTTAACATAGAGGCATTTTAACAGTGTGTAATATTATTCCTCTGTGATATCTAGATGATCAACCATCAAGGTACCGTCAGAGGGAGACTGCACCAGCTCGTGCTCGTCGCACAATCATCAAGGCATACTCTCGTACCACCAAGACTGATCCACGTGGTGGAGCACCAGCTGAACCAACTGTCACTGCCGACATCCCAACTACCACACGTTCACGGCCATCTACTGGACCAGCAAGAATGTTTGCCAGCTTCAAGCGATGGATTGAGAATTACAAGCTACACATCTTCTACCTTTCTATGTTCTTTCTTGTAACTGGAGCCATCTTTGTGGAGAGAGCTTACTGTAAGTTTTTAGAACGAAAAGAATGTATATATGTTTGTTTTGTTCAGTGTTGAGCATATCTTTTCTGTTACCTATGTGAAAGATCCCTGTCTCCTTTACTGTAGATTATTCTGTAGAGCGTGAACATGGTGGTCTACGTCGTATTGCTGGTTATGGTGTCACAGTTACTCGTGGAGCTGCTTCTTGTATGATGTGGACCTATTCTATCTTGCTGCTGACAATGGCTCGTAACTTCATCACCTACCTTAGGGAGACACCATTGAACCAGTATGTCCCCTTTGATGCCGCTGTCTCCTTTCACAAGATCATTGCTCTCACTGCACTGTTCTTCACTATTATGCACGCCATTGGGCACGGCATCAACTTCTACCACATCTCAACTCAGACAGCCAATGATTTGACATGTCTGTTCCGAGAGGTGTTCCATCGTACCCATCAGCTGCCAAAGTTTAGCTACTGGCTCTTCCTAACTGCTACAGGTTAGTTAGTTTATGCATACTCTTATAAACATGTTTGTGAAATTACCATATCTTTTTCTTTTACAGGATTTTCTGGTTTTATACTTTCACTAATTACAGTGGTGATTTATGTGTTTGCGGTGCAGTATGCTCGTCGCTATGTCTTCCAGGCCTTCTGGTTCACTCATCATTGGTACTATGTGTTCTACATTTTCATGTTCCTCCATGGCTCTGGACGTCTTGTACAAGATCCTTTGTTTGGTAACTTCTTCCTGGGACCTGCCATCGTGTTCGCCATTGATCAACTGATCAGTGTTGGTCGTAACAAAGTTGAAATTGTTGTAGTTCGAGCTGACCTCCTGCCATCTCAGGTTATCGGAATCTACTTCAAGAGGCCAATCACTTTTGAATACAAGGCTGGTCAGTGGGTGCGTATTGCCAGCTTGGCTCAGAACCCTGGAGAGTACCATCCCTTCACACTCACTTCTGCACCTCATGAGGAACACCTCAGTCTCCACATTCGTGCCGTCGGACCCTGGACCCAGAACTTCCGTGAGAGTTTCAACCCATCCATCCTCCGTGGCCAACCTTATCCCAAACTGCTACTTGATGGTCCATTTGGAGAGGGTCACCAAGATTGGTACCGATTTGATGTTGCTATCATGGTTGGTGGTGGAATTGGAGTAACTCCATTTGCTTCCATCCTTAAAGAACTTGTAAATCGTTTCTCCATCGGAGCACGTGTCCAAAGCAAGAAGGTGAGAGCTGTGATGTCTTCATGGATGATGTATTGATAGCTGTTTCATCTTGCAGGTGTACTTCATCTGGGTGACTCGTACTCAACACCAGTTTGAGTGGCTGACCGATATCATCCGTGAAGTTGAGGAGAAGGATGTAAAGAACCTTGTTGAGATCCACATCTTCATCACACAGTTCTTTGACAAGTTTGACCTCAGGACCACCATGTTGGTAAGAACAAGTAACTATATAATTATACTACACACACAGTCACATTGTGCAAAACAAGATATTTAGACTTGTGTTTTTCTTCTTAGTACATCTGTGAGCGTCACTTCCAGAAGATTTCTGGCAAGAGTTTGTTCACTGGTCTGCGTTCAGTGACTCACTTTGGCAGACCAGACTTCAACCGCTTCTTTGACAACCTTCAAGAGGAACATTTCCTGGTGCCTAAGATTGGTAAGATAAACTACCAATAGAGTTTTCATCTGTTTCACCATGTTCTATTCTTGTAGGTGTATTCTCTTGTGGACCACCAGGAATGACAAAGAATGTTGAAGCTGCTTGTGCTGCTACGAACCGATATGAAGGACCTGCCTTCCATCACCACTATGAGAACTTCTAAGCATTCTACTTACTGCTACATGCTATTGTTTCTTGGAAATGATCTTTGAGACTTTTTAATATAGGCCTAAGTTGCAAGTTAGGTTAGGAAATTTATTGTTTATCTAGTGTTAATACTTTTTGCTTTTACTTTTGATTTTTGTTGCTGATAAATAAATACAAAAAGTGTATATTTTCTATGTACACTGCAAAGTATACATCTCTGTGTTTTGCAAGTCAAGGTTATAAATTAGGGCTCAAACGAATATTCTATTATTCGAATATTCGTTCAAAGGAAATATATAACATCAGTGGTAGAGTACATGGAAATTTTTGATCCTACATAAGCATATCTATGACATAAGTGATCGAATCATGTTGATTCTGAATTGTAGTAAAGAGACATCTTGTACAGCCACAGGATTATTGATATCTCATCCATATCAATGCTGAAAAAGAATATTCGGTTGTTGTGAATAAAGAATATTCAAATAGTAAAAACCACTATTTGTTTCAGTGAGCCCTATTATAAATGTGCTGTAGTATTCAAACAATACTCTTGAGTATACAACTGAGTAAATCAGAGCACATTTTTTAGATTAGAGTTGCAATGTTCCACAAACTCTGTCTTACAGTTAGAAAGATATATGTGTAACTGCAGGTGCACATGCTTTTTGAACTTAAAAGCACAATCAATAGTTTTCTTGACAAAATATTCATTAGTTAGCAAGCCCCAAAAGTGGTAATTCAAAATAAATAGCTACATGAGGTGAAATCTGCAAGGATAGGTTATTAATGTTATTGATTTGTGGACAATTCCATTCAGGTAACGTTCTTGGTGAGTATCATGTACAGGAGGCCATAGGATTGAACTGATGTGGTAAAATGTATCTGTTGGTGAACATGAGGGTAGGATCAATCTAAGATATTTACAAAGAAAATCCACAGGATGAATTTGAAGTGTTGGTCATTACAGTCCATGAGGACAATGCACTGACTCAGTTGGCTGATGTGTGTTTGATGGTCATGACTCATGAAGTCCCAAATGCAGTAATAGAAGCACTAGTAGGCTTGTAGAGCAAGTTCATTTCTTACACTTCTTTGTAGGATCGAATCATGTCCAAGTTTGCATGACAATAATATGGTCTTCAGGAGAGTTTATGCAGTCATCTGCACATAAATGAAGTTGTCTTTGTACCACATTTCCTACTACTATTATGCACACAAGGAAAAGAGTAGGGCCAAGAATGGACCTAGAGAGGGGACCTTACATGGAGAAGACAATAAATTAAACCACTTGTTGAGAATGATTAAACGCTTAACAGTGATGATGCTGGCTACACTTAAAAACAAGCAATAATGGATGTAAAAATGGTTTTGCCAATGAAAAAAAGTAGAGATCACAATAAAAACTGCATGCAGTGTCTCCTTTTTTAAGGGAAGACCACTATAATAGTGCTTTAAGTGTTTTGCTAACTATTACAAGCAGTTATACAGAGCAGGAGCTCAAACTTTGTGCCTTGTGGCACTTATGAGCTCCTGCACTGAATAACCAACCAAACAGTGCTTTTTGTTTGATGCAGAAAAGGTGCCCGATATGTCTAACCAAAAGTTCATAATATAATTATTTGGGAACATTACCATTGAATAATAACGAACTCTTGGTCAAACCAATTGTACATCCAGCAATTCTAGGCCTGCTATGCACTACTATTCAATAGCAGGTGGATCAGACTAGGAGAGTAGAGTTGAACCATGGCCTTGCCCAAGTTTCAGTTGCTGTACACAACCTACAATAATTATAGTTATGCAGATCTATCAAACATGCAACAAAATCATTTAGCAGCAAAGCATGCAACTCACTCTAAACTAACATTAGCATGCTTAATTAGAGTGCCATATACAAATTAAGTTTAACAACTTAACATGACAAGCACATGTAAACTCTATCTGCTCGTGTACTTCCACTTTCATATAGATTGATAAACAAATAAAAATTAGCTCCTAACTTAGTTTAGTTAGTACTGACAAGTCCTTTTCAGGAGACACCTTCAGTTCAGATGACTGGAGTATTTCTAGTAGGGCTGGAGCCAATGCAGTTCCAAATGGAGCACGCCCAGTAAGAGTAATACTCCACTTGTTAAAGTGTGCCGCTAATGATGATGTAAATCCGGAGTGATTACCAAAAAAACGTTTCATGTTAAAATGCTCTGCAAAGTCCTTTAGAGACCCTCTGAAGTCAGCTGACAGCTGCATCTTCTTGCCTTCATTTTGGTACTCAAGCAGCAGAGGACATTTTGTGTGAAGTCTTTGCTCTACATTAACTAACAAACTGGCTACTCGTGAAGTATCAATGAAATTGTATGTGGCTGAGAGATGTGGGAACCATTTCAGTTCTTCATGACTGTAACCTAGAAAAGACGAATCTTCTTTGCTATACATTTTCCCCAATCCCACAACACAAACATTCATTTCCCCTTTCTTGGTATGCTGAAATATTGTCTTTTCTGCTAACATTTTACTTCTCAAAAATGTACCACTTTTTCTCAAATCAGCATCACTAGATTCATTGGGAATGGACGTGTACACAAGATTCTTTACACCTTTTTCCAAACAAGCAGATATCAGATTTTCAATTCCTCGTTTGTTTACCGTCCAAACATCTTCGTCATTGGTGTAAACATCTGGCAGACCACAGACACAGTAAAACACACTGTCAACACCTTCAAGTAGTTGGACGAAACCATCGTAATCAGATACATCCAGTCTCACGTAAGCATCCACTTGTGGATTTCTGTCCTCCTTGGGTGGAATACGTCTACTGACAACGTACACGTGATACAGATCCGATCTCAGAAGACTGTTCACAATATGGTTTCCCAGTACACCAGTTCCTCCTATTACAGCGCATGTTCGCTTCTGCTTTTCACCTTCTTCTTCTAATATTTGTCGCTGAAATTTGTAATCGACTGTTTCACTTCCTCGCCGCTTCCTGTACATGTTCCATACCCAAGCGATGAACATCGCGGTGACAAGAGCAACATAAATGTTGCCTATCTGCCAACTAATTGGCTCATACACATTCTTAAGGTCCGATCCGTCCCAGTCAACTAGCTGGTCTAGCAGTCCAGCACGAATCGCGTCTTCCGAGGCGCCTTCTGCCATTTATCAACCTGCGTTGGAGAAATCTTGGAGAAATGATGGAAGTGAATCACCGAAAAAATGAAATAACTTGTTCTGATATCAGTATACACACACAAAGTCCACAAGGCGACAAGGATTGGGGTTGAACTGAACTCTGAGCTAAACCGAAAACCACAATCGATAAGCAAACGCCTTTCGCGCGGTGCAGCCATTTATAATAATGAAACTTGTGTGGCATTTTTCAAATATTTTGTCATGGATGTTGAAGAAGATGGTTACCCAGACAAAGGCCCACAAAGTGTGGGTGCAAAGTCGTCTAAACGGTATGACTGCAACTACCAAGGTTGTGAACGTTCTTATACAAGTGGGTCTGGTCTGCGTACTCACATAATGACCCATAAAGGAGAATTCCCGTACAAGTGTCGCTACCACAACTGTGACAAGGCGTTTCTCACGTCTTATCGTCTTAAGGTTCACGTACGTGTGCACACGGGAGAAAAACCGTACCAGTGTGAAACTAGTGGTTGTAAGAAACGCTTCAACAACAGGTATAGACTGAACGCACACAAACGTATACACACCGGAAATACGTTCTCGTGTACTCATGATGGATGCAAGAAGCAGTTCACTACCAGAAGTGACTTAAAGAAACACACAAGAACTCACACAGGAGAGAGACCCTACTCATGTACAGTGGAAGGTTGTGGGTGGTCATTTACAGCTTCTCATCATCTTAAGAGTCATGTGTTAACACACTCAACTGATCGACCTTATGTTTGTGACCAAGGTGGATGTAGCAAAGGCTTCTTGACACAGCAGAAGTTGCAGTCACACACACAACGAGTACACACTTTCAAAGAACAAGACACAGTAGCTTCATCCCCAGCAGTCTCGTCTCCAGCAGTTGATGGTGAAGAAATTGGACAAGAAATGTCTGTTGTAGAAATGGCCGAACATCAGCTGTTAGATGATGTCTCACTTCCATCAGTTAATGTGCCGCAGTCTGAGGAACAGTTTGTGTTATCAAATAGTATGCAAGGAAATCAGACTATGCTTCCACCGTCAACAGTATTTCAACCTGTCATGGTAAATCCACTACAAGCTAGTGCAATATCTCAGCAAGGAGTTATGATGAATGCGGAAATACAACCAAACCTGGTACATCCTGAAATCCTGATGGATCCAATTTGCACAACTATTCCTAACTCTGTTCAAACTCAAACAGGAATTATGGTTAGTAGAGAAATCCAGTCAACTCAATCAGAATTGTTAATAAATCCAATGCAAACTGTTATCCCAGCAAGTTCAGTACAGACGCAAACACAGACTGACCCACTACACCCAGACAACCTTCGTGGTCTCTCAATCAGTACACACACGTTGCAAGTAACTTATCTTGCGTTACAGCAGCTGTTCAGAATGGGGGCCCTTAGGAGCATCTTCCAGAGTGTCATGAAAGAGATGCAATGTCGGTGTGTTCCCAACACAGAGACGATGTCATCTGAAGAAATGACCAAGATTATGAACGAGATTCTCAACCCCTTGGCAGCATTTCCAAGTGTCGGAACTTCCCAGGATTTTGCAAATATGCCAGATGATGATCTCTGGAACATTTTGATGCAAGGGAGTACCACTGAGCAACCAACTGAGACTACTGTTAGAAACATGGTAGGTAGTTCTGTTACAGTCGGCACACAGACAGATGATCAGGGTACTCAAACTGAGCCATCTTGCTGTGATTGTAGTTGTCAGGAATGTAAATAAACCAGATTTATTATAAGCTCTTTGTCATTGTATTTCCAGTTTTATTGGGACATATTTATGTAATTCATTTTCATTGTCAACTAATTTGAAATTATGACTGGAGTAGTAAACCCTGCATGAGTCAGGTCCCTGTGAGATAAGGCCACCTGTTGAACCATACTATGTATCATCAAGATTTCATAATAATTCTTTATATCAAGATTTCATAATAATTCTTTATATTATGAACTCTTGGTATCATTCACAGTTGCACATTATGCACACAAAAAACTCAGTGGCCTATCCATACATATGAGTGTTGATTACAGTAGACTTTCGGCCAATTTTTCATCCATGAAATGTGTTATTTTAGCTGTGACCTGGATGAAGTATCCACAAGTAATAGGTCTTTATAGGGCAATTACATTTTATTACAAGCATCTCAATGAATCAAGCACGCTGTTTGACATCAAAGATGTGAGGCAGTTGGTCTTGTGTACTAAAAGTGCACCCTTAAACTATATGGCCATACTGGTAGCATTATTAATTAATCACTAAATTACAAGTTGCAGAGTCTATTCAGTTCTATACTGCCTTGGTATATATACTGGTATTAAGACTATTACATCATGGAGATGGGGTATCAATTTTGTTTTGTGGCACCATCTTGTGTTGTTTGCATATTATGTACTGGTTAGCTCTGCCACTACTAGATTATACACAGAACACTTGTTAGCTTTGATTAACTCCACCATTATAACAATTACCACAATTACATAACAAGGTTACAGTTTAGGATTAACTAGCTGACAACAGACCGGATTTGCGAAAAGGGATCTTCCACACACATCCAATTTACCAACTTTGACAACTCATAACTTTAGATTGGAAACTATTGATTTGAAACTTGATCAGTACTGAGAACCAACATAGCTTAGTAGTTAGAGAAAGTTTCAGGTTAATATGTTCCTAGAATACTGAGTTTATGGTCTTCTGAATTCATAGAATTGGATGTGTGAGGAAGACCCCTTTTCGCAAATCCGGTTACACCTTGTTTTGAAATCTCAATTTAATTATTGTTGAGAGCACTGCATAATATTAAAGTAAGATCACTTGATCCAACACTCTTGAGTTAAAAGCAAAGTTGATGCTCGGAATTGGGAAAAGACAACATTGCTGTTGACAGTTGTTATACTAATAACGTGACGTATAGACAACTGATGTGGTATCATAAGGGCATGTTGTCAAAAAGATTTTATTGACATAGTAGGTATCTATTCTTTATTAGTAATGAAGAATTATATAATTGTCAATAAAATCATTGGGCATAACACAAACTAATATAGCCATAGCTATGCACAGACCACATCCAGATAGGCTCTCATTTTTCATGACTTTGAAACAGGTATATACTAAGAATAACATTTTGCATGATTACAGTTAAAGCAAGTACCACACATCACGTGTTTTAACAACTAATATTTATAACAGGGCCAGTATATTATGGGAAAACTTTTATATGGGTTGGAAGAAAATATATAATTATGGCTGAACGTAGATTTACTGGTCCATTTTGCACTATATTCACACAGTGAGTGAATTTTACCACTAATTTCTTCCACAACACTCCATGTACTGTTGTAGTACCAACAGTCACTAATATTGTAGTTACCCTCACTGCACGACTATCATGGCAACTTCACTAGTTTATTTTCCTGTGTAAGATGTAGCTTATAACTTATAGATGCACTACACTGCTGTACCTTTGTTAAACCAACAATTAACCAAAATGATAAACAACAAAATCAACAATAAAAGGACAAAAATATAATGGTAAACTTCCTAGCCTAACCTAGAACCTAAACTATACACCTAAGGCCTAGAAAAAGTTTCATAGATCTTGTCCAGAAAACATAGCTTGGGTTTAGTTGGGTAGAATGCTTAGAAGTTCTCGTAGTGGTGATAGAAGGCAGGTCCTTCATATCGGTTCGTAGCAGCACAAGCAGCTTCAACATTCTTTGTCATTCCTGGTGGTCCACAAGAGAATACACCTACAAGAACAAAACATGGTGAAGCAGATGAAAACTCTATTGGTAGTTTATCTTACCAATCTTAGGCACCAGGAAATGTTCCTCTTGAAGGCTGTCAAAGAAGTGGTTGAAGTCTGGTCTGCCAAAGTGAGTCACTGAACGCAGACCAGTGAACAAACTCTTGCCAGAAATCTTCTGGAAGTGACGCTCACAGATGTACTAAGAAGAAAAACACAAGTCTAAATATCTTGTTTTGCACAATGTGACTGTGTGTGTAGTATAATTATATAGTTACTTGTTCTTACCAACATGGTGGTCCTGAGGTCAAACTTGTCAAAGAACTGTGTGATGAAGATGTGGATCTCAACAAGGTTCTTTACATCCTTCTCCTCAACTTCACGGATGATATCGGTCAGCCACTCAAACTGGTGTTGAGTACGAGTCACCCAGATGAAATATACCTGCAAGATAAAACAGCTATCAATAAATCATCCATGTTACAATCACAGCTCCTCACCTTCTTGCTCTGGACACGTGCACCGATGGAGAAACGATTTACAAGTTCTTTAAGGATGGAAGCAAATGGAGTTACTCCAATTCCACCACCAACCATGATAGCAACATCAAATCGGTACCAATCTTGGTGACCCTCTCCAAATGGACCATCGAGCAGCAGTTTGGGGAAAGGTTGGCCACGGAGGATGGCTGGGTTGAAGCTCTCACGGAAGTTCTGGGTCCAGGGTCCGACGGCACGAATGTGGAGACTGAGGTGTTCCTCATGAGGTGCAGAAGTGAGTGTGAAGGGATGGTACTCTCCAGGGTTCTGAGCCAAGCTGGCAATACGCACCCACTGACCAGCCTTGTATTCAAAAGTGATTGGCCTCTTGAAGTAGATTCCGATAACCTGAGATGGTAGGAGGTCAGCTCGTACTACAACAATTTCAACTTTGTTACGACCAACACTGATCAGTTGATCAATGGCGAACACGATGGCAGGTCCCAGGAAGAAGTTACCAAACAAAGGATCTTGTACAAGACGTCCAGAGCCATGGAGGAACATGAAAACGTAGAACACATAGTACCAATGATGAGTGAACCAGAAGGCCTGGAAGACATAGCGACGAGCATACTGCACCGCAAACACATACATCACCACTGTAATCAGTGAAAGTATAAAACCAGAAAATCCTGTAAAAGAAAAAGATATGGTAATTTCACAAACATGTTCATAAGAGTACGCATATGTGTGACACATGGGTTACAGTATATCATACTAACTAACCTGTAGCAGTTAGGAAGAGCCAGTAGCTAAACTTGGGCAGCTGATGGGTACGATGGAACACCTCTCGGAACAGACATGTCAAATCATTGGCTGTCTGAGTTGAGATGTGGTAGAAGTTGATGCCGTGCCCAATGGCGTGCATGATAGTGAAGAACAGTGCAGTGAGAGCAATGATCTTGTGGAAGGAGACAGCGGCATCAAAGGGGACATACTGGTTCAATGGTGTCTCCCTGAGGTAGGTGATGAAGTTACGAGCCATTGTCAGCAGCAAGATAGAATAGGTCCACATCATACAAGAAGCAGCTCCACGAGTAACTGTGACACCATAACCAGCAATACGACGTAGACCACCATGTTCACGCTCTACAGAATAATCTACAGTAAGAGACAACACAATTACACTACTATTTTCACACAGCTAACAGATACCCTTTATACTTAAGCCATGTGATTTTCCTTCTACTTACAGTAAGCTCTCTCCACAAAGATGGCTCCAGTTACAAGGAAGAACATAGAAAGGTAAAAGATGTGTAGCTTGTAATTCTCAACCCATCGCTTGAAGGCGGCAAGCCATCTCTCTTCTGCAGAGACAGGTCGTGTACGTCTGGTAGTTGGAATATCGGCAGTGACAGTTGGTTCAGGTGGAGCTCCACCACGTGGATCAGTCTTGGTGGTACGAGAGTATGCCTTGATGATTGTACGACGAGCACGAGCTGGTGCAGTCTCCCTCTGACGGTACCTTGATGGCTGATCATCTACAGAACATAAACGATTATTTAAATACTTAATTTTTACAAAGCTACCTTCTGGTTTTTCCTTCTTGATGCTCGAGTCAGGCACATCTACATCATAGCCAGTGATGTTGAGACGAGCATTGTGCAATTCTTCTTTGTGGTCACGGAGTAGAACATTGAAATCTTCCAAGGTCAGTTGCTGTTTGTTCTGGAAGCCAGCAGCAGCAAACATAGAATCGATGAGTTGGTCAAGTTGATCTGGGTTGACGCTGGTATTAACAAGCTCCATCATTCCCTTCAACATGTTACAGAACTCGTCACGAGTCAGTGAACCACTCTTATCCACATCATACATGTCAAACATCAGCTTCAGCTTATCTTCTGGGCTACCACGGGAGAAGATGACGATCATGTCAAGGAATTCTCGGAAGCTGACAAAACCATTACCATCCTGATCAATAAGTTGGAACATCTGATCAACGAACAAAGAGTCTGCCTTCAGAGACATAGCTTCAGCAAATTCCTCTCTAGTCAATTCACAGTCAAGTACATCTTTCCTCTGCCTAACAATGGAACCAGCTTGAGTTTGTTCATAAGCATCTTCACTGAACACAGCTTTGAAGAAAGCCTCCAAAAGTTCCTGTCTCTGTTTCTTGGTGAAGGCACTGGCAAATAGAATGCTCCTAACTGGCTCTTCAATCTCATGTCCTATCTGGATCTCATCAAGGAATGCCTCTATCTTTTGGATCATGGTGGCACGTTCATCAGGGTTGAGACAGCGAATGATAGTATCGTACTCATGAGGGATCTTGAGACACAAGAGGCGACCATCATCAAAAGCACGCTGGATTATGATCTGTGACTGATTGCGTAGATCAATCTTGCGGTAGACTGTACTACCATAGTATAGTGTCATCTGTTTTCCAGGACCAAACTTGATGCTGACAGTTCGTGTCTCACTCTTTATACCGGCCTTCAACTCTAGTGCAAGCATAGGTGCTCCAGTACCATCAGTTAAATCTGTGCCTTCAACTTTCTTGGCTCGAGATGGTCTACCACTGGCAAGCAACTTGGCCGTGCGATGTTGGTTGTACGCAGCCAGCAGGAACAGAACCATAATACAAGCAGCAGCATAGATGAAACACAATCCCCAAATGAGAGGTACTTGGTAGTCACTCTCTTCGTAATAGTCAAAGGTCATCAGTTGCCTACAGTCATCTGTCCACAGTTCACTGAGCTGGAATGGTTGGGGGCAATTTGGTGCAATGGGTCCTCTACTACCATCATTACGTCGGCCAATATACTCGAAAGGATTGTCCTGTAAAGCATCAGGGTGTATGTCGGTCACCAGCAGAATTAGATCTCGGAAGGTTAACTGGGTGATTGATGCATACTCATCATCATTAAACAGTCTAATAATTATACAATATACAGAGGATAACAACACACACCACACTACACACACACACAAACATGCACACACCACACTTACCTATTTTGTTTATAATCTTCATACCAGAAACGGTCAGCATGTCTTATCCTCATAAACTGGTCGAACAGGATTTCAGAGAACAGTTCGCCTGGTCCATCCGTTGTAGTTTCTGCCATACCACAAGCCCAGATGTCACACCTATCTATGTCATCACCATAAGCATCCCTGATACGCTCAATAGCTGCTGTGATTTCCTGTAAAACAATAAACATGTCTGGTCACTTAACCACCACACACAGCACACACTCACATCATCAATTCCATAGTATGGATTAATTTGTTCAAATCCAGTTAGTTTCACAAGACCATAGGCAAATCGAGCAGTGTTGTAGTCAGGTAGACCATGGTCCCTGGCTCTCTGCAGGTTGATAGCCATCAAATCACGACGTGAAAAATCCAGTGGACCAAAAACCTGTAATACATCATAAGTTAGTTAGTGATATACAGCAGCACATATACATACGCTAAAGCAGTCATCATAGCTCATACCTGTCCTCTCAAATCAGGAGTGATGATGAAATCTTCCCTCTCTGTAGCACCAGCAGCCATTCCCTCAATGAAAGGTCCAATGTTGGACCACTTGATTGTCTCTTGTGGGTTGAAATAAGATTGGCAGGTACGCACAGCAAATATGCTGGGATCATTACGATACGTCATTGTCTCAGTGTCTGTGGAATTATCAGGATTAACCCATGTGTAGTTCCGGCTTTCATTACTGGTACCCCGCAAGTCTAACCCTGTTGTAGTGATTCTCTCACTGATGTAGTTGCTATTTAAGGTACAAAATGGTATTATAATCATTTTACTATTTATTCCACTTACAATCCATCCTGATCTGATTGATCATAGAAACGATCAACAATCTCAAAATAACTGCCTCGCACATAATTCATGGAACGATTATTCGCCGTGCTGTGATCCTCAAGATGACTGTTTGAGGCATCGTTACTGACTGTTGGCCCAAAATAGCATATCCTCCGGCCATTTCTACAAGTAAACAAAAAGATCAGCATAATTTTTAAAAATAATGTGCCAGTGTGTGTAAACTAAATGTTGTTGATAAATGACATACTCAAATGTAGTTCTTCTCCTCCAGTTGGCTGGGGTTACCATGGTGTGTCCAAACCTCATAGCAGCTGACTGATAGATGTGTGCAATCTGAGGATTAATGGCAGGATTGTAGCCAGTTGATGACTCAAAGTAGGTACTGTAGCCTGGAGTAGCATTGTATGGTGGTAATCGATCATCAAAATCTCTGAACTTGTTCTCCAGAAACAGTGGTAGCCATTCTCTGTAGGTGATGTGCTACAAGTATATACACACTAACATACATCCTCATTAAAAAGACATCCTATAAGGTAGGAACACCTTGACAATCAGCAAATATTACCTGGTAAGTAGCGATAGTAAATATGCGGGCACGGTTGTACAAGAATTCTTCACTTTTGGTGATATTGTATCGACTATAAGTTGTCTGTAGTTGCTGTGCCCACCAGTTGTGTACACGGAACCAGAAGATGCCCATAGTGAGCAAAAATGCATTCTCATTTCCTCTTGGGTTACCAACGGCTATAAAAAGTAATCAACATTATTTTATTGAAAAATGTGAACTAGCTACAAATACAATTCACTCACTCATGCAGGCACACACAGACAGACTGAATACTACAACACTTACTCCAAAATCGGTTCACTTCATACAAGGAATGGTTAGCAGGTGGTGGAGGGTTTATAAAAGGCAACCCAAAGTCTTCGTTACTTCGTGGAACTTGCAGATAGATAGGCAATTTTCCATCAGGATCACGAGCTTTTCCTTTAGCAAATATTGGATTGGGAGTATAAGCTAGTTCGCCACCTTCAAAACTTCTAAGAACATCAGCCCATGCCTTGAATGGTCCATATACCAAACCACCATCCATCCATGGAGTGATTTCATTCAGCTAAGCACAAACACATTAGAGTAAAGCACCAACAACACAAAACTCTAGACATTCAGCCTGCATACTGGCAATATACCAACCTGTTGTCGAGGGTTGTTTGGGTTGTAGCCAGTGAGGAAAGAGTAACGTGTCCTCAAGAATGGTATTGAGAGGTCACCACGGCAATAGGGATCATAAAGAGGATGACAAATTGGGATCTTCATGTTCTCATACTCTGGTGGACAGCCAGGCCTCTGAGCATCTAATACTTCCTCTACAACTTGCTGACCTAATTAACAGTAGGAAAAATTTTAAAACTTACACAAAGTTGCATGGCTTCTTACCATAAAAAGTAAACAAGGCAGTTCTTGCATCAGAGCCTCTTCCTGTTAACCCTTCAAAGGTGAGGTTACTGATAACTAGCACATTTGGTCGGTCATATCCTGACAAGTCATAAACGCCGTCCAGGTAATGGATGGGTACTTTTCGTTCCAGAGGCATATCTGGTAAAACACATTATAAGTTGCGGTCCAAATATGACCAATTGTTATATGCGCCTACCTGCACCTCCCCAGTCCGGGTGAGCGGGATTGTTGTACCATCCATCGTAAGACTCGTATTCGTACTCGCCTGAAATACAACAAACAAATGTATACAAACTACAGGTAGTTGACAAGTAACTACCTTCTTCCGCGAAATACAGTGATATGTTGCGAGCTGGTGTGAATTCACTAGCGTTAATCTTTACCTCTATGTGAAAATTTTCCTCATGAACTGCATACGCAGTAGTGGTTAAAAGTACGGCACAGAAGGCCGCCAAAAGTCGAGCCATTTTTCCTTTAGGACTCTCAACCAGTATGGCAAACTCGGCTAGACTGACTACGTGCGAGGCTGCAACTATGCAAATTTATACGTGGTAACGAAGTCCTACAAATACAGGACGCTACACTGGTGGACTCTGTACTTATGCCAAATCACACAGACCTTAATACTTCTCAGGTGTTTTCGAGGGTATTTACTGCTCAGTCCTTAGCCAGCCAACACTGATACCATAGATTATAGCTATAGAGGACACGCACGCCTGCATGCCGGTGCTCTGTCGTCCTTTTTTTTTAGCGTACAGCTTTATGGCTTTGTGCTGTGTAGCAGCCACGTGTTCGTATTTGCTACACGTTCGCTATAGCTAGTAGCGATAGCTATTTTATATGGGAGATATTCCCCACGTGATTTCAACGAATATTTTCGCGAATATTAATCCACGGAAATATATCATGTACTCCAGTGTTTCGGCCACTCCAAATAAATTCTCTGTTTCCCGTCCTGGACTCAAGCATATTTGCATGCGGGCGGGCGGTCCATTTCCATTATTTCATTATCAGATTGGCATCTTTTCAAGCCTTTATTTGCCTGGCACAACCATAAAAAGCTGCACAAAAGCATGCTTAAGCTTGTTCCTTCCCTTTTAAGTTGCAAATTAAAATAGCACAAACGTGAAGTTTGTGCCGACTTGATAGCACTGCTGACACGTGAGCTTACCCTGTTTCAAGATGGCTTTTACTGAGCCTGTCAGTATGCAAGAATAACCGGAAAATAATGGAAGAATACGGAATAATGAAATAACTAGATGCGGGCGGTGGACGGGAAACAGAGAATTTATTTGGAGTGGAGGAATTCTCCTTTGGGGGGGAATCAGGAAGTGGGGGGTGACCAGGTGAGAGTCTACATAGCTATAGTTGTCCGAGTTCACAACAACAATGTCAATGTGAAACAGTTAAAATAGTTTCCAAACTGGCTAGTCATTTAGCTACGGCTGTGTCATGAGTGTTGATTTTGATTTTGGTGATTCGGTGAAGCCAGATCCTATGGTTGGTAGAGCGTGAAGCAATTCAGAGACGAGCTGCACGCTGGGTGTGTGGTAGCAGATGGAATCCTCATTCACATAACTGGTCCAAATCTTCTACTTCTTGTTTGCAGGACCTAAGATGGCCTGCGCTCCATACTCGTCAGTCCTATTTTACTATAACTCAAGTACACGATATTTTACATGACAGAGTTTCTATCCTATTCAACTCACATTTCAAGTTTTCAAGCACCAATACTAGATCCCATTCACTTTCACTTACCACATCATCATCCACCATTAACGCATACCGTTTTTCTTTTTTTATAAATTCTCCATTTCTTTGGAACTCAGTACCTGTAGAAATTTTACAAATTTCCAAAGCAATTCCTTTTCGGATGGCACTTCGTCGATTTCTGCTCAGCTAACCTGATTTTGTAATTTTCTTTGTTTTCTTTTTGTATAGGTATGTAGTTGCCATGTGTCATGTTTCTGCTGTATGTTTTATTTTGTACTTGTAACTGTATGTATGTATGTATGTCTTTGTAAGGGGAACACGTTTGCAGGCTTTGCCTTTTGTGTGACCCTTGTCTTTTGACAAAAATCGATAATCACAGGGCACAGCTGAAAAACAGCCTCTTCGCTGGAAAAACAGCCTCTTCGGCTGATGCTGTTTTCCCTGTATAAATACTACTAATAAATAAATAAATAAATAAATAGATAATCTAATCTAATCGTGATGCATGAGTGTAGTAGTGATGGATGTACAATCATGTGCACCTCATGTCCACAATTATTCTATTAGTAGCACGCTGTGTATGTTCAATCTGTTGAATATATCTAATCAAAAACAGCCAAGCTGTAAAAAAAGGTGCGGCCCCCAAAAAGGCCATGGTGAAAAAAGATGTGAAATCCAAGGTGGCGGCCAAGAAATGGCTGTGATGGTAGGTTAATGGTAAAAATTTTAATAACAACAATTCAGGTGAATTTGTGCCACTATCAAATTCACCTGAATTGTCGTTATTAAAATTTTTACCATTAACCTACCATCACAGCCATTTCTTGGCCGCCACCTTGGATTTCACATCTTTTTTCACCATGGCCTTTTTGGGGGCCGCACCTTTTTTTACAGCTTGGCTGTTTTTGATTAGATATCACTTCTTTTTGTATTTGTATACTGCAAAGCCAGCCTATGGCTGGCTTTGGGGCTTTTTTAACCCATGTGTTTTTTTATTTACCACAGGAAGAAGAAAAGAACTTATAGAAGATTTTTAATACTTCAATTATTTTTGATTTTATTAGTAATTATACAAATTATATATATATATTTATTACATGCCCATTATTCCCCACAGTATATTTTTTAGCAGCTGATCTCTCTACTGGGTGACTTAAAATATAGCTGAACTATATACAGGATGGTTTCTTTGTAGCTGAACTCTCTACATGATGGTTTCTTTGTAGCTGAACTCTCTACAAGGTGACTTCTTCTAGCTGAACTCTCTACAGGGTGATTTCTTTGTAGCTGAACTCTCCACATGATGGTTTCCTTGTAGCTGAACTCTCTACAAGGTGACTTCTTTTAGCTGATCCCTACAGGGTGATTTGTTTGCAGCTGAACTCTTTAGGTGGTGATTTCTTTGTAGCTGAACTCTCTACAAGGTGACCTCTTCTAACTGATCTCTCTACAAGGTGACCTCTTCTAACTGATCTCTCTACAGGGTGATTTGTTTCTAGCTGAACTCTGTACAGGTGATTTGTTTGCAGCTAAACTCTCTACATGGTGCTTTCTTTGTAGCTGAACTCTCTACATGATGGTTTCTTTGTAGCTGAACTCTCTACAAAGTGACTTCTTCTAGCTGAACTCTCTACAGGTGATTTGTTTGCAGCTAAACTCTCTACATCCATGGTGGTTTCTTTGTAGCTGAACTCTCTACATGATGGTTTCTTTGTAGCTGAACTCTCTACAAAGTGACTTCTTCTAGCTGAACTCTCTACAGGTGATTTGTTTGCAGCTAAACTCTCTACATCCATTGTGGTTTCTTTGTAGCTGAACTCTCTACATGATGGTTTCTTTGTAGCTGAACTCTCTACAAGGTGACTTCTTCTAGCTGAACTCTCTACAGGGTGATTTCTTTGTAGCTGAACTCTCCACCTGATGCTTTCTTTGTAGCTGAACTCTCTACAAGGTTACCTCTTCTAGCTGATCTCTCTACAGGGTGATTTGTTTCTAGCTGAACTCTCTGCAGGTGATTTGTTTGCAGCTAAACTCTCTACATGGTGCTTTCTTTGTAGCTGAACTCTCTACATGATGGTTTCTTTGTAGCTGAACTCTCTACAAAGTGACTTCTTCTAGCTGAACTCTCTACAGGTGATTTGTTTGCAGCTAAACTCTCTACATCCATGGTGGTTTCTTTGTAGCTGAACTCTCTACATGATGGTTTCTTTGTAGCTGAACTCTCTACAAGGTGACTTCTTCTAGCTGAACTCTCTACAGGGTGATTTCTTTGTAGCTGAACTCTCCACCTGATGGTTTCTTTGTAGCTGAACTCTCTACAAGGTTACCTCTTCTAGCTGATCTTTCTACAGGGTGATTTGTTTCTAGCTGAACTCTCTGCAGATGATTTGTTTGCAGCTAAACTCTCTACATGGTGCTTTCTTTGTAGCTGAACTCTCTACATAACGGTTTCTTTGTAGCTGAACTCTCTACAAGGTGACCTCTTCTAGCTGATTTCTCTACAGGGTGATTTGTTTCTAGCTGAACTCTCTACAGGTTATTTGTTTGCAACTAAACTCTCTACATCCATGGTGGTTTCTTTGTAACTGAACTCTCTACATGATGGTTTCTTTGTAGCTGAACTCTCTACAAGGTGACTTCTTCTAGCTGAACTCTCTACAGGGTGATTTCTTTGTAGCTGAACTCTCTCCAAGGTGACCTCTTCTAGCTGATCTCTCTACAGCGTGATTTGTTTCTAGCTGAACTCTCTACAGGGCGATTTGCTTGTTGTTGAATTCTCTACACGGTAATTTGTTTGAGGCTGAACTCTCTACATGGCAGTTTCTTTGTAGCTGAACTCTCTACAAGGTGACTTTTTCTAGATGAACTCTATACAGAGTAATTTGTTTGCAGCTGAACTCTCTACATGATGGTTTCTTTGTAGCTGAACTCTCTATAAGGTGACCTCTTCTATAGCTGAACTCTTTACATGGTGTCTAGTTTCTACCTGATCTCTCTACAGGGTGATTTGTTTGCAGCTGAAATCTCTACAGGGTGATTTGCTTGTAGCTGAACTTCTTACATTGTGCCTAGTTTCTAGCTGATCTCCATAGTGTGATTTGTTTGTAGCTGATCTCTCTACAAGTTGATTTGTGTGTAGCTGATCTCTCTGCAGGTTGATTTGTTTGTAACTGATCTCTCTACAGGGCAATTTGTTTGTAGCTGAACTCTCTATAAGGTGATTTGATCTCTCTGCAGGTTGATTTGTGTGTAGCTGAACTCTCTAACGGGTGATTTTCTTGTAGCTGAACTCCTTACATTGTGTCTAGTTCCTAGATGATCTCTCTACAGGGTGATTTGTTTGTAGTTGATCTCTCTTCACATTGATTTGTTTGTAGCTGAACTCTCTACAAGTTGATTTGTGTGTAGCTGATCTCTCTGCAGGTTGATTTGTTTTAGCTGAACTCTCTACAGGGTGATTTGTTTCTAGCTGATCTCTCTACAAGTTGATCTGTGTGTAGCTGATCTCTCTGCAAGTTGATTTGTTTGTAGTCGATCTCTCTACAGGGTAATTTGTTTGTAGCTGAACTGTCTTTAAGGTGATATGTTTGTAGCTGATCTCTCTGCAGGTTGATTTGTTTTAGCTGAACTCTCTACAGGGTGATTTTTTTCTAGCTTATCTCTCTACAGGTTGATTTGTGTGTAACTGATCTCTCTACAAGCTGATTTGTTTGTAGCTGATCTCTCTGCAGGTTGATTTGTTTCTAGCTGATCTCTCTTCAAGTTGATTTGTTTGTTGCTAATCACTCTAAAGATTGATTTGTTTGTAGCTGAACTCTCTGCAAAGTGTTTTGTTTGTAGCTGATCTCTCTACAGGATAATTTGTTTGTAGCTGAACTCTCTGCACAGTGATTTGTGTGTAGCTGAATTCTCTAGAGAGTGATTTAATTGTAGGTAAACTCTCTACAGGGTGCATGACTTGTTTATAGCTGAACTCTCTTTAGTGTGACTTGTAATGTTCTGAATCTCTACAGTGATATAATTGTAGCTTAATTCTCCACAGGGTGACTTGCTTCTTGCTTAACTGTCTATAAGATTAACTGTTTGCAGCTGAAGTCCCTACAGAATAACTTGTAATGTAATAGAATTCTATAATGGAGTAAATAGATTAGCTGAATGCTCTATTAGGGTGACTGTTCTATTAGAGTATCTCGATCTCGCATTTGCTACAGAGTTGGCTTTCGAATCATAACTCAGTGGTTTGTAATCCAATTCTTCTATACTACTGCAAGGACTTTCTATGAAGATTATTCCAGCTATACACCGATTTTCAGCTCATTGCTCTTAGCGGTTTGCCTAGTAGGCGTAAAAACTACTACTTTTTTATTACTAAAAATCGATCGCGTAATTGTGACACAGGTTGGGTTTTGTGTCATATCTCCGTGGTCTTAATCTCGATTCCTTTCAAACTACCAAAAGGCACTCCTACGATGGTTACTCCATCTACATAGCAATTTTCAGCTCATTCCATGGAGCGGTTTACCCTGTAGGCGTGACAACAAATCGATCTTGTTTTACGCGAATAATCGGTCATAACTCCTGAACCATTCATCGGATTTGCACCAAATTTGATGCTAGGATGCGCCTTTGGACTTCCTTTCTGTGTGCCAAATTTCAAGGCGATCGGAGCACGCGTTTGCGTTTTATAGCAATTTTTGCAAGTGTGCGAAAAGACGAAGAAGAAAAAAAACGAAGAAAAAAAAACGAAACTTTGGCCGCTCATATCTCGGAAATGGCTTGAGTGATTTCCTTCAAATTTGGAATGTAGACTCCCCTAGCTGGCGGGCAACTCTGCAGCAAATTTGGTTTCAATCGGATAAGCCATCACCGAGATACAAAAGTGTGAAAATGACGTTTTCTTTCTTCCTGTCAATATACTCACGGTGTGGCGCGCCGGCTTCTTGGGCCGCACGACACACTACCGTGTGTCTTGATACACAATTGTTATTATTATCTACGCTGGCACAGCCTATTATCTACTTTACCATGCAGTTAGGCAGTGGAGGGTGTACACAGAATGCCTGTTCGAGGTGTTTATTCATAGCCTAGGAGCCTAAGCGAAAATCTTTGAGCTAAATATCGTAAAGTGAAACGGGACAAATACCTAGAAGGGCTGAAATAAAGCCAACACAATTTCTGTGAAATCACTGAAATATTGCAAGGGCGTAGGCAGGGGGGGTTCGGATGGTTCGGACGAACCCCCTTTCAGAGGCAGAATTTTTTTTTAAATTAAAAATCACACCAAATCTTACAGCCCTGGAGCTCTCCGGTAGCTACTTGCCCACTGGCGCTCCTCTGTACTACTCTTGAGTGTCACATCTGATCACATTGAATGCTGAACCATTGCAAATCATATCTATTGCATCACGTGATCAATTGCGCATGTGATGCATGGTTGAAATGGCGCAAGTGGACCGTTCGATGCGAGGTTCAATGGTTACATGTTACAAGGCAGGAGCTGCTAAACTTGAGTGGTCGTGTTCAGGTTAGCATAAACTGTGTGTTGTTGATATATATTTACCTGATGAATGGTTTTGTTTATTTGTTAGCTACATGTTGTGGGCACTGACATGATGTCTCGAACATATCGGAGTACAAGCGAAGTCTGAAGTGACCATCAGCAGGAGGACCGGCCGAGAATAATGTATAGCTGGAAAGAAGTAGAGTGTGGAAATTGAAGTTGGCTGTCAGTATGTCTGAAAGTGAAGATTAGCTAGTTAGTTTTACAATAGGTTTATAGTTTCTATAGGTTTTAGCTAGTTAGATGCACAAAACAGCACCTTTTTTTATATTACTGCCTATAAGGGCACATTCTGTGTATATATGCATCATTATCGTTCAAACATGCATGGTCTAGGGGAAGTACCCAGGCCTTCCCCTTAAGACATTCCACTTTATATCCGAACCCCCTTCAAAAAAATCCTGGCTACGCTCCTGTATTGTATTGAACATCATTGTATGATAGCACTAGCTAAATCAAAAAATCTACATATGCATGGATGGATGGATGTCTTTGGCCAAGAAATAGAAATTGAATTTTAGGGATTTTCGGTTCATGCATGGTAGCTAAAACAAGAAAAGTTTTAGAGATTAAATCTAGGGGTATTTTTGCGGGCTGTGTATGCCACTTTGGAAGTAAATTAGCTGAACTGGCTAGATTTTTTTACAAAATTTGACTCTGAGATTGAATTTAAGGACGAGTTAAGTATAACATTTAGAAAACAACTAAGAAGCAAGGTAAACTTGGACAGATGTTGAATAACCATCACTTTATGCATATAAATTTTTGTTACTCATTATACTGTATGCATACCCTAGCTAGGAGATTTTAAAAAGTTAATGATCTGATATTAAATCTGAGAGCATTTTATGGTTGTGTTTGTAATTTTTAACCTTCGAAAATTTTACTTATTTAAACACTCTGAGATTGAATCTGATAGCATTTTTGAAAAGTTTTACATGCCATTAAAAAAAAAACAAGCTTATAGTCTAAGCGTAGTGTAGTAGTCACTCACAATTTTAGGGGGTGAGTCTGAGATTTTAGGGGAGGGGGAAGTTCCCCCTAACAGCCCTAGAATAAACACTGAATTGTACTCGCTAGTCAATGCACTGATGCACGACAGATCGTACGGCCTGCTGATTGTCAGAATGAAACAATGGGGGTGGTGAAAGCAGAGACCAGGGACAGGGGAGAAGCCAGGGCTCATCTATGAGTTCTATATATTTTGAGTTCTTAATTAGTCTAGCTATCCTTTTAAAAAAAAAACAGTTTCCAGAAACTGGTCAAACAAGATCGAGAGGATACTCTAGTAGAACAGTCACTCTAATAAAGAAGTCATCGAGCAATCACCCTCAACTGATGCCAAGTTGTTATGAACTATAGTCATAACAACTTGGCATCAGTTGAGGGATATCAGTATACGTAGTTAAATATTTTAAGTCTTTATAAAGACTCAAAATATTTAACTATACTGATATCCATGCAAGAGGCCAGACCATGCATCAAAAGAAAAATCAAACAAAGGTGTATAATGGGTAACTGCATCAACTCTATGCAGGGGCAGATCCAGGAGCTGGCAAGGGGAAGGGGCACAAAGAGGCTAAGTTATTGGTTGCCAGTTGGAGAGAGTAGATTCTCTAGTTAGTTGTTGTATCTCTAAAGCAGCAAACAATTACCTCTTAGTAGTGTCTCACTGTTGAATTTTAGCATTGTGCAGCCGGATGGCTGTGAAGTCTTAAGAGCTTCTGCATAACAAGGTTTAGTATTTCAGTCAAAAGAAGCATGGCTCCTAGACAAGGAGTGAGGGGTATTTGCACCAATTACCCCCATCCTGGGGCTGCCACTGCAATGACTAAGGCCACTCCAAGTAATACTTAAGTTTCTGGTCACTCCCTAGCCAACAAAAGGTTGTGGTAGGGCGGATAATCAGGACTTTGGACTCTTACATATGCACCAGTAATAACTGTGATGACACACTGTATAGAGTATTATTTGCTCAATTTAGCCGATTCATGTTTATTTTAGTGCATTACCCAGCTTATAACCAACATTCATAGAGCATAAGTAATCATGCTTCTGCAAAAATGCACTAGGAAAAATTTTGATGGCTAGCTACACTGTTTTAAAACTGAGCACAACAATGTATAGCTAAGCACTATAGGAAATGTCTTGCCCATGTAGCTACTTTGCTTCAAACTCAACGTAAGACATCTAGACTACAAATACTTTACAAAGCATTATACAACCAATAAAACTTTTTTCAGAACGGTACAAGAATGGAGCTCATTACCACAATTCCTAATCAAACTAGATGACTTTTACTCATTTAAAATTACAAATTACTCTAAAGGTATGATTTTTCTTCCTTTTTTCCCTGAGCATACTGAGCATTGCTGACTACTCAGAACAAATAAATGTTAAGGGTAGTGTGACTGCTCTATTAGAGTATCTCAATCTTTTGCAGTGTTGCTGAAAGCAGTTAGGCCATACCTTAGTTTCTGGTCACCTGCCTGCATGGAAACCCCAGTTTGTGAGGAATATTATACAGGCACTTAAGTGCACATGACCCAGTAAAAGGACACCCAGTGCCCTACAGTTCAAAACATACAATAGTAGCTATAGCTATTATTGTATGTTTTGAAACAAAACTCAACAAAAAGCAAACAAGGAATACAAGGTGTAGGTGTAGCAAAATCCTATTGTAGAAAAGAAACTTTCAAGCAAGATCTTATGTTGTGAAGTAAATCAGGTGATCAGATGTAGAAGCCATTGAAAAACAATGAACAGTGAAACAATGGGTAAACAAGAGGTCACAAAAAGGAGAACTATAAAATAACCAGAGGAGCCTCTTGAGCTTATTGAGGTTGGTTGCCATTCATAGATTTGTTAATATTATGGTGTCTCTCTGTTACAGAAAGAAGATAGATCTTGAAGGAGAGCAGCAACCTTATTTGTTAAAGATTTGGTCTAAGGTCTTCTGAACACAAGGACAAAAATAAAGAAATTAGCAATACAAGCAGATTTAGAAAGTGACAAACGATCAAGATTAACTAATGTAGGGAAAATTGAGTATGTAATTGTTAAAGTTTCTGCTCAATGATGTGATCGGAAAGCTGTTCCACTGTTTGGTAGTGTGGGGGGAGAAACTCCGTTGGTAGACAGTCATTTTGGTTACTGGTGTGACATCTGTATTGATGGAAAAGTGTATGTAGTTGGATATGACATGGAGATCAGAGCTTGAATTGAGGGTACACAGGAGGGGGGGGGGTATAAGTAATTGAGTATACCCTAGAAATAGACTTTGTTAGCTGCTTACCCATGAAACAGAATTTTCTGCAGTTAATATCACAAGTGAAATAGTGAGAGCTATCTCAGTGGTTTCAGGTCGATATACACTAATAGAACAACATTCTAATAGAACAGTCAAGTTAAATTCATGTATACTCTATAGACTGTAATAATTTTCAAAAATAGTGATATAATCTACTAATCTAGAGCTAATATGAGTCAGCTAGTTGTGTGGCCAAATACTGACTGGGCACAGGGAGTATACTGATAATCTTTGCTTTGCGCATGCAAGATGCTGAGATAAACACCATATGTGATATTGCAAACTGATGACTTAAAACTAAAGCTACAACCCTTGAAATGTTAGTTATTCTCCCCCCCCCCATATTCACACTGAAAAATTAGTCTACCTTTACGTTATTTTATGATTCAAGCACTGGTGGAGATGTAAGTTGAATGGATGGTAGGTCATGATGTAGTACTTATGCAATAAATTTAATTGGCTAACAGTACATACAGTTTCTATAAATGGTTTAGTGGGTGGTCGTGACTGATGGCATCTTGAACAAGGACACAAATAATGTATTGTGTGGTAATTATGTCAAGAAATAATCCAATGCTGAGAAAGGTTTTCAATTTTGATTTTACAGCACAAGGAATGATAAGTTTAAATCATGGTGTTCCAGAGGGATGTTAATTAATTAAAGTAAGAATGTTTAAATATGTTGTTTAAATGACAAGAAATGATAAGTTTATTACCAGCACCAGATCTGGTATTAGCATAACTGAAATTGATTAATTCTGAACATTGAACTGATTGGTTTGTATCTTAATAGATGTGGTGGCAAATAGTATATTTTGTAATTCAAATAGGTATAGCAGGGGAAGAATTCTGTTTTGTAGCAGCTGGTGCAATCATTCAATAAAATTAATATTTGGTGGCACTGCACTGGGTTCAATACTTAAAAAAGTCCATCGTCATATGTGGACTACATATTTGAGTGCATTGAGATCAAATCATTGAAAGGTATAGTCTGACCGTTGTGAAGGTTGAATGAATAAAAGCAATTGTATGACATTATTAGTCCCAATACCTTGTCACAGTAAGCACAAGCATAAATTGATTTATGGTGTTTATCCAAACTTATAATAGTTATGAGTCCCAAATCCCTTGTGTGACTAGTCTTATCAGAGATAGCATAGATGGTTATAGTAGTAGATGAAAACATCAGGAAGTCTAATTTGAAAAGTTCTGAGAAACTTCAATAACTCAATTATAAATCTAATTGTGGACAACATAAGAAAAAACACAAATATAACTACGTAAAAGTGACCAGTGGTATTTTCCTTGTGAAGTAATTACTAACTTCAGACACCTCTCAGTCATTTCAAAATTGCTACCTGCATGCTAATATATGTACGTATGTCAGTCGGTGTTATGAACATGCAATGCATACGTACCTCAAGTCTGATTCAGTCCTGTGGAACTTACAATCATGGTCACACCTGTACCAACAACTGTGCATAGTAACTGCTGAAATTGCCTTCTCCTAAACATACAAAGTTTCATAGTTAGCAGCTGATTTATTTATCATGCAGTACAGATGTTTGTTTCATTTCAACTGATTTAGCTTGATAGGCTCATGATTTTACTGAACTCTACATTGCTGTGGAAGAGGCCATAATGATAACCCTACTGTGAAAAGTCAAATTGTCATTGGGTGGTCTACAAACATTACAATGAAATTCTAAATTCTCTTGAACATTACGAAAATCCATTGCATTTGACTTTTCACAAGTATTTCAAAGTTCTGGGAAATCTTCCAGTGCATTCTATACAGTAGCTAGTTTTTGCATCCTTATACGTAGCAATAGAAATTAGACCTGCATTTAGATGTACCAGATATAGAGATGCTGTAGGAATTATCATGATATTATAATGGACATTAGTTTATAATTAGATGTTGGGTTCAAAACAAACCAATAGAGCACAGAACTACTGCATGAACTTTAGAATTGAATATTTTTTAGAACATTTATTTTTATTTTAGCTTTGCAAGGTGCCCAGCAGGCGTGGATTGAGGGGGGATGGCAAGAATAGGTTCTTGACCCTTCACACTCTACAAAAAATTTTATTAGGCATGGGCAATATATGTCATGAAAATCTCTATTTTACATTAGCTATACAAACATTATCAATCAGCAGGCAGAACTCAGGGGTCCAGGTTTGTGCATCTATTAGATAGTCCAATAGAATAGTCACCCAAGCAAATATTCAGATATTGCAGCTGTTCTGAAATTAGCCTCACATTTAATTCAAGAGTCTGTACACTTAAAAATTTCAAAGTTACTATTGTAAGATTGAGATACCCTAATAGAGCAGTCACCCTAATAAATATTATTTATATTACTGATATTACCAACTCAAGGAGGAGGGCATGCCATGGCCACCAGATCAGTATCCCCTCCATCCTTCACCCTCCATGCTTTGAATGCTAGTGTGTTTCCTACACTACTTAAAGTATGCTTTCCCTACACCTAGCTTTGTGTTATGTAGCTAGACATTGTCATCACCAAAGTGTGCATGGTAATTCCTCTGAAACTCAGTCGAAAATATAGGACATGCTTACAATTTGTAACACTTTAATGATTTTTTTTTTAAAGTTTGACCCTTTCTTGGAATCATCCTCGATGTCAAGTATAACTTCAGGAACAAAGTAATCAATTTTTTGGAATGGTTTATGCTGGATGTACTGTCCTAGATGGCTGCAAGTTAGGCTGCCTAAGTCCAGTCATGGATTTTTTTCTCCTTTTCAAACACTCTTTCTGTAACAACTTTAAACAGGCTCTAGGACCAGGAGTCCTACAGACCTTCAGCACTTGTGCTGTAAAGCCTTAATAAATACAGAAAAAAAATTCTGACTGAATAAAATAGTGTATTTTTACGTAACACATGCAGTCTTACAGTATTGTTTCAGTATTAACAGTAATGTTCATGATGAATATTGCCACAAATAGTTTTAAGATACACGTATAATTCACAGAATTAACTGCAAAACAAATATACCCCACAAAATTTTATAGCCATACAACAGCCAACTTTTGTCAACATCTTCATACGGTTTCACTCAAAAGTTGTGATTATCATGAAGGTGTTCATTTAATTACACAAGATCAAGTACATTCTGCGAATCCTATGTGAGAGCCTGTGAATACAGGGAGTCAGAAACATGTACAATCAAACATGCAAACTCACAAAGTGCATGTTCAGAAAAGCATTACAAGTAAACACTAATATAATGCATAGCTCTATTTTATCTTTTAGAAAATACTCTAATTGTGTAGTCAATTTGGCATTCAAACATATGTTGACTGTATTAAAAAAAACACATACACAATAATTTTTCTTAAAGTGTTTATATGGGTTGCAGTGTTATAGGACCCCAAAAATATGGGCACATGCATTCATATATTGAGGAGAATGGTTACAATCTCAAGACTCCAACTGTGCCACAATATCAGCACCACATTAATTGTGACAAGTTAAGGTGAACAAAAACCAGCAGCTGGCATGTGGCACATAATAATATACCTACTTATACACAAACTGTATTGAGTATATCTGCACTACCAATATCCATAATATGAGTAAGTTATAAATAAATGCCAACAAATATTTTTGTCCATGTTTTGGGTTTACTGAAGTTCATGTTTATATAACACATAAATTTAATTTATAATACCCACTTATGACAACAGTCTCATATTACATATCTAAACAGTTGATATTACAGTGTTGTTATAACACACCTCCAATACACCATATACTACACAGTCCACTTCTACAGTCCAAGTACAAAAATAACTTGTATTAGAGAATCACAAACTGAAGACTTTTAATCTGTCTTGAATAGCTAAAAGGACATGGTATTAGAAAGTAAGCCAAAAATTAAAGCTAGTTATAGACTAACTAATCTAGCTTTGGGGCTCACCATGTTTATTTAATGCATGCACACTTATATTTCTGCCTGTATTTACTCCATCTTTATGTCAGTTTTAGTTCAAACTATTATAAAAACAAACCACAGATTGGCATCATCCTAATACTGATCAGTATTGGGCTCATGGGAATCATTAATAGATTTTTGATTTTTTTATGATTTCTAATTTTTGAAATTTAATTTTTTGTCTTATGCTTTGTTAGTAGTTTCAATCCAAAGATGGAATTAGAATGGGCAGTATATAAGAACATGAATTTTGTATTTAACCACTCTATTTTTTGAAAACAGCACTCTTAGCTATATATATAGCTGTTTAGTATTCACAATCCTAGTGAGAAAGTATTCTTACTGTACACCTATGAATGGCCAGGAAGCATGCAGGGAGAATTCCTGAGCTCACGTTATTACGCTTTTAGCTCCTACATGTCTGTAGTGACACACATAACAATTTTTGTACATAAGTGCATGTGGTTTAGTTGTTGTATGCACTAATGTAAATATAGCATATAATAGCAATGGATCTATTTAGCTATGTGTGTTTGAAACTGCCAACTATGTTTTTGCCACATCCTTAGTCTAAAGTTTCTACCTGTTGCACTTCAATTTTTAATGTTCCATTATATGCTCACAAGATATCTGATGTTCCATTAGGCATATATATACACAAATATACAACTCAAATTATATACTGCTAGGGACTCAGATTAGCTATGCTTTTAAATCTTCCTGTTATTCTTTCTAGCAATTCTTTTTTCTTCACCTATTATCCCTGAAATTATTCTCTAAAACTTCTGTAGTTGCAGCTTTATAGGATAAATTGTAGCTAAAATTGAGATATATACTCTAACGAAACAGTCACATTATAGGTGACTCCCTTGATTAGGGTATATGAATGCTCTATTAGAGTATTTCAATTTTATTCCGGTTTTATAACAACTCTTTTTATTCCACCTATAGCAGTGTTTGAGAGGGTGCCTTCAAGACATTTTCATATATACTACTGCTCTTAGTTGAACATTCCATAATTAAACAATCATTTAAATTGGATGAAGTGGGTGCCCAGCATAAATGCAAGACATTATGTTTTCAACAAAGAAATAATCTCATACATAGTTCAATTGTTGTTTTACTGATAGTCATTGAACACACAGGCTATTTTGGTGGTATTTTTGAGATGTGACTTTAGAAAATTTTGTCCCATCTTTCTTACTGTTGCAATTTGTTCATTCTAGCTGGTATCTTAGGCAAAATAATGTACAAAGCTATTGTTCTGAACAATGTGTCTAGCTCAAAATCCTTGTATACATATAGACAAGACAGAAGCATCTAGCTAAGATATTTTACAGTAAATGTGACTGAGCAAAAATCACCATAGCAAAGCAGTCACCTAATGTAGAACAGTCGCATGTATTGACAGTTTAAAAGTAAACAATTGAACATGTGTTAAACTAATGGGGAAAACCCTACCACTATAGCTATAAATAGACCACAATTATGTGTGATGTTTCCACACAGCTTAACTGTTACTATCACATTTCTTGCTCCACATCCTTCGTATGCTTTTCAGTTAAACTTATATATGCCCAATATAATACTAATTATTAGCATTTTTAGAATAATAATGAATGATGAGTACAAATGATTACAAAATATTGCTCAATGTTATAGTAAATAAACAGAAGTCCAAATCTACCAAATATCTCTAAATCATCAGCCTTTGCAGATTGCTACCTGTTTTAAAACAGGGAAAAATCTGGATGAACATTCAGGAGGCAATTTGGTGTGTCAAAACGCAATGTAAATGACTCAATTTCATATAAATTAAGCCTAAAGAGGGTACAAGATGAAATAATGGCATCTTTTATTTGTTGTGGTGTAGCCCATCTGTCCTCATTCCAATAGATAGCAGCAACTCCACTCACAAGTGGGGCAGCCTGTGATGTCCCACTATATGTAACCACAGCAGTACGACTGGATAATCCTGCACTTCTTATATCCTGCCCTGGAGCAAATATGTCTACACAACTTCCATAGTTTGTTCCATCATCTGGTAGGTTATAAAGATTATCGCCTTGACGTGTTCCTCCAACTGTTAGAGCAACAGGTGAAGCAGCAGGTGTCTCACTGTTGAATAGAAATAATACAGTATATATATACATAGATTGTTACTACGTATATCATGGACTACTATATAGTATGCATGTTAGCTTTGAATACAAGTTATGTATAATCGTTATACAAATTAATACTAGCCCTGTTACACCTTGTCCTACATTATGGATGCATAGCTACAGAATGTGTTGCTTTTAAATTAACTATTTAGCCAATGCAGCCCACCACAGCAATAATTTTCCTGAGATATAACCACAGCGAAATTCATTGCATGGGATTTATACAATAAGAAGCACTGCTTTTAAGCATCAAAGTATTTTACATGCTAAGCTATAAACCACTGGCTTGATGATATCAGCTGGGATTGTAAATTCTAAAGGTACACGTTTTCATGCCAGCATTTGCAAAATGGATGCATAAGGCTCACACCATTGGACAGATGACTAGTATGTGTGTGTGGTGTATGTGTGTGTGTGTGTGTGTGTGTGTGTGTGTGTGTGTGTGTGTGTGTGTGTGTGTGTGTGTGTGTGTGTGTGTTTGTGTGTTGTGTGGCTACCGACCTGCATGCATCAGTGAAGTCATTGCCAGCAGCCACCACCACTAGTATCCCAGCATCATTAGCAGCTGCAATAGCATCATGTACTGCTTGAGATGGGGGTCCCCCTAATGACATATTAATGATGATGCGTCTCCTCCTCCTTGCTGACTCCACTACTCCAATAACATGGTTTATTCCAAGAATGATAGTACTATATTGGCCATCTCCATTACAGTCAAGCACACGAGTGCTATACACCGTAGCACCTTTAGCTGCACCAAAAGTCCTTCCAGCAACTAAGGCAGCAACATGAGTTCCATGACCATCGCAATCTCTTCCTTGTTGATTACTGCCAGTTGTGTTATCAGTGGGATCAAAGGAATCATATTTAGCCCTTCCTTCAAATTCTTCATGATCGTATCTGATTCCTGTAATGTATAGATGATATATAGTAACTTTTACAACAAGTGGATAAAAGTTTCAATTATCTGACTGTTCTATAAGAGTTAATATACAAATATACATAACAATTATAATACACACAAAATGTGTTTTACTTTTCTCTACACAAGTCTTTAAGAGTTTTACACCTTTTGTCACAGTTATCCAAACACTACGTAGCTATAGGTGCCCTTAGGAGGTCAAGTACTGTATAGCGTACATATTTGTAACATATAAAAAAGATTTAGAAAACAATGAAATAAATGGTCAACATGCAGTCATTTTTCACTGCACATATGTATTACTGCAGGGGCAGATCCAGGGAGTTCAAATGGTTCCATGGAACCCCCTTTTGAAAGAACCTCTCTTACTCAAGATACTCTAATAGAGCAGTCACATGCAGTAGTCTTTTGAGCAGTAGTGTAGCAAGCTATGTATCTAGTTATAAATAAGGAAATAAAGTTGATGAGGGAATCTATGGTGAGGGGCAGCTTTTGTCAGCAAGTGATGACTTTTTTTCGGTCTTCAACTTACAGCTAGGCTGAAGTTGCAATTACAGAGTGGAATCCCCCTTTTTAAAAGTCTGGATCCGCGCCTGCAATGGTCACTACAATAATTATATGGGTTATTATTGGAAGTAAAAAAGGAGTAGTTTGTAAATGTTGTGGTGTAACACATCAGCCTACCTGTGTCAAAGACGTAGATGTCAACTCCTGCTCCATCATTGATGGGGGAATATTGCCCATCCAGTGGGAGATCATATTGGTCAATTCTATCCAAATGCCACTGTGAAGTCCATCCTGCTGCTTTTGCCATCTGATCCTCTTCAATGTATTCCACATCTGATTGTTGACACATCTGACAACATAATGATATTGTAAGTGATTAACAATTCACAATGGTTTAAATGTAATGCAATGTAAAGTTCCAGCAGCTGTACACAAAATATACTTATATAATTATTGCTGCTCAGCAAAGCAGCACTGGCGTGTCTATACACCACTCAGGATAAACTACAAAACCTCCTGGAGCAGAACTATAGTAACCACAGAGGCATGGCATATCTATATATCACTCAATTATAGAGGCCATGGAATTCAAAATTCCACAATGATCTCTACACAAGTAAACAACAGTTGGGAATATGCTTTCCTCCTAGTTGCCAAGTCACTAAACTCTTAATATACAGCTTTGTAGACTGGAGCAATGTGAGTAAAATTTTTTGCTCAAGGAAATAACAACCACTAAAGTAACTGACATTATGCATCAAACTTTGAACCTCAAGTCAGTACTCTATCCAGTGGCTGTATATGCTACTTTATCATAGAGAGTGTACAATACACACACACACACAATAATGTATGTAGCCTTTACAAACTGTGAAGTAAGTTACATGTTGTTCTGAGTACCTACGTACCATGTCAACTCCATCATGATTCATTTTTGCTATGGCTCCATGACGACGACGTGAAGTGTGAAATTGTTTAACACCATTAATCATCACAGAACTGTCAATATCATTTGTTGCACTTGCAATGGTTGACACCTAACAGTAATAATATAACACAGCATTAAATATGATACCAAGCACTCACCATTTTAGTCATATTACAGTTTTCCTTCATCATCACAATGTAGCTGGATGGAATGACAGATCCTTGTCTACCTCTGATCATCTTCTGACACTTGTATGAGTTGTCCATCAGTTCAACCATCTTAATAGACTCCACCAGGTCACTGTGACATAACTGTGGACACAAACAGAGATGAGAATTACATGCAGGTAACTAGCTATGCATGTATGCAATAGAATTGTATATACCTTCTTCAGATCTTTAGGAACCAGTGTGGCAGTAAATGATTTATCTGAGTACTGAATGTTACTAGCTCCATTTAGTCTTTCAATGAGAGATTGAATTTTGTTTGATCTGGTGTAAAGAGTAGTAGTGACCATGTATCGGCCAGTCTCCAGTATAGTCTTAGCTCCATTATCCCCCACTGTATCACTGGTAAGTATCAACTTGTCACATTTCATAGCTGAAGTGATCATGACCATAGTTGTAGCTACAAGAAGGATCTTCTGTAGCTGATATTTAAACATCATCTTGACTGTTCCTTATTAACTATGTGATACCGAACTTTGTTCTACTGCTCCATCACAACTGTTGCTACTTTTATAACAATTTTTAGTGGATATGTTATTGGGATTCTGTCAACTTTATGACTCCTTGTAAGGTAGTTATATTGCAAGCATGTGTATTGTGTAAATACAAACTATCTACTAGTAGGATGAACACAAAGGTGTAGGTATATACATAAGTAGGTGATAGTGAAATAATAGCAAGGCATATACATAGTTACACATCCTGACATCTTACATGCAGGAAAGTTTTATATATACTGCATGTATTTCTTGCACTTGTAAATGAAATGTACATATGTTTGTAGTGTAAACAAGTGTAATAGGGAAAATGTAGATGTACGCAGGCAAATGCAAAACGTAAGCAAGTGTACATTTCTTTTTGTATTAATGAGCTAATTTGTGGCATGCAACTTGATCTAACTATAGTCACTATATTAGTTAAAATAAAAATTCACTGGCCTGGTAGCTATTGATGTGATAAGGAAAACAATAATGGTGCGGAAATGAGAAACCAAAAATGAAGTTTATGTGGCCTGGTGTGCCATTAAGGTTTCTGATTTTGTAATGTACCTGATTTTGTAAAATGCTTGTTTTTATCATTTTCCTTCCTTTTAGCTCAATCATCACTTTGCTGGACTGCATTGTTTGGGAATAATTACTGATTTGTTGCATGGCTTCACTGAATACAAATTAAATGCACCATACACATTGAAAATTAAAGCTACACAAATGTATGACTGTGTACATAAACACAAAGTTAGCATGTTGTGTACTTTGTACATTTCAATATCCTTCCCATACAAAAGGATATCTTGCACAGTAAAACATCCTCTTAATATGCTCTTAATAATATGTAGTGAAATCTGTGGCAAACAGTGTACATCACTGTACATTTTAATGACCATCATTATATAAGAATTTGCAGTAATGTCCACAAATTTCACTGCTTATTTTTACAGTGTAGGGCCACCTATGTTACTAACAGACTATGACACCATAAACATCATACACATGCACGTAGATGCTGAAAACTGCATGCATTCATGCACTGCATAGACTATATACTGTAATGGTATCACCTACATTATCTCAGAACATGATTATAATTATCAGGCTGCCAACCTATGCAGTATATATAGTCACAAAAAAAACATAATTTCTTTATTCATCAAACTGGAATATGCTGAGACTACTGCATGACAATGGAATTTCACATAATTAATGAACTCCGTGAATTGTGGACAGCCTTAAATTAAAGGAGACAGTCATCTAGTTCTATTACTAGTATAATAAGAAGAATCTATTCTTTCTGCCTCAGAGAGTCTCAGCTGTTACAAACATACATACATATTACCCCATAGTTATAGTCTACAAACATCCTCTGTTTTCAGGAATGTACAACTGTGGAGTATACATGTTACATACTAGACTCTTAACATGCTGGGTATTACAGTATATCTGTCACCACTATGAAGATACTAATCAACCATCATTCCAGATTAGTTTTACTCCTCAGGCTGAACAAGGCACTGCACGCATGGTGAATAATTAGCTAATGGGCAGGTCTTCAAGAGCAAAAAGCAGTATGATATGCTGAATTATTTGTTAACCTGAGTCACAAAACCAAGACTATTGCAACATGTAAGGGGTTTGCATATCTTGCTTCCACTCACATCATCATCTTCACTAAACTCATCAACAATAATTAAGTTCAGTAAATTTTTTCTTTGAAGCCTACCATCACCAGATTGCAAGCGTATTATTATAATGATTTCACCTTTCATTGAAGCTTTATATAGCAAACCATCTACCGTATGGCCAGTGAGATTTACACTTTAACTCATTGCAAATTCAAAGTTGTTTTCATTTCACAATAACTGGTATTGTTATGGATGCCATGAATGCTTGGGGCCACAAACTGAATCATGACTTTTGTTAGCCAGGAGATCTGGAAGGAAAATGAACATAAAGATCGATGTAAGGCACATAATAATAATGAGTGGTCAGTGAACAGGCAATTGCTATACGAGTTTCAGGGATGAGTACAGGGGACAATTGTGGCCAAAAAGCTAATTGTATGTAAATAATGATAGCTGTAAAACAAGTCAGACCTAAATAGCACCAGAATTCCAAATAGTAAAAAGCCAAGGTCATGCGTGTGATTCTAAATCTCAGTCATTTAACTAAAAGTTTAGCTACTTCAAGTTCCAATCTTATGATAACTACTTTCCAACATTTCTTTAAATTCCCTTTGTTTTAACTTCCTATGTTTCAGTTCATGGACTATTTCTTTAAAATTGCTTACAGATTCAATGTAATGATATGTAGTTATTTTTCAAAAATTAAAATCACTTTTGAAATTGTGGTCCATCGTTTGATTAAAATTGTCTGAAATCCAATCATGTGCCATAATAGCTGTTTTTTTTATTTTTATTAATGGCTTCCAATTTCAAACCTTTGTTAGAGAAGTTAATTACTTAAATTTCTTTCCTGGTGCAAAAACTTCAGATTACTGGGTCATCACCATTTTAATACATTGGCATAAATACAGTCCTTTTACAATGTTTTAATCAATCGGTTTTGCAATGATAGTACACATCTGGGGCTGAGCTATGTATGTTGAGAATTTCTGTTATATGTAGAACAGCAAATGTCTGCCATCACCATGGCGATATTCCAATAATTGGTTATTCTCTGACAACACATGAAAGTTAAAGGCAGCATGATATAGGTGCCATTACTGTGTATAGTATCTACTTTAGATAAACCCAATTATAAGGACATTTCTTTTAAAATAACATGTTGGTTGCCTCACAGAATTTCCAGGGAGGTGGGGTAACAGTTGAGTGTTGGAACGTTTGCTGGCTTAATGTTGCTATTAGACCAAGTGATGAAATTGCCATCCATAGTGCAGTGCAAAAGCTTCAGAATTGCAGGGACATCTCCATTCCAAGAATTTTGCTGTAAAGTACTGTGAAATTTTGTCAAATAAAAGTAGCTGTACTCCAGCTGAAATTTTCAATCTACTTAAATAGATTCATCAAGTTACAATCTATCACAACTGATAAGCTGTATATTTTAAAATGGTACCTTTTCCACACATTTTACATACCAGCAAACAAATGATGTATAACACTTGGCTCCTTATACTGATTAACTTGCTCAGTTTTAGTATCAAAATGCAGCCAGATACTGTAGCTACATTCATTGAAAATTTCAGCAATTATATGAAATGATCAACAAGTTATGAAGCTTCATAGTGCAAAAATGGGTCCACTTTGTGTGTGAAAAGGGTATCCTCTCACACATCCAGTCGCAAATGTATCCTGATAATTATTTTGTTACTATAATATATTGCATTGATTAATAGTCAGTTTGGTCATATCATAGCAAAAAGTTGAAAGGTAATACTATTATTATTATGCAATATTACATAGCTATGTGTGTGTTTACAACACATCCTGCCATTTAATTGTCTACCAAAAAATGATTATTCTTATGAGATGTGTTACATGCATTGCATCTCCACATTCATTCATTCTCTGCATTCATTACTTTCCCAAATTATATAGTATAGTGAGAGTGTTAAGTTACATTTGTACTGCAAGTTTCAGCATAATTACCATTATGTAGCTATAAAGTTTTTGGCTTCATGTTTTGGCTCCAGATTTGGCTCAACGTATGACCTCATTATTTCACTTATATGTTATCCTTCTTGTGTAAAAGGAATTAATTTTAGTTAGCATGTGAAATGTTTTATGTAATGGACAAAGTACAGATACAAACATAATTATACACTATAATTTGTGTTTATGTACAGAACTGTACTTTTGTATACATTCAGCTTCTTTACACACAATAACATGTGTTATGTAATGTATTCAGTATAGTATAGCCATAATTTTAAATTCTTCATTTGACTAATTATACATGTCTATCATGTGTAAAGGAAGAATCATATGCAACAATTTGTCTACATGCTATGATGTGGATTGTCTTGTTATAGTCAGCCTACACAGTTACAATAACACTCAATCGGCATAGGAATGGACAACTTTGGAATGGACAATGCCTATATTGTATAGTATAAGCTCTATATCATTTATACTTTATTTTTGGCTCCTTATACTTATTTACTGCAACAAAATGATTATAATTCTTAAAATATCTACAAGCAAAATGCAATCTTTGTACTTTGGAATTTTTAAAGGATAAGCGATCAATGTATCCATAGTGGGATAGCATTCACAGATTAAAATCATTTACTGGCAAGAAGTCAATGGTTAAGTAGAGGTTGAATGCAGAGAAGATCTCCTCTGGTGCATGCCTAGACTGCATGTTGTGGGAGATCAAGTCACCACTGGGTCTGGGATTCTTTTCTACATTGTTTACATTTCAGCTACATGTTTCTGACTCCCTGTATTCACAAGCTTTAAGCCTTCTCAGGGGTTCCTAGTGGGATAGCATTCACAGAGTATGGAAAATCGAATGTTCTGTCTATAAATTAAGTTATTATAGAAACAAACTGTGCATGAATTAGTTTTTATTGCAAGCTTTATGTCCTTTTGATTCAAATGATGGGAGAACAGTGAATTGAGAGGTATAATTTCTACCATATAAAAGTGTTGATTTTGTTATCACAACTGCAGCAAAAAAGTGTAAGTATATGCTATAACATACATATGTACGTTAATGCATGTTATATGCCTGCATGTAACTTTCAAACACCACTGTTGTCAGGAATGCGCCTTATAAAAGCAAAGCATGTCTAAAGGGGTAGAGTAAAGCCAGAATGGTGAACACATATTGCATAGCTATATGTGTAAGTAAGCTTTACCCTTAACTGTAAAGATATACTTGTGTGAGGTTCTTTATTGATATCTAGCTGTCTCAGAAGGTTTCCAGGTAGCCTGTATATACAGCAGCAAATGTTAAGAACCATTGGGTTAGGGTTCAGTGTACAGAAGATTCTAATCAAGTGACTATTGAGGGACGAAGTAGTAAAAGAACACTTTGCTCTGTTACAGTATTGTTTTCACTTTGTTCATGGCTTCATATTTTATGTCCACATTAGTGGCTTTCATGCATAAGATTACCACAATGTTATTGTTATGTTCATTGCATTATTCTAATTTGTGTTTGCGTATAGAACGGAAAATTTGTATAGTTTTCAGTTTCTGTAAATTTGTTGATCAGTTAATTCTTAATCAGAACCATTACTTTCCAGCACAAAAATGCACAGCTTGCAAAATAATTTACCCTATATAATGAGTCACAGAGTCTACATAACAGATCCTCCTAAATTATTATAAAAGCAATGTGACAGATGAAGGAATAGGACAAATTGAATATAAAAGAGTTAACAAAAGATGATGTTTGAATATCAGTTACAGAAGATCCTTCTTGTAGAGCTACAACTATGGTCATGATCACTTCAGCTATGAAATGCGACAAGTTGACACTTACCAGTGATGCAGTGGGGAATAATGGAGCAACATCAACTCAGACTATATATATTGGAGACTAGCCAATACATAGTATACGACTCTTCAACCAAAACGCAACACTAAAATGGAGCTAGTAACATTTAGTGCTCAAATGAATCATTTACAGCCACACTGGTTCATAGAGATCTGAAGAAGGTATACCTTACTGATGTAGAGGAAAGTATAGTGTTACAGTAACCATAGCTAGCCACTGGTAGGGTATCAAAGGAAAAGTATACAATATTACCATGCAACCATAACCATATTGATAGACATGCCACACATACAAAACTGTGCCAAACATTTATCTGTGTTTGTATCCATAGCATGACTTGGTGGAGTCTATTAAGATGGTTGAACTGATGGACAACTCTTACAAGTGTCAGAAGATAATCAGAGGTAGACAAGGATCTGTCATTCCATCCAGCTACATTGTGATGATGAAGGAAAACTGTAACATGACTAAAATGGTGAGTGGATGCAGTCAATGGCTATGTTATAATTGCTGTTACATAGACATCAGCCATTACCAGTGCTATGCACTACAAATGATATTGACAGTTCTGTGATGGTTGATGGCATGAGACAATTTCACTCTTCACATCTTTATGGGGCTATATTTTATCATCAAACTTTCCGGCTGCTGTTTTTGACTTCTTGTTGTGTAGTGAATAGTTAATTGTATTTTTATTTGTGTAATATAGTTGTTTTTGTATATGTCACCTTGTCTGCTTGTCATTGTACTTTTATGTGTAACCCTGTATGTGTGTAATGCTCCGGTAAGGAAAAACAACTATGCTGATTACTGTGAGGTTAAATTAAAAATCAATCAATCAATCATGGAGTGGCAGGTGGCCAGAGCAAGTACCTATGATCAAGAAGGGAAGAGCAAGGTATTATCCCTTTGATCCCACTGATGAAGCGGTAATGAATGAGGAAGAGATTGTGGTTATTATGGAACTGCATTAGCTGTTGGAAGGACTCTTGGTGCAGCTAAAAGAGTGCTTGGGTGCAATGTATGTGGCCCATATAGTACAATCACTCTTGGAATAAACCATGTGATTAGGGTCAAAAAAGGAAACAGAAGTAGAAGGATTATCATATTTCATTTGGGGGATCTCGATTACAAGCTCACAAGCTGCAGCCAGAGCTGCTACAAATGAGAGGATACTAGTGGTTGTTTCTGCAGGCAGTGGCTTCACTTCGTGAACTATATACTACTGTAGATGATTCAGCTGTTCAAGCAGCTTGTTCACTTATTTTTATATGTGTGGAGCTATCATGTATGCTGTACAAAAAAGGTATGACCATGTTGTCATATAGCTAGAAGTTTTCACAATTGCATTGTGTCTTCTAAAGACCTTCTTAACATATATACCAAAACAGCCAAGCTGTGAAAAAATGGTGCAGCCATCCAAAAGTATAATCATCAAAAATGATTAGCATTAGCATCATTGCAGCAATTTCTTGCCACTACCTTTGATTTCATTCACCCTGGCATTTTTGGAGGGCCACACCCTTTCTCACAGCATGGCTGCATTGGCATAATAATTAAACTTTAAATAAAGTGACTATCCATGCATGCATTGCAGGGGTGGATCTAGGATTTGAGGGAGTGCTAACATAATGGTTGGTTGGCTATGAAAAGTGACAAATGATTAATACAACTAGCTATAGTGTGCGGAACATGCTCTATCTAGGGGGGTCTGGGGGCATGACCCCACAGAAAATTTTTGCAAATTTAGCCTATTCAGTGTTAAATTTGGTAATATTTTTGACTGAAAAATTACGCCACTTTGTTTAAGTGATTCACAATGCTTGTACAATGCTTGTAAAGCATTGTGAATCACCTAAGTGTAATAATGATGAAATGACACCATTATCCAAGAACAGTTGTAAAACTAACTGTCATATAAAGGCACAGCCAGTAACTAAAAATATATTCTTTACATAAAGAACAGGAAGGGGAAGGATATGAATATCAGCTATATGAGATCAATACTTGCCATCAATTATGTGTTTCAAATACCTTAATTTAGCAGCACATTAAATTTAGCAATTTTAGAGTTTTGGTTTTTTGCTAATTGATTACATCAATTCACGAATATGGTAAATTCATCAATATACAAGATTGCTTAATTTAGTGTATTGCTTAGCTTAAAGTATAGCTAGTGTGCTTTATAGTCTCATGGCTCCAACTATAACGTCCAAACAGTAACAATGAAGAGAAGGCAAGTATACATTCACCATGCAGTGTGTAGAGTACGCATACGTAGAATTTTCCAGCTAGGGGGGGTCTGGGGTGATGCTTCCTCTGGAAATTTTTGGGATATAGTTATCACAAGATTGAATCTGGAAGTTATTTTTAACCAAATACTCTATTGTACTGAAAGATTGTGGGTACAAGATGGATGAGTTCAGTTACAAGCAATTTTAGAAAAACAGAACTACATTTTTAAATGCTATAGTATTGGATTATAAGAAAATACATAATAGTGGATTATACACAGGATTGGATCTTAAGGTCATTGTAGAGATTTAAAATGCACACAAAAATAACTTCAACTTTGTAGTATATAATAACCACAGACTGTTCTGTTGCTATTTCAATCTGACTTTTTACAACTATATATATATGGCCCCATCACCATATTAATTTTTTTACAACCAGTCACTTACATATACAACTAGGTTTTGGCCACAACTAACCCCCTTATAACGTGACAGCCTAAATGCTGTGGTATCATTTGAGCTTATAAAGTTGAGCTTCAAGGGGTTGGGAGTGCAACCCTGTATGACATTAAATTTTATTAACTTCAATTGATGCTAGATTCAGATAAATGCAGCATGGAACTTTGGTACTGATAAGGCAATAACAAACAGTTCTCAGACACTACAGCCTTGTTAACTGTATATATGCTAAGAAATTAACTGTATTACTTTAGCATGTCAACCCAAGAATCAAGTTTGTAGCAACAACTGAAAATACCCACTATATATTATTAAACTATTTTACAGAAGTTGTTCTCAGAAAGTGATTAGTATATGGCAGAATATTTGGACCAATGGTAAGATAGCAGTCAGTGCACAGGTCAAGAAAACACACTGGAAACTTCTTGAAAAAAACATTATGATGGATGTTCTATTAGAATAGTTGACTGTTCTATTAGAGTGTCTTGATTTTAAGGTTAAGTCTCACACCAAAAGTATAATTTGAATCCCTCTTAGTAATTCTAAGTAATATTAGCCATTCTCCCTTCTCTTTCCATCTTTTCATTGTCCATGCATACATATAAGATGCAATTGTATCTATACTGCAACTTCTAGAAGCTTCCTATGGTAAAATTTTTGATGGGGGTGCTGAGAAGCACCCCCCTAAATCCACCCTTGGTACAGATACATAATATATGACCTTTGTCATGTAGGTAGATTAACTTATGTGTTATATAAACATGAGCTTAAAACCAAAACATATGCAGTGTTATTATTAAACAGGTCCGCACCTCCAACCCACCATATGCCACTCCTATATTCCAAGTACAGAAATAACTCATTTTATAGAGAATCACAAATTTGAAGACTTTCAATTTTGTTTTGAATAATTATTATGCTTGTATAAACAAAAGGACATGCAGGTAAGTAAACAAGCCAAAAAGTAAAGCTAGTTACAGACCAACTGTGGGGCTCATTGCATTTTTTTAATATGTATGCCTCACACAGTTATATTTCTGCTCCATCTTTATGTCAGCACTTCAAGATACTATCTAGACTGTGACTAAGGTACACCACAGATTGGCATTATTTCAATACTGAACGAGATCATTAATAGATTTTTTGATTTTTGATTTTTTGTCTCATATTTTGTATTAGTAGTTTCAATTTAAAAATAAAGTTGAAATGGGCAGTAAATTGGAACATGTACCACTTTCACACCTCAGATCAATGGACAGCCAGTGCATATTATATTACATATTGCACTGACTCTAAATGTTAACGAGATATACACACTGCCTTAACAAGATATATGCACTGCTACAGAAATCATTAGATTTCTTTGATGTTACACTGTTATCTCTCTTCTCTTATATAGAGAATCAAACAAGCTGTGATTGTGAGATTGAATTTTGCCAAACAAGCTGTGATTGTGGGATTCAATTTTAATACATCAACAGTAATTTGTTTTTTACTTTTGTAAATGTAGTAATTAAAGTAACATAATTAACACTAGTCTCTTAAAATTACTATATTAACAAAAGTAAAATCAAACTACTGTTTGATGTATTAAAATTGAATCCCACAATCACAGCTTGTTTGGCAAAATTCAATCTCACAATCACAGCTTATTTGGTTCCCTATATAAGAGAAGGGTGTAACAACTAAAGATTTTGCCAATTAGGTAAGTCTGCATGTTAAAGTAGAACATATTAGTTATACCACGGGCACTTGTGCTTTGCCTTATATACGCACTTGGCCTGCGGCCCTCAGGCGCATGTATATATATCAGGCAAAGCACTCATGCCCGTGGTATAACTATTACATATGCAATTTATGTAACCATTCTTTTTTCTTTTGAAACTGCACTTAGTACTCTTAGCTGTTTAGCGTTCACAATCCTAGTGAGTAAGTAATTCTTACTATACATATTCTCATGCATGGTCAGGAAACATGCAGGGAGAATTTCCTGAGCTCACATCATCACACTTTTAGCACCTGCATGTCTGTAGTGATACACATAATTATTTTGTACATAAGTGTGTGTGGTTTAGTTGGTGTGTAATGATAGCATATTATAGTAATGGATCTATTTATGTGTGTTTGAAACTGTTTTTGAGCAACATTTGCACCCTTAGTCTAAATTTTTCCTGTTGCACCCCATATGCTCCATTATAATTATATGCTCACAAGATATCTATTAGACATATGTACATATCAAATTATAACACCACTAGGAAGTCATGGAGTATGCATATGTATTTAAATCTTCCTATTATTCTTTTTAGCAATTCTTTTTTCTTCCCCGAAATTATTTCCTAAAATTTCTGCAGTTATAGAAGATATATAGCATAAATTGTAGTTAAAAGATTGACTCTAATGAAATGGTCATGTTATATTTGGGTGAACCCTTGATTAGGTAGGTGAATGTTCTATTAGAGTATTTCAGTTTTTTCCGGTTTTATGGCAACTCAACCGGTTTTATGCTATAGCAGTGTTTGAGAGAATATATACCATGGCTCTTGGTTGGACATTCCATAATTCAGGAACGGATGATCATTTTTGGCATAAATGAGGTTATTATGCTTTCAACAAAGAAAATAATCTTGTATTATAATTGACTTGTTTTACTGATAGTCATTGAACACACCAGCCATTTTGGTGGTATTTTTAGATGTGACTTTGGTAAAGATAGAAAATTTTGTCCCATCTTTCATAATCATACTGTTGTAATTTGTTCATCTCTTATAGTTTGGATATTGTAGTTTGTGTACCATTCTAGCTGGTATCTTAGACAAAATGTACAAAGCTACTGTTCTGAACAGTGTGTCTAGCTCAAAATCCTTGTATACATATAGACAAGACAGAAGTACCTATAGCTAGCTAAGATACTTTACAGTAAATGTGACCACCATATGAGTTATTTTATTTATTTATTTATTTATTTATTTATTAAGCCTTTACAGTACAAGTGCTGAAGGTCTGTAGGACTCCTGGTCCTATACAGCCTGTTTAAAGTTGTTACAGAAAGTATGTTTGAAAAGGTGAAAAAATTCATGGTTAGCCAGGTTAGACACTGGTTAAAATACCATAGCAAAGCCGTCACCTGATGTAGAACAGTTGCATGTATCAACAATTAAAAAGTAAACAATGAAACATGCATTAAACTAATGGGGAAAACCCTACTACTATGGCTATAAATAGACCACAATTATATGTAATTATTCCACACAGCTTAATTGTTACCACCATGTCTCTTGCTTCACCAACATGGTTCCTTCGTACTTTTCAGTTAAACTTATTATGCCCAATATAATACTAGTGATTAGAATATTAATGAATGATGAGTGCAAGCAATTACAAAATATTGCTCAACGTTACATATATATTTATTATGTATGTAATAAACAGAAGTTCAGAAGTCCAAATCTATCAAATATATCTGAATTATCAGCCTCTCCAGTTTGCTATCTGTTTTAATACAGGAAAAAAAATGAATTAACATTCAGGAGACAATTTGATGTTTCAAAACGTAATATAAATGATTCAATTTCATATAAATTAAGCCTAAAGAGGGTGCAAGATGAAATAATGTCATCTTTTATTTGTTGTGGTGTAGCCCATCTGTCCTCATTCCAATAGATAGCAGCTACTCCACTCACAAGTGGGGTAGCTTGTGAAGTACCACTATATATAGCCACAGCAGTACGACTGGAATGTCCTGCACTTCTTATATTCTGTCCTGGAGCAAATATGTCTACACAACTTCCATAGTTTGTTCCACCATTTGGTGTATTATAAAGATTATCACCTTGACGTGTTCCTCCAACTGTTAGAGCAACAGGTGAAGCAGCAGGTGTCTGACTGTTGAATAGGAATTATGTAGTATATACATACATCATTATCATCATGGAGTGCATGGTTTGTATGCAGTTAACTATACAAAAGTTACGTACAATTTTTATACAAATTTCTGCTAGCCTGTTACACCTTGTTCTACATTATGGATGCATATCTACATAATTTCCAGAATCTATATACATAAAAATTTTGCTTTTAAAGTAATCATTTAGCCAATGTTTGCATCTGCAGCCCACCACAACAATACTTATTCTAAAATATTACCACAGCAAGTCTTTGCATGGGATTCATGTAATAAGAAGCACTGCTTTTTAAAGCATCGAAGTATTTTACATGCTAAGCTGGCTGCTGGCTTGATTATATAAGCTGGGATTGTAAATTTTAAAACCCACACTATCCATGCTAGCATTTGCAAAAATTAATGCATGCATAGTTGTTGAAGGCTTGAAGAAAGTCACACCATTGGACAGATGACTGTTTTGTGTGTGTGTTGTGTTGTGTGTGCATGTGCGTGCATGCGTGCGTGTGTGTGTGTGTGTGTGTGTGTGTGTGTGTGTGTGTGTGTGTGTGTGTGTGTGTGTGTGTGTCAGATTGCTTGTTTGCGGATGCTGCTGCTCTGGTGTGCTCTTGTAGAGAGGATATGGTTTTGGCTGCCAGGATGTTTGATGAAGCTAGCTAGCTAGCTAGTGAGCTTGGTCTTACCCTGAGTGACCCTAAGACGAAGCTGCTGGTTGCTGGGATTAGTCTAACTGGTGATGACCTGGCCCCATTGGACTTGGATGGAGGTGTAGTGGAAGTTGTTGATGAGTTTAAGTATTTGGGATCATTGTTTGAGGCATGTGGTGGGACAGTTGGCGAAGTTAGTTGTAGGATTGCACAAGCATCTAGAGCTTTTGGTAGTCTCTGTGATTCTGTATTCACTGCATCAGATTTGATGTTGGAGATCTGTAGTGGTGGGAGTGTTGTTATATGGTGCTGAAACCTGGGCCCCCACCCAAGAGCTGATTAGTAGGTTAGACACGTTCCACCAACAATGTGTTCGTTCAATCTTGGGTGTTAGCAGATCTATATATTCAGTGGAAGGAACACCTTACTACTGCTGAGTTGGTTAGTAGATTTGGTATGGTAGAGAGTATTGGTGACTTACTAACATAGTGCAGGCTAAGACGGTTGGGACATGTTGCTAGAATGCCAGAAAACAGACACCCGAAGAAGGTGTTATTTGGCTGGTTCCCTCAAAAGCATCCTGCACATAGTGCTAAGCTTCGTTGGAGGGACAAGGTCCATCAGGATTTGAAGAAATGTGGGATAGATGAAACATCATGGTATAAGGAAGCTCAGGATTGTATCAGATGGCATTCACTGGGTATGTATGGATTAGATAAACATGTGATGGCACCACCTTTAAACAAACCCTTTATTTGTGCCACCTGCCATTTATGTGTGTGTGTGTTTGTGTGTGTTTGTGTATGTGTGTGTGTATGTGTGTGTGTGTGTGTGTGTGTGTGTGTGTGTGTGTGTGTGTGTGTGCGTGCGTGCGTGCGTGTGTGCGCGCATGTGTGTGTGTGGCTACTGGCCTGCATGCATCAGTGAAGTCATTGCCAGCAGACACCACCACTAGTATCCCAGCATCATTAGCAGCTGCAACAGCATCATGTACTGCTTGAGATGGGGGTCCCCCTATTGACATATTAATGATGATACGTCTCCTCTTCCTTGTTGACTTCACTCCAATAACATGGTTTATTCCAAGAATGATAGTACTGTATGGGCCGCTTCCATTACAGTCAAGCACACGTGTACTGTACACCGTAGCGCCTTTAGCTGCACCAAAAGTCCTTCCAGCAACTAAGCCAGCAACATGAGTTCCATGACCATTGCAATCTCTTCCTTGTTGAGTACTGCCAGTTGTGTTATCAATGGGATCAAAAGAATCATATTTAGCTCTTCCCTCAAATTCTTCATGATCGTATCTAATTCCTGTAATGTATAAATAAACCTTTTACAAGTGCATGCAGTGGATACAAGTCTCAGTTATCAGACCTCCAAATGACTGTTCTATCACAGTTAATAATTATAGCAAATTTTCTAATATAATACACACAAAAAGTGTTTACTTCTGTAACTTCTCTACATAAGTTTTACACAAGCCTTCAAAAATTTTACACCTTTTGTAACTTAGTTATCCAAACACTAGGTACCCTTAGGGGTTCAGTAACTGCAGTCATACATATTGAAAAGAAAATGATTAAGAACAGTGGGTTGTAACATAAAAATAAGATTTATAAAATCATGAAATAAATTATCAACAAGCGATCATTTTTTACCACACATATATACTGATACTGAGTACTAATGGCCACTACAATATAATAAGTTATCATAGGGAGTGAAGAAGGAGTATAGTTTGTAAATGTTGGGGTGTATATAACATATCACCTTACCTGTGTCTAAGACGTAGATGTCAACTCCTGCTCCATTGTTGATGGGGGAATACTGCCCATCCAGTGGGAGATCATATTGGTCAATCCTATCTAAATGCCACTGTGAAGTTTGTCCTACTGCTTTTGCCATCTGATCCTCTTCAATGTATTCCACATCTGATTGTTGACACATCTGACAATGTAATGATATTATAAGTGATTAACCATACACAATGGTTAAAATGTAATGTAATGTAAAGCTCCAGCAGCTGTACACAAAATATACTTATATAATTATTGCTGCTCAGTGAAGCAGCATTGGGGTGTCTACACATGACTCAGGCATTTGAGTCTGTACAGGCAAAACCTTCTGGAGCAGGATTAGTAACCAACAGAGGAAATGTTTGTATTATATGGATTTATACAGGCCATGGAATTCAAAATTCCACATTGACAGGTAGCATGACCTCAAGCAAGACATGCAGCAACAGTTGGGCATTTACTTCCCACTATAGTTGTCAGGTCATTAGGCTCTTAATACATACAGCTTTGTAGACTGGAACAATGTGAGTAAAATTCTTGCTCAAGGAAAAATAACAGCTAAAGTAATTGGACATCACAATGCATCAAACCTGGAAGCTCATGATTACCAGGTCAGAGCTCTATCCAGTTGGATATATATGCTGCTTCACTATATAGAGAGTGCATGTACAAATACACACACACAATGATGTATGTAAATACTTAAAGCTATTACAAACTGTGGAGTAAGTCACTTATTGTTCTGAGTACCTACCATGTCAACTCCATCATGATTCATTTTTGCTATGGCTCCATGACGACGACGTGAAGTGTGAAATTGTTTAACACCATCAATCATCACAGAATTGTCAATATCATTTGTTGCACTTGCAATGGCTGACACCTAACAGTAATATAATACAGCATTAAATATGATACCAAGGATACCCATGCACTCACCATTTTAGTCATGTTACAGTTCTCCTTCATCATCACAATGTAGCTGGATGGAATGACAGATCCTTGTCTACCTCTGATCATCTTCTGACACTTGTAAGAGTTGTCCATCAGTTCAACCATCTTAATAGACTCCACCAGGTCACTGTGACATAACTGTGGACACAAGCAGAGATGAGAATTATGCAGCAAGAAAATACATTCACTAGCTATATGCATGCAATAGAATTATACATACCTTCTTCAAATCTTTAGGAACTAGTGTGGCTGTAAATGATTCATCTGCATACTGAATGTTACTAGCTCCATTTAGTCTTTTAATGAGAGATTGAATTTTGTTTGATCTGGTGTAAAGAGTGGTAGTGACCATGTATCGGCCAGTCTCCAGTATAGTCTGAGTTGATGTTGCTCCATTATTCCCCACTGTATCACTGGTAAGTATCAACTTATCACATTTCATAGCTGAAGTGATCATGACCATAGTTGCAACTACAAGAAGGATCTTCTGTAGCTGATATTTAAACATCATCTTGACTGCTCCTTATTAACTCTTTGATACTCAACTTTGTTCTTCTCCTCCATCACAACTGTTGCTGCTTTTATAACAATTTTTGGTGGATATGTTATTAGGATTCTGTCAACTTTATGACTCCTTGTAAGGTAGTTATATTGCAATCATGTGTATTGTGTATATACAAACTATCTATACAGGATAAACACAATGTACAGGATTATACATATATAGGTGATAGTTTAAATTATAGGAAGACATATATATATATATATTATATAATATACATATCTTACATGCAGGAAAGTTTTACACTGTATATATATTCTTGCACTTTTAAATGAAATATATGATTGTAATGCGAACAAGTATAATAGCAATGTGGGTAAGCAATATACATTTATTTTTGTATTAAATTGTTCACATGACTCAGAATGCATGCGACCTGCTCTAACTCAACTACTAACTTTTTCTTAATAATAACTCACTGGTCTGGTATAATAATCATTGATGTGATAGGGAAAACTAGCAGTAATGGAGTGGGGTTGAGAAACTAAAGATGAAGTTTATGGTGGTGTGCAGGTGCGCCACTAAGGTTTTTGACTTTGTAATGTATCTCAGTGGCTACATAAAGTGCTTGTTTTTATCATTTCCTTCCTTTCAGCTCAAATCATCACTTTGCTGGACTGTATTGTTTGGGAACAATTACCAACATACTATTCATTGTATGGCTTTGCTGAAAATTAATATACATGCACCATAAATATTGAAAATTAAAGCCTCACAAATGCACGATTCCGTACATAAACACAAAGTTAGCGTATTGTGTACTTTGTCCATTTCAATATCCTTCCTGCACAAAAGGATATCTTACACAGTAAAACATCTTTAATAATATTATGTTGCTAAAAACAAGTAGTAAAATCTGTGACAAATAGCAAACGTCACTGTACATTTTAGTGACTATCACTAAGAATTTGTGGTACCATTCATTAATTTTGCCACATATTTCACTGCTTACTTATACAGTGCAGGACCACCTATGAATATGCCGCTAAACTTCATACACAGGTGCCTGAAAATTGCACTACAAAATGTATACAACTATATCACCTTGCAACATGAGTATAATACATTAGAAATATTATCAGGCTGTCAACCTGTACAATATATTACAAAAGGCCTTTATTTTCATCATCAAGCTGGAATAATATTATGCTATGAAAATGATTTCCGTGCAGTAATGCCAGCGTGAGACCACTGCATAGCAGTGGAACCTCTCTTAATTCCTTAATTGTGGACAGCCTCAATATTTAGAAGGAGACAGTCGTCTAGCTCCCTAAATTAATAGTAGCATAAAAATTACAAATCATTTAAAGGAGTCTATTCTTCTGCCTTAGCGAGTCTCTACTACTGTTACAAAATATATAACATAGGTAGTCTACAAACACCTGGTACCCTGCTTTCATGAAGGTACAATTTTGGAGTACATGTAGCACACCGTTAACACATCGGGTATTATATTTGTCACCACTATGACGATATTATCAACCATCATTCCAGATCAGTTTTCCTCCCCAGGCTAAACAAGGCAAGGTATGCAGGTTGAATAATGGCATGTCTGCAAGAGCAAAAAGCCACATCATATGCATATACTATTTGTTACACTGAGTCACATTAAAGTCACAATATATATCGCAAAGACATAATATACTGCAACAACATAAACATGTAAGGGCTTTGCATGCATGAGGAAGGTCTTGTTTCCAATCACATCATAATCTTCACTAAATTCATTAAAATGAGTAACAATTAGTTTAGTAAATTTGTTTTCAATTTTTCATTGAAATCTAGCCCATAACCCCATCACCAGATTGCAAGCATATGTACCATTTATTGAAGCTTTTGCCAGTGCATGTAGCACACTACATGAAGTCTACTGTGAAGCTATTGTCAGTGGGATTTACTCATTCAAATTCAAACTTGTTTTCATTTCACAATAACCGGTGTTGCTTTGGATGCCATGAATGCTTGAGGCCACTGAATCATGACTTTTAATAACCATGGACAGCTATATTATAGAGGAGATCTGGAAGGGAATTGACCATAAAGATGGATGAAGGCACATCTTCTCCAAAGCAAATAACATTACAATTATGTTAAAAAGTAGTTCTTTACTATTATCTATATAGTAGCTATGCTAAATTAACCCAAGCCATAATTACTTTTTTGCTCTTAACAAAATTATTGTGTCATACTACTCAACAGCAACACTGAATCATTTTACAAGTACGTAGCCTGTGCAATAGAAGTTTAAAAATAATGATAGATCACTGAACAGGAAACTTCTATAGGAGTCTAAGGAATGAATAAAGGGATTAATTGTTACCAAAAAGCTAGTTGTATGTAAATAGTGATGGTGATTATAGTTGTAAAAGTCAAACCAAAATAGCACCTGCATTACAAAATAGTAAAGAGTCAGCATTATGATGTGATTTTAAATCTCAATCATTTAACTGTACGTATACCTCAAGTTTTATGATAAATATTTTCAACCATTTTCCTTTTTTTATTCCCTATCTTTCAGTTTATGGACTATTTCCTTAAAATTGGTTACAGATTCAATCTTGTGATAGCTATTTTTCAAAAAAAACTCTTTTGTGGTCCATCTTATAATTAAAATTGGCTAAAACTGAATCCAATGACACATTGCCTTAAAATCCAATGATGCGATAGCTGCTTATTAAATTAACTACAGTTGCTTCCAATTTCAGACCTTTGTTAGAGTAGTTACTATTTCTTTCCTTATTTTCTTCCTCTCAGTGGAAATTTCAATCTCAGCAGTTTTTTTTTTTTGGGGGGGGGGGGGGGGGAGGGGGAGGTTGGGCTAGCTTGAACATGCTACACATTTTGCACACTGAAGGAAAAGAACTTCCTTTAGTCTGTCACTTCCACTGGCAACTTACCACACAATCCTTCAGCCACCTACACTCCCCTCCCCCACTTTGGTTTTTTTTGCATGGGGTTAGTTTTATGAGTGTTCATCAAATGGTGCAAAAACTTCAGAATTACAGCTACTTTTAATACACTGGTATACAAATGTACAACAAATGTACAGTTCTGTACATAAACATGAATTATACTGTATCATAATGTTTGATGTGTTTGTCCATTGCATAAAACTGTACAATACGTTTCACATGCTAACTAATTTCCTTTTGCACAAAAGGATAACATATATGAAACCTAAATAATGGAGTCACCCACGGAGCCAAAATTATGAAGCCAAACACTATATAGCTACACAATGGTAATTATGTGTAACACAACACTTTCACTATACCTCATAACGTGGGAAAATGGATATAACATGTGACTATGCATTATGTATGAAAGGGTAATCATGTTTTGGTAGACAAACTAAATGGCAGGATATGTTGTATACACATAGCTACATAACTATGTAATATTGTATAATAATATTACTTTTTCAACTTTGTGCTAAGCTATAATCAAACTGACTAATAAGCAATGCAATATATAATAGCAACAGAATAATTATCAAGATACTTATACAGTTTATCAGTTATGATATTTATAATATGTAACTTAATGAATCTACGTATTTAGAAGTATTTCAGCTGGAGTATATAAAATTCCACAGTATTTTACAACTAGAATGGAGATGTCCTGGAGCTTTTGCACTGCACTTGAAGGCAATTTCATCACTGGATCTCTCAGCAACATTAAGCCACCAAGCTAACTGTTACACAGACTGCCTGAAAACCCTGTGAGGTAGGCAACATTTGGAACAAATGCCTTTATTGAAATGAATATATACATAATTGAGGACAGCTAGGGTTTATTATAAAGTAGATGCTATATATACATAGGGCCTGCCTTTAACTTTCAGAGGATAACTGATTATTAGAACATCTCCCAAGGTGATGGTAGACATTTGTGGTTCTACATATAGCAGAAATTCTCAACATATAGCTCAGCTCCAGATGTGTGCCATTGCAATTAACCAATTCATTAAAATGTTGGGATGCAGCTTTTTTACTCACAGTGATGTGTTTATGTATGCCGTGCCGAGATAGGACATGACACAGTGAAACATCTACAGGTGTATGCATGTATTCAGTATAGTACAGCCACAAGTTTAAATTCTTCATTATAGTGCATGCATGTCTATGTTCACAAAGGTAGGAAGATCACACAATTATTTGTCTACACGTTGAGTTTTGATTTGCTTGTAAATGCACATGATTATGATGTAGACTGTTGTGTTACAGTCAACCTACATGGTTATCATAACACTCAATCTGTACACATTTAACTTTATAAATGGATAATGTTTTTTAACTGTCTATTGTATAGTATAGGCCCTATATCATTTACATGACTCCTTAAACTTTTTGAAACAAAATGATTATTATTCTTGGAAAATCTACAAGCAATGTTTTGCACATTGGAATTTTAAAGGACATACATTGAAAAATCAAATGTTCTGTCTTATACATAATAAGTTATTACACAAATAAAGTGTGCGTGAAAATTAATAGTCTCTATTGCAAGCTTTGTGTATACTTTAGGTTCAAATGACGGTAGAACAAAAGTATAATTTCAACTATATAAAAGTAATGATCATTTTGTTATACCATCTTTTGTCTGCAGTTTTAATTCAAAAAGTGTAAGTGTATGCTGTAACATAGTAAACATACGTATGTGCATTAACACGCTGTACACTTGTAGCTTTCAAACTCCACTGCTTTCAGGAATGTGTCTTATAGTACGTAGCAAGGTATATCTGAAGGGGTAAAGTAAAGGCAGCATAATGAACACATACTCACATAGGTACATAGTTATGTACAAGTTCCCTAGTGGTATCTGGTCTCTAGGTGGACTGTAACTATATACAGCAGTTGTTAAGAATTAATGGGTTTATTGGGTTAGGGTTCAGTGCACAGAAGATTCTAACCAAGAGACTATGGAGGGATGAAATTATTTAGTGAAAGTGCACTTTGTATAGTAGATTTCACTTTGTTCATGGCTTCATATTTTGTTCCCATATATCAGAGGCTTTTCGTGCATAAGATTTCCATAATATTGTGTAGGAAGGCAATTGTCATGTTCATTACATTATTGTCAAAATGCTCATTATCACAACCTAACTTGTGTTTATGTATAAAATGGAACATTTGTATAGTTTTGATTTCCAGTTGCTTAATGTTTCTGTAAATTTGTTGATCAGTTCTTAATCAGAACTATTTTGTTAGAATAAAAATGCACAGCTTGCAAAATAACTATGTACATACTGTACAAGGAATCATAAAGTTGACAGAATCCTAATAACAGATTTACCTAAATTGTTATAAAAGCAGCAAAACTGGTGACAGAGCAGTAGAACACATTTTAGGGTATCAAAGAGTTTAATAGTAGGGATCATGCAGAACTGGACTTTTCCAGCCAAAATATCACCCTAACACCAGCCTTAAGGAGCAGTTAAGGTGATGTTTAAATATCAGCTACAGAAGATCCTTCTTGTAGCAACAACTATGATCATGATCACTTCAGCTATGAAATGTGACAAGTTGATACTTAGTTGTGACAAGTTGATACAGTGGGGAATAATGGAGCTAAGACTATTATAATACTGGAGACTGGCCGATACATGGTCACTACCACTCTTTACACAGATCAAACAAAATTCAGTCTCTCATTGACAGACTAAATGGAGCTAGTAACATTCAGTACTCAGATGAATCATTTACAGCCACACTGGTTCATAAAGATCTGAAGAAGGTATACCTCACCGATGTAAAGGAAAGTATAGTGTTGTAGTAACCATAGCTAGCCACTGGTAGGGTGTCAAAGGAAAAACTATATAGCTATATTTGTACACATATTACCATGCAAGCATAACCATAGACATGGTCACACATACAAAACTGTGCCAAGCAGTTATCTGTGATTGTGTCCATAGCATGACCTGGTGGAGTCTATTAAGATGGTTGAACTGATGAACAACTTTTACAAGTGTCAGAAGATGATCAGAGGTAGACAAGGATCTGTCATTCCATCCAGCTACATTGTGATGATGAAGGAAAACTGTAACATGAGTAAAATGGTGAGTGGGTGCAGTCAGTGGCTACAGTATAATTGCTGTTATGTAAACATCAACCATTACCAGTCCTACAAATAATATTGATAGTTCTGTGATGGATGATGGCATGAGAGAATTTCACTCTTCACATCTTCATGGGGTCATAGTAAAGCAAGGTATTATTCCTTTGATCCCACTGATGAAGCGGTAATCAACGAAGAAGAGTCATGGAACTCACATTGTTGCATCAACTATTAAAAGGACTTTCAGTGAAGCTAAAGGAACAAGGGTGTTGTGTTTGGGTGCAATGGACATGGCCCATATAGTACAATCGTTCTTGGAATAAACCATGTGATTAGGGTCAAACAAAGAAACAGAAGCAGAAGGATTATTATATGTCACTTGGGGGATCTCAATCACAAGCTCACAAGCTGCAGCCAGAGCTGCTACAAATGAGAGGATACTAGTGGTCGTTTCTGCAGGAAATGGCTTCACTTCATGGACTATATACTAGATGATTCAGCTGTTCAAGTATCTTGTTCACTTATTTTTATCATATCCATGGTGTGTAGAGCTATCATGTATGCTGTTCAAAAAAGGTATGACCCACGTTGTTGTATAGCTAGAAGTTTTCACAATTGTATTATGTCTTCTAAAGACCTTCTTGACATCTATACCAAAACAGCCAAGCTGTGAAAAAATGGTGTGGCCATCCAAAGGTAAAAATGATTAGTATTAGCATCATTGCAGCAATTTCTTGGCCACTACTTTTGATTTCATTCACCCTGGCATTTTTGGAGGGCCACACCCTTTCTCACAGCATGGCTACTTTGGCATAATATATAATAATAACTATTAAAGTGACTATCCGGCCATGCATGCATTGTAGTGCCTACAACTGCAAGTATATGTCTATATATTTACAGTTAATGGGCTTGTTGATACATTTATTGTGTATCTGTCCAGCTAGCCCACTGAATATTATAACAAATTAGAAAAACAATGTATGTGTCTCCCTACAAAAGGTTTCCAGATGTAAAGAAAGTATCCTGAATGATCAAGTTTGGCTAGGACATGGGAAAACAAAATCAAGAAAACCAAGAACTCTCAGAAAAAGGGGAGGAAGATGAGAAGAATGTTGTAGAACTCATGAGGCTGCATACTAATTAAACGTCATAAATTAGTGCTATAAAATGTGTGTACAATTGCTCAGTGTAATTTTAATGTTAAAGCAGTTGATCTGTTCTTTGTATATTAGAAAAGGGTTACAACTCAGAAGATATTACAATGTGTTGCTTTTTGTACTGATCTGGTGTGCCTTTACCAGTACTTTAATCATAATCATAATCATTGAGAATTTGTAATTAGTGTTAAAATTAATAATCAGCTCTGCACTTCAATCTTGACATAGATTTAAATCATTTCCCCTTGTAATAATATTTGCTTAAGTAAGCAGGTATCAAAATCTGATTATTTACAACTTGTAACTGCATTAGAGTTGTAAATACGTAGTTCAGATAAAACCTGCTTACTGAAGCAAACATTATTATTACAAGGGGAATGATTTAAATCATTTCAAGATTGAAGTGCAGAGCTGATTATTAATTTTAACAAATGAATTCTCAATGATTATGATTATGATTAAAGTTTTACTTATGCAAACACCACTATTAAATCTTTCTCAAGATTGAAGAGATCGAGTACGTATATAGAGTTGATTATTATTTTTAAACAAAATTCTCACTGATTAGAAATGATTTACCTGACTGTGTTGTACATGCCAATTCAGAAAGTAATTTTAAATTTATATTAGACTCTAATTCTAGATTTTTTATATCAAATTAGCTAATGTTGTGACAGATTGCACTAATTTTTGTGTTGATCCGGTATAAAGGCTGTGCCTTTACTTACTAATACAAACACTAATATACTAATACACCAAAGATCTGAAGGAGGTAACAAGCCATTTTGTACACCATTATGATTACAACTGGATACTGGAAAAACAGTTTTGATAGAGCTGATAATATCCAGGATTAGACCCTCAAAAGAAAAAAAAATCAAAAATAGCTAAGCTAGTTACAATTAGGTTGAGTATGAAAGCCTTGTTACAAGTTTGAAAGGACACAATCTGGCTGCTCTTCTCTGCATTGCTTCAATTTGTGGTATGGTGGTCCCTTACGATGATGAATGTTCAAACCATACTTTTGTAGCAAGTATGTATACATTTCACAGTACTTGGACATTTCTGTAAATATAGGAATTAATTTTATTAGGTGATTGATTGGATGTGGCCATTGAAGGTAATTTGTTGTCTATGGTGATGCCTATAAATATAAAGCAGATACACATAACTTCCTTTAATGGGGGGATTTAATAACATATGTGTGCCAGGTATGATTCCGCTGGTTTGTAGATATCAAGAATCACATTTCAGGATGTTGAATGACATCTTTCACTTGTTATCCCATTGTACAAGTAATGGTTGTAACATGGGCATGGGGGCTTTGCCTGATATGTATGTCCAACTGCCCGAGGGCTGTAGGCCCGAGGGCAGAGGGCATACATATCAGGAAAAGCCTGAATGCCACCATGTTACAGCTAATATGTAACACTTATCAGGCTATTTACAATATGAGTGCAGCCACTGGCTGTATTATATATGCATACCTAAAATTTTTGATTATGGGTCAGCAGCTAGTACATTCTGGTTACATTCAGTTACGATGAATGGACATACTCTAGAGATATCACGGAGAACTTCGGTTACGTGAGTTTAATGACTAGTTCTCACCTCAGCCCAACATTTTTCAACCTGTAGGATGGCGAGGATAACAAAACACTCTCCACCTGAGTGGTTTTCATGGCAAAATCCAAGTTGTGCATCCTAATCACATGCGTATTAATCAATCCCTACAATTGATTTCAGCCTCGACATCTATATAATCACTGCCCAGTTGTAGCCTGGCTACATTTCGTATGTAGCCCGGGCGGCTCCTTTGATCCAAGGTGTGAAAGTGTTACATATAAGTTCAAGTCCTGTTGTATGTATATGCCAGAATATAAAACCTTTGCTTAGTGGCGCCTTTTAAAGATTGCCTTGTTACAAAGGCCACCTCTGTGTATAGACCACATTTGGATTCTGAAGATAGTAATGGCATAATTAATGACCTCATTAATGTGGCCACATTTTTACAACAAAGACCACCACTTTACAAAGATCTCATTGCATGTACTTCATTTCTTAGATATTATGACACTTTAAAAGCTACAGGATCATAAGGTCATCTCCATAATATTATGAGACTGCTTTTTTCATACTAATTTATTAAGTGTACAAGCTCCTTTAACCACATGCACTCTGTTTTATATTGCACATTCTGCTATAATTATGGTACAGTGGTCAAGGGTTTTACTCCAGCATATGTTACATGTATATAAAGATTTCACCATTCCATTTTCAAATTCAAGTTGATTTTGGATAGCTAATACTGGCATACTTGAATCCTCTGCACTGGCAAGCATGATGTGCCATCAGATTACATTCTACTAAGAGAAGAATCTCATTTTATTTAATACAATGACATAAGCAATAAAAAAAAGTAGTAGGCCTCTTTTCAAATGTCTGGATCCCTTCTTGTTTACATGCATACGTAAGTGTCAAAAGATATTTCAATAATGTGATCAGAGATGATAGCTCTATCAATATTATTGCTTTATCTATTCCTCTTAATTGACCCTCACCCCAGACTTTCAAAAATTCAACAATTGGGCTGCATGTATAATTTATGTCATGAAAATCTCATCCAGTGATGTTTTATCTATAGCTAGCCAGAACCCAGGGGCCCATCAACCATAAAAAGATCACGATACTCTAATAGAACAGTCATCCTGCAGCAGTCAGGTAGAGATTCAGAAATTATAGCTGTTCTAATAAACTGCAGAAATTAGCCTCACATTCTTTAAAATTTCTTGGGTTGTGTGTACTTGTAGAAAGCTTACCATCATGAGTTACTCTAATAGAGCATACACTCACACTAATATACTCTAATTGTGTAGTCACTTTGACATTCAGACATTTCATGTTGACTGTATTAAAAAGAAAAGAAATTATGCACACAGCAAACTGATTTTTTTATGTGAGCTGCAGTGTTAGGACCCCAAAAATATAGCGCATTCATATATTGAGGGTAATAGTTACAATCTCAACTGTGCCATATGTCAGCAACACATTAATTGCGAACAAAAACCAACAGCTGGCATGTGGCACATAATTATATACAAAACAGTAATATCAACTGTACAGATACGTAATATATGACTTTTGTCATGTGGGTAGATTAACTTATGTGTTATATATATATAAACATGAGATCAAAACCAAACATATAAAGTGTTGTTATTAAACAGGTCCGTACCTCCAACCCACCATATGCCACACAGTCCACTCCTATATTCCAAGTACAACAATAACTCATGTTAGAGAATCACAAATTTGAAGACTTTCAATTTTGTTTTGAATAATTATTATGCTTGTATACACAAAAGAACATGTAGGTAAGAAAACAAGCCTGTATTTACTCCATCTTTATGTCAGTGCTTCAAAATATTACCTAGACTCTGACAAAAGTAAACCACAGATTGGCATTATCTCAATGCTGAATAGTATTGGGATCATTAATAGATTTTTTGATTTTTGAATTTTAGAATTTTGTCTCATATTTTGTATTAGTAGTTTCAATTAAAGATGAAGTTAAAATGGGCAGTATATTGGAACATATACAATTTATTTAACCATTCCTTTTTCTTTTGAAAACTGCACTCTTAGCTGTTCAGCATTCACAATCCTAGTGAGTAAGTAATTCTTACTATATATATTCTCATACATGGTCAGGAAGCATGTAGGGAGATTTTCCTGAGCTCACGTCATCACACTTTTAGCTCCTGTATGTCTGTAGTGATGCACATAATAATTTTGTACATAAGTGTGTGTGGTTTAGTTAGTGTGTAATTATAGCATTATAATAGTAATGGATCTGTTTATGTGTGTTTGAAACTGCCAACTATGTTTTTGAGCAACATCCTTAGTCTAACTTTTGCCTGTTGCACTCCAATGCTCCATTATATGCTCACAAGATATCTATTAGGCTTATAATATACATCTCAAATTATAACACCACTAGGGAGTCACGGAGTATGTATATGCTTTTAAATCTCCCTATTATTCTTTCTAACAATTCTTTTTTCTTCCCTGAAATTATTCCCTACAATTTCTGCAGTTATAGAAGATATATAGCATATTGTAGCTAAAAGAAATGAAATAGTCAACTAGTCAAAAACTCTAATGAAATAGTCACATTATATTTGGGTGACTCCTTGATTAGGCTATATGAATGCTCTATTAGAGTATTTCAGTTTTTTTCCAGTTTTATAGCAACTCAACCGGTTTTATGCTATAGCAGTGTTTGAGAGGTGTCTCCAAGAGATACCACTACTCTTAGTTGGACATTCCATAATTCAGGAATTGGACAATCATTTTTGGTATAAATGGATGAAGCAGGTCATTATGCTTTCAACAAAGAAATAACCTTTTACTGATAGTCATTGAACACACCAGCTATTTTGGTGGTATTTTTAGGTGTGACTTTGGTAAAGATAGAAAATTTTGTCCCATCTTTCATGCTGTTGTAATTTGTTCATCTCTTACAGTTTGGATATTGTAGTTTGTGTACCATTCTAGCTGGTATCTTAGGCAAAATGTACAAAGCTATTGTTCTGAACAATGTGTCTAGTTCAAAATTCTTGTATGCATATAAACAAGACAGAAGCATCTAGCTAAGATACTTTACAGTAAATGTGACCACCACATGGGTTATTTTGTTTATTTGTTTATTTATACAGCACAAGTGCTGAAGGTCTGTAGGACACCTGGTTCTATAGCCTGTTTAAAGTTGTTACAGAAAGTAAGAAAGGAGAAAAAAATCCATGACTGGACCTGGGAAGCCAGGTTAGATTAGTAAAACACTGGTTAAAATACCACAGCAAAGCAGTCACCTAATGTAGAACAGTCGCATGTATCGACAATTAAAAAGTAAACAATAAAACATGCATTAAACTAATGGGGAAAACCCTACCACTAATCTATAAATAGACCACAATTATGTGTAATATTTCCACACAGCTTAACTGTTACCACCACATCTCTTGCTTCACCAACATGGATCCTTCATACTTTTCAGTTAAACTTATATTTGTCCAATATAATACAAATTATTAGCATTCTTAGAATAATAATGAATGTTGAGCACAAATGATTACACAATGTTATACATATGTGTAAATAAACAGAAGTCCAAATCTATCAAATATGTCTAAATCATCAGCCTCTGCAGTTTGCTACCTGTTTTAAAACAGGTAAAAATCTGGATGAACATTCAGAAGGCAATTTGGTGTGTCAAAACGTAATGTAAATGACTCGATTTCATATAAATTAAGCCTAAAGAGGGTACAAGATGAAATAATGGCATCTTTTATTTGTTGTGGTGTAGCCCATCTGTCCTCATTCCAATAGATAGCAGCAACTCCGCTCACAAGTGGGGCAGCCTGTGATGTCCCACTATATGTAGCCACAGCAGTACGACTGGATAATCCTGCACTTCTTATATCCTGTCCTGGAGCAAATATGTCTACACAACTTCCATAGTTTGTTCCATCATTTGGTAGATTATAAAGGTTATCACCTTGACGTGTTCCTCCAACAGTTAGGGCAACAGGTGAAGCAGCAGGTGTCTTACTGTTGAACAGAAATTATGCAGTATACTATACATCAATACTATATTGTGAACTACTATGGTATGCATGCCAACTTTGTATACAAGTTGTTCTATATAAGTTATGGATGCATAGTTACATAATTTCTAGAATGTATTGCTTTTAAGATAACCATTTAGCCAATGGTTGCATCTGCAACCCACCACAACAATAATTTTCCTGAGATATTACCACAGCGAAAATGATTCGTGCAATATAAGAATCACTACTTTTAAGCATGGATAGTGTGGTTTTAGAACTCGCAATCCCAGCTGATATCATCAAGCCAGCAGCTAACTTAGCATGTGAAATACTTTGATGCAAAATGCATGCATAGTTGTTGAAGGTTTGAAGAAAGTCACACTATTTGACTGATGACGTGTGTGTGTGCATGTGTGTGTGTGTGTGTGTGCATGTGTGTGTGTGCATGTGTGTGTGTGCATGTGAGTGTGTGTGTGTGTGTGTGTGTGTGTGTGTGTGTGTGTGTGTGTGTGTGTGTGTGTGTGTGTGTGTGTGTGTGTGTGTGTGTGTGTGTGTGTGTGTGTGTGTGTGTGTGTGTGTGTGTGTGTGTGTGTGTGTGTGTGTGTGTGTGTGTGTGTGTGTGTGTGTGTGTGTGTGTGGCTGGCTACTGACGTGCATGCATCAGTGAATTCATTGCCAGCCGACACCACCACTAGTATTCCAGCATCATTAGCAGCTGCAACAGCATCATCTACTGCTTGAGATGGGGGTCCCCCTATTGACATATTAATGATGATACGTCTCCTACTCGCTGACTTCACTCCAATAACATGGTTTATTCCAAGAATGATAGTACTGTATGGGCCACTTCCATTGCAGTCAAGCACACGAGTGCCATACACCGTAGCACCTTTAGCTGCACCAAAAGTCCTTCCAGCAACTAGGCCAGCAACATGAGTCCCATGACCATTGCAATCTCTTCCTTGTTGACTACTGCCAGTTGTGTTATCAATGGGATCAAAAGAATCATATTTAGCTCTTCCTTCAAATTCTTCATGATCGTATCTAATTCCTGTAATGTATAGATGAAATCCAATACCTTTTACAGCAAGTCCATGCAGTGGATAAAAGTCTCAGTTATCTGATAGAGTTAATATGTGTACTATTATAATACACACAAAATGTGTTTACTTTTGTCTACTGTAGTATGCATATTGAAAAAAAAATGAATAAGAAGAGTGGGTTGTAACATAAAATAAGATTTAGAAAACCATGAAATAAATGATCAACATGCAGTCATTTTGCACATATGTGTTAAGTACCAATGGTCACTACAGCTAGTATTATAGGTAATTATGGGAAATAAAGAAGTGCAAATGTTGGGGTGTAACACATCCGCCTACCTGTGTCTAAGACATAGATGTCAACTCCTGCTCCATTGTTGATGGGGGAATACTGCCCATCTAGTGGGAGATCATATTGGTCAATCCTGTCTAAATGCCACTGTGAAGTCCATCCTGCTGCTTTTGCCATCTGATCCTCTTCAATGTATTCCACATCTGATTGTTGACACATCTGACAAAAAAGTTATATTATGACATATAGCAAGTATCTATACACAAACCCCCTGGAGCAGGACTAGTGACCAACAGAGGGACTGTCTATATTACACGGATTTATGGAGGCCATAAAATTCACAATTCTACAATGACCTCTACACAGCTAAGCAAGACAACAACAGTTGGGAATTTGCTTCCCCCCAGGTACCAGGTCACCGCTATGGGATCTTAATATACACAGATTTGTAAACTGGAGCAATGTGAGTAAAATGTCTTGCACAAGGAAATAACAACTACAGCACAATGCATCAAACCTGGAACTTCAAGATTACCAAATCCAGTTGGCTATATGCTAGCACTGCTTTTACCATAGTGGACAAATACACAACACACACACACACACACACACACACACACACACCACACACACACACACACACACACACACCACACAACACACACACACACACAACACACACACACACACACACACACAACACACACACACACACACACACACACACACACACACACACACACACACACACACACACACACACACACACACACACACACACACCACACACACACACACACACACACACACACACACACACACACACACACACAACACACACACACACACACACACACACACACACACACACACACACACACACACACAACACACACACACACCACACACACACACACACACACACACACACACACACACACACACACTACACACACACACACACACACACACACACACACACACACACACACACACACACACACACACACACACACACACACACACAGAGGTCACCCAATGTCTAGTCGGGGCCACACTCAGTCTCCTCCAGGAGGAATGGATTTTCTTCCTTAATCCTAAAGTATTTATTGTATTAATGCTTTACAGTGACCAGCACTGAAGGTCTGCAGCAACTTTTTGTATTAAATTGTTCACGTGGCTCAAACTTGTTTTAGCCTGCTCTAACTCAACTACTAACTTTTTCTTAATAATAACTCACTGGTCTGGTATAATAATCATTGATGTGATAGGGAAAAACTAGCAGTAATGGAGTGGGATTGAGAAACTAAAGATGAAGTTTATGGTGGTGTGCAGGTGTACCACTAAGGTTTTTGACTTTGTAATGTATCTCAGTGGGTACATAAAGTGCTTGTTTTTATCATTTCCTTCCTTTCAGCTCAAATCATCACTTTGCTGGACTGTATTGTTACCAACATACTATTCATTGTATGGCTTCATTGGATACAAATTACATGTACCATACATATTGAAAATTAAAGCTACACAATGCATGATTGTGTACATAAACACAAAGTTAGCGCGTTGTGTACTTTGTCCATTTCAATATCCTTCCTCCACAAAAGGATATCTTACACAGTGAAACATCTTTAATAATATGTGACCAGATTTTACAGAACCGATCCAAATCGCACATCAGGCAAAATCAAACTAACACCACCAGTGGATAGCTACACTATCGTACTACAAGTTTTGACCCTCAGCACTACTCAAACTACACGAGGCTGGTTTTTACACACGTCTTTTCTGGGTGGTGTGGAGTGCTCAAATGGCGGTTTCAGCCTTGTGAAGGACTGGCTTGGCAAGAGTCAGTGGTTAACTGTGGACAGCCTTATAATGTTGGCCAGACGTGTTCTCTGTTGATTTTGCTACATATCAGCCACTAAGGAGCCAGCACAGCCCTGTAATCTCGTGTCTGGACTCCAATCGTGGTCTGCCTCCATTTTGAGGTCTATCTCTTGCCCTCCCCGCCACCCCCCCAGCCTCCACCCCCCCACCCCCCAGCCTCCACCCCCCAGCCTCCACCCCCCAGCCTCCACCCCCCAGCCTCCACCCCCCAGCCTCCACCCCCCAGCCTCCAGCCTCCACCCCCCAGCCTCCACCCCTTTGTGAGCACTCGTGATACTACTTCGCTCGTCCAACTGCTCAGATTTTCTATCTTATTTGGCGGGAAACTGTACAAGCAGCTACAAGTACTGGAAGTGGCTTGAAAGGTAACAGATTGATGCATCTTTTGTGTAAATTTCATACGCGTGCTTGCTATCCTTGGAGAGTTATGATGGCTTCAATTCTTTAAAACCGTTTATCTCGGAACTTCTAATGTGCGATTTGGATCGTTTTTCCAAAATCCAGTCACATATTATGTTGTTAAAAATAAGTAGCGAAATCTGTGGCAAATAGTGAATGTCACTGTACATTGTCTACTTCAAGTTTCACTTGCAGTTCATTATTATATAACGAGCTTACTTAAGCTATCACAGAATTTAATAATAAAAGCTCCTTTAAAATTAGTGAAATCATGTGCACTGTATTATACTTGTTCTTTGAAAAAAAACCATGTAGGTAACTACAAGTAGCTGCTGCACTCATTATTACATACATCAAACATGGTGTGTTGAAAGAATGTAACTGTGCATCAAATTATTGAAGGGTGGCATGCGCTGACTGCTAAATCGGTCTTCATATTTACTAAAATTGTTTTGGCACTTGCTACGGTAAATCATTTTGATTTTGGTACCTTAGTATATTCTGTTGGTCTTGTGCTTACCACATCTGTCTTGGCACCTTAATTGTCACATTGTGTATCTTGAATTGTCAGAAACATTTAGTATACGTTTTGCACAACAAACAAGCAAACTTATTATGCTTTTAAATTTGCAAGTGTGTAATTTTTAGCACTCAATACTAGGACTGTGCGATAGTGAAATTTTTGTTATTGCGATAATGCACGTCACTATCACGAGTATCATGATACTTGACTGCACATGTAAATACTAATTAGATACTGTAAATGTCTCTAGTAATTATCACTGTGTCATTCATTATGCAGTTGTGCTTGCTTTGTAGCTATATCTGGAAACCAGTATTATGAGACAAAAAATTAAAAGTATTATTTAGAATTATACCTGGAATTGTAACATTGTCTCATTTCAGGTTGGCCACATGTAGTTTACAGAAGTATCTGGAAATTTCCTGTTATCACGATAATGTGATAATGAAAATTTCTCAATAATAATAACGACTTTTCACGATAATTGATAATTCATGATTATCACACAGCACTACTCAATACAATAACACAAACAATTTGCCATGTGGCACTTGTCCACCACTGTTTGGTGATGGTGGTTGTTTTGGTAAGTTGTACAGGATTCCACAGTTCTCCTATATTTTGATGCCACAGGAATTTCTAATGTCATCCTATCAATCCTAACAAAACCCTGCACTATCACACCTCAAGCTAACCTTTGAGTTGGAGGCAACTCATGGAATTCTACCCCATGAGTCTCGCATGTGGGTGCATATCCTCCCCCAGCCTGACATGTATCTTTTTATTTATTATTTATTAATAAGTTTTTGTTTGTCGTTTATTATTATTTGCACTGTTTATATATTCACAATATATACACATATTTTGAATGTAGTCTCCTAGATCTAGAGATGGGCTTTGGGCAGGGACAAACTTTTCCAACTTTCCATGTGGTCATCTGTGCGCTCTTTTCTGACGATTACTTTTGAGAGTTATCTTGATTATAACAGAGTTATCCTGATTATAACAGAGTTATCCTGATTATAATGTTCATCATTTCCTGCCTATTTTGTATTGTGGAACCCATTTATCCTATTGCATCTACCTGGTCATTAATTACAAGCTGTCAGTAACATTATTGCATACCCCCAAAACATTACGTATTTAAACTCCATTTAAATACATCAGTGTAACTAACATATAGACTGACTTACATATTTGCATCTAAATCCAAAAGCCATGTGGGTATATGTGCAGCAGTGATATTTTTGGCCAGAAAAAACTAAATGATCATATTTAGTACAATGGTATTTGTTTTGAATGGTATCGTATGGAAAACTGAAACTAAAACTTTTGAAATCTAACATCTAAAACTATAACTAAAATGTACTGAAGATGGCAGCTAAAACATTTAACTAAAACTAAAAATCTACCATCTTAAACTAAAACTATAACTAAAATATATTAATGATAGTAACTAAAGCTAAAAGTCAAATGCCTTACTAAAATAACACTGCATGAAGTCTACTGTGAAGTCTACTGTCCATTGAGATTTACTCATTGCAAATTCAAACTTGTTTTCATTTCACAATAACTGGTGTTGTTATGGATGCCATGACTGCTTGAGGCCGCTGAATCATGACTTTTAATAACCATAAACAGCTAGAGGAGATTTGGAAGGGAAGTGACCATAAAGATGGATGAAAGGCACATCTTCTCCAAAGCAAATTAACGTTGTTATTATTATGTTAAAAAGTAGTTCTTTACTATTATCTAGTAGCTACCATATGCTAAAGTAACCCAAGCCGTAATTAGTTCTTTCCTCTTAACAAAATTATTGTGTCATATATAGTGCTGTTTTAGTAAGGACTTATTAGTTTTAGTTTAGTTATAGTCATAGCCAGTTTCTTCAATAATTTTAGTTTTAGTTATTGATTTAGTTATGGTTATATTCTCTGTGTTATTTTAGTTTTAGTTATAGTTTTAGTCAAAGCTGTGAAATTTTTTAGCTATAGTTGTAGTTTTCTGAAAACGTTTTAGTTATAGTTTTATGTATATAGTTTTAGTAATCCAATTCTTTTAGTTTTAGATTTATTTTTGGTGAAATATTCTTTTATAAATTTAGTTTTTAGTTATAACACGGATTTGCTTTTAGTTATAGTTTTAGTTAACTAAAACAACACTATGTCATACTACTCAACAGCAACACTGAATCATTTTACAGGTAGCCCGTGTAATAGAAGTTTAAAAATAATGACAGATCAGTGAACAGGTAATTTCTATAGGAGTCTAAGGAATGAGTAAAGGGGCTAATTGTAGCCAAAAAACTAGTTGTATGTAAATAGTGATGGGTATTATAGTTGTAAATGTCAGACCAAAACTAGCACCTGCATTACAAAATAGTAAAGAGTCAGGGTTATGTATGTGATTTTAAATGTCAATCATTTAACTGTATACCTCAAGATCCAATCTTATGATAAATATTTTCAACATTTTTCCTTTTTTATTTCCTATCTTTCAGTTCATGGACTATTTCCTTAAAATTGGTTACAGATTCAATCTTGTGATAGATATTTTTCAAAAAAAACAAACTATTTTGTGGTCCATCTTATAATTAAAATTAGCTAAAACTGAATTGAATGACACATTCCAATGATGAGATAGCTGTTTATTAAATTAGCTACAGTTGCTTCCAATTTCAGATCATTGTTAGAGTAGTTATTGTTTTTTCTTTAAACTAATTTCCTTTCTCTCAGTGGAAATCTCAATCTTATAGTTTTCAGTCCATTTTTGGTTAAAAATTGTTTCCAGATTTAACCTCATCATGCAATTATTTTTCAAAATTTTTTTTTGGGGCGGGGGAGGTTGGGCTAGTTTGAACATACTACACATTTAGCACACTGGAGGGAAAGAACTTCCTTTAGTCTGTCACCTCCACTGGCAACTTACCACACAATCCTTCAGCCACCTACACCCCCCCCCCTCCCCCACTTTGGTTTTTTTTGCATGGGGTTAGTTTTATGAGTGTTCATCAAGTGGTGCAAAAACTTCAGAATTACAGCCACTTTTAATACACTGGCATGGATACATTGAATGTATACAAATGTACAGTTCTGTACATAAACATGAATTATACTGTATCATAATGTTTGATGTGTTTGTCCATTGCATAAAACTGTACAATACATTTTACATGCTAACTAATTTCCTTTTGCACAAAAAGGATAACATATATGAAACCTAAATAATGGAGTCACCCATGGAGCCACAATTATGAAGCCAAACACTATATAGCTACACAATGGTAATTATGTGTAACACAACACTTTCACTATACCTCATAACGTGGGAAAATGGATATAGCATGTGACTATGCATTATGTATGAAAGGGTAATCATGTTTTGGTAGACAAACTAAATGGCAGGATATGTTATATACACATAGCTACATAACTATGTAATAATAATAATAATACTTTTTCAACTTTGTGCTAAGCTATAATCAAACTGACTAATAAGCAATGCAATATATAATAGCAACAGAATAATAATCAAGATACTTATACAGTTTATCAGTTATGATGTTTATATAATGTGTAACTTAATGATCTACATATTTGGAAGTATTTCAGCTGGAGTATATATGGAGATAACCTGAAGCTTTTGCACGGCAATTTCATCACTTGATCTCTCAGCAACATTAAGCCACCAAGCTAACTGTTACACAGACTGCCTGGAAACCCTGTGAGGTTGGCAACATTTGGGACGAATTCCTTTTTTAAAAGGAATATATATAATTGAGGACAGCTAGGGTTTATTATAAAGTAGATGCTATATACACATAGGGCCTGCCTTTAACTTTCATGTGTTGTCAGAGGATAACAGATTATTAGAACATCTCCCAAGGTGATGGTAGACATTTGTGGTTCTACATATAGCAGAAATTCTCAACATATAGCTCAGCTCCAGATGTGTGCCATTGCAATTAACCAATTCATTAAAATGTTGGAATGCAGCTTTTTTACTCACAGTGATGTGTTTATGTATGCCGTGCAGAGATAGAACATGACACAGTGAAAACATCTACAGGTATACATAACTATGCACCTATGTGAGTATGTGTTCATTATGCTGCCTTTACTTTACCCCTTCAGATATACCTTGTTACATACTATAAGGCACATTCCTGAAAGCAGTGGAGTTTGAAAGCTACAAGTGTACAGCGTGTTAATGCACATACGTATGTTTACTATGTTACAGCATACACTTACACTTTTTGAATTAAAACTGCAGACAAAAGGTGGTATAACAAAATATCATTACTTTATAAAGTTGAAATTATACTTTTGTTCTCCCGTCATTTGAACCTAAAGTATACAAAAAGCTTGCAATAGAGACTATTAATTTTCACACACACTTTATTTGTGTAATAACTTATTATGTATAAGACAGAACATTTGATTTTTAATGTATATCTTTAAAATTCCAATGTACAAATCATTGCTTGTAGATTTTCCAAGAATAATAATCATTTTGTTTCAAAAAGTTTAAGGAGTCATAAATAAAGTGTAAATGATATAGGGCCTATGCTATACAATAGACAGTTAAAAAACATTATCCATTTATAAAGTTAAATGTGTATCTGTCTCAGAGGGTCTCCAGGTGTACTGTAGCTACGTATACACAGCAGTTGTTAAGAATCAATGGGTTTATTAGGTCAGAGTTCAGTGTACAGAAGGTTCTAACCAAGAGACTATAGAGGGATGAAATTATGTAGTGAAAGTGCACTTCGTATAGTAGTTTTCACTTGGTTCATGGTTTCATATTAATTTTATTCCCACACATTAGTGGCTTTCATACATAAGATTTCTAATTATGTTCATTACATTATTGTCAAAATGCTCATTATCACAACCTAACTTGTGTTTATGTATAAAATGGAACATTTGTATAGCTTTGATTTCCAGTTGCTTAATGTTTCTGTAAATTTGTTGATCAGTTCTTAATCAGAACTATTTTGTTAGAATAAAAATACACAGCTTGCAAAATAACTATGTACCGTACAAGGAATCATAAAGTTGACAGAATCCTAAAAACAGATTTACCTAAATTGTTATAAAAGCAGCAACACTGGTGACAGAACTGTAGAACACAGTTCAGAGTATCAAAGAGTTAACAAGAAACAGTCAAGAATGATGTTTAAATATCATCTATAGAAGATCCTTCTTGTAGCTACAACTATGGTCATGATCACTTCAGCAATGAAATGTGACAAGTTGATACTTACCAGGTGATACAGTGGGGAATAATGGAGCAACATCAACTCAGACTATACTGGAGACTGGCCAATACACAGTCACTACCACTCTTTACACCAGATCAAACAAGATTCAATCTCTCATTGAAAGACTAAATGGAACTAGTAACATTCAGTATTCAGGTGAATCATTTACTGTCACACTGGCTCCTAAAGATCTGAAGATAGGGCCATAGTAAAAATGAATCTAGATGCGGTTGATTGACATGATATGTATAGGTAGTGACAGGAACAAAAGAATTACTTAATTTGGCATGTGTGTGTATGTGTGTGTGTGTGTGTGTGTGCGTGCGTTCGTGCGTGCGTGCGTGCGTGCGTGCGTGTGTGTGTGCTTACTGAGCCAGAATATCATTATAGCTGATGTTTTCAGATGTGTCAACAATCAGATGTGGAATACATTGAAGAAGATCAGATTGCAAAAGTGACAGGACAAAACTTCACAATGGCATTTAAATAGGATTGACCAGCATAATCTGGATGGGAAGTACTCCACTGGAGATTTATATTTTAGATACAGGATAACTGCAGCTGATATGGCTATGATTAAAGCTCAAATCTGTCACACTCAGATTATTATTATTCCTGAGCCTATAATTATTTCTTGTTTTTTTCATTATTTTTTATGCATACAATTGCAGATGTATCATAGTATGGTGTGTCTTCTACAGGCATCAGACTTGATCATCAGGAATTTCAGGATATGATTCCTGGCTTTGATCCTATTGATGATGTTACTGGCAGCAATCAATGAGGAAGAGATTGTGATGGTCATGGAACTCACAGTGTTGTATTAGCTTTTGGAAGGACTTCTGGTGCAGCAAAAAGAGCAAGGGTGTTTAGCACCCATGTGATTGGGTGTAATGGATGTGGTACGATCATTCTTGGAATAAATAGGACTAAGCAAAGAAACAGTAGTAGAAGGATTATCATTTATATGTAATTAAGGGGATCTCAATCACAAGCAGGTTATAGAACTGCTATAAACGAGAGGATACTAGTGGTCATTTCTGCAGGAACTGCATGTCTTCACTTCATGGGCTGCTAGATGATTCCTTTCATTTCAGGTGCATCAGTTGTTTCAGCTTGTTTTATTTTCATCATACCCAAGTGTGACATGTCCCAAAAATGGTGTGTGGTCAGGAGGTATGTGCTGTACAAAAAAAAAGCTTCACATTAGTTTTCATGGTGTTGGTTATATAACTAGAAGTTCTAACAATTGCATTATAAAGGCCTTCTTGATATCTATACCAAAGCAGCCAAGCTGTGAAAAAAAGGTGCGGCCTTCCAAAGGTGTTAGCTAGATCATCAGCATTAGCATCATTGCAGCCATTCTTGGCCACCACCTTTGATTTCATTCACCCTGGACTTTTTGGAGGGCCACACCCTTTCTTACAGCCTGGCTATTTTGTCATATATAATATTGGTTAAAGTGACTATGTATACATGTAGTGTATATATTTACAGTTAATGGACTTGTTAATGGACTTGTTGACACCCTTGTTGTGTATCCGTCCAACTAGCCCACTGAATATTATAACAAGCTTCAGAATTAGAAAAACACTACATAAAATTCTGCATCAGGATAAGGTTTCATATATGGTGGGAGAAATCCCAAAGATCCCTGTACCATTATTATATTTATGACAGCTAAGTAACCACAACTATTGTCCTTTAATTTGTCATACACTGTTAAAATTTGTTAAATTAATGGTATAATAGAATAGTAACAACGCAGGCATCGGATCTTTTTGGGATTTATCTAGTATGTATCAACAGTATCTTATCATGATTCATGACCCATTCAAAATAAACAGGTCTGTGCTAGATTGGTGACCTGGTAATAGTACTCATCAAAATGTTTATCGTAAATTCTAGTTAAAGATATGTATTCACCATCACTAAACAGTTAGCTGCCTATGAAGAAACTTATTCTGCCAGGAGACCAGCTTGGTTTATTGCTGACTGTCAAAAATCATAAAGATTGAGATAGCGGGTGGATTCTAAAAAACAGGCAATGCTACCCTAATAGAACATTCATTATCATATTCAACAATAGTGAGCATAATTGTACATAATTTATTAATTTTACAATTACTGATTCTTAAGTAAGTCAAGAGGTGATGTTTGAAAATGTGATTGTCAAGGTGATCATAATGGAAGACATTTTTTTAAAAAGGTAATAAAGCGACCAACCACAAGCCGGATCTTTATGGATTTTAAAAACCATGGAGGGCTTTTAAAACATGAAGACCTGAGGGGGCAGTCTCTAGGGGGGATGGAAAACTTATTTTTTACATGCAATTTTAATGATATGGTAGCTATAACCTAAATATTTTGAGGGGGAATATTTTCAAGGTTGGGCAGTGTGGATAAAATAACAGGATGGATTTGCAAATAATCCAAGATATATTAGACCATGGAGGTCTAAATATTTCAGGGATAAAATTTGCACTGTTGACCCCCAAACCTTGAAATATTAGGCTACATGGTAGTCTCCTACTATCGGTATTTCTCTGGGGTGGGTAGCACTTATCACAATTAGAGATTATATGTGCCCCCTCAGAAAGGGGGTGTTTATAAAAATCTCTAGATCTAATTTACAGGGACTGGGTATGAGACTAGAAATACAATACACTTTTCTTTGTCAACACAAAAGAATAACACACAGATATGAATTACATTATAAAATCATTCCAATTCCAAACTGCGGGAACAAGCCTGCAATACAATCACATGCGACTACAGTGATCAGGGCATGGCAAGGATAAATGCAGAAATATTTTAGATAGTATCCGTACATATACGGAGAATGTAGGTATAATAACACAAACATACACATTTTACTGATGTTCTTTGGCTTCCAGGTGGAGACTCTGCTCTTGAATTTATATCCCCTGTTAAGGACTTTTACTTAAATAAGCTTGTTAGTATAGTTATTGTGTGTGTAACACAGTTGTCTAGTGGTTGTGTTTTGTGCTGCGTTTATTGTTGTGTGTGTGCGCTCTGGTAGGGGAAGAATGGCTTTTTCCGACTACCATGAGGTTAAACTAAAAATCAATCAATCAGTATAGTCTCACGTAGCCAGACCCTCCTAATACACAGGGCACTTATTGATCAAAGATACTTCAATATACTTTATGCCATAAAGCAAACGAATTAAATGTACAAAACAATAACAGTACATCCCCTTAAGAGCAGCATCGTACCCAACCTATTACAGCTGCATAATTTGAGTCCCACTTATCAGATAGCAGGGAGGCAAGGCGCTTGTAAAGAACTGTTGCTTCATTAGCCATACCCCCTGTGACTGAGAAAACTAAAGGAGTAAAGGAACTCTGTTCAACTTCACATGTGTGAGTTTCATACAATCGCTTTTTAAACAATTCATGTTTTCTATAAATGGCCCTGGTATTGGTGGTACGATTACTTGGTGCGTGTGGGTTAAAAACTTTTACATCAATGTGGGTCTTCTCACAACGACCTCCCCAAAATCCACTAGCAAAATGTCTAGGTAAGCATCATCTTCAGTGTTTGAAGAAGTTAGGATGAATTGCTCACCTGTGACTAGTTACAAATGTGGTTCAACTGCAACCTCATGGCAACCTCAGTCAGTAAACTAGCTGACAAATCACGGATCTCATTGTGATGAATTGATGGAAAACCACCCTTGGGACAAGCAAAAGAATGTTCAACACTGGACTTAATTTCACAAGCACAATGTTGAGGGAGCCTGGCTGGATCCCATCCACATCTGAGAGCAACAGCATCATGGAAAGCAGTTTAGTGAAGGGAGAAATTATGCTCCTGCAACTGAAGGACAGTTGGCCAATTTAAAGCTCCTTTTTCAGAGGCCAACTCAATCGGTGTCTTCAAACTAGTAAAGTGGCTTACTCTGCCTTTACACACAGAGTCATCAGCAAATGGTTATTTATTGCTCGTACTATACTTAATGTGGATGACCTTTTTCAACCACTTGAGGAATGCATTAGACACACCTTTAATTCCTGCAGTAACTGGCCGGGCCATTCACCACCTGGTGATTTAGAAAGAGATTTGTTGGCTTTTCCCACCTGAATTGATGGTATGGGTATAACCAGGGGGTCCCCCTGAGTGGTCCCTTCATTGGAATAAATAATGTCACCATCAACATAATGGTGCTGGAAAGCGATAAATGTTGATTACGATGGTCAAAAAGGCAGGGCAAGTGTACTGATGTTCTGCAATGCTACAGCCCTGTTAAGTAAGTTAAAACATAGATAATATAATTATATATCTAAGCTAGCTACCGTATTTCTATAAATATAAGCTGCGAGAAATTTTCACGAGTTAAATTTTCGTGTTAAAAATTTTTCAACTGTGTCCTCAAGCGACGAAAATTTTTTAACAATGAATTATGTAGCTTTATTATATTAATTCGTTTAAATCTGTACTGTCCTTTTTTGTATATATAGGAGAAGTAGAATGACAAGCAGAGTGAAACTTCAAGTGTGGCATCTCCGTTCCATGGAGGCTGCACCCCAGATCGAGCGGCCCCGGCGTCACAAACTCAAGCAGTGGACTGGAGTGGAATTGCTGTAGCTAGAATCATATTTGTATATAGCTATACTTCATTTAATGTGTCCTGTAGTAGATGTCTATCATGGCATGGCATCATTGCCCGGCCCGTCATTGCCAACATCAAAAGTGAAATCCTCGAGTGAAATACGACTGTTTGCAGATGATACAGTGGAACCTGTCTATAACGGTCACCTTAGGACCAGATATATCTGGCCTTTATGTACAGGTGGCTGTTATAGAGAAAACCTGCATAAGGTGGTCAGCAACATTTTAGTGGCTATGACTAGTCTCGCGTGGCCAGACCCTTTCCGCACAGCCGCTTACAGAAAATTGCATTGTCTTTGCAACAACCGGCCATGCGCGGTTTGAATAATAAAACGCGCGCAATACCGGGTATAACAGTCGGCAGGTATCGAAGCCGTTCAATTCAGCGTCAGTTAAATCATTGTATAACCGGAATTATACACACTTTTATGGCAAGTATACCGGGAACGGTAGGATCATCACTAGTTAGCAAATACCAAAACCCTGTATTGCACGCATTTCATTATTCAAAACACGCGCATGCTCAAACCGCGCATGGCCGGTAGTTGCAAAGACAATGCAATTTTCTGTATAATTTCAAATCGATAAGCGGCTGCGCGGAAAGGGTCTGGCCACGCGAGACTAGGCTATGACCGTTATAAATGAGTAATTATTATTAAGAGGCTCGCGCCAACCGCAATACAGTCTGAATATTTAGTACAGAAAGGGTAAGGTGAGTCTATGAATGTTGGTAATAGCTATTGAATACGCTTAAGCAATAAAGCCTGATTGATTATATAGTATTCATTGAAAGGCAGGAAGTGTGATAATTGCGCATTAATTGAAACGGTGCCGTGGTACCAGGAAATTGGCTTAACAAGCCACCATAAAAGGTAGCGACCGCTATACGAAGGAGAAAGTTATGTATACAGTGATTCATAGGCGAATTGTTGGTTGGCCGTTATACGCGTTAGACAGGTGACCGCTTAATGCAGACCACAATGCATACATTTGTATGGGAAAATATTTGGGACCTCGTGACCATGGCCGTTATGCAGAGGTGACCGCTTAATCCAGGTGACCGTAACACAGGTTCCACTGTATATTACTCTACAAAAGTTATAGCAACACCAAATGACCATCACATTCTGCAGAATGATCTAAATTCTTTAACCAAATGGGCAAGCGACTGGCTGATGGAGTTCAATGTTCCTAAATGTAACATTTTACAAATAACATTACATCACAACAAAAGCAGCTTTACATACAAAGTGTCCAACATCCCTCTCAATACAGTATTGGAACATAGTATCCGTCTTCACAGTTTATCCTGGGACCCCCATATCAACTATATTTGCAGCAAGGCTAACCAACTTCTTGGCTTCCTAAAAAGGACCTTGCACACTGCACCAATAGAAATTAAAGACCATCTATACAAACAACTACTGCTACCATCCATTGAGTATTGTTCAGCCATCTGGGATCCCTACCACAACACAAGTATGATATACAAACTTGAAATGATCGAGCATCGGGCTGCTTGTTTTGTTCTAAACAAACCGTGGTTCAGATCTAGTGAGCAACAACACGACAGTGTAACAGATATGCTGACATACCTTGAATGGCCTAGTCTCCAAGACAGAAGGACAATGACTCGACTTACTTTGCTATTCAAAATTTTGAGAAGGTTAATAGTCATACCCGATCGTTGTATACCTCCATCAGTTCTAGTATCATACACTCATTCCAACCACCCCCTCAAGCTATTTCACTTACCAACAAGAATCGATGTTTACAAATACTCTTTCTTACCACGAACAATTATTCAATGGAACCAACTACCTATCTCTGATATTGACAAGATTGACATTGACAAGATTGACATTGACAAGATTGACATTGACAAGATTGACATTGACACTTTTAAGAACAATCTGATTGGTATTGTGTGTAATTGTAATGGACATTAGCGTGTTGCCCCTGGTGGGCTTTGCTAATTAATAATAATAACGCTATCGCTGGCGGCGAAATAGACGAGGACAGCTCCCCCCGAGGCCATTCTCGTTTTATTAATATACTGCAACAAAGATATACTATTGAAATGCCAACGGCTAAGCTTCGATCCAGGTGACCAGAAAGCAGTTAACCGACATCTCTAATATTAAAAATTTCGCGTAATTAATTTTCGTCGGATGCTAGCTTCGAGGAAATATTTTTAACGGTTTATAATTATAGAAATACGGTACAGAGCTCTCAAGTTGGAAGCATTGCTAGGAGTGAGATCCATCTTCGGAGAAAGGAACTGACTCAAACTCAAGCAAACAGCAACTAACAAGCATGCCCTTAGGCTGTAGATACACTATAAAAAGATTTTGGCATGGTGTGTGCATTTCTATCTATCGACACTATCCCTCAGGAGAGCTCATTACAATTATAATGTGCTGGAATGTCAGTATACACCTATATAGCTGTACATAATGCAGAGATGATGGCTCGCATAGAGACTTGAGAGAACAGCAGATCATCGAGTCCAATAGCCACTTCCACAAGAAATTACATCTGACCTATCCAGTGTCCCATATTATACTTCTTGTCACATCCGTTTTCTTACTGGCTTAAAGAACTTCCAGTCACATTTTACATTATGATATTTGTGCTGCAGAATTCAAATTTAAATATATGATTGTGGGACTCGGTTCTGTCACCACTGAAAACTATGCCATCAATTTAGTACCTGGGGGATACTATATCTCTATGATGTCATTCACAGAGTAAGTTTAGCTATTATACAAATTTATTTATGCACTTTTTTCTTTAGTGTTAAGTAGTTGCTCATTGGGGTTTATTACATCAGACACTGACAGAAAACGAGACAGCTGTGGGAACCACTAAGTGACCTCCCCCACCTACAAGAGTCTGCTGTAATGCAGTTAGTGTACTTTAACTTCACACTAAACTCAGATACATAAGTGTTATTAATGATCCAGACTAAAATTTCATCCCCTTAGCTAGTAATGCATACAGCTGCCGCTATAGCTGCAAAGCTCGGCATTGTATATCACAATGCTGAGTCAGAAAGACAGATCAATTACTTATTGTCAAACATAAATAGATGAAAAATTGTAACTGTTACAGTACAGTATTAAAGTGGGCTACGTTTTAGAATGAATATTGTTGTACTCTGTAGTAGCTGATTTGGCTCCCTTCAGCACTTCCTCAGGGGGTTCAAATCTATGAGCTGGTTCTGTATTAGCTAGCTTGATTGTCAGCAAACTAGACAATGTACCCTTAGGATCTAAGCTAGGACGAAAAGCGGTTTTGTTCTTGCGAACCATTGAGAAAACCCTCTCTTCTTCTGCATTGGAGTGTGGAATAACCAGTACAAGCTTAGCCACCTTTGTAAGCTTCCCAAAGCAATGAGAACCATCTGGCATTTTCAAAGTTGACAAAAAATGCCACAAGATATCCATTCTGTAGTAACATTTTCCATCATCCTCCTTCACTGTAGCAGTATCCCATATACCTTGTGGAATCTCATTATCCTCAATTAACTGATACATGCTAAATTCTTCTGAAAGCTGCTCCAGTTCTTGAGGAGAATGATAAGGTAGAAGGTGGTTAAACCTGCAGTATAATTAAGGATGCATATATCATATGTAGGTCTTTCCATCAGATTGCTATACTTTACACTGTACCTTGAAACAAAGTATTCCACTTGAGTAAACCTGGCATCTTCTCTAGAGGGAATGTGCACAAATGCGGCATTTCTCAGGAGATCATCATTTAATGGAAGATTAGCTATTGAATATTCCATAGCTCGAATGTAAAATGCCCTCACACTCTTGAGAAACTTAGATTTCTCTGTGGGTGATAAATCTCCCTCTCTAAATAGTTTGTTCAGACGTTGCCTGGTAATCAATCCAATAAAAATATCATCATCTACGAAACAGATACAGAAGTTTAGTAATCGAATATTACATATTATATAAATATCACCTGAAAGTTGTTTAGCTGAGTCTTTGTATGACATACTGCAAAAATCTCCTTTTGCAGCTTTAATTGTTGATACCAGAAGAAATTTGGTGGCCAATTTTGTTAAAAAGGATGCTATCTGCTTATGGATGATTGGAATCAAAGGATCTTCCCTTTGAAGAAACATATTGAAGTGCAGGAACACTTGCAAAGCAGCTTGATAAAAGAGCAAGTACAATTCTGTAAGAGGTGCTGAAAACATAACTTGCAGCCGAGCAAATCTGCTTACTGATTCACCTACGACAATAAAATACAATTTATTTGCCTGTGGTAAATAATAATATTATTAATTCATACTTTGAGATCCAAAGTAACTTTTCAGTGCCTCATACTGCTGCAGTGCACGATCTACAGCCCTACCCAAACTGAGCCACCTAGTACTGACATGCTTGACAATCTCCCGATAGTTGGTATCACAGAAACTGCAGTATCTGTCAAGGTTGGCTTTCCGCTTTGTACTTTTGTCAAACCAATAAAATAGGTCGACAACCATCTCTTCAACATTAAAGTGTGACACCTATTATAATAAATCAAACAATTATTTGACAATTATATGCATTGTAAATAATTTACCTGTTCAAATGCCTCATTGGCTTTGCTTGCAATGTTGTGCACTATGTGGCAAGGACAGCCTAAAATATATGCAGCTGGATTTGCTCCCACAACTCTAGTTCTAATAGAGTTGTGGCACCCCATATTAACTGAGGTATTATCTAAACTAATGCCAACACAGTTGTTCCATGATATTTCATGCTTGTCAAGAGCCTCTTGCATTTTAGAAAATATGCCTTCAGCAGTTGCATCTGATGACATACACATGTCTAAAAATTGTGTATGTACAATCCCACGGCTATCGTCATACGTTCTGATGGTAAGGGGGTTCATTTTCTCCTTGCCTGTGTCACTGGAGCCATCAATAGCTACTGAAAATGGAGTTGTTTTCATTGTAGTAACTAGCTTTTGACAGAAGAAGGGTGCAATTGCTCTGTTAATCAAACAAGCAGTTTTTGTTTGTCGAGAAGCATACCGTTTAGCTATTTCACTGTCTGGGAAAATGTCACGAAAAAGGGGGGTTAGTTCATCAGAAAGAGCAATTGGTATGTTATGTTGACCCAACATTGTTGCTACCTTCACTTCTGCACGAGTAACCTAACATAAGGTGTAATACTTTACAAATACAAGTACTTAATTTTATTTATACCTTATCAGTTATCGGATCAGACACTGGAACAAACTGTAGCTTTCTTTGAGAATGTGCAGATTTTACATTTGCATTGTGCATCTCCTTGCCAATGTGTCTTTCTACATCAGCTTTTCCCATGTGGCTACAACTGATGTCCCTTGAACAAATGGTACAGCGAAATTTGTATATATTCCCTGGGACTCCACAAATAAATGGCCATGTCTTGGTCCACTCATTTTTAAACCTTGTCTTGTAAACAGCTGCTCCAGCAGTTGCTTTCTGTCGCTTTGATGGGCCAGGGCTTAACCCATCACATTCACCATCACTATGGAGGCTTAAAGCTTCATCATCCGAAGCTTCAGAAGATGAAGTGTCCAGGCTAATACAAGTCCCAGACATCCTTGCATCTAACAGCTATCTACTGCATCCACGTGGCTTCAACAAAACCGCAGCCTGGTTCGTAAACGTGCACGAACATACGTCTTGTGCGTCCTTTATGTAAATACCGGAGAGGCGGCCGCGCCTCATTAATTATGTGCGTGGGAGGCTTTCGACATCTGCAGTGTGAGGCGTGACAATTTATGTTTTGAGCGTGAGAGCGTGAGATTGGAGGTGAAAACGTGAGAGTCACGCCGGAGGCGTGACAGTTGAGAGGTATGACGGTATAGTATCTATGGTTAAACATCTTCAGAATTTTCATCAGAGAAAATGGTCCTCGTGGAATGGATTGCAGCTTCAACACCAGAAGTTTGGCCAGCACAAAGTTGTAGAGGACCAGCAGTACGTTGAATATTAGTCTGGCACCGCCCGCCCCTTCGCAAAAAGTTTTTTAGCGGGTTCACACAATTTCACAACAACGCTTCATGAATGCGGGCGCCCCAGTTATTTTACAACAACGCTTCATGCCCGTAGTCGCCCCTGCGCATATATATTGATATAAGAAGTTGCTATTGTTCCGCCGGGCAGCCATTGATATATTATTATACCCACCAATGGCGGATCCAGCATGGGGCATTTGGGGCAAATGCCCCCCCCACCTTGTGGAGGAGCCATGCGTCTGATTAAAATAGCTACTAGTCAGACCGAGATCAGTTTATTAACTCATGAAAATGTGCACATTTTACTAACATAAATTACAAATTCACCTGAAACCAAAGCAAACCAGTCAAACTAGCTGTAAAATGTCCATCCAGCACCTTCGTGCGTACTAAGCGCCTCTAGAATTAAATTATCGTATTGCTATTAAAAAGATATTCAGAGCCTTTTAAAAAGCTAAGAGTTCACAACCATCCAAAAAGGCCAGAATGGCAAAAATCAACTGTGAGACACTACTAAGAGGTGATTATTTGCTGCTTAAAATGCAGCAACTAACAAGAGAATCTGGCTCTCCCCAACCACCTACAACTTAGACTGTTTGTGCCCCTCCCCTTGCCAGCTCCTGGATCCGCCCCTGCCCACGTTAGTAATTCATCATGCACACACTTTAATTATCATGTATCTATTTTTAGTAGTTAACCTTTACATTTTGTAATCCATTTAGCTTATTGTATTCATGTACTTGTAATCGCTTGTAGCTAACCATATTCTTTTTATTGGTCTTTTGTCCTTTTGTATTTTCTTGTGTATATGTGTATTGTACTTCCTTATTATGAACAGTGTTGTTATCAATCTACTTGTGAGTTGGAGCAAATGATCTTAGCTTTAGTTTGGTGACCTTACACTCTAATAAGCAGTCACAGTGTTCATAAGGCAGTGTAGCTTAATTATAAATGATTGGAATGGACTCCCACATGATTCACTTAATGTTAATTCAACCAATTTGTTTAAGACACACCTAGATAGATTTTATTATGATTACCAGTATGATATTGTATAGTTATTTTTGTAGTAGTTTGATTGTTTAGATCAGGTTTTTACAGGCTTTGCCTTCTTACCTGTACCCCCAATAATAATAATATGAAGCTATGAATAAGGATCTGAATAAGGATCTTTATATACTTTATAGTATACATACATTTGGTAAAGGACAGCCATTATCACCCCCCCATTGGCCATTATTGCTGTGAATTTTTTGTCTTCAACTTTTCAACAAAGTGCACCCCCCCCCCCTTTCCAAACTCTGGATCCACCTCTGAGGTATGGTTTCTCACGATCAGTAGTCATGCAAAGTTAGGGTTTGGGTTCAGCTTTAGCTGCTATAAATCCAGTTAGGGTCAGGGCTTGGATTCAGCCATATTACTCAGTGGCGTAGCCAGGAAAAAGTTTTACCGAGGCAAAGTTTATATATTGACCTAATTGAGAGGGTTTAACTCAACTGATTCACAAACACTTTCAAGCTTGGTTTATTGGTTGGATGTTTCAGAAGACTCTGAGCATTTTTCTACATGTCATAAGTAATGCTCCAGCTTACAGTATACTATGCTTCAATTATTAGATTAGTTTAATTTCACTCAGCACAAAAGCTGACTTACTCTGGAGATATTTTTAGAGGTCAAGCCATCCATGGACTGCAACAAACGAGGTCATAGTCATGCACACTATACTTTTATTGATATTTTAAGTCGGAGATCATCTCTTTCGTGTGATACTCAGCTGCATGTCAAACTAGGAGTATGAGGGCATGCTCCCTCAAGGAAATTTTTGAAAATATATGCTTTGAAATGGCATGTGGAAACAATTTTTTTATTGTAACTGCTAATGCACGATGTGATCAATTCAGTAGCTCAATGCACTGCCATGCAGTTGACTGATTGGAACTTTTGAAAAGTAATTTAAAGACAATTAACATAGATGTAAATGATTTAAACCAAGCAGTGTAAAGAGAACTGTGGCTATAATCAGTACTGAATGCTCTATTAGAGTACATTACGATGACTGCTCTATTAGAGTAACTCGATTTTTTGACACAAATTCAAGTAGCTGAAAAGTGGTCCAGCCAATGCCGGACTTTTGTCACCGTGGGCTCCGGCCCTGCTTAGTATTGCAGCCATATAGATTCTATTATGTGTGGTACAGTAATGCTGTCTTAGTATTAGCATAGATACTATAGGCTATAGTATCTATGGTATTAGTAAACGTTTGAGTAGAAAATTAGGGGTGTCACTCAAAACTCAGGCTGCTCAGCCTGAATTGTTGAGCAATTTTTACCGAGGCAGCTGCCTCGGTTGCCTTAATGGTAGCTACGCCACTGTTACTAGGTTAGATCACCATTTTTACATTTAAATACATCTAAAATTCAGCTTCCGGCAACTGCATGCATTACAAAAAGTCCCGGGATCGAGCTCAGAAATCTCACATTTTATTATTTTATTTTCGTTTTTAAGTTAAAGTCACAAAAGGCATCAAGCGTTGTGAAATAGTGCCACCCTTTTTTGCAAAAGGGCAGGCGGCGCCAGACTAGTTGAATACAGTAGTTGCTGCATTATAAGCACCCTTACTGGACGCTTGGCGCGGGCGCTAATAATATTTAATCGATGAGCGCTCTGCGCGTTAGGAGGGTCTGTGGTCTGTGGTCTGTCCACTCCGAAGTAGGGACTATCCGGGGACTATCTGTGCTAAGGTCGACCTTGTACGCTACTGATGGATACTTCCAGAGTCCTTTATTATGCCTGTCGCGACGAAAAAGGGATCCTTTTGACTCTTCCAACAGAGTTGCTGGTTTATATAGTGTCATTTTTAATGACACGTGACAAAGCCAAGTTGCAATACGTTTCACGTAGACTACAAAGTGTGATCGAAACATCGTCATTGTGGAAAATGCCGTTTGTTTGGCCTTATTACCACATTGGTGATGAAGACTCTGTGAATAATGTGTTGAAGATGTGTGGACAACACATGAAACTGGTATCCACGTATTTTAAAGCAGCGCAAAGAGAATTATATAAATATGATAAACAGTGGTCTGAGGAACTAAACACCGGTACATCAAAACTACTCGGCATGCTAAAGAATTGTGGGAATGTAACACAGCTTAGTCTCAGACTGTTGTCGATCAATTATGATCATGCGGTGCAGTTAAAGGAGGTCTTGCAGCACATGCGGTACCTACAGAGACTAGATGTTCAGTGGGATAATGATATTAAACAACTACTCGTGGCATTTAATCATGGTGTATATCTAAAAGAACTGACTATAAGAACAGATCTAGTCCGTGATAGTGACCAGCATCATGGCTTTTCATGGGTGAGATATTGGATGTCAAATGGCTTTGTTCCACAGAATATCAACATTGTCACTGGAAAGTGCTTTGGTTTTTCACAAGCACTAACCAGTTGTTATGTTGGATTAAACCGCTTCCAGTCACCAGCTGGCTGCACAGGTCATGTTAAAGTTTACAGCATGACAAACATTCCATTAAACTTATATACTGTACTACCAGAGTTTCAGCTAGATTTTGGTCAAACAACTACTCCACTATTTGCAAACCCCATTAGTATTGAATTAGAAGATTTTGGAGTAGAAGATTCAACACTGTTAGTAACTGATGGCGAAACTAAAGATGGTGTAGTGATCCAGAAAGCGGCAATAATATCTAGATCAAACCTTTTCATGTCTCAGGGATCTTGCGGAAGAATCCCTGCAATTCATCTAGAGAGTGTCACTGAACTTGATTTTTCACGTTGTGATGATTGTAAACATTTGAAGCATCTGGCTATTGCATGTCCCAACCTTCAACGACTGAACTTGCAAGGTAGTAAAACATGGTTAAGGAATTTGCAAGGTCTGCAAGCGATTGCTGCTTCCTGCTGGAATTTACAAGGACTAAATTTGATGAATATAGCTATAATTGATGTAGAAGATCAGTTTATATTGTGGAAAACATTGAGTGATATGAAATTGACTCATCTATCAATTGAGTGGTGTGCTTTGTTACCACCTTTGAATGCCGACATACAACAGTTTATAAGTTTATTTCAGAAATGTAAACATCTGCAAGCCTTAGAGTCCGGATGTAATTGTAACAATTGTATATCTAAATCATTTGACAAAAGGCTTTTGATATTATCCCACTTCCCATCTCTTACACAATGTAGAATCATGCACCTTCTTCCTGGAGTAAATACCCTTCTGCAAGAAATAATCATTGGCTGTAAGCACCTCAAGTGCTTGTATTACTTAAACGATCGTTCTGCGGAGCCACTTACAGAAGTAAATTATTGTAACTTACAACAATTGTACATTGAGTCATTTCATACTGACCTTCCTGATTCCTTTATGAGTAGCATATCGACTCATGGTGGACTGGTACACGTAGTGTTATGTGTGAGATCGGTGAACAGTGAAGGTATTGCTGTACTTGTAGGGAGCTCTCCTAACTTAATCATGTTTCATACTGTTGTGCATGCAATTTTTGACGGCAAAGGAATACCGTTATCATTTGAAAAATTTAAAACAAGCCTGAAAAAAAGATTTTCTCACAGACAGCTGTTTACATCAGGGAGTTACATAACATTTAAAGTATACCATATGTTTAAAAGATTTGATGATAGCATTATTCAAGAACATCAACACAATACAGACCTTCATTCACTGTGGAATTGTCCATTGCAGACACATGTAAATATCCTTGAAGACGAAGATGTAACATTTCCCCCTATTTAATAAGCATTGCACATATACTTGCTTTGTTCAGTATTTTATGTTCCCTATGTAAACACTGGGTAGACATCGACATCCAGTATAATCTTCGGATAATGCTACATAATACACAATTACATGTATGTATGTAAAGTTCTGTCTGTCCACACAAACACTTTTGTGGCCCTCAATTTTCTCACTAGCTGCTGCACATGACATAAGGATTTTTTTTTTGCAATAAATGCAGCACTCATCTACAGAATGACATTTCTTATAGCTATCATTATTTTAGTGTCTTGAATGCAAGGGCTAGACACTGGAGAGCAGAACTCACTTAAAAGTTGGACTATATAGATATTCTGACACAAATCAGTAAATAGATTGCATGTGATCATCAATAAATTTGAAAAAACTACTGGAAATGAAGAAGGACGTATCATTGATGTAAATGGTAAAGAGCAAGCTAGTCATCCTGGCTAATTCTGATAATTATCCATCGTGCTGCTGCCTCTGATACACTCCCTACTGCAGTGAACTTAAACTGCTGTCGTATTCAATGTGATGCAAGGTGCTCTCTTTGAGGGTGCCACTACAGTTTATATCTAAGTTGCTGCCCTCAGTACCTCAGCGTCACTTTACATATCAACATGACCCGCAAGTTTGCAATTTCTCACAAAAAAGTATATTGACCTGAAACCAATCGTCATGGTGCCTTGGCAGTATTGTTGAGGTGTAACCAAGCACCAAAGTACCTTCAGTATGCATCACACATACACACACAGTCTTCGTACATAAGTTTGTTGGTCTGTCACACGAAGTTAAGTATACTGGTAAATTTACACATCAATAAGGTATTTGATTCTTGATACCCATGACAGATTTCTTTATATCACATTTTGTCTATCTCTAACATCATTGCTGGTTCATAGAGATAATTATATCTAATCAAAAACAGCCAAGCTGTAAAAAAAGGTGCGGCCCCCAAAAAGGCCATGGTGAAAAAAGATGTGAAATCCAAGGTGGCGGCCAAGAAATGGCTGTGATGGTAGGTTAATGGTTAAATTTTAATAACGACAATTCAGGTGAATTTGGTGCCAAGACCAAGTGGTACAAAATTCACCTGAATTGTCATTATTAAAATGTAACCATTAACCTACCATCACAGCCATTTCTTGGCCGCCACCTTGGATTTCACATCTTTTTTCACCATGGCCTTTTTGGGGGCCGCACCTTTTTTTACAGCTTGGCTGTTTTTGATTAGATATCACTTCTTTTTGTATTTGTATACTGCAAAGCCGGCCTATGGCTGGCTTTGGGACTTTTTTAACCCATGTGTTTTTTTCTTTACCACAGGAAGAAGAAAAGAACTTAAAGAAGATTTGTAATACTTCAATTATTTTTGATTTTATTAGTAATTATACACATTATATACATATATTTATTACATGCCCATTATTCCCCACAGGATATTTTTTTGCAGCTGATCTCTCTACTGGATGACTTGAAATGTAGCTGAACTCTCTACAGGATGGTTTCTTTGTAGCTGAACTCTCTACAAGGTGACCTCTTCTAGCTGGTCTATCTACAGGGTGATTTGTTTGCAGCTAAACTCTCTACATGGTGCTTTCTTTGTAGCTGAACTCTCTACATGATGGTTTCTTTGTAGCTGAACTCTCTATAAGGTGACTTCGTCTAGCTGAATTCTCTACAGGGTGATTTTTTGTAGCTGAACTCTCTACAGGGTGATTTGTTTGCAGCTGAACTCTCTACATGATGGTTTCTTTGTAGCTGAATCCTCTACAAGGTGACTTCGTCCAGCTGATCTCTCTACGGGGTGATTTGTTTCTAGCTGAACTCTCTACAGGTGATTTTTTGCAGCTAAACTCTCTACATGGTGGTTTCTTTGTAGCTGAACTCTCTACAAGGTAACTTCTTCTCTACAGGGTGATTTGTTGTAGTTGAATTCTCTACAAGGTGGTTTTTTTGAGGCTGAACTCTCTACGTGATGGTTTCTTTGTAACTGAACACTCTACAAGGTGAATTCTTCTAGCTGATCTTTCTACAGGGTGAATTGTTTGTAGCTGAACTATCTACACGGTAACTTCTTCTAGCTGATCTCTCTACAGGGTGATTTGTTTGTAACTGAACTCTCTACATGATGGTTTCTTTGTAGCTGAACTCTCTACAAGGTGACTTCTTCTAGCTGATCCCTCTACAGGGGGATTTATTTGTAGCTGAACTCTCTACAAGTGATTTATTTGCAGCTGAACTCTTTATGTGGTGGTTTCTTTGTAGATGAACTCTCTACAAGGTGACCTCTTCTAGCTGATCTCTCTACAGGGTGATTGATTGTAGCTGATCTCTCTACAAGTTGATTTGTGTGTAGCTGATCTCTCTGCAGGTTGATTAATTTGTAGCCAATCTCTCTACAGTGTAATTTGTTTGTAGCTGAACTGTCTATAAGGTGATTTGTTTGTAGCTGATCTCTCTGCAGATTGATTTGTTTTAGCTGAACTCTCTACATGGTGATTTGTTTCTAGCTTATCTCTCTACAGGTTGATTTGTGTGTATTACTAACTGATCTCTCTACAAGCTGATTTGTTTGTGGCTGATCACTCTGCAGGTTGATTTGTTTCTAGATGATCTCTCTACAGGTTGATTTGTTTGTTGCTGATCGCTCTAAAGGTTGATTTGTTTGTAGCTGAACTCTCTGCAAAGTGTTTTGTTTGTAGTTGATCTCTCTACAAGATGATTTTTTGTAGCTGACCTCTCTTCAGGGTGATTTGTTTCTAGCTGATATCTCTACAGGGTGATTTTTTGTAGCTGACCTCTCTTCAGGGTGATTTGTTTCTAGCTGATCGCTCTACAGGTTGGTTTGTTTGTAGCTGAACTCCTTACATTGTGTCTAGTTTGTAGCTGATCTCTCTACAGGGTGATTTGTTTGTAGCTGATCTCTCTACAAGTTGATTTGTGTGTAGCTGATCTCTCTGCAGGTTGATTTGTTTTAGCTGAACTCTCTACAGGGTGATTTGCTTGTAGCTGAACTCCTTACATTGTGTCTAGTTTCTAGCTGATCTCTCTACAGGGTAATTTGTTTGTAGCTGAACTCTCTATAAGGTGATTTGTTTGTAGCTGATCTCTCTGCAGGTTGATTTGTTTTAGCTGAACTCTCTACAGGGTGATTGCTTGTAGCTTAACTCCTTACATTGTGTCTAGTTTCTAGCTGATGTCTCTACAGGGTGATTTTGTTATAGCTGATCTCTCTACAAGTTGATTTGTGTGTAGCTGATCTCTCTACAAGGTAATTTGTTTGTAGCTGAACCCTCTATAAGGTGATTTGTTTGTAGCTGATCTCTCTGCAGGTTGATTTGTTTTAGCTGAACTCTCTACAGGGTGATTTGCAATTGCTTGTAGCTGAACTCCTTACATTGTGTCTAGTTTCTAGCTGATCTCTCTACAGGGTAATTTTTTTGTAGCTGAACTCTCTATAAGGTGATTTGTTTGTAGCTGATCTCTCTGCAGGTTGATTTGCTTGTAGCCGATCTCTCTACAGGGTAATTTGTTTGTAGCTGAACTCTCTATAAGGTGATTTGTTTTTAGCTGATCTCTCTGCAGGTTGATTTGTTTTAGCTGAACTCTCTACAGGGTGATTGCTTGTAGCTGAACTCCTTACATTGTGTCTAGTTTCTAGCTGATGTCTTTACAGGGTGATTTTTTTTATAGCTGATCTCTATACAAGTTGATTTGTGTGTAGCTGATCTCTGCAGGTTGATTTGTTTGTAGCCGATCTCTCTACAAGGTAATTTGTTTGTAGCTGAACCCTCTATAAGATGATTTGTTTGTAGCTGATCTCTCTGCAGGTTGATTTGTTTTAGCTGAACTCTCTACAGGGTGATTGCTTGTAGCTGAACTCCTTACATTGTGTCTAGTTTCTAATTGATGTCTCTACAGGGTGAATTTTTTGTAGCTGAACTCTCTACAGGGTGATTTGTTTCTAGCTTATCTCTCTACAGGTAGATTTGTGTTGATTTGTTCATTGCTGATTGCTCTAAAGGTTGATTTGTTGTAGCTGAACACTCTGCAAAGTGTTTTATTTGTAGCTGATCTCTGTACAGGGTAATTTGTTTGTAGCTGAACTCTCTCCACAGTGACTTGTGTGTAGCTGAATTCTCTAGAGAGTGACTTAATTGTAGTTGAATTCTCTACAGGGTGCATGACTTGTTTATAGCTGAACTTTCTTCAGTGTGACTTGTAATGTTCTGAATCTCTATAGTGATATATTTGCTTAACTCTTCACATGGTGACTTGCTTCTTGCTGCACTGTCTATAAGATTAACTGTTTGCAGCTGAACTCCCTACAGAATAATTTGTGATGCTATAAAATTCTATAATGGAGTAAATAAATTAGCCGAATGCTCTATTAGGGTGACTGTTCTATTAGAGTATCTCGATCTCGCATTTGCTACACGTAGTTGGCTTTAGAATCATAACTCAGTGGTTTGTAATCCGATTCTTCTGTACTACTGCAAGGCCTTTCTATGAATATTATTCCAGCTATACACCGATTTTCAGCTCATTGCTCTAAGCGGTTTGCCTAGTAGGCGTGAAAACTAATACTTTTTTATTCGTAAAAATCGATCGCGTAATTGTGACACAGGTTGGGTTTTGTATCATATCTCCATGGTCTTTATCTCGATTCCTTTCAAACCACCAAAAGGCACTCCTACGATGGTTACTCCATCTACATAGCAATTTTCAACTTATTCTATGAAGCGGTTTACCCTGTAGGCGTGACAACAAATCGATCTTGTTTTACGCGAATAATCGGTCATAACTCCTGAACTATTCATCGGATTTGTACCAAATTTGACTCCCTTTCTGTGTGCCAAATTTCATGGCGATCGGAGTACGCGTTTGCTTGTTATAGCAATTTTTGCAAGTGTGCGAAAAGACGAAGAAGAAGAAAAAAAAACGAAACTTTGGCAGCTCGTATCTCGGAAATGGCTGGAGCGATTTCCTTCACATTTGGAATGTAGACTCCCCTGGCTGGCGGGCAACTGTGTAGCAAATTTGGTTCCAATCGGATAAGTGATCACTGAGATACAAAGGTGTGAAAATGACGTTTTCGTTCTTCCTGTCAATATACTCACGGGTGTGGCGCGCCGGCTCCTTGGGCCGCACGACACACTACCGTGTGTCTTGATTCATCTACAAAGCTTACACAAGAGTAATTTTAGCACCAAGTAAGCAGTGATACTAGCAACCACACCACGCATTATAAAATTAACTGGTAAAATTATGCATACATGTGGAATTTTTGTGTAGCAGCAGATGAAGACCTAGTGTAGCAAGTTCAGTAGAAATCAATAGTTCACACCTTAAAACATTTACCTATATGTTATGTATAGAATACAATGCTATACTAGAGAAGCAATTGTGTGTTTACTAGTGGTACGGCAGTCCCAGCCAAATAACCCTGAATAATGCTCTACCTATGCTTTGTATACATCTGCATGAAAGGCCAGGGATGTATTATAGATGTGTGCAAATGGGTTTTGTGAATGAAAAATAATTTGTTTCTATGCCTACCAAGCAAACTACTTACAGGAATCAGCTGAAAACTGCATGGCTAGAAGACAAAAATAATGCAAAAACCAAACATGTGCAGAGTGTACACAACCAATATACTCCAATAGTGCATGCAGCCGCCCTATAATAGAACATTAACCACAGTTGTAAATTAAAGTTGTTTCCAAGAAGTAACAAACACACTTAATTAAACATATGGGTGTTCTTTCTGTGCTTCATTGCATGTATAGCCAGTCAGTCATCAGGGGGTGTCTGGATTCAGTGGAATGGAATGGTGGACTGGAATGGTGGAATGGACTGGAATGGAATGGTGGAATGGAACGGTACTTAGGTAATTTCAATTAGTGCTCACCTCTTTAAAAGACCACCTTCTAACAAAGGTCACCTCTTTACAAAGACCGTTTTAGTTTAATGTCTGAATTGTTGTTTTAGAGCCCTATAAGACTAGTCTTATTAATGAATTGTGTGCCACATGTTATGTCTAGAGAAGCCAGTGATATCTGATTTATGATACAATACAGTGATAGCTATATACCCCATACAAAAACAGCTTGGCTATACAAAAAAGATGTGTCCACGAAACTAAAAGCAACTGGCAACTAAAGGAGCTAATATCTGGTGAGGCCAAGAAATGAATGTTAATATATACTGGCAACTAAGTATAATTTATGTTTGGTCCTTTATCATTGACTTGTGCAGTCTGACTGTATTCCTAATTAATTCCCTGTAAATCTAATAGGCTATTAAATTGGTACTTTTCTCAATAGTCTGGCGTTGTAGAGGAGAAAAAAGGCGGCTAAATTACTAACCAATTAGAGTTACAGGGAATTAATTAGGAATGCAGCAAGACTGCATGAGTCAATGATAAAGGACCAAATTTTTATAAATTATAGCGAGTTATTTACCAGTATTTCTTTTGGCCTTACCCGGATATTAGCTCCTTTTAATTGTCAGTTACTTGTAGTTTGATGGGGACGTCATTTTTGTACAGCCAAACTGTTTTTGCATGGGATATATTGCTGTATTACAAATCAGATATCACTCTAACTTTTGTAGGCATGTGGCGCACAACTGATCAATAAAACCATTCTATGGGGATACAATCTAAAAAAACAAGATAGCAGCAATTTAAACATTAAAGTAAAACGGTCTTTATAAAGAGGTGGTCTTTGTTAGAAGGTGGTCTTTATGAAGAGGTGACCATCAATTGAAATTAACAAAAGTACCGTTCCATTCCACCATTCCATTCCAGTCCACCATTCCAGTCCATTCCACCATTCCATTCCAGTCCATTCCACCATTCCATTCCACTGAATCCAGACGCCCAGTATCAGCAGGGGAAGAGAGGACACCTTATTTAAGGGGAGGGGATGGGGTGTAGCCTGTCTTTGTGTGCTTCAAGCATGCTAATTGAGGGGGTGATTGTGGGCCTGAAGGCATGCCTATAGGCACAAGCCTGGCATAATTATTTTGAGCGTATTAATAGATAAGTGCTTTGAAGTATCAAGCATATTATTATAATGATAAGTAGAACAATGATACTAAACTATGAAACCAAATGCATTAAGCAGGCAGGTATCCTTTGACATGATATTTTATTATAGACTATGTAATGCATAAAGCAGCCAAATAGACAAGAGATTTACACTGTATTTGCAACATTTTTTTTACCATTTACTTTTAAACAGTTATAAAGGACAAAACATTATAAACACATAAATGTTGAGAGGCACACTGGATACATAGTTAGAGTGGCCATAATGTATGTTTGTGCTACTTGAGCCACTTTGTAATAAATGAATTCTTTAAAATACAGGCTGTGATTCACGCTGGGATACAAAATACGTTCTTATATCCCACTATACTTTTGGGAGATATATATTTTAGCCTTCCTTCCTACTGGCCATGGGATAGCTATAGCTATAACATAAAACATCCTACTGTATATTTTGCAATTTACCAATTGGATTGCCAATATCAATCAGCAACAATCCCACACACACTTGTACAGTTTGTAATGAAACAAGTTGCATTGTAGCACTATAGTTATGTAGTATTATCACCTCTTATCAGTGACTTAGTGGACATATAACAACACTAAGATGTACATTTTATTAAATTAATACTTTATGTGCAGGAGGGAATTATCATGTGTAATATAAAAAATTTGACAAAATATGCATAGTAATACATAGCTACACTACTTCCCATTTATGTCACATATAATAATATTATAGAATGGCACATTTGATATTTGGCAATCAGGGAAACATTCAAGTAGGCATGTATTTGAATACAAGATGCAGATACATATACATGTTGGTTAAACACCACACCTTCTGCACTTGAGTGGTGCCACAATTGATTTTGAAAATAAGGGCTTCAACATAATAGTCAAATTTGAATAGTTGCCATATCGACTTTACAAACTATGGTAATAAATTCCATGGAGTTTAAGCAAGGGGGTAATGCCACTTTGACACCTCAGATCAAAAGACAGTATAGAGTTGTATTTCGCTTATAACCTTGTGGTTAAGAATATACACATTTCTGACCTTTGATTGTAATGCAAAGAAAAGTCTTTGATGCATGTTGGCAGTACAAAGCATAAAGCCACATATAGCAGTGTATGGTCTCAGCAGTCTATGTGTGCAGCAAGAAGATTACAGAGCACTGCAAGCAGAAGTGTGGTGATGAGTAGTCCAAAGAAGCAATGAGACATTTACTAACATACCCTGTACATATAACTTGTATCATGTATTCCTTGCATATCAAGACTTGTGGTTGTCTATTGTATGGTGCAGCAAATAATTATGTTACCATATAACTAAGCAAACTACATGAAACAATATGTGTTTCTCCAATGAACAATTTTAACTGCTGTGCCCCTCTTGCTGACTTTGTGATTCAAGTATAATTTAGTGTGGCATTTGATTCTTTACAATGAATGCCTTACACTGTGGCTTTGAATTTATTAGTTTAGGGGTTAAAATTAATGCATGTTCCCTAGAATTTGCATGTATATGGCAACTTACAACTTTTTCTAGATTTGCTATAAAAAAAACCACTTGCACAGCAATTTTTTCTTTAAGTAAATCATCCCATATCCATGCACTGCCTGTAATTTCCCATATACAGAACTACTGCCTCAATGACCACACATGCAGTTCAAGCATAAAACATGATTATCCCAATGCATCAAACTCTATACATGCAGGAATGTGATGTATTACACTGCCTTGCCATCTTACACTGTAACTCATAAGAATGTGCATATATGTCCACTGTATTCAAACATCCCATTAACGTGTTGAACAACAATGTACAATACACAGGTTGCAAAAACTAACCTACAACAGACCTTATTCACAATAACATCACATGTGGTTTGGAAGACTAATGTACAGGCACCTATATATGAATATTGTTTTTGATCAATCACATTTTTCAGTTGTTATTAAGCCGACTAATACAATAAAACCATTGCTAGCATGTGTTATATCAAAAAGTGGGTTAAGACTCATTAAATTTTATTGTTTTTGCTGTCTAGTATAAACCTTAAGTGGGCACAGAAAACACTCAGCTCCAGTCCTCTATTAGTTTATTTTGATACCACATTTACTTTTAATCTTCAATAATGTTTGGTAGTTTCAACATTTCAGTATTGCAGTTTTGGCCTGAAGCTTCAAAAAGTATTGTGACTTCTGGGTGTGATTGACTAAATATAGGTATACTGCAGAACCCTAATTAGTCCCACAATTATTACATAAATACGAACAAGGTTCCTGAGTCATAAAGTTGACAGAATCCATACAACTTATCCACCAAAATTGTTATAAAAGTAACAACACGTGTGACAGAGCAGTAGAACAAAGTTCAGTATCAAAGAGTTAATAAGGAGCAGTCAAGATGATGTTTAAATATCAGCTACAGAAGATCCTTCTTGTAGCTACAACTATGGTCATGATCACTGCAGCTATGAAATGTGACAAGTTGATACTTACCAGTGATACAGTGGGGGATAATGGAGCTAAGACTATACTGGAGACTGGCCGATACACGGTCACTACCACTCTTTACACCAGATCAAACAAAATTCAATCTCTCATTGAAAGACTAAATGGAGCTAGTAACATTCAGTACTCAGATGAATCATTTACAGCCACACTGGTTCCTAAAGATCTGAAGAAGGTACAGTGAGCCTTACTGATATCAGCAGCTTATATAGGCTCCTGAATGGAGCATAGTATGACAGTAACTATATATGCAGCTCTACTGGTAGAGCACATTGCCATGCATACATAAATACAACATCAGTGTTTGGTCATGCATGCAAATAGTACTTTTTTCAATGGTGTTTGTGTCCACAGTTATGTCGCAGTGACCTGGTGGAGTCTATTAAGATGGTTGAACTGATAGACAACTCTTACAAGTGTCAGAAAATGATCAGAGGTAGACAAGGATCTGTCATTCCATCCAGCTACATTGTGATGATGAAAGAAAACTGTAACATGTCTAAAATGGTGAGTGCATGGATACACTCGCACAATATCATCCAACGTTTTCTTAATTGCTGTTAGATGCCACCCATTGCCAGTGCTACAGATGATATTGACAGTTCTGTGATGATTGATGGTGTTGAAGAATTTCACTCTTCACATCTTCATGGGGCCATAGTAAAAATGAATCATGATGGAGTTGACATGGTATGTACATACATAGGTGGTAAGAGGAGCAAAATAAGTAATGTATGGTTGGATATATGTGTGTGTGTGTGTGTGTGTGTGTGTGTGTGCGTCACAATAATTATCATTTTAACTGATGTTGTCAGATGTGTCAACAATCAGATGTGGAATACATTGAAGAGGATCAGGTGGCAGAAGTGACAGGACGAACTTCACAGTGGCATTTAGATAGGATTGACCAACATAATCTCCCACTAGATAGGCAGTACTCCACTAGCAACAATGGAGCAGGAGTTGATATCTATGTCTTAGACACAGGTTAGCTGATATATAGCTACTGGACATCCATTACTCTCAAGCATTTATCCTGAGCTTTCCAATTCTTCTTGTTTTCCCTTAAATCAGTGAAAATATTATAATTTGTACACATTTACAATTGCAATTTCTTCTACAGGCATTAGATTTGATCATCGGGAATTTCAAGGTAGAGCTAGATATGATTCCTACGATCCTATGGATAAAGTTACTGGCAGCAAGCAACGAGGAAGAGATTGCCATGGTCATGGAACTCACGTTGCTGCATTAGCTGTTGGAAGGACTTTTGGAGCAGCTAAAGGAGCGAGGGTGTTCAGCACTCGTGTGCTTGGGTGTGATAGTTTTGGCCAATATAGTACTATCGTTCTTGGAATAAACCATGTTATTAGGACCAAGCGAAGAAACAGAAGTAGAAGGATTATTATTAATATGTCAATTACAGGACCTCCATCTGAAGCAATAACTAATGCAATCAGGACTGCCAAAAATGAAGGCATACTTGTGGTGGTTGCTGCTGGTAATTACTTCAAAGATGCATGCAGGTATTATCTGTTTTTCTTATGGTTTGCTATCATCTGTGCGCACAAGTATGCCTTAGTTTTTCTGCATTACATATTACACAAGCACACCCAGCAGAAAATATTACTAGAAGTGCTTTTTGGACCGCATGATTGGAATGGGCTGGAAAACATTAGAGAGGTGTAATGAGCATGTGTTGTTAACCAAAAATAAAGCAACATGTTCATTCTTAGAGGCTTAGGCAAATATGAGAAGGAAAATTTTGAGTTTACTAAAATCACTCAGCCAAACTATGCAAGTGCTTCATAACAGTAGCAAGGTTAACTGATAATCTTTTAGACACCATGTGTGATGGTCATTCTTTAAACACTAATGCCACAGTATTCATGATGCTATACTGTACAATATTCACTTTAGCCATGATTTGTCTGAACTATCACTTCTGATTATAAAGTCACAATGGGTTTAAATTTTCTTTCTCCTGTGTAAATAATGATTTAGATCTTAACACTGACTGCATATAGTATAATATTATTATATAGTCCTGGAAAACATTATTAATTGTGTTGGATCATAATTTCTACAGGTTCTCACTTGGATCATCACCAGCTGCTTTAACAGTAGGAGGAACACGTCAAGGTGATAATCTTTATAATACACCAGATGGTGGAACAAACTATGGAAGTTGTGTAGACATATTTGCTCCAGGACAGGATATAAGAAGTGCAGGATATTCCAGTCGTACTGCTGTGGCTATATCTAGTGGGACTTCACAGGCTACCCCACTTGTGAGTGGAGTAGCTGCTGTCTATTGGAATGAGGACAGATGGGCTACACCACAACAAATAAAAGATTCCATTATTAAATCTTGCACCCGCAACAGGCTTAACTTCAATGAAATTAGGTCACCATATCTAAGAAGACAAACACCAAACTGTCTCCTGTATATTTAGTGCTTGTTATTGATTCAGATGGATTTGATTGAGATGGACTATGCAACAATTGTTTATTACACATGTAGAACATTTTGTAGTCTGCACACATTGTCCTTACAATATTGATCTTACGTTAATTTTTTTGTATACGAGTCCAGGTTTGCAAGAACCTGACATATGCATGCATTGAAGATTGGTAGATGCTTGCAATCCACCTCTAGCAGATCTGGTAAACATCAAGCTAAAATTATCACTGAAAGAAGATACTCTAATAGAGCAGTCAAATGCTCTAATACAATAGTCAGTTATTCTAATACAATATGGCAGCAATCTAAAAGCCATCCAATGAATATAGTAATATAGTATGCGCATGCATACACACACACACACACGCACTACATGTACGCATGCACACACGCACACACACACACGCATGCACACACACACACAAACACACTATAAAGAAATAAAAAGTATAGTGAAACAAGGGAGGTCCCCTAACACCTGCATATGTAATAGTGGACGTTTAATCCCTAATTACTGTAGACTGAATTTAGGTATTAAGTGTTATATCTGCAGGTGTAGGCAAAAAAATGTCCACACTTCACCTGTATTATGACATTCCAGTGTACGTATGTACACATAAATGTTACTTAAAATTAAGACAGTCAGGGGCAGATCTAAGATTTTTTGAAAGGGGGGGGGGGGGGGTTAAGCTGGACAAAGACATAGGTAACTAGCCAGACATTAGAAGATACCAAACCTTCTCACAATGCCCTAGTTGTAAGATTCATATAGTATCCATGGTAAAGTTAGCTATTTGGAATAGTAACTACAGCACACTAGCATGTGAAGCATGCCAACCTAGGAGGGTCTGGGGGCATGCCCCCCAGGAAATTTTTGAAAAATAGGCCCTCTAAAGAATCTGAGAGTATTTTTAGCAGTTTTTCAGTGGAAAATAATGGATCTTCAGTTTATTACATATTCAAATTTTACTTTTCCATTAAATCAAGACTGATTGCAATATGCACTGAATATAACTATCATGCATGCATAATAACAGGGGCATAGATAGAAATTTTAAATAATTGAGGCAGACCTTGCAATGCTTAATGCTTCCCATGCACTCTATTGTGTAAGCACAATCGACATATGTAGCATGCTCCAGCTAGGGGGTCTGGGGGCATGCCCCCAGGAAAAATTTGAAAATTAAGAGTTACAAGACTGAATCTGGAGGCAATTTTAATCCTACTATAATTATGGTAATTGTAAAGAATGCACATTACCCTGGGAAGGTTGAGAAACTTGAGATTGATTGTGAGAGCAATTTAATTGCAAAACTATTATGTTAAAAGTTTGCTTGACTGTTCTAATTGTTAGGGTGAGTGCTCTATTAGAGTATGTCTATCTTGCTTGACCAGTTTCTGAAAACCTCAGTAGCTAACCCCCTAGAGTTTTCCCTGAGCGGACACCTACAAATTGAACTAAATAGCATATAAACTTTGTAAATGCAAGTTTTCAATTCATCTAAGAGGTCCAATGTAGCTCTGAGTTCAGTGACTTCAGTCACCAATATTTGGTGAGGCAACTGCCTCACCTGCCTATACATTGTAGCTATGCCTCTGGATAATCTTTTCATTTGTAGCTACCAAGCATTTAGATATAGCTAGCTATATACCATAATGCATCAACTCCTCTTAGCCAGAAACACGTATAGCTAAGTAGTAGTGTGTTGAACGTCACAATTATTAGTATGCATGCTCCTTAGCCTAGTGACACTTTGTTAGCCATAACACCAATAAAGTGTACTGAAAAGCAGAACGCAGTGAAGGGTGCTATTAGCTAGTCCACTGGCAATCCTTAGCAAAGTGCAACTATATTGCATTTATGGGTTTTCTGAATTTGTTGTGATAGTCAACTTATTATGTCTGCTGGGTTATGAAGACTGAACTATATAGGCTAGCTACAAATGCCAGCACCATAACCCACAGCATGGGGTCATATCAGAAGGTAGATTTTACATTCAAAGACAAAAGTGGGTGAATATGCTATAGCTGCCTTATGAGACTGCAAATTACCAAAAGACTACAGTTTGCCAAATGGCTGAGTTGGTAACTAGCTACATATTATACTGAAGCTGATAAATCTAACCAATTAAACCAACTAGCACTTTTTGAACCTTTTAAAATATAAAAACCACACTAATCACCTCTTATAGCCATAGTGGAAACACTGCTAATCATCTGAATAAAACAAAACCCACAATTAAAACTTTTGTAACTGGAGATGCAACCCACAATCGAAACTTGTTTTTGAAGAACTCTTGAGGAAAAGGAAGCTATATTCTCCTGGAACAGAGTTGAACAATAGGTATAGTTACATAAACATTATTTGTGTTGGTGGTGATGCATAGTTCCTGAAATAAGTCTGCTTTTGATACACATAGAAGATTTAGGGTTTTATGGGCCAAGTACTAACTTAGAAAGGAAAGGGGGGGCTACAGCCCCCTTAGCCCCCCCCCCTAAATCCGCCCCTGGACAGTTGTGTGATATTGTATACTAATAAAACATCCTTTTATTTTGCTGTCGACCACTTGAATTGTTTACCAATCACTGTGAAAAATGAGGGATATAAGATGGTATTTCCAGTAGCTTATTGAATACAAAAAAGCTTGGTATAACCTGCAGTATACTAACAATCTCATGTAAGGCTTAAATAGTTAATGTGTTAAACATACTGAAACCACGTATGTGATGGTATAGTGTGGGCATCAAGTCACACGGTAGTATGTCGTGCGGCCCAAGAAGCCGGCACGCAACACCCGTGAGTATATTGACAGGAAGAACAAAAACGCAATTTTCGCACCTCCATAGCTCTGTACTGCCTTGGTAAAACAAGACGATTTTTGCTGTGGACACGCCCTCCAACTTCAGTACTCCACATTCCAAATTTGAGCGAAATCACTTTAAGCGTTCCCGAGATATGCTACTTCAAAAATTGGCTTAGTTTCTCCTTATTTTTCTTCCTCTTTTCACACACTTACAAAAACTGCTATAAAACACGAACGCAATATCCAATTGCTTTGAAATTTGGTACACAGAAGGGGAGTATAAAGGCACATCTCGGTACCAACTTTGGCTGGAATACGATAAACAGATAAAGAGTTATTAGTGATTATTCATGAAAAATAACACCAATATGTTGTCACGCCTACAGGGGAAGCCGCTCATGGGAAGAAGCTGAAAATCGGTGGGTGAATAGGTTAACTATTGAACCTGTGGTTTGAAAGAAATTGAGCTAAAAACCAGGAAGATACAACGAAAAAACCAACAGTGTGTAACAATTATGCAATCGAGATTAACTAGTAAAAAAACAACTACTTTCCACGCCTACCAGAAAAACCGCTTGGAGTAATGCTTTGAAATTTGCTGTACCGATGGAGTAATCATCTTAGAAAGGCTCTTCAATGGTGTAGAAGAATCAGACTTAAAGTCACGGAGTTATAACACGAAATCCAACTTGGTGTAGCAAGTGCGAGATCAAGATACTCTAATAGAGCAGTCACCCTGAAAAGAATTCAAGAGATCAACTAGAAACTAGTAACCTGTATAGAGATCAACTACAAACAAATCGCCCTGTAGAGAGTTCAGCTACAAACAATTCACCCTGTAGAGAGTTCAGCTACAAACAAATCGCCCTGTAGAGGGATCAGCTAGAAGAAGTCACCTTGTAGGGAGTTCAACTACGTAGTTCAGCGAAGAAATCACCTTGTAGAGAGTTCAGCTACAAAGAAACCACCATGTAGAGAGTTCAGCTACAAACAAATCGCCCTGTAGAGGGATCAGCTAGAAGAAGTCACCTTGTAGAGAGTTCAGCTACAAAGAAACCACCATGTAGAGAGTTCAGCTACAAACAAATCGTCCTGTAGAGGGATCAGCTAGAAGAAGTTACCTTGTAGAGAGTTCAGCTACAAAGAAACCATCACGTAGAGAGTTCAGCTGCAAACAAATCACCTGTAGAGAGTTCAGCTACAAACAAATCACCCTGTAGAAAGATCAGCTAGAAGAAGTCACCTTGTAGAGAGTTCAGCTACTAACTAGTGACCCTGTAGAGACATCAGCTAGAAGAAGTGACCTTGTAGAGAGTTCAGCTACAAAGAAACCATTATGTAGAGAGCTCAACTACAAACAAGTGACCCTGTAGAGACATCAGCTAGAAGAAGTTACTTTGTAGAGAGTTCAGCTACAAAGAAACCACCATGTAGAGAGTTCAGCTGCAAACAAATCACCCTGTATAGAATTCAGCTACAAACAAATCACCCTGTAGAGAGATCAGCTAGAAGAAGTTACCTTGTAGAGAGTTCAGCTACAAAGGAACCATCATGTAGAGAGTTCAGCTGCAAACAATTCACCTGTACAGAATTCAGCTACAAACAAGTGATCCTGTAGAGAGATCAACTAGAAGAAGTTACCTTGTAGAGAGTTCAGCTACAAACAAATCACCCTGTAGAAAGATCAGCTATATAGAAGAAGTTATCTTGTAGATAGTTCAGCTACAAACAAATCATCCTGTAGAGAGATCAGCTAGAAGAAGTCACCTTGTAGAGAGTTCGGTTACAAAGAAACCACCATGTATAGAGTTCAGCTACAAACAAATCACCCTGTAGAGAGTTCAGCTAGAAACAATTCACCCTGTAGAGAGATCAGCTAGAAACAAGTGATCCTGTAGAGAGATCAGCTAGAAGAAGTTACCTTGTGGAGAGTTCAACTGCAAACAAATCACCCTGTAGAAAGATCAGCTAGAAGAAGTTACCTTGTAGATAGTTCAGCTACAAACAAATCATCCTGTAGAGAGATCAGCTAGAAGAAGTCACCTTGTAGAGAGTTCAGTTACAAAGAAACCACCATGCATAGAGTTCAGCTGCAAACAAATCACCCTGTAGAGAGTTCAGCTAGAAACAATTCACCCTGTAGAGAGATCAGCTAGAAACAAGTGATCCAGATCAGCTAGAAGAAGTTACTTTGTAGAGAGTTCAGCTGCAAGCAAATCACCCTGTAGAAAGATCAGCTAGAAGAAGTTACCTTGTAGATAGTTCAGCTACAAACAATTCATCCTGTAGAGAGATCAGCTAGAAGGACTCACCTTGTAGAGTGTTCAGTTACAAAGAAGCCACCATGTAGAGTTCTGTAATAAATATATGTATTATATATATATAATTTGTACATTTACTGATAAAATCAGAAATATTTAAAGTATTCAACATCTGCTTCATCTTTTCTACCTGTGGTAAAGAAAAAAAGATACGTTTAAAAAGCCCCAAAGCTGGCCATAGGCCGGCTTTGGGGTATACAAATACAAAAAGAAGTGAAATCTAATCCAAAACAGCCAAGCTGTAAAAAAAGACTGCAGCCCTCAAAAAGGCTATGGTGAAAAAAGATGTGAAATCCAAGGTGGCGGCCAAGAAATGGCTGTGATGGTAGGTTAATGGTAAAAATTTTAATAATGACAATTCAGGTGAATTTTGTGCCAAGACCAAGTGGCACCAAAATTCACCTGAATTGTTGTTATTAAAATTTTATCATTAACCTACCATCACAGCCATTTCTTGGCCACCACCTTGGATTTCACATCTTTTTTCACCATAGCCTTTTTGAGGGCCGCACTCTTTTTTTACAGCTTGGCTGTTTTGGATTAGATTATATTAGACAAGTATTTCAAAAAAATTGGAATTTATAACTAGAGTAGGGACCATAGCACATCAATGAAAGGTACTGAAACAAGCTGGAGTAGTGCACGATATTAAATCACAGTAAACAATAAGAAGTGTTATATCCCTACTGTGCTCCAAGATACCATATTGGAAATGCACAGTAGGGATATAACACTTCTTATTGTTTAGCTAACTGTGATTTAATATCATGTACTACTCCTGCTTGTTTCAGTACTTTTTATCGATGTGCTATGGTCCGTACTCTAGTTATAAATTCCAAATTTTTTGAAATACTTGTTTGTTAACTTTTTTTGTAAATAATATTATTATGATTGGTGACGCATACTGCATTTGAAATGGCGCCGCGCGCCCCAGCTATATTATCTGAAAAGTAAAGTATCCATTACGCTTCGTTGTCAGCTATGTTCAACCCATTACACAACAGTACGAATCAAGAGCTGTTCGAAAAGCATCTCTGCAACCCACGCATACCGAAAGAAAGGGTTGGTGCCGCATCCCACGCATACCGAAAGAAAGGGTTGGTGCCGCGTGCCCCAGTGAGAGAAAACCATCAATAATTATGAAGTGATGAAAGTTCATAAATTACAGAAAGTGTGATAGTCCTCGGTCACATGCGACCACGTGTATGGTCCTAAGGAAGAACCTGCATGAACATGGCAAGGTTTTGAATATAAAAAAGAAGCTATATAAATTAGTTAGCTAATGCTAGTCATATAAATTATCGTCTGAAAAGTGAAGTATCCATTACACTTCATTGTTGGCTATGTTCAACCCGTTACACAGCAGTACGAATCAAAAACTGTTTTAAAAACACCTCTGCAATCGAAGTAGCCACTATGAAAAATATGGACGATTTTCGTTACGAAGGGAAGCCACCACGTGCCACCACCCGAAATCGACACTTTTCGCTGTCAGCAAAGATGAATGGGACACAAGGGAGAACACTGGTAAGTCCATGAAGAATGCATTGTATGTACTGTGGTATGCCAAAAGGCACCTCTTGGGCTGAAGCAACGTCGAACAGTCAAAAAATCAAGCTCGTAGCCTTAGCTGTTATCGAGTTACGTTTGTCTGAAGGCATCAGGCAGTCAGTAGAAAGTTCCATTGAATAAAATAAAAAAAATTTAAATTCTGTAGCAACTTGCTGAAAGCATTTCAGGTCGATCTGAAAGCTTGTTTGGGCTTAGTTTTACCTAACCAATACTGCCTCAAAAAAAATCGTTGTCTGGGAAAATTGAGGCTGTTTTTTGGTGATGTTATTTTGTGGGCCATGCCTACTCCTTTGTGGTCCCTACTATACACTACTATCATAGTGTATGATATAAGCTATTTCAGGTAATGTGGTAAATAAACTGAAACCATATATGCAATAGTATAGTATGGATTATACTAAAGTATAAGATGAGTATAATCAAGAGTTAATAATTGAGAGGAGAGTGTTCAACACAATATAGAGTCTCTACAAATGATTCAGTGTGATTCAAAGGGATTCCTCTGTAAAATTCTGTGATTTGTAGTATATTCTATATGTGAAGATTGCTTTAATCATCACATTTCTTTGTTGTTCCCATGTGCAATCACCACATTTCTTTTTCTCTGGCAGTGTGCACTTGTTAACACGTCTGAGAAAATCCCTTTAAATTACACTGAATCATTTGTAGAGGCTCTGTATTGTGTTAGACACTCTCCTCTCCACTATTATTAACTCTTGGTATAATACAGGATTTATATTCAGTAAGGCTTATTTGTATTCAATAAGCCACTGGAATTACCATATGTGACCGGATTTGCGAAAAGGTACCTTTTTCACACACAAAATTTGACCCATTTTTTGGACTTCAAAGCTTCATAACTTTTTGATCATTGCATATAATTGCTTGAAATTTTCAATGAATGTAACCACAGTATCTGGCTACATTTTGATACTAAGAGCAAGTTAATTGGTATAAGGAGTCAAGTGTTACATTATTTTGTTTGCTGGTATGTCAAATGTGTGGAAAAGGTACCTTTTCGCAAATCCGGTCACATATTATATCCCACCTTTTTCATAGTGAATATCAATCAGCCACAATCTCACACACACTTGTACAGTTTGTAATGAAACAAGTTACATATAGTAACACTATAGTTGTGTAGTATAATCACCTCTTCTTAATGGACATAACAACACTAAGATTTACTATAATACTTCATGTGCAGGAAGGAAATATCACATGTAATGAAAAAAATTTTATTGAATAAGACAAATATATTAAGGATGCATATGCTATTAATGTATTATGTATATATGACTGGAAAGGGATCTTAGAGCCTTTCCAATTGGATGTATCTGGCAACCCATGACTTGACTTGTAAATAAGGTACCAGCTTAAGTTTTGGTCACATTGTATCTCAAACACATCACCATGTAATTTTAAGGTGACAGGATAACAACATGAGTTATAGTCATCAGTCAAACTTACAAGAGCTATTCTGTATGTGACTGGATCTACAAAAGTGATCTTATGGCATATTCAACATTCATTGTGTATTCAAGTAACCATGTGTTTGAATGCAAGTATCCATGTATGTATGTATGTAAGTATACTAAATAAATACATACCACTTTGACACCTTGGATCAAGGGAGACTGCAGAGTCATACAACCTTGTGATCATGATTTGTTACGTATTTCTGACATTAAAGTGTTCGATGCAAAGAAAAGTCTTTGATGCATGACAAGCATTAAGCTGCACAATACTAGGTAGTCTGCAGCAAGAAGACTGCAGAGCATTGCAAGCAGAAGTGTGGCAATTAGTAACTTGGAGAAACATGAGACATTCACTAACTGCAAGTCACAGCTACTACACATTTAACTTGTATCATGTGTTCCTTGCATATTGAGACTTGTGGTTGTCTATAGTACAGTGCAAGAACAGTATGGCAAACTGTGTTGCTATGTAACTAAGCAAACAAAGTGCATGCTTTTTGGAACGATGCATGTATGTCCATGTTAGCCTCAAAGCTGTACACTGTGACTTTGAGTTTTTCATTCAGGTAAGCTAAGTGTATTTTAGAAGAAAACTTCAACTCACAACGAGGCGTCTATGAGCCTTATCTGCAATTACAAAATGTGATGTCATAATTACACACAGTAACCAAATTGAATGTGCTTGTGATTTGTCTGACTTTGATAATGGTAAGAGGTAATAAACTTATTGTTGCAGTGTGAAAATGGGATTGTCTGGCAAAACCAGACAAAAATTAGCAAATGATATGCATATATGCTTATTTGTATTTCAAAATACTATACATGCCCTTGTTTGATATTGTAGCAAAATGCTGTCTCTCCCTCACTTAACAAAGTTCCCCCCCCCCACTATTTTTATGTAATGATGTAATTATAGATATGCCTCATTATCAGACAATCACTATGGGCCATTGTATATAACTATCATAAATGTATTCCCAGCACAAGTCTTGGCAGTGTTTTAGTAGATAAAGAGAACTTGCTCAAGCTTAATGAATAGTCTACAGAGAAACTATTTAAAATCTATTGAGTAGTTTTGAAAACTAAATAACTTTTTCTAACTTCTACTGCTGGGTGTCTATTTGTTATAAAAACTTGCATACCACTTTCTTCTTCAAGGAAATCATCCCATTACCCATGCACTGTTCTGTAATTGTCCATTTACATAGAACTGTTTGTCTCATGAGGTAAACAGTTCAAGAACACAAAATGTACTGCATTAATTTTACCTCCTGACACATCAAACTCTTATGCAGGTATGTGATGGGTTTACACTGCTATGCCATCTTACACTACAACTCATAAGGAAATGTGCATTACATTTCTGTATATCCACTGTATTCAAACATCCCATTAACATGTTACACAACAATGTACAATACATAGGTTGCAAATATACTACCCTACCAAGTTCAGATTTAAGGGGGTAGCACCCCCTCCAAAATTTTCAGTACTATATGTGCAAGCTAGGAAGCGTTTCAGTACAGATGCAATTGCATTTTATACGTATCATGCATGGGTGATGAAAAGATGGAAAGAGCAATGAGAATCTTTGCATTGAACTGAACTCTCAAAAACATTTAATATATAACTCAAGGATGGAATTACACAAGTTATGAAATTTGGTTCTGTAGTATTGCTTGACCCTCCAAATCTTTTCATTCAAATGTCTGCATGACATACAGTATTATCTATAACCAATCAAAATTTTCACCATACATTTTCTATGAGCTATAAAGTGTACTGTTTGTAACATTATTTTACCAAACTTGTAATGGGACCAAATCACACTTGTCTGCTCTTGACATTTTTACTGTAACCACTAATTATATGATTGCCTGAAATGTTATTTCTCTTGAGAAAAAAGATCTATTAATTTTCTTTGTTTTAGCTATTTCTCAGGGCTTGGCTCAACTTGTATGTACTATAGCACATGGAAGAAAACCTCGAAACCAGCCATATTATGTGAGTAGGGAGGGATACATTGCTAGAGTGCAGGCCATGATGTATGTTTGTGCTACTTGAGCCACTTTGTCCAACTTCATAATGTTTTCAGCCACTAAAATCAGGCTTATGGGGGCTGTGATTCACACTGTGATACAAAATACCTACTTATATCCCAGTACACTCGGGAAACATCACCCTCCTACTGGTCATGGGATAGCTATATACATAAAACATCCTTACCTATTTTGCTATCAATCAATAGGATTGTTTACCAACGTCAATCAGTCACAATCCCACACACTCTTGTGCAGTTTGTAATCATATTACAATGTAGTGAATAAAATGAGCTACATATTAACACTATAGTTGTGCAGTATTATCACCTCTTGTCAGTGGCTTAGTGGACATATAACAACACTATAAGTTGTACATTATATTAAATTAATACTGTATGTGCAGGAAGGAAATATCATGTGTAATTAAAATAATATTTATTGAAAGTGTACATACACTACTTCCAATTTCTGTCACGAATAATACAGAATGGCACATTTGACATTCAATGTATAATTGTACAAGTAGACATATTTTTGAATGCCATGCAGCATGTGTGTAAGCATACTATATACAGATACATACATACCATTATTTACTTGGCTAAATGCTGCATCTTCAATAGTAGTCACACTTGAATGGTGCCATGATTTTTGAAAACAAGGGCTTCAACATGCATTGTATTGAGCACAGATTAAATTTAAATAGTTGTCCTATTGATTATAAATGCCACATGCAGCATTTAACCGACGGGGTATATGTCACTTTGACACTGACTTATATTTCACATATAACCTTGTGGTTAAGGATATATCATGGTGTACGTATTTCTGACCTTTGATGCAGAGAAAAATCTTTGATGCATGTTGACAGTAAAAACATTAAGCCATACAACAGTGTGTGGTCTCAGCAGTTTATATGTGCAGCAAGAAGATTGCAGAGCATTGCACTGTGAAAAAGGTGGGATATAAGATGGTATTTCCAGTGGCTTATTGAATACAAATAAACCTTAATATAAATCCTGTATTATACTCATGTTATACTTTAGTATAATGCATACTATACTATTACATATATGGTTTTAGTTTATTTACCACATTAGTTTATATCAAATATAATGCCCACACTATACCATCATATATATGGTTTCAGTATGTTTAACACATTAACTAAAGCCTTACATGTGATTGCTAGTATACTACAGGTTATATCAAGCTTTTTTGTATTCAATAAGTCACTGGAAATACCATCTTATATCCCTCTTTTTTCACAGTGTTGCAAGAAGAAGTGTGGCAATGAGTAGCCTGAAGAAGTAATGAGATATTTACTAACTGCAAGTAGTCACTGACCTACTGCACATTTCATTGCTTGCACATTAAAGTGATCAATACTTGTGGGTGTCTATTGTATGGTGTAGCAAATAATATTATGTTACTATATAACTAAGCAAATCTAGCTAAGTGCTTTTGAAGCAATATATGTATCTCTAATGGACAATTTAAATTTAGTTCTGTTGTGTCCATTCTGCTGATTTTGTGATTTGAGTAAAAATGAGTGTGGCCTTTGATTCATTACATTGAGTGCCTTTAAGTTTTTCACTATTTGCTACTATAAATAAAGTCACTTGCAATATATAGTACTTTTTTCTCCAAGCAAATCATCCCTTTATCCATATAAACTGTTCTATAATTGCCCATATACCTAGAACTGCTGCCTCATGTACTACTCTACACATACAGTTCAAGCATAAACTAACATTTGATCTTCCCATGCATCATACACACAGAAACGTAACATATTGCACTGTCTTACTGCAACTCATAAGGATGTGCATTAACATTATATCTACTGTATCCAAACATTCCATTAACATGTTGCACAACAATGTGCCTATACACAGGTTGCAAAAACTACCCTACAACAGACCTTATTCACAATGACATTATAAACACAAATGTGGCCATGATGTTTGGAAGACTAATGTACAGGAACCTAGGACTAAAACTTTATATTTTTCAGTTACAAAGGAAGATATCAACTATTAACCTACTAAACCATTGCAAGCATGTGTTATGTACCAAAAATGTTATATGATTTATTTATTGTTTTTGATGTCTAGTATAAAAGTGAGCACAGAAAATGCTTAGCTCTGGTCCCCTATCAGCTTACATTGTAGTTACTATTAACCACTATACTACACATGTTTGGTAGTGGGTCTTCAGACCTCAAAGTATTGCAGCTTCAGTATGCCTTGGTATGATTGACTAAATGTAGGTATATTGTAGAACCATAATTAGTCCCACAATTATGACATAAATATGAATAAAGGTTTGTGAGTCATAAAGTTGACAGAATCCATACAACATATCCACCAAAATTGTTATAAAAGCAGCAACACTTGTGACAGAGCAGTAGAACAAAGTTCAGTATCAAAGAGTTAATAAGGAGCAGTCAAGATGATGTTTAAATATCAGCTACAGAAGATCCTTCTTGTAGCTACAACTATGGTCATGATCACTTCAGCAATGAAATGTGACAAGTTGATACTTACCAGTGATACAGTGGGGAATAATGGAGCTAAGACTATATTGGAGACTGGCCGATACATGGTCACTACCACTCTTTACACCAGATCAAACAAAATTCAGTCTCTCATTGACAGACTAAATGGGGCTAGTAACATTCAGTACTCAGATAAATCATTTACAGCCACACTGGTTCCTAAAGATCTGAAGAAGGTACAGTATGCCTTGCTGATATCAGCAGCTTATAGGCTCCTGGATGGTGTGACAGTAACTATATAGGCAAAGAAAAAAAATTATATTCAGTTACATAATTTATGTAGAATATATCTCCATGCATGCACAACCACATCAGCATAGAAAAATTTCCAAACATTCTATGTTGTTTGTATTCACAGTTATGTCGCAGTGACCTGGTGGAGTCTATTAAGATGGTTGAACTGATGGACAACTCTTACAAGTGTCAGAAGATAATCAGAGGTAGACAAGGATCTGTCATTCCATCCAGCTACATTGTGATGATGAAGGAAAACTGTAACATGTCTAAAATGGTGAGTGCATGGATACACTCACACAATATCATCCAATGTTTTCTTGATTGGTGTTAGATGCCACCCATTGCCAGTGCTACAGATGATGTTGACAGTTCTGTGATGATTGATGGCGTTGAAGAATTTCACTCTTCACATCTTCATGGGGCTGTAGTGAAAATGAATCATGATGGAGTTGACATGGTATGTAAGTAGGTGGTAACAGGAGCAAAATAAGTAATGTATGGTTGGATATGTGTGCTGTGCATGTATGTGTGTGTGTGCGCGACTTACTGTGTCGTAATATCATTATAACTACATGATGTTGTCAGATGTGTGAACAATCAGATGTGGAATACATTGAAGAAGATCAGATGGCAGAAGCGACAGGACGAACTTCACAATGGCATTTAGATAGGATTGACGAACGTTATCTCCCACTGGATGGACGGTACTCCACTAGCAACAATGGAGCAGGAGTTGATATCTACGTCTTAGACACAGGTTAGCTAATGGCTACACACTCTCAAGCATTTACATATAGTACTCCTAAGTTTTCCAATGTTCTTGTTTTCCCCTTAAATCAGTGAAAATATTATAATTTGTACACATTTACAATTGCAATTTCTTCTACAGGCATTAGATTTGATCATCAAGAGTTTCAAGGTAGAGCTAGATATGATTCCTATGATCCTACTGATAAAGTTACTGGCACCAAGCAACGAGGAAGAGATTGCCGTGGTCATGGAACTCTCGTTGCTGCATTAGCTGTTGGAAAGACTTTTGGTGCAGCTAAAGGAGCAAGGGTGTTCAGCACTCGTGTGCTTGGGTGTAATGGACTTGGCCCATATAGTACCATCATTCTTGGAATAAACCATGTCATTAGGACCAAGCGAAGAAACAAAAGTAGAAGGATTATTATTAATATGTCAATTTCAGGACCTCGATCTGAAGCAGTAACTAATGCTATCAGGACTGCTACAAATGCAGGGATACTTGTGGTGGTTGCCGCTGGTAATCACTTCAATGATGCATGCAGGTATTATCTGTTTCTCTTATGGTTTGCTATCATCTGTGCACACAAGTGCTCCATGCATTACACATTACACAAGCATACCTACTAGGAAAATAATTAGAAGTGCTTTTCAAGACAGCATGATTAGGATAGGGCTGGCAAATATTACAGATGAATACGTAGCAAACATGTGTTGTGTGCAAAAACAAATTATTCAAGGAATTTTAGAGGCTATGCAAACACAAGCAGAACTTTACTGAAAGCACTTAGCCAAGCTCACAACAGTAGCAAAGTTTACTGATAGTCTATTAGAAATTCTATGCATCATGTGTGATGGTCATTCTTTAACACTGTTGTAGCAGGATTCACCATTTTATTCTACAGGTTTTCACCTGGATCATCACCAGCTGCTTTTACAGTAGGAGGAACACGTCAAGGTGACAAACTTTATAACAATCGACCAAATGGTGGTGGAACAAACTATGGAAAATGTGTAGACATATTTGCCCCAGGACAGAATATTAGAAGTGCAGGAATATCCAGTCGTACTGCTGTGGTTAAGTCTAGTGGTACATCAATGGCCACACCACTTGTGAGTGGAGTAGCTGCTATTTATTGGAACCGAAACAGAAGAGCTGGACCACGACAACTAAAAAATGTCATTATTAAGTCTTGCACCCGCAACAGACTTAACTTCAATGAAATCAAATCACAAAATCTAAGAAGACAAACACCAAACTGCCTCCTGTATATTTAGTGCTTGTTATTGATTGAGATGGACTATGCAACAATTGTTTATTACACATGTAGAACATTTTGTAGTCTGCACACATTGTCCTTTATTATCATTACAATGTTGATCATATTATATCACATCTTCTGTATATTTGTCTGGGTCATAGGCAGCGAGGGGTGGGGGGGGCTAGGGGGCTGAAGCCTCCCCTCACTCTGCTGAGGGGGGTAACCTCAGAATGATATTATCCTTCTTGGAGTGGGGCCGAAAACCATGATAAAGATTGATATACTTTAATAGAATGCTCAAATACCCTAATAGAGCAGTCAAGGCCTTCATAAAAACATGTTCCTAAAAATAGTTTCCTACAACAGGAATCGAACCAGGTACCTCTTACTTTAAGAGTTGGTGCCTTACCACTTTATAAAGTATTTCCAGGTGGTTATAGGCTGTTTTGTATACTGTTTATAAATGCTACATGTTCATTAACCCTGTTGTCAACACCTAAAAGCAAGGTTTTAAATTTTTTAAACTGGCAAATAGCCTGTTTTAAATAAATAAAAGTTGGTGTTTTAGTTAAATTGTACCTATAAAATTGCTATAGATTAATTTTGGTGAGTTTTCGGACATTGTGAAAGCTAAAATGGTTACAGCTTCTGGGGGGCACAGCCCCTCAGAACCTCCTACTGCCAGAGATTCTATACTTTGGTCAGCCCCCCCTCATATCAACTACTTCCTCCACCACTGGTCTGGGTCTCCAAGAACCTAACATATTGGATGTTTGTAATTCAGGGGCGGCAGAATAGGCCTGACAGGTCTAGCACAAAATTATCACTGTACTCTAATAGAACAGTTAAATACTCTAATACAGCATGACAGCAAACTAAAAACTACTCAATGAAAATAGTTTGATCAGATCCGTTTAGTTGCCTGACCTAGATTGCTTCCTTCAGCATTCAACCAGTTATGGGCAAGCTGCCTGTTACCTTTAACTTCAGAGAATAGTCACTAGTGTTAACATTGCTTTCTACAAACATTCTTGTATATACATAACAGCAGCTTCAAAAAAATGTGCTAAATAGCAGTGATCTCTATCATGTAGAATGCTCTTTCAGGAAAATAAATTACTGTACTACAATTACGTTGTAGTACATTAGAACTACAATACTGGCACAATATGAAGGGAAGCCATCACACGCTACCACCAAATCAACATCTTTCCTGTCAGCAAAGATGAATGGGACACAAAGGAGGACACTAGTAAGTCCATGAAGAATGCATTGTACGTACTGCAGTATGCCAAAAGACACGTGTCCAGCTGAAGTGATGTCAAACAGTGAAAAAATTAATCCCATAGCCTTAGCCCCATTATTGAGTTACACTTGTCTGAAGGCATCAGTCAGTTAGTCAGTCATTAGGAAATTTTGTTTAATAACTTAAAAACAAGACTGGTTTTTATTCATGGGTCATGCCCAAACCTTTGTGGTCCCTAGACTCCCTATAATACAGTACAGGGAAACTTTCAGTACAATGGCAGTAAGTCAGTGTATAACTGCAAAGTGCCATAACACCTTTTATGTAATTATAAAGCACCACTGCTATGCTGAAAATTTATATACATTGTGGTCACCATGGCAATGTGAAACTAAGCATCAGTAAACAGGTAGTACATGTCACCTATACTACAGTTCTGAATTGTGGTCAGATTTGAGGAAAGGAGTGTTCCAAGCACACCTAACAATCCCAATAAAAGGTAAAAATCTAAAACTTTCTTCTTCATCCATTAAGCCGTGTTACTTTTCACTTACGACAAGTCAATACCTCAATAACCTCTATCGTCAAAGTAGCTAAACTGGATGAGTGTGGAAGGCCCCTTTTCACAAATCTGGTAGATAGTTTTAATCTTTTCATAAACTAACAGCACTATACATAGTAGCTAGCTCTTTAACAATATTCCTACATAATGGTAAAATGGTATATGTTTCAACATTACGTAGGTTATTGCAATCCAGAGCCACTTGACTCATGAACATCACTCAAACATAGCTCAGCTGTAGATCTGTACAGTTAACCAATTCAATTAAAAGATGATTGATAAAAAAATTAAAATGATAGGATTAAAAAAGATGAGAAGTGTACATTTCATTAGCTCATATAGTACAATATCTGTGTATTAGTTGTCTTGCTAGTGTTTTATTGCCGGATGATCTGTATATCAGTGACAGGTTGAACGCAGCTTCTCTACACAGTGATGTGTTTGTCTATAGACAGGACATGACATAGTTAAAAACATTTATAGACAATCGTGGAATAAAACTACTTCTCTAACTTTAAATTTGTTTTATGCAGTTATCAACCTGTCTACTTGTAGGTACTGAAATTAGGATATTTAGTATACTGAATGATTTCCCAAATTTGACAAATTCTTCTGTTCACAACTAGTGTTCATGTATATATGTACGTGCTAGCTTTTTGCTCACCACAACTTATTCACAATGACCATGCTATGCAAGTCAGCCGAAGAAGCCATCACAATGTGGCAATAAAACTAATGACCAGCTATTTCACAAATTTAAATTTTGATGATAGCAACAAAATTTTGTCAACCACTGATTTTTTAAATTCTTTTTTGGATTTGCAGTAGCCACCAATCTACATACCAAAATGTTGTTACATATATGTAGGTAACTGGTCATACTGCATTTGGTTTGAAAATAATTTTACAGGCTAAGCATATACTAACTGTGCATAGAACTACAAACTCCCACTAACCACAAGGTGAGCTCGTTATGAATGTTGCCAATGACAAAACTAAATATTTTATGCAGTAAAGGTGTATATAGATTGTATGGTATTCGTTGTAAGGCAAGAAGTCACCTAATCGAAGTAATGCCTTGCTTCTACAAAGGTGTCTCACTTCTACACAGTGAGACATCTCAAATACACATGTAATAAGGTTCCATAATTCAGTAATAATTGAAGCACCACACTGATATACATATAGGATTGAGACAGCTACTTTGTAAATACTACTAATATTTTAATAACAGTGGATTCCTACGAAAACAGTTGACTGCTACACAACAATCTAGTAACATTACCGAATGGTGCATTGGAGCAATCAGTGCCTTCTTGTAGTAGTTCACAGCGATGTGAGTCAGTCCTGTATAGTGAGGTGTGTAAATATGATGTCAGGTTGTTAAAATAAGGGGATTACCCATGTGATGGAATGCTCTGGCAAGGTTGTAGTACGCCTCTTGAGACTCCCCCTTCAATCTGGCATACTTGAACATGAAGGCAAAACACTACAAGCAACATTACAACAAAATAATTATTATGAATGCATAAAATATACGAAACGTACTATGTATGAAAGGTACAGCATATGACAAAGCATTTAAGTTACATTGTCTTATTACAAGCCAGTAATATTGAAAATTCAAATACAGTGGAACCCCTCTTAACGGACATCTCTGAATGGCGGACAGCCTCTTTATAACAGACAATTAATAAAGTCCCAAATACAACTTCCAACACCTGTGTGTATTAATTCCCCCTCGACACCTCTCTATTCTGTAAACTGGACACTGCACAACTCCCACACATGGCAAGCACCACAGTACAACGCTTTGCTAATGGCGGACACAAGTAAAAAAAGGTTCATTGCAATCAATTGAATTAACACCATTTAACTAATGCATAAAGCACTGTCTCTAGCTACAAAGTACAAGACAAGTTACTAGAAGCCATAACAATGTGTATATACTACTGCTGTTAATGTTCTTACCCAGGTCTTCTGATAATAGTAGCTGGTGCACTTTAAGAATAAACTTCACTACAGGATAAACTACATAACTTGTATAGCCAACCACCTTGACATCTAATCAAATGGAGTAATCTGGACAAGTCTTTATGGGAGCATGTATAAAATTTTTGTGGTTCCTAATTGTCTGGATAGTGTAGTAGAGGCCTCACACCATAGGTAACCCATGATCAATAACATCACTTCTGTTGCTACCACATAACCATTCTTGTTCCATCACTTTTGGTCTAGTCTTGTACATTAAACCTGATTATACTAAATTTTAGAAAACCCCTTAAATAAGGACACCTCCATATAAAGGACATAATTATTTCATTTCCCCAATGGTGTCCGTCTTAGAGGGGCTCCACAGTATTGACTCATAATTTCTTTGTACATAAAAAGCATCAGCTAAAGTAAAGCATTGGTATAATGATATCTATGCTAAAACAGCAAAGCTGTGAAAAACATAGTCAGACAAAGAAAGTTGCAAAATCAAAGGTGGCAGTCAAGAAGTGGCTGCAATGATGCTAATAAGCACCATGTTATTTATATTCCAGCCATTTCTTAGCAACCGTCTTTCTTTTTTCACTGTGGTTTTCTAGGGGGCCACACCAATTCTTCACAGCTAGTTACAGACCTGTATGAGTAAAGTGTTACGGTAGTTAGAGAAGTGCACTCCTGATGTTTGACTGGCCATCCCAATGAAACATAGTCCAATGAGAAGACAGACCAGAGAATTGGTTGGGTAGAGACGATAGAACTCCTTATAATGACCTACAATTTGAATGGAAAAGATCACATAAATACTACCAAGACTTCGTAACATAAATATTGTGAACTCATGATGCTAATGAAATAATGTCAAATCTATAGATCCCTATTATATCAAAATTCTTATAAAACAATTTTTCACAGATATGTGACCAAATTTTTAGTAGTTTTTTTTTTTTTTTTGAATTCCATTATATTACATTTCCTTTGTCCAGATACCTGTGCTTTGGTGCTCATGATGATACAAAGGTAGTGGTGTGCAATATATATCAATACAGTAGTGTAAGCACTTCAAATAATTTTTTGACATTCTCTAAAGAAAGTGTTTATACACAAAATTAACACCTTGGTAGGGTTTTCGCATGAAAAAAAAGACTAGGAAGACCATAAGACATATGTCACAGATGATTTTTGTTGCATAAAATATTTTTTTGATGAAGCATTTTGGGGGCACCGTTCTATTTTTGGGGGGTCCCTAGTATTACTGTATTGTATGATACTGTATGGCAGCTAGCTTACATGTATGTGTTGTAATTTAGAAGATAATCACAACAAAGTTTACTTATTACACAGCTACTTTGACAAAGGCGACTGTTTCATCACCATCACTTACTCAAGGCATGGACGTATGACGTTGCTGTGTAGGAATGGTGTCCAGTCAGCAACAAGAGCATCGGGTGAGTAGGATACTGTATACAATAACATTGTGCATTTGTTAACAGTATCGTGGACACTACACACACACGCACGCACGCACACAAAGATATAATGTACATACAGACACACACGCACAGTCGCACACATGCACAGTCGCACACGCACGCACACACCCACACCCACACACACACACAAACATATGTACACACATACAGACACACAGACACACACAAACATATGTACACACATACAGACACAGACAGACAGACACACACACAGACACACATATGTACTCACACATTATGACATACAGACACACACACACAGACACACACACACACAAACATATGTACACACATACAGACACACACACACGCACACAAATGCACACACGCAGTATATACAACACAATTACATGTAACAACCTTCACTAGCAATTTTAAGACCATTCGGTAATTGTACAAGTTTCTGGGTAGCCTTGATTGAAGTATCCACAACATAGCTGAGTGTGGAAACTAGAGGAAGACAGTATTGTATACATGTTTAGCACTCACAGAGTACAAACTGTACTGCACTACAATGAACACAGAAATTGCCTATACAAAAGAAAGTCTGTACGTGATCACATAAGAGATCCTAAACATGTGCTACATTATAGGCCAAACTCCCTCAATAATACAGTGAGCAACAACACAGTAACTATAATAGTATCAATACTAGAACACCACATATACAATACTAAAAGAAAATACACAATATAGAATGGCCATTGGATGCCTTTCTCCTTACTGAATACTATTGCGCAGAACAGTCTAGCTCACCTTCTTAACCCAGAAAACTCCTTAGAACAATCAAGGATTATGGATTCAAATAATAGTTGTGGTGTGTATGCTCTATATTTAAGTACATTATTCAAATGCGATTACTATTAAAGGTGTAGCATTTAGCTAACCAAGGAAATATGGTACAATGGAATCTCGGTTATCCAAATCCCAGTGTGTCTCAGGCAATGATAAAAGTGTGTAGATAAGTGAATTGTTTGGACCATACATTTGTATACAGAGCTCTGTTGAAATACTCTAATAGAACATACACTTATACTCAAAATACCCTAATAGAACAGTCGTTTCCAATTTTGGATAAATGAGGGTACGGATAAACGAGGGTTGGATAACCGAGGGTCTACTGTATTCAACTTATGCAATAATTTACTGTGCCAGCATTTCCATTTATGAAGTGAAACACATACATACTGTATATTGCCTCGAAGTATGGTCCGGTGCTTATTTCTTTCAAGAAACTTCTTACCCTGGCCACTAAACAAGACTGGTGACCATATGAGGCCAGCTTTTATGTGCAAGACCACCAATCATGAATTCCTAGGAATAAACTTCATACCTAAGTGTTGTAAAATTCCTCAGAAATTTAAGTTTAAAAGAAGCTTTTTGATGTGCTGTTTCTCTGGTTCTGCACATAAATTGTCTGTGCTAGGCTTTCATTTGAGAATCGGCAGCTTTCATTTGAGAATCGGCATTTATTAGAAACGCAGTATTTGATTCTGTTGAAAGGCTTTATACCCCCACCAACTAAACAGGATTAGGTGTTTATACTGCAATGGCAGTAATTCAGAGAAATTAAGGCATAGTTTGACCATCACACATTCACAATTCTACGTACATATGAGGAACTACAGATAGAGAGTGCTCACATATTTGACCACTGTTTTTATGAGGAAAGCAGTGTTCCTGTAATCCTTCACATTCAAACACACTGATATGGCCTTCACATACAAATCCTGCAATACACAAAAACCCTGCATTACACATGACTAGCACACACCAACATGTACGTACATACAGCATAATTATTTTAGTACAACAGCCAGTTATATTCTGCCATATTTATCCCCCTCCCTCCTTTGTTTAGTGGAATAGAAGCCATCAACTGACCTCAGCTTCACAGGGATAAACATACATGAGATGTGTCATCTACAATATTATAAGCTTTTGAAGTAGGTCTGAATGCAATACTATACTTATTATACAAGCAAACCCCTTACACCTCTTTATAATAAGATAAGAAATTTCTGATGGCATATATTCTGCTAGAACACATACATACATATACATACATACATACATACATACATACATACATACATACATACATACATACATACATACATACATACATACATACATACATACATACATACATACATACATACATACATACATATATACATACATACACACAAGAAACTTATACACAATATCATTGTCACAATACACAAATGATATATTATAGTTGGGATTATAATTATTTTACACATAATATACACAGACTACTGACACATTGGTAATCGTTGTTATCACCAAACCTCCATGAGGATATTGCAATGAACAACCATCTCTTCAGATCAGCTGTCTTCCCCAAGCTGAACAGAGTATGGCAAGTCTGTAGAGTAACAATTGCCAGTTTAGCATGCTAGTGTAAACATACAGTACGCACCGCTCAAATACAACATCATTTTGTTTGGGATGAATACTTGTGAGTGCAATGGGTGCCACGCCCTATAATTAACAAGTTTTTTTAATTGCTCGCATTCTCGCGAGACAGTGTTGCATTTGAGCGGTACATACCACACTATGAAACATCTTAAGGACTTATGATGGCAAGTCACAACTTCAAGGAAGTATAAAAGTACAAAGGAAAAGTAAAAACACTTAAGAGACATCAGTACAACACAAGTAGGTACTCTCAACTCTGTCATTTACAAGTATAAGGAAAACTTAGGAATTAAGTTTGACTAGGGATCATATTAATAAAAGGTAGTGAAACAAGGGAGGCTGCCTATACCTGAAGATGAAGTAGTGGACATTTAATCCCTAATTAGACGGAATTAGGTATTGATGTTATATCTAGGTGTAGGTGACCTCTCTTGTAGTCTAGTTAGGGATTACTAGTATATTGTATATACTGTAACTGGGAAAGTTTCGTGCTTTTCATAGTTTCAAAGCAAACCGCAAAAGTTTCCCCACTAAATCAATTATTTACAGTGTACTATATACACCTGTAGCTATGTTTAAGCTCTACCACGAAATTTTCACCACGAATAGTCTCAGTAAGCCTTAACCGTGAAACTTTCGCCCAGTGAAACTTCCCCCCCCAGCAAAACTTTCCCCATTCACAGTATATTTTTAGGTGTAGACGAAAAAGCCCACACCTTACCTGTATTACGACAGCATATGCACTCTTGAATGTTGATATTAAAGCATTCTTCTATTTTGCTATCAATCAATAGGATTGTTTATCAATGTCATTCAGTCACAATCCCACACACTCTTGTACAGTTTGTAATCATATTACAATGTAGTGAATAAAATGAGCTACATATTAACACTATAGTTGTGCAGTATTATCACCTCTTGTCAGTGGCTTAGTGGACATACAATGACACTAAGATGTACATTATGTTAAATTAATACTTAATGTGCAGGAAGGAAACATCACGTGTAATAAAAAATAATAATTGACAAAGTACATATAATAATATTATGGATATACACGTACTATTTCCTATTTATCTGACTGGGTCTGTGAAATGGAATCTTATAGCCTTGAATGTACCTGGTAATCCATAGTTTGACATGTAAATAAGCTACCACCTTGAATTTTGGTTATGTACAATATTCGTAGTCTGTAGCAAATAAGACTGCAGAGCATTGCAAGCAGAAGTGTGGCAATCAGTAGCTCAAAGAAGCAAGAGACATTTTTACTAGCTACTGCACATTCAAAAAGGAGTATCTTTTTAATTCTGTTGTGCCCATTCTAATGATTTTGTGCTTTGATTCTTTACATTGAGCCCCCATAAAATATTACACTGTGGGTTTGAGTTATATTTTTTTTTTGCTTAAGTAAGCTAAGAGTTTTCTAAAGGAAAATTATTTATGACTTCATTTCAAACTAGACGTCCATGAGCCTCATCCTCATATTACAAAATATGATGTCATAAGTTGACTATAGTGTGCACACAGTAACTGAACTGAATGTTTTTGTGGTTTGTTCAACTCGGAACCATTAGATCATAAAGGTAAGAGGTAGAAAACCTATTGTAGCAGTGTGAAATTGGACTGCAGAGCTTATGATAAGAAATTTCTGTTGTCCTGCCACAACATCCTGATAACCATAATTGGTCAGACAATTGACAGGACACGAGGAAGGATAGGCCTATTGTGTCCACTATAGCATAGCAGAAGAACCTTATTATTGTTATTATGTCACATTCCTTGCTGCAGCTACTACGTGGTTACTATGTGGTTACAGAACACCAGAGGGTTGGCAATGGTACATTTGTGGTTGGATGTAAGAATGTATACTATCTATTAGCAACCAATGGGTAGTTGGAAAAGGCGGATACGATCGGACGTGGATGTGGACATTTTCAAAAGCACTTTTACATTTGTATAACAGTTATTTTTCATACCTAACGTTGTTTTTACAGCAGTCTTTGCTTCCAGACCTGGGTGTCGATCTTGTCATAGCGCTTTTCCATTTATAAATGCGCATGCGAAGGACTAGACCAGCACTCCACAGACCATATAGTGTTATACACATGCTCTAGAGTCTAATACAAAGTTATATAATTGTAGAGATTAGCTTGTATGCCCCATGTAACTTAGCTTAGCAGGCCAAATCCACAATCTTACGCCTTTTAGTATAAGGCACAGGCAGTTATACCGTTTCAAGGACCTGGCCTACAAGATTAGGTTGGGACATGCAAGCTTAATCTCCATGACACTGAATTAGATTTCTAGAGCATGTGTACAACACTATATGGTCTTTAGAGTGCTAGTCTATCCTTCGCACATGCGCTTATAAATGGATAAGCACTATGACAAGATTGATGCCTGGGTCTGGAAATGAATGCTGTTGTAAAAACAATGTTAGGTATGAAAAATAACTGTTTTGTAAATGTAAAAGTGTATTTTAAAAATAACTGTCTGACTGTATCCGCCTTTTCCAACTACCCGCAACCAACTGACTGTTACTATTGATAGAATCAACAGACATGCCAGTTCAGCCTTTAGGCTCCCTCCTTGTTCTTTGATGGCAGTCTCCGAAAAAAAATTGCATCATGGTCAGACATTAATTTTTTCCAGCGTCTGGACATTATCATAAGCTCTGGGACTGTCTGGCAAAACCATACCAAAATTTGTAAATGATATGCAAATATGTTTATTAGTACTGGAAGTTAGTATTCATGCCTTTTCTTTGTCCTTGTTTGACATTATTATAGCAAAACACCATCTCTCCCAATATCTCTCTTAACAAAGTCCCCACTACTGCCACCATTTTCTTACAAAGATTCAGATTACAAATTAACATTCCACTTCAAAATTAGCATAGCTATATTAACATTTTTATGCACCCAACTAGCTACCAGGCCAACTGGATCACTGGCAAAGTCAGAAATGTTACATTATTACCTGTGCAAACAAGTGTGTGTACACTGCTCATGAGACTAAACTGATTGTAAGACCACACACTAGATAACTTACGGTTTAAGCTACAAAAAATACACAGAAATAAGTGGATATTCATTGAGATCCAATTTTACCAGAGATTTCAGGTTCTTAAACAAGATTCAGATTATATTTTGGGATTCCAAGTGATTTGTGTTGGGTGTTGGGCCCCTTGGACAGTTTTGAAAACTAAATAACTTCTACAACTGGACATCTGTTTGTTGGTAAAAACACTGGCACAGCACTTTCTTCTTCGAGATATCATCCCATTACCAATGTGCTGTTGTACATACAGAACTGTTTGCCTCATGTGGTAGCTACTCTACAATTACACAGTTCAAAAAGTTGTATACTAACACTGCATTCACTCTTGATCCTTCCATGCATAAACTCTTCAACAACATATAGATACATTTATTACACTGCCATGCCATCTTACACTGCAACTCATAATGATGTGCAATATGTTTCTCTATATCCTTTACGTATATCCAAACATCCCATTAACATGTTGTGCAACAATGTACAAGCATACGTTCAAAAAAAAATCTGCCCTACAACAGACCTTATTCACCATGACATCACACACACAGGTTTGTGAGACAGAATTCATATAACAGATCCACTGAAGTTGTTATAAAAGCAACAATGCTAGTGACAGAGCAGTAGAACAAGTTCAGTATCAAAGAGTTAATAAGGAGCAGTCAAAATGATGTTTAAATATCAGCTACAGAAGATCCTTCTTGTAGCTACAACTATGGTCATGATCACTTCAGCTATTAAATGTGACAAGTTGATACTTACCAGTGGGAATAATGGAGCTAATACTATACTGGAGACTGGCCGATACATGGTCACTACCACTCTTTACACCAGATCAAACAAAATTCAATCTTTCATTGACAGACTAAATGGAGCTAGTAACATTCAGTACTCAGATAAATCATTTACAGCCACACTGGTTCCTAAAGATCTGAAGAAAGTATACCTCACCGATGCACAGAAAAGTATAGTGTCACAGTAGCTACTCTGTATACTGTAGCTAGACTTTATAGTCACTGGTAGGATGTCAAGGAAAACTATATATGTACAACAGTATTTATACAACATTACCATGCATGGATGGATAGCTACCGACATGATAAACTGTGTTAAACATTTATCTCTGTTTATGTTAACAGTTATGTCGCAGTGACCTGGTGGAGTCTATTAAGATGGTTGAACTGATGGAGAATTCTTACAAGTGTCAGAAGATGATCAGAGGTAGACAAGGATCTGTCATTCCATCCAGCTACATTGTAATGATGAAGGAAAACTGTAACATGACTAAAATGGTGAGTGGATACTGTATTTTTAGCATCAGCCAATGGCTACATTATAATTGTTGTTAGATGTCAGCCATTGCCAGTGCAACAAACGATATTGACAGTTCTGTGATGATTGATGGTGTTAAAGAATTTCACACTTCACTTCGTCATGGGGTCTTAGCAAAAATGAATCACGATGGAGCTGATATGGTAGGTGATGAGTAAGCAGTTATGAACAAGTAGCTTACCCACTGCACTCTGTAAAGGTTAAAATACTACTTAGGGCTTGAACTATTGAGTACATGTAACCAGTGCACATGTGTGCATACTGGGTGTTGTGTGTTTGTAGCATGCACACGTGTGTGTAGAGTGTGTGTTATGTACATACGTACGTATGTACCAGTATCATTGTGAAAGTTTAATAAGATCTGTCATGTTGTCAGATGTGCCAACAGTCAGAAGTGGAATACATCGAAGAGGATCAGATGGTAGAAGTAGCAAGACAAACTTCACAGTGGCATTTAGATAGGATTGACCAGCGCAACCGCCCACTGAACGGGCAATACTCGCCCAACAATGACGGAGCAGGAGTTGACATCTATGTCTTAGACACAGGTTAGCTGATGGCTACTGATTTAAGATTGTATCTGTTACAGTTATACACTAACTAATTTGGAGCTTCCGGAAATTTTCTTGTTATTCTCCACTCATTATTGCATATCATTTCTTCTACAGGCATCAAATTTAATCATGAGGAATTTCAAGGAAGAGCTAGATATGATTCCTTTGATCCTACTGATGAAGTTACTGGCAGTAATCAACGAGGAAGAGATTGTGATGGTCATGGAACTCACGTTGCTGCATTAGCTGTTGGAAAAACTTTTGGTACCGCTAAAGGAGCGAGGGTATTCAGCACCCGTGTGCTTGATTGTAAAGGAGGTGGCTCAGTTAGTACTGTCATTCTTGGAATAAACCATGTTATTGAGGTCAAGTCAAGAAGAAGGAATAGGAGGATTATCATTAATATGTCACTAGGAGGACCCCGATCGCGAGCAGAACTTGATGCAGTCAGAGCCGCCACAAATGCAGGGATACTAGTGGTGGTGGCTGCTGGCAATGACTTCAGAGATGCATGCAGGTTAATTGAAACAGTATAATACTTATTCTCAACATTGTGTTCACCTAGCTACAATACTGTATATACATACAAATATACAACTGGCTTAGCAAAAACTCTCAATGTTCATAAGTTTCTTATGCAAGAAAAATTGATTTGTACAGCAACTACACATACCACCGGAAGTACATTACACATGCTTCAATCACGACTATAACGGTTTATGAACTTGAAGATCAGACTTTGCTCAGTGAGTTTACCATGAACTGTCAAATCCACTATAGAATAGTGCTTGCCCTACATCTATCTGAGTGCATTAACAAGAAGGCAATTTGAATAACAAAACGACAATGGTTAACTTTATTTCTACTGCATTGGAAAGTAATTCACATGACCTTTGACGCATACAAAACAAAGATATTTAAAATCCTCATGAACAGACAAATGAACAGAACATAGCTTTAAAGATACGAGAGTCACATACTAAAGTAAGGGATAAATAAAACACGCATAAATGAAGTAGTCGATTTTAGCAAAGTATTTTATTATCAAAATAGAATATTGTGTGAACATCGCAGTTTTGTCAGCTTCAACACATTCTCATCAGTATAAGCTACATGCGTAATTGATAAAGAAACTGAAAACTGTTTTGTAGTATGGTGCGTGGGTGGATCAGAGGCTGTCACTGGTGTTATAAATCAGTGGTAGTCCAGTTAACGATGTTTGTAAGCACCTTAGTTCAAAGGTACCAAAAGAAACCACAGTTTGTCACTTGCTTGTTCGAATGAATGAAAAGCAGTACAATGTGATTAGCCTGGCTTCTGTGTTACAAACGGGCACCTTTGATCCATAACACAAAACAGTTACAACATTACCCATGAGTTTGTATCTGACTTGTAAACACACTGGCAACCCTCAGGCGTATGTGTTACATATATATATGCAATTACATTCATTTGTCTAGGAAATACCAATGTTGTTATGTCGTACATATGTATCACAATTACACAGAGAGTCACCGGCAGCATCACCTGCTGCCCTAACAGTAGGAGGAATACGTCGACGTGATAATCTTTATAATACGCCATTTGGTGGAACAAACTATGGAAAATGTGTAGACATATTTGCCCCAGGACAGAATATTAGAAGTGCAGGAATAGCCAGTCGTACTGCTGTGGTTAAGTACAGTGGTACATCAATGTCCACTCCAATTGTAAGCGGAGCAGCTGCTATTTATTGGAACCGAAACAAAGGGGCTGGACCACGACAAATTAAAAATGCCATTATTAAATCTTGCACCCGCAACAAACTTAATTTGGATGAAATCAAGTCACAAAATCTAAGAAGAGAAACACCAAACTGTCTCGTGTTTATTTAGACCTGTCACTGATTCAAATGGATTTGACTGAGATGACAACAATTGTTCATTACAAATGTACGGGTGTATGTACAAATCGATGCTCTACACACACTATTCGTGATTGTCATTATAATAATACATTACATTCTTGTATACATGATCTGATTTGCATGAGATGGCTGCTATATCAAGGTTGTTCAGTGATTGAAATGCGAACGAAACTGCGAAAAGGGGTCTTATATCCTTTCCAAATTTCCAAGTGTGATGAGTCATAACTCATCACGTGTTTAACTTATTGTCTTAAAATCACATCCAGGAATAGTGCTATCAAGGGTTAATAATAAGAGAGGAGAGTGTCTAACACTGTATAGGCCTGTAATAGATGATTGCGCAGAAGTTAAATGGCTTCCTTTCTGTGTAACGTATAGGGTTCTAGTATTTGTTCGTTTCCTTACCGCAATTAGTTTAGCCGCACCATGATGAATCCTTGAGAATATTCGAAGACTGAACTAAAGACTGAGCTGTATTTACAGGGAACAGTGCTCCTTCAATTGAAGAATGCTCAAAGGTAGGGTGACATGGCGACGCAGTGAAAATTCGAAGCGACACTCCGTCTTTGGTTCAGTGTTTATTGGTTTCTCAGACGCTCTCCCCCAGAGTTATCTTCGAGGTTAACAGCCACACTTCTTTACGATGCTCTTCGTGGTGAACTTGAACATCGAGTTGAATACACGCCCTTGAGTCTGGGTTAGCCTTTGTGGTTAAATGCGAAAATATACTAGCCAGTCTGTACGTTATGCGGAAAAGAAGCCGTTTAACTTCTGTGCAATCATCTATTTACAGGACTATACGGTGTTAGACACTCTCCTCTCTTATTATTAACTCTTGGTGCTATGTTAGGCATGTAAAGTGACCAAACTTCAGGCTGGTAACATACTCACAAGTCAAGTTATGGATTGCCAAGTATGTGGAATTGGAAAGGCTATAAGACTCCTTTTCGCAGATCCGGTCACAAATAAGGTATATTGCATTTATAAGAAGGTTAACGCCATAATGAAAGGTTAACGCTCTGCTAATAACACACACTTACAAACCATTTCACATTTATTGGAAGTTGAACCTACAATAATATGTAAACAATTTTACACATCACTACATGTTGAGCTAAGCCCTGAGTAAAAAATAATTCCATCGCTGAGTTACTAAATGTTTTTGAGGGCTCAGCTCAACGTATATGTACAATATTGAAAGAAAGTGATGGCAAACATCTTCTTTACTGGAATTCAACGGAATTCTAGTGAAATGAAAAGATCACATGATCTTTGCATATCACTTTGGCAGTGCATGAGGATTCCTAACAATGACACTTGGTACATTTATTTAGTATAAGTAGGCATGTCATTGTTGACAAGCTTTTTCTGTGAAGTAACAGTTCAGACACCAGTCAGTATTACCTGTCATCTACGTATAGTTGTACACTACTTAAATTGTACTGGTGGGTACTCTAAGGGATAACCAAACTTCCCTCACAATCACTAAAGATAAGGTTGAGGAAATGTGTTACGTCGTTAAATCACAATGTAACCATAGGCTGCTTGCTTTAATGACATATTACCAACATCTGAGTCTCAATATAATCACAATACAAAACCTGCAAACAGTGAGGTATACTGGGATTCAGTGGATAATTACATAGTGTGTTACATATGCTTCATATCAAGACTATGGACTATTTTTGTTAGCGCCCCTGGATTTCTTGGTGAAATAGGAAGAAAAAAAACACTATTCAAGTGTTTAAAAACGACTCTTTCAAATATTACATGAAACACTATCTGAAGATCTACAGAACATGTCCTACTCAAGGTACAGGTGTAGCATTAGTGGTATTAGCAATTATCATTGTGGAATAATTAAATTTATCACGTGAAAGTTAAATATTTCAGTTTGCATGACCAACTGAGTTATTGAAGTGTTGCCACAAAACCCTGTGGACAAGTTTATTATGATGGCAGTATAAACACTTTTTTGTAGTCAGCTTTATTCAGCAACTTGTCCTAGCTAGTTATAGGCCGCACCTTTTTTCTGTTTCGGATACACTACAATATTTCACACATGTATGCATAGTTACGTACAATACAATTCCTACAATTGTGCCTCATATGGCTTGCCTACCTTGGAGCAGAGAGTGTACCACTCCGTCTCTGACAAAATCTTTTCTTTCTCTCTTGTCTCCCTCTCTGATCCTAAAGTGATGGTGACGGTAATGAAAGAAGTTTCGACGGTAATGAAAGAAGTTTCTGTACAACTTATTTCTCACTACAAAAGCTCAGCTGGTACAGTACATGTATGTGTGACTAAGTTAAACTGATTGTACTGGTACAACGTGCAGCATAATGTCAGTATAATACGTGCATACTGTGGTAAGTTTGTAATTCAGATCATATTGATATAGCAACTTTGTATAATACAGATTCAAACACTTTAACAGTACAATCAACCTTACAGTGTACATGTAGTTCACCACTACACAGACTACTCCATAACATGTTAATGACAATCAGGGGTAAACCTTTACCTTCACTCAAGTTTGGAAAGTTCTGTCTGGCCCTTTTCTTGTCCAAAAGTACAACAGGGTTAGAGTGTGACTCAACATTCCTAAAATAACATGACAGCAGCTCCAAACTAACATCCAGTGACTCGGACAATTGTCCCTCTGATTGTAACAACAGGAATTTGTGATACACCAGCCGTATGTCCTGTGGAGCCAGGCAGTGATAAATGTATCACATATGTAAATATGTGTACATATGTATACCATAGAGTCAGGTTGTTAAGCGCATGTGTCTATTATACACATACATACTATTTGTTAAGCACATACTCATTTCTTGTGATTAACCATGGCTGATAAGCGTACATGGCCAAATGCGACAATAAAACTACACACAGGAAGAAACGGCAAGAAAAGCTGAGAGTACCAAAAAAAATAAAATGTCTCCTCAAGTGCTTACGTCTCCCTTGAGGTCTCCCTTCACTATGTACGTATACAGCAAATCAGCCACCTGGATAGTGATATTGTTGTTCATCACGAAGGATTTCACCCAGAAATAGAGTCAAATATCCCTATACACTGGTGTGGTGACCAGCACAAATTATTAACTACTCCAGTACAATGTAGTGATTCCAGGTTATACACACCATAATTATTTATTAGGTGTATGCGCCTCACATATATAGTATTATTTTTTTACAAAAAGTTTTCTCAAAATTATAAGCACATGCGCTTAACAACCTGACTTTACGGTATTGTATATATGTGTGTATGCATCATAAATTAGGGGTGGGATAAATGGTTTGAACATTCACACGTTTGTTCAATTCCGTATTTGTATGCCCGTGAACAATTGTTTTTCTGTTGGTAAACGTGTTTCAGTTACTAACATAACTGGAGAATTTAAAATCAGCCATGAGGTTTCAAATCCTCGATATTATACCCACACTATCCCCCGGTTTGTTATTTTGGACTATTATGCTAGAACATCAACTATAAAACTATTTAGCCATTAGATTTGTCAATGCTAAAGAATTGTCAAAGCTTCATTTGTTCACAGTCAAAGTATTTGATTATCGATAACTCAACATTCATCATATAGTTACCGTATTGCCTCGAATTATGGCCCGGGCATTTATTTCTTTAAAGTACCTATTGCTTGTCCAAAAGTAGCACTAAATCTGAGGTTAATCGCTATAAAAGGTTTCTGTTGACACAAAAAAGGTTTCAGTTGATATTAAATGATGTCTATTAAAGCTATGAATACTACAAACTGACATTCACGGTGGTCACGTTGTTATCAACCCCAGTGACTAAACGAGACCGGGCGTTTATACCAGACCAGGCGTTTATACCAGACCAGCCATAATTCGAGGCAATACGGTATGTGCCTTTCAAACAGCATGTGTATCTCCATGACTACTGCACTGTAGGGCTGGGTGATAGTGGATTTTCAATGTCTGAACGATAGTAAGACACTATTCACGATAGACGAAAGCACAATGATAGCGAAAATTCACCTATTTTCTACTTACTACCTTCAAAGAGATATGCATGTTACTATGTACATGTTTTCACAAAGAAATTAAACAACCTTTGGGCTAATGTTTGCACCCAAATATTATTCTTCAAAGTATTTTAGCAGTATTATCTGCATATTTTTACATGTTAAATACTACCCAATAGTAATTTGTCAAACAATAGGCGATACAAATAGCGATACAAATAGCGATACTATCCCGATATTCCGATATGTTCATACTATCCCCTAGCCCTAAAGCACCGTAATATGCAACTTTACATATAATATTGTCTTTGTAGTCCACCTGGCTGCAATCTGGTTGCAGATGTGGTTTGAGTCAAATGGCTCGTATATGTGAGCCCCTACATTAACAGGTTCTGCTGTACCATAACATAAATATGACAGCCTCAAAGATACTGAATAAGCAGATTTTTGTAAACAGACTACGACAAGCATTGTGCAGTTTCTAGGATCACAGGTACAGTATATCACAAGCTACTGTATACTGAACACAGATATAGATGATATCCTGACAATGATACTTCTTCACATTTTGTGCAAGTCCACTAAAATTTCTACAGTATGTATAGCACATCTATTGACAATGAAAAGGGAGTATGCGGCCTTCGGGCAGTCATATCAGGCAAAGCCCACATGCCCGTGTTACAACTAAAGTACTACACGCAAATGTACAGGTCTTCTATGCTGGATCTACATTCTATGCTGGAGTGTTGGAACAAATTTGGAACTTTATAGTGTATGTTGGAATTCAAGACTGATAGGATACACATTAACACAGTCAGCATACACTCACTTGGTGAGGTAGAGAAAAGCTGGCCTCATCTGTCTTGTTGAGTGGTAGTTCTGCAGAAGATCCGATGTGGTGGTCATCCTGTATCACTTCCTCCTCTACTTCACAGTGATTATCATCAGCTTCTGTAACTGTGAAAAGTGTACAGTAATATGTAAGTTGTGTGAGTGATTGTAGGGAGACCTAGTAAGACTACACCACATGTAGTGGAACATGAGTACTGTAACGTTGTCAGCAAAGAGTGTCTAGATTTTCAAGACAGTCTCTTTGAGACTTGGTGTTTATTTCTGTTGTAATTCTCTATACCCTGGTTACCCTGGTTACCCTGGTGACTTTATAAACACTTTCAACTGAGGCAATATGGTCCACTGTAGACTTGTTAGAGCTACAGTAAAGCCTATGAACCATGGTTGTCATGGTGTTCTGTTTTGCAAGGTGTCAAGACTTTCCAGGTCAGTAATTTAAACCTTAACAAACAGACTGTTTCACTTTTAAATGTCCATATAAACATATTTACTGTACCATTACACTGCACATATCTAATTAATTCTCACCAATAGGGAGACCATGCCATTAAGTACCTTCATCCAGTATAGCCAAAGCATCATCAGTACGGCCCAGTGAGATGTAGATCTCAGCTAGCTTCAGCCTAGCCTCGGTGTGGTGAGGGGCAGAGGACAGAACAGCAGCATAAGATGTGGCAGCATCTTCAACATTCCCTAGTTGGTGCAAGCAACCAGCATGTTTCAGCCACACCCCAGCCTGAAGGGATGAAATAAACATGAATATAACAATGTATATTCAGTACTTAATAGCAAATGTATGTACATGTATTATAATAAATACACATACAGCACATAATGTACTTGCTCACCTGGTCAAACGAACTGGTTTTAACAAGTGCAGAAAGGAATGGGTGTGCCAGTGATGGATGACCTGTACAAGTAAGTCTTTAGCATACCACACACGCACACACGCATGCACGCACACACACAGAGTGTTCTCTGTACATGTGTACACATAAACACTACACACGGACACATACCATTTTCCATGTAAGCCTCAGCAATATCATAATAGAGGTCGCCACAGTCTTCGGGATCCTCCAAGAAGAGAGGTCCAAGCATAGTCTAAGAAGAACAAATGTATCTCAACATTTAGGAAACACATTTGCAATGGAAACGATCCACTGTTATTATTTTGTTCAGGTCAAAAAGTGTACAAACACATGGACAATATAAACAATGGAAATGGAGAATGGGAATATACATATATTGGAATTGAGAACAGGAATAGAATATGGGGTGCAGAATGGAGAACAGAAATATAACTATTGTACCTCACTAGGAGTCAATCCCAAGTTGATCATAGCTATGATCAGCTTGGCTCGCAGGTCAATGGGTAAATCCTCCTTCATTATTGGCTCCACCACCACACTTTGATTACTCTCTCCTACAGCTGATGGCTTTGCAGCAGTCGGCGACATCACAACATTATGAATGAGGTCAGCATCAGAGTCCAACTGTAAAGACATCTCCACAGCACTACTGATGTTGAAGGAAAAATCTCCAGCAGTTTCTGTCTGGTTGATGGAGGATGTTGATGGAGTAGTCTTGGATGGTGTGTTGTTATTCTGAGTGTGTTTGGATTGTGTCTTGTCTATTTTCTGTTTGGTAGGTGTAGCTGTGGTGGGCATTGGTTGGGGTGGCTCCTCACAGTAATAAGTGGTGATTAGCTGTATGTGAAAGATAGTGTTACATATGAGCATATAGGAAACTAAGGTAGAATGAAACTTTGATTCTGGAGAGAAAAGGTTGGACAGTTTGTTTAGGTGAACAGGGGTGTATTGGATACAGAAATATGGCAGAGCAGGCCAATGGGAATGGGGGGTGGGGGGAGAAGGACAAAAGTTACACTATGAAGTATGAAGCATGCAACAGGCACAAATACACATCCCTTGGAAGTTCTGGAATAGTGTTGTACTTTTAGTTACAAGCATTGACCAATAAAAGTGTGCGTGTGTCTATGTGGAAGGGTTACACATAGGTACAAACACATACGTATCTATGTATTTTATAGTTTATCATGTACTACACAAATGCACACACACCTGATAAATATTACTGTAATCCTTGGCTAACATGTACAATTCAGCAAGAAGATTTATTGCTACAATTAGAAGCATGCATGTATATGTAAGTTCAAATATGACAATGTACATGCACACATACCACACACACTACACACGCATGCCACACACCCTCATACACATATGTGCATGTACACACACACACACAACACACATACACGCATCCACACACACACACACTACACACCTTCAGGATCTGGTAATCCCTGAAATGAAGAGCAGGCTTGTTGCAAAAGCTTAACAGCTCTTGAATGGAAACTCAACTCATGACAACACTAACAAACAAGTAAAAATAATGTGCTACACGGCACAGAAAACTCTAGCAGATTACCCTAGCCATCTTCTTCAGTATGTCCAAATATCTTGGACCATGTTTAGTCTGTAATATCTGTAGTAAAGTAACATGAAAAGTATTGTCACCATGATTCAGGATGCATGTCTAACTATACATATGTACCTACTACCTATATATCCACTGGGGCTGAGAGATAATGTAGATACAAAGATTATACTTAAATCACCTATTGTAACAAATTTGCTTATTAGGATAATAGCAATTTTCTTCGAAATCTACTGTAAATCAACCACAGTTATATGTACCTGAACGCCATACAAAAACAAAAAAAACCGTCTTATGTAGTCCCATCGTTATCAAAATAGTATTGATTATCAATATAAAATAGTTGTATCAAGACATAGGTTTAACTATTATTGCATAGCCCTAATATCCACGTATCAACTGTTTGTGCATCCAACTGCTAATACACACACACACACACACATACACACACACACGCACGCACACACACACACACACCGTCAACATGATTTCAAAACACTCCAGTGCTTTCTTATACTCTTCAACATCCAGTAACAAATTTGCCTTCTGCTCCATTAAATCAATATTGTTGGGATCAAGTCTGATTGCTACATACACAAGATAACATACAGTAAAAACACAAATCACCACCACACACATGATGGAGTTCATGAACAAACTACATATGTAACACATACATATGTGCATGGTACAGTACACCTTGTGTGTATTGGTTGTTGTGATTGCATATACTTAAAATCAAAATATACAATCCCCAAGGGGAATAAAAATGCAATTTCCAGATCAAAAATTATAAATAAAATCCCTACAAAATAAAACTGCACGGAAAAAGGACCCTTTATAAAAATATGGTTCAAACCCAATTCATATGGTGAGCATTTTTCCAGGATCTTGTGGTACATATAGAATGGGATACATCCATTTGGTAATTTTGATGATTGCTGAAAATTGGCTTGTTGTGTCAGTGAGAATTTTAATAAATTCACTACAAAGAATTTAACACTTCTTGCAATTTTGTACACAATGTGCAGTCTGAATTCGTACGCATACATATTTTTCTAAGCGATTTATCTAATGGTGGACCATACTGTGCTGTACACACGACAAATTTCTTTAACAGGATGGTAACATGGGTTTTCAAGAATAGCGACATATAACGGACATGCATGTGCAACTGCACTATGCATTTCGCATGAAATTGCAAGAGGTGTTAAATCTCCTGTAGTGAATTTATTAAAATACCAGATGTGATAATTTCATTTGCCAAACTACCAAAGGACGGCACAGAACCAGTGAATACCTATGACATTGTCAATTTTGCAAAACATTTACAGATAACTTACTTCAATACAAAACCATGACACGCAATGTTCTTGTACTGAGTACTCACAGATACTGTATTGCAGTACAATAAGTTGTTTGAAGATGTGTTTTGTAAAATTGACAAGGTTGTAAGTATTCACTGGTTCTGTGCCAGCTGGCTATGGGATAATATCAACAAGTTATGAGCTAATTTTTCATGCATCCCACAAGTCAAAGGTGAAAACATAATTTTGTTTGTGTGGTCACCACAAAACCATCAACAAGTTGTATAATAAACTAGACCTGCCACATTTAGTGGATTGCACAACCACCACTGCCACATTAGATCATCCAATTCATAGCACAACACACACTTCAGTTGTAGACAAACACAACTACAAAGGTCAAAACTGCATGACTATTTTCCTAGGAAGGTGCTTAGTAGTGACAGTACAGGTTGTCTGATATGACAGCACACAGACAATTATTAGACTGTTTCAAGAGCTGTAAAGATGATTGTCTAATCTAAGTGTAGTCGTGTATTGTGCCTTGATGAAAAATGACAAGACTTCAAACTTATCTGTGCTCTACTGTGATTAAAAGTTGTGAAAAACAACTAAAAAGAAAGAGAAATAACATTTTAGCCAATCATGATTTAAGGTGTCAAGAGCATACACATGTGTGGTTTGGCTCCAACACAAGTTGTCCAACACAAGTTTGGGAAAGGGACGAAACAGATGGTACACCTTTACGGCTTCTCCGTAGGATATGTATGGTGAAAATTTGACTGGCTATAAATAGTGTGCCACATTTGAAATATGGGTCAAGCAGTATTACAAATGAGCCAAATTTAAGCTGTGTACATACTGTTTGAGGGTTCAGCTCAATGCATGCATGTATGGGCTTACAAGCGTTCAGAAAATGGAAGGTGGTATCACTGCATTTACTGGAATATGGTATTGTGCATAGCAAACTGAAGAAGAATTAGGCCCAGCATCATCAATACATGTGAGACTGGTAGGTTTTTTGGCTCCATTACCTCTTGAAGTACACAGGACAGCATCCTTCAGGTGTCCTTTGTCAATAGCCATCCCAGCAAGCTTCAACCACAAATCATAATTATTCTTTTGCAAATGAGCAGCAATAAGAGATAACTACAGAACAAAATGACCAGTAAATACATCACACACACACAAACACACAGTACACTACCACACCGGCTTACAGCTGCAACCTGTGTAATACAGCCTGTAAGAACTGTAGCTTTTATCACCTTGTTGTATTTAACTCATGTGGATGTGTACATAAACAGACACACAATTGTCCCAAACCAGTGACATACTAAACAATTTACCTGGTCATGGTAAATACAGTGGTTCAGGTTTCATGTACATAATTCCATTCATGACTTATAACCATTATATTAGTTACATTTTCATAATATGGTTGTTGTACAAACCAATCCTACTGTTGTTACTATTTTTTCTAGTGCTGTAACTCCAACAAAAGTTCTTGGGAATAAGAAGCTAAAACTTTACCATAAGCATTCCTTGACTTTGCATTTAATAATAAGAACTAGGGTTTTCACCTAATCACACATGTACTGAATGTATTAGATTGGACCTAGTTACCAGATGATTTGTCACATGTGCTGTTTGTGCTTGTACACTGCAACACGAATAGATTTTAAAAAACATACGCCATACCTGGTAATATTTATCAGTGTCCCCAGTCTCCTCATAGGTCATAGCTAATGTCAGGTAAGGGCCGGCCACATACGGAGCTACAGGTGGATACAAGCACATGTAACACACATATAGCTAGTTACACACTACTGCACACAGCTAAGGCCTATCTATCGGTCATTGGACATTTGGCACATCATAGTATACTTGCCTTGCCTGATCACTTCCTTACAAAGTTTCTGAGCACCAATCATGTCCCCCCTGGCTAGACGCAAGTTAGCATCTCCCACCACAGTATGAAGGTGAGAAGGAAGCTTCCTCTTCTTAGTGACAGGTATCCTGGTAGACTACAATATTTATAGAATTATGATTATACAATATAGAGTTCCTAAGAATTCATAATTACATAGGAACATTTCATTCAAAAATATATCAGTGGTGAGTCACATGCTAAAGTATACAAATCAAATAAACAATGTCACAACTCAGTTCCACACAGATATACAGATGCATAATACTCTCCAAACACACCCAGTATTAACTCTTGGTGATTACACTTTTAACAGCAAGACTACCTTTTAGAAACAACTACTGTAGCATATTAAGGTATGTACACAGGGTAGCTAGGCTCTAACAGACTCTTCTATGAAGCACATAAAGCAATTATAAAGACAGTCTGCCCTAAGTGTCAATATAACTTTTACACAGGATAAATCCCAACAGTAACAAATGGTTACAAAGCATGTACATTTACTGACCCCAAGCGAAGATGTCATTAAATTTCTTTTCCGTAATGTTGTGCTTCTGCTTAATTCAGTAGCAAATTGTTCAGCCTGTTTTGCAGCAGAGTCATTGTCCATTGCTGATGAACGGTCACCATCTTCTCCACCGGTCCTGCTCTCCTCCCCGGCAACCAGCTCTGCTCCAGTAACTACTTCCTCTGGTGGCATCAGTTCCTCACCTAGAGATGACTTGGCAAACTCTTCAAATGTCAAATCTCCTGTGGGGAATATGATGAATATAACACACGCATAGGCCAACAAAATATGTTTGACATGGTCATTACAATGAGCAGGACATGTGTTGTGCACTGCTTGCATGTTACTTGCCAATTCACATGAGGTACAATAGTATAAATATAGGATTCAATGGGGCTTAGCATATATTAAGATAGTGACTCAAACACAAGTTTGTTTATGCATAAAACAGTGACTTTCAAAGTACCGCATGCATTCTTGAAACTTACCTATCAGAGAGCTTGAATAAACCTCTACTTTTGCATTAAAATTATATTACGGTTATGTTATAAAAACGAAGCTAATCTTTTGACTTTCTTGCTTGACTTTGTTGTGTTCACTTTCAGTGTGCGAAATAACATCTGGAAACCAGTTAATTACACCAGTTATCAGGCCATAATTGAATTTGTCTGGAAATAGTGTCCTTTCAAACTGTAGAAGAGTTTATATTGGGCTAGGAGGGAGGCTGGACATGATGGTATTGACTGTAATTAACTTGTTTTTGGTCTATGGTGACCACAAAGGCATGCCCAAGATGTACTCTGAGGTTAACAGTTTACTACGCTGTGCCAGCCTACTTGTCTCAGTCACCTGTACTACACTAGTAAAATGATTTGTAACTGCCATTAGTACTTTTACTTGTGGTATTCATGATCACCTGTACACCAGTTTATGTTTTAAGAAAGAACACGATATCAGTGCATCTCTTGTGTTCATACATTGTATTAGGGATAGAGCATATGCAAAGTTTGAATATAAAAGCAAGTAGAAGGCCTTGACAATGACTCAATTTCCTACAAAACCCCTTGTAACAGAATCAATTCCATAGAAGCTTTTTTCGTGACCAGTGGTTACCCATTAAAATACTGTTGTCAGTGAGTGGTTGGGTAGTAATCAGCTCTGTATTGCATAGGTGGCTGCAATGTTTGGCAGAAGCATTGGTCAAAACACAGAAAGAGACGAAAGTTAAGAAGTCTGGTAAAATGATGTCCACTCAACTTACACAATGTCCTGACAGTATAAGTCAGCACATGTCTGAAAAGTTACATCGCACACTGCACTTTGACAGAGTATATCAATATTATGCATAAAAAAATAAAGGTTCATGTACGCTCTACAGACTCCATGCGTGCACAGATAATGGGATGCTCAGCTTTCAATATTTCAGGACACTTAAGTAACCGATGAGAATCCGGAAGTAGGGTGCTAAAACGAGTCACACGACCCAGATGTACCTGTTAAGAATTTCGACAAAGTTCCTGGAGCAGACGCATCATCGTCTTGTAAAAGATCATCTTCATGAGAACTCGTCATTATCAAACTACTGGTACCTGCTCGAATATAATGAAGCCATACATATAAATAATCATCGATTATCGATCAAATTTTTACACGATTACTAAAGGGCGGTTCAATTTTTATGGGCGTCGGCCTTTTATCAGGATCAAAGGTTGGGTTAGCCCATTCTAGTTGAGTTGTTTGTTGAATTCGCCGTCTGGAATAGGATACAACAGGTGCGTGTTGTGCAAGCGCTTTGTATTGGTGCTACTTTGCACGTCTATGTGGTCTGCTTTTTGTAGCTATGTTGTGTAGCCTGGGGCGGGGGTGTGGCTGCAATTCCAGTTAGACAATTCACTGAATTGCTTTACACTTTGTTGTACACTGTTGTGGCTGTGTATGTTGTAAACGATGCAATCCGCATCAGGAATAGTCACGCGTAGCCCCACTTTTCTCGTTATGGGTCACTGCCGGGAAGAAAAGGTGGGCTTTTCTTCCCGACCCAAAACAAAAGGAAGAATAGGTGGTCTGGCTACGCGAGACTGCCTCAGGGACAAATTGCTAACGAAGGCGTAGTCTTCTTTTTCAAAGTGGGCTGATAGCGCGAATTTCCTTATGAGGACATTCCCAATATAGAATGGGGCGTTGCGGTTTTATTAGTGGTTAATATTTTATTCTATTATATCATGTTGTTTTGCAGGCGGCTAACCAGCCCATAGGAACAACAGCACAAGATGGGGCAGCAGTCAAGAAAGGCTACTGCATCTCTCTGTGTTCTACTATTGCTACTGGAAGTTGTCCACATTGCCGATGGTGAGCAATTGTGTAGCAGGTGGATAGAATTTCTACAGTTGGTATAGCTCTATGGCTAGCTAGTTACTGATATTGGAACTGATGTGATAGGCCGGACTTCACAACATGCATCCTCTACCCCATTACCTGCTGCTGTGTTTAGCTTTTGCATCAGCCAAGTGCAACTTAAAGCAAAAGTTTAAAAACTTAAATATGTGCAGCCATATATTATTTGCTATAATAGCCATGGAGATAAGGGCAAAAGACCATAGCTATTAGTGGACCATAGCTATTAGTGGACCATAGCTATTAGTGCTTCTTTCAGAGCTATAGCTAGGTACAAAGGGGTATAGTGGTCATGACAACTTGCAAGTTGAGAGAATTTATTTCTCTTAGCTACAAGTCATTTATTAATTTACGACCTTGATGACACAAATAGCTATTACATATGAGTTTAACTGACTTAGTATACATTTACTGATGTGCTAATATCTATTACAGGCACAGTGACTATCTCTGGTGCTTCGTCATTTGAAGTGTCCACCATACAGGGTGTTACACATCAAGTCATGGTATGGGACTACATTAACTGCTATAAATCGATTTACAGAAGCATCTTGTGTTTAGGCAACAACTGATAATTCAGATGCTGGACTACGGTACGAAGTCACATCAGGTAAGTACAGGTACAACACATATCTAGCTACATGGTAGGCATACAACTGAAATGTTTAAGTGAAATATGCATTACATATTATGAATATTGAGCCATGCACACACTCGTTCACTTTGTACAAAGATTTGAGTGTACTCCATGGTCACGTAACAGTGGATATCCATCACCAGTAATTATATAATCACTAACCAGGAAAACACCATCCACCCAATTTTTGCAGACCAGGTCACAGTTTTATAGATGTTATAACGTTGATGTAATAGCATGACAGTGGAAATGACACAGAGGGTAACGGAGTCTTTGCTTGTTGTACTATTTAAACTAAAAGCCTGTATCAGTTACAGGAGGGCAAACAGTAACATACTTTCCTAACCACCTTCTACATATCCCAATGCACATATATAAATAATGAGACCATTTCATGTAAGCAGACTAAGCAGCGAACTTGAACTGTTTGCCTGTCCTACAGTTTCTCCTACAACTGTTGAAGATGACGTGATGATCAATTCAGTGACAGGATTACTGAGTATACAACAGATTTTGGAATCTGAAGTAGCTGTTGGGAGCTTTTTTCTTATAACAGTAAGTCCATCTGCATGCTACATAATATAACCAATTATTTACATGGGACACTGATTTATACGTGTTTCACAATGGATACAAATCTTGCAAAGTATTTAAGATCAACAAATTAATGTATACGTAACTTAGTAATCCAAAATGATGCTGCAGTATTAAAGTCAGACACTATACCTCGCTATGACACTTGTATTGCAAAAATACTCACACATAAAGTAACTTGCTCAGGTTGCATGGTGAAAATGACGCACCATGTAAAATCCTGCTGTATGGTGTAGATTGTATAGATTTATATTGTATTGTATGAATTGTATATAGGTTGTATTGTATGCAGATATGTGCATTGTTACAAAAAAGTATCAATTTAAAGTTGAAGTAGGTATCCAAGCGATAAAAAGTAGTGAAACAAGAGTTGAATGATGGTATTACAGCATAGCTCTACCCTACATTGTCATCAAGCGTTAATAATACAGTGGGACCTCTCTTAAAAAACACTCCTGTAAAGGACACAGTACATTTACCCTCCTTATAAAGGGCAATTTCTGAGGTTCCTATAGGCCTTGGCTTTACCAATGCAAAAAGGACAACCTCTTTATAACAGTAAATTTCACAAAAATTAGTTGGTCACAACTCACAAAGTGCCAGAGGTTCCACTAAAGTAGGGAGGGGAGAGTGTCTAACATTCAGTGGGCCTGTATAAGTAAGGCATCCCAGGTATTATCATATTCTTTTGTAGTTTTGAATAGACTAAGTGTAATGGCTGCAATAAACACATTTTGTATGATCTATTAAACTAGATAGTCAACTGTGACAGCTATGCTACGATGGAAACTTCAAAGAGTCAGAAAAAATTTTCTTTGCTACAACTATTCAGTTCAATAATCCACTCAATTCGCTGTAGCAGGAAAGACTTGAGTGGTATAGAAAGTCACGAAGAAATTTCTTCAGATTTCAGCTGTATTTTGTTGGCTCTTTTTCTCGTTGTTTTCATCTGATGCTTTTTCTTGGGCTTGGCCTTGGACTGAGGCATGTACTTGACTGAATTTTGGGAAAACGTTCCAAATCGTGTATTAGAAGTTTTGAGATAAATGGTTTTAAAGAATTCAAGCCGGCATAACTTGCCAAGGATAGCAAGCATGCGTATGAAATTTACACAAAAGATGCATCAATCTATTACCTTTCAGGCCACTTCCAGTACTTGTAGCTGCTTGTATAGAGTTTCCCACCAACGAGCAAAGTAGTATCACGAGTGCTCACAATGGGGAAGAGGGTGGGGGGTGGCAGGGTAGGAAAGAGTAGACTTTAAAATAGAGGCAGACCATGATTGAAGCCAGACATGAGATTACAGGGCTGTGCTGGCTTCTTAGTGGCTGATATGCAGCAAAATCAACAGAAAAAATTGTTTGGCCAACATTATGAGGCCATCCACCAGTAACCCACCGATTCTTGCCAAGCCAGGCCCTGCACAAGGCCTGAAACTACCATTCGAGCTCTCCACAATACCTAGAAAAGAATTGAAGTTTGTTAGAACCAGCCTCGAGTAGTACTGAGGGTCAAAACTAGTACTAGGATAGTATAGCTAGGCGTTAGTTTGATTTTGCCTGATGTGCAATTTGGAACAGTTTTGTAAAATTTGGTCACATTTCATCTGTCTGCTTATTCTTGTAGTTCTTGTCTGGCACTTCTTCTTCTTAGGCTGTACCTACTTCATGTAGTATTGAGGGCTGTTCATTGCAGCTTCTTTTCGTCAACATGTTTTTTGTTGTATAAGATGTCTCTGGGATGATTCTTAAGGGTAGAATTTTAGGCAGCTCTTGTCATTTTAGGGGTGATTCCTACTTAAACAGTACTAATACTAAACAGCACTACCTTACTGTTTGATAACTACTAGCTACATGTAAATGATTAAGGTACAGTATTTGTCTCAACCTGGCAATTTTCCATTTGTGTCCAGCAGGTTGCTTTTGTCTAAAAGACTAAATGCAACAAAAGTTTACATGCAAAATGATATATGACTGTTTTATGACGTCAGGGCACATATAACTATATGCACAGCATTCAGGCATAAATACGTGATGTAAATATGTTAATAAATTTAAAAATGATGTCAAGATTTGTCCCAGCTTTAGATCCATAGTGTGATGTATATGTGTGTTGTAATGATAATAATGATGATATTTTCTGTATTAGATCACTGGTCTGTATTTAACCTTTAGATTCGTATTTACAGGCTTTAGGTTTCTGGTGGGTCCCTAGTGTGTTGTGTGTTGTGACGATAATAATGATGATTTATAATGTATTAGGTCACTGTCACAGAAACAGAGGTAGTACCTGCTGATGATGACACTCTCACATATACTGTCATTGTACTGGACACTGCAGTGGGGGGAAATGAGGCACCAGAATTTAGCATGGACAGTTATACATTTGATATTATTGAAAATGTGGCAAATGGACATCAAGTCGGGACTTTGACCGTCACAGATAATGATGGTAATAAAGCTATTAGTAATCTATGTATCTATTAGTAATCTATGTATCTATTAGTAATCTATGTATCTTTATTCTGCATTGCAATTTGGTGTCTGTTGTGTTTAAGGTATAATTAATAAAAGGGTACAAGACAAACTGTTTCTATTTTTCTGGTTTAACTTAGTAGGTTCATTGTGTACGCAATGATTTTTCTGCTAATGTAGTGCTAAAATTTTAATGCATCCATTCTGAAATTATTGGTCCAGTTTTCAGTCATGTGGTTAAAAAAGTATGTAGCAGGGTGCAATACACACCAGCATGTACAGACTACATAATATGTTTGTATGCATTTTTGATTAAAGGAACAACTCCAATGCTGAGCCTTGATTCCTTTGGAACCGTATTTGGTTTTTCCACTGGTACCAGCACTCTAATAGTGGTCAATTCAGACAGAGTTGACTTTGATACAAGGAGGTCTTATGAGTTTGTAGTGACTGCAGCAGATGCTACTGACGGCACCCTCACTTCCACAGCTACAGTCACCATCAACCTGATAGACTACAATGATTTAAGCCCGGTTGTGCACAATGATGGGTGAGTGCATGTACATAAGTATAATTATAATTGTTCATGTACACATCAGCTGTAACCATGGCTACAAGCATTTGTTAGACTGCCTATAAAATTTCTAAATGTGACTGGATTTTTAAACAATGGCTCACACATGTACATGAACACAAAACAAAAGTAATGTTTCTACAACAATTTGATTGCTGACCAAATAGAATACCATATTTTATCCTTTCTTCATAACTGGCAAGTAAGCAGTTTTTTGCAGACCTTAAGTAAACCACAAGTAGAGGTTTGGCAAAATTTAGTAGCCATGGCATTGTTGGGATGGTGTTTAGTGAAGGTAAGCCCAAGAAGAGTTGGCTAGTCTTGTTTTTCTTTAGTTAGAAGCTATTTGAGTACAACGAGACACAAAATTTGATTTCTGGCAATTCACCCTCTCATTCCTTCTTTGTCTTCTTCTAAGAAGGCCATTCATCACACTCAACCTACTGCCCCTGTTTCTCTATGTACATCTACCTGGTAATTTTAGACCCACATAAAAGCTGCCCACAACTGATTTATACACTCACGCACTGATAACAGGTGAATATCTGGTGGGAATTTTAGTTGTATATATAGTTAGATGCTAGTAAATTGCTACTAATGTTTTTTTGTGTCGAATTTGGTACAAATTTCCTTCGTTAAATGCTGCACCTTCAATAGTTGTCACACTTGAATGGTGCCACAATTTATTTTGAAAATAATGGCTTAAACATTGTTTTCGGGCATGAGTTTGAATAGTTGCTGCATCAATTTTTGTTGAACGTAATAAATGTCACAATGGTAATCTTTTGTAGTATTCAATATGCATCATGCTTTAAACAAATGTACTAACTCTATGCTCTGGTTTACTACCTTTGATAAGGTGGTGGTATAGTGGAAGCCATTGAAATTCTGAAATATGCCTTCCCTCCTAAATTTAGTTCTAGCACACAGACCTTACAGGTTACACGCACAAGTCATATTGCAATTGAGGAAGCAATGTAACCTCTACTCGTGGCTACAAGTTCAGAGAAGTGGGATCTTTACTTGCCGACTTACACCATGGGTAACTGTGGTATGGAGAAATGTTTACTGAGTAGGAACAATGTAAAAAGCAATGTGTTGTATAACCAGTCTTGATGTAGCTGTACACATGTGACACACATGGTCAGCAAAAGTTATGCTGGCACAAAATTTATTGCACCATATATACAAAAGCTACTGCATAATATACTTATACTACTGTGTTTTTGTGTATACAGAGCACGTGTCACAGTACAAGATAACACACCAGCAATGCAAGAGTTGCTAACAATTAATGTTACTGATGGAGATGAGCCTAACACACTGAACTCTCAAGTTACATTGATGTTAGATGGTGACCATGGTGGACGGTTTGCAGTAGTGAACCATACCATTATTTCTAGCATGGCTCTTCCGGTGGATCAGTATAACATTACAATAGTTGCACAAGATGGTGGTACCCCAACACAGAGTACCACAGCAAGGGTTACAATTGATGTCGTCAACAGTAATAATAATCCTCCAGTGTTTGATATCCTTGATGATATAAGTTTTACAGAGAACGACAATGAGACATACACATTTACCATTAATGATGATGACTCTGGTGATGAAGGCATACCCATGACTCCTGAAATAACTGGACAGTTTGCTAGCAATTTTACCATCAATCAAGGATCAACAGCTAATGAATTTGTGCTGATGCCAACAGTTCCACTAGATCGTGAAGTAGAGGAAACACTATTGTTGATATTGACTGTATCCGACAGTGGTGCTGCCATGTTCAGGAGAACAACATCAACCAACATCACAGTAATAGTAGAGGATGTCAATGATAATGTACCTATTATTGAGAACCTTACCCCTGGTTTGATAATTTCTGTGTCTGAAGAGACTGCCAGTGGTCATGTTGTTTATCAAGTCAGTGCCAGTGACAGAGATAATGGAACAAATGCTGAATTATCATTTACCATTGAGAGTGTAGACATGATGACCATTCCATTTGCCATTGATGCTCAGAGTGGCAACATTACAACAACTAGTGTGATAAATGATCCAGTCAATACTGACTTTTCTGTAAATGTCACGGTCACTGATGGAGGGTCTCCAGCACTTTCAGTCAGTAGGATAGTCAATATCCTAGTTACAGAGACCAATAATAACAGGCCTGTATTCAACAATTTGCCAAGCTCTGTCAACATTAGCGAAAGTTTACCTGTGAATAACCTAGTAGTCCAAGACTTTAATGTGACTGACAGTGATATTGATGATGCAGGGACATTTCGTGTAGAGCTACAACAAACAGGCTCTTTCTTTAGAATCGATGGAGATTCTGTCAGGCTGAATCAAGCAGTTGATTTTGAGGTAAGTATTCGTATGTGGTTTTATAGTTATTATATAGATATGTATGTCTCTTTTAGACTTCAAGTTCTCATGAGTTCACATTGGTAGCCACTGACAATGGAGATCCACCCCAGACCACTAGTGCTACTGTACAAGTCAATCTCATGGACATCAATGAATTTACACCTCAATTTACACAGTCAATTTATAACTTTACAGCACTGACTGATACTCTACCAGGTAAAAAGTATATTCAATGTAACTTGAAGTAAAGATACTAATTTCCCATAACAGGCTTTAGTTTTCTCATAGTAATTACCACAATTCACTTTTTCATTGTAAAATACTTTTGTATGGCAAAAATTACATGAAAATTTCTTGTGTGACATTTTTTTGCACAATTGTAGCTTTAGAAAGTTTTTGAACATTAACTGTGCCATTAGCTTATACCATAGTTATTTACTAGCTTTCAACTATGTAAGATGCAACAAGCGTCAAACAATGTCATTACTGCTGTAGCCACCAGTGCTGCAGAGATCTAGTCATATGAAAATTTTTTTATCATGATCTTTTTTTGCATGAAATAAGTGGATTATGGTACAACAAATGTAGACGTTTTGAGATTCTCTGTATTCACGAACTTTGGCCTTCTCACAAGAATGATATATGAGAGCAATAAATACAATAATTGATATTTCAAAGATATTTAACACCACTTTACCACAACTACAGGGGCAATATACAGTAACATGATTTCAGCAAGTGATGCCGATGGATTCTACGATATCATAACATACTCACTGGATAATGATTATGATGGAACGTTTGTCATTGATCAATCCACTGGCGTGCTGATGAGGACCAGTAATGTCAGCATACCTGCTCCAGCTCCTGTAAGTGGTTGGAGTAATTTAAGTGTAGTGCATTCATTTGGATGCATGAACTGGGATATAAGAGAAACCTGTCACATGGGAACCTCACATTAACATACAACGATTGTGTGGATTTTATACTATCAGAAATACCATACCACTAAAATACATATATTATTTCAGGACACCTATAATGTCACAATAGTAGCTACTGACAATGGTGTTGATGTGATGAGATCCAGTACTGCACAGTTCATACTGACACTGGTTGATAACACAAACCAACACAGTCCATACCTGAATCGAACAAACTATACTGTGTTTGTAGCAGAGGATGCAGAGATTGGTTATACCATCTTCACAGTGACAGCTCATGATGGTGATGACCCTGCCACACCAGCAGGACAAATAGCCAATTTCACTTTGACTGGTGGTGACAGCGTTTATTTTAGAATTGTGCAAAACCAAACCAACAACTTTCTTGGACATGTCATCCTAAAGTGAGTGCTACCAATGTAGTTTGTGCTACGTAGTATACCTAATGTTCTTCCTCACCAAAACTGTCGAAAGTTTTATTATACAAATAAATTATATATGTAGTTGGGAGTAGTACAAAGGTGGCTGCTAAGAAATGGCCGCAGACATCATTGCAGCCATTTCTTGGTCACCACCTTGACTTCTTAACATTTTCACCCTGGCCTTTTTGGAGGGCTGTGCCCTTTTTCACAGCTTGTTTTGCTGGATATAGATAGCTATCACTTCTTTTTGTAATTTCAACCCCCAAACCAGCATGTGATTGACTTTGAGGCTTCCTTTTAAATTTTTTCATTACTACAGAAATCATTGAATACTGCTATGTGTGTGAAGGTATGTATTTATGATTGTCATGTAGCTATTAGGGTGATTTGTTACACAACTGAACCCAGTACCGGGTATTGTGTATAGCTGAACTGTCTACAGCAAGATGTACAGGATGGCTGAATGTTCTATAGGGTGACTTGTTTGTAGCTGAATTGACTTTCTGCATGGTGACTTTATTGAAAAAGAAGATTAAGAAAAAAATGAAGAAAACAAGACAAACTTTAAAGGCACATATCTCAGTGATGGCTGGGCAGATTTGACTCAAATTTGGAATGATTGTGTCTGTTTTACATTTTGGTTTTTGCTTTATATTTACTTAGCTAATGCTCTCAGTACTTTCAAACCACAAAAGGTTTACACTATGATAGTTATTTCATGTACAAACTGATTTCCGGTAAGCTGGTGTTACTGCCCTCCAAATTTGTAGACAGTTATGCACAAGTTATTACAATTTTTCTTAAGTGTGCAAAATGAAGAAGAAAAAGAATACATAAAGAAGGATTAAATACCAAAAAAATAAGACAAACTTTGTAGTACTTATCTCAGTGATAGCTCAGTAGATTCGACTCAAAATTGATATAGGAGGTGCCCTAACTTGTGAAAGTTTCCACAGTAAAACTAGTTGATTTCATTATCAAACTACAAATGTGTGAAAATAGAATTGTCATGTACTGATGTGCACACATTATGTTAGGAGGTAGATGTTAGCAAGACTCATGTAGTAGATTTTATCCTTTCTACAATATCTTTAGCACAATGCTGGATTTTGAAACTAAATCATCATATGGCTTCACTGTAACAGCTTCGGACAGAGGACTGGGGTCTCGTCACAACACCCCAGCTGGGGAGGTCAATATAATTGTGACTGACATCAATGACAATGACCCAGTATTTGACCCTATGGAGTACAGTAAGTGAATCAGTGTGTGGAAATATGTATGTAATATGCAAGTTTAAAGTAGTTTCCTAAATTTTACCTACCCAGCAAGTAAATGCTAATTATTGTACATTTGTATAAATACTACAATGAGTATCGATATGTAACTGGGTCTTGTCTTATTGTCCATAACAGCAGGTAAAGCTACATGAATACACTATCAAATTTCTCTGTCATAATAATAAGTCAGGGTTGGTTTGTTTCAGCTAGTTGCTTGTTCCAAGCCTGGTGGCAAACCATAGAAGTGGTCTGGAGCCTTAATCAACTCTGGCCAACCTGGGGATGGTTGCATGTGGTTGTACAGCTCGGTGATGTTGAATAAAAACCTGTGTTACAAATTTCCTTTTACGTTAGCCAGTTTTGAGCCTTGAATGCCCACAACTTGGCCTAATTCATCCCTACATTATTCTTCTTTCATTATGTAAACATTATCTTCTCCTCCAATCCCAACTACCATACAGCCCTATTAGAGCTTGTCTGATACACTCAACCTTGGTAAAATATTTTGTACATAAAATGGCAGTGTTAACTACTTTTCAGTGAATGCACTGGAAAGTAAGGAACTGGTGTAAAACATGTGAAAATTGGTATCAAGCTCTGAATGCTTATAATCGGAATTTCTCAATGCTTATAAACAGATTATAAGACCAGTTTCCAAGAGACAGACATATTGCCTGAAAATCAAAACCATACAGTATGTATGTTTACAGCATTATTTTATCATTCATTATCTTAATCATACATCACAGCATTACAGAGCTATTTTTTCTACTTTATGTATGGTTGTTAGATATAGCTGAATCACCTTTCCTTAAATTAGAGAATTTGAAAAAAAAAAAAAACAGTTTTGTTCTATGTTAATTAGGAGACCTACAGTTTTTAATCACATTGCTATAATGTACAGGAGTGCATTAAGATGTAAACTTGCCGCAATGTACCATTATTACATTTCGTATATTTTTCATAGCTGCTGACATAAATGAGAACAGAATGATGGCTATACCACTTGTAACAGTGACTGCTAGTGATGCTGATAGTATGGCTTCAGGATTTGGACGTTTGAACTACAGTATTGAAGCAGGGAGTAGCTCTGATTCATTTTCCATCAGTGATATGGGTGTGGTCACTGCAATTGCACCACTAGACAGAGAAGCTACGTACGTTTAGTCATAAAAGAGAACTTAATATTTATTATTTTTATTGATATTAGGGAAAGCATTACACTGGTTATTATTGCAACTGATGGAGGTGGCAGAACAGGCAATGCCACTGTTAACATCACTATTAATGATGAGAATGATAATGCTCCAATGTTCAACTCATCACGATATGGAATGAGTGTAACTGAAGAGGAGGCTGATGCAATGGTTGGGACAGTATATGCTACTGATCCAGACTACTTGCAAAATGGAATGGTATGATATGATGTCTCTATTATGTACGTATACTGTATGTGTTACAACTTGTTACATTAATGATAGGCCATATTTAGTGTGGCAATCGTTACTAATAGTCTACAAGACATATTTGATCATGGGAATTCATAAATGCTCACATCATTGTTTGACGGTGTACATAAAAAAAGCGTTTAGTATAAAATGTTTCCAGTGGTTGCATTCAAAGTAGTTAGTATGGGTGAAAGGTAAGTGGACTACATTAGGCATGGTACATATCAATTGTGTCACAAGCCCTCTTCATTTGCCCAATAATATTCTCACCCAGCAGCCCTAGGGCTTGAGTGTGCACATAGCGCAATTCATTTGGACCCTACAAGTACAAGGATTAAAAGTTTGATTAGGGATCATAGAATTATAAAGTAGTGGTCATCTATACCTGTTCATTTCACTGCTTTTTTTATGATTCCTAATCAAACTTAAATGTCTAATTTTTTTCTTGTGCTTGTTTGTTCACCCTGTAACCTCAGACATCAATTACTGAGAAGTGAAGTGGCCTTTATACAGTTACTATGGAAAATGCAGATGGCTCCTGTGTAGGCTAGTCACAACAGGAAGTCATGACATGTTACGTACCACATATTTACACCTTGTGCTTTGGTGAAAAGAAATGGGACAAAAATGATGAGTGCATTGTATGTACTGTGGTATGCCAAGACATCTGTTGGACTGAAGCAACATCTAACAGTGAAAAATCAAGTCCGTAGCCTTAGCTGTTATTGAGTTACACTTGTCTGAAGTGAAGATATCAGTAATTCCACTTAATATATCTTTAAAGAAATTGTAGCAACTTGTTGGAACTATTTCAGTTTGCAATGAGGACACTTTTGGGCCAGTTTATACCTAACCAATATTTCCAAGGTTCCATGAAGGTATTGTAAGGCTGGTTTCTTGTTAATATCAGTAAATACAACCCCTAGTATATATACAATATTGCCATACTGTATTGTATAATAACATGTACATGTAGTACACATAAAAACATGAAAATGCAGGGGTGAAGAAATTGGGGGTGGGGGTGGGGCAAATGCTTGAAGAGTGGAAAGCCTCACTTTTCCCAGTGCCCAGAAGCTAAAGTACAGCAATTATTGTACCTCTTACTTTACTTTTTAACCAACTTATTTGCCTTGTTTAGTATAGTTGTGCTCTAAAGGTTATGCAAGAATTGAATACTACATAATCGCGAATCTGTATTGGAGCATATTTGAGTACACAAGATCAAGATACTCTAATAGAGCAGTCACCCATAACTATGTACACTAATAGAACAGAAACATTTATTCAATCTGTCTGTATTGAAAGATATATCTATACAAAATCAAATGCATGAACAAGTACGTACAAATTTTCAAGGTACGTAGATTGACAAATTTCAGGATTTTCATGGTTTATTTTCAAGGATTGCTCGTTTTTCACTAGGTTACCTATTAGAAAGCATAGAGCTAACCCTGATAATTGTTAATTTTAGAGGATGAAATTTTGCAGAAAGCCAAGCAACTGTGAAAATTACGTCCCTAGAAATTTGTATGCATACCTATATCTTAAATGCCTTCTTATACCTATGCATGTACTTTTACGGTATCTTTGATAGTCATATTATAGGAGTATCCTATTCTAGTACACATGTACCACTGAAAATACTCTCAGATTAAATTCAAATTTCAAAATTTTCTGTGAGGGGCATGCTTCCAGACTACTGTAGTACTAGCATGCTTTGCATACTAATATACTTGTTAAATGATAGCAGCCATCATAGGTGGCGGAAGAGGGGTGTTGGGGGTGCTCCAGCACCCCCAACTATTTTACTGAGGGTGCTGAGCACCCCCAACATAAGGCTGTATTGTGCAATAGTCAACACATGAACTCCTGCAAGGTTTCCAGAAACTGGGCAATCATGATCAAGATAGTCTAATAGAGCAGTCACCCTAATACAACAGTCAAGCATGTATTAAAATAGATAGCATTTTATTGACAGCTAAATCCACCAAAAATGCCCCCAAATTCAATCTCCTGATACCTAATTTTCAAACATTTCCTGGGGGCATGGGGGAATGCCCCCAGACCCCCCTAGAACTAGCATGCTTCGTATGCTGGGTGTGCTTTGCACACTTACTACTACCAACATAAATTTTGGGTACCCTCAACTCTAGCACCCTTCTATGGCCATACAAGACTTCTCCCTCTCCCACTTTGAAGTACTGTTCTCCACCCCTGTGAAAATGTGATGAACACTTACATTTCCTTATTACCTATACCTAGGTAAGATATTCACTTGAGCCAAATGAAGCTGCTAATTACTTTAGCATTGATGAGACATCTGGTGTCATAATAACATCACAGGCGATTGATCGAGAAATGAACAATTCACTTATCCTTACAGTCATAGCTCAAGATAATGGTTTCCAATCCATGAGTTCTAATGCTACTGTTACTGTAACAATCTTGGATATTAATGACAATGCACCAAGGTTTGTAACCCCCCTGGCAGACTCAGAATTTCGAATACCTGAGAATGCTATGATGGGACATAATGTTACTAATATTAACTTTCGTGCAATCGATGATGACTATAATAACAACGTCACCTATAGTGTTGTAGGTGGAACAGGTCAGGGAGTGTTTGATGTGGACCCTACTGATGGGTATGCATTTTTGGCCAGTAGTGAACCATTAGATCGTGAAATTACTGGTCTGTACAACTTGACTGTGCAAGCCAGCGATGATGGCAACATGACCAGTGTGATCACAGGGACGATCAAAGTCGTAGATGTCAATGACAATGTGCCTGAATTTGAACTAAACATTTATCCAGCCCTAGTATCTGAAGATAGTGCTGTTGGTTCCACATTAATAACAGTATCAGCATTTGACTTTGACACTGATGGCCACACTGTTGGCTATGGCTTTGTTCCAGTTAATGATTGTAACATGTCTATGGATTATAGCACTTTTATTACAGAAAATGAAGTGAATTTTACAATTGACAGCTCTACTGGTGAAATATCACTAGATTCAGGCATGTTAGATGCGGAACACGCCAATCCTAATATTACTCTATGTGTTGTTGCATACTCATCTGCAGACCCTGATAATGTTACTGATTATGCACGTGTTGTTGTCATACCCACCGATGTAAATGAGCATGATCCATTCTTTAGTACAACTTGCGAACGTTTTATGATTAATGAAACAGAACCAGTGGGTATGATTGTATTTGAAGTAGTGGGAAGTGATTCTGATCGTAATCCCGACTTTCACTACACAATAAATGCAAACTACCTAAACATATATGATAATGGTAGTATATATCTTGAAACTCCTCCAGACTTGAGAAATCCTACAGGATTGCTGAGTGGTGCTATATGTGGTGGTTTGTCATTGAGGTGTCTCACATACAGTGTGACACTGCATGATCAAGACCCAGCATTGTCTACTGCAAGAGACATGTCCTGTTTCAGTGTAGCCACAATTATAGATGTAGATAATTATCCTCCAGTATTTACAAGTAATCTTTTTGAGGGAGCAATCTATGAGAACGCTAGTGTTGGTGATGTCATCAAAACAGTATTACAAGATGGCACGATAGGAACAGCTGACCTACGTACCACAGCTAATGATCCTGATGTTGGATATATTTTGGAGTACTCTTTAACAGACAGTAATTTTACAACTTTTGAGTATGACAGTGACATCAATAACATCATATCACTAGCTGAGACATTAGACTATGAGACTACAATGGAGTATACATTTGGTATTGTAGTTCATGATACTGGTGGTCGTAATGATACCTCTATGGTGCATGTTACTGTACTAGACGTCAATGACAATACACCAGAGTTTCAACAGGTTGCTTACAACATCAGTGTGGTTGAGGAATCATCCCTGACATTAAGTATCGGAATGGTTTCTGCAACAGACGATGACAGTGGTGAAAATCAAATGCTTACATACTCCATAGCGTCAGCTGTCCCAGCTGGTTATTTCAATATTAGTGGACAAACAGGTGTAATTAGTATTGCGCGAAGAGTTGATAGAGAGGAATATTCTCAACATGAATTAGAGGTGATAGCAGTTGACCAAGGGACTCCCGCACTAACTGGAACTACCACTGTTACTATTACCCTTACAGATATCAATGATAATCCACCTGAATTCACTCAGAGCCAATACTTTGGCAGAGTATCAGAAAATGCTGCAATGGGTACTCCGGTTATGAATATGGACAATGAGCAACAGTTGCAACTAATGGCAAATGATGGTGATAGCGGAGAGAATGCAGAATTTATTTATCAGCTGGTAGCACCATCTCTGTTTGCAATAGACAACATGACTGGTGCAGTGTCAGTAAATGGCCAACTAGACTTTGAAGAAACAATGCAGATATCATTCCAAGTGATAGCTGTAGACACCAATAATCAGGCTATGAGGTCAGATATAGTTACAGTAACTGTTAATATTGTTAACGCTGATGATCATATTCCTGTATTCACCCAGCCCATGTACTCCTTTGAGGCAAATGAGAATCTTGGTAGAGGTGTAGAAATCAATCGTGTAAGTGCCACTGACAGAGATGCGGTCGAATCGGTTATAACATATCGGATTGACAGTGGTAATGGTGATGGAAAATTTCAGTTGGGAACAACAAGTGGTATACTAAGTCTAATAGAAACCTTAGATAGAGAAGAGGTAGCTGCATATAATCTAGCCATTGCTGCAAGTTCAAATGGTTTTGTAACTTCTGGTACTGTTCAGGTCAATGTTACAGTGTTAGATGAGAATGATAATGCTCCAGTGTTTTCACCAGCCAATTACACTTTTAATGTCAATGAAAGTGGTCCTAACTTTAGCATAGGAACTGTCAGTGCATCAGACGCTGATTCTGGTACTAATGCTGCTATAGTATTCACATTATCAGGTGATGATGAGACCTTCTTCAATATTGATCGTTCTAGTGGAGAAATCACCACTTCAATGACTCTAAACTTTGAAACACATCCGACAATTACATTTACTGTAACTGCTACAGATGGTGGATCACCTGCAATGAGCGGTATAGCCACGGTCACTGTAGTTGTTATGGATGTTAATGACAATGTACCGCAATTTTTTCGGGATCCTTATGATGTTACTGTAGATGAGCATTCCCCTAATGGTACTTTAGTTGTGATCATAAATGCTACTGATGCTGACTCAGGTGATAACGGTGAGGTTCAGTACTTCATCTCTCAGGTAACACCTCCTGGAAATTTCTTTTACCTTGACCCAACTTCAGGTGAACTTGAGGTAAATGTTGAAATGCTACCAAGCATATCTGATAACAGCATGTATACATTGCGCATTGGAGCACGTGATATGGGTACTACTCCTCGTACAGGAATGGTTACAGCAAATATACGTGTCATTGATATCAACGAGCGTCCTACATTTTCACAAGACACATACAATATTATGATCACAGAAAATGATGAAGACTTCACTTATACACTAAATGCTATTGATCCAGATACCTACACAAATTACACAACTATAGCATACAGTATTCAAAGTGTTGATGGCACTGCAAGTGGATCAGGTAGCGGTAGCGGGGATGGCTCACACCTAAAGGTGGATGAAACTACAGGTGTGCTATCAATCAATGTACCGTTTGACTTTGAAGAAGAAAAGAGTGTCGTGATAATGGTTGAAGCCTCAGATCCTAACTTTCCAACACTTACTGATACTGCAAATGTGAGTGTTCAAGTGATTGATGTAAATGACAATACACCAAAGTTTAATCAGACTTCCTATACAGTTGTAGCATCAGAAAATGCCAATATTAGCTCTGTGATTACTGATGAAATAGCAGCCTATGATGTTGATACAGTTAGTAGGGGAATGCTTCGGTTTGCCATAGACAGTGGCATACCTGACCATAGTAAATTTGAAATAAACCCAACCACCGGTATTATTACTTTAGTTAGTGCTCTAAATGCAACAGCTGCTCAAACATACACTTTGACTGTCAATGTAAGTGATGGAATGTTGTCCAGTCAAGCTATGGTTACCATAACCATTACCGATGTCAACAATCATGCACCAGTATTTACGCAGCGTACTTTCACTACCAGCGTGTCAGAATCAGCTTCTATTAATGATGAGATTATCACTGTTACAGCAATTGATAGCGATTTAGGAGATTTTGGTACAGTGGAGTACTCAATTGTAACTGAGCAGAACACATTTGCGATTTCTGAAGGTACTGGAAATATAACACTGAATATGTCACTGGACTATGAAATGACTCCTACCTACACTTTAACAGTTCGGGCTACTGATGGAGGTGGTATGTATGGTGAAGCTAATGTGATTGTCAACATTTTAGATGAGAATGATAATCTTCCAGTGTTTGACATGGTCATGTACAACTTTGATGTATTGGAAGGCGTTCAGAGGCTCCACATTGTGGGAAGAGTGATGGCTGATGATGAAGACAGTGGCTTGTTTGGAGACGTAGTGTACTCTATTTCATATACTGACAGTGATACATTGCCATTCATCATTAACCAAGGGACAGGTGATATCATAGTCAATAGGTCACTAGATTATGAAACTGATCCCTATTACTTGTTTGAAGTTGAAGCTATGGATGAGGGAGATGGAGCAAACTCAGGAGATGGAGCAAACTCAGGAGATGGAGCAACCTCAACCACTGTAATGGTTAATGTAAGTGTGGTCGATGAAAATGACAACATTCCAATGTTTAACAGATCACTGTATACAATAAGAGTTCGTGAAGATGTTGACATCAACAGTACCGTATTCACTGCATCTGCCAGTGACAGAGACTCCGGTGAAAATTCAAGACTGACTTATACTATAACTGATAGTAATCCAGAAATTTGTGGTTCCATCTATAATGTTGAGCCTGCCTCTGGTGCAGTTACCAATGTGTTGCAACTTGATGCTGATAATGTTAACAATGGTTCCCAATGTTTGTTGGTAATAGAAGCCAGAGATGCCGGTACTCCTGTGCGTTCAGTTACAGCATCATTCCAAGTAAATGTTGACAATGTCAATGAGCACGCACCAGTGTTTATTGGACTAAATTCAGTTTCATTTGCTGAGAATGTGGCTCCTGGTACAGTAGTACTGACTGTGACAGCTCAAGATCCAGACAATGTTCTTAATCCTAATGATGTTGAGTACACAATTAATGGCACTACAAACTTTGAGATTAATGAAAGAACAGGTGCAATTACTGTAGCTGAGAATGCCACAATAGATAGGGATGTACCTGATGGAGGATCCGAATCGTTTACAGTGACTGCCACTGATAGGGGTAGTCCTCCTGAATCCACAGATGAAGAAATCACATTCACGTTTAATGATGTAAATGATTCACCAGCAGAATTTGGACTGCCAGAATATACTGTGCGAATTCGAGAAAGCACTCAGGCTAATACTGTTATTGGAACAGTATCAGCAGATGACGAAGACAATCCACCATTTGATACTATCTTCTTTTTCCTTGTGGAAAATGCAGAGAATCAGGTTGATTATGGAAAATTTAGCATGGGTCCCACAAATGGTCAGCTTAGACTTACCAACCACATTGACTTTGATACTGAACAAAGAGTCTACTTGCTCAATGTTTCTGCAGGGGATTCAATACACAGAACTTATGTAAACTTCCGAGTTGAAGTTTTAGACACCAATGATTTGAGGCCACAATTTACTGACCTTCCAACTAGCACACAATTACGAGAAGACGCTGCAGATGGAGATTTTGTATACCAGGTATTAGCTACAGATAATGATATCGGTGTGAATGGAAGAATTGTTTATGAACTTGTGGATGATGGAGATGGCAAATTCACTATTGACAACTCAACTGGTAGAGTGTTCGTCAGTGGTAACGATCGGTTTGATTATGATGAAGGCAACCGGACATATGTTCTTGAAGTCTTGGCTACTGATAGTGCTGGAATGATGTCTAGCGGATCTGGTGATGTAGATTTAAATGACACACAGCTCATGGAGACATCCACGCTGACCATAATTCTAACAGATGTCAACGATAATAATCCCGTGTTCACACAAGAAAGATATACTCCAAGTGTTATAGAACATTTAACCATCAGCCGTGACATAGTCAGAGTTGTAGCTACAGATTTAGACTCTACATCAAATATGGAGCTTACATACAGCATTATTGGTGATGATTTTGGCAAGTTTGTTATAGACAATGAGACTGGCATCATATCAACAGTGCCACCAATTAACTTTGAGGAAAGAATGAACTATACTCTATCAGTGCTAGCTGTAGATATGGGTGATGAGCCACTTAATGGAACAGCTGAAGTATTAGTGACAATCATTGATGTCAATGACAATGCTCCACGATTCATAGCAAATGCTACATATGCTGCTACTGTTGTTGAGCACTCTGCAGAAAATACATCTGTTCTACAAGTTACTGGAGAAGATCAGGACACAGATAAAGTACTAACATACTCCATACCAGATGAATCATTTGAATTCTTTTATATCGACAACATGACAGGTGAAATATTTACTACAGATGTTCCAGTAGACCGTGAAACAGACGAAACCATCACATTTACTGTGAGAGTAAATGATACTGGAGGACTTTTTGGTGAGCAGCTAATTAGTATCACTGTAATAGATATAAATGATAATGAACCAGTATTTACTGCACCTCCTTACTCGGTGACCATCAATGAAACTTTTGCCTCTGGTATGGAAATTGTACCAATTTCAGCAACTGATAGGGACGAAGGCAATAATGAGCTAATTCAGTATGACTTGGAGCCAGCAAATGAATTTACAATGCAACGTAACAGATTTGGGATTGACCAAATCACCGGCATTGTAAGAATCGGAAACCATGGTAACAGGCCACTGTGTTTCACGGTTGATGCAACATCCCAAGAATATTTTTATACTGTTATAGCTAGAGACATGGGTAATGTGTCACGCTCTACCACTACAACTCTTACAATCACAGTTAGAGTGGGAAATGCTTTTGTACCACAATTTGTGAGGTCAACTTTTGTAGGAAGGCTAGAAGAGAGGGCTGAAATCGGAGCAATAGCAGTTGGGTCTCTTCAGGCAACTGATGATGATCATTGCAATGATGGATTTGTGTATGGCATAGAAGGTAATGGAAGTGAAGCATTTAACATTGACAGTACTACAGGACAGATCACTCTTGCAAGAGAACTTGATGAAGACGAAGTCACTTTTGATTTTACTTTGCGTGTAACAGATGTGGGACATCACAATGTAGATGCTTTGTCTAGCACTGCCAGAGTAATAATTCTGGTAGGACAGTTATTGCCAATAAGGACTACTGTGGGTGGCCCAGGTTTGGTTGTTCCACCGCTAAGACGTACAACTGGGCGAGACTATCAGCAGGATATATGGCTGTACAATGGAGGATCTGTTGATAACCCACCAACAGTTTCATTTTCACTGGGTCCATTTAGTAAGCAAACTCCTATCAATGTTGTGCGGGCACCAGGAACAAGAACCAAGCCTGTACTGGTTACAAGGAGTGTGGCATATGATCGTCCTGAGGTTATAGTGTTTGTTCAGGTAATGAGTAATAGTTATGACACTATACTAGTTGCACCCACTGTAATCGAGGTTCAGTTAACTAATACTGAAACTGGAGAAAACACAACTGCCTCATGCACAACGATGCCACCACACAGCACTTGTTCTGTAATTGCTACTGTTCCTGACAGTTGGTTTGACAATGATGCCACTATTGATGTATTTTATGGAATTGGTTCAGGTATAAAATCTCAACTGGGTTCTGTCAATGCTAGTGCTAGACCATTGGATTGTTTATCATCCATTACCGACCAAGTGTTAGTCGTACTTCCATCATCTGTACAGTTCACTAATACTTCATTTAACATTGATGTCTACACACACTCTACATCACCAATAAGAGAATTCCTCCTTCGCTGTAGTGTGGGAGAGGGCCTTGTAGCTGAATCAGTTTGTAGTGAGGGAGAACTCACCATGCAGACAGCATCATATGGCCAAGAACTAAACATTTTAGGCCACTCATCAGGTATCTTACCAAATGAAACTGGATTTCATCAGCTCTTCCAAGTTACAGTTCGAGTTGATGCAGATATAACAATACCTCAGTCAGGTGTTCTGCCATTCAACTGTGTAGTTGACTACATGACTGACATACATAGCCACAGAATACTAGCAAATCAGCCAGCGATACATGCAGGTGGCAGTGTCACTACATGCTCAACGACTGAAGGATATATTCGAGCTGCTGCTAATTTGCTGCTTGAGATGTTCCCGTATGCTACTAACTCTAGCATTCTCAACACTGCTGTATTGGACAATGAAGTAATCAGATCTTCAGTAACAGTTGCTGGCTTATATCACTCTGGAGAGGTTAACTATCAGTTGACAGGAGTGTATTGTAATACATCTTCATCTAGTGTAAAAGTGATGCCTGACTGCTCAGAAATATTCTTTGATGGTAGTGAGACTAGTGGTGGATATCCGGCTAGAGTATCAGTCTACCTAGATGATGTCCAGTCAGATTTGATGTTGCTAGTATGGTACCCAATGATGGTAGAGATCTATTTTACTGACACTACACTCAATGCAATTTATATGTACGGTATCGATGGTTCATGTGGGGCTACAGTTTATCAGGAAACCCTGTTCCGTGTTCAAAGTACTTTTGCAGCTGGTGAGCTTCGTCAAGATGCTATTATAACACCACTTGTAAGAAATTACATTTTTACTTCTGGTGGTATTACTATTTCACCAGTTAATGAACAAGAGTGGAAAGTCGTACCATCTGCAGCTGGTGCTGCTAGTGTGAGAGTTGTCTTACCATCAAGGTACAGTGTACCTGAAGGAAACATCGCTGTAACCAATACTGCCGTGGAAGTTGATGAGTTGAGTTTTTCACTAAGAACTGGAATTGAACCAGAAACTACCAATGCTACAACTGGAGTGAACTATATAGAACCTGCAGAACTAAATACTCTGTATAATGCCAACTATCGTGGCGCTAGAGTAGAAGTGATAGTAGAAGCAGTGTTTACTGATGGCTATCGTCAAACAATCATGCCTCAATTGGGACTCCGTCTAAACTCTGTGAACAGTTCAGTGTTTGAGGTAGTAGATATGGATACCTTGTTGATTCAAGGTAGTGGAAGTGGCTTGCTATTGGATGGTGAATTGATCAATGATTGTAATACAATGACAGTACAAACTGGCTCTGAATATATAAACATCAGTTTGGTAACACCAACTAACATTTCACTGACACCATCTGGTCCCATCACTCTAGGAGTTGATAACACTGCAGCCAGAATTGGTATTCCTTCCAGTATTAACCTCAATACTTACCTTCACCATGATGATGGGATAACAACAGATGTCACAGTAGACACTGCTGTGAATTATACTATTTCTGATGAAAATGTCTTATCACTAAGCGATGGTGTCTTATCGACATTAGGTGTCAATGGGTCAGAGACTATCAGTGCATCATATGACTTTGTACCTACTGGTAGTGACATCACTATGTCTCTTAATAGTAACACAATAGAAGTAGAAGTTGTAAGAGTAGAAGAAATTCAAGTATTTGCAAGGCCATACCCTTCATATTCTGGATCAGATAGTGTTGATGCAAGGAGCAGACAAGCCTTTGGACTACCTAATGCTGTGTTTTTCCAACAAGCAGTTTTGACAGTGAATGCATTGCTTAACAATGGAGAAGTCAGGGACATCACCAATAATGAAAATACTAGTTTTGCAAGTTCAAACTTTAGAGTTTTACAAGTTGATGGTAACATTGTAACTCCTGGTGATTCTGGTGATGCTACTGTCACTGTGCGGATATCAGGGATAACAATGACTTCATTAACTTTTAGTATTTCTGAAAGGATAGTGCCAGTACAAAGATTTGTTGCAGTTGAAACTATATTAACAGATAACACACTAAGAGGAATAGCAGGTAGCTCTGATACTGCTTTTACAAACATAGAAGTGGAATTCGAAGATAACTCAACTCTGCGTTTACTGGATGCAACCGGGAGACCAATCTATCCTGGATTGCTGAATTTTACAAGTTCTGATACTTCTTCAGTTACCATTGACCAATTTGGTGTTATGGTTCCAGTAGACAATTCTCCTAGGGAAGATTTGGTTGACATTGTTATCCGAGCAGCTGGTATTGAAAATCGTATGTCACTGCAAGTCAACTTAGACCCAGCAGTGGGAGACATAGATATTGGAAGTGAAAATGGATTTCCAATCACCACAACAGGTACAACACTATCTGTACCCATTTACTTAAACAGTGAGGACAGAACAATTGGAGCAATGGAGATTGAAATAGTCTATAATGATGATGTGATGCAGTTTACTGGAGATGTAATAGAAGGTGCAGACTGGCCCAATGGTACTCTGTTCAGTACTTCAGAAGATTTTAGTAACAAGGTAGTGTTTGGAGGAGTGTCAACAAGCCCTATTAAAGGAACAAGACGGATGCACATAGCAACACTTGAATTTACTGTCACTGGTGATGAGAATAATACTTTCTTTGATCCAAGAATTATAACTTTGACTGAAATGGGCCTAAATCCAGTTACAATTGGTAGTAGTACCCCCAGGAAATCTTTTGCTGGAAAAGTAGCCTTTTCAAACAATGCTGAGTCTTTAATACCAGACTTAACTTCACCAGTATACTGTAGTATGCCGCACAGCAGTGATGTCAATGGTGATGGTGTGTTTGATCTTCGTGATGTGATGTACACTCAGTTTTATGCCACTATACAGTCCAGTATTTCACCTACTGCTGAACAGGTGGAGGCCATGGATGCTAACAAAGATGGACTTGTTACAGCCTCGGATGTGGAGTTTTTGTCCAGAGCACATTTTGGCCTACTCAGATTCATATCCTCACTAGACCTCACCCCGATTGATGAAGCTGGCTCTGACTGTGTAATGACATTAAACATAACATTAGTGGACAGGTATAACTGCCCAGCAAATGATTCAACAACTGACGTTTACTTTATGTTAATCAGTAACAATGCAGACTTTGGTACACAATTCAACAACACCATGCTAGTTGATGGTATTATTACTACGCCTTCTCTTCCAATACCTAGTGATACTTATGGTGGATGGTGGACTCCACGTGATCTTGGAAATGGTGCCTTTGGAATTAAAACAATGCCAAACAGTATTGCCCAGACCAACCTTGGATTTTCAATAGCTATAGGAATAATATCTACTTCATCCACTCAGCAACAGCATGACATTTTGTTGATTGGAGACAATGTACCACCATACACTTACAATAGCACTACCATTACAGTTGGTTCAATAGACATCTCTATTCCTAATGGATTTAATCCACTAAGAGCACTAAACAACTCATTTCCAAGTGAGCTGTGTTACAATGACTATGATCCTACATTTGGAACTTCAATTTATTCATCAACATACAGTGAAGACTTTCCTCTAAACAGGGTCATAGAAAACCGTATTGCTGCTACTGATCGAGATAGTTCATTGAGCCGACCCTCAGGAAACATACAATTTAGAATTGCATCATCTACAGCTACAGAGGAGTTGTTTATGATTGACCCAACTAGTGGGCTTGTTACACTAGCTATGAGTCTAGATAGAGAATCATATGATGAAGTACGACTTGTCCTACATGCAATTGATCAGGGACCTCACATTCCTTCTCGCAGAACTGCAACCGCAACAATGAGGGTTATCATTACTGACATCAATGACAATTCACCAATCTTTGAACAAGTGCGGTATGAAATAAATCTCACTGAAACAGATCGCAGTGGTAACCCAGTGGACACAGTACCATTTATTGATGTCAGAGCAACTGACAGTGATGCCACAGCACCATTCAACCAACTCACCTATCGCATTGTCAATGGAGATGTTACCAACAGTTTTGCGATCAATTCTAATGGGGCTGTGAGCCTTCGCAGGCATCTTGATAGAGAAAATAGATACTACTATAATTTGACTGTCACTGCAACAGATGGTGGCACTCCACCTATGAGTAACACTACATACCTAGCAGTAAATGTAATTGATGTGAATGATAACAGACCAGTATTTTTATCCTCTGATGTGATCAATGTGTTTGAGAGGAATGAGGCAAACACTAGAATTTTCACTGTATCAGCGATGGATGCAGATTTAGGAACTAATGCAGAATTCACATTTGAAATAGCTGATGTGTTGTTGGCAGATGATGATGGAACAATAGTATCCAACATGGACTTAACAGGCTACTTTAGAATAAATGCTACAACTGGTGAACTGTATGTTGAGCAGGAACTTGACCGGGAAGGGAATCACAGTTTTGTAATACACATTATGACCATTGAACCTGGTATTCTCACTTCAAATCAAGGTTTACAAATAGCACATGTCAGAGTGTGTGATCTAAATGACAATCCTCCTGTATTCAATCAAACTAGCTACATGATGAATATCAGTGAAAGTTATCCAGTCAACCAATCAATTATCCGAATTGTTGCCACTGACAGAGATGGCGGTGCCTTCTGTGATTTAATTGACGCTGATAATCAGCAAGACAATGTCATCACTTACTCATTGTTAGATGCTGAGGGAACTCCATTTGTTATCAACAATGTTACAGGTGACATCAGTCTGAATTACAGTGCCAACTTTGAAGGCATAAATCAGTACACAATTACAGTGCAGGCCATAGATCTAGGTGTACCACCACTAAATGCAACAGTTGAAGTGGCTATTGATGTGCTTGACTTTAATGACATACCACCTATGTTTAATGAATCCATGTATATTGGTGGTATTGAAGAAAATGCTACAATTGGTACCACAGTCCTATTGAATGTATCAATTGCAGCTTATGATGTGGACACTGGATTGGGTGGCATGTTTGTGTTTAGTCTTTCAGGTGTGGGTCATGAAGACTTCCAGATAGATCCTGACACTGGAATAATAACTACTGTTAATGCCATAGACAAGGAAAGAAGATCTGTGTACAACCTAATGGTGATTGCTACAGACATGGGAGATCCTCCAGCATTTTCTACTGTGCCACTAACCATAACTTTGCGTGACATTAATGACAATGCTCCACATTTCAGTGAGGCTGTTTATTTTGTAAGACTTTCAGAGAATTCCTTAATTGGTGATTTGATACTTCATATTACTGCCTCCGATCCAGATGAACCAGATAGTCCAGTAACATACGGGTTTGTTGCAGGTACAGAACCATCAATGTTTATGATAAATGAAACTACTGGACAGATAAGAGTTACACAAGATTTGTGCTTAAACGAAGACATGAATTATACATTTAGAGTTTATGCAAGAGATTCTCCTAGTGATCCCTCATTTATACCCAGTACTAACACAACCACTGTCACTGTTCTGGTTTATGATGACAATCAGTTTGCCCCATACTTCAGTGAGAACATGTATGTATTCACAGTCAGAAATTTTTCACCAGCTGAAACACTGGCTGGAACAGTGTCCACAACTGACAGAGACAAATGCTCAAATGTTTATACTGCTTTGTTCAGAATAGACACCACACAGTTTGTAATTGGTATGATAACTGGTGATGTCACCACCACTATGGAAATGGTCAGAGATGATGGCAATATCTACAGCTTCTCTGTTACAGCAACTGACACAAACACAACTAACCCTCGTTCAAACACAACAACAGTCTGGATAGTTGTTGGTGAATATATTCCAGTAGACATTGTACCAGAAGATGCCTTCCCTGTCAGTCTCCCCTACCAGACTAATGATACAACATACGTACAAGATTTCAACTATTTCTATGATGCCATTAAATCTCCATCAAGGATGACTACCACATTTGGTAGCATGGAGAGGAGAAGCACATTTTCAGTTATAGAGGATAGACCAGACATGTTGAATGCTACTGTCATTACTCCTTATGTGTACCAAGATGAACCATATTTTGTGTTAGCTGTTCAAGTAGTTGATGAGAAAGGAGGTGACAGTTTTCCATCAGCTGAAATATTTGTAAGAGTATGCATCACAAATGATAGCTGTTCCATTGCCTCTCAAATGACTGGTGACAATAATGTAGCTTTAGTTGTGGTAGAAATTGAAGACAGAAATTGGTTCATTAATGATGAGGATGGCAATTCCACAATTGATGTTGAGTTTGGTTTTGACACTAACTATGGTAACACTATTCCTCAAGCTGCATTACTGATCAATACTTTGTCAGTAACACGTGTTTACAATATCTCATCAGATTCAGGGGAATCCCCGGATGGTATTAATGAACCTTTTGTTGTTGTTAGATTACCTATGAGACCTCTCTACCCAACAGAGACTGCATCAATTGTGGTCGAAGCAGTGGCAATGCCCGAACCAGTTTCAGCTGCAGCAATTAGATGTGACCTTGCTGAAGGTCTTGAGTATATACTTCCTAATGCAGCTATACCAGGAGAATGTTACAATGTGGTTGGAATTCCGGTCACATCTACTTCCATGATGGTATTAGCATCAAGAAAATTAATGGACAGGATAGATGGGCCGTTTCCAGACAGCCTTTTTACACCACCTAACTGCACTGCAGTTCCTGGTGAAGCACAAACATTGGTGAACATTCTGTTTAGAGTGAAAGATGGAGTTCAGCCTTCTACTATCAATGTGTCTTGTGTAGGCATAGAATTATCAATAGCTAATCTTACCGAATTTGGTAGCTATATTCCATCTGTAGTCAGCTATGTTGATGGGAGCGTAACTGTCATGCCATCTCAGGGGTTAGTAAGTATTGGTCAACCAATGGTTGTTGAGATGTATGCCACAACGTCAGAAACAATAATCTTAAATGATGCTGTTTTGTCTGGGGAAAATGTTGCATCAGTTTTGACAATTACTGGAATAATTGTTGCAGCTGAGATTGAACAATTCGACATACGTACAGATGAACTGTTGAGCAGCAACTTCTCACTTGATTGCAACACCTCAGATAGTGACATACTCAAAGTATCCCCCACCTGTTCACAATTGTTTGTAGATGGCTCAGAGCTCAGTGGAAGTGATTCAATAGAAGTGTTTATATCAGTAACTGCAACTGGTAGTATACCACTATCACAATCATTGTCATGTTTCATCTCAGTTTCTGTTTTGTATCCAGCACTACCATTGAACATAACAGTTGAGGATCCATTGTTGAATGCTGTTAGGGGATGGACACTTGCAAGACCGGGAGGAATATGTTCACTTCAAGCATACCAAACAACAAAAATTTATGCTCAAACCACATTTAGCCCATTACCATCATCAGCATCAACAAACCCAGTCCTTGTCAGCCATTTACTTGGAGAAACAGTACGATCCTTGTCAACAGACATAGTTAGTGTTGATGGTCTTTATGTAACTGGTAAGATGGTAGGCAGCGCCACTATTGTGGCAGAAAGGCGTGGTAGAGAATTAGGTCGTGTACAAGTGACAGTAGTCCAACAAATGGTGGATGTAATACACTTCACTGTTGTCCACTCCAAATCACTTGAAGCTGACTTCAATGACAATGACCAGACGTTCTTGCCACTTGGAGTGCAGGATTTTGTTGTTGATCTCGATGACAGTCTTGATAATGTAGAAGAAAATTCTGAGCTGGTAACTGCTGCTGTATTCTCTGATGGACATTACTATACATTGAGCAACAGTGTTGGACTGAAGTATGCTGTCTTAGACAGATCATTTTTGGCGGTTTCAAATGCCACTATAACTCCTGTTGCATCAGGTACTGGAAGATTTTTACAGGTTGACTGGAATTCTCTATGTGACAACACAAACATTTTCAGTCAGGCTAAGACATACACAATAGCCCTGGAGCAACCAACTATGATCAGAGTTGATCTTGCTTACGATTTCATAGCACATGAAGATGACACAATAGCTCAACAAGCAACTTACCCAACCAGTAGTAGGATTGTAGTTACAGGAACTAGGTCCAATGATGAAATTGACGTAACAAACTATGATGAGACTGAGTATGTCTATGATTCATCTATGATTCAGCTTACTTCTGATGGTGCAGGAGGTCTTATAGTGAGGGCAGTTTCCAGTAGTGTTATGGGACAAACAATGATTACAGTACGATACATGTATAATTCAGAAATGTACTTGGAAGAATCAGTAAACATCACAGTTGTGAGGGCATCATACATATCTGCCACTCTAGCTCCCTATCCACCTTATACTGGCTCTGTAGAGTTCAATATTACTACTCTAGGACAGTATGGGAACAGTGGAGTGTACCAAAAGGCAATGATCAGAACCTTGTTACATCTGCAAGCAAATGGAATGGAAGTTGATACATTTGTGTTACCCTACAATGTTCAGAGCATCACTTATTCAAATCAGTTGTTCTCGCCATCTACTGATGGAGTATTAGAGCCACAAAGAGATGGAATGTCTACCCTAAATATCTCTTTCAGTACATATCGTACCAGCGTCACAGTAACCGTATCATCTACAGACATCATTGAAGTCACATCTATAGACAGGTTAGAGATACCATCAGAAAATAATACACTTTCAGGTCTGCGAAGTGAAATTGCAGGAAGCATTGAAGCTGATGTCACTTTCAGCGATGGAACCAAATATTATGACTTCTTCAGTGGAGGAAATGTAGCCATTTCTGGCTTGATAACATTGAGTGGTAGTATAAGTGATGTATTCAGTGTTTCAGAAGGTGGTGAAATTACTATACTCGGTAATGCACCAGATACGGTTACCATTACAGCTACTAGTGAAACCGCTAATAGTACAATTGACTTTTACTGTAATTTAATGTCAGGGGACATTGAACTTGATATGGGTGGAAGGCTGCAAGCACCACTCCCAAGACTTGCAGGTGTTGGCAATACAACTAGAGTTCCAGTATTCATTAACACTGGAAGTGTTAGTTTTAGCATAATAGAAATAGCAGTAGCTTATGATCCCAGCTTACTGAGGGTGCTAGATGTTTATCCATCTTCATTATGGCCATCTTATCCACGAATTGAGTCCCCTGTGCCATTTTACCTTTTTGAGAGTTCTCGAGGTCTGTTTGACGGAATAACATTGTTTGGAGGAATACTAACAGAGGCAAGATCGGGTGTGCAACACATAGCAGACATTGAATTTGAAGCCATTAATGCAACAAATTATGCAGCTTTTGTGAGTGCTGAAATAGTAGTCCTGATGGATGGCCAGAGCCCTCCACAACCCATCACTTACAATCCATCACCAGCAGCCACCATGTCTATAGCTATTGACAACAGTACTGACCTTCCTCCATCATCATTTTCTGTTCCAACATCCTATTATGAGCCCTCAATACCAAAATGTACTGATCCACTGCCATGTACCTGTACAGTGTCTGAAAGGGGAGACTTGAATGGAGACTGTGTAACGGACTTACTAGATGTGCTTGTATATTACACTGACTATATGAACACTGGAAACACGTTTTGCACAGATAGAGACTTTGCCATCAACGGACGGTGTGAATTAGCTGATGTGCAATTCTTATTAGGCCACATTTTCTATTTGTCATATTTTGTTGAAGACATCACTATTAATCCTGTTACTCGTAATGACTGCTTCCTCAGATTTGGTGCCCAACTAATTGGTAGAGCTAATTCAATTCCACATCAGGACAGAGTGCTTTTCATGGTATCTTTGGTTCACAACAGCAGTGACTTTGCAAGACAAATTGCCAGTACTACACCTGTTAATGGTCTTGGAGAAACTGCAACAGTTGAAAGTGCTGATTCACAGGCAGTGAGTGGAGGATATTACAGAGCAATACTGAATGGTAGTAGTGCCATACTTGTTACAAACTCAGAAATCTTTCAAAACGATGTTGGTGTGGTATACTCAACAGCAGTGTATGGTTCTTCTGGAGAAATCGTTTTATCAAGCCTGCACATAATACTGACTACCTCAATACCACCTGTATACCCAGAAGTTATTGCAAATTATGTGACTCCTCCTGGAACACAGGGGTATCCAGTGTTTTCTTTTCTTGGATTCAGCCCATTTGAAACATTTAGTCAAAATCTTACTTCACCGGACTGTATCAATGTAGCTGCAGCACAGTTCATGCCACGATACAAGGTGTCAGTAGTCCCAGAAGACTCACAACCCAACACAACTGTTGCTTTTGTACTTGCTATTGACACAGATGACAATCTGAACGCTGAGTTAACATACTCATTTGCTGGAAACTTTCTGCTTGCGAAAAATGATACATTCAGAATAGATCCAACCACTGGCAACATTACACTATTAAAAACATTAGACAGAGAAACTCTAGACATTTATCCAAACATAACTGTTGAGGCAAGAGATGCTGGATTTGTTCCTCGCATGGGAATAGGTTACATTACTATAGAAGTTGGTGACATAAATGACAATCCACCTGTGTTTAATCAAACTTTGTATACTCCTTTGAATCCCATTCCAGAAGCTACACCAGAAAACACTGTTATACTTCAGGTGTTTGCCACTGACATGGACATTGAGGGAAATGCAGACATCACTTACAGCATAAATAACAGTTTTCCTGCTGATCATTTCTCTATTAATAGAAGCACAGGAGAGATTAGTATTATGACATCTCTTGATTATGAAACATATAGAAACTATACTCTGACTATCTTAGCAGAAGATGGAGGTGTACCTACAATGGAAGATACCACAACAGTAGAGATTATAGTCTCTCCATCAAATGATCATGAACCAGTGTGCACTCCTGATTATCACCTTGCTTTGCTTGTTGAGGATTATCCAGTTGGAACAGAGATAGCTACACTGGTTGCATCTGATGCTGACATAGGATTAGATCATGCAGAACTCAACTTTACACTTATACAACACCCTGAGGGTTACCATGAGTTGTTTAGTATCAACCAGCTAAATGATACGCATGCCTTTCTGTTGACAAATGCTAGTGGTATTTTTAATCGATTTGAGATTCCTGTCTACAACATTACTGTGTTGGTTGAAGATGTAGGAGGACTCAATTGTACAATTGATGTAGAAGTGAGGGTTGCTGAAGGATCACGATTCTACTTTGAAACACAGAGAGGACCAGGCTTGTTAACTGGTTTTGTACAGAAGGAGATAACAGGTGATACTATCACTTACAGACAATCAGTAGAATTCTTTGATGTTGATGATTCTAATAGCATTCATGGAACGCTGGCTTCATATCGGTTCATGAATGATCCACCATTGGCCGAAACTGTGACTATTTCACGAGCGCCAACACCTGCAACATCTATTTATGCAGTGCTACACCAAACTATCATCTACTTTGATCGTCCTCTGGTTACAGCTGTGGCTCAGTTACACGGCAGTGCTTATAGTACTTTTGTACGATCCACTAATGTGTCTCTTGTAGTCATTCCACTTGAATCACCTGGTAATAATGCAGTCTTTGGTGAACCATGTGACATTGACACGTACTCAGGGCTTTGCTCACTCACTGCAAGAATACCTGAGGAATGGTTTTCAGGTGGAGTACTTCAGGCAGAGGTTCGCATCAGATCACCACCACTAAATGATTTTATTCTTCCAAACATCAACATTAGTACAGTGCTTGATCAACCACAGTCAGAACTTCGAGGTGTTGGTGTGCGTGTTCCATTCCATCCTGTAACAAATGGAGAAACCTTTGTTGTACGAGTCATGGAGTTTACTCCAGATCCCATAGTAGCCTTCCAAATGACATTTAACACTTCTGATGACATTACAATTATTGGTTTAGTAGATGACCAACAATGGACTTGTACTCAACAAAATGACATCACCTTTTTAAATTTACTCTGTATCCACAAGTCAAGATACGTGAGTGGAGAAGAATCAGATGATGATGACAACATACTAGGAGTTCAAATGATGGTGAACAATGACGCTCTACCACATACAGCTACAGTGTCAAGTGAAGTGATTGCTGTTACCGGAATCAAAGGTAGATTAATAGATCTTCCTCGAGCAGCAGTCCATCTTAGCAGAAACGGAACATCTGACATAGAGGCAACGATTGAAGTGATAAATAATGTAGCACAAAAACTATTTGCTTACACTAATGCTTCAGAGATTATAAATCCCGGTACACTAAGTGATGAAGCTAGAGAACGCAGTACAATGGTCTATGTTGTCAGAACATCACCCAATCCATCATATTTACCAGTATCTTGTGAAGACATGGAGCTAAATAGTGATGGAAATGTCTTGAACATAAACTCAGATACATGCAGTATTATCGTTAGTAGTAACAATACTGAAGGAGCTGACCCAACAACAATTAACATTGCAGCATTTGAGCTGGACACAACATTACAAGTCAGGGTTTGGTTCCCTAATCAAACACTTCAAATATACTTGTCTGATCATATACTGAACAGAATTGATTGCTCTGATACTTATCAAACAGCTTGGATAGAAGTATTTGTTACTTTCCTTAGTGGAACTCTTGTTTCACCTCAAGTACAACTAAGTGAAAAAATACATCAGAAACTTCAACAATCCTCACCTAATATAGTAACATTAGAACGCTTAAATGTTATTGGAATGATTGTTGGTACAGCTAATATCAGTGTTGATGCAGATGGGTTTAGTGGCTATGCAACTGTAACTGTTACTGATGATCCAGTCAGTGTTTTCAGTGTGTTACCTCAAGTGTCTACTGGCCTAACAATAACAGCATCACCAGACACTTATGAAGACTCCAGTAGCTCACTCTATGTCATTGCAGAAGTCACTACCAGCTTTGACAGCATTCCATCCATAGGGAACCTGACTGCTGTGATTTACTTTACTGATGGTGCAAGGATGGATGTTAGTGACAATTTGATGGTACAAACTACAGGCAATTCTGTCATGGATGGAACAGGTGGAGAGATTGTCAGCCAGTATCCTGGCACATCCACACTTGATGTGGCATTGATGTGTACTGATCCTATAGAATCTGATAATGGATATGTGGATGTACTAGTTGAGGTACCACAACCAGTAGGCCTGATTGTCAATGTTATGCATAACAGACTAGCACACTCTGATACTAGATTAATGGCTTCTGGTATTCCTGATAGAACAACTGTTACAGTTTGGTTAGACTTTGGTGATGATAATCGTGTAGATGTGACAGATGAATCTGTATTTGATGGACCATGTACTGCCAACATTTGGACACCATTTGATATTACAACACAATACAATGGTACTGCTACTCTAAATGTTGCCTATGACTATTTTGGACAAAACTATACTAATGCAGTAAATGTTTCAATTGTAGAAACAAATGGCATTTCTCTAAGTGTGGCACCATATGGATCTCCAGATGCTAGCCTGAATACCATAAGGTACATATCCAACCTCACAAACCCAGAATACCAGCTGGCGAGTGTCATCCTTTATGCCACACTGTCTGATGGTTCTGCAGTAGAGATTCCAGACTTTGGTCTGTCAATAGATGCTGAAAACTGTAGCTCCAAACCGTATGTGTTTACACCTTGTTCTGACTCCATCAGTAATGAAACTGAGATGGTTACCATCATTGCCAGTTTCACTAGCTTCACTGACTCAGTAACAATAACGGTCAGCACTCCTGATGATCCTGTAGAAATCACTGGTATCAATGTCATGGTATTGGATGAAGATGACCCCACACAGAAGACAGCTACAATCTCACTTCAATTGAGTGACAACACAGTAATACCAAATGTGCATGATTATTTCAGTAACAGTCCATCTTATTTCCTGGATTATTCCACTGACCCAATAGAAGACAGTGTATTCAGCTTTGATTTAGACACTGGAGTAATAACTATTTATAAAGACCACTACAAGATGGCTGAACTTATCATTTCACCAATTGATAACCTCAACAATATCTCAGGCACAGGACAGTTCATCGCTAATGTGGATGAAGGTACATCTATTTTGGTAGGAGTTGCTGCAGGCATCCAAATTCCTCCAGTTAGCATTTCAGATACATTTACTGTCCCTATCTTTTACAATGTTTCCACAAATGCCATTGGTTTCATAGGCAGATTCCGGTTCAGTGAACAAGTGCTTAGAGCTGTAAGTGTCAATGTTTCATTTAGTGGACTAGTCTTGACTAACCTTAATGCTCCACCTGGCCAAGTTACTGTAACAGGTCTGGTCTTGGAAGGCGAGTACTATATTGAAAATGGACTGACCTTCTTTGTTGAGTTTGAAGCATACTCAATGTCAGGTGTATCACCTATTGAGGCAGAAATTGAGATTTTATATGAAGGTTATGACTATTCATCAACTAATTTTGGCTCTAGTGCAGTTATGGTTGGCACAACTGAAGAATACAATGATATTATGAACTCCACAGTATCAGTAGGTGAACTGTTGTTTGCACTCAATGAGTCTATCACACTGTCCAGAGACTTGGTTACATCCACTGTAGATGCAGATCTCAATAATGACACTATTACAAGTGTAGATGATGTGGTGTTTGGAACTAGGTTGGTCACCGGTTTGGCCTTCTACTTAAGCAGCATTAGTGCAACTCCAGTGCAAGATTCAGATAACTGCACACTTCTTGTAGAAGTCACTTACAGTGGTGTAGGAGATGTACCACCTGACCCTAGAACTACATACTCATTTGTCCTCCTTACTAACCCTGACGTAGAGTTGCTGTCCATGTCAAAACCTAGACTTGGAGGATATGTGTCACAACTAGATATGGCTGTGCTCTATGAGGCTAACCCTGATGAAGATGGATATGGTTTCACCTTAGAGCTAGTCACTCCTATCACAGTATTAAATAACATTGGAATTTCAGTGATACAACTTATTGGTGACTACTCCAACAGAACCGACTATGATCACCTTAACATATTTACATACTCACTCAATAATGGACAAAGTGTTTCCATAGATGTCACTTCACAAAGGTCACCTCTTATTGGTCTTGAAGATGTCAGGATAGGAACGATGGCCACTGGCTTTGATCCGCTAACCTTTATCAACAATACTCGTCGATCTGACTACTGCTACTTTGATAATGATGGTGTATATATTGTGCAGCCACCAGAGAATACAACAGTTAATACAATAGTGTACAATGTATCAGCAGTTGAACCTGGATTCCCCCGAAACGCTGAGGTGTATGATTTAGGTGCTAACAATGGTAGTGATACCTTCATGTTTGTAGACAGAGTAACAGGCGGTTTAAGGCTTATACAACCACTTGACAGAGAGACAATCGGTTACTACTTCTTTACCTTTACGGCTACATACATGTTATCCAATGGATCTACTGTTACTATTGGACCAGCTGACATCATAATACAAGTGGCAGATATCAATGATAACACACCACAAATAGATGCCACTACCATTAACCAAACAATGACGTTTGATGAAGATGTTGCAGTCAACACTAGTGTAATTACAATCATAGCCACTGACATAGACATTGATGAAAATGGCAGATTAACGTACTCCATTGTTAGTGGAGATGAGCTTGGTCAGTTTTACATTGACCCTGATAATGGAAACATCACTATAGTAAAATCTCTTGATAGAGAAAACATTGAATCTTATGCACTTAGGGTCCAAGTCAGTGATAATGGAGTAGAACCAAGAATTAATATTACATATGTCTTTGTTACTCTTAATGACATCAATGACAATCCTCCATTTTTTGATCGGGATGTGTATAATGCATCTATCAATGAAAATTCACCTAACGGCACAATGGTTCCTGGCCTGCTGCTGGTAGCTGATGATCCAGATGTAGACGGAACATTTACTTACTCTCTGATCAATGATACCGACTTCCCATTTGACTTTAATCAAGATGGTGTATTTACACTAATTGATGATGTATTAGACACAGAACTACAGGATGTGTACACTGCTATAGCAGTGGCTACAGATGATGTTGATGGCAATCTCACATCTACTGCACTGATAGTTATAAACATAGGAGATATCAATGATAATGCTCCAGTGTTTAATGAAACACTTGAAAACCAGTACTACGTTGAAATTGATGCCCCATTAAGTGAGGTTGGGTTTGTATTTGCTACAGATGCAGACAGGACGACTAACAAGCAAATTGCTTATGACTTAATCTCTGATGTAACCATGTTTGGAATCGATCCAGATACTGGTGTTATCAGTGCTGTTGAACCATATGATGGTACTTCCAACCGACTACAGACCCTCACAATCATTGCTAGGGACATGGGTACTCCACAACTCAATGACACAACTTTTGTTTACATCACTCTTATTGACAGCCAAATAGTATCATTCCTACCCAGCAATGGATTATCTTTGTTGGGATATCCTAGCTGGGTTGAAGACACAGTGTACGATCAACAACTTGGTGTTCCATTTGCTGCTGATATTGGTGACACAACAATGGTCACAGCTCAGTTTGGGGCATCAGTTGCCGAAGACTTCAGTGATGTATTCATACCAATTGTTGGAGATCCTGCCATCAACATTGAAATGTTAGAACTGCAAGATATGATTCATTATGACCTGAGAACAATTACAGTATTAATCCAAGCTGAAGATGCACGAAATACCATTCCTTTACCATCCCTGATAACAGTCACTATCACTCCTTCTGAAGAGCTCCGAGCAATACAGAACATTACCAAGACTGGTAGTTGCATGACAACAGAAAATCAAGGTTTCTGTATAGTACAGTTAATAGACTTCCCACTTGAGTGGTTTAACAAAGAACCTGACAATGTTGGAGATCGTGTCACCGTGACAGCTTCTCTCCTAAATGACATTGGCAATGTTGTTGTAACTAAAGAAGCTACCATTGGTATTGAAACACACCCAATATACAATGTAGCTACAATTGACAGCAATGCAAGGATGCTATTGATAGGACCAACACATCTATCAATATCCAGTGAGATTTACACCATGGAAATATACATTCGAGTTAGAGATGGTGCCCCTCAAGAAACCAGTATTGATGGAGACATGGTCCTCCGACGTGTATCTGTCATCAGAACAACTACTATTACTGAGAATGGAGTGACTGTCATTAATAGTGGTACAGCAGGAGACAACTGGGAATGCTGTAAGGATATCCGTTCTGTTCTTAACATGTGTATTTTATCATTGTTTGTTTTGTAGCATTTGGTAATACTACTGTTAGCTGTAGTGCTCTCAGTGGAGCTGACTTTGGCCAAGCAGGATTTAGTTTGATGGCAACTCTTAGCTTCATCACACCACCACCAGATGACAATGGTGCTACAGATGACTACTTCCACCTGGCATTGACGTAAGATACACCGTAACACGTACAGTACATTGTTTATGTGGTACTTCTATTTATAGGAACACTCCATTCTCAGATGACTTGATCTTTGGAATTCCCTCACCACCTGGAGATGAATTACTCACAGAAATTCTTTTGGTAATCATTTAGTTATTATTTTGTTATTACAAACCAAATACACAAGAACAACAAACCAAAACAACCTTAGTGATAACAACAAAACAAAACAACCTTAGTGATAACAACAAACCAAAACAACCTTAGTGATAACAACAAACCAAAACAACCTTAGTGATAACAACAAAACAAAACAACCTTAGTGATAACAACAAAACAAAACAACCTTAGTGATAACAACAAAACAAAACAACCTTAGTGATAACAACAAACCAAAACAACCTTAGTGATAACAACAAACCAAAACAACCTTAGTGATAACAACAAAACAAACAAATATTCTATGCTTCATTCTATAAGAGAAGTCCTAGCCTACAAAATAAATAACTCAAGAACCAGAATGGAGGTGCCATCCATCACACCAAGATGCCTATACTACATGTGGGAACCATGCACATGCACACACACACACAGAGCAAAGTTATATGCAATATTATATATGTCAGTCTAGTATTTACTTATTTCAACTCCACACTACATAGCTTACGTATCTCACTTTAATAGAATTACTGAACAAAGTAATCTGCTTAAGAACTCTCCAACCCACACATAAGAGAGTAAAGTTGGCTTGTCAAGCTTAACAAGCTAATTATTACCTGTTAGTCCTAAGCATATGGTGGATGTATTAAGCTGTTGTAATTTGTACTGGTCTGTTGCCACACACAGACTCGTATTGAAGCAATCGGTCCAGGCTTCTATGTGGCCACTACTGAAAGACCAGATTTGGCTGATATGAGGCAAATCACCGGAGAGAGCTCCTCTGTGCCCATAATGATCTACACTATTGACAACAACATTCCAGTGAACACCATCAGAGATGACACTGTTGTGTTCAAACTACCCACAGATGTGTCCAGCCTTGATATCTCCTGTACTTCCAGTACAGGTTTAGTTTCCTCTACTGGTAAGCATATACATAAGAACACTAAATGGTGGCTTTGATTATGTAACCATCTTACAAATTGTAACAATTTGCCAATGTGGTGAGCATAATTCAAATTGCTTTGCTTTTATTTAAGCTACTACCAAAACAGCTAGTTCAATATTGAATAATAGTTTAATCTGTTAGGTAGTAACACTAAAGAATAGCTTAGCATCCATCCATTGGGGTATGTGCTACACAAGTCACTAAATAAAGTGATACTTTCACAAATTCTTCTGTATAAATGGAGCTCTCCTATGAGCTTTGATAACACACTCAAACCAGCAAAGTTTCATTTTTTATTCAACTTGACTTAGTCTCTTAGTCCTCATACCAACAATATATTGCGGCATAAAAGATTCATATGTACAGTTCATGATTGATACATTGCTGTATATGAGGTCAAATGTTACTACAATACTACTCATGTTCCATTACAGGTTGTGAGGCACTAACCATACCCATGGACTCCACCACTGATCTACCATCAAGGGTCACAGTCAGGCTGGCCAGTAGCATACTTGGTTCTGATGTCATTCCAGGATTGGGCTCTCCAATCACTTTCTATGTGTGGTCATCAATTGATGTTACCTTATTTCTATCAGACTATATCCTCAGTCCAGTGGAAGGCTGGTATGATGATTGTAGTAGTGATACTCCACGATATCAACCAGCTGAGGTGTCAGTATGGGCTACCTTCTCCAACCAAATTGCTCAACTTAATGTAACTGCTGATGTCTCATCATTTGTACACAATGTGAGTACAAAATATCTTTCTGATGTCCTTGTATAATTCTGTATTTAAATAGAAGACTGTTTAACTCATTCAGTTTATTTAACTATTGTATTTTGCCATTGCAGTTCACACCCAATAACACATCAGTGTGCACAGTGGATGGCAGGACTATAAGTGCTGTGGATACTGGGTTTGCAGCCATTAGTATGGATGGACCGGATGGGAATAGTTTGAGGTCACGTCTGATTGAAGTAGAGAACAATTCTATTGGCATACGTCAGTTTGATTCTATTGTTAGCTTCTTACAAGTATCAGTCCAGCAAGCATCTACCACACGTCTTGAGCCATCAGTAGTGAGGCTACGAGTTACTCCTGGCTTGTTCTTTGCTCGAGCTAGAGTAAACATTACAGTAACTGCAATCTTGAATGACGGTTCACGACTACTTCTAACTGATCCATCTGAATTAAACGTTGTTTCTTTGAATGAAAGTATCATAACAGTTGAAGGTCTCACCCTTGTAGCACAATCACCCGGTAGTGGTGAACTGATCCAGGTTGAATGGGTGGTGTGTGGTGAGATTCTTGGTAACTCAACAGCTGAAGTCACTGTAACATTTGACTTTGATCGACCCACATTCCCGAATAAAACAGATGTGATATCTCTTTCAGAGGACCACCGCAGTGAAGAAGTCATTTACACTGTCACAGCTGTAGACAGTGATGCAGCTACTGATCAGAGTGTACACGCTGACATTGAGTATGCCCTGCAAATGGGAAGTGACTATGATGGACTATTCAGTATTGACAAAAACACTGGAGAGATTTTACTTACTAGGTCACTAGACAGGGAAACTAGAAACAGTTACGTTATAGTGGTGCAGGCAACTGATGCTAGACAAAGAATGATAATGGCGCAAATGGAACAAGGAAGTGGAGGCCAGTCAGGATCTGGAGGATTTGATATAAACCCAGCTGATGAGTTTACAGTAAGTGCTAAGTTCATAATATTAGTAATATAGATTTATGTACACATAATTACATGTATGTACAAACATTACCTATTATCTTACACCTCTCTGTAGCTTACTATCATTGTGCTGGATGTTAATGACAACGCACCAAGGTGTCCTTCAATTCCCACCATTCATCTGGACTTACTTACAGCTATCAATACCTCCATCTTACAATTCAGAGCAACTGATCCAGATTTGGGCAACAATGCACTTCTCAGATACTCTCTGCGGGGTATTGAAGAAGAAATCAAATTCTTTAGGATAAACAGTACCACTGGAGAAATTACAACTACTGATGAACTACCGCCATCCAATATGAATTTACGTATAACTGTGAATGCCACTGATGCAGGAATGCCGTCACTGTTTACTGACTGCGACCTGGCTATTACACTATATCCATTCAATGACACTGTTGGTCTTGTCCTACAAATTCCTACTGATTTGTTTGACGAGGACCTATTTGAGCAAATTCTCACACAAGTACTTGGCATACCAATTGTTGTAGCTGATGTCATACCAGATAATGGGTTAGTTGTTACCACATTATAAAAGGGATTTTAGTCCCAACTGTATACATGTATGTTTTGAATAGTGTAAAGTTAAAGACGCAAGATTTTTACAATTTAAAGGCCTTAAATTGATGCTAAGATGAAATGCCAAATATTGTTATACTGCAACATTTCCTCAAAATTATGGGGAAGCCAGAGCCCTCCACCCTTAGAATTGTCAATGCTATACAAATAAGAATTATCTTGTATGAATGTTAATCAATTAATTACACATTTGTCTGCTTTTGTACAGAGTTACCAATGTGACAATCTATGTGCTACAAAATGGGGAATTCTTCCCTACAAATGATTTGGTAGACCTAATTGAACAAAACCAAGGAACTCTGAGTAGCTTACTCAACTATGATATCCTAACTATACGGAACAACAATGTAACCCCACCACCACCAGTTACCATGCCACCAACAACCATAAGAGAAAACCGCAGCATCCCCGGTTGGGCTATTGCTCTGATTGTGATTGTCAACTCTGTCATAATCATCTCCGTGTTGCTGATTGTACTAGCTATACTGTGGAGACGATACACTCGGTAGGTACAGTAGAGAATTTGTGCAAAGACTATTATTGATTGCAACATTTAATGGATTAATCAGCCATAATCTTTATCTACTGACAAAATTGTCTTTTTACTCATTCCATTATCAATTAAGTGATTTTTACAACCTATTGTGTGCAAATTGTGTATGTGCTTAGGTATTTAAGTGTTGCAATTCAAGTGAGTCTGTACACCTTACATATGTGCATTGTTAATTGTAGTGTGCATGAGAGAGAAACTCAGAGGATGTTAAACAAGCAGTCTGGTCTAAGGGAAATTGACTCATTCAATGAACTAGATGGTAAGTGGTCATACTCAATATACGCACGCATGCATGCATGTACACAAAGTGTATGTAGCTTGTATATGTGTTAATTCTTTATTGTAATTCACTTCAATTTTATTTCCTGTATACAGAAGGTGAACATATCGAGATGGGAGGAATCATTGACGCCGAGAAAGGAGCACTGCTTTACCGTAGGACCACAAATGTCAAAACAATAGAAGGTGATGGTGAAGACGGCTTCCAGAAGAAAAAGATCATTCAAGTAACCGATGAGACTGGCTGGCTAGGAGAAGAGGGCTCAACAGTTAATAAAACAGCTTTAGAAAAATCAGTAAAACAACCAGAAAAAGATGCTGGCTTGATTGAAGAAACAAACCCACTCTACTCTGATAGAGAATATGATGTCGGTTTCTATAATCCAGCATACGCAGTAACTAGCACCAGCTCCATTGCTAGAGCAATAAAACCAAAGGAGAGCCACAAAGATGAACCAAAGCTCTCGGACCACCAAGAAGATACTTCAGATACAGCCAAGTTGCTGACACCATCACAACGACGAGGCCGAAAGGTGGAAGCCACAGAAGCTGGTAACCAGGAGTACCTGGATTATTTAACCTCTGAGCCTACAGATACTGTAGACACTTACTTTTAACTGCTAGAACCTTGCTTTAAACTTAACACATACATTAGTATATTACACACACTATGCACCAGTAGTTTAGCAGTGTACTTACAAAAAAGCACCTAGCTGTATTAAATTTGTTATATTTTATTACAATGTTTTAATCACATTAAGTAATGGGTTGCTTGATAGTACAGAACATCTTCAGGTGTACAACATTGATAGTGATTCTTTGGGTAGCATTCTTCTTATCTTATCTTCAGGTGTTTGCTGCTGTACCTGTGCCAATTGTGTCAACACATAATGTCTCCTGTTTTCAGCTTCAATGAAAGTGACCTAACTATAACACCAATCACATCACCATCAAAATGGTACAGTAAAAAAATGATAAGCTAATCTTACAGACTCTGAATATCAGCTTCAGCTGAGTATTTAAAAATTTTAACAATACTGAATTGAAACCCAAACCCAATTCAAACAAAACATTATGCATATACACATACAAACTTCCATCCTTTACTTACCACAATACCAAACAAATTCAGTGGTACAGTCTTAAATGATTGGACAGCAGAAATATCTAGTTTACTAGTGTAATGTACTTGCAGGTAACCCGGTAAATGATGGACCTCACAATGGGTGAGAACTACATAATAAACAAAAACAACATTCAACTATGTACAATACGTATATATACGTTGTCATGTAAGCCCTATACTCGGGAAGTATTGAACAAGTGTCTAGGCTGGTGTTCCCCTTAAATGGTTTCCATGCACTTAAAGTAGAATTCCAATTGAATGCTTTATTAGAGTAGTTGATCATTGATCATTCAATGATAGAGTAGTTGATCATTGATCATTCAATGATTATCATGCTACGTACAAAATGGGTGGTAACATGCCAATAAAAATAATATGAACAATACTTGTATCGTCTAAATTTAAGTGATACGATATTATCACAATATTGATGTTACCTTAGTATTTAACAATGAAAACAATGTCTAGTTTTCTTGTCCTACTTTTTGTTCTAGTTTGCACATTTTTTCCAAGTATTCTAAAAGCAAAATCGTGCTTTCTCTCTCATTCATATGTTACACGGACAGTGTTTATGGCCATATGTAACATGCCATTACTGGAAATTTGACAAAAGAATTTTTTGGCTGAATCAGCTAAATTTTAATTCATCAAAATGTCAATAAGTACCTCATAAGTCAAAGTTTAGATTACGATTTCTTGAAATTTTATTTGTCAAAACTGATCAATTGTGAATTTGTCAAATTTTCCTTTCGTCAATATTTCCTGTTGTGCGATAGCTAAATGGGGATTGGTTTATAATTTTGATTATAGATTTTCTCTGGTAACACAGTGTTTGCATATGTAGTCTCACTAAAGGATGGTCCAAAACAAGTATTAGCTACACAGTTTTATGTATCCACTCTAATATAACAATCAGTACTGCTATACACTACACTAAACACTCCTGCTACATGTCATTGTGTACACACCAAAGATTCTATTCTTACTTGCAGCAGCTTCTCCTTTGAGGAAGTTGGGTGGCTCTAGCAGAGGTACTCCAGTGTCTTGTTTGAAGTGGCGGGTGCGAAGACATCTAGCATGTGGCATCACTACAGAGCTGGGGTCTGATGCGATGTACTCGTAATGGTGGACGCTGGTTAAGATGACCACTTCTTTAGGGCACACAGTAGACATCAACTAACCAATGGGAGAAGATCATACAATATACACAATCTTTTATTGCTGCAAATGGCAAAATATTGGGTTGGATAAAATACTGTGGGTAAAGCAATGGTAACGCAACTAAATTGGTTAATCTTTCATAGTAGATATTTGAAAGATAAGATCAGAATTTTACATACTGTATTTACTCAGTTAAACACTGCAGCTTTTATTACCATAGTTCAAAATATCAATGCGCTGATTATTCAAACTCAACTACCACTTGATACTCAAAAGGTTTAACCTTGTAATTCTAAAATTTGTTTGTGACACTACTCAAGTGCGGCTACTATTCAAGGTGTGGCATTTAACCAGGTAAATACAGCAGCTGTACTAGTACTGCATAAAAATATCTGCCACACACAGAGACTGGTAACTTCTGATTTTGATTCATTTATTAACTACTCAAAGGAGCTCACACTTAAATAATACACACATCTATTGCTATGGCTTTTGGGTCATGCCCCACACTATGTGTACCTTGATTAAACTATACTTTCATCCATCTAAAATTTAAAGGAGGAATTTTTTGCTCCTTCACAATACTCAAACAATGATCTAGCAGCAAATTTGAGAAACTTTTTGTGGATAGCTAAACGGTAGAAGACGGTAAAAACGGTATACGGGTAAAAACCCACTATACTGTACATGTAGTAGACTTACAATCCTAGAAGAACAAATACTTCACACGTACATACGCATATATATCATATATGTATAAATTTTCAAGGGATGTACTTTTCATGGATTTTTTGCTTGGCTGTCTGCAAATTTTCATCCTTGAAAATTAACAATTATCTGGGATAGCTCTATGCTTCCTAATAGGTAATCTCAGTGAAACACGAGTGATCGTCAAAAGTAAAACTGCGAAAATCCTGAAATTTGTCATTCTGAAAAAATTACATACCTTGTAAGTATACGGTATTCAACGTACAACACACCAAAACAATGTCTAATGGTATAAACATGCAATCAATTGTGTCAATCAAATTTGCTAAAATGGGAAACCCCAATGAGAAAGTGATGTCTCACTAGGCACTTGTGAGAAGAGCAAACAAAGCCTGTAGCGACACACAAACTGTGTTGAATTTCACTTATCTAAAACAGTGCACCTGCGCCAGGTTACTGGCTTATCAACTGGTTCCTCTACATCTATAATACTAACAAAATGGATTGCTCACCTTCTGGGACCAGGCTGTGACAAATTGCTGCTTCAATGGTCTTGTATGTAGGCATACACCGACATCTTTGAATGTGTACAATTCTGAAATGTTGTGGTCATTGGGTCCACTAGTTCTCTCAAGTATTACATCTGACTGGCTACATGTCATGTGAGAAACCGGTTTCAAATCTGGTGGCAAAATGTGAGTTTTGATGAAAATGGCAGCTTCCTCTCCAACCGCACATAGCAACAATCTTATTTGAGATACACTCCACTGCAGAAACAATACAAACATTTAAGGCCACTCCAAATAAATTCTCTGTTTCCCGTCCACCGCCCGCATCTAGTTACTGCCAGCTCTAAATATTCCATTATTCCGTATTCTTCCATTATTTTCCGGTTATTCTTGCATACTGATAGGCTCAGTAAAAGCCATCTTGAAACAGTGTCAGCTCACATGTCAACAGTGCTGTCAAGTCAACACAAACTTCACGTTTGTGTTGTTTTTGCAACTTACAAAGGAAGGAACAAGCTTAAGCATGCTTTTATGCAGCCTTTTTGGCTGTGCCAGGCAAATAATGGCTTGAAAAACTAGCCAATCTTATAATGAAAATAGACCGCCCGCCCGCATGCAAATATGCCCTAGTCCAGGACGGGAAACAGAGAATTTATTAGGAGTGGCCTAATACCGTGTATTTTTATTTACCTCTGGTGTTATCTGGAGTTGGGGATCCACTGACGGCGTCTCTGCATCTTGTTCTTCATCTGACTCATCGTCCAGCATATGTCGCTGATGTACTGCATGAGGGTCAAGCGATAAACCAAACGTGTAGAAATCCATTGCTACTGATTGTGGGTTATACGAAGAACTAAAATTGTATGTTTTGATTGTGGCTTTCAGTTTTCAAACAAAGAGAATGAGTTCTCTACCGAAAACTGTAACAGTTCTCAACTGCCCGAATGGTTCAACAGTGTACCTTGTGGGAACAGCTCATTTTAGCCGGGAAAGTATACAAGATGTACGTGACACCATTCAAAAAGTTCGTCCCACCGTGGTCATGTTAGAATTGTGTCCCCAGCGACAAGTTATGTTACAGTACAGTGAGGAAGATATATTGAGAGAAGCGGAGGACATCAATTTTGCCAAAGTCCGCTTGTTTATAAGGCGAGACGGCCTAATAGCTGGTATTATGCAGTCACTATTTCTCAAGCTTTCTGCTGAGGTCACAAAAAAGCTGGGCATTGCCCCTGGAGGAGAGTTTCGCGCTGGATACGAGGAGGGAATAAAATGTGGTGCCCGAATCCTTCTTGGAGACAGAATGGTAAATGTGACTTTCCAGAGAGCTCTGTACTCTTTAAATTTCCTTCAAAAAATGCGGTTCTACTTTGCCATCGCTAGAACACTTACTGAAGACATTTCCATTACTTCAGAAGAAGTGGAGAACATGAAAAACAAGGACATGGTTGATATGTTAGTAGGGGAACTAGCCAAAGAGTTCCCAACAGTTACTCAAGTACTAGTGGACGAAAGAGACAAAGTATTAGCATACTCTCTCAAATCAGCTGCCTATGTTACAAACACACCAAGTGGCCCACCTGTGACTGTTGTAGGTATAGTTGGAATGGGGCATGTGAAAGGAATTGAAAAACTATGGAACAAAGATATTGTTGGGATAAAAGAAATTATGACTGTCCCTCGACCATCACGAACAGCCAGGTTGGTCTCTTTAGCCATCAAGGTCAGCATAGCTACTGCCATCGGGGTGGCTAGTTATTATGCATTCAGAAGATTTAGATTTCGTTTTCGTTAATGTATTTCATCAATTGTGTATAAAATATAAATTTACTCCTAATGTAATTCATTTTCTATTCAATGCACAAACGACTCTAAGTAAGTTTGCTGTTTGTGGTGTAAGTGAGCAAGAAATTCTCTTTGCCGTTTTTCTCTGGTGTGTTCTAGCTCTGATATCTTTGTGTCTAGTTCATGTGGATGTGCTAGAGATGTATCATTTTGTAGTAAGTAATTTCTGTCCACCTCCAGTTGGTTGTTTCTTCTTTGTGTTAAAAAAGTAGCCTTTGCTTCCTAAAATGTATAATGGTGACATCATGTATCTGAACAACGTACAACTAGGTGGTGTGATGTGTGCACAGATCAAAGGCTGCCACCAGTGTTACAAGTGAAGTCAAAATACAAACTATGAATTTGTCTCACTCAGCAATGAATATCTGAAATTTACTTGGGGAAGTAGTACAATAATTGGCATTGAAACACCACGCATTCTCCACCAGCACATTTCTCACTGACACCAAATGTTTGAGTAGCCTTAAGCGTTAGTGTTCTTGTACATGTGTTACAAATGGGTGCCTTTGATCTGTGCATGCCCCTTACCACAAAACGAATAATACACCCATTTCGTTTGTATCTGATTTGTAAATATCTCTGCCCTCCACCTGTGGCCCTTGATATTTACAAATTAATCAGACACAAACCTCATGGGTGTGTTCAACTTGTATACAATGAAGTTTATTATTAAGGGTGCTCGCTGATATTTGAAGCCGTTTAAGTGCCAGCCCAGAAACCACATGCGGCTATTACATCATAATTGGCATTACTACGCATACTTGTAGTATCCGTGTTAAGTGGACATGTTTTGCACCAGAGAACACGAGGAAGAATAGCTCGAAGAATAGCATGTTATTTCGCTTTAGAATCGTCACTGAAGTGTTAGCAAATGATTGTCTGATGGATCAACAGTTATGAATTAATTTAAAAGTAAGTGTTATTTAAGGCAACAAGTGTGAACGCACTTTTCGCTTGTAGGCAACATGCGTTCGTGCCTTGTTTTCTCGAGTGATAGGGTATGCTGGTAGTTAGTATTGTAATTGTAAGCTGCTTATGTAGGGGACAATGTTACCAGCTGGAATCACAAGGCGTTACAAGCTGATGATGATGGCGTGCCTAGCGTAACCTATCCAAGAGCGACTTGGAGACTCCAGGCGGAGCAAGAAGCTGTTCCTGTGTGTGAAGAAGAGAAAACAGAGCTTTTTGTGTTTAGAACAGCGTTTATGACATGTTATTTTGAAAAGTTGGTGATTGCGGTCAATAGGAATTTGTGTGGTTATTGTATCAATAATGTTGGGCGCACGCAATCTTTACACATGTTTACTAAAAATAAAACTAGTTTTTGAGTGATACCCGTGAAGGCTTCAAAGTTTGTAGGGAGATTCGCTGATAAATTCTCCAGAGGTCTATGTTTAGATTTTGTCCGTAGCGTTATGGCTTCATGAGTTACGGCACCGAGAACATGAGGTTTTGAATGGTGTAGCACACTTTTAGTACTAACTTAAGTTCTATGTACGCTGTGTACTAATACTAAACATAGAGTTGTGAGTTATAAGCTGAAGTTTGTTCAACGTGGTTTCCAGTGCGCTACTGCGAAAAATGGAGGACTAGTTTCGATTTAAGCGCTTCATAAAGAACTACGCATAGTTATAAAATGGTATAGGCTAGAAGAATTCTGTTTGGTTTGTGTTGAAGAGAAAGAGAAGCACTTCCAACGCAAGTAGCATATGGATTCATTTTATACATTATGTGAGTATTAGCAACAATACAAAAAATGCATGTTGTATGGCTTCAAATAGCCGCGAGCACCCTTAATGTGTGGATAACTGGAATGATAGCACCTGCATATGCTTTAGTAAATAAACTGGTCAGGACAATTGGTCGGTCTTAAATTATTTTGTGCTTACCACAAGTGTATGGAAATCAGTACAAAGAGTTGCCCATGCTGGTTCACTGGACATATTAAATGCCACACCTTCAACATAGTAGCCACACTTGAGTGGTACCATTAGGGCTTAAACATTCATTTTTGAACATTGAGTGGTGGTCAAGGTTGCTATCCTAACTGAAATCACTAGGACATGAAATTTGTGCTAAGATTGGCAAGTTTATTTCCAAGCTAAATGTGTACTTAACCCTAACAGCTTGTTAAAACCTGAACTCCCAATACAATATTGCTATTGAATGGTTAGCAACCTGAATGTGTTCATAGGTAAAATTGGACTGCTTGTTTAGGATATCCTATATGGGATCAATGCCTCCCCCCTGTTGATTCTAGTGACTTCAGTACCTTATTTAGAATCCACTGTTAATTGATAAGCATGGTACACATAGCAGTGAGGTGTACTAACCGATATAGACTTGTAGTTCTTTTGATATTGTAAAATAGCTGAGAACAGATTCCATACAGAGAACTCAGGCCACAGTACATCTTGAAAAGACAAACAAGAGTAGGATGACTGCCATAATAGGAAGTCACTAAGTCGGACTTCCCCTGATGTCCTTATTAGGAGATCTGGTGGTGGTGAATCCTCTGTGTATAAACATTGCTCTAACAGGTCCTCAGTGATGTCACTATATATAGGGAAAAACGTGTGAGTGTGTGTAGCGTGTTGTGCGCGTGTGTGTGTGTGTTGTGCGCACATGTGTATGTAGTTTTGTTGTGCACGTGCGTACAGACCTTGGTTGAAGGAGGCCTTCTTCTATCCCAGTAGCCATTCTCTTAACAGCTTCAGTCATTTCATGTTGGGAGGAGTAGGCAAAGCAGACGTTAAGGAAGGCATTATTGTTGTCACGGGACATAGTCACCACCCTAGCAACTTGTTCAAGAACATCCTTGGGAAGAAGACTGTGATCTCCAAGCACTCGCACACGAATACCATGCTTCATAATAAATTCCCTAGCAGACACAAATCATGTAAAAAAAGTTGTGCACTATATAGATGTAAACACACATACAGCAAACTTTCAACTATTGGAGAACAATATACGGTAGTGTTAATCTAAAAACTTTGTTGTGAGCCCATTTTCAATGGAAACAATAATTCAACCATAAACGAAGCTTTTGGTTTTATTCAGCTTTTGAAAATATCACAGTTCCCCTTACATGGGCAGTTTTAGATTTATAGTAGTACATAATAAGTCTTGTACATGTAGTATGTTAAAGGGAGAACTATACAGGCCACAGGGAGTCACTCCACACATTCAATACACTTGAACATACATCACGTCATCATTTCAAACTACACAATCTAAGTTTTTAGCTTTTATCCATTACAATATTCCTACACACCTCACAACATTACATATATACACATCCAGTTCTAAAAGCATACCGTTTTTGAAGAACTTGTGAAAACTTTTGTCTTGCTAATTCCATCAATCCTTCCACTTCTTCTTTGGATCTCTTAAAGTTGTCCACACTAAAAGCATACACTGTTACCTCCTTGATGCCAAGATGTAAACACCAGTCTAACGTCTGTAGAGTAAACAAGTCCAATTAACATCTACACACACACACACACACACACACACACACACACACACACACACACTGTACGAGTAAACATACTAGATATGAAGTACAGTGGAACCTCTCTATTACAGACATTCTGGGAACCAGAATTTTGCTATAATATAATATAGAGGTTTTCCTCTAAAAAATGTATTAACCAGAACCTGTTGGGACCAAAAATTGTGTCCTTTTTATAGAGGTTTATTCTATTGTGTCCTAGGAGTTTGATAAGAGAGGTTTCAATATATATGTGACCTAATTTTAGAAAACCGTCGATATACACACATTTATCAAATTTCATTTTATTGGTTCTTTGTTGTCTACAGGGACAGAGGAATGGACTGGCTAAGCTTCAGCTTCATGAGTTAAGCAGTGTGGAAAATACAGCAGTAGACACCCGGACGAGCAAATAAATCAATATGTACAGAAGACATCGAGAAAATAATCTACAGGCGCTTACATAAACCATCATAACTTAGTGATACAACGGCGTCCAGAGTTGAATTTTTGTTTATTGTATTCGCCATGAATTTGTGAATCCATCAAGGTATAGTTTTTGCCAAAGGCATTCTTCTGTGATGCGGAAGGAAGGTGAAGAAAAATTGTTATAAATTCTTTTGACACTGCAACGTAAACAAATGTCCGTAACTCAGAAACCTACCTGTGTATGAAGATGAAACAAAGATTTTTGAACTCCCTATGAATAGGGAAACACGATGATGCTCAGGAGTTATCCACTGGAGTGTCAATTCACTGAACAGCAAGGCAATAAAAGCTTGCGTAAATATTTCTGAAGCTTACATTTTCTACCCATTGTTTTTAAATGCGTTTTATTACAAAAGTACTATTTGAATAGGTCAACGGTTTTCTAAAATTATGTCACATATTATATTTACAGGTGATATATATATATACATATACAGTACCGTATAGAGGGAAACTTTGGCGGGGGAAAACGTTGGCGAATTTAGCAATTCGCTACAAATTCGTCAAAGTTTAACCCGCCAATTACTCGTAGTGCCCGAGATTAGTATCTTCATAACTACAGATTGAGCTTGAATCCGCCAAAGTTTATTTCGCCAAATGCGATTTAGCTCGCTATTCGCCAAAGTTTACCCCCGCCAAAGTTTCCCTCTATATGGCATACATATTTATATATACAGGTTCCACTGTATATAAGTAACACATGTATCACACAAGTTCATTTCTATGTGTTTCAACAATATCAAATAGTACGGTAGTACCGTTTAAGTAGGGATTGTAGTGAAATTTTCACGTGTTGCTCAAAATTCTGCCTTTAAAAATCATCCTAGGGACATTTTATGCCACAAAAATCACCTTTACGGAATAGTACTAGTCCATATAATACATAAAATATAGCAAAACAATTACAAGCAACCAGATATAAAATTTTTAAAAATCGCCAAAACTCAAATTTTAGTCTCACTGCCTCACTGACCACAGTCGCAAGGCTAGAGGCTAGACAAAGCAGCGCACAGCCACCATTTTATGCCACAATAACAACTCACCAGTGGGATATGTCTTTTGGGGTTCTGACAAGTGTAGCCCTCTGCGCCTTGTCTTTTCTTTCATCTTCAATCAGGCTGCCTGTCTTCTTCATCCAATGAAATCATATTGAGGCGTTAATTTTCCGTATCAACACTTTCTTTCAGCAACATAATATAGATGTCACAGAATCATTTCAGAGCTGGATTTCAGAAGCGTTTTAGTCCTGGCACTACTATAAGAGATATAATAGCTAGATATTTGCAAGTTCGCGATTGAGATCCTAGGTTCACGACCATGCCCATCAATTAAAGATCTAATAGCGACAGAGTAAAGAGACCGTACAATCTAGCTATTTACTTAACAGCAAACAAGATGATCTCACCCCTTATTATTGGTCTAGCTAGCTGTAGTGATATACCGATAAGAGATTTTGTCGACTATCCGATTAGCCGATATTGAAAATCATATAATGGCCAATACCGATAACCGATCCAATGTTTATGTTTACCAAAATTTCACACATATTTTGTAAAATTGCCATTTCTAAACTTCACATTTCTATGAAATCAATACCATCAAGGTCAGTAAAATTAATCAGCAAAATAATCTGCTAATAATTACCGATACCGATATTGCTGAAACTTGGCTGATAAACCGATTTCCGATTATTTACCGATTAATCGGTGCATCACTAGCTAGCTGCACACCTCTTGGCTGACTCGAGATATACTCTAATACAACAGTCATGAATGATATTCTAATAGAAGTCACAAGTTACATTGTAGCTAGCTGTGCTACAACAAAAAACTAAAAACGTTAATTTAAAAATGAAGTAGGAATCTATGCAACAAAAAGTAGTGAAACAAGAGATGAATGATGGTATTACAGCATAGCTCAGTGGGAAGTCCCTACTTTGGCACATTAGCTATAACAATTATTTTGCTCAATGCCAAAGTAGGGACTTTCCCACTGAGCTATGCTGTAATACCATCATTCATCTCTTGTTTCACTACTTTTTGTTGCCTAGATCCCTACTTCATTTTAAAAATAGTAGTTGAAAACTTTCAAAAGAGAAGGGTTTAGTATAGTCCAGTGAATGGATACACCCAAAAGAGAGATAAGGTGCATTGTTTACTGCTACCACACACTTTGAAATTAGACAGAAGGAAAAGTGACACATGCATGAAGAGATCATAGATCTAAACACTTCCATGTATACATGTGTTAGATGAATTACAAGCTGACGAATTTAACTAATTTATCAACCTTTTTTTCTATTAAAATTTCCTGTCGTACAGAACTACAGATAGATGATAACATTACACTGTGCTTAGTATAAACTATATAGATACACTGGTATAGTAATTTTCAAGATGGTTGTCAACAAATTATTTTTCGTTAAGCCACTCCAAGAAAATTCATTGTTTCCCATTTCCCACCCGCATGCAGATTCTCTTCCCGCATGATCATTCATTATTGCTATCAGCTGAACATTTTATTCATTCTTTATCCTGTGATTGCATATATAGCAATAACTAGTTTAGCATTCAGAAAGCTCATTTAGTTAGCTTTTCACTGTTAAGGTTATTAGTTTAAATATTTCTACTGTATTCTTACCTGTAGGTTAGTTATGAATTTCAAAATTAGTAGAAATTTCTATATAATGGACCACCCACCCACATGTATTTTTGAGGTCAATGAAATGGGAAACAAGAAATTTTCTGGGAGTGACCTTAGCGACCATGTAAAAGTACCAATCAAAGTATGAATTTTGAAGCTGGGCTGGTTTTCATGCGAGATCATAGTGCAACTGACAAGCAAAACCCTGTATCATTCCTTACTTCTGCTAATTTCTCAAATCCGAGCACGTGACCTTGTTGTCTCTCGTACTGCATCTTCTTCGCAAACCTTCGGTTGCCATCCATAATGAACGCCGCATGCTTGGGAATATGACCAGCCTTTAGCACTCTACAGCACAGCGACCAGAACCAACTGTTAGCGATGGAACTTCTTTCATCATCGTCCGACATCTCACTGGTTATAGATCACAAATAAGCTCGTTTAAACACAAGACAACAAAGTAACGGTATATAGCAAGTAATATTTCACCTGTAAGGCAAGAAACAATGTTAATGGCTTCGAACTCGCGGTTCTCTTGCCCGAAAATATTAGAAGCGGTAACTTAGTTGCAGTTGGAGACGTGTGAAGAAATAATTAATTTAGCAGGGGAGGGTGTGAAAGTGTGCACAGCTGTTGAAGTGAAGGAATATCAGGAAATGAAGCAGTCAGATTTGCGAGGCTGACATGTCACGAAAAAACCCGCCGAAAAAATTCTACGAGCCGAGCACTGATCGCAGAACTAGCGCGGATATCATCTCGGAGGCGCGCCAATCTGTGAGAATCTTATCGTCCACTACACGTCCCTACACACCCGCTCAGCAAGGCAGGCATTTATTTGGTGCGGATGGAACGCCAGCTACTTCTAGACACAGACCACCCTCCACATTTAGGTACTGTTTTTGTTTGTATTAGAAAGGCTGTGAAAATTGTACATTTAATTGCAAAACTACAAGCCTATCTTAAGTATTGGCTGCAATATTTAAGCTGATTTCAGCTCTGTGCTTACAGTTCCCTCATGATAATTAGTAGTTCCATTGTAACACTTATTTCACTTGCACACACACACAAAGCAAAGCCTTCAGCTGCCGTTAAGTTGAAGCTCACCTACCCCGTGGATCAGCACTGGAACACCTGTGTACTGCCACACAAACACTAGTACGAATTACTGTACATCAAGGGCTCCATTAGCTGTATTTCCTCACATAAACTAAAGTATGCTGAAGTTACAATGCTTTGTTTAATGGTTGGGCCATTTTGACCCTCAAAATTTACACTGCAGTATGCTCCTATAAGGACATTCTACAATATTACTTGTAATAACAAGTGTATCATTGTACCAGATTATATGCATTACCAGAATATCACCGTGTGTGCATGGCATTATGTTGTGTTCATTGTTGTGTGTACAGTATTGGTAGAAGACACTTCAGTGATGGAGACACTAGCAGACCACCAACAGGTCATCATAGACTAGCACCTATTGAAGATACCCTCACAAGCAATGTATGTTGTTGTACTATAATAGTAGTCTGTATTGGAACATCCTGTCCTGGTAGTAATTGTGTCTCAAGCTGCCAGCAGCATTTGTGGGTGGGTGCCTTGAAATTTTAAGACTTCTCCATAAAATAAATGTGGACACCTTGACAATCGGACTTTTCAATGTACCCACGTTAAAACTGTTGAAGTAGGTCATCTCCCTAATGAGGATGCTTAGTCACAAGGTAAGCAGTGGTTCCACTGGAGCAATCTTAAACTTCAAAACTTTTAAGTCTAACAAATTAGTCACATCATTGTAGGCATGGGACATGCGCTAAGTGACAATGTCTCAATGTTTGATGGACTATTGTATCAAATTAAACAAAACATGTCTCACTATTGTAGCAGTACAGTGTGTTTTGAAGACAAAAAGGTATTGCAGCCATAGAATATCCTGTATCAGCTGACTTTTAACAACAGTGTTAAATTATTATTTGCTTCAGCTGATAGTGTTTGATTTCTGTGTGATAGGACAGTTCACCAAGTGCATATTACTGGGACCACTTTATTGATCTAACAAAAAAGAGATGTGAGTTGTCTTATCACACAGAAATCAAAAGCAGCTGGAGCAAATAATTTTAAATCAGGACACCATTACTGTATAGCAGGAAAGTTTGGCAGGAGGAAACTGTGGTGAATTTGCTGTTAGCTAATATCCTGGACAAAATATTTGGTGGATTTTTGTTTGGCGAACCACCAATCATTTTCATATCACCAGACTTTCCCGGTACCCAGCATTTTTAGATTCCAAAGTGTTGTCTCATACTTCTTACCTTCGTCAAGTCATCAATGCTAAATTAGAATACACCATTGAAGCCAAGTCACTGCAATGAACTCCTACTTGTTTGTGTAATGTATGGTGGGAAGCATCTTCATGTGTTTATCCCTTAATTTTAATTAGAGGCATAAATGGTGTAGGTGTAGTGGTCTTTTCTGGGAGGGATATCCACATGTTTATTCAGCTGCTGTGATAAGTAGACAAACAGCTATGAAGCCATATGTATTAACAAAGAACTAGACAAGTTGTTTTCATGTAAAACATGTTTCATAGGTGTTAATTATTGGAGCCAGTCTTGATGTCTTGTTTTTATTGATTCAAGTATTTTGATTAACAGGCTTTAAATGTATTTTTTTAAATGGTGTATGAACACAAGCCCCATTTAAAAATAGTAGTATGAACATAGTGGAAGAGCATACTCTGAAATGTAGACACCTTAGTAACCAGGACATTTGTTCATTGTTTTTGTATAGTGTACGGTAGAACCAGAGTAATCCAGACACCTTGGGACCAACTAAAAGATTTTTGATTAAGTTGTTGATTAGTTGTTTCATGGGCAGACCGATCCATCCTGAAATGAAGCTAAAATACCACTAAAAACTCTTGAGGACAACCCACAAGTAAACGTTTTTCTATTGCATGTAAATGTTTAGCTGCAAATATCTTCTCAGAACCTAGCTCGGAAACACGCTACTGCTACAAATGAAAAGCAGTTTTGTCGAAACCTTGCTCCCTTACTTGTGATTTTGTACTCCTGATTTATTATGCTGACCTACCAACTCTATGCTCTAACTTGAGGTTTTCACCTGTGAAACAATTAATCAAGTACGAGAAAAGGCTGTATCAAAGCGTACTGATTTTGCAGGTTGATTAACATACTAAAGGGATGCGGGTGTGTGCACTGTAGACTTATAGTTATACCTAGTACATGTTAAATGTAGTGTTTATTATTTCACAGGCCATTTCTCTGTTGTCCGATGTTCCCCCTACTCCCGTACAGTCTACACATGATCTTGATGCTGCAGTGCAGCCAAATGGCGATGTGCAAGTGCAGCCCCGCCCTCCAGCTGATATCCAGCCACGGCCACCTACTGGAGAACCACCATCCAGACGTCGACGATCTGGAGACCTCAGAACTAGATCACATGATTCCCATGTGAAATCACACAATATCCACACTGGATCACACGATCCCAGTAGTGGATCACATGACCTTCACAGTAGATCACATGATCTGCATACTGTGTCAGGTGATCAGACCAGCACATCTACTAGCAACACTACTAGAACTGTATCAGGTGGTCGTACAAAAACCAAAAAGAAACCTACTTCACAGTTAACTATTTCAACTCCATCTATATCACAATCACCTCGTAGTAGCATTAGTGACAAGGAAACACTGCAAACTAGCCAATCGGATTCTAATATACTGCAATCTGATAGTGATGTAATTGCATCATCACAGGTACCAGCCATGCCAACAACTCCAGCCACGCCTACTTCCCCTGCAGCTCAGTTCAACTGGGACAAGCATGTGGCTCCAATACTCAATACAATGTCTAGTACTAACAAATCTGATTGTGAGAAATTGTCTGAGTTGTGTGCAAGACTATGGACTGCGCTACAGTCATATAATGTGATTGGACGTAGCAAGGGTAAGCATCGTTCATCTGTGCTACGCACAATGTTTCAGTTATTGGACTGTAAAGACTCTAGATTGCTATTGAGGGCAGCAAAGATAATACTAGCTGTAAGTTAACAGACTGCTTGTCTTCGTGCTTACAAATCAGTAAGGTGTTAAATAAAATTGAAGTTGATGAATTTATGAACTACATACGTATTAAAACATGGACAAGGGCGCCTCACAGAAAACAAGCCCAAAAGTTTCCCAACTACTGCATGTATGCACACGCACGCACACACTACACACACACATACACACAACTATACATACACACAACTACACCTACACACAACACACACACATACTACACACACACACACACATTCACTTTTGTCTACAGTACACAGAGAGCAAACAAATTGGTCTACAGAAAAAACAAGAGCAAAACAAACAATTGCAACTTGAGCAGGAATTAAACCCTAGTCCTTAGTACCCCAGGCCTAACAGTTTGATGGGCCAACACCAGCCTGTGGCTTTAGCACAACTTTTCAATATTAAGTTTCAAAAGTAGAAAGTGGATTTAAAGTTGTGTTTGTTTAGTATGTGTGATCAATTAATCACCGTGTATCTGCTTAAAGAAGCATCCTCATTACTACACATACAAAATGCTCTGTGTAAAGCAGCTACCATCTAAATAAATATTGATGTAACAGCTAACTGTTGGTCAACAGTTTACTACTGAGGGACATATTTCTTTTATTTTCGAGTTGTTGTAATTAACGGATCACAGATCAACTGATTCAGTGGATCATGTGATGAACATATCCCACTATTCATATAAGTATTTTGTCAGTGTTGTAATATGCTTGATATATAATTATTTTAATAATTACGCTAGGTACACCCACTTCATTGCTAAATGCCCACGGACCATTCCAGATTTATGGACTGACAGCTGTTTACGGTCATAGTGTATATAGTCCACAATCTGGCACTTTATTAGAAAGCTGCACGTGTCTCCCTTCCTGCTATTAGTTAGCTGAAACTAGCATGATGTAGTTGTGTTAATTGCTATAATCATTTGTATATTTGCTTATTTTATTCTTAGCGCTTCACCCAAAACATCCATTGGATAAAAAATAAATCAAATCTGCCTCATAATTAAACACTGACAGATAGTTTACTGCTGTAACTGATTGAGCATCAATTGTAGGATTACAGCAGCAGTAGCATGGGCTGGCTTTAATACTTCACTTAACTCTCATTTTGATCAAGGGTAGTTGACTTAATCTACAATAATGTGATGTCAATGTTACTCGGCACCTCCTGGCTTTACCTTCAATTGTCATAGTGATCATGTAGCTAAATGGCCATAACTAAATCCGTAAATCTGGAGTGGTGCATGGGCATGTTAGCGATGAAGTGAGTGCCTAAAGTTTTATAATTATGTATAAGTTCACAACACTTAACCAATGAATAGTGGGATATACTTATCACGTGATCCGTCGATCCATGACCCCCCAAATACAGCAACCCGATAGCATGTACATAATAGAAATTGCACATGGAATTAGCACAGTGGGACCCACATTTTCCAAACACCTCTTTACCAGTTTAGTCAGTCATTAGGTACAGCATTTGTTGGCTCCTTCATTTGTAAATACACCGTATACAGGAGCAAACTTCAAACACTGTATACAGGAGCAAAGTTCAAACACTGTATTAGAGCAACCGGAGCATGCACATACAGTACTCTAACAAAATGTATATCAGTACTGCTGATTGTACGAATCTTTAAAAATTGCGTGACGCATGTGTGTATGCGCACACAAGAATTAAAAACGTTTTGTTTCACGGAACAAGTTGCTTACGTTAGGAATCTTAGTCCCCGACATCAGCAACATGTTCTGTGAAACAAAATGTTCTTAAATCTTGTGTGCGCACACACGCATGCGTCACGCAATTTTTAAAGATTGGTGCAATCAGCAGTAAGCAAAAATATTCCAATAGAACAGCCACTGCTATTGGTTTGGGTAGTTCAGGGCTCAGTTAATCGATGATGTCCTTTGTCTTTTGGTATAATCACTTTTCAATACAAACTGTTTACAGGGTATTGACAAATTTTAAATCTAGTGTTTATTTTTTTAATAATTCATGTGCTCATCTCCACTTATTTCACACAGATGGGAGTTACGGGTAATAACTTATTAAATGTCAGCAAGCTGCTCTTCTCCATCAGTCGAAGTGAGAGCAATGATAAACTGTTTGTTAAAGAACAGATGATTGAGCCAGTCGTCAAGCTTCTAGCCCTTGTCGACATCTCTGACGCACTAGTCTACTTGATGGGGGCTGTGAAACTTTTGGCTGGAAATGTTGCATTGAGGAGTGAAGTGGCATCTTGTGGTGTTATGAACTGTTTGTCTGTTGTACTGGGGAAGATTGCTGAGGTGAGTATAGTAAGTGATATACACTGTGGAGTCCCTTAAAAGAGACACCCCTGAAATGTGATCACCTCGATAATCAGGACACTTATCCATTGTCCTATTTGTATCAGTGTCGTATTTAGACCCCTGAAATCAGAAGACCCCTGAAATCAGAACACCTTGCTAATAAGGACACCTTAAGGTGCTTGACCATGTTCCCCTATTATCCTTAGTGAGTGTACATACAGAAACTCAAACCCATGACATTAGGACATTTTGTTAATCAGGATGGTCCAAGAATAGAAAGGCTCTGTATGGGTAATATGTATGTTATTTTTCCAAAGGCTACTTGTTGTGCGTTCACCATATTTGTAGCCAATCCAACCTCCTGACCAGACCTCATCAGTCTTGGTACAGTTGTTAGCATTGTTGAGAAACTTGTCGGATAATAGCAGTGCTCGTGATAGTCTCTTGAAGACTGAGGGTCTACTAGACAGATTGTCTTCAGTTCTACTATACCACTGTAATGACCCTGATGTGGCCTTCAACCTGTGTAGGCTATTAAGGTGTGTATTAGTGTAATTGTAGTAGAGTATACAGTGATGCAGTGTGTAGATGTATTGATGTGACCGCATTTGCCTTTTTCACACAAACATTTGACCTATTCTTTGTACTTTAAAGTTGCATAACTCTTTAATCATGGCATATAATTGCCTGAAATTTTCCGTAAGTGTAGCTACAGTATCTGACTGCATTTTGATACTAAGAGCAAGTTAATCAGTGTAAGGAGGCAAGTGTTATATCATTTGTTTGCTGGTATGTAAAATTTTTACCTTTTCGTAAATCCGGTCATGTATTGCCTCTGCTCTATGAGAATACAACGACATATTGCACAATACAAAGTGGAGTCTAAGCATTGGTTTATTTTGTTTTTTTAATAAGTGGCCTATTTTTCTTTGAGAGGTATTACATATTATTCAGTTTAACCACAATGCACAATAATTTCACTGTCAGCCATAAGTTAACAGGCCACGAATATATCGATACAGCTTGACCTTGTATTGATACAGCATCACAAATGATATGATACACCAGTGGCGGAGGAAGTAGTTGGTGTGAGGGGTGGCTGACCATAGTGTAGAATCTCTGGCAGCAGGGGGTCTGTGGGATGCAGCCTCCCCAGAAGCTGTAGCCATTTTAGGTTTTACATGTCTCAAAGTTCACCAGTTGACTACCAGGTTAGTAAACATACAGCATTTAAAAAAGAAGCCTTTTAGATACCTGGAAACACTTGGTGCAGTGGTAATACACTCTTTCAAGTAAGAAATCAGTGGTTCAATTGCCGCTGTAGGCAAAAAAAATTTTGTTTTCGTTTTTAGACTAAACATGTTTCTTTTGAAGCATTTTGACTGCTCTATTAGGATATTTGAACGTTCTATTGGAGTATTTTGATCACAGTTTTCAGCCCCACTTTAGGACCCCCTCAACATACTGAAGCCTCCCCCCCCACCCCCCACTTTCCGCTGCCTATGTTATACACGATAATATTGTATCTCTAGTATCTAGCATGTGTAGTGTGTAGGTGTTTGTATGTGTTGAACTTTAATTTACTACATTAAAAGTTGATTATTTACTAGTCAAGGGAGTAAGAAGCGTTGGTCAAGCAGGCAGAAGGCAGATGTGCTGCTGTGTTTACTTCTGTGGAATAATTTATGTTTACATTACCTGACTGTTATATTAGAGTGTTTGATTGCTTTATTTAGAATACGGTGGAACCTCTCTTAACAAACTGCCTGAATTAAGGACACAATAGAAAAAACTTCCATAGTTATCCATAATGAGGAGGTCCCAACAGGTCTGGTTAATACATTTTTTACCTCTGAGAGAGAAAAACCTCTATATTACAATGAAAAGGTGCCAAAAATTCTGGGTCCCAAAATGTCCGTAATAGAGACATTCCACTGTATGTTGAACTGATTTTTTGGTCTGGCAAATAGCATGTCTGTTGGACCTACACTTACACAGTTCAGTACATTAGCGCTTGTTTCTGCTAGAGTGAAACTAGTAGGCTTTACAGATGCAAGACTCCATTAAAACGGATCACTCTAATGTGTTGATTGCTTGAAATACTTGTAATAATCAAACAATGTTGCAGGTAATTGTAGTGCACTCAGTTTCCACATTCTAAGTGATACCAAATACATACAATGCCTGTCTGTGTGTTGTTGCTATAGCAAGTTGACGCAGCATAATGAACATCGTGCTGTTGTGATGGAGCACATGAGTCCTGCCCTGCCAGCATTTAGCGGACTACTCTCTGAGCACATGAATAATCCTGTTAGTATGTGTCTGTGTCCACTAAACATGTGCACATACTTAAAATGCACACACAACACTGCATACACCCACTACAGAAATACAAATAACTGTACGTTTTTAAATAGGACATTGTGGTTCGCATTTGTTTCATCCTCGGCAACATGTCATCACGCGACGACAACTTCAGACTGAAGCTACATCACTTCCTTATAATGCCCACTCTTGAAAAACTATTATCACACTATCAGCCATGTGATGCTCCCACTGAAAATGATGCTGAACGGCCACAGATTGAATCTGGTGACCCAAAAACCAAAGACAAGCCTGATGATGTATTAGTCAAGGTGCAGTGTATAGAGGTGTAATTGTTTCACGTTAATAATTGAGAACCGTCTTCCAGCTGGTGAGGCTCATAGCCAACCTGACAGTGAACTTGCAAGTTGGAGAACACATTGCCGCAAGGAAGAAAAGTATTAAGAGTCTCATCAATATATTAGGTGTGTGTTGTGTGTTGTGTGTGTGTGTGTGTGTGTGTGTGTGTGTGTGTGTGTTGGTCTGTCTGTCTATTGATCTAAGGTAGTGCCTAGAACTGGTCTATACATTTTAATACTGTGCCAAATGCAAAATAAGATTGTTCTGTTAGAGTAGTATTGGTTGAATGTGTTGTTGATAGTACTATTGTACATTGTTCTGTATTGATAGAGTACTATTATAGGTCATTCCCAGAAATTCTAAAGTGAGTTTCCACAATACAGTGTATATGTTTAATGTGTAAAATGTAGTAACAAAATCTCCCTATACAAATCTCTACAGGAACAATCCTGACCATTCTATTAGAGTGTTTTAGCTGTCCCTAAAATTTTTACTGGGCATAATCAAGTGTAACAGCTGGTGTGTGTGTTTTATTGTTGTTATATGTTACAGAACACAGGTCATACCAGGAGAGTACTGAGTTGGTACAGAATGTAATAGTTACCATCAATAACTTATCCTTCTACCAGACCAGTGATAACTATGTCACCAAATGTGCTCTACAAATCAGCAAGTGTGAGTATGATACGTGTGTAGTGTTGTGTAGTGTATGCATGTTAAGCGAATGCGAATTGTCCATGTCTCCCATAACAGTTGAGGTACAGAGCATATGCCTCAGTATATGTTGTGGACACAACTAATACATAAGAGCTCTTAAAGTACTTCTCATAGCTACTAACTGTAAAGTAGCCCAGGTGAATGCTCTCTAATGCAACCTGTATTTCTTGGGGCTGGAGATTTCCTTGCAGTACAAGCTGTGGAGTCTGGCACCAAGTACGCATATTTGTCTTAGCTTGCCCACTTCTCCTAAATTCCCAGCAGCAACCCCATTGTGAAGTGAAGAAAGGAATTACCTTTCTTAAAACTTCAGGAGCTACCATGCAGTTGAGCCCATTTCTTTTTACCAAAACAGAAGTCCTTATACTTCTACTACATATAACTGATCTCACTGCTGCAGCAGTGATCTGTAAGATCTACTCTTTCCTTGAACACTATGAAGGTTGTTTCTTCGATCTTCTTTACAGCATCTCATATAGGGCCTACGTCCTCATCTCTCTGTTGAAGTGTGATTAGTTCATCCATTTTTCTCTCTATTATAATGGGGCAACTCACTGATACAACAGACAGCAGTTGTTGAGTCATCATTATAGACTGGTTGAGGCACTGGGTGACATGACAGGTCATCTGCTTTTTACTATATTGGCTACCTTTACTCTCAATTCAAAATCATATTCTTGCAATCATTCTGCAACCTTTCCCTCTGGCTCCTTTCTACCTTGTATCCACTGAAGGCTGCCATGATCATAAAATCTTACCTAGAAGGATTTGTTCAGTGTAAGTTACAGCTGCTAATAACTCTAACCTGGTAACTGAATATCTGTTTGCTCAACACTCGACTAGCAAATTTATAACTTTTGCTTGACTGGGAGGCATCAGTGTCTAACAGGAAAGGCAATGAATAAAGTTAAAATAAAGGCAGAGCAAAGTTGCAACTTCAATTCTGCACTAAATTTCTTGTTTGACGCTGCTTAATCCCGATTGCCAGCTGCTGATTATGTATCTGAGACAAGTACTGATTGAGTATAGTGTCTCTTTACTTCCGTTTGGAGGGCAGGAAATGTTCTTTCCATTAAAATTTTTAACACATTGACAAAATCCTCCTAACTTTCTTCTTCCTACTTTTGAACTCGGTAGCATAGCAATATATATATTTTTTTCTGGTGGCTCAAAATGCTCTATTAAGGCTTGCTTAGCTTCAGCGTAGTTTGCACATGATGCCTCCGGAAACCGTCTGGTCATCCAACCACTTAGCCATTGAAAATTAACTGTATCATCCCATCCATTTATGGCTGTAATGTTCTCACAATGAGAAATCCAATCATAGAAGTTTCCCTTGCTGGAGTAAGTCCCAGGGAGCAATATTGAGAGGACAACAAGCAGGTCTCTCTCCTACATTCCCTATCACATACAAGCGCCCCCTTGAAGAAGGGTCTGGTCCAGTTTGAATTACTTACTGGGATTTCACACGTTTGAAGGTGTCAATTACTTACGTGTCGTCGTGCTTGGTTAAAGCCGCATGTGCTAACAATTCAAGTGAAAAGACAATGGCAGAATTTGAAGGCACAGTGCAGCAGGTTGTGCGGTATATGAACCTGAGGCCTCTGAAACCGAAACAAGTTGAGGCTTTGTGCAGATTTGTGTCTGGGCGTGACACGTTTGTCGCTTTACAACTTGGTATGGAAAATCAGTTATTTTTGCTGTTCTTCCTATTCTGTTTGATATACTATTGGGTATGTGTTGTTTGTAGCTATATGATATACTTCTGTTATCAGGTGTATCGAATTCTGTAGTAGTAGTGGTTACTCCACTAATATCATTGATGTTTGACCAAAAGGAGAAATTCACTCAAAAGGGGCTTACAGAGGGGTAGCTACAATGTGGGCAGGTGAGGCAATTGCCTCACCAAATATTGTCACCAAACTCAGAGCTACACTGGACCTTTTAGATGCATTGAAAGCTTGCATTAACAAAGTTTAGATGCTAGATTTGTAGGTGTCCATCCAGGGGCAGCTCTAGAGGGTTAACTACTGAGGTTTTCAGAAACTGATCAAGCAAGATCAATATACTCTATTGGAGCAGTCACCCTAATAGTGCACTCACCCTAATAGAACAGTCAAGCAAACTTTTAATATGGTTTTATTAAATTGCTCTCACAATCAATCTCAGATGGTCTAACTTTCCCAGGGTATGAATGTTGTGCATTCTTTGTAATTAACATAATAGTAGGACTAAAATTGCCTCCAGATTCAATCTTGTAACTCTTAATTTTCAAAAATTTCCTGGGCGCAAGCCCCCAGACCCCCCTATCTGGAGCACACTACACATGTTGATTGTACCTACACAATAGAGTGCATGGCAAGCATAAAGCATTGTATGGTCTACCTCACCTATTTAAAATTTCTAGCTACGCCCCTGGCTTACTGTAGAATTTGTTGTTAAGGCACAAAAAGATGAGAAAGCTGTATTATCAGTGCTAAATGGAAGAATTCAGCTCGTTTCCGTGCAATGATGTTATCTGATTGTTACCAGAAAAGACTAAGAGCACTGGTTGTTGATGAGGCACACTGTTTGGTGAGTTTAAGTAGGGCTACCACCTGATAGATCCAACATTAAATATACTATCAAACCAGTTGTGCCTATTCTGGAGTTGTGTCATCAGTTTTAAAGCGAGCTAATAAACCAAAAACCGTATTGTTTTGTCGCTCATTGCCACACTGTGCCACTTTTTTTTTGATACAATTAAAGGTTGTTAGGAAAGAATTTAACCAAGCCCCCTGAAACTAAGCCCACACTGGGGGGTTGTTTAGTAGATGTATTCACATCTGTCTCAAAGAGTGATATGCGGGAGATGGTGTTGAAGGAGATTTGCAAAACAAACACTGTGTTGCGGTTACTGATAGCCACAACTGCATTCGGTTTGGGAGTGGATTGCCCAGATATTGATTGGGTTATTAATTATGGATCACCTCGAACCCTTAAAGAATTAGTTCAAGAATCTAGACGAGCTGGGAGGGTTGGACACCAGGCTGAGGCTATTCTATATCCCAAAATAAAAAAAATGGAAAAAAGGTTACTTCTGCTATGAAGGAATTTGAGGATAATGTTGAACAATGTCGTAGGAATAAATTGTTCCATGATTTTTTGTTCTCTTCGGAGCATAACATTCAAGTTAAAGCATGTAGATGCTGTGATCTCTGTGCATGTTTGTGTTTGTGTGATGAATGTTGACATAAATTTTAATTGTGAAAATAATTTTTATTGTACATAATAATTAAAAGCAAATCAATGTTACAAAACTTTGCATTACGTGGGATGGTTCATAATCCTTTCTTTAACGCAAGTTGTTATCTTTGTCCAGTTTATAGACTGTAGCAGTGGTTGGTGATTCAAGTAAGCTTTGTGATTCCACTGTTCTTTAAATTTGAACACTTCTACAACTAATTGTTCTTGGATTTTAAGAATGTCCTTGTTACAAGGAACAGAATGGTAGTTCTTAATGCTTTTGATACCTCTCTAAACCTTGTACAGGCCTGCTCTATGGAGCCTAAAGTTTTGGAACCACGCTGTACAGCATGTGGTGAAATGTTAAATCTGAGATAGTGCATCATTATCTTCAGCCTTCTGTTTAAATGTTCCATATGTAAATCTACAGGAATATTTTCCCAAGTCGTCCTGCGGTGTTGACAGTTCTACTCCACTTTATTTCTGACACCTGCCTTGGAGATAACAAAGTCTGAAATAACAAACTGATAGCTTTGTTACCCTGTCGGAAAATGGCTGCCATGAACTTCCAGTAACAAATAATTCTGTCTCCATCACCCTCTCTGATTGCATCATGAAATGCATGTCAGAACAAAGCCATACTGAGAAAGTCAATAGTATATGACTGCACAGAGTCATTTAAATTATCCTCAACATTTTGAATACGGGTGTTGGCATGTTGTGAATGGCTGGTGTTGGGACGTTGCAAATGGCTGCAATTTGCAGGCTAATTGCTGCTGATAGGTGTTTCTTCATCTTCATTAAATGAAGGTATTGTGATCTTTACAAAATTTTCAACTTTCCTTTTAGCAACTTCATCACAGGACATGTTAGAACTGACTGAACACTCCTTCACCGCTGCCAATATATGAGAATAAAGCACAACTTCTATGAAGTCTTTGAGTGGTTTTCATGTTGTGCTTGGGTTCCTTCCCAAAGGAAGTCCGGTTAACAACCTGCCTCAGTTGATAAAGTGTATACAGATTTGGCTAAATATTGCCTGGCCACCAAAACCTGAGGATTCATAGCAATAAAATTGGCACAATGCAATGATAATTCTTACTGTGACAAGACAAACTTTAAGTCTAGCATACCAGTCAGATACAGTCACAACCAGTTGGCTTGGTTCAAAAACATGCAAACTACGCAATATAGCTACACCCCGTACCCGAGCCACTGTCAACTGATCCCCAAACAATATTCAAGCAATAGGCTTCACGTGGTGTTCCACTTCTCCATCTTTCACAGCAGCACCTATACATTAGAACAATGAATCCAATTCTTAAAAGTTATTATTATCATACTTCCTACATGTGATTGTACACTTGTGCCATTATACACTGTTCCTGTATGATTCGCAAATACTGCACAAGAACCCTGCAATAATCACGAAATAAAATAGTACAGTGATATCTTGTTATATGTAAAGTTACTGACTGTATGGGACCAAAGCCACACCTTAAATGAGGTGGCCTTATTATAATAAGTACATTTTAGCTGTGTTGCGACATGTTAGAGGTGGCTAATACAAGGGGGCAATCTTGTTAAAGAGGTAACCACTAAGTGAGAGTATTTTAATGTAGCTTATAAATTGTACCTTGATACCAAAACTGTGAATCTAAATCCTCTTGATTGGGTAGAACTGATTCTGGGGATAAGATCCCCGTTTGAGGTCCATCATGTAGCACTGTAGAATTTACTCTGTTGAGTACAGCATAACCATGGCAAAAGTGATATGATTTTGTTGTGTGGTCTAGTCGTTGGTAACTTTTTCTAACGTTCATATCAATGTTGTCAATGACTAGGGTGTACCAAGTCACAATGATGTAGAACTGTTACTAAGAGGCCTATTATTGCTATAGACAAGTGTGGGTATCGTACACGATTGGATGTCATGACAGGCTGGGCTTCCCACAGATGATTGAGGGTCATGACAGGCAGGGGTAATTTCCGTAGACAGTTGACAGGCTGCTGATAAATTATTCTGTGGGCCATCAAAAAATTCTACAACAATTAGGGACAGCTTTTCATCAATAATATCAGCTACTTCCTCCTCCAATATTTCCTCAAGCATATCCATTACAAAATCTGCTTTACTACTGTCGTCACCATCTTCTTCAGTATCAGATACAGACGAAACATTACCAACAGAGTATACAGAGCTGCAATCACTATAGCAGCTATCGCCTCTAAATCATCTGGCAACATGCCACCAACAATGGGAATATCATCCTGCTCTGCAGTCATTGGAGAAAATGTGGTATCCTAAAGCACATCATTGTAATAAACTTACTATACGAGAACTACAATTACCTCTAGTATTTGATTACTCCAGCATAGTACTTCACTACCAAAGCCATTTATCATCCCTCCACAACTTTGTTCATTGTTGATGGAGCCATACACACCATAAATGGTTGCAAGTATCTATACACCTGTGACATACAAATAAATAATTGCCATTGCTTACTTCCTTGTTTGTGGCATTCACAAACAAAGGAAATGAAAAAATGTGTTGCATGAGTGACATATGCTTGCATCTTTTCTTTAAATTTGCACAAGATAAAAAAGATATGAAACTCTTTGGTGTCTTAGGAAAAAGATGCTGAAAAAATCCCACAAGTGTAGGCACTACATGGACTAGTTCTTGCCATATTGTTTCCCAGCTAAACCTTATTCCTTGGGGGCCTTGACGCAAGACAGAGTTGTGGATTAACGAGGAAATTTTCTTCATCTCAACTCGGATATGAGTAGAAATTATGATCTGTGTGTATGCCTGTTCTATATGATGGCAACATATATGTATTTGTTAAATGTTACATACAGTATAGGATTGCACCTGTATTTAGCTAAGGACTCCGCTAACAATAGTTCATAATTTTTGTTTGTCCATAAGCTATATAAGACCTTGACTGCTAGTAGTTATTAGCAACCTCTCATGCATTTATCAGATGACATCTTTGCCTGGCACCTGCGATAAAGTGTGATGCAGCTGAACAATAGTTTCATTTCGATAATGATTTCACAGTGTCCTTACGGCTTGGAATTATGGTGGTACATTTTTGCCATTTTTGTCAACAACTTCAACCTAACATGACACATGTTATGGATACATATCCTGGTTAAGCAATATACCTTACAATAAATTTGTCATTGGTCACTTCTTTGTCATCTTCGTCTGGCACCAATGTCCTTTTACGACTGTTTTCCTGATTTCGGACTGTCAGCAAACCCAACCTAAGGTCAATCTCACTAATCTTATTTTGTAAGTCATCTTCCAATTCCTTTTTACTCAACAGAAGGGTTTGCCAGTGCTTACACAAGTATGTCCTTCTCTTATATGTGATGAAGGAGGAAAAGTTCGATGTGCCTAATTTCTGTCCTTAAAATTTCTAACTTTTTATTGCAGCGGCCTCCATGAAGAAGCTTTCGTTTCTTCTCTACACCGACAAAACGTATAACGTACACACAAGACAGAAGCTACCATACCTGTATGAGAGACACTAGTAGATAGTCTGCACAATCCACAATTATCTGCCTCTTGAAGGGCCATTCACAACACCATAGCCTTCATAAACCAAAGGTGGAGGGGCGCTTAAACTCACGTGTTTTAAATTTAACACCACCCAAAATCAGGTGGCCTGGGCTTTTTTTTATATGTGAACTGGACCAGACCCTTTTTCGAGGGGGCGCTTATAATCGATAAGCGCCACCCCGAAGAAAATAGTGGTCTGGCCACACGAGACTAGTGTGTAGTAGTTGTACTGTGTTTTATACACAAGATTCAATTGATTCACAATTACACTCTACCACGTGCAGTCAATACAAATCACGTGAGTCCTATTCTAATTATTACACACATGCGTACAACCTACTACATCTCCCTTTCTAAGTGTTCCAGTCTGGGTCAGAAATAAGACAGTTTGGTGGAACTGACAGACGTCCACTTCTGGTGGTTCGGGTGTCTGTGGGTGGAGGTTGTATTACACTATTTTGTTCTGGTGTTTGAACTGTAATATCAGGGTCACTATGCGACTCCGGAATTGTAGTAAGATGATGACGGTTCCTTCTAATACAGCCTGTTGGTGTTGAAACTAAGTATGATCTGGGAGTCTCTGCAGGCTGTATAACCACTCCACTATCTCTCCTCCCTGTGATCCACACTGATTGTCCCAGGTCTAAGGGATCAAGAGGGCTTGCACGATGGCGTGTGTTGAAGTTATTCTTGTTGTTAGTCTTGTATTGTGTCTCTTTTTGTTGAATGATACTGTAATCTGGGACACAGGGTACTAATTGGGTTTCAATGATAGGAAGAGGTGTACGGAGTTTGCGGTTCATCAACAACTCTGATGGTGAGTAGCCGTTATGTAAAGGAGTAGAATGATAAACCATTAAAGCCTTGTGGGGATCCTTGCATTTCTTGAGGAACTGCTTGACAGTCTGTACAGCTCTTTCAGCTTCCCCATTACTTTGAGGGTACAGTGGGCTACTTGTGGTATGGATAAATCCATATTCAGTTGCAAACAAGTAAAGAAAATTGTGGGCCGTTGTCTGACCTCACTTCCTGTGGGACCCCATGGGGAGAAAAAATTGCCTTAGTGTGATGAATCACCTCTGAACTGGCCTGACTACGCAATTTACTAATTTCTATGAAACGATAAAAATAGTCAACTATAAGGAAGTAGGTCACAATATTGAAGTAGAATAAGTCGGTGGCAACCTTTTTCCAAGGTAATGTTGGAAATTCAGTTGTGATCAATGGTTCTGGGCATTTATGACGCAAACGTTGACATTGAGAGCAGTTTCGCACAAGATCTTGTAATTGTTCATTGAACCCTGGCCACCAGACACTTTGTTGTGCTCTTGTATGGCATTTGCTGATGTCTTGATGACCACTATGTAGCTGATCAAGAATGTTTAAGCGGAGAGTCGAAGGTATTACAATTCTGTTGCCTTTTAGTAGCAACCCATCATGGACAGTTAGTTCTGAAGCAGTTGAACGGTATGGACGAAGCGGTCCTGATAAATTGTGTACATGTGGCCATCCATGTTTGCAATAATCAAAAAGTTTCTGGCATACTTCATCAGCTGCTTGTGCCTCTCTGATAGTTTGGAGTTTCGTTGCAGTGGCAGGAATGGACTGAATCATTAAATTAACATAAGCATCCACTTCGTTGGAAAAGCCAGTATGGTCTGAGGAGTTACACATTGGGGCCTGCGACAATGTATCTGCAACTGTGAGCTGTTTGCCTGGGATATGAGAAATCGTGTAGGAATATCGCATCAAACGCATTCGGAATCTCTGAATTCTGATAGGCATTCATCAAGGTTCTTTGATCCCAGCAATGAAACTAAGGGCTTATGCCTGTTTCGATATGAAATTGTTTGCCAAGTAGATAGTCACTGAAACGGTCACATGCCCAAGTGGAAGCAAGTGCCTCTTTCTCAATTGGGCATATCGCTGCTCAGCTGCTGAAAGAGAATGTGAGCAATAAGCCACTGGGCGCCAGGTACCATCACGTTGTTGTGTGATTACGGCCCCTAATCCATATGAAGAAGAATCTGTTGACACTGTTGTAGGTCTACTTGGGTGGTAAAATGCTAAAACTGGGACAGAACTGAGTTGTTGCTTTATTGCATAAAAAGCTTCTTGTTGTACAGGACCCCAAATCCACGAATTTCTGGTACTCAACAAGTCACGTAAAGGCTTAGTGATGTTTGACAAATGAGGTGTAAATTTACTGAGTTGATTGGTCATACCTAGGAACCGACGCAGCTCTGTGGTATTTGTTGGCTCATTCATAGTTTGTATTGCATTGACCTTGTCAGGGTCAGGTCGTATGCCCGATTGATCAATGATTTGACCTAAGAACTTGACACTATCCTTGGAAACTCACATTTAGCTTTATTTAGTATGACATTTGCTGTATGTAGACGGTATAAAACTGCCCTCAATCTCTGATCATGTTCAATCTGGCTTTTGCCATGCACAAGGACACCATCTATCATGCGTAGTACTCCAGGCAAGCCATCTAGGATCTTACACATTTGCTTCTGAAAGAATTCGGGTGCTAATGTTATGCCGAAGGGGAGCCGGTTAAAACAAAATCTGCCATAAGGTGTGATAAAGGTAGTTAGGAGAGATAAATCTTTTAAGAGCTTAATTTTCCAGAAACCGGCATTGGCATCTAGTTTTGTAAATACGTACTTTGGACTCTCCTAACTGAGCCAGAATTTGTTCAACGGAAGGAAGAATATGTTTTGCCCTGCAAACACTTTCATTCAGCTTGGTGAGGTCAACACATATACGAATATTACCATCGGGTTTCGGTACAACCACCATACCTGCACACCATTCAGTGGGTGCTTCTACCTTGCTAATAACCCCCATGTCTTCCATTCTAGTAAGCTCAGCCTTTACTTTAGGTAGCAATGGTAAGGCAACTCTCCTTGGAGTGCACAAGGCAAATGGTACAGCATTTTGTTTGAGCTGGATATGGTATTCTACTGCAAGGCTACCCAAGCCATTAAATAGATCTGCATATAGTTTGACAAAATTGTCTGCAGAAGAAGCCATATTAATTCTTGACAAAAGGTGTAAGGATTCAATTGCTGGTAAGCCTAGTAATGGTTGTAACAACCCTTCAACAACAAAAATTTCCCCTTGTGTCTCACGTTGCTTATATAACAATGTGCCTGTAAACTGACCGCTCACCTTTAGAGGATGCTTGGCTGGACCATGAAGTACTTTCTTTGGTGGGTGGAGTTTCACATCGGCAAGTTTGTGGAAGTCATTGGTATAGCAGTCACATCTGCTCCTGTATCAACTTTGAAGCGGATTGGTACTCCGTTCACCTTAACATCAGCAGTCCAGGACTTCGTAGTTGAAGAGACATTATCAATTGTTGAAAGAAAGAAATCATAACCGGTTTGTTCTGTTTCAATTTCTGATAGGCCTCGGACAGATCTACACATAGACTGAAAATGCCCAACTTTCCTACACTTATGACATTCTGCATCGCGTGCCGGGCACTGATATTTTGGATGGAAAGGTGTCTTACCACATCGGGTGCACACCGGCTGCTGTTGCTTATAAGCATGCTGTGTTGAAGGAAACTGTTGCTTGGGCTGGCTTGTTGTTCCCTTCCCTGGTGGCTTCTTAAACTGGACAACAGCCTCAACAGTTGTTGACATTTGTCCACTTCGTACTACTTCTTGTTGCTGTCTTACTGATTCATGTTGACGGGCTGCTGCTGTAGCTTTCTCAAGAGTTAATTCGGAGTCCAGCTGTAGCTTCATTGCCAAATTTGCGTCAAGTAAGCCTACCACAATTCTGTCCCTAACCATTTCATTTCGTAGATTTCCGTACTGACAATGTTCAACAAGACAGTGTAACGCTGTTATGAAAGAGTCCACACTCTTGCCTTCTTGTTGTACTCTACTATTGAACTTGGCACGTTCAAAAATGACATTGCGCTTCTTAACAAAATGCGCTTCCAATTTGGTCTTGACTGTATCATAAACTTTCCGTTCTTCATCACTCAAATGTAGCGACGTCAAAATATCATCTGCTGCATCTCCCATACAGTAGATCAATGTATTAATTTGCTGGGGGTCCTCCTTCGCGGATAGCCTGGTGGAAGCGTTTAAACTGCCTTATCCACTTAGGCCATTCTTCTGGCTGGTCAAATGTAAATTGCTGTGGTGGAGCGATCTGAAAAGATGCCATCGTTGATCAGTTTTGCCACTTCTGACACCGTGTACTTTGTTTTATACACAAGATTCAATTGATTCACAATTACACTCTACCACGTGCAGTCAATACAAATCACGTGAGTCCTATTCTAATTATTACACACATGCGTACAACCTACTACAGTAGTGACACGCAATGCAATGATGATGACAATAGTTCACTCAGTGGTTCTATATATGCATGCGTACAATCATACTAAAATACAGAATTACATTGGAATACATCAGCACAGTGTTACAATTGTGTTATAACTGTTTGTTTTAGAATCTTGCATGTGTATGTATGCATTATGCAACAATTCTACTATAGTGTTGGTGACTATTCTATTGGAAGACAATGGAGCTGGCTTGCTTGAATGTGTTAGAGTCTATGGCAACCTCTCTCAAGATGTTGAAGTCAGGAGACTCATTGTAGAAAAGAAAAGTAAGTTAATGTATCCATCCACCCTAAGTATACACATCATACTGACTATTGTGATGTTTAAACACTTAAAAAAACTATTTGAATATATTGATTGTAGACAATAAGTTATAGTTATATCCCGGTACGAGTGTAATAACAATGATATCATCCGAGTATGCGGGATATAACTGTTTTATATCCCAGTGCGCGGGAGTGCGCAGAAGTTTACGGATAGTAAATTAAGTTCCGGTTTGAGTTCCTGTCACTGTGCTCAAAATTTCGTCCGAATTTTGTGGAGATTCTACTTCATTGCTACAAGAGAGACCTTACATACTGCCTACAAACTGTAGCGAAGGGCGGTGTTATGAAACAGCGGTTCCAGGTACGATTCGCCTTCGTCAGAAATTGGTATGGTGGTGTCGCGTGGTGTGCAAGAGAAAAATAAAGACCAAAAAGTGGCTACCATAGTCCAAGATAGAACGATGAAGCTAGAGGAAGTTAGTTCTTCACCATAGTGGCCGTTGGGAGTGATTGCTGGAGCGAAAATCGTCACGGACTATTCTTGACATTTGTTAAACTATCACGGTATTGGTAACTTGTTGGGGTGAGCCTGAGCGAGCCCCACACTAGCGAGAGATTTCGTACGGTGAACCATTCGCGATCGAAAACGGAAAACTACGAAAATTCTAAATATCGCTCGTACGGTGAACCATGCCACGGAGTACGTGCACGAAAATATCATGCCACTTCTAAATATGGTTCGTACTGTCAACCATGCCACGGAGTATGTGCACGGAAATATCATGCCATTTCTAAATATCGCTCAGTCGTAAGGTGAACCATGCCAGGATTAGATTGCAGATGGAAAGAGAAGAAAGATTGAGGACAAGGAGGGAGCAGTACAGAGCCAGGCGGAATAGGGAAACCCCCGAGCAAAGAGAAGAGCGACTTGCAAGATGTAGGGAATATGATAGAGGCAGGTATGCACAGATGACTGTAGATCAATGAAGGGCTTTGTCGCAACGAAGAAGAGAACGTGTTGTATCCGAAAGGAGAACAAGTTGCTGCTACGGATTGCAATGTTAGTGCTGTTACACGCCAACTGCCATCATTTGACGACCCTTTTATAAAGTCACCATTTCCAATGATATTCTAAATCAGATCTTGGCGTATGCAGTGCCTCACACAAGTAGCATCGACCTTGAAGACCAGTTTCTGTCAGCACCTGTACTGGTGTATACCATTAATTCAAAGGACACAGTTACTTCCATATCACAGGTTGCGTCATGAACATACTGCTTATTAAATGACACTTGTACAATTATTGCTTTATGTACTTTGCAATTATTCATTTTTTGTGGCAATATCATCTCAATCCATTATAATGCATGAGCATCACTACTTAACTTGATCAGGCTCGCCCCTCGATGCTATAGTATCTGTCTAGTAGTGTTATTGTGTAAAGGATTAACAGTTTTCTTGTAAGATTTAGGTTAGTTTTAAGTGCTGTATTGGTGTTTTGTATCAATATTTCCTTATTTGGCTCTCTGTTCCATTGGTAAACAATGCCATTTGCGGTTATTATGATGTCACAAAAGAGACTGAGTGGCTCCGCAACAGGGTGATAAGTTAGTTATCACTGGGTGATAACTATATCGTACAGTAGCAGCACCGCTCTGTCTAGCTGTATGGTCGTTATAACCCAGCGCGGCGCTTTGATACTCCCACGCACTGGGGTTTAAGTTGTACGTACTAACAACGTAACAAATTTTAAACAGACTTTAGTACAATTTTGTAATGGTATGGTTTATTCTCTAACTGATTTTTTTTTAAACTATTTAAGCTACAACTAGATGTTTGCTTCAGCTAAAAGGTACTGTACAACACAAACCTGTATAGCATTCAGTTATGTGATACCAAGGTTTTTAAATGTATCCAAAACCAAACCATCTCAATCACTGTGATATCAATGCATGTTGTGATTCATTGTCTTGTCCACAGTTGACCAGTTGCTACTATTACTGTTGGATTCTGAGTCACGTGATCTCGTGTATGCATCATGTGGGGTGTTGATCAACCTAACAGCAGACCCGACTTACCGATCAATATTATCCGACAACTCTGGAGTAGAAAAGTATGAGAAACATGTCTGTATGTGTTACTACAAGGATTACAACTGGATAAGTAGCATCATAGTGTGGTGTCCATGCTGTAATAAAATGTGAATAAGAATATGCAAGACTATGAGTTGTTGCTTTCTTTACATCAAATAGGTGGAAATTTTTAAGGGATGAATTTTTTGTGAAATGTGTATAAATGATTTTTGGCATTTTAGGTTACGAATTTCCAGAAACAGCCAATGGTGTTACTATGATTATATTTTCACAAAGCTGTTATCACTTGCAAGATTCCTGTTCCTCAAAAATTTCTGCCTATATGATATCAGAATAAGTATGGTCACGTTGTTTACACAATGCCAGTTGGCAACACCAACACTGTAAAGTGTTTACTGTATTCCACTAGTGTGGTACTTGTTATCACGTACTTGTCCCATCATGTCAACAGGTTGGCTGATGTTCTAAGAGACTTTGGCAGGAATGACTGGCAATTAGCTAGTCTGGTGTGTAAGATCCTCTGGAACTGCAGGTATGATAGTAAAGTTGGCTATTATTATGCCGTTATGTTCCTATGTGTCATCTTGTGATTCAGCAAAATAGTCTACAACTAACCTACCCTTTAAAGTAGCAGAAGTATATACCCTTACTACATCAGTACATGTAACAATTTGCGTTTCTAAGTGGCAGGGTAGACTAGAGAGACCAGCTTTTACTGCATATCATGTGCATGTATAAATTGTGATTTGTGATCTATTGTTATGTGTTGTGTTGTTACAGTGGGTCAACATCTTCATCATCTGACCAACCAGTGTTCACTGATAAGGAGGCTCAGATACTAGTAGAGCTATTAGAGGCATATCTTGGTAAGACGATGACTACGTGAATGTGTGTAGTGGAATACCTCATGATAATACATAGCAGTGTCCTAATTTAGGGGTCTAAATGTGTGTACATTAGGGCTCCAGGACAGTACTGTTTACCTTGGATGACCCACTAGTAATCTCCAGGTCAGACGAGATCTCCACTAGTGGGTAGTTAGACTATATCGAAAACATTTAGTTTTAATTGATTAGTGGCTGTAGCAGCAATGGACATAACTCTCATTCTTTTCCTGATAAATGGGTGTGCTCCACTCATGCCTACAAACAACAAGATATTTCACATGTGGTCCTATCCTGGTCAGACCCAAATATTCTATAATATAAAGCAATCACAACTGGTTGACCCACACAAAATATGATGCAGTTGTCCTGATCATCAAGGTGTCCTGATCATCAAGGTGTCCTGATCATCAAGGTGTCCTGATTTCAGGGGTCCAAATGTGTGTATACTAATACAAACATGATTTCTGTGAAAGTTAATATGAAAAATATCTGATATCATGTTTGGTTGTACATTTGATGTGTGATCAATTATTTTAGTAAAATTATTTATATGCGTATGTTAGATACCCACTGGAGGTTTTTTAGTAGGGTTGACAACCCGAGGGTGCGGTTTGGTCACCGAGGCGTGGCGTTAATTAGTGACCCTACTAAAAAACGACGGTGGGTATCTAACCTATTTAGAAAGCAGCTCGTTACCAGCACTGACAAAAGAAGCATGGAGTCACACTAGGTAAGGTCCTTTACAGCGTGTTTGCTTGTGCCGCCGGCTTAGTGGCCAGGTTAGTGTTGTTTTAGTAGCTGTTATTTAGGTCCAAGGCTTGTTTACTAGCTAATACAAGCTGGCCACGAGGCGACAAACTTTATAACAACTGGCCACGAAGCGCCAAGCTTTATTACACGACAAGCTGTATTACAACTGGCCACGAAGCGATAAGCTTTTATTACAACTGATGCTACGAAGCGACAAGCTTTATTAGCTACAACGTGACAAGCTGTATTACAAATGGCCACGAAGCGACAAGCTTTATTACAATGCGACAAGCTGTATTACAACTGGCCACGAAGCGACAAGCTGTATTACAACTGGCCGCCACGAAGCGACAAGCTTTATAACAACTGGCCACGAATCGAAGCGACAAGCTTTGTAACAGCTGGCCACGAAGCGACAAGCTTTATAACAACTGGCCACGAAGCGACAAGCTTTATAACAACTGGCCAAGAAGCTACAGGCTACAGAGTGACAAATGTTACAAACAGGTGCAATAGCATAGCTGAAGTGTGTCAATGGTATAATGGCGACAGTGCTGACAAGCAGACAAACACAAATGTGCTTGCTGTAAACTCACAACACCAGTAGTTTCACTGATGGCTAGCTAGTTGTGAATGTGAACATTGTTGGGGTAACTGTGATATGCATCGAGCAGCTGGCTCTTTCGGTTGATGGCTAGATTGGTCAAGTGCTGGTATGGGTGATGAAGGTAAAAACCCAACTCTCACTAACCATACGACCACTAATTAAATCAGTGACATAGAAAACTCTTTGAAGTGTTGCTGAATTTACCATAACAGTCTCACGTGACAAGAGGTCTCTAAATGAAACTTAGAGCCCTCACCTCAGGTCTCTAAGTGGTATTAATAACCTCATTAACTGTGTCAACATCAAAGAGAATTATTCATGCTGCTTTCTAAGTAACATTTAGTGACTGTATTGAATATAAAGACACCAATTTTTCTTTAATAGTTTATCATGGGTATATACACTGTAGCAAGTCAGACATATGGTGTTATGGTTTGAAGTTTTAAAATCATTTAAATCTTTATATTACATTAAGATGACTCTCGAGTGTTGGACTTCCCCAATGAGGTGAATACAGACACAAGGTCACTGATGGAGGAAATGTGGAGAGAACATTTTGTTCCTGTTGCTCAAGAACTCATGCACAGGATCACCAGCACTGATCTAGTGCCTCTTTAAGTGTTATTGTACAGTGTACATATATGTCTGTATGTGTGTATGTATGTATGTATGTATGTATGTATGATATATAATATTCACATTGGATGTTTTTAACAGGCAGAAAGGTACGTAGCTGCAGTAGGCATATATAGAGCCAAGTAGCTTCATTACAGGTCATGCATGTTAGGTGACTTTCAAAATTCTAACTAAATATATACTTTAAGAAATTACATCACAGCATAGCGTGCATGTTACAAAAATGAAGCTGACTTGCTTTGTAGTTATAATGAAGCTGACTTGCTTTGGTGATATAATACTGTATGACCTAGTGCTGTCAACTACAACCTAGCTATAGCATTTAAAAGTGGTTTGTGCAAAAAGTATAATATTTCCCAAGTGTTAATTGGTAGTGAAGATTTGGACTTCCTTTTTGATGCGGTTACTAATGTAAATGTCACCTTTAGAACTAACAGCTACTGTATATGTGTGCTGGGTGTAGTAGGTAGGCTGCTAATGTCAGAGAAGCCTAAATGTAATGTAGCTATTCGGCAAAAAATCAAGGTGCAGTCATCGTACATGTATCTATTTACTATTGAACAGTAACTGATGTTCTCAATGTTCATAAAAATAGCTTTGAATTCTATATAGGTAACTATTTGATTTGCACAAGCTTCACATGTGGCCGAATTTAAGATTGCTCGACAGAGGTGACTTTGGTCACATGTACGATGACTGCACCTTGATTTTTTGCCGAATAGCTACATTACATTTAGGCTTCTCTGACATTAGCAGCCTACCTACTACACCCAGCACACATATGCACAATCCAAATCCACTTAAATGAGGTTTTTACTATCCCCAAGTCTTAAAAATGTCAAAAATTATAATGGTCTACAAAGCTCCAAAGTTTGGAGCTTTGTAGACTATTATAATTCACAGCCAATAAGGACTAAGCCAAATATCTGCATATATATATTTGGAGAGTATAAGAGTTGCTCTTTCATATCAAGCACAGAAAGACTTGATCAGCTTCAATCATTACGAGCAGTGCCACTCGACCGATAATACATATTTTTGTCCGAGAATTGAGAACATTCAGACAGGTTACTTTTGCAGCTCCTGCAGCCAGACGAAGAAAGCTGCAGGTCTGAAATTTTGTATGCAAGAGTTTATGGCCTAGACCTCTCCAAAGGCATAGCAAGAGCAGAAAATTTCTTTGCGGGTTTAAAGAAAAATTGCATCCGAACCGATGGTAGTTGAACATTGGTGGCTTACTCTATAGCTATTCATCTAGGAAACCTAACAATGCATGAGCCGGTTATTTTAGAACTGCCACCACAGACCCGCTGGTATAATGCACCTATATTACCGACTACCAGGGATACAGGCTGAGGTAGGGGAAGGTGGGGATCATTTTGCATCACAGAAAATTACTGAAGGCACTGTGCTTCAGTAAATTTCTCAGCCAGTGAAGACACTATGAACCCGGTCCCCACCATCATGGAAATTTGGCGATCAATTCCCCGACCTTCCCCACCCTCAGCCCGTATCCGAGCCCCTATCTGTGGTAGTCGGGCATTCAATTGATAGGCGCATAATGGTAGGCTACAATAATTAGCTATACCAAGCGAAGCCCAAGGTGTACCATTCTCAGGTCTCTAAAAATCGCTACCCGGCCGGATTTGTGCACTAAACTAGCCTCGTAATATGTAGATATAGGTACAGTCTCACCACTGAATGCGCTGCCTAGGACTGATCTGTCTCCACTGTCTCGGAGGAGCACGGTCCACTCAGCACTTGGCCGGGCACTGGCAGCCTACCCAGATGGTTACCCGACAGAAGCTGCTTTTCAGCAGAGCGGAGCCGGTGACTTAGTGGAGTTCCTCAAAGTCTGCTGCTGCTCTACTCACTAGCTGATAAAGGGTAAAGCGGGAAAAACATCAAGTGTAGAACATTTTAAATCCTTACTTAATTTATAACTATAGTGTGCTTTTATACTCTATTTTGAGGTCTTGCACAGTAATAAAATATAATAAAATATAATAAAAACAGGGAGTCGGGAATTTCCGCTCCGCCACTAGAACTTGCAGTATGGGCGCGTGCTAATTGGCAATTATTTAAAATTCAGTGATCACGTGCAAGCAGACTCATCAATAGCTAGCTATGTCATATATTCATTTGCATGATATGAGCTACAGCACTGAAAGAAAAACTAGATATATGCTGTGCTTACTTGGATAGCTTTTTACCTGTACAATAAAAATCAAGCAAACAGAAATAAGCAAACAGAACTTAACTGAGTAGTGATCAGCTCTGTACAGTGCATGAATGGCCACTGACTCAATTCACCCTGGGTGTGGTGTGTTGCTAAACTTTAAACCATTATAGTTAGCTACGTAGGTAATCGGTACATTGCAAAATTAGCTATATTGTTTACAGGTGGTTACTACATGAGGAATTATATATGCATCTGAGCCGGTTGTATGCAAGTTATTAGCTTGTTTACAATACTCATTTAGAAGCTCTCAATGATCCTATTTCAATGAACCCTTCTCCCATGAGTTACTAATCGTGCTAGCTGGTCATTCAATTATACCACAATCAAGTATTTTTGCGGCACTTTTGGGCTTGGTTTTACCTAACCAGAACTGATGAAGGTATTGTAAGGCTGCATGGTTTTAGGGTGACATTTTTTGCCAAAAAATCCCCAAACCTTCATGATTCCTAATATACAGTACTACCAGCTGTACTGTATAATATATAATGACACGTAATTAACCTTAAAACTACCATAACAATACATTCTCGCAAATCTTCATGCAGTTGCCAAGATGTGTAGTGTATGTGTATATAACGACACACAGCAGTGCATTTCAATACATACAGACCCTACAGTTATCTTGTGAAATTCTTCAACATGTCTATTAATTTGTCACTATCATTATCATTCACCGTCATAGCTATACTGAAGTCCAACAATGTGTATATACACTGTAGCTAACCCAACATATGGTGTTATGGTTTACATGATGACTCTCCAGTGTTGGACTTCCCCAATGAGGTGAAATAGGCACAGGAGGAGATGTGGAGAGAACATTGTACACCTGTTGCTAAAGAACTGCATGCTATACACAAAATCACTAACACTGATCTAGTGCCTCTTAATGTATTGCTGCTGTACAGTGTACATAATATATTGATGTATGCATCTCAGCATGTATAAAGTTATGCAGTTACGTAGCTAGCCATCAACAAGCATTTACAAAAGGGATGCATCACTGATCTAGATTTTAATTTTACAACTTATATGTATGGCTTCTGAAAAGTATAGTAGGGTTCCAATTACAAATACAAGCAGTTAATGCTTCTCTTTTAGAACGATTGCTAACATAACATTAAGACTACAGAGAGATGATCATTCTTGAAACTAGATGGTGCATGGCCATATCTATATCCTCAAAAGCAGTACACCGGCAAACTTTGTTTGAAATACCATAAGGCAACTTTTACCTGAGATACCTACAATAAAACTACTTAGATCAGCAGTGATGCTACATATTTGTGGCTGATTGTGATCACTAGTTGTGTGTGCTCTTTTTCCAGTTTGGTAGGAAATTTTGATGCTGGCATTTCCTTGCAGTAATTATAAACAGTATTGTTACATCATAGGGATATAATATCATAGATGTGCCATGATGCTTTAGTTGGCCCTTGTGTCGCCAAACCAACACAAACATTTGCCATTGACATCAAGCTGTGATTGCCACAATCTGCAATGTTTAAATTATCAAAAGCAACCACCTCAGGATCTTGAACTGGCCCTTGTTCTGTGACCCCTCTCCTCAAGACTTCCTGTAAGTTACTAGCCCTGCCCTAGGAGGATTGCTTGCACAAGGCTCATGTGTCTGACTGGTGCACAGGCATCCTCTTTGCTGTGGTGGTGGGAGGGGGACAATAGTTGTGTTTTTGCATGCATGGCTTTAGGCTTTGCCATGGCCACAAGATGTCTGCTGCATTTGTTTGTGAACTTTGCCGCAACGATGACACAAAACCAGACTAGAGTTTGGACAACAAGCTAGCCAACACAGGATCATCTTCATTACAGCTTTCACACCTCGCATCTTCTTCACCCATGGCATCTACTTTATGTTTCATGATAAGCTTGTCTATCATACAATTGATCAGTGAACAAACTCCTTTACTCCTCTTTCAGGAACTATATATGGCTTGTTTTAACTCGGGACAGATTGTTTCATTATCTTCACCAAACAACACTCTTCACAATAGGAACGATAACAAGGCTGCAGGTACTTGGAAGTACTGAATATTTGGTAACTAACTGGACAACTCAGGTTGCCTTCTGTTACTTCTTTATAGCAGTCATGTCAGTATGAGTGTAAATTCTAAGCAATAATGTATCATGTAGTACAATTCTACTGTATACACTGCAGATTCAGAAGTATGAAGTTCATACTAATGGTATACTCCCTGTGGTCATGTACATACTTCAGAAAAGAAGTATGATCATCATACTCAGAAGTATAGTCTACTTAAAATCTGCATATGTGACCGGTTCTGTGAAAAGGGGTACCGGTCTTATAGCCTTTCCAATTGCATGTACTTGGCAATCCATAACTTGACTTATGTGTATGGTACCAGCCTGAAATGTAGTCACCTTATACTCCCACTATAGCACTATTTCTGGATATAATTATGATTATGATTATGATTAAAGTACCTGGTAAAGGCAGAGCCTGTATACCATAATGTTAAGACAATAGATTAAACACATGATGAGTTATGACTTGTCAAATTTGGGAAGGCTATAAGACCCCTTTTTGCAGATCCAGTCACATATATACCATCAATTTAGAGTATAGTAGAAATCCCCCAAACAAACTTGATAGAATCCCCAAAAATACTAAATCATCACAGAAAATTCTAATTACTTTATGTAATGAAATACCTTCACCGAAGAGCCCAACAACAAAACTAGCATTAAAATCTATATGCAGACATGTCAATATCGAATTTGTAAAAAAATCATGCCGAAACCCAAATTTTGGTTAGCCTGCCTGCCTGCCCACCTCAATTCCAGCCTGACCACAGTTGCAAGACTTATGCAATACTGCCGGCCATCATTCAATGCCAAAATAACCAACTCACATATATGGCATATGCCTTTTCAGATCCCTCTACCCTATGCACCTTATAATCTGCTTTCATATCTTATTTTACTTGTCTCATGCAAGCAAGGACCTATCTTCTGTACCAACACTTTCCTTGCAGGTATCTATATAGACACCACAAAAATTATTAAAGCACATACACTACTATAATATTATTATTGTTGATGGAAGTGGACAGCTCTGCTCATACTCAAGTCTGAAAAGTGCAAAGTGAAAAACATGATCTTCTATGTTACTTGCCACCTACTTATATACCAACATGACAGGTGAACTGAATCAAGTTGCTTGTTAATACTGTACAACACAAAATTTTGGTGGGAGAAAATTTTGGAGATTTGACAGAACTTGGTGGATAATATTTTGGTGGATGCTCTTTGCATTCTCTCTATTCAGTATTTTTGGTGAATTGACGTCGATTCGCCAAAAGTTTCTCCCACAAACATTTTGTATTAGTAGAGCTCCTAAGCCTGTAAAAATGCAAGTTTTGTGCACTTTTTGATAAAAGCATGAAACTTGGTACATAGTTTTTATACCATAAAGGTCATTTTAAGATCAGGAGCCACCTCAGATTTGACCTTTGGTGACCTTTTTGTATCCAATTTTATACTTAAAATTGACAGTTTCTCCTCTATTTCACTTATGCATGACTCAAAATCTACAAACTTGGTGCCAAAGCAGTGGCGGATCTAGGAATTTATAAAGGGGGTTTCCAGTTTAGAAGGTGGAAATATATATTGACATGAGATACGCAAAAGTTTGCACTACATCGTCTGGTTTGGTAAGGTGAGACCAAAAAAAAAAAAAAAAAAAAAAAAGGTCACAGCCTAGTAATAGTACATAAAATATATTAAATAACTTCCTACACACTACTTTAGTAGCTACTGTGACTGCTCTATTAGAGTATCTCGATCGAGACGCACGCCGCGATAATTAAAACATTTAATTGTTACGCAATCATTTTTCAAAGGGGGTTTCCGTGGAAACCTTTGAAACCCCCCTAAATCCGCCACTGCAAAGTAATGCTTTTACTCTAAAGAGCAAGTTGATGTTTACAGAAAGTCTGTAGCTTTCTCTATTCAAAAGTTACAGTCATTTATAAGATCATATTTTCACCCGCCCATGCATGATAGTTGTATGTATACTACAGTGTTTTCGCATACAGTGGAACTTTAGTTATCCAGACCCCGGATTCTCAGTTAACCGAATTACGGAAATGACTGCTCTGTTAGTGTAGTGACTGTTCAATTAGGGTAGTTGAAAATACTGATATTTATAAAAATTTTGATTGTGCTATTTTAATGTTATTTATACGCAGTTTCAGAGATACAGATTTGTCAGACTTATGGACCACCTCTGGTCCCAAGGGATTCGGATAACTGAGGTTCCACTGTAGTTCTATTACATCCTGAGTAATTGTTGTATAGTTATATATATAGTGGACCCTGTCTTAGGGTCTTAGTAACCACCTGTAAAGAGACCACCTCTCCAAACCAGGGACACTGGAACAGCAAATTCAAGAAACTATCGATTGCGTAAAAGCCTGCTTGTCTAATGCAGTCATTTGTCTATCTACATACCACAGCAAAATAACCCTGAGGTGATTACAGTAATTACGCATGGTATCAGGTTACATGATTTTGTTTAAGTAGCCTGGTTTACAACTGTATTAATTTTCAGGATAGGAAAACTATAATATACAGCAATATGCACCGATTAGAGTGGCTGTGGTAAATAAGAGTCACTTAAGTTAAAAGCACCGCTATTATCTAATACAGTGACCCCAAAGGTGTAACCATATGTTATAATGCTACATTATCCTAAAATTTCAAAAAAAATTACTTACCATGTATTGGGCATTTGATCTTTTCACTGAAGCCGTGTAAGTGTTGATATTATGAGTCATATGGGGGTATTATGAGTCACTATGTATGTTCATAAGGTCATCATTTCATGTCGAATTATGGTAAATGTTATAGAAACATTTGCAGGAACTCTAAAGATTGTCAAAACACCTTAGTTAACTTAGTACAAACACTTCATGTCTTTGTCCTGCTTACCACATGTTAAGGGGTACAGGTAGCTAATCTGGAATGGTATTTCTATAATGACATAGTTTAAAGTCCTGTGTAACCTCTTAATGGATTTGCGGTTAGCTTATGATCACTTTTTATGTTAATCTAAAGTGGTAGCATCCCTTTCATATTAAATCTGCATGATTCAACCTATTAAATTTATTTTAAGTTATGTGACCCACGATACCCCCTGACCCATAATAACAGCACCTACTCTAATCCTGTCAGTGTGACAGATTAAGTGATATAAAGCATAGAAGGCTAATCACTCCATATACCGGTAGTCTGCAGGAGAATAAAGTAAATACAGCATATATTTAAAACATTCACATATACCTACTGCTATGCTATGAAAATAAAAAAAAAACAACCAAGGACTATTATATGGCCATAATAGAATGACATAGCTGCAAGATAGTTTGCCTCTCCATATTTGTGAACTATGGTTGTTAATAAAATTCTGTACAGCAGGATATTCATATTCTTTTGATATTTGAATGTTAAAAATTAATAAGCATTTGGTGATTATATGGATATACTTTCATTTTTATTGTTGCCATTCAAACCTGTTATTATATCATATAGGCACAATCAAGGAATGAACAGAATCATGTAAAAAATGATTTTCATATTATTATTATTCATAAAATTCTATATTGTGCAGCCTAGCAAAATAATATTTTAAAATTCATTCATGATCACAATTACGTACATTTTCACAAATTTGTCATCATTCACTCATGAAATTTGTGAAAGTTTTCTTCCTTAATATTTTTGACCTATGAAGTAATAGAGCCTTTCTAACTCATGACTAGTTTCATTTTTGGACTTATATAGAGGTTAGCTATATTTACGTATCACCCAATGTGTCTTGACTTTACACATTGGAATAGAAATTGAAATTATTGAACAGTATCACTGCGTGCATGGCTGGACCAAAATGGCATAAGTAGATTTCTCAGTATATATATAGATCAACCTTGACTGTGAAGCTAATATGTCATAAATTGAACGTACATGTAAATAGCTATTAGCAGCATAGGGAATGTTTCAAATATAATCAAATTTTGTACTTCTATGCTAGTACACCAATTCTACATAAAGCTCTTCCTAAGGTGATTTTATAGATATGTATATACGCAGGCCTGCCAACCTGGAAAGTAAAAAAAATCTTGAGATTTCTGTACCTTTATTGTAGTATTGCAGTGTGTAGTAAAAAAAAAAACTGGTAGATGCTATGCTGAGACCAAAAAAAAAAGGTCTCGACTTTTTAAACTTGAAATCCGTGACATTCGCTCTACAAACCGTGAGATTCTATCCAACGAAGGTTAGTGAAACCGTGAGAGTTAGCAGGCCTCAAAAACCGTGAGATTCGATCTGCTGCCCTTGAGCAGGGTAGTGAAACCGTGAGACTCACGGTAAACCCGTGAGAGTTGGCAGGCCTGATATACGTATTCCAAACTATCCGGCGACATAACTATCTTGACCTGTAAGTGTACGTACAAGTCTAACACTAATAGGGATTCCATGCACACAATCTCCTTTACACTTCCGTAGGTTCCTTGTTACAACCATAGATTGTAGAGAAAGGGGATTGGAAACCGCATGTTCTTTCCACGCCTACAGACCCAGTGTCACCTTCGTATTATTACAAAGATATATAGCCTATAACATAAAACTAATGTACATAAAGTTAACTTGTGTAAATCTTATCGCAAAATGTGCAAGTACAAGCCCAGTAGGAGGACAAAATGTGCAATAAAAAGTGAAATCCGAGTGAAATGCTCTTTATTCACTTCCGCTCAAGTTCTAATATACTACCATATGCTCAAGGAATAGTATTAAACAAGTCACTGTGCAAGTTTCAGTTGAATCTGGGCTACTATGGGTCTTTGAGAGGAAGGACAAAACCTTGCGTTTCTGTAGTCATGGATCAGAACGCGTACCAACTATATTTTAGATTGGAGTTTCCAATCTCCCCCGCCCTCTATAATCTGTTACAACCTTAGCCTATATATACCCAATAAAATTGGTCTCTACTGTGTATAATTTATATACTGTGCAAGTGGGTTATCCCAACCCTTCCCCACCTCCTATATCGTACTCCTACTACCTTATATGCACCCTTTGATAGTTCATGGGTCTGCTCCTGATACTCATGCCCAATTGAAGTGATTAGCTGTATGATAATTGAATAAGCAACCTTCTTTCTTTTACATATCAAAAGTATATGCGTGGGTGGGAGAAAAAATGGCATTTATTATTTATGAAAATTTCTATAACTTTTGAATAGAGAAAGCTATAGACTTTCTTTAAGTATCAACTTGCTCGTTAGAGTAAAAGCATTAATTTGGCACCAAGTTCATGGATTTTGAGTCATGTATAAGTGAAATAGAGGAAAAACTGTCAATTTTAAGTATAAAATTGGACACAAAGGTCAAATCTGAGGTGGCTCCTGATCTAAAATGACCTTTATGGTATGTACAAACTATGTACCAAGTTTCATGCTTTTATCAAAAAGTGCACAAAGAAAGTGCTTAGGAGCTCTATGACTGAAAGCTGCATGACAGATGTGACTAACTGACTGAAGTTTTAATTGACTGTGACAGTGTGTCTGTGTACACCGAGTAAACACACTGTGTGTTAATTAGAGTACAGTCTGATCAGAATATGACTAAAATGTTCAAGCTTAAAGGGTGCGGCCTTCAAGTTGTAAAATCAAAAGTGGCAGCCAGGAAATGGATGAAAATTAATGATGTTGATGCTAATAAATTTTAATAATGGCTGTAACCTCATTCCAGCCATTTCTTGGCTACCACCTTTAATTTCACAACTTTTTTTACTCAGGCTATTGAAGGCCGCTGCCTAGACTGCAAGTCACCTGGGGATAAAGTCAATATGCATGTTTTTTTTTTTTTTGAGTTTTTAGCATAAAATCTCTGGCTCACTGCTGCACAGGCTTTCAACTTTTCGTGGGTTCTTAATGAGATAGTAAATAATGGTTTAACAGGTTAAGCTTACCAATAACACATTTATTAATCACTACCCCACTAGGGACCTGCAAGAAGGCTGCTAAAAGCTTGTGAAGTATTTGTATAAAACAGTAGATGCAACTTCAAATTCTTTTGATGCAGCACAGTTTATTTCAATAACTTCAGAAAAATATCATAATTTATTCACAATTACTATCATGTTCTGTGTTTTTGAGAGTAATCATCTGGGTCAGCGTCCGGTTGAGAGTATCTCTTGGAGGGTGCTACCCCCATGGGGTATAACTTCTGAAAGTTAAATTCTGCAACCCTATAAAATTATTGAAAAAAAATTATGTAAACATGTAGGTGGTTAAGTTGTAAGCAACTATGCAGAAGTTAGCACAAAAGAAGAACAATCTACCTGCATGGGCCATCTATAATACTCAGGTGGAGTTCTATAGAGAAAACCTCCAGAAATCAGTCATTTATTTTCATGCAAAATTTTTAATATTTCCATATGTATGAAATAAATTTGTTTGGTGGAATTTCTACTAACAAGTTTCATACATTATCATTCTCTATGTAGCAAAACATAATATAGGGCAGATCTATACTAACTGCTTTATACAGCTAGGGGTGCAGTTAGTCATGTCTCATACATAAAGTACCACTCTTTCCTTTGATACAGTATAATTACATTAGGAACAAGCTATGTAGTAGGGATAATTACAATACTCTTTGATGGATCAATTGGATATATTGTTCAAAGTTGATCGTGTTGGGACATTCAACATACCATAGACTCTGGTTGTTAGGCAAATGCGCATATGGTGCTTACAGTTTTTGAAGAAATTATATTATCTGTGAAATGTACTGTACTTGTTAAGTGCATGCATGCTTATAAATGACTGCTACTAGGAGCCCTGGTAGGAGAGCAATAAATCATGTCTACCACATTTTCCAAGTGATAAAATGCTTTATTTATTTCAGTTGAGGAAATGGAAATCTTTCTACAAAATGCGCAGTAAGTCATGAGCTAGTCGCTTCTCAACTTCTTCACAGAATGTCTGGAATAAATTATAGCCATCCCATCAGCAAACTACAACAGGTTACCATGGTGCACCAGGGAGGTAATACCACTGACACACAAATATAGAAACACATGTGACTGTAAGGCACTCCCCCACTCCCCAGTGGTATGCCTCCCCAAACAGGTATCCACGATAAAAAGAACCCTTGGACTTTACATGCTGCATAGAACTGGTCAAAGTAATGAGTGCTATTTCTGCTTTGTGAAAAGATTTTACTATTTAAAGTGTAAATTTAATTCCTACTTTAGACCAGCTGGTTTATTGCTAATAACTGTGTTTACGTTCTGTAAAGAACAGATTAAATTCTCATTTCAGGTGGAGATCCCCTTGTTTAAGGACTTTTGTTATAATGATCCATACTAGTAGCTAGGGTGCTAAGACCTTTTTTGTGCGTTTTTGGATAAAAGCATGAAACACATAGTTTGTATGTATCATAGAGGTTATTTTTTGATAGGGAGCCACCTCAGATTTGACCTTTGGTTACCTTTACACCTAATTTAATGCTTTAAAATGGCCAGTTTTTCATCTAAATGGTTCAAAATTCACAAATTTGGTGTCAAATTAATGCTGTTGCTCTGAAGAGTACACTAACATTTAAAGAAAGTCCATAGCTTTTACTATTCCAAAGTTATAGCCATTTTTAAGAGTAAAAACTAGCCCTAATTTCTCCCGCTCACGCACATCATGCAATATGGTACTTATACATAGTGCAGATTTGTATTTCCAACATAAGTATTAGATGCTGAGTTAGATATGTGATATCATTTATAATTGTAAGGTGGAACCTGTCATATAGTGACCACCTGTGTTAAGAGACCACATTTCTATAAAAGTTAACTTCAAGACATAGAACGTACATTATACAGTAAAATGCACTGCATACTTGTCTACATAAGATAGAACACTTGGCTAAAATGGTGCTAATGTCTATGGAATATTATTGACTAGTGGTATTTATACTGCTATTGTAAATAAACTGCCAATTCTGGTCCTTTACTATCTTATTGCAACCCTATTGACTACACAGTAAACTGTACAATAAATAGGAATGAGAAAACTACTAAGTTACCACATTCCAGACAATTCATTTTAAAATGTACAATATAATAAATAAGTCACACTACTTTAATTTTGGACAAATGTTTTGACTTTAAATCCTGCACCATGACCAGTACCTATATATGGTATGCATGAGCAATAAATCAATTATATACCACTTTAGCGTAGGCGTTTAAAGGCGCTGCTCAGGGTTTAATTGGCATATTGCCCGGGAAATATCATGGGAACACAGTTTGCTCATGGCTTTGATGCCCAACCAGTTCAAAGATATGATACGCTTTGACTCGTTATATTGAGCGACACAGAGGATTTAATTATGGGTTTTGGTTTAAAAATCAGTGTAGTTGCTAAGTTTTGACAGTAACTAAACTATATTTTAAGACAAATCTGTAAAACAAACACTTGGGCGATGAGTGGATGCGTATTTCTACCTACTGCGTGAGGGGCATGTCAGCCATTGAGCAACTACGAAACAAGAAGACTATGACAACTACGTGAGTAGCTTATAGTCTTAAGTACTTAACTTAATGTATTACCTTACTTACTGTACATGTCACAATAGCAAAGGTTTAATCTAGTATTAAAAACTTTACACCCCAAAAGTCAATCCCACAATCAAAAGTTCCTGGCGTGTGTTGAAACATAGCAACATAGGAGTAACGTCGTGAGAACTATTTGCCCATGCAATTGAAACCACAATCGATCATCAGATGCTGGTGTGTAAAACAAATGGGGTGAGTGCTCTGTAGTTCTTTCACCTATCAGGTGAGTGTGCCCTGAGTGATATATATCCTTATACCATGGCTGCTTGGGATTTTGCTGATATATACACCCGCAGCCTTCGGGCTTTTGGTGTATATCAGTAAAATCCCTCGCAGCCGTGGTATAACTATTAATTATACACCTGGTTTAGTTGTCTGTGTAGAATTTTCCTATTATATATCAGTTATTTTATAGTTGTAACATGGGCATGAGTGAATTGCCTGATATGTATGCCCAAAGCTCGAGGGCTTCAGGAATACATATCAGGCAAATCACGAATGCCCATGTTACAGCTAGTATGTAACATTTCTGTTCAGGCTGATAGCCTTGATGCCAATACGACTGTAACCACTGGATTTGTTTTATACGCATGCCTGAAAGATTCGATTATGGTTAGGCAGAAAATAACGTTGTAGTTACGATCGCTATAATAAACGGATGAGTCCTACAGATAACACAGAAAAGTCGAGTAGGGAAAATTTCGGGGAATTTACAAGTGTTGTGATGCTTTCATGTTATGTAAAGACTAATCACAATGTATACTAAAGACCTAAAAGGGTAAGCTTCGTTATAGAGTGATTAACTCGTGTAGTCCACAAAAATGTGCTGAAATGCTTGTGAATGCACTGTAAGACTAGTTCTCACCTTCAAGTAACATTTTTCAACTTTAGAACAGCAAGGATACTGAAATGTCTTCATTTCAGTGCTTCTTGAAGCAACACTTTAGTTTGTGGTAGTCATCACGTGAGCATTAATTTATTCCTACAATCGGTTTTGGTATAAAACAAACAGAGGGTGATACCACTACTTCATCCACATCAAGGCCATGCTTGCTTTGATGAAAGTGGCTTGCTCTTTTAGAAGTGCAACCACTTTCCCGGGATACATTTCAATGTACACCGGTGTACATTTAGATGTCTTCCTGTAAGGAGGTATACATGGCAAATGTATCCTCTGGAATTCCTTTGATATGAGGTATCAAAGTCGTAATTACATCACCCATTGTGTTGCTCAAAAAGCTGTGTGGGGATGTTGGATTATCAAGCAATATCAAACAGACAAAGTCTTATTTCATTGGTGCAGAAAATGGTGTCAGATTACAGAGATATTCTGGAATAGATACAGGTGTTGAATTAGAGAGGTTTCACAGTAATAGCTTTAATAAATATAATAGGAACAATGTTTGTATAGTATGATATGCACCAATATACTGAGTTGCTATTGTATAGGGTGTTTTCAAATATTCTTCGGTGATAGATAATTGCCTTCACTATGACAATTCAATAAAAGTAGAATCCAGAAAGCTTAGTTGAAATGTGTGAATTCATACAAAACATGTGGCTAAAATTTAGAGAATCAAGAATTTGTAAAATTTGCACAAATTGTACCTCGTACATAAACCAGCCATTCAGAATAATGACCTGCATGGGCATGTAACCCATGGCAGTCAATTGAAGTAACATGCCTATTTAACATGTCAAATTATTATACAGAATAAGTACGCTTTATGTAACAACTTTGATCAGGGTGTTGGACCAGGTGCCCTACAGACTTTCAGCACTTGTGCTGTAAAGCCTTGATAAATATACTAATGTCCATTTGGTTCCACATGGGGTTCTTTGAGATAATAAGTCACTATCTAGAGTTCCTATGGATATATATATACGTACCTGCAATTGACAAGGAGAAAACATCCTGGATGCCTGGCAAACTCCTGTAAGCGTTTAAGTGTTAATTGGATATCTGCAGGTTCGAGGCTGCCTAGGTCATGCCAGTCATGCATTTTTCTCCTTTCTCCACTTTTCAAACACGTTTTATGTAACAAATTTTAGGACTGGGTGTCCTACAGACCTTCAGTACTTGTGCTGTAAAGCCTTAATAAAAAATAGAAAGTATTGAAAAAGTATAACCTTCTTTCTGTACATATTTCAAAAATTGTGTGGATGGGAGACAATAGTGGTATATTTTACCACAAAAATCATTGTAACTTTAGAACAGAATAAGCTATAGACTTTCTGTAAAAACCAACATATTCTTTAGGGCAAATACTTCAATTCGACACCAAGTGTGTGGATTTTGGATCATACAAACATGAAATAGAGACAAAACTGACATTAAATTGTCTGTAAAGGTCACCGAAGGCCAAAATTGAGGTGGCTCCCTATCAAAAAATAATCTTTGTCATATATACACAAACGTTTTGCCAAGTTTCATGCTTTTATCCAAAACTGCACAAAAAGGCCTTTTTGAAAGGCTTACAACCCTGACTATAGCTTAAAAAATTCCTAATTTTTAATAATGCTTGTAGATGAAAAATGGTGAATTAAGGTTATTTAACATATGCTCTAACAGAACACATATTAAAAGTCAGTGCATTATTCTAATGGAACAATTGCTTATTTACTGAACCACTTGAGATAAGCAATTAAACATCAGGCACCCATATAGTTATGCACAAACTGTATAAGTACACTCAAGGTGTGACAATAATACTGATGGTGTTGGGGTATACCTTTGGGTATCATTTTACGTCATGAGGAAATTAGCATTTGTCATGGAGCAATAGGAACAAGACTTTGAAATTTACAGTGCTTTGTCATCAGCTTAGTGGAAAGGCCACCATATCCACACATGTGCATTTAAAGGTTGACTTTTTAAGCCTTCGAGTTTAGATGTATTATCAATTGTTTCTCCCTACCACAACCCTTACAGTTCCTTGCTTTTGGTTTGTGAAACATTTTTATGCGCACACAATGCACCAGCTATACACACAAACACTTTGCACTACACACACAGACATACCTATTACCAGTGATATTCCTTATAAAGGTCCAGTAATGCTTGGTGATATGGTCTGGCTCATACAGTGACTAATCAAAATACCGCACAGGCACACACACATGTACATATACTTCAATTCAATGCAGAATATTTACCAAGTGAACTATAATTGCTGTTGCCAGACTATATATTGGAACATCAGCATGATGTATGATTGGTAGCAAACCATTTCCTGCCATCTTCCAGTAAACGATCTTTAATAAATGAAAACTGACTGAGCAGTTGCATGTGGCCACAATCAGTCAGTCAGTCAGTCAGTCAGTCAGTCAGTCAGTCAGTCAGTCAGTCGGTCAGTCAGTCAGTCAGTCAGTCAATCATTCAGTCAATCATTCAGTCAGTCAGTCAGTCAGTCAATCATTCAGTCAGTCCCAGTCTGTCAGTCAGTCATTCAGTCAGTCAGTTGGTCGGTCAGTCAAATATAGCCAGGTCAAGTCAAGTCAGACAGTCATGTCCAGTCAGTCAGTTGGTTGGTCGGTCAGTCACACTCACCTCAATAGCCTTAACAGCAGTATATAGTGCAGTGGAAGGACTTTTCCATAACATCATGGACATACCAGCCACAGCTCCTACAGTATGGCTAACATAAACAGCTAGAAAACTAATTTCTGTGTTTAAAATTTAAAATAAAGTAGGGACCCACCATACTTGTAACTGCATGTTAGGATTGATCATGTCCCTTTACGATCTAGCAGCACCAATAATGATTGAGCACCACAACATGCCGATCTAGCACTTATTGTGATAAATCATTATAGGTCACACCTCTTTCACAGATAGCATGATGAAAAGAAGGGATGAAAAGACCATGCCCTTTGAAAATATCGTGCAGACCCATTGATTCAGTAAAGTAATCACCATAACACAACAGCCATGTTCAAAAAATTTTTAATAGAGCAGTCACACATGGATATCATAGCTACATATACGTTATAACAAAAAAATTATGGCATTACTTTAAAAATGAAGTAAGGATTATTGAAACAAGATATACGAATGATGGTATCACAAAGGAAAATCCATTTTTTGGCATTAAACAAAATAATTGCTATGACATGTGAATGCAGGGTTATTTTGTAATATCATCAGTGTTTCAATACATTTTATAGCTTGGATTCCTATTTTATTTTTAAAATAGCACTGTAACAGTAGTTCATCACTGTTGCATTCTTGGCTGGGATATTTAGAATAAAGTTTTGTTTATTCCGTTATTCTGTTTTTCTTTACAATCTCCCCTTTTAAAGGGTACAGTGAAACCTCAATTCATAGCTTAAGCATAACTAAGGAGATTTTGTCTGTTTTCATTGCTTTCACATTTTCTTGTATCATCAGCAAGACCACATTGCCATTGAGGCCACATTACCCATATGTGCTCCTCCTTATAAACGAAGTTCCCTGTGTATTCTATAACATCTTGATACAGCCATGGGCCCTCATACTGCAGTACATATACATACATACCTGCTAAATATGATGCTTTACTTAAAGGGAGAAGAAGTCTTCTAAAGATTGCCAGTGCAAGCTACACACACAAACACAAGTGATCACTGATAAGCACACGCAATCATGTACCTTATAGATCATAGTGAGAACACCTAGAAACAGGCCTAGCTGGACATTGTTATAATGTGACCATGGTCTGAGTAAATTACCTGTAACAAAAATGCTAATGATAAGTTAACCTTGTTTCTGCAATAGACTTCACTTAAATATTTCACCACCTTGTCTGTTAACATTAATTGTGTCTTGTATAATTATACTGACTGTATAGGTTGATCACCTCAGCTTTCTCAAGGCAATGTACAAATTATAACACTTTGAAGCAATATAATAGCATTATTTGTAACCTTATAATGTTCTACTACAACAAAAAAAAGACAGCGGTAAATCTACAGAGATCATTGATATGCAAAACAATTGTCTTTTTGTTAGAACACACAGTACAGAAATATCATCCCCAGTATGGTTATGAAAGATAGGTAATCAAGTGCATGACACAAGATTAACTCTTACTAAAGTTCCTCTTCTTCAGGAAGCCGGTTATTGCACTGCCAAGTGACTTGCCGCAATATCCCAACAAGAAACTCCAACAACCAGTCTGATTGTGGGATTGAGTTTATACAGTTTAGTACACATGATATCTCACTTCTGCTAGTGATAGTAAAAATGTGATCTTTGGGTACTGTCTCAAACTAGTAGTGTGACTACGTATAAAATGAACACGGTATTAATGTTTTATTAGTGTAGTATATGACTCACCATAATGATTCTACTATTGACCCATTGACTATAGGGAAATGTGGAGTTAATAAAAATCTGCAAATATATATTAGTAAATAAATACAGTAATATGCACGCATATATCAGAGTAAATAAACAATCTTTGAAATAGTTGGATAACTGACAGTTTTAAGATGAAGACGTGACTTTATTGCTGTAATAACTTCATGGTTGACAGTATGTCACTATTTTATTACATGAACTGACAAAGGAGTTGATTACTCTGTTAGGAGTTGTATCTTGATCTTTCAAAAATTACTCCACTACTCCTTCCACATACTTCTACACAACTACTACACTACAGTGGTCCCTCCATTATCCGGTTATTAATTATCTGAACTTACTGTTATCTGAACTGTGAAGTGACTGCTCTATTATTATAGAGTATTTTGCCTAAAGTGTATGTTCTATTAGAGTATTTTAACTGAGCTTTGTGTATAAATGTACGGGCTTCATTTATCTGAGCTTTTCCATTATCCAAACACACCTAGGGCCAAATAAGTTCGGAAAAAATGGAGGGACCAGTGTACACGGATACTCTAGTAGACTATACACTACATACATATAGGTATAGCATACCTTAATATTGATACACTAATGTCTCTCCCATTGTGTCTGCATATACATCATACACATTAATAGTTCTTATACAATGATCACAACTTACTCCATTGAATGACACAGTAGTGACATAGCAAAACTAAACAACAACACCTATAGGAGGTGATATGTCCACTACACACTACACACATCAGTACACCTCACCTCTCCGTGTGGCAGAGGAGTGACCATACCTCTTGACTTGAATGCATAATAAAGACCATATAAGGCTTCCATGCATGCATATGTTGCCAATGGGGACCTCCTGCAATGTAAAAGAACACGTACATTAGGGATATACAAAAGACAAATTAGAAGTTTATACATAATCACATCAATGATGTATAGTACTCTAATTAAAAATTAGTGCAGGTTAATGTGAAGTCTTCCAATTGTTATCAGTACTCATGCATGCCTATCATTCACCACCTCTTATCTAACTAAGTGAACTGATTTACAACACTGTCTGTAACTACTGTATGACATGAATGCTAACTGTTCTCAAAAAAAGAATAAATACAAGAGCAGAAAGGGCCCAGTACAGTACCTATTGGGCATAACACTTTCAGCTGGGGAGCAGCTGATTCTTAAATTGAACTGGAAAACCTAAACTTTGATACTAAGTTCCTTTAATTTCCAAGTACACTATTTAAAAGAAAGAAGTGAATCACTATGACTGTTCTATTAGAGTAGTTTTGACTACTCTATTATAAAATGCAATTTACTGCTCTGTTAGAATATCTCAATCCTCAATCTTTATAAACACTTTCTTCTTTGAGTTCTTATAGGCATCTTATATGCGTGCAGTGCAACGCTTCACAGTTCTTTGGTATTCCTGCTGCAAAGCCTACAAGTTAAAATTTCAGAGAGCATTTCCGGAAACTCTCTCCATATACCCTGGAAATTTTAAAAGGGGAATAGGGATCACTGAAACAACCACAATAATGTCAACCACAAATCCCTTTGACTTGGTCAAGAAAGGTAATGTATATAATCCTCGACAATCTATGCATCCTTTTGGTTGAGTCAATGTGGTCTGTGGTTTACATTCCTACCCTTCTTGTTTCTCAGCAATCCTTATTTCCCTTTCAACCATAGGCAGTGGAGACGGGGGGACTTTTTTGGGACAATGTTTGAAAGAAAAGATTGAGATACTCTAATAGAGCAGTCACAGTATTCAGAGAAGCAGTATGACTGTGTAGTTATAAATAAGGAGATATAGTTGGTGGATGGCAGCTACTATCAGCAGGTAATTACCTTTTTTGGTCTTCAGCTTACAGCTGGCCTAGCCCCCTCACTCATTGGCCTACTCCACTGCTTCTACTTTCAACATTTCCAATTTTCATTCACCTAGTTGGTGTGCGTACTTTTACTTTCCGTTAATCCAATATGGATGGGGAATTCGGATTAAAATTAAAAAATCACACCAAACTTACAGCCCCATTTCTCCAGTAGCTACTTGGTGTGGCTCTGCTTCTTTCGAGGGTTACATCACACTAATGCCGAATCATCAACGATGAATCAAGTATTGCATCACATGATCAATTGTGCATAATGGAAATGGTGGAGGACTAATACTTACTAAGACTTGGCAACTGGCGCCAGCTGCAATAAACCTGAGCTGTCATGCTGTACATGTGTCAGGTTAGCACAAACTATTGAATAGTTGATGTACATTTTTCTACATTGTAAATGTTTTGTATTTACGACATGTGGTACACACTTGATGTCTTGAGTATATTGGAGTACAAGAGCTGAAGTTACTTAAGTGATTGTTGACTATCAACAGAATAATGTTTATACTCAGAAGAAAGTTTTGCCAACTAGCTACTGAGGGACTCAAGTGTTGAGGGTACATCGTGCTAGAAATTTAAGTTGGTAATTAGGCTTGTACCAATTATGCTGGCATAATCTCGAGCATAATAGACTAACAAAAACATCAAGCATTATACCAGCATAATATTCAAGATTTTAAATAAAATGTGAAATGCTCGTGCCATCAAAACATGAACACCCTACACCTTAATACTGCAATAAAATGTTATTGCACGTTATTACTATTATTGTTTCTTGGCTGATTATTTGCACTTCGCAGAAATAAGATCAAGATATTCTAATACGGCAGTCAAGAAAGGCTGATCTACTCTAATAAAATAGTCAGTTCTGTGATTTTGAAAGCATAATTTTGAGCACACTAGGATGGATTTTTCACAAAGCACAATAATTGGCTCTAGCCTATTGGCCATCAGTATACTGTCTGGAAAGTAAGTATTACAATAGGTTTAAGTATCTATAAGCTGCAAAAGTAGGGATCCCCTGCGCCACCTAAAATGCCACCTTTAAAAATCATCCTAGAGACATCTTACTTGATGAAAATCACCTTTTCGGAATAATATTAGTCCATCTAACATCAAACACTACATTAAAAAACAAGAAACACTAATAGGCGACTGGATATAGATTTTTTTTGCTAAAACTTGGATTTTAGACTCATAGTCAGCCTGCCTGCCTACCTTGGCTATAATATGCCAAAGTAGGGATTTTCCCACTGCGCTATGCTGTAATACTATCATTCATATCTTGTTTCACTACTTTTTATCACTTGGATCCCTACTTCATTTTTTACATAATATATTAGGTTTATAGTGTCTACTCAGAGCTTCCAAGTGGAGAGGATCAAAATGCTGGAGGTCCAACTCTTCTGGGCCATCAAGCCTATACCTCACTGCTAAAACGCACAGTGGTGAGCCCACATTCATGAGGGCTTGAAATTTCCCAATGTATTTGGGCAACTATACATACAGTAGTTTTAAAGTGCAAGCGTGGATCCCTATAAACTAGTTAGTTAGTCACTACGTACATTGTTGTTTATGCTATGCTAGCTATGTAGTGTGATGTAGCTAATTATATTCATTTGCCTTAGTCTTGTGATCCACTTCACCAATCAGAAAACTAACTTATCAGGGAACCTTCAAATGTATGCAGGACACTTCAATATAATACTCTTCTCATTCACTGTAGTTGGCTACATATATGGCATAATCTTGGCTGCTTGTGACCAGAACAACCTTGCTTTCAACTGTGCTGAGATTCACACTCTAGTTTAGTAGCTAGTTACTTCACACCATATAGATGATCTGACTACCACACTATCTTCCACGTCCACTGTAACAACTTTGGGGAACAATTCACATCCTATCTGACCTATCATCACACGCCATTCTATCGCCGTTCTACCGCTGGAGGACAAAGTTCAAATAAACTGCATAGTGTGTGATCACGTGCCTACCAACTTTATGCTTTTTATGGAAAAGATGTGCCAAGTGGTTAACATACCACCATTTGTATGGCTTACCTTGTGTAAATAGGCACTCGTATGAGTTGTTTACACTCTTGCAAATCTATGACGTGTCCATTTATAAGCTACAAGATTCAATTGTGGGTTTGACTTATCAGGTAGCTGGAAATGTGGATATTTAGGTGAGCATGTGTGCGAGCTGGAGATTTGCCTAAAATGCATGTGTCACATGCCTAATGCGTGTGACTTGGTAGGTCTGTCTACTAGCAGTGGTACCTGCCCTACGTGCAGGATCAAGATACAGTACTGTATTGTGTATAACATATCACATGTTATTAAGTGTAGATCTTATACGGAAATCTATTGTCATTATCCCCTGTAAGCTACCAATTACAAAAGTATACTTTCTAGGGAAGAAAGTTATAAAATGTTACACTACAATGCAGGGAGGGAAAAAAGGTAACATCAAAATGAAAGTTGCACCAAAATAAGAAAAAGAATTAAACAAAAAATGTTGTAACCAAAAGGTGGCCAAACAAAAAAACAACAACTATCACACTGGCCTGGGACTGGAACCCACTACCTAATGATTATGAAGCACATGCTGTACCCACTATAAAAGTATGAAGCCCTTGTGGTTAAGGATGTACTTATAAAGGTATGGGTAAGTTGAATGGCTTAGGTGTTTACTTGTGGACATTATAATGTACCTAAATGAATAACTGAGTTTTAAGTAGCTCAATGAATGACATCATAATTAGTACAGTGACCTGATCAGGCATATGTAACTGCATATGAGAAGCAAAGCCATGGTCAGTTTGATGTGTACAACAAATATAAGAGAGACAATTAACATCATAAGAGGTATATGTAGGTAGTTAACAAAGCAAAATTGTATGAAAAGCTGACCATCATGAGAAGGTGATCTTTGTGTGTGTGTGTGTAGAGAAAGAGGAATCAGAAGAATGCTTTCACCTAATAATGATCTGAAGAGTTACTCTGTGTGGTTGTCATGGTCACATAATAGTACACAAACTCAAGTAGCACTGTACAAAAGGCATGGACTATATATTAAATACCTGAGTGGAAAAGAATTTGTTTGGGCACTCAAGTATTGAAGGGGGATGCACATTGCATAAATTTGAGAAGTTACTGAGGTTGTTATTCATATAGACAATAACAACCTCCAGCATAGGTAAATAGCACTATAAAAGGGCATGGGCCATTGCCACACTGTAGTTTTTACAGTTGACATGGCAAAGAAGGAGTTTAAAGTAGAAGAGCTGGGAGATATTACTGAAGACACATCACATGTTTGTGGTGTGGTAGGTGAAATTTCTCCAATGAAGAAGGGGAAGGGTTCATCATATTTTGATGGAGAAATAAGAGACAAAAATAGAAAAGTGCGGTTGTATGGTTACAATACCACTGCACGAAAACGTCTTTTGGAAGCTAGTGGCAGTGTAGTTGTCCTTGGAAGATGCAAAGTAAAGAAAGGCTGATACAACAAAGATTATGAGGTATAGATGTTCAAAATGTATTTTAGGATTTGAACTTATATAATTTGTCAGGTGTGGGTTGATAAAAACACAAGAGGTTAAGAAGTCAGAGAAGAAGTATGAAGATGATGACATCAGCATTATGCCTTTAGGTAAGCTTCCTGATGTAACACCTTACACCAAGATCAATTGCGAAGTAAAAATTCTTCAGGCTAATGACACTGTGAAGACAACAAATGGGAAAAAACCAACAGACTGCTACAGTTGCAGACAAAACTGGTACAGCTAGGATTGTTATGTGGGAGGATGATGTCTTCATCACCCTAATGCTACAGATTCGAAAAGGTCCTTGTCAAGGAATTTCGTGGTGAAATACAGTTAACTGCATCTAACAGCAAAATCTGTGAAATAGATGACATAGATGCAGTAGATGTAAGAGAGGAAAAGTATGTATATGTCATGGATGAAGCCAAAGTAATTGGAGTACAATTATTGGAAATATACAAAGTATGTCTGAAATGCCGTAGCAAATTGCCACATGGAGATGACGATGAATTCAATACCTGTGCCAGATGTGGTATGTTGCAAAGCACAGATGAGTGCAACACTGTACAAATGATGATTAGAAGCTCCAGTAGCACCCAAAACATCATCCTAGAAGCTTTTGGAAAATGCTTACAGGAAATAGCTGGAGAAGAAGTCTCTAGTCCACTTGCACTTTTGAAGGCTGCACCTTTCAGTGCAACCCATCAAGATGGAGTAATCCATTCTATTACCAGAATGTAGCTTGTGAAACACTATATGCTAGTTGGCTTTGATTTGATTGTGCAACCAGGGTTGTGTTGATGGTGCAAGTGGTTTTGTTTAGAGGAGCCAAAATACAACGCTCTGACAGCCATGTGATGTTTGTAAAGTTGGATAGCAAGTCTGGATAAACTGTAGACATCAACTCATCAATGTTACACACAAACTTGCCCATAGTTTCAGGTAGCCGGACAACATCAGTAGCGTCATCAACAGTAGGGAATTTACCATCTCCTATGGCTAACAGCTGGTCAGCAAATTGTCCAGCTGCTTGATCTCCACAAAGGTGTACTCTCATGTTAGTGTGTAGATGTTTAACAACCACATTGTCCCACAGGTATGACTTCTTCACACAGGCGTCCACTATGTTACCTCTAGTGCCTCGTGGAATTACTGGGAGGATTTGCCTAAAGTTGCCACACAACAATGTACAGATTCCTCCCATTGGATAGTCATTACCAGTCAAATCCCTGAGAGTGCGGTCTACAGCTTCAAATGCACGCCTGTTAGTCATTGGAGCCTCATCTACAACAATGGCTTTGGTTTCCTGGATGACTTTACAAAGTGTGGTTCCTCTCTTAATGCTACAGACCGGAATATTCAAGGTGCTGTGTAAAGTGCGACCTCCAGTCTAAAGTGTGGCAGCTATTCCGCTAGATGCAGTGGCTAGTGCTATCTTACCTTCAGACTTGATCTTTGCCAGAATAAGGTTGATCAAGAAAGTCTTACCTGTTCCACCTGGAGCATTCAAGAATAACACACCTCCCTCATTCCTATCAATCATGGAGCAAAAATAGTCGTAGACATTACACTGGTCTGCTGTAAGCAAAGCAGTACTATGTTCTTGCTGTTCACCTTGATTATAACTTATTTCCCTACAGTACTCCCTTGCAAACCTATCATTGTTCACAGTGTGTGACTGAGGTAGGCCATACTCAAACAGCTATCTACCTCCCATGGAAATGACTTTCTCCTGCAAGTCATTTAGTGCCAAGTTAAATATATCATCATTTACCTCCATGTGCTCATCCCTGTGTAGGGTACGTTGTTGGTGTAGGAAATCTTCAACCAAGGCTTCCTTGTGGTTGTCATAGATCTCCAGCGGGCTGGAAGGTTCACACCATGCCAGTATCACAGCAAAGAATGTGCGAACACCTGATGGTGAGTTAATGACTATTGCCTCTTCCATAGCCAGATGATATTGGTTGTCATCTTCAAGCAGTCCCAACTTGAGGCATGTCTCATGGAAGGAACTGCACAGATCACCATCAACAGTTCTCTGGTCAGCAAATGATTGCGGGCCCTTAACATTATGTAAGAGCAGGCAGAGATAGAAACACTCTCCTTGACGTGGGCTGATAGTGTAAACTTTGCCCAAGGCTTGGGCTTGCTTGACACCAGGATAGCCAGCCACCTCAGTTCCTTGTTTCCTCCTTTGCCAAGACTTGTTGTTGTTCCACGTAAAGTATTCTGGAACATCAACATACAATAGTGTCTTGGCAAAGTTGTCAACTCGACACAAAGCAAAAAAATTCTGTCAAGGTTGTCTTCGGAGGGTCCCTTGAAGCCTGTTCCCTTGCAGTGTCCTCTGTGAAATAAACTCGCCGGCCATTCTCTAAGTGCACAGCTAGTTGTTGAACAGGAGGAAATCTCTCATGGATAGGAAACTCCAGTATCCTCCATGCTGCTTCATTGCTGCTGATATAGCGAGCATTCTGGTATTCAGAGATCTCGTCCACCTGGTTTGAGCGTAGTGCAAACGTTGCCTGATCACAACCTTTGTGTACATACTTCAATACATACTTGATGGAGATGATGGACATACACAGCTCTACACTGCAGTGGCAGTTTAAGGCACGTAACAAATACTTGTTGTAAGGTACGTACTACCCACCTGTTATCAATCTCCTGGGTAGTCCAGTTACCCATCACATTAACGGTGATGGTACTCACCTGTCCACCATCTTCAGGTCTTCTCCTTCTGTACAATGGGAAACTGTCAGTACCTAGTTGGGTCTCAGATATGAATAGTTTTGGGTACTTCTTACTGCACTGGCCATGCTCCATGCAGGGAGATGCAGGATTGAAGCCACCACATGGTCCATGTACCATGTTTGACGTGACAATCTGGTGTAGTTGAGGGTCAAGCACTGGGTCAGGTATTTCAGCACAGACAATGTCATCTATTTTATCTGGTGTGATTTTGTGTTCTGGAAATAACCACACCAAGAAGTGGGCATGTGGCAGACCACATTTCTGCCATTTAATTGAATAAAGTCAAGCCCGTGGTTTTCCAAAAATCATATTTGACTTTAACATCTCTAACATTTTCTTAAGTTTGAGGTGAAAAACTTGAGCTACTAAATCTGGACCATCTTCAGGCTTTTGACCTGGCAATAGGTTATCTTTAATTTCTGGCCAATTAGGATTGCATGTCATGGTAATAAATAAATCGGGCGGGCTATACTTTCTAACATAAGTCATGGAATCTTGCTGACGTCCATGCATGTAACGTGGCCCGCCCGTGAACGTTGATGGGAGAATAATTCTACGACCTACATTGTTAGGGTTCCCGTCTCCATCAATGACTGCATCTCGGAGATCCCGACAGCAGTCAGCACATAATGTTTTCTGCTCGCGCCTAAGAAACTGCAAATGTTTTGTTTCAATTTTGCAGTAAACGTCTACCAAGAATTGTTGGAAAAGCCGTTTGGCCCTAAGCAACACAGATGCATTTTGCCTTACCATAATGTGGTAGCGGTAATATACCAAAGCTGTCAATTTTCTACTGTTACATAGTTTAAGGTTGATGTTCCATCCATCAGTACCATGAGAAAAAATTAGTGGGTACTGCAATAGATCATAGCCCCTGTGCAATTCTGAAATACGCTGCAAGCCCCCATACCTGTAATGCACCACTATGTCCCTGTTGTTTACATTCTCACTAGGCATCAACACACCTACCTCATCACAAAGGGGATTATTGTACCTCCTGGGGTGCTCACCTGAAGGTCTCTTTGTTTCATTGATGACAACATTAATGTTTGTTAGCACATCCTGTTGGTCAAATAACTCCTTAGCTACTTTAAAGAGTTTCACATAGTGGATGTCATTATGCAATAAGTGATTGATACTGCTGACAATGTCTGGCCTCAAACCACCAATTATTTGACACCTGGTGGCCACTTGTGATTCCTGATTGTCAATAAAATAAATTTGACAAAACTTTGGGGACTCACCCATTAAGGGAACCACACCACCAATACGATGGTCACTTGATCCTGTATTCTAAAGGAGGGGTTGAAGCCAGGCATTGCTCATTACATCCAAAGCTAGTCATTTGGAATGCAGAATTATACTTTCGTAAGTTTGCCAAAAAATGTTTACTATCACTATCTATACCTTCATACAGGTGCTGCAAGAATGGCTGCGGTTGAGGGAATGGCTCCAATTGAACATTACCTTTAGAACAGCAAAATGATTCAGTTTCTCCCGGAAACTTTAATGCTCTGCAATGTGAACACTCTAAACTAAGTGTACCAACATCAGTAGTGTTGTGGAAGTTGTCTGGTTACTAATTAAGGGCCATTAAGCTAGGTACTCTACCTGTTGTCGATGTACGTTGTTCGTCTGTTGCTCCTGAGCTCTGTATTGTGGATAAGCATGTGCCAGTGCCTTGCAGCTGTGTCCTGTTGTTGTTCTTGCTCCCAAACTGCTGGATCAGCTTGCGCCAGTCACCTTGCAGCTGTGTCCTGCTGTTATTCTTGTTCCCTAACTGCTGGATCAGCATACGCCAGTTGCCTTGCAGCTGTGTCCTGTTGTTCTTCTCGTCTAGCCAGACTGTGGTCCCTCGGTTGTTCTTCTGATCTTCTTTGAGGATCAAGATGGACACGTTGTCGCCTTTTGTCAACTTCGTTTTCTTGCTGTGCTTCTGCAGTCGGTTCGCAGGAAGTACTGGTTGAGGCCAGTTGATATAATTCGTGTTTTCGGTCTGTTTCCTGTTGTCACCTATCTGGATCTTCTCTTTGAATTTGGAAACGCAATAAGAAGAAGAGCGTTGCTTTTGTTTCGGCATCTTAACACTTCAGCACTGATTCACTGATTTGAATTGAATATCATGTGGAGGTATCACGTGTTAAAAGCCATTAAATTAAAAAGCTGCAACAAAAGGTTGTCAAAGCAAAAAAAAAACAAAAAAAAACTCAGACTGACCAGGATTTGAACACTTTACCTCATGATTGCGACCACTGAGCCATATGGCACTGGTGATTGAGGGGTGAGTAAAGAGTTTATAAAAGCATGCATAAGTTGAATGGTTTAGTTGTTTACTTGTGGTTCACCATACGGTTTGCACAAAAAATTTCCAGCAAGTTTGCTCTACACCCGTGCATTCAACACGCTGAAGACGGCAAACGACAGCAGCTAGAACGTCTTTTAATAAACTTGGTGAAATTAGATGATGACCGCTTCATGAGACACAAAAACCACTTCGATACTTCCAGTGGTTGGCGAGATAGATGAGTGACCCGAATGGAATGTAAGTAATTAGATTTTTAGCTTTATATATATAGATAAGCTGCAATAACCACCACAGTCCAGTACTAACTATTATATAGTCCAATCAGGGCCGCCCACAGGGGGGGCATTTTGCCCTGGGCCCCAGCCAGAAAGGGGCACCAGAGGGCCCCATCAAGGGTCCCTTGAATACCTGCTAAAAAGATTGATATACTCTAATAGAGCAGTCACAATATTCTTCAGAGGAGCAGTGTAGCAAGCTATGTATGTAGTGATAAATAAGGAGATATAGTTGGTGAGGGGCAGCTATTGTCATTGTCAGCACCACATAATGACCTTTGTTTTTTCTTTTCTTTTTTTTTTGGGTCTTCGACTTACAGCTAGGCTGAAGTTGTGATTCAGAGTGGAACCCTCCTTGCCCCTGGCAGCTCCCACTTTAATACTTTGCCCTGGACCCCTTAATTTCTCTGGGCAGCCCTGAGTCCAATAAAGTGCTAAATAGAGATGCAACAATATATCGATATATCGCGTATTGTATCGTATTAAGACAATATCATTGTATTATTGATACAAAGTCAAATTGTATTGATATATCGCGTATCGTGATATATCGACGTATCGTGGTCTGTTAACATAGCTGAAAATCAAATTATTGTACATTGTGGTTAAACTGAATAGTATGTAATGCTTCTCAAAGAAAAATTAGCTTACTTATTTCCCTTAAAAAATGAGATAGACCATTGTTTAGACTCCACTTTGTATTGTGCAATATATCGCTGTATCGTGATATACCAGAGTCAATATATCGATACATCTACACACTGTATCATTGCAACTCTAGTACTAAACTATTGTTTTTGACAAAATAGATATTTATTGAAAAACAACAAATTCAACTTAATTAATAGTGATGCACTACTAGTATCGGCTCTATTTTGGCTGTATCGGACTGGTATTGGTAAAACTATAAATGTCCGATATCAACCGATACTTTGTATGACGTGATTTAATTGCTCTCGTAATTACTATTCATGATGGTGAAGTCTGTAGTGCATCAAAATGGAGCTGAGCAAGAGCTGATATTAGCCATGAATTCTTTAAAGAAGCCAGCCACTAGCATTATTAGTACAGTGGAAACAGCAGTAAGCCATGAAATAATATTCATTGAAGCCATAAATAATTGTTAACTTCATGATTGATGACTATCACGATTGCGATTGTGATTATGATTAAAGTACACTACTGTTTAGGCTAATCTATTAAATATTTGTGTGCAATCTTTTAAGTTTTCACAGTAATGACATAATATAAATTTTGTTAGCAATGCCTCAGTCAATGCCTTAGTGTGGCAAAGTATTGGTATCGAATCGGTATCGGCCATTTCCACCAAAAATGTACTCGGTATTGGATCGGTAGTGAAAAAGTAATATCGGTGCATCACTATTAATTAACACCAAAAGTGTACTGTTGGCAATCAAAATGTAGTGTCAGTATGCAACTTTCTACAAAGCCATATAATTATATCAAAGCAACCACAAGCCTTTCACTTGGATATAAACCAAAGCGGTTGTAGAACATCTTAGTTATTGACACTTGTCCTCCGCCAAGTCCTCTGCTTCGCGTCAGACTCTGTCAATAACTAAGATATTCTACCTGTGCTGTGATCTAACCACTACAGCTGTATAACTAATCAAGCTGTATAACACTACAGCTGTATAACTATTAAAATTTTTAAATAATTGTATGTAGGAACACTCATGGAAGATACTAACAATAATAATTAACATACCTTTCCTTTCTCTCAATCAGAATTCCAATAAATGATGAAGTCAACATTGGAAGAAATACAGGAGTGTACAGGTAGAAGTGACCAAGCAATCTCCTACATAAAGTACACAATTAGTAGAGTGAGAGGAAATTCCTTTATTGATAATGGATTTGTGCTACAGAGTGAAATGGAAATAAAACAAATACCAAATATTGAAAGCAATAAAATCTTTCTCATTGTCAATGACTTTTGTTTAGTGGCAGCTATACTGTTTTGAAAAATGAAAAGCCATGCTATTGGTATCAAATTAATTACATTTGTAGCTAAGTTTCTTTTTATTAATTGTCCATACTAGATTTACCACTAACACTAACCCTTATAGCTACATGTTTGTCTTTTCTGTTTGTTTTTTCCTATATGATTGTGGACTAGCTACATACAAAGAATGTGCAGCTCTCAATATTTTGTTTTTGTTTCTCAGCCACAGCGTACATAATTTAGATACTTGTTTGAGATGGCTAAATGAACTGAATGATTAATTATGATTTCTTAAATTGCCGTAGACGATTAGCTAATTGTATTAAACAATTTCATGTCATAAACATTTGAAGGAAACAGATGCATGTAGCAATATACCTGAGCTGTTATAGTCATTCACTAAATCTAAACTCTATCTTGATGAGGCTAATTTAACTGCATGGTGCAAAAAAAATGAAAGTGGTACACATCATAAACAGTGGACAGAGTATTTACCCACCATAAACACAGAGAGAGTCTACATACACATCTGTAGTATATATTACTGACCTCAGTAAACATGAGACAGTGAGCAACAAGGTCCCCTGTACAGATAGGAATGTAGTGGAGCGGATCACATTGGGTAGCGTACGAGTAACTAACATTTTCAAACTGAACCCATGTATGAGCAAGTCTGATATCTGCAAAACATATGTACACTTATTAAATAAATCAAGTGTGAATGGAAAACTCTTTAATAACACATGTATGCCTGCATACATGGCTTTTAAGAAATGTATAAACAATACCATGCAAGAATTGAGAAGTGTTGTATTCATGTACTGCTACATTTTATTGTCGCAACTATTATCAAAATTGTACTGTACTGTGTTCAGCTCAAATTAATTCCAGTGCATTTGCTAAGCAAAGCTTGCTGAAAGAGAATGGGACTCTAAACTATATTTGTTCCCTACTTTCATCACAGCTGAAAATTAAATTCTTTATCCTGAAGTGTCCAGTTTGAAGATTGACCGAATTACAAAAAAAAATGTTTAAGTCCATAATAAAGCAGTGCACTTTTTGATTTCTTGTATGGCTTTACTGGTGTACTTGAAGTTAACAACGAAAGCCTGTTTTCTGTAGGCTCCTTGACATCATTTTGATTAGCTGGAAATGTTCTATTAATTGATCCTTGTTGGATAGCACTGTGACATCTAGTGAAGATATATGCAGCAATATTGGCAACCTGGTAATTATGACATCATTTGTGTAGGAATTGTTTTTAACAGTTTTAAAACAGGCTAGATCAGAGCTCCTTTGTGAGGTATTTCTAGGGTTTCTTGATAACTTAATCCAGGAAACCATCACTATTTAGATAAATGAAGTAAGTCCTCCGGCATACACAGCCACAGGTTAGTTTTGCAGTGCCTGCCCCTTCGCATAAAGAGGAAGGGTCTGGTCACTCTAGCATGAGTTGTAACGGTGGAATGTAATTAACAATGATGTCACAATAATGGCAGCAAGAATGGCACATATTTATTAATTAGCAACAACACAATCTGATTGGTGTTACCTGTTTTCGGTAAAACGCTACAAATTTTGAATGCTAGAGTGACCAGACCCCTACTGTATGCAAAGGGTCGGGCGCCGCCAGGCTGGGGTAATAAAGTGTCTCACGAGTGGGTGCATGTGGCAATGTGTATGGGTGTTCATTAAGATATTGGTCATCCCCTGGTGTCATCCATAGCTACACACTCACCGTGTAAAGTGGGAGATACAGTCTGAAGCATCGCGGTACCATGCGGTAAAACATTCCCACAGTTGTTCTAAAGCAGGACTCGTCCCATGGGTGCATCACTTCACAACACTTATCATCTATGTGCCTCCAATCGCGTGCTGCTCGAGACAAACTCATCTCGCCGATATAATGACGCCTTCGGACGCCTTGCAGTTTCTCGGCACGGCGCTTATCGATTAGAATTATAAGCGCCTGCTCGAATAAAAAGCTCCGTGCCTAGTGCTGCTACTACTAGTGGAAAAAGCGATCTGGCATACGAGACTATCGATTATTATCAAGACTCACGGTAGTGAATTATTATCAAGACTCACGGTAGTGTCATACCGTGAGTCGTGCGGCCAGTAAAGCAGAAACGTGCGCCGCAGACAATGAATGACGCGACCACTACACGTGAGGGTTTTACAGGAACGGGTTTCGTTACTTTCACATCGTTTGATGCCCTACATAAAATTACGTAACAACACTGCGCTATAGACGCTGTTATAAAACAATAATTATTAAGCACACTGACACGCTTTATCAAACCTCGATTCTGGGGAGAGGTGACAGCAGCCAGTGGCCTGTGATCACTGATGACGTGCTACTAAGGGGTCTGCCAGGATAACAGAAGTGAGTTATGTATGCATGAGTATTATATATTATATAAGTACTGTGCAGAAATCTACAAAAGATTGTAACGCACAGATATTAATCATAATTACAAAACATTAGCCAAGTGCCATAAATTTACAGTGAAGGAAAAAGAGTTTATATTCTTGACACTGTTTGACATTTAGGGTCTGTACATCCGATATTTGTTAGTAAATGGTTGGACATAATATGCAGGTGTATCATTGTTGGATGTGGATCCATTTCCAACTTCCATAGTAGGCAAGTTTCTTCTACCAAATATCTGGGCGTATATTTGGATCAACATCTTACTTGGCAAGCTCATGTGGATTATGTTCTTAGTAGAGTTAGAAGGAAGCTTTTTGCTGTAAATCGAGTCAAGCCGGCTTCTTCTAATGTTCTGCAGTTATTGTATCAAGCTTATATTCTACCCATTTTAGATTACTGTGATACTGTGTGGTCACCATCAAATTCTGCTGGTACTCGTCGTTTAGAGAGACTTCATTCTAAATTTACATCATCACTACCATCTTCTGATAACTTTAATTTGCGATTGTCTCTAACTGAAAGGCGTACTTTTCATACCGCTCTTCAAGTTTTTAAGATTGTTAACAGGATTTCTCCTCCTTAAAAGTCCTTATTTACATGGAGTTTTTTCGTTTGCTGTAGATGTCACTGGTCGCTCTAGTAGAAACGTACACAGGTTATATGTTCCCGGTGTTCAAACTAATTTTGGCAAATGGTCATTGGCCTACAGGGGCATAGCCATCTGGAACAGATTACCACCAGTACTTTATGGTGCTAAAACTGTGTCAGAATTTAAGAAATTGTATTGCATGTTGTAAATTTATTTTGTGTATGTATGTATGTACTGTAGTAAGTTACTCATATTGTATTTGTGTTCTCAGGGCATAGCTGAAAAACAGCCTTTTTGGCTGATGCTATTTTCCCTGATTAAATTTAAAAAAAAAAAAAAAAATTGTCGCTGGAAGAATTCAACGATTCAGTTCTGGGATTAGGTATGAAGGTTGAATTAATGACTTCACCATAAATTTGGCCTTTAACATAGAGTTTGGCACGACGAATTTTAATATGTTTTTTGTCAGTTCCGGAACAAATCAAGCTCCAACGCTCCTTTAGTAATACTTGCTCTCTTAGTTTTTCCTCTTTATTCATATCAGGTTTGATTTGTATGCCTTCAGGGATTTTAGATCTATTGGATAAGACAGTGGCTACATCAAAAGCACGGGATAGTTTCACTAGTAGAGGTCTTGGTTTGGTTCTAGATGAATTAAACTTTCCCAGACGCAAGCAGTCCCTAATAGAAAGATCACTAATGTCACCATTAGCTTTGTTCAGGATGTTAACACAGGAATCAATGTCTGACTTGGTACGACTACTTCTCTGGGTGCCAGTAGGACTTTCTTTGATACCATACACCACAACATTGAATTTACGATCTGTAAAATTATTTGACACAGTAAATTTGCTAACAGGTGCAGGCTGATTGTATGTACCACTTGAATTCTGTGGGGTTACTGTTGACATCTGTGTTCCCTTGCTTTGCAAGGCTGTTGGCTGGGTGGCAGCAGCTGTGAGTTGTTTGTTAAACTGTTCAAATCGTGAATTAAGGTCAACTACAGATTTAGTCAACTTCTCTTCTATAACATTCATCTTTGCAGCTATTGAGTTCTGTTTTTCCTGAATGTTATCAAAAAATTTAAACGCTACTTCAACGTTTGGCTGACAAAGTTTACAGAAAAACTTGACATGCGAGTTTATGTTAAAAAGTACCTTCAGCTCATCTTCAGTTAAGCCAGCACATTTATTGTGCTCCCACTGTCCACACCAGTCACAACTGATACAGTCATTTTCAACGTTCTCGCTGCACGAAACACACGCGTAGTGAATGGTTTTGCCCTCCTTGGCTGGTGGGGAGATGTCAGGTTGTCTATCTCGCTTGAACGGGTGCGACATATTCCGTCGTAACGAAGACTGTAGTCACTTGACGATAAAACGAAGAGCTTGATTTTGAGCAATGTCTAATTGATGCCCACTCTATATGACTATGTATCACATCACCACCAAGATCACCACTGTTTGCCTGGTTGTAATGTTGTATGCTACAATGCTATGAACAGAATTCTTAACATAGACATGGTAATAATTCCTTTAGTCCAGATATATTTCAACTTGCCTTGGTCAATTATAGTAGAGGGGCAGAGGCTTAGATTGTCCCATGCAGTTGCAGTGATGTTGATGGTTTTGCAGTGTTGGTAGTTGAACTAGACCTACAGAATCCCCCCCCCTCCCCTTAGAATTGCCTGTGAGCATAACTACGTAGATGGAGGTTAATAGCTTAACTGTGGTTAGCACAAAAAGAATCACGCATGCCTCCAGCCAGTTACGCACGTGATGCAGAAGGCGCCATTTGTTGGCTCGTGTGATCGAACTTCAACTCGTCGTGCGTAAAAGTGCGAGACGGAGAGCAATGATACTTCATCTCTACCTCAAACGGAATGATATCGTGATGAATAATAGGGTATCAACTTCTACTTTTACCCCGCGAACCACAGTGATAACCGTCAGAATGTGACCAGGAAGATTCTCAAGAAAGTTTCCGGCACTAGTTTGATCAATAGTGCTCTAGCCGTGGTGGCACACACAGATCACAACTGAGTGTATCGGTAGATGCTCCAGTATTGTCTCGCCGAGTGAGTTATCACCTACCACCGGAAGTCCCCACTAACCAGTCATCGATTTTATACTCATTCTCCTCCCTTCACACAGGAAGGGAGTGAAATATAGTACATCCTGGAGGTAGGCGTAGAGGGTACCTGGCCTTTTTAGGGTAAGGTTGCTGGAATTTTCTTTTGAAAGGAATTTATGGATTGGTTGACCGCAAATTAAGCTGGTTGGATCCCACATTTTAAAGTATAGCCCCTAGGAGGGAGGGAAAAGGGGAATGATAGCTAGGCCTGGTTCAGTCGGGGACAGGTGGATTGGCAGCTACATCAGTAGCACTCAAACATCAGCTACGTCAGTAGCAGTCACATCAGCTACTTCGGTAGCTAGCACTCACATCAGCTACGTCGGTAGCACTCAAACATCAGCTACGTCGGTAGCACTCAAACATCAGCTACGTCGGTAGCACTCAAACATCAGCTACGTCGGTAGCACTCAAACATCAGCTACGTCGGTAGCACTCAAACATCAGCTACGTCGGTAGCACTCACATCAGCTACGTTGGTAGCACTCAAACATCAGCTACTTCAGTAGCACTCACATCAGCTACATCAGTAGCACTCAAACATTAGGTACGTCGGTAGCACTCAAACATCAGCTACGTCGGTAGCACTCAAACATCAGCTACGTCGGTAGCACTCACATCAGCTACATCGGTAACACTCAAACATCAGCTACGTCGGTAGCACTCAAACACCAGCTACGTCGGTAGCACTCAAACATCAGCTACGTCGGTAGCACTCAAACACCAGCTACGTCGGTAGCACTCAAACACCAGCTACGTTGGTAGCACTCAAACATCAGCTACTTCAGTAGCACTCAAACATCAGCTACGTTGGCAGCACTCAAACATCAGCTACATCAGTCGCACTCACATCAGCTACGTTGGTAGCACTCAAACATCAGCTACACTAATTGGTAGTAGCACTCAAACATCAGCTACAACGGTAATAGCACTCAAACATCAGCTACATTGGCAGCACTCACACATGAGCTACATCGGTAGGACTCTCACATGAGCTATGTCAATAGTACGCGAACATGAGCTACATCAGTAGTACTCAAACCTGAGCTACATCAGTAGCACTCAATATGTCATTAACACCTAGACTTGAGCTGTCAGTAGCATTCAATTTGTTATTAACACCCAGACACGATCTGTCAGTAGCACTCAGACATGAACTATGTCGGTAGCGCTCAAATGAGGTAAGTTGGTACTCAAACATCAGCTACATCTCACAATCTGAGCCATGTTGGTAGCACTCACACATGAGCTACAACGGTAGCACTCAAACATGAGCTACAACGGTAGCACTCAAACAGGAGCTACAACGGTAGCACTCAAACATGAGCTACACTGGTACCACTCAGTCAAACACTAGCTATGTTGCAAACATGAGCTATGTCAGTAGCAGTCAAACATGAGCTATATCGGTAGTACCCAAACCTGAGTTACATCAGCAGCACTCAATATGTCAGTAACACCCAGTCATGAACTACATCACTAGTAGCCAGACACGTATAGCACCCAGAGATGAGCTACGTTGGTAGTACTCTAGTGAGGTAAGTTGGTACTGAAACATGAGCTACATCTCACAGTATGAGCTATGTCAGTAGCACTTAAACATGCGCTATGTCAGTAGCACTCAAACTGAACTACTATACATCAGTAGCACTCAGACATAAGCTACATTGGTAATACCCAGACAGGAGCTACGTCGGTAGCACCCATACATGAGCTACATCGGTAGCACTCAAATGTGGTAAGTTAAAAGCATTTACACATGAGCTATGTCGGTAGCACTCAAACATGAGTCACAACTGTAGAAAAATACATTGGTAGCAGTCACATATGAACTACATTGGTAGCACTCAAACATGAGGTACGTCGGTAATAACCTGAGTGACATCGGTAGCACTCAATATGTCAGTAACACCCAGACATGAGCTGTCAGTAGCACCCAGACATGAGGTACATCAGTAGCTGTAGCCAGACATGAGCTATGTTGGTAGCACTCAAGTTGGTACTCAAACAGGAGCTACATCTCACAACATGAGCCATGTCGGTAGCACTCACACAGCATAAGCTACACCGGTAGCACTCAAACATGAGCTACATTGGTAGCACTCACACATAAGCTATGTCAGCAGCACCGAAACATGAGTTAAGACGGTATAGCACCCAAACGAGCTATGTCAGCAGTTCTCAAACATGATCATGAGCTACATTGGTAGTACCCAAATCTGAGTTACATCGGTAGCACTCAATATGTTGGTAACACCCAGAATGAGCTGTCAGTTGCACTCAGACATGAGCTACATCACTAGTAGCCAGACATGAGCAGCTATAACACCCAGAAATGAGCTATGTTGCTAGCACCCAAATGAGGTAAGTTGGTACTCAAACATGAGTCTACATCTCACAATACGAGCTATGTCGGTAGCACGTAAACACGAACCACTATACATCGGTAGCACTCAGGCATGAGCTACATTGGTAGTGCCCAGACATGAGCTACATCGGTAGCACCCATACATGAGCTACATTGGTAGCACCCATAATTAATGTGGTAAGTTAAAAGCTTTCACACACGAGCTATGTCGGTAGCACTCAAACATGAGTTACAACAGTAGAACTCCACCATAAACATATTGGTAGCACTCAAGCATGAACTACATCAGTAGCACTCAAAACATGAGCTACATCAGTAGCACTCAAAAGAGGTACGCTGGTAGCATTCAAACACGAGCTATGTCAGTAGCAAGCAAACATGAGCTACAAACATCAGTAGCACTCAGTATCAGACATGAGCTATCTTGGTAGCACATAAACACGAGCAGTCAGTAGTACTCAAACATTAGCTATATCAATAGCACTCAGACAGGAGCTATGTCAGTAGCACTCAAAAGAGGTAATTATACAAGTCGGTAACACGGGCTACTAAACTCAGACATGAGCTATGTTGGTAGCACTCAAACACAAACATGAGCTACATCAGCAGTACTCAAACATGAGCTACATCAGTAGCATGCAAACATGAGCTACGAACATCAGTAGCACTCAATTTCAGACATAAGCTATGTTTGGTAACACTCAAACACGAGCTATATTAGTAGCACTCGTACATGAGCTACTTGGTACATAGCACTCAAAAGAGGTAAGCTGGTAACATGAGCTACATCAGTAGCACTCAGACATGAGCTGTGTTGGTAGCACTCAAACATGATCTACGTCCATGTAACACTCAAACATGGGCTATGTCAGTAACACTCAAACACGAGCTATATCATTAGCATTATGTGGACATGATCATGAGCCACGTTGGTAGTACTCAAACATGCTTACATGAGCTACATCGCTGATGCTCAAACAGAAACTACATTGGTAACACTCAGACATGAGCTATATTGATAGTACCCAGACAGGAGCTCCCAGACATGAGCTATGTAAGTCTGTAGCACTCAAATGAGGTAAGCTGGTAGCACTCAAACGCAAGCTGCACCAGACATTAGTTGCAGCCATACATGAGCTATGTCAGTAGCACTACATTAGTTGCAGCCATACATGAGCTATGTCAGTAGCACTACATTAGTTGCAGCCATACATGAGCTATGTCAGTAGCACTCAGATGAGGTAAGTTGGCAGCTCTCAAACATGAGTGACGTCAGTAGCAATCACACATGAGCTACGCCAGTAACACTCAAACGTGAGCTATGTCGATAGCACTCAACCATGAGCTACATCAGTAAACGTGGACTACATCCATAGTACTCAAACACGGGCTACATTGGTAGCTCTCAAACAGGAATGATGCAACATCAATTCTAGTAAAATTAATGTGATAACTATGTTGGTATCACAGTACAATCATGCATACATCAGCTACCTGACTATCAATCACAGTGAACGTGACCTCTTGTCATCACACATTTATACGACAGCTATACTGCATGCATCAGCTGTAGTTGCTACGTCAACAACACTGTACAGTCATTATATTGCTAGCTTCTGACTACATCAGTGGTAAAAAAAATAAAATTAAAAAATTAAAAATGGGACAGCCATAGTACTGCTATACATTATTACCATGCACTGTAGCAACAGCCACACATCAGCTATATTGTTACATAGGAACATGTCACAGCGGAGGTGGTAGAAACTTCAGCAGGGCAGCTACATATCAGCTATATCATCACCTGACTGCATCATGATCAGGACAGCTACACCAGTAGCACTGTACAGTCTATACTGTTAGCATCAGACTATATCAATTACAATGGAGGTAGCAGAAATATCACCAGTGTAACCACACATGCTCACTACATCAATCGCAGCTTCAGTGGACACGACAGCTACATCAGTAGCACTGTGCAGTCACATATATCAGGTATATTGTTACATCTGACTGCATCAATTGTAGTAGATGTGACATCTGGCTTTGTCATGATCCTACATCCACACATCAGATAGACTGCTACGAATAATGTACAGCAGAAGTGTCAGGAATTTCAACTGCATACTGAAAGCACCTGACGCATTAGTTGCAGACGTAACAGCCATGCCGGGATAGATAATCCTAACCACATCACGATTGCGGCTACACATTAGTTGCGTTATTTGTACCACCTGCACCATCGACAGATCTTACAGATAGTAACAGCACAGGGCAGCTATGAGCTTTCTCACCTGACTGCATCACTATCACTCAGTATCAGTCACAGTGAGTGAGACAACTATGTCAGTAATGCAGTACAGTGGCCATAGCAATCGCTTGAGGTTGGGCTTTGGTCTCTGCAAAATCTTACATACTTAGCATGTCCAACCATGTGCTCTAAAGACTCCTCTTCACCCACACTGATCATAAAGGCCTAGTTCCTGCATCAGCTATAACGATAGCACCTGACAGTGTCATTTGCAGTATATTTGACAGTTATACAGTGGTATAGCACAGTTCACTACAGATATGTATCAGCTATACATGACAACATCGATGGCAGTAAACAAAATGGCTACTCAGTTGCCTATACAGTAGCATATCAGTTACTGCACTTAACTGAATGACAGGACGGCTACATTGGTAGCATGGTACAGTCACACATCAGCCAATCACTACCACTAAATGGCAGGACTTGCAGCAGCTGTGGCCACAGTTTAAGCACGCTTCAGCTACACCGAGAGCATATGACTATACCTGCTAAGTGACCAGCACAGCGTAGTCAGTCATCAACTTGAGCGTTAGCACCAGACTATATTATTTGCTGTAGCTAGACGTGGCAGCAATGTTCAGTAACACATGTACAGTACACACATATCAGCTAAATCAATAACCAATAATCAAGATGACCAGCTGCGACTAGTACAGCTCACTTGCTGGGAACACCTTGACTAGAACTCCTAGCAATCAAAAAAAAAAGAAAAACAAACAAAAAACAGACTAGAATATTCTATATCCAGCTAGTCAGGATGTGACAGATAAGCAGCACACTATAACAGCTATGGTGACCACCGAACAAAGCAACCGAGTGAGTCTAGATCTAGTAGCACTACTTCAGGCAACAAGACAAAGTTGTACTAAGGTATTTGATCACTACCACATGCCAGCGGTATCATGCACTAGTTTATTGAAATCACACCAGGCATGGTTAACTCACATGCTTACACTATAAACAGAGATGTGAGATCGCCCTAAGCAGTATCACACATAGACACATCAGACTGGGCTGTGCCTCAATTCTCCGGATACGGGGAACATGTCAATTATGATTGTGTCAAGAGTACACAAATAGGTGAGCCAATATTACTCACTATGACTGCACTGCGAGCTGGGGACAGAGCGCAACTGCACATCACCTAGGTCATCCCATGACTACAGTGCAAAAATCCAACAGGCCATGCAACCACTAAAACGCACTTGCATACACACGTACATTATAGTAACAAGCTATAGCTACGGATACTGATACTGCCAACTTGGCACCACGCTGGTGACACACCTATAGCAAGCAGTCTTAGCATAAGTCATAACTATGACCATAAAACTTCAATCAAACAAAGGCTGTAGTGTCACGCAGCTAAGTATCGATGAAGCTGGGGTAGCCTGCTGACAGCGGATTGCTCGCCGGCCAGACCAGGGCATGGCACTGATACAACATCACTCACTTAACGTTTTGAAATATATTCCTTTCTATACCGGCCAGTATCAACAACCAATAGCAATTTGCAGCTCCTAAACTGTGCTGCTGGCACGGTTTACAGAGGTGGCCAGGTAGCCATGAATAGGCAGACACACGTGCTAACCCTATGGCGCTAACGCTTAACAGTGCCTATCAAAGGTGACAAGACCTCATCTGGGCGATAGGAAAACCAAGCTCAAACAAGATGATCATTTTCGACAAGGTTTAAACTACTCCAACTAGCCACTTAGAACCCCCTGCTACCCCATTATGGGCTTTCTTTGGGCTATGGAACTCTCGTCCAGATAGGCTCGAGTTAGCTGCAGGGGCCAAAAATCCTACATCGAGCCATACAGATTACAACAAAGGCTCGAAAACGCAATAGCAGCTACGTGCTTGTCACCGACCTGCGTTGAGAGGGGATCACGTGCACCTGATCACGTGATTAAACAACCTGACCACCTGCCAAAAATATAGTTAATAGTGATACTACCAGCATCTACTAAATGCAATTCGATGAATACTTAATACCACCAGCAACCACAATACGTGATTCGACAAATATGTGCTAAATGGAGGTTAATAGCTTAACTGTGGTTAGCACAAAAAGAATCACGCATGCCTCCAGCCAGTTACGCACGTGATGCAGAAGGCGCCATTTGTTGGCTCGTGTGATCGAACTTCAACTCGTCGTGCGTAAAAGTGCCCCATCACTCCCAACCCCGTTCTACGAATTCCACCACATACTCCCTTACTCCTAATAAACAAGGAATAAGGTGAAAGGTCAGATCCTTCTCCACAGCACGGGCTATGGAACTCTCGTCCAGATAGGCTCGAGTTAGCTGCAGGGGCCAAAAATCCTACATCGAGCCATACAGATTACAACAAAGGCTTGAAAACGCAATAGCAGCTACGTGCTTGTCACCGACCTGCGTTGAGAGGGGATCACGTGCACCTGATCACGTGATTAAACAACCTGACCACCTGCCAAAAATATAGTTAATAGTGATACTACCAGCATCTACTAAATGCAATTCGATGAATACTTAATACCACCAGCAACCACAATACGTGATTCGACAAATATGTGCTAACTAATGGATAATACTATAGTACAATTTCTGAAACAATATTAACTGTAAATTTACAACAGGAAAATTTTTACAAAAGTAAAATTTGTCAAGTTGGTTAATTTGTCCAATAAGCACCTCAAAAGTCAGTGTTTAGACCTGTTATTTTTTGATTTTCATCAAATTTTATTTCGTCAAAGCTGATTAATAATATTGTGAATTCTTCAAATTTTTCTTTCGTCAGTACTTCCTGTTGTATCTGTAAAACTTTGTTAAATATCTGCATACCTAATCATCTGTGCAGCGCTGTCTGCCTTTCATTTGTGACAGTTAGCTATAGTGTGTGGGTCATGCCATTCTACAAGTGTATGTTATATATTACTCCACCATTACTGAAGCTCAAAGCAGCCACTGAAATCAATTTATTGTCATGCACAGTGCTGTATAGGTTGAGTAGCTGTATTGCTTGATTAAACACCTTAAATTAATTTTTAATATTTCATTGAATTAGTTAATACAGAAATATTGGCATTAAATTACATTTGCAATCTTTGCTGATAGTACAGTCTCGTGCAAGGTTTTGTATCCTGCCCCATGTTGTGCGTGCAGATAACCTTTGTTATTTTATACAATTAGGCACGAGCAGCTGTTACTTCATAACATAAACACAATGGACTGCTTATGTTGGGACTGGTGGGATACAGGGAATTGGGGGATTCACCCATTCACCATAGGGACCTGCAATATATTAGTACAGACTGTCCCAATATTAAGTAAACTCAAGAGGGTTATCATTTCTGCCATTTGTTATCCAGCGTGTGCAAGTTCAACTCTTGCTCGTGATTAGATATAATTGAATCACTCCAGTCTAACAGTTAAATTTAAAGTACATTTACTGCAAAATGGTGTTACACTGCACACAATCAGTAGAGTCTGAGTTAAAAGACAAACCAAGTGAATCACCTCAGTTAGTAGGCATCAAATCATCCTCCATAATCAGTAGCAAACAAATTAAGGTATAGCAACATGTGTGTGCCTTCAAAATACCAACTATACTGTTACAGTATGTACTAAATTGAAATTGTTTACAAGAACTTTGTCCTGTACACTGTCATTGTAAGACATACCCACAGAATGTGGACCATGTCAGCGTGTCCAAGTGTGAAGTAATTTATTTAGCTGGTCTGCACTATATTGAACAGCGACAATTCAGCACGTGCACTATTCTCTTTCCCTACATCAGGACCTTTTCCCCCTTCACTAAGGCTTGAAACATGCTATTACTATGTAAAGCTGCTCCTGTACAACTGTAACTACGTACTGTATTTATTAGACTGAAATGTTGTTTAAAAATCCATTGCTTTCGTATCATGTACAGCACAGCGTGTTTTGCACTGCTAGGGACATTAAGTATGTATAGGCTTCGGATGAAGTGATCCAATTCATGTATGGTAACCCAGGGGTTTAAATCAAAGGTAAAGTGCAGTTGTGATTCTGTGTACAGTGAATATGTATGGGGTTTGTTGGAGAGTCAACTACGGAAAGGTTGTGAATAATACTTAATGGTGAAATCGTACTTAGAACAAGTAATGTCCCCTCTGTTGGAGAAGCGACAAGTTCCTGGTGATAACAATCTGACTGAGTGTACAAATGATAATTATGAAGTTGTAGATAATGACACTCTTGAACTGTCTAAACTTACATGAACATTATTGTTAGTGTCTCTATTGATTATGCATTCCCCCTCCCCCCACTGGATGCATCAATAATTACAGACTGTCCAGTATAATAAATAAAGAAATAATGGTTTGGTTCCAAATTCAGAAAAGAAGACCAAATGGTGTGTTTCCTAGTACATATAAAACAGTGAAATTGTCAGACCACATAGGACATTTGAAATAAAAGCTTCAGGGAGTTTTAGCAGGTCAAGCATTACTACGAATAAGCCACATTCCATTCATAAATTATTAGGGCTACCATCTGAATGTAATAAAGGTAACATACTGTACATATTCTGTTACAGAAAGAAGTTACAGTAATATTGGATCTACTATAAAGATGTGATAACAAAGGGTTAGTTATTGTAAATAAAAAGATATGATATTTAAACAACAATAATATGATCAGTTACAGCACGTACATAAAACTTGGAACAAAAAGTTATTGAGCGATGTACCACAGTCTAGCATCACACTATTACAAATGCTGCAGCTCTTCAGCAAAATAAGTCACCCTTGATGATAGAGTTCTATGTACAATATGAGGAGATACTGGCCAATTTCACCTGCTGTGCGAGTAGTCATGACTGACCCACAATTAGACGATGACATCATTGCTACCTGCATTAACAAAAACAAACAAAACAATTACTATTGTATTTCATTTTACAGAGTATGTCTAAAAAAACTTTGCAAAATGACATTTGTATTAGGAGAACGGCAGAATTCTACATGGAAAGTCACTACTGTCATCAAAATGAAGAAGTGAACACATACATAGCTACAGAAAGAAACTCAGTCATTACTGATGTGCATAACATGCGTATGTGGGTAAAACCTGTGGGTTTTTCCCTGAATCATCTTGGTGCTGGATGGTTCAAAATTTTTACGTTTTGATTTCTTGTTGCTAGCCCTCACTCTCCATTGTTGTATTTAGTCTTTCATTATATTCTATTCACTTATGAATAAGTTTTCAGGTAGTCGTGCTCCTGGACTTACGTATGGTTATTGTCTTGTATCTATGGTTACTAAGTATGTTGTTGGTTGTTTGATAACAATGATAGATAGCCTGCTACAGTTGCTAGTGATGCAAAACCCAGATGTTATAGATTACAATGGGCAAACAGGGTGTGGGTTATTTGGAGTATGGTGGAGGGGTTAGACTGTGACTTCAGAATCACCTGTTTAATTGTAGTGCTAGGCTTAGGCTTATAAAACAAAACACTAGGGGTATCACGTATCACTTACTAAGTCAATCTCAATCTGTGATTGTGGTCAAACTCACAGTCAACAGTCAAGACTACAAAATAATTATCACTACAGTGGGAGATGGGAAGAAGTGTTAAAACTCAGAGTTACCTATAAATAAATATTAAAACTTACGAGATAGAAAAACTTAAAATGTTTTAACAATTTCACTGTGATTTCAATGATGTATCTTTCACAGTTGTAGATCAGAGGGGTAAGACAAGATCACATGCACTACAAAGCACTAACAAAAATATTTTATTAAACCATAGTCATACTACCTGTTGAAAGTAATAGATCATACAACGATTGTATTGTAATCATTGATACCTACTGTTACTGTTGACATGAAAGTCATGAGACAAAGTGGCAGTAAAGAGGGATTTCTAGGGATCTGGGCATACTCCCCTAGAATTTTGAAACATAAGTGTGCCATGATTGAACCTGGAAATGATTTTAGAGAATGAGTGAGATCTGGAAATAATTAGCAAGCTGAAGGGACAAAATAGCTATGTATATAATTATGTGCATGAAAGCATTGATTTGATGAATGTGTTGATTTTCAGTTTATAGTGAACTGTAAGAAAGAAATTAAAACTAGTAAGGTAATTTTTAATCAGAGTAGTAGACCATGAAATAGAAATTTTTTGAAAATGGCCATCTCAAGATGTATCCTTAGACTTTTAGTCAAATCCCTGTGGTAAATTGTAAAAGAGTTAAGAGGTACAATACGTAAGTATAGTTTCCTGTAGTAAACCTGGCTATTTTGTCTAAATTTTAGAACTAGCCCAATCACCATTTGCAACTAGCCAAAAGTCATTTACAACTAGCTTTTTGGCCACAACTAGCCCCCCTTTTTAGCCCTTGCCATAACAGCAACATCTTTCCAATCATGAATCACACCATTGCAAGCAACAAACTAAATAGAGCAAAATATGTATCAAGCCCCTTCCTCTACTTTTTGTACAGGGTCTATTCAGTTCACATGAAATACTTTAAGTACTTGTGCAACATTATTACGCATTCACGTGGTCTTGTCCTACTCCCCTGGTTATTATATAATAGGTAGCATGTATTAAGAAATTTTAAAGCACAGGACTGGTGTGTTTGGTAAATGGATATAATAAACCTAAATAGCTTCAACACTTAAAGCAACAAAGAAGGTGTACGGATTTATATCTAGCTGGCTCACATGGCCCAGACAGCAGCTTTCTTGGTTTACTATAGCTAGTTATACTAACTTTTTAAAATGCTAAATGGCCACATTGGATGTGGCCAGGGATGAAAACCTAACAATTAAGCCTAAAACAGCAGACAAAATTTCAGGAAGATGCATTCAAGTCAGGTCAAAAGTTGTAAGCCAAAGGCTAAGGTAAATTTTGTCTTTGACGCAGATCATCCAATAGTGAGTGCTTGTGTGACACCCCTGTGAAACAAACGTACGCTAGGTCCCTATTAAAAGATGGTCACCAGTAGGTTGAAATATCGCTGAAGTAAATTATCACCATGCTTGTGCTAAGAATTCTGTTCATAGCATTTTTAAAACAGTACACTCAAGGAAGGTAACAGAGGTGATGTGATACATAATGCATACGTACCTCTGTTATCCTGGCAGACCAATTAGTCACACGTCATCTTCAGTCATCACAAGACTGGCTGCTGTCACCTATTGAGTTTGATGTGTCTCAGTGCTTTATCAATGTGCCTATAATTTAGTGTTGTTACATAATGGTATGTAGAGGTGCATCAAACAATGTGAAAGTAACTAAAACTGTTTCAGAAATTGTAAGATTATGTGAGTTTCAGACCCTTGGGAAAGAGGCTACAGTATTATCCATTAGCTACAGTTATGCTATTCCTCTAGTAAAGAATACTTCAACTACGAACACTGCTGCAAAACCATCAACACCACTGCAACTGCATGGGACAATCAGAGCCTCTGGCCTTACTATAATTGACCAAGGCAGGTTGAAATATATCTGGAGTGAAGGAAATTGTTACCATGTCTGTGTTAAGAGTTCTGTTCATAGCATTAATAGCGGTATTGCAGCATAAAACATTACAACCAGGCATATTAAAGTGATCTTGGTGGTGATGTGATACATACTGCTGCATACATTAGGCCACTCCAAATAAATTCTCTGTTTCCCGTCCACCGCCCGCATCCAGTTACTGTCAGCTCTAAATATTCCATTATTCCGTATTCTTCCATTATTTTCCGGTTATTGTTGCATACTGACAGGCTCATTTGAAACCATGTCAGCTCACGTGTTAGCAGTGCTATCAAGTCGGCACAAACTTCACGTTTGTGCTATTTTTGCAACTTCAAAAGGAAGGAACAAGCTTAAGCATGTTTTTATACAGCTTTTTAAAGTTGTGCCAGGCAAATAATGGCTTGAAAAGCTGCCAATCGTATAATGAATAAGGCCACTCCAAATAAATTCTCTGTTTCCCGTCCACCGCCCGCATCTGGTTACTGTCAGCTCTAAATATTCCATTATTCCGTATTCTTCCATTATTTTCCGGTTATTCTTGCATTCTGTACAGGCTCAGTAAAAGCTATCTTTAACAGTGTCAGCTCACATGTCAGCAGTGCTATCAAGTCGGCACAAATTCACGTTCAGTTATATTTGCAAATTAAAAGGGAAGAAACAAGCTTTAATGTAGTCTCGCGGCGCCCGACCCTAAAAAGAGGGTCTGGTGAAACTGTGTACAGACGATTTCGGAATCTATGCAACACAGGAAGTCAATGGAAACGTGAGCTTGTTACGTATTTCGGCCGGGCTCGATTTCGGCACCTTTTCAAAGCAGATGGATCACGTTTTCGGTTTTCGCTTGACGGTTTTTGTTGCAAAGATCGCGCAATCGTCTGTACAAAAAGTTTGGCGCTGCCGGAATGTTGGAAGCTCCAATCAGATCGCTCCATTTCAAATTGATTATGTAATGCGTACATTCAAAAGATTCGCGGCTTACAGTTAATTACATCCGGTGACTCTGCCGCTTAAACTCATTGAGAAAACAGCCATACAATTCTGTTGGGTTCGTTTTAATGTTGAATAAATAAAGTAGTGCTATTAGTTTGGTGATGCTGTAAGCTAGTCTGGCGTAGCCGACCCGCGCGTGTAACGCGAGGCGCTACGCGCGCGGGTCGGCTACGTCAGACTAGCTGTAAGCGGATCTGGTTGACTCGAATGGATGTTGTGATGTAAACAGTGCGCTTACGTAACAGGTAAAACGTCATCCAATAAACATTCCAGAGCTCAAACTTTTTGTACACAGTTTCACCAGACCCTCTTTTAAAGGTCGGGCGCCGCGAGACTAGCTTTAATGTAGTTTTTTATATATATATATATATTTGTTAATGTACAAACTCAATCATGAGTATATTCGTACATATATATGTAGTTAGCTACTTAGCTACTTACATTAACAAATATATATATAAATAAGTAGCTAACTACATATATATGTACGAATATACTCATGATTGAGTTTGTACATTAACAAATATATATATATATAAATAAGTAGCTAACTACATATATATGTACGAATATACTCATGATTGAGTTTGTACATTAACAAATATATATATATATATATATAATACCAGAAAAATTAATTATTCAATCTAAGAGTCATACAAATCTAGATTTTCTTGCACAGTTGGCACACCTGCAAAAGTTCGTAGTAATGTTTGTTTAAAATTGAAGGAGTCGGTGGTGTGCGCATGCGTATTAGATGCAATTAAGTTGCCATCTTTGTCGCTATTGATGGTGTATCTCGCGGAGAGAGTGTGCGCGATCGGCACCGTCGTCAAATGAGCCACGATGATAGTTATGGACCACAACTGTACGTCCCTGCTGGCTGTAGTGGTGAAGTGGCGCGGCCAAGTGGACAATTCCTTCAATGGCAGCGATCAAAAACAGCTCTAGATGAGTAAGTATTAGACTAAAATGATAGCTTGTACGATAGGTTTAATTGTTTACTGTGTATTGTATGACAATGACCTGCAAATGATTCAACTTTGGTGTTGCTATGTACGTATTACATGTTTTATATTCTGTTATCTCAGCTTATGACGGATGACAAGTGGACACAGTTCATCAGCCATCAACGATAAGAATATGCGTGGTCTGCTCTTATGATTTTGTATATTATCTCTTCAGAGGTACAGTTTCTTGTCGAACCTCTTAGTTCTACAGGCTGTCAGTGTACAACATCTGCAGTGTTAGTTTCCTTCAATGGCGGGCAGCTGCTTCCTTTAAAGAATCAGGTAGCGACCATATGTGGACAGTTTTGTTCTTTTTTCATGGAGTTGTTCAACGTCATCTTCTAATTACTTACAGCTGTAAGTATGGGGTGCCATTTGTCTCAAAACCCCAAAAATTGAGATCTAAACTAAATATCGTCGATATTTACTAAACATCGACGACATTTGCTAAATATCGACGACATTTAGCTAAACATCGACGACATTTGCTAAACATCGACGACTTTTGCTAAACATCGATGATATTTACTAAACATCGATGACATTTACTAAACATCTACGATATTTACTAAACATTGACGACATTTACTAAACATTGATGACATTTGCTAAATATCGACGATATTTAACAATTCATCTGTTTTGCGTTTTAATTTTCTGCGAATCCTTCAGTATAATAATATTATGGGCGCTTATACTTGTAAATACTAATTGCTGGTTAGCTGCTTGTGACTGTAGATGAACCATCTGTGGTGCTATGCGTGACTCATTAGGCTTGTTTTCATTCGGATGAGTCCACGACCTTTAGTGGAAATAATTGCTGCGCGTTTATTAAGATCAATGTTGCTGTCATGGGCGACGAGAGGAACTGATTTCATCTGTGACTAAGGATGTGAGGTATGGAGTTACCTTTTCAGTTGTAAATGTGACAACTTGTAAACTGCACGTATTTCACTTTTCATCACTGGGTGCCAATACGCTCGGTGACAGCATTATTGAATATAGCATTATTGAATATAGCATTATTGAATATAGCATTATTGAATATAGCATTATTGAATATAGCATTATTGAATATAATGCTGTCCGCTGTCACTGGGAGTATAATTCGGCTGAGTATAATTATTTAGTTGCATGAATCAAGTAGTGTTTTATTTAGTTGTTTATTAATACTTTACAGGACTGTAATGCACCTATCAATGTAATTCCTGACTACCACTGATACGGGCTGAGGGTAGGGGATGGTGGGGGAATTGATCGCTAAATTTCTCCAACAGTAGGGATCTATCTTCACTAAAGAAATTCACTCAGACAGCAAAGGTGTGTGCTTTCAGTTTAATTAGGAAGGAGTGTCTCGGGTGCTAGCTACTACGTTCGTACTAGAATCCTCTTGAACTAACTCATCACTAGACCAACGCCATACAACCGTACAAATCCCCTCCTAGCCCCGGTATTCCCGGGGGTTACAAGTTGAGACTTGGTCGTGGTTTGCATTGCCAGTACGTCCCTACTAGGTGGGGAATTGTAATTTTCAGTGATGCAAATTCCCACCTTCCCCACCTCAGCCCATATTAGTGGTAGTCAGGGATTACATTGATAGGTGCATAACAGATCAATACACAAAATTAAACTAATAGAATTGCTTGTTGTAATATTCATATGAATCTCAGCAGGCCACAATTTGAGTGCTCTTGTCAGACCAGTACTTTTTATTTAGTCAAATTTCCCAACCAAACGATATAATATGGACTTGCCTGCAAAGATGAAATTCTGAGATCATTTCAACTTGTCAACTAGCTACACACAAGGGTAGTTCCAGAAATTTGCTGCCTGGTCTCCCAACTCAAAGGTAGAGCAACTTGTTAAGCTTGATTGTCAGTTGTGCATTATTGGTTGAATGCTTTTAATTCACCCTCAAGGAATTTTAATATTGGTAACTTAGATCAAGATACTCTAGTAGAGCAGTCAATATTAAATTACTCTGATAGAATCATCAACATTATAGAGAGGCAACAGGGATAATTGAAGAATTTTATTTACTATAGAGTCATCGGTATAATTTATTTTATAGCAGGTACAGTGGAACCTCTCTTATCCAGGTAGTCTGGTATACTGTCCTTATCTCAGAAGTATCTGTAACTAGCTAATATAGTAAAGCTAACTGTTCTGCAATGTTACTATTACTACTATACATTTTAGTGGGTAGAAGGGGAAGTCACTACAGAGCATTCGTGGTCACTCCCCTGGGTTGTAAATTTTTTATCACCTAGCAACCAAGTGGTAGTTAGAATCAACAAGCCATCTAACATGTAAACATCTTATTTTCAATAGACTACAGGCCACATGCATGTGACTAATTTGGACTGTCTGGGCCTGGATAAAAGAGGTCCAGATAAGAGAGATTTCAAGGTTATTTCACAGGTCCCTTAGTCCTGTAGAGCAATGTGTGAGTCAGAGGCTGTACAGTTGAATTACAAAGCGCAAAATGATTCCAGTTTGTGTCAATGAACGCCTATCTACTGTATCAGTGTGAAAAATTTAAAGCGAATGAGAACGTTTGTAGCTATATACAGTAGTTTGAGGCAGGCAAGTTGTAGTAGCAACTAGTGATGTGCGATATGTGATATATATCGAAATATCGTGATAATTTTTTTATATCGTGATACAATATAGAATCTTTATATCGCGATATAAGCCGAAGTATAGATTTTAGTTATAATTAGAGAAAACTGTACCCAAGATGTCATTGTACACTGTAATATTTTTTGATAAAAGAACTTGTAATGTTGTATGCTAGTGATGTACCATGTTGTATTGTACTTCTAGTACATTAGTACTACAAGTGTCATCGGTGTAAGTACATGTACACAAGCTGAGTGATGAGTTTGTATATCGTGATATATATTGTATCGTGATAATTGTGTGTAATAATCGTGATATGAAAATATCCTATATCGCACACCACTAGTAGCAACACTGGTAAGTTAGTTGTACCTCGCTCTCACAGAGGCTCCAACTCTCATGCCTTAGGTGTGATTCTCATAATTTGGCCTTCAATCACGCCCAACATTCTCATGCCTAAAATTGATGCTCACTCCCAGAATTTTCTATTGCTGACTGTGCTTCACTGAAGGCTCCCTGAGGCTAAAAAAGGTTGTGGCATGTGCAAGGATTTCAGCAGTCACGTGGTGATCTCTCGTTAAAACTTTAGTTTGGTGGTCAGAGTTCTCAATGGCGGTTGACTGGTTCCACAACTGAGGAGAGTTGTATAAGGACAGCAAACAGTGTACTGGAACTTTGAAAGGTCACTGGGAATCCAGGCGGTTGGTTGCTACAAGATAGCTACAACCTGTGTGGACATGGTTAGAAGCTAGATAGTTGAGCTGGCAAGACATCTTGTAGAAGTGTGTACTCCAGTGGATCACATGAGCGTCATGTTTGTAATAGAAATTGTAATGAATTGCCACAGTTGTAATGTACAGTAGCACACAAACACATACACACACACACCAGCTATTAATATTTTACACTTTTAGCTAGTAATACACAGTTTCTCAATGATGTAACTATGTGCAAACACTTTCAAATATAACTAGTACAAGGAGGCCATGCTATTATGTCATGAAATCCTGAAGTACTGGTTATAATTTAACTTTGTTGAATTGCATGCTTGGACTACATCTCCACTGTTCACCTTTATGAAAAATCTCACTCCCAAGAAAGATCCAAGGTTGGAGCCTCTGCTCTCACTCAGCTATCATGTTATTCTGCTGCACGATACTGCAAAAGATGTAGACTCTACATTTATGGGGCATATTGATACTGTGTGTTAAATTTTATTTGGGCCTGTGGAAGCATTTTTGGCATGTTTTTCCCAGTAATGAAGATACAAGCCTTCATATGGCTTGTTCACTCAAAGAAAGTAATAATGGTCCAATAAAACATCTTCACAAACATGAACTTTAAAAATAAGACCTATTTTCATTCTGTAGTTACTTGTGTTGAAATTATAAGAATTCAGCTTCAGTAATTTGTGAGTCTGGCTGAGGAGTATTTTGGGAAATCATCACTATTGTGGACCACAGTACCACACTCCCAAGAACAGATGTTGTTTTGCAGTGTTGTATTACTACCACAACATAGTTGTTGAAACTCTACAACACATTTTGTAATTTGTGGAGGTTTTTACTCCCATACATTAAAAATATACACCTTAACCTTAACTGGTATACGGAAAATGGCTGTGTGTGGTTACTAAGCACAGCTATGTATAATTTCAGTCTTGGAATATGGTGGTGGACCTGGACCATGTTGTCCAAGTGGACCAACTAGCTATGCAAATACAAATTGCTTAGCTTTTACAACAAAAATTAATGTGACCTTAGTCATCTATCATTTGCACATTTACAAGGTTTTATATAGGGGGGTAGTGCATCATAACCTGAGATTATGTCTAATCATTTTTGGGTACCTGAGAAAGCACCAGAAGCAGTTTGTCAAACATTTCCTGGAGAAGAATACCCACACAGATCTGCAGAGGAGGTATGACACTCTTTAAGTGTCTTCAATAAGAATTTGTGTTAATTGTATAATTATTTTTGACTTTTAAACTACTGCTGCTTAGCCTAGGTTTACTGGATTGTGGAGACCTTGAATACAATCGCTTTCTTTACCTTTTCAAACATACTTTCTTTAAACAGGTTGGTAGGATCAGGAATCCTATAGACCTTCAGCACTTGTATTGTAAAGCTTTAATAAATAAAATTGACAGTGCTGATCTCTTCCATTGTTGCCATTTCATGCAGTAAGCTCTTTATCACTTGATGACGTCTCCAATTTCCTAGGGTTCAGCGAGGTCAACCAGTTTTTATTGAAACCCTTCTAAAGTAGCTTTATTACTCTGTACAAATCCTATGAGCTCACATGAGTGTGTTGTACATCTTCTGGTTCACTTATATGTCAATGAAAGTATGAAATTTTTATAAACAGTTCATATTTAATTAATACTTGGAAAGTACTGCTTCTACCTTTTGCTACCCTGTCAGTACTCAGCAGCAGGCTGCTACAATTTTCAAAGTCAATGGCAATAAATCATCACAGTTTTTTCCAGTTTTAAGAGTCAACAATTTGTAAACACCTCAGAACATGAGACATATTGCGTGTAAATCAACAGCTGTAATTTCAAACAGCTATAGTGTATTTTTTTACATCTGTACAGCAAACTGAAAAACACACATGTGCATTGTGTGATGTCACTAAAGTCTAGCCTCACTATATTATGTTTTTTTTTGTTTTCTTTCCTTTTTAGTTGTCTCCTGGTATACACTCACAAACTTGATGTGGACATTCTGACAAATCACAAAAGAAACCCAAAACAGTATGTTTCTGAGCTCTGACTGTGATAGCGAGTTGATGAGCAACTGCATACTAGGTAGACCTACATATGAAGCAAATACAGTGGAGTAGAATCCTATACTGACACTGCACCATTTAGTAATATGCTTAATTCTTTGTTCCACTACTTGAGAAACTTTGGAAGTGGTGAAATTGATTGTCACCAAAGATCTGCTGTAGTGATTTCAATGGTTGCATAGTTCATACTATTTAATTAATAAAAGGTTAAACATGTTAATGTTTAATATCAGTACAAAATACATAAGTACTGTACACATGTGTAACTCAGTAGCTGCCAAGCACAGATAAAATGTGCTTTATTACAAAAGGCCATCTAAGAATAGATGTAGGGGTGCTCGAACACTTTCTTTTTACTGTGTAGTAACTACAATAGGAAGGTACTGCTATAGAAGCTACAGGTGCACTTGTATTTTATAAACACTAATATCTTTTAAAAATTAATGTGCTTGTGCCAATTATGTGGGCATGATTGTATATTAACAGGCTAGCAAAAGCATCAAGTATTATGCCAGCAAATAATACAAGATTTTAAAGCAATGTGAATGTAAGAAATACGTGCAGCAAAACATGAACACACTATGCATAATGCTGCATTTGATATCAAATGCACAGTACTCTTATTTTTACAGTTTTTGGCTGATTTGATATACTCTAATAGAGCAGTCGCTTACTCTAATACAACAGTCACAATTCTAATAAAACAGTCAGCTCTCAAGCACATTATTTAATTGCATGTGATAAGGCATTTAGAATGTAACAATATCCTCTCAACCAATCAGTTTGGTTTCCACCAAAAACATTCTGCTGATCTTCAACTACTATTAACTGTCCATGACTTAGCATCCAGTTTAAATGACAAAGCACAAACTGATTGTATACTGTTGGATTTCAGCAAGGCATTCGACAAGGTTTCCCACAAACTCTTACTGTTAAAGTTAAGGTACTATGGAATTACCAGAGAGACAATTAACTGTATTTGGTCTTTTTTAGCCAACCGTAAATAGTAAGTTTTTTGTGATGGTTCTATTTTAGAAGCTGTCAACGTTACCAGTGGAGTACCTCAGTGCTCTGTATTGGGCCCCTTACTGTTCTTGTTTTTATAAATGACTTTCCCAGCTGTATTAAATCTACTTGTCACCTAATTTGCAGATGACTGTCTGTTGTAACGTATTAAGACATGTACAGATAGGTATCTTTGGAATAAGAAGGCCAATAGCTAGCTAGCATTCACAGTACATTAGTCATCTTGCATACGATACGCAAGGAAATTTTGACATAGAAAAATTTAACAAAATTGACGAATCAATTAAATTCATCAAACTTAAGTTCGTCAAATGTCTTTAAAAATACAGGTTTTGTCTATAATTTTTTGATTTCGACAACATTTTATTCATCAAATCTGCTGAAATGTGAATTCGTCAAATTTTTCTTGCATCAAAATTTCCTTGCGTATGGTACAGCAGTGTAGGTAAAGTACACGAAGTGATGCATACACATTTTTAAGTTGGCATATAAAAGTGTAAAAACAAAATACAAGAATGGGGTATGGTATCAATGAGACAGCAACTCATTTACAGCCATATACATATAGTGCATTTTTGAGCTAGGTTTTGAATATATGTTAGGTGGTTATTCACTTGGGTCAGTCAAGCCCATGAAACAACTAATTTAATTGCCATGTAATAACACTACATGTAAATGGGTAGTGTCATGACCAGTATAAACCAAGATTTGAACTGTACTAGATCCCTTCTTCTCCCTACCGAATTGGTCTGGCCACACAAGGCAACCCAACATACACCACGCATGCACAAATTAAAGTATGTAGCTGTCATTGTGCACAAATCCTGTATGCTATAGAGTCTCTAGACCCTCGTTCACGTGAGAGTCTGTCTCTGCCAGACTGAGTTCTGTCACTGGAACATTGAAAAGCGAAAAACGTGCAGTGTACATGCTGTCACATTTACAGCTTTAGAGGCTAACCCCATACCTCTTATCCTCACAGATGAGTTCCTTCCTCTCAATCCAACTCGTCGCCAACACAGCAACATTAACCTTAACAGATGCGCAGCATTAAAGGAGGTCCGAATGCCTAATGAGTCATGTAGTACCACAGATGATTCATCTACAGTCGCAAGCAGCTAATCAGCAATTATTAGTATTGTACGCGCCTATAATGAAAGGATCCGCAGAAAATTAAAACGCGAAAGCAGCTGAGTTGCTGAATATCGTCGATGTTTAGCAAATGTCATCAATGTTTAGCAAATGTCGTCGATGTTTAGTAAATGTCGTCGATGTTTAGTAAATGTCATCGATGTTTAGCAAATGTCGTCGATGTTTAGCAAATGTCGTCGATATTTAGCTAAATGTCGTCGATGTTTAGTAAATATCGACGATATTTGGTTTAGATCTCAATTTTTGGGTTTTTGAGACAAATGGCACCCCATATGTAAGTGTATTAAACCTGATTGTGTTTTTATTCATTTTCTTTTCAATAGGTTAGGAATTACAGATTTGGTCTCAGTTCTAGGAGATTCTTCTTATTGCTAACATCTGTAAGTAAGTACACTGAGAGTGTCCAGTATACAATTTATATTTACCTTCGTTTAGGTTTGTGGAAACTGGTCTCATTTCTTCTGGGAACTGGTCCAGTCATTTCTTCTGGGAACTGGTCTCATTTCTTCTGGGAACTGGTCTCATTTCTTCTGGGAACTGGTCTCATTTCTTCTGGGAACTGGTCTCATTTCTTCTGGGAACTAGTCTCATTTCTTCTGGGAACTGGTCTCATTTCTTCTGGGAACTGGTCTCATTTCTTCTGGGAACTGGTCTCATTTCTTCTGGGAACTGGTCTCGTTTCTTCATCTTTTCCACTACTTTTTATCAACAGCTGACGGCTGCTACCTCATCTGGCACTGTAAATGAGTTGAGTGCTTTCAAGAACCTATTCCATCTTGTTTGTCCTTATTTCACTGACCATGCTCGCATTGCTAACAAAAGTAAGTTCACTGAGAGTATGCAAATTATATTATATCAGTTTAGTCTCATTTCAGTTGTACTTAGTGATTACAAGATTCTTGGACTTAGTTATCAGTGTATCAGATGCTTCTTGTGAGCTTATGTAACACGTTAGCCCAACAAAGTCACATACTAAGTGGCCGTTTTATGTCTGGTTACTGATAACACCTGTAAGTACACCAAATAATCCAGAATATGAATTATGTTTGCCTCCATTTAGGGTTGTGAGGCCTGGTCTTATCAGACTTGTCTCAGTTCTACATGGATTGTCGGTCTCAGACTCGGTCTTAGTTTTAAAAGATTGTTACAAACTGTAAGTACAACGATTGTTCAGTATACGCATTATATTTACCATCTTTAATAGAGTTGTGGGACCTAGCCGCCGTTCTACATGGTAATACTAGGTTCCAGACAAGGTCTCGGTTTTATGAGATTCTTATTGTTACAAACTGTAAGTCCAACGATATTCCAGAATACACATTATATTTACCATCTTTGTATTAGAGCTATGGGACAGTTCTACCAGACGACTAACAGATTGTCACAGAGTTCTACATATTGATGATAATACAGGTAATTTGTAATGGAACTTGTGAATTGTATTTACTGTCTTACCTGCTGCATTTGGATAAAGACTGATAAATGATGAAATTGATTTGATACTGTCGTGGCCAAGGAGACATTGATTTACTAGCTGCACCTATTGTGGTTTTAACATATTTACAGAATTAAATTCATTACAAATATAATTATTTAATTAAGGTAGCCACAGATTGTAGGAAAGTAAAAAAGTACAGTAGTATAGTAGCCAATATATGGTTGAAATAGGCTTAGTATGGTCTGATAATACACTGCACTATACTAGTGATTTAATCTCTAATATATGACTGTCTTAAATGTATTCAATAAGCTTGTTATAGTAAAGTCCTAATCTAATAATATATGCTGTACTATTTCATTCCAATACTAACATAATAAGACTGTTATAGACCTTATTATTCTGAACTTTTTTCACAGTGACTGTCAAATGCTTTTATATAGCCCATATAGAGACAATTTCAGCTTTGGTATGGATGGATTTAGCTATGAGGAGAGTAGTGGTAAGTGTGGTAAAGCAGATGTTCCAGGGAGGATAAATTGTGAAAGACTCTTTTAGGTATACTATAGGAAATTATTATTATAAACAATTATTTCGAATGTATAGTATATAAAGTAATGAATTTGGCCGGTAGTTACTTACAAGGGACTTGTCTCCAGATTTATAGATGGTACAGTGTGTGTGCCATTCAGCTGGTATGTCACTAGTATGTAAACTTACAGAGAATAAATGACATACGTATATAGGTTTCATTAGAGGTAGAGCGCAGTATCTGAAATTTCCCACTTGCTTTATTGACAGTTTCTATTTCAGTTTTCACTGACTGCTATTAGAGACTACCTTCATGGAATTAAGCTGAGATATCCACCTAATATGCTAGCTTTTTATTATGCTGGCATATTTGACACAGGCCTTTCTATTGTATACAATTGCACTGAGCTGATATTAGAACATTTAACAAAAGGGCGCAGCCCTCCAAAAAAGGCCAGAGTGAAGAAGTTGGGAAATCGAAGGTATATATAGTAGTCAACTGCAATCTGATCATTAAAATTAGCAGTATTAGCATCATTGTAGCCATTTCTTGACTGCAGACTGCAACCTTTGAAATCCTAACCCTGGTCTTTTTTGGAGGGTCGCACCCTACAGCTTGGCTGTTTTGGTATAGATATGTGCAATGTAACGTACAGAAGAAATTACCGTGTACATAACGTTTGTGGGGAGAAACTTTTGTTGAATTTGGTGAACTAACTTCAATTCGCTAAAAATACTTGTCCAATTTTTAGCAAACTAAATAGAGAGAATGCAGTATGACAAGAGCATCCACCAAAATTATGTTTTGGGTTAAATCTCCAAAATTTTCTCCCACCAAAATTTTGTATTGTACAGTAACAGCAAGCAACTTGATTCAGTTCACCTATCATGTTGGAATATAAGTAGGTGGAAAGCAATATGTTTTTCACTTTGAAGATGTGTTGTGAATGCTTGCAAAGTTGTCCACTCCTACCAACATGCAGTATAGTGTATGTGCTTCAAATAATTTTGTGGTGTCTGTACTTGGCCACAAAGTGTTGATACAGACAATTAGGTCCTCAGTATAGTGTCCTTGCATGCATGAAACAAGTGAAACTATAAGGTGCACAGGGTAGAGGAATCTTAAAAGGCACATGCATGCCATATATAATGTGAGTTTGTTATTTTTGGCATTAAATGATGGCCAGTATTGCATACACCTTGCAACTGTGGTCAGGCTGGCAAGCAGGCTGACCAATATTTGGGTTTGGCGTGTTGCTCTAAAAATTGCTATTTATAGGTTTTCTTATTTTAATGCTAGTTTTGTTGCTAAGGCTCTTCAATAAAGGTATTTCATATTTAGAATTTTATCATGATTTTTGATGGCAGTATTTTGGGGGATGCAATCAAGTTTGTTTAGCTGGGATCTCTGCTATACAGTACTATTGTACTGTATGATACATTGTCAAATAGAATTCACATCCATACTGACCTGGCTGCTAAAAAAGTAAAGGAGGCAACCTGAGCTGTCCAGTTTGTTACCAAGTATTCAAGAATCTCAAGTATCTGTCTTGTTACAATCTGTCCTGAGTGTAGTAAACAAGCCATTGTTCCTGAAGGAGGAGTGAAGGAGTTGGCTAACAATTTCTTATGGTAGATGCATGAGTTTATAATAAAACATAAAGTCGATAGTGAAGATGATGTGAGGTGCAAAAACTCTGATGAAGATGATCCTGTGGTGGCTTGTTGTCCAGACCGTAGTTTGTTTTTATTTCATCTTTGTAGCGAAGTTCACAAACATGTGAAGACTTCTCGTGGCCATGGCAAAATATAAAAGCCTATGACAGCCATGCAAAACACAGCTATTGCCTCCCAGTGAGCCTTGTGCAGGCAATCCTCCTGTGGCAGTGCTATAGTAACCCGCAGGAGGACTGTCTATAGGTTTCATGGAGAGGTCGCAGAACCTGAAGTTCCACAACGACCTCAACACTGCTAAATGAAACAAGGGAAGTTGGGCATTTGCTTCCCCAGTTTACCTTAGGTACCCATTGATGTTAAAGCTAGGTTGGCTGCTTCCCTAGTTGACACCAGGCCACTAGGTCTCCAATATACAGCTGGGTAGATTGGAGTGATGTGAGTAAAGTTTCTTGCTCATGATCTAGGAGCAACAACACTATATTGGCATAACTGGGCATCAAACCTGGAACCAAGCCATTGCTCTAGCCACTTAGCTATGCTGCCCCACACTAACTGATCGATGGGACTAATCCACTACAAGTTCAACTAAAGATTTCATTTGTTAAGGACATGACGAACAGCTCTAGTATTACTGTGAGACATGTGAGTAGTTGGTATGTATGTATTATATTGTACAGTGAAGGACCACAATGCATGGACATCTTGACTGCAACATTGTTTCACAAGCAAAAATGATGCGGCTAACCATACATAGTGTAATATTTGCAGTGATGCAAAGTAAAGTTTTATTCTACATTGAGTACAGGCATATAATAATTTATTTTGGAATTGAGCAACAGTTGACAATTCCCAACATCAACATAGTATCCCAAACCATTGCAATTTAGCTGCTGAAAAATATTAGGTGAAAAGGTCAATGATTAGTAAGACCTTCAGTTGTATGTGTGCCTATAAATATAGCAACTGGTATATAATATGAAATGTTATGTTCCAACACACATGTATACTACATATAAATCTACGCTACAAAAATTAGCAATCAATAAAACAATTCTACAGCATGTTAAGAACACAAAAACACATGTTCATGTCTCTGAAAACACTATACTTATTAATTTGTAATGTGTATGGATGCAAACGCATGAACATGTATTAGCTGATGACACTATGGTAGTTGCGGTATGCAGAAAATATCTGGATCCTGCTGTTGCCATAATCACTGACATAAACACTACCATTAGGACTCAGGGCTATGGCTGTGGGGGACTGTAATTGACCCCTACAATTTCCACGGGAACCAAAACGATGCACAAAATTGCCATCTTTGTCAAACACTGACACTTGATTATTACCATACTCAGCAATCAAGAAAGAACCATTTGGATCAGCAGTGATACCATAAGGAGAACTTATCTGAGTGTCACACATACTTGTAATGTAATCACCATCTAGTGTGAACACGTGTACACAGTCATGGTGAAAGTCAACAACAAGCAAGCAATCATCAGTACCAATGGCTACATCATATGGCCAGCCTGTCTCTCCATGTCCAATGTCACATACATGACTACCATCAGTAAGAAACACTGTGATACATTCACTTTCACGATTGGCCACATACACCATCCCTTGATGTGCTGTAATTCCACGTGGGCCACTAAGTTGGCTGGCAGAACCAAATTGGAGTACACAGTTGAAATCAGCATCAAATTTTTGTATACGATTGTTACTGAAATCAGAAATGTATAAAAAACCATCACTATCAAAAGTAGCCCCATAGGGATAATTAAACTGCCCTTTATCACTGCCTTTGGAGCCAAACTTCCTGATCAACTGATCTTGACCATCAAATACGTACACACAATGGTTAGTCGAGTCAGTTAAAACCCAGGAACCATTTTGTGCAAATGCAATACCACATGGTTTACCATCCGTTTGTATTATTTTGCTAGGCATATTAACTGCAGTGTACTGTGTTGCAGGTATGCAACTAGAAGTACATTCTTCAGTTCCCTCTTTCTCAATGCACACTGACAATTTCACATCTCCGATTTGCTGAGCCACAAATGAAGCAGTGTAGCTTCCATCACTGTTTTTCCTAACTTGTGCATCTCTCATTTCTCCTGTACTGGAGTGCACCTTTACAGATACTTGGCTATCTCTTGTGACACAACAGTCCCTGTTACTATTCTTAGCTATGATGGCAACGTCTACTCTAAGACAGTACAATGTATGATTATGTACCTCAGGAATGTGGCAGTTATTAGAAGTAAGTAGTTGACCAAACTGTGGAAAAGGATTCAATCTGGAAACAAATTCTATAGTGGCTGTTTGCACAGGATGACAGTTCAGCTTCTTGTAACTATTTGCTAATTTTTGTGTGTGATCAATTACTTGCCTCCTTATAGACAATGCTTCTTGATCAGAGCACTTCTCCAAAGCATCCTGCAGTTCTTTCATACTCAAAATTTCTGATTGCAAATACTTCACTTCTTCTAATTGTGTTGTTACTGTTCTCTGATTCTGTGACACTATATCACATACTTGTTGTTTTAATTGTTCTTTCTGTTCCATTAACTTTCGAACAAGTTCATTGTAGTGCTGATCAATTTTCACATTCACTTCATCACCTTGCTGTTCAATCTGCACCCTCATCTTGTCAATGTTATCATGAGCTCTACTGAGACTTGTAATCATATCTTCTACTGGAGCAGTGATCTCCTTCAGTTCATGTCTGTGCTTGCTAGCCATCTTCTTAACAGTGTCATGACTGTGTCCATGGTGATCCTTCACTGTACAATACATACACACTAACTGCTCACATGTTTCACAGTAATACTTGAGCTGTTCATCATGTTCTTGACAAAGTGGAATCTTCACCTGAACGTGCAGTTGAATGTCTTTGTTAGCCCTTAACTCAGTTAGTGGAATAGTGCCATGGCTACGAGATGACTTCGCACGTTTATGGACTTCACTGCAAAGATGACACAAAAATTGACTACAGTCTGTACAGTAAGCTGCCACGGGATCATCTTCATCACAGTTTTCACATCTCACATTTTCTTCACCGTCCACCTTGCGTTTCAGTATACATTCATCAACCAGACGACTGACGAAGAAGTTGTTGGGAAACTCCTCTACTCTTCCTGCAGGCACTATCGAGTCCTGTTTACACTTGGGACACGTGACTTTGGATTCTGTTATCATGTTCTCTATACACTCTTCACAATAAAAATGACAACAAGGCAGATACTTAGGGTTCTTGAATAGCTGGTTACACACCAAACAACTTAGGTTGACTGTTGGCTTTGTAACTGTTTCAGCAGCCATAATAAAATTAGTAGCATCAATATACAAAATTCTGTTCAAGAAAAGCATTTGCTAGCTACATGCACATAATAACAAGAGTAAATAATGGAGACGCTTAATTATCATTATTTACTCTTGATTAAGGAATAGAAGGGATCATACGTAGGTTGAAATCATTGGATCAAAAACAACAACAACAAAAACCAATTTCATAATTGTGAATTAAGAGCATGAGTATTCAAACAATTGTAACTCATATACACAGCCATAAATGTGTTTTGACAAGATTTCAGATCATGTTAATTGCCATGATTACAACTCTATATCAACCAGTTAAAGCACAATGTTTGCTTGTGTACTATGGAAAGTATAGCACTCAGATGGCCGCATGGGTATTACAGCACTCTTGTCTCATAGTAACTAGTCTCTCACCACATCCTCATGCTACGTACATTATCAATATTTATCATACACTACAGCAATACTGTATAGTAAAACATTTACAGAAACCAGCTTCACAATATCTTCACAGGCTAGGTATATATAATGAAGCCCAAAAAGCCAGCAGCGCAACCCAAAACACTCTGCTTTAAGTAGTGTCTACCAACTGACAAAGTAACTGTCTAATTAGATTAATGCCTTTAATGGATAAGTCTACTCAGGGGCGGATCTAGGGGGTGGGCTTTGGAGGCTGAAGCCCCCCTTCACTTTTAGGCTTTACTTGATCAATATGCTAAGGATTATAATGAAATTTTGTCTTAGCATAATTATATGATCACTAATAATACAAATACTCTCATAAACCCACCTTATAAACATCTTTCCAAGGCATTATTAGTGGATTTATGCTAAAGGTTGTGCAACAAGGACCCGGATCTGCATTGGAGGTGTACAAGATCGAGATACTCTAATAGAACAGTCATCTAAATACTCTAATAGAACATTCAGTGTAAGCATAAAAATTGGTTCTGTTATGGAATTTTTCCAAATCTGCCTGTGCCTATACACACAATGAAGTACATTGGTCTGTTTAAAAGGCTTGTTCATCTACTTGTGTAGTTATTACCGGTACCGGTATACTTAATTCAGGTACACAATTTCCATTGAAAATGCTCTCAGATTCACTCTTGTACCATTCAAATTTCACAATTTTTCAGTTTTGACATTATTATTCTATCATGCATGCAATTGTGAGAGGATGCATCATGTACTTGGTTGTCTGAACCTACCCAAACCTTTCCATTAGCAAATGCTGCAGAGAGCCATATATCTAAAGGTAGTATATAAAATATCTACAGGCAGAAATATGTATTTTATGTGGAAATGTCTCCAAATTGCAGTATTTTAGCATCTATTTTTCAAAAATTTCCTGGAGGGGGGGCATGCCCCCAGACCCCCCTAGTTCCAGCATGAGGTGTGTTTTGCCACCTCCACCCAAGAGATTAGTAACGTGAGTTAGCCCCCCCCTTATAAATCCTAGATCTGCCCCCTGCTACTGGCTTGATTTTTGTTATTGTTCAACATTGTTTCAGCTCAACAAATGTCTTTTGGTATACCATAGTACATATGGTGCATGCACGCATCAAGGATTTAGTCTTGCCCTGCCATTTCTTTACATTGACAGTGCAAGTAACTCATTGCAAGTTTAAATTCATGTTGGACATATACAATGAGTAAAATGTGTAGGCTAAAAGGTTAAAATATACATTTTACTACTGCAATATAGTGAGACAGTAGGAACTACACAGCAAGCAGCATAAACCTCATAGGTCACTTGGGGCATGCCTTGTAGACACCACTAAACCATCAATGCATATAACTTGATTAAATGCCACAGTCTTCATCCTCTAAAGTACTATAATATGCAGTGCATTACTCAGGGATGGCTCCAGAGGAGTTTCTGAGGTTTCCGGAAACCAGTCACATTCAGATCGAGATACTCTAATAGAGCAGTCACACTCTAATAAAGTAGTCACAGTATTTAGAGCAGCAGCGTAGCAAGTTTTGTAGCTATAAATAAGGATTTTATATACCTTATCAGTGATATTAACACATAGTTGGTGGAGGGCAGTTTTCTCAGCAGGCAGTAACCTTTTTTTTTGGTCTTCACGAAAAGTGTAGCTATGCTCTTGATCAGAAACCAGTCACCAAAAATCCTGGAGCCGCCTATGTTACTAACTATGCAAAACCCACAGATACTGGTTTCCTTCAATTCTGAATATAGTTACCTATATTAGCTATACCACAGTATGTAGTACCGTCCAGCACTATCCCACAGTTTGTAAAAAGAAATGTTGGACAAGATCCATACAGCACATCTAGGCATAGTGAAAAGTAAGAAACATGTGAAAGGTGTTTTGTTCTGGGCAAAGACATTGAGAACTTGATTAGCAAATTGTGAGACTTGTTTACAGTACCAAGCTTCAAAGCACTAAAGAAACCCATGATGTCAGATGAGTCACCATGATGTCAGATGAGTCACCATGATGTCAGATGAGTCACCAAAACAACCACGGGAATCAGTATCCACAGACCTTTTTTCATTGCACGGTAAAGATTACTTGTTAATTGTGGATGGCTATTGAGACTGCAAGATTACACGTGCACAGCACCTCCAGTAAACTGGTAATTGAACACAACAAATCTGTGTTTGCCCGTTATGGCATACCAAGAATTATCTAGAGCGACAATGGGCCACATTGACGAGTACAACAAGTTCAGTGTTTTAAACATGTAATGACAAGTCCTTATCACTTACTGTAAGGCAAACGGGCTGGCTGAAAAATCAGTACATAGATAGTCAGGAGAATACTGAAAAGGCCAAGACAGACAAACAAGATCCTTACCTGAGCCAATTGAAGCAGTGCAATACTATGATAAATGACATAGGCTCACCTGCACAACCCTCCATGAGTCACAGACTAAGCTCAGTATTTGCCAACTTGCTCCTAAAGTGATCAACTCATGGAATCCATGAGGCAAGCACAAGAAAGAAACAACAGGTACCATGACAGAGCTTCAAAAGAACTGTGCAAATTGCAGGCCAATGACAGTCAGAATACAAGTAGAGGATCAGTGGATACTGAGAATAGTGGTCAAGTTGGCAAATGCACCAAGATTGTATATAGTGAGAGGTACTAGTGGTCAAGAGTATCGTCATAATCGCAAGCATTTGAAAAAGGTTGATAAAACTGTAGTGACATTAAAGTGGATCAACAGAACAAGCACAGGAGAATGTAAAACCAGCTGATTTATCTGCCAGCACAGATATAGAAGAGCCAACCAGAACCTCTTGTGGTAGGATTGTCAAGGAGCCGAGCAGGAATCAGGACTTTGTAAAACATTAATGCATACATGTACACCTGCACAACACACGCACACACACAGTGGTTGTATTACGCGCACGAGGTTTTCGTTTTGAAGAGCACCATAAGTAATCTAGTGTGATCCTATCGATTATTGTGCCATTTAACGAACTTGAGATATTATATCGTTGGCCGGTTTTCCTGTTCTACTCGTGTACCACGCTCGACCACGGAGGAAAAAAGTGGTCTGGTCTCCCGAAATTTCACATAGTGTATCGTACCTTCCTTCTCTGCTCCGACTCCGATCCCGGGGTCCGTAACTCTTTGGTCTGTTGTTTGAAATCCGGTACAGCCTCAATAGAGGATATGCGCTAACTTTATGACCGAAAACATTCTAATGAAAACGTGATGTTTTCTTACGTCACGACGGTGAACGAATGTATTGTAGGTATGCATAGAAAGTGCGAATCACCAAAACTAGACCAGTTACGCGAGTTTCTCCAGAGCGATGGATTCCTTTATGTGTATAACAGAGTAACTGGCAGGAGAAGCCTCATCCGTAGTTTATGTGGCAAGTTAGAGTCCGAGCCGCATTTGCTACCTGTACTTTTGTACTGAGGATTTTCTGTCCGTTCGAACATTGCGTACTGCGTACATCCCGGCCCGGAAAAACACTTAAACCCGCGTAATGTTGCAAGCACGTGATGGTAAATAAAAGCGGCAAAAATGGCGAGTTCAGAGAATTATTCTTATTGTGAGTTTTATTCAGGACCTTATCACTACTCGAACTGTGCTTTTAAGGATCCTGATTCTGGACCAGACAAGTTAGATGACGAACCCGCTGAGGGTGAACCAAAAGTACAAGATGAAGCGGAACAAGACGTCAGCATTAACTCGGTGACAGCTCCGGACACTGAGATAGTAGTAGTGGTGAATTCTTTGGAAGAGCAGGGATCGACTGACCAGGTTAATTAACCTGTCCTGTTTGTGGTGAGGCGTTTGAATGGTTTATTCTTTTTCCTAGCTTTACTCTATTAATTTAATCAACCCTCTGAGAAAGAGTGAAACCACAGTCAGGAAGCTACGTGGACTAAAACCTTTTACTAGTACTGAAGAACTTACTTCACAAGTTTGTGTGGCTCTGAAAGCCCCCACTAACAAAATCCAACTGGGCTTTTATGAGCCTGGTCATGGCACAAAAGGGAAGAAAGTTTTCATTAATGATGATGATGATATTAATGACATGAAAAAAATTTACGAGAAGAAAAAGGAGGTATTGTTGTGGTGTTACGACCCTTCCGTTGAGCAGCCAAACCACACCAAAAAGTGTTCACATGCTGGTGATAAAGACTCGGAACCTAAACCTAAGGGTAGGTCACGCTTTGAGAGTGCTCTGGAAAAGAAGATGAACAAAGTTGAAGAGGTTTGTGAAACTTTAAAGGAGAAACATGGAGATAGTTACAAGCCTGAGCAATTCCGTGCATGGGCTAATATGATACAAATGGGAAAACATACGTCGCTTGATGAACCACCTGGTGGTAGATTTTTTAAGTCTGTCACAAAAGTAAGCAGTGATGATGCATCTGCTAAGTCAGTGATGTCCCCAGCAAAGAGGGTGTCTTTGCGTACTCAATGTATTGAACAGTTAGAGAAATGGCATCGCCTAATGGAGAGCGGTGCCATTTCTAAGCAGCAATATGATGAGCTTCAAAGTAAATTTTTTGATGACATTAAAAAGTACTAATATTGTTAGTGTTATATGCAGTTGATTAACTGTAACCACAACTATGTATCCAGTTAGTACATTGGTTTATTGTTATGTTATCAAATGCTGATGTTATGACATCTGATATGTTGTTGGCTGCTTGAATGATCGCTTCGTGTTCTTGTAAATATTGTTTTACATAGCTGAATGTTAGTTCGATTGGATTCAAGTCTGGACTATATGGGGGTAAAAAGATAACAAATATTCCAGAGGTTCTTAGCAAGCTGAGAGTTTCCTCAATGTAGTGAATAGAACAATTGTCCAACACTAAAATTGAGTTTTCGTTTGTCCCATTATATGGGTTCATGTTCGGAATTAAAGAACCTCGAACAAAGTCATAGAATTCATCCCCACTTACATTTCCAGTGAATTTGTCATAGCATATCAACCCACTACAAGATATAGCAGCAATCGTAGATATTCTGGTTCCTCTGGTCAATGTAATGGTTGAGTGTGGTACTTCACCTCGAATAGCATATCCATATCTTCTAATGGAGTCTCGTGAATCCTTTCCAGTCTCATCAGCAAAGACTAACATGTTTGTATTGTACATAGAAATCTCTGCTAAATAATCTCCTCTGTGTATTGCACTCCTTTGTTCAGCAATGCGCTGCATTTTCTTTCTTGTTAGGCCATTCTTGTATATTGTGTTACATACAGCAGATGGAGAAACCTTTACACCAGTGCAGTCATGCACCTTGTCTGTAATTTCTGTCAAATAGAGATCTGGGCAATCAAACACCACTGCCAAAATGGCTTGTGTAACTCTTTCATCAATGGCGATTGCTGTGTATTCTCTCACCTTTGAATCCACATTACCCGTTTGCTCAAATGTAGTATATACTCTGTGTGCTGTTGAAACAGCAATGTTTAAGTTGGCAGCTATAGAACGGAAATCCTGCTCCATTCCTATCCGCTGCCACACGATTCGCCATCGTAAATCAGGAGAATAAGGTGAACGCCTGTTAGGCTCACAAGATGTCATGTATCTGCTACCACAGTGAACGATAGCCTAACTAGCTATTTATAGCTGTACTCACAAATTTGAATTTTGGCGCGCACGAAAACCGCGTAATTACGTGAACGTGTAGCTACGCAATCCCAATTAAGAAAACGATACGCAATACGCAATGTTCGAACGGACAGAAAATCCTCAGTATGGGATTCACGATAGTCGTTCACCGTCAAAATTCTTGGGCACGCCGCAAATCTTGTTATATTGATCATTTTTCGTTCAAATTATTAATAGCGCATATCCTCTATTGCAGTCTTGAAAATCTCTTGTAAAACTCCGGAATACTTCCGTATATTCAGCATCACTTGCAGCTCAGGAGCTCGATGTAGTATCCGTACATGTCCAGATACTATTTGCTGATCTGAATATGTGACCGAACTTGACAAAACCAGGCTTCCACTCACATCCAATTCTTTGACTTTAAGTGCTTGTAACTTTGCCACTCAGTAATGAGTCAGTATGCTAGCTTATAATTTTCTACAATTTTTGCACAATTCTTTCTATGGATTATCTAAGCACAGGTCAAAATGTGAAAGCAATAGCGTACTCCTACGTTGACTGAGTTATGATCCTTTAAAATCACTCTGGATGTGTGTGGAAGCCTAGTTTTGTCAAATCCGGTCACATATTTTCAATTGGGTTATTTTTTACACTGAAATGTTTTCATGCAGACCCGTTGCTCTGCTCAAACACCCACTGCTGGGACCCTTTAAACCCGAGTTTAAACCTGACCCTTTGAAGTTCCAGCTGGGAGCCACAAACTGTTATTGTCATAGTTTCTGCTCCTCATATGTTCTGCTCTATCAGATCAGACGGAATCATGATTATTTTTCATGTTCATGTTCTCCTTCAGGTCTGGTAACTAGCTAGATAGTGTTGATAAAAATGGCTGCTTTCTGGGCCATTCCAGCCTTGTAAGGCTGGGACTCAGGCCTTGTTGGTGTTTTTTGTTCCTTTGATTGTTGTATTTACAGCGGGCCAGCGGCACTCCTGATATGTGGAAATAACTAAATGCTGGTGTGGTTATCTCAAGTACAGATACAGTTAGCTACAGTTGCACTCTAGGATCTACTCGGAGCCTTAATACTTCTTCCTCCTAGCATGCACTGCTCAGGAGAGAGAGCATCGATCTAATTTGTCTTCCGTTAATCACATAACTTTGAGCATAAACTGAAACTGTTTCCGTGATGCACCTAGCTACATCTCATTCACTGACTTCTACTTGATATGCCTGCCCTACTTCCTGTGCTTGTGGTCACTAGAATATACTCTGTTTTATCCAAAGAGTGAATTTCCTTCTTTGAGACATAATGAAGTGTTGAATGTAACTGCCAATTGCAACTTACTTTCTGAAGTCTGGCCCTACTCCAACCACTTTCTGGTGAGATCTTCAATATAATAACTATTCAGCATGCAAATTCCTAATATGTACTTCGTTGTAATTGTAACTATATATAGGTTCAAAAATGCAACTATAACTCGAAACAGTTCATTGCAGGTAATAGACCAGTTAATGAAAAGCGATTCAAGCCAACAGGTGTAGGGCCAGCTCACTATTTTAATATTGGGAGGGCCAGTGTGCTGCAAAATCAACGTGAAGCATCATGAGTTCTGGAATTTTTTTGAAAAAATTCACAACGAAAAGTATGACAATTTCTACAGAAAGCTGGATGAGTAGCTATCCATTGAAACAATGAAGAGCATTCCTGCATATGAGGTTTACAACAACAATAATTGACAATATAGATTAGATCATTGATTTTTGTCAAAAGGCAATTAAGAGTCAAGTTGTATGAAGTTACTTAATTGATTGTTGACCATCAACAGGAGGACCAAGAGTACTGTTTATACTCAGAAGAAAGTTTTCCAACTAGCTACTGAGGGACTCAGTTGTTGAGGGTGCATCGTGCTAGAAATTTAAGTTAGTAATTAGGCTTGTGCTGGCATAATAATTTCGAGCATAATAGGCTAGTAACAAAAACATCAAGCATTATCCCAGCATAATAGGACAATTTTTGAGATTTTAAATTAAAACGTGCAATGGTCTCACCAGCAAAACATGAACACACTACACCTTAATGCAGCATTATAAGTTGTGTAATGTTATTACTTATTATTTTTATTGTTTCTTAGGCTGATTATTCACACTTTCCAGAAATAACATCAAGATACTCCAATACAATGCTATTGGGTATAACTATATACAATAGCTTATCTGAGCCTACTTCAGTACATGCTGTTAAACCATAGTTATCTCTATAGGGTCATTACACTGAAGAGTAAAATACCTATAATGCTGTCACTACTACTACTATAGCTATCAAAGTGGTCCTTTTAAGATAATCCATTTACTGTATGCTGGAGTGGCATCATGAAACAAACTGTTCACTACATATATTAAACTCGGACTCACATCAGAAAAGAATCAGCTAGCTAGCTAGCCAGTCAGCTCAACAAACTAGTCAATAACAGTGTATTGTGCCTGAATTAATAGAACATTACTATGACTCCATAATGTTTGGTGTATACATGTATGTACTTGATTTGTACTATTAAATTTTCATATTTCTATAATTCCTCTGTGTGCTAGTAGCTATAGTAACATTGTTATCCATTTCAATTTCAAAAAATTGAGTTCCATTGTGTTAAATTAGGTTGAACCTTTTGCTTTGCAATGTCACAATATGTTCTTGCTTGTTTCAACTCATCATGCAGCTTGCCAGAATGCCAGTAATTACAGATTATTTCAACTTCTTCTAGAGATCCTTTCTGTAGTACGCTTGTACCCTCCTGGTGAAACCTTACTAGTAACTTAATATAATTTAATGACTTTGCACTAATGTCATGATAGTCTGGAGTGTAGCTGTGTAGATACTCGGTCAGCGCATTCAGCATGAAATCTATCTGAGCTATCTGATGGTCACTGGCTAGTGTACTACTCCATACATGTGGGATCACTCTCTTCTTCATTGTGATAATAGCATTGTGTGCAATGTTGTAAATTGGATATGTTTCCAAGTACTCTTCTACTGTCTTGATAAGGTCATTGTACTTGTTTTCATGTAGACTCCTTAAACATTTCTGGTTTAGTTTTCTGCTCAACTTGAGAGAATTTTGAAGACATCTTTTGCAACTAGTTACAAGTGCTGTTAATTCCTCCTTAAATACTGACAGTGTGTCGGGTGCTGTGTCCAACAAGAACTTTTGTATATCATGTAATATGATTTTAAGACAATGTGGATCAGTTATTGCATACCTGTTGATTTCTTGGAGTAGACATGGTAGTATAACACTTTCTATTCCATTCAGTGTATATTGTAGGTATTTTCTAGCTGGCAGTGAAGAAGGGTTGCCTTGTGACTGCTCAAATGCAGTCGCTAAAGAATCGGAAACCATTGCATCAGTACCCAATACACCATAAGGTGATAATTTCATCACTTGAACACTTTCCATTGTCTCAACAATATAATGACTGATGATGGTATGGACCTGACAGTGTTGTCCACTGAATGGCATCATAGCACTGGAAAACTGCAGTAAACCATAAGCCCATAACAAATCAGAAGTATCTTCTGCTTCTTGTTTTGAAATGTTCCATAAACTGTGCAGAGCGACTGTTGCTATCGATGTTCCTATTCCACTATACAATATCAGTGATTTTAGTTTATCTGACAATGGTCTGGTCAACAATTCCAAAGTGACGTTGATACAAACCTGCACTGCATATTTGCGCATTTTACTGACATTTCCAAAACTATTCTTATCAAAAGCAGTGAGTCCGCTATCATGTAGTTTGCACTGGACATTTTGAATAGCTTTGTGATAAGATGAATTATGTTGCTTTAGGCTATGAAACAGATGACCTCGTATAAGAGACAAAAGCAATGGCCAGAAATGGACATCTTGAACTAATTCGTTAAGGGAAGCGTGATCTTCACTTGATAACTGGTCGATGGTGATAACTCCTTTAGTCAGCAAAGAAATAGCCTCATGTTGTTCCATTGGTCCAATACTAACTGAATTCACAGTTGGTATATACTGCTCTATGTTGTTCATTCTGGTGGTCAAGAGTATGGTACAGTGAGAAAAGGCCATCACAAGTGGCTCAGCATCTTCCACATGCCACACATCATCAATAATGACTAATAGATTACGATAATAGTTACTAGTAACCTGTTTGATTTTTTGCTCTACAACATTGATGTCACATTGCTCATCAGTTAAGAGGCTATAAATTGCTCTCAGCTTAACTGTAGGATCAGTGGCATTAGGACCAAGCTCTATAAACAAAAAACCATCAGTAAATTTCTCCTTCACAACAGGATGGTAACAAAGAGAAACTGCAGTTGTAGTCTTCCCAAATCCAGCTGCTCCAGTGATGGTAACACTTGTTCCTACACTATGAGGATCAACAACAGCTGCTGCTTGACACAATTTAGTGGCAATTTCATTCCATAAGGTTTGACGAGGAATGCAGTTCTGTGGAAACAGTGGAGGTTGTTGGTATTTGAATCCTGTATAAGTACACACAATACGAGGGTCAATGTATGTACTACTCATAGTAGTTACTGGTCACAGAAACTTTTCTACTATATATGTACACTTACTATAACAAGGCTCTGCTAAAACTGGTATATAGTATATTGCTTATTATAAAACAATTACTATTCCACTATAAACCTACAAAAAGACTACTGAAAGCCTCTGTATGTGTGTGTGTGCGTGTGCGCGCGTATGTATGCATAGGTTGCATGGAAAACTGTTGAATGCAGTAACAAGATCAAAAGCAGTCAGATGGCATAATTAACAAAACGGATTTAGCTAGCTGTACAGCAAGTTTATAGCTACTGATAACATCATTATACAATAACATCTTAATACAATAACATCTTAATACAGGATCAGGGTTTCTGGGGTTTCCAGAAACTGGTCCAGCAAGATTGAGATACCCCAATAGAACAGTCACCACATGCATAGTAGCATGCATAGCATGAATGAGTTGATACAATAAGTGCTAACAGTTAATAGCATTTGATAAAACTTTCAAGCTCATGTTCTCCTAGGGAGCATGCATAAAGATGCCCAAAGATTGTCACAGTAGGCACTATCTGTAATGATATATAGGTAGGCCCCACCTGGAATTACAAAAAGTTTGGATTTGAAACCAGCCACCAAAATTCCTATGAAACATTCGTTAACACTATTGCACACTAAGCATTTGCATACTATAACTAGCAATTGCATTCAAAATACCACATACAGTCCTTGATCTGACCATCAAACATTAGTTCCTCTCTATCACTTCTATTTATACGATACTAGCATTGGTACCTGCCCTTCATGCAGGACCATTTCACATTAAACATATTGACAAATCAATGAATGCATAAGGAATGAAGCATTAAAGATCATGTCCTAAAGTGTAGAACACGTGGTTTAAATGCCTTTATTTTATTCCATCATGCAAACCTGTATAATAGTGAACATGCTGGTTAACTTAACACAAGCAGGTGCACACTTCCTGGCTAATTGCTTTAAGGAAGCAGTTAACATCACTAAGAACTGAAGCTACAGATAAGACTTACTCTAATAAAACACACGGATATACAAACATACACCCAATTGGGCTACCCTTGCCTGCCCTATACCTATCAAAATGAAACTATTGCTGTGAGTATGCAATGAGCTTACAGTGACTAAGTTAGAATAGTATGCATTGATACGTATACCTGACTATCTGCCCTACATGCGGGGCCATTTCAGTTCCACAATCAGTGCTTTGGGAATGAAGCATTACAGATATCATATCCTAAAGTGTAGCATGCATGGTCACAATTATTTCTTTATGTGAATCTTATTCTATCATTCAAGCCTAATAGTAAAATGGTGTGAACATGTGGGGTTAATTAAACAGCAGAATCACATGTAAGCTAAAACAATAATTATTATCAACACACGTCCAAACTATGTGGCACTAGTAGTACGTATGTGTCCTATCACACAAAAACTTTAGCATGGTCAATAGCTACATTGCAAGTAAAGATTGGAGTAAAATTAACTAAACACCCAGGTGGACACCCAAGGTTAATTATTTTTATAATTTAGGAAAGCAATTAATATCATAAAGGATTGAAGTTACAAAAGAAGAAGGCACTTACTCTAATAGAACACATAGACAAACACACGTGTAGACAAATGAGCACACATTCAATAATATTGGCCTGCACATACAGTACATGCCTGCCCTATACCTATCAAATATGCTGTGAAGCAATACCAGAATGCTATGAACTTACTATGAGCAAATAAGTTAAGTGAAAAAAGTATGCACCAAAAGGTAGATAAAATGAAAAAACAAGTTATGTTTGTGGCTGTATTCAAACCAGCAGTGGCAGTAGCCACAACAACTTAAGGGAAATGCTATACCAGCTGAACTATTTGTCCTGTGGTTTGCTTTGCAATTCAGTTGCCGTTTTCTCCAAATCATGGCCTTCAACATACTGTAGCAGACAAATGAAAGCATGTAAAAGCTTGCAATCAACTTTGTGAGGTAGCCAGATGACAAGTATTTTATTTTGTGCATGTATCATGTCGATACGTGCACAGATTGGTAAGTAAGCATCATCAATTGAATAACTGACATATGAAAAAGTATGTCACAAAAAGGTGACACTGTGAAGAAAAAAAGTTTTGTCATACTGGACCTTTGGGTTAACAGCTCTATGCGCTAACGCTTGGGCTGTTTGTTCATGGTTTTGACAGGAATGTAGCTCAAATTTTCTTCTACACCAATGCCTTCAATGCTTTATAGAGAATGAACAGAAGCATGTAGCAATTTGCAATAGCAAACTTGGAGTTGCCAGATAATTAGCGTTTAATTTTGTCAAAGTCCTGTGTTGATACGTGCTTTGGTTGTCGAGTTGGCTGTGTCACAAACAAGACAGACAGGCTGACAGCTTTATTATTTGTGATTTCTGTATACTTAATGGGGTTATTAGTCTTTTTATTTAGTATAATAGTATAATAGAGTCTTAATTTTCTCCAATTCCCCATGGCCATTGCTATAAAATCATGATATAGTTTTCCTCCATTTCAATCCATAATTACGTGATACAGTATGGGCATGATTAACTATTAATTGGCTAGTATTGCACAATAGTGCCAATGACCAGGAGGCCTAGGACAACTACGTACAGCAAAGATTTCATGTACTGCTAGCTTTATCAAACTATAATAAAAAAATCATCCAATGCTGGTAAGATGCAGGCCCTATCGTAGGCCCAGGTTTGGGTATACTATTGCAGGTGACATCAGAACAAAAAAAAATGACTGTGTAACACTGAATGCTGTAGAACATAGATGATCTAAGGATATGCATATACCCAGAAACAATTTTGATACACCCAATCTATTAGTTATGAAGACTATATACCACTCAGACTTTTACCTCTTCGCAAACGTATTTGGTCATATTCCAGCTGTTTTCGTAGATCATTTGATGAAGGTAGGGTACCTGTGTGGACATAAATAGCTACATAACTTATGTTAAGAGGGTAGGACATGTGTTGCACACCACGTGTTTGCTCTAATGTGACATTACATACTATGTGATTCTCATAAATCACATTAGAAAACTATCAAATGAGTATGGTGTACTAGTTTATAGTAATATAGCACTTTACGTAAGCTTCAAGATTGTGTATCTTAATTTGCATGTGAAATATGTAGTCAATAAAGATAAATTATGCTACTGTATATATTAAAGCAATCGGTGTACACAACGTGAACTATGCCCTCTGTATATGAATTGTGCATGGAGGTGTACCTACATGTATGGTAGACAGATAGTAATAATTTTATAGCACTACTCAAAATTTTCTATAAAGCCTCATATTAAACTTGATTTGCTACACTAGCACTACTGGCACCTTTTGAGGGGCACTTTATGTTTCAATTATGTATGGCTAGGTTGTATTGTTGTTAGCACTCCTTTTGGTGCTATAACCCTCTTCAATGATACAAATTTGTCAACCATATAGGTAGAATACTACCTTGGTTAAGATGTAAAATATGTCCACTGGTTAATGCAGTTGTATTGTGTGATGTAATAGTAGCATCATGTGATCTAATAGTAGTGTCATGTGATCCAGCAGTAGCATCATGTGATTCAATAGTAGCATCATGAGATCCAGTTGAAACATCATGTGATCCAGTATTAGAAACGTGTGATCCAGTAGTAGCATCATGTGATCCAGTAGTAGCATCATGTGATCCAATAGTAGCATCATGTGATCCAGTAGTAGCATCATGTGATCCAGTAGTAGCATCATGTGACCCAATAGTAGCATCATGTGATCCAGTAGTAGCATCATGTGATCCAGTAGTAGCATCATGTGTTCCAGTAGAAGCATCATATGATCCAGTAGTAGCATCATGTGATGCATTATATGATGAACCAATAGGGGTTGGCACAGCATCAAAAACATCTACAAGAGAAATAAATCACAGCTACACAACAGCCACGTAAAAAGTTTGAGCACAATTCTTAATAATTTTGTTAGCATTTTTATGATTGCTTAATTTTTAACAATTGCTCTTATACAAATCAGTCTGAGTCATTAAGTCTAAGTCCTTGAAATTAGGTTAGGTAATCCTAAGGCTGCAGCACATGTTGCTGTAGACCTTCAGTGCTGGTCACTGTAAAGTGTTAATAATAAATACCTTAGGTTTAAGGAAGAAAATCCATCCCTCCTGGAGGAAGACTGAGTGTGGCCCCAACTAGACATTGGCCATGGGTGACCTGCAGTTTGAATCCTGGGGTTGGAGGGATTTTTTTCCTTACTTTGGCCCCTTTTCTGTTACACATTTCCAGCTTAACGTCATTAAGTCTAAGTCCTTGAAATTAGGTTAGGTAATCCTAAGGCTGCAGCGCATGTTGCTGTAGACCTTCAGTGCTGGTCACTGTAAAGTGTTAATAATAAATGATTTGTGACTGGATTTTAGAAAAATGATCCAAATTGCACACTAGAAGTTTTGAGATAAATGGTTTAAAGAATTCAAGTCAGCATAACTTGTCAAGGATAGCAAACACACATATGAAATTTACACAAAAGATGCATAAATTTATTACCTTTCAGACCACTTCCAGTAATGTGCAGCTGCTTGTACAAATAAGATAGAAAATCTGAGCCATTGGGATGAGCAAAGTAGTATCACAAATGCTCACAAAGGGTTGGAGGGTGGGGTGGTGTAGTGGGCAAGAGATAGACTTCAAAATGGAGGCAGACCATGACTGAAGTCCAGACACAAGCTTATGGAGCTGTTCTTGCTAATATGCAGCAAAATCAACACTTTGGCCAACCACATCAGGTCATCTACCTATAGCTACACCCCTGATTCTTGCCAAGCCAGGTACTTCCCAACACCAGAAACTGCTATTACATTGCCTGGTGTGCAATTCAGATCAGTTTTGCAAAATTTGGTCACTATTGACATGATTAAATGATACAATGATCACTATGAAAGTTACCGTACAATAATATAGTATTTTATTACAGACTAGACTCATTGTTGGCTATTATTGTAATACAGTGGAACCTGTCTAAAACGGTCACCTTTGGGCCAGAAATATTTGGCTTTTATAGAGAGGTGGCTGCCTAACTCAATATCCTCTATAAAGCAGCCATATGCCACAAACCAAGGTTTGGCCTTTATACAAAGTTTCCTGGGATTATAGCTATCCTCACATGCCTACACTTCAATCCATTACTTACATAACAGGCATAAACAAGTAGCAGAAAGGATGACCAACAAGAACCAGAACTCACTGTATGGAGACATTATCACTAGGCTGCCTTGTGTAATAGTACACACAGACTCATGCATGCACCACACATGATCTCTTGTAGTTGACACCTTTAGGTAATGATTGTTGTTGTAAGGTTACATGTGCTTGTAGAGAGATCAGTAGTGAGATATAAGTAACACAAGTGGCAGCGTTTTGTGGGGTAGCCGTCATCACATTTGCCAGTGAAGGAAAGGCTGTGATTTTAGACTGGAAAGACCGTTACATATCTGGTATCTACACAATTGTAAATTCCAAGGTAAATTCAGGAAATAAGATATCGTGAGATGAGCTATAATTACAATCATGTGAAGAGACAATGCCATGTAGTGGCTATAAGCTTATCTTATAATTAGTTTACTCACCGTTATGGCTGTTGCTGGCCGCTTTGTGAGAGCCTTTTTGTATAACAAACTGCTGTTTGGGGCTCCAAAAGCTAGCTGTTGTACGTGTTATAGAGGTGACTGCTTAATGCAAACTATTTCTGTAAAAACTGATTGAGAATCAGTCAGGACTATAGTCACATGGCTGTTTTGCTGAGGTGACCGCCCAACTCAGGTGGCCTTTAAGAGAGGTTTCACTGTATTCTAATAATACAGACTATACAGTGCACGGTCATTGAAGACTTCTAAAGCGAGTGTAGGGCAATCTAGATTCTCCACTGGTAGATCTATATTACTTATATGCTTTTACTATTATGTAGATATTTATAAGATTGAAGTGAGCTGATTAGCTTAGAACAGTGGCCCAGTGGTTAAGGTTATGGAGATAGGTATGGAGATCCCTGGTTTGAACCCTGAAAAAAATTGTGATTGTTTTATTAGAGTATTTCAACTCCACAATTTTAAACCAAGTTGGTTTACTCCTTGTAACTCTGAAGCTGTTACTGCAAAAATGTTTGAACTAGGATTATACAGACTAAATTTCATAAGCAGTTTACTGTGTAGATGTGAAAAATATTAATCTGTTTTAATGGAAATAATTACCTCTGAAAAATTCTAACAAAATTTGTACCAAACTTAGTATGTGATTTACATTCCTAAAGGAAACCAAATTTTAAGCAAGCTGATCCAATCAAGCTCACAAAATAAAGAAAGAAAAGCCAGAAATTGTGATGACTTTATTACACGAATGTATATGGCAATCTTGCTCAAATTATAATTAGGTGTGACAGTAGAGCACATTTGGAGTATAAAAATCATTTCATTCGGACAAGGGAGCATGGAGCTACGTTTGTGTGAAAATTGCGTTTTCTTTCTTTTGGTCAATATAGTTACCCATGGTGTAATGCTCCAGCTCTCTTGGCCACACATTGATAACTGCAGTGAAACATAATAACAGTTGTTACAGCAGTTAGTGTTGAAAGCCTATATAAATGGTTTACTAGTGATATACCTTATTACGTTATATGTACACCCATTGATGATACATTCATTGTCTACCACCATGATACTCACCAGATCTTATTTTATTGATTGTCAATCTCAGTTGTTGTGATGTGGAAATGGAGTCTAGTTGATGGCAGAAATCAAGCAACTCTTCTTTGTAGGTCATCCTTTCAATCAAGCAATCCAATATTAGTTTATTTGCAGTACTTGAACTAGTGCTATTCAAAATACGACAAATCTGATCATCACCAATAAACTTCTGCAACTTTCCAACAGTTACTTCAAAGTTGTCAGGCATTAAGTTTAGTATTGTTTGATAGTGTTCTTTTAGCTGGAAAAACTCTATCATAGACAATGTTATGTACTAGTCTACACTATCATTTATACGTGCGTATACCATTACCTTTAGTATTGGCTAACTTTAATGGAGACAGCTTTGGCATGTTATTGGCAATGCTATGCAATGTGGTAGAACCTGCAAAAGTTTGGTCAAATGTTTATTCAATTACTACAAAGCTATGTCACATTGTAACTATATGCACTAGCAGCTGGGATATGGTATGGCACAATATACTTTACTAGCTAGAGTGTACTATGTAAGCAGGCATTGTTTCAAGCCAGAGTGTATTGTCTATGTTGGGTTTGACATCAATGGTGCTGGCTCAGTGTGGTAGGCTGTGGATCTGATGCTCAAATGTCACAATATCACATTTAACTTCTGCAACATCTGTTATGACAAACATAATCTGTGTTTACGATGACATCATCAGTGATATCTAATGTCTAAACAATCTGTTTCTAGCAGTAGAATTAACAACTAGGAATAGTTTGGCTAGTTCTAGCAAAATTGAGCTCAAAGAGCTAAATTGCTAAATTTCAAAGAAACAGTCAGTCTGGTGAAAATTGTGGGATCTTATAATAATAATTATGTAATATATAAACCATAGTGGCTATGACACCTACGAGGTGTATATTGCACTTACATACACCCTGAATTCAAAGTAAGGAGACTTACTGTTGATAAACCTAGAGCTGAAGGTGAGGGTTTATCAGCAGATGACCAAGGATGACGGATGCATAATATAAGTGCAAAACACTTCGTAGCCATGGTTTACATGTGACCAGATTTGTGAAAAGAGGTCTACTACACATTCAATTCCATAAAGTGGTCAAGCAACATGATAACCTGAAATTTTCACCAGCTATTCAGCTATGTTGGTGCTCACTTCCGACTAAATTTCAAGCCTATAGCTCTTTCCAATCTGAAGTTATGAATTGTCGAAGTTGGCAAATTGGATGTGTGGAAGACCCCTTTTCACAAATTCGGTCACATATGTTACATATATACAAAAAGATTATTACTCAATTGCGAACATTTATCTTACTTGTCTTCACATTATTGATAAATGCCAACAGAAGTTCTGGCTTGCTTGAAATGGGTGTGATTATTTCCAGTAGTTCACAAAACTGAATGGTAGTGTTCTTTTCCATCAAACAATCTAAAATTACTGAGTTAGCTACGCTAGAGTTGGGACTGCTAAGAACCCGACAGATTTGATCATCAGTCAAGTGATCTTTTAGCATTTCCAGAGTCATCTCATAATTGTTAGGTAGTGACTGGGCTATATTGCTACACTGCCATCTGAACTGATGTTGCTGTTGATGTTGTCGCTGGAGCTGCTGCTGCAGACCTACACATGTGTACAATACATACGTATTTAAATGTGAGTGAATTAGCTGTGGAGATAACAGTGATGGTACTCAAAGAAGTAGTGTGATAGAAATACAGAATGTTCACAGCAGTTTGGCTGTAATGGTTGAGTAACATCTTTCATGGAAACTTGAAACATGTCTGATTTGTTTCAATAGTTCTTTTTCTGACTGACTGACTGACTGACTGACTGATGCATCTAAATGAGAGTTCCTGCTAAAAGTAAACCACCTGTGTGCTTATAGCTAAATTTAACAAATATTTTCAGCTAGTAGCTGCAACTGGTATTATTGAATGGTAACAAAAGTCAGTGAAGCAAATATAACCATAGCAACAACAGAAAGCTAATGACTGAAAATTACACAGTTCTACAGATCCAGTCATGTTTGTATGTAGAACAATATCCCTGCACTGAACCTTGTATGTGATCACTGTGTATACCAATACATCTTCTTCTACCAGCAACATGGTAGTGACTACCAATAGAGCACTTCTCAGCTCTGTTCTCTACTGCTCCATCACATATGACATGTTGAGCAGTACAAATATCAGCTGAACAACTGCTGGAACTGTGTCCCTTACTATTGTTACCTGCATAGGGAAACAATAGAGTCTTTACAAAGAGTCTTTTAAGAATGCATAGTGGCTATAGTTATGAAATAAGTATACACATGAATTTTCAAACTCTATATACAATACTTAATTAAGCACATTAGTTTAACAAGCCAAAATTAACCTTACAGTCTGTGACATGTAAAGTTATACAGTATGGTGATACTGCTGTATAATAAGAAAATATCACCCAAAACTAGCCTCACTATTCCTTCATGACAGCAATCACAATCTAGCCTTCAGAGTTAAGTTAATGTTTTCAATGAGGATGCATGCCATCATCCAAGTATAACTCAAATATGGTGGGCTGCAGCTACACTGTCTTAGTCCTGAGACATAAGAAATTTCGCATTAAATGTCCACTGGTATACCTATAGGTGTAGCCAGCCTCCCTTCTATCATTTCTTTAAGCTTTATAGTTGAATATGAAATTATATTTTTCTTGTACTCAATTGAGGTCAATCAGCTATGCTATAGAAATGTGATCAATGATGTTTCTACTATTTGTGAATGCTATCCCACTAGGGACCTGTGAGCATAATTATGTACTTTGCTTTGCTGAGTGTATATAAAACTGAATTCACTGCACACTCATGACACCCATGACAACGGCAGACAAATACACACAGAGGCACATTTGTAGAAACACTTGTGCAGGGTTTCCCAGAGAAATTAGGGGGCTCAGGGCAAAGAGTTAAAGAGGGGCCCAAGGGGAAAAGGAGGGTTCCACTCTGAATCGCATCTTCAGCCTAACTGTAAGTCGAAGATAAAAAAAATAAAATAAAAAAGAAAAAAGGTGATAACATGCTGACAATGACAATAGCTACCCCCTCACCAACCATATCTCCTTATTTATAACTACATGCATAGCTTGCTACAGAAGAATACTGTGACTGCTCTATTAGAATATCTAGATCCTGACTGCTCTATTAGAGTATACTGATCTTTTAGACAGGTATTTATGGGGCCCTTGGTGGGGCCTCCTGGAGCTGGGGAATTTTGCCCCAGTTGCCCCCCCCCTCCATGGGTGTCCCTGCATATATGTGTGCAAACAAGCATGCACATGCACACAAACACACATGACCAGACACGCTTGCAATGACAGCTTTAGTTATATTATACAGAAAGGAGCTGAACAATATGCTCACTTGTGTCATTCCACTTGTTAAGAGGAACATCATCACAATTCATTTTATGGAGCACTAGTCCTTGAGCATTATGTCCCCATCTATCATTATTGTTATACTCTGTATATAATGAAAATATCTGTATATGTGACCGGATTTGACAAAACCAGGCTTCCACACACATCCAATTCTTTGCCTTTAACCTACTGTAACTTGATCACCCAACATGCTATTGCCCTGGACTTTTCACATGTTCTTTACATACAATTATGAAATAGCAGGTCCAAATATGAAACTGATTGTATACATCTACAATGAATTATGTTCCTTCAAAGTCATTAAATTGGATGTGTGTGGAAGCCTGGTTTTGTCAAATCCAGTCACATATAATGAAAATATCTGTATATAATCTGTATATACCATAGCTTCATGGCCCTGAGTAGATACCTTATTCTTGCAAGGACATAACTATGTGTGCTTTATGAACACTTTAATGCATATACAGCACCAACGAGTGCGTGCATAGTTATTGCTAGTGGTGGCAGTGATAGTGACTACGTATTACTGTATAACATAATTTTTACAGTAAGCATGCAGCATTTATGTAACATTAGCTGCTATATAAACACTGTATATAGTACACAGAATCTGATATAGCATCTACCACCTATATGACTTTTGAGATGATCTAACTGCCAGTAACCTGCCACACTCTGCATGTCGTAACAAGGGGCTATGTCTTTCAGACCTTGTGCTGCCAGGGATATAAGCATAGCAAGATATTTTTAGATAGGGGACTCTATTCCAGGTGGTTGTAAAGCACAGCCAACATGTGAAGCATGATTTCTCTAGGGATGTCTGGGAGCATGCCCCACAGGAAAATTTAGCCTTCTCAGATCAATTCCGAGGGCAATTTTACACACTGACTGCTCTATTAGAGCAACTGACTGTTCTATTAGAGGATTTCAATCTTTTTGCAAACTAAAAGCAGAAAATCATTAAGGGGACTCCAGCCTCCCTCTCCCCCACCCCTCGGGTTGCTATTCCTGGTCAGCTCCTCTTTCACGTCAAGGTATGGATAGCAAACACTAGCCTGTGGTGTACTATAATACTGTGTATGACAAGCTCACTATACCAGTAATCAACTTGTCAGATAGATCAGTAAATATTGAGATGATGTTCAGATGATAACAAAACTGCATGTAGTTCTTATCGGAGTTGAGACGGTGTAATAAGAAATTAACAAGTCGTTGAGAACTAGTCCTGCGGCTAGCAGCACCTACAACATACTGCACCACATCATCACTGATGTCAATGTGTTGGCGTAATGTATTGATAGTCAGTTTACAGTTGGGTATCAAACTCTGGTACAGTAAGTTGTAGTATCTGATCAGAAATTGAAACTCTAGAGAGATCAATACACATCAACAACTATATAATCTATGCTATAATCCATACCAGGTTTGTCCATGATAACATCAATTACTTGAGAACAGACCAACTGGCCAGGACCAGTATCCATGTCCCTTAGTACCTGGGGAACTGGAGAGGCATACAACTGCATAGCATATTGTAAAGACTTTGAAAAACTCATAGACGGATTGTTTTTTGACATGATATGTATCTCAACAAAAGTTGTACGCTGCAAACTTCCATTGCTATGGACTGTACATATTGATGATGAATCATGATTATATGATAGCTATTAATAACAATAAATGGTTTGTGTCCTTCAACTGTGAAAGTGTAGCCTACAGTTTCGGAATCAGGTATATAAATAAAAATAGAATTCTAGGACAGGAAACTACCAATGGACATGAGTAAGGTCATCATACTAAAAAAAAAATTGGCTTTGCAGCATTGCTGGATACTTCCACTAACAATATTCTAACAGAGTACTCAAGAATTCAATGGACTCTATAGCAAAATATGAAATAACAAACATAATTATACTACTACTACCCAATTACTTTGCAGCTAAACCATATAAACCATAAACATAGGGGCAGTTTTAGGGGGTTTCCAGAGACCCCTCTGAAATAGCGCGCCCCCCTACGATTCGCCTGGGTGATTAAAATTACAAAGAGTTATACATACTGTATTATATTATGGCTTTTTTATTGGCTAAACTTCCATACTTTTGCCTTTGAAATCACCTTCACAGCATTCAAAACCACATAGTGACCTTTTTTTTTTGGTCTTCAACTTGCAGTAGGCTGAAGTTGTAATTCTGGAGAACCAGAAACCTCCTCTGAAGATTTCTAGATCCGCCCCTGTAAACAGACTACTCATACAACTATTAAAAGCATTCTAGTTAAATGACAGTAGCTGAAGTCCCTACTGGTGTCCAGTGCAATCCACAGGTTTACAATACAGCCTCAGTACGAGAAGGCATTTGATGAGGTATGCAGCAGTCAGGTAGCTGATAACTTGAGTGAAGTGTGGATAAAAATATGGGAGACCTTAGTATATATATATGCTAGGGAATCCCATGCATAGTAAAGTCTCCCAGAATATTTATGATTCCATGATGAGATCATAAAGTAGACCATTAATATTCTGGAGCTTACATAAAGACATAGTCAATAAGGTCAACCTTGGGTATAGAAGTGGGACCTACAGTCTTATCAATACTGAAGTTCATGAAGTGTCTGGGACCACACTACACTTGACAAACTCATTATAATGTGCATGGTCTTTGTACAGAAGTGGTCTTCGTAACAAGAAGCATGGAATTAGGGTTTATTCTAGCATAGCTACAGCTACATGGCATGAAGATTTGATCATTTATTTTTTTGTTTCCATTTCCACTGTTTTCAATTGCCCACGAATGAAGCCCCCTTTATGTCAGATGCATATATGGCAAGGAATTCTACATATGAATGGCTTTAAAACATTCCAAATGACATTAAAATACCCTAGTACAATCAGTATGGCTACTTTGTACATTCAGGTTGAGCTTGTAATTGCTATTGCCAGTACACAATGATTATCATGAGTGCAGTGTATTAACGAAATGTGCATGCAGGCATTGATAGCTACCATGATCAGATGTACTAAACTGAGTGTACATTAGCTACGCATGTGGAGTCTCCTTGGCCAATATAAGACCACTACACAGACAAGCTTACATTCATGGCACTTACTCCATAGCTCTAATACGTAGCTTATAGCACTATAAATGCCCTATAGATATAATAATTCATGATAGGTCTAGTTATTAACTCCTACTTACGTAGATCATAGTATATCATAGTATATAGCTAGCTAGTAATATTGGCTAGCTATAGTTTTGTTAGCTAACATAGCTACGTAGCTAGCTACCTCAATTTCACCAGTTCAACGAGATCACTCGGCAGATTAGAACTGGGTCCTCCTGTTTGCCTGTAAGCGGTGATGCACAGTGTGTCCGTACCGGATCTAGTCCATGTCGGGGCGTTGTGTCACGAGATCTTGACTTAGTATCAGTATTAATTAAACTCAGAGTTAAACTAATTGCCGTGACACCAAAGTATTAGAATATACCTTGGAGCCTAGAAGCTACGCAGAATTGTTGTCCGAACCATTGTCTGCAAGCATAGACAGATCTGAGGAGTACCGGGCCACCCACCCACCCACTCCACTCCCCCCCCCCCCCGACTTTAATACAGACCTATATATTAGTGGCGGATCTAGACTGAGATGGGTTAACCACCTTTTAAATTTAGCTCAGTGGCAATATGAATACATAAACATTATTTTACTGACAATTTGTCATATCAAACAACTACATAGAGTAGCATGCATGCAGCTGCACTTAACTAACACCATTTATAGCTATTAAACCCTCAGTAGCACTTCACTTTTCATCTCCCACCACATTAAAACGATCGAGGTACTCTAATAGAGCAGTCAAGTAACTACTCTAACCATATTTCCCCTATAGTATTCACAGTTTAGCTAAAGCATTGGATTTATTGCAATTGCTAACTAAAAATAGCCTATAATCCGATCTCAGAGTTTTCAAAATTTTCAAAGTTTTCCAGAGAAATGTTACCAGATGCCCTATTCAGCTATACCAATTTTCAGAAACTCCCTTATAAAAATCCTAGATCTGCCACTGTATATTAGTACATAGGCGGATCTACGCAGTGCCTAAAATAATTTTTATTTATCACTGCACATGCACTTTCTCAAGTATATAATTGACTCCTATGTGTGTATCACTAGCAAAGGAAGCACTGCATGGGGTGCACATTCAGGGGCATATTATTTTAATGCCAGGGCCTAACCAAATAATACTATGTATGTAGAGGTAAAGCAGCTAGCTAGCCTAGCAACCTTACAGTCCAAACACTCAGAAGCAAGTAAACATATAAGGGAGTCTGCAGGCATGTTATGCATGGCTATAGCCCAGGAAAGTAGTTTGAAATTTGCTTCTCTGAAACTGAATGTGAGAATGATTTCAGAATTATATTACTGTTTGATTGTTGCCTTAGGGTGACAGCTCTATTATAGGGTATCTTGATGTGTGTGGCTATAGACTATTATAGTACAGTTGCTATTGGTCAGTGACATGTCAACTTTAGGAGTATTTTTAATAAGGAGGGCTAAGTCTCTTCATGTGCTTTTTGATATGGGCTACAGCTCCCTTGTCCTCTTTTCTATCACCCTTGGTATGCCTGTATTCATGATTCAAAACTCAAAGCATATAATCTATGTTCTATACATATTAGTGGGCATGAATAGAGTTCACTTTATTCATAGCTCTCAGTTACGATCGTTTAATTAAGAACAAATAAAATATTCTATGCAGAGTGTATTATAAGCAGTGGCATAGCCACACCAGGCTTTAGTAATCACAGCCAAAGCCCTGGTAATTTGGGCTCAACGTGTTAAAGTGCTATAATGATAACTGAAAGCCCTGGTAGCCCTGATAATCATGAAAGGCTGGATATACCTCTGATTATAAGGCATGCATAGGTGATCGTATAGTTGATCACATGTAGTACCAATCACAAATTACAAATGTCAATAATGAATTATATCCATAAAGATCAGCATCACTACTATGGCTTAATTTTATACATAGGTTACAGCCATGTATTAGCTGCAACTTGCCCATCTGTACATGTTTATGAGGATCTCCAACTGCATGCTTATAGGTGTATCAAGAGTATAGTAAACATAATATGTAATTTTCTTATAGTTGCTGTAATTTAACACTGCACAAAATCAGATTTATCACTGCACACTTTATATGTTTAACACTGCATATTTGTGTAGTGTTAAGGCCTTATTTTAGGCCCTGGATCTAGGAGACAGTGAGACACTGCTCAAGAAGAAGTTATATATAGGATGACAGGAGAAGAATGTAAAAGTTATATTCATTTACATAAATTTGTCTAGTATAGCTGGATGAATGAAGGACATACAATTTCTAAGTCTCTAGTTGGATCTTCTGAGAAAAAATTTAAAATTTGGCCTCCTAGGTTTGAATTTGGGAGCATTTTCCAATTTTCATAGCTATCAAGCTGACAAAGTGCATGCTATTCAAAACATATAAATTTGGTTAGATAAAAACTGTTTGACAGTAAAGTGTGCTAAACATAAGGTAGTATTGTAATAATTTACAAAAATTGTCAGTTAAAGACATTAGAATTGTGACTGTTCTATTAGAGTAGTGACTGCTTTATTAGAGTATTTGGCTTGATCTTTGGCACAAAATTAAAATTCAAACTTATTTGTCTCGTTTTCATCACACTGTACAGTTTATAATTGTAATGTGCATTTATATTCTATTTGTCTGTCGGATTTCTGTATACTTCTCGATACAATGTGAATGCATTTGACTCCTCTTTCTGGCGCCAATGTAGTCCTGTATGTCCAAGGGAGGCAACAAGGAGGCAAAGCCCCCCCCTTTGTCTCCCCCTAAGATCCGCCTATATAATATGTATTAGTATATTGACATCAAAAATCATTCATACTGCATTGAAGTACAGAAAGGCATGCACTTTACTGTAGGAAACTGTTGAGGCTTGAGAAACATTAAGAGCAGTTACTACTCTAATAGAACAGTCAGAATTCTAATTATTTTTTTGCAAATTATAGCTATCGTACACTATAGCTACCATCAAACAGGTTTATCTCAGATAGGTTAACAATTTTTACACGCTTTGCAAAACATACACGTTGTTAAATAACTATCAAAAATATGACTGGATTTGTGAAAAGGAGTTTCACACACATCCAATCTACCAACTTTAATGACTCATAACTTCAGATTGGATAGGGCTATTGACTTGTTAGTAGTGAGTACCAACATAGCGTAGAGGATGGAGGAAATTTTAGGTTAATATGTTTCTGTGCCACTAAGGTATGGTGTTCCATGTTCATAGAATTGGAAGACCACTTTTCGCAAATCTGGTCACAAATGCTTTCACTAAAATTCAAACCTAGAGGCCTTGTTTTAAAAAATTTCTCAGGAGATATCCAGCTAGAGTATTAGTATATATTAGTATATATATATATATATATATGCCCCTTCATTCAAATCTGCAAATGAATGTAACTTGCCTGTATACTAGAGTTAATTCCATTCTCCTTCTCTCAGTAGAACACTGTTTCATCGTAAAACTTTTCTTGCCCTCGCCTTGTAGTAAAATTATAGTTCTGAGTGCACTATACATCTGAGCATGGAAAGTGAAGTATTATGGAATATACCATGCACCCTTTATATCAATCATATGAGAAGTAGCAGATTACTGAAGATTTGTTGTTGGAATAAGGCTATTTGCTATAGCTAATACAGGCAGTGCATGGAACTATTGCCTACACTTTAGCACTTTGAAGAAGAGTACCAATGTTCAAATGTAAGTGGATTATACACATTGCACCATATACATTTAGGAAGGAAATTGGTGGCACCACAAATCATTTTCAAAGAGTCAGTGATAGAGTTGTGTCTAGTGTGCATACACCCAGAAGTGTTTATCTTGCTAAGAAATTCCATGTACACAATGAAAGTCTTTGAAACAAAATAATGGATTAGGGCATGCAGGAACAGTCTTTTGTCCTCCAGTTCTATAGCTTGAATGTTACATGGGATTGATATGAGTCTGGCACATACAAGAACTGATTGATTGCCTGTTTTGTTGTTCAGACTATACATACAGTAAATTGCTTCATACACACAGACTGCCTGTTTGGAAATTGCAAACTGTAACAATAGTTAATTTGAGAATACAAATCAACTGTCAAACTGATTATGTTTTGTGATCTAATGCAGTGGTGATTCTAGACTTGAAGGGGCATAGCATGAATGTTGCTGTACAACTGCAGAATTTCAAAGGGTTTTGGGGTACAACCCTGGAAGTTGCAGGATTTTTTTTTTTGCAATTTAAAGACTTTAAATGGCTTAAAATTGATGATAAAACATACTTAGAAAATTGCTAACAGTTACTGCAATGGCAATCTATGCTGCAACCTTTCCCCTTGAGTTTTTTCACCAGAAGGAGGCGTGGTATCCTCTTTAAAATTGCCTATCCATTCATGGTTAACTATACTTACTACTGTTCAGTTTACTTTTGTCAACTGGGTATCGGATTGTGTAGGAGTGGGTGAGATCATTTGAAAAAAGGTTCTTCAGCACTGGACATATTGAAACTATGAAAGGGAACATAGTTGTAGTAGTGAAAATTTCATGGCTGTATTGTCCTTTGCAAGCTGCACTGAAACATATCAAGTTGTGATTGGAACAAATTGTCCCAAGGTAAAATATGAATATGTAAAAATATACAATTGACCTGGTCTGACAAAACCAGCCTTCTCAATTGGCTGACAACTGTATGGACAAATTATTATTTGGGTTGTGAAAAAGGAACAACTTAAAACTTGGACAGCAATAATGTGGTAATGTGTCAAGTAGATTTGGAAAGTTACATTTTGATACTTGGAAAGGCTAGAGAAGATGACATGGATTTTGTCAGATCAGGTCACTATAATATGAATTATATGCAATATTATATTGTTGATACTTCAGTGGAATGGTTAAACCCATGATGAAATAGTGCATAGGCAGCCATCCAACATAGAGAGTTTTCTGTGGTCAAGTCCATGTAACACTGTGAGAAATCCATAATGAAAACAGATCAGTGTTATATTGTTGCTTCTCTTCAATAGATTCATTAAATGCATAACATTGAAGTATGCAACCATCTAACATGAACAACTTTCTATGAGAAAACATTTGTTTTAGTTTGACTATGAATTCTTCAGGTGGAATTAGTCTTGCTTTGTCAATCAAAATTCCATCATACATACTTATATGAAGTGTCAATAAGTCAGGAGAGTTCTCTACAAGTACTGTGATGCCTCTATTGGTCACTGTTTTCCGACACAACACTACATGTACCAGTCCACCGTGAGCCGATATGCTACTCATAAAGGTGTCGGGAAAGTCAAAATAAAGACATCGGACACATATCTGCTGTAGCTTACAAATGTCTACAAATGACACCGGATGACTAGCACTAGCATAGTAAAAATATTTAAGCTTCCCACAGTTGATCAATATATAGTGAAAAACAGTACTATTGTAGCTACTGAAATCAATAAATATACAGTGAATAAGTGAAGGGAAATGGGACAGAATAAACAGACTCTTTGCATTTAATTTTGCTATGCATTCATTGCAAAATAATGATAGTTGTAATGCTTGTAACCATAGGCGGATCTAGGAGGCACTGTCAGGGGGGGCCAAGGGGGGGGCAAAAAGTTTTAGTGTACAACAGTGTCTATCCCACTAAGAGGAATTCTAATACACAGGTTATACTCAGTTGCATAACTATATTCAGTATAGCTGGATGAATGATAGACATACAATTGTAAGATTGTAGTTAGGGAAAATTTTTAAAAATTAGACCTCCTAGGTTTGGATTTGGGAGCATTTTTGGTAACATTTAGCTAAAAAGTGTATGCTTGCAATGTATATAAAGATTAGTTAGCCTATCTGAGATAAAACCTGTTTGATGGTAAAGTGTGCTAAATCAAAATAGCTATAAAGGTGTACGTAGCTAGTATTGTTATAATGACATTAGAATTGTGACTGTTGTATTAGAGTAGTGACTACTCTATTAGAGTATCTCGATCTTGGCACAAAAACTTAAACTTACTTTCTTTACAGTGTACAGTATAACTGTAAAGTACATTTATAACTGTTGTCTTCTATTTGTCCATTGGCTTTCTATACTTCTGAATACTGTGTGAATGCATGATTCCACGGTTTCTAGTATCAATATAGTACTGTGAATCCAAGGGGGGCAAGAGAAGGGCCAGGGGGGGCACAGCACCCCTTGGCCCCCCCTCAGATCCGCCTATGCTTGTAACCTCCTACATTTGCTAAATAAGTTAATCAAATTTTGTTCATCATTCACAGTTGGTAACAACACACACAGTTCTACTGCTAGGTGAGTAAACTTCATGCCACTCAATATTTCCCACAATTGTGTCTGATTCTCTACCTCATTGACTGGTATATTCAACAAGTTTAGTCCTTGTAGGTTGTGGCATAAATTGGCAATGGCATGGAGACCTCGTAAACTTATTAAACACTGTGTACTGTGCACTCCCAAATCATGATCATGTGACATTTTTTGCCTCAAGTTAAGTCGTTGAAGGTTAGGACATGCAATGGCTAGTTGTTCAAGATGCTCAGAGCACAGTCTACCAGAAGAAACATCAAATTCAACCACAGACCCAAGATTAGAGATACACAGACTCATTGAAGCAATCTTCTTTGTAAACAACTGAAGGAATTGATGTCAAAACTGCCTTCTGCATTACCTTATCACCACAAGTGCAGTCAGTTATGCCTAAAACACAATCCTTTGATCCCAATAATAAACCAACACTGCTGGGTTTCACAATAGGTAGTGTTAACTTTTTACCAAAGTCTAGCTGAAATTCTGGTAGTACAGGATACATGTTCAATTGGGCTTTCAAGCTTTTGTAAACCTTAGTATGACCAGCAAAGGCAGCAGGTGATCTGTGCTTTAATTTTTCCCAACCATGGCACGGTACTTTAACAAACGTGGATGTTGGACAAGTTACAATCATTAAATTTTGTGGAACAAAACCTGTTGACAACCAGTAATCTAAAAATGAGTTCTTACCAGCTATGTTGTATACAATAGATGGTTTTAGTCTAATTGTAAGTTGTCTCAAGCTGAAGTTCATGCCGATGACCTGAAGTAGGTCTTTAATATTTATATCCCATTGGACATCCAGTCTCTGTAGTCGTCTCATGTGGTGTAAAATCGCACCTAGTTGTTTAGGCTCTAACTTAGTTCTTGATAGACTAAGCTCTATCAGATTGTTACAATGCTTCAACTCAACATACTCATGCATGCTAGTGGTGTCACGTGATGTGGAAAGGATAATAATTTCACATGGTGTCCATACATCTTCAACACTTTCTTCAGACAACCTTCATCACCAGTGTAGTAATAAGGCCATACGAACTTCCTCCAAAGTGATGGTGTTTCGCATACAATTCGCTCCATGACACGTGTCGCACGTGCTTCACCTTGTCATGTGTTGTTAAAAACGATATGATATAAACTAGCAACTTCACTGGAACAGGTTGCCTTGGCCATTACCTTACAGAGACAGTAACATCTATGAAAAGAGTTTCAAATCTGAGTTTTTCCAAGACGAAAGCATTGCTTGATAGAGCAGCTGCTGTGGCTATAACTTCCTCTCAGAGAATCTTTTATGCACGTAGTAATCCAACCTGGACACTTTAAGTTAAGTTTTGTAGTTAATTATTTTTGTATGTATCCTTGCCATGCCTACGCGGATCTTATCTTTGTAGTCGCATGTGTCCGAGGCTCTGTATGTAATTTTGTCATTTCATCATTATTCTGATGGTTAAAAAAAAATAAATAAATAAAAAAAAATAAATAAAAAAGTTAGAAGATGATTTGTCTCAGTTTCCATTTCCAAAGTGCATATACGATGCCCCACCCCGGAGCTCCTCCCATAAAATCGCTATCAAATAACAGTTCAGATAGCATGCGCCACTCCAAATAAATTCTCTGTTTCCCGTCCTGGACTCTAGCACATTTTCATGCGGGCGGGCGGTTCATTTCCATTATTCATTATGAGATTGGCAGCTTTTCAAGCCATTACAACCATAAAAAAAACTGCATAAAAGCATGCTTAAGCTTGTTCCTTCCCTTTTAAGTTGCAAAAATAGCACAAACCTGAAGTTTGTGCCGAATTCATAACACTGCTGACACGTGAGCTGACCTTGTTTCAAGATGGTTTTTACTGAGCCTGTCAGTATGCAAGAATAACCGGAAAATAATGGAAGAATACGAAATAATGGAGCATTTAGAGCTGACAGTAACTAGATGCGGGCGGTGGAGAATTTAGGCCTAATGGTCAATGCCACTGCAGTGCAGCAGCCCTTCAGTTCCTCAAACCTTAATATTGTCAAAAAGTTTCCCAGGAGGTAGCTACACCCCGAGGTACACCAGTCCCAGACTCTTTAGTATAGAGAATGCTTCAAGACATGATGTACTCCATCATCCTCAATGACTATCAACTCTGGACTCATCTAGCTGATCATGCAGTCCTGACAACATACCAGCTACATACTGTTGTGATGAAATAGCTCCAGTTTTAACAGTATGTAGTATTTACCCAACTATTAAATCCAGGCAGCTTACCAGAAGACTGGCTAACAGCCAATGTATTAAACACCAAATAATATTCAAAAAAGACACAGAGTTAACCCTATACCAATTATCGACCTATCTCTTTAACATCCACATGTTGTGAAGTGTTGGAAGTTGGAACATATTCTCTATCATTGCATAGCAAGAACACCTAAAGACCTATCAAATAAGTGATAAACAATACTGCTTTAGACTCAATCATTTATGTGAGACCAAGTTATTTAGTGTTGTAGAAGAAATACAACTAGCAATGCCATGGACCTTCAGTTGACTTAATATTAATTTTATTGACTTTTGCAAAGCGTTTGATATTGTACCACATCAACGTTTGCATAAGAAATTACGCCACTATGCATGGAATTCAAGGAACTGTCTATAACTGGATATCCACCTGGCTTACCAAAAGAACACAACGTTCTGTCATCAAAGGTCACCCTTTACAACCATTCCTTAGCAATATATATGCATGCAGTTTGTAGTGCACCAAACTTTTGTATAATAAGACAGTATCAACAATAATTAATAAATAAATATTAATTTGTGGAACAAAACCCAATAATGCAAGATATAGATGTGGAGATGGCTTCTAGTTCTTTCAAGTTCATGCCAACCACCTGGCACCTGCAGTAATTGTCTGATATTTGTATCCCACTGAACATTCAGTCTCTACAGTATAATCTCATGTGCTGTAAAACTGTACCTGGTTGCTTAGGCTCTAACATAGTTCTCGATAGACTAGCTAAATATGCTGCACCAGAAAAGGCATTTTAAAGTAATTTATCTGAGTTGTGACCTGCTCCTACATGGAGAATGCATGGTGTCGCTTTAAGGAATAATTTATGATGAAGAATTTGATGAAATACAGTCAGTGAAAATCAATTGTAGCTACCATATTTATTGCTCCAAAAAAGGTTTGCTGTTTATAGTTATTCAGGGTGAGCTACAATGTGAAACTATTGATAAATTCATTTATACTTTCTGTATTCAATCTGTGATTACAACAATCTCTTTATCAGAATCATTGTCAGAAACAAATTCCCTGCATGGAATTTGATTACTGAATATTGATATAGCTATTACTCATCGTAACTTTGATTGTCACAAATTAAATTTGTGCATATAATATATCATATAGCTATACATCTCTCATTTAGACTAAGCATGTGTTGTTTGGCTACCTTATCTTCTTAAAAATATCAGAGCATTGGAAAGAGTTACTAGTCTTCATTGTATTACAGAAGATTGAGGATGGACATGAATATGATACACAAAATACCGCATGGCTTTATGGATATACCATTAGTTTTTTAAACAACATTGGCTCCTGTACAAGATCTGAAGTTATGTTAAAACAAACGTGATGAAATAATTATAGTTTCGCATGTAATAAAATAATGATTGAAATTCTTTATCATCTGATGTAGTTATGGCTACTAACACCAGTTCTTTTAAAATTTACATTGGACAAATTGTAGATTTACTATATTGTAATGTGTGGTATTATAAGCTTTGCTTTTTTAGAACTAGCTACTACTAAATAAAAATATATACCATACATAATAGTCATGCTGTTCCCTGTACAAATACTGTCTGTGCAGTAATTCAAATTGAAAAAGTTTGTACATGTTGCAATGATGAATGTGATTATGCACAAGAAAGCTTGCTGGAAGAGAAGATCGCAAATTATATTGCAGTATGATATGCCCCCCTATACTACACTATGATGCATAATACAGCAGACCGGCTACTCTAGTACATTATTCAATGTTCAAGTGTAACATATTCCAAACTAAATAAGAAACCAAAACTTTAAGTTGTGGCAATTTTTTCTCAAAAACACAGCAAATTTTCTATGATGCACCAAAATTTACCCTTGTGTAGGAAGCATGGTTCCTACACATGTAGGGCAACATTAAGAAATTTTGTAGGAAATATTCCTGCACTGTTGAGTTTTGTAAGAAAGATTTCTACACATGACATAATGTGTAGGAATAATTCATACAAGTGTAGGAATTATAGGAACAATTCCTACACTTGTAAGAATGATTCCTACACTGCAAGAAGATGTCTTATACTTTGTGCCAAGTGTAGGAATCTTTCTTACAAAATTCAACAGTGTGGGAATATTTCCTACAAAATTCTGGCAAAATTCTCAATAAAGCACTACACGTGTAGGAACCATGTTTCCTACACAAGTGTAAAATTCCTTCCAGCACTTTACCTCAAAATTATGATTTCTTATTTAGTTTGGAATATATTGTGTATGTTGTAATTGTAATTGCAAGTGGCATGGCTGAAAAATGATCATTTCGACCCTGTTGAGCAGCTTGAGCTATTGTACCCCAGCAGCCATTCTCAGCCTATTGTTTCATAGAATGAAGTACATGTATATATATAGTATAGATACAATACAAATTAATGCTTATTTTGTATATATATATATGAATTATACGTAACTTTTCACTCTTCATCCATATATTGACTATGTACTCCAGCAGCACCAGAAATATTGTCTCGATCAGAAAATTATGCTGGCACAATTAACAGCCGGTCACCAATAATATGGATCAAGGTACATGACAACCATGTACGCAGAATTAACTATTGTCAAATATTAAAATACTTTGTCAGAAATGCTGTGTAAGGATGACAGCATACAAGCAGATGCATTTGTAAGAGCTTTTATAGCAAACTGATTAGTGTAACACTCAATTCTCACTATGTTACTTGTGTATTAAGCTTTCATTTTTCTTGATACTTTTACCATATTTGCATATGTGACCAAAATTTCAAAAAAGTCTTCCACTTATAATGACGATTAATAACTACCAATTGATAAACATTATTGGCTTGAAATGTAGTCAGAAGTGAGCAATAAGATAGCTCAGTGGATAGAACAACATTCAGACTGAATGGTTATAAAGATATGGCTTTTCAAGTTCATAGAATTGGATGTGCATGTGTGCCCATTTGCAAATCCACTCACATGATAATTATGTGCAACAGTAGTGTATGTGGCATACCACATCTACAAAAATAAAGTTAATATTCTTTATGTTTTCGGTTATACTTTCTAGCGTACTTCACTCTTGAAATCCTCTGTTGAAGTACAAAATGATAGACTAAGGACAGCTATACCATACAGCGTAATAATTTGACAGGGGAAAAGTTTGACAAATTCTTTATCTCTTGAATATTGACGATTGTCCTGCATCAGAAGTTTTCTAATTATTATAGTCACGTGAACTTTGACGAGGAAAATTTTGACAAATGGCAAGCATTTTGTTAAAATTTCCCCCATCAAATTTTATGCTGTACGGTATACTGTGCAACTGTACTACAGCTACCAAAAAAAAAAAATTGCTACAAAATGCAATATTCTGCACTTACTTTCATAATTCCAAACTATTTATTGTAAACTACATATTATAAAAATACATTGAATCCAAGTAGCACATTATTTTATAATCTTTCACAAGGAATTAGTCATTACAACACTTCCTAAATAATGTCCACCCAATTGTTTCATTTCCTGGACCGAGTCTTGTAAGGATACAGTGTGGTGGACATATGGCTTAACTATCCCATCTTCTAACTTGGATATTGTATTCATCAACATGTCTAAGTGATTGGTTGTTAAGGAAGTAAAGTATGTAGACCCTTATTATATATCTGACCATTACAGTACCTAAAATTGAAACAATTGTACTATAGAGTATTTGACTAGAGTTCTGTATAAATGAATGGGCTTCACTTATCCGAACACTTTATCATAAAATATTGGAGTTTGGATAACCAGTCAACTGCATAGTAAAGGTTTTCAAACTTTTCATGCAAAAAATTTTCTACAAGTTTTATTGATGAATGCTTGTATGCCAAGATGGAAAGTTGTTTAGCACAAATAGTTAGTTAAATTGGTCATTATCAAATCCTAGAAAATGATTTGAAACATATAATGTTATTATACCATTAATAAAAGATTTGGTGGTAAGGATACCAAGATATTTTCCTTGAAATCCTAAGGAAACAAACAAACAAACAAACAAAAAGTTTAGTTCAGGAAATATTATCATACTTGACTTACTTCCTGACAGTAACCAGGTGGCACTAAATAGAAAGTGCAGACTGATGGACTTGAGATACAAAGTTTGAGACTCAGGTGGATCCAACTAGGAAAAAAGTGTTAAAAATTCATGTCTTCCAAACAAAAGATACCATACAACAGGATACGATAATTACTATTATTATGCACAGGGTCTGAAATTTGCAAATTGTGCAAAAATTTTCATATTTTCGAGTGAGCAGAGTGGAGGTTGGAAGTGTAGTGATATGTAAATTGTATTTTTGAGATTGTAAAGTGGAGTATAGGATTGAAGGAGGGCAACAACAATATTGAATGGTGGCCACGAAACTCGTCTCCAACTTCTTCAAAGTGGTCAACTGTTGCTATCGTTTCTTTGTCTTGTGTGATTCTCACATGTTACTACAGTCTTTGTGAAGTACACAACATACGATGACTTGTTGGGTGTTTATTTATACCATTTCTTGACTAGGACTCCTCTCTGTATCTTTGTAGCTTGACAACAAGACATTTACTGCATCTTACTAGGTAGCCCAAGTTGAAAAAAAGTCTATTCAGGTCATTGTCATGTACTTGTTGTATTCCATCAATCTGAATTATTTCAGCACTCAAAGAGGTCCAGTATGCTTTTTAATATAAATATATTGGGTACACATGCACACTTCCAACCTCCTCTTAGCTTTGTCTAAACCTTCTGTGTTCTTAAGTTTTCATAATTTTTCCATAGTATCCAAGAGATGCATAGAATTACAAAGAAATCTTCTGTGTCTCGCATATTTCATGATTGTAGAAATATACGCTGGAGGCTATTTTAACTGCTCCACAAAAAATTGGACCTTGCAGCAATAACCCGCTATGCGTTACTCTAATACATAATTCAAGACCCTGTGGCTACTATTCAAGCACACACAGAATACCTGTAAGTCAGGTTGGGTGGTTACCCAGTGACCATGTACAGACATACAGTTGAGGATTTGTTGTTTGGTTGGTAACACTCTGGGTAGGGTCACCTCATTCTCATAGTCATGACGATTTTGTGCCTCCTCCAGTTCAGTACGGAAACTACGAGGCTCAATAACAAATGAGTCCAGTGAATAACCCGGAGCAACTGGAATTGAACAGGTTAAACAGGATTGGCACATACTGTAGAGTCGGGTTGTTAAGCGCATATTACTTGTTAAGCACATACACATTTCTTGTAATTAACCTGGTTGATAAACGCACATGATCAAATGCGAAGCTCAACATGCGACAAAGCTACACATAGGAAGAAAAGCTGGAAGTGCTGGAAAATTAATGTCTACTCGAGCGCTTACATCTACCTTGAGGTCTCCCTTCACTATGTATACAGCAAATCAGCCTTCTGGATTGCAATATTCTTGTTCATTACAAAGGATTTCGCCCAGAACTGGAGTCAAATATCCTATACACTGGTGTGGTGACCAGCATGAACTACTAGCTACTCTATTACATCGTAGTGATTCCGTGTTAACACACCATAATTATTTATTAGGCGTATGCTCCTGACAGATAACACGATTTTTACCAACAGTTTTCTCCGAAAATTATAAGCGCATGCGCTTAACAACCCGACTCTACAGTATACATCTACAGAAAATATATACACTACAGCTCAACTTTTATCTATATCAAATAGTAATCTCAAATTCCCAATATGTGCCACAGACCATACCCCTTTGAGACATCTATATACAATTAGGAACTTGTTCAAAATACTTGAACAATTAAAGAGTTTGCTATTTTTGAGTAAAGGTGTGAACAGTAATTATGTCTTAGCAGTGGAGAGTTGATCATCCAAGGGGGAAGCAGTGGCAGATTTAGGATTTTTAAAAGGGGGTTGGTGAAAGTTGGTATAAGGCACTTGATGACATTTCTTCAGAAAATTTTGAGATTTTAGGAACTCTCTGAGTGGATTTTAGGCTACTTTTAGTTAAGAAATTACAATAAATGCAGTAAACTGTAACTAACTATAGGGCAAAGATGGTGACTATAAGCTGTAGCTTTGATTGCTCTATTAGAGTAGTTACTTGACTGCTCTATTAGAATATTTTAATATTTTAATGCAGTGGGAGATGAAAAGTAAAGTGTTGCTGAGGGTTTAATAGCTATAAATGGTGTTAGTTAAGTGCAACTGCATGATACTGAAATATGGTGGTAATTGTTTGCTATGACAAATTTTCAGTACAACAACGTTTATGTATTTAGACTGCCACTGAGATAATTTTAAAAAGGGGTTTCCCAGAAACCCATCTAGATCTGCCACTGGGAAGGGTGTTCACATGATGCAAACCTCACTTAGCGGCCATCTTCAACAAGACCACCTCGTTATAGTGGGTGGTCCCAAACACAGATAAGGTTTACTTCATGATCTCATCAACAAGCCCGCCTCATTATAGTGACCATGTAAAGTAGGTACCAAACATAGCTAAGGTGTACTTCATGACCTCAAAAATAGGGCCACCTTAGTGGTATTAGTGAGTACAGGGTTTTGTTAAACTACTCTAATAGAGCATACACCTGTTGACAAAATACTCTATTTGAACAGTCATTACTGGTATCAGCAATGTATAATTGCTACATTGTATAATACAAGTTCCATACCTCCATCATCCACAACACAGTCCACTCCTAGTCCTCCAGTTTCCTGCAGGCAAATATCAACTAGTGACTTCTCTTGGGAGGACATATCAATGATCCGTGATGGACGTGGCTCCAAAGATGATAAGAGCTTAGCACCATCACTATTATCAACCACAGCAATCACCTTTGCACCATATGATGCAAACAGTTGCATCAGAATCACACCAGTGGCTGAACAACCAGAGAAAATGAGAACAGTGCTCCCGGGAGTGAGACGTGCTTGATGCAAGATTGCGGTCAGACCAATTATGCCAGGCTCCATTACTGCAGCACAGTCAATATGGCTGACTGTCTTGGGCTTCTTCACCAGACAATACTCTGGTATTACACAATGATCAGCACAACCTGAACATGTTGTGTCCATTGGCAACACGCCTGTAAATAAGACACACCATCAATTAATAGTGTAAACATAGTTGTCAAGGGTAACTAACAATACAGTACAGTACTTTTCATGGGAACATCAAAGTGCCAAAGCATGCAGTATCAGTAACAACTTTACAAGGATATTGTACGGATAATAGACATGCAGTCACATACAGTCTAATAAAGGAAAATACTTTTATTGATAGCACGATAACCATGAGTGTATCATTTTAAATCGTTAAAACTAGCCCAAATTGTGTTATGATTAGACCAAAGATTTTATGGACACACACATACTAATAGTCACAAAGAGTCACAGCTCTTTCAGTTCAACAGGTCAAATAACAACTTATCGCGTTACTTCGCAGTAACAAGTACTTCATCATGCATTACATGATGAAGTAGCGAGTAACCATCTGGAATTATAATGAATGTAATTTGTTACTTCTTTTTAAGGAATATTGTAGTCAGCCTCATGATTGGTCACATTTTGGACCCAGACAACACTGGAGACCTTGCTTGTGACAGAGTTGAAGACATGAACAAAGAGTGATACTACATGGGGAGTGCCTTTGAGGTGAAGACACTACAACAAAGTTTGTTTTAGTGGCTGAATTACAACCAGAGAAACCTGTATCATGCTCGTGTCACTAGGCTGGTAGCTTTCATTTAGAAGATTGGACTTACTATATAGCTAGTGACAAATAAATGTAATTTAATATATGACTGGTTATAGCCCTCAAAGTAACAAGTAACATGTACTGAAAACTGAAGCAGGTTGAGTACTCAACATCAAGGCTTTAAAGATGACTATTGGCAAGTACAGTAAAAAGCTCAAAGCAAATTTTAATCAATAAAACACCTGTGACAGAGTCTTGAGAACAGCATTTATTAATCTCTCAACTATACCAACTTGTGCATCATTTCCTTGTAACAACATTCACAAACAACATCCTTTGGAAACAAGTTGATGTTGTACTACTTCTAAACCAGCTGCAGTTATCCATTAATACTTTATAATAAAATACTACTATAGTAGGGACGTCAAAAGTGTGGGCGTGGCCTGAGATAAAATATCACCCAAAAATCTGCCTTGATTTTCCCTCATGATAACATGACAGAATTGGTTGGGTATAATCTAGCCAAAAAATGCCTTCAGATTGACTCAAAATGTTTTCGTCAAGTTGCTACAGAATTTAAATATGGAATTTTCTACTGCCTGATGCATTCAGTCAAGAAAAGTGGCTACAGCTACAGTCATATTTCTTTCACAGAAACACTTAGAATTCACTTAAGAAGAAACCTTTGGCATATTGTTAGCCATGTTTGTTATTGTCTTACCTTTATCCTTCCATACACTATGATGGCCATAGCACAGTAGTATGGCTTTAACCTCTGGGTGTGCATGTTTCACATTATTATTGCACCAACATATTGGAATACACATGTCTTGGTTCCAGGCGAGGTTCCAGGTGGGTAGTCAGTGAGCTGTGCTCCACTGTAAATGAAAAGTCGCCTGCCCCAGGAGATGGACTGCTAGTAGAATGGTATGCACAAAAAAGTGAGTTGTTCTCCGTTGCAGACAATACTGTATGTTGCCTACCACCAGGAATGGACTGGCTGTAGAATCACAAAGCGTATGTACTAAAGTAGAATACTGTTGTAAGTGAATTAGTCTGGGTTAGATGTGTGTAAGTGAATTAACGTCAGACCTTAGTACTTGGTGTTTCGCTTGGTGTGTATGTCAGTAGTAGGCTGATGTACAGGTGGCTGGAATGAAAGTGGACAGCCTTGCATATATCATAGCTGAAAGTGAATCGTAATGGCCACTACACTTTCAAGTCAGATAAATGGGATGCATGAATTGTCCATATTTTTATGGTGACTGGATCGATTGCAGAAACGCGTTTACTGTTCTTCACTTGTAGCATTGTGTAATGGACTGAAACATACGGTACTGCCCAAGTGCAATGTCGCACTCGCTCACACACGCAACTTTGCTCGAGATTTTAAAAATCGCTAATTGAGGGGCATGGCAACTGTTTCGCTCATGAGACAATGTGGCAGCTGTTTCGTTCACAAAAATCATGAGCAAAACAATTGCCATGCTCCTTAATTAGCGATTTTTAAAATCTTGAGCAAAGTGCGAGCGAGTGGGACGTTGCACTTGGGCGGTACCGTATATTGCAGAAAGCAAAGTGTAATGGCCACTTCACTTTCCAGTCAGGAATTGATAGTAGGGGTACATGTTCAGTCAAAAAAACCACCTCTGGTACCTTTTTTCTTTTGATGTAGTATGTACGAGTTCACCAGTCATAATAATGTTACAAACAAACACGTATCTGTATATCATAAGTTAGTGATCACAGAAATAACAAGGGAGGTCACCTACACCTGCAGATATACTAGGGAACATTTAATCCCTAATTCAGTCATGGTTTTAGACTGAATCAGGGATTAAATATCACCATTATATGCTCTCATTTGTCTGTGTGTGAGGTCCCCTAAGGAACCTTTCTAAAAATTATGATTAAACACAAAAGATGGAGTAAGGTATCCCTTCCCTTTGTCAAGGTTTTCACTGTACTTATATAGTAGTTCATGTAAGAAGAGATTGTGGGTTTCAGTTTATTTCACGTCTAAACAACAAAACTAAACAACAAAACTAAACAACAAAACTAAACAACAAAACTAAACAACAAAACTAAACAACAAAACTAAACAACACACAACACATATTTTACATGTTCCATTACATACCCCTAGTCCAGACCTTATCAACTCAACAAGTACAAGGAATTCCAAGTTCAATAATTTCAAGTTCGATAATTTCTAGTTCAATAATTTCAAGTTCAATAATTTCAAGTTCAACAATTTCAAGTTCAATAATTTCAAGTTCAATTAGGTATAATAGAAAAAAGTAGGGAAACAAGGAAGGTTTAGTATATCTGCAGGTGTAGGCAACCTCCCTTGTTTTCCTGCTGTTTTTCTATGATCCCTAAAATTAGGGATTACGTGTCCATGCACAAGTATATCTGCAGGTATAGGCAACTTCTCTTGTTTCACAACTTTCAGCTGTTCCATTGTTTCCCTGCTTTTTTGTTTTTTATCCCTAATCCAGCTTAAAATTCCTAATTTTCCCTTCTACTTGTTTGTTAACTTTTTAAATAACACAATTATGACTACTGAATCCACGTGTACCAGATTAAAAGAAAGAATGGCACCAGGCATTTCATAAAATAATTTGCACCTAAATGCACGTCCCAATAATCAATTACGCACTGAAAAATGAGGTGGCTAATACACTTCATTTGTAGCTATGCTCTGCTCGTTACATAGCGTTACAAATGAAGAAACAGTACAAGAAACTTCTCTGCAATGAATCCAGTCGTTGAGGAAAATTCAGGCGAAAAGCATGACACAGCCAGAGAGAAGCCATACCACGCTATTGCAAATTGACGCCTTGCGTTGTCAGCGAAAGAACTGGAACACAAAGGAGGACAAAGGTAACTCCATGATATGTGCATTGTACCTACCGCGGTTGGCAAAAAGGTACGTCTCTGGACGAAGCGACATCAAACAGTGAAAAACTCAACCCATAGTCTTATTCATTGCTGACTTATGCTTGGCTGAAGGCATCAGTTATTCAGAATAAAATTCTGTTAAATAGAAAATTTTTAAAATTCTGTAGAAATTTGTTGGAAGGGTTTGGGGTCACTCTGAAGGCATTTTTGGGCTTGGCTATGCCTAACCAAATCTGCCAAGCTGTTATGAAGGAAATTTGAGGCTGATTTTAGGGTGATATTTTTGGGCAAGAAAGCCCAAAACTGCACGATCCCTAATATACAGTACTACTGTACTGTATGATGTACATTATTTAGTGACTAAAATTGAACATATGTGACTGGATCTACAAAAACCGTTCTTATCGCCCAAGACAGGAAGTTTGATTTTTTCACACAAACACAAAGCTTAATGAATGCACTATCAAGTTACACTGCCACATTTGACCAGAGTGAAGCGGTCTGCTTTTGCTGGCTGCTTTTTTAAAGCACATTGGCAAGCCGTATGAGTGATCTGGGGTCTTGATGGAGCCCTGGCCAACCAGGAGATGGCTGTGTGTGGTTGTACAGCTCTGTGGTGCTGGACAATGACCTGTGCTGTAAATTTCCTTTCATTTTAGCCAGTTCTGAGCCCTGAATGGCCCATAACTTGGCATAATTCATCCCAACACGTTTCTTTTCAATTTTTGAACACCATCTTGCCCGCCTTCCAGGGCCCCCACCTCCCACCCTTCTGGAGCTCACCTGATACAGACAACCTCGGTTTAAAAACTATCTAAAATGGAGGGAAACTTAGCTATTGACTACTTCTTCAGTGGATGATCTGGAAGGTAAGAAATTGTTGTGAAACATGTGAAAATTTGGTATGCGTAGCTACCACCATTGGCCAGCTACAACACTCTGAATATTTAAAACCAACGTTTCTCAATACTTTTAAATGGGCGATACGACCGGTTCTCCCAGAGACAGTCACACATTCTAAAGGATATATCATACCCAGTAGTCTGCTTTAAAAGCTTACACATATGGTACGAGCAAGTTGTTGCAAAAGGTCACATGAAAACTGCAGTAACACAAAACTAAAAGGTTGGATGTGTAATTTTATGGTAGAGGAAACTTTATACAGAGCATGTTGACAATTACAATTTAACAGTACAGTAGAACCTCTCTTATACGGGCTAGGAAATGCTTGTGCCGAATAACAATGAGCTATAACAAGCAAACAATAATTAATAAGCTTTTGATTATTTAGGAGCTTAATAAAAACACACTGAAAGTGCTGCGAGGAAGTGTAGAACCAGCTGAAATTAGTCATGCAATGTAATAGCCACCATGCTTAAACTATTGGATACTCCTTTCACCAAGAATATTAATGCGTCTTCAGAGTGTATACGTCAAATAGTCTACTGATAGTATGGTATGTTGTAACCATTTTGTAGAACAGTTTAGCTTGCTGCATGGCCAACAGAAGAAAATATTCTTGGTAAGGCCGAGTTGGCCAGCCAAGAATGCATTCACACTGTATTCTATCCTGGGTCAACCCATGCCAGTCCACCTCTCCTTGTTGTATCATGCTGGACCTAGTTTGGGATGGTTCAATTGATCCGCCCTACAATTTATTTCGAGTTGCATTCGGGTCAGAAGGTAGTGTGAACGGGATATTAGAAAGCAGCATGAATAATTCTCTTTAATGTCGACACAGTTAATGAGGTTATCAATACACTTTGAGACCTGACGTTTCAGTTAGAGATCTGTGCTTCGGTACTTTATATTACCGCAGTACTGCATTGTCCCTACTCTAGTTGAAAATTCCTAAGTTTTCTTCTTATAGCTGTATAATAAGGAATCAAACAACTAATAATACAACTGTATAATAGGGATCACGGAGGTCTGGGTTTTCCAAATATATCACCAAAAAACCAGCTTCACAATACCTGTCCATCTTGGAATCTTGGCAGTTTTGCTTAGGTATAACCAAGCCTTCAATATGACCCTAAATGCTTCCAGTAGATTGCTACAAAATTTTAAAAATTTCATTCAGTGGAATATCTTACTGACTAACTGACTGCCTGCCTGACGCCTTCAGATAAGCGCAACTTGATAATGACTAAGGGCTTTTTCACTGTTCGACATCGCTTAAACCCAACAGGTGCCTTTTGACATATCACAGTACGTACAATGCATGCATCATGGACTTACCTTTGTCCTCCTTTATGTTCCATTTCCTTATCCCAAGGTGTTGATTAGCGGTAACTCGATGGCTTCCCTATGTTCGTAAACGAGAATTGTCTGCATTTTCTGTGGTGACTGGATTGGTTGCAGAGGTGTTTCTCCTACTGTTCTTCATTTGCAATGCTGTGAAATGGGCTGAACATAGCTGAAAGTGAATCATAATCGCCACTTTACTTAAGTCAGTAATTGATAAATGGGACGCATGAATTGTCTATACTGTTATGGTGACTGGATTGATTGCAGAAGCACCTTTACTGTTCTTCACTTGTAGCATTGTGTAATGGACTGAAACATATATAGCAGAAAGCAAAGTGTAATGGCCACTTCACTTTCCAGTCAGTAATTGATAGTAGGGGTACATGTTCAGTTGAAAACACCACCTCTGGTACCTTCCTTTCTTTTGATGTAGTATGCATGAGTTCACCAGTCATAATAATGTTACAAACAAACACGTATCTGTATATCATAAGTTAGTGATCACAGAAATAACAGGGGAGGTCACCTACACCTGCAGATATACTAGGGAACATTTAATCCATAATTCAGTCATGGGTTGATTAAATATCACTATTATATGTTCTCATTTGTCTGTGTGTGAGGTCCCCTAAGGAACCTTTCTAAAAATTATAAGTACAACAATTAAAAGTACAGCAATAAAGAGTTTATGTTTGTCAAGTTTTCATTGTTCTTATATAGTAGTACATGTGAGAAGTGATTGTGGGTTTTAGTTTATTTCACCATTAAACATGTCTACACACAACACATATTTTACATGTTCCAGTAGTCCAGACGTCATCAACTCAACAAGTATAAGGAATTTCAAGTTCAATAATTTCAAGTTCAATTAGGTATAATAGAAAAAAAGTAGGGAAACAAGGAAGGTCTAGTATATCTGCAGGTGTAAGTGACCTCCCTTGTTTTGTTTTCTATGATCCCTAGAACTTAAACGTCTTATCTAATCCACATACTTGTAAAATTAAGAAATAACATACACCATGCTGTTAACTATTTGTTAAATACAGTGGAACCTGTGTTACGGTCACCTGGATTAAGCGGTCACCTCTGCATAACGGCCATGGTCACGAGGCCCCAAATATTTTCCCATACAAATGTATGCATTGTGGTCTGCATTAAGCGGTCACCTGTCTAAAGCGTATAACGGCCAACCAACAATTTGCCTATGAATCACTGTATACATAACTTTCTCCTTCGTATAGCGGTCGCTACCTTTTATGGTGGCTTGTTAAGCCAATTTCCTGGTACCACGGCACTGTTTCAATTAATGCGCAATTATCACACTTCCTGCCTTTCAATGAATACTATATAATCAATCAGGCTTTATTGCTTAAGCGTATTCAATAGCTATAACCAACATTCATAGACTCACCTTACCCTTTCTGTACTAAATATTCAGACTGTATTGTGGTTGGCGCGAGCCTCTTAATAATAATTACTCATTTATTACGGTCATAGCCACTAAAATGCTGCTGACCACCTTATGCAGGTTTTCTCTATAACAGCCACCTGTATATAAAGGCCAGATATATCTGGTCCCAAGGTGACCGTTATAGACAGGTTCTACTGTACATGTAAATCATTCAGTAAATAAAATTAAACACATTCTAAAGGATATACCATACCCAGGGTAGAAGAAACTTTATACAGAGCATATTCACAATTACAATTTAACAGTACAGTAGAACCTCTCTTATCTTATACAGGCTAGGAATTGCTTGCACCAAATAAGAATGAACTATAACAAGCGCACAATAATTAATAAGCTTTGATTATTTAGGAGCTTAATAAAACACACTGAAAGTGCTGCAAAGAAGCGTAGAACCAGCTGAAATTAGTCATACAATGTAATAGCCACCATGCTTAAACTATTGGATACTCCTTTCACCAAAACTATCAATGTGTCTTCAGAGTGTATATGTCAAATAGTCTACTGATAGTATGGTATGTCGTAACCATTTGTAGAACAGTTTAGCTTGCTGCATAGCCAACAGAAGAAAATATTCTTTGTCAGGCTGAGTTGGCCAACCAAGAATGCATTCACACTGTATTCTATCCCGGGTCAACCCATGCTAGTCCACCTCTCCTTGTCATGCCATGCTGGACCTAGTTTGGGATGGTTTAATTGATCCGCCCTACAATTTATTTCAGGCTGCATCCGGGTCAGAAGGTAGTGTGAACGGGGTGTTAGAAAGCAGCATGAATAATTCTCTTCAATGTTGACACAGTTAATGAGGTTATCAATACACTTTCAGACCTGAGGTTTCATTTAGAGACCTGTGCTTCGCTACTTTATATTGCAGCAGTACTACATTGTCTCTACTCTAGCTTAAAATTTCTAATTTTCTTAATAGTTGTATAATAAGGAATCAAACAACTAATCATACAACTATATATTATGGATCACGGAGGTCTGAGTTTTCTGGCCAAAACTATTACCCAAAAACCAGCTTCACAATACCTGTCCATCCTGGCACCTTGGCAGTATTGGTTAGGTATAACCAAGGCTTCAATATGACCCTAAATGCTTCCAGTAGATTGCTACAAATTTTTAAAAATTTCATTCAGTGGAATATTTTATTGACAAACTGGCTGCCTGCCCGATGCATTCAGATAAGCATAACTTGATAACAACTAAGGCTTTTCACTGTTCAGCATTGCTTCAGGTGCCTTTTGGCATATCACAGTATGTACAATGCACGCATCACAGATTTACCTTTGTCCTCCTTTGAGTTCCGTTCTCTTTTGCTGACAGCCCAAGGTGTTAATTAGCGGTAATTTGATGGCTTCCCTACGTTTGTAAATGAGAATTGTCCAAATTATTCTGTGGTGACTGGATTGATTGCAGAGGTGTTCTCCTACTATTACTATTCTTCATTTGTAACAACTGTGAAATGGGCTGAGCATAGCTGAAAGTTATTAGAACCCTACATTTGTCAAGCTTTCCATTGTACTTAATAGTAGTACTTGTGAGAAGTGATTGTGGGTTTTAGTATAATTATGTCTAAACAACACACAACATATATTTTACATGTTCCATAACATACCCTTAGTCCACACCTACAACTAGTCATCAACTCAACAAGTATTACAAATTTCAAGTTGGATTAGGCATCATAGAAAAAAGATAGGTAAACAAGGGGGTCACCTACACCAGCGTTGAAACCAGGTCACCACTGCTGACCCGGATAGCAACCCGCATGTGACCCGGGTTAATTAAAGCCCAGGCGCGCGATAAGAGCTATGTTTCGGGTAGTCACGAGCGAGCGAGACAACGTGTTTTGAGCGTTCGATTCGTGTTGAGTAAACGAGTAGTTATGTGATAACTAAGCCGGTAAATTTATAATTTAAAATCAGCCAGTAGGTTTGGTTCCACGTAGCTACTGTTAGTTTACAGATAGAAATTGGGTATGGCTTCGTGCATACCTAGTATTACAATTTCCTGAGATATATTAAAGTGGGTGTGGCTCACAAAAGTACTTATCCTGTTGCAAGTCTAGACTATGTACAACTTGTACAATAATCAATTAGTGGGCGTGGCTCCACGTAAGCTTGCAGACAGCAATGGAAACGGTTTTGTGCTACCAACTGTACTTACTAATAAATGGGTGTGACTGAGCGTATGTTTGTAACGTGATAAGTGGGCGTGGCTCACGAATGAGCTGCACGATTAGCGTTATTAAGTTTCCACATCGTCAAACTAACAATTTAGTTTCTCACGTGATCCAATCCGGGTCAGACCTGGATACTCTGTAAACCGGGTCTGACCCGGAGAAAATGTGACCCGGTTGACCCGACCCGGTTTCAACGCTGACCTACACCTAGTATATCTGACCTTTTTTTTTTGGTCTTCAACCTACAGCTAGGCTGAAGTTGCGTCTGGATCCACCCCTGTTTACTCAACACGATTCGAACGCTCAAAAAGGTAGTCTCCCTTGCCTGAGACTAGCCGAAACATAGCTCTTATCACATGCCTCGGCTTTAATTAATCCGGGTCAGTGGGTCATCCGGGTCAGCAGTAGTGACCCGGATTCAACATTGGCCTACACTTGCATCACCTACTAACAATAGCTACCCCTCACCATAGATACCCTCAGTTTCGTGCTACATACTGCACTTACTAATAAATGGGCGTGGCTGAGCGTATGTTTGCATCGCGATAAGTGGGCATGGCTCATGAAAGAGCTACGCGATAGCATTAATAAGTTTCCACGTCGTCAAATGAACAATTTCGTTTCTCACGTGATCCAATCCGGGTCAGACCCGGATAACCCAGAGAAAATGTGACCCGGTTGACCCGACCCGGTTTCAACGCAGGTGTAGGCACATCATGCTGTTAACTATTTGTTATATACATGTACATTATTTAGTAACTAATATTCTAAAGGATATACCATACCCAGTAGCCTGCTAGATTTTTTGGTTGCTAAACAGCACATGCATAATAAACAGTTTTGGTGTTGGGCCTTACTTCCTTCAAGTAGACATGATGAAAACGGTATATAAGAAAGCTAAGAGGGTCCATGTACAGCCTTCATTCATAGAACTGAGGCTTATGTCTGCAACTTCAAGTTTGTTTGTTCATGTGAGTGTGTGGACTGACATGCATACATGCAGATCTACATTTTTCTTAACCTAATTTCAGCAAGAGTTTATAATAGCATAGGGAGAGTATCCAACTTTGCTTTACCTAATGAAAACTGAGCCTGCAAAGTAGCCCGTATATCTTTGTGTCCTTTTATAGGTAACCTGACTGCTAAAGATTGCCCAGATTTAACACCTTCTTAGTTTGGTTGGGTGGTCAGCACTGAATCCCTCTAGACGTGTCACTTTCATTATCAGTTACCAGAATGGCGACCATGATGAAATCTCATGATTAAATCTCGTACTAAGATGTAATCTCATACCAAGATGTCACACTCGAAGTTGATATTTATGGTTTTCCAGGTTAGTTGCCTGTGTCTTTCTCTTTGTACTAAGTTCCTCAGCTCATGTGTCATAGTTTTCTCGAGTACACTGTTCTTCACTCTGTAGCTTCAGTCTCTCAACCTGTATGTGTGCCCACTGTACTTATAATTAGTCACCAATCAACACAAATCACTGAGTCATTTGAACGATGCCATAGGACTTTACAGGCTCATTTTTTACAGGGTATAGCTTAGTTCGATACTCTCCCTGTGAACAGGGTATTAGAAAGCAGCATAAATAATTCTCTTCGATGTTGACACAGTTAATGAAGTTATCAATACACTTTAGAAACCTGATATGAGGTTTGTAAATTGACCTGTCCTGCTGTCAGGAGCTGTGGTAGATATATTTTAAACTGTTGTGAAGTTTTACAACTCTGCTAGTGTTTGCTTAGTAGTCACTGCTGCAACCACTACCCACAATTGTCCCCTTTGGCAATATTTGTCACAGTAAAAAAAACAACAAAAAAAACCATGATGTGGCTATAAACAAGGCTTAGTTGACTGTAATAAAGCTTGCTACTTTGTGGATAGCTGTAAAAAAAGCTTTCTCTTCATGGCCAGCTAAATAAAATCTTATCACTTTGTGGCTAGCTTGTTCCTGAACTTGCTTCATGGCCAGTTTCCCTGTAACAAGCTTTGTCCTTCATGGTTAGCTACAATAAAGTTCGCTGTTTTGTGGCCAGCTGTAACAAATCTTTTTTACAACCACAAAACAAGATGATGTGTTTACATGTAGTAAACAAGTCCTGGACAGTAAATAGCAGCTGCTAAAATACAAAACCATTTTTTTGAAACAAAACAATGCCACCTGTTTGGTGTTTAGGTTTTCTAATAATTGGTTGCTAATTGATAATATATCTTTTATGGCCAGGGAAGTGACCATGAATGCTCTGTAGCAACTTCCCTCTCTGTCTACTAAACTACATAGCACTAGTGAGTGATAACATTACTTGTATTTAACTCAGTACTTCAAAGCACACTAGCATGCATTAGTTGAACCCAAACAGTCTCAGCAAGAGTTATTAACTCTTGGTCTCAGGCATACGGAAGAGTACATTTCTGTGTATCTCTGCATATACGAACATACTCCACTGCAGGAAAAATTCAAGATTCATTCGTTAGGTCAAAACCCAGGTAGTGGAGCTTGACTTTAATAGGTGAATAACACATGACCTATATACAATACCTGCTACTTCGTCTCCTAGTGATATCAGCTTCACATCTGACCCAACTACAAAAAGGGAACATTAACAAGTGAGGTATAATAAACACATTGTGATACCTTTAGTAACACTGCCTGATATGGAGAATCCAATGGGAATCGGCTCATCTTTTCTTTGAGTGACTTGTAATATGGTCTATAATGATACAGAATTGTAGTCCAGGTTGGAGATTGTGTGGTAGTCTTGTACCCAGACCATCCACTGCAATGAGTGACAGGTTCTGGGCACGAGACTAATTGTGTGGTTTATTACCTTAGTGTCTACTCTTGTTAGCGCGCAGGCACTTATCTTGACCATCACGTCATTGCTACCGAGCTGTGGTAATGTAATCTAGAAATATTAAATAACGAATCTGGAACTTGAAAACAATCATCTTCTAACCTTTTCTCTCAATACCACTTCATATTTGGCTTTCCCTCCTGCAGTAGAGGCAGCAGGAATCTTGATAAGATATAACGCCTTCATTTAATCTACTATAATTAATTGCTGAGGCGTGTATAGTAAAATTTTACACGTGGCTCTACACGTGGAAATGTGCGTGGAAGGCTCGTGGAAGAGATGCATGATCGCATCTGATGTAAGTAGACAAGGTAGAGAGAAGGTACAATCACTGTAACAAAGGACCGCTGTTTTTTTACGAGCGCATTTAGTCATAAACCCGCGTCCTTTGTACGTAACGTTTGATCCCGCCTTGTGTACTTGTGTGGGTGAAAGTTTCGTGAGAATGTTCACTTGTTTCACACTAGTGTTTGATGATAATGTTGAGGAATGAAGATTGAAGACGTGGAAAAGTACAACACGCCGTTTATGCACCACTTTGTGATAACATACTGACACACTGGAGTGGTCCAGCCTTACAATCCAGATGTGAGTTACTAGTAGCTGCGTGTGTGGTGATGTAGAGGCGTGTATGTGTGGTGAATGAAAACAGTAGAATACTGTATTAATTAGGCCCCTATTCGGTGATTATTAGTTTCTCATCCAGCCTTTCTAATTGTTATGATGCGGGCGGAAGGGTATTACCATTATGCCATTATTTTATAGTATTAACACACTGATGTACAGACCTTGTCCAAATTGTCTTTCTTTCTTACTACAAACATTTCCTTCACCAGCTGATTCTACTTTTCGTGATCGCCAACTGTTTTTCGACAGTCAACTGAAAGCCTGCTTTGATGAAGTCGATAGAACACGATTGCAACTGGCACTGCAGCAATTTGCTAAGGAAAACAACAGTTCTCTTGACGATATATAGCGCATTGTAGCGTTCGTCAACAAAAATTATAACAGTTTGGTATCACGTGTTCTTCAGAGTAAATAATGGCTTACCATCAGGGGTTAATCTAGGGGGGGGCGGGGGGGGGCACAGGCCCCCTCTGGGTTAGCTATTGCCCCCCCTAGGTTTATACCTAAAGCCTTGAGAAATGGAAAGGTTTAATTGGTCCCAAAGTTGTATAATCCAATGGTCAATATTCAATGGCATCACAGTAAAATTTCACCAAAATTGAGTATATTTACACCTAAATTTTCAAAATTTTCCTGGGAGAGCATGCCCCCAGACCCCCCTAGAATCCGAAGCAACTTACTTCGCCCCCTCTAGGTTTATATTCTGGGTTGAGCCCTGCCCATGCGGTAGCTTGAGGAGGATGCGGGCGGTGGATGAGAAACTAATAATCACCAAATAGGAGCCTTAAATTGAAACTATTATCCTATGAGCTTTATCCGAAATCACATCACAAACATACAATGGCCGCTGTAGCGTGGGGACGTTCATAAAATTTGTATGGGCGACTGGGAAGAAAAAAATTTTGAATGGCGATATCTCAGCTAAGACAGAAGATGTTGAGCAGGTATGGTTATAAATTAGCTGAAAGAATAGGAATCTAGTGTTGTTTTGAAAATCAACCAAAAATCGTTTTTACGCACTTATTGTAATGTCCTATAGCCATACCTGCTAGTTAGAGTTCGATATCTTCCTTCTTGGCTGAGATATTGCCATTCAAAATTTTTCTTCCCATAGTTGCCCATACAAATTTACAAATGTCCCCACACTACAGCGACCATTTTTATGTCTGTGACATAATTTCGGATGAAGCTCATTGATACCATTAGCCATGGAAAGAAATAGCACATTTATTTCAGTAATAGTTTGTTAAATGGTAAAATATATGTATGTATTAGCAAGAGTAAATAATGGAAGAGAGAGTATCCAACTGCCATATACTGCATCAAAAATGAGCACTCAAGTAGAGAAGCCATCCTGTAGTGCTTTCAAAGACAGTGTTGAATGAAGTAATAAACACCTGCTAGGTCAGTCTGTTTGAAGTGCCCAGGCATGATTTGAAGTCAAACAGTCTGAGCTAGAAGTTGTTTATTACTTCATTCAACACTTACTTTGATAGCACTACGGGATGGCTTCTCTACTTGACCTGCTCATTTTTGATGCAGTATATGGCAGTTGGATACTCTCTCTTCCATTATTTACTCTTGGTATTAGATATTAAGTTGTTTAGTATATATTGGTGTAGTGACCAAGAAAGGGCTAGCTCTCAACTCCTCCCACTACTTTTTCCCTTTGACAATTCAACGTTAGAACAATCTTTGGAATCTTTAATTAATGTAATTTCCATTTGTCACTAGAAGCATTTCTACCAAAGCCAGATGATGTTTACACTTAACTGAATCTATACATGATCAACACAACTATTGTTAGCTTCCTCCAATTATCTAGTGTGCAGAGTTCACGAATCCTTCTAGTTAATTATTTAATTGGGTGCAGCATGGTAAAGAGGATATATTTACAGCTATATACGTAAAAATATGTATATTCTTTGACTTTTTCCGACTATGTGTTTAAATAATTATACAACCAAGTACTAAAGATAATACGAAATGCGGTTAAAATTACGTCATTAATAATTAATGAATGAATAAATAATGTTTGAGAAAACTACAAGACCTAAGGCTTTGCACTCACTGGGAATAGAATCCATGTTGTATGAAGAGACAGTCGTATAATGGACGGCTGTTTTCATGGAGGTGATATAAACATACTACAATTCTATTCAAAACAGTTAGCACGTGATGCCCACTAGACAAGCGAACTACTGTTCATTTGTGTTTAAAGTGGGCAACAGCGACTATTTTGATTGGAAGACGAGTGGTTGCTACGTCTGTTTAATAAACAATATGATAGTTGCTACTAATCGCTGGAGGTTAGTTTGTGTTGGTTAAAACACTTTAATAGTCTTGTTTCTTTAGTCTCACGTTACTAAGTTACCTTCACTCGTGTATGGGATGGGAGAAAGCCTCACCTGGCTTTCAGCCACTTTTGTTCTCAAATTTTTTTTGGTCTTGTAGCATATCCACAGCATCATGTGATCATCTTAGTACAAATGACCCAGCTCATGTTAAACTCAGATATTAGTTGTAGGTGACAGACAGTTGAATTACTCTGCTTTTATCCCGATCTTACTGTGGTCTGCTTTTGGCAACTCCAACCATGTCAGTGTTGAATGATAAGCTTTATAGTGGATAGTGTTGAATGATAAGCTTTATAGTGGATAGTAGAGTATTGAGTTGATGACTATAAGTTGTAGGTGTGGACCAGGGGTATGTTATGGAACATGTGTGTTGTGCGTTGTGTGTTGTGCGTTGTGTGTTGTACGTTGTGCGTTGTGCGTTGTGCGTTGTGCGTTGTGTGTTGCTTAGCCATGTTTAATGGTGAAATAAACTAAAACCCACAATCACTTCTTAGATGTACTACTATATAAGTACAGTGGAAACCTTGACAAAGTAGCCACAGTTACAAAATAACCTACTTTGTTCCATAATAATTTTTGCAAAGGTCCTTAGGGACCTCACACATACGTATACAATTGAAAACAAGTAGTGATGATTGGCATATTGAAGAGCTCATAGTACTAAGTAGTAAGGGAGAGTGTCTATATTTAGAAATTCAATATATAGAGCAAAGACTTTACTATTCAACAGTTTTCAACAATCCTCTATCACCAGAACAACTATTAATGTGATGAAAGATCATCATCTATTAAACCATACCCACAGTGATTTTTGTACATGCTGCTCTGGTAGTTACGTACTCTCCTTCATTATGAACTCTTGGTATAATATCCACCTTTTCAAACATACTTTATGTTGTGTGATACTTTTTGTGTGTGTGTGTGTGTGTGTGTGTGTGTGTGTGTGTGTGTGTGTGTGTGTGTGTGTGTGTGTGTGTGTGTGTGTGTGTGTGTGTGTGTGGGAGGGTGGGTGGGTGAGTGCAAATGTATAAGGTATGCTGAAGTTGGCCAGTGGCTATGATGCAAAAAGTGGACCATGTAGCTGTGCATAGTCAAAAATGTCTTCTTTTTCTTTCTATCAATATACCCATGATATGGTGCACCAGCTTTCTTAACCATATGACACTCTACCATGTGTCTTGATTATCACTTAAATAATCACTTCAAAATGCCACCATAATACAGATAACATTCAGTGTTGGGTCGCTACTTTTAACAAGCAATATACATGTATTCCTCATTGCTGCCACTGCAATGAAACGCGTTACTGTGATATGTGACCCATTGAATGAAAGGCTGTTTTCGCAAAATTTCATTTTCCCATAAAACCATACTGAAATACACTGTGTAGAAATATGCGTGCTACTTGAAAATTTACGCACACTTTAATCTCATTTGTATACACTGAAATTAAGCTTAAATTAATAAACCTATATACCACTGGATTTGTCTGTTTATGGAGAGTAAGAAAATCTTTGTTTCATGTTCGCACAGCAAAGGATACATGAGGTATGGGCGTTAATTTACAATGCGGTAAAAAAACAATGTTCACCGTTGTAATTTCTTAGTTGGAATGGCTTTCTTCTTTGTCAACATGGAGGAGTACAAGGAAAGCACTATACCTTGATTGATTTCCCAGTTCGTGGTGCACAGATTAAGCCAAGTCCCATCTTCATAGCTTGTTTCAATCGTGAGCTTTGATCGATTATCTAAGCACATGTAATTTATTTCCTGTATTGTTACTGTACAAATTGAGTTTATCACTGTTCCAACTGTCAAGTGCTATAACTGCAAGACCATTCATCATAAAAGGCTGAAACTTTGGCTGTCCACTCTTTTGTTACTATAAATTACAGAGATGTAATAAAATGGAATTCGAGGAATGTGTGAAAATGGCTGATTTTTGCTCAGCGGATCACATTACTACTAATATATTCTTATATATTGTATGAAGGTACTTTGTTCAGTACTTAGTTAGGTAATAATATTACAGTAACGAGTAGTAATGCTCTACTTTAGTAATGCATTATGTATGTAAAGTAATTGGGTTTATATGAACAAGGCAAAGTCAAGCATACCAATGGTGCTACAACTGGTTTCCTAGAGTTACAGCTAGTTGGTCGTTAATTAGAACAAGATACAATGCACGTAAGCTGTTGCTCATGCACAATGAATCCTGATAAAATTTGCCATGCTTTCACACCTTTGGCCTTTTGAGAGTGAGCATGGGTGGGTGGGACCATTGATATGGATGACTTCGCCTTCTTCATATAATCCCAAATGGCATGCAATCATTACATGATCTGAGCCATTTGGAAATTATATTCTAGCAGGCTCCGTCTCACATATCAATGGTGTTATTCATAGCTCTGAAGTTAAGCAAGTGTATTACACCTGAGAACACTAACACAATACATGATAGTTCAGATCTCACTACTTGATGAAGATAACACAGCCTGGCCATAACATGGGTCATATTTAGGATGATAGTAGAACTTCCTGAATACTGACTCTGTGTTCCAGTCTGCAGCACTCAGGATGCCACTGGTTGTTACTCCAGAGTCTGTAGTAGCTGATATTGATGCACTCCTTGTAGAGTGAGCTGTGCATATGTTGACATCAATACCTGAAAGTTTTAGCACTTCATTTAGCCATCAGACAATTATACAGGATGCCACTGGTTTGTGAGGTTTAACTATGGTCACTAAAGCTGATCAGACTCCTTTCTCACGAAATATGGTACTATCCGGTAACAACGAAGAGTCTCTACTGGGTACAGTTCTTTTGTTACCAGAAAAGGTAGCAAAAATATGTCAGTCAGGGACTTACCCTGTCTAGACTGTTTGGCCAGATTGCAGGGTAAGAAAGACACTCCCTCCGGTTTTAAATTGACATCCACTCATGAACTTATAATTCTTAATAATTCCTATTACAGTAGAACCTGTGTTACGGCCACCTGGATTAAGCGGTCACCTTTGCGTAAAGACCATGGTCACGAGGTCCCAAGTATTTTCCCATACAAATGTATGCATTATTGTCTGCATTAAGTAGTCACCTATCTGATGCATATAACGGCCAACCAAGAATTTGCTTATGAATCACCTTATACATAACTTCATACTTCGTATAGTGCTTTTACCTGGCTTGTTAAGCCAATTGTCTGGCACCAGGCAACATTTCAATTAATGCGCAATTATCACACTTCCCTCCTTTCATTGAATGCTATATAATCTATCAGGCTTCATTGCTTAAATGTTTTCAATAGCTATAATTCATAACAGGCTCATCACCTTGCCCTCTCTGTACTAAAAATTATGGTTGGCCCGAGCCTTTTAATATTAATTACTCATTTATAATGGTCATAGCCACTGAAATGCTACTGACCACCTTATTAAGGTTTTCTCTATAACGGCCACCTGTATATAAAGGCCAGATATGTCTAGTCCCAAGGTGACCATTATAGACAGGTTCCGCTGTAATTTCCCAGTAACTTGCAAAGCATTTTTTGGTTCATACATAATAAACAGTTTTGGTGTTGGGTAGAGCTGGGCGGTATGAGATTTGTCAAAGCTGGTATGGTATAGAAAATACCATAGTACAAATACATACCACGATTTGGATTGTAAATTTTACAAATTTATATGTCAAATGAACTTTGGTTTGGAAAGTGTAATATTTAGTTGATGAAACATTGCTAATATGACTTGAATGCAGTTAGAAGGTTATCTTTCACATTAGTAAAGGCTGGAAATAACAGGATGGTGTTATAAATCAACTGTCATCTACGTAACTCTAGACGGCATTCTTTAATCTGCTCAGTACGGTAACGGTATCATTAAAATACCTTCTCCCATAATACATACTGGCATATCGCCCGGCTCTAGTGTTGGGCTTCACTCCCTTCAAGTAGACACGATGAAATGGTGTATAAGAAAACTAACATCCAAGAGAGTCTGTGAACAGTCTTAATTCATACAATTGAGTCTTCTTAAAGCTTGCTTGCTCATGTGGGCATGTGGACTGACATGATCCACAGATCCACATTTTTCTCAAACCAATTTCAGGAAGCCTGGTTTAAAATTTTACACATACGGTATGAGCAAATTGTTACCAAAGGTCACATGAAAACTGCAGTAACACAAAACTAATTGTTGGATGCGTAATTTTATGGTAGAGGAAACTTATGAGCATGTTAGCATATTCACAATTAAACTTTGTACAAATTTTTAGAGCTTTCTATTTAACAGTACAGTAGAACCTCTCTTATCTGGACCTTTGCACCCCATTCATTCAACTCAGGCCAACCTGGGGTATCAAACTTGAATCAGCCCTTGTTTACACTATTACTCAACAAGCAGGCTAGGGATCGCACACACTGAATCACAATAGGCTACAATAATTAATAAGCTGTTGATTATTTAGGAGCTTAATATAAACACACTGAAATTGTAGTGAGGAAGCATAGAACCAGCTGAAATAAGTCATATAATGTAATAGTCACCATGTTTAAACTATTGGATACTCCTTTCACCAGAACATTAATGCATCGTTAGAGCGTATCCGTCACATAGTCTACTAACAGTACAGTATGTCGTAATCATTTTGTAGAACAGTTTTAATATACTTGCTGGTTGACCAACAGAAGCAAATATTATTGTCAGCCCAAGTTGGTCGGCCCAGAATGCATTCACACTAGTGTTTTTCTAGTATAGGTATAGTGTTCTAGTACAGTTCTAGTTCAGTTGCCAGAATTAGTGTTAGTTCTAGTATTCATTGTTTAAAACAATTTTAGTTAGTGTTAGTTCTAGTATTCTTGTTAGAAACAATAATAGTTTGTATTAGTTCTATAATATCCATGGCTGAAACAATTTTAGTTAGTATTATAGTACCTGCAATTTAGTAAGTGTTAGTTATAGTGCAGTACTGATGCTAATTGTCATACTTATTCATTGCTTTTACAAAAAACTGATCACTAACTAGGTGAATTAGAACTATCATCCTATACCACTTTGGGGAGTAGAACCTACGTAACCAAAGATATAAAAAACATCCTACCTGAACAATATACTTTTTGTTTCTACGTAAGAAGACCTCTCTAAGTTTTGTCTGTCACACAGTTTTGTTTCCCCTTGTCATGCACCTCTCCACCAGAAGAAAATATTCTTTCCACCGGAGCGGTGGCTGCTGAAGTGTCACAAACCACTTGAGCTAGTAATGGATAGCTACATGTCAATATGTACTTCAAAGTCAGGCTTTAATGTGCCAGATAGTTAGTTTACCAATCAGGTTCCTACTAATCTCAAACATTAGTTGCAGTATATAGTAGTTGCAGTACTAAAAGTTTTAGTTTAGTTCTTTTTTAAATATATTGTAATGGAATTATAGTCTAGTTCCTAGAACTAAAAAGAAAAGGCTGTACTAAAACCACTTTTGTTATTGTTATTAGTGCTTTACAGTGACCAGCACTGAAGGTCTGTAGCAACATGTGCTGCAGCCTTAGGATTACCTAACCTAATTGCAAGGACTTAGACTTAGTGACTTATAACTGAAAAGGTGTAACAGAAAAGGGGCCAAAGAAAGGAAAAAAATCCTTCCAACCCCAGGATTCGAACTGCAGGTCACCCAATGTCTAGTCGGGGCCACACTCAGTCTCCTCCAGGAGGGATGGATTTTCTTCCTTAAACCTAAAGTATTTATTGTTATTAGTGCTTTACAGTGACCAGCGCTGAAGGTCTGACAGCAACATGTTTTAGTTCTAGTTCTAGTATAGTAGAAAAACACTAGTTCACACTGTATTTTATTCCTGGCTAACCTGTGCCAGCCCATTTTTGTCATGCATGCTATACTGATTCGCACTACAATTTATATTGAGCTGTACCTCTATTGGAAGGTAGTGTGAACGGAGTATTGGAAAGCAGCATGAATAATTCTCTTCGATGTTGACACAGTTAATGAGGTTATCAATACACTTAGAGACTTGATACGAGGTTTGTAAATTTCATTTAGAGGCCTGCTCACTTAGTGGGCTGCTGTCAGATGTAACGCTACTTCAAAAGTGATGAATATGTCAGTGATTTAATTAGTGGTTGTATTATTCGGTCAAGTGATTTGGGCCTCTATTAGCTACAATAGCACTACAGTTATAGCAATAAGCCTTATTCACAACTATAGCTTGTCTATTAGCATTGCTAATACACCCACAAGCCACAAGCTACCTTTTAAACTGTTGTAAAGTTTTACAACTCTGCGATCACGTTTACTCACTACCCACACTTGTCCCTCTGTGGCAGTATTTGTCAACCCATGCCGTGGCTATAAACAAGATTTATGTAGTTGGCTGTAATAAAGCTTGTTGCCTTATGGCTTGCTGTAATAAAGCTTTTTCCTTCACGGCCAGCTACAGCAAACCCTATTGCTTGAACTTGGGTCATGGCCAACTTCCTTGTAACAAGCCTTGTTCTTCATGGCTAGCTGAAATAAAGCTTATTTCTTTGTGGCCAGCTGTAACAAACCATGTCACAGCCACGAAACAAGGATGGTGTAGTAAACACGTCCTGAACACTAAACAACAACTAACTGATTGTAATAAAAACATTACTTGTATTTAAGTACTTAAGGCCACTCCAAATATATTCTCTGTTGCCTGTCCTCCACCTGCATCTCTTTACTATCAACATTTTAATGTTCCATTATTTCATATTCTTCCATTATTTTCTGGTTATTCTTGCATACTATACTGTACAGGCTCAGTATATAAAATGATCTTGTAAGCATGTCAGCTCATGTGTAGGCATGCTATCAAGTCAGTGCAAATTCATCTTTGTGTTATTCCTGCAACTTAAATGATCAAAGAACAACTATAAGTATGCTTTCATACAGCTTGCTATGGTTGTGCCAGGCAAATAATAGCTTAAAAAGCTGCTAATCTCACAATGAAATTCTTGAAAACTGTTAATCTTACAATGAAATTAAGGAAATAAACTGCTTACCCACATGCAAGTATGTTTGAGTATACAGGATGGGAAACAAAGAATTTATTTGGAGTGGCCTTATAGCATATTAGTATACGGATCTTAGCTACGGACATTTCTGGGATATCAACAGTAGAATGTACCAGATAAGAGAAGTTCCACTGTACCTCTTATGACCTCACACACACATTAATCAATGACAAAGTTAACTTGGTTAATACCCAAATATTTTCAGGTATACGGAAAATTAAATTTCTGTGTATCTCTACGTAGTACAAACATACTCTAATTTCAGCACTGCAATTGTAAAATTCCAGCATTAGGTCAAAACCCACACCAATCTCTACAATGAGGATAGTAAAGCTTGGCTTCAATAGGTGAATAATATACAACCTATATACAATACATGCTACTTCTGATCATCTCTAGTGATATCAGCTTCACGTCTGGCCCAACTGAAATGGGAACATTAACAAGTGAGGTATAATTATGACTTATACATACACAATAAGACCTTTAGTAACACTGCCCAGTATGGAGAATCCAATGGGAATTGGTTAAGGGCGACAGAGAATGGGGGGCAAGGGGGGCTGCAACCCCTGTGGAAAAAATTATGGGGGGCTTAGTCCCTCTAAAATTATCTGTAACTGTGATACACTAGAGAAACCCATATCATGCTCGTGTCACTTGTAGTTGTAAGCTGGTAGCTTTTGTTTAGAAGCTTTATAGCTAGTGACAAACAAATGTAATATTTAATATTTGACTAGCTATAACCCTCAAAGTAACAAGTAACATATAACCATAGTGCATTACATGGCATAGAAGTATTGAGTAATATGTAACGAGTTATATTTTAATTCTAACAACCCCAACTCTGCTAATAGTTTAACTTCTGAAAACTGAAGCAGGTTGAGTACTCAACATCAAGGCTTTAAAGAAGACTATTGGCAAGTACAGTAAAAAGCTCAAAGCAAATTTTAATCAATAAAACACCTGTGACAGAGTATTAAGGACAGCATTTATTAATCTCTCAACTATACCAACTTGTGCATCATTTCCTTGTAACAACATTCACAAACAACATCCTTTGGAAACATGTTGATGTTGTACTACTTCTAAACCAGCTGCAGTTATCCATTTAACACTTTATAATAAAATACTATTATAGTAGGGATGTCAAATGTGTGGGTGTAGCCTGAGATAAAATATCACCCAAAAATCTGCCTTGATTTCCCCTCATGATGACATGACAGAATTGGTTGGGTAAAATCTAGTCAAAAAATGCCTTCAGATCGACTCAAAATGTTTTCACCAAGTTGCCACAGAATTTAAATACAGTCAAAGGAATTTTCTACTGCCTGCCTGCCCGATGCATTCGGTCAAGAAAATTGGCTATAGCTATGGTCATATTTCTTTCACAGAAACACTTAGAATTCACTTAAGAAGAAACCTTTGGCATATTAATAGCCATGTTTGCTATTGTCTTACCTTTATCCTTCCATATACTATGGTGGCCATAGCATAGTAGTTAGTAGTATGGCTTCGACCTCTGGGTGTGCATGTTTCACAATATTATTGCACCAACATATTGGAATACACATATGTCTTGGTTCCAGGCGAGGTTCCAGGTGGGTAGTCAGTGAGCTGTGCTCCACTGTAGATGAAAAGTCGCCTGCAACCAGGAGATGGACTGCTAGTAGAATGGTATGCACAAAGAAAGTGAGCTGTTCTCCGTTTAGGAATTTAAACTAGAGCGTAGTACCACTGCAATAAAAAGTACTGAAACAAGTTGGATCAGAGTAGTACATAATGTCCAGATACTGTTAAACAACAAGGAGTGAATATCCCTGCTGCGCTCAGTACTTTTTATTGTAGTAGTACTACATTGTTCCTACTCTAATTTAGTTTTCTTCTTATAGTAGAAATCAAACAACTAATTATACAAGTATATATTAGGATCACAGAGGTCTGGGTTTTCTGGCCAAAAGTATCACCCAAAAACCAGGTTCACAATACCTGACCATCCTGGCACCTTGGCAGTATTAGTTAGGTATAACCAAGCTTTCGGTATGACCCTAAATGCTAATCTACTACAAACTTTTAAAAATTTCATTCAGTGGAATATTTTACTGACTAACTGGCTGCCTGCCTGATGCCTTCAGATAAGCATAACTTGATAACGACTAAGGCTTTTTTCACTGTTCAACATTGCTTCAGCCCAACAGGTGCCTTTTGGCATATCACAGTAGGTACAATGCACGCATCACAGACTTACCTTTGTCCTCTTTTGGGTTCCATTTCCTTGTGCTGCCAGCCCAAGGTGTTAATTATCGGTAACTCGATGGCTTCCCTACATTTGTAAACGAGAATTGTCCGCATTTTCTGTGGTGACTGGATTGATTGCAGAACTGTTTCTCCTACTGTTCTTCATTTGCAACACTGTGAAATGGGCTGAACATAGCTGAAAGCAGGCCTTAAATTAACGTGCAGTCAACGGACAAAATCTACACAAATAGCACAATGTCTGCACATAATTAGTTTTGGGCAGACACACATGTCCTTGCAAAACCAATAGTGGTACCATAAAAGCTGATGTGTACAAGTTTGTTTGTAGTGCTAACAATAACTGTCACTTGGTTGCTAGGAGATCCTACATTTTCCCAACCCAATGCCACCTCCCTTTGTGTACTGCTATCACCAGCAGCTGTTATGACCACAGTCTGGTGATATGTTGCAGCTATTTGGTTGTGTTTAACCTCAAAACTTTCAATGGAAACTCCCTATTCCAATTCCAGCAGTCTATACAAAGTGCTCCTCTAGCTCATGTCTGTACAATTTGATGCTATGTCTGTACATTTGTGAATATGTAAGGACATTTGTCCTTGGCACCTTAAAAATTAAATTAAGGCCTGTGAAAGTGAATCATAATGGCCACTACACTTTCGAGTCAGTAATTGATAAATGGGATGCATGAATTGTCCATATTGTTATGGTGACTGGATTGATTGCAGAAGTCCCTTTACTGTTCTTCACTTGTAGCATTGTGTAATGGACTGAAAAACATATGGCAGAAAGGAAAGTGTAATGGTCACTTCACTTTCCAGTCAGTAATTGATAGTAGGGATACATGTTCAGTTGAAAACACCACCTCTGGTACCTTCCTTTCTTTTGATGTAGTATGTACAAGTTCACTAGTCATAATAATGTTACAATAAGCAAACAAACAAGTATCTGTATATCATAAGTTAGTGATCACAGAAATAACAAGGGAGGTCACCTACACCTGCAGATATACTAGGGAACATTTAATCCATAATTCAGTTAACAAGCGCACAATAATTAATAAGCTTTTGATTATTTAGGAGCTTAATAAAAACACTGAAAGTGCTGCAAGGAAGCGTAGAACCAGCTGAAATTAGTCATACAATGTAATAGCCACCATGCTTAAACTATTGGATACTCCTTTCACCAAAACTATCAATGTTTCTTCAGAGTGTATATGTCAAATAGTCTACTGATAGTATGGTATGTCGTAACCATTTTGTAGAACAGTTTAACTTGCTGCATGGCCAACAGAAGCAAATATTCTTTGTCAGGCTGAGTTGGCCAGCCAAGAATGCATTCACACTGTATTCTATCCCTGGTCAACCCATGCCAGTCCACCTCTCCTTGTTGTACCATGCTGGACCTAGTTTGGGACGGTTCAATTGATCCGCCCTACAATTTATTTCGAGCTGCATCCGGGTCAGAAGGTAGTGTGAACGGGGTGTTAGAAAGCAGCATGAATAATTCTCTTCAATATTGACACAGTTAATGAGGTTATCAATACATTTTGAGACCTGAGGTTTCATTTAGAGACCTGTACTTTGGTCCTTTGTATTTCAGCAGTACTACATTGTCCCTACTCTAGTTTAAAACTCCTAATTTTCTTATAGTTGTATAATAAGGAAGCAAACAACTAATCATACAACTATATATTAGGGATCACGGAGGTCTGGGTTTTCTGGCCAAAACTATTACCCAAAAACCAGCTTCACAATACCTGTCCATCCTGGCACCTTGGCAGTATTGATTAGGTATAACCAAGGCTTCAATATGACCCTAAATGCTTCCAGTAGATTGCTACAAATTTCATCTTGTGGAATATTTTACTGACTAACTGGCTGCCTGCCTGATGCCTTCAGATAAGTGTAACTTGCTAACGACTAAGCCTTTTTCATTGTTCCGACATCGCTTCAGCCCAACAGGTGCCTTTTGGCATATCACAGTACGTACAATGCACGCATCACTGACTTACCTTTGTCCTCCTTTGAGTTCCATTTCCTTTTGCTGACAGCCCAAGGTGTTAATTAGTGGTAATTTGATGGCTTCTTTATGTTTGTAAATGAGAATCGTCCGCATTTTCCATGGTGACTGGATTGATTGCAGAGATGTTCTCCTACTATTCTTCATTTGTAACAACTATGAAACAGGCTGAACATAGCTGAAAGTGAATTGTAATGGCTACTTCACTTTCGAGTCAATAATTGATAGCAGGAGTACATGTTCAGTTGAAAACACCACCTCTGGTGCCTTCCTTTCTTTTGATGTAGTATGCACGAGTTCACCAGTCATAATAATGTTACAAAAAATGTATAAGGAATCTTAAGGATTGATTAGGGATTGCAGAAAAAACAAGGGAGGTCACCTACACCTGCAGATATTGGGGACCATTTAATCCCTAATTCAGTCATGGGTTTAGACTGAATCAGGGATTAAATGTCACCATTATATGTACTCGTCTGTCTGTGTGTGAGGTCCCCTAAGGAACCATTCAAAAAATTATGATAAACCAGTTCAGACTATGATGCAAATACACATTTATCAAGGTTTCCACTGTACTTATATAGTAGTACATGTGAGAACTGATTGTGGGTTTTAGTATATTTCACCATTAAACATGTCTGAACAACACACAATACATATTTTACATGTTTCATTATATACCCCTCAGGTGTAGGCACACCATGCTGTTAACTATTTGTTAAATACATGTACAGTAACTGAACATATTCTAAAGGATATACCCTGTACTATACCCAGTAGCCTGCTACAATTTTTGGTTGTTAAACAGCACATACATAATAAACAGTTTTGGCGTTGGGCCTCACTCCCTTCAAGTAGACATGATAAAAACGAAAGTTTAAGAGGGTCCGTGTACAGCCTTCATTCATAGAACTGAGGCTTATGTCTGCAACTTCAAGCTTGTTTGTTCATGTGGGTGTGTGGACTGACATGCATACATGCAGATCTACATTTTTCTCAAACTTATTTCAGCAAGAGTTTAAAATGGCGTAGGGAGAGTATTCAACTTTGCTTTACCCAATGAAAATTGAGCCTGCAAAGTAGCCCGCATATCTTTGTGTCCTTTTATAAGAAACCTGACTGCTAAAGATTGCCCAGATTTAACACCTTCTTAGTTTGGTTGGGTGGTCAGCACTGAATCCCTATATATATGGCTAAAACCCCATCTAGACGTGTCACTTTCATTATCAGTTACTAGAATGGTAGCCATGATGAAATCTCATGATTACATCTTGTACTAAGATGTAATCTCGTACCAAGATGTCACACTCAAAGTTAATATTTATGGCTTTCCAGGTTAGTTGGCTGTGTCTTTCTCTTTGTACTAAGTTCCTCAGCTCACGTGTCATAGTTTTCTCGAGTACACTGTTCTTCACTCTGTAGCTTCAGTCTCTCAATGTGTATGTGTGCCCACTGTACTTATAATTAGTCACCAATCAACACAAATCACTGAGTCATTTGAACAATGCCATATGACTTTACATGCTCATTTTTCACAGGGTATAGCTTAGTTCAACATTCTCCCTAAACCATTATAAACTCTTGATTTCAGGAAGCCTGATTTAAAAGCTTACACATATGTTATGATCAAGTTGTTGTAAAAGGCCACATGAAAACTGCAGTAACACAAAACTAAGAGGTTAGATGTGTAATTTTATGGTAGAGGAAACGTTATACAGAGCATGTTCACAATTACAATTTGTACAGATTTTTAGAGCTTTTAATTAAACAGTACAGTAGAACCTTTCTTATCTGGACCTTTACACCCCATTAACATTGTCCCGGGTTACTTTCAACTCGGACCAACCTGGGTTATCGAAATCGAGTCAGCCCTTGTTCCCACTACCGCTCAACAAGCAGACTAGGCATTGTGCTTGCCAAATAACAATGAGCTATAACAAGCACACAACAATTAATAAGCTTTTGATTATTTAGGAGCTTACTTACTGAAATTGTAGTGAGGAAGCGTAAAACCAGCTGAAAAAGTCATACAATGTAATAAGTCATACAACATAATGGCCATCATGTTTAAACTACTGGATACTAACCACGTATATTCGAATAGTTTGATGCAATGTTAAACTAACTACGTATATTCAAATAGTTTGATGCAATGTTAAACTAACCACGTATATTCGAATAGTTTGATGCAATGTTAAACTAACCACGTATATTCGAATAGTTTGATGCAATGTTAAACTAACCACGTATATTCGAATAGTTTGATGCAATGTTAAACTAACGACGTATATTCGAATAGTTTGATGCAATGTTAAACTAATGGACTCACGGACTGGACTCACACACTGAGCTGGAAACAGCTTTTAAACAATAATCCAGACATTATCCATCTCTTGCAACACTGGAGACACCACTATCGAGCTACAACTGCTGATACTGCTCTTCCTTACAGGTAAACAAACTAGCGGTGCACTAATTAATTAGAATACACTTATGATACACGAGTACTAGCAGTGATAAAGCGTGGTAGAGGCTATATTGTTGTAGCTTAGATGTTTTTCGTTTATTGCTTTAGCACTAGTGCTAGGGTTGTAGAGATGAGCCAGTAATAATTCTTAGCAGGATAGCTACAGGTGGCACTGCCCAGCGAGGTGATGGGGCTATGCAAATAAACTGACTCATCACTACAGTCCTAACACCAGTGCTAAGTACTGGAGCAACAAAGGAAAAACAGCTGAGCTACAACAATAGCCTGTATCACACTTTATCACCGCTAGTACTCGTGTATCGTAAGTGTATTCTAATAAATTAGTGCAATCGCTAGTTTTTTAACTTGTAAGGAAGAGCAGTATCAGCAGTTGTAACTCGATAGTGGTGTATCCAGTGTTGCAAGAAATGGATAATTCCTGGGTTATTGTTTAAAAATTGTTTCCAGCTCAGTGCGTGAGTCCAGTCCGCGAAATACATTAGGCCTATTTGACTAGAGTTCTGTATAAATGAATGGGCTTCACTTATCCGAACATTTTTATCATAAAATATTGGAGTTTGGATAACCAGTCAACTGCATAGTAAAGGTTTTCAAACTTTTCATGCAAAAAATTTTCTACAAGTTTTATTGACGAATGCTTGTATACCAAGATGACAAGTTGTTTAGCACAAAATAGTTAGTTAAATTGGTCATTATCAAATCCTAGAAAATGATTTGAAACATATAATGTTATTATACCATTAATAAAAGATTTGGTGGTAAGGATACCAAGATATTTTCCTTGAAATCCTAAGGAAACAAACAAACAAACAAACAAACAAAAGTTTAGTTCAGGTAAATATTATCATACTTGACTTACTTCCTGACAGTAACCAGGTGGCACTAAATAGAAAGTGCAGACTGATGGACTTGAGATACAAAGTCTGAGACTCAGGTGGATCCAACTAGGAAAAAAGTGTTAAAAATTCATGTCTTCCAAACAAAAGATACCATATAACAGGATACGATAAGTTATAGTTATATCCCGGTACGAGGGTGATATCATTGTTATTACACGAGTCCGAGGCGGAGCCGAGGACGAGTGTAATAACAATGATATCATCCGAGTATACGGGATATAACTGTTTTATATCCCAGTGCGCGGGAGTGCGCAGAAGTTTACGGATAGTAAATTAAGTTCCGGTTTGAGTTCCTGTCACTGTGCTCAAGATTTCGTCCGAATTGTGTGGAGATTCTACTTCGTAGCCACAAGAGAGACCTTACATACTGCCTAAAAACTGTAGCGAAGGGCGGTGTTATGAAGTAGCGGTTCCAGGTACGATTCGCCTTCGTCAGAAATTGGTATAGTGGTGTCGCGTGGTGTGCAAGAGAAAAATAAAGACCAACAAGTGGATACCATAGTCCAAGATAGAACGATGAAACTAGAGGAAGTTAGTTCTTCACCAGTAACCGTTGGGAGTGATTGCTGGAGCGAAAATCGTCACGTTCTATATATGACATTTGTTAAACTATCGTATTGGTAACTTGTAGTGTTATTATGTAAAGGATTAACAGTTTTCTTGTAAAATTTAGTTAGTTTTAAGTGCTGTATTGGTGTGTTTTGTATCAATATTTCCTTATTTGGCTCTTTGTTCCATTGGTAAACAATGCCATTCGCGGTTATTATGATGAAAGAGACTGAGTGGCTCCGGAACAGGGTGATAAGTTAGTTATCACTGGGTGATAACTAATATATTGTACAGTAGCAGCGCCGCTCTGTCTAGCTGTATGGTAGTTATAACCCAGCGCGACGCTTTGATACTCCCACGCACTGGGGTTTAATTGCTATTATTATGCACAGGGTCTGAAATTTGCAAATTGTGCAAAAAATTTCATATTTTCGAGTGAGCAGAGTGGAGGTTGGAAGTGTAGTGATATGTAAATTGTATTTTTGAGATTGTAAAGTGGAGTATAGGATTGAAGGAGGGCAACAACAATATTGAATGGTGGCCACGAAACTCGTCTCTGACTTCTTCAAAGTGGTCAACTGTTGCTATCGTTTCTTTGTCTTGTGTGATTCTCACATGTTACTACAGTCTTTGTGAAGTACACAACATAAGATGACTTGTTGGGTGTTTATTTATACTATTTCTTGACTAGGACTCCTCTCTGTATCTTTGTAGCTTGACAACAAGACATTTACTGCATCTTACTAGGTAGCCCAATTAAAAAAGTCTATTCAGGTCATTGTCATGTACTTGTTGTATTCCATCAATCTGAATTATTTCAGCACTCAAAGAGGTCTAGTATGCTTTTTAATATAAATATATTGGGCACACATGCACACTTCCAACCTCCTCTTAGCTTTATCTAAACCTTCTGTATTCTTAAGTTTTCATAATTTTTCCATAGTATCCAAGAGATACATAGAATTACAAAGAAATCTTCTGTGTCTCGCATATTTCGTGATTGTAGAAATATACGCTGGAGGCTATTTTAATTGCTCCACAAAAAATTGGACCTTGCAGCAATAACCGGCTATGCATTACTCTAATACATAATTCAAGACCCTGTGGCTACTATTCAAACACACACAGAATACCTGTAAGTCAGGTTGGGTGGTTACCCAGTGACCATGTACAGACATACAGTTGAGGATTTGTTGTTTGGTTGGTAACACTCTGGGTAGGGTCACCTCATTCTCATAGTCATGACGATTTTGTGCCTCCTCCAGTTCAGTACGGAAACTACGAGGCTCAATAACAAATGAGTCCAGTGATTAACCCGGAGCAACTGGAATTGAACAGGTTAAACAGGATTGGCACATACTGTAGAGTCGGGTTGTTAAGCGCATATTGCACATACACATTTCTTGTAATTAACCTGGTTGATAAACGTACATGATCAAATGCGAAGCTCAACATGCGACAAAGCTACACATAGGAAGAAAAGCTGGAAGTGCTTGAAAATTAATGTCTACTCGAGTGCTTACATCTACCTTGAGGTCTCCCTTCACTATGTATACAGCAAATCACCCATCTGGATTGTAATATTCTTGTTCATTACAAAGGATTTCGCCCAGAACTGGAGTCAAATATCCTATACACTGGCATGGTGACCAGCATGAACTACTAGCTACTCTATTACATCATATTACATCATAGTGATTCCGTGTTAGCACACCATAATTATTTATTAGGCGTATGCTCCTGACAGATAACACGATTTTTACCAACAGTTTTCTCCGAAAATTATAAGCGCATGCGCTCTACAGTATACATCTACAGAAAATATATACACTACAGTTCAACTTTTATCTATATCAAATAGTAATCTCAAATTCCCAATATGTGCCACAGACCATACCCCTTTGAGACATCTATATACAATTAGGAACTTGTTCAAAATACTTGAACAATTAAAGAGTTTGCTATTTTTGAGTACAGGTGTGAACAGTAATTATGTCTTAGCAGTGGAGAGTTGATCATCAAAGGGGGAAGCAGTGGCGGATTTAGGATTTTTAAAAGGGGGTTTGTGAAAGTTGGTATAAGGCACTTGATGACATTTCTTCAGAAACTTTTGAGATTTTAGGAACTCTCGGAGTGGATTTTAGGCTACTTTTAGTTAGAAATTACAATAAATGCAGTAAACTGTAACTAACTATAGGGCAAAGATGGTGACTATAAGCTGTAGCTTTGATTGTTCTATTAGAGTAGTTACTTGACTGCTCTATTAGAGTATTTCGATCATTTTTAATGCAGTGGGAGATGAAAAGTGAAGTGTTGCTGAGGGTTTAATAGCTATAAATGGTGTTAGTTAAGTGCAACTGCATGATACTGAAATATGGTGGTAATTGTTTGCTATGACAAATTGTCAGTACAACAAAGTTTATGTATTTAGACTGCCACTGAGCCAATTTTAAAAAAGGAGTTTCTGTCGAAACCCCAGAAACCCATCTAGATCCGCCACTGGGAAGGGTGTTCACATGATGCAAACCTCACTTAGCAGGAGTGTACGGAGGGGGGTTTCCAGGGGTTTCAGGAAACCCCTTACAGTGCTTTAAACATTAAGAAATTGACACTTCAGGTTTCCAGAATCTGGAATCTGTCATTGAACAGGACACATTTCAAACTTTTATCTTAGTTAAATAATAGTTTCTAACATGATAGCAACGTTTATAGCATTGTTCTGAATTATGATTTTGGTAAAAAGATCAAGATACTCTAATAGAGCAGTCAAGCAATTATAAACTACTCTAATATAACAGTCACTTAGCTGTAGTGGAAACCCCTTTTCAAAATTCCTGTGTACGCCCCTGCTTAGCAGCCATCTTCAACAAGACCACCTCGTTATAGTGGGTAGTCCCAAACACAGATAAGGTTTACTTCATGATCTCATCAACAAGCCCGCCTCATTATAGTGACCATGTAAAGTAGGTACCAAACATAACTAAGGTGTACTTCATGACCTCAAAAATAAGGCCACCTTAGTGGTATTAGTGAGTACAGGGTTTTGTTAAACTACTCTAATAGAGCATACACCTGTTGACAAAATACTCTAACAGAACAGTCATTACTGGTATCAGCAATGTATAATTGTTACAATGTATAAAACAGGTTCCATACCTCCATCATCCACAACACAGTCCACTCCTAGTCCTCCAGTTTCCTGCAGACAAATATCAACTAGTGACTTCCCTTGGGAGGACATATCAATGATCCGTGATGGACGTGGCTCCAAAGATGATAAGAGCTTAGCACCATCACTATTATCAACCACAGCAATCACCTTTGCACCGTATGATGTAAACAGTTGCATCAGAATCACACCAGTGGCTGAACAACCAGAGAAAATGAGAACAGTACTCCCGGAAGTGAGACGTGCTTGATGCAAGATGGCGGTCAGACCCATTATACTGGGCTCCATTATTGCAGCACAGTCAATATGGCTGACTGCCTTGGGCTTCTTCACCAGACAATACTCTGGTATTACACAATGATCAGCACAACCTGAGCATGTTGTGTCCATTGGCAACACACCTGTAAATAAGACACACCATCAATTAATAGTGTAAACATAGTCGTCAAGGGTAAGAATACAGTACAGTATTTTTCATGGGAACATCAAAGTGCCAAAGCATGCAGTATCAGTAACAAGGATGTTGTATGGATAATAGCCATGCAGTCACATACAATCTTTTAAAGGAAAATACTTCTACTGATAGCATGATAACCACAAGTGTATCATTGTAAATCGCCAAAAAGTTTATGAACACTCATATACTAATAGTCACAATTAGGGATTTATTTATTTATTTTTTGGAAACAAGTTGATGTTGTACTACTTCTAAACCAGCTGCAGTTATCCATTTAACACTTTATAATAAAATACTATTATAGTAGGGACGTCAAAAGTGTGGGCGTGGTCTGAGATCAAATATCACCCAAAAATCTGCCTCAGTTTCCCCTCATGATGACATGACAGAATTGGTTGGGTAAAATCTAGCCAAAAAATGCCTTCAGATCGACTCCTTCCATATACTATGGTGGCCATAGTACAGTAGTATGGCTTTGACTTCTGGGTGTGCATGTTTCACAATATTATTGCACCAACATATTGGAATACACATATGTCTTGGTTCCAGGCGAGGTTCCAGGTGGGTAGTGAAGTGAGCTGAGCTCCTAAATAATCAAAAGCTTATTAATTATTGTGCGCTTGTTATAGCTCATTGTTATTCAGCGCAAACAATTCCTAGCCCGTATAAGAGAGGTTCTACTGTACTGTTAAATTGTAATTGTGAACATGCTCTGTATAAAGTTTCCCCTATCATAAAATTACACATCTAACCTTTCAGTTTTGTGTCACTGCAGTTTTTATGTGACATTTTGCAACAACTTGCTTGTACCATATGTGTAAGCTTTTAAAGCAGACTACTGGGTATGGTATATTCTTTGAATATGTTCAATTTTAGTTACTAAATAATGTACATCATACAGTGTGGTAGTACTGTATATTAGAGATCATGCAGTTTTGGGCTTTCTTTCCCAAAAATATCACCCTAAAACCAGTCTCAAATTTCCTTCATAACAGCTTGGCAGATTTGGTTAGGCATAGTCAAGCCCTAAAATGCCTTTAGAGTGATCCCAAACCTTTCCAACAAACTTCTACAATTTTTTTAAAATTTTCTATTTAACAGAATTTTATTCTGACTAACTAGCTGATGCCTTCAGCCAAGCATAAGTCAACAATGAATAAGGCTAGGGGTTGAGTTTTTAACTATTTGATGTCACTTCGTCCCGAGACGTGCCTTTTTGCCAACCGCAGTAGGTACAATGCACATATCATGGACTTACCTTTGTCCTCCTTTGTGTTCCAGTTCTTTCGCTGACAAAGCAAGGCGTCAATTTGCGATAGCGCGGTATGGCTTCCCTCTGGTTGTGTCATGCTTTTTGCCTGAATTTTCCATAATGACTGGATTCATTGCAGAGAAGTTTCTTGTACTGTTTCTTCATTTGTAACTCTGTGTAACAAGCAGAGCATAGCTACAAACGAAGTGTATTAGCCACCTCACTTTTCAGTGCGTAATTGATTATTGGGACGTACGTTTAGGTGCAAATTATTTTATGGAATGCCTGGTGCCATTCTTTCTTTTAATCTGGTACACGTGGATTCAGTAGTCATAATTGTGTTATCAAAAAAGTTAACAAACAAGTAGAAGGAAAAATTAGGAATTTTAAGCTGGATTAGGGATAAAAAACAAAAAAGCAGGGAAACAATGGAACAGCTGAAAGTTGTGAAACAAGGGAAGTTGCCTATACCTGCAGATATACTTGTGCATGGACATGTAATCCCTAGGTTATAGACTGAAGAGTAGGGGTTTGATGTCCACCAGTAGATCTGCAGATATAGGCAACCTCCCTTGTTTCACAACTTTTATCTGTTCCCTTGTTTCCCTCCTTTTTTTTTTGTTTTTGGGTCCATAATCCAGCTTAAAATTCCTAAACAGCAGGGAAACAAGGGAGGTTGCCTACACCTGCAGATATACTAGACCTTCCTTGTTTCCCTACTTTTTTCTATTGAACTTGAAATTATTGACCTTGGAATTCCTTGTACTTGTTGAGTTGATAAGGTCTAGACCAGGGGTATGTAATGGAACATGTAAAATATGTGTTGTGTGTTGTGTGTTGTGTGTTGTGTGTTGTGTGTTGTGTGTTGTGTGTTGTGTGTTGTGTGTTGTGTGTTGTGTGTTGTTTAGACATGTTCAATGGTGAAATAAACTAAAACCCACAATCACTTCTCACATGTACTACTATATAAGTACAGTGGAAACCTTGACAAAGTTGCATCTGAACATCACAATCCTTAGTTAATCATAATTTTTAGAAAGGCTCCTTAGGGGACCTCACACACAGACAAATGAGAGTATATGATTCAGTCTGAACCCATGACTGAATTAGGGATTAAATGTTCCCTAGTATATCTGCAGGTGTAGGTGACCTCCCTTGTTATTTCTGTGATCCCTAACTTATGATATACAGATACTTGTTTATATTATATAGTTATACAACGGCCACGAGTGCTCTGCCTGATATAAACGCACGAGCCTGAGGGCCGTTAGGCCCGAAGGCAAGTGCGTTCATACAGGCAGAGCACGAGTGCACGTCGTATAACTGTTATGTACCACTCACCTAATAGGTGGGGAGAGTCTCACAAGACAGCTGTAACACTTATAAAGGCCAGGTTTCTAACATTGATTGTGGGTAACCAAGCCGGACGTTGCGATGACGTTCCCCTTGCAGTACTGCAGCCACCTGAGATATTGAAAGCTAGTACACTATGGGCTATATCACTAACCTGCATTTGCTGTTCGACTCTCATCATGTAGTGCTCAGCATCCCATATAGACTAAGCACCAGACTAATCGCCATAGTGATTCTCTCGAGCGAAAAAAAGCAGCTAAATAGACGGTTTAAGTAAACAAAACCTAACTACTAAACGATACTAGTATAATTCTTACTATTCACACTGGCTAAACTCGAATCTGGTGGCATGACAAAACTGGTTACCACAATCGAACGTAAAGGTTAGTATTATTTAGAATATATTTGTTTTATTGAGTCATTGTCGAAGTGGACTACAGTTTAATCTGGGCTAAGGTGGCACCAGACTAGTAAGGTGTATAAGTACGTTTATATATATGTAGACTAGAGTTGTGGCCACCCGCGTTGGCTTTTTCGATCGCCATTGGCTGCTTGTAAACATTATACGTATTGGTGATGTTATGGCCCACAATCGACCTTTACATGTCAGGCTATAAAAGAATTCAAGTGATCTGTGAAGTGTCTTTCCACCTATTAGGTGAGGTGTCGTAGTGGTCTTCACCACCGGCACTTGTGCTATGCTGCACAAAACCGCAGCCAGTGCAATATCTGTATATTGCACTGCGGTCGGTGCATTATAACTTATAATGCACTCGTTGTGGTCTACAAAACCGCAACCAGTGCGTTATAAGTTATAATGCACTCGCTGCGGTCTGCAGCAGTGCAATATACAAATTATGGCACTGGCGGTGCCTTTGAACTGCCCACGCAGAGTGGTACATATGCAGTATGAGTATGCAATATGCAGTGTATGCAGTATGCAACTTATGATATACAGATACTTGTTTGTTTGCTTTTTGTAACATTATTATGACTGGTGAGCTCATGCATACTACATCAAAAAAAAGAAATGCACAAGAGGTGGTGTTTTCAACTGAACATGTACCCCTACTATCAATTATTGACTCGAAAGTGAAGTGGCCATTACACTTTGCTTTCTGCTATATATGTTTCAGTCCACTACACAATGCTACAAGTGAAGAACAGTAAATGCGTTTCTGCAATCAATCCAGTCACCATAAAAGTACGGACAATTCATACGTCCCATTTATTTGACTTGAAAGTGTAGTGGCCATTACGATTCCCTTTCAGCTATGATATATGCAAGGCTGTCCACTTTCATTCCAGCTACCTGTACATCAGCCTACTACTGACATACACACCAAGCGAAATACCAAGTACTAAGGTCTGACGTTAATTCACGTACACACATCTAAGCCAGACTATATCACTTACAACAGTAGTCTACTTTAATACATACGCTTTGTGATTCTACAACCAGTCCATTCTTAGTGGCAGGCAACATATGTGACCGGATCTGCGAAAACAGGACATAATCGCATTTTTTCTGAATTCCTGTTTATTGAATATTTATGATCTATGTAACCAAGTGTACCCCCTGGCAAAATTACAGCTTCCATATGCCAAATACTCTGGGAGTTACAGCCCTACAAAGTAGCAACAACAGAAAAATCGATTTGTACAGTAAGTATAGGGAGAATAAATTACAGGTGCTTACAAAAACGGTTGTAACTTACCAACAGATCGAGGTACAGAGCTAAACCTTTCACCATCGTGTTCGCCATGAACAGGGGAATACATTACTGGGTAAGTTTTTCCTTTACTCACCCTTCTTCACTGCATACAAAGGCAAAATTCATGAAGAAAAATCGATCGCGTACGATCGCTTCGACATGACGTAAACAGACGCTCATAATTTATGTATCCTTGGGTCTACTGCAACTAAACAAAGAGTTTCCAACTCCTCTTGAGCAGGCGAATAAGATGATATCCAGGTTTTTATTGTTAGTCCCTTCCTTCACTAAAAAAGAGGGATTAACAAAATTTATGGAATTTTTCAATAATACGCAAGTATTTCACCCAATGTATTCAATGCTTTACACTGTAAATTTAGGCTTGTGCAATTATGTCCCTTTTTCGCAGATCCGGTCACATATTGTCTGCAACAGAGAACAGCTCACTTTCTTTGTGCATACCATTCTACTAGCAGTCCATCTCCTGGTGGCAGGCGACTTCTCATCTACAGTGGAGCTAATAAAAACACTGAAAGTGCTGCAAGGAAGCGTAGAACCAGCTGAAATTTTTCATGCAATGTAATAGCCACCATGTTTAAACTATTGGATACTCCTTTCACCAAGAATATTAATACATCTTCAAAATGTATATGTCAAATAGTCCACTGATGGTATGGTATGTCATAACCATTTTGCAGAACAGTTTAGCTTGCTGCGTAGCCAACAGAAGCAAATATTCTTTGTCAGGCCAAGTTGGCCAGCCAAGAATGCATTCACACTGTATTCTATCCCGGGACAACCCATGCCAGTCAACCTCTCCTTGTCGTGTCATGCTGAACCTAGTTTGGGACGGTTTAATTGATCCGCCCTACAATTTATTTTGAGTTGCATTCGAGTCAGAAGGTAGTGTGAACGGGATATCAGAAAGCAGCATGAATAATTCTCTTCAATGTCGACACAGTTAATGAGATTATCAATACACTTTGAGACCTGAGGTTTCATTTAGAGACCTGTGCTTCGGTACTTTTTATTGCCCTACTCTAGTTTAAAAATTCCTAATTTTTATTCTTACAGTTGTATAATAGGGAATTAAACAACTAATCATACAACTGTATAATAGGGATCACGGAGGTCTGGGTTTTCCAAATATATAACCCAAAAACCAGCTTCACAATACCTGTCCATCCTGGCACCTTGGCAGTATTGGTAAGGTATAACCAAGCCTTCAATATGACCCTAAATGCTTCCAGTAGATTGCTACAAATTTTAAAAAATTTCATTCAGTGGAATATTTTACCGACTAACTGACTGCCTGCCTGATGCCTTCAGATAAGCGTAACTTGAGGGTTTTTTCACTGTTTGACATCACTTCAACCCAACAGGTGTCTTTTGACATACCACAGTTAGTTTCTGTGCGTACAATGCATGCATAAGGGACTTACCTTTGTCCTCCTTTGGGTTCCATTTCCTTTTTGCTGTCATCCCAAGGTGTTGATTAGCGGTAACTCGAAGACTTCCCTATGTTTGTAAACAAGAATTGTCTGCATTTTCTGTGGTGACTGGATTGATTACAGAAGTGTTTCTCCTACTGTTCTTCATTTGCAATGCTCTGAAACAGGCTGAGCATAGCTGAAAGTGAATCGTAATGGCTACTACACGTTCGAGTCAGTAATTGTGACCCAGTCTGAGAAAACCGGTCTTATCGCCCATGTCAGCAGATTCGATTTTTAACCCAGGACACACAGCTACATGAATAAACTATCTAATTCCACATTCAAAATCAGCTAGACTTGAGTGGTCTGGTTTTGCTGGCTGCTTTTCCCGAGCCCAGTGGCGATCCGTATGTGTGGTGTGGGGCCTTAATGGAGCTCTGGTCAACCTGAGAATGACTGTATGTGGCTGTACAGCTCTGTGGTGTTGAATAACTACCTCTGCTGTGAATTTCCTTTCATTTTAGCCAGTTTTGAGACATCAATGGCTCAAAACTTGGCCTAATTCATCCCTTGGCCTTCCTTTTCAATTTTTGAACACCATCATGCCCGCCTTCCAGGGCCCGCCTCCAACCCAATTTGCAGCTCACCTGATACAGTCAACCTCGGTTTAAAAACTATCCTCGGTTTAAAAACTATCTAAAATGGCGGGAAACTTAGTTGTTGGCTACTTGCTCAGTGGATGCTCTGGAAGGTAAGGATTTGGTATAAAACGTGTGAAAATTTGGTACACATAGCTTCAACCATTGGCGAGCTACAGCACACTAAATACTTAAAACTGGCATTTCTCGATACTTTTAAATAGGTGATAAGCCCGGTTTTGTCAGACTGGGTCACATACAACTACGGAGTTACAGCCAGGTACTCCAGAACAGTTAACTTCCCTATTTCAGCCATGAAAGACACCCAGAGGTAGTGCCAGCCACTTAGAACAGCCACAGCAGCCAGTTTATAACTTTATATTATTGGGTGGATCACGTGATCTCACGTGACACAGTTGTATGTGACCCCCAGCCTGAGAAAACCGGTCTTATCGCTCATGTCAGCAGATTCGATTTTTCACCCAGGACACACAGCTACATGAATAAACTATCTAATTCCACATTCAAAATCAGCTAGACTTGAATGGTCTGGTTTTGCTGGCTGCTTTTCCCGAGCCCAGTGGCGATCCGTATGTGTGGTGTGGGGCCTTAATGGAGCTCTGGTCAGCCTGGGAATGACTGTATGTGGCTGTACAGCTCTGTGATGTTGAATAACTACCTCTGCTGTGAATTTCCTTTCATTTTAGCCAGTTTTGAGACATCAATGGCTCAAAACGTGGCCTAATTCATCCCTTGGCCTTCCTTTTCAATTTTTGAACACCATCTTGCCTGCCTTCCAGGGCCCCCGCCTCCCACCCAATTCGCAGCTCGCCTGATACAGTCAACCTCGGTTTAAAAACTATCTAAAATGGCAGGAAACTTAGTTGTTGGCTACTTGCACAGTGGATGCTCTGGAAAGTAAGGAATTGGTATAAAACGTGTGAAAATTTGGTACACATAGCTTCAACCATTGCTACAACACACTAAATACTTAAAACCGGCGTTTCTCAATACTTTTAAATAGGTGATAAGCCCGGTTTTGTCAGACTGGGTCACAATTGATAAATGGGATGCATGAATTGTCCATATTGTTATGGTGACTGGATTTATTGCAGAAACGTGTTTACTGTTCTTCACTTGTAGCATTGTGTAATGGACTGAAACATATATAGCAGAAAGCAAAGTGTAGTGGCCACTTCACTTTCCAGTCAGTAATTGATAGAGTTTATAGTGTGTTAGGGAGAGTATCAAACTTCGCCATAGCAATGAAAAATGAGCCCGTAAAGTAGCCCGCATACCTTTGTGTCCTCTCGTAAATCTGACCGCTGTTGATTGCCCAGATTTAACACCTTCTTTGTTTGGTCAGGTAGTCCGAATTGAATCCCTATAGCTAAAGCCCCATCTAGATGTGTCACTTTCACTATCAGAACTGTCGAGGCATGGAATGCCAACCATGATGAAACCTTGAATTAAGACGTCACGTGTGAAGTTGATATCTATGGCTTTCGAGGTTAGATGGCTGTGCCTTTCTCTTTGTATTGAGTTCCTCAGCACGTTGTGTCATACTTTTACAATGTTCGTATGGGTGCGCCCATGTACTTATAATTAGCCACCAATCAACGCAAATCACCGAGTCGTTTAAACGATGCCATAGGACTTTACGGGCTCATATTTCACAGGGTATGGCGTAGTTCGATACTCTCCCTACACCATTATAAACTCTTGATAGTAGGGAGACATATTCAGTTGAAAACACCACCTCTGGTGCCTTCCTTTCTTTTGATGTAGTATGCATGAGCTCACCAGTCATAATAATGTTACAAAAAGCAAACAAACAAGTATCTGTATATCATAAGTTGCATACTGCATACACTGCATATTGCATACTCATACTGCATATATAAACAAGTATCTGTATATCATAAGTTAGGGATCACAGAGATAACAAGGGAGGTCACCTACACCTACAGATATACTAGGGAACATTTAATCCCTAATTTAGTCATGGGTTTAGACTGAATCAGGGATTAAATATCACCATCATATGCTCTCATGAGTGTGTGTGAGGTCCCCTAAGGAACCTTTCTAAAAATATATGATTAACCAAGTACAATCACTTTAAAGAGGACATTTATCAAGTTTCCGCTGTACTTATACTAGAAGAATAAAAAATTAGAAATTTTAAAATGGGAATAGGGATCGCTAAAAAAAGCCACCAAACAAGAAGGGATCGCTGGGGTGGTAATGCAAACCACAAATCCCTATTTTGACTCTCTGTCATAAATATTTAGTTACATGCTCCCCTGAATCATTTTAAAATGAGTCAAAATAGGGATTTGTGGTTTGCATTACCACCCCAGCGATCCCTTCTTGTTTGGTGGCTTTTTTTAGCGATCCCTATTCCCATTTTAAAATTTCCAATTTTTTATTCATCTAGTTTGTGTACTTTATATTAATCCAGTGATGGATTTGTTTTATTGATAATGATAATTGTTGTAGATACGTAGAGCAGTTTACAATTAGTGGCTAGCTGTCAAGTTCAGTGTAAGCTTTGTTGTTATCAGACACACTTGACTGCATTATTAGAGTATTTACCTGACTGGGACAAGGCTATACATTACACACAACAGTGAGCAGCTGTTGTACTTATCTTACTATACATGTACATGTGTCAGGACTCTAGTCTCTTAGTCACATTAGCATCCTAATGCAGTGTTCATGAATATACACACACCAAATGGTATGATACTGAGCTAGCTACCTGTCATAAGACAACTGAAGACATGGAACTCTGACAAACATATAATTATAAGTTAAAATAGTCAGTGGCTGTGCATTTATTATTTCAGCCAAGACTGTACACAATAAGAAGAATCATATACAGATTTTCCATGGGTGCATGGACTACAACATTGGCTCACTGGTGCACAGTAGTATAAATGCTAAGTACAATATAGTTTGTACAGCTAGAGTTTGTTGTTCATGTGAGTATTGTATTCATTGACTTTATCACAGTGAAGAAATCTATGTTGACTTGCGTATATGAATGCATGATTTCCCACAAAGTGTTATTAACACTTTGATCAGCACTGAAGGTCTGAAGCTAATCTGCATGCACACACATCATTCACAACAACAAAGTCAGGTACTGTGTATAGCTGCAATGTCTATTGTAAACCATGGGTTATCAACAGCATGAAGCCATGTTGTTTACACAATGTGGTCAGACAATTATGGCACTCAAAAATAGTTTTAATTAACACTAACACTGACTCCACCCAACTTTAGGCTTTACGTGGAAAGGAAATATGGTTTATAGAAACTATATTCATAACAATGAATAATCTCTGGTATCAGCGCTATCACTTCTTTATGTCTCTGAGAGAGCACTTGTATGGTCGCTCGTAGCAAATTGCGACAGTGTGCTTACAGGAAGAAGTAGACTATACTCACCACGCAGAGACGCTATGCGCGATCTAAGTCTAAGAAGTGCTGTTGAGTACTTGATTAACTCTGCAACAAAACCCAAAGAGCTCACACGATGGAATCCTGTAATTTTATTGTTATACGGCTTCTTTAGTATACGGAGCTGCTGCCAATATAGTGTAATGGCGAAGAGAACTTAGAAAATTTTCGAGGTGTAGGGTGGTTGGCGATATGTGGAATAAGGGCTTATTTATAGGTCATGGACACGCAGAAGGACTCAGTAAACATGGCTATATAGTTTTTAGCGCGAAAAAGTGGTGTACATGAGTGAAACAAAATAATATTATGAATAATAAGAATAATATGAACAAAACGGCAAATTTCAGTTTTGTCCCAAATACACGTACTGTTTCCTTTTCACTTGATACTTACTAGTGGACCAATACTAATTGCAAATAACCACTAGAGGGTTGTTTTGAGTTGGAGGATGCTTTCCAAGGTAGTTTTTAGGCGTGCGTTCTATTAGAGTTTTTGCAAAAAACATGGGCGATCCCTATTATGAACCCACTATCGTGGTTCATGATAGTAGTACATGTGAAAAGTGATTGTTTATTTCACCATTAAACATGTCTAAACTACACACAACACATATTTTACATGTTCCAGTAGTCCAGACCTCATCAACTCAACAAGTATAAGGAATTCCAAGTTCAATAATGTCAAGTTCAATTAGGTACAATAGAAAGAAGTAGGGAAACAAGGAAGGTTTAGTATATCTGCAGGTGTAGGCGACTTCCCTTGTTTCCCCGCTGTTTTTCTATGATCCTTAAAACTTAATTTTTTTATAAAATCTGTATACTTGTAAAATCAAGAAATAACACACACCATGCTGTTAACTGTTTGTTAAATACACGTAAATTATTTAGTAAATAAAATTGAATACATTCTAAAGGATATACCATACTCAGGGTAGACGAAACTTTATACAGAGCACATTCACAATTACAGTTTAACAGGACAGTAGAACTTCTCTTATACAGGCTAGGAGTTGCTTGTGCTGAATAACAATGAGCTATAACAAGCACACATAATTAAGAAGCTTTTAATTATTTAGGAGCTTAATAAAAACACACTGAAAGTGTTGTGAGGAAGCATAGAACCAGCTGAAATAAATCAAACAATGTGATAGCCACCATGTTTACACTATTGGATACTCCTTTCACCAAGAATATTAATGCATCTTCAGAGCATATGTGTCAAATAGTCTACTGATAGCATGGTATGTCGTAACTATTTTGTAGAACAGTTTAGCTTGCTGCATGGCCAACAGAAGCAAATATTCTTTGTCAGGCTGAGTTGGCCAGCCAAGAATGCATTCACACTGTATTCTATCCTGGGTCAACCCATGCCAGCCCACCTATCCTTGTCGTGCCAAGCTGGACCTAGTTTGGGATGGTTCAATTGATCCGCCCTAAGATTTATTTCGAGCTGCATCTGGGTCAGAAGGTAGTGTGAACGGGGTGTTAGAAAGCAGCATGAATAATTCCCTTCGATGTTGACACAGTTTATGAGGTTATCAATACACTTTGAGACCTGACATTTCAGTTAGAGACCTGTGCTTCAGTACTTTTTATTGCAGCAGTACTACATTGTTCTTACTCTAGTTTAAAATTCCTAATTTTTCTCTTATAGTTGTATAATAAGGAATCAAAGAACTAATTATACAACTATATATTAGGGATCATGGAGGTCTGGGTTTTCTGGCCAAAACTATTACCCAAAAACCAGCTTCACAATACAAGTCCATCCTGGCACCTTGGCAGTAATGGTTAGGTATAAACAAGGCTTCAATATGATCCTAAATGCTTCCAGTAGATTGCTACAAATTTTAAACAATTTCATCCAGGGGAATATTTTACTGACCAACTGCCTGCTTGATGCCTTCAGATAAGTGTAACTTGATAACGACTAAGCCTTTTTCACTGTTTGAATCACTTCAGCCCAACAGGTGCCTTTTGGCATATCATAGTACGTACAATGCACACATCACAGACTTACCTTTGTCCTCCTTTGGGTTCCATTTCCTCTTGCTGACAGCCCAAGGTATTAATTGGTGGGAATTTGATGGCTTCTTTATGTTTGTAAAAGAGAATCGTCCGCATTTTCCATGGTGACAGGATTGATTGCAGTACTATTCTTCATTTGTAACAACTGTGAAACGGCCTGAACATAGCTAAAAGTGAATTGTAATGGTCACTACACTTTCAAGTCAGATAAATGGGACGCATGAATTGTCTATACTGTTATGGTGACTGGATTGATCGCAGAAGCGCGCTTACTGTTCTTCACTTGTAGCATTGTGTAATGGACTGAAACATATATAGCAGAAAGCAAAGTGTAGTGGCCACTTCACTTTCCAGTCAGTAATTGATAGTAGGGGTACATGTTCAGTTGAAACCACCACCTCTGGTGCCTTCTTTTCTTTTGATGCAATATGCACGAGTTCACCAGTCATAATAATGTTACAAACAAACAAGTATCTGTATAACATAAGTCAGGGATCACAGAAATAACAAGGGAGGTCACCTACACCTGCAGATATACTAGGGAACATTTAATGCATAATTCATTCATGGGTTTAGACTGAATCAGAATTAAATATCACCATTATATGTCTGTGTGTGAGGTTCTATTAGAAATTCCATGTTTGTCAAGTTTCCATTGTTCTTATATAGTAGTACACGTGAGAAGTGATTGTGGGTTTTAATTTATTTCACCATTAAACATGTCTACACTACACACAACACATATTTTACATGTTCCAGTAGTCCAGACCTCACCAACTCAACAAGTATAAGGAATTTCAAGTTCAACAATTTCTAGGTATAATAGAAAAAAGTAGGGAAACAAGGAAGGTCTAGTATATCTGCAGGTGTAAGCGACCTCCCTTGTTTTGTTTTTCTATGATCCCTAAAACTTAAACTTCTTATCCAATCCGTATACTTGTAAAATTAAGAAATAACACACACCATGCTGTTAACTATTATTTTGTCAAATACATGTAAATTATTCAGTAAATAAAATTGAACACATTCTAAAGGATAGACCATCCCCAGGGTAGAAGAAACTTTACACAGAGCATATAAAAACACACTGAAAGTGCTGCGAGGAAGCGTAGAATCAGCTGAAATTCAGGCCTTAATTTAATTTTTAAGGTGCTGAGGACAAATGTCCTTACGTATTCATAAATGTACAGACATGAGCTAGAGTATAGACTGCTGGAATTGGAATAGGGAGTTTTCATTGAAAGTTTTGAGGTTAAGGGTGCTAGCGGGTTTTTGAAGCCATTCAAGGGACAACCCACATAACCACGTGCGGCTGTTACATCATAATTGGCAATATTACGCATACTCAAAGTATCCGTGTTAGGCGGGCCAAAGAAATTGGCCAAGAAACAGCCTGTTTCATTTGAAAACCATCACGAAAATGATCATCTAGGTGCCCAAGAGTGACAATAGAGTAAATTAACCCAAAAGTAAGTGCTGGTTTTGAAGACACATGCGAAGAATGCAAGCTGATTGTAGCCAACACACGTTCTTCCTGTGTTTTCTCAAGTGATAGTGTATGCTGATAAGTTATATTTGTAATGGTACACCTGTTCTTAGGTAGAGAAGATGTTCCAGCTGGATTTATCACTCATTACAAGACACTGACTGTGTATTATGAGGTGTTACCTATCGAAGAGCAGGCTTGGCGACTCCACAACCAACAGGAAGGTGTCCCAGTGTGTAAAGAAAAGGAACAATAACTTTTCTTTAGTTCAGAACTTCATTTATAACTTGTTGTTTGATAAAGTTGGCATTTGTGATTTATTGAATTTGTTGTAATAACTGGTCGGCGTGAGCATGTTCTACACTGCATTGTAAAAAGCGATATTCTGGAATACACGATAGTTGGATCTCTACCAAACTTTTGGTGGACCATCAGTGATAAATTTGCAAACTTTTAGCGCATGGAATTATAATTGTTGTGATCCAGCATGAAGTTACAGGGCCCGGAAGTCAAAATTTCTCTCGTGGCACCCACTCTTTGTTTTATAACTTAAGATAGAAGAAGTGCAAAGACAAATCCCTGCGATAAGTTTCCACAAGTTTATTGAAGAATCTTCACAGCGAATTTGATGCTTGTGCAAGCAGCCAGTATCTCGGAATAAAAAATGTATGGGTTAACTTTGAGAGACTATAGCGTGTGAATGAAACAAAGTATAATCTTATACTTTGGTCTCTGTATAGTGGAAAGTTAGGTCAATCTTTGAAGCAGTAGTTTAGATTCCTGTAGCTTTCTTTTTGCCTGTATCAAAGATAAAAAGAACAGCATTTATGTGGCTTCAAAAAGGCGCTAGCACCTGGTAAATCCTTGGGTTGGGAAAATGTAGCATCTCCTAGCAACCAAGTGACAGTTAGTGTTAGCACTACAAACAAACATGTACACATCAGCTTTTATGGTACCACTATTGGTTTTGCAAGGACATGTGTGTCTGCCCAAAACTAATTATGTGCAGACATTGTGCTTTTTGTGCGGATTTTGTCAGTTGACTGCATGTTAATTTAAGGCCTGAAATTAGTCATACAATGTAATAGCCACCATGTTTACACTATTGGATACTCCTTTCACTAAAATTATCAATGCGTCTTCAGAGTGTATATGTCAAATAGTCTACTGATAGTATGGTATGTCATAACCATTTTGTAGAACAGTTTAACTTGCTGCATAGCCAACAGAAGAAAATATTCTTTGTAAGGCCGAGTTGGCCAACCAAGAATGCATTCACACTGTATTCTATCCCGGGTCAACCCATGCCAGTCCACCTCTCCTTGTTGTACCATGCTGGACCTAGTTCGGGATGGTCCAATTGATCTGCCCTATGATTTATTTCGAGCTGCATCCGGGTCAGAAGGTAGTGTGAACGGGGTGTTAGAAAGCAGCATGAATAATTCTCTTCAATATTGACACAGTTAATGAGGTTATCAATACATTTTGAGACCTGAGGTTTCATTTAGAGACCTGTACTTTGGTACTTTTTATTGCAGCAGTACTACATTGTCCCTACTCTAGTTTAAAACTCCTAATTTTTTTTCTTGTAGTTGTATAATAAGGAATTAAACAACTAATCATACAACTGTATATTAGGGATCACAGAGGTCTGGGTTTTCTGGCCTAAACTATTACCCAAAAACCAGCTTCACAATACAAGTCCATCCTGGCACCTTGGCAGTAATGGTTAGGTATAAACAAGGCTTCAATATGATCCTAAATGCTTCCAGTAGATTGCTACAAATTTTAAAAATTTCATCCAGTGGAATATTTTACTGACGAACTGCCTGCTTGATGCCTTCAGATAAGTGTAACTTGATAACAACTAAGGCTTTTTCACTGTTCGACATCGCTTCAGCCCAACAGGTGCCTTTTGGCATATCACAGTACGTACAATGCACGTATCACTGACTTACCTTTGTCCTCCTTTGTGCTCCATTTCCTTTTGCTGACAGCGCAAGGTATTAATTTGCGGTAATTTGATGGCTTCTTTATGTTTGTAAATGAGAATCATCCGCATTTTCCATGGTGACTGGATTGATTGCAGAGATGTTCTCCTACTATTCTTCATTTGTAACAACTGTGAAACAGGCTGAACATAGCTGAAAGTGAATTGTAATGGCTACTTCACTTTCAAGTCAATAATTGATAGCAGTGGTACATGTTCAGTTGAAAACACCACCTCTGGTGCCTTCCTTTCTTTTGATGTAGTATGCACGAGTTCACCAGTCATAATAATGTTACAAGAAAAGTATAAGGAATCTTAAGGATTGATTAGGGATTGCAGAAAAACAAGGGAGGTCATCTACTCCTGCAGATATCGGGGACCATTTTATCCCTAAATTTTCCACTTTAGCGTGGACGTTCAAAGGCGCCGCTCGGTGTTTAACTTGCATATTGCCTGGGCAATATCATGGGAAAGCGGATTGCCAATGACTTTGATACCCAGCCAGTTCAAAGAATCGATGCACTTTGACTCATTATATTGAGTGACATAGAGGTTTGTATTGTGGGACTCGTTTTTGTAGTAGTTGCTAAGCTTAGCACATTTGTTAAGATAGGGTAGTTGGTTGTTACTAAAAGTTAACGAAGGCATAAAATAATCGTTAGGGCAATTGTGGATGCGTATTTCTACCCACCACGTATCAGCCTTTGAACAGACCACGGAACAGCAAAGCTACTACTGCTACGTTGAAATAGTAACTTACAGTCCTGCCATGGTAGAACTATTACTTCCGTCAAGGGTTTAGACTGATCAAGTGTCACCATTATATGCACTCATCTGTTCGCGTGTGAGGTCCCCTAAGGAACCATTCAAAAAATTATGATAGAAAAAATTTAAGAATTCCTGAACACATTTGTCAAGGTTTCCACTGTACTTATATAGTAGTACATGAGAGAAGTGATTATGGGTTTTAGTATATTTCACCATTAAACATATGTCTAAACAACACACAACACATATTTTACATGTTTCATTACATACCCCTCAGGTGTAGGCACACTATGCTGTTAACTATTTGTTAAATACATTTACATTGTTTAGTAACTAAAATTGAACATATTCTAAAGGATATATCATACCCAGTTGCCTGCTAGATTTTTTGGTTGTTAAACAGCACATACATAATAAACAGTTTTGGTGTTAGGCCTCACTCCCTTCAAGTAGACATGATAAAAATGGTGTATAAGAAAGCTAAGAGGGCCCGTGTACAGCCTTCATTCATAGAACTGAGGCTTATGTCTGCAACTTCAAACTTGTTTGTTCATGTGGATCTGTGGACTGACACGTATACATGCAGATCTACATTTTTCAAAACTATTTCAGCAAGAGTTTAGAATGGCGTAGGGAGAGTATCCAACTTTGCTTTACCCAATGAAAACTGAGCCTGCAAAGTAGCCCGCATATCTTTGTGTCCTTTTATACGCAACCTGACTGCTATTGATTGCCCAGATTTAACACCTTCTTAGTTTGGTTGGGTGGTCAGCACTGAATCCCTATATAGATATGGCTAAAACCCCATCTAGACATGCCACTTTCATTATCAGTTACGAGAATGGCGACCATGATGAATCTCATGATTAAATCTCGTACTAAGATGTAATCTCGTCACATGCGAAGTTGATATTTATGGCTTTCCAGGTTAGTTAGCTGTGTCTTTCTCTTTGTACTAAATTCCTCAGCTCATGTGTCATACTTTTCTTGAGTACACTGTTCTTCACTCTGCAGCTTCAGTCTCTCAATGTGTATGTGTGCCCACTGTACTTATAATCAGTCACCAATCAACACAAATCACTGAGTCATTTAACGATGCCATAGGACTTTACGGGCTCATTTTTTACAGGGTATAGCTTAGTTCAACACTCTGTCTACACCATTATAAACTCTTGATTTCAGGAAGCCTGATTTGAAAGCTTACACATATGGTATGAGCAAGTGTTGCAAAAGGTCACATGAAAACTGCAGTAACACAAAACTAAGATTAGATGTGTAATTTTATGGTGGAGGAAACTTTATACAGAGCATATTCACAATTAAAATTTGTACGGATTATTAGAGCTTTTAATTTAACAGTACAGTAGAGCCTCTCTTTCCAGACCTTTACATCCCATTTACATTGTTTCAGGTTACTTTCAACTCGGGCCAACCTGGGTTATCGAACTCGAGTCAGCCCTTGTTCCCACTACCGCTCAACAAGCAGACTAGGGATTGTGCTTGCCAAATAACAATGAGCTATAACAAGCACACAATAATTAATAAGCTTTTGATTATTTAGGAGCTTACTTACTGGAATTGTAGCAAGAAGCATAGAACCAGCTGAAATAAGTCATACAATGTACTGTAATAGCCACCATGTTTAAACTACTGGATACTCCTTTCACCAAGAATATGAATGCATCTTCAGAGCGTATCCGTCAAATAGTCTACTGAAAGTACGGTACGTAGTAACCATTTTGTAGAACAGCTTTAATATACTTGCCATGTGACCAACAGAAATAATTACTATTGTCAGGCCGAGTTTGCCAACTTAAAATGTGTTCACTTTGCCTGGCCAACCTGTGCCAGCCCATCTCTCCCTGTCATGCCATACTGGGCCTGGTGTGGTTCAATTGATTCACACTACAATTTATACTGAACTGTACCTGGGTCAAAAGGTAGTGTGAACAGGGTATTAGAAAGCAGCATAAATAATTCTCTTTGATGTTGACACAGTTAATGAGGTTATCAATACACTTTAGAGACCTAATATGAGGTTTGTAAATTGACCTGTCCTGCTGTCAGGAGCTGTGGTAAATGTTCACAAGCCACATCCTACCTTTTAAACTGTTGTGAAGTTTTACAACTCTGCTAGCGTTTGCTTAGTAGTCACTGCTACAACCATTACCCACAATTGTCCCTCTTTGGCAATATTTGTCACAGTAAAAAAAAACCAAAAAAAAACCATGATGTGGCTATAAACAAGGCTTAGTTGACTGTAATAAAGCTTGTTGCTTTGTGGATAGCTGTAAAAATGCTTTCCCTTCATGGCCAGCTAAATAAAACCTTATCACTTTGTGGCTAGCTTGTTCCTGAGCTTGCTTCATGGCCAGCTTTTGTCCTTCATGGTTAGCTGCAATAAAACTTGCTGCTTCGTGGCCAGCTGTAACAAACCTTTTTTACAACCACAAAACAAGATGATGTGTTTACATGTAGTAAACAAGTCCTGGACAGTAAATAGCAGCTGCTAAAATATATAACCATTTTTTTTGAAACAAAACAAGGCCACCTGTTTGGTATTTAGGTTTTCTAATAATTGGTTGCTAATTGATATATCTTTTATGGCCAGGGAAGTGACCATGAATGCTCTGTAGCGACTTCCCTCTCTGCCTACTAAACTACATAGCACTAGTGAGTGATAACATTACTTGTGTTTACCTCAATACTTCATAGCACACTAGCATGCATTAGTTGAACCCAGGTATACGGAAGAGTACATTTCTATATATCTCTGCATATACGAACATACTCTATAATTTCAGCACTGCAGGAAAAATTCAAGATTCATTCATTAGGTCAAAACCCATATAATGAGGGTAGTGGAGCTTGACTCCAATAGGTGAATAACACATGACCTATATACAATACCTGCTACTTCGTCTCCTAGTGATATCAGCTTCACGTCTGACCCAACTATAAAAAGGGAACATTAACAAGTGAGGTGTACTAAACACATTGTGATACCTTTAGTAACACTGCCTGATATGGAGAATCCAATGGGAATTGGCTCATCTTTTCTTTGAGTGACTTGTAATATGGTCTATAATGATACAGAATTGTAGTCCAGGTTGGAGATTGTGTGATAGTCTTGTACCCAGACCATCCACCGCATTGAGTGACAGGTTCTGGGCACGAGACTAATTGTGTGGCTTATTACCTTAGTGTCTACTCTTGTTAGCGCGCAGGCACTTATCTTGACCATCACGTCATTGCTACCGAGCTGTGGTAATGTAATCTAGAAATATTAAATAACGAATCTGGAACTTGAAAACAATCATCTTCTAACCTTTTCTCTCAATACCACTTCATATTTGGCTTTCCCTCCTGCAGTAGAGGCCGCGGGAATCTTAATAAGATATAACGCCTTCATTTAATCTACTATAATTAATTGCTGAGGCGTGTATAGTAGTAACATTTTACACGTGGAAATGTGCGTGGAAGGCTCGTGGAAGAGATGCACGATCGCATCTGATGTAAGTAGACAAGGTAGAGAGAAGGTACAATCACTGTAACAAAAGACCGCTGTTTTTTTACGAGCGCATTTAGTCATAAACCCAAGTCCTTTGTACATACCCGCCTTGTGTACTTGTGTGGGTGAAAGTCTCGTGAGAATGTTCGCTTGTTTCACACTAGGGTTTGATGATAATGTTGAGGAATGAAGATTAAAGACGTGGAAAAGTACAATACGCCGTTTATGCACCACTTTGTGATGACACACTGGAGTGGTCCAGACTTGCAATCCAGAGTTACTAGTAGCTATGTGTGTGGTGATGTAGAGGTGTGTAATGAAAACAGTAGAATACTGGATTAATTAAATTGAGACTATTATCCTATGAGCCTTATCCGAAATCACGTCACAAACATAAAACGGCTGCTGTAGTGTGGGGATGTTTGTAAAATTTGTGTGGGCGACTATGGGAAGAAAAATTTTGAATGGCGATATCTCAGCTAAGGCGGAAGATATTGAGCAGGTGTGGTTATAAATTAACTGAAAGGATAGGAATCTAGCGTTGTTTTGAAATCAACCAAAAATCATTTTTACGCACTTATTGTAATGTCCTATAGCCATACCTGCTAGTTAGAGTTTGATATCTTCCTTCTTGGCTGAGATATTGCCATTCAAAATTTTTCTTCCCATAGTCGCCCATACAAATTTTACAAATATCCCCACACTACAGCGACCATTTTTATGTCTGTGACGTAATTTCGGATAAAACTCAGTGATACCATTAGCCATTGGAAAGAACTAGCACATTTATTTCAGTAATAGTTTGTTAAATGGTAAAATATATGTATGTACTGGATATTAAGTTGTTTAGTATATATTGGTGTAGTGACCAAGAAAGGGCTAGCTCTCAACTCCTCCCACTACTTTTTCCCTTTGACAATTCAACGTTAGAACAATCTTTGGAATCTTTAATTAATATAATTTCCATTTGTCACTAGATCGAAGCATTTCTACCAAAGCCAGATGATGTTTACACTTAACTGAATCTATACATGATCAACACAACTATTGTTAGCTTCCTCTAATTATCTATTGTGCAGAGTTCATGAATCCTTCCTAGTTAATTATTTAATTGGGTGCAGCATGGTAAAGAGGATATATTTACAGCTATACGTAAAAATATGTATATTCTTTGACTTTTTCCCACTATGTGTTTATAATAATTATACAACCAAATACTAAAGATAATACGAAATGTGGTTAAAATTATGTCATTAATAATGAATAAAAATGTTTGAGAAAACTACAAGGTCTAATGCTTTGCACTCACCGGGAATAGAATCCATGTTGTATGAAGAGACAGTCGTATATTGTATGGCTGTTTTCATGGAGGTGATAGAAACGTACAGTAATTCTATTTAATGCTGATCAAAACAGTTAGCACGTGACACCCACTAGACAAGCGAACTAATGTTCATTTGTTTGAAAGTGAGCAACAGCGACTATTTTGATTGGAAGACGAGTGGTTGCTACGTCTGTTTAATAAACAAAATGATAGTTGCTACTAATCGCTGGAGGTTAGTTTGTGTTGGTTAAAACACTTTGATAGTCTTGTTTCTTTAGTCTCACGTAACTAAGTTACCTTTACTTGTGTATGGGATGGGTCACCGGCTTTCAGCCATGTTTGTTCTTAAAATTTTTTTTGGTCTTGCAGCATATTCACAGCATCATGTGATCATCTTAGTACAAATGACCCAGCTCATGTTAAACTCAGATATTAGTTGTAGGTGACAGACAGTTGAATTACTCTGCTTTTATCCCGATCTTACTGTGGTCTACTTTTGGCAACTCCAACCATGTCTTAATCCAGCACTCTAATCCATCCTCGTTTAAACATATCATGTAACACAAAGTGTGTACAATTACATAAAATTAATGTAATAAGTATTTGTTGGATGTTTAAGCTTTACTGCTTGTAGGTGTCAGATTCAATACCATGATTCTCACAATTTAAAGTGCAATCTCACATTCTCACATCTTCATAGTGTGTATGCGTGCGTGCATGCGAACTGTTTGGATTAGACCTTATGCGAGAAAGGCAATGCACAATTTCAGACAATACCTCATAAACCTCCTTCATTAAAGTTTCTTATATACCCTCTCATATACAATTTTTGTGGGTTTTAGTTATCATGATTATTATATGTACTCTCATCATTATTAAAAAATGGTGTTATACCGATAATTGGCAACAAACAATTTTAGTTTTGGTATTGCTTACGAAGTGGAAATAATTACCACAGTCAGTCATCAATGATGGCAACAAACAGGTTTAAGTAACTTAAAGAAAGCAGTGTATGCAGCAGTAAGTGGCACAATATTTTTGCTATAGCTGTTTTACTGTTTAAGCTTTGAAAGTATGGCTGCAAGGCTATCGCAGGTTGTGTATATTGATCAGCCGCCCATGCAATTAGTTGATCACTCTTTACAAAGGGTCTGGAATCCCACTAAAACTGCTGTCTGATAAGCTGTTTTATGACTAGTTGGCTTCCTATTCTGTGAAAGTGCAAAACTTACACAAATATTAATTTTTAAAAAGGCCGCCCACGCATTAGATTACATCGTTGTTAACAAATCACATAAAATTTTAAATGATTTTTCTACTTGTTCTGAAGAATTGAAGAATATCAGTTAATATCAGCATATTGGTTACAGGAGTAGGCAAATAATCAGTATCAGTAAATGTGAAAAAAAAATGTATATCAGTGTAACAATACTTATAAACAAAATGTGTATTAATGTTGTCTACTATGGTCTGTTATCCTTCAACCAGCTCCTGTGATAGTCAGTAATATCAAAGAGGTGGACATGTTCACTATCCATTATCATGATAATTGTGATTATTTTGTTGGCAATAATCGACATTGTCAAATTTCATCCACTAGTGATAATTGAAATTGGTAATTATCGTAACAATCATAATAATTGAGATTTCAAATTGAATAGTCATTTCTTAATTACCCTTTTACCGCCATAACTGCTGACTTTCTCAATTTATAAACCTTCAGAAAATTTATTATGCTATGACATTGTTACACTATGCATTGCCTTAGTGTATGGATCAGGTTGAGCATAAACAACTTTTTAATTCTTCAACTTCTTCAGCAACATTTGTAACTGTGCTTTGCCAATAGTGATGGGTGTGTTTACTTTGGCAAACAAGTTAATTAGCTCAGAAACTACCCAAACAGCTATCAGCTTCATTTACAACTAGCTCCAATTACCTTCTAGTGTCTCAAGCATAACTCTCCATGGCGAAAAATGATTCACTTTGTGATGAGCAGTTGGTTTCCTGGAGACAGTTTTAACACAGGGGGGTGCATGACAAACTTTTGTGCCGAAAAGAAGATTTCTATCACCATAGTCCTTTCTGTTTGTTACTTTCATTAGCATCGTCTTCCACTTCGTTAATTACCGACAGCTAATCACGTGTCACCATATAAATGATCACGTGTGAATAATTGTTTGTTAATTTATTATTCGGCTACAAAGCAAACGAATATTAATCCGAATATTCGGCTAATCGTTTGAGCCTTACTGCTGATCATGAAGGTCTAGCCATTGTCATTAACATGACCAGTTTGTAGGTCGGTAACTTGAGTGCTGGGTGTCACCCCACTTTGATATACACTCTGTGAACATTCCAAGTAGTAGTGCAACGTGGAAGAGGTGGTCTGACACGGAAGGTTCCTTTTAGGATCCTGGCCACTAGTGCACATCCACATCATCCACTCTGTCATATGGTAGACCTGTAAGCATTAAAGTAACTTGTTTGATACTCCCGACCATGTAAATCTGCCAAGAAACTGACTACATCAGTAATGGGTCCTGAAACAGGATAGAAACCCCATTCAGTACACCAGCCCGACCATTTCTTGAAGTGAGAGTCATAGGCTCTTGAGGTTTTGCTTCTCCAGGATGCGAGTATGAGCTCTTTAGCTGACTCTGAAAGATCTCCGTGTCCGAATTTTTTGTCGGAAATAAGCCATACGGCTAGTTGGGGTAGAAGATCCATTTGACTGGCATTGAATGTCTGTTGGAACAGGCTTGACATGCGAGGAAGTTGCTGAGGATAGTCGTACAGCATTTCCAACAGTACTGGGCACCATGGCTGGCCCTTCCACACTGGAGCCACTAGTATCATTTGAGCTCACTGTTGCTACAGCTGAGACAGGACTCTGCCCACCAAGCATCATGGAGGGCTCGTATATCCTTTGAATGTCTCCCATCGCTGGCTGAATGCTTCTGTTGCCTCTGTCAGTAGATCCGGCCTCCAGCTGAAGTAGCAAGGCAGTTGGGTGGATAGGCGAGATGCAAACAGGTCCACCTGCAGTGGTCCCCACTTCTGGTGGATCTGTTGGAACAACTTGGGATGAAGTTTCCAGTCTGTCCTGTCTTTCATCGATCTGGACTTAGCATCTGCCACAATATTCACTACCCCTAGTATGTACTCTGATCTGTCAGTTGGGGAGACACTGTGCCTCCCATGTTGTTGATATATGCTACAGCTGTCTGGTTGTCCAGTTGTAGTAACACTGATATTCCTGTGTGATCCTTCAGGAACGTTTTTGCTGCCAAGGTTGCAGCCAATAGTTCCAGACAGTTTATGTGCAACCCCTGTTCTGGGAGGCCCCATGGACCCTCTGTCCTGTTGCCATCGCAAACTATTCCCCAACCCTGGAGAGAGGCATCTGAGGTGATAATTATATTCTGTTGTCTGAATAGCAGAGCTTTGCCATTGCCATTCCATTGCGCCAGCTTCTCTTTCCACCAAGCTAGCTCCTCTCTGGCTTGAGTTGACAGTGACAGAATACCCATGGTACTCATGATAGACCAAACGGTAGACACGTAAACTAATAATCTTCTTGTCCCACCATGAACCTCAGGTAGGTTTGGTGATCTGCTTGTATTGGAATTGTAAAGTAGACATCTTTGAGGTCTACTTTCACCATCCAGTCATTCACCTTTAGTAATTCCTTCAGTGTCCCCATGCCTTCCATTTTGAAGTGCTGGGGTACCACCCATTTGTTCAGTTTCTTGAGGTTGATAACTGGCCCCCTTTCTTGGGAACTAGGAAGAGGGTCGAGTAAAAGCCCTTGTGATCCAAGGGGTGTTACAATATAAGGTAATTGCTCCCTTTCCTAGAGTAAGTATTTGCATTATTAAGTTTACTAGTGTGTAAACAAATAATTACACAGTTGAGAAAACACTTATTTGTGCCAACTGAGAGAATGGTGAGTGCAACGATAGAATGAAAGGAATAGCTTGTAGTAAAACATAGCATAGCTTGTAGAACTATTTTCTAGCAGCATAGATTTCTGCAAATGAAGCAATGCTTGATATGACTGTCAGAAACTTCATGATAAGTATCGTGGTGTTTGTGAATTTTTCTACTGTGTTCAGATATGGAGTTATAAAAGTTTATACAAGCCCATGTGCTTGTGTCCAATATATTGGAATTTGGCTTGTAAAGGGTTAACGTTTCTCGTACTATATGAGTATTATGTTTATTGATTTGGCCTTTATGAAAAATGCATGTAAAGTTTCATTACACCAAGAGAAGTAAGACGAACACATTGTAATCACTCTACCCTATCATACATGATTCGATTGTGGGTATTTTAAAAGTGGAAAGATGAAGGTGGCCTGCTCTTTTAGAAGTGCAACCACTTTCCCGGGGTATATTTCAATGTACATTGGTATACATGTAGATGTCTTCCTGTAAAGAGGTATAGTATCCTCTGGAATTCCTTTGATCTGAGGTGTGAAAGTGTTACATTCTCTATTGTATCATGGTATGGGGATCAACATAATATATATTGTGTTGTGTAATGGTCACTTTATGTAATTGATAGTTGGGGAACAAGTTCAGACGAAAACATGAATTCCGGTGCCATTCTTGCTTTTGTTGTGGTATGCGTCAGTTCACCAGTCATAAGTACAAGGAATGTTAAGTTCAATAAAAAGTTGTGAAACAATCCTACTGCTATGCGTATGTACTAGAAGAATTAATCCCTAATTCAGTCATGGGTATAGACAGAAGTAGTGATTTAATGTCCACTAGTATATCTGCAGGTGTAGGCAACCCCCTACCTTTTCTTCTGTGATCTTTTCCTTTTACAGTGAAACCTCACCTAGCGGCCACCTCATTGATGAGACCACCTCGTTATAACGACCAGGTATAGAAAGTCCCAATAAAGTTTCCAATACTTTTCATTGATTTACTTTCCGTTAATACGGCCACCTCAATAATAAGGCCAGTGGCCACATATGACAGGACCAAACTGTTTAACTGGTGTACAACAGGCCCTCGATAAAGCGACCAGGATCACGTGAGCCAGTGACTCTGAAGCCGGTAAGCTGTACTAGGCTCAGTAGCTACAACTTAATTAGCTAGTATGTCATGTCATTGTACACACAGTTTATACTTTAACAATAAGGTTATTTATTATTGACGAAAGTTTCTTCACATAAATGTTCTTGCCGTGAAGACGGTATTTGCATGGAATTTCCAATCCTACACCAATTCCACGATTTATTCTCTCACCGGTGACTTCACAGTAGCCGTTATGGCCATCCCTTTGAAGAAAGTGGAATAACTGTGTATTAAACAACTCAGGAACATGGCCAACAATCACGTCTTCGCCAGTCACGATGGCTACTGTGAGCGAATCCTTAGGGTTGTCGGGCTCGCAGTGAAGGTATAAAGCTTCACCAATCGTCGGAGTCCAAACATCCATATAGTCATGATATCCACGAGTATAATGATTAAATTCAACAACGGTTTCGTCCCCTGAGACAGCCATGGCATGTACCACCGGCGTCACACATGCACCTGTGAACCACAAACTCCACGTGGAGCGAAGCACTGCACCAATTGAAGGGAGCTAGCTATGTCTAAGAAGGAAAGAAGAGAATTGACTCTTAAGGAGTGAATAGATGTGCTAGAGTACAGCAAGTAAAATCCAAAAGTTGGTACTCGTAGTATAGCAGCGACTTTTAACTGTGGGAACACACAAATTCAAAGAATTCTGCAACAAAAGGACGAAATCAAGGCATCGTACGAAGCTAATCAATCAGAATCCAGGAAAAGAATGCGCCTCTCGCAGTTTGATGATATTGATGGAACAGTGTACCATTGGTTCAAATTAGCAAGACAGCGCCAAGTACCAGTAAATGGCCCAATGCTGCAGGAAGAAGCACTAAAGATTGCTGAAGCATTGGGTAATAGGGTGTTTAAGGCTTCCCTTGTTTCCCTAATCTTTTTTATGATTCCTTATGAACTTATAATTCTTAATAATTCCTATTACAGTGGAACCTGTGTTACGGTCACCTGGATTAAGCGGTCACCTTTGCATAAAGACCATGGTCACGAGGTCCCAAGTATTTTCCCATACAAATGTATGCATTATTGTCTGCATTAAGTAGTCACCTATCTGATGCATATAACGGCCAACCAAGAATTTGCTTATGAATCACCTTATACATAACTTCATACTTCGTATAGTGCTTTTACCTGGCTTCTTAAGCCAATTGTCTGGCACCAGGCACCATTTCAATTAATGCTCAATTATCACACTTCCCTCCTTTCATTGAATGCTATATAATCTATCAGGCTTCATTGCGTAAATGTTTTCAATAGCTATAATTCATAACAAGCTCATCACCTTGCCCTCTCTGTACTAAAAATTATGGTTGGCACGAGCCTTTTAATATTAATTACTCATTTATAATGGTCATAGCCACTAAAATGCTACTGACCACTTTATTAAGGTTTTCTCTATAACAGCCACCTGTATATAAAGGCCAGATACACTGTATGTCTAGTCCCAAGGTGACCATTATAGACAGGTTCCACTGTAATTTCCCAGTAACTTGCAAAGCATTTTTTGGTTGTCAAACAGCACATCATAATAAACAGTTTTGGTGTTGGGTAGAGCTGGGCGGTATGAGATTTGTCAAAGCTGGTATGGTATAGAAAATACCATGGTACAAATACATACCACGATTTGGATTGTAAATTTTACAAATTTATATGTCAAATGAACTTTGGTTTGGAAAGTGTAATAGTTAGTTGATGAAACATTGCTAATATGACTTGAATGCAGTTAGAAGGTTATCTTTCACATTAGTAAAGGCTGGAAATAACAGGATGGTGTTATAGATCAGCTGTCATCTACGTAACTCTAGACGGCATTCTTTAATCTGCTCAGTACGGTAACGGTATCATTAAAATACCTTCTCCCATAATACATACTGGCATATCGCCCGGCTCTAGTGTTGGGCTTCACTCCCTTCAAGTAGACACGATGAAATGGTGTATAAGAAAACTAACATCCAAGAGAGTCTGTGAACAGTCTTAATTCATACAATTGAGTCTTCTTAAAGCTTGTTTGCTCATGTGGGCATGTGGACTGACATGATCCACAGATCCACATTTTTCTCAAACCAATTTCAGGAAGCCTGGTTTAAAATTTTACACATACGGTACGAGCAAATTGTTACCATAGGTCACATGAAAACTGCAGTAACACAAAACTAAATGTTGGATGCGTAATTTTATGGTAGAGGAAACTTATGAGCATATTAGCATATTCACAATTAAACTTTGTACAAATTTTTAGAGCTTTCAATTTAACAGTACAGTAGAACCTCTCTTATCTGGACCTTTACACCCCATTCATTCAGCTCAGGCCAACCTGGGTTATCGAACTTGAATCAGCCCTTGTTTACACTATTACTCAACAAGCAGGCTAGGGATCGCACACACTGAATCACAATGAGCTACAATAATTAATAAGCTTTTGATTATTTAGGAGCTTAATATAAACACACTGAAATTGTAGTGAGGAAGCATAGAACCAGCTGAAATAAGTCATATAATGTCATAGTCACCATGTTTAAACTATTGGATACTCCTTTCACCAGAACATTAATGCATCGTTAGAGCGTATCCGTCACATAGTCTACTAACAGTACAGTATGTCGTAATCATTTTGTAGAACAGTTTTAATATACTTGCTGGTTGACCAACAGAAGCAAATACTATTGTCAGCCCAAGTTGGTCGGCCCGGAATGCATTCACACTAGTGTTATTCTAGTATGGGTATAGTGTTCTAGTACAGTTCTAGTTCAGTTGCCAGAAATATTTTAAGTTAGTGTTAGTTCTAGTATTCTTGTTAGAAACAATAATAGTTTGTATTAGTTCTATAGTATCCATGGCTGAAACAATTTTAGTTAGTATTATAGTACCTGCAATTTAGTAAGTGTTAGTTATAGTGCAGTACTGATGCTAATTGTCATACTTATTCATTGCTTTTACAAAAAACTGATCACTAACTAGGTGAATTAGAACTATCATCCTATACCACTTTGGGGAGTAGAACCTAATCAAAGATATAAAAAACACCCTACCTGAACAATATACTTTTTGTTTCTACGTAAGAAGACCTCTCTAAGTTTTGTCTGTCACACAGTTTTGTTTCCCCTTGTCACCTCTCCACCAGAAGAAAATATTCTTTCCACCGGAGCGATGGCTGCCGAAGTGTCACAAACCACTTGAGCTAGTAATGGATAGCTACATGTCAATATGTACTTCAAAGTCAAGCTTTAATGTGCCAGATAGTTAATTTACCAATCAGATTCCTACTAATCTCAAACATTAGTTGCAGTACTAAAAGTTTTGGTTTAGTTCTAGTATTGGTACTATAAAGCTATTAATTTTACTTGTTCAATAACTTAAAAACAACACTTTTCTAGTATAGTTCCAGTTTTTAAAATATATTGTAATGGAATTATAGTCTAGTTCCTAGAACTAAAAAGAAAAGGCTGTACTAAAACCACTTTTGTTATTGTTATTAGTGCTTTACAGTGACCAGCACTGAAGGTCTGTAGCAACATGTGCTGCAGCCTTTGAATTACCTAACCTAATTTCAAGGACTTAGACTTAGTGACTTATAGCTGAAAAGGTGTAACAGAAAAGGGGCCAAAGTAAGGAAAAAAATCACTCCAACCCCAGGATTTGAACTGCAGGTCACCCAATGTCTAGTCTGGGCCACACTCAGTCTCCTCTAGGAGGGATGGATTTTTTTCCTTAAACCTATTGTTATTAGTGCTTTACAGTGACCAGCACTGAAGGTCTGACAGCAACATGTTTTAGTTCTAGTTCTAGTATAGTAGAAAAACACTAGTTCACACTGTATTTTATTCCTGGCTAACCTGTGCCAGCCCATTTTTGTCATGCATGCCGTACTGATTCGCACTACAATTTATATTGAGCTGTACCTCTATTGGAAGGTAGTGTGAACGGAGCATTGGAAAGCAGCATTAATAATTCTCTTTGATGTTGACACAGTTAGTGAGGTTATCAATAAACTTAGAGATCTAATATGAGGTTTGTAAATTTCATTTAGAGGCCTGCTCACTTAGTTGGCTGCTGTCAGATGTAACAAGTGATGAATATGTCAGTGATTTAATTAGTGGTTGTATTATTCTGTCAAGTGATTTGGGCCTCTATTAGCTATAATAGCACTACAGTTATAACAATAAGCTTTATTCACAACTATAGCTTGTCTATTAGCATTGCTAATACACTCACAAGTTACCTTTTAAATTGTTGTAAATTTTACAACTCTGCAACCACGTTTACTCACTACCCACACTTGTCCCTCTGTGGCAGTATTTGTCAACCCATGCCGTGGCTATAAACAAGGTTTATGTAGTTGGCTGTAATAAAGCTTGTTTCTTCGTGGCTAGCTGTAACAAACCATGTCACAACCACGAAACAAGGATGGTGTAGTAAACAAGTCCTGAACACTAAACAACAACTAACTGATTGCAATAAAAACATTACTTGTATTTAAGTACTTAAGGCCACTCCAAATATATTCTCTGTTGCCTGTCCTCCACCTGCATCTCTTTACTATCAACATTTTAATGTTCCATTATTTCATATTCTTCCATTATTTTATGGTTATTCTTGCATACTGTACAGGCTCAGTATATAAAATGATCTTGTAAGCATGTCAGCTCATGTGTAGGTATGCTATCAAGTTAGTGCAAATTCATCTTTGTGTTATTCCTGCAACTTAAATGATCAAAGGACAACCATAAGTGTGCTTTCATACAGCTTGCTATGGTTGTGCCAGGCAAATAATAGCTTAAAAAGCTGCTAATCTCACAATGAAATTCTTGAAAACTGTTAATCTTACAATGAAATTAAGGAAATAAACTGCTTACCCACATGCAAGTATGTTTGAGTATACAGGACGGGAAACAAAGAATTTATTTGGAGTGGCCTTATCAGGGGCGTAGGGAGGGGGGGGGGGGGGGGGGGGTTCCGGGGGGTTCAGGAACCCCCCCCCCCCCCCCCCCCCCCCTGTAAAATTTAGACTTCTGCAAGCAGGATCCTAACACACCATTTAGTGCGGCAGGACAAAATGAGTGAGTTGATAAAACTTACATTCATCTCTCAGGGAAGGATTTACAGAAGTAACATGAACCCTCTTCAAAACTTGTTAAAAAGATCGATATACTCTAATAGAGCAGTCAGGTATACTCTAATAGAACATGCATGTAAATATCCATGTCCATATGAAGTTTTTCAGACATTCCAACATTAAATGCAAAACTTAGCACGACCTTATACTGCTATAGCTTTGGTGTGCAGTGTTTAAAGATATAGAGCTCCAGTAATTTATCACTTTTGTTATGCAAAATGAATTCATGCTATGCATATTTGTATAGTTATATTGTTTTGGTTGTCATTTGTATCAGTGGATTCATGGCTCCTATACCACAGTGAGATATAACCATCACTTACAGATTACTATATGTGTCTCTATGTGTTATGCTGTCTGTTTCCACTAGGTGACTTTATCTAGTACTACCTTCATCCCTGGGGCACTTAATGCATCATAATTAATGTACTTTTTGCATAAAATATAGTAATTTGCTGAGTTTTGATTTATTAAAATATTGAAAGTCTCTCAGCGGCTGGGGGCTGTGCCCCCAGACCCCTGCTTCTAGTAACTCAATGCTGGTGCTGGAACCCCCCTTCAAAAAATCCTGGTTACGCCCCTGCTTATAGCATATTAGTATACGGATCTTAGTTACGGACATTTCTGGGATATCAACAGTAGAATGTACCAGATAAGAGAGGTTCCACTGTACCTCTTATGACCTCACACACACATTAATCAATGGCCAAAGTTTAACTTGGTTAATACCCAAATATTTTCAGGTATACAAAAAATTTAATTTCTGTGTATCTCTATGTAGTACAAACATACTCTAATTTCAGCACTGCAATTGTAAAATTCCAACATTAGGTCAAAACCCACACCAATCCCTACAATGAGGATAGTAAAGCTTGGCTTCAATAGGTGAATAATATACAACCTATATACAATACATGCTACTTCTGATCATCTCTAATGATATCAGCTTCACGTCTGGCCCAACTGAAATGGGAACATTAACAAGTGAGGTATAATTATGGCTTATACATACACAATAAGACCTTTAGTAACACTGCCCAGTATAGAGAATCCAATGGGAATTGGTTAGGGGCGACAGAGAATGGGGGGCTGCAACCCCTGTGGAAAAAATTATGGGGGGCTTATCCCCATAAAATTATCTGTAACTGTGATACACTAGAGAAACCCATATCATGCTCGTGTCACTTGTAGTTGTAGGCTGGTAGCTTTTGTTTAGAAGCTCTATAGCTAGTGACAAACAAATGTAATATTTAATATTTGACTAGCTATAACCCTCAAAGTAACAAGTAACATATAACCATAGTGCATTACATGGCATAGAAGTATTGAGTAATATGTAACGAGTTGTATTTTAATTCTAACAACCCCAACTCTGCTAATAGTTTAGCTTCTGAAAACTGAAGCAGGTTGAGTACTCAACATCAAGGCTTTAAAGAAGACTATTGGCAAGTACAGTATAAAGCTCAAATCAAATTTTAATCAATAAAACACCTGTGATAGAGTATTAAGAACAGCATTTATTAATCTCTCAACCATACCAACTTGTGCATCATTTCCTTGTAACAACATTCACAAACAACATCCTTTGGAAACAACATTTTCCTCCTGTGCCTCTAATTATTGCAGAATCTTCTCCATGGCTTCGTAGGTACATTTTATATCGTTAACTGATTCATTGCCAATGGAAGACGCTGTAATCGAGAATACAAGGCTTCAATAATATCTTCGCTTTTCCCAAATTTATCCTTCAATATATCTATCGCCACCCTATAATTGTCATTCGTCACTGAAATTCCAGATATGGCAGAAACAGCAGAAGCACGAAGTGAACTCTTGAGATAACTGAACTTGGTGACATCTGGGATATTGTGCTCGTGAACTGAAGTTGTAAAAATATCCTAAAACTCTTGCCAATAGAGGATGTTTCCATCAAATGTAGGAAGGTTAAGCTTAGGTAACTTCACCTTTACATGGTTTTGTCCTCACAGGTATCTGTAGGGCTTCCAGAGGGCTGTGCTAGGGTCACTGCTAAGGTCACAGGTCGCTGAGTCAGGTATGCATTAGACCTCTCCACTTTCCTTAATACTCGTGCCAAACAGCCTTCAAGACGAGAGGCAATCTCCTTAGAGTCCAGCAATAGTTCAATTAAGTCTTTACTTCCATCTGTGACCCACAAATATTCTTTCTCTTCGGCTGCCTTTTCCTCAGAGTCGCTTTCCATTACATTCAGTAGCATGGTCCACTCCTGGTTACATCGCTCTAGAAGAGTAATGTTCGTTGAAAATCGATGAATGAGGTCATCCAGTTCCATTTCTTCTTTATCCAAATCACTATTGTCCACTGGACGCTCCAGAATCGATTTGCCCATCTTGACATAAACTTGTAGTCTCGCCTTCGTAGGTCCAAGCAGCCTTCGAATGGGTCCTGACACCCTGCTCGCAATGCCATAAACTGTCGTGGAGGAGAGTGCTTTTCTTGCTCCAACTTGTATCGGGATTGTGTCAAGACCAATGATTTAAAACAAACATGGCAATTTATACAATAATTAGTAATTGTCATAGTTTCATAAATATAGTAAAGAATTATAAATATGTAAATTATCAAGTCCAGCTTGAACTCCATGACAACAGCAGTACGAATCAAGAACTGTTCAAAAAGCACCTCTGCAATCAAAATAGCCACTAAGAAAAATTAGGACGATTTCTGTTATGAAGGGAAGCCATCACGTGCTACTACCAAATCGACACTTTTCACTGTCAGCAAAGATGAATGGGACACAAAGGAGGACACTGGTAAATCAATGAAGAATGCTTTATATGTACTGCGGTATGCCATAAGGCACCAGTCGGGCCGAAGCGACGTCGAACAGTGAAAAAATCAAGCCCATAGCCTTAGTCGTTATTGAGTTACGCTTGTCTGAAGGCATCAGTCAGTCAATCAGTCAGTAGAAAATTTCGTTAAATAAATAATTTTTAAAATTCTGTAGTAACTTGTTGAAAGTGTTTTGGGTTGATCTGAAAGCTTGTTTGGGTTTAGTTTTATCCAACCAATACTGCCTCATCGTCGTCAGGGAAAATTGACGTTGGTTTTTGGGTGATATTATTTTGTGGGCCACACCTACTCCTTTGTGGTTCCTACTATACAATAACTATCGTACTGTATCATATCATGATAACAATACGTATTATGATGGTATCTAAATGACAGATGAGTAGTTAGCTGCTTGTACAATTGAGAATTTTGTAAACAAACGTGCTAATTTATACATTGTTTATACCTAAACATTGCTCCTTTCTTGTGAAAAGACAAGAATATGGTTTATGAATAGATAATAGTTAGACACCAAGACCAAGGGAACTAAGCGATTTAGTAACCCCAATGGCCCGAGGCTATAGCGTCCTGAGCACAGCGAGGGCGCTACTAAGGGCCAGAGGGGTTACTAAATCGCTTAGTTCCCGTTGGTCGCGGTGTCTAACTTATTTAGACTATGGTTTAAAGTACATACCTTTATAGCCAGAGCATTAGAGTGGAGTGAAAGAGCAATGCAGAATAGTGGAACAGTTTCTTCCTGAAGCCCTTACAGCGCCCACAAAAAATAATTATTCAATCAGTAACCAGAGTAATGGCTAGAGCTACAGTAGATACGCCGCTTAGTCTACTATTTGTCCAGAATTATTTGCAGAACACAAAGAAGAATTGTATTACAGTATTATCAAGTACTCCAGTGTACCTTTCATGTTATAATTATTTATCATGTACAAAATTGCTTGAGGGCAGGTTACTAAATGAACATGTGTAGGTGACTAAATGAGCATGTCAGGTGACTAAGTGATTTAGTAAACCTGTAAATGAGCCATACCCTAGTCTAAAACTACTTATTAGTCATTTAGAAGTGTTACATCCATCACGATAGTGTAGAGGCTAAATATCACAATATGATTTGAAAATCCACGATACTCTATATTTTTTTTTACTATCTATTGCCCAGCTCTAACTAGGATAATAATATTCTGTCTATTTAGATGATATCACTGCTGTTAAATGATAAGCTTTATAGTGGATAGTAGAGTATTGAGTTGATGACTAGTTGTAGGTCTGGACTAGGGGTATGTGTGTTCTGTGTTCTTTAGACATGTTTAATGGTGAAATAAATTAAAACCCACAATCACTATTCACATTTACTATTATATAAGTACAGTGAAAACCTTGACAATTGAGCAACGATGTAAAGTTTTTTCTATACATAATTTTTGCAAAGGTCCTTAGGGGACCTCACACACATATACAATTGACAACAAGTAGTGATAATTGGCATATTGAAGAGTTCATAGTACCAAGTAGTAAGGGAGGGTGTCTATATTTAGAAAATCACATACCTCAGTAGAGACTTTACTATTCAACAGTTTTCAACAATTCTTTATCACCAGAAAAACTGTTAATGTGATGAAAGATCATTATCTATTAAACCATACCCACAGTGATTTTTTGTACAGGCTGCTCTGGCAATTACGTACTCTCCTTCATTATGAACTCTTGGTATAATATCCACCTTTTCAAACATACTTTATGTTATGTGTTTGTTTGTGTGTGTGGGTGCGTGTGTGTGCAAACGTATAAAGTAATTTTACTAGAATGTGAAGTGCCGAAGTTGGCCAGTGGTTATGATACAAAAATTGGACCATGTAGCTGTGCATAGTCTAAACTATCTTTTTTTCTTCCTGTCAATATACCCATGATATGGTGCACCAGCTTTCTTAGCCATATGGCACTCTACCATGTGTCTTGATTATCACTTAAACAGTCACTTCAAAATGCCACCATAATCACAGATAACATTCAGTGTTGGGCTGCTACTTTTAACAAGTAATATACAGAAGGCTCCGTCCCACATATCAATGGTGTTATCTGTAGCTATGAAGTCAAGCAAGTGTATTACACCTGAGTACACTAACAAAACAAAACTACATGATAGTTCAGATCTCACTACTTGATAAAGATAACACAGCCTGGCCATAACAAGGGTCATGGTTAGGACGATAGTAGAACTTCCTGAACACTGACTCTGTGCTCCAGTCTGCAACCCTCAGGATGTCACTGGGTGTTGCTCCAGAGTCTGCAACAGCTGACATTGATGCACTCCTCATAGAGTGAGCTGTGAAAATGTTGACATCAATACCTGAAAGTTTTAGCAATTCCTTTAGCCATCAGGCAATTGTACAGGATGCCACTGGATTGTGAGGTTTAACTATGGTCACAAAAGCTGATCAGACTCCTTTCTCATGCAAGATGTTACTATCCGATAACAACGAAGAGTCTCTACTGGGTACAGTTCTTTGTTACCAGAAAAGGTAGCAAAAATATGTCAGTCAGGCCTGTGTAGACTGTTTGGCCAGATTGCAGGGTAAGAATGACACTCCCTCTGGTTTTAAATTGACATCTACTCAAGGCTAAGGATGCCAAATCTGCTGATCATGAAGGTCTAGCCAGTGCCATTAACATGACCAGTTTGTATGTCAGTAACTTGAATGCTGTGTGTCACCCCACTTTGATATACACTCTAGCAGTACCTGAACATTCCAAGTAGTAGTGTAGCATGGAAGAGGTGGTCTGACATGGAAGGCTCCTTTTAGGATCCTGGCCACTAGTGGATGCTTGCCTTGTCCACATCATCCACTCTATCATGTACACTGGATATGGCAGACCTGTAAGCATTATGTGAACTTGTTTGATACTCCTGACCGTGTAAATCTGTCAAGAAATCGACTACATCAGAAATGAGTCCTGAAATGGGATCGAGACCCCATTCAGTACACCAGCCCGACCATTTCTTGAAGTGAGAGTCATAGGCTCTTGAGGTTTTGCTCCTCCAGGATGCGATTATGAGCTCTTTAGCTGACTCTGAAAGATCTCCGTGTCCAAATTTTTGTCGGAAATAGGCTAGTTGGGGTAAAAGATCCATTTGACTGGCATTGAACGTCTGCTGGAACAGGCTCGATGTGCGAGGAAGTTGCTGCATGAGGATGGTCGTACAGCATTTCCAACAGTACTGGGTACCATGGCTGGCCCTTCCACACTGGAGCCACTAGTACCACCTGAGCTCGCTGTTGCTGCAACCGAGACAGGACTCTGCCCACCAAACACCATGGAGGGTTTGCATATCCTTTAAATGTCTCTCATCGCTGGCTGAATGCTTCTGTTGCCTCTGCTAGTGGATCCGGCCTCCAGCTGAAGTAACAAGGCATTTGGGTGGATAGGCGAGATGCAAACAGGTCCACCTGCAGTGGCCCCCATATCTGGTTGATCTGTTGGAACAACTTAGGATGAAGTTTCCAGTTTGTCCTGTCTTTTATCAATCTGGATTTGGTATCTGCCACAACATTCACTACCCCTAGTATGTACTCTGATCTGTCAGTTGGGGGGACACTGTGCCTCCCATGTTGTTGATATATGCTACAGCTGTCTGGTTGTCCAGTTGTAGTAACACTGATATTCCTGTGTGATCCTTCAGGAATGTTTTTGCTGCCAAGGTTGCAGCCAATAGTTCCAGACAGTTTATGTGCAACCCCTGCTCTGGGAGGTCCCATGGACCATTTGTCCTGGTGCCATTTCAAACTGCTCCCCAACCCTGGAGAGAGGCATCTGAGGTGATGATTATATTCTGTTGTCTGAATAGCAGAGCTTTGCCATTGCCATTCCATTGCGCCAACTTCTCTTGCCACCAAGCTAGCTCCTCTCTGCTTGAGTTGACAGTGACAGCTTGGCATTGTAGTTCTGGTTGGTATGAATTAGAGCCCTCTGTAGATCTCCCTGTAATCACCAGTAATATAGAGGGGCAGGGAGAACTGCTTGTGATGCTGCATGCAGCTTCCCTATTAATTGAACTAACTATTGTGCTGTCAGCTGTGATCTCTGTAGATGCTGACTGACCTCCATCCATATGTGATGGAGTTTCTCTCCTGGAAAACTTAGTTTTATGGAGGTAGAGTCTACCTTCAGGCCGATCTGCTGGGCTGGGGTGGTGACAGACTTTGGTACATTGATGATAAACACTAGACCTGTTAGTAGGACATCAGTGCTTCTAGGTGATTTTCCACCTGAGCTGCTGTGTCCGTCATCACTAGACTGTCGTCTATGTAAACTATCATTCGTACCCCCATGGCATGAAGAAAGATTGCAACAGGTTTCATCACTTTGGTGAATACCCATGGTGCTCATGATAGACAGAATGGTAGACAAGTAAACCAATAATCTTCTTGTCCCACCATGAACATCTGGTAGGGTTGGTGATCTGCGTGTATTGGAATTGTAAAGTAGACATCTTTGAGGTCTACTTTCACCATCCAGTCGTTCACCTTTAGTAATTCCTTCAGTGTCCCCATGCCTTCTATTTTGAAGTGCTGGGGTACCACCCATTCGTTCAGTTTCTTGAGGTTGATAACTGGCCTCATCTGGCCCCCTTTCTTGGGAACTAGGAAGAGGGTCGCGTAAAAGCCCTTGTAATCCAAGGGGTGTTGCAATAAGGTAATTGCTCCCTTTCCTAGTATTCGTATTATTAAGTTAACTAGTGTATAAACCGATAATTGCACAGTTGAGAAAACGCTTATTTGTGCCAACCGAGAGAATAGTGAGTGTAACAATAGAATGAAAGGAGTAGCTTGTAGTAATACATAGCATAGCTTGTAGAACTATTTTCTATTGGTGGGTGGCCTAGCAGCAGAGATTTTCTGCAAATGAAGCAATGCTTGATATGACTGTCAGAAATTTCATGATAAGTATCGTAGTGTTTGTGAATTTTTTTCTACTGTGTTCAGATATGGAGTTATAAAAGTTTATACAAGCCCATGTGCTTGTGTCCAATATATTGGAATTTGGCTTGTAAAGGGTTAACGTTTCTCCTACTATATGAGTATTATGTGTATTGATTTGGCCTTTATGAAAAATACATGTGAAGTTTCATTACACAAAGAAAAGTAAGACGAACGCATTTGATTGTAAGCACTGTACCCTATCATGCATGATTTGATTGTGGGGTTTTAAAAGTGGAAAGATGAAGGTGGCCTGCTCTTTTAGAAGTGCAACCACTTTCCCAGGATACATTTCAATGTACACCGGTATACATTTAGATGTCTTCCTGTAAAGAGGTACATAGTAAACGTATCCTGGAATTCCTTTGATCTGAGGTGTGAAAGTGTTACATTCTCTATTGTATCATGGTATGGAGACCAACATAATATATAATGTGTTGCATAATGGCCACTTTATGTAATTGATAGTTGGGGAACAAGTTCAGATGAAAACATGAATTCCGGTGCCATTCTTGCCTTTATTGTGGTATGCGTCAGTTCACCAGTCATAAGTACAAGGGATTTTAAGTTCAATAAAAAGTTGTGAAACAATCCTACTGCTATACGTACGTACTAGGAGAATTAATCTCTAATTCAGTCATGGGTATAGACTGATGTAGTGATTTAATGTCCACTAGTATATTTGCAGGTGTAGGCGACCTCCCTTTTTTCCCTACCTTTTCTTCTGTGATTTTTTCCATTTACTTGCAGTTTTCAACTTATGACTGTTAAAACAGAGGTATGTACATGTGCTGTTTGGTTGTTGAAGGATTAACATAAAGAAGTGGTCGATACAGTACTATTGGATAGGGAACACAATCATAGATCTTCGTGGATTTTAAAAACTGGAGGTGAAGCTAAGAGAGTGATGTTTCATTAATGGTACCAAAGTCAGACCTTTCAGGCTCACACGCATACTTTCAACCTCCTTGGGACCTCAGGTTGTGGAGAACATGCCAAAGATGATGTGGCATTAGGTTGTGTGATAGCTAGGAGATTGTGTCTGATGATTAGTCACACATGTGTTGTTTGTGTAACAATACAGCCCATGACTGACCTGTATATTTCTCCTGTCTGACATCTTGTAAGTGAATTAGTGAAGTGAGTTAGTGATGATAAAATGAGAACTGTTAGGTTAGGTGTTTGTGTATTAGAGATTGGTGATACGGTACCAAAAGTATCGATACCACCGATACGATACAATTCAAGGTGAATATCGATACCTGATACCAAAAGGGTTGATACTGATACAGGTAGCTCACATGATCAATTGATAAAATTTTATTATACAGTTTAACCGAATACCAAATCGACTGTTCAATTAGGATATTTTGTTAACAAGTGTATGCTTTATTAGAGTAGTTGAGCAAAACTCTGTATATATATACGTAAGTATAAATGTATGGATGTTCAAATTTACATACTATTCGATTGTATGAACACCAGTTTAGTTCGGATAATCGAGGTTCCACTGTATATGGGTAGTGGATGCTATTTTGAACATCACAATCAATACCTTTAGATGACACTTTTAAGCTATCTAAAGCATTGTTTGTAGTGATGGCTATGGCCAGCAATAAAACTTGTGTTGTATTCCAAGATACTTTCATTTCAGCAAGTTTTCAACTACTTTGGTATTGTATCGTAGCATTGATATTTTCCATGAAATAGTGTTGTAATTGTTAAAAAATATAACTAAATCAAAACTAGTTTTTGTATAGCAGGTTAAAAATTATTGTTAACAATAACAAACAATAACTTACAATATTTTAATCCAACGCAACAATTAATAACAATAAGGTAACATTAGGAAAATTATTGCACTGGCAATGAATTTATAACAATGCACTTTTGACTTATTTACAGCAGAATACCAAATCACAAATGAAGTATATTTAAGCACAAGTTAAGCCTTATTACCGTATTGTAAAAACCCTTATCGGTAAAAAAGTTTGGTGAAAACCCACTATTGCAAGAATTGACAAAAAAAAACTTTGACGAATGGGACTACAACATCACTACATATGAGTACGAGTGATTACACAACTTGCCAATTAAGGGGCATGGCAGTCATTTCGATCACAAGTCTTTATCCCTTGCATTGAGGGATGATAACTCACGATGGAAATGGCTGCCACACCCCTTAATTAGCAAGTCTTGTAATCACTTGTACTTGTGCGTAGTAATGTTGCATTCGAGTGGTAGCTACCTGACTGGTAACTACCGTACAAGTGTAAGCATCGTTTGCTGGTTCTTGTAATGTTAAGAGCAATGTTTGGATTTTCGTGAACTCTTTAAAAAAAACAAAAAAAAAACTTAATGGTTCCACAGGAGTTCGTGAACTCAAACGTCACAACAATGAAATACCCATAGTACAGTATCTCATAAATACAGTACCTGTCATGATACTTCAATGCCCATCCTTTCAACATGGCTAATCTACTCATGTGATTGCTAGAAATAATGGGTGGATAAAACGTTGGCAATTGTACTGCTATTGATGTCCAGACAGAGGCTGATATGCAGCAAAATCAACAGAAAAAATATTTGGCCAACAATAACAGGCCATCCACCGGTAAACCACTATTTCTTGCCAAGCCGGGCCCAGAAAACAAGACATCTGTTAAAACAGCCTCAAGTAGTTTGGGTAGTACTGAGGGTCAAAACTAGTAGTACGATACTATCAGTCTGATGTGCAATTTGGATAGTTTGTAAATCTGGTCACATTTCTGGTGCCATTGTTTTGATGCTGATCTCAGGTTCATTAACCATAACTAGTAACAAGCGTATAAGGAATTTAAGGATCATAAGAGAAAAATAATGTAGTGAAACAAGAGAGGTTGCAGAGATTACTGATGAACATTTAATCCCTAATTTAGTCATAGTTTGACTAAAGGTTAGGATTAATGTCCCTAGTATATCTGCTGTGACAGCCTCTCTTGTTTCAGCTATTCCTCTTTGATCAACTATTCCCTTCTACCAAGAGTATATAGTGGGAGGGAGAGTGTCAAAACATTATATGCCGTAAAAATGAGCCCATAAAGTCCTGTGGTGTCGTTCAAACAGCTCAGTAATTTGTGTTGATTGTTAAGTAATTATAAGTGAGTACACACAAGCATACATGTGAAGCTAATGAGTGAAAGAACAGTGTACTCGAGAAAAGTATGGAACTTGGTACAAAAGAAAGACACAGACATCTAACTTTGAAGCATGTACATTGACACTACCCACATGCGCTGTACTGTTTAGTTGTCAAGAATATCAATCTCACACGTAATGTCTTCATTCGACATTTCATCAAGGTCACTATCTGCTACTTTGACAGTTTTGCTAGTGAAACTGACACGTCAAGATGGAGTTTCAGCTATTGTGATCAATGTAGACTACCTGCCTTGAATTACACTGTAGTATCGTGTTGATCTGGAACAATCAACAGCTGTCAGGTTTACAAGAGGAAATTAAGGAATGTGGGTTACTTTACAGGCTCATTTTTCACAGTCTATAAAGCATTTCAGCACTGTCCCTCCCCATAATATACTCTTGCTTCCACTTGTTACAATTTTTACAACCATTAGAATAAATAGTCTCATTGGTAGAGATTTGATACTACACACTTCTAACATTTACAATATGATATACTGTCCTTTAGTAATACCGAGGGTATATAATTAGGAGAGTGATTCCATGCGGACCACCAGTTAAAATTATTAAGGTGCTGCTAAATCTAAGTAATCAACAGCGGTCAGGTTTATGAGAAGAAACAAAGGTATGCAGGATACTTTACAGGCTTGTTTTTCACAGGTTATAATGCAGTTTGACACTTCCTCCCTATAATATACTCTTGGTATAATACTTCATGTGTAACATCAAACATTAAAACATGTAGTTCTGTACTTTTATCTTTTTCTTCCTGTTGCAGTTGTTCACACTTGTACACTACATAGGGTGTGGGTGATGGGGACCTAGCAAATGTCGTCTACATGTGACCATTAACAAAACAGTTTGTATGTATACCTTTGTGAATGTACTAGGGTTGGAACAAGGCCAACTTTTAAACTCCAAAGCTTCTTGCAAGAAAGCTACCGAAGCTCTATATCAGTTAGTGATCATAACTGATGGATATACACTTATATGGTCTCATACTTTGTTACAGCTAAGCAGCCTGTGCTTAGAGTAGTACAAACTGCTTAGACTACAAATATACCAAAATTTGTTAATGGTAGTTGCATGCTCACGAGTACTAACAAGTTTCCACTTGTGTCAGTTTGTGATTATCAATGTTGAGATGACTCTGAATAGATGTGAGTTTATCAGTTGCTTTGGTACTCTTATGAAAATAGCTCACAATATGTTTGCAGCGTTGCAGTAAAGCTTACCACTTTGGGCACATCTTGTAAAGAATTCATTTGGTCACTATTAGATTAAGAGTATGCACAAAGCAAGGCATATGATTCTACTTATTGTGGTGTATTACTGCAACTATGTTGCTAGCATTATCTGTGACTGCACAGCAAAGCTTGTCTGTAATGCCCCACTTATCTGTAATGCTAAGAAGTAGGGCTCCAATGTTCTCAGCAGTATGTGAATCCTGAATCTGAACAGTGTCTAGCACAACTGACTTTAACTTCCAGTCATCTGTGAGAAAGTGGCAGGTTACAGTTTCATATCCCGTGGTGGCTTGAGAGGTCCATAAGTCTGTAGTGATAGAACAATACTCCACATTCACAAGCTGACTATGTAATTCTTCTGTGGCATTTTTATACAAGCCAGGCATGTAATCTCTCATTATTGTACAATGGCTAGGAGGTATGTACTTAGGATCAATTACTTTAATAAACTCCTGGAGTCCTTTATCTTCAACAATGCTACCAGGTTGCATATCAATAGCTAGCATTTTCACCAGGGCTTTGTTGATAGCTTTGCAACGCAGTGAATCTTCTGTAATGTCATAATGTATAATATGCTACGTGAGTATAACACGTGACATACTTCCATAGCCAACTGTGTGACTAAAACTCTGTGTCAGTGAGGTCTGCTTGTGGCGTGATGACAATTTTTGTTTTTTAACAGCTAGTACAGCCTGCTGTTGTTGTAGTAGCTCTTCATCTTCCTCCTTGTGGTGGTAAGAAAGGTGCTGCAAGATTACCAGAAACATTCAGTAAACATAATGTTAGATTCATAATTAAAGTTCAGGCTGATGTGTGTCAACCTTGATAAAAAAATTATCACCATCATGGCAGCCACCACAAGCCACAACCCATGGGAATTTTGTGATTGACTACACTCGAAGTCACAACTCTGTTTGTTGCAAAGCACACTGATGGCTAATACAATACCTACACTAATACAATAGTTACAACTACAAACCTTGTAGCAGCATCATTAATATAAACCAGCTGCAAAGACTACCATCACATAATAGCCAAGCCAATAAAAGCCTATAAGGTGGCGTAACTATCAGTGACCTAAACAAATGGTTTTTAGTACAAATAAAACATCACTAACCTTGACCATATTTGTAGTATTACCACTGATAGATACTTTCTCCTCGCACTTGTTACATATTGCCTCCTTGTCCACAGCATGCATTGTTGATTCCCTGGAATATGATCATACTAGAAATCTCTTTTTCTTACAGTGTGAGGCAGCTACATTACTAGGCTGGTCAGATATAATGACAAGCTCAGGCTGCTCTGCCCTCAGCTCTGCCATACAAGTGCTGAAACAACTAACTACCGTCGCTATACGCCAGAACAGTACCAGCCAAACACCAGGGATGCCTTGAGCCATATAGGTTTAAGATATTAACTCCACTTCAAAACTAGTACTAACAGTGAGAAAACACAGACACCAAACAACGAACTCTAGCAACAAACAAACAAAGCTGTGAAAGCATCACGTGACACAATTAACAATTAATCAACGCACACTGCGCATCCTCTCTAGCGCATCCTTGTGAAGGTTGTGAGTTGGACAGTGCAGATCATGTGAGATATCATATAGAAATATCAAGATTTTAAAAACTTATTGATACCTTTCGATATTGACAAACTTCAAATGATATTGATATAATATCGATATATTGTCCAACACTATAACCTAGCAGTTATTGTTTTATCATCACTAACTCATTTGGCTAATTCACTGACAAGGTGTCAGACAGGAGAAATATCACAGGATGGTTGTGGGCTGTTTTGTCAAACAACATGTGTGTCTGATCATAACAAAGTTTAGTCAGACATATTCTTCTAGCCATTAAACAACAAGGAGAGAATCTAATGGGATAGTACTAACCGAGGTTTCATTTGGAGGGGAACACTCACCACCCTTGACAAATTCTTCCCTTCCCTTCCTCTCTCCCACCTTCACCCCTCTTAACTTTTAAACAATAGTTTAAATAAAAGTGCCTCAATGCATCAGATACAATCTACAAGAGTCTAAAATGCAAAGATTTTCTGGAGTAGCATAGAACAAATGTACAAATACATCCTCTGAAGGTTCTTCTAAAACGTTTTACCAAGCTTTTGAAATTTTTACCAGAGCTTCAAAGCATTGTTACAAATATCATGTCAACAATTTATGAACACAACTGGTAGTACAAACTCCTACACTTTGTTGTAGCTCCAGTATGTTTAAACCATAACTACACCAAAAGAATACATAAATAGCAGCTTCTACAAGGAGTGACAATACTTGTGGAACTGGTTTAACTTGTTAATATCCATGATAATGAAACTTTGCTAGAGTAAAGCAACATCCAATGTTATTAAATCAAGCCTATTTGTCTCAACCCTAATTCTCAGGTACTGTACGTGAGAATGCACCAGAAGCAATCTAACAGTGTAGTGGGATGGCCCCCTAGATGCTATGCACATAAAAGTAAGCACAAAGATGCTTATACTCCTCCCCCCCCCCCCCCCCCCATTACACTGAAAAGCCTGCTAACAATAACTAACCAACCAATTGTTGAAGGTGTTGTAATAATAAATGTACACTAGTACATATCAGCAGGCATGGGCAACCTCTCTTGTATTCTCACTTTTTATTTCTATGATCCCTAATCGAACTTCCTAATATTTCCTTATACTTGTAGAACATATGCCTGTTGACAAAGTACCTTTTCATTGAGGTGGTAATAGTGTACTAGTGGAAACTTTCCGCAGAGGTGTTATTAGTGCTACTCTCGCTACTTCTTTCCTCACTTTGGTGAGGCAATGGTATATCAAGCACCATGGGGGATTGGCAAATCCTCAACTGGAGGCCCAATTCTGCTTGAATGCATCTGTTTCCTCCATGTCTGGATCCGGTCTCCAGTTGTAAAAGTGGGAAAGCTGTTTTGTCAGGTGTGATGCAAGCAAATCCACCCATTACCATTTCTATCTGCTGGACCACTGAAAAAAATTTACGCAAGTGATACAGTGTATGTCATTTCATCTATTACCTATTGTCTGTCCATTACTTAACTTTCTCTCTAGTACTTATGTAGTAGTTGTAACATGGGCACGAATGATTTGCCTGAAATATACGCACAAGCACGAGGGCACAGCCTGAGTGCGTATATTTCAGACAAATCACAAGTGCCCATGTTACAACTAATATATTCCACTTGGGTGATTCACCTGCAAGTGCGGGGAAACTGCAGGAATGCTTTGCAAGTGTTTACAGTGTGAAGTTCGATTGTGGATAATGTTGTAAGAGCAATGACAAGGTGTTGCTGAGAGGCCCAACGTAAGTGTATCAACATGAGTATGCAGATTGCTTCAATTGTGGGTATGCAATTAAACACAGGAAACCCAAATACAAGCTGAACAGCTAATAATGAAGCTTGAGTGGCAGTATAAAGTACTTACTATACTATCCATGAATAAACTAAAGTAGTGAATATGTTTACAGCGCTATAATGGCCTAGTCAATTAAGCGCCACGCCCAGTCACTACGCACCTGTGTGACATTGCGCCAGGTGTCAAAACAGCAATATTCAAGCCATGAATAAACTAAAGTAGTGAGTAATAATGTTAACACTAATGGCCAAATCAATTTAGTGTTATGCCTAGTGTCTGGACATTACCACGTGACTATACAATCAAAACAGCAATATAAACTAACCTGTGACCATCTTCATTCAGTAAAGCAATGAACTATCTTCTTCCCCAAGTCCATGATCTATGCTTTGGCTCACTTTACAAAATTAAAACCCACTATCGATCCTGTGAAGTGTCACTATATTAAAGCAGAGGAGATCACACATTTTCATCAAAGAAATCAGATGATTTCTGAGAATGCTTGGAATGCATTAATGAGAATAGGAGGTAGTATATACAAGTTATATCCCTCCTAGGAGGGATATAACTTGTATATACTACCTCCATTTCTTGTTAATGCATTCCTGAGCACTGATAGCAGTGCTATTATACCACTTGTACACCTTTTCTTCCCTTTGAAGTGAGGTGTGAAAGTGGTATATATGCATATTATGTGTGTTGATTTGGCCTTTGTGAAGTTTCATTATACCCATTTTACAGTTTTAAGCATTGGATATGTGTTTGTATTAATTGTTTGTATTGGGCCTTTATAAGAAAAAGGCCTTGCAAAAATTTCAATTACAAAGGTTATACCTCTCATGTGATCAACGTACATTAACGTTTATACACTGCTTATATACCCTCTCATACATAATTTGATTGTGGGTTTTAGTTAACATGATTATTAACTATATTGTCGTCACTTATAAACAAAATGTGTATTAATGTTGTCTACTATTGTCTGTTATCCTTCACCTAGCTCCTGTGATAGTCAGTAATATCAAAGAGGTGAACATATTCCCCATCCAAGAATAGTTTACAGGCCTTCATTTAGAAAATGACTTGAGGGGGAGGGGGGACAAAATACAGTTTTGTCAGAGTAAGGGGGGCAATAGTGTAAACATCTGTGTGCATACTTTTATGTGCATGGCAGCTAGGAGCAGGAAGTTTTTTGTATTTTAAACTCTTATATGTACACTGCTACTGGTACATTCTGAGGTACCTGTGAAATTGACATTCCACTCCAGAAAGTTTTGGATTTTAGACTCTCTTAGATTGCTTCTGGGGTAGGGGGGCGAGAATTTGTGAAGGGGGGCAAGTGTCCCCCACCCCCTCCCTAAATGAAACCCTGGTTTAGCATTAGAACAACCACTTCTTCATGTTGACATGTTCAATACACCCTCTAGTTGGTACGCGTTCACCTGAGCCCCTGCCAAATATAGTAATATCAAAGAGGTGAACATGTGTTCACTCCCAATGGTTTTGTACTGGAACAAGCATGTTTTCATGTTATAAACATGTTTACGCGCCTGAATTGTCCATACTAAATGTATGGAATATTTTTAAAGCCTCATAACTCTCTTGTTCTTGCCTGTATCAAGGCACTTTTTTGATTAACGTTCCAGCGTTCAAAGGGCTTCACAGCACTACTAAATGTTTGGGCAGCTGGCCCATGTAACAAGTGTTATTAACAAGAAATGAGAGCTCAGGTGAACACAAACGGACTATAGTGATGGGGTAATTATACCAACTTTTTGAATAATGTGTGTGTGCGTGTGTGTGTGTGCGTGCGCACACGCGTATGTACTTGTGTGTGTGTTTGAGATCAGGTATTAAGCTAGTATTAGTAAGTTGAAGTGATTATTCTGAACAAAAGAGACGAAAATTATTTTTTATGGCATGCCTGGTGCCATTCTTTTGATGCTGTACGCTCTGGTCCATTAATAAACAAACAACTATAGGGAATAATAAGAATTTTAAGATGGATTAGGGATCAAAGAGAAAAAAGTAGGGAAACAAGAGAGGTTGCAGTATGCTAACACAATTATAGACTGAAATTTAGGCATTAAATGTCCCATATGTCTGCAGTTAGCCACAAATGGTGGACAAGTTGTTTATAGTGTAAACTTAACATGGTAATGTAAACCATGGAAAGTTTACCTGCTGTAAATTATCAACAGCAAAAAAAGAGAAATATATTAAACTAGTCCCATAGGCATCTGATCAATGGGAAAATGATAATTGATTTTCTCTGCGCTTAAGGTTCCTATTCCCTTAGCAAGGTTGTACAGAACATCTGTCTGTCCAGCATCTGATAGCCGTACCATAGCATTACGGTATTGCTCAAAAAGTCTTGAGGGACTGTAAGGGAAATCTTAGGATGAAAACAGCTTTGATAGCACTGATTGACCCTCCAGTTGCAATTGTATTCTGCTAAGCTCAGATCCACCGGAGTTGTTTGTACACCTTCTGTACATCATACACTATGAGAAGGGGTTTATGGTTTGCTAGGTGGACTCTTTTCTCTTGCCTGATAGGAATGCACCCTGTAGGAAGACCTCTAGGTCACTTCCCAACAACAGCTAAACCTTCGTTTTCGTGGTCCTCTACTGGTGTCACTGATCTCATGCAATTCTTTGCTGCCATTGACGGACTCATGTGACCCAACAAACTTCTAATTGCTACTTTAGCGCTTTAAATGTTGTGGATGAGTTGGAGATAATCATATGACCTTATGTGATTATGATTATGATTATTATGATTATTTACTGGAAAGACAGCATAATACAGCTAGTTCCATCCAGGAGGAGTAAACCCTCAGGGAGTAAAAGTTAGTTACAACAAATCTAAGCTATGAATATCATACACTATGATAGTAGTGTATAGTAGGGACCACAAAGGAGTAGGCGTGGTCTACGAAATAAAATTACCCAATAAGCAACCTCAATTTTCCCTGACGACGATGAGGCAGTATTGGTTAGGTAAAACTAAGCCCAAAAAAGCTTTCAGATCGACCCGAAACGCTTTCAACAAGTTGCTACGGAATTTAAAAATAATTTATTTAACGGAATTTTTATTATTATATTTTATTACTGTGCAAGACCTCAAAATAGAGTATAAAAGCACACTATAGTTATAAATTAAGTAAGGATTTAAAATGTTCTACACTTGATGAATTAATTACAGATTTCGGAAGATTGTTCCATTGTCGAATTGTTGAAGGGAAAAAGGAGTAGTGGTAGGAGTTGATTCTGGTGGAAGGTGGTAAAAATCGCAGTTGGTGCCCTCTTGTATTATGAATAGGTGGTCGGGGGAAAAGGATATCATCTGTGTTTATTTCTACTAAATCATTAACAATCTTGTACAAATACATCAATTTTGATTCATTTCTTCTCTTTGCTAAAGTCTTAAAATCAAGTCTTTCCAACATTTTTGTAACACTAGCATAAGGAGAGTAATTATTAAATATAAACCTCACTGATCGTCTTTGGACAGCTTCTACTAAGTCAACATTCTTTTGAGTATATGGAGACCAGATGGCAGAGACATATTCTAGTATAGGCCTAATCATGCTGCTATAACATCTTGCTTTAATACTAGTTGGACAGTGCTTAAGATTACGCTGGAGAAAACCTTTCACTTTGTTTGCTTTACTGGTGACAGTCTTAACATGATCATTCCACGTGAGATGTTCATCAATTGTTATGCCAAGATATTGAGCTGATGTATCGTGCTTAATTTCTTGTCCTTGAATATAATAATGCGTTAATATATTTTCTACTGACTGACTGAGTAACTGACTGATGCCTTCAGACAAGCGTAACTCAATAGCGGCTAACACTACGGGCTTGATTTTTTCACTGTTCGATGTCACTTCGGCCCGACAGGTGCCTTTTGGCATACCGCAGTACATGCAATGCCTTCTTCATGGACTAACCAGTGTCCTTTTTTGTGTCCCATTCATCTTTTCTGACAACGAAGTGTCGATATGGCGATAGCACATGGTGCCTTCCCTTCGTAACGGAAATCGTCCGTATTTGTCATAGTGGCTATTTTGATAGCAGCAGCGCTTTTCAAACAGTTCTTGATTCGTACTGCTATGTAACGGGTTGAACATAGCCGACAACGAAGCGTAATGGATACTTAACTTTTCAGACGATAATTATTAATATAATCCGGGGCGCGCAGTACCATTTCTTTCGATATGCATGGATTGCAGAGGTGCTTTCCGACCAATTCTTGATTCGAAATGCTGCGTAGCGGGTTGAACATAGCTGACAACGAAGTGTAATGGATACTTTCTTTTCAGACGATAATTGGGGTGTGCGGTGTCATTTCAGATGCGGTATGCGTGGGTTCACCAGTCATAATAATTATTTATAAAAAAAAGTTAACAAACAAGTACACAGAAAATTTTGGAATTTTCAATTAGAGTAGGGACCATAGCACATTGATAAAAAGTACTGAAACAAGCTGGAGTAGTGCATGATATTAAATCACAATAAAACAATAAGAAGTGTTAGCTATATCCCTACTGTGCTCAAGATACCATTATGGAAATGCACAGTAGGGATATAACACTTCTTATTGTTTTACTGTGATTTAATATCGTACACTACTCCAGCCTGTTTCAGTACTTTTTATCAATGTGCTATGGTCCCTACTCTAGTTGAAAATTCCAAATTTTTCTGTGTACTTGTAATTATTAAAGCTTCTGCTTCAATAACAGAGTTTGGTAGGTTATTCCATTGCTTGATGGTTCGAGGAAAGTAACCCTGTTGGTAAACAGTTGTCTTGGTTGTAGGGAAAGTCTGGTTGGATACACTGTGGGCTTATAATGTAGGGGGAGTTGAATGGATGGTAAATCTTGGTGTAGTACTACAATAAAGTTAGACGACTAACACTTCTTCTACTCTGTAAACTCTTCGAATTTAGCTGGTCTAGCAGATGTGTAACACTACTCATTGGATTATACTCTGATGTGACCCATCTTGCAGCATGTTTTTGGACCTTCTCTAGAGTATTTATTAAATATTGTTGGTGGTGGTCCCAAACGCAGTTGGCATATTCTAGTAGAGGACGTACTGATGTTAAATACGCTGTTATCTTTACTTCTTTGGAACATTTACTTAAGTTTCATTTAAGAAAGTTGAGACTCTTTGTTGCTTTATTGTGAAGATGATCAATGTGGTGGGACCAAGACATTGATTGAGGGAATATGACTCCTAAATATGGATGCTGAGTCTTTAGTATTATCGATGCTGTAAGTGGTTGGTGTAGGAGATTTATTTCTAGAACATCGTAGGAAAACACATTAATACAGTCATCTGCAAAAAGGCAAATTGAAGAATTAATGTTTGTGGCTATGTCATTGATGTAAAGTAAAGACATTAATGGCGGAGGACGGTGCCTTGAGGAACCTCTGACTTGACTGAAACAAAGTTGGACACTTCATTATTCAATATTATTCTTTGTTTACGTTGTGCTAGCCAAGCTTTGATCATTGATGAAGATTTCCTTGTATTCCATTGTGTGATAGTTTCTGTAATAAACGATTATGTGGAACGGAGTCTAAGGCTTTCGAAAATCTAGTAAAATTAAGTATTTTTGTTTCTGCTGGTCCATTGCCTTAACAATTTCTTCTGTTAGCATTACTAGTTGGGACTAGCAAGAATAGTTTGGCCTAAAGCCATGTTGGTAATCATTGAGGATGTTGTTTTGGTCTAGATGGTGCATAATTGAGTGAAAATAATATGTTGCATTGTCTTGCAACAAGTAGAAGTAAAAGCACCTCTGCTAGCAAAATAGCCACCATGAAAAATACGGATGATTTCCATTACGAAGGGAAGCCATCATGCGCTACCACCAAATCACCACTTTTCGCTGTCAGCAAAGATGAATGGGACACAAAGGAGGACACTGGTAAGTTCATGAAGAAAGAATGCATTGTATGTACTGTGGTATGCCAAAAGGCACCTCTCGGGCCGAAGCAATGTCGAAAAGTGAAAAAAGCCTTAGCCGTTATAGAGTTTCACTTGTCTGAAGACATCAGTCAGTCATTTACTTAGTCAGTAGAAAATTCCGTTAGATGAATTTAAAGAATTCTGTAGCAACTAGTTGAAAGCGTTTTGGGTCGATCTGAAAGCTGTTTGGGCTTAGTTTTACCCAATCAATACTGCCTCATCATCGTCAGGGGAAATTGAGGCTGTTTTTTGGATGATGTCATTTTGTGGGCCACACCTACTCCTTTGTGGTCTCTACTATACAGTACTATTGTACTGTATGATACCAAAAATACATAAATGGTAGCTGCCAAAGAGTAACAACACTTGTGCAACTGGTTTAACTTGTTAGTATCCATGGTGATGAAGCTTTGGTGGGGTAAAGCAGCATCCGAATGTTATGAAATCAAATGAGCTTCAAATTATTTGTCTCTTACCTTCATTATCCAATGGTTCCATTTCGTGAAAACCACAAAATCTAGTTTTATTCTACGTGATGAAGTCCTCACACTATTACGGCCATTTTATCATTGTTATACATTTCTCTCATACACAATTTGATACCATATAGGACATATTTGCGAGGGACGTTAATTTCATGGTTGCTTGGCTGTCCGCAAAATTTTCATCTCCGAAAATTAACTATTATCAGGATTAGCTCTATGCTTGTAAGCTCAGTGATCAGGTGATAAAACGAATAATATAATACCAAAATCCTAAAATTTGTTGATCTGCAAAAATTACGTACCTCAAAAATTTGTATGTATATGGTAGTTTTCAAAGGAACTCTACTGTATGTAACTGAAAAGGATTGTAACAAGTGTACATTTCATAGAGTAGCTAGTGTTTTCAGAAACTAGTATTATATCAACCCAACAACCTGTATTAACAGGATCACCTCATTTTTGAGGTTAACACATGTTATATTGACTCAGGCGATTTAAATTATCAAGTTGATGTTGTGTTACTATAAACCAGGCACCTATGTAGTACTAACCCTTTTGACAATTGTGGTTTCCTTCAGAGCAAATAAATCTTTTGACTTTTACAATATAATAAAGATTTCCATGGAGGAGGATAAATCTAGCCAGCCAATTAAATTTTGTATGCAATGTAATTCAATGTATTTCATAATTCATGAATTGTTTTGTAGTTTGTTAATTATGCTAAGGAAGTGTGACTTGAACAATCCACATTGAACCAAATTATGCACAGATCTATCTTTCAACTGTTTTGTAGTCTGTCTGTTGTTTTTTCTTTTACAAAAGAAAGACTTGTGATTGCTAACACAAACAAATACGCAGTTTAAATGTGATTGCTATAAACAGCATTACCATGTGTGCCTGATTTTCTGGCATTGTGTACTCCTGGTTGTATACATTAGGTTGTACAACTAGTATAAATAAAACAATAGTGAAGTACAACTTATTCCTGTAAACGTTTTAGCTGCATGTGTATGCACCATCAGAATTCAAATGTTTATGAATACTGCGTTTACACTTGCCTCATATCGCATGCTGGCTCGGTTTGGCGCGACTCATCTTGGTTTTCACTGCGGTATAAACACCCACTGAACTGAGCCGAACCAAACCGGGCCAGCCCGCATAAAATTGCCGTGCCAGCATGACTCGGTTCGGTTTTCTATATTCAATGTGTCCACTAGATATTATATCAAAATAAAGCTTAAATGGATAAAAGAAACACTATATCGAACGAACAATTCAACACTTCATGGAAGGAAGAGCACACATTTACAGGTATCAACCACATCATAAATAAGGGTATTAATGGCTGGTATAAGCCATTAGAGCATAACCGTGCTAATTCGCCACTGCCTTTCTTCCCAACCACCTGTTAACTGAGCTCTACTTTATGCCATTTTCCAGGCTAGCACACTTCATTATAGTGGTCTAAACACATGCCCATAAATGGGATGTCACAGTTTCATAAACCGAATTGCAAAACCGTAAACGCAGTATAACATTGTTGTGACCCCACAAAGATATGTAACTCTACATGTTGAACATGTGTTGCTAGTTCAGTAACATTAATGGCGTGTTGTTTTGTTTCCCTGTTCAAGATGGGACATACATACCAACAATCCTAACAAGCCAAGCCACATGGTGGATGCTCACAATGCTGAGGTGAGTTGTGCTCAATGGATCATGTGTTTATTGGTAGTTATTTGTTGTAGGTCAACTGTTTGTCATTTAATCCGTTCAGTGCATACATTTCAGCCACGGGTTCTGCTAATAAGGTGTGTTTGTGTGTGTGTGTGTGTGTGTGTGTGTGTTGGTGGTGTGTGTGTGCGTGTGTGTATAGTGGGGTGTGTAGTGTCGTGTGTTTGTGTGTAGTACGTGTACATGCATGAACGTGTGTACATCTCAGAGGTTCATTTATTGGTTATCCACAAATGATTACCATTACAAGTCTTTGGACAGCTGCTTTTAGAATTAGGTGTCGTATACTTTAAAAGTTTGTTATCAGTGTTCTGTCACTACATTGGTTGTTTCATCTACAGTAGAACTTTGCGGTTTTCCTCTCACTGGAGACATAAAGACTTACTGGGAGCAACAATTTTGTCCATTTTATAGAGATATTCCATTGTTCCCACTTCTTGTAGTTACTTTGTTGATGTACCACTGATGGTGGAATTGATGATGTTGTGTGGTAAAATTAGTGAGGATCAGTCACCAGAAGATGCTGAGGATGGACCACCAGAACTGCTGGTAATGTGTTGACTGTCTACCTGTTTGTTAGTTTACATGTGTGTTTGTATATATATACAGCTGTATGTCTATTTGTATGGTATGTGTATATGTCTGACTGTGTTTAACTCTGTCTGTATGTCCGTATATGTGGTAGCAATAGTCAAGTAGTTAGAGCATCGGCTTAGTAATCAAAAGGTTCCAAAGTTTGATGCCGATTGATGTTGTTGTTCATTGAAGAAGAAACTTTACTCACATTGTTCCAGTCTACCTAGTTATCAGTTGAGGTCCTGGTGACCTGGTGTTAACTGGGCCACATAGCTGTAACATCAGTGGGCACCTGGTATTAACTGGCAAGCAAATATCGACTTTATGTGTGTGGGTGTAGGCTCAGGTGGGACTTCAGGTGCCCACACCTTCACCTGTGAGTTATGATACAGCCTCCTGCAGTTTACTAGTCCTGTCCCAGGAGGATTTGCCTGACTCATAGCATCTGAATAGCACACAGGTGTTCCAGTCATGGTTGATTGGTTGATTAAGTAGGCATGATCATGCCAGCATAGTAGCCGAAAGCTTTGCTTTGATCTGTCTGTGTGTGACTGTGTCTGTCTTTGTGTGTGTACATGTGTCTGTCCGTCTGTCTCTGTGTCTGACTATGTCTGTCTGTGTGTATGTGTCTGACTATGTCTGTGTGCATGTCTGTATGTGTATTTCTGACTGTAAATTTGCTTTGTGCCTGACTATGCATGACTGTATTAAAGTTTATGGCATACAGACCCAACCTTATGCATGGTCTCAACAAGGTTGTGGCTTGTCAAAATATTGTCAACAAACTTTACTACAGTAAAGAAGAAGTTGATTGGCAGCTACTATTGAAGGTGCAGCATTTGATCAAAGAAATACAGTACATACAAATGGGACCATCTGTGAAACTGTCATCATTACTATCAAAGTGTCCCTGTCTGGTGATGTCCTTTCTAAGATGCTTTCCAAGGGACTCCCCATACTGTACAAACAATACATATCATACAGGCTTCTATACAATAATAGCACAGTACATGTGTTTATACAATGTGTACTTTAAAGGGTGTGACAATTTTGTATGCTGCAGTGAGACAGCTCAGCATTTATTGTACAATTATAGGCTTGCGTGAACATATTGAATTTAGCAGATCCAGTCACAAATGAGATCATGTAGTAATGGTCAGTGTTGAATGATAAGCTTTATAGTGGATAGTAGAGTATTGAGTCGATGACTAGTTGTAGGTCTGGACTAGGGGTATGGTATGGTATGGAGCGTGTAAAATATGTGTTGTGTGTTGTTTATACTAAATAAACTAAAACCCACAATCACTTCTCACATGTACTACTATATAAGTAGAGTGGAAATTTTGAGAAATTAATGTCCATAATAATATATGTTATTGTCTATGCATAATTTTTACAAAGGTCCCTAGGGACCTCACACACACAAAATGAGTCAGGATGAGTAATACTAAAATTTTGATTCAGTTCAATGTGTTGATACTTTCTTGCTAATTAGGCCACTTCAGCTAAATCTTTTGTTTTTCAGGCCTAACAGACCCTATATTTTTCAGCATAAAATAATTATGTTAATCACATGATCACCTTTCAAAGAGTGATATCACCATGAAAGAGTTGCAAATTTACCTTTAAGGGTACTCTGTACAGTTTGCGTAAGGCTTCCCAATTCACATGGCAAAACAGGGTTATCTTTTACGTTGATGGAAATATTATGGTTGTTAATTAGTCTGTGGCTTATTACTGAATTTTTAACACCTGTGTGTTAGGCAACACGCACGCCCCTTGCTATTCTACATCCTTATGTTTAAAATAGAATTAGTCTGTCATTTTTCACCCAAAGGCATGAAAATTTTGGATGAGTTACTGTAGTAATTTTGCTAAACAAGAGCACTTGCAGTTTTTGATAGCAACTTCAGGTGACAAATAGCATGGAAGTGAAAAGAAAGATTGGTGGCAGTGTCAAACCGGAAGTTAACCAGAAGTTGAGTATCTGATGATTGAGAAGGCAAAAGACAAAAATAAAACGCACAATAGTTTGTACTGTTTTGTATAGTGTATCATGAAAGTGTCAAGGCTTTAGTGTGTAAACTGTAAGACTAGTTCTAGTTTAAAGGGAAAAATTATAACTTGCATTCTACAGCAAATTAGCAGTTGGGTTTGGAATAAAGTGTGCTCAAGTGTTAGCTTATAATCAAATAAGAAAGTACAGTATATTTTCCCAAACCATTTGTGAGTTATGGTAATTTCATGGGAGCCGTACATGAACTGTATAGAGCACCCTTAAGTTCTCAAAAAGTAAGTAACACTCAATATCTCACCATATAACTGCCTACTCACAAGTGATACAGCAACCATAATGTAGCTTAGCCACTGTTTGACTAGTAGAATCACTCTTCAGCTAGCACAATGAGTATTTTTTTTTTTTTTATCGACCTACCGACCTTTATTTGGTTGAATTTCATCCGAGAAACATAAGATTTAGTTGAAGTGGCCTTATTGATATGATACAGCTAGTTCAAACCTGTCAGTAGAACATTCTGTTAAATAATTTTTAAAGAAATTTCGTAACAACTTTTTAAAGGTGTTTCGGGTCGATCTGAAAGCTTGGTTGGGCTTAGTTTTACCTAACCTATACTGCCTCGTTGTCGTCTGGGAAAATTGAGGCTGGTTTTTGAGTGATATTATTTTGTAGGCCACGCCCACTCCTTTGTGGTCCCTAACATACAGTACTATCGTACTGTATGATAGCTTTGTTTGTACTTATGACTAGTAAAACTTTACACACCAAGATACCTTCAAATCAGTTGACTGACTAAGTAACTGACTGATGTCTTCAGACAAACATAAATCGATAACAGCTAAGGCTACGGGCTTGATTTTTTCACTATTCGGTGTCGCTTGGTGAAGAAAATTCCACTTTGTTGAATCCCAAAATGTAAAGTTTACATGCTGCTACTCTTTCATACACAATTTGATTGTGAGTTTTAGTTATTGTAATGTTGCATGCAATTTTGTTTTGTCAAGTTGAAGCAAAAGCTATAACACGGTGACAACTTCTTTTACCTTATTTCTGAGGTTGTATTTTAATTTTAACTCCACAGTCACTTAAAAATTTTCACTGTACACATATGACAATTTGAATAACATCACTTGTGAATTGTTTTCTTTTCCTCTTCCAGATGGGACATACCAACAACTCCAACAAGCCAACCCATATATGGTGGATGCTTACAATGCTGAGGTGATTTCTGCTCAATGGATCATGTGTTTATTGGTAGTTATTTGTTGTAGGTTGTCTCCTTTGCTGACCTGGACAAGTAGTGACAAACATCCAAAGAACACATTGCCATATATGGGATGTCAATGGTGATGAATTTGGTCAGATTTAACATATTTATCAGGATGATGCGCCTGTGAACAAACAAACTTTTAAAATCAGAGAACTAGCAGACTTGATGGTGACTAGCTCTCAAAGAAAACAAGTCCTACCATGGCTATAATGCCTTCAAAGGTCTTCAAGTAATACGTGAAGGACAACCAAGTGCAGCATAAAAGTGTTTGGATCTGTGAATGGTTGGTATTATACAAATACAAGTTACATTATTATAGACTGAATTTATATCTACAAGTGTGATTATGTAATTACTGCCTGTAAACCACACGGTTGTTTGAATAATCAGAAACCTTTATTTCATAAATTTTCATCTATGAGTTGTATATATTGTTTCATATTTAATATAGTGATGTGCGATATTAGGATTTTGGTTTTGGTATGATATTGATACAATAATTGGTAAAGTATTGAAATTTCGATACTTTTTTAGTATTTTTTCTTTTGATTAATTGTGTGGGGCAAATGTTTATAATTAATGGCTATGCTTTATGTTGAAGGTAATAACAAGCCTTGGAAAGTGGTAGACGCTTTTTAAAATGGCTAAACTGTACAGAACTGAGCTTCATTTCTACCGTGATTGCACAATCACACACCAAGAGTTTTAAATTACCAAAATATTACTCAATAATATATTATATTGAAAATTTTAGCAAAATATTGTCTATACGATAAATATTGATATCAGTTATAAAAATATCAAGATTCGATACGATATCGGTATTGGAAAAAATATTGCAATGTCGATAATTTTTCGGTATATTGCACATCACTAATTTAATAGTCCGGTAGAAGAAGGGGCTTTTTTGGCTGAACCTTGCAATGTGGTCTATAGTTTATTTTATGTCACAAAATATTTCTCCATACTATGGACTACTCAAAACCACCTGCTGGACCTCCGTCAGCATTGGGCAAATTGAGATATTAACTCAGGAAATTCTAGTATTTTAGTCAATCCATGTTAAATTATCAAAGAAATTAAAATGTTAACCCACTCTTTTCAAATTTCTTCAAACCTGACATTAAGACAGTGCATCATGAGTCAAAGTCATACACCAAGTTTCATTTGATAGCTTTGATCACATTTCATGTTATGCCTGTTTGCTTTACCCTAGGTATTCTAATGTATTTGTGATTGTGCAATACTTCTAATACTTCAACTATGCAGCTAAGCCTGTCTAGTTGGATCATTGCATAAAATGTCACCTGATCATTGTACAACCTGCCTAATTGTGTCATTTGTGTACACAATGGCATTAACACATTTGATGTAACCACCTCCTTAATAAGGCAGGCCCAGATGTGACCGGAATGGACATGTTCACTATTACTTTTATGCTTGGTGATTAAGTACAATTGTAGTAGTTAATGTAATCTCCTTAACTAAATGTAAGTAAATTGTACAATTTATGTTTTCAATGTCAGCTTGACTTTCTGCCTTGTTGGACCTTGAATAGAGCACATGTAAAGTGATGAGTTATGGGAAGCAAAGATGCCAAACTGCAGACAGAATAGCAAAGATGTGACAGATTTTAAGTTAGCTGTGACAGACTTTAAGTTTAATCAAAACCATGCAGCAACCAAGAAATTGCTGCAATGATTAAATTTCAGCTAGACCAATACTTTTAGTTTATAACTCTGAATGATACAGTCATTGCACCCCTTTCACTGCTATGGATTTGTTGTATCCCAGCAGTGTCATAGAACAATATACAATACATGTGCAAATACTATACAAACAGTACATTCAGCGTGCACTATTTATTATGAACTATTTGTAACCCTAATTTGTATGGCATATACCAATTACATTGTGTGCCGCATACTTACGTATGGCGTCCTATTGTTAACCCCAATATAAACCAGTGCAGCAGGTGAATAAATGCTGAAGATACAAGTCCAGCCATTTAGAGCATCCATTGCATTAACAAAATTAGACTTAAAAGTGTTTCCTGCTGCTACCTATTTGCTCCACTAATGTTTGGCTTCTACATAATCCAATTGCAAGTGTACAAATAACTTCATTTCAAAGTAATATATATATATGTGAAATTTTCTTCATCCAATGCTCTTTGTTATGGCTTACAGCTCAGTGACAAATTTCATTAATCTGAATCATTTAAGTTAGTAAAATTTGGTGTGTGTCTGTGTGTGGAAGACCTTTCTTGCAAATGTGGTCACAAATTCACTGGTATTTTGAGCACTTTTGTATTCAATTGAAAATTCTCTCTTGCGTGCTAAATAATCGTAAGGTTACCAAAATTCTCATGCGAGAAAAGCAGCATGTAAGTGTAGGAGAATAATATACCTAAAGAATTTGATTTCAGTGATGGCCATTTCAGTGCAAATAACAAATGGTACTATGAGCAGTGAATGCACTGTTAAAATTTAGGTAACAGTCTAACAGACTTATATAGGTTGCTTTAGTACAAAGGGCATGTCATGATCTATTTACTGTACATAAAATGTTGATGAAGAGCCATACATATAATTTATGTGTGCATCCTATATAAAATATATCTAGAGGCTCTCACATTACTATTCTTGGACACCTTAGGACTCCACTAAACGAAAGTTGTCTGGATCTCAGAGGCTTAACTGTATTGTGTGTTTAATACAAATGGCACCTTATAATTATTCTGATTATCATGATGTTCATATTTCAGGGTGGTTCAACTCTTTTATTGTATTATTGCATGGATACCATATATGATGCTCCGAATTAATAAAGCACAAATTTCATCATTTCTTGGAAGTCACCCAGTTTGAACAAATTGCAATAATTGAGCCTTACATCAGTGATATACAACAGAGGTCACTAATTTGGGACATAAAACAAGAGAGGACACCAATATCAAATCTATGATGGCTCAAAAATCACTTCATGGTACTGTAGGTAGAAAGTATGTGCATGCAAAGTTTCTTATGCTTTCTTCACAAAGTGCACCTTTTTTGTTATGCAAAATCTAATATACACTAGTATTGTGGTCTGCAAAAGGTCCAGAGGTCCTGCAAGTAAATACATGACCAGAGTTGGGGGTAATGTGTTATACAAATGTAATGACTGCATTACAGTATGTAAAAATATTTATTACTTTCTGCAGTAATGAGTAACATAACACGTTACATGACTGAGTAACAAGCAATATTATAATATTATCTTGTTACTCAGTCATGTAATGACTGGATTTGCGAAAAGGGGTCTTCCACACACACACATCCAATTCTATGAACTCAGAAAACCATAACTCGGTGTTTAAGAAACCTATTAACCTGAACCTTACTCCATCCGCTAAGCTATGCTGGTGCTCACTACTGACCAAATTTCAAGTCAATAGACATTTCCAATCTGACGTTATCAGTTGTCATAGTTGGTAAATTGGATGTGTGTTGAAAACTCCTTTTCGCAAATCTGGTCATTTATAACGATTGACTCACCCTTTTTAAAATGTATATTTTATTAGTTGTATTTTGGGCCCAGACAGTGCTTTAGTCAGCATTTCAGACATAAAAGAGTTATAGTGTCTAGGGAGCCGAGGTCAAGATACTACAACAAAGTATGTTTTTGTGGCTGACTTACACTACAGAAACATATGTTCTACTCATGTCACTTGTACAGTTGTAGGCTTGGAACTGGGTTGTGCCCTGCAGAAGCTAAAGCTATTTCATATGTTTAAATGTATAGAGTAGTTTATGCACACAAATATGTTAATCATACTGCCTTCTAAGTGGACTAAGAGTTGTGGATAAGTGACAGTCATGAGTACTTCAGCTCCTAACTATATATCTCACTATATATTAGCCTAAAGAATGGCATAGACAAGACCATGTGCATTTTATTTACAAAATATGATTCTGAAGAGTGTTGTGTGTTTACTGTCACTGCTTGAAGGTTCTTAGTTTACTAATTTGTTAAGATGCCTTACTGTAGTTATACTGATAGTAAAGTGTCAGTAAACTTAAGTATATGGAACATAATTATTTTACTAAGTTTTAAACTCTCAGTAAAACATCAGTGAATGCGGGTTTACTGAAAAACTACTAAAATAACAATTAACTGTTCCATATACTGGGGATATACCACTATAGTAAACTAAGAAACTTCAAGCAGTGTGTTCTATTAGAATAATTGACTGACTGCTCTATTAGAGTATCTCGATCTTGCTTTAATTTTTTTTAGGTTGGGGAGGGGCACATGCACCTCCTTAGCTTGGGTCCGCCACTGAAGAAAACCTTTTAAAAATTAATACTAATCATGTATACAATAAATATCACATCAATTTTATAGCACACTTTTGGGTAGGGGTAAGCACACTTGCTTGTGAAAATGCTGAAAATTATGGATGATCCCCTGGTGCATTTGAAGACATACATTAGTTAATATTGTGTCCTACAAAATGAAATTCATTGCCTCACTGGTGTCTAAATAGCTGGATGACATTATTGTTCGCCAGTTTTGCGTTCCATTCTTGGTACTTTAACTCCAAAATTTTTGTTTTTTCTCGCCTGAATTACCTCTATAGTCTGTTGATCAGCTAATCTTAAACTTAAGCCTTTTACCATGCCCTGATCAGCATTGTTGGAGCCTTATATATGTATATATAATTAATGCGTCATCATTGCAATTTGTGACACATGAAGTTAAGATGCTATATTGTCATAGTAGCTATAATATCAACAAAAAGTATGCATTAACTTTTAATGATAGTGTTTGAGAATGAAGAAACCCAATGACTAAAAACTTTTGCTTGAAAATTTCTGAAACAAACATTTTGCTTGAAGAAGAGAAAATATGGGGAGACAACAATTATTTTGTACGATGTACTGTAACTACTAAATGTCTACTTTATACACAAAACCTCTATCTGAAAAGTAGAATCTTGTAATAATGTATACACTTGATATTTGGGAAATTTTAGCAGCTGTTACTCTTAGCTATATATAGGAGAGGGAAGTACTTTCATGTATGGTAAAATCTTTATGAAAATGCAATTGTATCATTACCTTTGATTTTTAATTTTGCAAGCAAAAATGCAAAATTAGTTTTACATAATATTTTTACGAAAGTTAATTAATACTGTCCCTCAACAATTTAATTGCCCATGTGGCATATAACTAGTTGATGGTGGTATCATTATGTGCACTCAATTAGTAATACAGGTCTGCTAATTTATGAGTTTAAGGTGAAAGAGTTTATGCAGCATTCGGAGGTCCCATTTTTCTAATTCATTCTTTATCCATGTCAAAAATTGTAACACAATAAACCTTAGTATTACGCTAGTAGTAAGACAGTTTCATCAATGTAATACGAGATGTAATACTAGCACATCAACCAAATATGTAAGCTAAATTCTTGGAGCACAAAATCCTAACTATTATAATACATTGTTCAATGTCCAAGTGTATGTTACAAACTGAAATTCCAATTGAAGTCTGTAGACTATGCATGTATTGTACTGTACTGTACTGTACTGTACTGTACTGTACTGTACTGTACTGTACTGTACTGTACTGTACTGGACTGTACTGCACATACAGCTCAGATGGCTAGACCAGCAAAACAATTAGAGACTTACAATTGCACGTGGCATAGCACATGTTGAAAATGATCATTTTGACCTTTTGTAGCTAATATACTGCAGCCAGCCATTCTCAGCCAATTGTTTCATGGAATAAAAGAATAATGCTTATTTTGTGTGTATGCATACATATAATTACACATAAACATTTCAATTTTTCACTCTTTGCAATATATCGTACAGTATGCTATACATTGTCAACTACATATTTTCTCATAAATTATAACATATATGTAACATTACTGTTGACTAATAATCTACCCAGTTAATCACCAGTTTACCCTTATTAGCCATGTATATACTCCAGCAGCACCGACTCCAGAAATATTGTCACAAATCATGCTGGCATAATTCTTTGTTCTGTTTTTATATGTGCAACAGTAGTGTATATATATGAATAACACATCTACAAGTAGTTGATATTCTTTACATGCTTTCTGTTATACTTTCTTGTGTGCTTCACTCTTTAAATCTTCTGCTGAAGTACAAAATGATGATAGACTAAGGACAGATATACAGTGGAACCTCAACTAATTGGGGGGAAGGGTGTTCGGATAATCGAAAGTATGCAAGATCAAACATCCATACATTTATATACTGAGCTTTGTTCAACTACTCTAATAAAGCATACACCTTTTGACAAAATACCCTAATTGAGCAGTCGATTTGGTGTTCGGATAATAGAGAGTTTGGTTAATCGGTGTTCAGATTAATCAAGGTTCCACTGTACACTGTGTAGCTAGCTACCAAAACAACTTTGTTACAAAATGCAATATTCTGCATTTATTTTCACAATTCCAAATTTTTATTGTAAAAATACATCAAATCCAAGTAACATATTATTTTATATTCTTTCACAATGAATTCGTCATTACAACACTTACTAAATAATGTCCACCCAATTGTTTCATTTCCTGGACTGAGTCTTGTAGGGATACAGTGTGGTCAACGTATGGCTTAACCATCCCATCTTCTAACTTGGATATGATGTTTATCAGCATGTCTAAGTGATCGGTAGTTAAGGAAGTAAAATATGTAGAATATTTGACCATTGCAGTATCTGAAACTGAAGTGAATGTTCCATTAGAGTATTTGAGAGTTCTGCATAAATGAATAGTCTTCACTTATCTGAACACTTTATCATTGTCTGAGAAATATTGGAATTTGGACAACACTGCATAGCGAAGGTTTTCATGCAAAAAACAATTCTACAAGTTTTATTTGTGAATGCTCTACTTAGCATTTGTATGCCAAGTTGTTAAGCACCAATAGTTAAATTAGTCATTGTCAAATTCCTAGAAAATGATTTGAAACTTATAATGTTATATGCATATACCAAGTGAAATTTAATAAAAGTTTTGGTGCTAAGGATACCAAGGTATTTTCCTTGAAATCCTAAAGAAACAAAAAACAAGTTTAGTTCAGGTAAATATTATCATACTTGACTTACTTCCTGACAGTAACCAGGTGGCACTAAATAGAAAGTGCAGATTGATGGACTTGAGATACAAAGTCTGAGACTCAGGTGATCTCTTCTAAACAAAAGATACCATACAACAGGCTATATGTACAAGGTCCAAAATTTTGCAAATAACACAAGTATTTCAAGTATTTCAAATAACACAAGTATTTCTATTCACTAAATTTCTTCTATTTTCAAGTGAGCAGAGTGGAGGTTGAAAGTGTAAGTGCTACGTTAATTGTAGAGATTGTAAGGTGGGGTGAAGGGCAGCAATATTGAATTGTGGCCATTATACTCTCATCTCTGACTTGCCAATTGTTGCTATCGTTTCTTTATCTCGTGTGATTCCCGCAAGCCACTATAGTCATTGTGAAGTACACTGAGTAAGATGTCTTCTTTGGTGTTTACTTACACTATTTCTCGACTGGGATCCTCTCTCTGTCTTTCTAGCTAGTCAACAAAGATATTTTTTTGCATCTATGGTCTGGTGCAAGATCTTACTAGTTGAAAAAACCTATTAAGTGGGGCTTAATGTATCATTGCTATGTACTTGTGGTCTTTCATCAATCTGGAATTATTTCAGCAACCAAAGAATGCTTTTCAATATAAAACTATTGGGCACACATGTACGTTTCCAAACTCCTTTGAGCTTTGCCTAAACCTTCTGTATTCTTTTCATACTTTGCCATAATATCCAAAAGATGCATAGAATTACAAAGAAATCTTCCGTGCCTCACAGATTTCATGATTGTAGAAATATAAGTTGGAGGCTACTTTAGCTGCTTTGCAAAAAATTTGACTTTGCAGCAATAACCTTTTGTGCAGCATTCTATTACAAGACACTGTGGTTACTATTCAAGCACACACAGAATACCTGTAAGTCAGGTTGGGTGGTTACCCAGTGACCATGTACAGACATACAGTTGAAGATTTGTTGCTTGGTTGGTAACACTCTGGGTAGGGTCACCTCATTCTCATAGTCATGACAAATTTGTGTCTCCTCCAGTTCATTACAGAAACTATGAGAACATATGAATCCAGTGTGTAACCTGGAGCAACTGAAAATGAACAGGTAAAACAGGATTGGTACGTAACTTTTTATCTATATCAAATAGTAATCTCAATACATGCCACAGACCATACCCCTTTGAGATATCTATATACAATTAGGAATCTGCTCAAAATACCCAAACAATTAAAGGATTTCGCTATTTTTGAGTGCAGGTATGAAAACAATAATAAATGTAACACCTTCACACCTCAGATCAAAGAAGCCGCCTTGGTTACATTTCATATGTAGCCCAGTTAGTCGGGCTACATACGAAATGTAGACCGGGCTACAAGTGGGCAGTGATTATATAGACGTTGACGCTGAAATCGATTGTGGGGATCGATTAATAGTCACATGATTAGGATACACGACTTGGATTTCGCCATGAAAACCACTCAGGTGGAGAGTGTTTCATTATCCTCGCCATTCTACAAGTTGAAAAACATTGTGCTAAGGTGAGTACTAGCGATATAGCTTATTCACTGATTGTTTCCAGAGGAGGTTGGATGTGCTATAAGCGCTACTTAAATATATTGCTCTTAATTGCATTCTTTTCTTTGGTATTTCACGTGACCCTCAATAGTCGCAATACTAAACTGGAGTTCACTGGGGTTCGTTAGATATTTCAAGTAGGCTTCAAGTCTATGTACTTTGTTTTCTCAAGGCACTTGAGATTCGGGATGAAATTAATAGTGATTTGATGCATACAACTTTACCACCAGACTTGTCACATACATTTTCTATAATGAAACAACGACCCTTCACTGCGTTACACTGAGATCACTGTATTACCTTCCTCAATAAACTGATTTTGCGTAATTTATTTTATTGGCACTTTAAACACTGGCTTTGTTACCAGCCAAATCAGCTGGGTTCGCTGGAGATCACGCCTTTAGATTTAGAAATACATAAATTTTCAAATGCACTATAGTTTTAATAAAATTGTCTTGAAACGAAGATTTTCCAATGAAAATGTACAGCTCACGTGAACGTGTCCAACCTCCTCTGGATCATTTCCACACATTTTTGAATACGGACACGCCCCCATCACGAAGCTACCACTCTGCACGGAGTAATTACTCTACAAGCAAGCTTACTTGTCTAGGCTTTAGTGAACTGTGTAGTTTTTCCATAAACGATTCAATAGCACTGATTAAAACATTAAACTCGCGTAATGGAAATTCTCAATGATATAGCTAGGATATGTCCGTTTATCGTAATTGAACGTAACCAGAATGTACTAGCTGCTGACCCATAATCGAAATTTTTAGGTATGTATATATAATACATCCAGTGGCTGCACTCATATTGGCTTGGGTGATTGATCGCCCTGTACAGGTTATCAGCCTAATAAGTGTTACATATTAGCTGTAACACGGACATTCGGGCTTTGCCTGATATGTATGCCCTCGGGCAGCCAGGCATACATATCAAGCAAAGCCCTCATGCCCATCTTACAACTATTACTTATGTCTTAGCAGTGGACAATTGACCATCTAAGGGGTAAGGGTGTTCACATGATTGAAAGTATGTAAACCTCACTTAGTAGCCATCTCTTAAATACAAGACCACCTCATTATAGTGGGTGGTCCCAAACACAGATAGGGTTACTTCATGATCTCATCAATAAGCCCGCCTCATTATAGTGACCATGTTAAGTAGGTCCAAAGTATAGCTAAGGTGTACTTCATGGCCTCAAAAAAAGGCCACCTCAGTGGTATTAATGAGTACATGGTTTTGTTAAAACTACTCTAATAGAGCATACACCTGTCGACAAAATATTCTAATTGAACAGTCATTACCAGTATTCACAATGTATAATTGTTATAATGTAAAAAACATTGTTACAATGTATAACACAGGTTTCATACCTCCACCATCAGTGTTGGGAGTAACGCATTACTTATGTATCGCGTTATGTAATATTATTACTTTTGTGGTAACAAAGTAATATAACGAAATACGCTATAAAAACAGGTAATATAACGCAAGTTACTTAACTTACAAATGTAACGCGTTACCTAAGTAATATAGTTACTGTAACGAGCCTAATATTATGTAATATTATTACTACAAGTAACGAAGTTACTAATCTCGTTAGTTATCCACTGAGTAACGCCTAGCCACAACGAAGTAACGAGGCCTACTGAATGAAGCTTATTCACCAGCTTCTTACTTATAACCAAGATTTGCATATTGTCCAACAACGCAATCATGTCACGTGATATGGTGGTAGTTTCACACGTGACAGCTTAAGGCTGTGGATACAAAGTAATATAATATGTAATATTATTACAGTTACTTTATTTTATGGGTAATATGTAACTGTAACTAAATAGTTCAGTTGCAAGTAACATGTAATATGTAACTAGTTACTTTTACAAAGTAACTTGCCCAACACTGTCCACCATCCACAACACAGTCCACTCCTAGTCCTCCAGTTTCCTGCAGGCAAATATCAACTAGTGACTTCTCTTGGGAGGACATGTCAATGATCCATGATGGCCATGGCTCCAAAGATGACAACAGCTTAGCACCATCACTATTATCAACCACAGCAATCACCTTTGCACCATATGATGCAAACAGTTGCATCAGAGTCACACCAGTGGCTGAACAACCAGAGAAAATGAGAACAGTGCTCCCAGGAGTGAGACGTGCTTGATGCAAAATGATGGTCAGACTCATTATACCGGGCTCCATTACTGCAGCACAGTCAATATGGCTGACTGTCTTGGGCTTCTTCACCAGACAATACTTTGGTATTACACAATGATCAGCACAACCTGAACATGTTGTATCCATTGGCAACACACCTGTAAATAAGACATTCCATCAATCAATGGTGCAAACATGGTTGTCAAGGGCAACAACACTGTACAGTACTTTTCATGGGAACATCAAAGTGGCAAAGTATGCAGTATCAGTAACAAGGATGTTGTAAGGATAATAACCATACAGTCTGTTAAAGGAAAATACTTTTATTGATAGCACGATAACCATGAGTGTATCATTTTAAATCGCTAAAACTAGCCAAAATTGTGTTATGACTAGACCAAAGATTTTATGGACACTCACATACTAATAGTCACAATTGGGGATAATGTGTTACTTCACAGTAATGAGTAATATAATGTATTATGTGATGACGTAGTGAGTAATATATAACAAGTACACAGAAAAATTTGGAATTTTCAACTAGAGTAGGGACCATAACACATCAATAAAAAGTACTGAAACAAGTTGGAGTAGTGCACAATATTAAATCACAGTAAAACAATAAGAAGTGTTATATCCCTATTATGCATTTCCATAATTGTATCTTGAGCACAGTAGGAATACAACACTTCTTATTGTTTTACTGTGATTTAATATTGTGCACTACTCCAGCTTGTTTCAGTACTTTTTATCGATGTGTTATGGTCCCTACTCTAGGTGAAAATTCCAAATTTTTCTGTGTACTTGTTTGTTAACTTTTTCGTAAATAATCATTATGACTGGTGAACCCACGCATACCACATCTGTAATGTCGCCGTGCACCCCAATTATTGTCTGAAAAGTGAAGTATCCATTACACTTCGTTGTCAGCTATGTTCAACCCGTTATGCAGCATTTTGAATCAAGAAATGCTTGAAAAGCACCTCTGCAATCCACGCATACTGAAAAAATGGTGCCGCGTGCCCAAGTTATATCAATTATCATCTGAAAAGTGAAGTATCCATTATGTTTTGTTGTTGGCTATGTTCAACCTGTTACACAGCAGTACAAATCAAGAACTGTTTGAAAAGCACCTCTGCTTTCAAAATAGCCACTATGACAAATACGGATGATTTCCATTACAAAGGGAAGCCATCATGTGCTATCGCCAAATCGACACTTTCGCTGTCAGCAAAGATGAATGAGACACAAATGAGGACACTGGAAAGTCCATGAAGAATGCATTGTACATACTGCGGTATGCCAAAAGGCACCTGTTGGGCCGAAGTGACGTCAAACAGTGAAAATTCAAGCCCATAGCCTTAACCATTATTGGGTTATGCTTGTCTGTAGGCATCAGTCAGTTAGTTACTCAGTCAGTAAAAAATTCCATTAAATAATTCATTTTTAAAATTCCGTAGCAACTTGTTGAAAGCGTTTCGGGTCGATCTGAAAGCTTGTTTGGGCTTAGTTTTACCTAACCAACACTGCCTCATTGTTGTCAGGGGAAATTGAGGCTGTTTTTTGGGTGATATTATTTTTTGGGCCTCGCCTATTCCTTTGTGGTCCTTACTACACAGTACTATCGTACTGTATGATGTATGTTACATCTGAAATTGTAAAGAATGTATGTGTTACTTCGTTTTAAGGAGAACTGTAGTCAGCCTCAGATTGATTGCATTTTGGGCCCAGACAACACTGGATACGTTGGTTTATACACAGTTACACAGGATTCTCTGGTATAATTCAGCCACTAAAACGTACTTTGTTGTAGTGTCTTGGCCATTTCCCATACACTATCACTCTTTGTTCATGTCTGTCATGCTCGTGTCACTTGTAATTGTAGGCTGGTAGCTTTCATTTAGAAGGTTGGACTTACTTTATAGCTAGTGATGAATAAATGTAATATTTAATACATGACTAGTTATAACCCTCAAAATAACAAGTAACATATAACCATAGTGCATTACATGGCATAGAAGTATTGAGCAATATATAACGAGTTATTTTAATTCTAACGACACCCCAACTCTGCTAATAGTTTAACTGCTGAAAGCTGAAGCAGGTTGAGTACTCAACATCAAGGCTTTAAAGAAGACTATTAGCAAGTACAATATTCAAAGCAAATTTTAATCAAGAAATAAAGCACCTGTGACAAAACAGCACTTATAAATCTTTCAAAAATACCAACTTGTGCATCATTTACTTGTAACAACATTCACAAACAACATCCTTTGGAAACAAGTTGATGTTGTACTACTTCTAAACCAGCTGCAGTTTTCCATTATAATAAAATACTACTATAGTAGGGACGTCAAAAGTGTAGGCGTAGCCTGTGATACTAAAATCTGCCTTGATTTCCCCTCATGATGACATGACAGAATTGGTTGGGTAAAATCTAGCTAAAAAATGGCTTTGGATCAACTCAAAATGTTTTCGCCAAGTTGCTACAAAATTTAAATACATTCAAAGGAATTTTCTACTGCCTGCCTGATGCATTCAGTAAAGAAAATTAGCTACAGCTATAGTCATATTTCTTTCACAGAAACACTTAGAATTCACTTAAGAAGAAACCTTTGGCATATTGATAGCCATGTTTGCTATTATCCTTCCATATACTATGGTGGCCATAGCACAGTAGTATGGCTTCAACCTCTGGGTGTGCATGTTTCACAATATTATTGCACCAACATATTGGAATACACATATGTCTTGGTTCCAGGCAAGGTTCCAGGTGGGTAGTCAAGTGAGCTGTGCTCCACTGTAGATGAGAAGTCGCCTGCCACCAGGAGATGGACTGCTAGTAGAATGGTATGCACAAAGAAAGTGAGCTGTTCTCCGTTTAGGAATTTAAACTAGAGCAGGGACAATGTAGTACCACTGCAATAAAAAGTTGCTGACAGCTTAAGGTGTTGATTATTGGTAACTCGATGACTTCCCTTCGTTTGTAAACAAGAACCGTCTGCATTTTCTGTGGTGACTGGATTGATTGCAGAACTGTTTCTCCTACTGTTCTTCATTTGTAATGCTCTGAAACAGGCTGAGCATAGCTGAAAGTGAATCATAATGGCCACTACACTTTCGAATCAGTAATTGATAAACGGGACGCATGAATTGTCCGTATTGTTGTGGCTACTGGATTGATTGCAGAGATGCGTTTACTGTTCTTCACTTGTAGCATTGTGTAATGGACTGAAACATATATAGCAGAAAGCAAAGTGTAATGGCCAGTTCATTTTCGAGTCAGTAATTGATAGCAGTGGTGCATGTTCAGTTGGAAACACCACCTCTGGTACCTTCCTTTCTTTTGGTGTAGTATGCATGAGTTCACCAGTCATAATAATGTTACCAAAAGCAAACAAACAAGTGTCCATATATCATAAGTTAGTGATCACAGAAAACACAAGGGAGGTCACTTACACCTACAGATATACTAGGAAACATTTAATCCCTAATTTAGTCATGAATCAGTGATTTAATATCACTATTGTATGCTCTCATTTGTCTGTGTGTGAGGTCCCCTAAGGAACCTTTCTAAAACTGGTACAGTGACAATTATTTTAACATCTGTCAAGGTTTCCACTGCACTTATATAGTAGTTCATGTAAGAAATGATTGTGGGTTTTAATTTATTTCACCATTAAACATGTCTAAACAACACACATTTTCATGTTCCATAACACACCCCTATAGTCCAGCTCAACAAGTATAAGGAATTTTAAGTTTAATAATTTCAAGGTATAATAGAAATAAAAAAGTAGGGAAACAAGGAAGGTCTATAGTAGTATATCTGCAGGTGCAGGCAGCCTCCCTTGTTTCCCTGCTGTTTTTCTATGATCCCTAAAACTTATCAAATCCATATACTTTTAAAATTAAGAAATAACACATCATACTGTTAACAATTTGTTAAATGAGCAAAAAAAATTGAAAATTTCAAATGGGGAATAGGGATCGCTGAAAAAAAGCCACGAAACAAGAAGGGATGGTGGTAATGTAAACCACAAACCCCTATTTTGACTTAACTAACTAATGTAGCAAAATATTGCCGTGACAAAGTCAAAGTCAAAATAGGAATTTGTGGTTTACATTACCACCCCAGCAATCCCTACCTGTTTTGTGGTTTTTTCTGTGATCCCTATTCCCATTTGCAATTTTCAATTTTTATTCATCTAGTTTATATATTTGTTTCTAAATCCAGTAATGGATTAACTTGTTCAACATCTTGGTATAGCCAACAGAGATTTATCAGAGCAAAAGATTAACCATGCAGACTGAGAGTGACAGATTTTATTATTCTTGTAATTTGTGCTACATAGACCTAGCTAAAGACGGCACCCTGACTTGTAAAAAGCACTAAGGCAGATACCACACATACATGCCTATAGTTATGTATTGTCATGATAAGCACATGCATGTGAAATTATAGTCTTGGCACTCTCAGTTGTCATCATTACACTGGCATCCTTAATACTAACAGTATAAGGGCCAAATTAACCAAGTTGTTTCCTAGATTCCCATTGTCATAGACTGATAGTCTACAGTAGTAGTACTAACATTGTTTCATTGTTGTATCTCTTTGTTGTATTACATCTTAGGCCTTAGGTTATACGCATGCGTATACGGTAGTGTGGATACTGTATGCTATTGTTTTGGTTCATAATGGGTAGTGTGTAGCATGCTATGCTGTATCCGTGCGATTGCTATCCCTCCTATACCTTCTGCAGACTTGAACCTGTTATATCGTGTACCAGACACGACATTGGTGCTGTGACCAGGATTGGTTCACTCGTGCTCATACTTACTGAATTCCACTGAGTTGCAAACGCTGTTATACCATGACACTGACTTAACGGTACCCTAACAGGCAAGCTCATTGTTTGAGTAACACGTATTTGTTGCCTTTGCTCACAGTGAACCAAGATGACGGAGAGATTAGCCAAGCTGAAAGCATCAAGAAAAGGATTTTGTTCCCATCTAACGCACATTTACGGGAAAATCGAAGAACTAGACTTTACTAAGAAGAACGAAGAAACCACTACCCTTGCTTTATCTTACATGGAGCAATTACAACAGAAGGCAGAATCAATCGGAAGTTTGGACTCGAAGATCGCAACTGAAATTGAATCCCCTGAAGAGTTGGAGCAAGACAGTTTCGAAGCTGAGGAAATTATGGACACTTTCATTGAGAAAACCACACGTGTAAAATGCTATTTGGACGTGAAAAAAAACCAGCAGTAAGTCCAATACGAGAAGTGTTGTTCAGCCAAGTTCTGCAAGTCGTCTCCTGAAGCTCAATCTTCCCATGTTCTCCAGAGATCCAATCAAGTGGCAATCCTTCTGGGACTCTTTCGAAGCAGCCGTTCATACAAACACAAACCTAACAGGTGTGGAAAAATTTAACTACCTGAGAGCACAACTGGAGGGTGATGCTGCCCGAACTGTGAGTGGGTTTACTCTGACCAATGCAAGCTATGAGCAGTCCATTTCATTACTTAAGTCCAGATTTGGTAAAAAAGAACGAATTGTCAATGCTCACTACCAAGCACTGTTGGAGTTGGAAGTCCCCAATAATACTGCCCACTGTCTTTGGAGATTTCATGATGAAATTGAGAGTGACATATGGGGGTTGGAGTCCTTAGGAAAATCCAAGGATTCATTTGGGGATTTCCTTGTCCCTGTTGTTTATAACAAACTACCCCCAGTTGTCAAACAAAATCTCACTAGAAATCACACCTCTGAAGCATAGATGAACTTCTAGGTGCTATCAACAAGGAAATATTAGTCCTTGAATCTGGATCAGACAGCTCAGGTGACCATAAACATTCAACTGTTACAAGTTCATTTCACACCGGTATCAGAAAGGGACAATCAGTAGACAAGAAAGTGGTGAGTGCTAAACCAGTATGTGTGTACTGTAAGGGCTATCCCGTGCCAGTTTGTTGTGGTGTGGTGACTGATGTAAGGACACAAATGGATATCGTAAAAAAGGAAAGATTATGCTTTATTTGTTTAGGCCAACACAAGGCTTCACATTGCAATTCAAGAAACCGGTATTAAAAATGCCATAGAAAACACCACACCAGCCTTTGTGAAGTAGATAATGGAACTTCCAGTTCAGGTCATGTTAATTCAAACCCACACGAAAATCAACCATCATCCTCACAAAGCTCACTGCAACCAACAGCAGCAAATTTTGTGCCTACTCTACCTGTTTCTGGTCTAACCACTGCAACAAATAGTGTTAGCAATTCTGAATGCAGCTCCACGTGTCTTTTGAAAAAAAAACAGCTGTAGCATCAGTACAAGTTGGGTGTACCAGAATTCAGGATAATATTTTATTTGATGAAGGGGCTCAATGATCTTTTATCACCCAGGCTTTAGCAAACCAACTAGGATCAATTCCACATACCAGGGAAAACATCCTTATCTCATCATTTGGTGGGGACACTAGTAAACAACATGCTGGGGTTATTCATGTTGTGCTCGAGACTAATTTAGGTGGTGTAAATATTCCAGCCCTAGTAGTTCTCACTATTGCTACCCAACTTCAGACTATTGTCAATCCAGATGTTCGTACTCTTCCATACTTAAGTGGGCTGAAACTGGCTCATCCAGTAAACCCATCCTGCAGATTTGACATATCTATTTTAATAGGAGTGGACCACCATTGGGAAATTGTTGGGAATCATATTGTCAGGGGCAATGGACCCACAGCTATGCAGTCCAAATTGGGCTACCTTCTATCGGAGCCATTACCGCAACAGTCTCAGTCAACTATTGCTGGAGTACTACACGCTTACATCTCACAAGAGTTCCCTGAATGTCCATACGCAACATCTACCATGTTAGGTTTGTCTACCAGTCCTTTAGTCTCCCAACAAAACTCGGTCCAACCTTCTGAATCGTTCATGGAACTTTTATCAATGCAATCACATATCATGAAACAGTAATGGCGCTTACATAGTTGGTTTCCCCTGGAAACAAGACCACCCCACATTGCCAACTAATTTGATGGTCTGTAAAATCCAAACACGAATGCTAGCGAGAAGGTTGGGACGTCAACCAGAATTACTCACACTCTACAATACAATCATAGTTGAGCAGGAGCAACATGGCTTCATCGAGAAGGTTGACCCATCAGATGTGGAGAACAAAAGAACACACTACATACCACACCATCCAGTTCACAAAAACTCGCCCACTACCCCAGCGAGAATCATATATAATTGCAGTTACCGTCAGTCAAAGCAAGATGTTAGCTTGAATGATTGCCTAATGGTTGGCAATCCACCCTTAAATGATCTTTGCGGCATACTTGTACGTTTTCGTCTACACCGTTATGCAATATCCACAGATATTGAGAAGGCCTTCCTTCATGTGAACCTGAATGAACAAGACCAAGACTTTACCAGATTTTTATGGCTATTGAACCCCAAGGACCCAGAGAGTACATTCACCACTTATAGATTTAAGGTGGTACTGTTTGGTTCTACTAGCTCTCCATTCTACCACCTCAACTTGTACAGATTTACAGTTTCAGATGACATGAAACATAATTTGTATGCAGATAATATCATTTCAGGATGTCAAACTAAAGAAGAGATTCTTCACTATTATGCAACTGCAAGAGCCATTCTGAAGGAAACCAATTTCAATTTGCGATCATGGGCGACAAACAGTCATAAACTACAGGAAAAGGCCCTGGATTGATTGCAGAAGTACCTTTACTGTTCTTTGTTGGTAGCATTGTGTAATGGACTGAAACATATATAGCAGAAAGCAAAGTGTAGTGGCCACTTCACTTTCCAGTCAGTAATTGATAGCAGTGGTACATGTTCAGTTGGAAACACTACCTCTGGTGCCTTCCTTTCTTTTGATGCAGTATGCATGAGTTCACCAGTCATAATAATGTTACAAAGCAAACAAACAAGTATCTGTATATCATAAGTTAGGGATTACAGAAAAAAAACAAGGGAGGTCGCTTACATCTGCAGATATACTAGGGAACATTTATAATCCATAATTCAGTCATGGGTTTAGACTGAATCAGGGATTACATATCATCATTACATGTTCTCATTTGTCTGTGTGTGAGGTCCCCTAAGGAACCTTAAAAAATTAAGACAATTATAATCTTACTCTGTTGGGAGGACATACTTTGTGAAGGTTTCCAGTGTACTTATATAGTAGTACATGTGAGAAATGATTGTGGGTTTTAGTTTATTTCACCATTACACATCTCTAAACAACACATAACACATAACACATAACACATATTTTACATGTTCCACAACACACCTCCTAGTCCAGACCTCATCAACTCAACAAGTATAAGGAAAAATTACGAATTTCAAGTTGGATTAGGCATCATAGAAAAAAAGTAGGTAAACAAGGGGGTCACCTGCACCTAGTATATCTGCAGGTGTAGGCACATCATGCTGTTAATTATTTGTTAAATACATGTACATTATTTAGTAACTGAACATATTCTAAAGGATATACCATACTCAGTTGCCTGCTACATTTTTTGGTTGCTAAACAGCACATATATAATAAACAGTTTTGGTATTGGGCCTCACTCCCTTCAAGTAGACATGATGAAAACGGTGTATAAGAAAGCTAAGAGGGTCTGTGTACAGCCTTCATTCATAGAACTGAGGCTTATGTCTGCAACTTCAAGCTTGTTTGTTCATGTGGGTGTGTGGACTGACATGCATACATGCAGATCTACATTTTTCTCAACCTAATTTCACGAAGCCTGATTTGAAAGCTTACACATATGGTATGAGCAAGTTGTTGCAAAAGGTCACATGAAAACTGCAGTAACACAAAACTAAAAGGTTGGATGTGTAATTTTATGGTAGAGGAAACTTTATACAGAGCATGTTGACAATTAAAAATTGGACAAATTTTTAGAGCTTTTAATTTAACAGTACAGTAGAACCTCTCTTTCCAGACCTTTACACCCCATTTACATTGTCCCGGGTTACTTTTAACTAGGGTTATCAAACTTGACCCCACTACTGCTCAACAAGCAGGCTAGGAATTGTGCTCGCCAAATAACAATGAGCTATAACAAGCACACAATAATCAAGAAACTCTTGCAATAATTAATAAGCTTTTGATTTAGGAGTTTAAACACTGGAATTTTAGTGAGGAAGCATAGAATCAGCCGAAATAAGTCATACAATTGCCATGTTTTAACTACTGAATACTCCTTTCACCAAGAATATTGATGCATCGTCGGAGCGTATCCATCAAATAGTCTATAGAAAGTGTGGTACGTCGCAACTATTTTGTAGAACAGTTTTAATATAATTGCTGTGTGACAAACAGAAGCAAATATTATTGTCAGGCTGAGTTGGCCAGCCTGGAATTTGTTTACTTTGTATTCTATACCTGGCCAACCTGTGCCAACCTGTGCCAGCCTACCTCTCCTTGTCATGCCATATTGGGCTTGGTTTGGTTCAATTGATTTGCACTACAATTCATATTGAGCTGTAGCCGGATCAGAAGGTAGGGTATTAGGAAGCAGCATCAATAACTAGTATCAAAAAATAATAAATTAAAAAATGAAGTAGGAATCCAAGCGATAAAAAGTAGTGAAACAAGAGATGAACGATGGTAGCTATTACAGCATAGCTCAGTGAGAAATCCCTACTTTGGCATTTAAAACAAAAGAATTGTTATACCATGCCAAAGTAGGGATTTCCCACTAAGCTATACTGTAATAGCTACCATCATTCATCTCTTGTTTCACTAAATGGAGTATGGTCATCATGGCCTCGATCTATAGATTCATAATGTGTAGAATAAAGAATGGGCGTGATCTTGTGATCTATCGTGAAGGTGCAGGTATAGCTATCTAGTACCGGTACCTCCATACAGTAGCGTAGTCTAAGCACCTTAAATAATTTTGTGGCGTCTATCATGCTGCTTAAAGAAAGTGTTGATACGGAAAATTAATGCCTCGATATGGTTTTGTTGGATGAAGAAGACAAGTAGCCTGATTGAAGATAAAAGAAAAGACAAGGCACAGAGGGCACACACTCCTTGGAACCCCAAAAGGCACATCCCACTGGTGAGTTTGTTATTGTGGCGTAAAATGGTGGCCATGCACTATTTCGTTTGGCCACTAGGCTTGTGAATGTGGTCAGTGAGTGAGGCAGACAAAATGTCGAGTTTTAATGAGTTTTAAAAAAATTTCTATATCTGGCCGCCAGTAAGCGTTTTCTTGTTTTTAATGTTATATTTGATATTAGATGTATTAATATTATTTTGCAAAGGTGATTTTAGTGACATAAGGCGGTTCTAAGCTGGTTTTTAAAACACAACATTTTTGGCGATGGACATCATTTACAGGTGATCCCTACTTAAACAGTGCGACCATACTGTTTGATTATCTTCGATGTTGACACAGTTAAGGAGGTTATCAATTCACTTAGAGACCTGACACAGTGGTCCCTCGATTATCCAAACTCGTTGGGCCCTGGGTGTGTTCAGATAATTGAAAGTTCAGATAATCAAAGCCCATTCATTTATATACAGAGCCTAGCTCAATTACTCTAATAGAATGCACACCTTATATATAATACTCTAATAAAACAGTCATCGCTACAGTTCGGATAATCAATGGCTGGATAATCGAGGGACCACTGTATGAGGTTTGTAAATTGACCTCTGTGATTTGGACCTCCATTAGCCATACCAGCACTACAGTAAAGTATAGCTTGCTTTATTCACAACTATAGCTTGTCTATCAGTATAGCTAATACACCCACAAGATTAAACTGTTGTGGAGTTTTATAACTCTGCTAGTGTTTGCTTAGTAGTCACTGCTGTAGTCATTACCCACACTTGTCCCTCTGTGGCAGTATTCGCCACAGTACCAACCCAAGTCATGGTTATAAACAAGGCTGTAATAAAGCTTGTTGCTTTGTGGCCAGCTGCAATAAAACTTTTCCCCGTTGTGGCCAGCTGCAATAAAACTTTTCCCCGTTGTGGCCAGCTGTAACAAACCCACGAAACAAGGATGATGTAGTAAACAAACCCTGCACACTAAACCAACAGCTGCTAAAAATTTTAACAAAACAAGTAACAATTCAGCTAGCCAACATGCTGACTCTAGTGACAGGCTTTTTATTTCTTGTAATAAGCTGCTTTCTAAATAGGTTGGATATTAACTAAGTTTTTGGTATGCTGAATATCCTCATGCTCAGTTTGACACCTCAATGGGAATTAATCAGTGACTTTGGGTGGCTATGCCCTGGTCATTATTAATGCCACGCCTCGGTAATCAAACCTTACCCTCACGTTTTCAAACTACATAGGTGGGACATAGGGGGTGGTGGAGCTTGACATTAATAACACATGACCTATATACAATACCTGCTACTTCATCTCCTAGTGATATCAGCTTTATGTCTGACCCAACTAAAATGGAAACATTAACAAGCTAGGTGTAATTATGACTTATACACATGATACCTTTAGCAACACTGCTTGATATGGAGAATCCAATGGGAATCGATTCATCTTTTTTTTGAGTGACTTGTAATATGGTCTATAATGATACAAAATTGCAGTCCAGGTTGGCGATTGTGTGGTAGTCTCATGCCTAGACCCACCCACTGACAGGTTTTGGGCACAAGACTAATTGTATGGCTAATTCCCTTGGTGTCTACTCTTGTTAGCGAGCAGGCGCTTATCTTGACCATCACGTCATTGCTACCGAGCCTTGGTAATGTAATCTACAAACATTCAATAACATAACTGGAACTTGAAAAACAATCATTTTCTAACCTTTTCTCCAATACCACTTCATATTTGGCTTTCCCTCCTGCAGTAGAGGCCGTGGGAATCTTGATATGGTATAATTAATTGTTGATGCGTGTATGGTAAAATTTTACACGTGGCTCTACACGTGGAAGGCTCCTGGAATCGCAACTGATCTAGGTAGAAAGAGGGTGCAATCATTGTAACAAGGATCGCTCTTTTTTACCGAGCTTATTTAGTTATAAATTCCGCCTTTGTCAAGGCCTTTCTCCTTGTACGCATCGTTCGAGTCCGTGTTGCAGTGTTGTGTACTTAGCGAGGTACTTAAGTGTGTGTGTGAAAGTTTGGTAAGGATGTTCGCTCGTTTCTCACTACAGGTGTTGATGATAATGTTGAAGAATGAAGTTTTCAAGATGTGGAAAACAAACAATGCGTTATTTATGCTCGAATTTATGACTGACGATTGGGAGTTGTACATGTGCAAGTACGTGTGTCTGTGTGTGGTGATGAGCAGAAGTGTGCGTGTGTGGTGTTAGCCTGGCAGCGCTCTCCTCTTCACCTTTAGAGTAAGGGTCTGGTACATGACTGTAGTATATAGTACTTGTGCTACTACCCACAATGGTAGAGCCAATCAAATTACAGTAACCAGAAGCATTTGTGATGTAAACCGTGAAGCTTGTGCCGTGAATAGCACTATAACCATGGCGACCAAATTCAGAATAGTTGGAAAGCAGCTGATGATCTCCAAGTGAGACTCTGAGGTATACCTGCCGTGGAGACTTATGTTGAAAAGTATGCAGTGTCATGCTCTCTTCGCCGAAGTACCAATAGCCTGAACAGGTAATATGACCTTGTCCTGTGACTAAATTACGTCACGCGCAATTTAAAACCACACGATTTGAATTTCAGTCGTACAAGTACCGTATACTGCAGCCACCCTTGCTCTATGCAAAGCGGCGGGTGCTGCCAGAGTGCATGAAAACACTAGAATACAGTATTAAACTAACCAGGATTAATAATCCTATTGATAGCATTAGCTGTGGAAATCCAAATAGCATGTTTATAATCCTCTAGTCCAGTAATTGTATGTTAAATGGTAAAATGTATGTATGTGGCAATAAGGTGTTTAATTGTTAGTTTTTGTTGTTGTTTTTTCCATTTATTTCAACTGTGTATTCAAAATTAATTGATGTAGTAACCAAGAAAGGAGATTTCTTTCCAACTCTCACCAGAATCAACTCCTACACTACTTTTTCCCTTTGATAATTTAACATTAAAACAATCTTTTTGGAATCTTCAACTTTATTATGTAACTAATTATAATGTGCTTTTTGTATGCGACTTTGAGGCTAGATCTTGTGCAGTATTAAGATGGTACTAAGTATGGCTTCACATAATTAAGTCACTTAAGCTTTTGTGTGAAACCATACAATGCATATTTGTCACTTAATTGGTTTTTTTAGAATCTCTACTTGTGAAGGTTCTTATGATAGCTTGTAGTGGTGTTGTAGCTTAATTAGTTTTTAAGAAATCACCCACTTTAATTTCATGCCTATAAACTCTGAACTTAAAACTACACAAAAAAATTGGAATTTTCAACTAGAGTAGGGACCATAGCACATTGATAAAAAGTACTGAAACAAGTTGGAGTAGTCCATGATATTAAATCTCAGTAAAACAATAAGAAGTGTTATGTCCCTACTGTGCTCAAGATACCATAATGGAAATGCACAGTAGGGATATAACACTTATTCTTTTACTGTGATTTAATATCATGCACTACTCCAACTTGTTTCTGTACTTTTATCAATGTGCTATGATAGGGGGTACGTACCTACTCTAGTTGAAATTTCAAAAAAAGTTTTTTTTACTGTTTTTAAACATTTTTTTTTGTAAAAAAAGTTATTATGACTGGTGAACCCAGAAAGAAATGGAGCCATGCGCCCCAGCTATTGTCTGAAAAGTGAAGTATCCATTACGCTTCGTTGTCAGCTATGTTCCTCCCATTACATAGCAGTATGAATCAAGAACTGTTCTCTGCAATCAAAGTAGCCACTATAAAAATTGGATGATTTCCGTTATGAAGGGAAGTCATTATGTGCTATTGCCAAATCGACACTTCACTGTCAGCAATGTTGAATGGGACACAAAGGAGGACACTGGTAAGTCCATGAGAGTGCATTGTACATACTTCAGTATGTTAAAAGGCACCTCTCCCTCCAAACTAGTCCAGTACTGACACACACTGTATTATTTTACTTTTGCTTAACTAGAAGAGTTCACTATTTCCTATGCACAGTTTGTTTTTCACATGTAACTTAAGATACTGTCAGTAACTCAAGCTATCCATACTTCTCATACAGTGTGCCACCACTATTCTCATGTTCAAAGTAACTTAAGGTACTCTTGGTAACTCAAGTTATCTGAACTGGGCCACCACTAACATGCTCGCGAAAGGCAAATCACAAAAAATTCAATCCATAACCATAGCTATAAAGAAATGCTTTCCCAGTGCTTGTATATACCAAACTTTGAGAGTCTATGGTACACAAGTTATTTTGCAAATTGTGAGACATTGTAGCTGGCCAGGATGCACTCTATAAAACAAATACACGATGGAAGCTTGGTGAATTCACCAGAGCTTTAGCAAGATTATGAAGTTTTCACATAGATAATGCTACTTGTATAGCCCAACAGTCTGACAGAGCTGATTCTTTCAGTATTTCAAAGCACTTTACTTTACTCTATAGTATTCCGTGTTTATTCACGCATGACCACAAACATAATGTCTCATTGGCCTTGTAGGGTTTTATTTGATTACACCTGGAAGGTTAAATAAGTTTTTGTGATTTATCAGAAATAGGTAGCTAGCTACAAGAACCAATATTACATATTATAGTGATAATCAAGGAAAGTATAACAAAGTTCAAGTGTTTTGTTTTCTACTGTATCAGTTAGCTAGGCACTGGCTACCGAAAGAAGTGACACCATGAGTCTTAAAGCCTAGGACAAAATTATAATCCAATGTAAGCTTTAGTGAAAATAGCTAGAAGGGCTAAAAAAGCCTAATAGTTATGACTTAATCTACAGGCTGTTTGGATCAACATTACAACCATATAATGTAACAACATGGTTCAATGAAGAAGGAAGATGTAACTAGATGCATTTCTACCAAAGCCAGATGGACGTTAACGCTTAACTGACTAAACAACATATTCTACTCTACATGATTAGCACAACTATTATTAACTTTCTACAATTAACTAGTGTGTGGAGTTGGCAAATCCTTCTAGTTAATTGTCTAAGGTGTAGCACTGTAAAGAGGATCCGTTTCAGTAATATATTTTTGACTACAATCAAGCACTCTTTTTCGAATATTTAACTTTCCGACTATTCGTTAATAATAATAACACAAAATTAATGATCACGTTGCTACACCTTCAAGGATCTGTTTACCAGTGCCAGTACTTTAACATTAGCCATTTCCCTTTTATGCTATTGCTTTTTCACTTGGTTTCAAATTGGGTTAAATACATCAATTATTAACTGCAAAATAACAATTAACTAGGTGATATGATGCACATGGTATGCCTCGTGTGTATTATAAAATATACACAGACATGAAAAAATATACTGTATATGTACAAATTTTCAAGGGATGTAATTTTCGCAGATTCCATGGTTGCTTTGCTTTCCGTGAAATTTTCATCCTCGAAAATGAACGATTATCAAGGTTAGCTCTATGCTTTCTAATACATAACCTCAGTGAAAAATGACTGATCCTCGAAAATAAAACTGCGAAAATCCTAACTTCATGAAAATTATGTACCTCAAAAATTTGTATGTATATGGTACTGTAGAATGCGTACACTCATTTCTACTTGTGAAGTGGCCATGATGGAATGGAATTTGATATATCCATAATTCCATGTGATATGATGTGTGGGCAATTGTTGAAATTGGCTTGTGTTAGTGATAACTTTAACGAATAACATTTTTTTAATGTAGTAGCTATTCGTTTGGTTCCAAATGCCGACTTCACTAGGCTATTCGTCTGGTTAGGATCATGTGGTCCTGTTCATCCGGTAATATTCGTCCCACAGTGTCACCCATAACTCTAGTATCAAACACAGTAGTTGTATGAAGGTAAGCTTTTGGATGAATAGGGTTGGAGCGAGTGAAGCGAGCGTCATGTTAGCATTAGGGTTAGGGTCGGCTTCAAGCTTTAGTTTCTTCTTCACTGGGTATTCTTCATATGTAGGTTTCTTCTTGAATGACGTAGCTATATAAGGTAGAAACTAAGAGAGGTCGGTAGCTGGGAGCCACGTAGCACAGTGGTTGCGATCATTGCCTCACACACTGGAGGTCCCGGGTTTGATTCTCAGACAGGCCATGATTTTTTTTAACGTTTGAGTACCCTTTTTTGTCTAAGTTTTTATTCACTTGGACCGAGCCTGACCATATATGTCCGGACGAATAGCTTGGTAAATTGGCATCCGGAACCGGACAAATAGCCTCTACCTTTTTTGAATGACCCATGGTACTATCCAGTAGTACCTTGTTGATAGTAGATTCAATGATCTCATTTACCACAATTACTGGAGGACTTGTCGATATAACCAGGAGCGCATCAAATCCTATGGGCAAGGGAGCATATAATTCCGTAAACAGCGAAATTCAAACATGTACTATAATAAGTAACTTTTAAAATTTCCTAATTAGGATATTATGCAGAGGCGCATGCTCAAGTATGTCATGTTTCCACTGCAACAAAGTGAAGCTATGGAAACAAAGTTCAATGGCACAACAGAGGAATAGTAGCACAGGCTTAGCAGGCCAGTCTTTCTACAGTTGCTATTCACATGAAATCATGCGAAATTACTCCACTTGACTATTCCAAGCTCTAATTTCGGCTCAATGATCTTCCTCTTTACATAAGACAATGGAGTAGCAGCCCATTCAATGTATCCCTGTTGCGTGTAAGAATGATGTAACCAACTATACTTATATATAGTAACACTGGGTGCCATGTTTGAATTTTGCCTGTAGTATTGGTAGTGTACGGATTTACATGTTCCCTTGTCCGTAGGATTTGATAAGCTCCTGATATAACCCAACCAGCTCATTGTAGGTGGCATATAATTTATGGCTCTTTCAATTTTGTGTAACACATAACATTGACATACAATGTTCACACTGTATTGTGTACTCAGATGTCTTATTACACTTATCACTATTACACTCAGCTTGATATAGTTTTACCCATATTAGCTTGTGGTCACCACAAACCATCATCAAAATTAATACTTAATTAAACACCACTGCCTTTGTAAGGTTCCACTGTAGTGTAGTATTGGTATTTATGGCTCCAAAGATCTGTTGTTTATTTGCCACATGACATCATCCTCTCCATTGCACAACACCACATCTATCGTAGACAAGCACACCTATCTATCTATCTATCTATCTATCTATCTATCTATCTATCTATCTATCTATCTATCTATCTATCTATTTATCTATCTACTGAAAAGCTGTCTACTTGTCTGACCGTCTGCATTCCATTTGAGTGCACACACTTTTCTCACCAGTTGCTGCACATATTGAAGCGGTGTTGGCACCAAACAAAGCGTTCATCATTTAGGAATTAGCTAGCATTTAAACGAAGCTGCTAGCTGTCATCGTTCGTCATTTACAATGCGTTTAGTGCAAGGGTGTAGACAAAAATTTGCTTGAATTTCTGTAAACCGCAAGTAAACACTATGCCTTTATAAACAACTTTTAGAGATCCTGTAACCATTTAGTCCATGTGGTAGAGCGTGAAGCGCTTGAAACTGGTAGGTTGTGAGTAGAGTTGCACCGACAATTGGTTGAATTATCGGTAACAGCCGATATTAGCTAATTTTACAAGTATCGGTATCGGCTACGAAGCGGAAATAATTTGCCGATTAACCGAAACCCACAATCAATCGTTAATGACGGCAATGAACAGGTGAAAGTAAAGAAAGAAGGTGGTGAATGTAGCAGTAAGTGGTTGTAACTGTTTTGGCTTGTTTGTTTGCACAAGTATGGTTGCAAGGCTATATAGTAGGCTGTGTATATTTATCGGCCGCCCACGCAATTAGTTGATCACTCTTCACAAAGGGTCTGGAGTCCCACTAAAAACACTGTTTGATAAGCTGTCTTAGTTGTTTTATAACTACTTGGCTTCTATTTCCATGAAAGGAGTTAATTGCAAAACTGTAGAAAAATGGTAAAAGTCTGCCGCCCACGCAATTAATTACATTGATATTACAAATGCAGTTTATACACATAAACTTTAGGTGATTTTCTGCTCCTCCTCTCCTGTTCTGAAGAATTGAAGAATATCGGTAAATATCGGCATATCGGTTACAGGAATAGGCAAATAATCGGTATCGGTGAATGTGAAAAAATGCATATCGGTGCAACACTAGTTGTGAGATCAAATTCCTTTTCCCATACATTTTGGTTGCAACTTTTTTTTCTTCAACTTCTTTTTTTCTTCTTTCTTTTTTACATTTTGGCAGCCTTTTGGTAATAGGTTTTTCTGTTAGCTATGTGTTCTTTTTGTGCTATTTTACTCACTGTGCAATGAAACCTGTGTATTAAGGACACCTTGTGACTGATCAAAAGTGTCCTGATTATTAAGGTTTCTTGACTTTTGAGGTTACATACTAAGGGATACTTTAGGACCATTACCAAGTGTCCAGATGTCCTTATTTTCAAGTGTCCTGGTTAACAGGTTCCACTGTATTGGTTGATAATTAATTACAAGTTTTTACAATTGAATTCGTCGCCTTTGCGATTGAATTCGTCCCGTTTGCAATTGAATCCGTCGGTTTTGCAGTTGAATTAGTCGGTTTTGCAATAGAATTCGTCGCATTTGCATTACGATTCGTCATGAACAAAATGGCTCCAAGAAACCAACCGTTCATTAAGAGATGAATTATTTACGCCATGGAGAATTACACTTGAGGCACTAGAAGGTAATTTGAGCTGGTAGTACGCGAAGTTAATAGCTGTCTGACAAGTTAATTAGGTTGCTCGTGAGTGACCACACCCATCGCGAGTGAGTGACCACACCCATTGTAAATGGTCTAGTAGAGTTTGGAATGTTGCTGGATAGGCTGTAGAGGAAGAACTTATAAAGAGTTGTTTACTACTGTTGTATTTGAACAAGTTCTTATAGCAGCTACTACATCATGTTTTCGTGTTTGCTCCAGCTGCCATTCTTGTTACGGATGAAGATGAATTAAACCGCAAAAGCGGCGAATTTAACTGCAAAAGCGACGAATTCTATTGCAAAACCGACGAATGCAATTGCAAACGGGACGATTTCAGTTGCAAAACCGACGAATTCAATTGCAAATTCGCCGAATTCAATTGCAAAAATCTGTAATAGCTGTACAGAGATGATGACAATAGGTGATAATAGTTAGTAGTTGCTGTACAAAGGTAATGTCAATAGGTGTTAATAGTGCTTACTCATTGACTATTACTCAAAATATCATACAGTATAGTAGTGCTGTAATTTTAACTGCATTTCTTATGAAACAGTACGGGAGTACTGTTTAAGTAAGAATCCCCCGAAAATGATGTGCGCCACCTAAAATGCTGCATTCAAAAATCATCCGAAAGACATCTTATGCCACAAAAATCACCTTTATGGAATAATATTTGCCCATCTACCATGAAATAACACTTACCGGTGACCGGATATAGAATTTTAAAATAATTGCCAAAACTTGAAATTTGGTCTGCCTCACTAACTCAATCACTGACTACAGTCACAAACTTAGAGGCCAAACGAAGCAGCGCTTGGTCACCATTTTCGCATGATCGATGATAATTTTGTACGACGACCACTGGCTGCATGTTGTTACTTGGTCTGAAATTGAAATTTGTTATTGCTGCTGTTGTTGTTGTTGTTGTTGCTGTTGTTGTTGTTGTTGCTGCTGCTGCTGCTGTTGCTGCTATGATTGCCCCGTTGCCTATCCCACATAGCTGTTGTACTCATGTGGGTTCCCACTGCTGCTGCAACTATTGCTTTCCATGGTTGCTTTACCTACCCCACATGGCTGTGAGTTCTAACCGCAGTTGCTATCACTGTTCTGCATGTCTGTTTTACTTATCCCGTATATGCTGTTGTACACATGTGGATTCCTGCTGCTGCTGCTGCTTGCTAAACAATAAAATTGAATTTTACTGTATAATCCAAAACACATGTCATCAACTGTGCAGCCAAATAAACTAAGCGATGCTACCCAATGATTCCTCAGTTGCCCTTTGTCACTCCAAAGTTAGCATAGTAGGCACCACCTGAGTATGAGTAAGCATGCTGGTAATTAAGCCATACAAATACACAAATAAATAATATAAAAGTAAATGTGTTTGATGGAGAACAAAGATCTCCTTCCCAACTTTAGGATCAGGTGGAAGAAGCTTGGCATGCCTACATTAAGAGCTTGGGGATGGTTGGGTGGCATACAAGCAGGCAGGTTGGGCTTGCACTTAACTCCGGTTAAGGGACGTTGCATGTTAACAAAAATATTCCCTTAAAAAGTTAATACAGTCTTTATTGAAATAATTAAAGGGCTCAGCGGAAAAAGGGGACATGTGCCATTTTAGATCTTTTCATCTCTTAAAAAATGAAATGGATCATTTAAGGCGTATGAATAATGTTGATACTAAGTAAACGACAGAATTTAAAAGTACAAGGCAGTCTCAAATTTATTTCTTTGAAAAATTATAACAATTCAATTATGACCTAAAATGCTATTTAATTCACACCACATGGTCACCCTACTTTTCAAATGGCACTTTTCCCCTTTTGCCGCTGACCCCTTCAATTGTAAAAGTTGCAGTCAGTTTTGTAGAGCAATTTTTCATGAAATACTCAAAATATTTGTGGTCATATATCAGAAAGTATCTGGTGTACAGGGCTAAATGTTTATATAGGTGATGTACATACTACAAATACACCAAGGTTCGTCAAATTCTCAGAAAATTCCTTGTTGATTTGACATGGAATGACCCACTACTAAGTATTGGATAGGATAACAGACCATAGTAGATAACGTTAATACACACTTTGTTTATAAGTGATGACAGTACAGTTGATAACTAAAACCCACAATCAAATCATGTATGTGAGGATATATAAGAAGTGTATAAGCTTTAATGAACATTATGCATGAACAAATGTGTATATGTGTGTATATAAAATTTTTGCAAGGCATTTCTCTTAAAAAGAGAAAGGCTCAATCAAATCATGATGTGTGTTATCTATATTATCATGATAAAATTTTCTATACCATGATATGATTTAGAATCTTTATATATATATATGTACCACTCTGCGTGGGCAGTTCAAAGGAACCGCCAGTGCCGTAATTTGTATATTGCACTGCTGCAGACCGCAGCGAGTGCATTATAACTTATAACGCACTGGTTGTGGTTTTGTAGACCACAACGAGTGCATTACAAGTTATAATGCACCGACCGCAGTGCAATATACATATATTGCACTGGCTGCGGTTTTGTGCAGCATAGCACAAGTGCCGGTGGCGAAGACCACTACGACACCTCACCTAATAGGTGGAAAGACACTTCACAGATCACTTGAATTCTTTTATAGCCTGACATGTAAAGGTCGATTGTGGGCCATAACGTCACCAATACGTATAATGTTTACAAGCAGCCAATGGCGATCGAAAAAGCCAATGCGGGTGGCCACAACTCTAGTCTACATATATATATATATAAACGTACTTATACACCTTACTAGTCTGGTACCATCTTAGCCCAGATTAAACTGTAGTCCACTTCGACAATGACTCAATAAAACAAATATATTCTAAATAATACTAACCTTTACGTTCGATTGTGGGAACCAGTTTTGTCATGCCACCAGACTCGAGTTTAGCCAGTGTGAATAGTAAGAATTAGACTAGTATCATTTAGTAGTTAGGTTTTGTTTACTTAAACCGTCTATTTAGCTGCTTTTTTTCGCTCGAGAGAATCACTATGGTGATTGGTCTGGTGCTTAGTCTATATGGCACACTGGCATGCTGAGCACTACATGATGAGAGTCGAACAGCGAATGCAGGTTAGTGATATAACCCATAGCATACTAGCTTTCAATATCTCAGGTGTCTGCAGGGGGAACGTCATCGCAATGTCTGGCTTGGTTGCCCACAATCGATGTTAGAAACCTGGCCTTTATAAGTGTTACAGCTGTCTTGTGAGACTCTCCCCACCTATTAGGTGAGTGGTACATAACGTGCACTCGTGCTCTGCCTGTATAAAAGCACTTGCCTTCGGGCCTGACGGCCCTCAGGCTCGTGCGTTTATATCAGGCAGAGCACTCGTGGCCGTTGTATAACTATATAATATATATATATATATATATCAAGACACACGGTAGTGTGTCGTGTGGCCCAAGAAGCCGGCGCGCAACACCCATAGTATATTGACAGGAAGAAAGAAAACGCAATTTTCGCACCTCCATAGCTCTGTGCTGCCTTGATGAAACTAGACGATTTTTTCTGTGGACACTCCCTCCACCTTCAGCACTCCACATTCCAAATTAGAGCGCAATCGCTTCACGCGTTCCCGAGATATGCTACTTCAAAAATTGGCTTAGTTTCTTCGTGTTTTTTTTTCTTCTTATTTTTCTTCCTCTTTTCGCACACTTACAAAAACTGCTATAAAACGCGAATGCTATATCCGATTGCCTTAAAATTTGGCACACAGAAGGAGGGTATAAAGGCGCATCTCTTTACCAACTTTGGCTAGGATACGATAAACAGGAAAAGAGTTATGATTGATTATTTACGAAAAATAACACCAATATGTTGTCACGCCTACAGGGTATACCGCGTATGGGAAGAAGCTGAAAATCGTTGGGTACTTAGGTTAACTATTGAACCTCAAACCTTTTGTGGTTTGAAAGAAATCGAGCTAAAAACCAGGAAGATACAACGAAAAAACCAACAGTATGTAACAATTATGCAATCGAGATTAGCTAATAAAAAATGGCTACTTGCCATGCCTACCAGATAAACAGCTAGGGGGGAATGCTTTGAAAATCGCTGTATAGATGGAGTAATCATCTTAGAAAGGCTCTTCAATGGTGTAGAAGAATTAGACTTAAAGCCACGGAGTTATAACACGAAATCCAACTTGGTGCAGCAAGTGCGAGATCGAGATACTCTAATAGAGCAGTCATCATAATAGAGCAGTCACCCTGAAGAGAATTCAAGAGATCAGCTAGAAACAAGCAACCTGTATAGAGATCAGCTAGAAACAAGTCACCCTGTAGAGAGATCAGCTACAAACAATTCACCCTGTAGAGAGATCAGCTAGAAAAAGTTACCTTATAGGGAGTTCATGCAACTATGGAAAGGGATAGTTCAGCTAGAAGAAATCACCTTGTAGAGTTCAGCTACAAAGAAACTACCATGTAGAGAGATCAATAGAAGAAGTTATCTTGTAGAGAGTTCAGCTACAAAGAAACCATCATGTAGAGAGTTTAGCTGCAAACAAATCACCTGTAGAGAGTTCAGCTACAAACAAATCTCCCTGTAGAGAGATCAGCCAGAAGAAGTTTCCTTGTAGAGAGTTCAGCTACAACCAAATCACCCTGTAGAGAGATCAGCTAGAAGAAGTCACCTTGCAGAGAGTTCAGTTACAAAGAAACCATCATGTAGAAAGTTCAGCTACAAACTAGTGACCTTGTAGAGACATCAGCTAGAAGAAGTTACCTTATAGATAGTTCAGCTACAGAGAAACTATCATGTAGAGAGTTCAGCTGCAAACAAATCACATGTAGAGAGTTCAGCTACAAGCAAATCTCCCTGTAGAGATATCAGCTAGACGAAGTTTCCTTGTAGAGAGTTCAGCTACAAACAAATCATCGTGTAGAAAGATCAGCTAGAAGAAATTACCTTGTAGAGAGTTCAACTACAAAGAAACCATCATGTAGAGAGTTCAGCTGCAAACAAAACACCTGTAGAGAGTTCAGCTACAAGCAAATTTCCCTGTAGAGAGATCAGCTAGAAGAAGTTTCCTTGTAGAGAGTTCAGCTACAAACAAATCACCCTGTAGAAAGATCAGCTAGAAGGAGTCACCTTGTAGAGAGTTCAGTTACAAAGAAACCATCATGTAGAGAATTCAGCTACAAACTAGTGACCTTGTAGAGACATCAGCTAAAAGAAATTACCTTGTAGAGAGTTCAGGTACAAAGAAACCACCATGTAGAGAGTTCAGCTGCAAACAAATCACCTGTAGAGAATTCAGCTACAAACAAATCTCCCTGTAGAGAGATCAGCTAGAAGAAGTTTCCTTGTAGAGAGTTCAGCTACAAACAAATCACCCTGTAGAAAGATCAGCTAGAAGAAGTTACCTTGTAGAGAGTTCAGCTACAAAGAAACCATCATGTAGAGAGTTCAGCTGCAAACAAATCACCTGTAGAGAGTTCAGCTACAAACAAATCTCCCTGTAGAGAGATCAGTTAGAAGGAGTCACCTTGTAGAGAGTTCAGTTACAAAGAAACCATCATGTAGAGAGTTCAGCTGCAAACAAATCACCTGTAGAGAGTTCAGCTACAAACAAATCTCCCTGTAGAAAGATCAGCTAGAAGGAGTCACCTTGTAGAGAGTTCAGTTACAAAGAAACCATCATGTAGAGAGTTCAGCTACAAACTAGTGACCTTGTAGAGACATCAGCTAAAATAAATTACCTTGTATAGAGTTCAGCTACAAAGAAACCATCATGTAGAGCCTCGCTCCAGGTATGTTCACAAGCCATCTTTGGCAGGTTTTAGTAAACCTACTTTTTGAAACCTACCAACAATGGTTCAGGAACATACCTCTGTAGACAGTTCAGCTGCAAACAAATCACCTATAGAGAGTTCAGCTACAAACAAATCTCCCTGTAGAGAGATTAGTTAGAAGAAGTTTCCTTGTAGAGAGTTCAGCTACAAACAAATCACCCTGTAGAAAGATCAGCTAGAAGAAGTCACCTTGTAGAGAGTTCAGTTACAAAGAAACCACCATATAGAGAGTTCAGCTACAAACTAGTGACCTTGTAGAGACATCAGTTACCTTGTAGAGAGTTCTGCTACAAAGAAACCATCATGTAGAGAGTTCAGCTGCAAACAAATCACCTGTAGAGAGTTCAGCTACAAACAAATCTCCCTGTAGAGAGATCAGCTAGAAGAAGATTTCTTGTAGAGAGTTCAGCTACAAACAAATCACCCTGTAGAAAGATCAGCTAGAAGAAGTTACCTTGTGGAGAGTTCAGTTACAAAGAAACCATCATGTAGAGAATTCAGCTGCAAACAAATCACATGTAGAGAGTTCAGCTACAAACAAATTTCCCTATAGAGAGATCAGCTAGAAGAAGTTATCTTGTAGAGAGTTCAGCTACAAAGAAACCATCATGTAGTGAGTTCAACTGCAAACAAATCACCTGTAGAGAGTTCAGCTACAAACAAATCTCCCTGTAGAGAGATCAGCTAGAAGAAGTTTCTTTGTAGAGGGTTCAGCTACAAACAAATCACCCTGTAGAAAGATCAGCTAGAAGGAGTCACCTTGTAGAGAGTTCAGTTACAAAGAAATCATAATGTAGAGAGTTCAGCTACAAACTAGTGACCTTGTAGAGACATCAGCTAAAAGAAATTACCTTGTAGAGAGTTCAGGTACAAAGAAACCATCATGTAGAGAGTTCAGCTGCAAACAAATCACCTGTAGAGAGTTCAGCTACAAACAAATCACTCTCTAGAAAGATCAGCTAGAAGTCACCTTGTAGAGAGTTCAGTTACAAAGAAACCATCATGTTGAGAGTTCAGCTGCAAACAAATCTCCCTGTAGAAAGATCAGCTAGAACAAGTCACCTTGTAGGAGAGTTCAGCTACAAAGAACCATCATGTAGAGAGTTCAGCTGCAAACAAATCACCTGTAGAGAGTTCAGCTACAAACAAATCTCCCTGTAGAAAGATCAGCTAGAAGAAGTTACCTTGTAGATTATTCAGCTACTAACAATTCACCCTGTAGAGAGGGCATCAAGAAGAAGTCACCTTGTAGAGTGTTCAGTTACAAAGAAACCACCATGGAGAGTTCTGTAATAAATATATGTATTATATATATAATTTGTACATTTATGATAAAATCAGAAATATTTAAAGCACATCTGCTTCATCTTTTCTTCTTTCTGTGGTAAAGAAAAAAAAGACAGGTTAAAAAAGTCCCAAAGCCGGCTGGTGGTATACAAATACAAAAAGAAATGAAATCTAATCCAAAACAGCCAAGCTGTAAAAAAAAACAGTGCGGCCCTCAAAAAGGCTATGGTGAAAAAAGATGTGAAATCCAAGGTGGCAGCCAAGAAATGGCTGTGATGGTAGGTTAATGGTAAAAATTTTAATAACGGCAATTTAGGTGAATTTTTTGCCAAGACCAAGCGGCACAAAAATTCACCTGAATTGTCGTTATTAAAATTTTTACCATTAACCCTTTATTATCGAATGGCTAATATATTGCCATAACGAGTTCCCTTTATAGACGGAGCCATAACTCCTTTTTCCTAGAGGCAACGAAGCTGAAATTGCTACCAAACTGCTCAGAAGGACTGGGCGCTTCTAATGAAGTTTACCGTTCGGCGATAGGAAGAAGCATGGGCAAGTTATGGCACTTGGCAATATAAAATAGTGTATACAAAACAATAATACCTGTTTAAAACTCCATGTTCGCCTTCTCCCTGCTACTAGGAGGCTTTAGTTAGAATTACTCCATTCCCCACGTGATAAGGATTCTAAAAATAAATAGTACTAGTGGTACCCGCGCAAAATGCGCGTGATACTAAGACAATTGTTATGTCCTATTGTGTGAATGCACTTAAATTTGAACATTACTAATGAGCAAGGAGTTCACATCATTACATACCAACAAAGACATGATTACACATAGCTACTGATGTGCATACATAATTTCCTCAATTGTGTGTGGCAGTGTGTGAGTTATAATGTTGGTGGCTTTGTGCACTGGAATTTCTGCACATCTGTACAGTACTCATGCAGAACACAGTTCTCATGAAGGTGGCGTATCAAGATGTGTCCCATTACAACCATGAAAAAGATTAGTTTTGAATGGCAGGGATGTACTCAACTTTGATGATGTTGCATGAACTAACAAAGTCTTTGAGTGTGGTATGAGGATCAATTTACCAATAGTTGGTGCATCACCACAATGAGCTATGTTCTAATTCAACTTGCATTTGGCACATTCATTTTGTATATTTATGTAGTCAATTTGAGTAACTGAATTGTAGTTTTATTTCTACATCCTACTCATGGTAGTGTAATGTTTACTTATCGCATGATCAGCTGTACTGAGCAAGGTCAACACAACCATGTGGATTTGGATAGAGAAGAGTTCTTTTGTTGCTTTCTGAATCAAGGTGCATTACCAAGATGAATTCTTCATATGAAGAGTGGTTACTCTAAAGAGATTGACTGATTGATTGTTGGTAGAGAGGTTGTGTGTGTTCTATTAGGGTAGATATCGCGATGTATGTTCTATTAGGGTAGTTCAACAGAGATAAGTAATAGAGCTTCTAGAAGTTTCAGCTGTCCCTGTGGAGTTACCAAGGAATGAAAACGTATCTTATGTCTCCCTACACATTGAAGACTGTAACAGTCACTTCATGATGTTGTCCACGATTCGAAGCCTGGTAAGGTAGATGTATGTTTTATTAGAGTAGTTGAACGTAATCTTCCGTTCTGTATCTCTCATAATGGCGAATCTTCCTTGTGTAGTCTGTTAGGTAGCCTAATTGGAGTGATCATAGCTCGTTAAATTGCCACCCCTACTACGACTGTTTCCTTCTCCCTTACAGTGGTGTTGCTGGTAATCCTCCGTTTTAGGTCTGTCTGTAGTCCCTGTCATGCTTGCATTCGTGTCGCAGTAGCTGACACTTCTCTATCCTTGTAGTGGACAGCACAGCAGGGTGCAGAGTGTGTATACCCTGCGAGTCTTCCTTCTGTACACTGTCAAGTAGCCCGATCATAGCTCGTATACTTGCCACACCCACTACGAAACTCTCCTTTTATACTGGTGGGTGTGATAAAAAAATTTTTTTTAGTTGCCGGATGATAGCGTACACACCAGATCACATGATCAAATTCGCTGATGTGATTGGTTAAATGATGAAAAAGTGATTGATCCTATCTCACTGTAAGCTTTGAGATATTAAATTATAACCGTGACGTCATCTGATTTCTATTGGCAACGCGTGTATACCAGGATGCCGTATACGCGTATCGTAAACTTATAATGGCCATTGACAGTGATAAGTATCTCGCAACCAAAGTTAGCATGTAATGATAGACACGAAAACCACCTTATGACACATTGATTTGGACGGGTAGTTGATTTAGCGAGTTTGAAGCTAATCGGGGGAAAAACCTGGGAGGAGTTTGTGTTTGAAAATTTTATGACCTCGATTTTAACGTTTCTCGTTCTGTCGGCCACAGGGGAGAGAAAAGTCTAGTGTAGGCTGGGGGATGGGGAAGGCTGGTAACCCGATAAGGGTCTCATGAAAGTTATGGACGAATTAGTGTCTTCCTAGGGTAGTTACGGTGGTTTAAAGGGTATTTTCCGTAGTTCAACGAATCGCCACCAATCCTGCATCATAAGATTTGTCTCAAATTCTAGAATTTAATGGTACCGATCCAATTGAAATCCGACCAAGAATGACGGATCAGTGCTCGAAAAACACGTGCGTGGGCGAAGAGAATTAATATATAGATGATGTCATTGCGTTGATTAGTAAGATGGCGGCGCCCATCTTTCAATGCCATGGCGATACGGAGAAGATACGCTTTCTTCGCTTCATAGTGCGTGAGTTGTGTGTGTGATCTGTAAGTATTCTAGCTGTGTTGGTAGAAGAGAGAGATGGCTATCAAACGGTATATAGCTTGATGGGTTAATTAATGGGTGGGGTCCACTCGTACCGCACACAGTTCACACAAGCCATAAAAGTTTTCACACTTGCAGTTTTGTAAAAAAAACTTCGGTAATAAAGGGTTAACCTACCATCACAGCCATTTCTTGGCCGCCACCTTGGATTTCACATCTTTTTTCACCATAGCCGTTTTGAGGGCTGCACTGTTTTTTTACAGCTTGGCTGTTTTGGATTAGATATATATATCATGATATAAGCCTAGATATAGTTTTAAGCTTAATATACCCAAGATGTCATTTATTGTACACTGTACTTTTTTGATAAAAGAGCTTGTAATGTTGTATGCTAGTCGTATACCATGTTGTATTGTACTTCTAGTAGTACATCAAGTGTCATAAGTGTAAATACACAAGTTGATTGTATATAATGTTGTAGTATGGTGCGTGGGAAGATCAAAGGCTGCCACCAATGTTACAAATCAGTTGTAAACCATAATTGTAACATGGCTAAGTACCTCCTTTTGACCACACAGTCTGGCCACTAAATAGTTCAAAGACGTCAAACGAAACCAAACAGCAGATCAGCACAGGAAGTCATAATACAAGAATAATACATCAAGGAGGTAAAATTGCTCAAGACATAACATTGCACGTGTCTGAGTGAAGGGAAGCAGTACAACCACTGGGCTGAGTCGGTATCTGTATACCACACACTCATTTGCCAATAAATTAAGCTAACCAAGACTATTGTAGCACTGCACCACTCAACGATGAATATCAGACACATCAGTTACACCTGTCTAAATGATGGGAAGCAGTACAATGGCTGGAATCGATGACGGCACCTTGCACCCGTGCATGGCTAACATGCTACCATTGAATAAACTAGCTAACATTGAATTAACTAACCATCAAGACAGTAATCAGTGAGTAAAACCGTTCCTTGTACACAGCACTCAGTGGTAGCCAATATTAGCCTTGTTCTGGCTTCTGTGTTACAAATGGGAGCCTTTGATCTGTGCATGCTCCATACCACTGTACAAACTATCCATTACTCACATACACCATAGCTAGTCTTCCTCAGTCATTCCTTGTCCCACTACTATGGTGAAAAGGCACTTCTTGGAACGCAGCAACATCAAATAGTTAAAAATCTAAGCATATAGCCCTATCCATTGTCAAGCTGTACGTGCTGCACAAAGGCATGAGTTAGTTGGTGAGTCAGTTAGTAGAAATTCAGATAAATAGGAATTTAAAAAATTTCCATAGAATCAGATTTTCTGAAGGCATTTTTGGGCTTGGTTATGCTTAACCAATACCACCAAGCTGTTGTGAAGGAAAACGAGGCTGTTCTTCAGGTGATTTTGAAGGGTAGGGATGCCCAAAACTACGTAATCCCTAAACATACAGTAGTGTTGTACTGTACGTATATACCAGTTAAAGCACTGCGGTGAGTACTGTATAGTAGAGAGCACAAAAGAAAGGGCGTGGCCCATAAAAACATCACCCTATAACCAGCCTCACTTTTCCCTGTTGATGATGAGGCAGTATTGGTTAGATAAAAGTAAACCCAAGCTGTTCTTCAGATCAACCCGGTTCCTTGTCATTTTTTTCTCACATTTTTGCGTTTGCCCTGGTTCCTAGAAGCCAAAACTAACCCAGCAATTGATTCGACTGTTCATGGAGAATCCGATCGTGTATGTTGCATCTCAGTAGAGGACTGCATTCGGAAGTTATTACCATTTATTTAAACATGTGTCATTTATTTTTCATATTGTCACTGTACAAATTGATTTTTCTGCTGTTGCCACTTTGTAGCTTTGTAGCTTCGAAACTTCTTGGATTGTAGAACTGAAACTTTGATTGGCCAGCTATCTGGATTTAGTAGCCTCTGCACTTATCCCGTAGCAATCACACCCTCAAATGAATGGGAACTGGTTCCTCACGCAGGTAAAATGATGTCGTTACACAGTTTCAGAAGGTCAACAACAACCATTGTAGATGATTCTTCAAAGTTATAATTGCACTACTACTGAAGCAAAACAATAAGGACAAGGATTATATAGGTTAGAGTACTACTTTCAGGCATGTCAAACCAGTGACCTCATGCTAATATGCGCATGTGCACTTGCTCAAATGCATACAAACCAGACTTTGAGATGATCGCTTCAGGATAGCGATGTTTATTAGGTTATAACAGACATGGGTCAAGCACTTCAGCACTTGTGCTTATAAGCACTAAGAGCACTTGTTTTGAAGAGCTTTGAAGTGCTCGCAAGCATTTGTTATTTTGCAGCATTTGTGCTTGTGCTGGTATTTAGTTCATAGTTGTGCTTGTACTTTTGCACTTTTGCAAGTGCTTGAGATGTGCTTCAAGCATTTGAAGTAAGTGCTTGATCTATGTCTGGGTTATAATAAAAAGTGCTAGCCTGTTGAGTAATGAAATTGTATGTTTAATTTTTACGCGATGTCGCTACACCAAAGTCTAATCGTACCTGTAAACTGCTACTTTGTAACATTGTTCATTGTTATATTATACAGTTTGTAGCTTGTTTATGTACCACTCTGCGTGGGCAGTTCAAAGGCTCATCGAGTGCTATAATTCGTATATAGCACTGCTGCACTAACCGCAGCAAGTGCATTATAACTTATAATACATTGACCACAGTGCAATATATTTATATTGCACTGGCTGTGGTTTTGTGCTACATTGCACAAGTGCTGGCGGCTAAGGCCGCTACGACAGCTCACCTAATAGGTGGCAAGATGCTACACTATTTACTCTAATTCTTATATAACCTAACATGCGAAATTCGATTGTGGGGCCATGCAGGGAATGTCACTACTATGTTATACATGCGATCTAAAAGCAGCCTATGGCGATCAAAGAGGTAAACATGGCAGGTAAAACTCTATTTACATATATATAAATGTAGTTACATACCTTACTAGTTTGATCAAAGCTTCCACCTTAACAAATCGCTTTTTAAAATAATATTGTTCTGATTGATACTCACCATAACAATCGATTGTGGCGTTGCCATGTGATTGTATGGTCAAGGCCATGCTTGATACGTATGTAATAATGTTGCTAGTTTTATAGCATCACAATCGATATCAGCTTTCTACCTTATAAAAGAAATGTAGCTGTAGCATTAGATCTTTCCACCTATTATGTGAGTGGTACATAGCAGTTATACAACGTGCACTTGTGCTCTGTCTGTATAAACACACTTGTGCCCGTTGTATAACTATATAGTATTGTCTATCAAATAACTACAAAGTTAAATCTCTACACAATTTGGATATTGAAATCTTCTGTGTACATCATAGTCATCGTATCCTGTCTACTTGAATGATATCACTGTTGTGATGACTAGTTATAGGTCTGGACTAGGGGTATGTTATGTATATGTTAAAGCATAGCCGCAAGTGCTATATGAAAAATAAAGTACGAGGCACGCGGTCAAGTACTTCATTTTTCATATAGCACAAGCAAGGCTATGCTTTTAAACTTTCTAGTCGTGTAGCTTCACCATACACTAGGACTCGTAATCAGCACGCGTTGCACAAACTATTAGCAGTCTGAACGCACACAAACTAGTTTAACAAAGTAACTCACACGTATTTCACCATAGTTTGACATAGTAGATGTTCATCACGTATTTTGGCAGGCTTTGCTCGTAACCCACAATCGATTTTATTGTGAGTTACATGGTGAAATATTTCTGTGATATCTCCAGGACTTGTCCGTTTACATTAACAATTGTAACAGCAATGTTACCTTCTCCCACCCATCATCGAAGCATTTTGTATGTCTATAAAAGCAATCCAGTGGTAGAACTTGTATTGGCTGGGGTGATTGATTACTCAGCATGGCAAGGCTATTAACCTGTACTGGAGCACGTGGGCAACTGTGCTTTATTGCCCACAAAGAGTGCTTTATTGCACCACAAAGAGTGCTTTATTGAACGAATAAAGCACTCTTTGCGGTGCAATAAAGTACTCTTTGTGGTCGATGAAGCTGTTGGCCGGCTGAGAGTGTGCTTTATGAAATTTAAAGTACACCTTTTCCTTTGATCTCACACATGCAAAGTTCTCTAAGGAACATGTAAAATATGTGCTGTGTGTTGTTTAGACGTGAAATAAACTAAAACCCCCACAATCACTACTCACATGTACTACTGTAAGTACAGTGGAAACCTTGACAAACTGTATGCCTCTTCCTTTGTCAAATATTTCTTCCATAATTTTTGTAAAGGTCCTTAGGGGACCTCACACACATACACAAATCACAACATGTAGTGGTAATGGGCATATTGAAGAGATCACCTGAAAACAGTCTCATTTTTTCCTTCAAAGCAGCTTGGTGATATTGGTTAAGCATAATCAAGCCCAAAAATACCTTCAGAAAATCTTTCCAACAAATTTCAATTTAAAAAATTCCTATTAAGCTGAAGTTTCTACTAACTGCTCGTTGCCTTTAGCCAAGTTTAACTTGACAATGGATAAGGCTATAGATTTACACTGCTTGAGGTTGCTTTGTCCAGAGATGTGCCTTTTTGCCAACTGTAGTACATACAGCACTCACATCACGGACTTACCTTTTTACTCATTTGTGTTTCAGTTTTTTCGCTGACAAGTGTTAATTTGTGATAGCATGATACGGCTTTCCTATGGCTGTGGTGGTACTGTAGCTCTTACACGTATCACCCATATTTTCTGTAGTGATTGCAGACACTTCTTGTACTGTTCTGGTGAAATGTAGCTGAAGACAAACAGACAGCTGGAGGAGATAGACAATTGATTTGTACAATGGCTATATGGAAAATAATTTACAGACACTCATAAGTCACAAGTGCAACAGGATATGGAGTTGGGACTTTCAGGATATGGAGTTGGGACTTCATGAACTTGTAGTCAAAGTACAATTTTGGCCTATATCCATCCATGCTTTCAAGCAAGAAGGCTGTTCAAGTTTAAATGATAGTGTTACATTTCAATGCTACATAATTAAATATAAACACACATAACTCATATTTGCTTTATGGAGCATAAACAAAACAAAGATATTCTAACTCTCATGAAGAACCAAATCTGGTGGTTTATTAGATATTTTAATTTGAGTATTTTTATGTTTACTGAAGCAATTAAAACATATGTAATTTTTCGTAGCACCTGTTTTTTGATTTAAAATAGTTCATCTCAAAACATAAGTGTGACTGGATTTGTGATAACTGAACTTAATATGATATACTTTGATTGGTACCTGCATATGCCATATGTGTAGAACTTTGTGGTTACATTATTTCAGTATAAAAGCTAAGCATTAAACTTTCTGTGAAAGTGTCTGTACAGTGTTAAAGCAGTGATGGTATATCATAATATGTACCTATTGTTTCTTACACGGGTTGGCAAGTTATTGTGAGCTTTAGATTTAGTTTCATTTTTGTTAATCAACTGTATATAAAATATAAACGTACTCCTATTTCTCCATATACGAATGTACTCTAAAGCAATTCAGGTGAAATTCAATGTAATATAAAGCTTATTCATTGGGTCAAATCCCACACCAACCCCTACAATCAGGATAGTGGAGCTCAACATTAGTATGTGAATGATACACAACCTATATAATATAAGATGTAATGCCTTCATTTAATCTAATTGTTGACGCATGTATAGTAAAATTTCACTCATGGCTCTATACACAGAAGTCTTCTGAAAGAGGTGCATAATTGCAACTGATCTTAGTAGACAACTGAAGGTAGAAAGAAGAATGTACGATCACTGCAACAAGGACAAGGACCGCTCTTTTTACCAAGCATATTTAGCCATAAATCCTGACATGACCAAGGCCTTTGTATGTGCATGCCATTAGAGCCTGCATTGTGTACTTGTGTTGGTGAAAGCTTGGTGGTTCCACACTACAGGTGTTGATAATAATGTTGAGGAATGAAGATTAAATATGGAAAAGTACAGCATGCCGTTTATGCAAGACTTTGTGACAACATACTCTGATGCACTGGAGTGGCCAATCTAACCTTACAACCCAGATGTGAGTTACTAGTGTGTGCGTGGTGATGTAGAAGTATGCATGTGTGGTGCATGAAAACACTAGAATACTGTATATATTTAAAGACTAACCAAGTAATTCTATTGTTGATAGCATTAGGCAATTAAAGGAATTGCATGTCTATTTCAGTGATTATTTGTTAAATGATTTAAAAATACACATGTCACAACAGGTGTCAGTTTTTCATTTAATTTCAACTAAGTATATATTGATGTAGTGACCAAGAAAGGAGATTTTTCTACCTCTCAACTCCTACCACTACTTTTCCCTTTGACAATTTAATGTTAGAACACTCTTTCAGGATCTTTAACACATCAAGTGTAGCTATACTGTGCTTTTTGTACCAACTTTGAGGTCTTGCACATTAGTAAGGTGGTACCAAAGTAATTATGTATACAATGTCAAGTTGTCACTAGATGCATTTCTACCAAAGCCAGATGGATGTTTATGCTTAACTGAATATTCTAAGCAGCCTACATAAACAACATTAGCTTCCTCCCATTAAATAGTGTACAGAGTTTACGAATCCTTCTAGTTAATACCTAAGGTGCAGCATGGTAAAGAGTATCTGTTTTGAAAATATTTTTTTGAACTTACAATTAAGAACTTATTTTCAAAAATCAAAAATTTCCGACTACATTAATAATCAGAATAATACAAAAGAAGATGTTGCCACAAATTCAAGGGTCTGTTTGCCAGTGCCAGAACTTTAACATTAACCATTTCCCTTTTATGCTATTGCTTTTCCCTTGGTCTCAAGTTGGATTAAATATATCAATCATTAACTGCAAAGTGCACATGGTATGCCTCGTGTGTGTTATAAATATGCATATACTTTAAAAATATATAAATGTAGATTGCATTTACTCATTTATACTGGTGAATTTATTGTGGTGGAATAGAATTTAATGTATCCATATGATATGATGTGTGAAATTGGTTTGTGGTAGTGAGAACTTTACACTTTTTGTAAAAAGAAAGAATGACCCATGATACTATCCAGTAGTACCTTGTTGATAGTAAATTCAATGATCTCATTTACCACAACTACCAGAGAACTTGTTGATATAACCCAACCAGCTAATTGTTGGTGACATATAACCATCAATTGCTTATGACCCTATCAATTTTTTGAAACACATCTTCAGACAAATTGCTACATGCAATTCAAAACAATGACATATAATGTTCACACTGTATTGTGTACTCAGATGTCTTATTACACTTATCACAATTACACTCAGCCTAATCTAGTTTGACCCATACAATAGAATGACACATGGAGCAAGTGCCAAAAGTGGTGTAGCAATGTCATAACATAACTGGTTACTAGTCAAGTACAACAGGAAAACAGAAGTTACAAACATCCCACGAAAGACACTGACAGTTCACGAGTAATTCTAAAGTAATAAAGTAATATTGTGTAATGTGTGGTAAGATGAGACCAATGACAATTCACCATATAATCCCTAAAGTAATGTTGTTTCATGCACTGTGTGTATGATATTTCTTAAATGATACTACTGACAATTCATTGACTCTTTGTTACCTGAATTATTTTTATAAAACTACAAGAGACAAAACAATAAAAGCTTGTGTGACTTATGCATAAAACGTGTGAAAGCCATCTTTCAATTAACGCTAAACAGTATATATCATTCAAAAGACTTCACTTTATCCTACTCAGGCATCTAAAAAGTTTCACAGTAACACACAGAACTCACATGCAGCCAAGCCAAAGAACTTGGCCTGTCTCGGAGTGTTTCTTCTTCGTTCCGCAAAAATAAAAACCCAACCACCATCTTGTTGCTATGTGTGATGACATCATACTGTATACCAATTGACTTGCTATCACGTGAATAGTGTATTAATATTTATTCAAATGGCTTATCAACCACTGAGACGAAAGTTATAGCCAATTTTTCTTTTGTAGGTATGTAAACAGTACACATGTTTTATACTTGTATGTACTCTAAGCGGTGTTGGTTTCCCTGGCTGCTTTCCTTGGCTTTACATGAAACACCGTTCGAGATGCCTGGGACCTCTGATATTCTCTGTATCCCCCCGATAAAAGGTACTATGGATGGATTTCAATGGGAATGCGTTTCAAAGCCACTAAAATGGTTTTTCAGTAACAAAGGGATCCCTGTGTCACTGTGTGATGCTGTATCCACAGATGAGACTTCTGGAGTGATATTGTTTCACTCTGTGATGCGTACCATTCTGTGTGGAGTAGGATGAAATGGCACTAAATGAATGTTTTGCATACATTAATGTAGGAAAAATTTAGTGCTGCTAGAAGCTTTAAATTTTTTCTTATAGTAATATAAGAAAGATTTAGTGCCACCAGCACTAAATCTCTTCTACATTAACGCTGGCAAGATTTAGTGCCAAGGTATTAAATCTTTTCTATAGGTTGGACTAAATCTTCCCTATATTAAATCTCTCCTAGTGAAGTGTTAATGTCTGAGCACTAAATTTACATTAATGTAGGAAAGCTATTTAGTGCCGTTTTCTATGGAATCTTCTGTGTGTGATCGACAAAGTTCTGGAGGACTGAAAATACATTTAGCTGTGTTGTACTAAGTAATATGTGCTTGATCAGTTTTGTACATTCTATTTAGCTAGCTAACACTGTTTATAGAGTTTGTGTTGTTTACCCCATAATGAAACTTCTGGTTTCTGAAATTTACTCTAGTCTCACAACAGTGCTACATCCACTAACTACATCACAGACTGTTTAAAGGGGTGATACAATAGCTAATTTTTATACCAGGTTTGGAAAACAATGAAGCAAAGGCTTGCACATGTGTGCAAATTACTTACCATATTGTTTTAGTGGTCATTTGTCCTTTACTGTATCGCTTCAAACTTGGCATCGGCTGATAGCTCATGACATGGTGTTTCGAATAGTAGTTGGAGTATTTGTGCTCCGGACACTATAAACATAAAAGGTATCAAAGCAAAATAAAACAACAGTCAACATTAATTGGTGAATAGAAAAAGTATGATTGGGCATCTTTAGGTACACATGGTTGACTAATTTAACTTTAGTACCCTCCCTAGAATGTTGCTTGGTGCGACCATTCACTAAAGAGAAAGGGGCAACATGTGACCTTCTCAGCAAAATTCTGACTTGTTTGTACAATTTCCCAAAAAACATTTTTTCTCAGCATTATTTTCAGTGTCCAAGGAATGAATCACCGAAATATCAGCCTTCTGTGGTGAGGAGTTTTGAGATTATAGCGCTAGACAGTAGGAAGAGCAAGATAAGCGATTTGTAAAGTGACTATACTGAAAACAAACTACATGCACTTGCATTCGCAGCCATAACTTCCGTTTGGTTTAGTCTACAACATTGCAATTTGGCTTAAAATGTTCACCATGCATTAGCACATCAGCCAAGGTATAGTGTTCACCCTATAGTCACTTGTGCATATGGATATGAAGGCAGTTTAGTAGACGAATAAAGACAATCTTGTTTACGTTTTACCGCATCGTAAACAACCACATGTGATACACATACCGTTGGGAATACAGAAATAAAATAAACATTTTCAAACCTTCCATGAACAGGCAAATAAGATGCTGTATAATTTTAATTAATTTGAGTCTTCCTTACTGTTTGGATTGGGCCTTTATAAGAGAAAGGCCTTGCAAAAATTTCAGTTCAGTGAATCTCACCATAATTTTTATGCAAATTCATTAAAGTTTGTACACTTCTTATATACCCTCTCATACACAATTTGATTGTGGGTTTTAGTTATCATAAAATTGTACTGTCATCATTTATAAACAAAGTGTGTATTAATGTTGTCTACTATGGTCTGTTATCCTTCACCTAGCTCCTGTGATAGTCAGTAATATTAAAGAGGTAAACATGTTCCCTATCCAATAAGGTCTCCAACATTTGTTTATTACGTTGTGTCATTCAAAGGTTGTAGCACAGTAGGCCTTCAATGCTGGTTACTATAAAGCTGTAATAACAATAACAATAGTTTAGCATTAACAACCACTTCTTCATGTTGATTATTCAATACATCTAAACTCACTCAATGATCCCTACCACCATACTGCATGTTAGGTTTGGTGTTCAATGTGTGTATCATGCAATGTACTGTATATCGGGGATCATCAAGAACTGGGCTTTTCCAGCTAAAAATATCACAGCCTCGATTTCCCTTCATGCAGCTTGGCAGCGTTTATTGCCAAGCCCAAAAATGTCTTCAGAATCCCTTCCAAAAAATTTATATGGAATTTTAAAATTTTTCTATTCATCAGACCTTCGTTTATTTAACCATATGTAGTTTATTTTCAGTATTGTCACTGTACAAACCAACTTTTCTGTGTTGCCACTTTGTAGCATTGTAGCTTCGAAAAAGTTCTTGGATTCTAGAGCTAAAACTTTGATTGGCGATTCCTTTGGCTATCTAGATAAAGAAAATGTAATAAAATGGAATTTGAAAAATGTGCTAACATATGGGATTCTTGCAGATCCAGTCATGTATTACATATTACCAAGAGTTAATAATAGTGGAGGGGAGAGTGTCTAACGCTCTATAGGGCTGTATAAAATGAGCGCGTTTGAGCTAAAGGGCTTCAGCAATCTTAACAAGCGATGTGTTAACGCATTCAATTATGGTTACGCGGCCGGCGCAATACTCATTCAGAAAAGAGTGTATCGATAGCAGTTCACGTGAGAAGCGAGTGTTATAAAATGGCGTCCGTTCATGGTTCTCAGTCGAAGATATCAAATTGTGGCGGTACCCGTGAGAGTGGAAAACAGATTCTAGTGGAAGAAGAAACATCATCTCGATGGGAAGTAGGAAAACCGTCGTTCGAAGATGCGATGCGGTGTTACCTGGTCTGCCATGTTGGAACCAAATACCACTATCAGCACTTCCCAAATATCGATTCTAGTGTTCATGAACTTGTGCAGCATCGTTGATGTGACCTGACAAAAGTGACGATTGGTTCTAGTTGTCAAGTGTAGAGAACGCGACTAAACACGAGATTATCCGTGGTGAAGCCCTTTAGCTCCCACGCGCTCATTTTATGCAGCCCTATACAGCGTTAGACACTCTCCCCTCCACTATTATTAACTCTTCATATTACTATATAGCATAAGAAGTTAATTTAGATGTTATGTAATGTATTATACTCAACACTGAACACATTAGTACACACTTTGTGTATAAGTGATGACAGTACAGTTAATAATAATAATAATGATAACTAAAACCCACAATCAAATTGTGTATGAGTGGGTATATAACAAGTGTTAAACTGTAATAAAAAAAATCTGAACTAAAGTGATGAGAGTTTCTTAAATTTTTGTAAGGCATTTCTCCTATAATGAGAAAGGCCCAATCAAAACTGAGATAACAGTATCATATAGTATTGTATGTTAGGGATCATGGAATTTTGGGCTTTCCTGCAATGGAAATTGGTTCATCTTTTCTTTGAGTGACTTGTAAAATAGTCTATATTGATACAGGAATGTAGTCCAGGTTGGAGATTGTGTGGTGCATAGACCCACCCACTACATTAAGTCACAGGATCTGGACACAAGACTGACTGTGTGGCTAATTACTTTAGTGTTTTACTCTTGTTAGTGTATAGGCACTTCTCATCTGGAGTGTATAAACAGTGGAATGGACTACTGAAATGATGGAATGGAATTTTTTAAAGTTCGAAAATATCATTTTTAACATCCAAATATAAGTACAATTTCTCCCTTAAGTAAGCTCATTTAGCATACTTTTCCTCACCACAACACTTGTATGACTTATAACTCAATACTATATTACTTGTCTGAAACTAACTGTCTTAATGAAGGTTCAGTTCGGTGTGCAATGTGGCACTGCCACAACGAACTTTGGCTTAAATTTTGTTTTCTGACAATTATAGAAAAGCTCATTGTAAACGTTACAAGATACCGTATAGCGGGAAATCTTCGAAAGGTTAAATTTTCGAAAAATTCGAAAATAATGTGTTTTCGAAAATATTTTTTCGAAAATAGTACATCCCAGCTTTGAAGTGACAATCAAAGAAAGTATAGCTAGGTATATATAAATGATTTTTGCGAGTGCACGCATGCATAGGTTCTGCTAATATCAGTTAGCTATAGGCCTAATGTATTATAGCTAGGAACTGCAGGGCCACACACAAGTAGCTTGCCATACATAGCTATAGCTACCATGCGCGTGCGCATATGAGCGAGCACGAATGACACCACGAATCTTGAAACCCATAAGAGCTCGAGAGACCAGAAATTACTAGGAAAGACTATAATTATCAGCAAACATCTATATGGGCTGGAAAACGCCATGTACTTAGCTATGGCTCGATCCGCAGGCCACTGAGGCGAAGTCCGCCAAACAACATGGTTCAACCTACGAAGGAAGACCCTAGGATAGCTATATACGAGATTCTATCAAAGCCAGATTGAACGTTTATCTAGCTGTACTGAACAATTAAAGCAGCTATGTATGTGATCAACGCAACCACTGTTAGCTTCCTCCGTGAATTAATTATCTACGGTGCGGCGCGGTAAAGAGACATTGTTTCGAAAATATTTTTTCGAATTTCCAATCAAGCACTCTTTTTCGAAAATTTAACCTTTCGAAAATTTCCCGCTATACGGTAGTCTACCAGGTTAGTGGTAAACTCATATAAGCTCTGTCTTCTGTGCTAGCCATCCAGAGCCTAGCTGGTAAACATTATACAGTGAATGTACTTTTACAATGCATACATGTAATCAGCTAGCTACGTATATAGCTAACTTTCTATCATTTGGGAACAATGGTTAAGTCAGGAGTCTTCTTGGTATTCCCAATAAAGTACTATTGTGCATGCTCATAACTGACTTTACATTGTTACATTGGTAAATTGTGTCTATGGTGAGGTGAATTACTGGATGCTGAATGAGCTGACTTCAAGGGGAATCCTATTATTTGCTTACTTAAGGGGAGAACTGTACTAATTTGGATGTAAAGGCTGATAATGAACTTTAAAAAATTCCATTCCACCATTCCAGTGGTCCATTCCAGTAGTCCATTCCACTGTTTGTACACTCCCCTTCTCATCTTGATCATCACATCATTGCTACTGAATAACATAATTGGAATTTTAAAACAACCATTTTCTAATCTTTTCTCTCAATGCCACTTCATATTTGGATTTCTCTCCTGCAGTAGAGGCCGTGGAAATCTTGACAAGGTATAAAGCCTTCGTTTAACCTAGCATAATTAATTAATTGTTAAGGTGTATATAGCAAAATCACGTTGAAGGCTCCTAGAAGAGATGCTGATCTCAGTATTCAGGGTAGAAAATAGAAGGTACAATCACTGTAACAAGTACCCCTCATTTTTACTGAGAGTATTTATTCATAAACCCCTTTGTCAAGGCCTTTGTACATACCATTAGAACCTACATTTGTACTTGTGTGGCTGTGAGAATGTTTGCTTTTCTCACTACAGGTGTTGATTGTAATGTTGAGGAATGAAGATTGATCAAGACACATGGTAGTGTGTCGTGCGGCCCAAGAAGCTGGCGCGCCACACCATGAGTATATTTACAGGAAGAAAGTAAACGCGATTTTCACACCTTTGTAGCTCCGTGATTCCTTATCCGATTGAAACCAAAGTTGCTACAGAAGTGTCGGCTAGGTAGGGAAGTCCACATTCCAAATTTGAAGAAAATCGCTCCAGCCATTTCCGAGATAGGAGTGGCCAAAGTTAGGGTTTTTCTTTGTTTTTTTCTTCTTTTTGCACACTTTGCAAAATCCGCCATAAAACATGTATGCATGCTCCAATTGGACTGGACATTGGCGCACATAAAGGGCTCATTAAGGCAAATCTCAGTACCAAGTTGCGTAGGAATCCATTGGACATTCACAGAGTTGTGACCGATTATTTGTGTAAAATAAGGTCGAAGGTATGTCACGCCCACAGGGTAAACCGCTTGAAAGAATGAACTGAAAATTGCTATGTAGATGGAGTAACTATCGTAGCAGTGCCTTTTTGTGGTTTGAAAGGAATCCAGTTATAGGCCATCGGGATATGACACAAAACCCAACCTATGTCACAATTACACGATCAATTTTTATGAATAATAAAAACTATTAGTTTTCACGCCTACCAGGCAAACCGCTTAGAGCAGTGAGCTGAAAATCGGTGTGTAGCTGGAATAATTATCATAGAAAGTCCTTGTATTAGTACAGAAGAATCGGCTTGCAAACCACTTCCAAAGCGAGCTACTCGTAGCATATGTGAGATCGAGATATTCTAATAGAACGTTCACCCTAATAGAGCATTCAGCTACGTTTATAACTTACTCCATTATAGAATTATATGACATTGCAAGTTATTCTTTAGGGAGTTCAGCTACAAACAGTTAATCTTATAGACAATTCAGCTACAAGCAAGTCACCCTGTAAAGAGTTCAGCTACAGATATGTTGCTGTAGAGATTCAGAACATTATAAGTCACACTGAAGAGAATTCAGCTATAAACAAGTCACCTTGTAGAGAGTTGACCTACAACAAGCCACTCTGTAGAGAATTCAGCTACAAACAAGTCACTGTGTAAAGGGTGCAGCTACAAAAAAAGCTACCCAATAGAGAGTTCATCTAGATCAGCTACAAACAAGTTACTTTATGCAATGTTCAGCTACAAGTAAGTCACTCTGTAGAGAGTTCAGCTACTAACAAGTCACTCTGTAGTACAAACAAGTCACCGTGTAGCTGGAGAGTTCAGCAACCAATCAAAAAAACCACTCTGTAAAGAGTTCAGCTATACAAACATGTTATAACTCTATAGAGAAAGTTATAACTGCATAGAGAGGTCAGCTAGAAACAATTAGTCATCCAGTAGAGAGATCAGCTACAAGGCATCACCTTATAGAGAGTTTAGTTACAAAGAAACCACCATATAGAGAGTTCAGCTGCAAACATATCACCCTGTAGAGAGTGCAGCTATGAACAGATCACCCTGTAGAGAGTTCAGCTAGAAATGTGTAGCTAAAGTCTTTGAGCAGACTGTAGGACCAGGTGTCCTACAGACCTTCAGCACTTGTGCTGTAAAGCATTAATAAATAAATAAATTAATAAAAAAGTCATCCTGTAGAGAGATCAGCTAGAAGGATCACCTTATAGAGAGTTCAACTACAAGCAAATCACCCTGCAGATAGTTCAGCTACAAACAAGTCACCCTATAAAGAGATCAGCTAGAAGAAGTTACCTTGTACAGAGCTCAGCTACAAAGAAACCATCATATAAAGAGTTCAGCTGCAAACAAATCACCCTGTAGAAAGTTCAGCTACGAACAGATCACCCTGTAGAGAGACCAGCTAGAAGAAATCACCTTGTAGAGAGTTCAGCTACAAAGAAATCACCACGTAGAGAGTTCAACTGCAAACAAACCATCTGTAGAGAGCTCAGCCAGAAACAAGTCACCCTGTAGAGAGATCAGCTACAAAGAAACCATCCTGTAGAGAGTTCAGCTACAATCAAGTTACACTATAGAGAGATCAGCTAGAAACAAATCATCTTGTAGAGAGTTCAGTTGCAAATAAATCACCCTGTAGAGAATTCAGCCACCCTGTAGAGAGTTCAGCTTGAACAAGTCACCTTGTAGAGATTTCAGCTACAAAGAAATCACAATGTAGAGAGATTTCAGCTGCAAACAAATCACCCTATAGAGAGGTCAGCTAGAAACAAATCACCCTGAAACGAGTTCAGTTACAAACAATGAGAGTTTCAGCTACAGTTCAGTTATGTAAGAAGTCACCTTATTAACTACAGTATGTGATATCATCATTCAATGTTAAATATACAAATATTTAATCAGACGAAAGCTATACACACAATTACTTTCTTTCTTCCACAATTCCTTACAAGTTAAAAGCATCAAAGCCATATGGCCATCTTTGTGGCTTGCAATACTAAAAGAAGTGATATCTAAACCAAAACAGCCAACCTGTAAAAAAAGAGTGCAGCCCCCAAGGTGAAAAAAGATGTGAAATCCAAGATGGCAGCCAAGAAATGGCTGTGATGGTAAGTTAATGGCAAAAATTTTAATTACAACAATTTAGGTGAATTTGGTGCTGAATCCTAGCGGAGGAGGCAACACAAATTCACCTGAATTGTCATAATTAATTTTTTTGCCATTAACCTACCATCACAGCCATTTCTTGGCTGCCACCTTGAATGTCACATCTTTTTTCACCTTGGGGGCCGCGCTCTTTTTTACAGCTTGGCTGTTTTGGTTTAGATAGCGTTATCCATGAAAAGAAATAGCATATATATCATACAGTACGATAGTACTGTATATTAGGGACATTGAAGGTGTGGGGCAATCTGTGATATAATATAACCCAAAAACCTGCCACGATTTTTCCTCACAATGACATGACAGTATTGGTTGGGTAAAACCAAGCCCAAAAGTGTCTTCAGATCAACCCGAAACATTTGCATCAAGTTGCTACAGAATTTAGAAAAAAATTTAACAGAATTTTATACTGCCTGCCTACCTGACACCTTCAGTCAAGCGTAGCGGAAAAGTGGCTACAGCTACAGCCCTAATTTTTTTTGCAGAAACGTTTCTAGTTCACTTAAGAAAACACCTTTGGTATATTGATAGTATACAATGCCTTGTGCTATTGTCTTACCTTTTATCCTTCTTTACCATGGCCATCAGTCAAGGTTCTACCACTGAGTGTTAATAGACTACAGTATGGCTTCCATACCAGTGTATATTGCATCAAACTATTCAAATATACGTGGTCGCCGATTGTACCAAGAACACACGCATACGTGACTCGCTGTTGTATCGATCAGAGAGAGCAACTCACGGCGAACTATATAGCAATGTGTAAATCAATAAATATAGTTTATTTAGTAACAATGTTAAACCGAGTCAGGTCATCCAGGTCCTGCTTTACAGATTATTCGGGTCTGACCCCACATGCTAAATTAAATGTGGATGTGTTACTACACATCATAGCGTAGCTCTGCTTCTTTCATGAGCCACGCCCACTTATTTACATTCTGTAGACATATGATAGCCACGTCCATTCATCAGTGTGAAGGTATGCACGAATCCATGCCCGCTTACGTAAATTACTGTCTGCAGACATATGGTAGCCACACCCATTCATCAGTCCGTAGGTATGCATGAATCCATGTCCATTATTTTCTGCAGGCTTATGTAGACCCACGCCCACTGATCAGTTGTTATTGTATGAGTCATAATCTAGAATAATAGTGCTGTGAGTAACTCAGCAGATATTTAGTGATCGTGACCTTGCAAAAAAACTTCACAAACAAGTATAAGTCAATACACAGTAGGGATATTCACTTCTTATTGTTTACAGTATTTGGACATTATGTGCTACTCTGATCCAGCTTGTTTCAGTACTTTTTATTGCAGCATTATACATTGTCCCTAATCTAATTTAAAATTCCAAATTTTTTCTTATACTTGTTACATAATTGTTTGTTAATGATTTAAAATGCACATATGTGGCAGCAGGTGTCAGTTTTTAATTTATTTCAACAAAGTATATTCAACATTAATGTTGGTGTAGTAAGGACCTGAGATAGCTAACTCTCACTCATACCTTTCCCTTCCAACAATTCAACAGTGGAACAATCTTCGGAATCTTTAATAGTGTAGATAATGTTAAATCATTATTTACTTATAACTAGCTATGCTGTGCTTTTTATACTCAACTTTAGGTCTTGTATAGTATTAAGGGGGCACTGAAGTAATTATTTAAAGCTGTACAATGCCTTTTGTCACTACTAAAGTTAACCCACATACTTAACAGGCTATTTTAGGATGACAATAATTGTAACCCTTGTATTCTACATCTAAAAGATTAGCTTGTAGTGTTGTGGCTTAGCATACTAAAGTTTTGTGAAATGGCCCACTTTAATTTCATGCCTATTGAACTTTAAACTTATAAACTGATTTTAAAATAAACTTACCCAAGAGTAGCCTATCTCTAAGTTGCCTTGATTTAATGGTTTCTCTACCTTGTAGAACAGTTTTATAATTTTTTAAACAATAACAACTTGGAAACTGGTTAAAATGCATACCCAGATTTTTTAACAAAGATAGGTAGCACGTCCATGGAAGATAAATCACAAAAGAAATTGATCCATAACCATATATAGCTATAGAAATGCTTCCCCAGTGCCCCCACCCAATTTTGAGAGTCTATGGTACATACATTTTGCAAATTGTGAGACACTGTAGCTAGCCAGGGCATGCTCCACCATAGATAATACACGTAATAAAGGATTGGCAACGCGCATAGCAACTATTAAACAATCCTCATTACGGTCGCGTGACCTATTATGTAACTTATGCGCATCTATCGTCATAGATACGGCTACCCCACAGAATGAATGCTCCGCTTTATCGTTCCCAGCGCTGTTATGTCGCTATCCAGTAGTAGAGAGGAACTACTCATGTAACCCAAGATGTAACCAGTATCGATTGTAGTGAGCTATCAACTAGCGGATTTTGGGCGCTGGCAGCAACTTGGTGAGTCGTGGGGTTGGAGTCTTATTTACCGTGGCACAGAAGTATCGAATCCTATGAAGGATTCGATGCGCTCCTGGTAGCCAGCTGTAGTAGGTCATAATAAGGATGGGCTATGTAAACCAGGGTTTAAGCCGATTGGCTGTTCATAATAGGGCTTCAGCAGCAATATTAATACCTTATATGTATCCAGTGGCAATGTGTTTTTTTAATGGACTGATGGATTGTGTGTATATTGGGCATTGTTTCTCCAGTAAACACCAGGTACCCACTGATGTTGCTGTGACAGCTCACCAGGTCCCCAACTGTATACAGCTGGAGCAATGTGAGTAAAGTTTGTTACTCAAGGAATCACCAGATTGGCATAACTGGGAATCAAACCTGGAACCTTTCAATTACCAGGCCAGTGCTCTAGCCGCTTGGCTATGCTGCCTCACTGTCCTTGTCTCAACTTTGTGGTCATTGTGTAACTTTGGGTTCTGCAACTTCTCCCTGTGAGATCTAGACCTGGACAGTCCTGTGGATTATTAGACCTGTCCCAGGAGGATTCTGCACAAGACTCTAGTGCCTGAGTGGTACACAGGCATCCCAGTGTTGGTTTGCTGGGTGGCAATAATTGTTTCACACAGCTTCCAGCATAGGCTCTCTGTGTGTGGGTGCGTGCGTGCGTGTGCGGAGGACAAGAGTTCAACACTCTATTCTATTTTCGTTGCGTTGTTCACATGTGATATGTTGTTTCATTAGGCCATGGTATGCGTTGTATTGTGTGGGAATGCCGTGGGTCAGTCACTCAGAGAATCCTTGAAATTCGGCTATAAAATTGCAGCAAGTTTCGATGGTGATATTTCAGAAAATCTCCTTTTATACCTGGGGTTTGTAGGAAACCATATCAGGGGCCATATTTACTCCAGAAACCATGGTAGATCTTGCAATGGCTGTTGTTTTAGGTATGTGGAAAATATTCGAAAAAATAATTGACAAATTTCTGAACTTTGATCAATAATATTTCACTGAGTTAGAGATCTCTCGACCAACATCCCTAAATTAGTGTAATGCTTAGGGATTTCAAGTATTTGATTAGAATTTCAATAATATAAATCTTTATCTAGGTGTTTCCTAGGATCATTTCACTGCTACTATTGCATGAAATGAGTAGCCGACAGCACCTCAGGAACCTCAGTGGAGATGCAGGTGTGCTAGGGTTGTGATTTTGCTGCTGTTTTATCTGATCTAAATATTACTAGTGTTTGAATTCATTGAATGCTTTATTAGAGTAGCGAGTGTTCTATTAGAGAAGTTAAATGATTTTTTTCATGTTATGCAAATGTTTTTAGAGATTTTGTACAACAAAACTTCAGTTATCAGGTATCTGAGCTGCAGGTGGTCCCTAGGAGCTCAGATAACTAGTGTATGTGTATCCATTGTTTATATCAATTATTATAATATAGCAGAGTCTAGCTAGACGTTAGTCCACAACATCAGTTTCCAGCACTTGAAGGGACTGTCTATTTTATTTGTGACAAACACAAGGACGTTGCTTGATATCCAGTGGATGGTATTTGCTGTGAGCTGCTACTTTTACAAACACATTCATTATTCCCTGTCTAAGCTTGAAGCCATGGTACACTACTCTTTACCACCAGCAGCTCCTTCATGTTGATAATATGCTCCATACAACTACACCTTTTATACCCCATTTTCACATACTTTGATAGCTAACGCCACATCTGAATTTGAGCTCATGCATATTTGCGTTCCACCACCATAACATTGAGCTCTCTTGGTGCTGAATAGTAACTTGATGCTTCTCCACATGGTACCATGATAAAACTCCAAAACCCAGTACAATGAAACAGCTTCAAACCATAGTTTGGTAAGTGGTACGCCTACACAAAACAAAGCATTCCACTCTATTAACGGTTACAATTAATTCTTCATACATTGTTCGGAAAAAAGCACTTTAGTTTCCTTGTTAATACTCCAAAACTGAGAAAAGCCATGAAGCAGTGGGCCTTATCTTGCGCTGGGTTAAAAATGACAGTGTGTTTCACTATTTTATTACATCAGATACCCACCTTAGTAGTTGTACGTTCATTTGAACTAAACTTTACGTCTTTACTGAGTAGTACTCTGCTACGGCACAAGGAAAGAAGCGGCCTAGTGCGTTTAGTAACGACTGAGAGGGCGTGTTAACTGGATGAAGTACCATAACAAGGATTGTACGTGACATCACTACATGTTTAATAGGCGCGTTGCCAATCCTTTATTACGTGTATTATCTATGGCTCCACAAAGTAGTAATCACATGACAACAACTGGTATTGTTTGTGGTGTGGCATTTGTGGCATACTAACTTCCATCACCATGGCGATGGAAGTTAGTATATGAATAATGTTACTTGTATCAACAATAGTAGCCTAACAGTCTGACAGAGTCAATACTTCAAAGTGTTTTGCTTTCTTTCTGTATTTTGTTGTGCATAACCACAAACATGATTATCCTTGCCTTGTCATGAAAACAACCATACTTTGATAGCACTAATAATCACGTGTATAACATTGTTAGTTAAACTATTACCAGTTTGTTCTACGACTAGAAAATACATAAGATAGTCCAATCACCAAAAATTGAAGTGTTTCAGGTAGTTGAGATGAACACTCTGAGCAAGATGACCAGGAAGTACAGAAATAAGCATTATCTACGCTTGTAGTTACATAAAGTAGAGCACTCGGGAAGGCACTGGGCTTCACCTTGTGTTGTATTGTCTGTACACATGCATAGCACTGCTTAACTATATTATACATAACATGTAACACTTTGTCACCTCAGATCAAGGAGCCACCCAGGCTACATTCGCAATATAGTCCAGTTGGTGACTTGCCCTGGCTACTTCTTAGTGGCAGCCCGGGCTACAACTGGGCAATGATTATATAGACAGTAAAGCCAAAAGTGATTGTGGTAATTGATTAATACTCATGTGATTAGTATATGTATGACTTAGATTTGGCCGTGAAAATCACTCAGATGGAAAGGGTTTTGTTATCCTCGCTATCCTATGAGTTGAAAACGTTGGACAAAGATGAGAACTAATACTATAGCATGAATTTCTGCACATTTTTGAATACAGACCTCGCCCACATACTGTAAACACAAAACAACTACTCTACAGAAATAACCATTCTACAAGCAAGCTTATTCATCCAGTCCTTTAGTAAATTCTGTCATTATGCCATATATGATTCAATAGCAGTGATTATTGCGTTAAACTCAAATTCTCTGTGATATCTCAAATTTTTTGTTCATGATAGCCAAACGTAGTCAGAACATACCAGCTGCTGACCCATAATTGAATCTTTCAGGTATGTGTATATAATATACGTATCCAATGGTTGCACTTGTATTGGCTTGAGTGATTGATCATCCAGCATAGGCTATTAGCTGCTATAGATCTGAAATGTTGTATGTGTGCTGTAATTTCAGATGTATGCCCTCATGCCTGTGTTACAACTATTACATATACACATGTTGTTTGTCTGACAAAATAGCCCACTATTGACCTATATAATTTCTCTAGTCTGGCTACTTATTAGTGATTTCATAAAGTGAGTTAGTGATGATAAAATAAGAAACGTGATAGATTAGGTGTTTGTGTGTGTGCATGATATGCATGTGTGCATGTGTGCAGTTTGGATTGGACCTTTATGAGAGAAAGGCCTTGCAATATTTTACAATTAATCGATATAATCTCCCAGCATGCTTTCTTCTTGTTGATTAAAGCTTCTATACTTATATACCTTCTCATCCACAATTTGATTGTGGGTTTTAGTTATTATACTTATTAACTGTACTATCATCAATTATAAATAAAGTGTGTACGTATTATAATGTAGTCTGTTATCCTTCACCTAGCTCCTGTGTGCACATAACTGTACTCTGAGTTATACAGGATAAATACAGTAGCTACAGTTATGCAGTACAGTTGTATAAGGAATGTCATGAAAACAACCACACCTTGACAGCACAAATGATAGCATGCATGATGTTGTAAAACTAGTCAAACTATTACCAGTTTGTTCTATGACTACAAGATAGAGTGTATGAGATACGTAGTCCAATCGCAAAAATTGTAGTGGTTCAGACAGTTGAGTTGAATGCTCCGAGCAAGATGACTAGGAAATACAATATATCACTTAAAACACCACCTATGCTTGTTTGTGCATAAAGTACAGCACTTAGTGGTGTCTCAATACTAATACAGCACTCAGCTTCATCTTGTTCTGTATTGTCCATACATACGTGTGGCAGTGATTTAACTATAACATGCAATACTTTCTCACCGGAGTGACCCCAGGCTACATTTGCAATGTAGTCCAGTTGGTGACTACCCCAGGCTGCATATGTACTTCTTAATGGCAGCCCAGACTATAACTGGGCAAGACATTAAAGCCAAAATTGATTGTGGGGATCAATTGATATGGACATGATTGGTATACATACATGACTGATTAGGCCATGAAAACAACTCAGACGGAAAGGGTTTTCTTATTCTACAACTTGAAACTGTTACATTAAGGTGTGAACTAGTGCTATAGCAAGTGTTTTTTAACGTAGACTTATGTTGGTTTGGGAGATTGATCACTCAGCATAGGCTATCAGCCTGCCATGGATCGGAAGTGTTACATATTAGCTGTAACACGGGGCACTGGTTTTGCCTGATATGTATCGCCCTCATGCACGTGTTCAATTATTATGCTAGTTATTTGTACACATGTTGTCTGTCTGACAATAACTCACGACTAACCTCTTGTCTGACTACTTATTAGTGATTTAATAAAGTGACTTAGTGATGGTAGAATAAGAACTGTTAGGGTAGGTGTGTGTATTAAATATTTGGATTGGGCCTTTATAAGAGAAGAGCTTTGCAAAAAATTCAATTCATTATAGGCATACAAATATGATCCAGGGTGATCATTAAGCTATGAATACTGCTTACATGTGACCATCACAGTAAAAATCCAACTTGTTCAGACAATTTTGGATTTTTTTTTATTTTCTCTACATTATCTACAGTGTCCACGGAATGGATCAACAAAGTTTCAGCCTTCTGTGGTGAGTAGTTTTGGAATTATAATGTTAGACAGTAGGAAGAACAAGATAATCGATTTGTACAGCAACTGTACTAAAGTAACTTACATCCACAGCCATAACTTCCATTTGGGTTAGTCTACAATGTTGCAATTTGGCTTAAACTATTCACTATGGATTAGCATATCAGCCAAGGTATAGTGTTAGCCCTGTAGTCACTTGCGCATATGGATATGAAGGCGCATCGTAAACAAAATTAGATCCTTCAGGTATGTACATATACAGTGTATTCGCTTGGGTGATTGATCACCTAGCATAGACTATTAGCTTGCTGGAAGTATTACTTGTTAGCTGTAACACAGGCACAGCTTTTGCCTGATATGTATGCCTTCATGTGTGTGTTACAACAATCTCGTTGGCTATTTGTACATGTTTGTCTGACGAAGTAGTCCACGGCTGACCTGTGTAGTTCTCTTGTTTGACGTCATGATAAAATAAGAACTGTTTGGTTAGGTGTGTGTTGTGTATGTTAACCATTTGGATTTGACCTTTATGAGAGAAAGGCCTTGCAAAAATTTCAGTTTGTGATCAATGGAGTATGTCCAAACCTTCCTTTATTAAAGTTTATCTACTTCTTATATACCCTTTCATACACAATTTGATTGTGGGTCTTAGTTATCATGATTATTAACTGTACTGCTCTTTACCACGCTGTTCTCTTCTTGCTGCAGCCTTGTGTATTCTGTAGCCTTAGCTAGCAGTATACAGCGCCATGCAGTCATTCTAGCCTCGTGTGTCTCCCACTTCTACCTCTCAACTTCCAGAGTTAGGTAACACATTATAAGCTGTCATTTTCTGAGTAGTCCATTCATCACAGACATCATATGAGTTACTTACCCAGTATGCCTCTCCCTACTAACCCAACATGGAGGTATCCTCCCTTGTGCTAAACCAACATACTGGGGTGATAAATTAATATTCAGTCATTAGTTATCACTCAGAGTGGCACTTTGATCCTTTAATGCACCAAGATAAAGCCACCTAAATTTTTTATGTGTCTCTCATAATACAGTAGTGATATATAGACACTACTTTGTGTACCAATTTTTTGACAAGGCTTTTTGTGTACGTGTGAATGCCCAATCCAAACAGTTATTACACACATTTAGGGTATGTCACACATAGTGTGCTTTAATTCTTAATGAGGTATTTAAAAATCAAATAAATACCCTTGGGTATGTATCTAAACTTGTAGATGCCTATGACAAAACTTTTTATTACATGTGTCACGTGCTTTGCTGGATTCCAGTCCCAACAACCATCAGAATTATAGACTATATGTGACCAGATTTTACAAAACCGATCCAAATCACACATCAGACAAAATCAAACTAATATCTTCAGTAGATAGCTACACTATCGTACTACTAAAGTTCCCGCCAAATAAGATAGAAAATCTGAGCAGTTGGACGAACAAAGTAGTATCACGAGTGATCACAAAGGGGTGGTGGGTGGGGGGTGATGGAGTGGGCAAGGGATAGACTTCAAAATGGAGTCAGACCATGATTGAAGTTCATACCATGATTGGAGTCATACCATGATTGGAGTCAAGACATGAGATTACAGGGCTGTGCTGGCTCCTTAGTGGCTGGTAATTAGCAAAATCAACACAAAAAACGTCTGGCCAACATTATTAGGCCATTCACCAGTAAACCACTGATTCTTGCCAAGCCAGGTCCTTCACAAGGCCGGAAACCGCCATTCGACCTCTACACACCACCCAGAAAAGACGTCCATTGAAACCAGCCTCAAGTAGTTTGAGTAATACTGAGGGTCAAAACTACAAGCAGCTGCAAGTACTAGAAGTGGTCTAAAAGGTAATAGATTGATGCATCTTTTGTGTAAATTTCATATGCATGCTTGCTATCCTTGACAAGTTATGCTGACTTGAATTCTTTAAAACCGTTTATCTCGAAACTTCCAGCATGCAGTTTAGATCGTTTTTCCAAAATCCAGTCACATATATTACACATTCCTAATATTGAGTAGCTGTTGTCATGCTACATGTGTAGTTGTAGTCTCAGGACTCGTAGTCATTGTTGTCACATTAGCATTCTGATGTAGTGCTCATTAAAACACTAAAGATGCTAGCAATGTATACTGAGCTAGCCACTTCAGTGTCACAAGTCATAAACAACAGTTATAAGTTAGATAGTCAGTGGTAGGGCATTTAAGACTCTACACTAAAAGGAACACATACAGTTTTACCAGAGGTGGACCATGTACTATATTATGTCATGATTGACTCACTACAGCATGCCTTGGTGCACAGTAGTATAAATGATGTAATGTCAGAAAGGAAAGTACACACTGTAGTTTGCAGTGCTCCTGATAATGGTCAGATAACGGTCAGATAATTTCCAGAAATTAGCCAATGTCTGACCATTATTGTATTTGGAAGGACACAATGCCTATCAAAGGAGCCCAATTATAAATAGCCCAGGGTGTGCATATTTGGTTTACTGTTTACTTTACTACAAATAGCTGTCTCTTGGTTGCTAGGAGATTAAAATTCAAGCCACCCAAGAGAGTGACCACTAATTACCAACCCCTCTAATGGGGGCAATTGGAAAAAGTGGAAATGGAAACCAGAAACGGAAAGTAGAAATAGAAAATAGAAATGGTCAAATTGTCATATAAATGTATCCTAGAGTAAAATCCTTGTTTAGTGGCCAATTCTTAAGACCACCTCTGTAGACCTCAAAGATGGCTAAGGCACCTTTTATAAAGATCACCTCTTTACAAAGACCACTTTTCACATTGCAATAATAGCTATAGGTTCCAAAAATCTTTTGTCAGACCACTTTATCAAAACAGCTAGTAAAACTAGGCTCTTCATTGATACAGTAGGTTGTAGTGTACTGCTACATTTTACCTGCGTGGAATATTTTTGTATGACACATTCTGGAACCTTAGTATTATCTATGCTGGTACATACAAAATAGTATATAACTTGAGTGAAGTGTGGACAAAGAGATGACATTGATATGAGTCATGAAATACATGTTTAAACCTTACCAAATATTACCATGTAAAGAGGTGGTCTTTATCAAAGGTGACCACAAAGTGGTTCTTAGCCATCTTTGAGATCTAATTACAATGTGGTCTTTGTACAGAGGTGGTCTTTAAGAGGTGGTCACTAAACAAGGGTTTTACTCTAGGATACATTTATATGACGATTTGACCATTTTCGTTTTCCATTTCCACTTCCGTTTCTGGTTTTCATTTCCACTGTTTCCAATTGCTCCCTCTGCTATACAGAAAGCTCACAAAATCACTTGTAATAGTGTCTCAGCACATAAAAGAATGTCTATCCTCAGCACAACAAAGGGAATGCCTATAGCCAGAGTGCCTTACGCTTACTACAGGCAGTGGTGTTATAGGTCACTTGTGTCCTTACAAAGCATCAATTTGTCTGGACAAGTTTGGATTTGTCTGGACATTTTGTCCTGGCACTTAAGAATTCTTATCGGGAGCACTGAGTTTGTGCTGAGATTTCTTATGATTGTATGCATGGGTATACCAACCTGACATATGACTTCCCAGTCCTGTAGTTAACCTTGGAAGTTAGGGGAGCGGAAATATTCAACCTTGGTAACTTGAGGAGCAATCCTCGGTTCTGTAGTTGAACCTAGGCAGTTAGAAACACTAAAGGATAAATCTGGACATGTATTAGAAACAAAGTGTAGCACTAGTCACAATTACAAAAGTTATTTCAAACACCAAATTTCAATGCGGTTATTCTCAAAAACAGAATTATGCAAACTAGTCAAGTTTTTGCTCAGCGAGTCACATTTACTGCGATGTTCCAAAAGACACCTGTCGGGATGAGGCAACGTTGAACAGTGAAAAAATCAAGACCGTAGTCTTAGCTGTTATTGTGTTATGCTTATCTGAATGGTCAGTAGAACATTCCACTAAATAAAAATTTATAGCAACCTTTTGAAAGCGTTTCAGGTCGTACTGAAGGTAACTTTTGGAAGTGTTTCAGGTCGTACTGAAAAAACTTGTATTGAGTACAGTACTACACTGATTATTGCTGTACTGAAAGCACACAGAAGGTGTTATACTGAGCTATGCTATATCGAGCTAGGCAATACCAATCATAAAATAGACTGCTGGCAATTCTGAGGAGTGTTCAAGGTAAAACAGTCAGTGATTGTAGTAAACTAGTTGGAGACAGTATCTATAGAACTGTGGTCAGTTATGTAGTGGTTAGCATGTATGCAATGGTTTCCCACAGACATATCAAAAGGAATCATAAATCACAAGACTAGCCAGTAAGACTGAAAGCTTTTGAAACAGAAGTAGAAACAGAGTTGTTGTAATCAACTTTACATTGCAGCAAATCTGGTAGTGTACTAAGTCTTGATAGATTCCATGACCTGCCCATGTCCACTAATCATGACAAGAAAAAAACCATTTAGGAGCAAGCCTTTGTGCAAAGGCTTATTTCGAGCTTAATACAATATCCACACAAGCAAAGCTACATAACTCTCCATAGTGCAACCTTTTATGGCTTTACATATAGAATGGTGCCTGAGCAAAAAAAACATAGCTGGTTTAGGCTGTACCAGCTAAAAAGTGAAGAGGAAAATAGAACATGGACATGAGAAAGGACTCAGAAAGCATGGCTATATAGTTTTTTACCATGAAAGAGTGGATACCTTTTGCTATACATGAGTGAAATAAAATCAGAATGTTGAACAAAATGGCAAATTTCAGTTTTGATGCACATGCTATTTCCTTTTCACTTGACTAGTGGACCTACAGTTGTTGCAAAGAACCACCTGAGAAGGTTGCTTTGAGTTTAAATTAACCCCCCTCCCCCTCCCCCTCCCCCTCCCCCTCCCCCCCCCCCCCCCACTGCCAAATCTGTAGAGGTTTCAATCTACTGTTTATAAATTGCTGTAACTTGCACACTATACCATATAGTCCTATAAAACTATATATCAAACTACTCGCAATTAAACAAGGAATTCAATTATCAAGTTGCTGTTTACACAAGAGCAATCACAGGGCCATTATATAACTTCAATGTGCAAAAATTGATCTAAGTGAAACCAAACGTGAAATTTCACAACTTTATAGGCTAGCACCATTTATTATATAGTTATACAATGGCCACGAGTGCTCTGCCTGATATAAACGCACGAGCCTGAGGGCCGTAAGTGCGTTTATACAGGCAGAGCACGAGTGCACGTTGTATAACTGTTATGTACCACTCACCTAATAGGTGGGGAGAGTCTCACAAGACAGCTGTAACACTTATAAAGGCCAGGTTTCTAACATCGATTGTGGGTAACCAAGCCGGACGTTGCGATGACGTTTCCCCTGCAGTACTGCAGCCACCTGAGATATTGAAAGCTAGTACGCTATGGGTTATATCACTAACCTGCATTCGCTGTTCGACTCTCATCATGTAGTGCTCAGCATTCCAGCGTGATCACTCAAACGCCATATAGACTAAGTGCCAGACTAATTGCCATAGTGATTCTCTCGAGCGAAAAAAAGTAGTAGCTAAATAGACGTTTTAAGTAAACAAAACCTAACTACTAAACGATGCTAGTCTAATTCTTACATATTCACACTGGCTAACTCGAATCTGGTGGCATGACAAAACTGGTTACCACAATCAAACGAAAGGTTAGTATTATTTAGAATATATTTGTTTTATTTTTTATTGAGTCATTGTCGAAGTGGACTACAGTTTAATCTGGGCTAAGATGGCACCAGACTAGTAAGGTGTATAAGTACGTTTATTATATATGTAGACTAGAGTTGTGCCACCCGTGTTGGCTTTTTCGATCGCCATTGGCTGCTTGTAAACATTATACGTATTGGTGATGTTATGGCCCACAATCGACCTTTACATGTCAGGCTATGTAGTGGTCTGTGTCGAGTGATCTGTGTAGTGTCTTTCCACCTATTAGGTGAGGTGTCGTAGTGGTCTTTGCCACCGGCACTTGTGCTATGCTGCACAAAACCGCAGCCAGTGCAATATCTGTATATTGCACTGCGGTCGGTGCATTATAACTTATAATGCACTTGTTGTGGTCTACAAAACCGCAACCAGTGCGTTATAAGTTATAATGCACTCGCTGTGGTCTGCAGCAGTGCAATATACAAATTATGGCACTGGCGGTGCCTTTGAACTGCCCACGCAGAGTGGTACATAATAACACAAATAAACATTGCTAACCTGTTTACAGTTGAAGCAATTATCTCTAAGTCTGGTTTTCCAGCATTTGAGCAAGTGCGCATGCCATACAAGCACGAGGTCACTGTTTCAAAGCGTACCAAGGTAGCAGCATGCCACTCCAACCTATATAATCCCTCTGCTTACTGTTTCTTTTTATTAGTAGTGCCATTATCACTTCGAGAAATCATCTACAATGCTTGTTATTGACATTCTAAAGTACGCGATTGCATCATCTAACCACCTGACAGTGCACGAGAGACCAGTTATCCCTGTCTCTGTTCACTTAAGGGCGTCCCTGCTACAGGATAAGTGCAGGGACTACTAAAACGCTCGACTAAAGTTACACAACGTTTAGAATGTGATGCTACAGGCATTTATAATCGAAACCGCCATATGATGGTTTGTGGCAGTGAAAGGGTTAAGGATGGTTTTCTAGGTGGTTTTTGGTGTGCGTTCTATTTGGATTTTTACAAAAAAATAAGTGATCTTATTATGAACCCACTATTGTGGTTCATGATAGTACTACCATACTGTATGACAAGAACTGTTAGATTAGGGTGTTAAATGTGTGTAGTAATGGTTTGGATTGGGCCTTTATGAGAGAAAAGGCCTTGCAAAAATTTCAGTGGATGATATCTGAATCAATTGCTCTATTCATTAAAGCTTGTACACTTCTTATATACCCACTCATACACAATTTTAATTGTGAGTTTTAGTTTCATGATTATTATAACTGTACTGTCATCACATATGTAAACAAAGTGTTCTTTACCACACTCTTCTCTTCTTGCTACAACCTTGTGTATTCTGTAGCCGCTAGCAAATACATAGCTATGCATTCATTCTAGCCTCATGTGTCTCCCACTTCTACCTATCAGCAAGGTATCACAACAGTTCATTGTTCTTGTAGTCACTTTGTACCACCTATTGCAATTGATCATTTGGTTTTGACCATTAGGTACATTTGTGCTCTGTGGCATATTATATACTGTAGGCATAAGAAGTTCCTATTTTGTTCCATTGCAATGACAGTGGGGTGCATTGAAATTGCAGTAGTGGAGTGGTATCAGCAGTGGAATGGTAGTTCAACACAGTGGAATTGGAACTTTTTGTACCAGTTTTAAAACACCTTCAGTGTAATTAACCATTAAGGTGATGTACGATTTTCTAGAGTGAAAGAATGTAAGCAGGATCAGTGAAACTGTTGTGCCAGGTCATACAGTTCCTCATTGTAAACTATGGTATCTGTGTGATTCCAGTAATATCACTTTTCAGATGCACAGTAATATCTGTCCAATCATGCTAGTTGCTTATTTACTACAGCAGTAATGAGGTACCATAAACTCTGATTGTTAAGCACATCCTCCTAATAAAACTCATCCAATAAATGCTACAATTAATGTATACTTGTTAAGCGCTTACGCTTAGTAACACATGCGTTTTTATTTGTGTTGGTATTTCGCTTCATGGATTCTTTTTCGGATTCTTTACACATGGATAGTGTTATACGTGGTCACCATGTTTATAAACATGTCTGGACTCCTATTGTAGGTGAGGTTCTTCACGTGGAACAGGAAGCCCACAACCCTGAAGATAGGTTTGCTGTAGATTGCTTCACTGTAGCCCATTTCTGTTGCTTGAAGTAGCTGTTTTGCCCTCATTTTAAAACACCACCTTTAACTTTTACTCCTCTTTGTAAGTGGTTTCAATACTCACGGTTTAAAGTGTCTTCCTTTGCTGGGTATTGCCATGATCAATCAAACTCAACACATTTGCGGCCCTTTCTGCTGGCTTGTATCTTTCTCTCATCCTTTATCCAACGAAGCTCAATTTTCGAGTTCAAATTGAAATTTTTACACATCTTATACAAATTTCTTCCACTACTCCAGTACCATTGTGTAACATTTAACTTCTCTTCTCTGCTATAACTTCTCGTATAACTTCGCTGCGTGTTTGAACACGTACGCGTTTCAGCCATGATTAATGACAAGAAATAAGCATGCGCTTAACAAATAATATGCGCTTAATATATACATGCGCTTAACAACCAGAGTCTATACTAAATCTGAACAAACAGTTCAGCATGTCAGTGCATACCTATGCAGGGGCGGATCTAGGATTTATAAAAGGGGAGGCTAATTCAAGGTACTAATCTCTTCGGTAGAGGTGTGCAAAGCATGCTGGAACTAGGGGGGTCTGGGGGCATGCCCCCCCAGGAAATTTTGAAATATAGATGCTAAAATACTGCAATTTGGAGACATTTCCACATAAAATTCATAGTATTTTCTACCTGTAGATATTTTATATACTGCCTTTAGATTATAGGTATGGCTCTCTGAGCATTTTTTTAATGGAAACGTTGGGTAGGTACAGACAACCAAGTACAAGATGCACCCCTCTCACAATTGCACAACACTGAATAGGTGCATGTTAGAATAGTAATGTTGAAAGTGGAAAATTTTGAAATTTGAACAATACAAGATTGAATCTGAGAGCATTTTCAATGGAAATTGTGTACCTGGATTAAGTATTGCCATACATATCAGCTACACAAGTAGATGAATGAAGCCCTTAAACAGACCAATGCACTTCATTGTATGTATAGGTGCAGGCAGAGTTGGAAAAATTCCATAACAGAACCAACTACATGTTTCCTGTGAATGTTGTATTAGAGTAGTTAGCTGACTGCTCTATTAGAGTATCTTGATCTTGTACACCTCCAATGCTGATCCTGGTCCTTGTTGCATAAACTTTAGCATAAATCCACTGATAATGCCTTGAAAAGATGTTTATAAGGAGTATTTGTATTATTAGTGATCATATAATTATGCTAAGACAACCATTATAATACTCAGTATATTGAAGTAAAGCCTAAAAGTGAAGGGGGGGGGGGGGTGGGGGGGGCTTCAGCCCCCAAAGCCTCCCCCCCCCCCCCCCCCCCCTGGATCCGCCCCTGCTATGTGCTTAAAACATATGTAGATGTAGATATTCTGGATAGTGCAGCTGTAAGTGTGAAAGAAGGTTTTACCTACTCTAATACAACACGCTGACTGATATGTTGGCAATTCACCTGCCCTACCCCAAAAGTGCTATAAGAGTCCCTATAATGTAAGACAATTACATGCCAGTGCTGAGAAACTGAGAATTTTTCCTTTGTAAGATTTTTCCTCATAACTACCATCATTCTGTTTCACTATTTATCAGTGGAACTTAGTAAAAGAATTTTTGCACGGAGGTCACCTCTGGAGGTCACTTCATGTTACTGACATCATGAAGTAACATGATGGCAGGATGGTATTACTACTATTAATTGTTAGGAGGAGCACAGACTATATATGTGGTTTACTTGTAATGTTGAGTGTAGTTAATAACTTATAGTGATGTGGTAGCATGAACTGGATAATGTGAATAGTATAAACTAAACCCACAATTAATTCTAGCATGTGCATCTATATCACTTTTGAGAAACAAAAGATACCAGTTTTCAAGCAGTAAAAGTTTCCACAAGTTTTAGAAAAAAATTTCTATTAAGGATGGGCCACCTTGTATAAGGAAAAATTAGGAACTTTAAGTTTGATTAGGGCTCATAGAAAAAGTAGCGAAATGGGGGAGACACCTCCAGATACGTATGCCAGTGAACGCATTTAATTCTCACTTCAGTTCACTAGTACTGTACATCTGCAGGTGTAGGCGACCTCCCTTGTTTCCATACCTTTTTCCTGTGATTCCTAATTAAACTTATACTTGTTTGTTTACATTTTTGTGACATTATCATGACTGGTTAACCTGCGCATACTGCTTCAAAAGAAAAGATGGAGCCAGAATTATTGTTTTTGTCTGAATGTGTGCCCCAGCTAACAATTTTTGACTCGAAAGTCTAGGGGCCATTACACTTCACTTTCATGTATTTTCAACATGTTACACAGCATTACAAATGAAGAACAGTGGGAAAAGCACCTCTGCAATCATTCCAGCCACAACCAAAATACGGATGATTTGCGCACCTAAACTATCAATTACTGACTCAAAAGTGAAATGGCCTTTATGCTTCACTTTCAGCACATTACATAGCGTTGCAATTGAAGACGCCTCTGCAATCAGGATAACATTCACAGATAATCGATCCAGTCGCTACGGAAAATACAGAGGATTCCCATTTACATATGGGAATTAAGCCATGCATTACATTACCGCAAATTGCCACCTTAGACTGTCAGAAACAAAGTAGCGGGACACAAAGGAGAACAAACATATTACATACTGTGGTATGCTGAAAGGCACATCTATGAATGAAGTGATGTCAAGCAATGAAAAAATCAAGCCCATAGCCTTAGCCATCATCGTGTTATGCTTGTCTGAAGGTATCTGGCAAGCAGGCAGGAAGTTAGTCAGTCAGAAAATTCCATTGAATAAACTTTTGTGTTACCTATTGGAGGCATAGGTTTGTACTGAAGGCACTTTTGTGCTTGGTTATACCTAACCAAGCACAAAAGGAAGGAAGGTATTTTAATAAATAACCAATAATAAATAAATAAAATAATAATAATAACCAATACTACTAAGGCACTAGGAAGGTATTTTGTGAATGTGTATAGGAAGAGGGAAGATAACCTGTAACTTAAAAGTTAACACCAAAGCTTTGAATGTTTGAACATTTTATTAGTGAATATTTGAAGGTACATTTTATTACCATTTGTCCCATCCCTAAGGAATATGATGCTTTTTATGAATACATCATTAATTGTGACAGCAACAAAATAGTCTTATCGGTGACTGTGTTATGAATTGCTATAACATTTAAACTGCTACAAGATCTTGTGTACAAAATACGTAATAAAGCTGTACCTTACCAAGGGCCTGACACTTCTATATGTAGCTACCTTTCTGACCGTTTGATTACTTGAATTTATGCACATCCTTCTTGAGTTTTACATATCTTTCTAATCCAATTTAAAAGTTTGTAAGCATAAAATGCATTGCAGTAGTACTGAATGATGAGATCGATTGATTGCAAATAGGCGTGTCTGCTATACTGCAATCATGCGTAGGCAAACACCAACTAATGGCCATAAGGACGTTTCCATGCATTACCTATCACTTTTTAAAGGAGACGCTCGCATTGGTTTGGCCGGCTGTCGGCGAGCGCCTGGATTACTGAAATTGTTTTCGTAAAAATGTGTGTGTGTACCACTAACCTACCTACCTACCTACCTACCTACCTACCTACCTACCTACCTACCTACCTACCTACCTACCTACCTACCTACCTACCTACCTACCTACCTACCTACCTACCTACCTACCTACCTACCTACCTACCTACCTACCTACCTACCTACCTACCTACCTACCTACCTACCTACCTACCTACCTACCTACCTACCTACCTACCTACCTACCTACCTACCTACCTACCTACCTATATTTGTTTGTCCGTACACATTCATGTGAACAAAAGCGTTAAATGGTAAAAAGCAGCCAGTATGTAAGAATTGAAAGCTAAACTAAGTCTATTAAACTTCCACACACATAAGCTTTGCTCTGAGGTGGTTTCTTCTTGGTCGTCTGATATGGTGACTCTTCACATACTTGGTGAACAGTCTTCCCTTTCGGTTTTATAGACGTTTAACAACTTCAAAACAACATTGAAGGCTTCTCAGGCCACCAGAGATAATGTATCCTTCAAGTTGAAATAGCGGCATTACCAGTACCTATGCGAACATAAATGATGGGCAGCTTCAAGTCTTTCCCTAAACAATTGCATAAGAAAACACAATAGACACACTATAAAACAGTTGAGAAGATACTTCTGTGTGTAATTTACATTTTAAAGTGATAGCTACGCTTCCTTAGCAGTGCATAGCAATATAATTACCGAATTGCAAAATAATTCATGAATTGCAATATATGCCGAATCACAGTATTCTCAAATCTAATTATCTAGCTGAATTAATAATAGCAATAGTATGAATATAAATACAAGGTTGATTAATTTAGTCAGAATGGGCTGGTATTAACTGCACGGACGCCTGGTTTTTAAAAGTAGCATAACATCACTTGTTAATGCTACAACTATGGTAGGTAGCTAAAGTGGGTGTGGCACACAAAGATTGGTTGCAAAGAGACAAACATCTATCACGCAAGATGAATAAGCAGCTGCAATAAAGATAACGACATTTACTTGTAATTCTTTCATAGGCTATGGGTGCATTACAAAGCTTCAAAGGATAGTTTCAAAATTTGAAGTTTACTTAACTTTCAAACCCACGAAACATTTGAAGCTTTGTCCCAGCCCTAATATTTCTCAATAAGTTCACTTGTGAATAAAATAACCAGGTTTAAATCATATAATTATTCTTGTTGTCTTGTGTTGTTCCAGTATCAGCTAGTTATTACAGTTCTAGTTCCAGTTTTGGAACCATAATCTTTACAATTACAGTTCCAGGTCTAGTTCTGGAACCATAACCTTTAGAATTACAGTTCTAGTTCCAGCTCTGGGACCATAACCTTTAGAATTACAGTTCTAGTTCCAATTCTGGAACCATAACCCTTAGAATTACAGTTCTAGTTCCAGTTCTGGAACCATAACCTTTAGAATTACAGTTCTAGTTCCAGTTCAGGAACCATGACATTTAGAAATATTCTACAATTTCTAGAACAATATTTATTTTAACTAAAGTATTACAAAAAGCCCATAATGAATTATACACACTCACTATTATGGTAGTCTTGCAAGGTTTAATTGTTAGCTAACATTAGTTATCAGCATTATTACACAAACAGCTATAATACTAAACACTATGGTACACGTAGTATTAAAAGACCTGTAGCTACTGATCAAACACATAACAATGTGACTGAGACAGTATTGCATTGGCATTCTTTTCTGATATTATAGCCAATCAGTTGTTTCAAGCAGTGTTTTAATACATGCATACATGGTTGTAATAGCTTTTATGAAGTTATGTACTACATCGTGTGTTTTTGTCAGCAGATTAAATTCTGGCCTAGTAAAGGGCAAAAAACTCATTGGCAAAAACTGTATGGTTACGATCAATTCCAGTTCCAGTATTAGTTCCAGTACTTGGTAAAATTTCTTTACGGTTTTAGTTCTAGTTCCAGTTTCGAGGAAAGTAAATTTATAATTCTAGTTCCAGTTCCAGTCTTAAGAAATGCAAAATTATTGTTCCAGTTCCAGTTCTAGTTCCAGAACTGGAACTAGAATAAAAAGGGCTGGAACTGGACTTATTTTAGTTCCAGTATCATGGTCTATATCAGCTCAAATGATGCTTGTCCAGTTCAGAAAGTTAGCTAGTATTTCATTTTGGCTTTGCTGATTTAATGTAGTAAACAACAGATCACAGGTTACTAACTATTTAGTAACCCTGCCACAGGTTTCTATTGGAGGTAGTAACCTCAGACATCTATATGTAGAGCCATTGCCATTAATCTATTGTACATGTTGTAGCTTAATAGTCTTGAAACAGATGGTCCTATAGACAATGTCATGCCTGTAAGCATACAGCCACCCATTGCCAATAGTGAAACACTGAGCAAAAACCGGCTGTTTTTGCAAATTATATTTTGCTATAAAACTTTATTGAAATACATATACATGTGCTACATGAAAAATTTACGCTCGCTTTAATGGCATTTGTACGCACTGAAATTAAGGTGAAATTAATAAAACCTATGCACCACAGGATTCGCCTGTTTGTGGAGAGTAAGAAAATTTTAGTTCCGTGTTCGCACAGCAAAGAATATGTGAGTTATGGGTGTTATTTATGATGCAGTAAAAACGGCATTCACCGTTGTCATTTCTTAGTTGGAATGGCCTTCTTCTTTGTCAACACGGAGGAGTAGAATGGCCTTCTTCTTTGTCAACACGGAGGAGTACAAGAAAAGCACTATTCCTTGATTGATTTGCCAGTTCATAATGCACAGATTGAGCCAAGTCCCATCTTTTCAATCATGAGTTATGATGGATTTTCTAAGTGCCTATGATTTATTTCCTGTATTGTTACTATACAAATCGAGTTCATTACTGTTCCAACTATAACTCCAAGACTATTCATCACAAAAGACTGAAACTTTGGCTGTCCACTCTTTTGTTACTATAGATTACAGAGATGTAATAAATTGAAATTTGAGGAATGTGCGATAATGGCCAGTTTTGCTCAGCAGGTCACATTTATCATTAAAACATGTTTAAATTTTTAGGAATGCATAAAAATGCATTCTTATAGAAAAAGTGTTTACTATTTGTAAACTTAGTTGAAACTATGTATGTCCACCAGCTGATGGTTATTATAAAACTTATTTGTGTAGGTTATTGAGACCTAAGACAAGGATCTTTGTGGAAAAAAAAACTAAGACGAAGCCAAGGTTTTTGAAACACGAGACTCTCATCAATAAGGATATCAGTAAGTTAATTAACAGGGATAGCAGATCTCTTTTGGTTAGAGAGGATGGAAGTGAGAGCACCCTACCTGATTTGTCAGGGAATATTGTGCAAAAATGGGCATAAAGAGCTTTGGAATAATTGAAACATACTTCTAAACTTACATAAGAGAGTTGAAAGTAATTAACGACTTACTAGATTTGCAATTGAGTGTGAACTGATTATTACAAAACAAATATAATCATATGATAGTAAAATACAAAAGAATTAGGTAATATCACAACATCAACTTGTTGTAATGGTCTCCTAGGGTAGCTGATAGACAAATGAGATCATGTAGTAATGGTCAGTGTTGAATGACAAGCTAATAGTGGATAGTAGAGTATTGAGTTGATGACTAGTTGTAGGTGTGGAGTAGGGGTATGTTATGGAACATGTAAAATATGTGTTGTGTGTTGTTTAGACATGTTTAATGGTGAAATAAACTAAAACCCACAATCACTTCTCACGTGTACTACTATATAAGTACAGTGGAAATCTCAATGAAAAGTTATGTTTTATTCATAATTGTAGCTTGTAGGTTAGAAACATAATTTTTGCAAAGGTCCCCTAGGGGACCTCACATACTGATGAGATGGTATCTTGGTATAAGACAAGGTTTTTAAAAGTTATAAGTATAAACCAAGTGACATAAAAGTGTCATCTAAGGTGAGGAAACCCAGCCCAATGTTCTTTTTCATTTAAGAACCGAAGTGAAGACAATATTTCTAAGAACCAAGAACTTGGCTCGATGTTTAATTTTATCCGCATTATATTGTTCTATCAAAAACATTGTTTATAACTAGGTTTTAAGTTACATTTTGATAAATACTACACAATTGAATGTGCTTTAATATCTCAATAAATTACTCAGCAGGTTTCTAACCAACTTTAGGAGGCTTCTAATATGCCAGGAGGTTTCTTAGTGATATTAGAGACTTGTCAAAGATCAAAGCATACTATGCATGCCATGTTCTAGTAAATGATCAAGAACTGTACAAATTACAGTTTAAAGATCAATACTTCAGCCTCAGTTTGTACATCAAATGGCATAACAGGTCAATAGCAGTTAAGAGCTGTTAGCACATTTGTCAGGTAATGTGATTACGGTTAGGTAGTAGAGATATTCAAAACACTGAAGTGTTGAGACAGATTTACCCAAGGTGTAGTTATTGTGGTAGATATTAACCAGTTGAAGTAGTGTTAGTGCTGAACACATGTAACATGACCACATTATAGCTATGGTTATTTTAGCTGTTTTGTTCAGTATTCTTGTAGTGTTGTCTTAAATACAAATCAGACAGTGTTGGGCAAAGTTGCCCTCTTACTCATATTTCAAAAATAATGAGAACTGATATATTAACATGTCCGATAGTTTAAACAGAAATCATTCCGATATTAAACATCATTACATTATAATGATTACATGTGTTTGGAGGGGGAGGAATGAGTATGTAAATGCGCTCTGTATTAATTTTAGTCAAGTTATATATTGACCAACTAGACATGATTGGTGTGTATGGTTAGACACTACTGAGAGAACGCTGTTTCTTTCTTATGAAGGTTTTCAGCAACTAAAAACAACTTATTGGGTAGCAGGAGCACACGAGAAAAGAATAGCTAAAATTGTTAACTTAGGAAGCTCAGTTTGTGTTGAGTCCACCATTTATATGGATCCTCTGTTTTGTAGTCAATGACTGGGTCGCTGAAATATTCTCAAACTCTGAGGTATCACCTTCACTAGAATCTGTCATTATTTCAGTAAGTACATCATAGGAAAACTGGGTGTTTTATGGACACACATTTTTTTGTACTATAACCGCTGGCAAACGTCGGCAATTCACATTCCAAATTTCAACAAAATTGTGAAGTACAATCCCTGAAAGTTAGGCTTAATGTCTTTGTTTCTTTTTCTTTGATTTTTCTGGCGCCTAATTTTTCTTCTTGTGATACATTTTACAACCAGCAGTATAAAACACAAATGCACAACTCAATTATTGTGAAATTTGGCATACATTAAGAACATATTGAGGTGAATTCACAGATCTGATGAATACCAAACAGTGCAGTAGTAGTGTCAGTGTTGTACTTACAGCCAAATTAGCTGATTATTTTGATAACTGTTAGATATTAAGGAACAGAATTAGTTGATACCAAAAGCCAGTTTGGTGTATATACACTAATAACACTAACACTCATTTCATCTCTCATATTTGTGATATAAGAATTGATATACAGCTCATTCTAGGCTGAAATGCAATATACCACAGGTAAAAGTTACTTACGGTTACTTGAATTACTAGTTTTAAGTCCATTTTACAACTGCCATACAGTCGAGACAAGTGGCCAACACTGCATAGAAATATAAAACCTCACAGTTTATGGGTGTACTTTGGGGATGGCTTTAAACCTCCCTTTGGCCCAGCTTGTAGTCACCACTACGGCATTAAATGCATATAATTAAATGCCAAATACCTGAGTCTAACCTCTCCCATGTCATTATGCTACTTTATATAGCATAGTGAAATTAACCTTGGGTTTGATGTGTGATCTAATCAGAACCAATTAAGTGGCTAGTGGCCAATATCAACCTGATACTGATTTTTGAGCCAATTATCAGTGCAACACTGCAATGCAAGCATTTTTTTAAAATCACAAAACTCAAATTTTAGTCCTTGCCTGCTTGCCTGCCTGCCTGCCTGCCTGCCTGCCTGCCTGCCTGCCTGCCTGCCTGCCTGCCTGCCTGCCTGCCTGCCTGCCTGCCTGCCTGCCTGCCTGCCTGCCTGCCTGCCTGCCTGCCTGCCTGCCTGCCTGCCTGCCTGCCTGCCTGCCTGCCTGCCTGCCTGCCTGCCTGCCTGCCTGCCTGCCTGCCTGCCTGCCTGCCTTCCACATGTGATCAAACCAGATATCCAATAGTAGTGTATATACAGGATAAATTTGTAGCTTCATAGTTACTTTGTCATGTTACACAACAATGTGATTTTAGGTGCCCGTTTGCATGGATTACATTAGCTTCCTTAAGATGCAAATTTGATATTATATTAATTTGATTTGATATTAAATTTGATATTATATTAATTTGATATATATATACACCACTATAGTAGCTTATTGGGTTGGCGATTCAAAATCATTCAAGTGAACGTGTATATATTGTGCCATAGAGTAGTTTTCATTAATTTAAAGGATTCCAGTGATAAAAATGCCAATTTATGAATTTCCAACATTGCTACAGTGTCAAGTAGGATTTTTCCTCATGGCTACCATTATCTCTTGTTTCACTACTTTTTATCACTGGAACTTAGTGAAAAAAACAGAGGTCACTTCATGTTATCAACATCATGAAGTAAAGCTGTGGAAACAAAAGTCATAATGGCAAGATGGTATTACTACCATTAATTGTTAGGAGGAGCACAGACTACATGTGATTTACTTGTAGTGTTAAATGTAGTTAATAACTTATAGTCATGTGGTAAAGTGAACTGGATAATGTGAGTAGTATAAACTAAAACCCACAATTAATTCTAACATTATATCAATTTTGAGAAAGGAATAAAGATACCAGTTTTCAAGCAGTGTAAGCTTCCACAATTTTTAGAAAGATATGACTATAAGAGCGTTAAAAATTTAAGTTTAAGGATCGTAGAAAAAAGTAGGGAAATGAAGGAGACACCTCCAGATATGCTAGTGAACATTTAATCCCCACTTCAGTTTGCTAGTATATCTTGCAAGTGTAAGCAGCCTCCCTTGTTTCCCTACGTTTTTTCTATGATCTCTAATGAACTAAAAATCCCAATTTTCCTTATACTTGTTTGTTTGCATATTTTGTAGCATTATTATGACTGGTGAACCTGTGCATACCACTTCAAAAGAAAGGATGGAGCCAGAGTTAATGTTTTTGTCTGAACACGTACCCCAGCTATCAATTATTGACTTGAACGTCAAGTGGCCATTACACTTCACTTTCAGGTATTTTCAGTATGTTACACAGCACTACAAATGAGGAACAGTAGAAGAAGCACCTCTGCAATCAATCCAGCCACCACGAAAATACAGAAGATTTGCACACCTCACTGGCACTGACTCAAAAGTGAAGTGGCCTTTATGCTTCGCTTTCACCTATTTTCAGCACATTACACACAGAGCATTACAAATGAAGATGCCTCTGCAATAAATCAAAATATGGACGATTCCCGTTTACAGACACTTTGGACTGTTAGCAATAAGAAATGGCACACAAAGGAGAACCATAATGCATGTATTTTAAGTACTGTGGTATAGTATACCAGACACATCTATGCACGGAGTGACATCGAACAGTGAAAAATCGAGCCAGTAACTTTAGCTGTTATCAAGTTACGCTTGTCTGAAGGCAGGCAGTTAATCAGTCAGAATTCCATTGAATAATTTTTTTTGCTGTCTACTGGAAGTAGAGGTGTGCAATGACTAATTTAGACATATCTCTATAATTTCCTTTGAATTTATCTCGATTATGTAGCATATCTCGATAACTGAAACAATTATTTATTTTTAGTAAACCGCCAATATTGTAACCAGTAAAATGGGCAGATTGTAATTTGAAGACTATAAAAATGTGAAAAATGTTAGTCTTGACACTGTTCCCAAGTAGTAGGAGAGTTAGAACTCCCAGAAGGTGCCTACACCTTCAGATAATTTTTTTCATACCTCTAATTGGAAGCACTTAAGATCGTATTGAAGGCAATTTTGGGCTTGGTTATACCTAACCAATACTGCCAATGCACCAGGGTGGTATTGTGAAACTGGTTTTTGGGTGATATTTTTGGCCAGAAAAACCCTAACCTCTGTGACATACAGTACCACCATGCTGTATAATACAATGTTCATAAAACCATTCAAAATGTTGGAACGTCCAGTGCATATAAGGAAAACAACACACATTTACACATTCAATTGAAGGAAGTGCAATCAAAGCAAATATTAAAGCCTTACACATGTAAAAGTACAAACCCAGTAAAAACCAAAGCCATACACATTGTAGAACTATAATCTCATCCCCAACTGTTCACGCACTCAATCATGCAAAGGTCGTGTGATCGAGTGGGTAGCTAGGGACGAGACTGGTGAGGTTCAGTAAAGTGAACATTCTTGTCTAGCCTTATTTACACATTGTTTGTGAACCTGACAGCTTCAAAGTGTTGGATAGAAGCCAGTTAAACTCCACCTGCACTCATAGGATATCTAGTTATAACACCTCAGCCTCGGGTTGATAACTACAATATCCTACTCATGGTGGGGTTTAACTACAACTATAATCACATATAGTTATCTCTTGTTGTCTTCTTGTGTTATTGTTTACTACACACAATCAAGTCCATTTCATCTTGTTGTCATTTCACAGGATGTTCCCTGACATGGTCTACATGATAACACCTTTGGATCAGTTGAATATGTCCAGAAACTGTCGATGTGAGTTGTGTAGTAATGTATACAAGTTGTATATTAACATGCTAAAAAGTTTTTCATCTTGAATGTTCAGTAAAAGTGTGAAAATTGTATTAGACCACAATAAGATGAAATACTTTAATTTTATTGGCTACATACAGGTACATATCTAAATCCTGTAGATCCCTTGTTTATGTCTCGATAAATCTTGTCTCTGGTGTAATACAATACATGGCAATTATGTGCCTGTAACATTGGCAACGTATGAGTGTCTACTCAATGCTATTTTTTACACTAGATCTTGTACCAGTTTAAATTTTAGAGCACTATCACTGAAAAGACTTTTAAATGTAACCCAATTTAAGCAAAACTGAAGTGTGTACCAAAAGCTACGTTTAGATGCTTGACTAGCATGTTGTAGCTATGTGAAAACTAAACAGGAAAATTTGTAATTAGTGATCCTTCAGTGGGCTTGATTCCACATAAGTTTACAGACAGCAAGATACATTTCTTGTAAGTGGGTGTGGCTACCTGCACACCTACAAACTACACGTCACAGTACTGATAAATTAGCAGGACTTCAGGTATGCTTACAAACAGTTCCGATATTAACCCTTCGAGGACCAAAGCCCAATATATTGGACACAAGTACATGGGCTAGTATAAGCCGTTATAACTACTTATCAGTACACAGTAGAAAGAATTCGCTAGCACCATGATACTCACTATGAAATTCCTGACAAAATCACACCAAGTATCACTTAGTTTGAAAAGAATGTCCGCTGCTAGGCCGCCAAGAGAAAAAATAGCTCTTCCATTGTTGTCCGCCATTACTCTACACCTGCTACTTTGATCGGCCATATCTCGACGTTACTTCATTGTAGTGCATCAAACTAAACACCATTAGACTCAGCACATGATGGCAATTCGATTTGTATACAAAAGATCATGTGACTACATCATGAATATGCGATAAAGAAATAACAAAGTGGACATTCAGTGGAAATGACATCGCTCATTCTTCACTTGATATCACAAGTACTGTTTTGTGTAGAACAATACTGTTATGATACCATTATTGTGTATGAAATTACCATTAAGTTAATGTCAAACAATAATCTGTCTTCGTTTCACAGAAGGCCACTGCCTTCCCTATAACACAAAGTTACACATTCCTCCATACTTAAAAATTAATTTGGTCCTCGAAGGGTTAATTAATTAATTAAAATTAAAGTGGATGTGGCTTACAAAAAGCTTGCCTATTGCAAGACTATAGTATGTTCGCATTGAGCTGAATCCTCAAAAACATTTAATAACTCATGGATGCAATTACACACGATCTTGAAATTTGGCTCATTTGTAGTACTGCTTGACCCGCTAAAAACATTTCAAAATCTTGTTGTTCAAATGTTTGACATAATATTTACGGCCAATCAAAATCTTCACAATACATTTTCTATAGAGAAGCCATATAAGTATAGTGTCCAGTAGAGCCCTTTCCCAAACTTGTAATGGAGCCAAACTGTACGTGTCTGTTGTTGACACCTTTGCTGTTACCAATAATCATCTGGTTGGCTGAAATGGTAACTCTGTTGAGAAAAAATCCACTTTTAATTTTTAGCTGTTTTTCAGGGTTCAGCTCAATGTGAACATACTATAGACTATGCCACATACATAAACAATTGGTCAGTGTACAAGGTTGATCTGGGTTAGACCCAGGTTGGTTTGTTAAAATGTTGTCTTCAACAACTGATAGAAAAAGCATCAAATTTCTCAACAAGGTCACATGTGAAGAAAGTACTCGGGATTGAATTGCAACATAGCTGAACCTTTACTACATAAATCATTGTGTCATGTTTACAGTATTAAAACTAAACGTTTTTGGTTGCTAACGGTATTAAGGATTAATTTTTATACTGATAATGTAAAGTCTCTGGTTGTCTTCTTATGCTACCTGCCATAGGTCCGGCATGTACATAGCTTTATATTAGTTAGAATGAGCTGATAAGGTTTCTCTGCTGTGTACAGACTGTGGGCAAGAGTACCCACAAATTTACAAAATTACCAAGGCTGCAGGCTGAGGTAACTGTTTGTGGTTAACCATGCCTACACCTGTAGCCAAGTGAGGAGCTCTAAATAGTGCAGAAACTTACGTATGTTGGCTCATTCTAAGTACTTTTCCTAGATGAAGCAATCAAAGATCACCGTCAAGATCAAGATCACCTTCCCTTCAACTTGGGCATATTTCACAGGATGCACCACACTTTGACATTAATGTATCGAGTAGCTGATATGCCTATATAAATGTCAAACTGTTTGTCCAGAAAGTAAGCTAATAAATGACAAACTGTAGATGCTAGCATTGAGTATTACCCTTCGAGTTTATTGTGTCAGTGCTACACTGTAACATTGGTGTATCATAGTCTATATCAGCTCAAATGATGCCTGTCCAGTTCAGAAAGTTAGCTAGTATTTCATTTTGGCTTTGCTGATTTAATGTAGCAAACAACAGACCACTAACTATTTTGTAACGTTTCTATTGGAGGTAGTAACCTCAGACATCTATATGTAGAGCCATTGCCATTATTCAATTCTTATTGTACATTTAGCGTAGTCTTGAAGCAGATCGCCCTTATAGACAATGTCATGCCAACTGTGACCTGCTGAGTGAAACCGGCCATTTTTGCAAATTATATTTGTCGTAAAACTTTATTGAAATACATTGGGAAAATATACACATGCTACATGAAAATTTTACACATGCTTTAATGGCATTTGGACACACTGAAATTAAGCTAAAAGTAATAAAACCTATGCACCACTGGATTCAGCTGTTTATGGAGAGCAAGAAAAGCTTAGTTCTGTGTTCACACAGCAAAGAATACATGAGTTATTGGTGTTTATTTACGATGCAGTAAAAACAGCATTCATCGTCGTCATTTCATAGTTGAAATGGCCTTCTCCTTTGTCAACACGGAGGAGTACAAGGAAAGCACTATACCTTGATTGATTTGCCAGTTCATAATGCACAGATTGAGCCAAGTCCCATCTTTTCAATCATGAGTTATGATGGATTTTCTAAGTGCCTTTAATTTATTTCCTGTATTGTTGCTATACAAATTGAGTTTATCACTGTTCCAACTGTCAAGTGCTATAACTCCAAGACCATTCATCACAAAAGACTGAAACTTTGGCTGTCCACTCTTTTGTTACTATAGATTACAGAGATACAATAAAATGAAATTTGGGGAATGTGCGAAAACGGCCGGTTTTTGCTCAGCAGATCACATTTATCATTAAAACATGTTTAAATGTTTAGGCATGCATAAAATGCATTCTTATAGAAAAAGTCCTTACTATTTGTGACTGGATTTTGGAAAAAACAATCCAAATCGCACATTTAGAAGTTTCGAGATAAACGGTTTTAAAGAATTCAAGCCAGCACAACTCTCCAAGGATAGCAAGCACGCGTATAAAATTTGCACTAAAGATGCAGCAATCTGTTACCTTTCAGACCACTTCCAGTACTTGTAGCTGCTCGTAGATTTTTCCACCAAATAAGATAGAAAATCTGAGCAGTTAGACGAGCAAAGTAGTATCACAAGTGCTCACAAAGGGGTGGGGGGTGGCGGGGTGGGCAAGGGGTAGACCTCAAAATGGGGGCAGACCATGATTGGAGTCCAGAGATGAGATTACAGGCTGTGCTGGCTCCTTAGTGGTCTATATGTAGCGAAGTCCACAGAAAAATGTCTGGCCAACATTATCAGGGTCTCCACCAGTAAACCATTGATTTTTTTTCAAGCCAGGTCCCTAAAATTGCCACTCAAGCTCTACACACCACCCAGAAAAGATGTCTGTTGAAACCAGCTTCGAGTAGTTTGAGTGATACTGAGTGTCAAAACTACTAGTACGATAGTGTAGCTATGTAGTAATGGTTAGTGTTGAATGACAAGCTTTGTGGATAGTAGAGTATTGAGTTGATGACTAGTTGTAGGTGTGGACTAGGAATATATTACAGAACATGTAAAATGTGTGTTGTGTGTTGTTTAGACATGTTTAATGGTGAAATAAACTAAAACCCACAATCATTTCTCACATGTACTACTATATAAGTACAGTGGAAATCTCTGTAAAGTGTAATGTTTTCATGGTATATAAATTATAATTTTTACAAAAGTCCCCTAGGGGACCTCACATACTGATTTGATGGTATCTTAGTATGTAACACAAGTAGTTAGGGTGTTAAGACCTTTTTGTGTACTTTTGAATAAAAACATGAAACTTGCCACATAGTTTGTATGTATCATAAAGGTTATTTTTTGATGGGGAGCCACCTCAGATTTGACCTTTGGTGACCTTTACACCCAATTTAATGCTTAAAAAATGGTCAGTTTTTCATCTTTCTCACCTATATATGGTTCAAAATTCACAAACTTGGTGTCAAATTAATGCTCTTGCTCTGAAGAGTACAATAACATTTAAAGAAACTCAATAGCTTTTACTATTCAAAGGCCTAGTGCCTAAACTTTATTTTTGTAACCCAGTTTGTATATCCATTAATAATTATACAACCAAGTATTAAGAATAATACGAAATATGGTTAAATAATGTGATAAATAGTAATGAATAAATAAATAAATAATGTTTGGGAAAACTACAAGGCCTATGAACTTGCACTAACCGGGGTTCAACTTGCCGGTGAACAAAGGCAAAATGTATAATACTTACGCCTGTTCATAGTGCTATGTGTGTAATATTATTTGTGAATGATACATGGAGTTGTTGGTTGTGGTAGACTGTTATTATCCATGAGTGGTGGACCAACTGTAATGTGTAATAATTGAGAACAACATTAGTTGAAGTAGTTAGCAAATGATCAAGAGCTGTACAAATTATTGAAAGGTCAATACTTCAACCTCCATTTGTACATAAATGAGATAACAGGTTTAGAGCAGTTAGCAAATTAGTCAGGGAATGTGGTTATGGTTAGATAGTAGAGATATTCAAAACACTGAAGTGCTGAGACAAGGTGTAGTCATTGTAATAGATGATTAACCAGTTGAAGTAGTTAGTAGTAGAGAACACGTGTAACATAATCAACTAGATAGCTGATGACTGGTCATATCAAAATATTTGTCAATTTTTACCATACATTATAAAAATCCGTAACATGAAAAATATGCAAAAATTACACCGACTGCTAAATAAGGCGCCATAACTTCCGTATATGTTCATTTATGGAGATCTACTATGGCTCATCAGAATCCTTAATCAATGGCGATTCAAGTGATATTAGGAGTTTGTGAAGTAACTAAGCGAAAAGGCAGGATAGAGCCTTGTATTGCTAGATTATGTGTTCAGGTATGTAATAATTTAGCAGGGAAAAAAAACAGTTTTTTCGTATTTTTCGCAATGTAACTCCATACAACAATTAGTTAGGCACTTACTTCAGGCGGATTCTTAATCAGCAAGCGTTGATACGTAGAATGATACCAAGTTTAGCGAATTTGGTTGAGGGTAACACATTGCTTTTTTGGGGTTTTCCCATTCGAGTAATTAAATTCTCCATCGGAAATTGTATAGGGGCACGTGTTATGTTGTAATCAACAGTAAATAACTGTTACTATGGTAATGATTGAGGGTTACTTCAGGCGGAATTGTGTAGAGCAATTCAAGGGCTTTATTTTGTTGTATAATGTCCTATAGAGATTATTGGTGCTAATGGTTGCGTTTTTGCAGTTTTTTGTATTTAGTATAAAATCCATGTATTTTGCATGGGGGAAGAAATAATGGCTGCCGACAAGGTTTTTCAACCAACTGGTTTGACTAAGCTATGAATACCAAAATGACGTGGAGTTAATTTTAAGCTATTTTATTACATAATTCATAAGATGTAATAGTAAAACTTGATGTTATGCAAAATTTTGTTTAGACCGCTTCGGTTTACAATTCCCAATAGAATATTTTGATATGCAGAGGATTAAATGTTTGTGATTACACCTCCAATTCCACTTGCGTAGCTACTTCTTGATAACTAAAGTCATGTTGTGTACAGTTCTACATAATCCATTATCATCACTCTGTGCGGTTAATAATTGTATGAATTGTAAAAAAATGAGGGTGGCACAACTTAGGTACCAACGTCATGAAGCAAAATAATTAGTAAGTGATATGACAAGATGGCACCTTACTCCTGTTGGTTATCATTTTGTAAGCTCTAGAGGACATGAAATAGAACATAAGTGAAATCCACACCAGAGGTAAACCCTATAGATGCTTATTAACACCTGCAACATAGTGGCGGTCATGGCCCATGGTAGGCTCTATAGCCATAGGATTCGATGCACTCGTGACTAGAATTATGAGTATGTGTATAAATATCACATTCAACCATGTCCTTATAGACTTGGAATCTAGTTAATTGTTGTAACTACACTGTCGTGTGTTGTTAAAGATTGTGATAGTCAATTACGTCGATTTTGTGAATAGTATGTGTGCAGCAACCAGGTATTATGGTGGTATTATGAAGTGATTATGAAATCTAGTGATAATAAAAAGCAATCACACAAGGATAGATTACTTTAACCCTTAAACCCGCAACTGTTTTATAAAACGCAAGCACTGAAAACGCATAATCCAGTAAACTGGATCGTATGCATGCCTTGTAAAACTAAACTCTATAACACAAAAACTGTTAAAGCTATCTAAAAATGACATACACCATCGTACTCACCATTAAATTTTGGTTTAAATGGTCCCATACTTCGTCACGTTCATCCTGCCCAGAGATACTCGCTTCACTTTGAAAGAATACAAGAACTATCCCTCCGTCTTCCTTCTTCACATAACGATGTACAAAGGGCCATAACTCGGCCGTACTTTGTCACATCGACTTTTGCTTGGTCTCATTTTACTCCTCACGTGATGGCGATTCAGTTGATATATAGGGATCGCATGATAATGTCACTGCCGGACGAGCACAGTGGCGATACAAACATGGAAGACCTGAAAATGATTCAGCGCATCGTAGTGGGTGAGTTCCTTGTTTGTATGTTGAAAGTTATATACCGGCAGATAGCTTACTCTTTGCCAATTAATATAATCTGTTTTTCGAAGCGACCAGATAAATGCTTCATGAGATATGCTTGTTTGTAACCGCCTATGTAGATTGGCAAAAGTATTGTGCGTTTTCAATTCGTTTTTTATCAAATCCAGTTTTCTGGATTATGCGGGTTTAAGGGTTAATCTAGCAGTCAGAAAGGTAACTACATAATAGCTAGAAGTATCAGGTCCTAGTACAGTATGATAGATCAGCCAAGTATATTTGAACAGGATGTCAACTGAGGTCACATGACCTAACAATTGACATGTTTATTGTGATTAAATCTTTGTGGTATGACATTAGCAGTGCTAGAGCTTTGTATATTATTTATTGTAAATAGAACATTGTAAATTTGTTGTGTATCCTCAACCAATGATTAAATTGCTAACAATCTACTCAATGAAATTAGTAACCAATAACTATACCATTTTCATCAACGTTTCTGTTCCTTTGGGTTGTTGATATCCCACAGCGCTGTACAGATCTTTGTCTGTTGCTGTATCAAGTGTTTTTATTTTTCTTAGGGAGCTGACTTTAATCACCTTCTTTTCTAGCTATTCAAATGAGTTGTGTGAACCAGGTTAGTTAGGATATATCCGTTCACAAACAAATCATGGGACTAGTACCACAATTTCTATGAACACTAAACTTGGTATCTTTATCCTTGATGAAGTACTTCCAGATTATTGAATTTTATTTCTCATGTAGGTTTAAACTAACCCCATAACTAACCAGGGATTGAGTTCCTAACAGCTAATGTGTTACCATAGTTAATTACATATTTGATTGATAAGAATTAGATATAATCACAACATCGACTTGTTGTAATGGTCTCCTAGGGTAGCTCATAGACAAATGAGATCATGTAGTAATGGTCAGCGTTGAATAATAAGCTTTATAGTAGATAGTAGAGTATTGAGTTGATGACTAGTTGTAGGTGTGGACTAGGGATATGTTATGGAACATGTGTTGTGTGTTGTGTGTGTTTTGTGTGTGTGTTGTGTGTTGTGTGTGTTTTGTGTGTGTGTTGTGTAGACATGTTTAATGGTGAAATAAACTAAAACCCACAATCACTTCTCACATGTACTACTATATAAGTACAATGGAACCTTAACCAATGGCATGAAATGAGTCAAGATGCTAAGTTGTGTATAATTTTTGCAAAGGTCCCCTAGAGGACCTCACACAAATAAGAACATGTAGTAATGATGTATGTAATTTTAGTGAATGTAATTTTAGTGAATGATACATGGAGTTATTGGTTGTGGCACTGCTTAGAATCTCTTAGTTTACTAGAGTGGTATATCTCCAGTATATGGAACAGTTAATTTACTTTTAGTAGCTTTTCAATAAAGCCGCATTCACTGATGTTTTACTGAGAGTTTAAAACTTAGCAAAACAGCATGTTCCATATACTAAAACTTACTGATATTTTACTATCAGTATAACTGGGTACAACTACAGTAAAGCAGATTAACAATTAGTAAACTAAGAACCTTTAAGCAGTGTGGTAGACTGTTATTATCCATGAGTGGTGGACCAACTTTCATGTGTAATGGTTGAGAACAACATTAGTTAGCAAATGATCAAGAACTATACAAATTACAGTTGAAAGATCAATACTTAGATGATTAACCAGTTGTAGTAGTGTTAGTGCTGAACACGTGTAACATAACCAACTAATGGCATTGTAACTAAGGTTATTTTAGTGTATTGTCCAGTAATCTTGTTGTGTTTTATTGAATACAAATCATACGGTGTTAGACAGATTTATCATCTTGCTGATATTTCAATAATAACAAGAATTAATATATTAACATGTCCAACAGTTGAAACAGAAACCATTCTAATATAAAACATCACTACAGTATATAGTGGTTACATGGGAGGGTAGTCACTCTCTGTAGTAAATCAAGTTGTATAATGGCCATCTAGGCATATTTGTTTTGTATGAATGTACTCTTCTGAGAGAAGTATTGTTTCTTTCTCATGGAGGTCTCCAGCAGCTGAAAACAACACAATATATATGATTAGCTAAAATTGTCAACTTAGGAAGATCAGTTTTGTACTGAGCCTATACCATTTTTATTTATCCTCTGTTTTGTAGTCAATGACTGGGTCACTGAAATATAAAGAAGGTTGTAACTTTAAGGGCTGTAGAGTTGCATGTCAATAGTAACAGGTAGGAATTTTCTCAAGTGTCTTTTTAATTGTAGCTGCTTTGATTATGTATCCATCAAAAAAATTGTCTGCCCAACATTGTTGCTAGAGGTAGCTTTTCTCTTTCCCTTTTTTTTTGAAGCCAGCCAAACAAGAACTGACTATACTATACAAGTACACAGAAATATTTGGAATAGTTTCAACTAGAGTAGGGACCATAGCACATCGATATAAGTGCTGAAACAAGCTGGAGTAGTGCACAATATTAAATCACAGTAAAATAATAAGAAGCTTGTTTCAATACTTTTTATCGATGTGTTATGGTCCCTACTCTAGTTGAAAATTCCAAATTTTCTGTGTATATACTTGTTTGTTAACTTTTTTTGTAAATTATTATGACTGGTGAACCCACACATACCACATCTGAAATGGTGCCGCATACCCCAATTATCGTCTGAAAAGTAAAGTATCCATTATGCTTCTTTGTCAGCCATGTTCAACCCGTTACACAGCATTTCGAATCAAGAACTGTTCAAAAAGCACCTCTGCAATCCACGTATAGTGGTGCCGCACACCCCAGTTATCTCAATTATCATCTGAAAAATGAAATATCCATTACGCTTCATTGTCAGCTATGTTCAACCGTTACGCAGCGTACGAATCAAGAACTGTTTGAAAAGCACCTCTGCTATCAAAATAGCCACTATGACAAATACGGACAATTTCTGGGAAGCCATCACGTGCTATCGCCAAATCAACACTTTTCACTGTCAGCAAAGATGAATGGGACACAAAGGAGGACACTGGTAAGTCCATGAAGAATGCATTGTACGTATTGTGGTATGCCAAAAGGCACCTCTCGGAATGAAGTGACATCAAACAGTGAAAAGATCAAGCCTGTAGCCTTAGCCGTTATCGAGTTATGTTTGTCTGAAGGCATCAGTCAGTCAGTCAGTTAGTTACTCAGTCAGTAGAAAATTCTGTTAAATAAATTTTTTAAACTTTTGTAGCAACTTAAGCTTGTTGAAAGCATTTTGGGTCAATCTGGAAGCTTGTTTGGGCTTAGTTTTACATAGCCAATACTGCCTCATCATCATCAAGGGAAATTGAGGCTGTTTTTTGGGTGATATTATTTCGTGGGCCACGCCTACTCCTTTGTGGTCCCTACTAGTACTATTGTACTGTATGATAAACTTTGTGTTTTCAAAGGTTCTTACAGCAATGTAAAGAACAGTAATAGAAATACTGGCTAATTCTACGGATGAGTTACCTTCTCAGTGGGGTCTAATATCTGCACTTGCTGGTGTGCGTGTGAATTGGACCTTTGTAAGAGAAAGGCCTTGCAAAAATTTCAAGTACTGTACCATACTTCCAAAACCTTCCTAGTTGATCACTCAGTACAGCTTGTTCACTTGTTGTATACCCTCTCATACACAATTTGATTGTGGGTTTTAGTTGTCATGATTATTAACAAATACTTATAAACAATGTGTGTATTAATGTTGTCTGCTATGATATGCTGTGATAGTAATATCAAAGAGGTGAATATGTTCCCTATCCAATAGTTTAGTATTGGAACAAGTCTGAGTACAAATTGGTTTTAAATTTGAGACACTTCAACAAAGCAATCACACTAGTCTAACAAAGCACTAGTCTAACAAAGCAGTGATGGAGTGATAGATCTACGTAGGTGAGTTTCACAGAAACCTTTTATAGCTCAAAGGTAGCTTTATTATTCCTGCGTTGACAATTGATAGTGTTTCAGTTATGTACATGTTGCAGTAACACTGAACTTGTCACCTCCCACTGCATTGAATTAACTACTCTAATATAGCAATCAAAGCTACAAATGTAATGATAGAAACTTAAGTACCATACCATTCTTCATGCGTTAAAACTAGACAATGTAATACATTATGAACTGATGTTAATTCTTATGGCTAATTAGAACTGCTAATTTGTTTATTGTTAGTTGTACATGATGATGTAGCTTTGACCTTAGTGTGTGATTGTATAAATAAGCTGGAGCTGGCTACCAGCTTTCTCTTCTGCAGTTGTTGAGTGATATTGATCATTAAGCTATTACAATTGGTATTAGTTACAAATGTGCTTATCCTGAAACATACACACCCAGGCTCTTATGACAACAATTCGAAGTGGCAATATAAAATTGTACATCAGAAAATTATAGCACCACAAAAAGTTAACACAGAATTTGGTGACACGTAATATGTGTACTTGTATAATGATCTTAGTTAGCTATAGCATGTTATACATTTTGAGTAAATATATGAATAAACATCCAAAAGGGTGAGGTGTTTAACTTTTAAGATGTTGTGTAGATCAATTGTACAGCACGCCACATGGGGTGGCAGTTTTGTGCTATAGCATTGTTAAATTTTCTGTGGATGTTCTAGCTCACAAAAATTGATCTACAGTAAATGAATGATTGATGCCTGAATACTGTATTTATAACAATAGTACAGAAACTTATCTGGATGGGATCAGATGTATGGCCATGTGTGGGAACTTTATAACATTACATGTGACCACTATACTCACTTTCAACAATTGGTGGTAATTGTATATACCATATAGAGGGAAACTTTGGCGAGGGAAAACTTTGGTGAATTTGGCGATTCACTAAAAATTCGCCAAAGTTTAACCCATTAATCTCCCTAAGCGCCTGAGATTAGCATCATAGCTATAGATTGAGCTTGAATTTACCAATGTTTATTTCACCAAATGCAATTTAGCTTGCTATTCACTAAAGTTTACTCCCGCCAAAGTTTCCCTCTATACAGTAAGTTACTGTTAGTAATATCCTATTGGGTTTCCTCTTTGTTGTTGATAACTATAGGAGATTATGTCTGACCAAACTACATGACCTGATGAGTTACTAGTTACTCATCACACTATTACTGATCTGACATCCTGTCGTTAAATTAGTAAAATGTGCTAAGTGGTTTTATAGTGGGCAACTATCAGGTCTGATTGTGTGTGTGTTGTGTGTGTGAGGTTGTGTTTTAACTCCACAGTCACTTAATAATTTTTACTGTACATTTATGACAATTTGAATAACATCACTTGTGGGTTGTTTTCTTTTCCTTTTCAAGATGGGACATTCATACCAACAACTCCAAAAAGCCAAGCCACATGGTGGATCTGGGGTGATTTCTGCTCAATGGATCATGTGTTTATCAGTGGTTATTGTTGTAGCTTATTGTCATGTAATCCATTCAGTGTCCTTTGCTGACCTGGACAAGTAGTGGCAAACATCTAAAGAACACATTGCCATATATGGGATCTCAATGGACCGGGTATTCATTTTGATCAGGATGATGAGCCTGTAAACAAACAAAAAAAATTTAATTCAGAGAACTAGCAGACTTGATGGTGACTAGCTCTCAAAATAAGTCCTACCACAGCTACAATGCCTTTCTAATGTCTTCAAGTAATACGTGAAGGACAACCAAGTGCAGCACAAAAGTGTTCGGATCTGCGAATTGTTGGTGTTATATAAGTTACATTGAATTTATATTTACAAGTGTAATTACTGCCTGTAAACCACATAGTTGTTTGAATAATCAGAAACCTTTATTTCATAAATCTTCATCTATGAGTTGTATACAAATATTGTAATTATTGCACTATATATCTATGCCTGTAGAGACATAAAACCTGAAAATATGTATAATGGTGCACTCTTGAGTTTTCCGTTGTGAGTAGATTGATTGCAGAGAGGTCCTTCTCATAGTGTTCTTCATTTGTAACACTGTGTAACAGGCCAAACTTAGCTGAAAACTGATGAACTGTAATGGCTAGTTTGCTGTTTCAATTATTAATACATAGTTGAGGCATGCGTTCAGACCTAGTGCCATTCTTTCTTGTAATGCAGTGTGTGCAGCGATCATAATAAAGTAAATGTAAACAAACTTTAAGTTCGATTAGGGATCAAAGAAATAAAAAGGAGGAAAACAAGGGAGGTCCCCTACACCTTGAGATACACTAGTGGACAATTAATCCCTGCTTCAGTCACTTTCCTTGTACTTGCGATTATGGTAATACCCTGGAAGAAGTACTAGTCTACAATGCCACACTATGTGTAAAGTAATGAGTAAAGTACTGAAAATAAGGCTACTTGTGTTTTAATCAGGGCAAGTAAATCTATAATACTTTATGAGCTGCAACTTGTAAAAAGATCAGTTTTTGTCATGACTACAGGATAAACGATAATGTGAATAATTTGAAAAATTGGTGTGTACATAGGCTGATCACCTTAGCAGTACCTTTTTAATGGTTACAGTAACAGAGTTATAAAGCAAAAATCAAGCAAGTGTAAAATCACAAGGTTGAGATACTCTAATAGAGCAGTCACTGGGAGGTGAAAGTACAGTTCATACCGGAAACCTCCACCTATTAAACTTTTACTTATAAACAGTGAATTTATTGAGTAAAAATATAGTGAGGTGAACAGCCAAGATAGTGGTTAGTGTGTTGGATCCACCAATATTGTTCTAGAACATTCTGCGTGTATGATATATTAAATTAGACAACCTCAAAAAATGTGCACTCTTGCAAATATTCAAATAAAACAGAATACCAACAACAACTACTCACTACTGTCACCAGCTGTTAGAACATGTATCTGTTTAGCCATAGTCAAACCATAGCTACTGCTGATACGTCTATCAAGCTAGACTATTAATTATTGTTCAACCATGACTACAGTTGCTAAAGTTTACTGTACTTGTAATCCCATTAATGCATCCTCACCAACTTCCTTCATCACTGTCTTGGTGTGACCGACTGCTGACAACTAGGCCCAGGACCACATTTGGTTATGCCACTGCTGCAGATAAAGATGTTTCACACTCAGTTCGAACAAATTGAGCATTATTACATCAGTGATATACAACAGAGGTAGGTCCCTAATTTGAGACATAAAACGAGCTGTAATTAAGGACGCCAAAATCAAATCTATGATGTCTCTATAATCTCAAAAATTGCTTCATGTATTGTAGGTAGAAACTATGTGTGTACAAAGTTTCTTATGCTTTCTTCACAAAATACACAATTTTTTGCTTTGCAAATCTAATACTAGTATTTTGGTGGTACAGTTCTGCTATTAGAAATTTTCTGCAAAAGGCTATAAATTCAGAGGTCCTTCAAGTAAGTACATGACAAATGTAATGTGTACAGTATGTAAAAATTATTACTTTCTGCAGTAATGGATAATATAACATGTTACATGACTGAGTAACAAGCAATGTATAATGCATATTACATTTGACTTGCTCATTTAATGTGCATTGTATCGGTGGTATTTTGGGCCTGGACAGCATTGTAGTCAGCATTTCAGACATGAAAAAAAATTATAGTGTCTGGGGAGTGTCAATAAGGCCAAGATACTACAAAGTATGTTTTGTGGCTGACCTACAATACAGAAACACATGTTTCGCTCGTGTCACTTGGGAACTTGATTTTAGAATGACTTTGTAGCCTTTAACAAAGAAATGTATTACAAGTTACCACATAACGAGAAATATGTGATTTTTTATGGGAGTAATGTGTGACTTGCTGAGTGAAAACCAACTGTTTCACAAAATTCTATCAAATGTATTAGAAATTCACTGGGTAATGATACACATGCTGCATAAAACAATAATCACGTCGTATGCTTTAGTATGGACTGGAAAAAGGTCAAATCAATAATACATCATTGGATTTGCCTGTTTATGGAGAGTAAGAATTTTTGTTCCGTGTTTGTACAACGTAAGGCATGTGAGTTATGAGTGCTTCTTTGCAATACAGTAGAATAAAGTTTACCGATTTCATTTCTTTGTTGGAATGGCCTTCTTCTTTGTTCACACGAAGAGTTACAGGGAAAAGCTTAACCAAGTAATAAGTTACATTTTTAAACTAACAACCACAACCTTGTACATGGCTGCACCAATACAACACTTAGAATCCTGGTTCCTGGTCAAGTGAATTTCTGAAAGCCCTTACAAATGTTTCACCGATGCAGCAAGGCAGGTCGGTGTTTTGACCAACTCAAAATTAAAAGCAAATCATGTGCTGTTAGGGCCAGTTCTTTCCTTCCCATTTGCTGCTTCACCTGTTACTGTTTGCGCAATATTAGAGTCTAGCCTTATTAGCACTCTTTTTAAGAGATCACATAATATACATTATTATTATTGGGTTTGCCAAAACATTGACTAATTTGTCATGCAAATGGGAGAGAAATGGAGCTCCCTCAGAAAGAACATAGCTCCGGCACCTACCACTATCGGTAATTATGTACCCAATGGTTATTGGTATATTTCCATACCCATCAGCACACATATGACTAAACACACACCACAATGGTACCTTTGACACCACTGCGAACCCTAGCCTTGGTTCATTCTTTTGTTTAAATGATTTTCTGTATCGATACAAGACTAGTACTGTGGTCCAGATAGGGGATTATGTGAAAAATATTATCTCTGGTGTAGCTGTGAAGACCATTGTAGACCACTGTTTGGATTGCTACCTTTGTGTCTACTCTTCTTAACGCGCAGGCGCCACTTTGTCTTTGTGCTGCCGAGCTGTGGTAACGTGGTCTACAAATATTATAACGTAGCTGGAATCATTTTCTAACCTTCTCTCAGTGCCACTTCATATATTCGGCCTGCACTAACCTCACTAGAACACACGGGAATCTTTAGCGCCTAATTCATTTGTGTAAACTGTAATTAATTGCTGAGGCGTGTATAGTGTAATTAATAGCGGTTTCTGATTGGTGGGAATTTGGCTCCACACGTGGAAGGTTCCCGGACTATTCGAAGGGATACATAATCACAACTGATATTGGTAGACAAGGCAGAAATGAGTGCAGGAGAAGGTACAATACACTTTATACACTGTAACAAGGACCGCTGTATTTACCGAGCGTGTTTAGTCATAAACTCCGCCTTCGTACGTGCCGTTCGAGTAGTTGCGTACTTGTGTTGGTGAAAGTTTAGTGAAATTGTTCACTCGTTTCACTACAGGTGTTGATGATAATGTTGAGGAGCGCGTTATCAATGAAGAATATAAGATATGGAAAAAGAATACGCCGTTTCTATACGACCTGGTGATGACGCACGCTCTCGAGTGGCCCAGCCTTACAGCACAGTGGTTGCCAGATGTAACGAAGTGGGTTATCAGTGTTGTACGAGTGTACTTATTTGTGTAATGGCGTGAATGTACAAGTTGTTGTGCACGAAAATATTAGAGTACCTTGTAATGGGCTGTTTCTGGTTACTTATAATTCGCTTGGTCTGTTCTTTGTGTGCCATTGGGAGAAAATGATTTGTATATTGTGTGTTAAATTGATTGCCTCATTAATGAGATGGTCTTATTAATGAATACGTACCGTATAATATTTTGAAGGGTGTTGAGCGTGTCGAATCCTATGGACACAGGTATACAGGCTGTGTAATAACAACAATTCAGGTGAAATTGGTGCAAGACTAAGTGGTACCAATCTCACCTGAATTGTTGTTATTAAATTTTTTTTACTAATTATCTTGAAAATATTGCCCCTTGAAATATTTAGGCTATATGGTATTAGCTGTGTCTCATTAATGTGACATTACACATCTGTGTTGATACATGGCCAATATAACAAAGTCATCCTCATTGTAGTCCAGTATATAGGTCCCAAGCATAGTTAAAGTCACAACCTCATTGCTTAGACCACCTCATTATAGTGACCATGTCAAGCATAACTAATGCGTGCCTGTAGTTAAGACTAATGCTCATTTGTTTGGGAGCATTCAAATACAAATTCATAACATTTGAATCATGTAGGCAGCACCCATTGTATACAATTAGCTCATGCGTGCAGCTGAAAGTAGTGCAAAACACCACATGTCCCAGGTGTCAAGTTGTTTACATGGATGAAACTTGTACTTCACTATTAGTAATAGCCTGGTGTCTATAGTCAGGTGTGTGTGTGTGTGTGTGTGTGCGTGCGTGCGTGCGTGCGTGCGTGCGTGCGTGCGTGCGTGCGTGCGTGCGTGCGTGTGTGTGAAGCCAAAAATGCTACACATGCCAGCTTGCTCGCCAGCTGTAAGATTGAACTACAACTTCGCTACTGCTTTTACACTCACCTTACTGTCTATAATGAAGAGTACTTAAACAATTAAGTGCATAGAATCCTCACAACAATAGGTCTTACTCCTTTGTCTAATAAATTTAGTAATGGAATATCTTGTGAATTTGTCAATGAAAATAATTTAAAACTTTGACTGTTGGGTTTTAATCATTAAAAACATTTGAATAATTCGTAGTTTTTCAAAAAAAAATTCAAACATTCGAATGCTTACTTCTAGCATTCATTTATGTAATAATTAAACCCACCTCATTTATAGCTGTTTATCCCTACATATGCTGTGTTTTGTTGTATCCTATTAGTAGTTTTTTGTATGTGCTTTGCAGACCTGAAGGAAAGGACTTTTCAGTACATAGGTTGATCCTAGGGACACACACGTGAGCTAAAACTATGTGTTTATTTTGTACCAGATTTAAGTTGTACATGTTATACAGTTCAGATGAACAAAACCACTTGGTGATTGCAAGTGTCAAGTTGCCTAGTGACGATGCTCAAATTGATGCCAGTCGTTATGACAGTGATAAAGGAGGTGTGTATTATTTAGAATTATTTGGAAGTCTTGTTGGGGATTGTTATCAGAGTATGGTGGATTTGGTTCAGTAGCTGGAAGGATTGAAATTGACATCAAGATAAACCATGAGGGTGAAGTGAATAGGTATAGTTTTGTTTGTTTGTTTGTTTGTTTGTTTGTCTGTTTGTGTATGTGTGTGTGTACACATGCATGCACAGAAATGCACAGAAAAACTAGACTAAGACAATCAAGTGTGCGCAATAGTAGCTCAGTCTTCGTACAGTATTTTGGAATACAGTACTTCACATTACTTATTCTAGATCTGATATTTGTATATGTATCTGTCCAATAGATTTGTGCATGTGTTGGTGTATGTGATATCCCCACAGGGCAAGGTTTATGCCACAGAGTCCATTCATTATAGCCACAAAGACTCCATCTTCAGATGTGCTTGTGTTTGACTACTCCAAACATCCCTCTAGACCAGGTAGTTTCCCCCCATCCACTACACACCATGCCTGCTTTTTATTCTTGGAAATATCCCTTGTACAGATAACGTTGAGTGTCAGCCTGATCTACGCCTCAAGGGACATTCAAAGGAAGGGTGAGTTATTTTTAGGTTATATTACATCATATTATGTTACATTCACTTCAGTTATGGACTATCTTGGAATAACAATTTTAAGGGATACCTTTTAAGTGCTTCTGATGATCATGTGAGCTTTGACAATGTCATGTTACAGACAATGATTGTTGTTATGTAGACAATTTGCATGTGGGATGTGAACGCTGCTCCTAAGGTTTGTATTATGGGTTTGTTTGTACTCTAATACTTTGTTGTGTTAATGCAGGATGCAAGGACATTGAATGCCAAGACAGTATATTGTGGCCACAATGCTGTAGTGGAGGTATGGACCATTGTGTCTGGTACATCTACGCTTAGTTTGGGTTTATGTGGTACTTCAGAATGTCCAACTCCTTTTTTATGCATATGGCCTTAGTAGTTTTTAACCCATTAACAACCACTGCCACCATATGGCCGTATGGCATCATAACTCACTCACAGAATAAACTTTAGCCTTGCAATAACTCATAAAATGCATTTCATAGCAAGATACGCTAGTATTGAAACAGATACGTCCTTAGAGGTCCCATTTCTGGGATAACCGGATCCTTCCCGGACTAGTGTGTGTTTATTATGTAATAGTGTAAAGTGTAACCTTTTATAATAGACAAATTATATCGTTCTTTGGGTTGAAAACTAGTAGCTGATAACAAAGAATTGAAAGAAAGTGTTATACATCGATGGAAACAGGTAAAGTCGACAGTCAACCAGATGTGGCATGGTGGACATGAGTGCAGATACACACGTGCAACAGCAGAAATGAGACAAATCACTAAAAAACCAGCTGTGGATTGCAGTATAAGTAGTAAACTCTATAGAACAGGTCTTTGGAGTGTAACACACCTTAGTAAATAGTTAGTTGGTATTCCGTTGTTTGTTCGGGCTGGTTATTACCGAAGTTTAAACTTTGTTGTTTGATAATTTCGTTGCGATTACTATTATGTAAACAAAAACAACACAGTCGACCTTAGTTTAGCGAGTATTTAGATATATGGTTACTAAGTAGTTCTGTGTATTGGATGGTTAGTATGATGTAATTTGGCCAGTGGCTGTGAATGGGTTTTAATCATAGTGCTATTCATAGCATCATTGGCTCAAAACTCTTGGATATAAAAGTGTCTCTTTGTTTACAATCCACACACAATGCATCAAAAGTGCCAATGCTTTTGTGTGTGTGTGTGTGTGTGTGCACGTGAGTGTGTGACGATGACAGCCCATTTTTGCTAGAGGCTTCCTCTTTCAGAGGTAAAAATGAAAATGTCTGGAGCAAGACTTGTTGGGAGCACGTAAATATTTATCTTTATAGTGGAGTTACGTATGTCCGTTCCTGTAAAGAGTGCCTGGGATTCTATGCAGTCCAAGTTGGACCTTAAATTGTTTTCAAATAGTTGTGCTCTAATGCAAAGTTTCATTGTTGAATCTATTGCCCATCATGTGAAGTCTTGATCTGGTTATCTTTTGCTGTGCATATGTATAATCTTATTTATTATTTTACAGGATGTTGCCTGGCATGTTCTACACGATAGCATCTTTGGATCAGTTGGAGATGACCAGAAACTGTTGATGTGAGTACTATATACATTTTAAATAGTGGGTTACTTGAAATTTGGGATGCTACAATTCTTTTGACATTACCACATTAACTGCTGTTAGAAAATTTACTCATAATTTCCTTTGATGTCTAGATCGAGGCTTAATGAGGGTAGTAAATCCAATAGAAACCTATGGTCTAGCTCGTGGTTGTTTACTACATTGATCAAATGAAATCAACAAAGCCTAATACACAATAACCTTACTGTTAGCTTACTTTGTGGACAAGGCACGCATCATTTGGACCAATGCACTAGTGCCACAAGTTGTGGTGCTGACACTTATCAACTCGAAGAGTGGATCTTGATACCAATAGCCACAGTTTGCTACTTTCTTTCACTCTTTCTGTACTCGCTTTGCTCAGAGAAAGTTTCTAAACTACTTAGAATAAGCCAACACGCCGCTTCAATGTAGTTACACCATGCCAGCTGCAATTTTTTTGTGGCGCTGACACAATGAACTCGAAGGGTATCTCTCGATGCTAACAGCCGTTTTGCTACTTGTTATAGCTTATTTTCAAGCATTGGCGTTCATCCTGGCATACTACAGTGTGGCATAGTAGTGAATTAGTTAAGTGAATTAGTGATGATAAAATAAGAACTGTTAAGGTTAGGTGTTAACCCTTAAACTTGCAAAGAACTTTTGGGGAATTTGTGTTTACACACACATGGCGACATTAGGTGGGGTAACTTAGCCTACAATAAGACATTGATTAAAAGTCTGTTTACTGGGCTACTTGGAGAAGGTTTAATGAACGCTGTAACTACAGCGGCTTGTTATGAAGAGATGAACAACAATGAGTAGCTTCTCTATGTTTCAAATTATTTTGGTTGTAGGTTTACTCATGTGAATCATATGTGGCCTGATAGAAAATTCAATGACAAAACGATTACGATTGCAAGGTGATAGGAACAATCACCATCGAGTTATGGACCACTTTATAAAGGTATGTCATGTTTTCCTTACCAAAAAGTTATTTACTTGGCTAGTTTGGTCTCACTATTTAGCATTAGGGTAAAACCCTAGGTACCATTTTAATCCTTGTTACATACATCACTAGTAGAAAACATATACGGTAGATGGCATTGAATACATTGGGTGAAATACTTGGCATATTATTGAAAAAAATCCATAAATTTTTTGAAAGCCTATTTCTTAGTGAAGGAAGGAACTAACAATAAAACCCTGGATATCATCTTATTCGCCTGCTCAATAGGAGATGGAAAATCTTTGTTTCGTTGCAGTAGACCCAAGGATACGGAGGTTGTGAGTGTTTGTTTACATTGCGTCGAAGCGATCATACGTGATCGATTTTTCTTCACGAATTTTGCTTTTGTATGTAGTGAAGAAGGGTGAGTAAGGGAAACATTATCCAGTAATTGATTCCCCTGTTCATGGCAGACACGATGGTGAAAATTGTAGCTCCATACCTCAATTTGTTGGTAAGTTACAACCATTTTTGTAGGCGCCTGTAATTTATTTTCCCTATACTTGCTGTATATATCAATTTTTCTGTTGTTGCTACTTCGTAGGGCTGTAACTGTTAGTGGCATACAAGGCTGAAACTTTGCCAGTGGGTACACTTGGCTAAGTAGATTATAAGTATTTAATAAACAGGAATTTGAAAAATGTGCGATTGTGTCAGGTTTTCGCAGATCCAGTCACATATAACCTCCCAATTTAGCCTTGCTGGCCTACTTACTACTGTGTTTTTGTTATGCAATATTGTTTTGGAAGTACTACAGTACAACACTTTCATATGATAACTAGAGCCCTCATAATTCAAATACTAACTCAGGCTCACCCCATGGTCTAGTTAAGTTTTATTTCCATGTTTCTGGTTTAACCCTTAAACCCGCATATAATTTTTAGCAAAAATACACTTAAAATGCATACACCAATAAATCAGCTTTTACGCATGACCTCAAACAACACTGTAGCTATTGAACTACTAACTCTACGGCTATGTAATTTGAGCCACTATATTTGTTATGTAATAAGGAATAATGTAATACCTAGGGATTTACCCTTCAACAAATGTATGGGGCTAAAACTCGCCAAGAAACAATGTGTGCACAATTAAAGCACACATGCCAATACATACCTCCAGAAAATGTATTATAACTCCATCCCAGTTCAATGTATCGAGCGCTAGTAGATTTGCCATTCAGTGGAGAATCACGGCATATAAAGCTCACGTGAGTCAGACATTCATAAAAATGGCTGCCAGAACATAGGTAGGGAAAATCAGACGTCGATCTTCAGCTCATCATAGCAAGTGAGTGAATGTTGTTACAATGGTTATTCATCGCTGTCTAAGTAGCCCAATGAATGTATTTTCCAGTGATAGGTGGTTTTTGGACTAAGGTAATTAGACAAGCTAGTGAAATTACATTGGTTATTCACGTGATATTTTTGCATTTGGCCTATGGGGACAACCAACCTGAAATACACTATACTGCTAGACTTGCAATGGCCATGTATCTTGATTTGTAATCATCAAACATGGAACGCATACCAAGACAGCTTTATTTCAACCCACCAGCCATAAACATCAGTGAACTCCTATATTACTAGTATATTAAAAATTAATGATTTAAAAATAAAGTAGGAATCCAAGCGATAAAAAGTAGTGAAACAAGAGTAGCTATTACAGCATAGATTGGTGGGAAATCCCTACTTTGGCATGATATAGCCATCATTTTGTGTTCAATGCCAAAGTAGGAATTTCCCACCAAGCTATGCTGTAATAGCTACCATCGTTCATCTCTTGTTTCACTACTTTTTATCGCTTGGATTCCTACTTTATTTTTAAATTTATAATTTTTAATATACTAGTTTGTTTAGTTTTTTGTTAAGGCATAGCTACAGCTAGTTATAAACATGTGACTGTTCTATTAGGGTGACTGCTGTGTTAGAGTATCTCGAGTCAGCCTGCAAAGATGTGCGCTTGCCCATAAAGGGGCGTGGTTTTGGTTGATTATCTCAAGTCAACCTTCCAAATTGAAGGTGTGTGGTTACTGAATACAGCTAGTACAAAAGGGTGTGTGTCATCGTGGTTTCAATCGATAGATCGATAGTGTGTAGAATGAAGAATGGGCGTGATCCTGTGACTTATCGTGAAAGCTATCTATAGTATGTTCACATTGAGCTGAATCCTCAAAAACATTTAATAACTCATGGATGCAATTACACGTGATCTTGAAATTTGTCTCATTTGTAGTACTGCTTTACCCGCTAAAAATATTTCAAAATCTTTTTGTTCAAATGTTTGACATAATATTTACGGCCAATCAAAATTTCTACAATGCATTTCCTACAGGGAAGCCATACGAGTACAGTGTCTATTACAGCGCTTTCCTGAACTTGTAATGGAGCCAAACTGTACATGTCTATTGTTGACACTTTTGCTGTTACCAATAATCATCTGGTTGGCTGAAATGTTAACTCTGTTGAGAAAAAAATCCACTTTTAATTTTTAGCTGTTTTTCAGGATTCAGCTCAACGTGAACATACTATAGTATCGGTACCTCCGTACAGTAGCCTCCATCATAGATTAGCTATATAAATTAATCTATTCCTCTGTACAGTGTACAGTAGTGTAGTCTAAGCGCCTTAACTGATCTTGTGGCGTCTATAATGCTGGTTAAAGAAAGTGTTGATACAGAAAATTAACGCCTCGATATGGTTTCGTTGGATGAAGAAGACAAGCAGCCTGATTGAAGATAAAAGAAAAGACAAGGCGCAGAGGGCACACACTCGTCGGAACCCCAAAAGGCACATCCCATTGGTGAGTTTGTTATTGTGGCGTAAAATGGTGGCCACGCACTGCTTCGTTTGGCCTCTAGGCTTGCGACTGTGGTCAGTCAGGCAGTCAGTCAGTCTAAAATTCCATGTTTCGGTGATTTTTAAAATTCTGTATCCGGCCACCTGTAAACGTTTTATTGTATTTAATGCTGTTTTATGTATTATATGGACTAGTACTATTCCGTAAAGGTGATATTTGTCTCGTAAGATAACTCTAGGATGATTTTTAAAGGTGGAATTTTGGGCAGCGTGCAAAAAGTTTATCTGGATTCCTACTTGAATGGTACGACCGTACCATTTGATGAATAAGTGGTTGTTCCAATACTTAACAACTGGATAGGGAATCATGAAGAGCAGTACGCAGAAAGTGTCTACTTAATGTGGCCATAGCAAAAAATTGAAATGCTCTTGCTATTAAAGTATGATTACTTATAGTTACAATGTAACTATTATAACTTAGTTACTTTTCAGGCAGTTGTAACTAGTTACCAAGCAAGTAACTAGTTGTATTACTAGTTACTGTTTAAAATAACCAGCTACGTACCCCCAACTCTGTGGATACGTTACACCTCTTTAATTGATATTACTGACTATCACAGTAGCTAGGTGAAGGATAACAGACCATAGTAGACAACATTAATACACACTTTGTTTATAAGTGATGACAGCACAGTTAATAATCATGATAACTAAAACCCACAATCAAATTGTGTATGAGAGAGTATATAAGAAGTGTATAAACTTTATAACAGAAATACTTTGTAGTGTCGTCTACCTTGAATGTTGAAGTGAAATTTTTGCAAGGCCTTTCTCCTATAAAAAGGCCTAAGCCAAGCAGTTAATGCACACATATATACCACTTTCACACCTCACTTCAGAGGGAAAAGAAAGTGTGTAAGTGGTATAGTAGCACTGCTATCAGTGCTCAGGAATGCATTAACAAGAAATGGATGTAGTATGTACAAGTTATATCCCTCCCAGGAGGGATATACTTGTATATACCGTATGGAGGGAAACTTTGGTGCCGTTAAAATTTGGTGAATGACCATGAATTCGCCAAATTTTCCCCATCCAAATATTTTGCTGGTCAAGAAAATAGCAAACCAAGCCTCGAACTAATCAATTTTCTACTCGACCAAGGGCTACTGGGCCAAGAATCACGCAAGAGCCAAGTCTGCCTCGACTACGTTACTAGGTAGCTAGCTACTGTACACGTGGTATCCTCAAGCAGTCAAACCTCACCTCGAAACGGGTGTGACAAGTAGCGAGTCCTACCATATTAAGTACGATATTCACTCTTCCAGAGGGTGTAGATCTACTGTCTATATATAGTATTACCTTTTAGTTATAGATGACTCCCGCTGGAGAGGCGTTTCTCGCTTCAAACTACGATTAGTAATCTAATTAATTAAACAGGGCGTGCACTCTGCTAACAATTTTCGCCAAATTTTATTTCGCCAACAGTGATATTTTGCTTGATTCGCCAAATTTTTCCTCCAAAGTTTCCCTCCATACGGTACTACCTCCTATTCTCATTAATGCATTCCAAGCATTCTCAGAAATCATCTGATTTCTTCGATGAAACTGTGTGATCTCCTCTGCTTTAATATAATGATACTTAACAGGATTGATAGTGGGTTTTAATTTTGTAAAGTGAGCCAAAGCATAGATCATGGACAGAGGAGGTTGGACGCGCTATAAGCATTACTTATATATATTGTCCTTAATTGCATTCTTTTCTTTGGTATTTCATGTGACCCTCAATAGTCGCAATACTAAACTGGAGTTCACTGGGGTTCGTTAGATATTCAGATTGTCTTTCAAGTAGGCTTCAAGTCTATGTACTTTGTTTTCTCAAGGCACTTGAGATTCGGGGTGAAATTAATAAATTGTGATTTGATACATACAACTTCACCAGACTTGTCATGTATGTTTTCTATAATGAAACAATGACCCTTCACTGCGTTACACTGAGATCACTGTATTACCTTCCTCAATAAAACTGATTTTGCGTAATTTATTTTATTGGCACTTTAAACACTGGCTTTGTTACCAGCCAAATCAGGAGGGTTCGCTGGAGATCACGCCTTTAGATTTAGAAATACATAAACTTTCAAATGCACTATAGTTTTAATAAAATTGTCTTGAAACGAAGATTTTCCAATGAAAATGTACAGCTCACATGAACGCGTCCAACCTCCTCTGGATCATGGACTTGGGGAAGAAGATAGTTAGTTGTTTTACTTAATGAAGAAGGTCACAGGTTAGTTTATATTGCTGTTTTGATTGTATAGTCACATGGTAATGTCCAGACACTAGGCATAACACTAAATTGATTTGGCCATTAGTGTTAACAATATTACTCACTACTTTAGTTTATTCATGACTAGTAAAATAAGTACTTTAGTGCTGTTTTGACACCTGGCGTCACACGCCAGTAGTGACTGGGTGTGGCACTTAATTGACTAGGCCATTATAGTGCTGTAAACATATTCACTACTTTAGTTTATTCATGGCTAGTATAGTAAGTACTTTATAGTGTCACTCAAGCTTCATTATTAGCTGTTCAGCTTGCATTTGGGTTTCCTGTGTTTAATAACATACCCACAATCGAAGCGATCTGCATGCTCGTGTCGATACACTTATGTTGGGCCTCTCAGCAGCATCTTGTCGTTGCTCTTATGACATTATCCACAATCGAAATTCACATGGTCCCATATAAATACACTCGCAAAGCATTCCTGCAGTTTCCCCACACTTGCAGGTGAATCACCCAACTGGAATATATTAGTTGTAACATGGGCACGAGTGATTTGCTTGAAATATACGCACGAGCACGAGGGCGCAGCCCGAGTGTGTATATTTCAAGCAAATCACACAAGTGCCCATGTTACAACTATAGTATGTTCACGTTGAGCTGAATCCTGAAAAACAGCTAAAAATTAAAAGTGGATTTTTTCTCAACCGAGTTAACATTTCAGCTAACCAGATGATTATTGGTAACAGCAAAGGTGTCAACAACAGACACGTGCGGTTTGGCTCCATTACAAGTTCGGGAAAGGACTGTAATGGACACTGTAGTTATATGGCTTCCCCGTAGGAAATGTATTGTGAAAATTTTGATTGGCCGTAAATTTTATGTCAAACATTTGAACAAAAAGATTTTGAAATATTTTTAGCGGATCAAGCAGTACTACAAATGAGCCAAATTTCAAGATCATGTGTAATTGCATCCATGAGTTATTAAATGTTTTTGAGGATTCAGCTCAACGTGAACGTACTATACTACATGTACACCAATATATCGGTGCTTTTTTATAAAGTTCGAAATACGTACAAGTATTATTACTAATGGATGAATGCGTGATGGCTTCTAAACCAGCAGTGTATGAACCTTTAATGGTTTGTTTTTCTAGTCAACCAACCGGAAATAATAGACTATAAATTTTGTGGACAGAGTAAGCTATCATGTGGTCACCAGGAATCAAAATTACTTGATAAGGTTTAGAGTGAATTTGTGAAGTGATGGTTTGAAACGTTTTGCCAATTGCTTCATACCATGTATCGGAATATCTATGGTGAATATCGTAGAATACTCAGTCATGCCAAATAATAATTGTCAGTTAAAAATTTATGTAATTTAGTAACCCTGTATGTTGTCCCTTTAACCATCGGGCTTCCTGGAGTTTCCACCATACACCTGTATCATGCTATATGTATCATGCCCAGCAAGGGTAGAAAGCTATGCATGAAATTGTTCACTGTGGACTCTTCTAGGCCATGTACATTTCTACAATGCTTCCTTATGGGTAAGTCTTCTTCCAAGATAGAATTTGTCTTTGCACATGTGTAACAACATGTGGCCACTAATAATTATGTCATTATTGTATCACAGTATGGAGATCAACGTACCTTTTTGGAAATTACCAAGATTCTTTCTGTTTCTAGAACACTAAATGATTGCTTTGATGTAAAATCCTGTAACTACAGGCTTAATGCGATTGTCAGCCATTAAAATGAGTTCATTAGTTTGCACACTTTGATACTCAATAATATCATGATACATGACATCTTGGAATTCATATTAATATGTTTTGTCTCACCATATCACCACAAGTATTAATGTTAGCCCTTAAACCCACGTAATCCAGAAATTGGATTTAAACTAATACTATAGATACGCGTACCTTTCACAAAGCACTGTAACTTTTGAAGTGTCTGTCCTATGGCTGCGCAATTTACATCATTCTACTTGTGATGTAACAACGATTAAAATAATACCTATGGTTTTACCCCAATGAGGCCACAACTAGCTGAGTAAATAATTTTTCAGTAAGGAAATCCATAACTTGATTGTGGTTGTTCCTATCACCTTGCAACAAGTTCCATTTGTTTGTACATTGTTTGGATTTGGCCTTTATCATGAACCACGATAGTGGGTTCATAATAGGGATCGCAGTGGAATTTTGATAATCCTAATAGAACAGTCACCTAAAACCAGCCTTAGAAAGCAGACTCGAGCATAAAATAACCCTCTGAAGGCTTATTATCAAACACTGAACTCAGAAAAATTGTGATATAGCAGTAAAAATGGTCTAGACGAAATTTGGAAACATTCAAAAATTGCGAATTTTACACGAATTGTTCATATTATTATTCATAATATTATTATTCATAATATTATTATTATTTTGTTTCACTCGTGTACAGCCCAAGGCTTCCATTTTTTCGCGATAAAAACTACACAACCTTATACTCACTGAGTCCTTCTGTGTGTCCATGACCCATTAATTAACCCGTACTCCACAGATCGCTAACCGGCCTCCACCTCGATAAATTTCTAAATTCTTCTTTGCCATTGCCTGCTGTTCCGTATACGGAAGAAGCCGTAGAAGAACAAAATTACGGGATCTTGTGTGCATGCGTATTGTTCGACTATGGTCTTTATAACATTAATAGATGGCAGATTGAAGTTGTGCAGCACTCTTTTTACCTTACGAGATCGCCATAATAGGGTCTCTAGTGAGTTGCCCATCTTCGCTACGAGAAACCGTTCAAGCGTGCATGCAAGGCATCCGTTTATTCTTCTTCCTAGCCATCACAGTGAGTGCTTTGTTTGTCCATTAAGAAGGGCGTATCATGAAGTTATGACGTAACGGCAAGATGTTGTGGTTTGTGATGTACTAGCAGCCGTAAAAGTGCAAAAATCGTTAGCACCATTTCACACTCGTAACGCTCAGGATAGCCGTATTTGCAAATGGCCTAGCAAGAAACGCCTACAAAGCGGTCTTAACCCATGAAGGAACGATTGTAGTTCGGTGAGAAACGCTTACAGCTGGAGTTAGTTTGGTTGCTAGCAACATTGTTAGGCACGCGTTCAATCGATACCATGTTCAACTAATGACATCATTAATCATACAAAGAAAAACGGGCGAACTCAGAAGTGTTACGTCATACCTTCACGATACGCCTTTCTACAGGGGTATATGATATATCACCCAACACTATCACTAATTCACTAACAACATATCAGATAGTACAGGTCAGTCATGGACTGTTACATCACACAAACAACGCGTGTGTCTGATTATAACAATGAAAGTGCCTCAGAATGCATCAGAAGTAATCTACGAGAGTCTAAAATGCAAAGATTTTCTGGAGTGGCATGTTATTCTCTTGTACCTCAGAAGCAATCTAAGATACTATAATTTCTGGAGCAGCATGTCACATTTTCAGATACCTGAGAATGCACCAGAAACAATCTACAAGAGTCTAAAATGATTTTCTGGAGTGGCAAGTTATTCTCAGTTACTGTACCTGAGAATGCACCAGAAACAACCTGACGGTCTAGTGGGCATAGTTCCTAGATGCTGTGCACATAAAAGTAAGCACAAAGATGCTCACACTATAGTATGTACAAGTTGAATCGGATTCTGAAAAACAGCTAAACATAAAAAGTGGATTTTTTTTCTCAGGAAAATTAACATTTCGGCCAACCAGATGATTAGTGATGACAGTAAAAGTGTCAACAACAGACACATTTGACTGGATAACACGATTAGCGCACACAACGAACTGAATGAAGATATATAGCACGGAAGAATTGAGACATAGTTTTGCCATTGGAGGGTGCCAGGAGTAAAGTTTGGTAGCATTTTAGCTTTCTAGCATGTGATGGAAACTATTATAAACCTGACAAGATGAAATGCAAGGTGGTGTATTGTACATACTGTGGAAATATATACATAAAACATGCGATTCCATCTGAAAGAACATCACCCATTGTTATTTCAAGCACTTGGTGATGATGGCAGCAGTAGCAGTGGCAGTTCTACCTGCTTGAAGTCCTTGAAATCCTCAATACTTGGTATAAGTGCCTGCGCCTTATACTAAAAGGTGTAAGATTGTGGATTTGGCCTGCTAAGTTAAGGTGGCACTGAAGTAATTGTGTGAAGCCGTACAATGCCCATTTGTCACTTAAAATTAGTCCACTTGCTTAATTAGCTATTTTAGGGTGGTGGAGAACTCCGCTTGTGAACCATGTAGTCTACATTTAAAGGGTTCTTATGATAGTCTTTAATGTTGTAGCTTAGCATGCCAAGTTCCGTGAAATCACCCGCTTTAATTTCGTGGCTACTCTGAACTTACGAGCCGATTTTAAAAATAACTTACCCCAGAAACAACCTAGCGCTAAGCCGCCTTGGCTCTTATGGTTTCTCACCTTGTAGAACAATTCTATGGAATCCTTTTTAACGATAACAACATGGAAACTGGTTAAAATGCAAACCCGCATTTTTCAACAAGTGATATCACGCCCGTCAACAGCGAATCGCGAAAAATCTTTCCATAGCCCTATAAAGAAATGCTTTACCAGTGCCTCTGCCAAATTTTGAGAGTCTATAGTAAGTAAATATGGAGTTATTTCACGAATTGTGAGACAGTGTAACTGGACAGGGTGCGCTCCGTAAAGCAGTAATCACGTGATGACAGCTGGTGTTGTTCGCTGTGAAGTTACCAGAGTTTTGACAAGGTGATGAAGTTAGTACGTGAATATCGTTACTTGTATCAGCAATAGTAGCCTGACAGTCTGATAGAGCTGGTTCTTTCAGTATTTCGAAGCGCTTCGCTTTGTTCTATTAGTTTTCCAAGTGTTTTTTCATGCATGACTACAAACGTGATGTCCCATTGGCCTTGTAAGGCTTCATTTGATTACTTCAGCGCCACCTTAAGTTGCATGGGGCATACTTAGAGAGTATGTGTACAACACTATTTGGTCTTTGGCATGCTGTGGGGTGCTGGTCTAGTCCTTCACACGTGTGCTTATGAATGGATAAGTGCTGTGACAAGATTGAAGCAAAGACTGCTGTAAAAACAACGTTAGATATGAAAAATAACTGTGTAAAAGTGCTTTTTGAAAATGTCCATATCCGCGTCCGATCGTATCCACCTTTTCCAACTACCCTTATTTGTAATACCAGCCACTTGTCTCAACTGTATAGCAGTAGTAAAATGTACTTAAAACCTGTTTACCATGAGTAACTTTTACTTGTGGTATACATCTAACATTACATCTTAGTCTAGAATGAGCTGTATATCAATACTTGTGTCACTATTATACTAATGATGAGGATGAGTGTTAGTGTTATTAGTGTATATCAGATCGGTTATTAGTATCGGCTAATTCTGTTGCTTAATATTGGTTATCGGAATAATTGGCTAATTTGGAAATCGGTACAACACTAGCTAAAACATTACTTGTTGGAAACTAAAAGAATTTACAGAATCACACACTAGCGACAATATTACTGGAGAGATGCATTGTATTATCAGTGAGTGGGAATTAGAAATGGTAGATCTGATAGTAGCAACAAAAAATGCTCCAACATAAAACATTGCAGTCTTTACATTGTCTTTGCATGCCATGTTTCAGCCATTAGCTGTTGAAATACCATGGCAATACCAGGTGTTCCCCGAGCTCTTGCTTGTTGTCGTCAGCTAACTAGTCACTTTCATCGATCAACTACTGCCTGTTATGTACTTAAAAGAAAACAAATTGACTTGCATAGTCCTCAGTATAATCTAACACATAACGTTGTTAAGAGGTTGAATTCGTATTACATGGTAGAGCGAGTTGTTGAATTACAACAACTTATTTGTGCTGCATTGCTGGAATTGAAAAGGGGTGAAATGATGTCTAGTGATACTGCGTTTGCAGCATTGTCAGATTACCTAGCTGTAATGAAACCCCTTGTACAAATTACAAAAGGTTTGGGCTGGGAAAACTGGGTTACAATCACAATGGTACGGCCTTTGTTACATAAGCTATTCAATGTGCACCTACAAAGTTCATCTTCTGACTCAAATTTAAAGAAATCTGTGAAAGTGTACAAAACATTAAAAAATTCTTTTAAAAGCAGTGGTTGATAACTAAGGGAACTACACAGGTCAAATTCTAAACCACCTTACTAAAGCATGCTTCTAGATCCTAGACTAAAATTACCTGCATTTTTGTCAGATAGTGAACGCCTAAATTGATCGGCAATGTGAAAGCAGAACTTGAGTTACTGGCTCAGCAAAATACAACATCAACACAGCCATCAAGTGCATCACAGTCACAGAATACAAAACCACCTTAAGGAGGAAATTTATTACTGTCATGGTAAGTGACATTCTAAAAGAATAGATCTGGAGATTGTTCATTACTATTCTGAACCACCAGCTGAATTGGATTATAGAAATGCAAACACCTTCCTAAATTGGTGGAAGTAAAACTGTTTTAGGATTCCTTTATTTGGCACGCTAGTATTTATTGGTGCCAGTAATATCTGTGCCATCAGAAAGGGCATGCCGGTCATATTGTAAATGACCGACGAGCTTGTCTTCTTCCTCAAAATGTTAACATGCTGGTGTTCTTGAAACCTGTAAAGCATATAATATGATATAAACCATTTGCTTACTAACTGCACGTTTTAGGAATGTTATTAGCACTGTAACTGGGACTTTATAGCATGTGTCACTGGTGAAAATTGTCTTTGGTAATATCGTGATACTATCGTAATCGTGATATAGAAGTTACTATTCTATCGTGATAGTGATAGTTGTACTATCGCTTAGCTCTATTTATAACCTGCCTCTCTTTGTTTTCTCCTTGTTGTTTGATATTAGGAGATTATGTCTGACCAAATCTTGTTATGATCAGACTCACATATTGGGTCTAACAGTTTTGGCCTGCTACTTTTAAAAAGTAATATATTACTTATTACTCATTTCTGCCACTGCGATGAAATGCGTTACAGTTATATATTACTTCAGTAACTAGTAATATGTTATATTACATATTACAAAGATACTTGTTAGGTAATAATATTACAGTAACGCGTTGGTACTTCGTTAAGTAATAATATTATAGCAAGGTGCTGATTAAGTAACGCGATAGTACTTCGTTAGGTAATAATATTACAGTAATGAGTAGTAATGTGCTACTCTAGTAATGCATTACTTATGTGAAGTAACTATCTGTTAGATATCACTGGCACTGAAAATGTAATATTACTTCGTTACTGCATTAAGTAATAATATTACATAATGCATTACAAAAGTAGCTCGTTATGCCCAACACTGCTGACTAAACAGTCCATGACTGACCTGTATATTTCTCCTGTCTGATATCTTGTTAGTGAATTGAATTAAAATAAGAACTGTTAGGTTTTAAAGTGTTCAAGTTGTGTGTATTAACTGTTTGGATTGGGCCTTTACAAGAGAAAGGCCATACAAAAATTCTAATTCCAAGCAATACTGCCAGCTGTTTAAAGCTATTGATTAAAATTTATATACTTCTTATATACCCTCTCATGCACGATTTGATTGTGGGTTTTAGTTATCATCATTATTAACTGTACTGTCATCACTTTTAAACAAAGTATGTATTAATGTTGTCTACTATGGTCTGTTATCCTTCACCTAGTTACTGTGATAGTCAGTAATATCAAAGAGGTGAACATGTTCCCTATCCCATTAACACAGCTTCCACTGTATTATTAACCCTTCAAGGTCTAATTAAGTTCAACTGTGGTGTAATGCATATCTGTGTTATAAGGAAAGCAGTGGGGTCTTCTGTGAAATGAAGATGGGTTAATGTTTGGCATAAACTTAATGGTAATTTCATACACTACAACAATATCAAACGGTACACTCGTACCGTTTTAAGTAGGGATCCAGGTGAAATTTTCACGCACTACCCAAAATTCTGCCTTTAAAAATCATCCTAGAGATATCTTACAAGACAAAAATCACCTTTACAGAATAGTACTAGTCCATACAATACATAAAACAGCATTAAATACAAGAAAACACTTACGGGTGACTGGATATAGAATTTTTAAAAGTCGTTATAACTTGAATTTTAGACTTGACTGCCTGACTGAATGACCACAGTCGCAAGCCTAGAGGCCAAATGAAGCAGTGCACAGCCACCATTGTATGCCACAATAACAAACTCACCAGTGGGATGTTCCTTTTGGGGTTCCGACGAGTGTGTGCCCTCTGTGCCTTGTCTTTTCTTTTATCTTCTCTTCTTCATCCAACGAAACCATAATGAGGTGTTAATTTTCTGTATCAACACTTTCTTTCAGTAGCATAATAGATGCCACAAAATTAGTTAAGACTTAATGTACTAGTCTAAACTAGTGCTGCATGATATACCATGTAGTTTTGGTATCTGTTTTTGATACCATCTAAACTGCAATACCATGGATTTTAAATAACAGTCTTTGAAGCTTAACTATTTTGTATAAAATTGTACATATGAAAGAATATGAACTGGTGTACAACAATTATTATAATGAATAAGGCTAACACAATATTATAGAACTTTGCGTGGGCAAGATAAAAGACAAAAGTGTATTTTAAATTACATAAAGTACACTTTACGCTGGCAAACAGTGCTTTATTGCACCGCAAGGAGTGCTTTAATTGTATCATACAGTACGATAGTAACTGTATAGTAGGGACCACAAAGGAGTAGGCGTGGCCCACAAAATAATATCACCCAAAAACCAGCCTCAATTTTTCCTGAACGATGAGGCAGTATTGGTTAGGTAAAACTACCGTAAGCGTATTAAATTCCGTGGGTAAAATTTCCATGGTTTGCCAAAAAGACAGGTTTGCAAGTGTATTAAATTTCGTGGGTATAATTTTCATGGTTTAATCTCGACAAGCCAGTTTATTTTCTTGAGGGTCCGAGGGGAGCAAAATTCATGCTTTAAGGTCACGTTTAAGGTTACAGGATACTGAGCGACTGTCAAACAAAAATTTTATTAGGTAATTAAGGCAGGCTTGGTGTTGTTGTGTTGTGTATCAGCTGGTAACAGGCTTAAATTGTTGGGAGAATCATAGCGTGCTGACTGGACAGGTACAAAGTACAAGAAAACACACGTAACAGTACAAGATAGTATAGAAACAACACACTTAGCAACTGGCACACCTGTAAGTGCATGCGTAGTTTTGCTGACTAATGGCGATATTTTCCTGAACCAAAAATCAGGACTGTCAAACTAGTTGTTAACATTTTGTATAAACAGACTACTAGTTTGGCTTCTTGTCTAGGTCCTGACGGAGCCATTTGTTAGAAATAATGTTTCTAGTGCTTGTGATATCAATTTAAAAATTTATTTTGTGACCACAGTGTCTTGCTTTAGGCCATATTGTAGCAACTACACGCATTATTCACAAATCCTCTTGTCAGTCCCTCACAAGTGATGTTCTTCAAATCTTAGAATTGTTAGTAAGTTCTCATGGCTCTTCATTGGTCTGATTTTTGGTTCATAGCTTTCACTAATTGGCATGGGGACAACTCATGTTTCCATAACAACATTTGAATTTCATGTCGATTAATGAGAAGTTAAGAATGCATAAATATTTGATAACAATGCATTAAGAAAAATCAAACCCCTAATCATGAAAAATGATTGATAGTGTACATGTGGGGTTTACAGTATCCCGTAACCTTAAGGTTTACACCTTAACAGCTTTGGCTAGCTACTCCATTTACGCTGGCGCACTATCTGGGACTAAGCAAACCATTTTGTGGAGTTGACTCCGCACCACAAAAGAATCTTGCCTGCTGGAATCAGAGGAAATGGGTCTTAGATGCTTGAACAAGGCCATCGAGAAGTTGAACACGCCTCATTCTGTCTCTCCCTTGGTTTTTTCCTCTACTGGAGGTCTGGCTCATGAAGCCACTATCTTCTATAAATGTCTGGCTTCTTCGCTTTTGTCCAATAAGTGGAGGGATAAATACTCGAGACTGGCTCTGTTACTGTCTTTCCTTTTCTTTGCTGTGCTCTGCTAGTGCCTGTATCCGTGGTCATCATCTGGTCACTTTGACAAAACTCCACCTCCAATGGATCTGGTTAGGGTGGAGTCACGTTTAATGAACTGATTTACTGCTTTGGCTTTAAGTTTTGTTTAATGCACTTGTGTGTTGTACATACAATTTTATAGCTACTTTGTATCATTCAAAAAAGAAAAAAATTAGTATCTAGCTATTCACGTGGTGAACTGGTACACGTGTCCTCGTCAGCATATTTATGGTAACGCATAAGGAAAGTGTATTGGTGGTAACGGTTAATAGATCTGCTCGAGCTGAGACGTGAGTTTCAAAATGGATTAATTTTCGTGGATCAGCTGCAAACCATGAAATCCACGAAAATTTATACACTTACGGTAAGCCCATACATTGACCCGAAATGCTTTCAACAAGTTGCTATGGAATTTTTTTTAAATTTATTTGACGGAATTTTCTACTGACTGAGTAAGTAAGTAACTGACTGGTTCCTTCAGACAAGCGTAACTTGATAACAGCTAAGGCTACGGGCTTGATTTTTTCACTGTTCAACGTCGCTTCGGCCCGACAGGTACCTTTTGGCATACCGCAGTACATACAATGCATTCTTCATGGACTTACCAGTGTTCTTCTTTGTGTCCCATTCATCTTTGCTGACAGCGAAAGGTGTCGATTTGGCGGTAGCACGTGATGGCTTCCCTCCGTAACGGAAATCGTCTATATTTTTCATAGTGGCTATTTTGACTGCAGAGGTGCTTTTAAAACAATTCTTGATTCGTACTGCTGTGTAACAGGTTGAACATAGCCGATAGCGAAGCGTAATGGATACTTCACTTTTCAGACAATAATTAATATAATTGGGGCGCACAGCACTATTTCTTACTTTTGGTGTGTGTGGATTGTAGAGGTGCTTTTTGAACAGTACTTGATTCGAAATGCTATGTAACAGGTTGAACATAGCTGACAACAAAGCGTAATGGATATTTCACTTTTCAGACGATAATTGATATATAGCTGGGGTGCGCAGTGCATTTCAGATGCAGTATGCGTGGGTTCACCAGTCTTAATAAAATTATTTACAAAAATAAGTTTACAAACAAGTACACGAAAAAATTTGGAATTTTCAACTAGAGTAGGGACCATAGCACATCAATAAAAAGTACTGAAACAAGTTGGAGTAGTCCATGGTATTAAATCACCGTAAACAATAAGAAGTGTTATATCCCTACTGTGCATTTCCGTTATGGTATCTTGAGCACAGTAGGGACATAACACTTCTTATTGTTTTACTGTGATTTAATATCATGGACTACTCCAACTTGTTTCAGTACTTTTTATTGATGTGCTCCTACTCTAGTTGAAAATTCCAATTTTTTTCGTGTACTTGTAATAAAGCACTCTTTGTGAGCAATAAAGCACAGTTTCCCATGTGCTCTAGTATAGGCTAACCAGCCGCAGCACTCACACCAGTATGACTAATCACCCAAGCTGTTGAAGGCTGATAGCCCTTGTTGCGTTGAGTGGTCAATCACCCCCAGCCAACATGAGTTACACCACTGGATTGCTTTTATAGGCATACCTAAATGCTTCGATGATGGGTGGGAGAAGGTAATGTTGCTGTTACATTTGTTAATGTTAACAGACAAGTCCTGGAGATGTCATGGAAATACTTCACCATGTGTCACAATAGAATTGATTTTGGGTTGTGACCAAAACCTGCCAAAATACATGATGAACGTCTGCCATGCCAAGCTATGGTGAACTACGCGTGAGTTACTTTAGTTTGTGTGCTGCATTCAGGCTGCTAATAGTTCGTGCAACACGTGTTAATTGCGAGTCCTAGTGTGTGGTGAAGCTACATGACTAGAACGTTCCATAAATCATTTAAAGCATAGCCTTGCTTGTGCTATATGAAAAATAAAGCACTCGACGCTTGGCCTCGTACTTTATTTTTCATATAGCACTCAAGGCAATGCTTTAACATATATTATCATGTCTTCAGTTTAAAAGGATACTTTTGTGTCTGATGTGGCAGTAGAGGTCTAAAATGGCATCTAACTAAGGCATACTGAAAATGTAGTTATACCGCAATATCAAGTAATAATATTGTACCATCTTTATATATATTTATGTACCAGATAAAGCACTGCCACGAGTGCTATACGGGAAATATAGCACAAAAAGAGTGGGCAAGAGACAAATATAGCACTTATATTTCGTCTCGAGACCACTCTTGAGTGCTATATTTCCCGTATAGCACGAGCGAAAGGCAGTGTTTTATCTGGTATAGAGAACTGTCAACTTGAGGTACACACAAGACACACGAAACAATTAGAAACTCACGGAGAAGTGTTATCATCGGTAGAATAGGCATTGCGCCTGTATTTCGCCTGCGTTGCACTGTGCTGCGCCTTCATTAGTTGTTTTGTGAGACTAATCCGTCTTCTCAATCCGAAAATTTTTTTTGATTGTGGTATTTTAATAAGCATATTTCCGTGATATTCTTAGGACTTGTCCGTTCATGTGAGCAAAACGTACTAAGAACGTTGACTGCTGCTGACCACAAGCAGCCATCATCGAAATCTTTAAGTGCCTCTATAAATTAAATCCAGTGATTTTCCTCTTACTGGTTCGGTTGACTGGTCAGCCAGCACAGTCGGGCTATCAGCCTACACTGGCTTGGTTGATTGGTTGTACTGACCAAAATGAGTGATTACTCACTCAAAGTAGGCTATCAGCCTACAAAATAGACCTGGCAGTTCTATAACTACCTGATATAGAGCTGTGGTCTATTAAAGTGTTCTATAACTGCCCAGTATAGAACACTTGCGCCTTTATGGTGAATATAGAACACTTTTTTGCTTTGATACTCCCACGCAAAGTTCTTTATATATATACATATATATATATATATATATATATAAACTGCTCAGTACTGATCTAAACAGTTTTGTTCTATACAAAACAGTACTTGTGATATGAAGTAATGAACAGGTGATATCGTTTCCACTAAGTGTCCTCTTCGTTTCTTCTTTATCATGTATTCATGAGATAGTCATAAGATCTTTGGCAATTGAATTGCCATCATGTGATGAGTATAATGGCGTTTAGTTTAATGCACTGGGACAAGGCACCGTTGAGATATGGACGATCAAAGTGGTGGGTGTAGAGTCACACAAACATACACGTGAAGCTAATGAGTGAAAGAAAAGTGTACTCGAGAAAAGTAAGGAACTTGGTACAAAAAGAAAGACACAAACAACACACATCTAACTTGAACATTGACACTGCCTTGAACAAATTCAGTTCCGTACTCTGGGCTGTCAAGAATATCAATCTCACACGTAGTGTCTTCATTCAACATTTCATCAAGGTTGCTATCTGCTACCTCGACAGTTTTACTAGCAAAACTGACATATCAAAATGGCCATGTAGACTACCCGCCTTGAATTAGTAACGTGGAACAATCAACAGCTGTCAGGTTTACAAGAAGAAATGAAGGTATGCGGGTTACTTTGCGGGCTCATTTTTTCACAGCTTATAGCGTAGTTCAGCACTCTCCTCCCTCCCCATTATATACTCTTGCTTCTACTTGTTACAATTTCAACCATTAGAATAAATGGTCTCATTTGTGGAGATTCGATAATATATGTTTTTGTGTCTCATAACATTTACAATACATATGATACACTGATGGCATGTGTCATGTCATCAATTACAAAACAACGTATGCTTCTCTTCATCATTCACATCAGAAATTTGAAATTAGTTTAGAAAATACAGCATAAATTTTACATCATATCACCAGTACCTGGCACTAAAAGTGTTCATGCACTTGTCCAAAGAATAGCTACTTACAATTTCAACTCTGCCACTTCAGTAATACAATTGACCACTTGCCACACTTGTCCTTCAAGGGTATATAATTGGGAGAGTGATTCCATGCGGATCACCAGTTAAACTATTAAGGTGCTGCTAAATCTAAGCAATCAATAGCGGTCAGGTTTATGAGAAGAAACAAAAATATGCAGGGTACTTTACAGGCGTGCTTATAATGCAGTTTGACACTTCCTCCCCATAATATACTCTTGGTAATACTTCATGTATGAATGACATCAAACATTAAAACATGTAGTTCTGGCCTTTTTTTTTTTTTGCAGTTGTTCACATTTGTACACTACATAGGGTGTGGGTGATGGGGACCTAGCAAATGTCGTCTAAATGTGAACTCTTTGTATGTATACCACTAGGGCTGGAACAAGGCCAACTTTTAAACTCCAAAGCTTCTTGCAAGAAAGCTACTGAAGCTTTGTTGGTTATATCAATTAATGATCGTAACTGATGGATATACACTTATATGGTCTCATACTTTGTTGCAGCTAAGCAGCCTGTGTTTAGAGTAGTACAAACTGCTCAGACTGCAAAATTTGTCAATGGTAGTTGCATGCTTACAAGTACTATACATACCAGTATCACATGGTTATGGAGCTTTGGAGGGGTAAAACTACCTTCGAAAGTTACAAAATCTTTGAAGCTTTGTCCCAGCCCTAAAATATAGTAGATGAAAGTAATACACAAGAAGTGATGTCAAAAATAAAATCAGGATATCTAAAACCCACAATCTAATTGTGTACCAGGGGTTATATAAGAATTGTATAAGTTTAACAACGAGGATCACACAGCTTTGTTTTCGTAGCAATGAATTTTTGCAAGGCCTTTCTCTTACAAAGGTCTAATCCAAACAGTTAATACACAGCACATTCACACCTAACCTAGCAGTTCTTGTTTTATCACCACTAACTCATTTTGCTAATTCACTGACAAGGTGTCAGACAGGAGAATTACAGTATCACAGGATGTCATGGACTGTTTTGTCACACAACATGTGTGTCTGATCATAAAAAAGTTTGGTCAGACATAATTTCCTAGTTATCAAGCAACAAGGAGGAAACTTAATGGGATAATACTATAACAAGGTTTCATTTGAAGGGAGCATTGACCACCATTGACAATTTCTCTCCGTCCCTTCCTCTCTTTCCCTTCCCTTAACTTTTAAGCAATGGTTTAAATGAAAGTGCCTCAGTGCATCAGAAACAATCTACAAGAGTCTAAAATGCATCAAAGATACATATTTTTGAGGGATGTAATTTTCGTGGTTGCTTGACTGTCTTCAAATTTTCATCTTCAAAAATTAGGATTAGATCTATGCTTTCTACTATAAGGTAAGTAGTGCTGCCACGATATTGAAAAACTCTATATCATATATCACCAAGGTTTACATTACGATATGAACATATATCACGATATAGAACCAACTGTAACATGTGCAAGACAAACATGTACGGGAGTGTATAAACATGGAGTGGAATGATGGAATTTTTTAAAGTTCAATATCAATTTTTACATCCTAATACACTGTAAGTACCACTCCTCCCCTTAAGTAAGCAAATAAATAGGATTCCCATTGAAGTCAGCTCATTTAGCATACTTACCTCACCACAACACTTGTATGACTTATAACTCAATACTATATTACTTGTCTGATCTTAATGAAGGTTCAGTTCAGTGTGCAATGTGGCATTGCCACAACAAACTTTGGCTTGAATTTTGTTTTCTGACATAATTGTGGAAAAGGCTCATTGTACATGCTTACTAGATAGTCCCATTTCACTTTACCCAAAGATTTTCACTTAGGCTCCTAGGTTAGTGGTAAACAACTCGTACAGGCTCTGCTGTCTGTGTTCGCTATCCAGTACCTAACTGGTAAAGTTGATAATAAATAAATGAACACTTTATTATACAGTGAATGTACTTTTACAATGTATACACGCAATCAGCTAGCTAGCTAACTTTTTTTTTTGTTTGTTGCCAATATTCGATAGGCAATATAAAGTATTATTATCAAGCCAATAAACAAAGCTGATCCAATATAATAATATCTTTTCTCTGCTATGTGAATTCTAAGCACATACTTGTTAAAATGTTTCTTGTTATTGATAGTAAGTGAGTACAAACAATAGCGTAGTATAAATTTGATATAGATAGTGTTACCATGTGTGCTTGGTTTTCTGGCAGTGTGTACTCCTGGTTGTATACATTAGGCTGTACAACTAGTATGAATAAAAAGAAGTACAACTTATTCCTGTAAACATTTTGGCTGTACGTATACCTGATTATACATCTGTAGATGCACCATCAGGATTCAAATGTTTATGAAGCAAACAAACACAAAACATTGTTGTGGCCCCATAAAGATGTGTAACTCTACAAGTTGAACATGTGTTGCTAGTTCAGTAACATTAATGGCATGTTGTTTTGTTTCCCTCTTCAAGATGGGACATACGTACCAACAATCCTAACAAGCCAAGCCACATGGTGGATGCTCACAATGCTGAGGTGAGTTGTGCTCAATGGATCATGTGTTTATTGGTTATTTGTTGTAGGTCAACTGTTTGTCATTTAATCCATTCAGTGAATACATTTTAGCCACAGGTTCTGCTGATAAGGTGTGTAGTGTGTGTGTGCGTGCGTGCGTGCGTGTGTGCGTGTGTGTCACTCTGTGTGCGTATGCGTGTGTCACTCTGTGTGTGTGTGTGTGTCACTCTGTGTGTGTGTGTGTGTGTGTGTGTCACTCTGTGTGTGTGTGTGTGTGTGTGTGTGTGTCACTCTGTGTGTGTGTGTGTGTATGTGTGTCACTCTGTGTGTGTGTGTGTGTGTGTGTGTGTATGTGTGTCACTCTGTGTGTGTGAGTTCGTGCGTGTCCGAGGTTCATTTATTGGTTGTCCACAATATCATGTAGCGTATAATTGTAATTTCAATGGAAGCATTGTATATGGTCAACACCTTGTAATTTCCTTACCAACTTAACCTGACTATATCATACATGGAGCTATCACCAGTGTAGCTAAACTATTAGTAACAGTAGAACACACCTGGATGTCAGACTTGGTTTTCTAAGAGCTGTGTAGAGTTTTTATTCCAAACACTACCAACAAACTACTAGCCTAGTGACAGAGGGCCTATGTTATGGTGGCTAAGTGAAGCAAAGGTGTCTGTCACTAACTACATGGCCTGGTGGTTACTGGATTAAGCAGAGACTTCAAAAGTAGCAGCAATTAGGTAGGGACAAGACCACTACATCACTTTGTCACTTAACTGGTCAATTGCCTTTCCATCTGCTCATGAAATGTACTTGACAACCATCTGTGTAGATATGGGAAGGAATGTAGATACTATGAGTAGCTTATTGAATACAGTGAAACACCTCTCTATAAGGACTAAAATTTAGGCTTTCTCTTTAAACAAAGGTATATAATGTATGGAACTATTAGGTATGTAGGTTTGTCTATTGAATTCTTTACTATAACATTTCTTCAAATTTCCTTTCCAACATGCATTGCATAATACTGCATAGTACCCTACGTATGTAATGGTAGACTGTGTATTTTAATCAACTCCATTCTCGATCTTTAGAATGAGATAATTAGTACAGTACAATTTAATTTAAATCATGATTGTCAGTTTTCCTTAAAAGGTCGGCCATTTGTGTTTTCTCGCTGTGTGTGAATCTATGATGTGCTTGATATATACTACAACCACCTACTTAATAAGACCACCTCATTGTAGTGACCATGTCAAGTAGGTCCCAAACATAACTAAGGTATGCTCATGGCCCTGCCAATTATACTGACCATGTAAATAGGTCCCATCAATTAGAATTAATTTAGCCATAGCCAGTAAGGCACGATTTTGCTATCTGAAATTTTACGTGTACGTAATTACAGACAGTTAGGGTATAGTACAATACAGAATATGTTAGGACATTGTCTTCCTCTAGACGGTTGCGTTATGGGACTTGAGGAACTTGAAGATGAAGCTGCATTCGTTTGAGTCACATAAAGATGAAATATTTCAGGTCAGTATTTCTGTGATGGTACATATTATGTGCTAGCCTAGCATCTGTATCTGTGTTGTCCAGCTATAACTATTGGACAAATGGCCAAATGCTTCACAACTTGCTTTGGGTTAGTCAAGAATTAGTTTTGTAATATGATACAGAGAAATGGTCCTTGTTTTTGTACTTAAGACTTTATAAAACTTTTGTACTGATTTGATTGATTGGTTTGATTTATAATTTAAACTCAAACTAGTTGGCATAGCCGTTCTTCCCTGGCCGAGGAAACATACATACATACACTTACAAACACACAACAGAGCACAAATACATACACTTACTCCATCATAAACTATAGTCACAGATTACTGTCCAAATGTTTTTAACTGGGTGCTCTGAAATTGTCACTTGTGGTATAAGCTGATCAATGGACGGGTGTTAATTGAGCTGTGCAGTATGCTAATGATATCCTAATTGATGTTATCATATTCCACCAGGTACAATGGTCTCCTCACAATGAGACCATTTTGGCTTCCAGTGGTACTGACCGACGACTACATGTTTGGGACCTCAGGTACAGTATCGTTGTATGTAACAGATAGCTTGGACCACTAGCTATAGCTTGATAGAGTATTGTCCTTATTAGTGAGGTGTCCTGATTTCAGGGGTCTTATTGTGTGTATGCTAATACAAATACAAGTGAGACCGTGGACAGGAGTCCTGATTATCGAGGTGCCCGTGTCCTTATTGATGAGCACCATTGTAACCTCACTATTACAAATAGGCCTATAGAATGTGCTGATAAGTACATAAATTGCCAAAAAAAATTACTGTCAGTTTTACTAAATTAGGTGGTCTAGTTTCAATCAAAACCATTAAACTACTTTGTTATCACATTCAGTACTTTTGTCTACTATTTTCAAATGATTTATCAAGTCTAAAAATATAGCTGTTTTTAGGAACATCTTTTTATAAGGTTTTTATCAGTGTTCTCTACTATGTTTGTACTGTTGTTTCATCTACAGTATAGTAGCCACAGTATTAGGAGCAGTGTAGAAGGCTACGTGTGGAGTTATAAATAAGGAAATACATTGAGACAAAAAAAAGTTCTGTGGTTTTCCCCTCACTGGGGGTATAAAGTGGGAACAACAGTTCTGTCGATATTCCATTGTTCCTACTTCACGTAGTTACTTTGTTAATGTACCATTAATGGTAGAATTGACATTAATGGTAGAATTGATGACGTTGTGTGGTTGTTTGTTGTTTAGTAAAATTGGTGAGGATCAGTCACCAGAAGATGCTGAGGACGGACCACCAGAACTGCTGGTAATGTGTTGTCTGTCTACTTGTTTGTTAGTCTGTATGTTAGAGTTAAAGCACCGCCACGCGTGTGTACGGAAAATACAGTACGAGGGTGTGTGTCGAGAGGCTAATACAGCACAAGGCAAAGCCAAGTGCTGTTTTTGCCTCGAGACACCCCCAAAGTACTGTATTTTTCGTACACGCAAGCAAGGTGGTGCTTTAAGTGATAATTATATTGTACTTCCTGGTCACGTCTGGCTCGGAATGATTTTCTCTAGTACTCAAACCGCTGCGATTTTCGGTGATAAGGATATCAATAAGTGTTCATATAATCTATTTCGAGTCGTAGAACGAACTAATAGGATTAGTTTGGCTAGTTTTAGCAATTTACAATGTCACACACATGATCAGTCGTGCTGTCTTAGTGGAGTCGTGTTTAAAAGCTTCGTGATCAGACGATCAGTAAGTGTTTATACAATCTATTCCTAGCCGTAGAACGAACTCGTATGATTAGTTTGGCTAATTTTAACAATTACAGTGAGTTGTTTACGTAACATTCCTTAAATAAATTCTCCGCATAACTGTACTGTATTTGCTCAATTAGCTGCATAACTGTACTGTATGACTCATACAGTACAGTTATGCAGTTGATTAGTACTGTATGGACAATACGATACAGCATCGCTTTGATCCTCCCACACAAAGTACAATATGTGCTTGTCTGTATGCTTGTATGTGTATCAGTGTGTATATGTGTCTATCTGTATGTGTACATGTCTGACTGTATCTGTGTCTGTGTCTAACTCAGTCTGTGTGACTGTCTTTCTGTCTGTCTTTAAATATGGCAGCAATAGCCAAGTGGTTAGAGCATCGGCCTGGTAATCTAAAGGTTCCAAGTTCAATGCCAGGTGATGTTGTTCCTTGAGCAAGAAACCTTACTGCTCACATTGTTCCAATCCTGGTGACCTGGTGTACTGGGCCACCCAGCTATAACATCAGTAGGTAAATGATGTTAACTGGGAGAGCAAATGTCAACTATCCATGTGTGTGGGTGAATGTTCAGGTGGAACTTCGGGTGCCAACACTTTCACATCTAGTCCTGGCTCAGGAGGATTTGCCTGACTCTTAGCACCTGAGCACACAAGTGTTCCAGTGCTGGTTGACTGGGTAGGCAATACTAGGCAATCATTCCAGCACAGTAGTCAAAGGCTTTGCTTTGATGTGTCATGTGTCTGACTGTGACTGTCTGTATCTATGTACGTGCTATGTATATTTGACTGTGTCTGTTTATGTATATATGGTTGACTGTGTCTGTCTGTCTGTATGTATGTGTCTGAGTGTCTGTCTGTTTGTGTGTATGTGTTTGACTGTGTCTGTCTGTATGTATGTGTCTGACTGTCTGTATGTTTGTGTGTATGTCTGACTGTGTCTGTCTATATGTATGTGTTTGTATGTGTCTGACTATTTGTGTGTATGTGTCTGACTGTCTGTCTGTTTGTGTGTATGTGTCTGACTGTGTCTGACTGTGTACATGTGTCTGACTGTGTATATGTGTCTGTCTGTGTATATGTATCTGACTGTGTATATGTGTCTGTCTGTGTATATGTGTCTGTCTGTATGTGTGTATGTGTCTGATTGTAAATTTAGCAAAGCTTTGCCTTGTGTCTGACAATGCATAGAGGCTACACTGTATTAAAGGTTGTGGCATGCAGACCAAACCTTATGCATGATCTCAACAAGGTTGCAATTCAAACATTCTTACCATGTTTACACTACAACTTCATTGTGGCTTGTCAAAATATTGTTGACAAACTCTACTACAGCAAACAATAAGATTTTCAGCTGTGTCAACTGCATACTCAGCAGATATAGTATTTACTTGGTTAAACGCTATGAGGTTTATTACCTTAGTTTCAAAATCAATACAACGACTATTTGAAATCAGCCACCACTCGATGCTTGAAAACAATATTTAAACCCTTATATTCAAAATCGATTGGCAGCTACTATTGAAGGTGCAGCATTTGATCAAGGAAATACAGTACGTACAAATGAGACCATCTGTGAAACTGTCCTTATTTTATATCAAAGTGTCCCTGTCTGGTGGTGTCCTTTCTAAGGGACTCCACTGTACAAACAATGCATGCCATACAGGTTTCTATACAATACATGTGTTTATATAGTGTGTATATAGCTTGGCAACTACTTTAAAGGGTGTGAAGATTTTGTATTTTATAGACAAATACTAGTATTTATCATGGTATTGTCTATGTCTAGTTTATACATGGCGGCCACACAGCCAAGATATCTGACTTCACTTGGAATCCTGCAGAGCCGTGGGTGATCTGCAGCGTCTCTGAAGACAACATCCTCCAAGTGTGGCAAATGGTAAGCGAAAAAAATTGACAGCAATAAAACTTGGTAAACTTGTTGCAGTGAGACTGCTCTAATCAGGTTACTATGTAACAAATAACAAAAATTAAATAATGTGGGATGCCCTGCCCAATAGGTAACTTGTTTAAACTTGTAAGAATCCTGTATTGTGTGTGCAAAGTGGCCTGCCTTACACAGCCATCTGTCAGGAAATTGTGGTCCAAATGCAAGGGTTTTGTTGAGGTGAAATTTTGTTGAACTTTCTCACTTTGATACCATGCACTTAACTTTAATAAGATTTCTAATTGCCAGGCTGAAAATATTTACAATGATGAAGAGCCGGAAACACCAGCCACAGAATTGGAGCCAGCTGCCACCAACAGCAGAGCCACTACCTAACTATATGATTCACCACATCACAACACTCCTCAACACTGACTGTATAGTAACTGCCTTGTGTAGTCCGTATATTTTTATTGTCAATTATTATTTATAGTAATAAGAAATTTGTGCTGTGATTGCCCTGTATCACTAATGGTAGTGCTTGTTGATGGGTGTATGGAATTTGGTGAAGTTTAAATATGTAGTAACTTTTGTTGTCTGAAAAATACTGATGGATTAAAGGTTTGCATTTTCGAGTTTTGTGGCACCTCTTCTAATTTGGTCACCTGTTTGAATGTAACTTGTGTCCAAAATGGCTTAGTAAAGTCATTGTTTAAGTTGCACTGTGTGTGGTACACATAATTTCTGCAACCCTATTTCTCCTGAGCCAGCACATTACAGTACATGAATCGCCTCATTTATAAATCACAATCAATTGGTGCTCTGTTTACAATAACAATTATTGTGTGTTTGATTGTTTGCAGAATTTGATGTTCACTTGTTCGGTACATTTCCTGGTCATATACTCAGGCCATGTCTTCTAAACTAGAGTTTGATTGTGCATTGACGTCTCCAGTTCTTGTATCCGTTGTTCCAATTGATGTAGTCTTGTAGTAGTTATCGCATTGTCATTCTGATCAACAAGTTGTTTGTATCGTTGAGCAGCAGACGTTCTTGGGTCAGTCTTCTCCAGATAGTGTTGTCTGATCTTTTCGTGAAAGTGAGCTAATTTTTCCCGGATCGGTTTCTTTGTCTCTGAGTACTCATGTGGTGATATCTTCTTACTTTCTCTACCACTCTTTCCACTTCTAACACTGCTTGTTGGTGAATCATCTTCAAACCACGGCTTTTTGTTCGTATAATCTGTTTCATCTTCTGGAAAAACCATTTCCCCATTATAATCTGGTGACAGTTGGTCACTTAGAGAATCGTCACTATCGTAATATTGGGGGCTATTGTAGCTGTGGTCATAACCGCTATACTCGTCTTCACTGCTGTATCCATTACTGAATAGTCTCTTCTTGACTTGCCATGGAGTGTTCTCAGCTGCTGGGAGACTTGACAGTCTTTTGGGTTGTTCATGGTGGTATCCTCCTCGCGATGGTTGGTAATACTGGTATTGCCTGTTACCCCATCCATTGTGTGGTAATGAAGCCGTTCTGTGTTGATACCGTTCCATGTTAGCTTGTTCTGTGGCCAACCATAACTGTCGCTGGTAACGTTTTTCAATCTGTGACAGACGTATTTCAAACGCTGTCTTCATTGTGTCCAATTCCTCTTGAATTTCAGCCTTCCTTTTATCACGTGGTAGCTGAGCCTAAAGTGTTGACCACAACATAGCCAGTAAATAAAGAAAGATTATAGCATAAGTAATGTTTTATGTTAAGGAGTAGTCAAGCATCTAATTTATGCTACAATGTTTGTTAATGAGGTCACAGGCTCCCACTAGTCTAATGATGTGTAATGGATGGTTTAGCCATCCAATGACCCGTACATGCACCACTGAATTGTGTATGTGTGGTGTATCTATCACCTAAAGCATGAGGTCTCGGGTGTTCACTGCTTTTCTTTTGAGGGATGAGTTTGACTCTTAGCAACTGAGTGGTGACCCATGGCTGTTTCTAATAACTGTACTAATAGTAGCTGTATAGACTTGGTGTAGTGTACATCTGTCACAAAGAATGTATGAATGTATTTACCAATATTGATTTCTTTGGCTCCATTTGTATGTTGGGCTCGTGTAGTCTATTCATCTCCAATGGTACACTGTTTATTATGGCTAGAGGGGATATTTATGATGAGACACTCTGTAATGTATAAATTAGCTACTTACTTTTCTTGTTTGATTTTTTCTCTGCATCACTTTGTGGGCTAAGGAATTTAGAATTAAGGTGAAGTTTTAACAAACAGTTGTGTACCTTGTCCTGGTTTTCTCATGTGTTGGAGTGCCAAACTTAACAGGCACCATAGTGACGTGATCCTTGCTGTCATTATTGGGTGACTGAATTGGTGTCGAAGTCTGTTTTGGTGGAGACTTCAAATCAGCTAGAGCTGGAGTATTGTCTTTATCCAACATTCCTTCAAGACTGGTACATCGGCGAGTTTGTATGGTATCATCATTCTTAGCTGACGTGTCGTTGTGACACTCCTCGTTGCTGCTACACAGCCTTGTCCTTGTCTTGTATGGAGTTGGTCTTCTTGTGGGTACACTAACTGGACTACCCAACTGACTGCCAGCTAAGGCTGTGGTTGAGGCTGTACTCCAGTCTAATAGTCTTTTCTTGTCTTTTGACTGTAGCTCTTCAGTAAGATTGTCTCTACTACCACTCCTGGACCTTCTCCTAAATAACAAAATGTCTTGTGTAAATGTAGTGGCCATTTGCTTTACTAACGTCAGCTGTGTCTAGCTAAGGTGTATTTCATTAATTTGACCCCCACCTCATTACAGTAACCAAGTCAAGTGGATTTTAAACATAGCTAAGGTGTACTTCATGACCTCATTAATAAAGACCACCTTGTTATAGTGACCACATCAAATGGCCCAAAACATACTTGATTCAGGTAGCTTGTTTATAAACTTTTGCTTTCCATCTCACCTCATATGGTGCCATACATTTTTAGCTGGTTTCCATACAGACCGTAATGGCCTCCTTGTCCTGCCTACCTGTATAACATTATTGTAACACACACAGCACACAACTTCACCCAGTATTTACCAATGATAACTCTAGTGCACTACTTGATGTGATCTGTAGGGGGGAATAATAATGTATTACATAGCAGCTTCATTCACTAACATCATCTGAATGTTTCAGTATGTTGACCGCTTCCTGTTGTCCATACTCTGCTGCGATACCAGCTGGACTAACACCTTCCTAGATCAGAGAAACAAGTGTACATAACAACATCATGATGTCAGTATAACTGCTGAAAGATCAAAAGGAAACAGAATTGATACATGATAAACTAAGTCGCGGTAAATTGGAAATACAAGAGCAAGAGAAATAATTAGTAATTTTATGCTTACTTTATTCAACTTGTGAGGATCAGCTCCTAACAGCAGTAGTACTCTCAATATGGCCACATTACCATGCTTGGCTGCAATGTGTAGTGGAGTGTACCCATCCTATAGTGATTGAAGAACCGGTCTATCATCACCCACAAACTTCTAACAGGCTATAGAGAAGGTGATAATGATGAAAAGAATTTCACAAAATAATTATTCATTCAACAGCTAAGACATGAAAGTCACAGTGGGCTATGTTAGTGAAGCATTACAGTAAGTATTCCTTGTAAAACTGTACTTTAGTTTCAATATTGAAATCTGCCTTGGCTGCAGCAAACAAAGGAAGTAAGTCAAGATGGCTATACTTCACTGCCAAGTGTAGTGCTGCTTCACCTTGCTGCAACAAACAAAATTAATCCACTTTACCCAACTTATGTCTTATTTACCTGGTTTATTATTTTCATGTCCGCTTTGAATTTTAGCAAGGTCTGCATAACCTTGCCATGTGCATTCTGCGTAGCCAGGTGAAGTGGAGTACAAACATTTTTGTTTAAACTGTCCACAAAACACGATGACTTGAGCAGCAGCTTTGTGACATCAGCATGTCCATTCCATGCTGCCTCATGTAATGCATTATTCCCATACTAAATACAGAGAAATTTGATCTATTACAGGTTGTAGTTACCATGACTTCACTACTAAAATAGGTGGTGGGCTGCTATTATAAATTCATGATAAAAGTACTTGTTATGAAATTGATTAAGTTAACATAGTCTGGCTGTAAATTATGTTTTTTATAGCTATAGCTAGACTAGTTACTTACATACCTCATCTTTGGTGAACAGAGCTCCTTTGTGTAATAATTTCTTAGCCTCTTTTGTATTGCCAGTTTTGGCTGCCTTCATTAACTGAGCACTCAACATTTCATCAGTTGCCATTGCTAATAATTTGGCACTTGCCGCTCACACTACCCACACAAAAGACAAAATTAAAAGACTTCAGTTCTCTATTGTACAAAGCTTTTGTATTTGGGAATCTCCTGTTGTGGAAAACGTGTGAAGGCATACCTGAGATCAACACATTCCTTGTGATGTTAGGTACACCTCCTCTAGGAATCCTAGTGTAGATTAACTATATTTTACACTAGTCTATCAAGTAAAATATTTCAGCACAGACCACACACAATGTACTACAGGGGTTATTAGTGACATTTGATATTAATATGTACAGGTGGGGATTGTACAAGTGAATGGTATATCAATGTTACAGGTGGATAGTACTGAATCATTACAAAGGCATTGATAAGGATGCATGTGTATAAGATCATTACATAGTTTACAATTGATCACTATGCATGCAGAAAAATACACACTACAAGTGAGCTCCATGATCTTTGCCTGTGCTGTTTACACTGCTAGGTCTAGCTACTTCAGTTGCACTGTAGTGTCGTGATTCAATGCCATAGTTTGGTTCATGCTTTGATGAATTGTTTGTTAAGCGCTTGAAAAACTTTTTCCACGTCTCTACCGTCTTCTTAGACCAGATCCATACTCCACTGAGTATCCCAACAATTAATAGAAAGAATACTCTTGCCATGAATATTCCTACATTAGGGTCGGAGCAGTCACTACAATTTTGATCCGTTTGTGACACACGTTTCCAGTTTGGTCTAGTGTCCACCTCATATATGTATGCAGAGATTACTATTAAAGCTGGGACTATGTAAATGACTACAAATACACCGATCCTTATCATGAGCTTCTCAAGGTCTCCTGTTTCTCTTCCACTTTGTTTTACAAATGACCGGATCTTTAGTACATCAACGAACCCAATCACAATCAACACACATCCACTAAACAGGATCAAGCAAAGCGGTATAATCACAGTCAACAATAGAGCTACAAATGAAGCGTCTCTGCTGTCACGGACAATGAAACATGTTCCAAGTAATTCATCAGCACTAACCAATCTTGTAGCCAGTATAATGATTGTCATGAGCAGGGGAAAGCTCCAGGCAAGGCCGTGATAAAATGGAGCAAGTCGTGCAATAGCTTCATTACTCCACTTCAAAGCAGTAGCTAAAAACCAGTTAAAAGTCAGAACCAGCCACCACAGTGTAAAGGCCATCATTGTATAATAGAGGATCATAAACACGAGGATACACGGTGTATGTTCCCAGGACCATGGACTCCTTGTTCGAACAATCCTATTATTTGGACAAGTGACTGTGTCACTGCCAATAAACAAACTAAGGTAGTAGCCAAAACAATGAACATTGTAGCAGATAGCTAAGTACACAATAGGACGCCATGGGTAGTCAAATCTACTTCTGTCAATCAAAAATGTCAGGATAGTTAACATAGTAGAAATGAAGCAAACTGTTGTCCAAGTCGCCAGCCACCCTTTAGCAAAATCCTTTGCATCATCAGAAAAGTAAGCTGAGTCCCCAAGTGGACAAGTGTTACTGAAATTGCTACTGCTGGTTGCTTGACTGGTTGGTGATCTGTTCCCCCCCATTATAGAAATTGTAGCTTCTTCCTTTGTAATACACCTCCCCCCGACAGCATATATGCTACACTGAAATATCTTTACTGTGTTTAGAAGTGGCGAAAAGGTGCTGCATTCCTCCCGCACTTGTATACACATGTCTCTACAAGGGTACCTCACAGTCTCCCCAATACAAATAGGGTAGGCTGCAGCACAGATGAAGAATTGTGAGAAGAAGGAGCAGTTTACACCAGTGTAGAGCGCCCTCAGGCTGAGTACATCTGTGGTGACCTGATCAGACGAGTTCAATGATGTAGTCTTATTGTGGAATCCTTTGCAGTCATCAAATGGTACATCTACACAGTTTCCTGATGATTGGGCTTGTAAGGGAATAACATAGACTACCAATAATAGCATCAGAGGCCAGCAAACCAGTCCATACCTTCTAAAAAGTTTCTCCTCTGAAAAAAAAAAGGAAACAAGGCATTTGTAATGACACGATAGACAGTAGCAGCAATTTGAAAATAAGTTAACTGAGTAGTTAGCTAGCTAGTTATATCAGTACTGGGTTTAGCAGGTGCTGATTATAGCTAATACAGTATGGAATCTTACCCATTTTGAGTTCCACCAGTAGAAATACACGTAGGCTATCGAAGCAAACACACCCAATAACGCCCGACGATCGTCTGATGCTTCTTCGTGAAATGCAAGCTCTTTAAGTGTCAAAAACCGCATAAATGCCAAACATGCTTTTGATCACGATTACGTAATTATTTTAGAATAAACGCGTGAGCCCAGAGTTTAGGTTGCTTGATTTTATTAGAACACAGTTTTCTTCGAAACTGAGGCATGAGCCTTTCCCGGCTTACACGAGATTGGAGACACGTGGATGATAATTGTTGGGAAGTGATTCATCCATGGGAAGATTCCTGCTTAAGAAACACCCCTGCGTTATTTTGTCGCATGTTTCCACGATGCTTCAAAGTATACTTCCCGCTCTATGTGGTGAGTTGTTGCATTCTATTGCACAATCCTTTGTTCCGTACCGAAAGAATTGCAGTGATGCTCGATTTATAAGATTGATTGATTGATTGTTAATTATACTCGCAGCATTCGGACATAGATATACTAATCCCTACCTGGGGTTAGTATATCTATGGTTCGGACTAGCCGTTCTTCCATGCTGAAGTGTTACATTACATATACAATATACACAACAACAATTACATGCACAAAAAGAAAAGATGAAAACAGGTTTGCCTCATATTTCTTGTTGTATTACTACTGAGCCTGTTGTATATACAGCTAATGACCTACATGCACACAGTACTATGACATTTTTGAACAATTGTGAAGTCTTGTAATACGTGTACATTAACCACAGAGCCATTGGTCATTTTGAACATGTCCACATACGCTAGTCTCGCGTGGCCAGACTGCTTTTTTCCGTATATTGGGTGGGGAAAAAAGGGTCTGGTGCAACTCCAATAGCTGTTTACTTCTGAGTCGTCCCCACATTCCAGGGATGCTAATTGAATAACATTGGTCACAAAGGAGGTGCCATGACGTCAGTAAAACTATGAAGTATTCCTACACTCCTGCTCCGGTTGTGAGTCTTGTTACACGATGAGGATTAACTTTCAAGACGCTATAAAAGAGACATCAGAGCAAATTAAGATTCGTTTAAAGGATAAACAGATCTCTAGTTAACTTACTGACGTCATGGCACCTCCTTTGTGACCAATGTTATTCAATTAGCGTCTCCGGAATGTGGGGACGGCTCAGAAGTAAACAGCTATTGGAGTTGCACCAGACCCTTTTTTCCCCACCCAATATACGGAAAAAAGCGGTCTGGCCACGCGAGACTACACATACGCCAGGTGGTGATTTGCAAAAGTTAAAATTAGGAATGTTAATGCTTGGTCTCAACTATATAACAAAGTGTTCTTTTACTTGATACTGCTGTTTCATCAAACTAGTTTAGCATGTAGGTGAAATGTGTGGTCCATGCGAATCTGCATGCATTTATGTGCCATGAAACTATTTGTCAGTCATTGTAATCCTTTATTGCACTTGTATACGTGATGCACTAGTGTTACAATAATGGCATTGTACTGTACCACTAGTCAAATTCAGTTAAAAGCCGGGTGTCACTCAGACTTATCCAAAATCAGTGTTTGGTCCAGGTTCTATTGTTTACAGGGGTCAAAATGCTGGTAAGGAAGTATGTGCAAATGTCCCTAAAATACAGTAATTATTTTTTCCAACATCATCATGTAAGCCTCTATGTAATATTTTAGGATTGAGAGCACAAAATATGTGTGTGTGTGTGTGCTGTTGTAGGTGACAGATGTGCTAATGCATGGGATTAACCCGAAGATGTTAGCAGCTTATACAGTGCCCAATGTGATCCGCTCCACTACATTCCTGTCTGTACAGGGGAGCTTGTTGTTCGCTTTCTCATGCCTACTGAGGTCAGTGCAGTTGTTGAGTTGTACTGGATGTCGTATTGTGTATATGAATTTTATAGTATAGCTGTCTGCAGGAACAAAATAATTTAGTTACGTGATTGTAATTTTATACTACAATGTAGCTGTGTAATTTTTTTTTGTAAGGTATACTCTAGTTTTGTGACCTTGTGAACAGTTAAAATTCTTCAATGGGCTGTAAGAAGGTCTACCTCATTAAACATTTCTATTGCACAGCAGAATGCCCAATGCCTTGCCCACCCAGAATAAGGATGACTAGTTACTCCTATCCACTAATATATTTGAGGAGGAGAGTTCTTACATGATCATGTAGTCTCTTAAAAGTAAATTTTTCTACTGTCGAGTTTAGCAAATTTGCTGCATAAGTTTTGAGTTGTTAAAATAAAGAAGGCTACTGCTTTTTCTGCTGTTAAAAGCTTATATTATGCTAATCCACTGTACAGTCCTTATTTAGATGGCCAGCACTTTCTGTTCTGGGAAATGGAGCCAGTCATTGTTACAAGGGGACATATGGGATACATACATACACAGTGGGCCGCCTGTCAAGTCGTTTTACTGTATTACGAAAGCAACCCGGTCTGGTTTTGAAATCCTTGACAATAGATTAATTCCTCAAACCTTGAAAGTATTGTCTCTTGAAAATATGGTATATGCAACTTCCCCTAGCTATGATAGCTGAACAACTTAATATAGTGGTCATTTCAAACTAGTTACCATAACAACAAACTAGTTACCATAACAACAGTGTTGTTTACTGTTCTATTTAGTCATGACAGTGTTGCTCATGATATTCCAGGTGTAGGCAATTAGGTATGAAATAGGCTGACCCATTGTTCATGTTACCTAGCTCTCTTTGCACAACACTTGTTATGGATAGAAATTTATGTCATAGATTTGTTGTAGTTTTGTAAAATATGCTTTTTTAGAAACCAGGCTTGTTTGAATGGTTGATTAGAAGATAGTTACACTAGTAATACTTGTTTTGTAATCAGGAATACCCTAATGGTGTTATACATGGTAACATGTACCTTGACAATCCCAGGTCCTTACAAACAAGTTGGTGTTGTGCTACTTTTAAAAACCAGGCGCCATGCAGCAAACAAACCTAACTTGAATTAATTAACAGTGTACTAAACTAAATTATTTATATTGGGTTTTGCTTTATTGCTACATGCACAATTGAATCATAGTAATTTGTATTTTGTAATTGATAAAATATTTTGTAATTCTGTAGTTACGTCATTGCTAAGCACTGCTTAGGAGACATTCCTTGAACAAACCACTTTAACCCACTAACAATGCACAGAAATATCTTCTTAACTGTTTTATAGTTCATCTATAACATTTTCTTATGCAAATTCTCCAGGCAAAGCCTCAAAGCTGCTCTTCATTTCTGCTTGCATATGTACAGGCATGCCCCCTTTTCAACTCAAAGGAATTCATTATACCCGGTAACCTAGAAGGCCAGCTGTGTTGTTTTTCAACTATTTGACATCTGTAGAGCCCATTGGGAAAGGTCTTCACCGCGTCCTGATAAACTTGTTTCACCCGTATTTTACACCAGCACGTAATAGCCATCTTAAACAAAAGCTTACCTGCCCAGAAGTTTAATACAGGCTCTATATGGCCTTTATTTATCGCATAAAGGCTGTTTTTAGCGAACAAAGTTTTGCTCACATAGGTGCAGAAAGACAAACAAATGTACAAGCAAACATACATACATGCAAACACACACACACACGTTTTTCGGAAGACAATTTCAGCAAACCAGGTGAGTTCCCACAGCCAGCCAAAGTGTGGGCACGCGCCTGGTTTAAAAATTAGTAATGTCAATGGTTTAATGTTCCCACATCCTGTTTTCGCAGCCTCCCTTTATAGGGTGGAGTTACCATGTACTTGGATGACATTTTACCACTGAGTGGTAACCCTAAAATACCTGCAATAAGCTGAATAGGTTCAATTGCGTACATTCTATTCGTTGTATGACAGTACTCTGCTTTATGCCAGATACTGACATGCCTAAATGTTTCTTTCGCTGTTAGGCACATGTGATTGTATGTGATTATACAACTTTTATAAAATATATGATGATCACAAGAGTCCCTGATATTGACTTGTAAAACAAAAAAAGTCAGCCCAGCATTCTAAGTGATTAGGCACTACCACTGTCAACAGCAAACCTGTCCATATTCACGAAGTTGGAAGCTGCAGCCCACTACTAAATGGTGAATATGATAAATGGAATATGTGAAAGCTGTCTTTTAATTATTTTACGTAAATGTATCCTCAAGGACCATGTTAGTCTTACGTGGCCAGACCTGTATTTCAGCACAGGGGCTTATCAATTTGAGATTATAAGTGCCCTCGCTGAAACATCTTTGATTGGTAAGCCCCTGTGCTGAACAGAAGTCTGATGTCATGTGACGCCATGCAAAACTAGCTTGCTACTCAGGCTCGCACTCTAGGGATATCTTGAACGATGTCATCAATTCACTGGTAACTATCACTTGTCACATTCCCTGCAGCATTACCATACACCAGGGTGAGGAGTAAGTGTTGTATAGTGGTATAATAAACAGTGGCAACATACAGTTTCGCACATTCTGCTGATTGTATTCAGCATTTAGTAGTGGGCTGCAGCTTCCCTAAGGACACAAAATAGAATGTGCAAAAACAAAAACATGTCAGTAGCTACATGGTCCAGTTCCAGTATCCCAATCCACTGAATAGTGACAGCCTACAGTGTATATCAATTACCTTTCACAGTACTATATTGTATATATACGTACTGGCTTGGACTTTTCCTGTGGCAGGATAGTCAGCCAGGACAGCTGCAATAGTGTTGTGGCAGGTTTGTGATTTACAGGCCTAGTTGTTACAGTAGTATGCTCTGGTCTATTCTGCAATATACCTACTCTGTTGCTATGGTGACTACTGTTGCTACTAGCTTCTATGTTGTTTACTCATGAATTGCCCACTTAGTAGCATGTTTGCAAGTCGCCCACAGTATAGGATGGTTATACATACAGCATGCTGGCTTTTATTTATTTTAACATTACAAACCAGTACATCTTATATTTCATTGTGGGATTTGAAGTGTAGCAATGTTTACAGATATGTATCAAATCTGAACATTGACACCCCCAAATAAATAAATTTCCACTGTATATATTTCTTGTTACCTGTTTACAATACAGGGCTGTTTAATTTGTAACTGTACTACAGACCTGTAATGTGTATTAAAGTAGTCTACAGGTCTGCTAACAAACGAAATGACAGACTAAACTTTTAAGTGACGCCTGTGGCATTGTCATAGTCACAGACACAAGCCTGTGGTATATGTGCTTGCGGGGTACGAGAGTCACAAAATCTGACAGGATTGTGCAATTCTTTCACAGACTTGTAACCTATATTTGAAAGTGTTTATAACAGGCTTGTTGCATATCGTATCACGGGTTATGGTAGTATCTGAATTTTATAAAAATAATGGTTACCTTAGTGAAGGTCATCACTAAATTAAAATCTTGCTTTTGATTAAGACACAAACAAAATGTGATGTGACAAAAACCTGAAACAAGCACGAACCAGTTGCGTTTCAACTAGTAACACCATAGTGTGTGTGCGTGTGCGTGTGTGTGTGTGTGTGTGTGTGTGTTCATGCGTGCTTGTGCGTAGTTACTATACAAACGAAACCTTGTTAATGGGCAGTCATTAGGATTGTGTATTGCATCATGCATGTAACTGTTGCATCATTTTATGGCTGTCTTTCATATTGTGAGCTGCATTCATCATTAAGCTATGGGCTGGAAGAAAGCTTTGAGAGAGTGCTGGACTCTTGCTGGCAAGCATGCAGACCATATTTTGTGGTTTGAGCATGGCTTGTGTGCACCTTTTCCTTCAACTCGCATTACCGAACACAGCTTTGGTAAGGAAAATGTCTCTTTCCAGAGTGCGTAGTGGTGGAACTTTCAGCAGTACGTGACCCTTAGCAAAATTAAATGATTATTATTTAGGTGATCTGTACAGGCCTGTAACCATCTTAACTTTATGCAGACCTGTAACCATCTTACTGCCTGTACAGCCTGTAGCAGGTACAGGTAGTTCACAGGCTAAAGGCAATGCATACAGTAAATGCCTGTATTAAGGCCAGTAACAATATAAGACCTTTGTAAGGGCGCATATATGACATTGTGTGTGTTCATTTCAGGAGGTTATTTGGTCAGTTCTACATGTACACACCAGTGTTCTTCCCCATGTTGACTTCATCGTTCATCGGAATTCTGATTGAGAGGAAAGGGAGGTAAAGTTTGTCTATAAATATATAACTGTACGTGTATGTCTGTGTGTTGATGAACAATTCCTGGCAGATGTGCTATTTGGAATATTGCATGTGGTCCATTTATACATAATTCTTACAGCACCTTTCTGTTGTAAATATTCCCAAATTTCTAATGCAGCCACATGTTCATTGAATTTAGCCCAATGGTGACAACTGGTCTACCGTCACTAAGCCATGTACGCAAATTAGCACCTTATTAAAAGGTATAATGCTTGTATTTGTATATCCAGGTGTTTATTTCTTATAATCCACTCTTAAACCGGCTGAAACATCTTGTTGCTCCTTGTAGAGCTACGTATGTGTACTGTTGACACCTTGTCCTTCAAATTAAGCTAGTGCAAGACCTTATATTAAGGTAGTGCCCTCTGGCGTTCATTTAGGATCTGGTGTCCAGTTTTAATATGAATAAACGTACTACTGCAGTATAAATGTGTGTTCTATTAGAGTTTAATTGTCTTACAACAGGAGGGCACCATTAACAACCTACATGTGTATGGAAGCACTGTATGCTATCTACTATGCCTTCAAGTCACGAGGTATAGTCACTCCTCTACCACATGGAGAGGTGAGGTGTACTGGTGTGTGTGGTAGACCCTCGGTTATTTATACTTCAGTTATCGTTTATCCCAAATGACTGACTGTTTAATTAGAGAATTTTGTACAGGTGTATGATTTATTAGAGTATTTGTAAGTGAATGAACTTCATTTTTCCAAGCAGCGAATTTTTTTTAATAGTTTATCACTATTTGGTTTAATGGTCTACTGTTGTGTACTGGTGTGTGTAGTGTGTTGTGGATTTCTTCAGGTAGTATTGTTTAGTAGTGGTTGCTACTTCCTGTAGGTGATGCTGTTTAGTGTTGCTATGGCATTACTGTGTCATTCAATGGAGTAAGTTTTGATGAAATATTAGAGTGGTAACAGTTAGGCATGTGTATGTGTGTATAGACACAATGGAAAAGATGTTAGTATTTCAATATTAAGGTATGTCTATCCATGTTCCTTAGGCAGTATGTTCAGCCCGTATGTTATGTACTGTGTGCGTGCGTCAGTGCGTGTGTGCATGTGTAGCAATGTGTGTGTGTCTGTGTACATGTACGTGTATGTGTATACAGTGTGACCAATACATTATTCTACTTTCAGATTTTTATTAACTCCACACTTCCCTATAGTCAATGGGTCAATAGTAGAATCATTATGGTGAGTCATATACCATGTGAATACATCATATAATACTGTGCTCATTTTGTAGTCGCACTACTAGTTTGAGGCAGTACCCAAAGATCACGTTTTTACTATCACTAGCAGAAGTGAGATATCATGTGTACTAAACTGTATAAACTCAATCCCACAATCAGACTGGTTGTTGGAGTTTCTTGTTGGGATATTGTGGCAGGTCACTCAGCAGTACAATAGCTGGCTTCTTGAAGAGCAAGAAATTTAGTAAGGGAACATAGTAACACAATTTTGTATATAAGAAGTATTATTGTTAATAGGTAGTTTATTCAAACCGTGGTCACATTGTAACAATGTCCAGGTGGGACTATTTCTATGTGCCCTGACTGTGATTTACAAGGTACAGGGATGTGTAGCTGTAGCATTAGTAACGTGTATTTACTTTGTGTATGTGAGTGTAGTTTGCACTGGCAATTTTTAGAAGATTTCTCTCTTTGAGTAAAGCGTCACTGTTAGCAGGTATTTACTTCGTGAGTAAAACTGCAAACAAGTATTGTACAATAGTAACCAAGTGTTTAATTTAGTGTATGTTTTTATAAAGTCTGTAATTGACCAGATTTGTTAATGAGTATAGTGTGATATAATTGGTGTCCTACTGTGGTTTGTGTCTGAACTGGCCTACAACTTTAAACCAGGTAAAAGTTTACTTATGCTGTAGGTGCTGTGGCTGGCCTATCCATGATGTTATGGAAAAGTCCTTCCACTGCAATATATGCTGCTGTTAAGGCTATTGAGGTGAGTGTAACTGATTGACAGATGGACTGACCGACCGACCGACCGACCGACCAACCAACCGACCGATGACTGGCTAGCTGGCTGAAATGACCAACTGACTGACTGACTGACTGACTGACTGCCTGCCTGCCTGACTGACTGACTGACTGACTGACTGACTGACTGACTGACTGACTGACTGACTGACTGACTGACTGACTGACTGACTGACTGACTGACTGACTGACTGACTGACTGACTGACTGACTGACTGACTGACTGACTGACTGACTAATGGACAGCTGCACCAACACACTGAAAATTTCATAAATTTTTACAGATGACTTATTGGAGGATGGTAGGAATTGGTTGGTTGCCAGTTCTACGTCATGCTGATATTCCAATATATGCTCTAGCAACAGCCATAACAATTCATCTGGTAAGTACTGTATATCTGTGCATGTGTGTATGTGCGGTGTATTGAATTAGACACTGTATGAACCAGACCATGTCTCCAAGCAGTATTGGACTTTCATAAGAAATATCACTGGAGATAGGTATCCTAATAAATGTGTAATTGTGTCTGTTTGTCTGTCCGTAAGTTGCTGACTCTTTAGGTGAATGCATGTCTTTGGGTATTTTCTTATATCTTTTAAATGTCACCAGATCTGTTAAAACCTGAGTAGTTTAAATTTTACAGTAGAGAATTTTCATTGTGATATGTGTATCTGGAAAATCCATGTTTTCATTTTTTCCAACATCCACATGGTTAGCCAAAAGGAAAGCTTTTTTGCTTATACATGTACATGATGATGGGAAACACTTCCACCATTTAAGGAATAACTGCTCTTGCACAGAGGAGGTACAACACAGTTCATGTGAGCTATACGATTTAGAGAGAGAACATATTTCAGAAGGGTACTGCTACAATCTATGTACCAATAATAAGCTTGCTTATGCTAAATTCAATGGTGTAATCAACTCTATGGTTTGACTTCAATATACACAAGACATAGTCATGTGATACAGTAAATAACTTGACGTACAAAATGGAGGACAGGCAGGCACCAGGGAAGAGAGTGCTGCTGATAATGAAGTAAAGAGTGTCCAGGAAGCTTTGACTTCAAAGACAATTACATATTAAATGTTCCTTTTTGTGATTTGAAAATTCTGAGCACGCAATTAAACCGAATTCTCTCTGATGACACTTATTTGTGTTATACCTCCTCTGGCACTCATAGAGTTCATGGGCCCTAATTTATTAGAACACAAACAAAGCAATCTGGTCAGCAAGGGGGACTTTGTCACCGTGTTCACTACATTCATTTACACAGGGCTGTACAATTCAAATATGAGAAGTTATACTGTATTGGGATGGCTCCATCTAAGCGACATTCTCAACCAGATGCTGACCCAGATGATCACCCTCAGAAACAAAGAACGTAGTGCAATGTAAATATGTATATTTGTTTTGTAATGATAATGTCAATTGATAAACTACCATATACCTTTAAAAAATGAGACCATATAGCCAATGTACTTATAGCTACAAGTAATGTTCTGGATTATCTCAATTTTTAGAAACTCATGACTGCCACTATGTTTTTGGTCCATAGTAATACAGTGTACCCATTGATATATAAATACGGAACTCAGTTACTCTAACAGAACAGTCATATACTCTAATGTAGTGCACACTAGTGACAAAATACTGTATTAGAACATTCACTTTCAGGCATAAGATGTTTGAATAAGTGAGGATCACCTGTACTCGTGATTACTCTGCTTTTTATATAGTGCACTGTTGTGCTGCTTTTATACTGCTGTTCCATATAATCTCGGAGAGTTGATGAACTCTTGAGTGCAGTTGATCTTGTGTATTCTCGTCAACTCTTGTTTTTGTTTTTATAGTGACTAGGGTGACATCGTATTGCAGATGTCGACATGTTTTATGACAAGAAATTTTGATGGAAGAAAATATGTAAACTTTTAATTTCTCAAATATTGATAATTAGGCACTTTGGATATTTAGATTAATGACGAAGTCAGTGGAATTGTCAACTTTTTCTTCTGTCATAGTTTCCTGTTGTGATGTATGGAGCAAACTACCCATTACAAATTGCAGCCCGGGTAATTTAAGTTGGCAATATAAAAGTTCAAACTCCATGTTTGACTATACCACAGCATAATTGGATTTACCCAGTGCCGTATATGTACATTTTGTCAACTTCTGTTAATTGACTAAGTGTTTCTTTATCTGGCTGGCAAGAGTTCATTATTTTACTATATACGTGAGGTGTAGTGAACAAGATGATGACAGCACTTATAAGGGTCCGCCTTGCTCTTCTCAAGTGATGCTAAATCATGAGAAATGCTAATTTAAGTATTAAATTTTAGTGTGTTGTAGCTCAACAATAGTTGCAGCTATGTGCATAGGTGGTAGGAGAGGCTGAAACCCCTCTCAGAATATTGACACTATGAAAAAATTGATATACTCTAATAGAATGTTTGAATACCTTAATAGAACAGTCACAAAAACATGTTCGTAAAAGTGGTCAACAAGGAAAATTGCCTACAGCAGGAATCAAACAAACAACCTCTTACTATGAGAGTTGGTACCTTACCACAGTACCAAGTGAGTCCAAGTACAGTGTTTAAAGCTTGTTTTTTTTTTTTGCTGCTTTCATATACTGTAGTAAGTAACACTAAAAACTTTTTATTGACAGGAAATAGCCTAAATAAGTTGGTGTTTTAGTTGAAATGTTTTAAATTGTACCTATAAAATTAATTCTGGTGAATTTTGAGATACCATAATTTCTGTGGGGCACATCTCCAATGCCAGAGATTCTATGCTCTGGTCAGTCCCCTCACATAACTACTTAATCTGCCACTGGCCACATACAAGTAGCCAACAGCTAAGTTTCCTGCTTGTTTTTAACTCGAGGTTGACTATCAGGTGAGCTTTAATTAGAATGGATATGATATTAGGGAAAGGGTTGTTTACAAAATTCAAGAGGATTACATAGGGATGAATTGGGTGAAATTATGGGCCACTGAGAGGTGGAAAAATAAAATTTACAGCAAACATCTTTAATCTAGGCCATGAAGCTGTATAGCCATTCCTAGGTTGGCCAAACTGCTCATACAGAACATATCAAATTGGGATACAGGGAAAATAATTATAATCAATGGCCATTTGCTATGTTATTATACCACTAGTCTGAAGATCACCACCAGGAGTGGAGCCTGCAGCTACTTTAATTTGACTCAACAGTCAATGCAGATAGGTCCCAGCTCTGAGGTATCACTCCTCCATTTGGCCAAGCATTTTGAATTTGAAAATCAGGGATACTAGCAGATATGCCTGAAAAATACAGAAGCCAATGAAAACTGTGGTGGTGCAAATACAACTTTCACTGTACTGGATTTTTACTTGTGTGGAGGACTGATTGGTGACATGACAATGAACGTATTCATCACAATGGTGTGAAGGCACCACCCCAAGTTCTTAAATCATACATTATTACAAATTTGTCTTCGTCACATGTTTTAATATTTTGCCTATACATTGCCAAGAATCCCAAGATTGTATAAGGTTCTATTTCTGTGTGTACCAATAAGCTATTGAGCAGTCTGAATCCAGGCTGAATTAGGAGACCAGTCAAACAGCAATCTGGCACCGAGCAGTGATGGAGGTCTGTCAACAAGGTGAAGATAACTTGTTTAAATAATGATTACACAAAAACTAAAAAAAATCTGAAGGGTTGAGAAATCTAAACAAGGAAAATGTCCCTACAGCTAAATCTAAAGAATTCAGAACCCCGAAGACTCTAAAACAAGCCAATTTATAAATGATGTTAGTAAAGCATCGATTCTTTCAGCTCCTCTTTTTTCAGCTCCTCTTCTTTCATGTCCTCCGTACCAATGGGATTGCTATATCCCATCTGTATGTCACGTTGAGGGGGGGCTGTATTAACAGGCCACACCTGAAAAGACAGAACAATACTAAATATACAAATGAATGGGACCACTGATAGTACCAGAAGAAATTAAAACACACCATTTTACAACACTTTTCATTAGTGATTTAAATAAGGTATAGATTGTTTATTCATTATAATTGTTAACTTACTTGCGCAAAAGGTCCAACAACAGACAGCAGCACTGGTAGAAATAGGAGACCATTAAGCACCCCAAGTACAATAATAATCATATAAACTGCAAAGAAATACAGCTGAATGAATCGAACAGGTGCAAACAGCAGCATAATGACTCCAACAAAGGTTGTAACTGCTCCATTAAAGATGGGAGTAAAACGATGTTCCAGTGCCTTGTGCATCCTTTCATTGTGATTACGTAACCACAAATGTTTAGGCCCTTCGGTACCTGTTGCAGTAGCTTTCAGGAAGTAAAATACTAATGGTGCAGTGAATTCCACACAAAGAGCAATGCCGGCAAGAAACACAGTTGCTGGGAAAAAGTTTACGTCAATTTCGAAAACTCCTATAAAGCCAAATATCTCCACAGCATTTACTATTAGAATTGTTCCCATGACTATTCCACTATGTAGATCCATTAGGAATACAGACGTCACAAGAAAACAACAAATTACAATGATGGCAGCTCCTAACAAGGTATCTCTGCTTAAGGTAAGAAACTGTGCATAGAGAAGTACAGCTGTTCCAAAATTGTAACCATCAATTTCAAGATCATCAAGAATGTCTTTAACACTTTCAAGGTGGTCCACTACAAGATCAGCTGATGTTAGGTCGTCCACATACAAGTTTACTTGTGCATACAGTAGTGGTTCAGATGGTACTACAACTGTAAAGTCAGTTAGTAGTGGTGCAGGCGACAAGAAAGCTCTAAGCAACTGAAAATTGGTACGATCCAAAGTTGCCTATATAGCAAAAACATATTGATAATAATTCACACACACACAACTTCTGTATAACTTACCCAAATCGTAAGGTAATAATAAAACCTGTCAGGTGGAATGACTGTGAACTCCATTCCTCTAAACTCTTCAACAGCAAACAAGTTATAATTACATAGGCATTCTTGGCTATATGTAGTAACATTGGTAGCACGTACACAAGATGGTTCATTTGGTAGATATGTTTGATCAAGGGCAGGAATAATTAGAGTTAGAGTGTTTTGGAAAGCAGTGATATTTAATTGACATGCACGAGCATGCAAACTTTGAAAGTACTCAATCATCACTCTTAGCCACAAACGATTAGTACTTGTAGGCGCTATGACATTGACACTGTTAACAACTCTCCTCTCCATTTCTAACAACCGTGGCTGCAATCCAGGATAATTAATATCTTTAGTGGCAACAATAAATGCATATGTTTGAAAATACTCGTCATCTATCTTAGCATAATCAGTGAATCTGTCATTAGTACTAATGTCTCCCAAATGTCTATCATACTTAATTCTCGTACAGCCCCAAATTCCTACCGCCAGAATAATGAAAAATGCAACAATTGCCACAGCTTTTACAATGTAGTTCTGAAGGAATGGGGAGTAGTATTTAACAACAAACCAGGTCAAGATGGAATTATATTCTTTGTTAGCTTGAGATAACCACGAGGAAGCACTTGCCATGACACCAGATTTGCCAGGTTCTTCCTTTTTCTCATCAACTTCTTTTGAAGTGTCATCGTCTTCATTTTTTCTCCAGAACACCGGAATACAACACAACACATCCAACAGTTTACCATGGGACCTGTAGTAGTCTATTATGAGATAACAGGGCATGCCTATGACCAGTCCAATGTAATTGAGAGTTATAGCAACAGCCACCTGAAAAATGAGATATTAAAGAGTTGTTGTGCATACATTTTTGACCACATACCTCCACTACAAAACCTCTTAAAGTAATAAAAGGAATAATATAGCACATCAGAAATCCAGCAAAGTTAGTGACAGACGTCAGTGTGATACTGGGTCCGACAATAACCATTGTATCCTTGATGAGTTCTTTGATTGAGGTGCTTCTGCCTTTCCTCTGCTCAATCTCCAGAAATGTACCAACAATGACAAACATATCGTCAACACCAAGTCCCAATACCAAAAATGGATAAATCTATAAGGAAGAATCGAAGATATCGATATAATTAATAATATAATTTTAAAACAAATTAAGATATAATAGATACTTCACTTTTCAAATGATAATTGATAGCTGGGGGGGGGCACCATTTCTTTCTTTTAATGCAGTATGTGTGGATTCACCAGTTATAATAATTTTATTTTACAAAAGAAGTCAAACAAGTACACAAAAAATTTGAAATTTTCAGGAAGAGCACAGTAAGGATAGAACTTTTCTTATTGTTTTACTATGATTAATATCATGCACTACTCCAGCTTGTTTCAGTACTTTTTATTGATGTGCTATGGTGTCCCTAATTTTTCGTGTACTTATAAAGTACAGAAAAAGATTTTGTAAGAACACACAACTTACTCGGATTCTCCATTTGTGGAAAACACCAAGTCCTATACGCTTCGGTGTCAGCTATGTTCAACCCATTACACAGCATTATAAATCAAAACTGTTCACCTCTAAAGTATAGCCACTACGAAAAATACTGATGATTTCCATTACAAAGGGAAGCCATCACAAGCTACTGCCAAATCAACACCTTTCACTGTCAGCAAAGATGAATGGCACAAAAGGAGAACACTGGTAAGTCCATGAAGAATGCATTATACATACTGTGGTATGCCAAAAGGCATTTGTCTGGTTGAAGTGATGCTGAAGAGTGAAAAAAATCAAGCCCGTAGTCTTAGCCGTTATTGAGTTACACTTGTGTGAAGGCATCAGTCATTCAGTTACTCAGTCAGTGATTCAGCCAGTCGGTCACCAGAAAATTCTATTTAATAATATTTTTTATTAAATTCCATAGCAATTTGTTGAAAACGTTTTGGGTCGATCTTAAGATTAGTTTTATCTAACCAATATTGTCATCATGACAAAGTACGGCTAGTTTTTGGGTGATGTTTTTCATGTGCCATGCCCAACCTTGGTGGTCCCTATTATACAGTACTAAGGTATGCATAAGATTTCCTTCTTGCAATGAAAGCTAAATTCTAAACTGCTTGAGTTACTACTGTAGGCATGTGGCAGTGGATGAATATATTAAAGGTGGGTTAGTGACATGATAATCTAGCTAGTGGTAATAATTAGAGTGTACATAATGAGGCTGGAGTCACAGACTGGAGTTAATTGAGAAGAAGTGGACTTGATTATACCTAACCAACACTGTAAAGACATCATGTAGGTATTGTGAGGCTGGTTTCTGACCCGCATTAATTTTTTTGTGAGAAAGTACTAACCACCATGATCTTCTACTATATACAGTACTATTGCAGTTCTGTGTGTTAGTTCTACATACATATAAACATACTTGAGTTGTGAACCCTGTGAATTTCAGTCCTGCCCAGGCAGTAATTCCTAGAGCAGCAGCCGAGCCGAGTATAACAATAAACACTCCCATCTAAAATCAAATATGTAAATGTGATATACCTATCAGAAACATGATCACGCACCAGTCCAACTCCACACCGAGACTGCATAGAATCACATTTGAAAAAAGCTGCTGCACAGTACAAAACCATTAGGACATAACCGGTGGCAAGAAGTGCTGGTACAACAACACTGAGTTCTTCAACAAATTCTGGGACTGTTATCGATGAAAAACCATACATTTGATCTCGAGATGTTCTATTACTGCGTGGAATTATTCTTCCTTCATCATAATCTACCACATGCTAAAGAACAGCACATAGATAACATAACACTTTTATATTGCAATTTCTTACATCATAAAAGAGTTCTTTCCACCTTTCCAGCAATCCCAATGTGTCAATGCGACTAATGTTGATACCATGAAACAACAGATTATTTCTAACAAGGTCTGTGCCACCCAAAAGTAAATCAGTTCTAAATGTACGTAACTGATCAGTACCATTGTCATTTCCCTGATATCCTGTTACTATTGCATGTGGCGTGACGGCAGCATTGCTTGCACCTTTGCAGGCATCAACATTACGAAACAGGTTACTATTTGCTTCAACGTATCGTGAGCTTTCCTGTAATAAAAAAATCACATTTTTAAAGAGAAAAGAATCCTTACTGGACATCCTTGTGAATAAAAACAGTCTCTTCCAACATAACCATCAATGCCAAGTCCAAGAAAGCCCTGTGTATTAATGTAATTTCATAATGATTACAAATATAATACAAGTATGTACCTGAATGACTTGTGGATTATAATTAGATTCATTCGGGTTATTTCTCATGCACTCTGTCAACTGTGTATAATTAAAATTGGACCAGGTCAAATTCTCAGGCATTTCAGGACAGTATGTTGGTCGCGGAACCACAACAGACTCTGGCGGGTTTTGTAACAATGATCCTTCCCAGTAACAATCCACTATTGTAAACATTCCGCATGTGTGTAGTTCATTCAGTATCCGATCAAAGTCAGGCATTCCAGTTGGTGGGTACGGGACATAGGCACACAAGTCACGAAATGTATATGTCCTACAGCAACATAAATGCAAACATCGGTTTATGCTTGTGACTGGATTTTGGAAGATCAGTCTTAATGTTACATTTGTATTTATACACTAATTTAGATCAGTACTCAGTAGTCACTAGTACTCAGTACCTTGGATTCAATAAATTTGATGAAATACCCTGTATTTGATGATATACGTACCCTGTAATCCAACAGTTGCAAAACTAGAGACCAAAATATATTTTACAAGAAAATTTTTATCACGAAATTTTTTGCATGAAAAAAAGTGAATTACAGTAAATCAGTCTAACAGATTAGCAAAAAGCACTAATTTTTTAAATTGTTAATTTGAAGGAATCCAAGCAGTAAAAAGTAGTGAAACAAGAGATAATATGGGTGACACTAATTCCTTGAAGAGAATTATATGCTAGACTTTCCACATAGCTATGCCATCATCCATATTATACCACTTTTATCTACTATGATTTTAGTAGTCTACTAATTGTAATGAACAACATCTATTGTTTTTATTGCTGTACTTCACAAATGTGACCAGATTTTGGAAAATTGCATGCACTAAACAGTTGGGTTAATACAATTCATTGTTATGATTTATGTGAATGACTGCTCTATTAGAGTAGTTTGATTTTATGTAAAAATTTTGTGCAAGAAATTTTTGTACAAGCAAATTACGGTATTACATGGTCAGGGTGACTGGTTTGTTAATAGCATCTCAATCTTGTAGTGGACCTCGAGTGAGGGTATCCTACATGATCAGTGAACTAGGGCATCATGTCTTGATTTCTGCAGCGTTTTGATTTGCAGCTACAGGCAAACATGTAGATTGGTATATAGGATAGGAACTTCAAACACTTCCACCAACAGTGTGGACTGGATCACTTTTTAAATTAGTTTTCTGACATTCATTGGTGTTAAAAAGAATTTCTAGATTGCCCTAAGGCATATTCTTATTACTACAAACAATTAATCCACCTATCCTAATAAATATTACCTATAGTGGCTTGGAACATGACCTACAGTTTGGTCGCTACAGTCACAGCATACAAATTGTGACTGTTGCCTGTCACATTGAAGCTCCTTGCCAGTTATTGGATTATTCTATAACTGCTGCGCTCATGGTATTTGTAGGTAATAGTTGTAGTGGCTTTGAACATCTGTGAAGCCAAAGGTTGTATGTTCTAATGATGACTTGGACAAAAAACGATAGCAATCCAAAGCAAAGGCAATGAACAGGTGTTGTTCAACTACCTATGGCATGAAAAGGACCATTGTCACAACTACACGTCATGGTATGGTTTGTCACTTAACTGATGATGGCTTCCTATTTACATATTAATTTGTGTTTGTGAATTCCACACATAATGCAAAGTCACAATCTGCCATGTGAAGGCTGACTCAACACATCTGTCCCTCACGCAGACTATTATTATTGTTCCTACCAACCATAAGCAATTAAATTAACGAAGCTAACTTTCTTAATGCCGTCTTGGGGTCTGCTTAAATTCAAGAATATTACTGTTTTACAATTCAGTATGATTCAGTTTCTCTGCTTATGACAATTCACCTAAGTTTTATGCTGCCAACATTTTGGGCTAGTACTAATATTTTCTTGTTGCTAAAGGAGACTTAGCTACTTTACACAAGTAGAAGAAAAAATAGAATTTTTTAGTTCGATTATGGATCAAATAAACAAAAGTAGTGAAACAAGGGAAAAACTAAAAAGGTAGTGAAACAAGAGGTTGCCTATATCTGGGCAGTTATAGAACACTTGAATAGACCTCAGTTCTATACAGGTAGTTATAAAACTGCACATGATACACTAATGTGTGCCAAGGCCTATTTGTAGGCTAACAGAAGTTCATTTTCAATACATGATGTAACTGCAATTAAATACTGTACGATACAAAATTTTGGCGAGATAAAATTTTGGTGATTTAACTCGAGATAGAATTTGGCAGATAATATTTTGGTGAATGTTTGTGTCATACTGCATTATCTCTATTTAGTTGGCAAAGAAATGGACAAGAATATTTTGGTGAATTGAAGTCATTTTGTCAAATTCGCCATAATTTTCTTCTGCCAAAATGTTGTATTGTACAGTTTGGCTGAAAGTACTGTATTTTAACCACGGAAAATGTTTTTCTTAGCCTTACTGAGTATTTGAGTCTTTCATTATGACCAAAATTTAATTACTCAGTAGCAAAGTTTCCATCACAGTGGAAGGACTTGAATATTTACTAATCTTATTACTACTGTGTACAAAATATCAAGAGTTAATAATAGTGGACTTTTGATAATGAAGGAAGTGTGAAAGTAGTTGGATGTATGAATAGCACTGTAGCAAACAAAGAACAATTTGAAGCCTGGGGCCCCTGTTTTTGAAGCTATGGGGCCCATCAGGGCTGGGATCCTAGGCAGGCTGCCTTTACTCTCTAACCTAAAGGCTGGCTCTGAAAAAATATGTGAAGTATAAAGTGTCAATACAATAGAAACTATTAATATTTTAGTGAACAAATACCTGGAGCAAATCTCCACAAATTTCTTCACATGTAGAATGAACATAAGACCCTATAATTCCCACCTCTTCGGAATGAGATATCACCAAAATTACATTTCTAGCGTATAGTAAAAAAAATTTGGCCTCTTAGCTAGCTACCTCTATCTCAATTTGATAGTTGTGTTTCTACCGCTATACTAAACCTCAATGCTCATTGGTGTGTCAGACTTGTAAGTGTGTACATGTAACTAGTAATACACATAGAAATTGTCACAATTGGTACACTAAACAGCGATAAATTGTAGAGGTTTCTGGATTATGGGAAACATTATTATGTTGGCCTTATAAGTATGAACCAAAATTCTACGATTTGGTGAAATTTGAGAGATGTAATGAAAGCTAAAGGGCTACGTACTGCTACTTCCTGCTGCCAGAGAATCTACAGGGCATGGATGCAGTGTAACCGTGAACCTTCACAATTGATACAGTAGATCCTTGCATGGCTTGCTTAGCCACTACTTGCTTTGTGGCTTAAAGATACAATACTGAAAAAAGAAACTTCCTCACGACATTTTCACATTGATGCAGAGCTCAAACAGGAAATTTGTATTTCTCTTTGAATAGCGTGTGAATAGTTTTTGTATCTGGGTGGGGGAAAGGGGTCTAGTGTAACTCCAATAGCTGCTTTGTTTTGAATCTTTAGATATATTTTCATTTGAAGGATTGCAAACCAGCTGCAAAAAAAGCAAAATTTAATATGTTGTCATGTTTTACGTGCATGTTGCAATAATCGTTCAGAAGCTGCAGGAACAAGAAAACACTGTGTTAGTGGCTTAATTGCGACTCTTCAAACGATTCCAAATGATGGCGTTACACCAGACTCCTTTTCACACCCAAATTCAAAAGGGAAAAAATGGTCTAAGCGTGCCACTAGGGCATGTCTGTAGCGTATATCTTAGTGATCCGCTCATGCCATTACATGATTTGTTCACTGCGTTACATGATTTGCTCACTACAGTAGATTTCAGGTGCATTTGAAAATACTGCATCTTGTGTATATATGTATATATATATATATAAATTTTTTTTCAATGGCACAGCTGGTTGCTGGATTTTTTCTGCACCATAAACATTGATTCTGTGGGCTCACAAAACTTGGAAAATTATTTATATGCAACAGAAATGAAGTCCAACGACAGTTTTAAAGAATCTTTTAAAATTATCTCTTTGTACACTAGCACTTGTGCCCCTGGTGAGCCCTAATAATAATACAGGGGCGATAATAAATTCTTGGTTAGCATCAGTGGTCACTTGATATTGATGCCATCAACTTTGCAGCATTGATGGCACCTCAGACCACACTTTACTGTTAAGCAAGCAGCTAGATTGGTAAGAGGTGTGGTCTCCGTACTCTATCGCTATTAGTCCACCTGTAGTACAGTCACGTTGAGCTGAATCCAGGGTTGTCGGTTAAGAAGTCATACAAGATCAAAGGCTTTAAACATGATGTTCATGACACATTTATTCGTAAGCTCATGTTACGGGGACGCACTTAATTGTCAAAAATATGGCGTCCAGTGCAGCGTCAGTGAGTGCGGAACGAAATCCTCTTGGAAAGAGGTTAAACAGCCAAACAAAGTTTCTACTCATGAAGCTATGGAACTACTTTGAGCAAGAAGCGAATAAGTCTAAAGTTTCCGTCAATGTGAAGCAGAGAATCTCAAAGGCCACTGGTATTAAATGTCTTCCAGCTCTTTGCAGCTGGGTTTGGTATTCATTTTGCCACGTAGGGATTTCAGAGTCATCTATTGTAAGAGTGAGGATGGAGTACAGCAAGAAAGGCGGGTTTTCTATGCCAAGAAAAAGGTACAAAAGCAGTTTGCAGGAGCCTACTCAATTCATCTCATCATCACGGCAAGTACAGACGTTCATGAATCCGTGTCGATGCAGACAGTTTCGACCAGGATGCAATCAGACGGAAGATACATTCGTTATATGACAAGAAAGAAAATCTATCACTGTCGAAGATTTTGGTGGGTGAATTTGAATGCTCGAGCCTTTGGTTTTGTTACTCCGTCTACAGTCAAAACTTCGGAATGATGGTGTTTTCTTTGGGGGGGAGAACATCACTTAGGAGGGTATTGAAGGATATGGGATTCAAGCATAGAACAATTAATGACAAGAGGCTAGCATTGCACCAGTTTGTGTGTTTTAATTTTACTACACATACATACAGGGTATACTATGAGCATAGTCCATCAGCGTCATAAATATTTGAGACGAATGAGGCGCAACAGAACTGAAGGAAAACCAGTGGTGTACTTGGATGAGACTTGGGCCAATGCGCATGATAGAAAGTCCAGAGCCTGGGTAGATGCTGATAAGACTACTGGGGGGACTATAGGAGGAGTCAGGTTGATTAAATAGCTTTCAAAATTCTGCTCGTTTAACCTAATTTATACATAGCAAGCCATCACGTAAAGGAGAGCGCCTTATTATCTTACATGCTGGAGGCAAAGATGGATGGGTTCCCAGTAATTTTCTATGATGTGAACACAGTTGTTCTTTCAGGTTGTGATTGGGTTTTTAAAGCCAAGAAAGGATCTGCAGCTGGTTACCATCAAGAAATGAATGCAGACAATTTTGAAAGATAGTTTCAGGAAAAGTTACTTCCAGCATTACCAGCCAATTGTCTGATTGTAATGGACAATGCCAGTTATCTAACAACTGTAAACATTACTGTGTTAACTGCAGCCGCCACTTGGAGGAGCAACCAAAGCAAAAGTGGTGAAAAGTACAGCTGAAAGAGTGGTTAGATAAGAAACGTACGGCAGTATGTATATACTGTCACTGTTTCAGTATGTGACTGTATGACGGTTCACAGGTATAGCATATCCAGAAAGTTCACTGAAGAGAGATCTGTGTGAAATCATCAAACGAGCAAAAACTCCTCCAAGATATGCTATAGATGAGATAGCTGGAAGTAAAGGTATGTTAAGTGTATACATTGTGGCTCTCACATTTTTCTGGTATGGCTTTTTTCTGGTATACTGTTGTGATTCCAGTTCTTTCGGCTAACATAATAATAGGTCATGAAGTAGTCAGATTACCAGTTGCACACTGTGAACTGAATCCTATTGAGATGGCCTGGAATCAAGTGAAGGGACATGTAAAGCGGAACAACAATAGGTATATCAACATTGTTATGGACATTGTTATAGTTTGGCATCTGTTTAGATTTACTTTGACTGAAGTTAAGGAACTGGTTTATCAAGGATTTGAGGCTGTTACATCTGAGAGGTGGCAATCTTTGATAAAGCACGTTCAAGAAGAAGTCAAAGATCATTAATGGAAACTTCATGAGGAACTTCTAGAACGATTCCTCATTCACGTCAGCAGTGATAGTAGCGATAGTGAAGATGGTGATGGTGGTATTAATGACCCCTCCACCACCAGCAACAGCGAGTCCGAGTCTACTTCATCTGATGTAAGATTGTTTGATAATTACAATACTAGTGTTACAACTTGTATGTTGTTCCCCAGGAGTCATCGGGTGGCTGGGATTGAACTCTGCAAAGTACATGAACAAAAAAACAACAACAGATGAAGTGTAAGTGCATGCACTTTCAAAGTTATTGTTACTTTATTATGCTTGCAGAAGGTGAACATACCAGACATTGTGTATATTGATCAGTGCAGGAGTGTTTAGAGGTATCATGGGTCCAAATTCATACAAAAAGGTTTTTGTTTTAATTTGGTGAAACTTTTTGTAGAGTTCTGTGGGAATGTGACTTCGAGAACCAGGTGCTGATTTGAAATGGCTTGTATGGCATATGCACAAAGTGATGGGAAAAGGATTAAAGTGACAAATTGACTAGATGGGAATAGGAGAGAATAAGCAGTTGTGTGGTAAATGTGAAGTTAAAACATGCTGTTTATTTCACTTGCAGGTACGCCTATGCTGGATAAAAGTACTTGAGCTGTTATAATTTGGGTTTTTCCTCTTAATGGCTGAAAGAGGTTTTTCCCCTGAAGATAAGTGGGCCACTTATCTTCTAAATACAATGCAACAGTGGCCCCAGCTCTCTCATGCAACTCTGTTTTACACACACAAAAACTGTTTTCTTACAAAAGTGTATTACAGCCTCTTGCATAACAGATGGTGAAATCATACGTGTTGAGGGCGGGAGTGTGACATCTGGCTTCGCCACAAATATGTGCCAACATGAACATCAAAGGACCGTGCTTTAGAGGCTTCCCCATTGAAAATGTATGGCAAAACTTTACAGTGTCATAACTAGAGTGTTTTACATTCGAATGAAGTGCTTTTAATATATTTTTAACGGATTGAGAAGCGCTACGTATCGAGCAATACAGGAGGTCCGTGCGATGTAGCAATCGTAAGTTATTAATCGTTTTTGAGGATTCAGCTCAACGTGAACGTACTATAGATCTTTAATTGATGAGCGTGGTCACGAACCTATCACGAGCGGGATCTCAATCGTGAACTTGCAGATATCTAGCTAGTATATCTCTTATAGTAGTGCCGGGACTCTGAAATAATTCTGTGGTGTCTATTATGTAAGTGTTGATATGGAAAATTTAACACCTTGATATGGTTTTGTTGGATGAAGAAGAAGACAAGCAGCCTGATTGAAGATAAAAGAATAGACAAGGTACAGAGGGCCTACACTTTACGGAACCTCATCCCCCTGGTGAGTTTGCTATTGTGGCGTAAAATGGTGGCTGTGCGCTGCTTCATTTGGCCTCTAGCCTTGCGACTGTGGTCAGTAAGACAGTGAGGGAGTGAGGCAGTGAGACTAAAAGCCAAGTTTTAGCATTTAAAAAAAATTCCACCTGTAAGTATTTTGTTATATTTAATGCTGTTCTATATATTATATGGACTAGTACTATTCCGTAAAGGTGATTTGCATCATGTAAAATGTCTCTAGGAGGATTTTTAGAGGCAGAATTTTGGGTGACGTGCAAAATTTTCAGGACGATCCCTACTTAAACGGTACCATTTGATTCTGATGAATCTGAAATTGTGTAATTGTTGATCACTACAAAATTAATCACCCTTTTGCTAATCACGAGCTTTTTATGGTATTTCAGACCATGATAGACTGTATTACTTGCTTTCTTCTTGATTGGAACACTGGATTCATAGTAAAAGCACTATGCAAGCTCATGCACTACAAAAAATATGGTCTCAAGCCAATATAGCACTCAGCTTTGCCTCATGCTGTCTCTCTACTGTACCCTTGTGATATATATTTTTAGTATCAATTGTTCAATTCAAGTAGCTAGCTACATACAAACCGCCATATGCAACACAATTTCAAACGGATATCAAACAATGCATCACTTCAACTGTACACTAAATTTTATGAATCAAAGATTACGGAAAAGATTCAAACAATGTATCATAACTTATGCATACTTATTATTAATGTTTGACAGTACAAATAAAGGTACTTAATTTTTGTAGATGTGGTATAGTTTACTAGAATCATCAGCAGTGTTGGGAAAGTTACTTTTTAAATGTAACTAGTTACATATTACATATTATGTACAACTGACCTATTTAGTTACAGTTACATATTACCCATATAATAAAGTAACTATAATAATATTGCATATTATATTACTTTGTGTCCACAGTCTTAAGCTGTCACGTGTGAAACTACCACTTTATCACGTGGCATGATTGCATTGTTGGACAATGTGCAAATCTTGGTTATAAGCAAGAAGCTGGTAAATAAGCTTCATTCAGTAGGCTTCGTTACTTCGTAGTGGCTAGGCGTTACTCAGTGGATTACTAATGAGATTAGTAACTTTGTTACTTGTAGTAATAATATTATGTAATATTAGACTCGTTACAGTAACTTCATTACTTAGGTAACGCGTTACATTTGCAAGTAAAGTAACTTGAGTTATATTACCTGTTTTTACAGCATATTTCGTTATAGTACTTTGTTACCACAAAAGTAATAATTATTACATAACACGTTACTTATGTAATGTGTTACCCCCAACACTGATCATCAGGTATGAAATAGCACTGTGAAAATATTTTTTCATGATTTACCTTTGTGAAATGGTCAATTAAGTCCTTAGTTTGAGTGGATTCTTAATCAGTATGATTCAACTCATAGAATGAGACCAACTTTAGTGAATTTGGGTAAGGGCAAACCGAGGCTTGTGTACTGAGGTAACTAATTGAATGCACATCATGGTGGAGTTAACTGAATAACTGCCACTATTAAAGCATTATAGCAAAAGTTCAGATTCCATTCTTAAAGGGCTTTGTTTTTAGCATGGTTTGTCAGATGGATTCTACTGGGTGCTCTTTTGCATTTTTTGTACATAATGTACAATGTGGAGACACTGACAGTTTTTGTATACACCTATCAATGTTAAGCCCCACTTCCCCCAGCATGGGAAATGTTGGACTTTAGGAAGGGATTTGAAATTTAAAATGTAATGGGAATTGAACAAGTGGTGAAAAGTTTTTACATGTGGCACATGATAAAACGAAGCTCCTTATCAAATCCCTTCATATTTTCACGCGTCATAGGTATGGGATTTGACCTAACAATTTATCCCCAGGATGGAGAATTTGACTTCTACCAGATCCCCACTATATCCCCACCCTCCAGTAGTCTGACAGTGCCCGCCCCTTCACATAGAGAGGAAGGAATGATGTCACAATAATGACAGCAAGAATGGCATGTCTCAAAGTAAGTAGTTCGCAAGATAGATTAATGAATGGCTGCTAGCATAATTGAGATTCTTTCCATATTGATTAGGCAGCATTACAAGTACATCAGTTCTAACTACAAGGCTCTCTCACTACCTCCATCTTTAGTTCTTTTAAAGAACATCCTATTGGCGACTACAAGCAGCCTTAATCATATCGTATCTTCACAAAACTTCGTGACAAACTCTTTCACACATTATGTATGGTAACTCCAAAAAAATGTCACAAATATTTAGTAATTATAGCAACAATGCAATCTGATTGGTGCTACCTGTTTTGGGTAACACACTACAAATTTTGAATGCTAGAGTGACCAGACCCATACTCAATGCAAAGAGATAGGCACTGCCAGACTAGTATTGGGGTGAGTGGGGCTTAACAATGATAGGTGCCTAATTGTATTAAAGTTAGCTTGCTTGTAGTAGTTCAGTTTGTAATTTATTAGTTTTTTAACTTCGTGACTGATGCCTTCAGACAGTAAGGCTACGAGCCTAGTTTTTTCACTGTTCAATGCCGCTTCAGCCTAGTCTGGCTATGACCTCCTGAAATGAGCATCACTACTGCTCTGCATCACTACTATAGCACTTGTGCAGCTGGAATGCACAAACAACTGAGCACATGCAGCCCTTGTGCTTCTATGAATACAACTATTATTATAATTACAGTGGATCCTTGCTATCCAAACCTCAGTTATCCAAACCTCAGTTATCCAAACACCTCAAACACTAAGACTGACTTTTTGATTACAGTATTTTGTCATTAGTGTGTGTTCTATTACAGTTCCATTAGAGTAATTGAAAAGAGATCTGTATATAAATCAATGGGCTTCATTTATCCGAACAGATTCACTTATCTGAACACTTTTGTCTAACTCTATAGGAACAAAAGTGTTCACCAAGAATGGTAAGAAGCCATAGTCTTTGCAGAAGAAACCTTATCAATTTTGATATGCTACAATCTGATTGGTCTATTCTTGCAATTCTCACACAAGTGCTAATGGACTTACCTGTAGCCAGTGTTGGGAGTAACGCGTTACATAAGTAACGCGTTATGTAATATTATTACTTTTGTGGTAACAAAGTAATATAACGAAATACGCTATAAAAACAGGTAATATAACGCAAGTTAATTTACTTACAAATACAAATGTAATGCGTTACCTAAGTGATATAGTTACTGTAACGAGTCTAATATTACATAATATTCTTACTACAAGTAATGAAGTTACTAGTCTCGTTAGTAACGATTAGCCACAACGAAGTAACGAGGCCTACTGAATGAAGCTTATTCACCAGCTTCTTACTTATAACCAAGATTGCATATTGTCTAACAACGCAATCATGTCACGTGATAAGGTGGTAGTTTCACATGTGACAGCTTAAGGCTGTGGACACAAAGTAATATAATATGTAATATTATTACAGTTACTTTATTTTATGGGTAATATGTAACTGTAACTAAATAGTTCAGTTGCAAGTAATATGTAATATGTAACTAGTTACTTTTACAAAGTAACTTGCCCAACACTGCCTGTAGCTATCCCATTGATCTTTTCAATTCGCGGTAGCGCAGCGTGATGGCTTCCCTGCTGACATTACTGTAGTGAACGAATCGCTTGCCAGTAGCTATAACACCCACGTAGGGCGTGACTCGTCATAACTGCACGAGGCTGAGTTTACATGCTTTTTACACAGCTTCTAATAGTTCTTGCGCGACAGCAAAAACAAGCGAAATCACGTGCATAGCATTTCGTCCAATCAAATCGATTTATTTTTGAACTTCAAACTATAATTACCACACGTGGCTTCCACTTTAAATTTTGTCGGCGCGCAAGAACTATTAGAACCTGTGTACACAGGTTAGGCCACTCCAAGTCATACCTTAGTTTCTGGTCACTCCCAAGCCTACAAATGGATGCGGGCGGGCGGATGATCAGGACTTCAGGACTATAGACTCTACTGTGACAATATACTGTATGGTATTATTATTTGCTCAATTTAGCAAATTCATGTTGATTTTGTTTTGAGTAGTTGAGCATAAGTAGTTGTGCTTCGGCAAAAAATGCACTAGGAAAGTTGTTGATGGATCATGGCTAGCTATACACTGATGTATAGCATTTAAGTATATTTATTTATTTATTCATTTATTTATTTATTTATTTATTTATTTATTTATTTAGAATATACTATAGGAAATGTTTTGCTCATGTAGCTACTTATGCTTTCCAAGTGAAATAAATGTCTCATTAGCTATGTCAGGAAAATATTACTATGACTTATATAGCTAAGTTGTTCAAATGATCATGATCCAAAATGAAATTTAACTTCTATTTTCACATCATAAATTCTTCATTCAGATGTGAAGTCGTAGCCTACTAGCTATGTGTTTCCAGCCTTCTATTCAGTAACCTTGAGAAAAGTAACTGTCAAAGTTTTGAGTCATTGAGTGCTCCAGACTAGAGTTTTTTAGTGATCATCTGGGAATGTTTAAACTATAAGGGTTTCTACTTGCCAATCTAATTTTAGTTATGGAAAAGTTTAAGTTTAAGCTCACCGAATGTTGCCGGCTTTCCATACCCCTGCAGTGTTCAGTGATAAGGAATTTGAAGTTACTAGACTAATCATTAGAGGACTACATTTGAATTATAAAGTTAAAGCTATGGCCCATCTGCATGGGCTAGTAGTTAATGCTACTGAAATTACTTTGGTTACAGAAGCATTAGTAACAGTTATAATCTGAACAGCTATATAATTAAGGACAAAACTAGCTATAGTTAGAAACATTTTATTAGTGTGGCATATATACCTAATATTAGAGTTAAGAGTAGTGTGACTGCTCTATTGGAATCCCTGACTGCTCTATTAGAGTATCTCGATCTTTTACAGTAAAAAATAAGTGTCTTGCTGGGTCACATGCACTTAAGCACCTGTAATATTAATAATAGTCCTCATAAACTAGGGTTCCAGGTTTACCATGCGGGCGGGTGACCAGAAACTAAGGTTTGACTTGGTGTGGCCTTATATATCTGACCACGATACGAAAAAAAAAAAAAGAAGGCAGGTCGCCTTAGTACACCTGATGATGGAGCTAATATAAGCTAGAAATAATACATGCGACATTTAATCCTTAGCCATGGGTATTTTTTTGGGGTATAGACTATTTTTTTTTTTTTTTTTGCTAATGTAATTTTTCCTTGTAGCTAGCTACGGCTTGGCCTAGCGGCTCAGTAATCAGTTAGCTCATCAGTCGGGAAACTGCATGCTAAATAGCTCTAAATAGCTACAGCTACATACATTCAGTCTTACCTTCCCTTGTAGGTAACCGGCAAGTCAATAACTGATCTCAATAGACTAACATGGTCCAGTAGAGTATTTATAAAGTTGGTGCTCCTTAAATCCGGCTGAGGTCGATACTGGAGAACGACTTCCTGCGTACCCAGCTCACCAACGAACCTCGTGGTATAATCCACGTCGTCCCTATCCTGGACTCTGATAGCTAAGTCGCTGAAGTCGGAATTTATATTAGCATAGACAAATCCAACACAAAACACTCCGTAGACCATTATTAAGGTGCCCAAGAGAAGAACGGAAACGGATGGGGTGGCGGTATATATTCTTGCAAGAGTCTCGAACCACGTCTCTACCACTACTCGGCCATACAGCGCGTACTTGAAAGGTCCAAAAGTAGCAGCAGTACCTTCCTTTATAGCTTTAACAGCGTTAGAAGCTACATTCAAATATTCCTCATCTTGTTCAGCCATAGCTTCACCTCAGTGTTCCGGCACGTCAATAGCTGCAAAAAGAGGTGCACTCAAAAATACAAACCAAAAAGGGTGTGTCTACTATGCTTAAAACAAATGCATTTATACTTCCGTAATTTTCCGGCCGTCACACCCAGTGCTTTTTACTCGGACACACCCTACTCCGAGCGGCGCGTCTTTAATCGATAAGCCCATGCATGCAGCGAGCGCAAGGGTCTGTGATGTACTATACTAGTCTTGTCCTTTTGGATGTCGTGTCGACTCCAATAATATAGCTGTTAGCTATCTATCCATTTTGTTTACGCAATTAATTTTGTTCACTTCCGGCTATTCTGGTGAAGGATTGCAAACATTCTAAAAACTTCCATGGCTTCATTAATATAGCTAACACTGTACCTATACCCACACCTAGTCTGGTGCAGTTGTTCATTCGATTAGAATTTACCTTCTAATCCATGGGGCGGCCGCATATGACCGGCCCAACCTGCTGAACTGGCTGTACATGTGTGGCTTCCAGGCATAGCTAGCACTTCAAGGTTATCTGCTGGGTAAACTGAAACCACTTTATTTTGTTTATTTATTGCTTTACAGATCATTAGCACATGTACAGACACATCAAGACTTTATAATGATGGCAGTGGCGGATTATCAATTTTGAGTTTGTACAGTAATGATAATAAAATTATAGTCACTGAAAATTCTATTTAAAATACCATCCATGGCCAACGTATTTGCATGCAACACATGCGACACTAATTTTTATTGTGTCTTCTAATAAGAGCCCGTGGTGTCACAATCAATGATGAACACCAGGGTGTGGGTATGGACATTATGACTGCTTAGGCTCGATGCTGTTACATTACAACACGTAAAAATTGCTGCATTAATTTCACAATGCATGATACTTAATTGGCTCAGAGCCATATTAATGTTCTACCATGTGCCACATTGGTAGCTAACATGTAGGAAATGATGGAAAGTGGTACATGCAGTACAGAATATTTAAGTGCTGGCTGCATGTGTGATGGGTCAATGTTATGTACTGCAGCAGGAAAGAAAACACCTTGACCTTCAAAGGATCCAAAACGAATTGGCTATTAAAGTTACGTACACCACCCACTCAAATATACAGGAATGTGTTTTGGCCATCTGGGTAGGAGACTAGAGGACACACAAGAGGGGGAGGGAGTGGCACAAGAGACCCAAGAGGGCAAGACATTTTAGAACAAAACAGTGGTCATGGTCAGTGCACTGTATGGGCTGCGGTGTTAAGTCACCGTTTCTCTACATAACAACATAGAAACATCTGGTTGAGTTTGTTAAATCATATTGGTATGGAAACCAAATTTCATAACCCGGCATGTGTACGCATCACACTATGGTCAAAGGATTCAAAAAAATATTTTTGACGTAAACGTACAACTAACTATTCTTCAGCACTACTACTTTGTCCCTATGAAAATCAGTGCCAATATTATATGCAATGCAATATGCGAAACAGGTGCATGGTAATGAAGTAACCATAGTAATGATGTCATGTGATCTTTGCACATTTTGAGTAACTATGATCAAACTCAGCGGCCTGTCAATGTGATCATTGCATAGATGCTGTTGATGCTTATCACCTATAGAACTGGTTGAAGAAATTATAGGGCAGCTATTAAATGGACACTTCAGATCATTTTTTCTCTTGCCTTTTTTGTTGTGTATGGGGCAGTTTCCCTCTCACTTTTTAAATGCATAAAGTACAGCAACTAGTGTACCTTTTTAGTCATCAGCCAACTTACTATCGATTTAGTAGGGTTTGGGCTAACAGTCATTCAAGAATGGGGTACTATGTGTGCTTGCCTGCTGGGGGTGTATGAGTTCAAGATACTCTAATAGAGCAGTCACCTAATTACTCAGGTTTTAACTGTGCAAATTTTATTGCATTAGCAGATGTATCTATACATAATCATTTGCAAGTGTATGAGTCTATCTGAAATGCTTTCATTTATTGATGTGTAGCCTGAGCAATTATGAATTTTTTTACCTCAGTTTAAGATGCAAACATGTTGCCACTGATCACGATAATTTCACATGCATTGAATATCCATAACTTTGCAGTTATTTACTTAACAAAAATAATAAATTGTGTACAACTGTTTAGCATAATTAAGGACAAAGGCAGTTACAATTCAATGCAGCCACTTTCGTAACAGGTTTATTCACACAATGAACTCTCACACAAGTGTAGGTTTTTTCTACAGATCAAATTCTTTCACAGCAGTATCTGCCAACATTTTGACTAAATTCACTAATGCACATTTGCATGTGATGTCATAACATCACAATTATTTTTATAACATTACTCATCAACGTCACAATGTAGAGAAACAACCATGATTCATTCCAGAATTGCTATAATCTCCCAGCCTATTGGAGTATCTTATTCAAGTATATATTGAAATTTCTCTCAGATTCAATCGCACAGACCAGAACATACAAGGAGGATTGTGTAACTTCAGGTAATGTTGGGTGGAAAGTAGTGCAGGAAGTGTTCAGACACTACAATGTATATTCATCATAAATATACTTAACTGGGGAGGGTATATGATTTGTAGGAGATGATAGTTCACATAGTTATGGTAACTAATGAGGGGAATCTGACTATCATCTTGTACACACACCACACACACACACACCATGGAAGTGCACACTATAATTATGTACAACACATTTAGACTATATCACTTAATACACACTTTGCAGTGGGACAAGGACTGCATTTATTTGCTTTGCTGGAATTTAGTTAAGTATGAATGTGTATATTTATTTGTATATTTTGTATACCACATTAGTGCTGCACGGTATTACATTTTTGCTCCTGGTATGAAAATACCTCGGTGTAATGTACCCTCTAAGTACTTAAGTGAGCAAGTCCCTTGACTTATAACACGTGTTAACAACTCTTAATAGTTCAATATAACTGATAACACAACCATATGACAACTAAACTAAAATAGTCCAATAGACACTATATATACAAGTGTTAACCATTAATGATGTCATACATAATAACCTGATAATTACAACATGATTAAATAATAAAAGTCTGAGTTCATTACATCTCCCCCTTCTTAAGCTTTAACATATCAAGTATACTGAGAGGTATCAAATCGTTCTGGTGGCTGTCGAGTACGTGTTGACCGACGCAGTGTGGATTGCTCATCAATATTTGCTGTAGGTTGAGAAGTGTCTGTTGATTGCTCAGCTGAGTCACTATTTACATAGTCCCAGTTAGTGTCATTTCTTGATGGTTGTTCTTCTCTAGCCTTTATGTGATCAACATGACGATGAACTGTTTTGCCATCTAACAAATCTATGATGTAAGATAATGGTCCAGTTACCTTAGAGATTTTTCCTGGAAGCCATTTCAGTTTGCTGTTATTGGCAAAGTTCTCAGCATACACTAAATTTCCTTCCACAAATTGGCGGTATGGCTTCTTGACATCATGATGTTTCTTCTGAGTCATTTGTGACTGTTGCACTTTGCTTGTAAGGCTTGGCTGCAGTAAGTCTAGCTTAGATCTTAACTTTCTTCTCATCAGTAATTCTGCTGGTGGTATTCCAGTGGTGGAATGAGGCGTAATTCGGTATTTAAACAAAAACTTTGCGAGTTTCTCGGTTATGCTTCCCTTTTCCTCTTTCATCTGGTGTAAAGCTTGTTTAAAGGTTTGCACTGCCCTCTCTGCCAGTCCATTAGATGAGGGATGGTATGGAGCTGAAAAAGTGTGTTTGATTCCATTCTGTTCCATGAATTCTTTGAATGTCTCACTCACAAAAGTTGGCTCATTGTCTGTGACAATCTGTTGTGGGAGGCCATGAGTTGAAAAGATTAAGCGTAATCATGCAATGGTCTTTTCACTGGTTATTGTATCCATAACTTGTACATCTAACCATTTAGAGTGTGCATCTACTAGCACTAAAAACATCCTCCCTAGATAAGGACCTGCAAAATCCAAATGAAGTCTGCTCCAAGGCTGTGCAGGCCATTCCCATGGGTGAAGTGGAGCCTTGGCTGGAGCTGTACTGGTCTGTTGACAGTTACAACACTTCCTGGCTATTTCTTCAATCTCAGAATCCATCTTTGGCCACCAAATGTAGGATCTGGCCAGAGCTTTCATCTTGCTTGCTCCTGAGTGGGTTTCATGTAACTCATCCAACACAGATTTCTGACCTTGGGTTGGTATCACCACTCTAGCTCCCCATAAGATGCAGCCATTTAAAACAGTAAGTTCACCTCTGCGTGACTTGAATGGCTTGAATTCTTCACCTGGTAGTGTGGTTGGCCAGCCTTGTAGGATGTATTGTCGAACTCTTGAAAGAATTGGGTCAGTGTCTGTCCATCATTTGATGTGTTCTGAACTGGTCGTGGTGGTTGACAGATGGTTTAGCAAATGTACAAGATCACCTGGAATGCAATCGGAATCAGTGGTAGCTTTTCGCGGTAAGCGACTAAGAGCATCTGCATTTCCAAGCTTCTTTCCAGGCTTGTACTTGATAGTGTAGGAATAAGCACTTAGAGTGAGTGCCCATCTCTTGATTCTAGAGGATGCTGTTGGTGAAATTGCCTTAGAATTGCTGAAAATGTAAGACAGTGGTTGATGGTCAGACTCAATCATGAATTGTCTACCATAAAGATAGTTGTGAAACTTTCCAACAGCAAACACAACTGCTAGGGCTTCTTTTTCTAATTAGCTGTAATTCTTCTCTGCTGCTGTTAGAGTTCTGGAGGTATATGCTATTGGTCTTTCTTGGCCATCATCCATGATATGGGACAAAACACCTCCTAGCCCATATTGAGAGGCATCACATGCCAACACTAACTGTTTTGAATTGTCATAATGTACCAAGAGTGCATCACCTTGTAGTGCATTCTTTGCTGCCTGGAAAGCTTTGACTTGCTTGTGATCCCAGGTCCACTTGGACTCTTTTTGAAGTAAAGCATACAGTGGAGCTAACTTGGTTGACAGGTTTGGCAAAAATTTGGCATAATAGTTGCTGATGCCTAGAAATGACCTCAATTCACTAACATTTTGTGGTTCTGAAGCTTCTCTGATGGCTTTTACTTTTTCTTTGGTAGGGTGTAATCCATGTTGATCAATTACATGACCAAGGTACTCAACACTAGGTAGCATAAACTTGCATTTTGTCAGATTCAATGTTAACCCAGCTGTTGCCATTATACCAAGAACTTTGTCTAGGTTTTCAAGGTGTTCTTTCACTATTGACCCCGCCACTAATAGGTCATCCAAATAGGTCATCCAAATAAACTGACACGCCTTTGCACCCTTGAAAAAGGTTTTCCATGCATCTCTGAAAAACTGCTGGTGCAGCAGAAACACCAAATGGCAATCTTGTATATTGGAATAAACCCTTGTGAGTGTTAATGGTAACTAACTCTCTGGAATTCTCATCTAGTGGCACTTGCAAGTATGCTTGTGACATGTCAAGTTTTGAAAAATATTTTCCACCTGATAAAGCAGCAAACAAGTCTTCCACCCTTGGTAGTGGATATGCATCTACTTTGGCTGCCTTGTTAATAGTAACCCTATAATCACCACAAAGCCTCATAGTGCCATCTTTCTTTAAAACTGGTACAACTGGTGCTGCCCACTCTGAATGTTGTACTGGAATTAGTATTCCTAGCCCCTCAAGTCTCTCTAACTCTGCTTCTACCTTTTGTCTTAAAGCCAAAGGAATGGGACGGGCTTTAAAGAACTGTGGTGCTACATCTGGTTTTGTTTGTAGCTTGACCTTTACACCTTTCAAGGTACCAAGTTTGTTAGAAAATACTGTGGCATGCTTGTCTAATATCTCTTGTAAACCAGCAGGTGTTAAGAGACTGTTAATTACACCAACAGTTAGGTTAAGGCTTCCTAACCAGTCTCTTCCCATGAGATTTGGACCTCTCCCATTAACAACATACACTTGTAATTGCTGTGTTATCTCACCATACTTGACCTGTATTTTGGCTGTTCCCAGGATACACAGAGCCTCTCCTGTGTATGTCTTGAGATGCACATCTGTTTTCTGCAAGGCTTGAGTATGGCTTCTGCTGCAGATTCTATCATAGGTAGCTTTGTTGATGAGAGATAATGATGCACCCGTGTCAACCTCCATCTCTACTGGAACCTGGTTGATGTCTACTTGAACGATAATAGGGTTTGGGCTGTTGCCTTCAACTGTAAACATGCCATATGAGCTATCAGAGTCTCTGTTGTGCCCTGTAGCAACAGTGGTTACATCATCTTCCTCAACATAATGGTTTGACTTTTGGTTAACTTGTTGGCTCTTCTTGCCTTTCTGTTTTGACTTACAAGCCTTAGCTATGTGCCCAACCTTCTTGCAAAGGTAGCATTCAGTAGTACGAAACTTACACACATTTGGTAAGTGTTCACCCAAGCATCTGTAACATGTGACTGCGGATTGGGTCTTGGATCTTCCTGTTGCGGAACGCTGTTGTGACTTCTGGATTGGTGTGTAGTGGATGTCCTTTTGTGCCATAGTTGTGTCATTTGCCTTCAGGTCTTTTGTTCCCTTTTCAGCTGTCTCCATGGTTAAAGCAATTTCCAAAGCCTTTTCATAGGTTAGGTTTTTCTCAGCTAACAGTTTGCGCTGAATACCTTCATGATTGACTCCACACACCAGCCGGTCTCTCAGCATGTCTTTCAAAGTGTCTTTATATTCACAGTGTTCAGCTATCTTTCGTAGTGCAGCAACAAATGCAGCAATAGGCTCACCAGCTGCTCTGGTTCTGTTATAAAACTTGAAGCGCTGGACTATGAAACTTGGCTTAGGATCATAATGAGCTGTGATAATTTCCACCAGAGTATCAAATTTAGCAGTGTTCAAAGTCTCTGTGTCCACTATGCTGCGAATTGTCTGGTAGGTCTCAGGTCCACAGCCAGAAAACAGAATAGCACACTTCTTCTCATCACTCTTTACATCATTGGCTATAAAGTAGTAACGAGCTCTTTCTATGTATGCTGTCCAGTGCTCCTTAGCCGGATTAAATGCTGAGAGTTCACCATGAGTTGCCATCTTCACAGGTTGTGCTTCTTGTATATAAGTAGTAACAGTTTATCCTCGTCGCCAGTGTAATGTACCCTCTAAGTACTTAAGTGAACAAGTCCCTTGACTTATAACACGTGTTAACAACTCTTAATAGTTCAATATAACTGATAACACAACCATATGACAACTAAACTAAAATAGTCCAATAGACACTATATATACAAGTGTTAACCATTAATGATGTCATACATAATAACCTGATAATTACAACATGATTAAATAATAAAAGTCTGAGTTCATTACACTCGGTATAGTGGTATTTATGATAATCAACTAATACACATTTTTATCAACTTGGTAGTGATAAAAAAACAGTAAACTGTTAATCTGTATACGTAGTTACTATCAAAAGTTGGATGACATAATATTACAAACTGTTATACAGTTACAAGTACACATTGTAACCTGAAACCTTACAGTTTACTGTTAGGCAGGACTTATGGTACCACCACCAAACCATCAACACATAACTTAATTAAATCTGGCTTTGAATTCCCTCATAGCATAATATACCAAATGGAATTCATACTAATATGAATGCAGTTTGATGACATTACCATGACATCCCGGTATACCGTCCCAGCACTACATTGTGTACATGTATAATATAATGTGTATTATATTATTGTACACTTTGCCATGGATACAATGACATACTGTAGATCATCAGGGGCGGATCCAGGGGGGGGGGGGGGGGGGGGCTTTGGGGGCTGAAGCCCCCCCCCCCCCCTTCATATTTAGGCTTTACTTGATCAATATGCTGAGTATTATAATGAAATTTTGTCTTAGCATAATTATATGATCACTAATAATACAAATACTCATAAAACCACCTTATAAACATATTTCCAAGGTATTATCGGTGGATTTATGCTAAAGTTTATGCAACAAGGACCTGGATCAGCATTGGAGGTGTACAAGATCGAGATACTCTAATAGAGCAGTCAGCTAACTACTTGAATAGAACATTCACTGGAAACATGTAGTTGGTTGTTATGGAATTTTTCCAAATTTGCCTGTGCCTATACATACAATGAAGTGCAATGGTCTGTTTAAAGGGCTTCATCTACTTGTGTAGTTAATATGTATGACAATACTTAATTCAGGTACACAATTACCATTGAAAATGCTCTCAGATTCAATCTTGTATTGTTCAAATTTCAAACTTTTCCACTTTAAAACATTCTTATTCTAGCATGCACATATTCAGTGTTGTGCAATTGTGAGAGGGGTATATTATGTACTTGGTTGTCTGTACCTACCCAAACTTTTCCATTAGCAAAATGCTTCAGAGAGCCATAACTATAATCTAAAGGCAGTATATAAAATATCTACAGGCAGAAAATATTATGAATTTTATGTGGAAATGTCTCCAAATTGCAGTATTTTAGCATCTATTTTCCAAAATTTTCCTGGGGGGCATGCCCCCAGACCCCCCTAGTTCCAGTATGTTTTGCATGCTGGGAAGTGTGCTTTGCACACCTCTACCCAAGAGATTAGTACCTTGAGTTAGCCCCCCCCCTTTTATAAATCCTAGATCCGCCCCTGATCATGGAGACACAATGTTTGATCAAAAATCTTGAAGCAAAAATAAACACTCTGTATTATGGAAAGTGAAGAAAAATTTTAAAAGATGATCTATTCATTCGCACAAGACTGGAGAAAAGAATCAACATTCATCTCTAGGAAAACTATATAATAAAATGATTAGCACATACACACTACAGCTTATTGTTGCAAAGATATGAACATAATTATACAGCCATACATGTACAACAGGCTTGTTGTAATTGTAATTAATTACTAATCATTACCATTTTTCAAGTAATTACTGTTAGAAATTATAATTAAACAGGTAATTAAATACTAATCATTACCAAATTTTGGGTAATTGTAATGATTAAATCAGGTAAGTAATTACAACAAGCCTGATGTACAAATAATTATTAAGTTGAGGATTTAATTTTGCAATTCAATTTTATTGTTAAAAGCCACAGATATTTCACTGGACTGGATGTTCTATTGATACACCATTCTGCCAATTTCAATAGCTAAACTGCATGCTGATCCATTTTAGTAATACTTATGCTGCTAATATACGTGCAGCCATCTTCGAGGGGTCACTAACTCACAAAAAAGGGGTACGGATTTCAAAATCTTGAACAAATTTCTCAAGATTTCACATATTTCAAAGGATTTCACAAAATTGAACGAGAGCTGCAAAATCTGATTTTAAATTACAGGTTGGCGTAGTGACAAGTTCTAAAACGCCAAAAAAATAGTAGGAGAAAGCCATGCAGGAGCAAAGCCTCATGAAATTGAGAAGGATTGCAAAGCCATATAAAACCAGGAGTAAAGCGAAGACATAACTATTAAAGGAAACCATACAAAACCAGGAGTGACTTGCAGCTGAAGCCCTCGGGAAACAAGGCCAATCATTCAGAGGAAATCCTGTGATTAATCCCTCAAACCAGGAGCAACTGTCGAAGCCCTATCTGGTGTGAAGCCCCACAAAACCAGGAGCACCTGTATGCTTAAGTTACTTTTATAGTTTGTGTGTTGCTAAGTTTATGAAGTTTCGCTAAGTTCATGTTGCTAAGTTTTTGTAGTTTGCTAAGTAAATCCGAAGCGGAACGGAACATCAGATTCCATTCTTACTCAGCATGGATTATCTCCTGGTTTTGTATGGCTTCCTTCCCACAGCTCCTGGTTTTGTTTGGCTTCCACAACTCGCTTAATACAAATCCGAAGTAGGAGCAGAACATCGGATTTCAACCTTTGAGCAGTTAGCATGGATTCTCTCCTGGTTTTGTGCGGCTTCTTTCCTACATTCTTTGGCTTCCACAACTCGCTTAATACAAATCCTAAGCGGAATGGAACATCGGATTCCATTCTTACTCAGCAAGGATTATCTCCTGGTTTTGTTTGGCTTCCACAATTCCATTCTTACTTTTGAGCAGTTCCTGGTTTTGTATGGCTTCTTTCCCACAGCTTCTGGTTTTGTTTGGCTTCCACAACTCGCTTAATACAAATCCGAAGCGGAGCGGAACATCGGATTCCATTCTTACTTTTGAGCAGTTTGCAATTATATCCTGGTTTTGTTTGGCTTCTTTCCCACAGCTCCTGGTTTTGTGCGGCTTCCACAACACGCTTAATACAAATCCGAAGCGGAGCGGAACATCTGATTTCATTCTTACTTTTGTGCAGGAGCAGTTGAGTGTAAGCTACGGTACCAGAACGAGTATATAATCAGAATCACGATAAGAACATAAGATTTCATATTTCAAGCAGGATTTCATTGAAGGTGTACGAGATTTCGAGTTAGTTGGTGACCCCTCGGCCATCTTTTAACAAAGTTCTGCTGTAAATTAGATTGCAAAATTAAACAAGGATTTATGTACATTTGTATAGTGGCATTAGTGATCACATTATTGCTAAACAGTAGCTGGCAACAATAGCAAACATGTGTGTACATGTAAAACTGTGTTGGAAAACATGTGTGTAATATTATGTGAATGAATTGTATACTTTGTGTGTGAAAGTGTATGTGTTTTCCATAAAGTGCTGTTTGAGTAGATACAGTACACTTGGGCAAATAACGTAAAGGTGTGAAAAATATAATACTAATTTATTTTATAATTTGCCTTGTACTGCATTAATCTCTCAACATTTCCTCTTATGTTGTATTTTTTAATATATTCAAATAGGCTGCACTATGATGTGTACTGCATACATAAATACTAGTTAAAGCACCGCCGGGAGTGCAATATGGAAAAAATAGCACGAGGGCGTGGGCGAGAGACTAATACAGCACGAGGCGAAGCCGAGTGCTGTATTAGGTTCGAGACCATGCCCGAGTGCTATTTTTTCCATATTGCACGAGCAATGGCGGTGCTTTAACTGGTTTATTGTACTAAAGTAGTGGCTGCGAAGAGTGGGGGTGACGCCAAGTAGCAGGAGGTGAGTGCCTATCCGCGTAAGCTCGAGACCGTGTGTATTCACTGCAGTGATTAACATTATTCATACTGCCTCCAGCGTCAGAGCACCAGCGTGATGAAGCTAGCTAGCTACGAAGCTTTGATTGATTTGAGCTGCCGAGAGCGACAGTAAGTGGCCAACTGCTTCTTTCTCGGTTGAGGCCTGGCTTAAAGCCCATGAGTAAGTCTGTGACTTTGTTATAGAGAGGCTTGCTGTTGTGTTTGGCGGGTGAGTGCATTTATAGAAGCCATGGTGTGGCGCTGGGAACGATACCACGAAGGCAACTGGAGCGAATTAACTTATCGTGTTCCACCTGGCTTTACAACGTGGACAGGAGTCATTTTGTTGTGTTGATAACGCCATATGCTCTGTTCCTTTTCGCTAAGAATGGCTTTCAGGGTAATTCGCCCACTTGTGTTTAGGTCATGGCATTGTTCTGTGTTTATGATACGTCATAATTGTTGAATGGCTTCATAACATTGCAGTGGTCTGGTGAAAAGAATGCGATAATGTGTCTGGCATTGGTCTTGCTTTGGTCAACTTGTTTACTGTTTCAACAGTGCTGTATTGGATCAAAGGGAAAATACAGCACACTTGGGCAAATACAGCACAGTTGAAATAAATACAGCAACCTTCCAGCTTTGAAGTGTGCAGCCAGGTGTACAATATGGAAATAAAAGTACACTTTTCACTTTGATCTTTTCACCCAAAGTACAATAATAGAGAAATGAGTACTGCATTTTTGGAAATTATTTGCCCAAGCATTGACCTAGAGAGGTAGCTACATTCTCACTAACAATTAGTGCATATTATAGTGTGTGACTGTAGTTCAAGGGAAACTGAATATGCTGCAATCACTATTGGCTATTATATGGGCACAATTGCTAGTGGGGCAGTAAAAACAATTGCCCTTCCAATTATATATTGTTTGTTCTAATTATCATGCAGCAACACTACAGGGGGTTAACCAATAGTGTACGAAAACTCAGCATCAGTAGCATGCTCATGCTAGGGGTATCTGGTGCATGCGCCAGACTACTATACTGTGTTATGTACCTGGCTTCATTGCTCAAGAGTGTTCATTAGTAACATTCTCACCTTGTTCCTAATGTTACTTACCTGTTTATAACAGTCATGCTATACTGACTATCGTTTCTTTATAACAAACATGTGCACCTGTATATAAAGGGCAAAACTTTATGGTCCCAAGGTGACTGTTATACTGACAGGTTTCACTGCAATAGTGATTATTGTAGATTTCACAATAAACCGATTATTCCTCATCTACAAATTGGCAAATCAAGCTGACAATCTGGTGCCTTTTGTAGAGTAGTGACTAATGATCTAAACATGCAGTTGTTCTTCTGCAAAGTATTCTACTAAGTTGAAACGGAATTCTGTAGTTACCGAAAAGTCTGTGGGATGGCTAGAGGATACCAAAAAGGGAACTCTGAAGGATTTTCCAGTAGTGAAAAATCAATTAATGGTGCTTATGTTTCTGGATTATCCCTCAACCCTTCTCAACACATTTGGACATTTGCCAATGGACTAAGTGAACAGTGTATTACTAAAGCCATTAACAACTGTCCTTGTGCAGCGGGATAATGCAGGATCATTACCACCTCCTTTTGTCAGCAGTGACTATTACTGTGAGTCGGGAGCATTACGTTGTTCCGTTTACGTTGGTCATTTCCTTCACAGTGCACTGTGGGATGGAAAGAAGTGTATGACCAGCAAGTGTTGTGATAATCAAGATTGATCAGTTGGAGCTATTGTTTAGTAACTCATATTATACCGTATACGTACAAATTTTCAAGGTATGTAATTTCTCGGATAGACAAATTTCAGGATTTTCGCAGTTTCATTTTCAAGGATCACTCATTTTTCACTGAGGTTATCTATTAGAAAGCATGGAGCTAACTTTGATAATTGTTAATTTTTGAGGATGAAAATTTTTCAGAAAGCTAAGCAACCATGAAAATTATGTCCCTCGAAAATGTGTATGCATACAGTACAAGTGTAAAGAATGCTTTAAAGTTTGAATGTTTCATTGTACATAGCTACATGATGATATTGATGTATGTTAATATGTCAATTTGAGCATGTACTAAATTATATTTTACTTACATTTTGTTGCTGTATAAACATGTTTGTAAATGACCACAGACCACACAGCTAGTTACATGTGCACACTTCATCCCTATACTATAGTAAATAGTTTCGTGATGATTAACCCATATATGGTATACACTATTTCATGGATCATAACACATGAGTTACATTACTGGTAAGTGTGTACACAAAGCTATGCTTAGCCTGAATATCCCATGATATTAAAAACCAAGCTGCATGCGTAAAATAATTGTACATGATGTTACCAGATATGTGGTCCATGGTCATTTACAAACAAGATATGTGGTACCAGATATGTGGTCCGTGGTCTAAGCATAGTGCTAAAGTGTTTGTCTGCTGGTGGTGAATATGGTAACTGAAATGTTAATTAATGAAGGTATTTTGTTTACAGCATAATGGCTATAATGGCTAGCTAAGTATCTGAGCACCTCTGTGTGTGGTCTTCTCAGGTTGTTGCTACATGCTTAAGAAATCATCTACTACCAATTTGTGTAATTGACAACTAATCGCAAAACTATATAAAATGAGCACCCTTTTTAACAATTAATAACTTTTGAAGGCACTGACCTCATGGGTACTACACAAGGTTACTGCATCTCATGTCAAGAAAATGTGTTAGCTATACTGCTTTTTGGATGATTAGCTGTACTGCATGGTAACAGGATAGAGATACACTATAAGAGCATATATGAGGTGATTATGTTTCTGTATTAGCTAGTAGGCTTCAGAGTAGTACTTTAACACAGGAATGCTGATTTGAGTTGCCAAAGGTGGAAGTAAATGCCTAAATGGCTTATTGATCCTCAGTCAATACCTTGCTTCAATATAAAAATACTGCTTTTTGGCAGTGCCCTCAACATACATACACACATACATACATACTTACACACACAAACACACGCACTACATACATACATACATACATACAATAATTAATTAGACTACATCTATGTACACATATACAGTTAGTACAATGACTGATACAGCGTTTTGAATTACTGAAGCTTCCTTGCTACATACAAAAGAAGATTTTATAAGTTCCAGATGTGTGTTCCTCAGAAATAAAAACTACGTTTGGCTAAAATTTCAGAATAAACAAATGATGAATGTTTTGGCTGGCATGTGCAGTCATGTCAACAGCATAGTGAAATGTGATTCAGATATGAAGTTATGTACCGTATTTCCTCGTATAAATTCCTGGGCGGTTATTTCTTATAATCCATTTGTGAAACTGCTGAAAAATCTTGTTGCTCCTTGTAGCAGCTGCTGTTGACACACTTCTGACAATTCATGGGTTTCAGTAGTCGTAGAAGGCTTTTTCTACAAATTACGCTATTGTAATCTCGTACTACTACTACTACTCCTTGTATTATGGTACGTAGCACCCCTCTGGCCTTCATTTAGGACCAGGTGTTTATTTGAATGCGGCTTTTACATGAGGAAATACGATAATATTTATATACTTGTATTGCTGTACAAGTAGCAAATGTATATACTATTGATTTTTCTACACTGTAAAAACTTGTGTCTGTAACTGCTAGCTTATGGTCCATGCATGGTAATTATTTGCTGATGTGCTATACTTTTACAGTGCACTTTTGTGCCATTCTAACTGTTCTATATAATTTAGGAGAATTGGTTAATTCCTATGAGTTGGCTTGTCCTTTATATTCTCTTAACAATGCACACTGTTGCATCTATGGTAAATCAGTTTAACGTGTCAACTTTTAATTAATAATTCACCTTTTAAAAGTGGGTATTTAGAAATACAGTTACAATATTTTTGTCAACATTCAATTCGTCAAAGCTGATGATGAAGAGAGTGGATATGTCAACTTTTCCTTCTGTCATAGTTTCCTGTCATGTGGTGTGTAGAGCAGAAATTATACTCATTGCAAATTGGATCACATGCAGCTAAGTTGGCAATATAAAAAGCATATTTTACTATACCACAACATAACTGGATGTCACCCAGTACATGTACATTTTGTCAACTTCTTTTAATAATTTGAAGTATTTCTTTATCTGGCTGCAAGCTGGCAAGAGTCTATTATTTGTCACACAAGTGAGGTGCAGTGGAACATGATGAATCGAAGTGATACAAAGTATACTAATGCTAATCTTTTGGGAGAACTCAAAATGTGACTGGATTTTGGAAAAACGATCCAAATCGCACATTAGAAGTTCCGAGATAAACAGTTTTAAAGAATTGAAGCCAGCATAACTCTCCAAGGATAGCAAGCACGCGTATGAAATTTACAGAAAAGATGCATCAATCTGTTACCTTTCAAGCCACTTCCAGTACTTGTAGCTGCTTGTACAGTTTCCCGCCAAATAAGATAGAAAATCTGAGCAGTTGGACGAGCGAAGTAGTATCACGAGTGCTCACAAAGGGGTGGAGGCTGGGGGGTGGCGGGGAGGGCAAGAGATAGACCTCAAAATGGAGGCAGACCACGATTGGAGTCCAGACACGAGATTACAGGGCTGTGCTGGCTCCTTAGTGGCTGATATGTAGCAAAATCAACAGAGAACACGTCTGGCCAACATTATAAGGCTGTCCACCAGTAAACCACTGACTCTTGCCAAGCCAGGTCCTTCACAAGCCTGAAACCGCCATTTGACCACTCCACACTACCCAGAAAAGACATGTGTAAAAACCAGCCTCGTGTAGTTTGAGTAGTGCTGAGGGTCAAAACTTGTAGTACGATAGTGTAGCTATCCACTGGTGGTGTTAGTTTGATTTTGCCTGATGTGCGATTTGGATCGGTTCTGTAAAATCTGGTCACAAATGTTGAAACATGTGTTAGAATGGATTGAATTTTATTAGCCATGCACATTAAAAATAATAAACTAGACAGCTGTTCTAGGGCTAGCTCCACACAAAGTAATCGAAAAGCCATTCATCATTCCTTAACCATCCAGTTCTTTGCAAACAGAAAATTAATGGTTTATGAAGTAGTTACAGGGAGAGACTACCATAAATCAGGAAATTTTCGTTTGAGATAATTTAGTTATAAAATAAATTTGATGTGTTATATTTTCATGGACAGCCCAAGCCTTGTAAATATTTTACCAGTGAATTTTCTATATTCATCTTAATTGATGTTGTATTTGTGGTCAACACACCATCAGGTTTAGAAGCTAACACCGCAGTAATCCCTATGTGTTTCGTGTGCCAGAAATGAGTGAGCAAGATATGATAAAGTTGATCAAGGTACAGTATGACACGGCAATGTTATGTGGGTTGTGATAGATAGATGGCTGGCTGTGATGGAGCCATACTAAGGCAGCCTCGACCACTAGACACTATATGATATATTAAATTTGCAGCTATATAGTGGCATGCAAACTTATTCTGGCGGATATTGCAACCCTGATGGTAGGCCATCAGCAGTGGTGAATCTAGATGGGTTTCTATAGTTTTGATAGAACCCCTTTTTAAATTTAGCTCAGAAGCAGTCTAACTTTACACAGCAAACAACTATATACCATTGTATTTCAGTAACATGCATGCAAATTGCATTTAACTGACACCATTTATAGCTATTAAACCCTCAGCAATACTTTACCCAACAATCGAGATACTCAAGTAACTACTCTAAAAGAATAATCAAAGCTACAGTTTAGTCACAATTTTCGCTCTATAGTTACTTATAGTTTTAAAGCATGGAATTGTTAACTAAAATTAGCTTAAAATCCTATTTCAGAGCTTCTAAAATCTCAAAAATTTCTGGGAAAATGTCCTCAGATTCCTTATTTTCCAGCAATGCCAACTTTAAGAAACCCCTTTAAAATGTTAGATCTGCCACTGATCAGTCTATTTTCCCCAACAGCGTACTCGTTCCTCATGTTTTTTGATGGTTCGACCTGTGTAACAAACCACCAAAAATGTTTTGCAAGTAGAAAATATTTAAGAGCAAAAATATTTTGTGTAATTTATTTCGAGGCAACCACAAAATATTCTTACCATCAAATATTTCCCAATCTACAGTGAATCAATTGGGCAGGTGATTCGGTGTGTTTGGGAGTGCTGTTTTGGGTTGAAGACAGGTCAGTTGGGCACTTCTTGCTTCAAGTGATAATAGCTATGTATATACAGATTATTTTTTTAGTCACATTTTAATATCAATATTATTGGTGAGCTGAATGCCTATTCATTACCAAGAATCCCAAGATTCTCTAAGGTCATAATTTTGTCTAAACCAAAATTTCAATCTGCTTCTACATGCCACCAATCAGTTCACTTATGTAAGTATAAATTCAGCATCACAAAAAGTTGTATTTGCAGCATTAATTTCCCGTTTACTGTGATATCTTCATTGGCTTCTTTAATTCTGTATTTTTAGTTATAGTATAGTTGATTAGTTCCAAAATTGGAACCAAGCAGACAAAAACACAAGACTTTTATAGTGTATTCTCTTGGTGAAAAATGTTAATTTTGGCATATATAATATTATTGTAATCAAAGGAATGTGAATTCATTGTTGACTGCTCTATTAGAGTGTGAGTGAACTCGGATAAATACGTATATGGCTAAGAAATACAATCACCTCTATCTGTTACCTGTGATAGTTTAAAGTACTGTCAATGACACAATTAGAGTACACAAAATCCATAAAAACATATTGGAAACCATTTGCAGTGCTTTCAATGCACATTTTAGGATTTTATCTTTTGGCTAATTCAACCACTGCTATAGTGCTTATAAATAAATATTTAAATTTCTGATAAACAGTGCCTGAGACTTTTTAGATAAATATCTTACAAAAAACTCTTATAACGTGGTTGTAAAAATATTAAATATAAAATATCATAATGATACTATTAGCTACACAACTTGGTGCATCTCCACTGTACCTTCTTCTTACACACACACGCATGCACGCACATAGACATGCACACAAGCACAAACACACACAACACTTATATGAGCAATGCCACTAGCTGGTGACCCAAATGCCAGCTTGGTAATCAACTTATATACATTCTACAGTGTTGCAACAAAATATTTTGAGTTTGTGGAATAGATTCAAATGCTTGATTTTTTTTTGTTTTTTTACAAAATAACTCTACTGAACCTCATTAAATGATTCTAAGTTGCTTGTTTTGACACACATGACAACACAAAAATGTTCCAATAGCTTGAAGTGGTCACTGTCAGTAGTCAGTCATTGTATGTGGGAAAGCGGCCACATAGATAAATGTACCTGTAATGCCAGGAAATGATTTTCACATTTTCTATGCTGATTTGTTTCCCCTTCCAAAATAAGAGGAAGTTGTATCACAATCAGTAAATAGGCAGCGCAGAAGATTTCTCTAGAGCTTTATAAACTGCATTGACATGAATTTGTTTGAACCTACTTCCAGCTCCAAATGCTTGCCATACATCTGCAACAGGCTGTCTCTCAAGCAAACTGCGCAACTTGCCAGCAAAAATTACAATCACATCTGTATCAACTGTATGTACGTACATACGTATGTACCCAGCAAGCATAGTAGCACCATTATCAAGTGCATCCTGTACATGAAATAGCATCTTAGTGTTTGCTTCTTCATAGTCGCATGTGAAAGCAACTGACACACCAGCAATAGTATCTATGTATTTGCCTTCTACATGCACGCTCCATTTTACTATCAAGAAATGAAAACAATTGTTTCTTATTCTCAAAATCATGAAGAAAATCAACCCAATGCTTGGTACAATGTTTTAATTCCCTGCTACTTTTTGCTGTTTTCCTTTACCTCATTTCTCCCTGGTTGATTCTTTAATGCTAGATGTGACATAAGTAATCAACTTGAGTATTCATATCTAGCTGTTTCTTTACACGTGGAATAAATCGTTACAAAATTGACCAGTATTTTAAGACTGGTAGGCACAGACACTTGTCGACAACCTCCAGGAAGTGAATTAAGTATAAAAAGTGATGAAAAAATTTCAATATGAATTTTTGCAGTCTTTGTCAAATCAATTACAAGGCATTTTCTTGATGGCTGGACTTCATAGATGTCTTCATCATTTGCTGAATTCCTTGCTGAAAAACAAGTATCACGTTTTTACTATCATTTTGTTCTTGAGTACCAGGAAATGACTTCACAATTTTCCTTTTAAATAAGGGTTTCATTGTGATTCCAAGCATATACAGCAGCAGAATATCCCATTTTCTAAGGAATTTCTACAAGGGTGCAGCTCTACAAAGTTTGGCATCGTGGAATTTAAGACAGCACAATTTGTGTCACATTTACTTCCACAGCCTCTCCAACTTTGAGCGGTACTGAGAGTTGGTTCAATCTTTTAAATTCACTCACATACATTGTATAAATTAATCTTTTGATTCCATCACCTATTGCATTCAAGGGACATCTGACTGCTTCATGACACCGTGAGAAAAGAGGAATATAAGAAGATATATCAAATGGCTTAAGTATATCACACAAATAAGCTTACAGTGTTGGGGGTAATGCATTACTTATGTAACAAATTATGTAACTAAGCAATTATGCTATAAAAGCTAGTAATATGACTCAAGTTACTTTACTAACAAATGCAATGTGTTACTTAAGAAAGTTACTGTAAGACTAACAAATCAAGACTAACAAATCAAGACTACACCAAGTTACTAATCTCGTTACTAACCTACTGAGTGATTACCGCCTAACCACAATGAAGTAAGAAGCCCACCTTGAATTACTTTCTCTTGAATACAATTATAAACAAGATTTACACATTGTCCAGCAACCCAATGGCATCAGAGTCATGTGATAAGGTGGTAGTTGTACATGTCACAGCTTAAGGCTGTGGACACAAAGTAATATAATGTGTAATATTAATATGGTAACTAGTTGTAAGTAATAGTAATATGTAATGAGTTACCTTTAAAAAGTAACTGCCCCAACACTGCAAGCTTAGTTAGTATTATACTATCCATGCATCCTATACTTTAGTATTAGCCCCATCCTATACTACAAAACCTAGTATACTACCCCTGCTATATTAATTACATTATGGTTTGACACATTGGAGCTTCAGTTGTTGTAGTCTTTCGAAACTTTTGGCTCCCTAGACCTTGGACTGTGCTTGCCAATCATTTGCTGTATTGCAAAAAAAAAAAAAAAAACGAAAGAATAATCGTTTGTTTAATATTTATACAAAAAGGATTCTTCTTGCACTATATTTTTGACGATTCCAATTAAGTATTTCTTCCTTTCACTCAATAGCCATATTAGTGCTTTGTGCTGTGCAATCACTTCTAAACATATTAATGTAGATCAACCTTAAGAACCATTCATATCATTTCAGGGAAGCTGGGACAAGAAGAAATTGCTTTTAGCGAATTTCTAAAATACTTAAATGTGTTAATTCTGGACAAGAAAGGCATTCCCTGTGTGTTTTTTGACCCCTGTACTGTCATCACTTCCCATTTAAGACTAATCCTTGTAGTATACAGAGTAACAGTAATTGTTAATGTGTGAGGATGTCTTTTGGTGTACATGGTAGAGCTGAGCGATACTGCCATTTTAGTATCACGATTGATACTAAAGCCACTATTCACGATACTGAATAGTTCACGATACTTACAGATATGTCAACCATAGATGGTGCTACATAGTGTATTCCTCAGTATTCCTGCAGGAAGTCTTTAAAAGTAACATCAAACTAGCCACTGTCATCCTTGTTTACAGTAACAGTTATTGTAATACATGCTTTGAAGTTATGTTATGGTGTTCACACCTCTCTGCAGGGGTAACCAAGTTATGACTTACAAGGATTCTTGAGCCTAGTACAGCATAACAAATGAATTTTTAATGACAATAATGTATAGGCATGGTATCACGATAGTTAATAACAAAATATCGCGATATATCACTAAAACGGTAGTATCGCTCAGCCCTAGTACATGGGGTACTTTGAGATAATAAAGTCACTCTATGGACACATATATACATAAGGAGAAAATATCCTGACTGCCTGGCAGACTCTTGTAAGCTTAATGAGTTGGCTGCAGGTTCGAGGCTGCTCAGATTTAGTTATGGATTTTTTCTCCTTTCTCCACATATTTTTATGTAACAACTTTAAACAGGCTGTGGGACCAGGTGTCCTACACACCTTCAGCACTTGTTCTGTAAATCTTTAATAAATAGGTACATTAAAACTGACATCATAGATTTAAATGCTACTTTTAAATTCTTATACATGAATGAATATTTAGGTGTCTGAGATATTCCAGAAATAAAATGCCAAGGAAGTCGAAATCCTATCAAAGGAAAGGAGAGAAGTGGAAGCAGAAGATGCCAAAAGAATTTAAAATTTTCTGAGGTGGTTGTGTTGCCTGTGTCCATTCCACTCCAACAAGTTTATTATTGGTGGTACTTTGCCACCATCAGTGAATTTATCAGAGTTTCACAACTGTATTTTTCAATTTGATGGCTTTCCATCTAACTGGATTGTTTCTGCAGTAACTGTAAACACCATGACAATTAAGTTGTTTCAATGGACCCTTCGCATATGATGATTGCTGTGTTACAAAAGATTCTTGTTAATATCTACCAAGAGCTTGATCTGGGAGCAGCAACTCAAGGCTTCAAATTATAAAGACTCACGTCAAATGTGTTGGCCATGGCATCCCACAATAGTAAAGTAGTGTCTTTACATTAGACAGAAATATGCGGGGACATATGAAGCTTTAAGGATTCAGGTTACCTGTCACTGTCATCCCAGCACATGTTATGTGATTACACACATTGTTTTTAATTATCAACAGGATTTTCAAATGATGTTGATAAAATGTTAGTAGATGCAGCCAAGTTGACAAGTTGTAATATTGCCAAAAATTGATAGTGTTTTAATAGACAAAATGCATATCAGAGAGGACTTAGTATACTTTAAACATACAGGACAGCATTGTGGATTTACCAATCTGGGAGCTAGATATCGATGAACATCTGCTTAAATATGAAAAGGCATCAAATAATCCATATGATTCCAGTTCTAGACCAAAAATAATCATGACATTTATGGCAAAAAGTCTTTTCATGCCATTATAATTCCTGTATGCATCTTCCCGTGTTGTGAAGCATCAAATGACACCACTACGGTAATTTATTTCCAATTAGAGAAATGTGGATTCAAGGTATTCTTTGCCACTGCAGATGGCACATCAACATGTTACAAAAACATGACTCCTAATCTTTGATGGTACAAGGTGCTGAACAAGTATGCTGATGACAGATATAACTATATACTTTTTGGTTAGTGAAAACAAGAAATTGTTGGGCGATAATTAACAGTAAGTTAGATCATGTATAGATCTTTATGTGTTTATATTACTCTTATAGTGAAATGAAAAGCATATCTCCTGGAAACATCTATTTTAAGGACACCAGGCCAGAGAGGGTTGGCCCCTAAACTTAAAGATGAGCATATTTATCTGACGTTGTTTTCTAAAATGTGTGTAGATATGGCAGCACAGGTTAGCAGTTATGTTATGATTTACCTATACAAACTACGATTACACAGGCCTTGAGTAGCACTGTATTTATATGTTTACCCAAAATGCTTTCAACAAGTTACTACGGAAGTCATTAAATAGAATTTTCTACTGACTGAGTAACTGACTGATGCCATCAGACAAGCGTAACTCAATAATGGCTAAGGATAAGGGCACTGTTTGACATTGCTTCAGTCAGACACATGCCTTTTGGCATACCGCAGTACGTACAATGCATTCTTCATGGACTTACCAGTGTCCTCCTTTGTGTCCCATTCATCTTTGCTGACAGCAAAAGGTGTCAATTTGGCAGTAGCATGTGACGGCTTCTCTTCGTAACAGAAATCGTCTGTATTTTTCATGGTGGCTACTTTGATTGCAGAGGTGCTTTTCGAACAGTTCTTGATTTGTAATGCTGTGTAACGGGTTGAACATAGCTGACAAGTGGATACTGGATGTGTCACTTTTCAGACGATAATTAGTAACTGGGGTGTGCGGTGCCATTTCTTCTGATGTGGTATGTGCTGGGTTCACCAGTCATAATTTTATTTTACAAAAAAGAGTTAACATACAAATACACAAAAAATTTGGAATTTTCAAATAGAGAAAGGACCATAGCACACCGATAAAAAGCATTGAAACCAGCTGGAGTAGTGTCACCGTAAAACAACAAGAAGTGTTACATCCCTACAGTGCTTTTGTGTACTTGTAGATGAACAGAATGACAGATTTCAGTTATTTAATAAAGCACACAGTAACATAAATACATAGCCCCTCCACAAATTGAGCACCTTTTTGTACTCCTCAATAAAGGTGCTGGCTGGTCCTATGTACAGGGTATGTGTTGACTTTTGTCAACTTGTGTTCCAACTAGTGCTGGGCGGTATTGAAAAATAGCAAACGGTATACCTTCCATAAAAAGTATCACAGTATCACTAAATATCGCAGTATTAATGTAAAAGCCATTAGGCCACACAAAGTTAATTATATGTTTCTGGTCCAGCTCAGATGCAAAAATTGACCAGGTGACCAGGCTTTTTTTTTTTTTTAATTTTTTTTTTTACAAATGATTAATGCATACATAGCTACCAACTGCACTGTAATGTTTAGTATAAAAGTTTAAATCTCAGGAATCACAAAAGAAGGTACAAGCTGATAAACTCTATGAAAAAATAAACTGAGGATATAGCAGCAAACACGCCCATTTACAATCGATCGATCGCGTCATGCTAAGGAAGCATCTTGGAAAGCCTAACCAGAAAAAAACCCGCTTTGAACCACAAATAATGTACAGAGCTATCTTCTTAACTGTTTTATAGCCTTTCTATCGTATTATTTTACACAAACTTCTTAGAGAAAGCCTCGAGGATGCCCTGCATTTTTGTTCGCGTAAGAGAGGGCAACGCCCCCCTCTTTCCTCGAAGGAGACGCTATCTCTGGAAGCTTATGAGGCCTTCACCGTTGTTTTTAAAGGTGGTAAATATCTATGAAACAGAAAGGGAAAACCGCTTAAGAAGAGTCGCCTAGGTACAGACACACGTTTTTACAAAAAATAAATTCAGTAAACAGGCGCGCACACAGCCGGCTGGGCACGCGACTGGTTTAAAAATGACCAGCACGGGGACCAGAAACATATAATTGACTTTGTGTGGCCTTACTATTAAAGTAACTGCCATTTACCTCAATAAAAGCACCAAATACCCATGGTAGGTCAGCAAACCTCAGGTACAAATTACCACAAACAAACTTATTTACACAGTTTGGTTAGCTGACTACATCAGCACCTGCCTACAAACATTGTCACATGTCTGGTTGCCTTCGAAATATGGGATAAAACAAGCCCACAGGGAGGCCATAGTGCCCAGATGCTATGGCAGTATTACAGGCAGTATCAAAACCAGTATGATTTAAATATCACAGATTACTAACAATACCAGATATCGCCCAGCTCTAGTTCCTAGATGAGTACATCATAGCCTAGTTGGTCTGGTTAGCCTACATTGAAATAAAAACGTTATACTGTACCATAACTAGTGGACATTTACAAGAGGCTGTAAATGTGAGCCAAACGTAGAGATCTGTCTGAAAGGTATAATGTACATGCACACCACAAACTATCAACAACAGCAAACTGTAATGCTACTATCCGCTGGAAGTTTGGGATGACTTGAATTAGGCAGATTTGATGAAATGAAACACTCTATTACCATTTGAAGGCATACCAAAATAACAAAGTTTTAGTTATTAAACAAATATATCTGATTACTCTCACTAGCTCATCGTACTTGAGCGATGGGAAATGAGAACTATCTAATAATTGTTAGTGTAAGGCTGGTAAAAGCTTAAAAGGGTACATGATATAGTCTATAAACATGCTTCACCATATACAAAACGTTGTCTTGAAGTGGGAGCTTTTAAATGTAGAATATTAAGGAGTAACACCACAGCAGAATATGTATAGCCAAAGTTTATCTTTGCAGTACCAACTATGTTCTTTCTACATGGCACATGATGACAATGGACAAACAGCAGCTGGACCACGTCAAAAACTGGTGAAAGTGTGTCGGTAGTGTTGGGAGTAACGTGTTACGTAATATTATTACTTTTGTGGTAACAAAGTAATATAACAAAATACGCTATAAAAATAGGTAATATATATTAATGCAAGTTACTTTACTTGCAATTGTAACGCATTACCTAAGTAATATAGTTACTGTAACAAGTCTAATATTATGTAATATTATTACTACAAGTAACGAAGTCGTTAGTTATCCTCTGAGTAACGCCTAGCCATAACGAAGTAACGAGGCTTACTGAATGAAGCTTATTCACCAGCTTCTTACTTATAACCAAGATTTGCATATTGTCCAACAACGCAATCATGTCACGTGATAACGTGGTAGTTTCACACGTGATAATGTGGTAGTTTCACACGTGACAGCTTAAGGCTGTGGACACAAAGTAATATAATATGTAACAGTTACTATACTTTATGGGTAATATATAACTGTAACTATATAGTTCAGTTGCATGTAATATGTGACTAGTTACTTTTACAAAGTAACTTGCCCAACACTGTGTGTCGGTGTACCACATGATGTCAAATTAAACTACTATATACATGAAACACTCCAATGGATCACTTTACCATGCAATGACGGATCCAGAATGGGGCATTTGGGGCAAATGCCCCCCCTCCCTCACATTGTGAGGAGCCAGCCATATATATACTTCTGATTAAAATAGCTAGCTGCTAAACTTTATGTCAGGCTGAGATCAGTTTATAAACTCATGAAAGTAAGCACATTTTATTAACATTTATTACAAATTCACTTGAAACCAAAGCGAACCAGTCAAAATAGCTATGAAATTGACACCCAGCACCTTCGTGTGTACTAAGCGCCTCTAAAAACAATTATCGTGTTGCTGTTTTTGAAGACATTCAGCACTTTTAAGACTTTAAAACCATCTGAAAAGACCAAAAATGGCAAAAAGAACAGTGGGACACTACTAAGAGGTGATTATTTGCTGCTTCAAAAATGCAGCACTGAACTAGAGAATCTGGCTCTCCCCAACCACCTACAATTTGGCCTGTTTGTGCCCCTCCCCTTGCCAGCTCCTGGATCCGTCCCTGCCATGCTCATGTAGAATAAGTGAAAGTGGAGTTGTATAGCTAGAAACAGCAATGCAACCCATTTCATAGGAAAGTAGGACACCAATACTGCATTTGTCTTGGCAAAATTCACCTATAGGGTGGTAAAGTACACTAGCTAGCTACTATATAGGTTAGTTGTGTTTTTTTTTTTTCACCAGTTTACAATATAATTCTTGTGTGTATAACTGGTGTGGTGTCTTAGTACATTAGAAGAGACTTCTGTTGGAGCTGAAAGCACATGCAAGGAGGGAGACTAAAGGTTTTCATTTACCTATTTAATGGTTTGCTTATTAATTGGTTGCTAAGTGACTAATACATTTTATAGCCTCAAAGGAGTGACTGTGAATGCTGTGTAGCACATAGCACTAGCTGATATCAATAACAACATTAAAAATTTGTCTTCTGTTGCTAAAAGTTGGCATTTTTGATATTGACCGCAAACAAACCCCTTGATAGTAGATCTTGATCTCAGACACAAGTGTTTCAACACATACCGTATATAGAAGTGACTTCCTGTCCATGCAGTCTTTTGTAATCTTTTCACTGACTTGGCAAAGCAATGATGTGAGGCATATATAGCTACAAAGTCCTTTTCGCTACTGGCTGACCATTTTCTAAGACAGTTAGATACCGATACCAGCAACAATGGTATGAGGTCTCTAACTATAACATAAGTAGACTACAAGCTGCATGAAAGCTTTCATGTTATTTGGGTGCCCAAATAAGAGAGGCAATATCCTGTACTCTTTGATCTTTATCCTTGGTAAAAGTCAAGCAAGAAATTTGAAAGTCAAAGACCTTTGTTTAGCATTGACCATGCTGAATAACAACTTGACTGTTGTCTTTCACGTAAAATCACTCTTGTTCTTTGACCTATTATTTTGACCATGGTCACAGATCATAGTACAGTGGCTATTGGAGTAACACCCCTTTGATGAAGGCTCTTTAACAAGTGAAACTGAAATCAGACAAATTTTAAAATACCACAACTCTTGTTCAAAAGTGTTTCATTAACTGACAGAGTGAAAGTGACTTCCACTTTTACCTCCAGTAGTTTACACTATAAAGTCTATAGGTAAATTCTCTAAGGTATAGCTGCTGCATGCTTGTGTGTAGGAGGTGGTGGTGGTAGACAAGTTAGTTCACCCACTGGCAACAACTGAAATTGGACCTAGAACAGGGAACATAATTTTTCCCAGGCTAGATGGACTGCGTGCCCTTCTGCCACCACTCCCAATACTAGTCTCGTACGTGTAAGACTATGCCAGTACCAGTCAAGGGGTAGGTAACGAGCCAAAATTAAATGTCTACGAAATTTCAAATATTGAAATACGAGTGCCCATATTTTGTCATTCAAGAACACTTCAAGTTTTCATATTTCTTTGTAAAATTCCGTAATCCCAAAATCTAAGTATTTAGGCCACATAAACTTAATTATTAGTTTCTCATCCACCTGTACTCAAAATATCAGTGCGGGATATCGAAGGCAGATTTTTATTATATTTTACAAACTAGATAGCTAAATTGGCTAACTAAAACGACTCAAAATGCAATCTTCTTGGACTGCTCTAGCAAGGTACCAACTATAAAAGGTGCTAATTGGCCTCCCTTAGCCACCAGTGGTGCAGAAAATCCTTGATGAGGTAAGAAAAACAGCGATGCGGGCGGGGATGAGAAACTAACAATTAAGTTTATGTGCATGGCCTTACTTTTATTTTTAAACCGTTAATAATGAGATAATGCACATACATCTTGAAAACCTTGGTCACATGCAACCACAAAGACTGGTTCAGAAATGAGACCTTAAAAAGTATGTTGTCAACATTCATCTTATAAAATTTTCATCTTTCAGAATATTTCAGCAGTGACCCACAATATTTTACGTTGTTACCTACCCCTAGTCTCGAACCCAGACTGCGGTCTGGGTTCGAGACTAAACTACCCCTCGGTACCAGTTGGCATCATAGATAATATATTTATTTATTTTACTGGGCAGGCAACTCTGCTGATGTACCCAGGGAAAAAAAAAAAAGAATTTACAAAAATTTACAAGTATTAGCTAGCTACAATGATTAATCGTCAGTATACAGGTATATTATCTACGTTGGTAAGTGCCGGACAACCAGTAAGAAGCAAAAGGTTGGAGAACAGGGTATATCGATTTCTCACCTTCGTGAAGAACAGGTCGGTTGTACCTCCTCATCTACCTTCGGGGTGTCCACCATGGTATCTCGCTATCCATATCAGCTAACTCCAATGAAGGCGCACTGTGAAAAGAAAGCACATTCTCGCGTCCACATATATGTCGCGTCTGTCTAGCAGGCACCCACTATCGTGGTCCCGGCATCGTTTGTATGAAGAAGTACCAGAGGAGACATGAAGGGCAGTCTTGAAGTAGTGAAACCTGTTTATATAGCTAGATACTTGTCCGGGCTGTACCACGTGCCGCAGCAGTGCCGGGATATTAATACGAACGTACGTATACGGCGTGTCATGTTTCTTTCTAGTTCTGAAGCTAAAACACCACAGCGGCAGTCGAGCTCAACACCAGCTCCTCATCAGCACCGCCAGAGGGGCAGCAGGGTAACTGCTGGAGAAGTTTTAAGGTTAGTATCTACCAAGAGCTTAATCTGCATGGAAATACACTTTTGGCGCCTTTTTTCACTAGCAGAACTATGGATGGAGACATACCTTTGCCGCAAAGCAATACTACCTCCTTTTTTTCAACGTCACAGTCAACTCCAAGAAGACCAACGTCACAGTCAACTCCAAGAAGACCTGAAAGAAGAGTGCCTTTTTACAATAGGTGAGCTATACCTAAACAGTTCATTATTTGTATGGGGGAGAGTGTCTAACTGGTGTAGCTACTACATTCAGCAAAGGCACTGCTGCAAGTAACACTTATTATTTTCCTTGCCATGCCCATATTGGTCCTGTTTGTGGTCACATGTTCCCTGAGGACTTGAACGCTAACATTTTTTGTTGTACGTCAGGGGGGTAGGACAAGCCCACATGAATTCGAAATAGTATTGCATAGCACTGAAAGAATATGTACATGAGCCAGTAGTCTGTACAAAAGTAGAGGATGGGGCGTGATACATACTTTAGTTCTACTTTATTTTTTGTCTGCAACAGCGTGATTCTTAATTGAAAAAAACAACAAAAACAGCTGTTATGGTGAAATGGGGCTTATAGTGATGATGATGCATGGCAGTCACAGTTTTCACGCCAACAGTAACAGTGATCATAGATGATTACAAATAGGAACATTGATGTACGATCTGGTACTGTCAAAAGGTAGTATCACTGTGTTTGATATTTTAACTATATAACACTTCATAGTGCATATGGGTTTCAAAACATTGTGCATATTTTCATCATTCATGATGGTTTTTTCTCATTTGACCTTATTAATGCCAATCATCACCTATCAGTAGTTTTCTGTCATCAGTAGAATCAGGCTAGAGGTGTACATTGCTTTTGTACAAGCCATACACTGGCAGTTAGACATACAATTATTATGAACTCTTCCTTATACGAATAATATTATTATTGTTTCTAACTGCAAGGCCTAGCCGTAATCTCGAGAGTAATATCAGCAGTATATCGGAAAACAGCCACCTTGAAAGCCATGCTAACTCCTACAAGATGCATAGGTTAGTGGCTACTGTGTTACGTACTCTCTTACATACTTCTCCCTGACAATTTTCAGCTTTAATGCTCATGGTGATGTTGAAGAAGAATCATGGACAAGGCATGCACAATGGGGACCTGGTGGATTGCTGAATGGCTCTGGCAGAGTTTCACAAAGAGAACAAGCCATTGCGTCTTCACTCTGTTTGCTATTCCAGCAGATTGAAAGAAGCATGGAGTCTACATTTCAAGAGCTGGACAGACGGATGACAACCATCGAGAAAAAGGTGGCTCTCTTCGAAGCAAACCTATGCAGTTCATCACCTGGATCACATGTGTCATCATCTCATGGGTCATCTGGAAGCTCCAGTGGAACAAGCAGACGTAAAAGAAGTCCACCAGATTTACAGGTATACCAGCAATATAGCTATTATAGTGTTTTGTTCTTCTCTAAAATATGCATTCTATAAATTTAGTCCAAGATTAGAACCCTCCATTCTAACCTTGATGAAACAAATCAGTTCAATTGCCATGAAAGGTATGTAGCTAATTCGGTAGCTGTATAGCTACATTTATTTCACTAAGCATTATTTGTCAGGATTGATGGTGAACACAACAGCAAAGTTATAAGTATCATAATAAATGAGCTATCATCAGAGAAGGACTATTCGAAACAACAAATAAAAGGTATACCTGTAGCTATAAAATTTCAGAAACTTCAGCTGTTAATTTTTCAGATGGGTGCAGAATATACAAAAAAACTCTCCAGAGCAAAGAGAAAGACAAGTCCTTGGAAACTATAAAAAGGACGAGAATTAGATCCCGTCAACAAAGGGTACAGCTAGTATTTAAAAATCAATATTTGCTGCCATAGATCTTATTATTATTATTTTTATTTAGCTTTTTGATCGCCGCAACAGAGTTGTGGTAAATAGTCAGTCCTCACAACTGAGGAAGTTGTGGAAGTATGTCACAGCTGAAATGATGACTGAAGAAGAAAGTGATGATGATGGTGGATTTGTCCGTCATCGACAGTCATGGAGGTCAGATGAGTTTAATGACCTCATGGAACATCTGGATAAGGGGAAGAAGGAAACCCTGGCAAAAAATCGCAGAGATGGAGAGATTGTCGAAAGGGCCCCACCACCCTACGCAGAAATGTGGATGATTGCAAACTGTAGTGCTGGCCAATTACAGACAACGGAGAGCAACAGCTCATCTAGTGATAATGGGATGAATGAACTAGTTGATTCTGATGCTTAAGTGACATTTACAGTGTATAGCTATAGTTGGTAGAGTCTGTATCTGTACGTATATACACCCCCAAGTAACCAGATGCAGTTGACTTAGGAATACTAAAATACATAGATGGTAATGTCACCTGCTTTCCATTCACATTACATAGTTTAATTAACAATAAAGCGCTGATGAATTTTGCGTGCACGTGATTGTCAGTTTTACCAGTCTGGAACTTTTAACAGTCCTCATGTTTGCAGCCTTGCAAGGGAAAACAGCTGAGTTCTACAGTAAACTTCATAGGGATATAGGCAGATAATCTCATTGGTTGCCAGAGCACTTCCTGTATACATTTATTCATCCATTTTTGTTATAGCTTGGCATGCATATGTAGCTAGAGTACGCAGCATTAAATTTGCCACTGTTTAGTAGTTGTCTCTTTGCTATTAGATATTATAATTAGAACTTGGTGGACAAAGGAAGTAATGAAAAGCACAGGGTTTTGTCCATTGCAATTGGTCAGCCGGTTTTACACTGAAAAAAGCTCAGAATAATAAGTTCTATAACAGTCTTATTATGTTAGCATTGGAATGAAATAGTACAGCATTAATTATATATTATTAAATTAGGACTTTACTATAACAAGCTTATTGAATACATTTAAGACAGTCATATATTAGAGATTAAATCACTAGTATAGTGCAGTGAATAATCAGACTGCTAAGCCTGATTTTAATCATTGGCTACTATACTACCATACTTTTTTACTTTCCTATAATCTGTGGCTACCTTAATTAAATAATTTCTATAATTAAATTTGTAATGAATTTAATTCTGTAAATATGTTAAAACCACAATAGGTACAGCTAGTAAATCAATGTCTCCTTGGCCATGATAGTATCATATTTGTCGTTTATCAGTCTATCCAACTGCAGCAGGTAAGACAGTAAATACAGTTCACAAGTTCCATTACTAATCACCTGTATTATCATCACCATGTAGAACTCTGTGACAATCTGTTACTTGTCTGGTAGAACTGTCCCACAGCTCTAATAAAGATGGTAATTATACTGTGTATTCTGGACTTACAGTTTGTAACAATAAGAATTTCATAAAACTGAGACCTTGTCCGAGAATGTAGCATCACCTTGTTGAACGGCAGCTAGGTCCCACAATGACAAATATGGATGGTTTCCGTTACAAAGGGAAGCCATCACGTGCTATTGCCAAATTGACACTTTTCGCTGTCAGCAAAGATGAATGGGACACAAAGGAGGACACTGGTAAGTCCATGAAGAAGGTATTGATTGTACTGCGCTAACTGCGGTATGCCAAAAGGCACCTGTCGGGCTGAAGCAACACTGAACAATGAAAAAATCAAGCCCGTAGCCTTAGCCGTTATTGAGTTACGCTTGTCTGAAGGCATCAGTCAGTTACTTAGTCAGTAGAAAATTATTTTTAAAATTCCATAGCAACTTGAAAGCATTTCTGGTCAATCTGAAAGCTTGTTTGGGCTTAGTTTTACCTAACCAATACTGCCTCATTGTTGTCAGGAAAAATTGAGGTTGTTTTTTGGGTGATTTTATTTCATGGACCACGCCTACTCCTTTGTGGTCCCTACTATACACTACTATTGTAGTGTATGATATATATTACTCCTGATCCATTACACTGTACTGCAGGCTCCACTCCAGCTCCTGGTGGTGATAAATGTATACCTTTTAGTATGATTTTCAACTAAACTATATAGCTGTGTAAGGTCCTAAAGTAATACACTGCAAGATGAATATGATATTATCATTAGCTTATAATGAAGTATTTATTCCTTCAGGAAAAGGTTCTTTCTTTTAATCAAGTCAAGAAGTTTAAAGCTATAGAAAGGCTTTTGAGCATGTACCAATTGGCTATTAAGTGGTCTGAGTCCAGACTAAATTTGGAGTCCAACAACAATCTAAGTGGTTAAATGTCAGCATTGAACAATGAATTTCAACAAGGTGGTAATATAATTAATTTTTAATAATGAATAGATGCAAAATAGAGAACATCTGAAGGTTTGAGAGATCTATATAAACAAAAAACATCCCTACACACACAAACTAAATATAGAGAGTTCAGAATCTAAACCTCTGTTACAAAACTAGTGTTAGTCAATAGTTGTTTCCTTGTATGCTTTCAGCTCTTTTCCGTCCAAATCATCTTCACGGATGGTGTTAGTAAACTCCAACTGACGATCACGTTGAGGGGTTGCATTAACAGGCCACACCTGAAAAGTCAGAACAGTACTACATATGAAAACGTAGCTAAATCATTCCAGAAGCAATGGTGTAGCAACAAAATCTAAGGGGCTAAGTAAGATGGGTGGTGACTGATTGATGCAATTTGTACAATGTGTAAAGCTCACTCAGTACACAGAAAATATGCTTTCTAGGGGGGCCTGGGGGCATGCCCGCACAGTTGTTTGAACAATTAGCCTTCTGAGATTGAATTTTGTTTTATTGAAAATGCTTTATTTGAATACACAACTGCTCTATTGGAGTATATAACTACGCTATTACAGTATAATCGTATTGATATTAGACAGTTGAGGTTGGAGTTACTAAAATAATAGTGGGAGGGGCTCTAGTTCCCATAGCCTACTGTTGCTATGCTTATGATAAGAAAAAACATGCACAACCATTTTACAACACTTGTCACTAGTGATTTAAATAAGATACCTCACTACAGTTATAAGCTTACTTGTGCAAAAGGTCCAACAACAGACAGCAGCACTGGTAGAAATAGGAGACCATTAAGCACCCCAAGTACAATAATAATCATATAAACTGCAAAGAAATACAGTAGAATGAATCGAATGGGTGCAAACAGAAGCATAATGACTCCAACAAAGGTGGTAACTGACCCATTAAAGATAGGCGTAAAGTGATGTTCCAGTGCCTTGTGCATCCTTTCATTGTGTTTGCGTAACCACAAATGTTTAGACAGACTTTCATCAGCTGTTGCAGTAGCTTTCAGGAAGTAAAATACTAGTGGTGCAGTGAATTCCACACCAAGAGCAATGCCGGCAAGAAACACTGTTGCTGGGAAAAAGTTTATGTCAATGTTCAAAAGTCCCATAAAGCCATATACTTCCACAGCATTAACTATTAAAATTGCTGCCATGACTATTCCACTGTGTATGTCCATTAGGAAAATAGATGTCACAATAAAACAACAAATTACAATGATGGCAGCTCCAACCAACACATCTCTACTTAAGGTAAGAAACTGTGCATAGAGAAGAACGGCAGTTCCAAAATTGTAACCGTCAATTCCAAGATCATCAATAATGTCTTTAACATCTTCAAGGTGGTCCACTACAATATCAGCAGATGTTAGGTGGTCCACATACAAATTCATTTGTCCATACAGTAGTGGTTCAGATGGTACTACAACTGTAAAGTCAGTTAGTAGTGGTGCAGGAGATAAGAAAGCTCTAAGTAACTGTAAATTGGTACGATCCAATGTGGCCTAGCAAAAGTGTATTGATAATAATTCATGCACACACAACTTCTGTACAACTTACCCAAATCGTAAGGTAATAATAAAACCTGTCAGGTGGAATGACTGTAAACTCCCTTCCTCTAAACTCTTCAACATTTAACAAGTTATAGTTACAGATACATTCTATTCTATCTGCAGAAGCATTGGAAGCGCAAGATGGTTCACTTTGTATATATGTCTGATCAAGAGCAGAAATAACTAGAGTTAAAGTACTTTGGAGAGCAGGTATGTTATTTTCACATGCATTGTTATGCAAACTTTGAAAATACTCAATCATCACTCTTAGCCACAAACGATTACTACTTGTAGGCGCTATGACATTATTGCTGTTAACAATCCTCCTCTCCATTTCTAACAACCGTGGCTGCAATCTAGGATAGTTAATTTCTTTGGTAGCAACGAGAAATCCAAATGTTTGAAAATACTCATCATCTATCTCAACATATTCAAGGAATGTCTCATCGCTACTAATGTCTGTCAAATGTCTATCATATTGAACTTTCGTACAGCCCCAAATTCCAATTCCTAAAATAGTGAAAAATGCAACAATTGCCACAGCCTTTACAACGTAGTTCTGAAGAAATGGGGAGTAGTATTTAACAATAAGCCAGGTTAAGACTGAGTTATATTCTTTGTTCGCTTTAGTTAACCACGAGGAAGCACTTGTCATGAAACCAGAATTGCCAGGTTCTTCCTTTCTCTCATCAACTTCTTCAAAAGTGGCATCTTCATCTTTATTCCAGCACACAGGAATACAACACAATACATCCATCATTTTACCATGGGACCTGTAGTAGTCTACTATGAGATAACAGGGCATGCCTATAACCAGTCCAATGTAGTTGATAGCAATAGCAACGGCCACCTGAAAAATGAGATAATTATTATAAGAGTTGTTGTGTGTGTGTGCTTTTGTCTTCATACCTGTATTACAAAATTTCGTAATGAAATGTATGGAATAATATAGCACATCAGAAATCCAGCAAAGTTAGTGACAGATGTCAGTGTGATACTGGGTCCGACACTAACCATTGTTTCCGTGATGAGTTCTTTGATGGGAGTGTTTCTGCCTTTCCTCTGCTCAATCTCCAGAAATGTACCAACAATGACAAACATATCGTCAACACCAAGTCCCAATACCAAAAATGGATAAATCTGTAATGGAAGAAGATATCGATATAATAACATTATAAACATGATAATTTTAAAGCACAACTTAGATGTTATTTATACGCTGTAGGAGAAATGCATTTATAGTTGAAAGACTTCAGTCAACAGATATTAGCCATATGCCCATACTTACTTGGTGCAGAGAATAGGAGTGTTTTCCTCCTATGAATGATACAGTGGGAGAAATTGTACTTAAAATGTGAATAAATGGAGGCATATGTCAGTTGAACAGGACATTTCAGATTACAGAGCACATTAATAAAGCCGTTGCACCTGACAATATAGCAATCAAGAGTATACTTTTCCTGAGGTAGGATTTTATCCATGCAAAAGCAGCCAAGTTGTATAAAAGGTGTAGACTTTAAAAGCCTGGGTGAAAAAAGTTGAGAAATCATAAGTGGTGGCCATGAAATTGCTGCAATGATGTTTAATTATAATACATTTAATAAACCATTGGTAAAGTTTATTAGTATCATCATCTTTGATTTTGCAACTTTTTTCACCCAGGCTTTTTAAAGGTTTTGTACAGCTTGGCTGTTCTTGCATGAATTTCACTTCTTTTTGTGTAGGTTAGAGACCTAGCACAAGGATCTTCGTGGTTTTAGAAACCGAGGTGTAGCTGAGGATTTTAAATCAAGGGCATGGTTTCAAACAACTTAACTTAGAAAATGAAAGCATTTTATATGGGCACATAGTTGGAGTTATTGTGAACATGTTGTTTTAAAATTGTTACACAATCTCGGAAGACGGAACATATTTTTATCAAAGAGAAATTGAGGCTACAGTAGCACCATATTGCTGCTTTTAGAAGATGGATGCTAGTGAAAATAATCATGTCAACCAGGAAACAGACAAGTTGCTGCCGATACATGTTCCATGGAATCACAGCAATGTGAAGAACAGATGCATTAATGTAACAGTTGGCTTGAGTGATTATGATGATGACAAGTTGTTGTATTTAAGGTGCAACAACAACATAAAAGCCAGGCTTGGTTTCGCATATGGACCACACCCACACTACAAATATATGCAAAACAGCCATTCTACAAAGAAGCTTACCCATCTAGGTCTTTGGTAAGTCCATCTATAGTTTAACACAGAAGACTAAACATGCTTAAAACACTCTAGAAAACAAATCGGCACTAAACAGAATTTTCAGTGATATTACTGGACTTCTCCGTTTATCCTGACAAAGTAGCTACAGCATTAAACAGTAATAATTGAATTGCTTTAGGCATGCTTATAAAAGAAATGGAGTGGTCAAACTCATGTTGGCTTGGGTAACTTCACCCCATTACAGGCTATTAGTGTGTAATATGCTTGGGAGAGCATAGCAAATCAATGATATCTACAATGACTGCAAGCATGACAAAAAAATGCACTGGTAATTTTCAAAACTTTGTGCCACTTTTACCAGTCTGTTCACAAATTTAATGATATTAATATGCTAATTATACCCTCCAAGTTAGAAAAGAATCCAACAAGTCTTGAGTTAGTTATGGTAATTTTTGTAGGTAGTGTACAAAGAGAAAATGATGAAAAATAAATCATGGAAGATGAAGAAAAACACAAAAGAAGACAAACCTTGAAAGTGTGCATTTCAAAGATAACTACACCGATTTAGGTCAAATTTGGTATGGCATGAAAATTACATTTTTAGGTTCCTGTAAAATACGCACTTGTCTATTGCATGCCTAAATCCATTGAATTTCCTTGGCTGCACATCTAACAGTGTATCATACAGTACAATACAATACAGTAGTGTTGTATAGTAGGGATCATGGAGGTTTGCACTTTCCAACAAAAATATTGACCAGAACCCAGCCTCACAATACCTTCATGGCATTTTAAGTTTGCAGTATTGGTTAGGTATAATCAAGCCCACACATTCTTAAATCCAGACTGTGACTCCAAGGTGTACTTTACATTGTGGATTTTAATGATCTTCTGTGGCTCTCAGTTGAATCCCACAATCCACTAGGCATGTCCACACGACAAAATAATGTGAATTGAATGCGCACTGATTCGAATTACTCGTGTCCACACGGAATGCGCATTAAGGCGATTTGAATTGAACATGGATTACACGAATCCACATTCACAAGTGGTTTGAATATAAATTGGTTGACGAATCGCTATGTCATAATAATGCAATGCTAGTTAGCACATGAGGGCTTGACATGTTTGCGTGTTACCTTTGTAAACAACACAGGGTAGAAATACAGAAGTGCTCAGTGGGATAGAAGTGCAGGGACGTGTCAAAGCAGTGTTTCATCATCGTAGCTAGCCCTCAGAGTTTGAAAAAACAATGGTCCCATACCTATCACGCACCATCAGCGGTCTTTTGTGCTCTACTCATAGAAATCCTCCCAGTACATTATAAACAAAAGTACAAGCATTACTACAAGCTATTCCTTTCATTCTGTCATTAAACTCACTGTTCTCTTGGTTGGCACAAATGAGAGTTTTCTCAACTGTTTAATTATCCGTTTACCAAACTAGTAAATACAATAATGCGCATTACGTGATGATGAATGTGGACACGTTCAATTCGGATTTAACACGAATTGCCTGAATTCCTTTTGCATCTGGTTCCTAACTCGAATTCGTGTGGACATGCATTAAGTTCTCATGTTATGAACCCAGCCTTAAGTAAATTCATCCATTGCCTGCTCTATTTGAGTAGTACAAAACATTTTTATGTGATTGAGATACTCTAATAGAGCAATTGGCCTCGCTACAATTTGTTGTCATGCCTACCGGCTAAACCTCTTATGCAAACTATTTGAATTTTCTTGCACATGTCAGACCTTTAGTAATGTAATGGAAATCTGTTTAAATATCAACGAGTTATGTGGAAATCAACCATACAAAGTGAATTTTGAGATCCCATTAGCTATAGAGCATGCAATCATATACATGCAATGTTCAGCAAAGTCCGTGAAGTAAAATACATTGTAAATACCAAAAGAATACAGATGTCCTAAACTCTATTCTAGTTCTTCTGTTTACCTGTAGAAAAGGAGATAGACAAAAGCCAGCATAGCTATACAAATACAAAAAGAACTGATGTCTATTTCAAAAACAGCTAAACTGTGAAAAAAGGTGTGGTCTTCCAAAAATAAGATAGTATGACAATGGATGTGATATCAAAGGTGGCAGCCAAGTGGTGCAATGCTATTATACTGTCAGTACACTGTCACTAAATTTACCAACTGCAATAATATTTTACAGCATTATATCACTGCAGCCATTTCTTGGCTACCATCTTTGATATCACATTTTTGGAAGGCCATTCCTTTTTCACACTTGGCTGTTTTTGGAATAGATATAAACATACTTGAGTTGTGAACACTGTGAATTGTACTCCTGCCCAGGCAGTAATCCCGAGAGCAGCAGCTGTGCCGAATATAACTATAAACACTCCCATCTATCCAAAAAAAAAATCAAAACATATTTATCAGAAACATGATCACGCACCAATCCCACTCCACATCGAGACTGCATAAAATCACATTTGAAAAAAAGCTGTTCCACAATACAAAATCATTAGGAGATAACCAATGATAAGAAGTGCCGGTACAACAACGCTGATATCATCAACAAAACCTTGGATTGTTATCGATGAATAACCATACATTTTATCTCGAGATGTTCTTTCACTGCGTGGGACTTCTCTTCCTTGATCATAATCTACCACATGCTAAAGAAGATAGTTAATAAAATACTTTATATTGCAATTTCTTACATCATAAAAGAGTTCTTTCCACCTTTCCAACAATCCCAATGTGTCAATGCGACTAATGTTGATGCCATGAAACAACAGGTTATTTCTAACAAGGTCTGTGCCACCCAAAAGCAAATCAGTTCTAAACGTACGTAACTGATCAGTAGCATTGTCACTTCCCTCATATCCAGCTACTATTTCATATGGTGTGATTGCAGCATTGCTTACACCTTTGCAGGTACCAACATTACGAAACAGATTGCTATTTGCTTCAACATATCGTGAGCTTTCCTGCAATAAAAAATCACTTTTTAATATTATTAAAGAGAAAAGAATCCTTACTGGACATCCTTGTAGTCTTTTCCAACATAACCATCGATGCCAAGTCCCCTGAAACCCTGTGTATTAATGTACTATTAACTAATGCTTACAATTGCAATAAAAGTACCTGAATAACTCGTGCATTATAATTAGATTGATTTGGGTTATTTCTCATACACTCTGTTAACTCTGTATAGTTAAAATTGGACCAGGTCAAATTCTCAGGCATTTCAGGACAGTATGTTGGTCGTGGAACCACAACAGACTCTGGTGGGTTTTGTAACATTGATCCTTCCCAATAGCATTCCAGTATTGAAAACATTCCGCAAGTGTGTAGTGCATTCAGTATCCGATCAAAGTCAGGCATTCCAGTTGGTGGGTACGGGATATAGGCACACAAGTCACGAAATGTATATGTCCTAGCAACAAAAATACAAACATCAGTTTTTAATGTGAAGTACAGCAATAAAGTGATACTATACATGTTGTTCAATACTTTGATGTCTATTACTAGGCTACTGTAACCATAGTAGATAAAAAGTGGTATATATGGATGATGGCATAGCTATGTGGGAAAGTCCAGCATATAATTTTCTTCAAGAATTAATGCTATTTATCTCTTGTTTTACTACTATTTATTTCTGGATTCCTACTAAATATGAAAAAAGAACAGTTCACTTTTTGCTAGCTATAGCAGCTACAATATACACATGTTAATCTGTTTAGTTAAATGGCTGTTGTATCATTTGTTAAAGTATCGTGACCTTCCAGTGAATCTCGAGTGAGGCACTAGTAGAGCTATCCTGTATATTGGAGTAGTTACCATGTCTTGTTTTCTGAGGTCAACAGATCACACAGATATCAAGGGGTTGGCCATTATGATATATCTTTGTCTAGTGAACCGATTGCTATAAGTACTGGTATCCATTCTGTACAATAGCACTGTTTAGCCTATAGCCCTTCTAATTGAGCCAATTATGCTTTGAAAACAGCTTACTATGATTTTTACCCAAGCCTATTACGCTTTCAAAATCAAAATTATGCTCTAGAAGAACTGACTATTTTATTAGAGTATATCAGTATTTCTCTTGATTGCTGCATTTAAAGTGACTGCTCTATTAGAGTGTCTTGATCTCATTTTGTGAATAATCAGCAAAGAAACGTCAAAATAATGTAAAATGTTTTCTTGATATGAAATGCAGTAATGTGTTCATGTTTTACTGGGTTTTTGGTGTGTATATTGCACCTTTTAATTTAAAATCTTGAAAATTGTCCTACAATATATGCTGGCATAATGCTTGGTGCTGGTAGACAGAACACAGACCAGGTTCGACATTCTTCAATAGTGGTAAAACTTTTCTTAATGTTAATGCTAAATTTGTTATTAGATATACCACAACTCATACTTTTTGGCACGTAAGACATTTCTATGATTCATTTTTATGGTAAGCTATAAAATTATTAGACTACTGTCCTTCCAAATTTATTGCTGGCACAGTACAGCCAAGAGTTCATAATATAAAGTAGTAAGAGAGAGTGTCAAACTACCAATATAGCCTATTCCAATAACTCTTGGTACAGCCTCACATACAGACTGCCTTCAGCAAAAGCCATTTCGCTCACATGGATGTGGAAAGACAAACAAATTTTAATACATACAAAGAGTCTGGCAGACTCCTGTAAGCGTTTGAGTGTTAATCGGATGGCTGCAAGTTCGAGGCTGCCTAGGTCCAGTCATGGATTTTTTCTCTTTTTCCACCTTTTAAAACACACTTTCTGTAACAACTTTAAACAGGCGTAAGCCTATAAAAAATAATAAAAACACGCACACTTTTTTGGAAAACAGTTTCAGGTGCATGCCCACTTTACATATTTGAAAAAAATTAATTTCAAAAGGTATAACAAAAATCAGTTCATTACACAAACAAGGAATAGTTAGATAATTTAGTAACACCATAATTTCACCTTCCTTTACTGCAAAAAGTCACCTCAAAACTTTCACATTTATAGGTATTAAATTCCTCTAAATTAATCATTATTCTGTAACTTTTACAGTAACCGCTGAAGTCTTTCTAACTTTTCAAGATTGAGGAAAGATAGATTGTTAACACCTGTAAGCGCCACAAGGCTCACATGCAATATGCTACAAAGAGGCTAGCTGTACTAATTCACCTACCAATATTATCCCCCAACCTCCCCACTACTATTTTTGCTGAGGCAATGAAGGTTAAGTGACTATTGGTGTAATATATTCACAGGGGCAGGTCTGAGAGGGATTGTTGCTGTGATGGCTGATTTTGATGACGATGGTTTGCACACTGGGAGTAGTGCCAGAGGTGGTGATCCTTGAAGGAGATGTTCCTTGCCCAATGAGGAAGGCAAGCATGTGGAAGGTAGCAGAATAACATTACTGTTGAGATGATGGCATAAGTAAGAAGTTGTGAAGTTGGTGGCAACCTATTGAGTTGAAAATGACATATCAGTGGTGTACAGGTGGTATGACATAGCCGGGTGATAGCTTTGGTGTTGATGATTTGCAATGACGATGATTATGAAGGGTTGGTTAACTGTGATAACAGCTGGTGAAACGACGTGACGTTGAGAATGCCAAACAGTGATGGCATTGTAAGTAGAATTGGAAGAATGGGAATGTTGGTGAGTAGTGATATTGTAGTCACACATGTGGTGCTCCAATTCTAGTAGCCTTGCAGAATGTGTTGCAGGAATGTAGCTGGGAAAACAGTGAATCATTGTCTGCAAAGGTTCTTGATGATGACAACACGAGTGCACTCCGACAGTATAGCTTGCTGAGCACAGCCATGATGTTGATGTCCTAAACAGTTGTAGCTCATGTCATGGTTACCAATCGTAGGTTACTGGTGTCATAGCCTTGCATTTATATGATGACTCAGACAACCCACATTATGATGATTTGGATGGCCACAAGGCCATGAACATGTGTTATTTATTTATGGTATGAAAATGTCTTTTGTTAACCCATTAGCATGTCATTAACATGCCATGGCATGGCTTCGTCACTTAGCTGGTGATAGCTTCCTAGCCAGCTGTGGATCGTGAATACACGAAGCCACAACCCACCATGTGAAGGCTGACCCAACACATCTGGCCTCCACAGAGTCTTATTGTTTTGTTTCTGCCAATTATATTGTGTGTGCACAATTATATTGTATGTGTGCAATTAAATCATTGAAACTGTCTTGGATTTGACAATTGGTTTCAGCTATGTTTTACACTTCGGCATGATTGATAGTGGAGCATTTGCCAATGTTTCTAATGATATGACTCCAACGTTTTGCATATATAGTTTCAATATTTTCTGTCATTGTTGCCATGTGTAGATTTGGAGCTACATAAAGCTTTTTATGTACTGAAACCTTCACTGAAAGCCAATCTGAAGAGCTAATGGGAAACATTGTTTCATGGTCATAATTGCATACCTTGGTTGCCACTTTTAAACACAAACTATCAGTGTATATATAGGGCTGCCAAACCTACCAGAAATAATGTGGAGGAGTATTAGAACAAAATACATGTGATAATCATGATATCTTGACAGCAATTAATTCAGCAAGTAGTAATGTTTTGAATCATGATGGCTGCTTCTGAGAATGATGCACAGATGCTGTTGTTAAAATGTTTGAAACAGAAAGAGAATGACATGCTCTTACTCATTCAGAGTAGCTCATCACTGAAGTGGAAAAGCAGTGAAATTAGTAATAGTATCTTTTGAGAGAAGCCCTTTGCAGTGTTGGGGTAACATGTTGCAAAGCGTTAAGTAATATTTGTGGTAAATATGTAACTAAGATAATGAAATATGTTAGTTATTGTAACAACAAATATTAATTAGTTTTATTACTATATACTGCATGGCCAGTAACAAAATTATAGTCCATTGTTCCACAATGGAAGACTTGGATATTAAGGATATTAAGTAATGTTATCTACTCAGAACAAAGTTAGTTTGTTGAGTTAGCTACGCCTAGACACTGGTTTAAAAGTTACAGTCCACTTAGCCACAACCAAAGACTCTATTATGCATTAAGTAATTTTATTACTATCATATGGCTCTGAATATTAAATAATTTTATTACTAATCCATGACTGTCCACTAAGTCAACAGTCTACTGAGTTACACCTAGTTACAGGTTACACCTAGTTACAGGTCACACCTAGCTACAATAAATTAACTAGCAAACAAACAAAAGTCAATGAAGGTCACCTCACCCCAACTAAGACAGTTTGCTAACCAAAAATTAAGACAGAGAGAAATATAATATTACCATATAGTTGGAAAGTTTGGTGGAGGAAACTTTGTGGAATAATATTTGCTACATAGGATTTTGGTGAGAACACAGTAGGATTTTGGTGAGAAAAAGTTCGGTGAATTTGTTACTACAGATTAATTACAACGATTTGGAGGATTTTAGTTCGCTCACTCGACAAATTTGCCAAACTTCCTTCCCACCAAACTTTTTGGCTATTATGCTATGTAGTAATAATTATATTATTGCAGTTGCTTTTTATGGATAGTAGATGGAATGTGTGACATAATTATGAATTGAAGATCCTATAAGTTTAAGTTTTCACCACTTAAAAAATAAAATCACGTTTCTAATGTGGTGTTCCCAAGAGTCTTATAATGGAAAAATTTTGCCTTTACATAATGTCTTAACTGCCTCGATCTGATGTCAGACTAGTAAGAATGTAAGTAGTATTGCACATAAAATTGTAGCACCAAACAGTGGTAGATTGTAGAGACTTTGCTTTTTTCAAATAAAAAATCTTATCTTTATAAGTATAAAATTTGGTAAACTTAGAGACATCATGAAAGCTAAAATGGCTACAGCTCTCTCAGACCCTTGCTGCTAGAGGTTAAATGTAGCATCATGTGTAGCGGTAAGCGTCATGTAAACACATCCTCTAAGCTCACGTGGATGTTAAATACACTACTAGATCACTACAGCAGTTTCCAACTGTGTTTGTGTATACGCAAAAAAAAATTCAATGGTAGTTATTGTTCAATTTTAGCTACAGGTATACCACCATAATATTACGCAAAGCACAATTTCAAATGCACGTGAAATCTGCTGTACTGCAAATGTCAGTACATTTTCATTTGGAGTGACATAACTGTGATTTGTACACGCAATAGAGTATTTGCAAGAGGTATCCTGTGACGATATATTTCAGTACTTTCGATTGTGGGTTGGAAATTTTTGCATTTGACTGTTGATTTGGCATGAATTTGGTGGCCTTACGGCCACTACAATGAGATTACTTGTTTCTCATCAACCGCCCGCACCAAAATTTTCTTTTGCCCATGCGCACTCATTATTGCATGAGATGGCAGCATGGCTTTTTTGATTGTTGTGGTAGTGGGTTTATCACGTAGAAAAGCACTATTTCCATGAAAAACTGCAATCCCATTGAGATACAGACACCATTTTAAGAGTGTTTTTTACTTCTGTGTTGATTAGAGAGCTTTCTGGAGCATCAACAACCACCAAGGCATCAACAGTGAGTGCTACAGTGTACATTAGACCATACACTAGCATTGGTATCGTGACCTGCATGCCCTATGTGCAGGGCCATCATATCTAAGAGACATAGTAGCTTTAGTGTTGCTACTTCTGCCACAAGCTTACACAGCCCCTCCCCCTAATAAGACTGACCAGCCTACATGTGCTAAGACTGCTGCTGCATGGTACATGACTCCAAGACTGGTGGAACTTTCGCAAAGGACTTGAATGCTATGTTACTGAAGTTGAAGTTTATGTGCACTTGGAATTTTACCCTCAGTGTGCACCAGTGCTTGGTGTGCATCCTGCCAATAGCCTAAAAATAAAGGATTATTATACTGGTTTTGTACAAATATGCTATGGCTTGTGCAATAATGAGATAATGAGATAACCCGCCCGCCCGCATGTGTTACTCTATGAGAAGTTGATGAGAAACAAGTTATCTCATTGTAGTGGCCTAATCTGTGACTTTTGAGTTTAACTACGGTTGCACAGTGAGTGGCTGTATGTCACTCACTTGAGCTACGGATGTACTACCTTAGATATTTTTGTGTAATGAGTGGATAAAGGGTACTCTCGCGTGGCTAGCTATAGACCGCTTGGCGCTTAGCGATTGGAAATTATTTTAGTGTGGCCATCTCAGTGCGCAGTCTCGTTCCCAGCCTCCCACGCGCTCGATCACACTAAGGTCGTCTGGTAACATTAGTCCAACTTCACGCGATCGGATGCTTGGGGGGCTGGGGACGATACTGTATAACCAAAATATTTAGAGGGGGAAATTTTTCGCTGATTTCGCGGTTTTGGGGTTATCAGCGAAAATTTTAACCTTGAAACATTTATACCTCCATATAGTCTAACACATTTTGGGAATGTTTGCAAATCCGCGAAGATTTTATATTTAGCAACATTGCCTAACCTCGAAATATTTGCTCCTTGAAATATTTAGGCTTTACGGTACTGGAAATTATATCTTGAAGCGCCTGTTCGCGCTCATAATCCCAATCGATAAGCGCCGTGCAGAGAAAAAGCGGTCTGGCCATGCACGAGAAAATCGAGTGGAGAGTTGTATAGAGATTTTTAAGAGATATGCAATAACATAGATACCATTCTAAAAATTCTGGAAGTAGCGAAACTAATAGCTATAGCTATAAATGTATTAGCTATGGGTATCGGTAGCTTTCCCACTATTTTACGCCGTCGGACACGCCCTCCTGAACCTGTATGTTATAATTCAATCGGAGAGCTGTTGTTAGCTAGCTATATATATATAGCTACAATCTTACCTTTCATTGTAGGTTACAGGCAAATCAATAATTGATCTCAATAGTCTAACATGGTCCAGTAGCGTATTCGTAAAGTTGGTGCTCCTTAAATCCGGCTGAGGTCGATACTGAACAACGACTTCCTGCGTACCCAGCTCACCAACGAACCTCCTGGTATAGTCCACGTTGTCTTGATCCTGGACTCTGATAGCTAACTCGTCGAACTGTGCATTTGTATCAGAATAGACAAATCCAACACAAAACACTCCATAGACCATTGTTAGTGCGGCCAAGAAAAGAACAGCAGCGGTTGGGGTGACGGTTTATAGTCTTGCAAGAATCTCGAACCACGTCTCTACCACTACTCGGCCATACAGTGCGTACTTAAAAGGTCCAAAAGTAGCAGCATTACCATCCTTTATAGCTTTAACAGCGTTAGCAGCTATATGCAAGTACTCCTCATCCTGCTCTTGTTCAGCCATAGCTTCGCCTGTTCACCGTCAACAACTGCAAACAAAGGATGAGTAGGGTGCGTCCGAGTAAAACCATAGATTATGTGTTGGTTAGCTACCCGAGTAATCAAATATATGAGATGGTAGATGACCTTTTCCCCGGCATGCATCACTCACTTCCTCAATAATTATTTTGATTCGCGCGCGGGCGGTTAGTACGGCCTATTATTGCTATTTGCCACTCACCTAGCTGTATTGATATGGAACTTTCTGTTATAGCTACACTGTCAGTACGCAAGCGAGTGTCTACACTGTATTTCAAATTCTTTTTATTAAAATGCAGGTTACACCATGGTGGACAACATATTACATGTACGTACCCGCAGCCAGGGAAAATATACATAGCTACACCACTTGGTTTGGTGGACTACCCTGGACAAATTTATAACACATGAATGCCTCTAGATTTCAAAAACTGAATTGACTCTTCAATCCATTCGGACTGGGAAGCGCTATTTCAACGTCGAGCAACCAAACACATCTTGAATAGTTATAATATCAGCTACAAATCCAGGTTATTAGAGCTCCATCTTCTACCATTCATGTATATCCTCGAGATTCAGGATGTTTTGTTTGCAATCAAGTCACTTAAGTCACCCACAAGAAACCGGCTTTGACATTAATAAGTACATTATACATTTACTCAGGGTCACACCAGATCCTCTACACATAATAAACTCAAACATCGTCTCCATATTACTAACTTAAATAGAAACTCTTATTTCCATCCTCTTTCTCGTTTGTGGAATGCTCTTCCTGTAATCAATACCAATGCAACCATCAAGGCTAAACTAAAGAAATTTAAGTGGAATCATTTTGTAACTCATTTTGACGATGACAATCACTGTACCTACCATTATCTATGTCCATGCAGCAAATGTCTCGCCACCATCAAACTTTCAAACACTATAGCTAAGTTATAATTAGTTAAAGTAATTATAATGTATGTATAACTTGTGTTTTTAGGCTGCAAGCACCAGTTGCTTGCAGACCCTTGGCATACTTGCCATAAAGTAATAATAAATAAATAAATTAACTACCTGGACTGAAATCCTATGTACAGCACTCTTCCACGTTCATCAAACACTCTAATTGAACGATCAGAATTTTGCCAGTACATATTAGTAGAGAAAACACAGACTAGCTACCACGCATGTTGCTGCGCTGACGTAATGAATGAAACATGAGTGTGGGATTTCTATACGGGGTACTGTAATCTTTTATTGGATGGTTTTTATTTATTTATTTCAGTAATGTACAGGACTCAGAATTGAGTATATGGTACATGTAAACATGCAAGTGATTAGTTAAATAAGTAATTTTCTAAAAGTGCTTTGAATTTGTCCAAGTCTGGTGATGTAACAATATGTTCTGGGAGGGTGTTCCAAAGTCGGATGGTGGAGGGAAAGGAGTGTAGGTACGTGTTAGTTCTGGCTGCCAGGTGTATGAATCTCACACTGTGACCGCGGGTGGTTGTAGATGATTGAATAAGATGGTCATGTGGTACTGATATAAGATTATTGATAATTTTATAAAACATAGCTATGTAACTTGGCTTGATTTCTTCTGAGCTCTAAAGTTGGCCAGTTCAGATGGTTTAACATTAATGTTACACTAGCTGTTCGGTTGAAGTTGTTATGCACAAACCTCGCTGAGCGACGTTGGGCCATTTCAATTCTATTTGTATCTCCAACTAGATGTGGAGACCAGACAGTTGAAGCATACTCAAGTGACTGTAGGGCGGATGTAAGTAGTGTAGCAAGCTGACTTGACAGACGGTTGGCACTGATTTAAGTTTCTTGATTTGCAAGAAGGCTCTAGTTGAATTGGCTTTGTTGGTTATCTTGTTAATGTGTTCAGACCATGAGAGATTGTTGGTAATAGTAACACCGAGGTATTTTGCACTGTTGCTTTGTTCAATAACTGAGTCACAGATTGAATATCTTGATGGTAGCGGATGTGTCTTACGGGTGATAGTTAAATGTATACATTTGGAAGGATTAAAACTCATTAGCCATTTCTTTGCCCATTCAGATAAGATGTCCAAGTCTCTTTGTAACATTGCTATGTCTTCAGGTGTGTGAATAATTCTATATACTAAAGTGTCATCTGCATACAGCTTAACATTGGATGAAACAGAGGAAGGGAGATCATTGATATATAGTAAGAACAAGAGAGGCCCCAGGACAGAGCCCTGGAGAACACCTGACAGTACATCAACTGAGCTACTAGTAACATTATTCAGTACAGCCTTTTGTGTTCTATTTGTGAGAAAGTCTTTGATCCATTTAAGTACCAAGTCTCGAATTCCATAATGTGCAAGTTTTACAAACAGGTGCTGATGTGGTACTTTGTCGAAGGCTTTGGAGAAGTCTAGTAATATGACATCGATTTGTTCTCCGGAGTCAATATGATGTGAAAAATCTTCAATAGTGGTGAGTAGTTGGCTTTCACATGAGTGGTGTTTTCTAAATCCATACTGGTAACTAGAGAGTATGTTGTGAGTAGAGAGATGCTTAAATATGTGACTGTAAATGACGTGTTCGAAAATCTTACAAGGGATACATGTCAGTGAGATCGGGCGGTAGTTAGATGGATTTGTGTGGTCCCCTTTCTTGAAGACAGCAGCAACCAGTGCCTTTTTCCATTCTGAGGGAACTTTATGCTGTTTCAGAGAAGCTTGGTACAATAGTGTAAGCATGGGAGTAACACTATGAGCGGTTTCTTTTAGCAGTCTGGGATAGATTCTATCTGGGCCACAGGCCTTATGCACATCTAGACCACATAGTAAGGAGGCAATTCTATTTACTGTAACATTGAGAGGATCTATGGAGGGATATGGAGAGCTATCTAAGTTTGGTAAATTGACAACATTTTCCTTAGTAAACACGGTTGAAAAGTAATTATTTAAAATATTTGCCCTAGATTCATATGAAGTATATGTTCTGTTGCTGTCCTTCAGAGTTGGTATACCAAAATTCTCTTGTCTTTTACTTTTAATGTAAGACCATAGTCTCTTGTGATTGGTATCATAGTCAGGGTTGGTGAGTTGCTGGAGATAACGATTGTGTGCTTTGCGGCATTCTTTCTGAGATAGTGTTTTAAGGGAACGATAGGCTGACCAGTCCGATGCTAGACCAGTGGTACGTGCTTTGTTGTATGCTCGCTTCTTTCGATTAGAAAGGCGTTTAATATAAGCAGTGATCCAGGGGGCTTTAAAGTGGTTCTTGGAGGAGTTTGTGCTAGGAATAAAACTGAGACATTCAGAGCATATAGACTTGAAGGTTTCCCATATCACTTCAACTTTTGCTTGCAGCTATGTGGCTGATTCAAATCTCGCACAGCCAGATCTTTTTCTTCCTTTTGTCATTGCTTTTCTTTGCAACCCAATGACAATACAACAAAAGTATTTGCCAGCTATAGTCTACCCCACCATAACCTCTCTGCAAGCAATAATCTACTCAGTCATGGATTTTTTTACATCTTTAAAAGGACCAGGTGTCTTACAGACCTTAAGTACTTGTGTTGTGACGCCTTAATGACAAATATGATGACACAGAAGAGAAACTTCTGGTTGATTCTCGGTAAAGCTCCATCAAGAAAGTTTATCCTTCCAGAATGCCTTTTGCTTTTACTTTCCACCACCATATTATATTAACCTGCTTTCTTGTTTTACCATAATAGCTACTATATGTATACCCTTGTTTTGTGGCTGGAGCAGAGCGCTGTTCAACCAGAGTTTTCTCTTCATTTGGCTTGTAGCGGTCCAAGCTTGATCTCATGTCACTTATGCAATCATGTAGTATTGTCTTTGGTGCAGCAAACGTCTTTCCAATTGTCCTTCTTTGACCTCCTCAAGGTTGATGTTGTTTGTACGTCTGTCCAATGTTTAGTCTTTCCTACTTATTGTGCCTAATGTTGGCTGTAAACTTTCTCCATGCTGTTCTAAACTTCTTTTTCTGGCTATCTCTATATATGTGTACAATCAATGCACATTATGTTAGTATAATATGCAAACAGAGTATCTATGCATTGCATTGCGGGGTGTAAAAAATGCTTCACATTGCACAAAAATTGTAATAAATCTGTTGGTGTAGTTTAATTAGCTCATGCTTACTTAGTCATCTGTGATCCCCTAATTCAGACAGTAACTTAAAATTTCAAAGCATAATACATGACTGGGACTGTAAAAATAGGGTATGTGGACACAAAAAACAACCATCACATAACATGGCATACAGTATCTTCTGCATTCTGTAACATAAAGCAGAATCACCATATCAATCACCCACCCTAACACTTTTTGTACATGATTCTGTAGAGCAATTAAAATTAAAGCCAATTTAATGTCAATAAGTGTTGATGCCCATAGCATAAGGGAATTACAACTTACATCATATTTATTTTGTGAATCTACGTAAATTTTATGTGCCAAATGTCCTATTCTTGCAGGACCGGCCACATAAATGGCTGCTAGGTAAACAGCAAGACTGTAACACTTACCACATTTTTTCACTGACCATAACTCTATAATTTGTTGTTGTTGCAGGATGTGCATGGTAGCCACCTTGACATCTGCATATATAGTCTGACTGGCTATGCAGAGGCAGTTATGTTGCTGGGGTTATTATAGTGCCTTGCTGGACAGCTGAAATAACTGGATATGGTCTGCTAGATATTCCTTAGAACACTGCTTGAGATTGATCAGATAGATAGTTTTTGATTAATGATATGAAGTTATAATGAGATCTAGCTTTGCCTAGGGCATCAAGGATACTAATGCCTTAAATGACAGTGGACAAGGATTGATGTTCAACAGATCAAAAAGCAGTGGGCAGGTTTGGCAATGACAGTGGAATTTGCTATAACAGATCTACATGGATTGTTGTATTTTATTGTATTCAAGAAATTTTAGAAGCTCTAATATAGTTTTCACTTTGACATTATATGCAAATTAATTGCTAACAGTTTTTAAATATGACTGTTCTATTAGAGTAGTTAACTGTTTTATGTTGTCATTGGGCACAGTCAGCACTAGCACACTGAGAGCATGAACCTTTACTGTCTCAGTTATTACTCTAAACTTCATTCAGTAATATACCACACCATTTCCTGTCTCTTGTGGTCTGTCGTCATCAAGTCCATAAATAAATGTATGGGGACTGGTATTTCAGGCGGTAGTACGGTAACCATTGGAGTCTCTATATGCAAATGTACCAAGTGTGGATGCCATCATTAGTTGTACAGTGACATTATTGTAATCATATAAAGAAAGTCCCAATATAGCTAAGGTGTACTTTATGACCTCATATATGAGACATCCTTATTACAGTGGTCATGTCAAGCAGATACCAACCATATAGATGGCCACAAAAATGTTAACAGTGCAGCTCCAGGTATTTTACCACCAGTAAAATATGCATTGATGGCCAAGAAAAGTTCCAGATGAAAGTCTTCTGTGGTCAATCTGCTATGTGTCTTGTAAGTAAACAAAGTAATTTTAGTGAATAATGTTAATATACTGTAGATAAGTATACAAAACAGTTAGGGAAGATGTTTGCTTGTACTGCATAGATGCACACCAAAATTAAATGGTCATGGGTAATAATATATTCTGGACTGCTTCCCTGCACAATACATTATGTATATGTTAAAGCATAGCCGCGAGTGCTATATGAAAAATAAAGTACGAGGCCAAGCGCCGAGTACTTTATTTTTCATATAGCACGAGCAAGGCTATGCTTTAAATGATTTATGGAACTTTCTAGTCGTGTAGCTTCACCATACACTAGGACTCGTAATTAACAAGCGTTGCACGAACTATTAGCAGCCTGAACGCACACAAACTAGTTTAACAAAGTAACTCACGCGTATTTCACCATAGTTTGGCATAGTAGACGTTCATCGCGTCTTTTGGCAGGTTTTGCTCGCAACCCACAATCGATTCTATTGCGAGTCACATGGTGAAGTATTTCCGTGATATGGACTTGTCCGTTTACATTAACAAACGTAACAGCAACGTTACCTTCTCCCACCCATCATCGAAGCATTTAGGTATGTCTATAAAAGCAATCCAGTGGTGGAACTCATATTGGCTGGGGTGATTGATCACTCAGCGCGGCAAGGCTATCAGCCTTCACCGGCTTGGGTGATTTAGTCGTACTGGCGTGAGCGCTGTAGGCTATTAGCCTACACTAAGGCACGTGGGAAACTGTGCTTTATTGCCCACAAAGAGTGCTTTATTGAACAAATAAAGCACTCTTTGCGGTGCAATAAAGCACTCTTTGTGGTCGATGAAGCATTTGGCCGGCTGAGAGTGTACTTTATGAAATTTAAAGTACACTTTTTCCTTTGATCTCGCCCACACAAAGTTCTATAAAATAATATTATATGAAAAGAAACATAACATTTGTTTTTGATGGTTACGATTATTTCAAACAATCTATTCACAAACAGTTATTACTACAGTCTATTAAACAGTCCTAAATTATCTGCTTGCTGATTAATGCTCTCTTCAGCTAGTTTTATAAGACACAACAGTTATTAGCAAATATGCGACACATTATGTTACACTGTTGAAACCCATTTGACTGTCTTTGCTGACTATCATATATACATAACCCATCAGAAACAATTAGTGAATTTGCAAATGCTAAATATTAACCAGAGATTTCATTTAGCTCAGATACATATACGTACTTACTTAAAAATTATATTTTAAAAAACACCTCTGGAGAGGTTCCCTAAAATGATTAGAGATCTTGATTCTCTAGTACTATTAACCACCAACAAATGTGAGATGAATGTACATAGCTACATATTGTCGTAGATTAACTACCTGAGACAGCTAATAATATGTGGACAGTACGGTAGATATGATGGTATAATTATCATGAAAAAGGTATCATGCATGTCTATATTAATGTTTCACTTGGAAGTGTATAAATACTTTCATAATGTTATATTAGAGTGTTAACTGCTCTATTAATATATAATCTTGTTTAATTTCAATGGCAACAAGTACTAATAGTGTTATAAGGGATGAACTAGGTATAGGACTAAGCATTAACTTAACTATAAGTTTCAGTTACTGTAGGTTCTCTGTTAAGAAGACTAACATGTTCACAGGTGCTGGTCACATTTGAGACATGACTTGCAATACTAAAAGCCTTCTCAGATGGAAATTATGTAGCTGGGATGGCTAAGTACTTCTCAGCCAGTACACTCAGAATGGGATACCTTGCAGCAATGACACCAAGGGGTTGCTCCTTTTTTTTGTCTATAGCATCTTGGTATTGTTTCATTTCTGAATTAACTTTTTTAATAAGCTGTTATCATCTGTTCTTAGTCACCTGGGTCAGCTCTAGGAGCCTAGAACTTTCAAAGTTACAATGCTACAAAATGGCAATAGCAGAAAAATCAATTTGTACAGTGACAATATGGAAAATAAACTACAGGTGCTTAATTAAACGATTATAACTTACGAATGCAGTTCTCTACCAAGATGCAACTTACATCATCGGGTTCTCTGTGAACAAGCTAATCTATTGCTGGGTAAGTTTTGTCTTCCAAGCTTTGCTACAATCAGGGCGAAGGCAAAAATGTGAGGGAAAAAAACCCGATGGAGAACCGCTTGTTTAACATACACACTAAGGTTAGGTAGTGCACTCTTTCAATCATGTAATAGGTATAATTCCATCTTGAAACAACATCACTGATGATTAAGCTATGGGTATCATGCTTCAAAACTTCTGCTTTGTTTTCAGCTTGTAACTGGATTTGGATGAATGATGAAGTGTGATACCAGGTGACGGTAATGTGCAACAGCTCTAGAGACTATACTGGCAATGATAAAACCTTTCCACTGCTAGATTAAAGATAAGACCCAGAAAGCAATGTGTGTCCAATTGATAGAGCATGGACCTTATTAGAGCAACTATCTGTTGTGGCAAAAAAAGATGTGAAATCCAAGGTGGCAGCCAAGAAATGGCTGTGATGGTAGGTTAATGGCAAAAATTTAATAATGACAATTCAAATGAATTTGGTGGTGAATCCTAGTGGAGGAGGCAACGCAAATTCACCTGAATTGTCATTATTAAAATTTTTGCCATTAACCTACCATCACAGCCATTTCTTGGCTGCCACCTTTGATTTCACATCTTTTTTCACTCAGGAGGCCGCACCCTTTTTTTACAGCTTGGCTGTTTTTGATTAGATTATACTTACAGTAACTTTGAAATTTATTAGGAACCATGCATGCATTTAATAGCACTTGAGGTTCTTTTAGAAATAAATGTAGTGTATTGCGACTGCACAACTATCTGATACAGATACGTGTGCTCTTTCAGGTGTATTGCACATCCACATGGGCATAGTATTGATTCACTACACAAGTATATAGAAAAAAAAACTTTTTTGTAACACAATTATGACTGGTGAACCAACACATACCGCATCAAAAGAAAGAATGGTGCCACAATTAGGTAGTGTTTTTGTTTGAACGCATGTCCCAACTATCAATTATAAAATAAATAGATAAATAGAAAAGTGAATTAGCCATTATGCTCTGTTCTCATCTATGTCCTGCCTGTTACACAGCATTACATAATAAATTATAAACCCAGTCACTATGGAAAATACAGACAATTTTCATTTACTGTAAGAATGTAGGAAAACCATCATGTTTTAGCTACTGCTAATTGACATCTTGCACTGTCAGCAAGAAGCAATGGGACATAAAGGAGGACAAAGGTCATTTAAAAGAAACTATGGTGCTAAAAGTAATGGTTTTGACTGAACGTTCACCCCAACTACCAATTACTGACTCAAGAAGTGAAGTGCCCATTGTGCTGAAGTGAAGTGCCCATTAAGCACATAACTGTTAGGTTATGTGCTTAATCTGCATGTTTTAACTGTTTGGATTGGGCCTTTATAAGAGAAAGGCCTTGCAAAAATTTTATGGTTAAACTAGTTAGGAACTGTAAGAGCTGTTCATTGAAGTTTGTACACTTCTTATATACCCTCTCATACGCAATTTGATTGTGGGTTTTAGTTATCATTATAAATTGTACAAAGTGTGTATTAATGTTGTCTACTATGGTATGTTATCCTTCACCCAGCTCCTGTGATAGTCAGTAATATCAAACAGGTGAACATGTTCCTTAAATCCCTGATACTGACTGCAAATGACCTGACTGCTCTATTAGAGTATTTGAGCGTTCTATTAGAGTATATCGATCTTTTAGAAGCTTTTCAGCCTCTTCTCAGCCAGCACTTTGCAGCACTCCTATAATAAAGCCAGCTATACATCATTCTTATACCCCTTTCATATGGTCACTTTAAACCAGGTTGAACCCACATTCAACCCGGGTTAATGCGTTCATATGACCACCATAACCAGGTTGAACCCAGAAGTCATAACCGAGTTCAACCCTACAAAGGAGTAGGGTTGAACTCGGGTTTAACTCAGTTTATGGCTTCAAAAGCAAGTTGCGGTTTTTAATGAATACATAAAATGCATAGAAGACAATTATCACTCATGATTGCATGCTTGTGAACAGAAACTGGGTTGAACCTGGGTTGAATGTGGGTTACTCAACCCGGGTTGAACCCACTTTTGGGTGGCCATATGAAAAGGGTGTAAGTAGCTTAACTTTCCTTCTAGCTATATACTCAAGAAGAGACACGCTCCTTAATTCCACCGATTATTCCTGTGGACGTCCGATAGTTCTAAAATTATTCCTGTATCAGTCCTGTTATTTCGGAATTATTCTCACAAAATTGGTGACCTATTATTCTCAAAATTATGCCGGCACATTTAGGCGCAGGCCTAAAAACAAGCGTGTCCTTTACTTCTTCACTGTCATTGTACATAGCAATATGAAGGTACACAAATTTGCAGCTTGCAGTAAAAATGTTGATAATTTGATTGTTTTTAAAAACATGAACTATCACAGGGCCCGAGGGGGGAAAATTTAGTTAGTCAGGCTGTTGAAATTATTACTAACGTACATTATATTGAAGAGTTGCTGCACAGTATGTGAAGCACACTCTGTGCATGACCATTCTAGGGGGGTCTAGGGGCATTCCCCAGGAAAATTTGAAAAATTAGATACTCAGATATGCAATTTTAGTGATATTTCACTGCTAGCTAGCTATATAAATATGCTCAAATCATCTAGCCTACCTTGAGACTTTCTATACTATATGAGGCAATGGTAGACCTCATAATACAGTGGCACAGCATGAACCTTGCTATGTATATTACGTATAAAGCTGTAGAATAATTTCAAGGGGGTCTGGCAGTGCAACCCCCAGAAGCTGCAAGATTTTAAAGGCTTGAAAATGCCTTAAAATTGATGCTAAAAGAAATCCATAGTAAAACTTGCAACTTTTCATTATTCAAATTTCACTGGGAGCCTGCATATGTTTATGAATGACAACAATAAAATGTCTACTAAACTGGTTTGAGTCTGTGATGAAGTGAGCGGATCATCACATCAATACTCTGGTGGGCAATTACGAGATCAGGTCTAGTGAAGGTTGTGTTGATGGTAGGTCTAGCACAATTTCTTTAAAGTAGCACAGTTTTGCATGGCATGCTTCATTTCATTAATCGGTTTGACTATTGCTCTTTGGCAGTCTCATTTCAATTATTTATCAACTTTAACAGAAATGCTGTTAAGCGAGAAGGATCTTTCGAAAGTACAACTTCACAGAATTGTGAAGATTTCAGCACTATTTCCCAGTAGAACTAGACTTCTGTCCTTCACAACATATAGACAAAAATTGGAGGTATCCAGTGACGATCGAAATAAATTATGGTGAAAGGTGAAAACCATCCAAGACATTTACACAACAGAAGCCAGAAGCTTAAAACACTTGTATATCAACTACAATACCTCAAGATTATTGAAATTAACTTTGGAATCACTAAACTACAAATTGACAATTTGGCTACATGGATTTAATGGAGTACTTCAATTTCTTTCAATGACAGATATACACATGCGCCGCTCAGTTTCTTGTTTTTTCTGTAGGCTCTAATATTAATGTTGGTATCACCCTCACTCTTTTAGTATATACAATAATCAGTTAAAAACCCCAGCCCTAATATTACTTGGCAAGCTGGTGACAAGTTTGATTAAACAGAGCAAACCAAAATCTGACAGAAATGCCCATTCCAAATAGCAATAGTGCCAAAATACTTTACTGCGAATTCACACAAACTTGCTACCTCAGTACCTTGAAATGCAACAAGTTCCTCTAAAAATAATTTTGAATGATATTACAGCTACGTATGTATATCTAAAGGTTTCAGTTGCATTTCTAAAGGCCTATTGATAAGACTTGATAGTGAAGCATTGCTGGAACATGATTAGCTGGACTGAATGGATGTGCAATTACCATGTTACAAAATGGAATTCCCCTTTTTGAAAGTCTGGATCTGCCAATGGGAGTGTGTTCCATTAACAACCACCACATATTACTACAATGTACACTACATAGTTTTGTATATTTAATTCCTAGTTCAGTCATACAACTGAAGTAGGAATTAAATATCAACTAGTGTAGCTGAAGGTGTAGATGACCTCTCTTGTTTCATTGCTGTTTACTTCCACGATTCCTACCCAAATATATTTTTTACACTTACACTTATCCCATTAGATTCCCTTCTTGTTGTTTGATATCTAACTGTTAGGCTTAGTGTAATGTGTGTATTAGCTGTTTGGATTAGACCTTTACAAGAGAAAGACCTTGCAAAAATTTCAGTTCACAAAGGTACACAAAAGTGACACATTGTGCAAAAGTCTACACACTTCTTATTATACCCTCTCTTACACAATTTGATTGTGGGTTTTAGTTGTCATGATTATTAACTGCACTGTCATCACTTATAAACAAAGTGTGAATTATAATGTTGTCTACTATGGTCTGTCATCCTTCACCTAGCTCCTGTAGTAGTCAGTAATATCAAAGAGGTGAATATGTTTCCTATCCAATAATTTAGTATTTGAACAACACTTCTTCATGTTGACATGCTCAACACACACTCTCACTAGGGATTGGTAATTATGTCAACTTAAGGTGGCATTGAAGTAATTGTGCAAAGCCATACAATGCCCAGTAATGCAGCACCCGGTGTGGTAACCACGATGCGGCTACTAGATTACAAGTGTGCACAGTAAGTTTGTTCACGCATGAATGGGTTGGTGTACTACACACTACAACAAGGTGTATACCTGTTCAAATTAACATAGCTACAAAATGTTATGGGTAAACTAGACTCTAGGCACCGTCAGCTTGTCAAAGTAAGAGCACAAGATCGAACAGAGTTGCAGGAGGTAATTGAAAATAAAATATCGTAACATAAAGTTTAAAATCCTTTTTATTTCTTTAGTAACTCTTACCATTGCTTCTTCAGCTACTCCTTTCAGGAGGACATCCCACCAACTTACTCCATATGGTGCTTCATGGACTACTGTTGCTAGTGAAACACCAAGCATGATATTATCTGTAACAGGGTATTTGATAAGGCAATATGGTGCTCCATTGGCTCAGTGTGAACAGGAAACGACCCACACAACTCATGACTTCTGCTCCAATTTTCTCAGCACTAGTTCAGCTTTGTGACTAACACATATCAAACATAAGCTGATTGACCCAGTGTTGTACCACTGGTGGAGCAGTAGATGTCAGAGTTGGGACAGTTTGGTGCAGAGTGAAATACTTATCAAAAACCCTGACCTGTAACACCATTTATGTACTCACCTTTAGTTGTCTCCTCCCTGTCGTTCCCTGTTATCCACTCACCATCAGTTGTCTCCTTGTCATCACCACCAGTTGTCACTTCACCACCAGTTGTGTCCTTATCATCACCATCAGTTGTCACCTCACTACCAGTTGTGTCCTTGTCATCACCACCAGTTTTATCCTTGTCATCACCACTGGTTGTTACCTCACCACCAGTTGTGTCCTTGTTGTTCCCCGTTATCCACTCACCACCAGTTGTGTCTCTGTCATCACCAGTTGTGTCAACACCTTCACTACCAAATGTATCTGCAACCAATACACTAAATGGTAAGATTATAATATTATGACAGGGTGAATGCTCACCTAAACATTAATCTCTCTTTCTTGACTAGGTCAGCATCACATGTACTCCAAAGCTGGAAGCAGAATCATTTCCTTGGAGCTTTTCAGCAGCTTTATTCAAGAGTTAACAACTCATGCCTCGTCCTATGGACACGAAGTAGAGTTCTTTGGAGAAACTCAACAACTGGGTTTATGCTCAGTGCTGAATACACGTTGTACAGGTTGCTTCAGACTTTTCAAGATGCATACATCCAAAAAACTGCAAATAAATAATGAAGGACACTATAATTATTCACAACATAGGAGCCGTATTAGGACAGATGGCTACAGGGGATGGAGGTGCCCAATTGGAAGAACAGCTAATGAACTTTGATATACCCTCACTGTCACAACATACCTTTGCTTAACTTGAGAAATTGATTGGTACAGCACTAGGTGTACTGGTTACCAGATAGTTACTTGAGGCTGGTAAGGAAGAGTTGGACTATGCTGTACGTAACAACATCAAGTATCATGCCAGCATGTACGATAGTGGTTGATGGAGACTGGAGCATGAGGAGCCAAAAGCATTCTTATAACGCTAACTCAGGAGTGAGTGTAACTTTTGGGGCTCACACTGATGCATGAAATCAGCATTTAAAACAGCGTTTTCTTGGTTGCTGTAAAATACATACTTGTCTGTCGCACTCCCGTACTGGGCTGCACGACACACTATCGTGTGTCTTTATACAGGTCAGTCATGGGATGTATTGTCAGTCATAATCTCCTAGCTATCAAACAACAAGGAGGGAATCTAATGGGGTAAGTGTAACAGAAAAATATATTTGAGTAGGGATCATAGAAATAAAAAGCAATGAAACAAGAGAGGTAATCTACACCTACAGCTATACTAGTGGATATTTAATTCCCACTTCTGAACTAGGAATTAAATGTACAAAACTGTGTAGTGTACATTGTGGTAATATGTGGTGGTTGTTAATGAAACACACACCCATGGGGTTCTCCAGGGTCAGATCCAGACTTGCAGAAAGGGGAATTCCTCTTTGAAACATGGTAATTGCAGTTTCATTCCAGCTATCTAATAATCATTTTGCAGCAATGCAATCTTACCATTATGCTTTTAAAACGTTCATGTAGCTCTATTATCTTTAGAGGAACATTTATTACATATCGAGGTGCTGGAATAACAAATTTGTGTGATTTTGCAGTAAAGTACTTAAATGAAACGTTAATGCATTTTCTAACAACATTTATTACCAAATTAGGCAAATTTCCTGTGGGGGAATCTCCCAGACTCCCCTAGATGGAGCATGTAAAGGCATGCTAAGTGTGCACACAAGTTGTATCAACCAGTTAACATCCTTATTAGCCACCTCACTTAAATTCTGTTGCAATACTCCCCTGGTCAACATAATTGTGTTGTCTACAAAAATAACGTCAGTTCACTTAGAGGAACTGCACATAATGAGGTCATTGCCACTACAAACTACAAACAGTCACACCTTATTAGTAGGACCACAATATGAGACCAGAAAATGGTCCCAAACATGAAATGATATTATTATGGTGGCACTGAAGTAATTATGCAAAGCCTTACAAGGCTAATGGGACAGCCTGTTTGTGGTCATGTGCAAAAAAACATGGAGAACTATAGAACAAAGCGAAGCGCTATGAAGACTTGAAAGAATCAGCTCTATTCGGTCTACTATTGTTGATACAAGTAACATTATTCACGTTCTAACTTATAAATTCTGGAAAATTTGTGGTGAAAAGCAGCAGTTGTCATCGCGTGATCACTTCTTTACGAAGCATGCCTTGGCTAGTCACAATTTGCCAGCACCATAGCCCTTCAAGATTTGGTAGAGACACTAGAGAGATGCATCTTTAAAATTCTATGGAACAATTTTTTTGAGATTTTCACTTGACAGGCTGGTTAGCTCATGTTGAAGGACATGGGTGAGCGTTTTAGCAACTTTCTGCATCCTTATTGATAAAAAGGAATCCATGGAGTTGTCTACGTAGAGAGAAACCATAACAGCCAAAGTAGTGTAGCGCTAGGTTGCGTCTTAGGAGAGTTATTTTAAAATTGGCTTGTAATTTCAGAGCTTCATAGATATGAAATTAAAGTGGGCGGTTGCATGAAATTTGGTATGGTTAACTGCAACACTACAGACTACCTTAAAATGTAGACTGCATGGTTTCAAGTAAAGTTCTCCATCACCCTGAAATAGCTTTTAAAGTGCGTGGGTTAATTTTAATTGCAAATATGGACATTTGTATGGCTTCACATGATTACTTCAGCATCTTGAATCACCTTAAAGAGGTTTAAACAGGTTATGAATATGACTTACTATGTTATTAATAAGTAAACCTTAGTACATATAATTAGGCCCTCCTTACATTGCAAGTAACTGTCTAGCTTGTTAACGTACAACTTGTATATGTAACACTTTCACACCTCAGATCAAAAGAGCCACCCGGGCTACATATGAAATGTAGCCGGTCTACAACTTGGCAGTGATTATATAGACGTTGATGCTGAAATCAATTGTGGGGATCAATTAATACTCATGTGATTAGGATACACGACTTGGATTTCGCTATGAAAACTACTCAGACAGAGAGCGTTTTGTTATCCTCCCCATCCTACAAGTTGAAAAACGTTGGGCTAAGGTGAAAACTAGTGCTATATCTTATTCATTCGACTGTTTCCGCACGTTTTCAAATATCCCATCACGAAGCTACCACTCTGCACGGAGTAACCACTCAAGCAAGCTTACCTGTCCAGGCCTTTAGTGAACTACGTAGTTTTCCCATAAACAATTCAATAGCACTGATTAAAACATTAAAATAGCGCAACGGAAAATCTTCGTGATATCTGTAGGATATGTCCGTTTATCATAACCGAACGTAACCAGAACGTACTAGCTGCTGACCCATAATCGAAAATTTTAGGTGTGCATATATAATACATTCAGTGGCTGCACTCATATTGGCTTGGGTGATTGATCGCCCTGCACAGGCTATCAGCCTAACAAGTGTTACATAGTAGCTGTAACACGGGGCATTCGGGCTTTGCCTGATATGTATGCCTTCGGGCAGTCGGGCATACATATCAGGCAAAGCCCTCATTCCCGTGTTACAACTATTACATATTACTACACAACTCACATCAATAGTTTCTGGTCATCTTCAACTGATCCAAAGGTGTTATCATGTAGAACATGTCAGGAAACATCCTGTGAAATGACAACAAGATGAAATGGACTTGATTGTGTATAGTAAACAATAACACAAGGAGACAACCAGAGACTTTATTTACTTTATTGGTACAAGAATTAATCCTTACTACTTTACTACGTATAGTAGACAGGGGCAGATCCAGACTTTTGGAAAGGGGGTAAAATGAAATGACACGTGCATCTCTAACCTAGGTGGGTCTGGGGGGCATGCCTTCCCCAAAGTAATTAGACACTCTGAGATGGAATCTAAGAGCGATTTCAGCATGGCAATTTTTTATTCAACTGTTGTATTAGAGGTGACTGCTCTATTAGGATATCTTGATACTTACGGTAAGCTCTTGACTAATAAAGTTACAATTGTACTAAATAAATGCCACCCAGGAAAATTTTCAACATTAGACCCTCTGAATTGAATACGTATGTGGTAGGTTTCAGCAGTTTATTACAATAGCTATATTGTTACTGAATAATTTGCCTGACATGGTGTTGTGTATATTTGGTGACTCAGTAGAGAATCTCGATTTGATGTTTATATTGTGTACAGTTGTCCACGGGCCAGGGTTTCCATCTACCCTTTTGTTGAACTACGTATTTTATAATAGCCTATACAGAGGTTTGCATGCACAGTACACACCTATGTGCACTCAATACTGCAGCCACAGGAGTATGTCAATCACTGAGTATTTTCTTGCCCAGATACAGGGAGTTTAGTGATATGGTCAAAGGTCAGCTATATCACTAAACTATCACTGCCTAATGCAGGATGTCAGCTTCTCTGGGTTTGCCTCTGTCAAGTGGTGGGGAATCTTTCTTCATATTCAAAGATTCAAACATTTAATGGATTTTGGTGCGTAGACAACAATCAGAAGAAAGTAATTGTTTGTGTTGAAAGAAATTTTGCTGACCCAGACTTAGTCTCTGGTTTGGTATGGTGAGACCAAAAAAAAAAAAAAAGGTCACAACCAGCTGACAATAGCTGCCCACCTCACCAGCTACGCATTCATAGCTGATAAACTATATAAAAATCTTTACATAGCTCGCTACACACTGCTCTAATACTGTGACTGCTTTATTAGAGTGACTGCTCTATTAGAGTATCTCGATCTTTATCGCGGTTTTCAGCCCCACTCCAAGAAGGATAACTTCGGTGTGGTATCATTCTGAGGGGGGGCTAAGCCCCCCCCCCCCCCCCCCCCTTTCCGCCTATGGTGAACATGTTCACCTCTTTAATATTACTGACTATCACAGGAGTTAGGTGAAGGATAACAGACCATAGTAGACAACATTAATACATACTTTGTTTACAGTTAATAATCATGATAACTAAAACCCACAATCAAATTGTGTATGAAAGGGTATATAAGAAATGTGTAAGCTTTAATAAACAGATCAACACATTCTCAAGTGCATTCAGCAAACTGAAATTTTTTCAAGGCCTTTCTGTTATAAAAGTCCAATCCAAACAGTAAATTTAACACCTAACTTAACTCACTTCACTAATTCACCAACAGATAGGAGAAATATACAGGTCAGTAATGGACTGTTTTGTCAGACACAATCTCTGAGCTACTGAACAACAAGGAAGGAGCGAAGTGGTATAATTGCAGGGAAGCAGTAAAACCTGGAATATGGAATAACGGAATAATTGAAAATCACATTCTAAATATTATACTATTACCTCTATAGCGTTTATACACTCCTCACCTCATAGCAACTCTGCTGAGAGCACAGCAGAACACTAGAGATCCTCAGGGCATTCAACAAATAAAATGCAAACAAAAGCTATCCACTCTAGAACAAACTAACTTACTTTCTAATACACTTTAATACACAATTGCTGCAAAACTATAAATTCTTTCTGCTATATATACTTGTTATATACTAAGCTAGCTGTTCACATGAGTGACTGTCCGAATTTAGTAGAGCCATGCTGTACAAAGCAACGAGAGTTATACTTGCTATATAGTAGAGCGTTGCTTTGTACAGCATGGCTCTACTATATAGCAAGTATAACTCTCGTTGCTTTGTACAGCATGGCTCTACTAGATTTGGACAGTCACTCATGTGAGCTAGCTTAGTATATACTATATACTAAGCTAGCTCACATGAGTGACTGTCCGAATACTAAGCTAGCTCACATGAGTGACTGTCCGAATTTAGTAGAGCCATGCTGTACAAAGCAACGAGAGTTTAAAGTAGTTTTTGACTTTAGTTAATTAAAGAATGTGGCATCCGTTTCCTTTGCGAGTATTCATCCTAATTCACAAAGGAAACGGGTTCTATGCCCTTTAATTAACGAGTTTTCTAGTTGCGAAGGAAACTGGTGCCACACTTATTAATTAACTAGTTCTTTTAATGACTTGCAATCAAGCAGTGTGAACAAGTGCGATGTTATGCTTAAGCGGTACCGTAGTACTTGTAAAACATTCAGAGATTATTGTGAAATACTCTGCACTCATAAAAAGCTGTCCAAAGCAAAAACATCATTTTGGCCTCACAAATTCAACAGTCACAGAGTGTTTCAGGGTGCATGCTCATTGCTAAACATGTTTCTATAGGCTCTAATATCTATGATGCCAGGTAGTGTGAGGTGAGTGCCTATCTGTTATTTACAGGCTTCAGACTAGTGCTTTATCTATACTGTATGAACACAGCAAATTGAGTTGGTAAAGGTGAAATAAATGGCTATGTAACAATTTCACACCAAGGAGCCGCCCGGATTACATTTCATATGTATCCCAGCCAGCCGGTCTACATACAAAATGTAGCAGGGCTACAACTGGGCAGTAACTATATAGACATTGATGCCAAAATCAATTGTGGGGATGAAGTAATATTTATGTGATTAGGATGCACGAATTGGATTTCGCCATGAAAACCACTCAGGCGGAGAGCGTTTTGTTATCCTCGCCATCCTACGAGTTGAAAAACATTGGGTTAAGGTGAGTAAGAGTGCTATACCTTATTCGCCAATCGTTTCCACGCCTTTTCGAATACGGACATGCCCCCATCACAAAGCTACCACTCTGCACGGAGTAACCACTCTACAAACAAGCTTACCTATCTAACTTTGTATAAACAATTCAATAGCACTGATTAAAACATTAAACTCACGTAACTGAAATATGTCTGTTCTTTGTAACCGAACGTACTAGCTGCTGACCCATAATCAAAAATTTTAGATATGCATATATAATACATCCAGTGGCTGCACTCGTACTAGCTTGGGTGATTGATCACCCTGTACAGGCTATCAGCCTGATAGGTGTTACATATTAGCTGTAACATGGGGCATTCAGGCTTTGCCTGATATGTATGCCCTCTGCCAGTCCGGCATACATATCAGGAAAAGCCCTCATGCCCGTGTTACAACTATGACATAACTACTTTTTCTTTCCTCAAAACCTTTGCTTTGTAACTAAAACAACACCAAGGCATAAGTCTGCAACTACGTTGCAGAGTGGATGTGTGGATTAGCGGGTGAGAGTGTATTTATTGTGTGTGGTGTGGTACTGGTGATGATGTCACAAGATGTGACTGGTAATTGATTATGTTCTATGAAAGGGAGTTCAAGGGCTTCACAAAACCTTCTTTGAATATAGTACTTTATTGATTGACTAAAAATGATTGGCATTAACATTGTTTTGGCTGCTACCCCAACTTATTCACACTGGCCACATGCTTTTATGGTGCGTAGGAGATATATGCACATATTTGTACCAGGAAGGCCACACTCCTTTTCACAGCTTGGCTGTTTTTGATTACTACACAACTCACATTAACAGTTTCTGATCATCTCCAACTGATACAATGATGTTATCATGTCAGGTAAAGTCCTCATCCAATGTAGTCCATTCATTACTTAATGTGGTGTTACTACGTTGATATGCTACAAAAGTTAACAAGCAAATGAAACAAAAAAAATTACAAGGTTTAGTGAAGATCACTGTGCTTCAACAAGGGATCATTACCTGAACTGTAAATACTAAACTACTGGATAGGGAACATGTTCATCTCTTTGTTAATTAAGGAAAAATTAGGAGTTTTAAGTTCGATTAGGGATCATAGAAAAAAAGTGCAGAAACAAGGGAGGTCACCTACACCTGCAGATATACTTTTAGACTATGGTACAGCTCATTTTGAGGTTTACTAAATCACTTAGTCACCTGACATGTTCACTTAGTCACCTACACATGTTCACTTAGTCACCCGCCCTGAAGCAATTTTGTACATGATAAATAATTATAACATGAAAGGCACACTGAAGTACTTGTAATACTCTTCTTCTCCATGTTCTGCAAATAATTCTGGAAAAATAGTAGACTAAGCAGCATATCTACTGTAGCTCTAGTTGTTACTCTTGTTACCGGTCAAATAATTATTTTTGTGGGTGCTGTAAGGACAAAACCGTTCCACTGTTCTTCATTGCTCTTTCACCCCATACTCATGCTCTGTCTATAAAGGTACATACTTTAAACCATAGTCTAAATAAGTTAGACACCGTGACCAATGGGAACTAAGTGATTTAGTAACCCCTCAGGCCCTTAGTAGTGCCCTCGCTGCACTCGGGACACTACAACCTTGGGCCATCGGGGTTACTAAATCGCTTAGTTCCCTTGGTCTTCGTGTCTAACTATTATATATCCTGAGGTTGCAGACACAACTTCCACAGGCATTGTCACAACGAGAGGCCAATGGCATATTAACTTAACTAATATTGTACAGTAATTTTCTTGTTTATAAATAAGCTAATTGTAAACCTCAACTGTTGTATCCTTTAAAACATTTATGGTTTTAAGACGGTAGTTTACTTTGTTGTGGGTAGTACTGGTAACTCAAAACTAGAAGCCAAGTAAGCAAATTTGGAAAGACAATCTTGCTGATGCAATTTGTGTTGTAGGCTGTGGCAACTCCTACAGAGTTAGCTGATGTTGGTAGAATGACTATTCATCAACTGCTTCCATTGACAATTGTGTCTTTATAAAAGATGCCATGCAGACTAGACTTCATGCACTGTTGATCTCATGTCATCCAACCTGATTCTAGCTTGTATCCATTTGAAGCTAGAAGAAATATTTGGTGTATATCAGAATGGTATGGTGGGCCATTTGTTGGTGACATGCATACATATGTGACCGTCTCGGCAAAAACCTGCCTAGTTCACACAAGCATGTATTTTGAGAAAAACTAATTACACATGCTACAAAGAAAATAATATGCAAGTTTATTTGGTACACTAATACAGTATCCTACGGACCATCTGCAAAACCAAAATTGAAATAAATCCGTTATTCCAACAGGATGGTTGACACAAATTTGTATCGAACAGTATGGTAGTACTGTTCAAGTAGGGATCCCCCAAAAGTGATGCGCACTGCCCAAAATCCCTCCTTTAAAAAATCATCCTAGAGACATCTTACACCATCAAAATCACCTTTACGGAATAATATTAGTCCATCTAACATGAAATACAGCATTAAAAACAAGAAAACACTTACTGGCGACTTGAAATTTTGTCTCACTCATTGCCTCACTGCCTCACTCACTCACTCACTCATTGACCACAGTTGCAAGCCTAGAGTCCAAAAAAAGCAGCACACAGTCATTTTTTATGCCACAACAACAAACTCACCCGTGGGATGTGCCTTTAGGGATTCTGACCAGTGTACGCCCTGTGCGCCTTGACTTTCCTTTTATCTTCAATCAGGTTGGTTCTCTTCTTCTTCAAGCATCAAAACCATACCGAAGCATTAATTTCTGTATCAAAACTTCTCTAAAGACTCCACAAAATTATTTCACAAAGCACTTATGTTGCTGAGAGAGTGGGGCACAAGTGTTGCACGTGAAACATAAAGGCTGCTGAGTTGTCATTTCGACTTTTGCCAATGCCTGGACTGCAATCAACGAAGAGATTTGTCATGTTACTTAATAGACAGACTGATACTAGACGGCTTGTTCCTCTGAACACACTGACTCAGCCACTCAGTGCCAGACAGCGAGATCAGTGAGTGATTGGATAGCACTCAAGTGGAAATTGTATTACTTCATCCTGTTAGTTGAGACTAAACTCCTGACAACTGAAAGGGCCTGTTCGTTCAAACAACTTCCGGCCCGGGTGTATAGAACACGGACCATCGTACTGAGACAGATCATATATCTGAGTGGCGCCACTGCTACTACGAGGTAAGCTATGCACATCACTGCAGGCCTATGTGCTTCCAATTTTGGCACAGTACGTACTTTAATAAGCTGTACAGGAACTTAATAGCTAGTTCACAAGTTACACTGTCTGTAACTATCTGTGCTAGCTACAAAAAAACTAAACAAACTAGTATTTTAAAAAAAATTGTTAATTTATAAATGAAGTAGGGATCTTTGCAATAAAAAGTAGTGAAACAAGAGATGGTATTACAGCATAGCTAGATGGGAAGTCCCTACTTTGGCACATTAGCTATAATTTTCCTCAATGTCAAAGTAGGGACTTCCCATCGAGCTATGCTGTAATACCATCTCTTGTTTCACTACTTTTTATTGTATAGATCCATACTTCACTTTTAATTAACAATTTCTTATAATACTAGTAACCTACAGATGAGTGGTGCTAATTAGTTACTATACCAATATTAGAGGATTGGTAGGCACTACTACTGGTTATACAAAGTGTCCAGAATTAGCCACACATTACACTTTTACACACAGATAAATTTTGACCCATCAATCCACAGTGGTTCATTGTACTGCAAATAAAATTAGTACTGCACACGCACTATAAGATAGAATTGTAGCAATAGCTGGAGTTTGTATTATGTAGTTTTTTGTGAGTGCAAAGTTAAAGAGTGTCTGGAAATACCCTTATGTATTAATCTTATTATAGAGTGCCACCCCGGATTGACAAATATCTAACGATTAGTAACAGCACTCACAGTATACAACACTAATAACACACTTCATAGTCAGTGATTTCAGACTGTGTTTACCTGTCATTAGCAAGTCATACGGTGCATGTTTCTTTTTCCGTATCTTAGCTACCGGAGGTTCTTTATTGATATCATGATGCTGCAAGCTTTTTAAACCAGGCCTGATTTACCTAAATTGTTTTCCAAGAAGTGTGTGTGTTTGTATGTATGTATGTATGTATGTATGTATGTATGTATGTATGTATGTATGTATGTATGTATGTATGTATGTATGTATGTATGTATGTATGTATGTATGTATGTATGTGTGTATGTTAGTGTTGTTTTAGTAAGGACTTTTAGTTTAGTTTTAGTTGTAGTCATAGTCAGTTTCATCAATAATTTTAGTTTTAGTAGTTTTTCTTAATTCCATTTAGTTATTGATTTAGTTATGGTTATATTCTCTGTGTTGTTTTAGTTTTAGTTATAGTTTTAGTTAAAAATGAGAAAATCTTTTAGTTATAGTTATAGTTGTAGTAACAACATTTTAGTTTTAGTTATAGTTTTAGTAATCTTTTCCAATTCTATTTAGTTTTAGATTTAGTTTTAGTAAAATATTCTGTTGTATTTCAGTTGTAGATTTAGTTTTAGTTATAACACGGATTTGCTAATTATAATTTTAGCTTTAGTTAACTAATACATATTTGTCTTACTAAAAGTACTTTTAGTTTTAGTTATAGCTAACTAAACCACCATCAGGTTAAAAACTATAGCATATATTGATGTTTGGATGCTATATATAGTAGTACAATTTCATTCTGTACTTTATTCCACCTGTAGAACACATGTGAACTTATACGTGCAGTGATCTGAGCAACATAGTGTTATTTTAGTAAAGTGTTTTAGTTTAAGTTATAGCTAGTTTCTTCAATAATTTTAGTTTTAGTAATAGTAATCCTTAGTTATAGATTTAGTTATGGATATATTGTCTCTGTTGTTTTAGTTTTAGTTATAGTTTTAGTTAAAAACATGAAAACCTTTTAGTTTTAGTTATCTTTCTTAATTCTTTTTGGTTTTAGATTTAGTTTTAGTAAATTATTCTGCTGTTTTTTAGTTATAGATTTAGTTTTAGTTGTAATGTGGATCTGCTTTAAGTTATAGTTTTAGTTTTAGTTAACTAATACATATTTTCCTTACTAGAATTACTTTTAGTTTTAGTTATAGTTAACTAAAACAACACTAGTGTATATATAATGTAGGTATAATGTATGTATGTATGTATGTATGTATGTATGTATGTATGTATGTATGTGTGTGTGTGTGTGTGTGTGTATGTATGTATGTATGTATGTATGTATGTATGTATGTATGTATGTATGTATGTATGTATGTATGTATGTATGTATGTATGTATGTACGTATGTATCTATATATGTATGTGTGTATGTATGTATGTATGTTTGTCTTTCACACCCACGTGAGCAAAACTTTGTTCGCTAAAAATAGCCTATTGTGAGAAATAAAGGCTATATTAAACTTCCGGGCAGGTAAGCTATGGTTTAAGGCAGTTAATATGTGCCGGTTTGAAATACGGGTGAAGCGAGTTTATAAGGATGTGATGGAGGCCTTCCCCAATAGGCTCTACGGACGTCAAATAACTGAAAAACAACACAGCTGGCCTCCTAGGCTATCTGGTATAATTAATTCCTTTAAGTTGACAAGGGGGTGTGCCTGTACATACGCAAACAAAAATAAGAGCAGCTTTGAGGCTTTGCCTGGAGAATTTGTGTCAGAAAATGCTAAAGATAAACTATAAAACAGTTAAGAAGATACTTCTGTGCATTGAAGTGGTTTGTTCGAGATACGTCTCCTTAGCAGTGCTCAGCAGCGTAATTACAGAATTACACAATATTTCAACAATTATGAAATACAAATTACTGTGATGATTTTGCATGTTGCAACAAAATAATTTAGTTTAGTACACTGTTAATTAATTCCAGTTAGGTTTACTTTATTTATCCTTGTGTGATCGCTTAATTGGAGTATCCCAAGTTAATTGTTCATAGCAGCAACTTTCTTTATCACTAAAGCTTTATAATTCCTGATCCCCCCCCACACACACACGCATATTATTCATTAAATTAAGTTAACATAATTACCCCATCCCTAGTGGGAGTGTGGATTGAACATGTCAACATGAAGAAGTGGTTGTTCCAGTACTAAACTATTGGATAAGGGAATATGTTCACTTCTTTGATATTACTATCACAGGAGCTACAGTACAGTCCATTTATAACTTCACACACGCATGGAATTTTCGGCGTGGCACAAGCATTGTTGCGTGGCCCACGCCAAGTTTGCTGCATGGCACATGCCAATGGTGTGCTACGCATAACCCTCACTGGCTGCCACGCGTCATCCTTAAGCAATGAATGACTGTCAACCACGTGTGTGTGTGTGTGTGTGCGTGTGTGTGTGTGTGTGTAAACTACAAACTCTACAGTAGTTATATGACAGTGTTGTACTATAGGGCTGGGATGAAGCTTCGAATGTTTTGTGGGTTTGAAGGTTAAGTAAACTTCGAATTATAAAAGTTCGATGTTCATCTCTTTGCAATTGATCTTTATGTGCCATGCCCACTTTTGATCATTGAACTTTAGCTTGCTACTGTAGCTGTAGCCTTAAAATACCTTATAAAGTATAGATAACACATGAAAAACGTCCTTTTAGCCATTGGTTGGTGTTTGTCTATGCATGATTACAGTATAGCAGACATGTCCATTTGCAATCGATCGATCGCATCATTCAGTACTGCTACTATGCACTTTCCAAATGCTTACAAACTTATTAAATAGTATTAGAAAGACAAAACTGATGAAGGGTATTGGCTAATATTAGTCATGCGTGGCAATGGTTCCAAGTGTGGTAATCAGAGGACTCCACACGTTGCATTGTCAAGGAGTGGCAATCTTTTTTCACGCATGGTAATTCCTTGTGCCATGGCGTGGCAATGACCAGTCCCATGTGTAATTTTTGCTTTTGCTACGGGAAAACTTGCAGGCACCATGCCAAAAATGTCACGCATGTGTGAAGTTATAAATGGACTGTATGTAGGTGAAGGATAACAGACCATAGCAGACAACATTATAATACGCACTTAAGGCCCAATCCAAACAGTAAACACACACACACATTTAAAGGGGCAAAAAGTCTCAAATTTGCTTTATTGCAAAGCCATTCAAAATTTCATAAATACACGATTATTTTGTGTACAATAAAATCACATGTGTGTCACTGGATGGAAGTTAAAAACTATCCACACATTTTATTTTATCGCTGTAAAAGGAATAAACAAGTAACTAGGCAGTAATTGACACTACTTAACAAGTTGTATCCATGTATCACAACCAGGCAAGTTGCAACAGTAATATTATTGTTTGCAGTGAAGCACTTCGTCTCGAACAAGATAATCACGCCTACTACCATTATCGCCTTTGATACAATGTTAGACAGCCTACGGACCATTCTAAGCTAGTTCACCTGGCTTACAATTGTCGTACAAGGACAGAATATACAAAGACTGCAACTTTAATGGCACACGTGATCCATAACAATGATGTGTTTTGTTTATAGTTACATCATCCACTTGAAATAGCTTCACATATACACAATTATAAACAATTCACGACGCAATGCCCCTTTAACACCTAATCTAATTAGTAGTTATACAAAGGGGATGAGTGCTCTGCCTGATATAAATGCACTTGCCTTTGAGCTTGACGACCCTGATTTTATATAGGCAGAGCACAAGTGCACATTGTTTAACTGTTATGTACAACTCACCTAATAGGAGAGGATAGTCTCACAGGACAGCTGTACCTCTTATAAAGGCCAGGTTTTTAACTGTGGCTGACCAAGCTTAACATTGAGGTGACGTTCCCTTTACATTACCACAGCCACCTGAGATAGTGTGTTTGACCAAAGCTAGTATGCTATGGGCTATATCACTATTAACCTGCATCGCTGTTCGGCTCTCAATCATCATGTAGTCAGTGCTCAGCATACATGATCGATTCGATCACCTGTGATTGTTTTCTTGAGCGAAGAAAAGCAGCTACTATTAAATAAAACACTACTGAATCGCTACTAATCTAATTCTTACTATCTAAACTGAATCTGGTGGCATGACAAAAACTGGCTGCTATCACAATCGAATGTAATGGTGAGGATTATTTAGAGTATTTGAGTCATTGTTGAAGATGGAGTACGGTTTAATTTAGACTCGGAAGCATGTTTATGTATGCATGTAAACTAAGTTCTGGCCACCATGTTGGCTTTTTTGATCGCCATTGGCTGCTTGGTTGACCTTTGATCCAGTGATGTTTGGTGATGTTATGGACCCACAATCGACTTTTACATGTTAGGTTATAAAAGAATTCAAGTGAACTGTGAGGTGTCTTTCCACCTATTAGGTGAGGTGTCGTAGTTATCTCGGCTGCTGGCACTTGTGCTATGCTGCACAAAACTGCAGCCTGTGCAATTGCATTGCGGTCAGTGCATTATAACTTACAATGTACTCGTTGCAGTGAATGCACTCATTGCGGCCTGCAAAGCTGCAACCAGTGCATTATAATGTATAATGCACTCACTGTGGTCTGCAGTAGTGCCATATACAAATTATGGTACTGGTGGAATCTTTGAACTGCCCACACAAAGTGGTACATCAGTTCTTATTGTACAGAATGGTAGTATTCTTGTTCTTCAAAATCACCCCCAAAACAACCTCTGTTTTCCTTCAAAATAGCTTGGTGGTACTGGTTAAACATCACCAAGTCAAAAATTTCTGTAAAAGCATCTTGTACTATATCTACATTTGTTTAATGGACAGAGCATAACTGAAGACAAAGCATAAAGGCTACTACACTTTGGAGCACACAATTAGATGTAAAATTAGTTTTATGGCATGGGTGTGTGTTTTATTAACATTCACTACTGCTGACCTGGATGACCCACTGACTAGCAATCCGGGTCAGACCCGGATTTGACCCGGATTAATTAAAGCCGAGGCGTGCGATAAGAGCTATGTTTCGGGTAGTCTTGAGCGAGCAAAACTACGTTTTGAGCGTTCGATTCATGTTGAGTAAACGATTAGTTATGTGATAACTAAGCCAGTAAGTTTATAATACGTAGCTAAATTCATTTGTGATTGCTTTTTTCCTGAGCATATCAGCTGTGCTGTTTGCTCAGTAACAACAATAATAATAATAATTTAAAATCAGTCAGTGGGTTTGGTTCCAGGTAGCTACTGTGAGTTTACAGACAGCAATTGGGTGTGGCTTCGTGCATATCTAGTATTACAATTTCCCAATATATTAAAGTGGGTGTGGCTCACAAAAGTATTTCTCCTGCTGCAAGACTAGACTATATACAACTTGTACAATAATCGATTAGTGGGCGTGGCTCCACATAAGCTTGCAGACACAGTTTTGTGATACAGACTACACTTACTAATAAATGGGCGTGGCTGAGCGTATGTTTTTAATGCGATAAGTGGGCGTGACTCACGAAAGAGCTACGCGACTAGCATTTATAAGTTTCCACGTTGTCAAACGAACGATTTTGTTTCTCACGTGATCTAATCCGGGTCAGACCCGGATAATTTGTAAACCGGGTCGGACCCGGATGACCCGGAGATAATGTGACCCAGTTGACCCGACCCAGTTTCAATGCTGGTAGCTACTGCAGTCATTATTACAACACCTTCAACAATTGATTGATTAGTTACTGTTGTACAGTACAGTCCTACTAATTAACTGTCAGGTTGACTGATGTCTCCACCAAGCATACAGTAACTCAACTGCATATGAATAAGGTTATAAGCTTGATTTCTTCACTGTTCAATGTCACTTCAGACTGTGACATTCCTTTTTGTCAAGCACTGAAGTAGCTACAATGCACACATCATGGACTTACCTCTGTCCTCCTTTGTGTCCCATTTGTTTCTCCACTGCCGCGTAGGTGTTGATTGATAGTAACAAGTCATGGCTCCAGTGCTTTGATTTTATGGACAAAACTAAAGAGAAATGCATCAGTAATTGATAGTCAGGGTAGCATTCATTCATACTTTCCATAGTAACTGGCTTGTTTACAGAGTTACTGCTTGTACTTTTCTTCATTTTAAATATTTCAATGGGTGGAACACAGCTGAAAACTTATACACTACACAGTAAATTTAATCATCGTTGTATAGGGTAGGCCAGTGCTAGTTACAAATAAAAAGGTGATACACAAATAACATGTACACCAACAGACTTGCTTTTTTGTGGTACGTAAACATTCTTGGCATGTTGATGAGCATTTTGATGTCACTGCCATCAACGGAATTGGCACTTACGTATGTACTTGCGACCAAACCCCCAGGTTGACTAATAGTGGTGAGTACGGAGACCACACCTCTTCACAATCTGGCTATTTACTTAACAGAAAACAAGACCTTATTGGTCTGGCTAGCTGCACACCCCTTGTCTGACTTGAGACAGTCTAATACAACAGTCACTCCAGAGCTTATGATAAAAATTCTCTGTTGTCCTGCCACAATGTCCTGGCAAACCATAATTGGCTGGACATGTGGAAGATTATGCCCAATATGTCCACTGTAGCATACCAAATGAACATTATAGTGATAATGTCACATGTCTTACTGCAGCTGTTCTGTGGTTATAGTACACCAGAGGGTTGGCAATGGTACAATTGTGGTCACTCCCTTGGGTTGTAAGAATGTATACTATCTCCTGGCAACCAAGTTACTGATATTGTTGATAGCAAGCCAGCTCAGCCCTTAGGCTCCTTCCTTGTGCTTTGATGGGACACTGTGTCTGGACAAATTGCATTATGGTCAGACATCTATGCAATTTGACCAGATTTTGTCTGGTGTCCGGACGTTATCATCAGCTCTGCACTCTAATACAACCGAGGAATACAACAGTCAAGGATGCATGATATTCTAATAGAACGGTCACAGTCTAGCTGTGCTACAACAAAAAACTAAATGTTAAGTTAAAAATGAAGTAGGTACCTATGAAATAAAACGTAATGAAACAAGAGATGAATGATGGTATTACAACATATTTCGGTGGGAAAGTCCCTGGTTTGGCATATTAGCTATTCAGTGTCAATGGACTTTCCACCGAGCTACGCTGTAATACCATTATTCATCTTTTGTTTCACTACTTTTTATTGCATAGATCCCTACTTCATTTAAAAATTTTTTAAACTACTAGTATATACCAGTATAAGCTATCTTTAAAACATGTCCTATCTTTAACTTTCTCGTATAGCTCAGAATTTAACTTGTTTAACTTGTTGTTAAATTCTGACCTTTGAAATTGGTCGGTTTTTATTAATCTGGGAATACCTATTGTCATAAACAGCTATACACACACACACACACACACATATAGGTATAAAAGAGCGTCAGTTGAACAAATTAAAAATTCATAATGTATACAATGCACAAACATACAAATATGCATATCTTAAACAAACAGTATAAAACTTCAACAGCACTGTTATCAGTTAGGGTAGCAAATGCTTCAACCCTAGATAATCACTGACAGTGATAATAATTTATAACAGTTTCCTCACAATCAATGTGCAAATGCAGGTGGAGGATTTAGGATTTACAAAAGGGGGGCTAACTCAAAGCACTAATCTCTCATGTGAAGCACACACAGCTCTCAGCATGTGAAGCATATTGGAACTATACAGGGAGTCTGGGGGCATTCCTTTCCCGCCCTGAAATTTTTTGAAAAATAGATGCAAAAATACAGCAATTTCCACATCATGCAAATGCTTATAATTTGCCTATAAATGTTTTATATACAGCATGCATGAAAAATGTCCTTTAGATTAGGTATGTAGCTCTACAGTATATATTAATGAAAAGGTTTGGGTAAGTTCAGACAACCAACACCATCTCACAATTGCATAACAACAGGTGCACTTTAGAATAATAATGTGATTGAAACCAGAATCAGTTATTATAATGAAGTCCTTTTAAATAGACCAATGCACCTCATTGTATGTATACATAGGTGCAGAAAGATATGGATAAATTCCCCATATACAGCAGAACCAAGCAACTATTGTGTCTGATCAGGGACTGATCCAGAGGGGGGTGGTTGGGATGGCTAGCCACCCACCATGCATGGCCTTGCAGCCACTCATACATGCAATATTCACTAAAATGATACTAATACTAATCATGCACACTCTTTTGCTATTAACAAATTATTTGCATATGTCAATATGAACTGTGCATTGCATACCAATCAGCTTCCAATACTATACCCAGTTTATCACCTTACAGCATGCATTGATGAATTTATCTAAGATAACAAGCAGTATTAGCTATCACCAAGCAGAGTAGTCTTGAAGGAACAAATGGGGTCTGCTTTACATTAATTTACATCTTTTATAATTGCTGGCAAGTCACCCCATATATATAGGGCTGTGGCATAATATTATTATGCAACCACATAAAACTTAGTAAATTTTTAGTTGGCTAAGTATATAGCCATACATACTGGGAATATTATAGCTATAACCTGTAAGGTAATGTTTATTCCTGTAGGGCATGTGATCAGTAGATTTTACTTATTCGATGGAGCAAACTAAACTATCATCTCCTACATATCACATAGAACAGAGAGGAATGTGCAGTATGTGCACATGCAGGTGTCACAGGTGATAACCACTGGTGATAACTCATGATCAGACATTATATGTGCACAAGAGTTATCATGCTACTGTGTGCTCAGCTTCACTGTACAAGCTAAACAATAACAGTACATGTCAGTTCTTCCCCGATGTAAACATTAAGACATCCAGGGCTCTCAACTTAAAATCTGGGCCAGCCCCCCACCTTGATTTGTTTCTGGTTCAGTGACTGCTGATGAATGTATATAGTATAGCGGCACAGCACAAACATTGTGCGAATCATCATAAAACTGTAAGAATTTGACAAAAGAGGTAACTTTTAATGCTGTTTATATTGTGATATAGTGCCATTGCCATCTACTTCGTATTACAGATTTATGGGTGTTTTGAATTCAGCATCACGGTGGAACATGCTCAACCATCTTGGGCCCCTATTTGGTGATTATTAGTTTCTCATCCAGCCTTTCTAATTATTATGATGTGGGCGGGAGGGTATTACCATTATACCATTATTTTATAATATTAACACACTGATGTACAGACCTTGTCCAAATTGTCTTTCTTTATTATTACAAACATTTCCTTCACCACTTTTCGTGATCGCCAACTGTTTTCGACAGTGAACTGAAAGCCTGCTTTGATGAACACGATTGCAACTGGCACTGCAGAAATTTGCTAAGGAAACAATAGTTCTCCTGGCAATATACAGCGCATTGTAGTGTTCATCAACAAAAAATTGTAGCAGTTTGGTATCACGTGTTCTTCTGAGCATGTACAGAGTAAATAATGGCTTACCATGTGGTAGCTTAAGAAGGATGCGGGCGGTGGATGAGAAACTAATAATCACCAAATAGGAGCCTAAATAAGAAGCCAGATTTGTATGAAACTTTCTAAACACATGAAATGTATAAGATTACTATTATATGATATGAAATTTCCCTTATCTATGATTATATTTCTGCTTACTGAATGAGCTCGCACCTCTGGTGAAATTAGAATTTCGTGGCTGTTACAGCTGCTTAAGATGCTGTGATGACAACAAACCATTCATCTCAGAGAAAATCGAGCCATAACTTAGCTTAAAGAGGAATGTATAGCACTCTCAATACTCTTCATCTATAATTAAAACCCACAATCATATGTACATATTCATTCGTCCCTAGCAACGAGACTGAAACGTCCACTGAGCAGCTGTTGCGGTGAGAAGCATAATTAAGTAATTAATTAACGGCTCAATATACATAATTATCGATGTTATAACACCAGTTAGGCAGGTATTAACTTCACGAATCAGCCCAGTTCGTAGCAAGCTCACCACACGTAGCTACATTTGAATAGCAGCATACGTAGTAGTCATATAGCTTTCAATATCATGCTACAGCTAGAAGTATAGCTATAGTTAGTCTTTTAATGTAGGTGTGTTTGTCCCATTTCACCTTTTGTTAGCTAGTTCCCTGGCCTTAGGTTCTGCTTTATATAGCTCACTAGTACCTAAAGTATACATAGTAAAATATGTACAATAGCCATGCAGCATTATCTCATTTATATGATAATACACATTGTAGAGAAATGATGCAGCAAGCAGATTTGCCAGTGGCAGGAAGCAGCCCACTGTAGATGAGCAGATAGACTGGTCACTGTGTTTCATGTGTCAGTGTTACAAACTTCGTGAAGAACTGGTGTGTCCTGCTGATTCTAAGAGAAAAGATATTGGGGCTGGATACTTAACAGCTGTAATAGACTTAACGAACTTTTATAATTATGATGGTGTGTTACCTGATTCACTAAGACTGAGAATAGAGAGGCTTAAGGATGGCAGTGGAATTGAAACTACTTTACTAAACCATAAAGCAAGTTGGCACAAGTCATGCAGGGACAACTACAATAACACTAAAATAAACAGAGTTAAGAGACGATCTCTATCCTCTAGTAATGATTCCATCCCTGTCCCAGTAGCAAAACGAACAAGATCCAATGAATTAGATCAAAAAGGTAGCAAGGACAGCTGTTTCTTTTGCAATGAAGGGGCTTCAGCTGGTGAGTTGCATCACGCACATACTCTTACATTGGATACTAGAGTCCGTTCTTCAGCTGATCGAGCTTTTGAGTGATCATAGTTTACTAAGGAAGCTTAGTGAGGGTGATATGGTTGCATTAGAAGCAAAATACCATGCTAAATGTTTAGCAAACCTGTATAACAGGGTACACGGTGCTATAAAATGTGAACCTCAAGTTGATTACTCAGTCAGTGTACTTGAAAGCATAGCCCTGTCAGAAGTCATAACACATTTAGAAGACTCTAGACTGAAAATGATTGCAAATTTGGAAACTCTCCTCTTCAAACTATCTGATATCACAAAAGTATATCATGAAAAACTGCAACAACTTGGTATACACATCAACTCAAGAATTCACTCCACTAGGCTGAAAGAAAAACTGACGGCACATATCCCTGGCTTGACAGAACATAAAAAAGGAAAATATATTTTGTTGATTTTCAATGAAGATATAGGCTCCGCTTTGTTGTTTTCAGATGACCGGTCTGATGGAAAAGCTCTTTGCTTGATTCAAGCAGCCAAAATTATTTGAGATGATATACTTGGTAGTGAGGGTAAGATAGTGTTTGATGGAAAATTTTATGAAGGATGTGAAAGAGATTCTGTTCCATGCACTTTAGTGGCTTTAGTGAGAATGATTTTACATGGACCAACAGTCAGTGATGCAGAAGCAGATATATGTCAGGCAGCACTTTCAATTTACAGTTAATCAAATTTAACATCAAAAAGGATATCCCAGGGTAGCGTCATCTGTGACACGTCATACAACTGAAAGAGAAACTCCTCTTCCAATATACATCAGTCTGCTGGTTCATAGCTGCACTAGAAACAAGACCATTATAGACAAACTGTATCAGTTGGGAATCTGTGTTTCGTATGGCCGATTCTTATGATTGTCATCTGACTTAGCAAATGCTGTCTGTCGGTACTACACTGAAAAGCAGGTGGTTTGTCCTCCAGAGCTAAAGGAAAGGCTGTTTACAACTGCAGCTGTTGATAATATAGACTACAATCCTAGCTCTACTACAGCATCTGGCTCATTTCATGGAACAGGAATTTCACTTTTTCAGCATCCATGTAATGAAGATGGAGACCATTTTTTGAATGAATTAGGAAAATTAAACTTTATGAAAGGCTCCCAAAAGTCTATAGATCCACTTCCAGCATTTTACACAACTATTCCACCTATTTCACATCGTAGTAGTAGCATAGTAGTACCAGAAGGTGTGAAACAAGCATCCATACAAAATAGATTTACAGAAGTACAAAACCAAGAAATTGAGTGGCTAGATCATGTAAGTGTACAATGCCTATGCAGTGCAGGATCAGATGAGTCAATATCATGGTCGGCCTATCATGCTGAGATTAGTCATGGTACTAGCTATGTTCCAGCACACTGCTCCCTCTCTTTGAAGATTCAGCACACTCACTTGCAGTGGTGAGACATTCAATGAAAATTGTACAGGATGCTGTAAAATTTATCAACTCTGATCAAATTCCTGTGCTAACTTGTGATCAGCCATTGTTTGCAATGGCAAAGGAAATACAATGGACATGGCCAGTAGAATTAGGAGAAAACCGTTATGTTGTGATGTTAGGAGGACTGCATATTGAAATAACTGCCTTTAAAACATTGGGTTCATGGCTAAATGGAAGTGGGTGGGTTGATGCACTCACCCAGTCAATGGTAGCAACAGCTGGAACAGCAGATTCTTACTTGCAGTGTAGTCATTTAACACGTACAAGGTATGCCCACCAAATGACTTCTGTTGCCTTGCACATGTTGCAAAAGGATGCATTTGAGAAGTACACATCCACAGTAGCCAGTAAGAATGATCACCACTTAGGTTTCTTTGAATGGTGTGATAAGCAATCACAGCAATACCCACAATTTCTATATTGGTCACTCACCCTTCAGTTAGAAATTACTGTTTTATTGTTTACAAGATCAGTGAGGGAGTCTAATTTTCAACTCTATCTAGAATCTTTGATTAAACTAATCCCATGGTTCTTTGCTCTTGATCGCACCCACTATGCCAGGTGGGCATCAGTACATATTAGGGACATGTTAGAATTGTCAACAAAACACCCTGCTGTGTACGACCAGTTCATGAAAGGAAATTTTACTGTGAAGAAAACAACAAGCAAGTTTTCAGCTATGGCAATAGATCAAGCTCATGAGCAGAACAATGAAATGGTGAAAGGAGATGGAGGAACTGTTGGACTCATGCAAAACTAAGCTGCATTGTGCCGGTGGATGATTGATGGACCATGCACAAATAGCTAGATTAATTGACGAGTTTGAACTAGATACAGAAAACATTGCCACAATGAGGACAAATAAAACTACTCATCATGACCAATCAAGCTCTTCACAAACCAGATTCAAGCAACATGTTACAGATTTGTATGAGTATATTAAAGAAATTGGAAATCCGTTTGAAGAAGAGACTCAAGATCTCCTCACACTTATGACTAAGGATATTGTAAATCCCCTTGCTGTAGATAGTGTGAGAGCTATTTTGAAACAAGGAGAGCTGCAATACAAAACATTTGTAAGTGAAAGGTTAGTGCATAGAACAAAGCCACTGGATGCAACAATCTCCCAAAACTGATTTCCACTCTTCAAGGATAAGACTTGCAAAACAGCCAGCAAGGGAATGTTGAAGTTGCGAGCAGCTAGAAATGACTGCAAATTGTTTTCCAAGCTTACATTGGTTGCCAAAACCGTGATGGAAATCTTGAAGACTTTTTGCCCATGAAAATCAACCTTGTCCTCCATCACTCTCTAATGATGGACAGTTAAGAGCTGGGGTAAAGTCTGACATATTGAATTGTATTGAAGAATGTACAAGTTTTCAGTTGATCTATCCTGAAGTGACAGTACTTGTTTGTGGCCTGTGATAGTGCAAATGTTGAAACCAGGCAATGCCAAAACTTTCATGCAGTACCACCAAGAAGTGTTTCTCCCATATGTACATCAGCAGTTGCACTTTGTGCAAAGGCTAGATATAATTTGGGATGACTATACTAGTAACAGTCTGAAAAATTGCACAAGAGAAAGAAGAGGAAAAGGATCAAGAAAGCGTGTTTTGCCTAAAACACCCATTCCAACTAACTGGCAAAGTTTTCTATGAAATGACACCAACAAGAAAGAGCTCTTTGCTATCTTAGCTACTGAAATTGTTCAAATTCCACTACCAAACAAGACTATTGTTACTACACACGAGCAAAATATATTGTCATCCCTACCAATAAATAACAGAAACTTACAACCTTGCAACCATGAGGAAGCAGATACAAGAATTTTTGTACATGTCCTAGATGCAATAAAACAAGGACATTCCAAAATAATGATTCGCACTGTGGACACTGATATAATAATTCTTGAAATTGCTGCCATTTCAGTTTTTGCACAGCATTGTAACAATATTTCTGTTGAATTGTGGATTGTTTTTGGTGTTGGTACATCCTTTCGGTACATTGCAGCTCACCACCTGGCAGCTCGATTGGAGCAACGTGGCTCAGTCCTTCCAATTTTTCATGCCCTAACAGGATGTAACACAGTGTCATTTTTTCAAGGAAAAGGGAAAAAGAGTGCTTGGGAAGTATGGTGTTCTTTTTCACCACTCACTGATGCTTTGGTACAATTGTCAAAGTTCCCAGGAATAATCCCAGAGTGCAGTCTTAAAGTAATTGAATGTTTTGTTGTGCTACTCTATGACAGGACTAGCAGTCTCACAAGTGTGAATGATACAAGATTGCACCTCTTTACCAAAAAAAGACGTAGTTTAGAGGGACTACCACCAACAAATGCAGCTCTACTGCAACATATACGTAGAGCAGTATTCCAAGGATGCTATGTCTGGGGAAATATAGGGGTTGCCATGCAAGAATTGCCTTCTCCTGAACAGTGGGGGTGGAAACTTGAGGATCAAACGTTTCATCCAGTGTGGACTACATTACCGGAAGCAGCCAAAATTTTGCCATGAACTGATTCATTGTGGATGTAAAACCAACTGTAGAGGACGCTGCAAGTGTGTTCAAGCTTCTTTACAGTGTACGGCTTTATATTCCTGCAATAGTGAATGTAACAGAGATTAACTGTACTTACTACAATAACATACGTGCATATATCAAGACACACGGTAGTGTTTCGTGCAGCCCAAGAAGCCGGCTCGCAACACCCGTGAGTATATTGACAGGAAGAAAACGCAATTTTCGCACCTCCGTAGCTCTGTGCTGCCTTGATGAAACATGACGATTTTTGCTGTGGACACTCCCTCCAACTTCAGTACTTCACATTCCAAATTTGAGCGAAATCGCTTTAAGCGTTCCCGAGATATGCGACTTCAAAAATTGGCTTAGTGTCTTCGTTTTTTTTTTTCTTCTTATTTTTCTTCCTCTTTTCGCACACTTACAAAAACTGCTATAAAACACGAACGCCATATCTAATTGCCTTGAAATGTGGCACACAGAAGGGGATATAAAGGCGCATCTCGGTACCAACTTTGGCAGGAATACGAAAAACAGGCAAAGAGTTATGAGCGATTATTCATGAACAATAACACCAATATGTTGTCACGCCTACAGGGTAAACCGCGTATGGGAAGAAGCTGAAAATCGGTGGGTGAATAGGTTAACTATTGAACCTCAAACCTTTTGTGGTTTGAAAGAAATTGAGCTAAAAACCAGGAAGATACAATGAAAAACCAACAGTGTGTAACAATTATGCAATCGAGATTAGCTAATAAAAACGACTGCTTGCCACGCCTATCAGATAAACCGCTTGGGGTAATGCTTTGAAAATCGCTGTATAGATGGAGTAATCATCTTAGAAAGGCTCTTCAATGGTGTAGAAGCATCAGACATAAAGCCACGGAGTTATAACACGAAATCCAACTTGGTGCAGCAAGTGCGAGATCGAGATACTCTAATAGAGCAGTCATCCTAATAGAGCAGTCATCCTGAAGAGAATGCAAGAGATCAGCTAGAAACAAGTAACCTGTACAGAGATCAGCTACAAAGAAGCCACCATGTAGAGAATTCAGCTACAAACAAATCGCCCTGTAGAGAGATCAGCTAGAAGAAGTTACATTGTAGAGAGTTTTTTTCATGGATCAAGATTTATTGTTTTCAAAAGCCTGTGTTAGAGCTGTTTTGAATGAAATGGCTGGGGCATCAATTTCTGCATCTCAGAGGATCTTTTTTGGGAGGAACTGTAAAGAATGGACTATCGACCCAGACTGATTGAACTAGATTTTGTAGTTACCTTATAGGGCTTTTTCTTATTGTATGTATGTATGTATGTATGCATGTAGTTACACTTTTTCTTTCCTTGCCATGCCCACAACTGACTACTGTGTAGATCAGATCTGTGGTCGCATGTTAGTCCGAGGATTCACATACTTGTCTCTTTTTTTTTTGTTGTTGTTGTTCACATTCATCATAATCATGATGGTCTTCTCTCTTCAGCTACAAAGAAACCATCATGTAGAGAGTTAAGCTGCAAACAAACCACATGTAGAGAGTTCAGCTACAAACAAATCTCCCTGTAGAGAGATCAGCTAGAAGAAGTATCCTCTTAGAGAGTTCAGCTACAAACAATTCACCGTGTAGAAAGATCAGCTAGAAGAAGTCACCTTGTAGAGAGTTCAGTTACAAAGAAACCACCATGTAGAGAGTTCAGCTACAAACTAGTGACTTTGTAGAGACATCAGCTAGAAGAAGTTACCTTGTAGAGAGTTCAGCTACAAAGAAACCATTCTGTAAAAAGCTCAGCTGCAAACAAATCACCTGTATAGAATTCAGCTACAGACAAATCACCCTGTAGAAAGGTCAGCTAGAAGGAGTTACCTTGTAGAGAGTTCAGTTACAAAGAAACCACCATGTAGAGAATTCAGCTACAAACTAGTGACCCTGTAGAGACATCAGCTTGAAGAAGTTACCTTGTAGAGAGTTCAGCTACAAAGAAACCATTCCGTAAAGAGCTCAGCTGCAAACAAATCACCAATATACAGAATTCAGCTACAAATAAATCACCCTGTAGAGAGATCAGCTAGAAGAAGTTACCTAGTAGAGAGTTCAGCTACAAACAAATCACCCTGTAGAGAGATCAGCTAGAAGATGTTACCTTGTAGATAGTTCAGCTATAAACAAATCACCCTGAAGAAAGATCAGCTAGAAGGAGTTACCTTGTAGAGAGTTCAGCTACAAACAAACCACCATGTAGAGAGATCAGCTAGAAGAAAGTACCTTGTAGAGAGTTCAGCTACAAAGAAACCACCATGTAGAGAGTTCAGCTGCAAAGAAATCACCCTGTAGAAAATTCAGCCACAAACAAATAGCCCTGTAGAAAGATCAGTTAGAAGAAGTTACCTTGTAGATAGTTCAGCTACAAAGAAACCATTCTGTAAAGAGCTCAGCTGCGAACAAATCACCTGTACAGAATTCAGCTACAAACAAATTACCCTGTAGAGAGATCAGCTAGAAGAAGTTACCTTGTAGATCGTTCAGCTACAAACAATTCACCCTGTAGAGAGAGAAGCTAGAAGAAGTCACCTTGTAGAGTGTTCAGTTACAAAGAAACCACCACGGAGAGTTCTGTAATAAATATATGTATTATATATATATATATATATATATATAATTTGTACATTTACTGATAAAATCAAAAATATTTAAAGTACATCTGCTTCATCTTTTCTTCTTCCTGTGGTAAAGAAAAAAGATATGTTAAAAAAGTCCCAAAGCCGGCCTTAGGCCGGCTTTAGGGTATTTGGGGTATACAAATACAAAAAGAAGTGAAATCTAATCCAAAACAGCCAAGCTGTAAAAAAAGAGTGCGGCCCTCAAAAAGGCTATGGTGAAAAAAGATGTGAAATCCAAGGTGGCGGCCAAGAAATGGCTGTGATGGTAGGTTAATGGTAAAAATTTTAATAACGACAATTCAGGTGAATTTTGGTGCCGCTTGGCTTGGATTTCACATCTTTTTTCACCATAGCCTTTTTGAGGGCCGCACTCTTTTTGTATAGCTTGGCTGTTTTGGATTAGATATTTAATACTCCAACAGATTCATAAATATAATAATGGAAAGCACATTATTGAATCTAATGCATGGCTAAGTTAAACTGTTTGCACAAAAGCAATTAGTAGGTGCACTTATTAAATTTGGTTCTCCTGTACATGTGCAGTAGCTAATCTTTTAAAGGTAGTCATCAATATAGAAACTTGCATTTAGTATAATTTCGATATAGTTTTATCCATTCATTTGAAATTTGGAGGGAATGTTCTTTGAAATGAAAAGTACACATGATTCAAATTTCATGTTGCCTTGGTAACCTGGTTAAGTTCAAACACACAAAATGTAAGCCAAAAGATAAAAATCACGCTGTAATTTAATTGTGTGGACTATTTCAGCTTGGCACTATATCACAAAAGAATCAGCATTAAATTTTGTACAGGTGTACCAAATTCCATGCTTTTATGACAATGTGCATAATGCTTGCAATTTTTGGGGCTACGCCGCTATACTAATAGGTGACTGCTCTAGCTATTAGAGTATCTTGATCCTACACACCTTCAATGCAGCTAGCTGATCTCATGCAGTGATCCGTGCCCTTCTTGGATAACCTTTGGCACAAATCCATGCAGTGATAATGTTATTATTTGAGAATGATAAATGAGAATAGCTATAGCTAATATAAGTCAGCTGCAGTGTATGATCCGTCACAAACAACTTAGCTATGCATCATTAGCTGCATGCGTTGGTGGTCCATCTGGACCAATTTTTGTCGACTGGTCAGGGGTGCATGTGGCCAACCAAGGTTGGGGGCCGAATCAATTTTGGTCAGATCGGACCAATTTAGGATGCTAAAAATGGTCCAGACGGACTAAATTTGGTCGACTGAAAATGGTCTGGCTGGACCGATTTTTGCCCTGGACCAAAATTTTCGTTACACTGCTCTATTTGAGTGTTTCAATCGCTTTAGCAAAAGGGTCCAAACAATGCTTCAAAGAAACATTGAGCTGTAAAATCCAACCCATCCAACCTGTATATTGCATGATCACCTTTTTCAGGCATTTTCTATAGGTTGTTCCCATTCCCGCTTTCTGTTCCCGTCCCATTTTCCTCGAATTCTATGAATTCTACTTACCCTACCATTGAGTAGTCTCGAACCCAAACTAACCATTGAGATGGTTATGTAACTACAGTGCATACTCTGTGTGTGATCAACAAAAAGCAAAAACTACACAATTATAATAACCAAACAACTGCTGTTATTTCTATTGAATGTAGAGTTCAAAGTGATCAATCAACGTTGATCTTTTGTTAAATGCACCATACGTGCAAATTCTTGCTTCAATATCATCTTGTGTTGGTTGATACAATTGACGATGGAACCAAGGTTGGTTAGGGTTGTCACAGCAATTGCTTTGTTTACTGCATCCAGTTCCATCCCACAAGGAGTCACTAAAATAATATGTACTGACAATAGGTGTATTTACGGTTCCTGATTCACAGTAGTAGTTGTTGCCAACAAAGGAAGGTGACGGCCATTTCCCACCAGCACAAGGACAAGCATCATTATCTACTTCACTATACCCAGCAACAAAAGTCCAGATATGCTGGCGAGGACTTCCATGAGTAAGTGATAAACCAGTAGCATACACTCCATCTATTGTCTCAACACCACTGCGCCCATAGAACCCCCAGGGTGCTCCCTTCTGGTATCCCCTAGCTCTACCACACACCTTCTGGTAACTTGTCCCATTAGTGGAGAAATGTGCAGAAGAACAACTATAGCTGTTATCACTAGCCACTCTACAAAAGCTAACACCAGATTGTGTGGCTGCTCTCCATCCACCTGGACACTCATTTCCAGCACTAATGTTGATATAAGCAATTCTTCTCCATTGTCCACTTCCACACTGCGGAATATAATATTCATCAGGGTCAGTTTTTGTGGTCATGTTACAATAAGCCCAGTCATTGTTACTGATGCGATAGTAGCCTGATTTGTCATGAGTTTCAGGATATTTGGTGTAGATATCCTCACAAGATGATCCAGTGTAGCTCATTCCGCAGTATTCTCGACTGAGGATCCAGTAATATCCTGGCTGATCACGGGTCTCCAGATTCTTAGAGTAGATGCCTTCGCAAGATTCTCCAGGTTGGAATGGAGACTTGAACTGCAAGTCAGGACACTGATCAACAGCCATCACCAGCTGCTTAGTGAGAATCATAACTGTGATAGAGAAAACTACTGCCAACATTGTAGCTAGCTACTACAACTTCAACTACTTTCAGTACTAAAATGCGATGCTTATTATAGTGAACTCTTATCATGCACATAGCTGGCTTCTAATGTATTAAAAAATATATTATATGGGTGCACATCTGTGTAACAAGTAATCATTACATACCAGTATGCATGTGTATGTTAGTAATATTACATGTGTAGATGTGTAACTTGCTTATGCAGTCAAATATTGCTGTAATACAACATAATTGGACTATTGCCTTGTTTATCAGCAAAGGTTTGTGACACTGTATGTATAATACCATTTATGAATGTGACTGGCAAGTCATGTAGCATGATACAATAGTCTCTCTCTATACAGGGCTATCTTGCAGTGTTGTTTAGTTGCACAGACAAAGTTCTTGATAATAAAAGTTTATGTGAAAAATATATATCTCTAATTATATAGCTGTGTCACCTGTGGTATAGACAATTCTTAAATAATATTATCATTATTATGAAGTGCAATATATATTATTATAACTACTGTGTAGAAACCTTATAAGCTTGTGCATTTTGTATGCATTGTGGGTAGATTAGACCTAGCTCAAGGATCTTTTGTGGCCTCTAGAAAATGTATGCGTTTTATATGGACATATAGGTGGAGTCATTGTGGGACTGGGTTATATGTCGTTCTAAAATCGTCACACACTATTAAAATAATTGTGGAAGACTGAACGTGCTTTTGTCGAGGTGCTGAAAAAAGTGAAGCTCGCACCGTCTCTTTCACAAATTTGACTTGGATCCGACACAGCTGGGAAACGGCAGTGATAGAGAATGTTGAGTCGGGTTAACGGTAGCCAGTGTCTATAGCATTACAGGAGTGTAAAGAACATGTGTCTCGAAGAAGTGGCTTGTCTGGATTTATATGATGGGAATGAGTTGTCACAAGTTGTGCGTGCCTTCAGTGGCGCCACAGTAGCACAAGAGCAGGAAAAGGAACCACACCCACATTACAATTAGCACAAAATAACGTTTCCACAAGGAAGCTTATGCATTCGTAAAGTCCATCCATAGTTTAATAGAAAACAACAACAGCCTTAAAACACTCTAGAAACAGATAGGCATTAAACAGAATTTTCCGTGGACTTCTCTGTTCATCGTCACAACGTACATGCAACATTAGATTGTACAAGTTGTGCGTGCCTTCAGTGGCACCACAGTAGCACAAAAGAGCAGGCACAGTTTCGAAAAGGAACCACACCCACATTACACATAACACAAAATAACGTTTTCACAAGGAAGCTTACGCATTAGTAAAGTCCATCCATAGTTTAATAGAAGACAACAACAGCCTTAAAACACTCTAGAAACAGATAGGCATTAAACAGAATTTTCCGTGGACTTCTCTGTTCATCGTCACAAACGTACATGCAACATTAGATTGTACCTCCCACAATTGAAATCTTTTAGGCATGCCTATAAAATGAATAGAGTGGTTAATCACATGTTGGCCTGGGTGACTGGTCGCCCACTGCAGGCTATAAACCTGAATATGCTTGGAGGGAGTATTACAAATCAATGATCAAAAGTGAAATTTGTAATGCTTGAGGTGTTTCTGCTAGCAGGTTTCTAACCATTTTAAGAACCTGCTAGCAGGTCTCTTAGTGGATTTTAAAGACCTTATTATCCTTCAAGGATCAAAGCATATTATGCATACCATTTTGTAATATATTGTATATACCTATATTGTACTTTGTGTGGGAGGATCAAAGCGATGCCGCTTAGTGTATTGTCCATACAGTACTTATTAGCTGCATAACTGTACTGTATGAGTCATACAGAACAGTTATGCAGCTAATTGGGCAAATACAGTACAGTTATGCGGAGAATTTATTTATGGAAAACAACACACTGTAAATCACTAAAACCAATCCTACCAGTTCATTCTACGGCTAGAAATAGACTGTATAAACACATATTGATTGTCTGATCACGAAGCTATTTAAACACAACATCACTAAGACAGCACGACTGATCATGTGCATGACATTGTAAATTGCTAAAACTGTAAGAAACACGAGGTCGACTCTCACTTTATCATGTGATCACATAATGATGTACACACATTAATAGAATTACTTAATGTTACAAGTATGTATGCATGTAAAGCAAGTGTTACAGTTTACTGTTCCTATGCTTCCCCCCAAGCATTGGTGCCACAGGGGAGCACCAATGCTGATATCATTTGGGCCAGCTGGGATCTTCAATAAGTCTTGCAGGTGGTCTGCGGGGTCGCGCAGAGCATTGTATTTCAGCTGGAGGCTGTCTTGGAGATGTTGGTGGGGAGGCATGTGGAGCCTTTGTTTTTCTATCATGTGACAGGGAGGGTGGTTGAAGTGAAGCTGGTGTACAGCGTCTGAGGAAGCAGCAATTACGGACAATGATTCTTCCACTTTGTATCTTGAAAAAGTACCTGCGATTGGAATTAAGCAGCGATTACGGACAAGGATTCTTCCACTTTGCGTCTTGAAAAAGTACCTGCGATTAGATCCGATACTGACAACTATTTTGTATATGTCCCACAGCTTTGTTTGCTGGTTTTGTAAGGCTATCTTAGAACCAACTTGAATGTCAGGAAGCGAATGAGCATGAGTGTTGTAAAATTCCTTAGGTTGGGCTAGCATCTCAGTGGCTTGTTGTTCAGCTTCTCAAGTGCTCTTCTACCTAACGATTGATGGTGTGGTGCAGTCCTGTGTAGGATGTCCAAACAATTTCTGGGCTGGAGAGGTGCCATCCTTACGTGAAGGTGTATTATGGTATTGGAGAAGGGCACGACACAATTGATCTTCTTTAAGGTGATGATGATCCCATGAGGCTGCCAGAATCTTCTTCATTGATTTTACCGTGGCTTCTATCTTGCCGTTACTCTGTGGGTATCGTAGTAATAAGGTGTTTGTGAAACACCAGTGCATTGCAAAGTTTCTGAATGCATGAGCTGTAAATTGTGGATCCCCATCGGACCATAGAATGTCAGGTACCGATGTGCGACAAAATGCCTTAAATGGAGTTTAACTAGGTTAATGTTGCAGTCAAGCATGCGTGAGTGTATTATGATAGTGACTAACCCGAAGCTCCACCATGACTAGGGGGAAGATTGCGCAGGCACACACGTGAGAAGGGTTGGCAATAATTGGAGAATAACATTGCGCATGCGTTACAAGAAAAAGGCGCGTGGAGAGATGTTAGAACACATGGTGCTACATGCCATAGCGAATCTTGTCGTTTCGTTAACATACCGCCAAAAAAGGACGCTGCAAGAGGGGCTTTACGGCAGAAAATGAAACAGTCTTGGAACTATACCGGAAGTTCAACGCTGCCAACTCAATGAGACATTCATCGTTTCGTTGATGTGCCGCCAAAGTGACACACGGGAGGGCGTCACAGGAAAGTCAAGGAACTAGACCGGAGTACATTCGTCGATATTCCGCCTAAAAGATGCCCAGAAGAGACGCAGTAAGGCGTTACAGCAGGAGATAACAGAAAAGTCAGGGAACGTAACAGAAGTTACTGCTAACACAGGAACCAACGGAGGCTATTAAACAGCTCCCCTAACGTGGAACAACGTCCTCACAATCGTCCAGGAGGTTACAAGATTGCTCCGTTTTTGAACAACTAAACCTATGTATCAATGATGCCAAGCAAGTTCTAATTAGCTACAATGTATTTGTCTTTGTTGTTCGTAGGCGACTCCCCTTCCGTAGATGCTGTTGGGACCTTACTATTAGGGACACTCCTTGGTCTCAGGGTCCGCAGTGCCCCGGCGTGGACCACCGGGTGAATATGTGCACCTCTGTAGTGCCTTAACACATGCCTCCTTAGCATACAAACTGCAATAATTTGGCAAAGGGTAATTTGCAACAAGCAATCAATGCTGATCAGTAACAAAGAGTGTTCACCTAGGTACTGCCCCCACACACCCCCCCCCCCCCCCCCTAAAAGAATAGAACACTGATACATACTAATATGGGTGTGGGTGTGTAATATATAGTGTATGTTAGATGTTAGTATTTTCATTTGTAGTCATTCTGGTACATGTATTACATTTACCACAAAATAAGTGTGTCTGAGGTAATACCGTATTTCTATATTTATAAACCGTTAAAAATATTTCGTCGAAGCTAGCATCCGACGAAAATTTATTACGCGAAAATTTTTTACCAACGTAATATTCGAGAAGTTGAATGAATTCGGTTAACTGCTTTCTGGCCACCTGGATCGAGGTTGCTGCGTCTTTTAAAAACAAAGGCCTCCCTCATCCTAGGAGAGAAGGGAGCTGCCAATCTATTTCGCTGCACATTGGTAATGATGCCATCTGATTCCGTGATAGAAAACTACTACAGGACACATTAAATGGAGTATATATGCACAAATATGCAAGTTGATGAAATGAGCTTCTAGCTACAGCCATTTCACTCCAGTCCATTGCTTGACTTGTGACAGACAACTTCTGAATCTGGGGTGCAGCCTCCATGGTCGCGGAATGGAGATGCCACAATTCAGTTTTGCTGCTTGTCATTCTGCGTCTCCTGTATACAAAAAGGCCTCGAAAAAGGCCGTATAGAATTAATAAAGTTACGTAATTCACTGTTAAAAATTTTTCGTCGCTTGAGGACACAGGTGAAAATTTTTAACATGAAAATTTAACTCGTGAAAATTTCTCGCAGCTTATATTTATAGAAATACGGTAGTACAGACAATATGCGACCACCTCCACAGATGCCGTTTGGGACCTTAATATAATGAATACCCCTTGGTCTCAGGGTCCGCAGTGCCCCAGCGCAGACCGCTGGGTGAATGTGTGCACCTCCATAGTGCCTCCTTATTAGCATACAAACTGTAATAGTTTGGCAAAGGGTAATTTGCAACAAGCAATCAATGTTGATCGGTAACAAAGAGCATTCACCTGGGCAGATTAAGGTACTGCCCCCACACCCCCCCCTAGAAGAATAGAACACTGATACATACTAATATGGGTGTGTGTGTGTGTGTAATATATAGTGTATGTTAGATGTTAGTATTTTCATTTGTAGTCATTCTGGTACATGTATTACATTTACAACAAATAAGTGTGTCTGAGGGAATAGTACAGACAATATGCGACCACCTCCACTCCTCCATAGATGCCGTTTGGGACCTTAATATAATGAATACTCCTTGGTCTCAGGATCCGCAGGTCCCCAGCGTGGACCGCTGGGTGAATGTGTGCGCCTCTGTAGTGCCTCCTTATTAGCATACAAACTGCAATAATTGGCAGAGGGTGTAACTTGCAACAGTGACAATTGAGGCAATCAGTGTTGACTGGTGACAGGAGTTTTCATCTGTGCAGAAAAGGTATTGCCCCCACACCCCCTCCCCTAAAGGGATAGAACACCTATTTATATATTTGTGTGTGTATATATATGTGCATGCATGTGTGTAGATATAATTGCACATGTTGGTAATTTCATATGAAGTGGAGATAGTCATTCTTGTACATCTATATATTCATAATAACTTAAAGGTATTTGTGTGTTACTAAGGTGACTACAGACAATATGTGTTGCGATTCGCAATACTTAAGTGAATGAAGGAAATAAATGTTTTAAATGGCATGGCAAATGTTGCCCATTCACGAAATGATATTTGGTTAGGAAAAGCTTATGTGAGGTACCTAATTACCAATTTTCTAACCTGTCGGCCATTTCAAGGATCCCGACCCCATAGATATTGTTCATACCAAAGATACAACAGAGACTATGGCCAGTGCCAGCCAAGCTAATTAAAAGGATATAAGAGGGAGAATTGACAAATACAAAACCGAGCATGTTACACCTGGGATTAGGCCAGCAAGCTTAGCCATTCTAAACAGCACCCAGTGAGTTTGATCACTCAAATGACCCCAGTGCTTTACCATCTATCTTGCAACTTGTAAACAAACTCAACCAAAAAAAAAATTTGTTTTGGAAACACTATGTATAAATTGTTCACGACTGTTGCTTCTACTAGATTGCTGCTTCTTGCCCACACACCACCTCGACCCATTAAAGGGATAGTTTAACTTGGCTATGGTACTTCGCTGACATAATTGAATTAAAAACATATATATTACACACATTTCAAATATTTTTAGGTGTATGCTTGTCATGCCCTGAAACGTCAATATTCTATTGAACTTCTTACCTTGGACTGTCTAGAGCAGCTCTAATGGGCAGCACAACTTGTATACAACTTTTCTAATCTGCAAATATTAAGGCATTCCAGGGGCATCGAATTGTACTTATATATTATGGAAAAGCAAGCTGTGGAGGTTGTTGGTTGTGCCAAATCATTTATGTTCCACATGTATGCAACAGCAGCCAACACTAAATATACTTCTAAATGATAAAGTTTGAACTGATCTGTGTTGGTGGCAAACCTTAGCTGATTGGAATGGGTTGAGTCTACTTTTGTTGGAACAATAGTGCCCGGACTCTCAACCATCTGATCCAAACAGAGGTGCCAGATTGTGGTATGTTTTGGCAAGCAAAATAAAACAAAAAAACAAAAAATGGCATCTACCACTACATGGGGTCAAATATAACGTCATAGTAATTTTAAAAAGAAAAATCCAACTATTTAAGCTTTATGGAAGAAGTCAGATACGATTTGAGTTTGACCATTCCAGAGTTGTCACTGCTGTAAATAGACACTATAAAGCTGCCACGTACTTGTAATGCAGCCTGTGGTTCTTGTTTTACTAATTTCGAGATTGGTGTAGCCTGTAGACACTTAGCAGGTGTACAATAATAGCACAGCTGACCACATCTCCCATGGTAACCTGCATTTGTTCTTTTGTTTACGGCCACCAGCCAGCTCCACTACCTCATCTGTGACTGCAGATTCTGAGGGATAAATGGGACGGACATACACACACACACTCCAGGCAACTGTGCAGTACTCTACATGAATGGTTTAGTGTCTCCTACTCGAGAGATGCTATAATGCTGAGCAGCACCAATGTTTACTATTCCTCACACAGACTATACAACCCAACACCAGTCTTCATTTTTAATCACAATGGCACAACGCTTCAATTCCACTTATTCTCCAATGGCAAGCTATAGCTGCATTCATCCTGCAGTCAGCATAATGCATAGTACAAACCTCCTTACACCACACATTGAGCAGATTCTTTGAAGCATTTATAGAGCTAGCTAGTACAGACAATGAATCCACCTTCTAATTACTACAGGTGTACCTATAGTTGATCCGATATCAGTTACATATTAATTGTGTCCCTGCTGAGGTGTAGCTATAGTGTAGGCAGGTGAGGCAGCCGCCTCACTAGGTATTTGTATCTGAAGTCACTGAACTGGGAGTTATGTTGGACCATTAGATGCATTGAAAGCATCCATTAACAGGGTTTGTATGTTATTTAGTTCAATTTATAGTGTACATAGTAAGAGTCCATCCAGTGCAGCTCCAAGTGGATAGCTACTGAGGTTTACTTTTCAGAAACTGGTCAAGCAAGATCGATATACTCTAGTGGAGCAGTCACCCTAATATAGAACACTCACCCTGATACAACATGCAGTCAAGCAAATTTTTAATACAATACTTGATAGAATTTAACAACTTATAGTCAATCTCAGATGGTCTAGCTTTACCAGGGGAGTATAACCTGACCCCCTGTTGATCCCCTGTTACCAGTGCTTATAATTATACTATTTGGGTAACGAGTGAGCAACAGGCACAGGAGAACTCATGCTCGCCTCATTTCATCATTACAGTCACCATTATGCATTTTAGCTGTATTTTATTCACATCTTATTCTGTTTATTAGAACTAAGCTGAATTGCAAGGTCACAACTGTTTATATTGGGTATGTACAACTAGATCGAACCACCTCTAGCAGGTCCACTCCAGAGCGGTTCAGCATGGTTCAGTTTGATACAAGCAGTTCAAATTGTTCAGTGCAATGCGGCAAACATTTACATCAACCTGGAAATCGTTTTGATATGAGGACATTCTTTGCGGTGGGTGTGCAGGGAATATCCCAGAGGTTTTACAGTTCCTATGGCTTGGAGGGAAAGGCAGCAGCCTTTCTGTGGCATGTGGAAATTCTTGTGGCTTCAGAGAATGTTAGAATCCCCAAGCATTCCTACCTCCAAGCCTTTGTAGTAAAACATGCTGTATACATCATGTAAAATTGTTGAAAAGGGGCCTATTTGAGAATTAATAGGAGAATCCATGGAACCCTGCACACCTACCAAAACAACCACCATCTGTTGACGGTGGCAACCCGCTCACAACAGGGTAAGACCTGCTGACCGGGTTAAACTGACAAGCAACATTAAATGGAGTTTAACTAGTTAAACTAGGTTAACGTTGCAGTCAAGCATGCATGAGTGTATTATGATAGTGACTAACCTGAAGCTCCACCATGACTAGGGGGGAGATTGGGCAGGCACACACATGAGAAGGGTTGGCAATAATTGGAGAATAACATGGCGCATGCATTACAAGAAAAAGGCGCGTGGAGGGATGCTAGAACACATGGTGCTACATGCCTTAGCGAATCTTGTCCCACCCATACCACTCCCCTCTACCAACTATCTCATATTAGTATTTTTAGATGATAATCACAAAGGGATGGTTCGGTGGGGTAATGTATTACCCAAAAGTAAAAATAAATTAATAACGGGGGTGTGGGGAGGTGAAGCATGCACCACAGACAGTCCCAGCAGGGAGCTTAGTAAATCCCCCATTTTTTCCATTGTCTTTTCCATCTTGAGGCTAGCTCAGGGTGTGACAGTGCAGGGTTTCTATTAGGAATATTGTGGCATGCGGAAATTCTTGTGGCTTCAGAGAATGTTAGAATCCCCAAGCATTCCTACCTCCAAGCCTTTGTAGTAAAACATGCTGTATACATCATGTAAAATTGTTGAAAAGGGGCCTATTTGAGAATTAATAGGAGAATCCATGGAACCCTGCATACCTACCAAAACAACCACCATTTGTTGACGGTGGCAACCCGCTCACAACAGGGTAAGACCTGCTGACCGGGTTAAACTGACAAGCAACATTAATGCTGTGATAAGGTGGTGTGTAGTAGAATTATGACCCATTTTCTGGCCAATCCATGTAACAGTCTACGAGGAGCAAGAATTGGCATCCACCATAGCTACAGTAATCAACTGCAATTTCCTGAAAGGATGAAGTGGCTTTGGTTTCTGCATCAGTGGCTCTTTGGGAGAATGACTGAGTGGTTTGTCAGGATTCAGACACATTGTTGATGATTTTGTAATCCATGACAACAATGTCACAGACCATGTTAAGCACGTGGAGCAATTCTTGCAGTGGTGCGTGGAGAACAACATTGCACTGAACATGGAGAAGTGCCAGTTCTTTAAAGCTGAAGTCACATTTGCAGGCTTTCAGCTATCATCACATGGATACAAAGTAGACCCATCTATCACAGAAGCAATTACCAAGTACCCTACACCTACATCCAGGTCTGACTTGCACTCCTTCGTGGGTCTAGTCAATCAACTGTCAATGAGCACCCACACTCTGGTGGAAACACCACTGCAAACATTTGGTATTTCAAAGGTGTCAAATCTAATTGCTTATTACTATTTTTATTATAGGGCTTCACACCTGATTTAGGCATGCAGAGTGACATGCCCACCTTGCCACAACACCTGTACCACTTATCAGTTATAATTGGTAGTGTAGCCTGCTGAATCAGCCAATTCGTTATTGTGTCAGCCACTACTACAATGGCTTTGTATGTGTATTGTCTATTCATTGAGCATCTGAGCATGCACACAAGTAGTTTTAGGTGCAGTCACTGTTAAAATTGAGGTGGTCATAGCACACTTAACCAGCAGCACATCCTTGGGGTGCAGGCACACTTTCAGGATATGGTGTGTGAAGCACACAAGACAAGCAGTGTGACTGCATATTGGTGTACATGACACTAAGATTTGTAAATGAAAAACTATTTTCTGCTATTATAGATGATTCTAGTATTAAACATTAGGTGTTCTTTGGCATCCTTTATCATTTAGAGATAGTAGGATGTATAGAAAAGCATTGAATTTATGTGCTATAAATAAACTCATTTTGTGCTAAGCCATTACACAGACACACTACAATAAAATATGTATTTGTGCATATCATAGTGTGGTATGCTCTAAATGTGTTGTACATAGCATGCACTCCGGTGGTGTATGTGATGTGTAGGAGATGTGTAGGAGATGATAGTTCAAATTTGTCCATTAGTTAGCAAATGTGAACCATCATCTCCTACACATCATATACCCCACTGAAGTACATTATATGCATATCACATTTAGAGTTCATCACGTATGCACAAATACACATTTATTGTAGTGATAGTTCAAGTGATAGTTCAAGTCAATGAACAAAGCTGGTATGTTTGTATCAATAAAGTAATCAGTTTGCATTAACCAAGAGTAATTTACTCTTGATTAACATTAACTCATAGAATTTCCATTAGATAAAACACATTCAAATATTATGTCATTAAATTAATCCAGTCAACAGTAGAGAGATGAAAAATTTGTATACTGATGATCAGTGGGGGCCCATACATATCTTTAGGTAGAACATGTAAGCCTCAGTTGAGTGAAATTAAAACCCACAATCAAACTCCAAGCTTGGTGGTATAGGTTTTATATACATTTTGAAACAATGTTTAAGTAGAGATTTAAAAGCAGTAAGTTGCTGACTGACTAATAGTGTTGTGTACTGTTTGTAGATTGTTGACATTCCAGGATGTTACACCAATTGTGAAACTGCAGATGATGTAATCTAATCAAAAACAGCCAAGCTTTAAAAAAAGGTGCGGCCCCCAAAAAGGCCATGGTGAAAAAAGATGTGAAATCCAAGGTGGCGGCCAAGAAATGGCTGTGATGGTAGGTTAATGGTTACATTTTAATAACGACATTTCAGGTGAATTTTGTGCCAACACCAAGCGGCACAAAATTCACCTGAAATGTCGTTATTAAAATGCGGCACAAAATTCACCTGAAATGTCGTTATTAAAATGTAACCATTAATTCACCATGGCCTTTTTGGGGGCCGCACCTTTTTTTACAGCTTGGCTGTTTTTGATTAGATATCACTTCTTTTTGTATTTGTATACTGCAAAGCCGGCCTATGGCTGGCTTTGGGGCTTTTTTAACCCATGTGTTTTTTTCTTTACTACAGGAAGAAGAAAAGAACTTAAAGAAGAATTTTAGTACTTCAATTATTTTTGATTTTATTAGTAATTATACAAATTATATACATATATTTATTACATTCCCATTATTCCCCACAGGATATTTTTTTGCAGCTGATCTCTCTACTGGGTGACTTGAAATGTAGCTGAACTATATACAGGATGGTTTCTTTGTAGCTGAACTCTCTACAAGGTAACCTCTTCTAGCTGGTCTCTCTACAGGGTATTTTGTTTCTAGCTGAACTCTCTACAGGTGATTTGTTTGCAGCTAAACTCTCTACATGGTGGTGTCTTTGTAGCCGAACTCTCTACATGATGGTTTCTTTGTAGCTGAACTCTCTATAAGGTGACTTCGTCTAGCTGAACTCTCTACAGGGTGATTTTTTTGTAGCTGAACTCTCTGCAGGGTGATTTGTTTGCAGCTGAACTCTCTACATGATGGTTTCTTTGTAGCTGAACTCTCTACAAGGTGACTTCGTCCAGCTGATCTCTCTACGGGGTGATTTGTTTCTAGCTGAACTCTCTACAGGTGATTTGTTTGCAGCTAAACTCTCTACATGGTGGTTTCTTTGTAGCTGAACTCCCTACATGATGGTTTCTTTGTAGCTGAACTCTCTACAAGGTAACTTCTTCTCTACAGGGTGATTTGTTGTAGTTGAATTCTCTACAAGGTGGTTTGTATGAGGCTGAACTCTCTACATGGCGGTTTCTTTGTAGCTGAACTCTCTACAAAGTGATTTGTTTGCAGCTGAACTCTCTACATGATGGTTTCTTTGTAACTGAACACTATACAAGGTGACCTCTTCTAGCTGATCTTTCTACAGGGTGAATTGTTGTAGCTGAACTATCTACAAGGTAACTTCTTCTAGCTGATCTCTATACAGGGTAATTTGTTTGTAGTTGAATTCTGTACAGGTGGTTTCTTTGTAGCTGAACTCTGTACATGATGGTTTCTTTGTAGCTGAACTCTTTACAAGGTGACTTCTTCTAGCTGAACTCTCTATGGGGTAATTTCTTTGTAGCTGAACTCTCTATATGATGGTTTCTTTGTAACTGAACTCTCTACAAGGTAACTTCTTCTAGCTGATCTTTCTACTGGGTGATTTGTTTGCAGCTGAACTCACTACATGGTGGTTTCTTTGTTGCTGAGCTCTCTACAAGGTGAATTCTTCTACCTGATCTCTCTACAGGGTGATTTGTTTGTAACTGAACTCTGTACAAGTGCGTTTTTGTGGGTGATCTCACTGCAGGTTGATTTGTTTGTAGCTGAACTCACTAAAGGGTGATTTTGCTTTTAGCTGAATCCTTGCATTGTATCTAGTTTCTAGCTGATCTCTCTACAGGGTGATTTGTTTGTACGTAGCTAATCTCTCTACAAGTTGATTTGTGTGTAGCTGATCTCTCTGCAGGTTGATTAATTTGCAGCCGATCTCTCTACAAGGTAATTTATTTGTAGCTGAACTGTCTGTAAAGTGATTTATTTGTAGCTGATCTCTCTGCAGGTTGATTTGTTTTAGCTGAACTCTCTACAGGGTGATTTACTTGTAGCTGAACTCCTTACATTGTGTCTAGTTTCTAGCTGATCTTTCTACAGGGTGATTTGTTTGTAGCTGATCTCTCTACAAGTTGATTTGTGTGTAGCTGATCTCTCTGCAGGTTGATTTGTTTGTAGCCGATCTCTCTATAGGGTAATTTGTTTGTAGCTGAACTCTCTATAAGGTGATTTGTTAGTAGTTGATCTCTCTGCAGGTTGATTTGTTTTAGCTGAACTCTCTACAGGCTGATTTGTTTGTAGCTGATCTCTCTACAGGGTAATTTGTTTGTAGCTGAACTCTCTACATGGTGGTTTCTTTGTTGCTGAACTCTCTACAGGGTGTTTTGCTTGTAGCTGATCTCTCTACAGGGCAATTTGTTTGTAGCTGATCTCTCTACAGGGTGATTTTTTTGTAGCTGACCTCTCTTCAGGGTGATTTGTTTCTAGCTGATCTCTCTACAGGGTGATTTTTTGTAGCTGACCTCTCTTCAGGGTGATTTGTTTCTAGCTGATCTCTCCACAGGGTGATTTTTTGTAGCTGACCTCTCTTCAGGGTGATTTGTTTCTAGCTGATTGCTCTACAGGTTGATTTGTTTGTAGATGAACTCTGTACAGGGTAATTTACTTGTAGCTGAACTCCTTACTTTGTGTCTAGTTTGTAGCTGATCTCTCTACAGGGTGATTTGTTTATAGCTGAACTCCTTACATTGTGTGTAGTTTCTAGCTGATGTCTCTACAGGGTGATTTGTTTGTAGCTGACCTCTCTACAAGTTGATTTGTGTGTAGCTGATCTCTCTGCAGGTTGATTTGTTTGTAGCCGATCTCTCTACAGGTAATCTGTTTGTAGCTGAACTCTCTATAAGGTGATCTGTTTGTAGCTGATCTCTCTGCAGGTTGATTTGTTTTAGCTGAACTCTCTACAGGGTGATTGCTTGTAGCTGAACTCCTTACATTGTGTCTAGTTTCTAGCTGATGTCTCTACAGGGTGATTTTTTGTAGCTGAACTCTCTTCAGGTGATTTGTTTCTAGCTGATCTCTCTACAGGTAGATTTGTGTTGATTTGTTCATTGCTGATCGCTCTAAAGGTTGATTTGCTGCAGCTGAACACCCTGCAAAGTGTTTTGTTTGTAGCTGATCAATCTAAAGGGTAATTTGTTTGTAGCTGAACTCTCTCCACAGTGACTTGTGTGTAGCTGAATTCTGTGTAACTGAATTCTCTAGAGAGTGACTTAATTGTAGCTGAATTCTCTACACAGTGCATGACTTGTTTATAGCTGAACTTTCTTCAGTGTGACTTGTAATGTTCTGAATCTCTATAGTGATATATTTGCTTAACTCTCCACATGGTGACTGTTTTCTTGCTGAACTGTCTATAAGATTAACTGTTTGCAGCTGAACTCCCTACAGAATAACTTGTGATGTAGTAAAATTCTATAATGGAGTAAATAAATTAGCCGAATGTTCTATTAGGGTGACTGTTCTATTAGAGTATCTCGATCGCGCATTTGCTACACGGAGTTGGCTTTCGAATCATAACTCAGTGGTTTGTAATCCGATTCTTCTGTACTACTGCAAGGACTTTCTATGAAGATTATTCCAGCTATACACCGATTTTCAGCTTATTGCTCTAAGCGGTTTGCCTAGTAGGCGTGAAAACTAATACTTTTTAATTCATAAAAATCAATCGCGTAATTGTGACACAGGTTGGGTTTTGTGTCATATCTCCGTGGTCTTTATCTCGATTCCTTTGAAACCACCAAAAGGCACTCCTACGATGGTTACTACATCTACATAGCAATTTTCAACTCATTCCATGAAGCGGTTTACCCTGTAGGCGTGACAACAAATCGATCTTGTTTTACGCGAATAATCGGTCATAACTCCTGAACCATTCATCGGATTTGTACCAAAGTTGATGCTAGGATTCGCCTTTGGACTCCCTTTCTGTGTGCCAAATGTCAAGGCGATCGGAGTACGCGTTTGCTTGTTATAGCAATTTTTGCAAGTGTGCGAAAAGACGAAGAAGAAAAAAAACGAAGAAAAAAAACGAAACTTTGGCAGCTCGTATCTCGGAAATGGCTGGAGCGATTTCCTTCAAATTTGGAATGTAGACTCCCTTTGCTGGCGGGCAACTGTGTAGCAAATTTGGTTCCAATCAGATAAGTGATCACCAAGATACAAAGGTGTGAAAATGACGTTTTCGTTCTTCCTGTCAATATACTCACGGTGTGGCGCGCCGGCTTCTTGGGCCGCACGACACACTATCGTGTGTCTTGATGATTTCACAATAATAAGTAATACTGTGATGAGTGGTTGACTTCAATAATAAAGCTGTCACATTCTACCCTTCCACTCCTGAATCCACAAGAAGTGCTTTTTTTCAGCTGTACATGTATGGTCACCCTATTATTAGTGTGACTAATATGGTGTGTATACTACTCTTGTAATGAGCACCCACACTCTGGTGGAAACACCACTGCAAACATTTGGTATTTCAAAGGTGTCAAATCTAATTGCTTATTACTATTTTTTATTATAGGGCTTCACACCTGATTTAGGCATGCAGAGTGACTTTTTTATTATAGGGCTTCACACCTGATTTAGGCATGCAGAGTGACATGCCCACCTTGCCACAACACCTGTAGCACTTATCAGTTATAATAGGCCAGTTTCACGTAAGGCCTAAAAAATGCAATTATTTTTAATTGCGCATTGCGTCACGAGTGGATGCTGCGGATGCTCGTAAAAATGTATTGCAACTATTGAGAAAACAACGATATGCGGATTTCAAACCTTCGCAGTTTAGAAAGTATACCGTCAGCATTAGGTTTCTAAACGGAATTATATTCTTCATTGTTAGCAACATCTCCTGGTCTTTGTCCGAGTTGAATCGAGTGAAGTTGTGTCGAGTTACTGACGTCCGAAGTTAGAAAAGTGGAAGTAATTCCCGGGCAAAGGTGCATTGTTTGCGGGAACAATCAAGCTGCTGATCCAGACGCCAGTTTTCATAGGATACCCCAGATTTCACACGAAGAGCGACTTGGATGTCCATTTTAGAAATCAAAGGAAAAGATATCATTAAGAGTACACGTGTATGCTGTAGACATTTTCCCGGAGGAAACACAAAAGAAACACCCGATATAACACTTGGTTCGTGTAGACAAAATAGTGTTTGTAGCTAGTAGTGAATTGTGTATGTCGTTCAATCCTTGAATGTACCCCTGAGATGGCTGCAAACATCATGATTACAGCCTTATGAGTGTAGTGTTATAATGAAGAATATAAACTCAATATAATAAGAAAGGTATAAAAAATGCCATGTACAACTGGTGTGTCACTTTCTTCCTTACTGCCTACATAATATACATACAGTTATAGCAAGATATGTACAGTGTATGTAGTGTGCTGCATTTCATAATGTATTTGTCATTTAGGAAAGAGGTTTGCATCACCCATAAAGGAAGAACCACGGAATAAGCGTAGTAAACAAAGAAAACTGTCACTAGCACACTGCTCTACTTCAGATACTGTCAGCCCTCCTGTGTACCCTGCTGAAGTGCCACAAGTCACATCCGTACCACCCCCCTGCTTAGTAGCAACAACTGGACAGCAACTGTTGGATAATGTTGTGGTAAATGAGTTGCCTACCATGTCTGCAGACAATCCTGCTGATAACAGCTCCACTGATGCTGATCCTGTTATTTATGCAGCTCTACTAGCCCGCATTGAAATGCTGGAATCAGAAAACAAAGAGCTAAAAGTCCAAGCTCAACGCATTACCAAGAAAGCATTTAGGCTGGAAGATATCCAAGACGATGATGGCCTTGTGTGCTTCTACACTGGATTTGTATCTTAGAATTTTCGAAGCTTTTTATGAATTTCTTGGTCCTGCTACTCAGCACCTCAACTACTGGGGGGAAAGGGAAAGAGACCATAAGAGAAAACGGAGGAGACTTTTGGATGCTAAAAACCAGTTATTCTTAACCCTAGTTAAACTGAGACTAAATTCAAAGCTGAAAGATTTATCAGTGAGATTTGGGCTGTCCATGCCTCAAGCATCTAGGTACATCACTGCATGGATATGTTTTCTGCATTACCACTTCCAAGAGATAAATTGGTTGCCAAGTGTACAGCAAGTTTGGGCAACACTTCCGTCTGGGTTTAAAGAGAAGTATCCTACAACATTTGCTATCATTGATGGTAGCGAAGTATTTATTGAGACTCCGTCAGATTTACAAATGCAATCATCCACCTGGTCTCAATATAAACACCACAATACGGTGAAATTCCTTGTGGTCTGTACACCAAATAGAGCTATTTGTTTTATTTCTCCAGTTTTTGTTGGGTCCATATCTGATGTGGAGCTTACGAAGTTAAGCGGGTTACTGGAAAAGTTGGAAGACAAACCTGGTATTTCAATTATGGCTGATAGGGGATTTACCATAAAAGATCTGTTAGCCAAATTGAACATAGAACTAAACATGCCACCGTTTCTAAATGAACAGAAGCAGTTAACTGCAAGTGATGTTCAAGCCGGTCAAAAAATTGCTTCTCTTCACATTCATGTTGAAAGAGCCAAAAGCAGAATTAAGACATACACCATTTTAAAGTTACAATACCTATCTCTTTGGCACACCTAGCAAACCAGATTGTACATGTTTGTGCCTTTTTAACAAATTTTCAACCCGTGCTGCTTGATTTTCCGACCATCAATAGTGAAGTAGATGTGGACGACTACTTCGGATGTTTAAGTAGTGATTCTGATTTAGAATCTGATTCAGAGGAGGAGTCAACAGAAAACTGAACACACACACACAACACTCTTTACAATTTTCTTACAGGTAATCCTACAGTATGACATGGACTAACAATTTCTGGTGCTATACAGTTATCATAAAATGACAACAATTTTGTTAAATTTTCTTGCCAGTACCTTTCATTTAAGTTGATACGTTGTATACTTATATCTGTTTGGGTGTAAATAATGAAATCACACCAGGGTCTCTCTCCTAACGCCATCTGACCCTGAATTTGAGCGTAATAGGAATGCTTTTCCTTCAGCATAATTTTGCCAGAATTAATAAATAAACTAGTGTCCATTTGGTTCTACTTTGGGTACTTAGAGATAATGAGTTACTCTCTAGAATTCCTATGGATATAATTACATGAAAATAACAAGGAGAAAACATCCTGACCGCCTGGTAGACTCCTGTAAGCATTCGAGCGTAAATCGGATGGCTGCAGGTTCGAGGCTACCTAGGTCCAGTCATGGATTTTTTCTCCCTTCTCCAACTTTTCAAACACACCTAATGTAGCTAAAGTCTTTGAGCAGGCTGTAGGACCAGGTGTCCTACAGACCTTCAGCACTTGTGCTGTAAAGCATTAATAAATAAATAAATAAAATAAAAGAATCATCAGTTACGCAGCAGAATCTAGGAGTGCGTGTAGCTTCAGCAGGAGTTAGGTTTCTTACTGAAAATGGGCATTTGATTTCTACAAACCCAAATGGCTGATCTGCATTTGATGGGTCATACACAGCTCCATCAGGTGAAGCATGGGTACATAGGGTGAATAAGAAACTCACACTGCATGAGATACTAATAAATCAGAGTGTCCATCTTCATGCTGCTTCTTAACATAGGCTTCAAGTGCTACCTTTTCGAAAGCAATACCATATCGCATGGCTTCTGATGTAAAATCAGGATATTCAGAACCAGTCTTTGCGGTGGTGTGTCTATCTTGCGTGATATTACTTCACCAAACCTTGACGCTGTCAAACGATATCGTCGAACTTCAAACCATGAAGAACTCAACCGTTGTTCTCTTGTTGCAGTCTCTATTTTTCTGGCCTCATCATAGCTAACTTTAAGACTCTCCTTAAATGCCTTGATGGTGTCTTTTAAGGCATCAACATCAGGGAGGCTATAACTAGATGGCTGTAGTACCTCCTCAGTGTAGTCTGGATCTAATAAAACAGAAACACCCAAATGATCATGTTTGATCTTCTTTAATAGACCTGGTACTAAACTTTCAGCTTTACCACGGTATTCAGCTGGTCTGGGATCAAAATCCTCTAGAAGTGGTATCTGTCATTTAACTGGTTTATCACGATCATGTTTTTTAAAAGCTGCACCTGCTATTTCTTGTGAGCTATCTTTTCTTTTTTTAGGAACTACCCATTGGCAAGGAAGTGAAGTGCAAGGTACTGGCTGAGGATTGTCATCAATACTGCCATCGTGTGGAAGCTCCGGCTGTACAGGAAGAGGTTGTTTCAACCCACTAAGGGCATGCAAAACTGCAGATACATGAACACAACTTGCAGACTTCCTACATATGATGAAAGCATGTAGTTAACAGACATTCATCTTAGCAGTTATCACATGCACACACCAAAGGCACATAATATGGACTATATCCACAATGACATCACTGACCAGTAGCCAACAGGTATGGGTATAAAGTAACAAAAGCCATTGCAAACGAGTGTCAACTTGAAATCTTCCAGCAGGTGATACAAATCATTCATTGTGTTGTCTTGTAACCATACCTGTTGCTTAGAGGTCGATATCTCCTTCCCTGGCTGAAATATGATCAATCAAAATTTCTCCATAGGTGCCTGTACATTAGTCCCTCAAATAATGCAGCCATCTTGTGCTCATGACGTCATTGTGGATAAAGTCCATTGATACTGTTATCACATACATACCCTGCAGCACATTCACATATTGCAATCAAGACTGTAGCAAAATCCCCACAACGTCCAAGCAAAATGTACACTTTGTAAATATCGTCCTTCATGGAAGCTCTCATGTAGCACCGTACATGACAATACTCGGGATGTTGAATATTGACCTCCATTTGCTCTAGACGACCACTTGCCCAGTGAGTATATCCACGTGCCAGTGCTCTAAATGCCCCTTCCTCACCTGTTCTCCCCACATTTCCAGCCAGGTGACCATACAACAAACCTACGAATAATTTAAAACAGAAGGACTGTATTGTATACATACGTATCCATTGGCAGACCGCTTTAGTAGCTAAACATTTTGCAATATAGTATCTCTATGTGACAAAAATATATAACTGTACAATATAGTTACACATTACAATGCAAAATACATTACTCTACTGAAACATACCAGAAGTAACAGTAGGGATAGTAGGGCCAACATGTTGATAGCTGTCCTTATTGACAGCTCTCCATCCAGACAATGGAGGTGAAGGATGAGACGGTGGTACAATATGTTTCCCAACCTTAACCAGGCCCTTGTATTTCTTAAACGCGAAAGATCCATCAATATCAACAACAGGCGTGTTCTCTCTCTTGGCTTGCTCAACCCTACAGTTATATCAGCATTAGTACCACTCGCTAGACATGTATTACTGCTATTTGTCATATAACAGCTAATCACGCACCATAGAACCATGATTTATCGTCTACCTCACCTTGCAACAAGACGGCTCTTCTTCCAAGAAGTAGAAGTCTTAATCCCACGACATAACAGCCACTGACGAAGCTTTGCCATTGTATGTTTGTCAAACGGCTCGTCAAGCTGAGCACCAGGTATGTCTTCGGAAGTAAGTTGCACTGTTTCATAGACAGACGCACCCGAAGTAGTAGGTGCATCGGGAGAATTCATCGCTTCAAAACTCTCAACTCCTTTCTTCGATTTCCTTCGGACAAAGAACAAAAGACGCAGAAAACAATGGGCAGTTTGAATCCTTTCTGATAATTGGACTATGCCGTATAGTTATCCAATTATGGAGGTTTAAATTCTGCGCATCATGGATTTTCCAATAGCGCTAGTATATTTTTACAAGCATCCAGAGTATCCACAGGTTGCATAAAACGCAATTAAAAATTAATCTAAATATTTTCGCTTACGTGAAACTGGCCTATTGGTAGTGTAGCCTGCTGAAACAGCCAATTCGTTATTGTGTCAGCCACTACTACAATGGCTTTGTATGTGTATTGTCTATTCATTGAACATCTGAACATGCACACAAGTAGTTTTAGGTGCAGTGTAGCTTGGTTGTTTACCAGTTTCCTTGACTTTATGGTATTTATATTTATAATAACAGTGCAGTCAAGCAATAACTGGTACTAAATAATAAAAAATATATTGGCTATACCCACATGTCTACCATTAAAAATTTTGAACTACAATCGAATATATAGGTTAGCTAGGTTTTTATCACTTCCTTGGGCTTTATAGCTTGTGCAATGAGCATAAATGGAGCCAAAGATTGCAGTTACAGTAACTTTAAAATTTATTAGAAACCATACATGCAAGCATGCATGCATTTAATAGCACTTGAGGTTCTTTTAGAAATAAATGTGTATTGCGACTGCACTTTGATACAGATATGCGTGCTCTTTCAGGTGTATTGCACATCCGCATGGGTATAGTATCATTACACAAGTAGAAAAAAAATAAATACAATTATGACTGGTGAACCAGTACATACCGCATCAAAAGAAAGAACGGTGCCACAATTAAGCAGTGTTTTTGTTTGAACGCACGCCCCAACAATCAATTATAAAATAAATAAATAAATAGAAAAAGTTAATTAGCCATTATGCTCTGTTATTATCTATGTCCTGCCTGTTACACAGCATTACTTAATATGAGAAATAAACCCAGTCACTATGGAAAACACAAGAATGTAGGAAAACCATCATGTTCTAGCTACTGCTAATCGACACCTTGCACTGTCAGCAAGAAGAAATGGGACATAAAGGAGGACAAAGGTCATTTAAAGGAAACTATGGTGCTAAAAGTAATGGTTTTGACTGAACGTTCACCCCAACTACCAATTACTGACTCAAGAAGTGAAGTGCCCATTGTGCTGAAGTGAAGTGGCCATTAAGCACCTAACTGTTAGACTAGGTGCTTAATCTGCGTGTTTTAACAGCTTGGATTAGGCCTTTATAAGAGAAAGGCCTTGCAAACATTTAATGATTGAACTGTTTGCCAGGAACTGTTCATTAAAGTTAGTACACTTTTTATATACCCTCTCATACACATTTGATTGTGGGTTTTAGTTATCATTATAAATTGTACAAAGCATGTATTAATGTTGTCTACTATCGTCTGTTATCCTTCACCCAGCTCCTGTGATAGTCAGTAATAGTAAAGAGGTGGACATGTTCTTTATACCTACTTAATCCTGTGTGACTGTTTTATTAGAGTATTTCAAACTTTTATAAATTGAATTAGTGATCACTAAAGATTACTAATACTAACATAATACCTGATTCCCACACATGTAAATTATTCAAAAATTAAAATGACATAATTTCCCCATCCCTAGCTAGTGGAAGTTTGTATGAACATGTCAACATGAAGAAGTGGCTGTTCCAACACTAACTATTGGAACTACAAATTATTATGGTGGCCCTATTGTAACAAAACAAAACAAGCGTGTCCTTCACTTCTTCACTGTCATTTTATGTAGCAATATGAAGATACACAAATTTGCAGCTTGCAGTAAAAATGTTGATAGTTTGATTGTTTTTAAAAACATGAACTATCACAGGGCCTGAGGTGGAAAAATTGAGTTAGTCAGGCAATTGAAATTATTACTAATATACGTGATGTTGAAGAGTTGCTGCACAGTGTATGAAGCACACTGTGCAAAGTACAAAACATGACCATTCTAGGGGGTCTAGGGGCATGCCCCAGGAAAATTAGAAAAATTAGATACTCAGATATGCAATTTTAGTGATATTTCACTGCTAGCTAGCTATAGAAATATGCTCAAATCATCTAACCTACCTTGAGACTTTCTATACTATATGAGGCAATGGTAGACCTCATAATACAGTGGCACAGTATGAAACTTGCTATGTATATTACGTATAAAGCTGTAGCATAATTTCAAGGGGGACTGGCAGTGCAACCCCCAGAAGCTGCAAGATTTTAAAGGCTTGAAAATGCCTTAAAATTGATGCTAAAAGAAATCCATAGTAAAACTTGCAAATTTTCATTATTCAAATTTCACTGGGAGCCTGCATATGTTGTTGAATGACAACAGTGAAATATCTACTAAACTGGTTTGAGTCTGTGATGAAGTGAGCGGATCATCACATCAATACTCTGGTGGGCAATTACGAGATCAGGTCTAGTGAAGGTTGTGTTGATGGTAGGTCTAGCACAATATCTTTAAAGTAGCACAGTTTTGTATGGCATGCTTCATTTCATTAATCGGTTTGACTATTGCTCTTTGGCAGTCTCATTTCAATTATTTATCAACTTTAACAGAAATGCTGTTAAGCGAGAAGGATCTTTCAAAAGTACAACTTCACACAGAATTGTGAAGACTTCAGCACTATTTCCCAGTAGAACTAGACTTCTGTCCTTCACAACATATAGACAAAAATTGGAGGTATCCAGTGACGATCGAAATAAATTATGGTGAAAGGTGAAAACCATCCAAGACATTTACACAACAGAAGCCAGAAGCTTAAAACACTTGTATATCAACTACAATACCTCAAGATTATTGAAATTAACTTTGGAATCACTAAACTACAAATTGACAATTTGGCCACATGGATTTAATGGAGTACTTCAATTTCTTTCAATGACAGATATACACATGCGCCACTCAGTTTCTTGTTTTTTCTGTAGGCTCTAATATTAATGTTGGTATCACCCTCACTCTTTTAGTACAATAATCAGTTAAAAACCCCCTAATATTACTTGACAAACTGGTGACAAGTTTGATTGATTAAACAGAGCAAACCAAAATCTGACAGAAATGCCCATTCCAAATAGCAATAGTGCCAAAATACTTTACTGTGAATTCACACAAACTTGCTACCTCAGTACCTTGAAATGCAACAAGTTCCTCTAAAAATAATTTTGAATGATATTACAGCTATGTATATCTAAAGGTTTCAGTTGCATTTCTAAAGGCCTATTGATAAGACTTGATAGTGAAGCATTGCTGGAAAATGATTATTAAAATGGGAAACTGGACTGGATGGATGTGCAATTACAATCTTACAAAATGGAATTCCCCTTTTTGAAAGTCTGGATCTTCCCCTGGAGAAGCCTATGGGAGTGTGTTCCATTAACAACCACCACATATTACCACAATGTACACTACATAGTTTTGTATATTTAATTTCTAGTTCAGTCATACAACTGAAGTAGGAATTAAATATCAACTAGTGTAGCTGAAGGTGTAGATGACCTCTCTTGTTTCATTGCTGTTTACTTCCACGATTCCTACCCAAATATATTTTCTACACTTACACTTATCCCATTAGATTCCCTTCTTGTTGTTTGATATCTAACTGTTAGGCTTAGTCTAATGTATGTATTAGCTGTTTGGATTATGTGTGTATTAGCTGTTTGGATTATGTGTGTATTAGCTGTTTGGATTAAGTGTGTATTAGCTGTTTGGATTATGTGTGTATTAGCTGTTTGGATTAAGTGTGTATTAGCTGTTTGGATTATGTGTGTATTAGCTGTTTGGATTAAGTGTGTATTAGCTGTTTGGATTATGTATGTATTAGCTGTTTGGATTAAGTGTGTATTAGCTGTTTGGATTATGTGTGTATTAGCTGTTTGGATTATGTGTGTATTAGCTGTTTGGATTATGTGTGTATTAGCTGTTTGGATTATGTGTGTATTAGCTGTTTGGATTAAGTGTGTATTAGCTGTTTGGATTATGTGTGTATTAGCTGTTTGGATTATGTGTGTATTAGCTGTTTGGATTATGTATGTATTAGCTGTTTGGATTAAGTGTGTATTAGCTGTTTGGATTATGTGTGTATTAGCTGTTTGGATTAAGTGTGTATTAGCTGTTTGGATTATGTGTGTATTAGCTGTTTGGATTAAGTGTGTATTAGCTGTTTGGATTATGTATGTATTAGCTGTTTGGATTAAGTGTGTATTAGCTGTTTGGATTATGTGTGTATTAGCTGTTTGGATTATGTATGTATTAGCTGTTTGGATTATGTATGTATTAGCTGTTTGGATTAAGTGTGTATTAGCTGTTTGGATTATGTATGTATTAGCTGTTTGGATTAAGTGTGTATTAGCTGTTTGGATTATGTGTGTATTAGCTGTTTGGATTAAGTGTGTATTAGCTGTTTGGATTATGTATGTATTAGCTGTTTGGATTAAGTGTGTATTAGCTGTTTGGATTATGTGTGTATTAGCTGTTTGGATTATGTATGTATTAGCTGTTTGGATTAAGTGTGTATTAGCTGTTTGGATTATGTATGTATTAGCTGTTTGGATTATGTGTGTATTAGCTGTTTGGATTATGTGTGTATTAGCTGTTTGGATTATGTGTGTATTAGCTGTTTGGATTATGTGTGTATTAGCTGTTTGGATTATGTGTGTATTAGCTGTTTGGATTATGTGTGTATTAGCTGTTTGGATTATGTGTGTATTAGCTGTTTGGATTATGTGTGTATTAGCTGTTTGGATTAAGTGTGTATTAGCTGTTTGGATTATGTGTGTATTAGCTGTTTGGATTATGTGTGTATTAGCTGTTTGGATTATGTGTGTATTAGCTGTTTGGATTATGTGTGTATTAGCTGTTTGGATTATGTGTGTATTAGCTGTTTGGATTAAGTGTGTATTAGCTGTTTGGATTATGTGTGTATTAGCTGTTTGGATTAAGTGTGTATTAGCTGTTTGGATTATGTATGTATTAGCTGTTTGGATTAAGTGTGTATTAGCTGTTTGGATTATGTATGTATTAGCTGTTTGGATTAAGTGTGTATTAGCTGTTTGGATTATGTGTGTATTAGCTGTTTGGATTAAGTGTGTATTAGCTGTTTGGATTAAGTGTGTATTAGCTGTTTGGATTAAGTGTGTATTAGCTGTTTGGATTATGTATGTATTAGCTGTTTGGATTAAGTGTGTATTAGCTGTTTGGATTATGTATGTATTAGCTGTTTGGATTATGTGTGTATTAGCTGTTTGGATTATGTGTGTATTAGCTGTTTGGATTATGTGTGTATTAGCTGTTTGGATTATGTATGTATTAGCTGTTTGGATTATGTATGTATTAGCTGTTTGGATTAAGTGTGTATTAGCTGTTTGGATTATGTGTGTATTAGCTGTTTGGATTAAGTGTGTATTAGCTGTTTGGATTATGTGTGTATTAGCTGTTTGGATTATGTGTGTATTAGCTGTTTGGATTATGTGTGTATTAGCTGTTTGGATTAAGTGTGTATTAGCTGTTTGGATTATGTGTGTATTAGCTGTTTGGATTATGTGTGTATTAGCTGTTTGGATTATGTGTGTATTAGCTGTTTGGATTAAGTGTGTATTAGCTGTTTGGATTATGTATGTATTAGCTGTTTGGATTATGTGTGTATTAGCTGTTTGGATTAAGTGTGTATTAGCTGTTTGGATTAAGTGTGTATTAGCTGTTTGGATTAAGTGTGTATTAGCTGTTTGGATTATGTATGTATTAGCTGTTTGGATTAAGTGTGTATTAGCTGTTTGGATTATGTATGTATTAGCTGTTTGGATTAAGTGTGTATTAGCTGTTTGGATTATGTGTGTATTAGCTGTTTGGATTATGTGTGTATTAGCTGTTTGGATTATGTGTGTATTAGCTGTTTGGATTATGTGTGTATTAGCTGTTTGGATTATGTGTGTATTAGCTGTTTGGATTAAGTGTGTATTAGCTGTTTGGATTATGTATGTATTAGCTGTTTGGATTATGTATGTATTAGCTGTTTGGATTAAGTGTGTATTAGCTGTTTGGATTATGTGTGTATTAGCTGTTTGGATTAAGTGTGTATTAGCTGTTTGGATTATGTGTGTATTAGCTGTTTGGATTATGTATGTATTAGCTGTTTGGATTAAGTGTGTATTAGCTGTTTGGATTATGTGTGTATTAGCTGTTTGGATTAAGTGTGTATTAGCTGTTTGGATTATGTATGTATTAGCTGTTTGGATTAAGTGTGTATTAGCTGTTTGGATTATGTATGTATTAGCTGTTTGGATTAAGTGTGTATTAGCTGTTTGGATTATGTGTGTATTAGCTGTTTGGATTAAGTGTGTATTAGCTGTTTGGATTATGTATGTATTAGCTGTTTGGATTATGTGTGTATTAGCTGTTTGGATTATGTGTGTATTAGCTGTTTGGATTAAGTGTGTATTAGCTGTTTGGATTATGTATGTATTAGCTGTTTGGATTATGTGTGTATTAGCTGTTTGGATTATGTGTGTATTAGCTGTTTGGATTAAGTGTGTATTAGCTGTTTGGATTATGTATGTATTAGCTGTTTGGATTATGTGTGTATTAGCTGTTTGGATTAAGTGTGTATTAGCTGTTTGGATTATGTGTGTATTAGCTGTTTGGATTATGTATGTATTAGCTGTTTGGATTAAGTGTGTATTAGCTGTTTGGATTATGTGTGTATTAGCTGTTTGGATTAAGTGTGTATTAGCTGTTTGGATTATGTATGTATTAGCTGTTTGGATTATGTGTGTATTAGCTGTTTGGATTATGTGTGTATTAGCTGTTTGGATTATGTGTGTATTAGCTGTTTGGATTATGTGTGTATTAGCTGTTTGGATTATGTGTGTATTAGCTGTTTGGATTATGTGTGTATTAGCTGTTTGGATTAGACCTTTACAAGAGAAAGACCTTGCAAAAATTTCAGTTCACAAAGGTACACAAAAGTGACACATCGTGCAAAAGTCTACACACTTCTTGTGTTAAAAGAAATTTTGCTTGATTATACACTGTCACTCATATATGCACAACTAGCTGTGTACTGCATGAGTCTTACTGCAAGATTATAGTATGTGTACTGAGTCTTATTGTAAGACTAGAGTATTTATAAGATACATAGACATTGGTAGCAATTTGCATGACGCATATAGCACAATTGACATGTATACTAAAAATTATTGAGACTAAGCCACTGTTATTATTCAAACCAAAAAAAGCATGCCATTAGAAGGTATAGCACTACATTTAATCCTAGTTATTTACTTATTGCAACTCACATGTGACCTTGTTGAGAAATTTGATGCTTTTTCTATAATTTGTTGAAGACACCATTGTGGCAAGCCAAAAGTTTTATCGGTGATCATGCTGCGAATGAATTGCTCTAAAATTTAAACTGATACAAGATCTTGTGTAAAAAATAAGGTTGTACCTGTCCTAGGATCTGGCCCTTATTATGCAGCTACTTTTCTGACTATACTTTATTAGAGTAATCTATCCTTGTGTGACTGATCTATTAGGGTATTTCATTTTAAAAATCAATTTGTATACATTGCAGAAACAATCTTATTATGACTGAAGATTTATATATATTATACGTAATCACACCAACATGCTAGCATAATACCTTATCCCCCCTACACACATATTATTCACAAAATTAAGTTGAAATAATTACCCCATCACTAGTGGGAGTGTGTATTGAACATGTATGTCAACATGAAGAAGTGGTTGTTGCAATACTAAACTATTGGATAGGGAACATGTTCATCTATTTGATATTACTGACTATTACAGGAGCTAGGTGAAGGATAACAGACCATAGTAGACAACATTAATACACACTTGATGACAGTACACAGTTAATAATCATGATAACTAAAACCCACAATCAAATTGTGTATAAGTAGAGACAGTACAAACTTTAGGTATATGTTAAGCATTGCCGCGAGTGCTACCTAAATGATTCAATGACAGGTGGGAGAAGATAACGTTGTTGTTATGTTTGTTAATGTAAACAGACAAGTCCTGGAGATATCACGGAAATACTTCACCATGTGTCACAATAGAATCGATTGTGGGTTGTGACCAAAACCTTCCAAAATACGAGATGAACGTCTACCATGGTGAACTACACGTGAGTTACTTTGTTAAACTAGTTTGTATTTCTATAAAAGCAATCCAGTGGTAGCACTCGTGTTGGATGGGGTGATTGACCACTTAGCATGGCAAGGGCTATCAGCCTTCACCAGCTTGGGTGATAAGTCACACTGGCGTGAGCGCCGTGGGCTATTAGCCTGCAATAGACCACATGGGCAACTGTGCTTTATTGCCCACAAAGAGTGCTTTATTCCACCACAAAGAGTGCTTTATTGAATGAATAAAGCACTCTTTGTGGTGCAATAAAGCACTGTTTGCTGGCCTAAAGTGTACTTTATGAAGTTTGAAGTACACTTTTCCCTTTGATTTCACCCACGCAAAGTTCTATAATCCAGAATATTCCATATTCTCTCTTGTTATTATTAACTGAAATTTTTGCAAGGCCATTCTCTTATGAAGGCCCAATCACACACACAATTAACACCTAGCTGACCAGTTCTTATTTTATCATCACTAACTCACTTCACTAATTTACTAACAGACAGGAGAAATGCAGCTCAGTAATGGACTGTTTTGTCAGACATAATCTCCTAGCTATCAAACAACAAGGAGGGAGTCTAATGGGATAAGTAAAAGTATAAGGAAAAATATATTTGATTGGAAATAAAAAGCAATGAAAAAAGAGAGGTCATCTACACCTGCAGCTACACTATTGGATATTTAATTCCTGTATGACTGAACTAGGAATTAAATAAACAAAACTATATAGTGTACATTGTGGTAATATGTGACACACTGAGCAAAAACTGGCAGTTTTCGCAAAATTCTATTTTCCCATAAAACCATATTGAAATACACTGGATAAAAATACACGTGCTGCATGAAAAATTTACGCACACTTTAAGGGTGTAACAGGTTTTTGAAGCCATTCAAGGGAAACCCACCTAATCACATGCGGCTATTACATCATAATTGGCAATATTATGCATACTCAAAGTGTCTGTGTTAGGCGACTGTGTTTTGCGCCAAAGAAATTGGCCAAGAAACAGCCTGTTTCGTTTGAAAACCATCACAAAAATGATTGTCTGGGTGCCCAAAAGTGACAATAGTGAATTAGCCTGAAAGTAAGTGTTAGTTTTGAAGGCACGTGCGAACGCAAGCTGGTTTGTAGTCAACACATGTTCTTCCTGTGTTTTCTCATAGATAGTGTATGCTGGTAAGAATAGTACATCTCTTTTTAGGTAGTGATGATGTTCCAGCTGCAATTATCATCCATTACAAGACACTGACTGTGCATTAGAGGCGTAACCTATCGAAGAGCAGGCTTGGTGACTCCACAAGCAACAGGAAGGTGTCCCAGTGTGTATAAAAAAGGAACAAGAGCTTTTCTTTTGTTCAGAACTTCATTTATAGCTTGTTATTGATAAAGTTGGCATTTGTGGTTTATTGGAATTTGTTGTAATAACTGGTCGGCGTACGCAAGTTCTATACTGAGGCGATGTTCTGGAATACACGATAGTCAGATCTCTACCAAACTTTTGGTGGGCCATCAGTGATAAATTTGTAAACTTTAACTGCATGGAATTATAATTGTTGTGATCCAGCACGAAGTTACAAGGCCCAGAAGTTAAAGTTCACTCGCGGGCACTCGCTCTTTGGTTCATAACTCAAGAAAGAAGAAGTGCAAAGACAAATCCATGCGATAAGTTTCCACCAGTTTATTGCAGAATCTTCACAGTAAATTATGCCTGTGCAAGCAGCCAGTATCTCGGAATAAGAAAAATGTATGGGTTAACTTTGAGGGACTATAGTGTGTGAATGAAACAGGGTACAATCTTATACTTTGGTCTCTGTATAGTAGAAAATTGGTCGAAGCAGCAGTAGTTTAGATTCCTGTAGCTTCCTTTTTTCCTGTAACAAAGTTAAAAAGAACAGCATTTGTGTAGTTTCAAAAAGGTACTAGCACCCTTAATCCCATTTGTACGCACTTAAACTAAGCTCAAATCAATAAAACCTATACACTGCTGGATTCGCCTGGTTATGGAGAGTAAGAAAATATTTTTTGTTTCATGTTCACACCGCAAAGGATAGGTGAGTTATGGGTATTTATTTACAATGCGGTAAAAACAACGTTCACCGTCATCATTTCTTAGTTGGAATGGCCTTCTTCTTTGTCAACACGGAGAAGTACAAGGAAAGCACTATACCTTGATTGATATGCCAGTTCATGGTGCACGAATTGAGCCAAGTCCCATCTTTGCAGCTTGTTTCAATTGTGAATTATGATCGATTTTCTAGGGTCTGTAATTTAATTCCTGTATTGTTGCAGTACAAATAGAGTTTATCACTGTTCCAACTGTGAAGCACTATAACTCCAAGACCATTCATCATAAAAGGCTGAAACTTTGGATGTCCACTCTTTTGTCACTATAGATTACAGCGATGCAATAAAATAAAATTCAAGGAATGTGAAAAATGGCCAGTTTTTGGTCAGCCGGTCACATATGTGGTGGTTGTTAATGAAACACACACCCATAGGGTTCTCCAGGGTCAGATCCAGACTTTCAAAAAGGAGAGTTCATGGTACACGCATCGGTCAGTTTCTTATCTTGTTTCTGTCACCTCTAATATTTATGTTGACATCACCCTCACTACAATAACGAGTAAAACCTCTAGCCTTAATATTACTTAACAAGCTGCTGAAAAGTTCTATTAAATAGAGCAAACCAAAATCAAATGCTCATCAAATACTAATAGTGGCAAAACATTTTACTACATTGCTTGCCAGTCAAACTAGACCTACCCTCAACACAACAAGTATACAAACAACTAGATTTTAAAATGTTTGATAGTGACCTCAAGACCAAAAAAACAAGCTTACCTAGTACTTGTAAAACATTCAGAGATTATCATGAAATACTCTGCACTCATAAAAAACTGTCCAGAGCAAAAACATCATTTTGTCCTAAAAAATTCACCAGACACAGAGTGTTTCAAGGTGCATGTTCATTGCTATACCCGTTTCCATAGGCTCTAATATCTACGATGCCAAGTAGTATGAGGTGAGTGCCTATCTGTTTCTAACAGGCTTCAGACTAGTGCTTTATCTATTCTGTATGAGCACAGTAAACTGAACTGGTAAAGGTGAATTAAATGGCTAATTACTTTCCAATCCATCAAAGCCTTTGTTTTGTAACTAAAACACACCAAAGCTTAAGTCTGCAACTATGTTGTAGAGTGGATGTGTGGATTAGTGGGTGAGAGTGCATTTATTGTGTGTGGTATGGCATGATACTGGTGGTGATGTCACAAGATGTGACAGGTAACTGATTATGTTCTACCTGGCTTTATGAAGGGGAGTTCAAGGGTTCACAAGGAGTTCAAGGGAGCTCCAAAAACCCCTTTGAGTTTGAATATAATGCTTCATCAATTGTACTATAAATGATTGGCATTAACATCATTGCAGATTTCTTGGCCACTACCTCAACTTATTTACCCTGGCCACACCCTTTATGGTGTGTAGGAAATACGTGAACATTGCTGTATCAAGAGGGCCACACCTTTCTTCACAGCTTGACTGTTTTGGTACAGATACATTACTACACAACTCACATTAGCAGTTTCTGGTCATCTCCAACTGATCCAAAGATGTTATCATGTAGAACATGTCAGGTAATGTCCTGTAAAATGACAAGAAGATGAAATGGACTTGATTGTGTGTAGTAAACAATAAACAAGAAAACAACCAAAGACTGTACATGATCAGTACATGATCAGTACAATAAAATGATCTGTATTATAATAGTAGCAACATTTCAAAATCATGCCACAAATATTTAGCAATGGTCTAAATTATTATGTGATTGAACTATATCTAATCCTGGATGTTTAGCTCTTATAATTATCATGTGATCTTTTTGAGAAATTTGATGCTTTTTCTATCAGTTGTTGAAGAGAACGTCTTGACAAACCAAAAGTCTTATCAGTGGATTCCTCTAAAATTTAAACTAGTGCAAGACCTTGTGTACAAAATAAAGCTGTACCTGTCCTAGGACCTGACACTTCTATATGTAGTACCTTTCTGACTACTTTATTAGAGTAATCTATCCTTGTGTGACTGGTCTATTAGGTTTAAAAACTAAATTGTACACAGAGGCAACTTTTTGTCACTAAAGCTTTATAATCACAATGCTATCCACCATAATACCTGGATCCACACACACACACGAACGTACACACGTATGCACACATACTATTCACATTACCCCATCCCTAGTGAGAGTGTATTGAACATATCAACATGAAGAAGTGGTTGTTCCAATACTAAACTATTGGATAGGTTCACCTCTTTGATATTACTGATTCTAGGTGAAGGATAACAACCATAGTAGACAACTAATACACACTTTGTTTATAAGTGATGTCAGTACAGTGAATAATCATGATAACTAAAACCCATAATCAAATTGTGTATGAGAGGGTATATAAGAAGTGTATAAACTTGAATCAATGGATATTATAGTGGCGTATCTTATCAAACTGAAATTTTTGCAAGGCCTTTCTCTTATAAAGGTCCAATCCAAACAGTTAATACACACACATTTAACACCTAACCTAACTCAACTTCACAACAGACAGGAGAAATATACAGGTAAGTAATGGACTGTTTTGTCAAACATAATCTCCTAGCTATCAAACAACAAGAATCTAATGAGCTCAGTGTAAGTGTAAGAAAAAATATATTTGAGTAGGGATCATGGAAATAAAAAGTAATGAAACAAGAGAGGTCATCTACAGCTACACTAGTGGATGTTTAATTCTACTTCAATTGTATGACTGAACTAGGAATTAAATATACAAAACTATGTAGTGTACATTGTGGCAATATGTGGTGGTAGTTAATGGAACACACACCCATAGGGTTCTCCATCCAGACTTTCAAAAAGGGGAGTTCATAGTAATTGCATCTCCAGTCCAGCTACTTAATAATCATTTTCCAGCAATGTAATCTTACCATTACGTCCTTATAAATTTAACTGAACCTTTACATGTACAGCTGTATTATTTTTAGAGGAAATTATCAAGGTGGTGGGGTAGTAAATTTAGGTGAATTCACAGTAAAATGTTTTGCCACTATTAGTATTTGGAATGAATAGATTTTGGTTTGCTCTATTTAATGAAACTTGTCAGCAGCTTGTCAAGTTAAGGCTGGGGGTTTTAACTGGTTATTGTACTAAAAAGAGTGAGGGTGATCATGATGTCGACATAGATATTAGAGCTACAGAAAACTGAGCGGTGCATGTGTATATCTGCAATTGAATGCAATTGAACACTTCATGCATTGATTGAATCTGTACAGCCAGAATGACAGTTCGTAGTTGTCAATGAGTCATCCCAAAGTTAATTTCAATAACTTTGAGGTATTGTAGTTGATATATGAGTGTTATAATGCTTCTGGCTTCTGCTGTGTAAATGTCTTGAGTGGTTTGCATTTTGATCATCAATGGATACCTCCATTTATGTCTGCCTGTTGTGAAGATAAATAGTGCTGATGTCTTCACAATACCATGAAGTTTTGCACTGATATTGAAACATCCATTTCGCAGAACAGAATTTGTGCTGAATTAATAAATCACAGAGAAATATTTTAGAGAATTGAAATGAGACTGCCAAGGAGCATTAACCAAACTGATTACTAAAGCGAAGTACAACATGCAAAACTGTGCTACTTCAGAGATGGTGTGGCATTGCTTGCCAGTCGAAACTAGTCCTACTCTCAACACAACAAGTAAACAAACAAATAGAGATTAAAACATTAGATGGTGACTTCAAGACCAACAAAACAAGCTTACCTAGTAACTGTAAAACTTTCAGAGATTATAATAAAATACTCTGTGTTTGTAAAAGCTGTCCAGAGCAAGAAAACATCATTTCGGCCTCAAGACACGGAGTGTTTCAGGGTGCATGATCATTGCTAATCGTGTTTCCATATGCTCTAATATCTATGATGCCAAGTAGTATGAGATGAGTGCCTATCTGTTATATATCCCTACTGTGCATTTTTGTTTGTTGACTTTTTTTGTAAATAATTATTATGACTGGTGAACCCATACATACCACATCTGAAATGACACCGCGCCCCCCAATTATCATCTGAAAAGTGAAGTATCCATTACACTTCGTTGTCAGCTATGTTCAACCCATTACGCAGTGTTTCGAATCAAGAACTGTTAGAAAAACACCTCTGCAATCCACGCATATCAAAAGAAATAGTGCCGCATGCCCTGGGTTATATCAATAATTATCGTCTGAAAAGTGAAGTATCCATTACACTTCGTTGTCGGCTATGTTCAACCCGTTACACAGCAGTATGAATCAAGAACTGTTTGAAAAGCGCCTCTGCTATCAAAATAGCCACTATGACAAATACAGACGATTTCTGTTACAAAGGGAAGCCATCATGTGCTATCGCCAAATCGACACTTTTCGCTGTCAGCAAAGATGATGGGACACAAAGGAGGACACTGGTAAATCCATGAAGAAGGCATTGCACGTACTGCGGTATGCCAAAAGGCACCTGTCAGGCCGAAGCGACGTCGAACAGTGAAAAAATCAAGCCCATAGCCTTAGCCGTTATTGAGTTACACTTGTCTGAAGGCATCAGTCAGTCAGTCAGTTACTCAGTCAGTCAGTCAGTAGAAAATTCGTTAAATAAATTATTTTAAAAATTCCATAGCAACTTGTTGAAAGCGTTTCGGGTCAATCTGAAAGCTTGTTTGGGCTTAGTTTTACCTAACCAATACTGCCTCATTGTTGTCAGGGAAAATTGAGATTGCTTTTTGGGTAATTTTATTTTGTGGGCCACGCCTACTCCTTTGTACGGCCCCTACTGTGTAGTATGGTACTGGTGATGATGCCACAAGATGTGACTGGTAACTGATCATGTTCTACCTAGCTTAATGAAGGGAGTTCAAGGGCTTCACAATCCCCTTTTGAATACAATAATTTATTAATTGTATTGGCATTAACATGATTGCACCTTTCTTCACAGCTTGACTGTTTTGGTATAGATACATTTTTATACAACTCACATTAGCAGTTTCTGGTCATCTCCAACTGATCCAAAGATGTTATCATGTAGAACATGTCAGATGATGTCCTAATCCAGTGTATTCTGGTCATTACTTGATGTGTTGTTGTTACAAAAGTGAATTTACTAATGATGATATGCTACAAAAAGTTAACAAACAAATGAAACAAAACATTTTTACAAGCTATAGTAGAGACTAGTGGTACCTGCGCAAAATGCGTGTGATACTAAGACAATTGTTATGTCCTATTAGTCTCGCGTGGCCAGACTGCTTTTTTTCCCTTTTTTGAGTGATGGTCGGCGGAAAAAAAAGGCCATCACTCAAAAAAGGAAAAAAAAGTGGTCTGGCCACGCGAGACTAATGTCCTATTGAGTGAATACACTTAGATTTGAACATTACTAATGATCAAGGAGTAATCACATCATTACATACCAACACAGACATGATTACACATAACTACTGATGTGCACACATAATTTCCTCAATTGTGTGTGGCACTAACATCTATTTATAATGTTGGTGGCCTTGTGCACTGGAATGCAGTACTCATGCTGAGCACAGTTCTCATGAAGGTGGCATATCAAGATGTGTCCCATTACAACCATGTACATACATGAAAAAGATTAGTTTTAAGCGGCAGGGATGTACTCAACTTCAATTTGACGATGATGTTGCATGAACTAACATAAAGTGTCTGAGTGTGGTATGAGGATCAATTTACCAATAGTTGGTGCATCACCACAATGAGCTATGTTCTAATTCAACTTGCTTTTGTCATACATTTTGTATATTTATGTAGTCAATTTGAGTAACTGAATTGTAGTTTCATTTCTACATCCTAGTCATGGTATTGTAATGTTTACTTATTGCATGTATGCAGTTCACGTTTATCAGCTGTACTGAGCAAGGTCAACACAACCATGTGGATTTGGATAGAGAAGAGTTGTCTTTTGCTGCTTTCTGAATCAAGGTGCATTACCAAGATGAATCCTTCATATGAAGAGTGGTTACTCTAGAGAGGATGAGAGAGAGATTGACTGATTGAAAATTGATTGTTGGTAGAGAGGTTGTGTGTGTTCTATTAGGATAGATATCACGATGTATGTTCTATTAGGGAGATAAAGTAATAGAGCTTCCAGAAGCTTCAGCTGTCCCTGTGGAGTTACCAAGGAGTGAAAACGTGTCTTGTGTCTCCCTACACATTGAAGACTGCAACAGTAACTTCATGATGTTGTCCACGATTCGTAGCCTGGTAAGGTAGATGTATGTTTTATTAGAGTAGTTGAACGTATTCTTCCTCTCTCATAATGGCGAATCTTCCTTGTGTAGTCTGTTAGGTAGCCTGATTGGAGTGATCATAGCTCGTTAAATTGCCACACCCACTACGACTGTTTCCTTCTCCCTTGCAGTGGTATTGCTGGTAATCCTCCCTTTTAGGTCTGTCTGTAGTCCCTGACCTGCTTGTATTCATGTCGCTGTAGCTAATACTTCATCTGGTGCACAGTGGTGTGACGTCTATCCTTGTAGTGGACAGCACAGCAGGGTGCAGAGTGTGTATTCCCGGCGAGTCTTCCTTCTGTAGTCTGTCAAGTAGCCTGATCATCGCTCATAGACTTGCCACACCCACTACGATACTCTCCTTTTATACTGGTGGTTGTGATAAAAAAAATTTTTTTTAGTTGCCGGATGATAGCATACACACCAGATCACATGATCAAATTCGCTGATGTGATTGGTTAAATCATGAAAAAGTGATTGATCCTATTTTATTGTAAGTTTTGCTATATGACGTCCTCTGATTTCTATTGGCAACGCGTGTATACCGGAATGCCGTATACGCGTATCGTAAACTTATAATGGCCATTGACAGTGATAAGTATCTCGCAACCAAGGTTAGCACGTAATGACAGACACGAAAACCACCTTATGACACATTGATTTGGATGGGTAGTTGGTCTAGCGAGTTTGAAGCTAATTGGGGGAAAAACCAGGGAGGAGTTTTTGTTTAAAAATTTAATGGCCTCGATTTTCGGTTTCTCGTTCTGTCGTCCACAGGGGGAGAGAAACGTCTGGTGTAAGCTGGGATGGGGAAGGCTGGTAACACGATAAAGGTCTCCAGAAAGTTTTGGACACATTCGTGTCTTCCTCGGCTAGCTATGGTGGTTTAAAGGATATTTCCTGTAGTTTAACGAATCGCCACTAATCCCGGATCAAAAGATTCGCCTCAAATTTTAGATTTGAATGGTACCGATCCGATTGGAATCCGACCAAGAACGACGGGGCAGTGCCGGAAAAGAGTTAGAGAATTATTATATAGATTATTGTAATAAAAGTGCTTCAACAAGGGGATCATCAACTGAAGTGTAGATTTAAGCGATAAGTGGGAGTGTGTATTGAACACGTCAACTTGAAGAAGTGGTTGCTCCAATACTAAACTATTGGATTGGGGACATGTTCACCTCTTTGATATTACTGACTATCACAGGAGCTAGGTGAAGGATAACAAACCATAGTAGACAACATTTTGTTTATAAGTAATGACATTACAGTCAACAATCATTATAACTAAAACCCACAATCGAATTGTGTATGAGAGGGTATATAAGAAGTGTATAAATTTTAATGCACATGGGATATGGAAAAACATGTCATTAACTGAAATTTTTGCAAGGCCTTTCTCTCATAAAGGCCCAATCCTAACAGTTAACACACACACATTTAACACCTAACCTTACAGTATCATCACTAATCCCATTGATCAACTGGCTGTTACTATAGAATCAGATATGGCTCAATATGAGGTATTCAAATGTTCTGAAAATTGATGTTGTACCTGGTTACGAAAGTTACAAGGTTACATAAGTGAAAAATTTACAAGAGGTACAAAAGGTTGCAGAAGGTTAATAAAACACGTTATAATACGTAACAGTTATGGGCAAGACAAGTCCTTTGATGTGCTAGTAGTATGGAACTAGCTATATAGTATGTATTTTCCATCATAGTTGTAACTACAACCATACTTGTATCTGTTTTTGCTCTCCTATAATTGTAAAACAATTGATTTTTGGGAAGCCATAACCTACATATCTCCATATCTCTTAAATGATAATAGGCCAATTAGTAATACTGTACAAGTGATCCAAATATCAACTCCTTGTGCATTACCCACTAGTGGCCTGTACGTGGTTAAAGCCTCTACTTACAGAATAATACAGAATCATGACAGTAAAACTGTTGAGTAGTATAAACCTAAAATATAGGAGTATAAAATGGAACAAGAAGACATCCATTAGAGATCCAATTTGGGTTCTCTCCTTCAATACAATTCACTTCCAAATAAGAGAGAACACAACTGGTGAGTTTTCTGAGGCTTCCCAGATCACTACACACCAATCTAGCAAAGCTGTGGCCATAGAATGGCATCAAACCTTGACTTGTGGCAAGTGGGGTAGTGTAAGTGACCTATTATCGATCGGTACCTATTATCGAACATAAAAATCACGTAACGTATTCGGAAGTTTACAATTTTATTCTGCATACTCGTAAGGTGTTTATATAGAAGAATTCCAATAGTGTAGCCTATTCTTAATGAGCTTTCCATCCTTTAGAGTTTATGTGTGGACATCACACATTGATACTCATCACCACTGATGAAGAAATGAAGAAAAAGAACACAGGAATCGCCGTGAAAGAAGTACAACTCAAGCGTGACTTTGGCGGCAGAATTGGGCTGACTGTTTGTCATTTACCTGAGTAAAAGATGTATCCACGAAGACTGTACAGAAGGGGTTGTTGTAAACAAGGATAATAAGACTGTTATTGGTTGTAATGTGCTGATTTTTCACTGTATGCATTTTACACTAAACGATTCGCTGTTGTAACTCACAAGTGCATGCTTCTATCAAAACTATACTTCAGTTACAGTATAATGGTATTTCAGATAACACGTTGATATAATAATTAAGAGTGTGTAGGGTGCACTGAAGTCACCACAGTAGAAAAGGTGGAAAACGTTCGATAATTGATTAACGCAAATTAATGGGCGTTTGATAATAGGTATCCGTGTTCGATAATTCATATTTTACGGAATGCAGAAATCCACTCATAACATGGACACCAATCGGATACTATTATTGAAACTTACATGAGGTATTCTACAAGAAAGGCGCTACCTCCTGGTGAAAAGTCGAGGTTGATACTACTTTCCTGGAGATATTTATGAAGTAAAGTATAAACTTTGTTCGATAATCGGTCACTTACACTACCTCCACATCTGACCCTATTGAGAAAATTGATGCCTTTTCTATCAGTTGTTGAAGACACCATTTTGACAAGCCAAAAGTCTTATTAGTGACAGTGCTATGGATTGCTCCAATATTCAAACTACTACAAGATTTAAAAAAAAATAAAGTTGTATCTACCCTAGGACCTGACACTTCTATATGTAGCTACCTCTCTAACCGCTTTATTAGAGTAGTTCAGTCTTGTGTGTGACTGATCTATTAGAGTATCTATTTTAAAAACCAATTTGTATACGGAAACAATCTTGCCATGACTGCATGAAGATTTATATATAATCACTAAAAAATGCCAACGAAATACATACATTATTCACAAAATTAAGTTGACATAATTAGCCCACCCCTAAGTATTGAACATGTCAATATGAAAAAGTCGTTCCAATACTAAACAGACCAAAAGTCGTTCCAATTGGATAGGGAACATGTTCACCTCTTTGATATTACTGACTGACTATTACAGGAGCTAGGTGAAGGATAACAGACCATAGTAGACAACATCACAGGTTTGGCGATTGAATTCATCACTTTGGCAAATGAAATTGTCATTTTGGCTTTAGAATTCATCATGTTGGTTCAAGAATTTGTCATAATTAAATTGTCTTCAAGAAAACAATCATTTGTCACGAAGTGAATCATTTTGCCATGGAGAAGTAATTTGCTAAATAGTAATTGAAGCTGGTTGTACATGAAGCTTATTGCTGTCTGGCAAACTAATTATCTTGTTAGCGAGTGATAGCTAACAATGAAGTACAGTTGCAAATGTTGCTGAAGAAGTTAGAGTGGAAGAATTATCACCTTATAAAGAGCGGGGTGAATTCATTTGCCAAAGTGATGAATATTCAATCGCCTAAACCTGTAATAGACACTTTGTTTATAAGTGATGACAATACAGTTAATAATCATAACTAAAACCCACAATTAAATTGTGTATGAGAGGGTATATAACAAGTGTACAAACTTTAATGCACATATGGGAAAACAGAAAAGGGATGTGATTAACAGAAATTTTTGCAAGGCCTTTCTAAAGGCCCATTTCAAATAGTTAATACACACACTTTTAACACCTAACCTAACAGTTTTTATTTATCATCACCAATCCCATTGATCAACTGATTGTTAATGATGACTACATGCTCAGTGTTGGGCGTAACGTGTTACTTTAGTAACGCGCTATGTAATATTATTACTCAATGCAGTAACAAAGTAATATAACATTACATTTCCAACACTAGTAATATCTAACGGGTAGTTACTTCACATAAGTAATGCGTTACTAAATAGCGCAAAACTACTCATTACTGTAATATTATTACTTAACGAAGTACTAACGTGTTACTTAACTAGCGCACTACTGTAATATTATTACCTAACAAAGTATCTTTATACATTGCGTAATATAACATATTACTAGTTACTTTTAAACTGAAGTAATATATAACTGTAACGCATTTCATCGCAGTGGCAGTAACGAGTAATAGGTAATATATTACTTTTTAAAAGTAGCGGCCCAATACTGTATATGCTATAACAATGTAAGCACAATAACACTTCCTCATCACATAATGTATTACATCCTAATAAAATGGACACACCCAAACTGTTGTGTATCACCTGCTACTGGCCACTAGGGACCTAAAGCCTCTGTATGATGATATGGCTCAATATGAGGTATTCAAATGTTCTGATAATTGATGTTGTATCTGGTTATGGAAGCTACAAGGTTAAATTTGTGACAAAGTTACATTGATTTCCAAGAGGTACAAAAGGTTGCAGAAGGTTACAACAGATTACAATAGGTTAAGGTAAGCTACAGCAGGTTATGATGTGTTACAACAGATTACAGAGTGGTAGCAGGTTACAGACCTTTTTCACATAACACGGACACGCCTTAAATTCTTAACATCCTGTGTCATGGTAGACACTATCAGATAGTTCCTTTCCATGGAGTACAACATCCGTGCAGCTTTCCACACTGTCATCCACCTTACCAAACGCTGTTTTCACAAAATTATCTTGGAGATTTTGAATCCCTTGCTGATTCACTAAAATTTGTCTGCGAACTATGAAAGATTGCTTCTAATGTGTCTGTGTGTCTTACTGGCTCAATGATATAGTAAGTAGATTGGTCGGTACAAGTGAAAATAGGAGCGACACACAGACCTGATGATGTTGAGACAGACTCTGAAGAATGTTTTAGCATCTTGTACATCGTACATTACAGAAGAAGTGAAGCAAGTTCTCCAAAATCTTCCAGCCTTTGTGAAGTGGGGAAATAGCATAAATGGCGTCCTAAATGAGTGTACACTATTAATGTGATTGTATATTTAGTGTATGGGCAAGACAAATCCTTTGATACGCTAGTATGGAACTAGCTACACATTTTTCATCACAGTCGTAACTGCAACCATACATGTACGTATCTGCTTTTGCTCTCCTATGATCGTAAAACATTTGGTTTGGGAAGTCATAACCTACATATCACCACATCTCTTAAACGATAATGTGGCAATTATTAATACTGTACAAGTGATCCAAATATCAAGTCCTTGTGTATTACCCACTATGACCTGTAAGAGGCTAAACTCTTACAGGAATAATACAAGGAATCAGAATCACGGTAGAATTAAAACTGTTAAGTGAGTATAAACCTTAATAAAATAGAGCAAGGTACTGTAGGGTACAGCTTTTTCTTTTAAGTCTAGGAGCAACTAAAGTATTGCAGCAATCCATAACACTATCACTGATAAGTCTTTTGGTTTGTCAAAATGTTGTCTTCAACAACTGATAGCAAAGGTATCAAATTTCTCAACAAGGTCACAAGTGGAGCTACTCCACTTGCCACGGGTATAGTGCCACTCTATGGACTGGCTTTGCTGGATTGGTGTGTAGTAATCTGAGGGTCACTTGTTGTGTTCTCCCTCATTTGTAAGTGAATCGTGTCAAAAGAGAGAACCCAAATTGGATCACTGAATTCCACTCATCTAAACAAAGTCCTCAACAGTCACACAAAACACAGCTTTGCAGATATGTCTGTGCATAACTCAGGCACTAAGGTCTTGTGCAGGCAAATCCTTCTGTGCATGGCAGGACTAGTAATCTGCAAGAAGGTCATCCAGGTCTTTAATTTGATTTGATTATGACTTTACCGTACTACATACAGGTGTATGACAATTACAATCACTGGTATTGGGGGTACAGTACTGAACGTCCACTAGCTCTGGGCTAGTGACCATTAAATAGCGACCATTAAAAGAAAGAAAGAATTTAGAATACTGAAATTACTTACTTATGTACAAAAATTATGGGGGCCATGGAGTATTGAAGCATCCATTACATGGGCATACAGAATGACATGTAACACTTTCACACCTCAGATCAAAGAAGCCGCCCGGGCTACATTTCGTATGTAGCCCAGCTAGCCGGGCTACATATGAAATGTAGCCGGTCTACAACTGGGCAGTGATTATTTAGACGCTGATGCTGAAATCAATTGTGGGGATCGATCAACACTCACATGATTAGGATGCATGACTTGGATTTCGCTATGAAAACCACTCAGATGGAGAGCGTTTTGTTATCCCACCATCCTACGAGTTGAAAAATGTTGGGCTAATGTGAAAACTAGTGCTATAGCTTATTAATTTATGATTCAATCGTTTCCACACGTTTTCGAATATGGACACACCCATCACTAAGCTACCACTCTGCACGGAGTAACCACTCTACAAGCAAGCTTTCCTGTCTAGGCCTTTAGTGAACTGCATAGTTTTCCCATAAACGATTCAATAGCACTGATTAAAACATTAAACTCACGTAACGGAAATTCTCCGTGATATCTGTAGGATATGTCCGTTTATCATAACCGAACGTAACCAGAACATACTAGCTGCTGACCCATGATCGAAAGGGTATGCATATATAATACATCCAGTGGCTGCACTCGTATTGGCTTGGGTGATTGTTTGCCCTGTGCAGGCTATCAGCCTAATAAGTGTTACATATTAACTATAACACAGGCATTTGGGCTTTCCCTGATATGTATGCCCTCTGCCCTCGGGCAGTTGGGCATACATATCAGGCAAAGCCCTCATGCCCATGTTACAACTATTTCATGGGTTGTCATGTCTAAAGTTAGATATGTGTCCATAAAAAATTAGTCTTGTTAGACTTGATAGATATGGATAAATCAATCGGGGTAGGGTGTTCTATAATCAAGGGATTCTATTGAAGAGGAAATGTCTACTTATATTACTACTGTTTTGAACATGATTCATTTTATCACTTCTTGAAAACCTAGTAGTTCAAAGGTGATGATGTTCCCATCCCTAGTGGGAGTGTGTATTGAACATGTCAACATGAAGACTAAGTGGTTGTTCCAATACTAAACTATTGGCTAGGGAACATGTTCACCTCTTTCATATTACTGACTATCACAGGAGCTATGCAGGTGAAGGATAACAGACCAACATTAATACACACTTTGTTTATAAGAGATGTCAGTACAGTTAATAATCACAATAACTAAAACCCACAATCAAATTGTATAGGAGAGGGTATATAAGAAGTGTACAAACTTTAATGGGTGGCCACAAAAATTCCATATAGCAACTTGAGAACTTTTTTCAAGGCCTTTCTCTTGTAAAGGCCCAACCCAAACAGTTAAGATACGCACGTGAACACAAAACAAAGCTGTCAACACTCATGCAAAACACAGCCATTGCTACAGTGGAACCTCTCCTATCCGGGCGGTCTGGTACATACTACCATCCGTATCTCAGAAATGTCTGTAACTAAGAATAACATGCTATTATGCTAAAGTGACTAACTTAAATACAAGTAATGTTGTTATTGCTATCAGTTAGTGCTGTGCAGTTTAGTAGACAGAGGGGAAGTCACTACAGAACATTCATGGTCACTCTCCTGGGCTGTAAAAATGCATTATCACTTAGCAACCAAGTGGTAGTTATTAGTAGTAGTTATTAGTAGTAGAATAAACAAGCCACCAAACAGGTAAACAGCAACCTTTGGGCTCCCTCCTTGTGCTTTTATCTAAACCAAACTTCATTATGGTCAATAAACTACAAGCCACATGACCAATTTGGGCTGTCCAGACAATGGAGGTGCCTGGATAATAGAGGTCCGGATAAGGGAGGTTCCACTGTACTTAGCAGATATGTCTGCGCACAACCCAAGCACTAAGGTCTTGTGCAGGCAAATCCAGGACCAGTTACCTGCAAGAAGGCCATCCAGGTCTTTAATTTGATTATGACTTTACAGTACTGCATACAGGTGTATGATCAATGATATTGGGGGTAGAGTACTGAAGGTCTGCTAGTTTAGTGCTAGCGACCATTAAATGTCTACTTAAAATACTACTGTTTTGAACATGGTTCATTCCACTTGTTGAAAACTTAGTAGCTCCATTAGCAAAGTAGTTAGTAGCATCAAAGGAAGGAGAGGGGATACTTAAGCACAGTCAATTATTACTGCCTAACATAGGCCATTTGTCAGGCAAATATCATGCATGGCCGACCATAATGGAACCTGCCTGACAAAATGTCAGATCACAGAAGTTAGAGAGTTTTATAGTGAAGCATTGTCAATCAATTAGACAACAATGATTAGGTTGAGTCATGCACTCTATTCTATCAATGTATCGTAAGGATTTCCAACGAATTGTGTAAAACAGTAGCATATCAATGTCAGATAATGCTTTAGGTTGCCTGACATTTTCACTGGGATTTGACAAAAGTTATAATTGTCTCTGTACTTAAGTGACTTCAGCATAGGATGTTGTGCTACTTCTAAACACCAGGAACCATGCAGCTATACTTATCTGGAACCAACTATTTTATTATTTTAGCCAATTGGGTTTTGCAACTATACACAAGTGTTCAAATTTTAAGTTTGATTAGGGATCATAGAAAAAAAAGGAGGGAAACAAGGGAGGTCGCCTACACCTGCAGATATACTTATTAAAATGAGTGGACTTACTTATATTATACTTTAGAACTGAAATTACATATAATAAACTGTCCTACTAAAATGGTGGCCCTACTTAGTTACTGTCTTTCTAGCTTGTTAATATACAACTTGCATACATTACTACACAACTCACATCAACAGTTTCTGGTCATCTCCAACTGATCCAAAGATGTCATCATGTAGAACATGTCAGGTATTAGTCCTGTAAAATGACAAGAAGATGAAATGGACTTGATTGTGTGTAATAAACAAGAAGACAACCAGAGAGTTTACATGATCAGCACAATGAAATAATCCTTAATACTGTATTATAATCATGCCACAAATATTTAGTAAATTATTATGTGATTGAACTGCATCTAATCCTGGGTGTTTAGCTCCTATAATTTCCATGTGACCTTGTTGAGAAATTTGATGCCTTTTCTATCAGTTGTTGAAGACACCATTATCAGTAACAGTGTAATGGGTTGCTCTAAAATTAAAACTGGTACAAGACCTTGTGTAAAAAATAAAGTTGTACCTGCCCTAGGACCTGACATTTCTGTATGTAGCTACCTTTCTGACGACTGCTTTATTAGAGTAATCTATCCTTGTGTGACTGATCTATTAGAGAGTGGTTCAAAGTTAAAAAATTGTACACAGAGGCAACTTTTTTATCACTAAAACTTTATAAATCACTCCAACATTCCAGCATAATACCTGATTCTCACACACATACACACACACACACACACACACACACACACACACACAAAAGCAAAGCCTACGGCAGCCGTATGAAGAACAGCTATTGTCGCCCAGCGAACCAGCACTGGGATGCCTGTGCACCACTCAGGTGCTTGAGCCTTGTTGCAAATCCTCCTAGCAGGGACAGTAACCCACAGGAGGACTGTCCAGGTCTCACAGAGAGAGGTCACGGAACCCAAGGTTCCACAACAACCTCAACATCACTAAGCAAGACAAGGACAGTTGGGCATTTGCTTCCCTAGTTAATAACAGGTATCCATTGGTGTTGCAGCTGGGTGGGCTGTTTCTCCAGTTGACACCAGGCCACCAGGTCCCCATTAACAGCTGGGTAGATGAGTAAAGTTTCTTGCTCAAGGAAACAACACCAAAGTGGAAATCGAACCTGGGACCTTTTGATCACCAGGCAGATGCTTGGCTATGCTGCCTCACACCAACACACACACACACACACACACACACACACACACACACACACACACACACACACACACACACACACACACACACACACACACACACACACACACACACACACACACACACACACACACACACACACACACACACACACACACACACACACACACACTATTCATGAAATTAAGTTGACGTAATTATGCCATCCTTAGTGGGAGGGTGTACTGAACATGTTAACATGAAGATGTGGTTGTTCTAATACCAAACTCTTGGATAGGGAACATGTTCACCTCTTTGATATTACTGACTATCACAGTAGCTAGGTGAAGGATAACAGACCATAGTAGACAACATTAATACACATTTTGTTTATAAGTGATGACAGTACAGTTAATAATCATGATAACTAAAACCCACAATCAAATTGTGTATGAGAGGGTATATAAGAAGTGTACAAACTTTAATGAATGAAGAAAAGAAGTTTGCCTGTTTTAGTGGAAAATCAGAATTTTTGAAAGGCCTTTCTCTTACAAAGGCCCAATGCAATCAGTTAATATACACACATTTAAGGGGGCACGCTACTAATTCCTATGGCTTCACATGCAAAATTTTGGCTTTCATTGATCTGTACTTTTGTTCCATCCCCTTTTATATCAGGTGTGCATTTGTGGTACTTAAAAATCACCATCTCCAGTTAGAAGTACTAGCTTTAAGACTCAGTTTAGTATTTTAGACCTAAAGAATGAGACTTCTAGCTTTAAGACTCAGTTTAGTATTTTAGACCTAAAGAATGAGAATTTTGGATCTAGTCTCACAGTTTTAGTTCTATGCTTCCTAAACTTTGTCATCTGCTACCTAAGTATGTTTGTAACAAAAGTACGGAAGTAATTTTTTGAAGTACTTTATCAAATGAGCTATTGAACTCTCTAAATTTTCTATGAAAAACAGTAATCTCTTATTTTGAAGCCATAGTAGTCATTCCTAAAAATCTGTTTCCATACTTTTAAAGATAATGTTATTACAAGCCACTACAAGAATTTTTGGGGAGTTTCACAATTAGCTGTAGGAGGAGAATTGATTTTAGTGTTAACATTACAGTGTTTTGTAACCACGTCATAATTTGTACGTACTTCAGAGGATTTCACTCAGATTTGCACTAAACAGAAATTCAATGTCTCAACTACAACATGTGTTATTTATCAGGTGGAGAACAGTATCTATGTTGGTTTTACAGCTTCATATAAAACACATAATTTTATTCATAGAAGCCATAGGACATAGTTGCTTGCCCCCATATGTGATCGTTGTTAATGATACACAGTGAAAGGGGATATAAAGTTCTCCTTAGATTAGCACAAGATTATTACCATACAGTACATAATACTGTATATTAGCACTATTATTAACTCTTGGTATTAGGGATCATGAAGGTTTTGTTTTTCTGGCCAAAAATATCACCCAAAATTATCATCCAAAAACCAGCTTCACAATGCACCTTGGCAGTATTGGTTAGGTAGAACTAAACCCAAAAGTGTCTTCCTTCAGTATGACCCTGAATGCTTTCAATTTATGAACAAAAATTTTTACTAAAGAAATTTTTATCTAGAATTTTTATACTGATTGATTAGCTAACTGCCTGCCAGATGCCTTCAGACAAGCATAAATCAATAATGGATAAGGCTACGGGCTTGATTTTTCACTGTCTGTTTGACATAGTTTCAGCCCGATAGGTGCCTTTTGGCATATTGCAGTATGCACATCATGGATTTACCTTTGTCCTCCTTTGTCCATGCATGATCCATGTAATGTGCATACTGCAGTAGGTCAAAAGGAACCTGTTTGGCTGAAACTTGGGGCAGATCCAGGAGCTGGCAAGGGGAGGGGCATAAGTTGTAGGTGACTTGGAAGAATAGATTCTCTTGTTAATTGCTGTATTTTCAAAGAAGCAAATAATCACCTCATAGTAGTATGATTTTTGTCAGTTTAGCTGTGGAGACTTAAAACTGCTTAAAAGGTTGTGAGTGTCTCAAACACCTGCAAAGTATAATAATTTTTAGGGCGCTTAGTACAGACAAAGGTGCTGGTTGGTAGTTTGACTTCAGTTTGCAATAAATGGTACTAATAATAGGTAGAGGTGTACCGATAATCAGATCGGCTATAATATCGGCCACCGAAATGGACCAATATCGGTATCGGTGCAGAACAGCAGGAGGACCAATATCGCTACCGATATTTATACAGTAACAATAGTTTGAACATAAACGGATAGTGCATTGGTTTTCTATGTTATTCATGTGGCTTTTTAGTGCCGGTGGCTTATTGTTCACTCTGAAACAAGCGATACGCTATGAGAAGCCATATAAACACACGCGATTCTATAATAGTGTTTGTTGCTGTAAAGCTTAATACAGTCTTTACAAATGAAGCAGTTACAGAGTACCTCGTAATAAAAAGAAGGGTCACAGGATAACCAAGGAAACTTGCTGTACCAACTTTCTCACAAGCCATTAGAATGCGGAGTAATGCAGAAATACCCGTTTAAGTCTTCATGGGAGTATACATAAAAATGTTTGTGGGTGCCTAATTGTCTAAATTGCACAATAGAAACTCAAGTTGTATACCACCACAGGCAGAGTATAGCAATGAATACATGCATATGTTGTTGTAGGGTAGGTAAATATACGCTTTTAACTATAATGCAAATATCGGAAATATCAGATAAACTATCGGTTATCGGCTTTTTTGGTGGCATCAATATCGGATATCTGTACAGGCCAAAAACCTATATCAGTACACCTCTAATAATAGGCATACTATCATGAGATCTTGGCCTAACATAAGGTTTAGTATTTCAATCAAAAGAAGTACCTATAATTCATGGCTAGCTACTCCACAAAGAGTAGGGTAGGATGGAGCATTCACCTCAAATGCCCCATCTTGGAACTGCCAGTGTTTACATTGTCCAACAGTAAAAAGGCATGCCCATAACATTAGCTGTTATTCAGTTATGCTTGTCTGCAGGCATCAGTTAGTTAGTTAGGCAGTCAGACAGCAACTTGGATTGATGCACTGATACTATTTGGTGGAAAATTGCCTGATACCTGGACAATGCTGATACTTTGCCAAAGAGCCATTATTTACAAGAAACGGCCAGTATCGCCATTGCTGTGTAATAAGCCAATACAATTTCTAATGTCTTATAGCACTGTTTGTTTGTTTGTTTTGTTGCCATCAAACATTGAATCACGACAATCACTCAACAATCACTCGACATTGAATCATGACACTCAATAATTTTTTTCAGGTGCATATTTCTAATTTAGTTCAAAATGAGAAAATGAAAGAGAAGAGACCTTGAAGAGAACTTAAAGCAAGGAAAACCATTATCTTTCTTTGATAAAAGAACAAGAACAAGTAAGGATGTCTAAATGGTAACACAATTGTGTAGCTACATAGCTATACTAATGCAATGGCTTTATGGAGAAATATAATATATCTCCCAGAATCCTCCTTTCCAAAATCCTAGATCTGTCATTGTGCACCATAAGATAGGTTTTGTAACAATATAGCTGGAGTTTGTATTAAGGTTACGGGATAGTGAGTGACTGTCGAACAAAATTTTAATCATTACATAATTAAAGCGTTCTGTGTATCAGCTGGTAACAGGCTTAAATTGTTGGGAGAATAATAGCATGCTGACTGGATGGTTACAAGGTACAAAAAAACACACGTAACAGTACAAGATAACATTGAAACAACTCACTTAGCAACTGGTACCTGTAAGTGTATGCATAGTTTTGCTCATTAATGGTAATATTTTCTTGAACCAAAAATCAGGACTGTCAAACAAGTTGTTTACATTTTGTATAAACAAACTACTGGTTTGGCTTCTTGACAGAGCCATTTGTAAGAAATAACGTTTCTAGTGCTTGTGGTATGAATTTAAAAATTAAATTTGTGACCACAGTGTCTTGTTTTAGGCCATATTGTTGCCATAATTCAGCAACTATACACATTATTCACAAATCCTCTTGTCAGTCCCTCACAAGTGATGTCCTTCAAATGAATTGCTAGTATGTTCTCATGGTTCTTCATTTGTCTGATTTTTGGTTCATAGTTTTCACTAATTGGCATGGGGACAACTCATGTTTCTGTGACAACATTTGAGTTCCATGTCAATTAATGAGAAGATGAGAATACATAAATAATTGATAGCAATGGATTAGGGATGAGCCTATTTTGCTTTTTTTCCCAGCTATTTTTCTTCCCAGCAATCCTTTTTTTTTTTGCCTATTTTGCTTAATGTTTTGCTTGAAATTTCTCTATTTTGCCGAGTATCAATAAAAATTAATTGCAGTATCTCAAGCTTACAAGCATGTGTGACTGCTCTATTAGAATATTTCGTACATAATGACTGCTCTATTAGAGTATCTCGATCTCTAGTCGCCATTCCTATGAGCATGTGTTGTCCTAATACTATATGCGTGACTGTTCTATTTAAGCATTTCAATCTTTTCGTGCCAACTGAGTTGCCATTGGTGCCCATTTCCAATTTTCTACCTATTTTTCCAGCATTTTGCTCTTTGCTTTTAACAATGTATTGTTTCCAAAATTTTTGCCTTAAGTACATTCAAAACCCTAAATCATGAAAAATATGATTTATACTGTACATGTGGGTTTACGGTATCCCATAACCTTTTACGGTATCCCATAACCTTGATTCTTTGTGAGTGCAAAGTTAGAATGGTTTTAGTAAAGAGTGTCTGGATTCATGCCGCCACTACGTAGGTGAAATCAAGGTTACCTTTTGAATGCTCTATTAGAGTGTTTCAATGGAACCATAACTATTGGATTCTGCTATCACATGGCCCCTAAAAACAATGCAATTGGCAGCATCTTAAGTGATAAATTCATTGATGCTAATAATCGTGGCTTGGAAAGTTTTGAGGAATGGCTTTATAACACATTCCTCAAAAGCCATGTGAATTCTATTTGTATTTGCAAGGATTTCATTACCCATGACAGTTGCAAGTAATTACTGCTTATGGGTATCCAAAGCTTTCCTGAAATTATTTTGAAGAAACAAATATAAATATCACAAATCTCTCTATTAGAACAGTCACCCCATTACATTTAACTTCATTTTTATTTTGTTTCTTTTTTATTTATTAAGGCTTTACAGCACAAGTGCTGAAGGTCTGTAGGACACCTACAGACTGTTTAAATTTGCCTTATTAGAGTGCCACTCTCTAATGTTAGTGTTGCACCGATAATCGGATAGGTTATCAGAAAAACCATATATCAGCTGTGTTTTTTGCATATCAGTATCGGATCAGCACCATGATGAAAAAGCAGCAGATACAGATATATGTATGTATTTAGAAATACTAGCTCATGTGTACCAAACAATGTTTACAAGTGCATCGAGTTGTATTTTCCTGCACTACAGTGTTGTTATTACTGTGTACTGTCAGCTGTTGTAGCAATACTGCTGCTATAAACAATCTAAATTGGTTCTTCACAATCAAATTTCTAGTAAAAATTGCTACAAAATAGACATTCTGTGCTATATCAGATCGGCTACGTTTATCGGCTTGAAAATATTATCTAATATCGGTTATCGGCAAAATCTCATATCGGTGCAACATTATCTAATGTCCAACAATTTCACAACACTCACACTGTACAATACTAATAACGTACTTTGTTACATAGTCTGGGCTGCAAGATTAATTGACTTGAACCACTCCAGCTGTCATCTCTCTTACCAAGTCGCTGGTACAGTGTGGTACATGCGGTTCTTTTTCCGTCTTAGTTCTTCATTGATAACGCAATGCCGTGCGCTCTTTAACATTATCATCAACACTTGTAGCGCAACCACTGAGTGAACAATCTCACGAAACTTTCACCAAACCTTGGAGGTAACTTTGAAACTGAAAGAGCGGTATTTACTGCCATATTGTACAGCACTCATTTCTACCGAAAGTCTACCAAGATTGTGCCCGGATTGTGCAGATTGTCGCTTTATTCATAGCAAATAGTCCAGCAAATAGTCCAGCAAATAGTCCACCATAATATATGGATACCACAATTCTTTAGTCTATGCTTCCACGTGTCAGGACAGCGAAATTTCCACCAATCAGATGCTGTACCGTATAGCCTAAATATTTCGAGGATGGGGGGGAAATTTTCGCTGATTTCGCGGTTTTGGGGGTTATCAGCAAAAATTTTAGCCTTGAAATATTTAGACCTCCATATAGTCTAATAGTGCTTCGAAATCCGCGAAATTTTTATTTTTAGCAACATTGCTCAACCTCGAAGTATTTGTCCCTCGAAGTATTGTACACGTCTCAACAATTAATTAAGTAATTAATAATAGACTATTTACCCTAATAGAACAGTCACTACTATATATGGTATTTTTATTTATTAAGGCCTACAGACCTATTTATTAAGGCCTATATATGAAAGTCTGTAGGATACCTGGTCTACAGCCTATTACGTAAAGTAGAGCAGTCATTTCCCGGTCAATCGAGAATCCTGATAAGTGGGTCCGGATAACTGTATCTCCAATTCTCTTAAGAAAATGCCAACTATGAAGTTATACTGAGAGAAAAGCTTTTAGATTGATTTAGATTGCTCCAAAATTCCTGAATTAGCTAGCTAGCTCAATATAATAAAACTGAAGTAACTATATTTCCTCAAAATAGTGGAAATAAATAATTGATTCCTTTGTAGTCTCTGAAAAGAACTTTTAGGTACATCAATGTGATTTGTAATTACTAGCAATACTTTTAAGTGTTGTTGTGGTTCCTGTGTTTTGTTTCTTGTATGTATGTGGCGTGTTCCAGTAGGGAAGATCATGGTTGCTTACCAGAGCTATATATGCCATTCAATATTAGTTAACTACAGTGCAGGCCTTGAGCTTAATTAGTAGCAGCTAATTGTATTAAAAGTGATAAATGGCAACATGTGACTGTGCACGCACTACCAAGAGTATACTGAGGTTACAAGACCTTGAATTACAATTCTGCACTAGCTACCAGATTCAATTTCCATTAGGAGGCAACTCAGTAGGTAAAAGCAATGTGAAACCAGTTCACAGTTTATCTCACCTAGCACATGGTATATGTCATGGAATCAATTAGTTTATGTGATATGAACACATGCATTATGGTTCGATATAGATATAGCACAAAGAGGTAATAATAGTGGAGAGCTCTCCACTATTATTTACTCTTGATAACACACATTAAGTGGCTAGCACATACTTTATACGTAAGAGTAGTAGCTGTGGGATATAGCTCCCATGAGTGTCAGAAGTAAATTGCTCTGATAAAATAGTCAGAACTCAGTTGATTTACTGTAGGGATCTCTGTCAAAATTAAGACTGTTACAAAGCTTCTGTATAGTTCAATTCACAAATCCTGATACTTTAGTATGTAATTTTCCTTTTTCTTCTCAATAATGTTTACAAAGTGGATATAGCGGTACCGGCACCGGTTACGAACGTGAACGGCTATTTTACCGGCACAAGTCCATCATTTGCTGGACTATCAAACAAACCAGTTGTGTCTAGGCGAGCTAGAGTTGGTACACATCCAATATGCCCCAAGCATTCAACTTTAGGGCACGCGTCTAGTAGCTAGATTGCCCCGAGCATTCAACTTTAGGGGACGCGACAAAGTAGTTCCTTAGCGTTAGGGGTAGGCTAGGGTTCAGCTTTGGTTTCTTCTTCACTCTTGTTATATATAGAAGTCACTTCAGTTGGATGTTTATAAGGTAGAAACTAAGGGAGATGACTAGCTGCAGCACCAGTGGTATATAATCGTTACAAACATTGCTTATGAGTACGGATGCCAGGTTCGAGCCCTCGCTTAGACAACCTTTTTTCTTGCTTTCTTAGGTTTTTTGTACAAGTTTTTTTTTTAATGCACGTAACATTCTAAGTATTATACCCTCTACTGCCGGCAAAACAGCCGGCAAAACAGTGTAACCGGTGCCGGCTCTTTATAACCTGCCTAATGTTTATGCATCCAGCCAGCTGCAGCAAGATGTTCTATTTAAAACGTTTTGCTAAAAGATCAGACATTATCTTCTAGATTGAATATAGATGTGGATTTTAATTGTTGATGTTTCCACCGTGTGGTGGATGGGTATGCCATTAGGATTGGTTTTTCTGTTCTTTAAAAGATATTTGAGCTAAAAAATAACAGGTCTATTCTCACTTCAAATTTTAGGGACTTCACAAACTAAATGAACTTTTTAGAGTGCACTACTTGGTTCCATAGGCGGCGGAAAGGGGGGGGGGGGGGTCACTCTAATAAAGCAGTCACAGTATTAGAGCAGTGTGTAGCGAGCTATATAAGGATTTTATGCAGTTTATCAGCTATAAATACGTAACTGGTGAGGTGGGCAGCTATTGTCAGCAGGCTGTGACCTGTTTTTTTTGGTCTCACCTTACCAAACCAGAGACAATGTAGTGCCTCAGTTCATTTTGACCATTACAAGGGCGTAGGCAGGGGGGGTTCGGATGGTTCGGACGAACCCCCCTTTCAGAGGTAGAGTTTTTAAAAATTAAAAATCACACCAAATCTTACAGCTCTGGAGCTATCCGGTAGCTACTTGCCCACTGGCGCTCCTCTGTACTACTCTTGAGGGTCACATCACATTATTGCTGAACCATTGCAAAGCATATCTATTGAATCACGTGATCAAAAGCGCACGTGATGCATTGTTGAAATGGCTCGAGTGAAGTGGCGAAGGACTGTTAAATGGTCGGTTCACTCGGTTGGGACATTATTACAAGGCAGCAGCTGCTAAACTTGAGTGGTCGTGTTACACATGTGTCAGGTTAGCACAAACTGTGAACTGTTGATGTATATTTATTTGATGAATGATTTGTTTGTTACATGTTCGGCCCCTTTTCTGTTACACCTTTTCTGTTACACCTTTTCAGTCAGTCAGTAAGTCAAGTCATTAGGTCTAAGTCCCTGAAATTAGGTTAGGTAATCCTAAGGCTGCAGCACATGTTGCTGTCAGACCTTCAGTGCTGGTCACTGTAAAGTGCTAATAATAATAAATAATGAAATAATAATGTTGTGGACATGTGATGTCTCGAACATATTGGAGTACAAGCCAAGTCTGAAGTTATTGACCATCAACAGGAGGACCGGCCTAGAATATTGTATAGTTGGAAAGAAGTATTGCCAACTAAGGGACTCGAATGTGGAGGGCTTCCGTGTGCTACGAGGTTGAAGTTGGCTGTCAGTATGCTGTCTGGAAGTGAAGATAGTTAGTTTTACAATAGGTTTATAGTTTCTATAAGCTGCATAAACAGCAGTGTGTAGGTTTTAGCTAGTTAGATGCACAAACAGCACCTTTTATTGTTACTGCCTAAGGGCACATTTTGTGTATGCATTGTTTTCGACCCAACACACCCAGGCCTTCCCCTTGAAACATTCCACTTTAAACCGAACCCACTTCGAAAAAATCCTGGCTACGCCCCTGCATTAGTCTGGATCAGCCCCCCTCCTCATATCAACTACTTCCTCCGCCACTGCTTGGTTCAGCTCACTTACTCCGAATATGGTTCTTGCTGTCCAAAGGCTTGGGTAGAGCTTTGACATATCTTTGACTCTATACCAGCTAGTGTAATTATTTTGCTTGCTGTAGCTACATAATTATTTGTAATTACTCTGTCATCTCTGTAAAATTTCATTAATACTAATTATTATAGTAACTATTGCTATGTTATATTCTGAATATAGATTCTCTTGAAATGCCTATACTACTTAGCGATGGTGTGTCTTATTTACAAGTGTGTTGACAATTGACCAATAAAAGATTGCTGTATGGTGAAGAAGCCAAAGACAGTCGGTCGTATTATATAATGGCCTGGTTAGTGCTCCATTGTTTGGTCACTAGTGTGATTCAGGTACAATTGTTTGATTCGTGGTGTGTAGATTTGGTTGCAGCCATCGCTATGTCCTCTTGCATGACAAGTCACTATCTTATCTTCTATCTTGACGCACTATCCTATACACTAGGGAACTGTGAGAATGCTCACTAGCTATTTTTTATCTGCAGGAAGCTGGAGGAGTATATATAGGAGCTGGAGGTATATAACATCAGTTATTTTAACTGTACAGGTGAGTCATATACATGTACTGTACAGTTAAACAGATAATATGGGACTGTTGGTACCTATTGTCTTTTATAGTTCAAAACTTATTCTAAACAGCATTGGCACTTCTAACTATTCACTAAGAGGCTTTACCACCAATACGTACCTACAAGTAAAAAAAAAGTGTTGCCATCTGACCTTTTCTAGTTTTAATTATATTTACCTATCCACTTGGTGTGGAGGATTTTTGTCCTTTCAAAAGTCCTGACATATTCCAGTACTGCCATCAGACATATCAACTAAAAATTGTGTGCATGACTAATTTAAAAGTTATGCAAATACAATGTAACCCCTATACCTTTTGAAGTGTTATAGACATGTAGAAACTTTAAAGTGCATAGTCGTTCATAACTCAGGACACGCAAGGTTATTGGATTCATACCAATTGTAATGCTGAAATTTGCCTTTGGACCACATAAATTTGTGTAAACTTCAACGTCTGTGCAATTTTTGTAAAGTATGAGAAAGGAAGAAAAAAACAAAGGATCTTTGGCCACTTGCAATTACATCTCAAGAAGGTCCTTTGGTAAGTGAACTCCAGCAACCCACATTAACTCTATAGAGCAGACACATTACACTTGGAATTGGGAGACTGCTTTACTAAGGTTGGTGAATGCTTTATTAGCGGTGTTTGGGAGGTGTCTCCAAAAGTTTTATTATTATACTGCAAGTAAAGTTTATAAAATATTTTACCTTATTCTTTTTAACTATCATTCAATTTATGTGGGTGCCTAGCATTCACTTACATAATCCCAGATATTTAGTGAAGGTCCCAAAGTACGTACATCGATCTGAGCTGGAAAATCAAGACACTAGATAATCACACTGTTGGCACACACAGTGCAATACGGACACATCAGTTGGTCCCAAGATATCCTTATTACACTGCAATTAACCTGTTAATGTGGAGCTTTTTCAGAGGTCATCCACTTAATTCAGACAGGCTTTAGCTTCTACACCTAACAAAGACCACATCTCTAATAGGGAATTCATAAACCTCATAAAACAGTCAAAAAAAATTAATTTTGTTCTTAAAGTTACTACTAGAGGCAAAAAATCCATGAAACACATAATTATGATCACTTTGGCAAGGTGTGATATGGAGACGTTTAAACAGGTGATTGTTCTATTAGGGAAAATTGTTTAAACACTACACAATAAAACATGACTGTTCTATTAACACAAGATACATGACTGTACATGTTCTAAATCAGTATGGTCTCAGTAATGAAGGGAGATCTACTGGACATGCGTGCATGGCTTCTAAGGCTGATTATAAAATGACATAGTGTAGTCACACCACAAACATAATTTATACTATAGCTACATCCATATCACTGAGCAATGTTCAGATGTTATATGCGACTGGATTTGCAAAAAGGGGTCTTCCGCACACACACACATCCAATTTACTTTATTTATTTGTCTATTTATTAAGGCTTTACAGCACAAGTGCTGAAGGTCTGTAGGACACCTAGTCCTACAGCCTGTTTAAAGTTGTTACAGAAAGTGTGTTTGAAAAGGTGGAGAAAGGAGAAAAAATCCATGACAGGACCTAGGCAGCCTCGAACCTGCAGCCATCATTACCAACTTTGATGACTCATAACTTCAGATTGGAAAAGGCTATTGACTTGAAGCTTGGTCAGTAGTGAGAACCAACATGGCTTAGTGGATTAAAAATTCTCAGGTAATGAAAATGTTTTTTGAGCACTGAGTTATGGTCTTCCAAGTTCGTAGAATTGGATGTGTGTGGAAGACCCCTTTTCGGAAATCCGGTCACATATATTGTTTTTTTACAATAATTACTTTCCTATCATCACACACTATGAATGCAGGTGTGTCATTTATAATATAAATCTGTACATGCTATCCCATTAGAGACATGTAGGAAGATTAAAGTTTGTAAATACATGTATATGGAGCCTATAAACTATCTCTGTATACGCAGAAAGGATCCCACACCCAGTGGTGACCTGACCCAACTTCATGCACATGTTAAATTTTGCACCAAGAAATATTTGGTGTGTGCTTATTATTAGCAGTATGCAATACGTGGCAATGCATATGATAATGATTAGCAGCACGACAGGTGGTCAACAAACCAGTTATAACTTTGTGGTTCCATAATGTCTGGAGTCCATCTTGATTTGTGTAAAATCCTATCACTTGATCAAAAATGATTTTCATCATCAGTTGTATAAAAATCTTATCACACAATTTTGCATATTTAATAAAGAAAAATTACACTGATCATCACTCTTATATACATGATGTGTGCAATATCATGCTGAAGAGTCAAATTTTGCTGTTTTCATCAGGTCCCCAAAGTAATTTACTTTTGCTGTTCAACAGTGGTTTTTATATGGGTGCCAGCCACTTGTTCATCAGGAAATATTCTACACTGGTCATGTTATGCTAGGATAAATGTAGCATGTTGATGATCCTAGCTGGCACCGTGAGATGGTATATACGCCCATATAATTTTTATTGAATGATGTCAACACCTCCACCATTCTCTGTGCATTAAATCTTTTTTATATAGGTGTACATAGACGAACTCAGTAGAGCTTTGTATGTATGAAATGAAGGAGAAATCATTTGTTCCTCTGTGTGGTCTGCATAGAAACAGCATTTTCTTAGTTATACCTCAGGCAATGATAAGTTTTAATTCAGATAAGGATTGTTCAGATAATTTATCATTGATTGGCTCAACTCAACATATGCCTAAATTGGAAATTTAATTCTATAGGTGCTATAGATCTGTGGGAAGACTGAAGCCTGTGAATAAGAATCTTGAAATTATAAAATTCTATGGAATCCATAAGGAAAACTGCATAATAAATGAAACTTTATAAACTTGTGTAACAATTTCTTTAAAACTGTGTGCCAGTACACCCTCAGTTATTCTCAGGCAATCATAGAAGTGTCAGAGAAGCTCGGTTTATCAAATCACCACCCATTTACATGTTCACTATAAAGAACTTACATTCTAATAAAACATACTCTTATTTTGAAATTTTTATATACTGTCAAGGGTAAATTATTGTCATTAGTAACTATCCCACTCAAAAGTAGGTTACTGAAAGTCTGTGTAGTAATCCCAGACCAGGTTGTGACTTGATCTGCAGACAGCCACGTAATTCAGGTAAGTAAATGAGGGTCTACTCTACTTCCTTAACAACTGCGAGTCACTTATACATGTTGACAGACGAGCTAAAAGATGGGTTGATACTCTTACCACATTGTATCATGGCAAAACTCCATCCAAGTAATTAACAAATCATTTGGGTGGACTTTAATACGGAAGTGTTGTAATGACAAATTTTATGTGAACTAGTACAACACATTTGCATTGATATATGTAAAACAAAAATATAACATTTCAAAATATACAGGTAGATGTGTTTGATAAACAAGTTTGATTGCCTTCAGGGTCCACATTATTTTCCTACATATAAATATTTAGCACACATGTAAATAACACAATATACCAAATAACACTACATAGCATATACAGTATGTATATGTGCTAACATTATGACAAGCATAAGGAAAAATTAGGAATTTTAAGTTCGATAAGGGATCATAGAAATAAAAAGTAGGGAAACAAGGGAGGTCGCCTATACCTGCAGATATACTGTTAATCCCTACTTCAGCCCATCCCATGACTGAATTAGGGATTAAATGTCCACTAGTATATCTGCAGGTATAGGCAACCTCCCTTGTTTCCCTACTTTTTATTTTTATGATCCCTAATTGAACCTAAAATTCCTAATTAAATTTTCCCCTATACTTGGTTGTTTACGTTTTTGTAACATTATTATGACTGGTGAACCCATGCATACTGCATCAAAAGAGAGCATGGCGCCGGAGATAATGTTTTTGTCTGAACGCACACCCCAGGTATCAATTACTGACTCGAAAGTGAAGTAGCCATTAAGCTTAGCTATGTTTGCCCCACTATGCAGTGGTATAAATAGGAAAAGCACCTTGGCAATCAATCCAGCAACCACGAAAAATATGGACGTTTTGCAAGCCCCAACTACTGCGAGATTGAACGGCGGCCATTACGCCTCGCTTTCACCTATTTCAGTCCATTACACAATGTTACAAAGAACAGTATGTATGAGAAGCATCTCTGGAATCAATCCAGTCGCTATGGAAAATATGGGCAATAGCCACAGGGAAGCCACATCGAGCTATTGCAAATTGACACCTTGCATTGTCAGTGAAAAGAACTGGAACACAAAGGAGGACAAAGGCAAGCCCATGATGCGTGCATTGTATGTACTGCGGTTGGCGAAAAGGCACATGTCAGGACGAAGCAACGTTGAATAGTGAAGAAATCAAGCACGTAGCTATATAAGTTATGCTTGGTTGAAGGAATCAGTTAGTTAGTCAGAATAAAATTCTGTTAAATAGAAAATTTTTAAAAATTCCATAGAAAACTAGGGGGTTGGTCTGAAGACATCATGGGCTTGGCTGTGCCTAACCAATATTGCCAAGTTGTCATGAATGGAAATTGAGGCTGGTTTTAGGGTGATATTTCTGACTGGTGGCATGATACCAATTATGTACTTGCTTTAACCATTAACCCCATATAAACTTAATCAAAAGTCTGTTCATTGCACTACCTGGAGAAGTTCAAATGAACACTGTAACTACAGAGGCATACTTGTTACAAAGCGATGAACAACAGCAACTCATATTTCCATGCTTCAAAATTCTTGCCATTTTGATTGTGGGTTTAACCACACGAGCTTTATATGGAAAATAAAAAAATTTTATGGCAAAGCAAACGGAACTTGTTGTAAGTTGATAGGAGCAACCACCATTGAGTTTATGGATCATTTATAAAAGTATTGTAAAGGGTTTACATGCTTCCTTACCAAAAGTTACTTACTCGGCTAGTTTTGGCCTCACCATTTAGCATTAGGGTAAAACCCTAGGTATTACTTTAATCTTAATTAAATTACAAGTAAATTGTGTAGCACATACATATGCTTCAAAAATTATAGCGCTTTGTGTGCGGCACACGTATTTACTAAATTTAGATACAGTTTTTAAGAGCTACATAGGACTGACCAACCAACCCAGCTTTGCTACATTGTTTCTTGATAACTGTGTGCACTACCCATTGTGGAGTTACGTAGTTAATACACAGCACACAATATCTACAAATACAATACGTATATACTGTACTAACTTATGTACTGCATATTTACGCTATTGTATACCAACTAAAAGTGTAACGACACACAGGTATTTGTACCCTTCAACAAGCTGGAATTATTCTGCATAACAGTATAGAGATCTTGTGGATTAAGTACATCAGTGTCTTCCCTTAGTATGATGGCATCGTAAGCTTTCCTCATCTGAAACATTTGTCAATAACAAACACATACGTATAAGTCAAGTCAAAACACTCCATTAGCAATCACAAAATACTGTGAACCCTCGATTATCCGAACCCCTTTGTTCTCAGGCAATGATAAAAGTGTTCAGATAAGTAAATCGTCTGGATAACTGAAGCCCATACATTTATATACAGAGCTCTGTTGAAATTCTCTAATAGAACATACACCTATACTCAAAATGCTAATAGAACAGTCATTCCAATTTTGGATAAATGAGGCAGGGTTCTTCCCAGGAATTCCTAAGTGGTGGCCTAAAGTAAACATGAACTGATATGCTGTATGTTGTATTAGAATGTGTTATATTAGAGTATAATTTATTATTGCATGTGCATCAGTGATATATGTAAGATTTGTACTGGTCGGATTTTAGAAGGTACTGGTCTCTTTGAACCACTGCCGACCAGTGTAGCCAGAACCCTGATAAGAGTACGGATAAACAAAAGTCGAGGGTCTACTGTAGCTTTGTGATTTCCCAACATACCACAATTTTAGGAATTTCTCTATAATTATGTATATGATCTACTGTCTAACTTCTTAAGGCATTATGTTGGTTATGTACATGTGTCAAAGGTCGTACGTATCTTACTTGATGTAAGCAAAAGTGCTTTTAGTCTGGCATTATACAATCTTGCTGTGTAGCAAGTTAAGTAAGTGACTCACCTGAAAAGCAGCCTTTTCATACGGCATACGTCCAACAGCAGTCCCCAGGCCAGGACACAGGACTGTGTTAATCGGTGTAACATTTTTGTCAGCAGCAGTGCGGTTGTGAGCCAGAACTGAAATACATGAGAATCTTGTGTTCACAGTTATTAGGCAATAAAATATGAACTTCCTTATTAATGAAGTTGTAAAGTACACCTCAAGGCCTGAACAAAGCATTGTATTTACATGTATAAGAGATTCATTTTTGGATTACTTTGTACACTGCTGTGCAAATGTGGACAACGGAGGTCCCATAGTACTAAAAGAAATTATTAATTGCATACCTTCTCGTAAGACACACCTGAAGGCCAGGTAGGCATTCACAGTGTCACTCACATCCAGTGGCACTCTCATTGTTGGTGCTGACACAAGATATTTGATTGGCTTGCCACCATTAACATAATCATCCAGTGATAGAGTACTGAGATCTAATTGGTCAGAATAGGCCGGGATGATCACTGCACATCCCTAGAGGGTAGTAAAAATAAACCATGTACAGTAACTGATAATCACATGGTACAGTAGTACTGTGTAGTAGAGATCATGGAGGTTTGGGCTTTCTTGCCCTTTGATATAACCAAAACAGCCTCATTTTTCCTTCAAAAACAGCTTGGCAATATTGGTTAGGCACAAGCAAGTCCTAAAATGCCTTCAGAGAAACTCCAAACCCTTCAAATAAGTTTCTATGGAATTAATTTATTCTCTACTAACTGACTAACTGATGTCTGCAGCTAAGCATAACTTGATTATGCTCAATGCCATGGGCTTAATGTCTTCACTGCTTGTAGTCGCTTCAGCGAGAAACATGCCTTTTTGCTAGCCGCAATAAATACAATGCATGCATCGTGGACTTACCTTGTCCCTTTTGTGTACCATTTCTTTCTCCACTGCCTCGAAGGTGCTGTTTGGTGGTAACATATGATTTCAGTGCAAGCTGGCTGTTACAAGAATAGTCCGCAATTTTCCGTAGTGAGTGGATTGATTGCAGACATTTTTCTCATGTACAGTTCTTTGTTTGCAATGCTGTATAGCGTGTAAAACACACCCAAAAAGAAAGCAGAATAGCTGTTAACTTCTCAATAATGACGTGCATTCAATTAGTGACTGGATTGATTGATTTCAGAGGTTCCTCTTGTACTGTTCATCATTTGTAATGCTGTATAAGCGAGTGGAACAAAACTGTATACAATGCAAAATGGCAACAATGTTTCCCGCAATTAATCATCGGGGCAAGGTGGTCGACTACACCTGCAGCTATACTACGTAGTAGACATTTTTCCATTTGAGAATTGCATGCTGCAGATTACTGCATTAATGCAGCACACAAGTGTATACTTTTGAAATGCATCTTAAATACTTATCACTCATTACTTACCACTGGTAATTCCCCATCGTAATGTTCCCTCAAGTATTTCTGTAGTCTTTCTTGCCTGTACATGAGGAGGAAACATCAAGTGAACAATAACACAACACGCAGACATGCTAATGTATCCCTTCAATATAATTATCAGAATGACCAAACAAGAAATACCCACACTGCCATATCAAACTATGGAGTAAAATTAGAAACCTAATACAATTGTTAGAAACCTAGTGTTGTATTTTAGTAAGAGGTTTGGGTACAGGTACGGTGTATAAAGATGTTCCCCAGGTGACATCATTAGTCGCACTACCTCACAACTTTACATTTTGACACTATTAGTCCTCTATACACTCAGAGAAGAGCCAACATGCCTTAGGTGTTACACTAATATGTTTCATCGGTGACCCCCACAATGATGCAAATTCAGTGGCCCCTACAATTTCTATTTGGGGGACTCTTGTACTTTTTGAGTACCATTTCTTTCTTGGTAAATTATTATGAGATAAAGATTATATCGAAACGCAGCAACCAGGTATGGTCAATAGTAATATTTTTATTCTTCTTAGAAAGCCAAGAATTTTGTAACTGGCACACAATAACAAATTCTGTTCATTGTGTTATACCCATACCTGTCAATATTGGCTTCCTGGATTACACACACAATTGACCTTCGTTTACATCACTCATAGGACCTAATGATTTATAATGGCAGAGTCACCGTTTTTAACTGTGACGTCCTTATGGAAAAGACCTATTGCTCTCAATGAGTCATTGACTCATGTGAAAGATATGGAATTAATAGCAAGTAACACGTCTCTATAGCACTCAGAAATACACATCAAGTCATGTGTAAACTGTGTTTTCAAAAGCATACAAATTAACAACTAAAAGTGTCAAGATACTAACAAAGGGAGCATCAAAGTAACCATCCACACACTTTCACTAAAGGACAGGTTTTCTTTACAGTAGTTGGATTCCACTGTGGAGGTTGGAAGTTTATTCATATAATTACATTTTGGAGATTGTATTGAACTCAAGGAGGGCAGCAACATTGAATGGTATCTGTGATGCTCATTTTTAACCTTCTTCATGGTAGCCATCATTCATGTGGAAGCATACTTGATCTTTAACGCTAGTCTCATGTGATCCCCAACTAGTGCTCATGTGATCCTCAACTAGTGCTTACGCCAATGCAGCCTTTGTAAGCTGTGTAAGATGACTTCTTAGGTGCTTTTCATATCTCTGCCTTTTTAGCTGGCCAACAAAGACATTTACTACATCCGCAGCCTGGTGTAAGATCTCGACTGATCTACATGTAGCCCAAGATACCTACCTATTCAGTGGGCTAATGGAGCTTAATGTGCCATTGCCATGTATTCATCGTATTTTGTCAATCAGGAGGCATTTCAGCACCCAAGGAAGTCCAGTACACTTTTCAATACAAAACCATTGGGATCATGTGCATGCTTCCAAATTCCTCTACATTGTGCAAATATAAGCCATATCTCAAATGATGTCATGCGTTAAAAAATGGTCATAGGGCTGTACGATAATGGTAAAACCTATGTCTCGATAAGTGACAACCATTTTATCTTGATGAACAATATCTCAATAATGATGTGACAATATCAGACTGTTAGTATTTTGTAAATACAAATTTTACATATTTGTTGACATAAAGTCACGAATCATGTAGTGGCTATCGTAAATAAGATGACAAATTTGCTTATTGAGACAATAGTAAATCTTCGTAATCTATTGTAAATCAACCACAGTCAGATGGAAAACTTGTGGAAAGGTGTCAAACTAGTTGGAGAAGTGATGAAATTTCTGGCTTATGATTTACTGTAGGTATCTAGATAATCTTTTTATCTCCCAGCTCTAGTGGACGCTCTATTTCAGGGACTCCCAACAAATCCGAGCATGAGTTCTAATGGGGCTTAATAGGAATTGATGACTACTCAATTGTGGAGAATATATCAAAGGGTATAATAAGTGCTATGAAGTGTATAAGGGAATAAAATCTATCCCCTCAGTTGGTTTTCCAAGTTGAGACTATTGTTTCTTTATTGTAATAATCATACCGGCTCGATATATTGTTCGCTGGTTACCCAATCAATTGATATTCATTGGTAACTATACTCAAAAATATAAGAGTCCCCCAACTAAAAACATGATTTGGAATAAGTCTTAACCATTGAGACAAGGGAATTGAAAAAAATTATATCAATGTATAGATTGGCCACTATATATCTTACATTTGCCAGCCAAAGTGTAGAGAGTATGCCATATCAATCCCACCATCCATGAAACCAAAACTGTTAGCTGGGGATACCTGCAAGAGCAACAAAAAGGAAACTCAAGTCAATGCTGTGCTATTTCTAAAAGCCAGGTGCTAAGAATCTAGCTATAGTCTTAACAATGTATATATATATTACATACTATCAAGAGTAAATAATAGAGAAGAGAGTATCCAACTGCTATATACCACATCAAAAATGATCCTGTAAAGTCCACTCTGCTTGTTAAAACATTTTCAAAGAAGGTGTTAAATTAGTCTATTAACAAGTGGTGTGCACACAGGCTTTGTATTGTGTAAGTGTTGAAGGTGATGATTACTAGATATGAACACTTCTATGATACCCTAAATTTTACTGAAATATGCAGAAAGACTTAACAGGATCATTTTTGATGTGGTATATGGCAGTTGGATACTCTCTTCTCTATTATTTACTCTTGATACTATTAGTTGCATAGCTTTCAATTCTTACTTTACAACAGCTTTGCTCACACGTGTGAATACAAACATAGATAGATGGGTATGCATGCAGGCACGCACACATTATGCACTCACAGCTGGCCTGTGGCCAGTTGTGAGTGCACTTGGTTAAAAATATTACAATGACAAAGCCATAGCAAAAATAAATAACACAAAAAATATTTTTACTTTACAACAGCTTTGCTCACACATGTGCATACAAACATAGATAGATGGGTATGTACGCAGGCACACACTCACAGCTGGCCTGTGGCCTGTTGCGAGTACACTTGCATATTGAATTTATTTGGTTAATAATCAATACATTATATTGAAAGGGACACGCCCCCAAAAGTACGTAAAATGTGTAAAAACACAGTGATTTTCGTGCATTTTTGAAGCGCCCACAACTTTACGTAGTGATACCAACAAAAAACGGTCTGCTTATTATGCACACACCTCTAAGGAATACTCCACCTTATTTTCAAGACTGTAGCTGCAGCGGATACGTGGGCCCAGCACTGTTTCTGAACCCGGTTCGTCATTTTGCCCAATGCGTAATGTATTGTGGGATTCACCCGTTACCAAGACTATGGGAATTCACCTTAAACTAATTAGTCTAAACAAAAAGAACGGTCTGGAACATTGTGTACATGAATAATACTTCAGTAATTCGAGGGAATTGTACGAAGAGTTGTTACCCTCAAGCGGGCCATTCAGTTTAAAGACAAAAGTTAAGGAAAGCCGCTTCGAGAAAATGTTGCGTGAGTAACTTAGTTTAGAATAGCTTTGTTCTAGTTTCTGTAGGCCTATATACACAGACACCATGTATCCTAAGCCAACGTTTAGTGGGTTTCTCGTACATTTTTGAACTTACCATGCCGGTAGATATGCGGAATTCCGCTAAAATCAGTAAATTTTATTAGGTTCGCAATCCCAATGGCTAATTTCAATGTCATTAAAAAATATTACAATGACAAAGCCATGGTAAAAATAAATAACACAAAATATTACGCGCGAAATTATATAACGCAATAATATTGTTTTGCCGGCTATATTGGCCACTAGCTAGCTACACGTAGCACAAGCTTCATCCCTTGACGGCACTATCGTCCTAGAGCTATGAGGTCTGGGGCGAGACCTCGGGAAACGATGACACGCGAAATATATAATAGAATGCCATTGCAATGATAGTCTCGTGCCCAGACCGCTTTTTTTCTTTTTGTGTGGGGGCGGAGAAAAAAAGGGTCTGGTGGATCTCCAATACAGCCGGATCTACAACTTTTGGGGATCGTTGATTAGTGGTGATGAATAGCAAAGGTTTGTTAACGAAGCGACAATAGGAAATACGGCGCGCGTTTGCTTGGCAAGGCTGCATCCTTGGGTACGCGCGCCGTATTTCCTATTGTCGCTTCGTTAACAAGCCTTTGCTATTCATCACCACTAATCAACGATCCCCAAAAGTTGTAGATCTGGCTGCACAAAAAATGTATTGGAGATCCACCAGACTCTTTTTTTCTCCGCCCCCACACAAAAAGAAAAAAGCGGTCTGGGCACGAGACTATTGCAATGACACGGCACTTACGATAGCATCTGCTTGTGGTCCACCCTTGAATATGTCTCCTTTTGTGATCTGTTTATTGGTTAAATAAGCATTGAACAATAGCTTCTATGGTAGTTGCTTACTTTAACATTCTGGTACTTGTTTCCTTTAAACGCACTTTCCCATGCTTTAACCATACCAGCACTAATATCTCTGAGGTGAATGATCAACTCGGGTTGACTAGGTGTTGTTGTAGCAGTAGCGTCAGATCCTTGCTGCTCCGACTGTGCCATTCTCTCTCGGTGTGTCAGCCAAGTGGTGTCAGCTAATTCTTAATAAACGCGCTGGCGTGGTGTCAGCCATAGTCTCGTGCCCAACCGGGCTCGCGCTAATGCGCAAACACGTATTAGCGCGAGCCCGGTTGGGCACGAGACTAATACCTTGATACATCTAGCACGTTCAGACGTCGAATCGTCATGTATCAAAAGCATGGTTGGCACTTTGTATACAGAGATGACATGTGACTCGAGGTGAGTCCTAGGACTTTCAGGACTGATTGAAGTTTCAAGGAAAACTATGATAGGGTCCGCAACGCGAAAAATCGATATCCTCCAATCAACTACCTAACTATTGTCATGTGTTAGGCTAAGTGTAACTTAAATAACACCAGCGTGGCAGCCAAGTTTGTCACTTTCTTCTGGTAGAAAACGATACAAATGTCTTAAAATCACGTGATTTTTCGTTGCATTGGTTCGTAGGGTTCTTCGTATGCAACGATATTCACTCTCAACATTGTTCAAATAGTCTATCATCAACTCAAAGTATCGGTGGTTTGATTTTATTGGTCAGTTTCTGGTGGCAGCACGATCTGTGCGGATTTTTGGCGACAAACAAAATGTTTCTTCCTCTGGAGCACAGGATAAGCAGAGCAGCAACTGCGCCGTGGGTCAGCAATGACCAGTACTAGGTAAAGTACCTGCATGCGGAGTATGGTTATAATTGAAGCTTGTTAGCCATCTGGCTGAGCCATCTATATGCTGAAATTCGGCCAAAACGACGCGATTTTTGCAAACAAATACCAGAATGGTTGATACATCAGTGAGACAGTCTCCAACAGCAAGAATACGAAGCTTATAAACACCTAACAATACGGTTATCTCGCCCAGTAAACGCATAGAGCAATCCAATGCATGAAATAGGCACTCGCGTGATCGAAATTCAAATCACGGAAATGCCCATGAAATTGCTTTCATTTCTGAACAAGAACCATGCAGTGAGTTCCTTTTGTAAAGATTTGTGTTAATTGTTCACTCAGGCGTGGTCTAGGCTAGTGCAGGTGTGTGATGACATCATAGGGAGAGTCTTGGACTGCTGGGCTAATCGAGATGCTGAACCTAACGCACACAAACTGATTGTCATTTGATTTCAAGCGGTTTTAAGGTCATTGGAACAGATTATGGTTGTATTTTCCGTGATTCAAATTTTGATCACGTGAGTGCCTATTTCATGCATTGGATTGCTCTATGCGTTTACTGGGCGAGATAGCGGTATTGTTAGGTGTTTATAAGCTTCGTATTCTTGCTGTTGGAGACTGTCTCACTGATGTATCAACCATTCTGGTATTTTTTTGCAAAAATCGCGTCGTTTTGGCCGAATTTCAGCATATAGATGACTCAGCCAGATGGCTAACAAGCTTCAATTATAACCATACTCCGCATGCAGGTACTTTACCTAGTACTGGTCATTGCTGATCCACGGCGCAGTTGCTGCTCTGCTTGTCCTGTGCTCCAGAGGAAAAAACATTTTGTTTGTCGCCAAAAATCCGCACAGATCGTGCTGCCACCAGAAACTGACCAATAAAATTAAACCACCGATACTTTGAGTTGATGATAGACTATTTGAACAATGTTGAGAGTGAATATCGTGGCATACGAAGAACCCTACGAACTACTGCAACGAAAAATCACGTGATTTAAAGACATTTGTATCGTTTTCTACCAGAAGAAAATGACAAACTTGGCTGCCACGCTGGTGTTATTTAAGTTACACTTAGCCCAACACATGACAATAGTTAGGTAGTTGATTGGAGGATATCGATTTTTCGCGTTGCGGACCCTAACTATGATGTATAGGTCAGTACAAGTATCAGTCCTATAGCAATTAATCATGCTTCTTAGAGGTAGCTACTAGCTACATTGGTTTATAGTAAATCACACATAACATAGCTATACAAAAATAACCACAAGCACGTTGATCAAGAGGTGCATTATAGGGATCAGTTACAGTCAAGTGAGAGTAAAATATTGTCATCGTAGCCAGCGAGGTAGCCAGACATGCAACTGAAGGACCAAATGCATTCAGTTTATCTGCAAAGTCCTAACAGCTGAAAAGTGTAGCTACCCATGGGATGAAGCTGCAGATGCAAGTTTTCATACTCACCAATAACTATGAGGAGGATTCATAATAATGTAACATGCAGTGACTGTTTCAATTGGGTATTCGCGAGGGTATTCGACAGATTTTCGTTAGAGTAACTTGATATTGTATACCAGATGGCCCCCCCCCCCCATGCCTCCCTGTAGATCCACTGGGGTTAGATACTCTGCTCCTCCCATTCTAGCTCAATCTCACTCCAGGTCAGGGCCGCCCACAGGGGGGGGCAACTGGGGCATTTTGCCCCGGGCCCCAGCCTGAAAGGGCCCCCAGGAGGCCCCATGTAGGGCCCCCTGAATACCTGTTTAAAAGATCGATAGAACAGTCAGATCTAAATACTCTAATAGAGCATTCATAGTATTCTTCAGAGGAGCAGTGGAGCAAGCTTATAGATAAAGAGATATGGTTGGTGATGGGTAGTTATTGTCATTGTCAGCAGGTTGTGACCTTTTTTTTTTTTTTTTTTTTTTTTTTTGGTCTTCAACTTACAGCTTGGGTGAAGGGCCCCACTTTAACTCTTTGCCCTGGGCCCCTTAATTTCTCTGGGCGGCCCTGCTCCAGGTTATGGGTTATTCTAAAAATGCATAATAGCTAATAACTTATATAGCTATACTTATGCATTTTATAAAGTTTTTCTAGATTTCTTAATTAAGATATATATACATAAACATAATAATTATTAGTTTGTCATCCCCACCCGCATTACCATTTTCCCCACCACATCAATGATTTTCAATAGAATTATTTAGTTGCAATGCAACTTTTTGAAGGTATGTAGCAACTGGCTACAGTAGGCCAAGAATTATGCTATTTTTCTTCCCACATTGCTATTTTGAATATTGATGGAGAAACCTTATATAGCTGCATGGTTACCATTTAACAAGATTTTTAAAAGCGTGCAGCAAAAGTTATTTTCTCTCAGACAGGAAAGTTTTTTAAAGCTATTATTCTGCTAGGCTATGGATGGTAACTAACTATACTCTAATGTTTAAGTCTCCAGTTCCTGTTTGTTAGGTTAGGGTAATCCAAAGCTGCAGCACATGTTGCTGTCAGGCCTTCAGTGCTGGCCACTGTGAAGCTTCAATAACAATAACAAACTGAATTGTAGGAGACTGCTAATTGTGTATGCTTTAATTGCTTCAAAATGTCATTAGTTATTTTACTGCCCATATACGTATCATTGTGGCATATATTCTGGTCCCCTGCGCACACAGCGATGGATTGAGCATGCACATGAGTTGTGCTTTTAGTTACCTCTGCAATCATTTTAGCCATGCTATAATATTATGTGACTACGTTAAATTTCGCGAAAAATCTTTTCCACACATTTTACCAGTACATGCCAGCAAATAAAATCTAATCAAAAACAGCCAAGCTGTAAAAAAAGATGCGGCCCACAAAAAGGCCATGGTGAAAAAAGATGTGAAATCCAAGGTGGCGGCCAAGAAATGGCTGTGATGGTAGGTTAATTATTAAATTTTAATAACGACATTTCAGGTGAATTTGGTGCCAAGACCAAGCGGCACAAAATTCACCTGAATTGTCATTATTAAAATTTAACCATTAACCTACCATCACAGCCATTTCTTGGCCGCCACCTTGGATTTCACATCTTTTTTCACCATGGCCTTTTTGGGGCCGCACCTTTTTTTACAGCTTGGCTGTTTTTGATTAGATATCACTTCTTTTTGTATTTGTATACTGCAAAGCCAGCCTATGGCTGGCTTTGGGGCATTTTTAACCCATGTGTTTTTTTCTTTATCACAGAAAGAAGAAAAGAACTTAAAGAAGATTAATTTTGTAATACTTCAATTATTTTTGATTTTATTAGTAATTATACAAATTATATACATATATTTATTACATGCCCATTATTCCCCACAAGATATTTTTTTGCAGCTGATCTCTCTACTGAGTGACTTGAAATGTAGCTGAACTATATACAGGATGGTTTCTTTGTAGCTGAACTCTCTACAAGGTGACCTCTTCTAGCTGGCCTCTCTACAGGGTGATTTGTTTGCAGCTAAACTCTCTATATGGTGGTTTCTTTGTAGCTGAACTCTCTACATGATGGTTTCTTTGTAGCTGAACTCTCTATAAGGTGACTTCGTCTAGCTGAACTCTCTACAGGGTGATTTTTTTTTGTAGCTGAACTCTCTACAGGGTGATTTGTTTGCAGCTGAACTCTCTACATGAAGGTTTCTTTGTAGCTGAACTCTCTACAAGGTGACTTCGTCCAGCTGATCTCTCTACGGGGTGATTTGCTTCTAGCTGAACTATCTACAGGTGATTTGTTTGCAGCTAAACTCTCTACATGGTGGTTTCTTTGTAGCTGAACTCCCTACATGATGGTTTCTTTGTAGCTGAACTCTCTACAAGGTAACATCTTCTCTACAGGGTGATTTGTTGTAGTTGAATTCTCTACAAGGTGGTTTGTTTGAGGCTGAACTCTCTACATGGCGGTTTCTTTGTAGCTGAACTCTCTACAGAGTGATTTGTTTGCAGCTGAACTCTCTACATGATGGTTTCTTTGTAACTGAACACTCTACAAGGTGACTTCTTCTAGCTGATCTTTCTATAGGGTGAATTGTTTGTAGCTGAACTATCTACAAGGTAACTTCTTCTAGCTGATCTCTCTACAGGGTGATTTGTTTGTAACTGAACTCTCTACATGATGGTTTCTTTGTAGCTGAACTCTCTACAAGGTGACTTCTTCTAGCTGATCCCTCTACAGGGGGATTTATTTGTAGCTGAACTCTCTACAAGTGATTTATTTGCAGCTGAACTCTTTATGTGGTGGTTTCTTTGTAGCTGAACTCTCTACAAGGTGACCTCTTCTAGCTGATCTCTCTACAGGGTGATTTGTTTCTAGCTGAACTCTCTACAAGTAATTTTTTGCAGCTAAATACTCTACATGGTGGTTTCTTTGTAGCCGAACTCTCTACATGGTGGTTTCTTTGTTGCTGAACTCTCTACAAGGTGAATTCTTCTACCTGATCTCTCTACAGGGTAATTTGTTTGTAACTGAACTCTGTACAAGGTGGGTGATCTCACTGCATGTTGATTTGTTTGTAGCTGAACTCACTAAAGGGTGATTTGCTTGTAGCTGAACTCCTTGCATTGTGTCTAGTTTCTAGCTGATCTCTCTACAGGGTGATTTGTTTGTAGCTGATCTCTCTACAAGTTGATTTGTGTGTAGCTGATCTTTCTACAGGTTGATTTGTTTGTAGCCAATCTCTCTACAGGGTAATTTGTTTGTAGCTGAACTCTGTACACGGTGCTTTTTTGTAGGTGATCTCACTGCAGGTTGATTTGTTTGTAGCTGAACTCACTAAACGGTGATTTTCTTGTAGCTGAACTGCTTACATTGTGTCTAGTTTCTAGCTGATCTCTCTACAGGGTGATTTGTTTGTACCTAATCTCTCTACAAGTTGATTTAAGTGTAGCTGATCTCTCTGCAGGTTGATTAATTTGTAGCCGATCTCTCTACAGGGTAATTTGTTTGTAGCTGAACTGTCTATAAGGTGATTTGTTTGTAGCTGATCTCTCTGCAGGTTGATTTGTTTTAGCTGAACTCTCTACAGGCTGATTTACTTGTAGCTGAACTCCTTACATTGTGTCTAGTTTCTAGCCGATCTCTCTACAGGTTGATTTGTTTGTAGCCGATCTCTCTACAGGGTAATTTGTTTGTAGCTTAACTCTCTATAAGGTGATTTGTTTGCAGCTGAACTCTCTACATGGTGGTTTCTTTGTTGCTGAACTCTCTACAGGGTGTTTTGCTTGTAGCTGAACTCTCTGCAGGGTGATTTGTTTCTAGCTTATCTCTCTACAGGTTGATTTGTGTGTAACTGGTCTCTCTACAAGCTGATTTGTTTGTAGCTGATCTCTCTGCAGGTTGATTTGTTTGTAGCTGATCTCTCTACAAGTTGATTTGTTTGTTGCTGATCACTCTAAAAGTTGATTTGTTTGTAGCTGAACTCTCTGCAAAGTGTTTTGTTTGTAGCTGACCTCGCTTCAGGGTGATTTGTTTCTCTCTACAGGGTAATTTTTTTGTAGCTGACCTCTCTTCAGGCTAGCTGATTGCTCTACAGGTTGATTTGTTTGTAGATGAACTCTATACAGGGTAATTTGCTTGTAGCTGAACTCCTTACATTGTGTCTAGTTTGTAGCTGATCTCTCTACAGGGTGATTTGTTTGTAGCTGATCTCTCTACAAGTTGATTTGTGTGTAGCTGACCTCTCTGCAGGTTGATTTGTTTGTAGCCGATCTCTCTACAGGGTAATTTGTTTGTAGCTGAACTGTCTATAAGGTGATTTGTTTGTAGCTGATCTCTCTGCAGGTTGATTTGTTTTAGCTGAACTCTCTAAAGGGTGATTGCTTGTAGCTGAACTCCTTACATTGTGTCTAGTTTCTAGTTGATGTCTCTACAGGGTGATTTTTTTTGTAGCTGAACTCTCTACAGGGTGATTTGTTTCTAGCTTATCTCTCTACAGGTAGATTTGTGTTAATTTGTTCATTGCTGATCACTATAAAGGTTGATTTGTTGTAGCTGAACACTCTGCAAAGTGTTTTATTTGTAGCTGATCTCTCTAAAGGGTAATTTGTTTGTAGCTGAACTCTCTCCACAGTGACTTGTGTGTAGCTGAATTCTGTGTAGCTGAATTCTCTAGAGAGTGACTTAATTGTAGCTGAATTCTCTACAGGGTGCATGACTTGTTTATAGCTGAACTTTCTTCAGTGTGACTTGTAATGTTCTGAATTTCTATAGTGATATATTTGCTTAACTCTTCACATGGTGACTTGCTTCTTGCTGAACTGTCTATAAGATTAACTGTTTGCAGCTGAACTCCCTACAGAATAACTTGTGATGCAATAAAATTCTATAATGGAGTAAATAAATTAGCTGAATGCTCTATTAGGGTGACTGTTCTATTAGAGTATCTCGATCTCGCATTTGCTACACGGAGTTGGCTTTAGAATCATAACTCAGTGGTTTGTAATCCGATTCTTCTGTACTACTGCAAGGACTTTCTATGAAGATTATTCCAGCTATACACCGATTTTCAGCTCATTGCTCTAAGCGGTTTGCCTAGTAGGCGTGAAAACTAATACTTTTTTATTCGTAAAAATCGATCGCGTAATTGTGACACAGGTTGGGTGTTGTGTCATATCCGAGGTCATATCTCCATGGTCTTTATCTCGATTCCTTTCAAACCACCAAAAGGCACTCCTACTATGGTTACTCCATCTACATAGCAATTTTCAACTCATTCCATGAAGCGGTTTACCCTGTAGGCGTGACAACAAATCGATCTTGTTTTACGCGAATAATCGGTCATAACTCCTGAACCATTCATCGGATTTGTACCAAATTTGATGCTAGGATTCGCCTTTGGACACCCTTTCTGTGTGCCAAATTTCATGGCGATCGGAGTACGAGTTTGCTTGTTATAGCAATTTTTGCAAGTGTGCGAAAAGACGAAGAAGAAAAAAACGAAGAAAAAAAAACGAAACGTTGGCAGTTCGTATCTCGGAAATGTATGGAGCGATTTCCTTCAAATTTGGAATGTAGCCTCCCCTGGCTGGCGGGCAACTGTGTAACAAATTTGGTTCTAATCGGATAAGTGATCACTGAGATACCGGCAAAGGTGTGAAAATGACGTTTTCGTTCTTCCTGTCAATATACTCACGGGTGTAGCACGCCGGCTTCTTGGGCCGCACGACACACTACCGTGTGTCTTGATAATGTAATACTATAGACTCCTTGTACTGGTTAACTTGTTCTTAGTATCAAAATGCAGCCATACAGGTAATGCACTCATGGAAAATTCAGGCAATTTGCTATATGCAATGATAAAAAAGTTGTGAAGCTTCAAATTAAAAAAAAAATGGATCGGATCAAATTTTGACTGCATCCTGGTAACATGAATGACAGCTACATGTAATAGACTGCAGTATCAAAGTCTGTATTTCTCAGCCAGTGTGTTCTACAATATACTCTTATCCCTATAACTGCATGGTCTCATAATGATGGCACTTTAATACATACTTCAATGGTGTTGACTGATTTCCTAACTAATGATCCTTATAGCATCAGCTAACCAAGTATTAGGCTAAAATGAATGATTCCATTCTAATGCAACGAATGATTTTAATAGAATGGATATTCCCTTTAATGTATGTACATAAATTAATACATAGGAAAGAAAACTACTACATCTGTGCTGATTTCTTGATACACTACTATAAGCCTCTTTATTATGAAACTATAACATTACATTTCATAAAGTTTTAAAATCTGTTGCTTTACCATTGTAAAGTATACATCTATACAACATCGATCTGCTCCCACAGCACCGAATACTTGATTTAGAATAAATAACAAACTCTTTTAATAGTTTGTTTTATATTTAGCCCCAATATACATATGTACTGCACACAGTCAGTGACACACTCTTCATTTGTGCAGTAGCTTACGACGGAAAGGACTTATAATTAACTTTTTGTAGTAAGTGGTTTTTAAGTTACATTCTATTGCTTTAATTAACGTACATGTTTGTAGCATATAGCTGAAAACAGAAACCATACCTAAAACTTATAAGGTTATACCTAATAAGGTTATACCTTATAAGGTTATACCTTATAAGGTTATAGTGGAATACTATATACATAGTATAGCTGCTACTTTAACTGTCAGCAGGAAGTGAAATATAATCTTTGCCTGACCATCATGCATGTATGGATAAACAGCAAGTGAATGGTTGCATTAGATAACTCATGACTGACTGGCCGGTGTAAGGCTTTCATTACACAACTATGTATACGTATGTCAGTACAGTCATGTGTATAGTAAAAAAAATGAAAATTTAATAGTTAGCTATAGCAGCTGGAAAGCTAGCAGGAAACCAGTGGCAATACAAGAGCTGACATTTGCAGGGAGCTTTGCATGAAAGTTATTGCATGGCCATAGAGTATAAAGTATAATTTCATGGGAACTGCATGGGGCTGGCTGTATAGGACTTTGCAATTTAAATGGTTTATTATTCATGCTAAACTTAACATTTTCAATCTCCTATAGTATGCATGCAGTAAACCCTTTGTAAGTATTGTTATTGTTGTTAAGTGGGCACCAGCCTATTATGCTGGCATAGGTTTGGGCATAATAGGTGCCTGAAAGCATCAAGCATAATGCTAGCATAATAGGCAGAATAATTGTCATACTGTAAGCAAAAATGCATGCCACAGAAAAAAGTTACCTTACAATAACAGAACAGTTAATGCAACTGATATGGCATTAAGTAGTTATTTGACATGACTGGTATTATAGTTTACAATGTAGCTAAATTCTTAATGCATAACGAGTACATTTCAGTTGTTCATAAGCCAAAGTTTATCATTATCCATTAGAAAGTAACAAAACATGGGAACTGTAGCAAAAAGTTTGAGCATAATTATGAGCATAATAGGCAAAAATTTTGAGCACTGCAGCATAGCATAATAGGCAAAATTAAAAGCATAATAGGCTGGTGCCTATACTGTTAAGTATATAGGATAAAATGTTTACCAGAGGTAGGAGCCTACTGGGGTCTGCACTGTTAACTCTCCAAGGCTCTATAAATCTTTGTGTAAATTCATCAATGACTCACACAATGAGACATGCAGTTATCAATACCATCCAATTTTGTGCTAACACCCCATAACATTAGGTGGATTATAACTTCTTAATGAACTACATTTTTGTGCTAGACTATAATGCTAAATACACTGCTACATATAATGCTGTTCCCCACATTTTTATGGGTGCATATAACAATATTGAGAATGAATACAGTAATAAAAATTATAACTTGTGCACTCTTGATCTGATCAAACATTGGCTGTCCTCCATATTCATGTAGTAATCATGTGTATGATATTCTCTGATAGCTACCTTGTTTACACTTTAATTTTAAATGCTACATACATCAAAACCATGTCATCCTGGAAATTAAAGTTTTGTGAAGTATTTCTAATTGCAATAGTATACAAAAGTGATTCATGATAAAAAGGGCAGGCAAAAGAATTAGGTAACTGCTTACAGTAGCAATTTTTGTATAATTTTACTTTTAAAGGCTGCTAATATAAAGGGAATATAATTATTGGACAGTTATGGTGCCGCGGCATGTTATGCTATCAATGATTCTTCTTTACTGACTTATAGAAATCACTTTGATTACGTTTTCCTGAATTGAATTATGTGCATGTATATCTGTTATGCATTATTATGTATAATACCTTCTACCCCTTTGAGGCTACATATGTATAGATCATATATGTCTGCAAGTAATGAAAGTTACACATGAAAGATACACATTGTGCCATACATGAATGTAAGTTTCAAAATCTTTAAAATGAGTGATACCTACCTATAGCTGTGTTATACACTTATGGCCCGCAGGTTTCAGCACAAATTTTGTAATACAATCTGCTGATATGATCATAATGTACTTGTATGTTACTTTTGACAGTTATGTGCAGCTGTGTCTCAGTTTGTGACAGTAATGATTTGTGTTACTGTGGTATGGCTATGGCAACTACATACCCTTAGTCAAGTAAACCTGATGTCATGTAGAGTAGTAGATTATCAATGGCATCATAATGTAAACATGGGAAATTTACAGTAAATGACATACAGTAGTGTGACAATGATACATAGAGAGAAGAGTGGAGGGATTTAGAACTATCATACTACTATCAAATTAACTAAGGAAGAAGTCTGGGTTGACTGTACCATTATTAGTTTTGCTGTTTTGCTTAATGATTACATCTCACATTAATTTTTTTATTACATGTGACTAAAGAAGGGATGGAGGGAGGTCCTTAGGGATGAATTAGGAATTATTTTAGTATACTTTATTGCAATCATTAGAACGTGCTGCAAATCAATATACATGCAGGTACACCTATACACTATTGCAGTGTACCCAAATTAAACTCTATATGCTGAAAGTTCAGTAAATATAGTACTGAAAACTTCCTGCAAAATCTATAATAATAGTCTAACCTACGTATACTACGATATACACTACACATACAGAGTAAGATGTACCCGGCGTTAGCTTCTGTAGTCCTGAGTGACTGCATGTGTTTCTTATGTCACTAGCACTGATCCCTGCATGTAAGTATATGCATGTTATAAAATTCAAAGCGCAAATAATTTCTTTAGAGGTGATATTGTAATAGTTATCTAAACTAGCCTAGATGGCTGTCTCTAAATTCCTTATCCACCAATGCAGTGAATGGGACAAACAACTTTAGGACAAATATGTGATTTACAATAGTTACCAGGTTCAGTGTAGGTAGCTAAGCTAGTGGTTAGAATGGACACCTGTTGCATTCTCTGGGTAGCACATCCTTTATTTACAATATAATGTTACATACATATTCCCATTCCAATGTATACAGTCAGTAGTTCAGTATAAAAGCAGCTATTTTGCTTTCAGTACCACAGTATGTACTTAGCTAAGTTGTATTGCAGAAGGACAGTTACAATGACTTGGTTAGGAGCAACATCATGTTTTAAACTGTTCATAACAGTTTGTTTACTTTTCGTGAAACTGAGATCAATTGCTGCAATTGCTGGTAAGCTTAGTAAATTTCAACCTATTCTTTCAGATTGCATGTGGTACATATATACATGTATTAATTGTATTATGAATAGCATTGTCAATCTAGTTCCTAGACAGAGGAGAATATTTTGTTTATTTATTAAGGCTTTACAGCACAAGTGATGAAGGTCTGTAGGACACCTGGTCCTACAGCCTGTTTAAAGTTGTTGCATTTTTGTGCAATGTAATGTTTAAATTACTTTGTATACTGCAGTTATACTGCACAATAGCCTGACATAATATTGTGTACATAGCTCAAATAGTATATGATTGTTTTTTAGGATGTCATGAGGTTCCAAATTGTGCTAGTGACACTCAAGAACTAGCTGATACTATTGGAGACTGTTGTGCTAGAAACAGCAGATTGTCATTTGGAGATATAGATGGCACTTGTCTACATTGCTTAAGTATGTTCTTCTACATGATTGCATTTGTAACAATGTGACATTCATGCTATAGATTGCTTCAGAGAAAAAAACTGTGAAGGTCAAAGTACATTTGCTACTGATATGGATAGCTGCTGTGCACGAGATGGATCAAAGTCTTTCTATGACTACATGACAAGAACTTGTAAACCTTGTTCAGGTATTATTATACCTTGATAATATGTTATACTTTGAAACCTTAGTAACTCTTTCCATAATATACTAAGAATTTAACTCTGAGTCCGGCATAGATAAGTAGATAAGCTTTTCACTTCATTGTGTTTTATCAATCCACAGTTATGATATATGGAGATCCTCACTTTATTGTTCCACTGATATCAAATGAGACCTTGTGTTATTCTATCCAAGGATACCCTGGCTTGGCATTTAACCTGATATCCAATAAACATTTCATCATTAATGCTGAGTTTGTGGATAGTGTTGGGGACACTAGTGAAGCTACTTGGATTGGAAAGTTAGCTGTCATTCCTCATAATGGAAACAATTCTGACACGGTGATTTTTGATTCTGTTAACCAACAAGTGACTATAGTTGGTCAAGGAACTTTCAGAGCTTCAGCAATAAAGAAAATCATTATCAATGAAAATGGCAACATCAAGTTCACTAAGCAGACACAAACAGGGAACCCCACTGTACATGTATCATACACTAAACCTCAAGCTGACTTTGATGTTACTTTGTATAGTAATCATCTTGATGTTGACTGGAATCTGCAATATGATGAGTTTGCTGATGTACATGGCCTAATGGGTAAAGATAATGCATGACAATATACCATGAGATAACCTAGAGCTTTACTATAATAATTTATTTATTAAGGCTTTACAGCACAAGTGCTGAAGATCTGTAGGACACCTACGTGCATGCAGCCAATTTAAAGTTGCTACAAATAAAGTATTATGTTAAAAAGGAGAAGACATCCATGACTAGCCTTGGGTAGCCTCAAACCTGCAGCTATCCGATTAACACTCTAATCACATGGTGATTTAGTTTGCCATACATTAGTCTCAATAGTAGGAGTGCAATTAATCCCAAATTGCATGGCCTTGGTTTTGTAATTGCACAGTAAAAAAGCCAATAAAATAGCAGAACAACAGAAGCCTTTTAAGTGCAACAAGAAAGTGATATAATGAATAGCCAATCAAATAAGGTGACAATGGAAGCCTTTTAAGTGCAACATATGTAGAAATTTTGAGTAACCAATCAGAATTGCTGACCTGTGAAGCCTTTTAAGTACAACAACGAATGATGTAATACAAAGAAGGATGATGCAATCACCTGGTAGAAGTTAATGGCCACATAGATGTGTACTACAAACCATGAAGGGTGGTCACTATGTGATTAGTAGGTAATCACACACATTTTCGTGCAATTATGGAATAATTGTACTCGTAACAGCCAAAATTGCACTCGGCTTCACCTCATGCAATTTTGACTGTTAGCTACTTGTACAATTATTTCCTAATTGCACTCTGGCAAATGTGTGTGATTACCTATACAAATACTTACAGGAATCTGCCAGACAGTCAGGATATTATCTTCTTGTCAATTTCATGTATATGTATCCATAGGAACTCTAGAGAGTGACTTAATATCTCAAAGTACCCCATGTAGAACCAAATGGACATTAGTTTATTTATTAAGGCTCAAGTTTACAGCACAAATGCTAAAGGCCTGTAGAACACCTGATCCCACAGCCTGTTTAAAGTTATTACAGTTTGAAAAGGTGGAGAAAGGAGAAAAATTCCATGCCTGGACTTGCCATCCAATTAATGTTTGAACATTTACAAGAGTCTGCCAGGTGGTCAGGATGCTATCCTCCCATTGTCTTTTAAGGTGCTATGCAAGCACGTAAGCATCTTTGAGTTCTTGACCCCTTGTACAAACAACATACAAGGTGCATGCTTTATAACAATTCAGGGCTTTGAAGCTATGCATATATATTTATCATCCAGGCTTAGTCTTTTCATAATACCAAAATACTTTGACAAGTAACAATGCATCCATCCTTATAATCACTTTTCACTATACAGGTCAGTTTATGAGGAAAGGGATTACTGTTGACACACAGCGACAGATGTTGATTTACTCTGATGGTCGTGACCCAGTACCAGTTACGAGAGATTCTACAATGGCTGGTGATAGGGGAAGATTGTGTTGGAAGGTGATGAACCCTGGTCATCAAGGAGAAGGTCTGATTGAAGGAAAGATTCTTGACTATGTGGTGCCTCAGATTCTCTCCAAAGATTTAAATATTTAATTGTGACTGACTGTACATATAGTGGTTTGAGGGATAACAACTATGTACTGCATCAACATACACTGTTCATTGCTTTTTGTATTATATTATTGTATTGTAAATTGTTGAAAGTCAATTATTGTAAGTAGTATGATGAACATATATGGCAGCATTGTAAGTTTTTCACAGTGAAAAAGAAAAATTTAAATTACAAAACGTTTACTATAATTATGATGCTTTACCAATCAAATTATGAGAAACCACAAGCATAGCACACTAGTATACAATAGAAGTATAATCACTTTTTATTTCATGAAATACAATTTTCTAAGAAAGATTGTAAAGTTAACAAAGACACTTCTAAAATTTTTTTGTTGTGCACAACCATAAAATGTACTTGCTTTCAAAATTCTATTACTACATAATAATAGCTATACAGTTGCATGATAAACCCGTAACGGTTATTCATGTTCCTTGGATGATCACAATAACACTATACATAGTCATATCAGTTCTGGAAAGAAGCCAGCTGTGATAGACACAACATTTTTATGACTAATCCACCATCAAAAAAGTCAGTATATTTAAATACTTATAGTTATACTATGTAATGTTGTAATGTTTTCCTTTTAAAATGATTCTGACAAGCTGTAAGGATTATTAGCATGTCTGTTTATAGCTACATATGTGATTATAAAAAAACACATCATTAAATATTTTGTATCATAACCTATATAGTGCCAAAAGCTATGTACTTGTACTAACATGCCTTACAGGTGCCCTAGGGGTAAGTGAGCACCACCCATGTCACATTAACCTGAAGTTAATGGAAAGAAGTGGAATAGCCAGAGGGAGGGATGGATGGAGGATGAATTGAACAACAACAAACTGAGACATGTTTACTCAATGAGTTTTCTCCCCTATGGGGTTGCTTTGAAGTAAGCAAGCAAATGTTAGGAATGCTACCAATTCTAGTTAAATGTGATTTAGTGACCCATTTGAGATTCCTCACCTATTGTATTTCTTCCTTCCAAAGGATGGTTGGGTTATCCCCAAAATGTCTCAGCAGTTTATTTGAGCCTGAAATCACAAACAGGACATGTCTGCATATCAGAGGAGAAACCTTTATCACAAGCTTGTCCAGGCATGCCCATCAGTTCTCAGGTTCCATTTCTAATCTGTTTTGAGCACCACAATAGGCCCATAGTCCCATTACCATTAATTTTTAGTTGTATCCCTTAGTTAATAGCAGGGGTAGTTAAACTGTTTTAGAGATTGTGCAGGCATTCCAGATCTTCCCTGTTAGTTAACCTGCAGTTAAACTTGCATGAATCAGACACATTATATGTATGGTATACAGAAAGAAAAATGTTTTGAAAAAATACATTAATAAAATTGTATAGTTTTTACCACTACTTCCACAGTGACCTATGTATGCAGTAAATAAAAACATGTATAATACTGTAGCTGTATAAGGATCAACTGATGTAATGTAAACAAGGAGACCATGCTATCATCACCTGGCAGGTAAATGGTAGCCCCTGTAAATAGCATAGACTGACAGGGATATTTACAAATTGCACATAAAGTCAGGTGATGAAGTTTTTTCAGTGACTCCTTGATTATACCATTTCACCTTCCCATGCATACTCTTGAAATGTACTAATGAAATATGAGAGGAATATGCTGTTTAACTTGTAATAATAATCATTAATCTTGACTAGCTATGGGCATGCATGCATGGTGAAATGACAAAACCAGTGAACTTGTAAGAAACATCGCTGTACCCCATATGGGGACAGACTAAGATAATTCAAATTATAACTGAACAAATGAGAGACGACACATTCAAAATTTTAACGTCACTGACATCTACAATATTAATCCAGAGTCTTTAAAGCTTATTTGTGTTGTTCACTCTATCTACTCAATCATGAACTAGAGGTCATGTACACACCAGAACAAATTAAAGATTTCTCACTACCACTGAACAAATGAGAGACGACACATTCAAAATTTTAACGTCACTGACATCTACAATATTAATCCAGAGTCCTTAAAGCTTATTTGTGTTGTTCACTCTATCTACTCAATCATGAACTAGAGGTCATGTACACACCAGAACAAATTAAAGATTTCTCACTACCAGGAGCCAATCAACATAATTTTGTACTCAGTGCTGCAATAATCTGTAATGGACTCCTACTGACCGCTATTTATAGCCATACACTGAAAATACAAATTGCAACAGATTTGCTACACATAATATACATATTGCATTACATGATTAAATATGCACACAATCGTGTGTGTGTGTGTGTGTGCGTGTGTGTGTGTGTGTGTGTGTGCGTGTGTGTGTGTGTGTGTGTGAGTGTGTGTGTGTGTGTGTGTGTGTGTGTGTGTGTGTGTGTGTGTGTGTGTGTGTGTGTGTGTGAGTGTGTGTGTGTGTGTGTGTGTGTGTGTGTGTGTGTGTGTGTGTGTGTGTGTGTGTGTGTGTGTGTGTGTGTGTGTGTGTGTGTGAGAGAGAGAGAGAGAAGCAGTATAGCCAAATGACTAGAGCATCTGCCTGGTAATTGAAAAGGTTCCAGGTTTGATACTCGGTTATGCCAAATTGGTGTTGTTGTTTCTTTGAGCATTAAGAAACTTTACTCTCATTACTCCAGTCTATAGTATATACCCAGCTGTTAAATGGGGACCTGTTTGCCTCGTGTCAACTGGGGAAGCAGTCCACCTAGCTGTAACATCAGTGGGTATACGTATTAAGTGGGGAAGAACTGTCCATGTCGCACACAGTGGGTTAAGGTCTAGGTGGGACTTCACCTTCACCTGTGGGACATGATACAGCCTCCTGTGGGTTACTAGTCCTGTCACAGAATGATTTGCCTGGGCTGACTCCTAGCACCTGAGTAGTGTACACATTACACAAATATAATTACATACATATAACATGTACTTACTTCTCACATTTCCCTCAAAGTGTCTGACATAGAGATGGATCATGAACTGATGGATACCACCACACCAGTCCAGTCCATAGTTTTATTGAAACTCCAAACATATTTGGCCACAACTTGTTGCAGAGTAGCTCCTGGCGAGAGCAAGGCTGAGGCCATCAGCGCAGTATCTTCTTCAAACAATATATACATCACAATAGGCTAGCTTGTGATTGTGATGGCAAAATTTACACGTTTATACACTTTAAAAGTTATATTCCATTAATGTAACTGTGTTTCAAAACTTGTCAAGTAAAACAGCAACATCTGCATTATGTAGCTACCTGTACTTCTATGTGCTTCTGTAAATTCCTCCAACACTGATAGTTATAATAAAATGTTTCTTTGTCAGTCATCTTAATTAGCAGTTATGCACAGTTGTGTAAGTTGCTTTTGCATCACTACCGAATGTATTTGTCTCATACTTTACAGGGATTTCTTTAAATAATTCAAATGATACGACTATTGCACAAGCCTTTCTTGTTACAAAGTCTGTGCTACTGCCTCAACTATTTTATATAGCTATGAGGCAGTAGCACAGGAGAAATGCACATTTGCTGTGAGTTGTTACATTGTTGGTCTCTTGTAATCACAAGGTTCAAAGTTCAAAGTCCAGAAAGCTGTTGTTACATCATTGTTTCCTTGCATGAGGAATAAATTTAACTCACATTGCTCCACTCTTCTCAGTTTTTAAATGCATACCTGGTGTTAACTGCATGAACAGTCCACTCAGCTATAGAAATGAGTACCTGACATTAAATTGGGGAGCAAATGTCAACTGCCCATGATTTACATATTCAGGGTGTGTATATACACGTTCCCTCGTGAGATATTCTATATATATATATACAGCTCTAGATCGATCTCTGCGTAGTATTGTGTAATCCTGCCTGCCCCCAGGAGGATATATATACTACTACTATATTGAGTGGTGCACAGGTGGACTAGTTACCTGTTTTTACAATGAACAAAAGTAGTTAATAGTAATGATGAGTGAAAGATTACCGATTTAAAAGCTATATTGAAGGTTTTCTGATTTTGCTTTATATAAAGTGTGTTTCTGTAGGTATGTAATATGTGTATTAGTGTTAGCTGGTGTAAGTATACATGCATGTCTGTTTTGTGTGTGTGTGCACATATGCATAAAGCTGTGCACATACTTGCAAGCTCATTGAAGAATATTAGTACCTAACATTAAAAGTATAATATTATTATAGTCTCAATGCAACATTAATTGATCATTTTGACAATGTGTATGGTTCCAGGTTATATGTGCATACACTAGATACTATTTACCTGACATGAGTGATAGATTAGAAAAGCAACCCTAACATGAAAAATAATACGGTTTCCGTTAACAGGCTATTGAATGATTCACTTTGCTAAATAGACACCTGTTTCATTCTTTACACAGTTCTACTGTGTAAGCATCCCGTATTATATTACACGCATTTATACATATCATATGCACATGCTGCATGCATGTGTGTATTCTTGTATCAGTATAGTTTTGCATAGAAGCAACTGGTTTGCCAACAGTAGTAAGTTGCAAAATAAGTATACAGTTATTGTATAACTTGACTTGTAACAATGTCATCTTTCAAATTGTTGATAGTCTGTTTATATATAGCAACATTAAAATGCTTCAAAATTTAGTGACATTAATGATTTCATGGATAATGGGATTCCAGAAACCCTTTCTGGAGTTTGAACGTGTGGGATTGCTTGAACTTGTGGGCTTGCTTGAACTTGTGGGCTTGCAGCAGGCTAGTTCAAGTTGGCTGTCAAATATACAGTGCAGTGTAGGGAAGTATAGCTACAGTGTAAAAGGAAGCTTACATGGAACTATCAAGATTTAAGTAACTACAAGGAAATACCTTCAATATAGATCCAGGTACTCTAATAGAGCAATCAGATGTATTCAAATAGAGCAGTCAAAACGACTCTAATAGAACATTCATTAAGGAATGTAATTTTAAACTTGACATGCTAAATGTTGAGTTTTTCATTTTAATTTGTGAGCTTGGATATGTATTTGAATCACTACAATACCTGACCAGCCATGGACATTTAGGGCTTAAAGGAAACAAAGTACACATGAGAATAGTTCATACTATAAGGAATCCTCATAAATATGCTTCTGAGTGTTCTCTATCGGAGCAGTCACCTAAAATGTCATATTACAGGTAGCACGCTAGTGTAATGAATCAAAGATCATAACTTATAGTATTACATGCATATGAAACACAAAATCTCTATTGGAGATTCTACATCTGACCATAATGTAAATAACCTGCTTTCTTAGACTTAAGTCCTTTGTTCATTAAAATTAATCCAATATGTACTACTAGCAAAATTGTGTAGCTTCTTACGCATATAAAGTTTAAAAGCTTAAACTACATAAGTTAATGTTGCCAATGACAGCAGCATCAGATAATCAATCAATCACAGAGGGCAATAAATGATTTAAAACTGCAAGATGTGCACCAATGAGACAGTACTATAGTATGTTCACGTTGTCTGAATCCTGAAAAATGGCTAAAAAGTAAAAGTGGATTTTTTCTCAACAGAGTTAACATTTCAGCCAACCAGATGATTATTGGTAACAGCAAAGATGTCAACAACAGACACGTACAGTTTGGTTCCATTAAAAGTTCGGGAAAGGGCTGTATTGGACACTGTACTTATATGGCTTCCCCTTAGGGAATGTATTGTGAAATTTTGATTGACTGTAAATATTACGTCAAACATTTGAACAACAAGATTTTGAAATATTTTTAGTGGGTCAAGCAGTACTACAAATGAGCCAAATTTCAAGATCGTGTGTAATTGCATCCATGAGTTATGAAATGTTTTTGAGGGTTCAGCTCAACGTGAACATACTATAGTGATACATGAATGCACTAACAGTATTTAATACAAAAATGTTATTAGTTTTCTCAGTATTTTTCTAGGCTGCCGGATTATTCAATAAGATTGAGATACTCTAACAGAACAGTTCATAATATAATATCTACAACAGCCAATAAATTAATACTGATATTGAAGCTACTCTAATAATACAGTTGGTATATACTAGACCATAATCTTAGATCTGAAAGCATCATTTTGAGCACAATAGTATTATTGCCAAAACTGAACTTTATAATAGAATGCTTTGTTAGTATTGTCGACATTGGTTTTACTTACAGATGAACTAAAATTACAGCATTCATAAAAAAAAAACAGATTAACAGGAAAAAGTTAGTGGCCACACTGGCCAGCCTTTTAGATCACCAAATTTATCCAAAATGCTGAGTCTTGCAGTGCCCTATAAGACAATAAGCAGCACATACTGTATCATATTAAAATCAGCATTCTCAATTTCAACTATAGATCGCTGAAACAAACAAGAGAAACAAGTCAGCATGTCTAAAACTATGCCAAGCCCTAAAAGCCTAACACTTGTAATTTTCACACACAGACATCTATTTTGACAGTAAATATGTTGACCACAAGATTTCAATTACTGCGAGTGAGTAAGTGACAGACAGTCTCAACAGTATCAGAGAAAAATTAATATGCTAAGCTGCTATTTGTCTCTTAACCCATCTCTAACAAACATACACACACTCGCATACACACACACGCTACACACACACACACACACACATGCACACCACACATTAGAGCATATATAGTGGCAGCCCAGAAGCACTCATCATCTAATAATTGCATCGTTTTCTAATGAAGCTTCTAACTGCTGTTGCTCATCAAGTGTATTTACAATGAGCTCCCCAAGCAATGTTTATGCATGGTACAACAGTGTTGCTACAGTTATGCAGTCTCATCCTTCAAGTGTATCTGGTCCATAGGGTGGGAGAGGTGGGTAATGTTTCATTAGTGCTTGTTCACACTATTCAATATTTCCCAGCACATGTTAAAAGCTACCTCTGCACATGTGCAGTTATTCTGTTGAGGTATAGTCATTCCTACCCTGATTATAGCATAATGCTTGGAACTTTTGCTAGTCTATTATTCTCAAATTTATGTATGCAGGCACAATTGGTGCAAGCCCAGCTCTATGTTATCATCAGTTCACTTTAACTTTTTTACATTTAATTATGAAACCTGTGTATTCTAATGACTCTATTTGTAACAGTGCCTCTGTAAATTACATTTTAGTTAGACAAACTTTTGATGCAATAATTAGCAACTGCAATGGCGTGTGGTCATAAAGAATGTTCTAGTCGCATGAAAACCAAAAAATTGTATAGTTACATTTTTTCAATCAAATTTTTCTATACATGCAGTAAGTTAAAACTCTCAAGTGTTGTTCATGTTTGATCAGAGATCTATACATAACTATACATGCATAATCATATATAAGTTCTTGGAAAGAAGCCAACTATCAGTTTCCCATTATCAGGGAAGCCAATAGATTACAACACAAAAATAAAGTACTTTTAGCTGCTACGTATACTAATATTATGTATTCTATTATTTTATGTTGTTACTACTAGCCAAGTCATTATTTCACATGTCTTTGTTTGCACTGCAGCTCTGTAATGTGGCACAGTTAGTAAAGCAGCTCTTTACTGGTACAAGGCTACGTATGTATAGGAATGTGTCATATAAGTGTATGCCACATGACACAATTATCCACCAAAACATAGACATGTGGTTTCATTTGCAAAGAATGTGCTACTTCAGTATGTTCTCCAATCAAATGGTTTGGAATGACCATTGCATCAGATTGAAGGCTTTTAGCTATACTGATCATGAGTAACTTTATACGTAGTTGAAAAGTTACAGTTTAACATAACATAACTATATACAACTTCTTAGTGCAGAAAAAATTTTGCTATATGCTTAAACAAGTTCACAGCAGAATTACTGTACAGCACCTAACTGTTATTTGCCTATTTTGGAGCCAAGTTAATTATAATACTATGTTGTAGTTGTTATTATGTATGAAGGTGTGTATATAAATTTGAATCAGATTTTTATGCTGCCCATTACATATATTCACTTTCAGCCCACATTTACCATACCATATTGTGAGGCTGTAATGACATTGAGATGTTGCTATTGCACATGCGTGATAGCTAAAGCCAATAATGTGTTACTATAAGTAACGTATTATGTGATATATATAGTAAATACACTTTGTGCTTCTAAGAAATATAATGCATTACTATATATTCAAAGTGTGGTATTACTTTTGAAAAAGCCATCCTCCAATTAGTAATGAGAAAAGCAATAAACTTATAGTATTAACTACATGTATCTGAAACACAACACCTCTATAGGAGATTCTATACATCTGACTATAATGCAAATTTGTTTATCTGCTATCCTTAGACTTGAATCCTTCATTCATTCATTACGTACTACCAGCAAAGTTATGTAGCTTCTTAAAATAAGTTTTAAAAGCTTAAACTAAGTTAATGCTGTCAATGACAGCATCATCAGATAATCAATCAATCACAGAGGGCAATGTAGGAATGACCGTAGTTGAAACTGAGAATGGTGATTATAATATGAGTTGCTTATTGTCTTATAGGGCATTGCAAGACTCAGCATTTTGGATAAATTTGGTGACCTAAAAGGCCAGTGTGGCCACCAATTTTCCTGTTAATCTGTTATTTTACTGATTGCTGTAATTGTAGTTTTCATCTGTAGGTAAATTAAAACCAATGTCAACAATACCAATAAAGCATTCTATTATTAGGTTTAGTTGTGGCAATAGTACTACTGTGCTCAAAATTATGCTTTCAGATTAAAGATTATGCCGACTAGAGTAGCTATAATATCAGTTTTAATGTTATTGGCTGTTGTATAGCTTTTAGAGTATGGACTGTTCTATTAGAGTATCTCAATCTTATTTTTGCTAAGTGTGAATAAACAAAATACTGAGAAAATAAAAAAATATTGTACCAATTTTTTGTATTAAATGCTGTAATAATGTGCAGTGTGTTCATGTATGACTTTATGGTGCACACATTGCAATTTATTAATATCATCCCTGTTATGCATAAATTATAGCATTAATGCTTGGTGCTTTTGCTAGCATATTATTCTCAAATTTATGTATGCAGGCATAATTGGTGCAAGCCTAGCTCTATGTTGTCATCAGTTTACTTCAACACTTTAACATATAATTATATAGAACTTGACACCTGTGGATTCGAATGAAGTGAGATGTTGACTCTATTTGTAGCTAGGCACTCTCCTGAACTTTGATGCAATAAATTAGCAACTGCAAAGGCGTGTGGTTGTAAAAATGTTCCAGTCACATGAAAACCATAAAATTATATAGCTACATTCCTTCAGTTATACAATAAATTGTATGATATTAAATCCTTAAGCATTGTTCATGTTTGATCACAGACTTCTACATAGCTACATGCATAATCGTAATTAAGTTCTTGGAAAGAAGCCATCTATAAGTTGCCCATTATCAGGGAAGCCAATAGATTGTATTACAACACAAAAACAAAATACTTTTAGCATAATACTAATAATACTATTATGTATTCTATTTTCCTTATAAGTGATTCTGAGAAGGTGTTATTAAGGTTTATATGTGGTATCTGTTTATAGCTATGTGTTATGCTAATCCATCTTATTACATGACACAGAAATTTGTAACATTTTTTCAATGCCAAAATACTTGCACATAGTTTTATGTAGTAATAGTAAAAATGATTATTACGTTTGATGTTCATGTCTCCTATAGTGGTGAATTATCATACAGATCTACATCATAATGTGTAATTGTGTACATCAGTCATCACTTAATTACTAATGATGATGTGTGTGCATTTGTCTACTGATTTTCTAGATTAACAACATTTCTTGGCCAAATGTTTCAGAGTTTGATGGAAAGAATATGTGTCCACTCTTGTGTAAGGCTGCATCAAGTGACCACAACATGTTACTTTTATGAGGATAACATTATTTATTATCATCATCTACATCAACGATATTGGTAATTATCTTATATTAAGCATGATCATTTTTATTCTTCTACATACTTTGTAAACCCAAAAAATCTATCATTTTAGTAATGTTAGCATATCTCCCTTTCAATTTAGAACACATCTTTCTTATTGTCTGCGTAATCTCTAGTTTGTCAATAACTGTCTAATAATGCAGTGACCATACCACAGATGCATAGTTACATGGCATGATAACTTAACAATTGAACAATTTCTCTTAGCTCTGGTCTGTTTCAAAACAATGAACAGAGCTTCCCTTCTTGACAATGTTCTTAATGTATTCATGGCTTACAGGCCTGGTTTCCCAAACTCAGAAATCTCAAATCATGTTACTTATTGCTGATTTTTTGCGATAAAATTTTGCATACTTACATACAGAGTACAGATGTATACAATGTTACACATAACTATACACCAAAAACTATAGAGAATTATAGCTTCATGTATTTGTTTTGAAAACAGTATAATGATTTAAATATCATTTTGCAGTGTTATAATTGTACCAGATATCCCTATACTTAGCTATAAATCCAAATCAGGTGATAGCTCCTTTATTGCAATGATCCCTTATTGATTCTTTACCTTACACTTGTGATGTGTTGAGAGGTGATATGTAGCTATGCTTAAAGGATGTGATTTGCTTGACCGTGGGCATGCAGCATTATGTGATCACTCCAGGAAGATACCTCATTGCTGACTGGTGTAATGATGATCATTACACAGCTGGGTATGCAGTGGAATAGTTTTAAGAAACAGCAGTGCACTGTATATTACATTACCCTCTGTATACAAGAAAGAGAGCTAATTTGCAATAGGGGTTGATGACAGACATTGCTCATTGTAAGTTCATTGTACCTTTTGTCATTGTAGATTGTAACCTTAGTTGGGTGCATACTGTAAGCTAATAAATAAACATCTGCAGGTTATCAACAACTTGTTGCTATACTACTAGCCAATTCATTATTTCACATGTCCTTGTTTGCACTGCAGCTCAGTTGTGTGGCACAGTTAGTAAAGCAGCTCTTTACTGGTACAAGGCTACGTACGTATAGGAATGTGTCATATAAGTGTATGCCACATAACACAATTATCCACCAAAACATAGACATGTGGTTTCATTTGTAAAGAATGTGCTACTTCAGTATGTTCTCCAATCAAATGGTTTGTGCTAAGGCGGAATGACCATTGCATCAGATTGAAGGTAGAACAAGCTTTAGCTATACTGATCATTATAATACACGTAGTAGAAAAGTTACAGTTTAACATAACACAACTATATATGCAACTTCTAAAAATTTAATTTTGCTATATGCTTAAACAAGTTCACAGCAGAATTACTGTACAGTACCTAACTGTTATTTGCCTATTTTGGAGCCAAGTTAATTATAATATCATGTTGTAGTTGTTATTATGTATGAAAGTGTGTGTATAAATTTGAATCAGATTTTTATGCCGCCCATTACATATATTCACTTTCAGCCCACATTTACCATACCATATTGTGAGGCTGTAATGACATTGAGATGTTGCTATTGCACATGTGTGATAGTTAAAGCCAATAATGTGTTATTACTATAAGTAATGTATTATGTGATATATAGTAAATACACTTTGTGCTTCTAAGAAATATAATGAGTTACTATTCAAAGTGTAGTATTAACTTAAGTTACTTTTGAAAAAGCCATCGGCATCCTCCATTATTAGTAATGAGAAAAGTAATAAACTTAACATAACAAAGTAATAATACTGTCTAGCTACCTAGAAGAAAACTATCATTAATGGTGAAACTATGTACAAGCTAAGCAACCAGATTTAAAAAAAAATTATGAGCATATGAGGCCTTGGGCAACATGTTACCACACACAGGATAATGTGTAAACCAATGTGTGCATGGCAAGGAAAGAAAACAAAAACAAAAAAAACTTTACCTTGTAAACTACAATGTTAAGACATGAATATTATTATGCAATGCTCTATATGTTAGTGGCCTGCTACAGCTAATCACTATCATCATAGCTAGCTGTGAGTCCAGTCTATATAGGTATGACTGAACCACAGAGTTGAGCTAAAAGGTATTAGTAGCTGGCAAGTTGGCTACAGCAAAAAGTGACTTGATGTAATGTATTCATTACGTAACTTATTACATTGCTGCAGAAATAATATATATAAAACATTCACCAAGTAACTTGCACAACTCTGCATTCACCATCCAGAACTTTAATCTTAAGACCACACATCTATAATTCTTATTCAGAGTTACGTGAACTCTTACAAGCACACAAATACATTTGCATTTCTACAGCATTTGTTTCTGCAGTAGCACATGCTTTAATGCATCATATAATTCATATTATAGCAAATCTTGTTAACATAATCAAGCAATTCATAGGATATAAGCTAACTGTTATACATTATAATATGGAAGTGGTTACTGAACCAAAAGGTTGTTTTCACAGATAGCGCAAATTAACTGACAGTCATCCATCTACTGACTCGAGTATCAAGCAACTGTATAGTTGTATGTTAGGATTGGTATGTTTTACTGTCAGTTCAATAGCTGGTATGCCTTATTGAATGGACTTTCAGTTCAGTAGCCACTGCCTTATAATATGTATGCACAGTAAACAAGCTTTTAGGCTGAGAACTGTGTGAGCCGCAATGTACACATATTACCACAATTACTATAATCACCAGTGTTAAAGAATTATTGAGTCTTTGTGATAAACTAAAATAAGTCACAGAATTTTAAAACTATCATTCCACAATTCCAAATGCTTAAGAATGACAATTCGCATCATCTTATATAGCAATTATAGCTGTTCTTGACATAGATACAATAATTGCTGGGCCAAGAAAATATACAGCTTTGTACAGTATATAATAGAGTTCATAACACTGTAGTCTCCAACAGTACTTCAGTATAGCCTATGCAAATGTGTATCATGGAGTAGTTCTGATATCACTGTAATACTAAGAGTGTCAGTAATTCCTGCTCATTGAAGCCATACATACCTACAGCACTATTTGTATACAGCATAACACACTGAATGGGCAGAGCAGAAGCTGGCCAATTACCACATTAAAGGTGGATTACATAATAACTTCATGCTACTGATTGTACAGGCTATACTGAAGTAGGATACTCTCCACCACTACAACTCTTGCTGTAAATGCATTATGATTCATATAGTTGAAGGCAGTTAATTTACTGCAGAATGAGATAAATTATTGAATATTTGGAATCACTTAAGGTGTAGCATTAATTTCATTCTGTAAATTAACAATTTCATCTATGCTATTGTACAGTATTCTGAAGCATTGGTTTCAGCAATTAAGTGTAATGCAATCTGCTGTTTACTGTAGGTGCTTGTGATTACCTCATTCACACCTCAGATCAAAGAAATACCACTGGACACATTTGTCACACATACACCACTTTAGGGATACGCTGCAGATGTAGTTGCATCATGTATAAATAACTTAAGGTCTGGCAGAGGCAATGCTTAAATGAGAAGAAACAAACAACCTAATAGTAAGTAGATTCTCTTGAAACTTGCAGAAACCATGAATATACCTGCATGTAAGTCTTTAATATGTGACCCAATTTTGTAAAATTTTGAAAAAATATCCTTTTGGGCATATGCAAAAGTTGCAGGATAATTCAATTGAAAATTTCAGCTTCTTTCTGCTAGGAGATAACTATGATTTTTTCAGATCATGTAGTGATTTCACAATGCAAGGCAGGAACACCGACTAACTTACAAATGGGGTGATTTGTTCAGGTGATGGAATGGTTAAAACTAAGTATTTAGACGATGATACATGGTATTCAATAGAAGAATAAGGCCAAGAACCTGCACTTGATTCAAGACTGGACACACACCTAGCTATGATTATAACTATTAGCAGTAGTGGGTTAATATAAATTATATTGTGCATTATAGGCAATAATTATTTTATACAGTATTAACAAGAGTTAATAATAATAATTCACTGCGTTGCCATGTTACCCTGAGCATTCTTCAATTGAAGGAGCGCTGTTCCCTGTATGTACCAGCTCAGTCTTTGGTTCAGTCTTCGAATATTCTCGAGGATTCATCACGGTGCGGCTAAACTAATTGCGGTAATGAAACAAACAAACAAACAAATACTAAAAGCATATACGTTACATGGAAAAGAAGCCGTTTAACTTCTGCACAATCATCACTCTTGGTATTACTTTTCTTGTTACTAATAAAGGATTGTGGCATCTTTTATTCTTTGAAACCTGAACAGTCTTATGGTATCAGTAGTTCTGTATAAAAGCAGTTCCTGTACCAGCTATTTCACAGAACTAGTTGCATTGCAAGTGCGACATAATGGCTTGGATAGCAATGTTGTTATCTTTCAAACTGATGATATTCTGCTTGCTTCTACGATCAGCTGCTGCTGCCAGTGGTGAGCTGAATTAATGGTTGAAGATGAGTATTTCTGCTTCACAGATTACAGTACTAAATAACAGTTCATTGGGAGCTTTTAGTGCCAACTGAAAACTCACGAGTTTAATTGAGTAAAGTTATGAACAAATAATAAAATGGTCTAATCATAAAATGCAGTTGCTATGCATATCTGCTTTTTCCTCTACAGATGCTTGGCTCTTTTGTTTATCACCTTGTAAGAGTCCTAAACACCAATATTTTCAAAATTATTTTCTAGAATGTGGTCACTGAAATTTGCAACAAACAGTCATTCAGGTGTTGTGCAACACTAGATGAACTGGCATGTAAAAACTTAATAGTTATGAGTGTTGTTTGTGATGAAAATTATTGTGTTTACCTTAATTAAGGTCTTGATGTACATATTAAGTGGTTATAAAGCGTTATGTTTACATCACGCGCATAAAATGTAATGTATTGTTAGTATAGTAATGTATTTTTAGTAATAGAAATGTTAGTTTTGTATTCTATACAAAGCTATAAATACTGTAGCAAATTTCATTATTAATTTTAGCATGCTATGAAGCCTCGGGCTGTTATTCTGAACCACCTTTAAAAAGACAAGCTGATGCACCACCACCTGATACTTTTGAAGATTGCTGTGCAATGCATAACAAGTTTTCATTTATGGAAGCAGACGGCACTTGCAGACCATGCTTTGGTATGTATTACAAACATGAATACAGCGCAGAAATTCTATGTCTTCACATTAACTACTATTGATAACATGGCTAACTTTATCCCACAGATTGCTTTAATGAGAACACTGTGAAGGTAGTGGTACAATTGTTTTGACTATGGACAGGTGCTGTGAGCAAGATGGATCAAAGTCTTTCTATGACTTCACGACACAAACTTGTAAATCTTGTTCAGGTATTTACAACCATAATATATAGTTACTGAGAGTCTTTGTTAAGTGCATTTCTACCCGACTGACAAGTGTTCATAGTTTTTGATTATTCATGTTCTATTCATTCACAGGTATGATATACGGGGACCCTCATTTTATTGTTCCACTGATGTCAAATGAGACCTTGTGTTATTCCATCCAAGGATACCCTGGTTTGGCATTCAACTTGATATCCAATAAACATTTCATCATCAATGCTGTGTTTGTGGATAGTGTTGGGGACACTAGTGAAGCTACTTGGATTGGAAAGTTAGCTGTCATTCCTCATAATGGAAACAATTCTGACACGGTGATTTTTGATTCTGTTAACCAACAAGTGACTATAGTTGGTCAAGGAACTTTCAGAGCTTCAGCAATAAAGAAAATCATCATCAATGAAAATGGCAACATCAAGTTCACTAAGGGGACACAAACAGGGAACCCCACTGTACATGTATCATACACTAAACCTCAAGCTGATTTTGATGTTACTTTGTATAGTAATCACCTTGATGTTGACTGGGATCTGCAATATGATGAGTTTGCTGATGTTCACGGCCTAATGGGTAAAGATTAATGCATGACAATATCACGAGATAACCTAGAGCTATACTACAACATTATTGTTATCCTCGCATTGCCTTTTAAGGTGCTATGCAAGCACATTAGACTTTTTTTTTTTTACGTTTAAGAAACCTCGTTATTAATTCAAGCACACAGTGACAATATACAATTACATCATAATAGTTCTCTGAATATCTTTCAAAGCTGTCCTCCATCCCACACAATCACCCTGCAATAAAAGATCAGCTGGAACTAAGTCCCACAAAGGCACAACTGCGGCCCGCCAACTACGGCAGAAACGATCCAGAGTTCATATGTTCATGAAACGGAGATGGCTAGCTGGGTCAAAAGAATGTAATCTGTTAGATAGTCGGGTTGGTGATTTCTTAAATGTTGGACAAAAACTTTGTAAATTGCCTCGTCTCTCACCATCTAAAAGGCGACAGGTAAAGCCCAAGATGGAGGCATTGCGTCGGTCACAGTTGTAAAGAATTAAGGGCTTTGAAGCTATGCATACACTTACCATCAGGGCTTAGTCTTTGCATAATATTAACACAGTACACTATACTTGACAAGTAACAATGTATCTATCCTTATAACTACTGTTCACCATACAGGTCAGTTTATGAGGAAAGGGATTACTGTTGATGCTCAGCGACAGATGTTGATTTACTCTGATGGTCATGACCCAGTACCGGTTACGAAGGATTCTAAGATGGCTGGTGATAGGGGAAGATTGTGTTGGAAGGTGATGAATCCTGGTCATCAAGGAGAAGGTCTGATTGAAGGAAAGATTCTTGACTATGTGGTACCTCACATTGTCTCCAAGGATTTAAACATATAATCTTGATTGCATTTAGCTGCACAAGCTGATGACTAATATAAACTCATTTTACATTTTCTGTAGTTTTGCATCAAGTATATATATTCACTAACCATTGTGTTATGCAATTAATGTTTTGTTGAAACTGAAGGAATGAGTTATTTGTATTTCATTCGCACTATTGATGATGCGTCAGGAAATTATATATGTGACTGGGCCTGCAAAAATAGGGCATGTGGGCACATAAAATTTGCCTAATTTTTCAAGCTTTCATGGCTCATAAGTTTTGATAACATTAAGCTATGGCCATGAAACTTTCAGCATGTATTACTCATTTAATTGGCTTTATAATGCAAGTTATGGAATCCAATATTGTATTCTAGTACTGACATGTGACCTGTTGTGTGACAGGATGTAGTTTTTTCCCACATGCCCTATTTTCGCAGGCCCAGTAACATTTAAAATACACAATGCATTATTGATGAAACACGTTTTGTACACTTTGCAGTATTCACATTGCATATAACATGCTTTTCAAAGAGGCCACTGAACTTATGTCACAATTAGCTCAGTAGCTGTATAACAGCTGGCCTATACCATGATAGTGCTAAGTATTCACAATGCATGTGTAATAAAGTAGTACCATAAAAGAATAGTCAGATCTTGCTGGGAAAGCTACACCCTCTCAAGCAGCACAGCCAGTCCTGCATGTCAATTGTGGTATTGAGTAGCTTCAAATTAATAACATATTTACATTGGCACTGACTTGCTGTTGTTTATTACAATGTATGTGAATGTCAGTGGCATTGGAGGGAGTTGACTAGAAACACAGGAAACCATTAATTACGTACAGGTATAGAGGTACATGCTTTAAATTTAAGTTTGCAAGGTGCACAAAAGTTATCACATTAACATTTCTGAACCAGGGCAACATGTGATATATATGCACTGGCTTTCTTTTGATCTGAGGTGTGAAAGTGGTACATAATTATACTTTGTTGACTTGTGCAGCGTTGTGCTACACTGAATAACGATGGACTACAGGGAACATAAATGTAGCTAATCATACCAGTACCTGGAAAGAGACCAGCCGTCACATTCTACGGCCCATCATTGGGCAAGTCAATATTATATTCCATGAAATTACTTTTGGCTTCATATTATGTATTCCATACCTTTGCTGTAAAAAAAGGCGCATCCAAGAAACTACAAGTATCTGTAACCCCAAGTAAAAACAGATAAGCTGTAGAAAAACACTTCATGAAATTAATGGGTAACTGAAAGAACTGATATCTAGAGCGGCCAAGAATCAATAATGTTACTACAACTGACTATGATCACCAAAGAATACCTTGGCTGTAAAACAGGCAAATAAAAGTAACTGGCAACCAAAACAGCTGATATCTGAAGCGGCCAAGAATAAAAGTTGAGTTGATACAACTAACTACAATTATTAACTTGCAACATTGAATCTTAATCATTTATCTGTGTTCTATACATTCACCCTTGTTACATCCTAAATTAATTCTTTGCAACTCTAATTGGCTGGTAATTTGGCCACCTTTTTTTCTTTACTCTGACTATTGAAAAAGGTGGCCAAATTACCAGCCAATTAGAGTTACAAAGAATTAATTTAGGATGTAACAAGGGTGAATGTATAGAACACAGATGATTGATTAAGATTCAATGTTGCAAGTTAATAATTGTAGTTAGTTGTATCAACTCAACTTTTATTCTTGGCCGCTTCAGATATCAGCTGTTTTGGTTGCCAGTTACTTTTATTTGCCTGTTTTACAGCCAAGGTATTCTTTGGTGATCATAGTCAGTTGTAGTAACATTATTGATCTTGGCCGCTCTAGATATCAGTTCTTTCAGTTACCCATTAATTTCATGAAGTGTTTTTCTACAGCTTATCTGTTTTTACTTGGGGTTACAGATACTTGTAGTTTCTTGGATGTGCCTTTTTTTTACAGCAAAGGTGTTTTGGGGGGGATATCGCAAATTTTTGTCAGTTCTATAATTTACAGACCCATGCAATGATCTGGGGGGGTGTATGATGGATTCTGCCTTGTGGTGTTGTGACCAAATACAAATCTGCTGATAGGTGGTGAGCATATAACATAGTAGCGGTTAATTTTTATTAGGACAAGGGCCAGTGGAAATTACTGCAATTTACTGGTCAGGCTAGTAATGGCTACAGTCAGGGTTACCAAAGATGTGTGTAAAGCACTTATTTACAAAGCATGCCACCATCTTGAAATAGCAACTCTGAGATTGCATCTGGGATCTGGGAGTGTTTTCAGACAGAGATGTAAATATTCAGCTATATTGTTCAATGACTGTTCTATTAGAGTAATAAAACCTGCTATGGCCACACTGCCATAGTGTCCTGAGGACAACTTATCAACTTGGTTTGCCAATCGCAGAGCAAGATGCTTTGCTGAGGGTTATGAAAGAGATCACAAACATCATACTAGTATTTTTATTTCACTACATACAAACACACACTTACATCATATACAAGCACAAGACACACACAAAATGTGCAAACACTATACATGCATGTTCACACACATACGCCACATATTGGTTGCATGTACTTGATATAAATATCACATCTCTTGTGAAATGCTCTTGTAGGTGAGCTGGTACTTGGTGTTAAAAAGTTCTTGCAGAAAAGAAAATTGTGTTGTACATTCTCATTAATAATAACACATGTCACTCCATAGTTAAGCCATGAGGATATCCAAGCAAGTGTCTTTGGTGTTGCGACTGATGTTCCAGGTTAGTTGCATGTGTGTTTAATTTAAGGTTAAGTTCAGTGCCTGCTTGTTCTTTTACAGGTCTCACTTAATCTTGTGTCTTCATGCAGACATCCATGAAATTTGAATATCGTGCAAGCTGTGTGGAACAACCCCATCTCATATACACAGTCACCGGCAAACGACGAACCACATTCAAGCAATCTGTTATGCAAACTTTGTTGCACCATGGTATGTGCATAATGATCGATTAATGAAAGCCACAACACAAGCTCCATGGTGCATTAATGGAAATAAATAAGTTCCACCTGACTGACAATATTGTCACGTGACCTATTTAGGGGATATCTCTTAGAAAGTCCCTGTACAGTAACACCTCAAGTGAAAAGTGAACACACCTGATACGCGATTTATATTATTATTGATGGCAGTCCATGTCTTGAGAGGGAAGTATGAATAATAATTAAACACTAAAATACATAAAGTACGTGTACCGCACTGTAGAACCATAACTAAGAACAAGTTCCACCCGACCGAAAATGATCACGTGACCTATTTAGGGGAAATCTCTTGGAAAGGGATAGTTATAAAAACCGGAATCGAAACTGGAAGCGAAACGAAACGAAATCAGCCTACAATCTAGTGGAGGACAATCACTATATTATGCACAGTTACACTATACTATATGCACGCACTACCTGTTTATGCATCAAGCAAGACTCCAGGTGGAAGATTTCTCTGCATGGCACTTATCGATTAGAGATATTAAACGCCTGCTCCTATCCGAGGGGCTCTACAATAGAAAAGTTCTGGCCTTGGGTAGGTGAGTGTTGATTGTCCCTTGACCACTTACATAAGAGGTGTGCCATAATAGCCACAGATGGCTTCATCCCTCTCTTAAAGGCATGGCTTCATGCAGCCAATCATTACCGTAAACGGTTTGTAATGATCAAGTAGTTATTGCTCTTATGAAAGTGGTCAAGGAACAACCAACGCTCACCTACCCAATTAAGCACAGAACTTTTCTATTGTAGAGTCCCCAGCGGGTCCGCAGACCCTCGGATAGTAGCAGGCGTTTAATATCTCTGATTGATAAGCGCCGTGCAGAGAAATCTTCCACCTGGAGTCTTGCTTGATGCATAAACAGGTAGTGCGTGCATATATTATAGTGCAACTGTGCATAATATAGTGATTGTCCTCCACTAAACTGTAGGCTGATTTCGTTTCGTTTCGTTTCTCATTTCGATTCCGGTTTTTATAACTATCCCTTGGAAAGTCCCTGTAACACCTCATGTGGACACACGTGATACGCAGTTTACATTATTGTTGATGGCAGTCCAATGAGTCCATGTCTTGAGAGGGAAATATGAATGATCTCGCGAATGATAAACATTTGTGATATTGTAACTGGATTTCATTGGAGTGGTGAAGCGTACTTTTAACTGATTTGAAACTAAAATACGTACATCGCTTGAAGAAGTCGAATGGATATTAAAGATAGGCATTCCAGTATCCGAGATTTTTTAATAAAAAAACTCGACGTATATTACAAGGCTTGGAAAGATTACAAAACAACACAAAACTTACTTATACGTATGTAACGCGCACGATAAAACTAAGATTTTCATGATGATCAGCGTGTGGACAAACCCCACTGCGATTTTCATCCTCATTGGAGCTCGGATGACGGAGCAATCCCAACTTAAACACGAGCACCGTCTGGTGACAATGCTCGAGTTTCTTGCATGGGCCCGGAAGTGCTATATATAGCGATTCCGGAATTCCGTAAATTTTGCATAAAATTTTCCCGAATCTTCCATTGGAGAGTTGGCACAATCAATTCGCTGCCGTACGAGTGATTGATCAAACAATTGGATCATTTTTAGGGTTTCTGGGGGCAAGGAATATGATGGTGCAGTTAGTTTTCTGCTACAAATATGTCTGTGTGTAGTTTTATGCCAATTATAAGATTATTTTGCAATATAGCCACCACAATGTAATGTTCTCTTTGCAAGAAACGACCTAGCACATGTTAGTTAAACCAAGGTGAGCATTTTTGTACATGTAGTTTTCAATATTACTATGCTAAAAGTTAGCAAATTTGTACCACAAATAGCTCATCTCTTTGATGCACCATTTTGGTAGCTGTCAAGGAGCTGTACATTAAGAGAAAAAATAATCATATAAGGGTCATTCCATGCACAATCACCAAAGAATTGTAATGACCCCCCTCGGATTTTGATGAAATTTGGTGTGTATGTAGTACTTATGGTACTTATTCACCATACCAATTTTTAGCCCCCTGCACCACATGGTTTCTGATTTATGACCACAAAAATTTTGAATATTTTATGAAAAGTTGGTACGACTTGCATTACAAAATCAACTGTAGCTCACCACTGTATTAATATTTTGAAATAAAATTTTCGGTGAATAAAGATAATTAATTGATCAATTTAAAAATCCATAAATTATGGGATAGCAGCTTAATTAAACTTTTCAAAAGTTGCATAAGAAACTTTGATCCTACATATTTCAAAAAGTGCTGCTTCAAATTCTTTGAATTTTTTACTGAATGATTATTGTGTCATGGTCTATTGTTGATAAAAGTTTTGTGGTGGGGTCACAATGGGTTCAGGAGATATAATTAAAAATGTTGTAGCTTATAGTGAAGTATTGTAATCTATTATTGCTTTAAGGGAGTGTACACCAGTATTAACCATTCCTAATAAGGTCATTTCAGATCTGACTTACATAATGAAGATTTTGAAATGCAGTGTAACCTGTATTAGTGACCACCTGTATTGAAAACCACCTTAGTTAATAAAGTTTAACTCTACAGTGTTCTCATGGACCCAGTTTGTATAGATGGACATACTCAGACCTTAATTGCATACTTGTAGCTGGCTAATAAAATTCCAGTCATACAAGACATTGTTCAAATTGCAATGACATGCATTGCAAAGATTCTTCAGTGAGCAAACAACTTTCTACCAGGTATAACATATTCAGTTGCTAACTAGATATTGGAAGTGTGCAGTGACTACTCCTATTGTCTCCATGGCTCAGTCCTGTTGCAATCCATTTGATATACCAGGCCATACTTGGAGTAGCCGTAAGAAGAATCTCAGACCTGTTTCAGCCTGGATGTGTGAAAGAGCTCCAAATATTACTATTGATATGAAGATTTGTGACACATGCAGAAAGAAACTAAGTAAGGAGTCACCTTGGCTAGATGTCACTGAGTCTGCTGCTTCTGAGCTTAATCCTTCTAGCTCACAAGCAACACAATCTGATTCTCTGTTCTTTCATAGTTCAGAAGCAGTATCTTCGCTTAATGTATGTCTAGCAGAGATTGGTGAGACGCCATTTTCTCAGTGTAAAAGTCGTTCAAAGGTTTACTGTGGACAGAAGGTTAAGAAGATTACTGAAGCCTTGCAGTGAACAGTTATCCCAATGGCACCTATGGATGATGGAACTGAGATGATCCAACAACTAAAGGAGAAGTTATGGGAAACAAATAGAAGAAGTGAGCAAGTTCAAGTACTAACAGTTTTACCAAAGAGTTGGACAGTGAAAAAAATACAGCAAGAGTTTGGTGTCTCGGAGTATTTAGCATGACAATCAAAGAAGCTGGTAGAGGAACGAGGCATTCTTTCTCTTCCTGGTCCATCACGCAGACCTTCACTTTCACCAGAAACATTTACCACTGTTTGCAATTTCTATGAATCTGATGAGATTAGTCGTGTTATGCCTGGAAAGAAGGATTTCGTGTCAGTGAAGAAGGAGGGAAAACGTGAGCATTTTCAAAAGCGACTGGTCCTGAGTGATTTAAAACAGGTGTACCGTGAGTTCAAAGAGAAATTCCCAAATTACAAAATTGGGTTTTCAAAGTTTGCTGAGCTGAGACCAAAACATTGTGTATTAGCAGGAGCAAGTGGTACTCACTCAGTTTGTGTGTGTACAATACATCAGAATGTGAAGTTGATGTCATTGGTCCAGGAGATGCAGATACCTGAGCTACCAACGTATCACCACTGTTTGGGGAAGACAATGTGTAACCCCCCACATCCTAGGTGCTATTTAGGAGAATGTGATGCCTGTCCCAAGATTGAAATTTTGAAGGAAGACCTACTTAATCACTTTGATGAGATCGATGTTGAACAGATTGTTTATAAGCAGTGGGTGTCCACCGATCGATCTACACTAGAGACGTTTTGTTCCCCTATTGAGGAATTTGCTGATACCTTTTGTAAGAAGATAGAGCTCTTGCGTCCCCATTCATTTATTGCCTCAGAACAGGCATCATTCTATGCAAACTGTAAGACAACTTTGAAGATGGGAGAGTTCCTAGTCACTGTAGATTTTTCAGAGAATTATTCTTTAATTTTACAAGATGCTGCCCAAGGGTTTCATTGGAACAATTCCTCAGCAACCCTACATCCCTTTGTCGCCTACTACCTGGATTCTGAAGAACTACGCCACTTGAGTTATGTGGTGATTTCTGACTGTCTCCACCATGATACTGTTGCTGTCCACCTATTCCAAAGATCTTTCATCACCTTTCTGAAACAGTTCCTGCCGGCAAGATTGCACCCTTGTAAAATTATCTATTTCTCTGATGGTGCTGCACCACAGTACAAAAATAGGAAGAATTTCCTAAACTTATGTCACCACAAAGATGATTTTGGAGTTGAAGCTGAATGGCATTTTTCAGCCACTTCACATGGAAAAGGAGCATGTGATGGTCTAGGTGGAACAGTCAAACGACTTGCTGCTCGTGCCAGCTTACAAAGGCCATACAATGATCAGCTCATGACAGCACGTCAGTTGTTTGATTGGGCATGTAGCAACATTTCTGCTGCTCACTTTGGTTATTGTAGCAATGAAGATTACAGGAAAGAATTGAGTAGTTTGGAAGGTCGCTTTCAATTGTCACGGACAATTCCTGGTACAAGAAAACTACACTGTTTTGTGCCAGTTTCAGACAGTACAGTGGAAGTAAAGTTTTACTCTTCATCTCATACTTCCAGGAAAGAGAGAGTGGCTCTAGGAAAGAATGAAATTCCACCTGAATCAATTGCTGGATTTGTCACATGTTTACATGAAGGGAATTGGTGGTTCGCTTGTGTGCTTAAAGTTTGCTGTGATACAAACAAAGTACAACTGACGTTTCTGCATCCACATGGTCCATCAAACTCATTCAAGTACCCAGAGCCACAGAATATCCACACTATACCAATGGATCATATTCTAACTCTTGTAGACCCAAGGACGAGAAGTGGTCGTGTGTACTCTTTGACAAAGAAAGAAATGACTCTTGCTACAAAATTGCTTCACACTATATCATCACAGTTATAAAATAGTACTAGCTACATGCCTGTTTCACAAGTTGCTTATGCACACATTTAACTTGAAGTGAATTAAAGTGTCCTCTGTGTATGTACAAATCAGCATTATAAGTTGTCCAATGTTATCTGCTATAATTCTGTGCATGCTGCTAAATAATAGCACCTATCTTGTAATTCCATAGAGAGTTCAAATGGTCTTGATTTCATAATTAGAGGATGTGTCTGGTTGTTAACCGAAGACTATTAATATGCATTAAACTTTCGTAAACTAAGGATGGTTTTTCAATACAGGTGGTCACTAATACAGGTTACACTGCATTTCAAAATCTTCATTATGTAAGACAGATCTGAAATGACCTTATTAGGAATGGTTAATACTGGTGTACACTCCCTTAAAGCAATAATAGACTACAATACTTCACTATAAGCTACAACATTTTTAATTATATCTCCTGAACCCATTGTGACCCCACCACAAAAATTTTATCAACAATAGACCATGATACAATAATCATTCAGTAAAAAATTCAAAGAATTTGAAGCAGCACTTTTTGAAATATGTAGGATCAAAGTTTCTTATGCAACTTTTGAAAAGTTTAATTAAGCTGCTATCCCATAATTTATGGATTTTTAAATTGATCAATTAATTATCTTTATTCACCGAAAATTTTATTTCAAAATATTAATACAGTGGTGAGCTACAGTTGATTTTGTAATGCAAGTCGTACCAACTTTTCATAAAATATTTAAAATTTTTGTGGTCATAAATCAGAAACCATGTGGTGCAGGGGGCTAAAAATTGGTATGGTGAATAAGTACCATAAGTACTACATACACACCAAATTTCATCAAAATCCGAGGGGGGTCATTACAATTCTTTGGTGATTGTGCATGGAATGACCCATAAGCAACTATAAATCAACAGTACAACTCTTTGCTTTGCATGCACATTGTATTTTTGAGTGGAGATGGCTGCTACAGAGTGGTTGCACTTCACCATGTGTATGCTGCTTTGCCTTCCGTAAGATCCTAAATACATACAACTATTTAGTGGCTTTCTATGGAGGTGACCTTTATTCAGAGGGTCTTACAAGTAAGGTTACACTGTGGTCCATGTATTAAGGTATTGATAACAGAAAACAGAGGTTCAAAATGTTATTGCAAAGCTCAATTATAAGCATTTATTCAATTGTGCCATTTTTGGGACTATTTTCAATGGAAAGATACGGAGAAAATTTTGCCTATTTTCCAGGACAAAACTGCTTATAACTCCACCATCCTATGATGGATTTTTAAAAACTAAGTGTTTATGAGATCCTTAGGGAGTACTGCTCAAGGCTATGCTAAATAAAAACTATTTCCATTAATTTTAAAATTCTTCCGGAATCGCTACTTTATAGCTATCCAGCCAAAATATTGGCTGGCCAATCAGAATGGAGGAGTTGCATAATCGTTTTAAAACAATGAAATACCATTCCAAAATAGCTAGGAATAAAGTAATACTTAGTGCGATTTCTTCATTTATCGAAGGCGGTAGGCATTCCAGTATCCGAGATTTTTAAATAAAAAATCTCCATAGAGTAAATTATCTATTCTCGGTCACCATGTATACTCGGACACCATGTATACTCGGACACCATGTATACTCGGACACCATGTATACTCGGACACTCGTTCTCGTAAACTGCTGGACGGAATCCTACGAAAATTGGTGTGGAAATACCTTGCATATAGCTCAACTATACCTCCAATTTTGAGCCAAAACTCCTGTTTGATTGGGTTGTGCAGACGTTGGCGTATAATGACAAAAATTGTCTTTATGCCTAAAGACAAGATTTTATGCCAATGATTTCTTTAACCCTAAAGACAAGATTTTACGCCAAGCTTGTCATTAAGTACTTAATGACAAGCTTTTACGCCACTGTCATTGACATAAAATGCATTGTGAAAGTAACTTTACAGGGAAGTGCACTATAAAGGGAAGATTTTACGCCAAGCAGTTAAAAACAAAGAATTCACATGACTATCCTTACTAATCACATGATTCCTGCCTAATATTACATAACTGTACCTGTAGGTATCCGTATTCTACCATTTCATCATATTTTCACTTCTGTTTCATTATATGCTTTATGTCCCTTTCCTTGCTTTCTTATGCCATAGGAGATAAATCAGTAGCTATAGTTATGATAACAGTGTTTAGAATAAGAATACAGGTGCTTTTATTAGAATTTTTTTTTTGCAGCAGATCATGTGATCATCGCAACTGTCATGCCATAGATTGGAGATAATTTTAGTACATGGAAAGAGTGTGTACTGAATAGTTGTCTTGAAAACACAGTTATATTATTATTGTGATCAAGACCATGACTCTAGGAATACAAATGTGTACCTTTATTAGAGTTTCCAACACTGAAATTTCCTACTCAAGTTAAGTAGTGGTTGAACGCAGGCAAGATCTCGGATCCCAGCTGTTGTGGCTCCCTTGGCGCATGCCTAGAATTGCATGTTGCTTAGCAAGTCACCACTGGGTCTGGGATTCTTTTCTGCATCTTTCATCCTTGTAGCATAAGCGAGGGGTCACCAACTGCTTTGAAATCTCGTACACCTTCAGTGAAATCCTACCTGAAATACGAAATCTTATGTTATCGTGATTCTGATTCTATACTCGTTCTGGTACCGTAGATCGCACTCAACTGCTCCTGCACACAAGTAAGAATGAAATCCGATGTTCCGCTCCGCTTCGGATTTGTATAATCAAGTTGTAGAAGCCGCACAAAACCAGGAGCTGTGGGAAAGAAGCCGTACAAAACCAGGAGAGAATCGAATTAAGAATGATATCCGATGTACCGCTCCGTTTCGGATTTGTATTAAGCGAGTTGTGGAAGCCAAACAAAACCAGGAGTTGTGGGAAAGAAGCTACACAAACCAGGAGAGAATCCATGCTAACTGTTCAAAAGTAAGAATAAAATGCGGTGTTCCGCTCCGTTTCGGATTTGTATTAAGCGAGTTGTGGAAGCCAAACAAAACCAGGAGCTGTGGGAAAGGAGCCACACAAAACCATGCAAACTGCTCTTGCACAAACGTAAGAATGAAATCCTATGTTCCGCTCCGCTTCGGATTTACTTAGCAAACTACAAACTTAGCAAAACTTCATAAACTTAGCAACACACCAATTACAAAAGCAACTTAAGCATACAGATGCTCCTGGTTTTGTGGGGTTTCACACCAGATAGAGCTTTGACAATTGCTCCTGGTTTTGAGGGGTTTCGCACGGGATTTCCCCTGAATGATTGGCCTTGTTGCCTGGTCTATATGGCTTCATCTGCGAGTTGCTCCTGGTTTTGTGGGGTTTGATTTAATAGTTATGTCTTGGCTTTACTCCTGGCTTTATATGGCTTCGAAATTCCTCTCAATTTCTTGAGGCTGCATGTGCTCCTACATGCCCGCTGAACTTGTTTCTTTCTCCCACTATTTTATGGTGATTTCAGAACTGATCACTCTACACCAATCTGTAATTTAAAATCAAATTTTGCAGCTCTCGTTCGATTTTGTGAAATCTTTTGAAACCCGTGAAATCTTGAGAAATCTGTTCAAGATTTTGAAATCCGTACCCCTTTTTCATGAGTTGGTGACCCCTCGAGCATAAGTAGTCAATTATCGGATTGACTCAATTACCAGAATGCACATTTCAATTATTGAATGGAAAACGGCAAAATTCTATGGTATAAAATAGTGGCATGATTGACAATATTTGTGACCGGATTTGCAAAAAGGTGTCTTTCACACACATCTGATTATATGATCTTGGAAGTCCATAGCTTAGTGTTCAAGACAAATACAAACCTGAATTTTTTTCACCCATCAACCTATGTTGGTGCTCAGTGCTGTCCAAGTGCCAATCTGTAGTTATGAATTGCCGAAATTCGTAAATTGGATGTGTATGGGAGATTCCTTTTCACAAATCCATCACATTGTAGCAATTTGTATCAACCTCTCCCCTCCCTCCAAAATGATGGTTACCATGCAGAGTTTTGATCCATTTTTGCATTTCTAATTGAGTATCTTTGCTATGTCTGACCCAATTAGAGTGTGTTAAAGGCTACATACTTCTACTAATTACGTTTCATGAAAAAGAAAATTGACAGTTAATGTATTTTCATTATTATGCATTTGGGACCTTGTGCCTTCAATGGTACTTGGTGTCTGTCACTTTAAAGTTTGTGGCAGTCTAATATCTGTTTCTGCTTCAATGTTGATCACCAAACAATAAAGGAAACAAGCCAAGGCAAAATATTAAGGCCAGCATTCACTGAAAATATCAAAGTAAAACACAGCACAGCTACTGTCAAGCTTGATGGTTGAACTGTTGAGCCTAACTCGTGATTTAAGTAGATATAGCAGTTGTACTGAAAGCAGAGGTTAGTGAAAATATAGTCTAGAATAATGTACTACCACATAGTAAATTAATAAGATGCATAGTGTGCTACATTGGACTTCGAGCAAGCTTTTCATCACACGATATAGCGCTACCTATAAAAGCATCCATGATATCAAGAATAAAGCAAAGAGGATTTAGCATTGGCAGGGAACTGGTTTCACTGTTAGTTGCTGTAAAACTGTTAAATGACCATTGTGTGTTGAACTATCAAACAATTTGTGTGCATTTTTACAAAATAATTCATAACTCTTGTGTTACATGCCGAAAATTTGCATGGATGCCGGTTAGGAACTCATAGTTACATGGGAATTTTATCAAATTTTTGATGGCTTTAGAATTTTAGCCAGTGGTCAGATAATCTTCTGATATGTGAAACACAAATATTTGTGAGCTCCGATAATTGTGACTGGGCCTGCAAAAATAGGGCATGTGAACACATGATTTTGCCTACTTTTTCAAACTTTGATCACTCATAACCTTATGTACCATTTTGCTATGACAATGCAATTTTAGCCCTTAGTAAGCATTTAATAAGTTTTATGATGCAAGTTACAGAATAAAAATGTGACTGTCTCTGGGAAAACCGGTCTTATCGCCCATTTAAAAGTATCGAGAAACGTCGGTTTTAAATATTCTGTGTGTTGTAGCTGGCCAATGGTGGTAGCTACGCATACCAAATTTTCACACGTTTCACAACAATTTCTTACCTTCCTGATCATCCACTGAAGAAGTAGCCAACAGCTAAGTTTCCCGCCATTTTAGATAGTTTTTAAACCAAGGTTGTCTGTATCAGGCGAGCTCCAGAAGGGTGGGAGGAGAAGGCCCTGAAAGGTGGGCAAGATGGTGTTCAAAAATTGAAAAGAGACGTGCTGGGATGAATTAGGCCAAGTTATAGGCCATTCAGGGCTCAGAACTGGCTAAAATGAAAGGAAATTTAGAGCACAGGTCATTGTCCAACACCACAGAGCTGTACAGCCACACACAGCCATCTCCTGGTTGGCCAGGGCTCCATCAAGACCCCAGATCACTCGTACGGCTCGCCACTGTGCTCTAGAAAAACAGCCAGCAAAAGCAGACCACTTTACTCTGGTCGACTGTGGCAGTGAAATTTGATAGTGCATTCATTAAGTTTTGTGTTTGTGTGAAAAAATCAAACTTCCTGTCTTGGGCGATAAGAACGGTTTTCGTAGATCCAGTCACAAATATTCCTTTCCAGTAGTGAGATACAACCAGTAGAGTGATCGGGTGTAGTTTGTACCCACATGCCATTTTCGCAGGCCCGATCACAATTGAGTCATGGTGATGGTAACTGATTATTTTGTCTCCTCACCTTTTCAGCTGTTACTAGTCAAAGGAGGGAGCCATTGACATCAAACTTAGGGTACTGCAAAACTTGTACAATATCAAGTGGAATATGTTTGCCAAAATTTGTGTCTGAGGAATGTTTAAAGCAAAGGTAGTGTTTGAAGCAATAAGAGTGTCGAAAATTGATTGCTTACACTACCTTGTTTTTTACTTGCATGTAGGAAAGCATCCTTGTACAGGCTATGCCTTTTGATTCCACCCTGTCATTTTGAAAAGCCATATAAACACAGTAAATTACATAGTAGGTGCTATCCTACTAGGGACATGTGATAAGGCTATTATGCAGGCCTGTAAATAAAGGGAAATCAGAAACATAGCTAATTGCTTAACAGGGAAATAGTACACAAACAAAAAACAAATAAACATAATAACTGCTTTACGTAATTTCAAAATGATGCCAAAGATGTATAAATAGTGTAGAAAACATATATGACACATCAAGCTGAAACAATGGATTTATGTATATCTGCTGAAACACATACAATAATAAGGAGTCGGTGAATGCTATTTCCTAACAATTGTCTATGCACTCCAGCATCATGATACAACTTACAACTTACATTATATGTCCTCAATTAATTAAGGTATGATGCAATAGTTCAATTAATAATAATAAGAGGACCAATTAATTATAACGCAAACAACTTTTGGTTAACAATGCATACAAATATTAGCACACTGCTTTGGTGATAAACTACTAATCAATCATTAACAAAGTGATAGAAGTAAACCGTCCTGTTCAAAAATCACAAGTTACTTCTGGTTGACAAGTCACACATATTTGTCAGGGAAATTAACTTTTGTTGCCTCATCATCATTGTAAAATCGGACTACCCATTTTCCTGTGATAAGGTTAACAGTTGACAGCCATCCTCTGTACCATACGCCATCATGATATCGAACTTTCACTTCATGCCTCCCTCCATTATCAATTACCAAATTTTCATTCTTAGTTATTTTCTGCTGCTGGCTGTTGCCAAAATGCTGTTTCTTATCTGGTGGTCCCCAACTTGCTGCACTATCCTTACGACCACATTGTCATGCCTTTCTTTTGACTGCAGCCTTCATTCACTGTTCCTCAGATGCTTCTGATCGATAGGTTATTTTCGATCCACCGTCAGCTGCAATATACTGCTGGACAAAAATGTTATCTTCTTCATACAAAGACTGCATTGCACAAAACAGAGATTTTTTTCTGCTGTCACCATCCTTAGCTAAGGAATTGGTTCTTTCTACACCATTGGTGATTCTTTGTGCTTTGTTCCATACACCCGGAGCCATCTTTGCAAATGGTTTACTCAATATTCGTAAATGGCTTTCTCTTGTCCACCATTCCACCCAATGCTTGCATGGCACCTGACCAATCACAACCAGAAACAATTGCAATTTGCTCTTCAGAGAGTGGTATGCAAAGCTGTTCAATTGATGATTCCTGTGTCATGCAACACATCAAACAATTGTGGTACATGCAGCTTTTCTGCTATAATCATTATATTCTTTGCAATTAAGAGAAGGCCTCAACCGCTGCTCTTCCGTTTCCCTTTGAAACACTGCAGTACACCCTTTCTGCTACTCTATGGTAAGATCTTGTCCCATGAACACTACAGCCTTTCAGTACCAGTTCAGCAGTTTCTTCACCAATCACTTCCCACAATCCTTTGGATTTGGTGTCACTCCAATCAACTAATAACTATGATTCCTTTAAGAGTTTCATCCACCTTATATTGGGAATACTCCAGTTGACATCTATCAAACATGACCTTGAAAGCTAAACAATTAAATTCAGATGATTCCTTGTTACCTCTCATGCAGGCCACAACTGCCCATTTTATTGTTGTATAGTCAAACACGGTGGCATTGAAAAGGTAAAAGGTAAGTGAGCTCTGTGTTTTCATTATATGTCATGTCGGTTTCAAGGAAGTCAGCTTCTGCCAACAGTTTGCACATCAATGGACTCATTATAAACTGGTAGGTGATTGATGAAGAAATTGCATAATCCCTCATGTAAGGTATTCCGAGCTTCTTATATGCCTCTGACAATACACTTTTAAAATTACCCTCCATTAGCAGCATCTTTACGATCTACTTTGTCAGCAATCTTTTCCATTTCACCAACTACAGTTGATAAGACACATGTGTCTTGTAAAATTTTCTCCCTGTGGTGATCAATGCGATCATAACTACTGCCAGAAATATCAACTGAATCAGGTTGATAATCTAATCCTTGACCACATTGTAACTGGCAAGAAGTCAAGTGTGGATTGTCCTCTATAAGGCCACCTTGTTATAGTGGCCAGGTCCAGAAAGTCCAGATGTATCTTCCATTGATTTAATTTTCGTTAATAGGGCCACCTCATTAATAAGGCCAGTGGCCACATACTGCAGGATCAAAGTGATAAAACGAACACAATATTCCCTTAATAAAGGGGCCAGCTGAACAAACAATCAACGTATCACTGCAAAAGTTGCTGCTCCGCCAAATCTACGACAATAGTTTAGAAATTTGCTTCATGCTTTTAGCCGCCATTATGCCTCAAGTAATGAATAATCCTAACTGAGCATTATGATGAAACCTGTAGTATATGTTTATAGCTGTTACAGCAACTATAGCCAGGTGTTGATTTGCTGAAAACCTTGATAATAAGGCCACTTGTTCATGGCTGGATTAATGAGGTTTTCATTAATAAGTCAACCTCACTAATAGGGCCACTTATTGTGGGTCCCAAAGCTGGCCCTATTAACAAGATTTACTTAAGTAAACTGAACACTAGAACTCTATGTAGTTATATAGCTAAGCCATGTAATGTACATATCCCTATGACAGTTTACCACACAGGTGCAAACTGTATGTAGTCTCATACCTGTCCTATCAATGCTGGTACATGTGCAGAGTTTTGCGTCAGGCAAAAGAATAAAGCATCTTTAGTGATGCACTGATTAATTGGTGAATACTCAGACATTGGTATATCGGCCACATTTCTGCATTATACTTTTAGCTGATTACTTTGCCAATTAATTTTACAGACCCGGATAATACTATTTTCCTAACAATATGTGTTTTAAAATCACAATTTTACCTAGAATTTTGGTAAACATAAATATCAGATCGGTTATCAGTATTGGTCACTATTATGTGAATTTCAATATCAGCTAATTTGACAAAATCTCTTATCAGTGCATCACTAAGCATCATATTGTTTCTTTCCACACTATGGATGGTAATAGTAAACACCTACAGTCCATATTAGCAGTATATCATTACCACAATGGGACTGATCCATGTAGATACTTAACATACCACAATCTACAAACAACCTATAGTTTTCTACATGAGATTATAAATAACTGACAATGAAATGAATTTGTACTGGTACCTGCCATGTGTTTTAGGATTCTTCAGTGGATAAGTAACCCTGAAGGAATGATGTAATAATCACCAAGGTGGAGCTGAGGTGATTATTACATCATTCCTGAAGGGTGTCTATCCACTGCAGAATCCTACCAATGCATGTCTTAGTAATTTAGACAATGGTTTGTGATTATAGCTGAAAGAATACATAATTTGTTTGTCATGTTTGTGGCTATAGGTATTCATCATGTAAGAAATTAAATAAAGCCCTACATACTTTGCAATTATCAAAGTATTTTATGCATGCCATTGTCTAATGACTCAAATCAATCCTGTTACAAGAAGGTAAACAGTGATAGCTTTTTACTAGTAATATATTTTGCCAAAGAATATAGAGCTATACCAATACTACACCTGTATCGGTACCAATATCACGAAGTCTATACCAATAATATTTTGTAAATAACATCTATTAAAGGTGGCTGTGTAATTATTTACAAGCTGTTAAAATTTCAGTTACAGCTCAGTAGTATCGGCAATAAATATCACACAAATTGGCCATAAAATGTGGTATCATTATAACCGTAGGCCTAGCAAAGAACTCTGTTACAGTTGCTACTTAAACATTATCTGCATGTATTTTCACACAATAGTGACTAATACTCTTTTAATAATATTAATGTATTTATTACATATTGATATAATGACAACAGTAATATTAGTAGCTTACCATTAGAACACCAGAATTTGCAAAGGTGTCTAATGTTTCATCGTTGCAAAGACTAGCGGAGTTCATTATCAAAGGATACACTGCACCAGCAAGGAGCTAAATACTTACATGGAAATTGAAACTGTGTGAAATTTGCTTTGGGTGTTTATGCCATACTGAGAGCATTACACTGGTTGCATCTGGTCTCCCAGCAGTCACTGCAGTACACCTTTCTCTACTACAGCTAACGCATTATTTATCCAGGTCTACAAAGTTTATAATACAAATTAGCTTTAGACAACTGTGTAATCACTAAAAAGCACCTTGCATATTGCCTTTTTCGACTCCAGCTTCGCACACAGCGTGAAGCATTGCACCAAAAATGACACATGCGCACAATTTGTTCTATTTAAAGGTCGCCTCAGCTACTAAACCCTTTTTATTGCAATAGAACGAAAGTACTATCTGGAGGAAGCAGTTAAAGAAAGGCTACTAATACGAATTATTATTCATTAATGTATAGCGGCGCCCGCCCCTCGGCAGTACATTTGTGGTGAGCAATGAAAGCATGATGAAACGGTAGAATACGGATACTTACAGGTACAGTTATGTAATATTAGGTAGGCATCACGTGATTAGTAAGAATAATCACATGAATTCTTTGTTTTTAATTGCTTGACGTAAAATCTTCCCTTTATAGTGCACTTCCCTGTAAAGTTACTTTCACAATGGATTTTATGCCAAAGACAGTGGCGTAAAAGCTTGTCATTAAGTACTTAATGACAAGGTTGGCGTAAAATCTTTTCTTTAGGGTTAAAGAAATCATTGGCGTAAAATCTTGTCTTTAGGCATAAAGACAATATTTGTCATTATACGCCAATGTATGCATGACCGTTTGATTGCTGTGCTAGAAAAAAGTCGTTGTTCAAAATCATATATTCTCGGACAAAATTTAAGTATTGTCGGACACCGGTCAGTAATCCTACATCAAATACTTTAAAGATTTACCACCAACACCATCTGTTAGGGCTATTCATTAGCTATCAGCAGAGCCATAGTTTATTTCTTTCTATCTCATTTTAAGGAAGCTGTGATCGGGAATGTGCGAGCATGTCACCACCTCTATTCTCGGACACGAGCTATGATGGTTCTGGTGATGCATAAAGGTAGTTCACTGGCATTACATGCTATTTAAAGTAGTTCAAGCCCAGAGATGGGGTAACGCGTTACGGAATATAACGCGTTACGTAATATATATTACAATTTGCGAGTTTCCAGAAAGCAGCACAGGAAGTGGTTTTGGAACAATAATGACCATTTAGTGCGGGTGCTCAGACATGATGCGGGCGGAGGACGGGAAACTACACTCTCATTTGGAGTGGCCTTATTAGTATTTCTGATTAGATGCAGCTGGTTATCAGGGTTGAACAGGGCGCAAAACGCGACTGCTAAGCTAGTCAGTACAAGTCAACAGTGCTGGTCATATACTGTGTTCTCAGCTGCTGCAGACATCACTGAAGAATAGTTAGACGGTATCTTCAGTAGGTAAGTGAATACATAAAAGCACTCACTGCTCTGCAAGGAGTGTGAATTTTCAATTGCAGAGATGAGAGGGCATTGCCATGCAAGCAATGTGGCTCACCAAGACCTCAGTTCCACATACTTGAAAATGGTATACTCAGTAGGTGAATGAATACATAAAAGTGCTGCTCTGCAAGGTGTGTGTGTGTGTGTGTGTGCCATACACATTGAGTATTTTCTATTGCAGAAACAAGAGAACTCATTGCCATGCAAGCAATGTGACTCACTAAGACTTCTGTTCCACCTACCGGTATATGCATACATCTTTTGAATGAAAAATCAAATTAATATCTGAATAGTTTATATATAATTATGCATACAGTTTGGATTATCAGCTTGTAAGCTGTTTGAAAGCAGTATCTGGGGATCTACAAAAATGCGTGTCAGCACCACAAGCAGTGATTGCAAACAACAGCACCATCCAATATGCCATCCTCATTTCATGTAGCTGCCGTGGCTGTGGAATTATCAATTGTTCCTATAACACATAAAGTAGTTAATCATCCATTCCTTTCATATACTGTGTGTAACATAGCTAGTACTCTTATGAGTGTACAGAGATAGCCATATGCATAATGATGACACAACTAAAACTGATGATGAGTATAGAATTGTGTAAAAATCATATCCTCATGTACTAGTGTCTACTGATGTACCACACTACGTCTTGTCTCTGTCAGATACACCATGCTATCTTCAGATAAGTGAGAGCAAGAGGCTCACCACACTATACACTAACAGCTTTACACTTCACTTTGAATATATAACTTAACATGTAGCCCTTCCTCTTTTCTGGATAGTCTCTTAATGTTGGACTTAATGTATTGTGCTCCTGGCTTTTCCAGCAAGTACAACAGAGTAATCATTCCAATATTCTCACAGTAACTGGCTAGTACTAGTGGCAAGGGTAAGTCATGGTCCAGCCTGAGTGTGACTGGCTGGGGGGGAACTCAGTGGCTTGAATCTCAACACTGACATTGAATACCAGAAGACAGTATTTGTGAGTTGCATATTACACTCACAGTAAGTTTTCATTACTTCTGTCTGATAACAAACTTTCGGAGAGTGAAACTTTTAATCGAAACGACTTTCTTCACCACGGCCAGATTTCAATTCTCCAAAAGCAGCGGCTGGGTGTCGATTTCCAAGCTCAGTTCACCCAACACTTCATCATTTCCCGAAAACAAACTTCTCCTTTTCCAAAAGGGACTAACAGCGGTGCTGCAAAGCAGTATAAAGGAATATGCCATACGCCACTATGAACACTAGTCTCGTGCCCAGACCCCACCCACTGCGTTGAATAGGGTCTGGTCAGAGGAGGTTGGACACGATATAAGCGCTTCTAAAATTTATTACTGTTAATTGCATATTTCTAATATGTGACGAGGAGAAAGTGATAGAAGAGATGTTTAGCAATTAGTCTGGCGCAGCCGACCCTTTTACGCTGCTCGCTTTTTGATTAGTTGGGCGGCGCTCGCTGTAAAAAGGGTCGGCAGCAGCGAGCGCCGCCCAACTAATCAAAAAGCGAGCAGCGTAAAAGGGTCGGCAGCGCCAGACTATTTAGCAATATCCACACCACGTTACCTTGTGCTTCTTGGCGAGTGTGCAAGTTTCTAATTCTCTGTTCGATTTTCTGTGAGGCCAAGCTAGCGGCGTCCGCTCTTCTTTTTCAATACCCTGAGAGGCGTTGTTAGCATGCACATTACTTTCGTCGACAATTATTGTGATAAAATACACGTACATAAGGCATCCCTATAGTATTACACCCAGCAAACGCCTACACACGTGATCCCCGTAGATTTCAAGAGCGATTTACGTGCCTGGAGTAGTGGGGTTGAATGGGGTAGACCGGCTGAATAGACTAAACTTGAAGTACACTCTCGAATGGTATTTGTGAATACTTCGGTGAGCGTTTTGTTAAACTTTCAATACAAAATGTATGCGCTCACGTGTACGTGTCCAACCTCCTCTGGGGTCTGGTGACATTCGCAGGAGTTTTAGGCCCTACGCCATTTTTCTTTTCTGACCAATCAGACGCCTTGATTCAGGTACAACGCGATTTGATAGGCTGGAACTAGGAAAATGGCCGACTACAGCTATGCCGGGATACAAATGCGTAAACAATATGGCGGCGGGCCCAAAAACATAGCGTAAGTCACCAGACCCTATTCAACTGGCGGCGGCTCGGTTACTATGGTTTTTAAAAAGAAGGCGTGGTTTTGCAAAGCGTCTATTGTTTGGTGGGGTCTATTCTACGGAACGGAACGGAATGATGGACTAAACTACGGAATGGAATGCTTTCTCAAATTGAAGCTAGCAGCTTATCATTGCCGAACAAGTTATCGGTGGCACTTCCAGCAGATAATCAAACGCACCCCAAGAACGATAAAACGAATTTAAGGATCGATTGTGGGTTCTTGTTGGTTGTCATTAGTAACGAAGTACTAATTGTGGGAATAGCTGACTCAGTGTGTTCTATCTTCGGATGTATCAAGTAGGGAACTTAATGCATGACTTGTTTTTACTAGTATGTGAGTTGGTTTTGCTTACTTTGACTTTAGAATGTACAGTCTGGTGCCCATCCTTTCTAATCGGCATAAATCAGTATATAGCTACACTAGCACAAAGGAAACAAGTATGGTGACAAGCTGAATCAACTCAGTCTAAGCAGAATCTAAAGGAATTTTGTGCAGTGTGTGAGGAGCAAACATTCAGATACCTCAAGGAGGCTATATTGCGTGAACATCAATGATTCATTAACAGAGTAGTGGACTAATGGCAGATATCTCAGCCTGAGTAGTGAGTTGAATCCAGGATGGGGTCTATTTTACAGAATGGAATGCTTTCTGAATCAAAACTTGCAGCTTGCTATCATTGCTGAAATTGCATTTTATCAGTGGAGCCTCCAGGAAATGGAATAGAATAATAAATGGCTGTCTCATGCAGTGATTGTTCTACTACCTGATATATCAAGTAGGTCTCTTCAATTCATTTATTGCATGACCAAGGCAAGTTTTGTTACTACAATACAGTAGCCGATTGGATGTCAGTTGTTTCTGCTGATCTTGATGAGATAGTTTAAAAGACCACTCAATTTCTTCAGTTTCAGAGCAGAGTATCCACAGTGAAATTAACTAGAAAGTTACTGGTGACAGGAAAAGGCTAGGTGGTTATGACTTTATTCAGTCAAATAAACAGAATATATGGTTGATTGAGTGAGGTATCACTTTCAGAATGTTCAGACGACCAGCGATGAGATGCATGGATTCATTGAATTTTTGTTGCAGTTGGAGACATTAAATATCCAAAAGCAAACTGACTGTATAATATTAATTAACTTTCTTCATATTTTCTCAATTTTGAGCCTGTATACAAATAATTACATTTACTAGTAAGTTGTTCTTAGTCAATAGAAATCCTAGAATAAGATGGGAGAGAAAATTTATCTTTGTTTACCTATACTGTACAACTTCAAAGGATAATGAAGAAAACATACAGACAAATCAATAAAATTAGTACAACTACAATAAGGTGAAATACAGATTTAAATACTTAATATGAATTAGAGCCTTTAGATAATTGTTGTAGATGGAAAAAACAAAGATTGGCGAGATCTTGGTAAATTAACAACAGTGGTTGGAGATTAAAAGGGTGGTAACTTCTTGAATATGTTGCAAAGTGGAGGTACAAATCAAAATGGGATATCAATTCCATTATGAAAAATTTGTATACATAAATAATCTAGTATTACTGTATTCATTTGTCCTCCACTTAAATATGCTACAACAGCGTTGGTACATTGGCAGTCTACCTTGAAATCTCAACTCTAGAGTAGATCCAACACAGAGCAGTCCGCACTGTAACAAATACATGTGATCCCACTGTAATTTCATGGACCAGCTGGACTGGGAATCACTTGAAATAAGACAAACAAATTTAGCCTATTTTGTTTGAAGTGAAGCATGTGAAATGTTACACTTAAGAAATCCTAGGATTCTTAGATGGTATGTAATTAATGTGTGTTCCATTTCAGGTCTGACTAGATAAATTGAAATTACACACACATCTTAGTTCAAATCACATTTGCCTGGTGGCTATGGACATGGTTTCACGTGCATAGAAGGCTTATAATTGAGATTTGGTTGATCTTGGAGTTTTGGCATTTAGCCTGATTCAAGGCTAACAGTCAGACACACATATTTCATTACATTCACTACAGAGCGGACATTGTACACCGCTATTTGAGATGTATTGCCAATACAACACTGTATGTCAATTTAATTTTTTGTGACTTGTAGTACTTAATACTGGAGCAACAAAAGAATAAATCTACACAACAAAAGCTGCCCCATACTGTACTGTACAATTGATGATACTCTAGTTTGAGTTCCAGTGATGAGCCGGTAAGTATTGTTATTTGCACAGCCATGTAGTCTTGAACCGCCCACCTACCCACTGAATATTAAATAGTGACCGGATTTTCAAAAAGGGGTCTTCCATGCACACACATCCAAGTTACCAACTTTGATGATTTATAACTTCAGAAGAGAAAGTCGACCAGTAGCGAGCACCACCATAGCTTAATAGATGGGGAAATTTCGAGTTTGTGTGTTACTTGAACACTAAGTTATGGTATTCCATATTCATGAAATTGGATGTGTTTGGAAGACCCCTTTTGAAAATCCGATCACAAATAGTAAGCTTATATACCAATCTGCGTGTGTGCATTTACTATAAATTACAGCTAAACCATGTAGGAATAGTCATGCCACTTTATAAAGCTATAGTTCAATCACTTGTCATACATTTTTGTAAATATTCTAATAATTTAGGACATGCACAACCACTGTGACTTACGAGGAAATGCAGTATCAGCAGTTGTAGCTCCATAATGGTGCATCTGGATTATTGTTAGGAGGCTGTTTCCAGCCCAAACCCATACCACAAAATACAGTATAATATGCCATTCATGGAAATGATAGAAAGGTGGAATGTCTACATATTTGTGCCAGATAGAAATAACTACATTCAGCAGGTGTCTGGATTCAGAGGAATGGTGATATCTATAACTCTGACTTTTATATCAGCCATGTGGTGTACAATGGAACCTCTTTAATAAGGCTATCCCAAGGGGTACGACACCTCTCCAAATCACGTATGCCCTTCAGCTACCAAAGCACAAATCAACAAAATCTCGAGCGGTTTTGCCCACGCAAATAATTAAAACTGCTTGAAAATTACTCTTGAAAACATATTTCTAAACAATACAAGCTCACAGTGATACAATACTAGTTTTAATCATGAACTACTGTCCTTCAGAACACAGTAACAACATCACAAATCACACTACGGCAATCACAAGTGAAGTTTAAAATCAATTTTCAAATCACAAATCCAATTTCAAATCACAAATCAGGTTTCAAATCACGAAATGGTTTCAAATCACTTACAGATTTTCGAAGGTGTCGCACCCCTTGGGCCATCCTATGGGGAACCAAAATTGGGCGAATTGGCCTTAGTTGTTGAGGTAGGAAATTCGTGGATACTATTACTGTAAACACGTGTACTTAAGTGTGGCTCCCCACATGTAAATGGGTGTGGCGCATGACAGAAACTGCCTGTTGTAAAACTTGACTCATACTCGATTAGTGGGCGTGGCTTCCACACAGCATTGACACACAGCATTGATAAATAGGTGAGGCTTTACATATGCCTACAGACAAAAACACATGATCCTGATAGGTGGACCCATGCAGATATTCTATAAAGCAGGTCAGATCCAGATGACCCATTCCAGTTTCAATCAACCCGGCCAGATGCATGCAGTGACTGAACCCATAAGATAAAACATTTCAGCACAAAAAGGATTATACAACATTCAAGCTTTGTCTTTTTGTCAGCTTACACCACATACAAAGATGCACTGCCAATTTTCAGTGAGAACATTTCACCAAATTAAATATTACCATATTATCGAATATTACCATGTGAATAGGTGGTCTTTGTAAAGAGGTGGTCTATATAAAGGTGACCACTAATGAAGTGGTCTAATCAATTAGATAGTCAAGTATGCCATAGCCATCTTTAGAACCTAATTACAATGTGGTCTTTGTACAAAACTGGTCCTTGTAAAATGTGGTCTTTGTACAGAGGTGGTCCTTGTAAAAAGGTGAGGTTTTCACTCTAGGATGTAGTCCATGTATATACCAATTTGACCATTTCTGTTTCCATTTCCATTGCCCATACTTTATGCTTTGTGTTCCCAAGAGCAAAATTCAACCCTTAAACCCACATAAGCGTCCATCCTATGGCCATGCAATTTATGTCATTCTACTTGTGATGTAACAAGGGTTAAAATGATATTTATAAAATGGTCAATAATTCAATGATGGTTGCTCTTATCCCCTTACAACAACCTCCATTCAATTTCTTTAAGTAGCCCAGTGAACAAACTTTTAATCGATGTATATTTGTAGGCTGTAAGAATTAAGTTACTCCACCTAGTGTTGCCATGCATGTCCATATTGTGTAAACACGTATTCCCCTGCAGGTTTAAGGGTTAATTACTGCCTTTTCACTATGAAACTGCTGGTGTACTATATACCCATGCAAGGGCCTAATGTATTTTGTGGACTGGACTCATGGACTGAGCTGGAAACAGGCTCTCAACAATAATCCAAGAATTATTTATCTATTTATTGCCGCTGGACACACCATTATCAAGCTACAACTGCTGGTACTGCTCTTCTTCCTCTTAAGTCATGAAAGTCACGCTTGCACTAAATTATTAGAATATTTACAAAATACATGACAGTAGTTGAACCACAGCTGCAACAGTGAATGCACCACTGCAGATTAGTATAAACTTACTGATTTGATATTGTGTAGGTGGGCAGCATAAGACTATGGCTATGACACTAGAATACTTACTGGCTCATAAACACTAGTGCTAAGTACTGGAGCAACAAAGGAATGAACCTACACTACAACAATATGCTCTATCACTATACACATGAGTACATGATGAGAAGTAATCGATTAGTGCACACACAACCTTCATGACTTATAAGGAAGAGCAGTACCAGCAGTTGTTGCTCGACAATAGCTTTAAGAGACAGATAATGGTTGGATTATTGTTAAGAAGTTGTTTCTAGCTCAGTATTTAAGTCCAGTCCGTAAAATACATTACACCCATCCTGCAATCCTGCAGAGTTGTATGTCTCTACTTGCCTAGTTCGCACGAGCGTATGGTGCTACAAAGAAAAATTATTATTGTATGCAAGTTTTATTTAAGCCATTACTCAAGTCTTAATAAATTAAGCATCATATTGTTTGCCGAGTTTGAATACCTTTTTTTCTGTAGCCCCCATGTTATGTATGTTGATTTACAATGTGGTAGACGTACTGCTGTTGTTTCAAACTTCATACTTGTATGTACATGCAAGTCACTACACAGCTAAAGGTGGATTTGTGGGGAACAGTTTAACCCTTAAACCCCAGAAAACTGGCCCAAATATGCATGCCTTACACAAAACACTGTAACTTTCAAAGTGTCCATCCTATGGCTACGCAATTTATGTCATTCTACTTGTGATGTAACAAGGATTAAAATGATACCTAGGGTTTTACCCTAATGCTAAATGGTGAGGCCAAAAATAGCTGTGAAAATAACTTTTCAGTAAGGAAACATGCAAACTCTTCAATACCTTTATAAAGTGGTCGATAGCTAGATGGTGGTTGCTCCTATCATCTCCATTCAATTCGTTGTTAAAATTTTTATCAGGCCATATATGACTCATCCGGATAAACCCACAAGCAAGATTAAACACGTAGCAAGCATTTTGAAACATGGAGGCGCGATTTGCCGCTGTTCATCTCTTCATAACAAGCCACTGTAGTTACAGTGTTCATTTAACCTTTATGTAGCACAGTGAACAGACTTTTAATCAATCTATATTTGTAGGCTGTAAGAATTAAGTTACCCCACCTGGTGTTGCCATGTGTTCCCATATTACACATTCCCCAAAAGTTGTTTACAAGTTTAAGGATTAAGCCAATTCTCAACTCTATTTACTGATGCTAGTGAAAGCAGCAAACTTAAGTGCCTGTATAGTGTTAAATTTAATTTTAGTGTACGAATTGATTTCTTTGTTTAATGTTTTTCCTAACGTCTTCATAATTATACTAAAACTACTCACCATGATTGTTGAAACTTTAATAACCCATTTTTGGACACTGTAGATAATTCTGAGACAATTCTGAAAATGTCCACTAGTGTATCTTTGGGGTCTAGGTGACCTCTCTTGTTAAACAACTTTTTTTTTATTTCTTTGATTCCTAAGTTTTCTTGTACCTTGTACAAATTGTAAGTCTTTTATCAGTATACTCTACTACGATAATATCGGGTGTCACTATTCAGTGGACTGGACTCGGGACTGGACTACTGGACTGGAACACTGGACTGGACTACTGGACTGACATATTTTTTGGTTTTTGCATATTTTATAGTTGGATTTACAGGGTCTTGCTAGTAAGCATCCTTAGGGCACCTGCAGCTCACTTCTAAATGTGAATACGAACAGTGGAATATGCAAAACTGTCTCATATTGAATAATTTCACTACAGCACTTATTCCTTACCCTGGTGTGTTGTAATACTGCAGACCGCAGTGCAGGGAATGTGACAGAAATAGTTATTAGGCCAATGAAACTTGATTAGCAGTTTCGCGTCATTGCCCGCATGCTTTTGATACACCCGCATGGAATTTCATTATTGGTATTTCAGATCGAAATACTCTAATAGAACGGTCACTTTTACTCTAATAGAGCAATCAGCTATACTCTAATGGGAAAATCACTTGTTATAGATTAGTAACGTACTACCCTGGTGTGTTGTAATCTGGTAAGGTTTAATGATTAAAATCTGGTAAGGTTTAATGATTCATTAGTATGTTATTATTCACAAGTGTAGTATTTAGCTATGCCTATGGGATTAAAGCAGTTCACAATCCGGCGTGCTTTAGACTGAGTCTTCTTAGGTTGAGGCTCTTCATGGATCAGAGTAACGGCGAACTAGAGCAGTTCAGACAAGGGGAATATGGTACGTATTGTATCGAGGGGTAGCCAGCGCCCACGCAAAACCCAACACGGTGTACGAGAGTCCCAATATTTAAGTATTTCAAAACGTATTTCTGTATTATTTCAATAAATATTTCATGTATTTATATGGATTTATAATTGGATTTCTCAGATAGGTGTACGAGAGTCCCAAGACGTTAGCTACCCCTTGTATTGTATACAGTAGAATATCTTGTTGTATCAACCAGTGGATGGTACTAGGTGCGAGGGGTTTGCAACTCGGAAATCTTAAGATACTGGCAAATTTTGAGATTCAGCTTATAAACAAGTTGATGCTACTGTTAAAATACTAGGCTCACAGTAAATAGAGGTTATCCATTTACGCCATTTTAAGTTAGTAACAATTACTAGACACCATGTTTTTGAGGCAAAAATCAGTGGGACCCATGCAAGAAAATGAAACTTTTCACGATTTTGCACAATTGAAGAAAAACTTGGGGGAAATCGCTACAAGGGGACTGGGTTAACTTAGCAGTACAAGCTGACAAGCAACTGGTGTTTAATGGCGTGTTTCTTCCAGCTGTGAAGCGATATTACTAAGCAACAAATAACAACAAGTTTACCACAGCTTTCTCATTTTCAATAGTGTTCTTTGGCTTGTAACTCATTCTTTCACGTAGATAACCTGTAATTATACGGGAAATATTAATTTTAGTGCGACATCAAATGGATAACCTCTATACTATCCCTTGAATTAATCAACTTATAAATTATTTTAGCTTTGTTTCTCACCTTATTTTGTAACAGAAGCTAAATTAAACATATTTTGTAATTCACCAATTATTTTGTATTTCATCAATTATGTTACTATGCATTGCTAGGGGAGCGTAACTGTAAACCACTTTTAAAACCACATTTCACACACAGAAGTATCTTCTTAACTGTTTATAGTTAGTTTGTTTCGTGTTTTTATATGCAAATTCTTTCACAAAGCCTTATGGCTATTCTTAAGTTTTGTTCATGTGCAAAGGTGATACATCTCCTTGTAACTCAATAAGCTATGACCTTCCTGGTAGCATACTTGGCCTGTTACGTTGTTTTTCAGTTGCCATACACCTGTTACAGCATGTAGGCTAGCCCTTACTGAACTGTTTCAGTTACCAGCCACACCCTTCAAGTAAACATGATGAAAACATATTAAGCTTTAATACAGTACTTTATTCATTGAACAATGCTTTATTAAAGCAGGCATGCACCCACAACCAGCCAAAGACTGGCTGTGGGCTTGCGCCTGGTTTACTGAAATTGGTTTGGCCATAACCATGTGTCTGCATGTCTGCATGTAGGTATGTCTGTCCGTGAGCAAACACGCTTTGAGCTACAGAAAATAACCTTCATTTAATGGATAAAGGTTGTTTACATACTGTAATAATGCTTACTTTTCTGTTTTCATCATGTTTACTTGAAGGGGGTGTGGCTGGTAAGTGAAACTAGTTTAGCAGGGGCTATAGTATGTTCACATTGAGTTGAATCCTCAAAAACAATAATAACTCATGGATGCAATTATAAATGATCTTGAAATTTGGTTTATTTGTAGTACTGCTTGACCCGCTAAAATAATTTCAAAATTTTTTTGTTCAAATGTTTGACATAATATTTATGGCCAATCAAAATTTTTACAATGCATTTCCTATGGGGAAGCCTTATAAGTACAGTGTCCATTACAGCCCTTTCCCGAACTTGTAATGGAGCTGAACCATATGTGTCTGTTGTTGACACCTTTGCTGTTACCAAAATCATCTGGTTGGTTGAAATGTTAACTCTGTTGAGAAAAGTCCACTTTTAATTTTTAGCTGTTTTTCAGGATTCAGCTCAACGTGAACATACTATAGCCTATGTGCTGTAACATGCATATAACAACTGAAAAACAATGACAGGCTCTGTAAGCTACCAGGAATGGTGTATCTTCTCGAGTTGAAAGGGGGCATATCCCCTCTGTATGTAAGCAAAAATTAAGAGCAGCCATGAGGCTTCATGCAGAGCATGATATATAAACTATAAAACAGTTAAGAAGATACTCCTTCCTTTACGTAATTTGTGGTTTGCTTGAGTTACGCTTCCTTAGTGATTCTTTTTCTCTCCCCTTAGAGATACATAGCAACATAATTGGTTAATTGTGAAATAATTGGTGAATTACGAATATGTTTAATTTTAATGTACTATATATATTGTTACAAAACAAGGTGAGAAATAAATTAATAGCATGCTGTGTGTGTTAATTTAAGATTGTTATATTCAAGGGATAGTATTTAACTGGGCACTTGGTTTTTAGAAGTAGCACAGCATCAACTTGTTTTCTGTACCTATTTGCTCATGTAGGTGTTGGACAGACATGCAAACACACGGTTTTTGCAAACCAATTTCAGGTCTATATGCCCATAGCTGGCTATGGGTGCATGCCTGGTTTAAACATTTCTGTCAAATTGCATAAGGTTATGCAATAGTGTAGTCGCTTTGTAAAGCCATAAACTTATTATTTCCACTAATTGAGGTCTTCAGAAATACCCAAGTGTGTTAATTTGTTTACGGGACACCATTACATCATGTGATACCCTCAATATAACATGGACCTTTGGATGTATAAACCATTGGACATTCTATATTTTAACACCTCGAAAACCACTGGTGAAATTTGGCCAATGAATGGCTATTTGGTTATCTGTATTTTCTGGGTCTTGTAGTTTGACTTGTAGAGAGAAGCTCGCATTTGGTGTAAAACTTCTAAAGAGTACTTAGTCACTGACTTCCTTTGCAATTGTAGTGCTATGTTTGAGGCATATCCACATGACAAAAATATTGCAAATTGAATATGCATTGATTTGAATTACTCGCATCCACACGGAATGCACACTAAGGTGATTCAAATTGAAAGAAAGTGAATTACACAAATCCACCTTCACAGGTAGTTTGAATGCGAGTTGGCTGGTGAATCGGGATTTGCTACATCATAATAATGAAATGCTAGTTAGCACGTGAGGGCTTGACACATTTGCGCGTGACCTTTGTAAACAACACAGGGTAGAAATACAGAAGCGCCCGGTGTGATAAAAGTGCAAGGACCTGTTGAAGCAGTGTTTCATCATCATAGGCAGCTCTTAGAGTTTAAAAGAACAATGGTCCCAAATCATTCACGCACTGTCAGTGGTCTTTCATACTCTACTCATAGAAATCCTTCCGGCACGTTATAAACACAAGTATAAGCGATACTAAGAGCTATTACTTTCATTGTATCGTTAAACTCACTGTTCTCTTGGTTGGCGCAAATCAGTGTTAAGCAAACATTACATTCATTTATGTGCTCATCATATTTGCTCTAGAGTAAATGTGTTATTTACTTCACATTTTTTTGTTGAGTGTAGGAGAAGATAAATAAGATTTATAGCACATGTGGCCTGTATTTGTGCAATTTCACACACATGGACAGATGTAGGATAGATGCTATAAACCTGAAATGCATGTGTAAGACATAAGTACCATACACATGACAAATTTCACTTATAAGCTACGTAGTTTGATTTGACAATTAATTTGATTAGTATAGGTAATCACACACATTTGAGTGCAAATAGAGAATTATTGTACGAGTACACAGCAAAATTCGCCACAAATACGGAGGAAAATTTTCCCGTAATTCATCCCGTATTAACGAAGATACGTGGCAACTACGGAAAACGTCTGTAACCCCACGACGAGATTAGTAGTAATCCGTCGTGGGACCACTTTTCAGGACGTCCAGACGTAGTCAGAGGCGTAGCTAAGGGGGGGCATTTGCCCTCCATCACTAAATGATTTTTTAAAAACCTTCGTCACAAGTTTACCAGTATTAAACTGACACGAAAATGACTGTAAATTATGTACACTACTACGCGGTATCACCAGGGGTTGCTAGTGAATGCGCACACACAACATTCAACTCGCTCGTGAATCCATCGAACGAAAATATTAGACACATACTTCTATATTTAGCCTAGATTACTCGCGTGATTGAACATTTTTGAATCTAAAAAGAATGACCCGCTTCTCCACGGCAGGAGTCACAACTCACAAGCGACAAAGGAGACCAGATGATGCTATGAACCTACTGTCTACGAGGTGATAAAGTGTTAGCTAAATAAATGTACCAAGTTTATTTTATCGAGTCGATCACACTGGACCTTTGTACGTACGGCAGTGCAGTCTATTTTTACTTTGTCAGTCAGCCGGTCAGGTGGATCAGTCAAGCTTAAAAGTTCTGCTAGCAAGACAGGTGGGATTTCCTGCAATACATGGCATTTGAATTTCGCTGAGTGAAGTGAGTGAATACGTCATCCTGTCAGCAGTGTGCTAGGACTGCAGCACAGGCTGTGGCTAACGTAAAGTAACCTTTATTTGCACTAAAGTATTAGCTCTACCGGACTGTGGATGAATTTGTTGGAGTACAGTTGTGGCACGTGCGATGATGCTCGACGAATATAGCTACCTCGATTGGAAGCAGTCAGTACTGAAATGGTTACGTAGCTAGTTATTTAAGCTGTAATAATACAACACCGTATGTTGGCTAGCCCACCATTGGGTCATTAGCCTTTTTTGCAATTATGAATGATTTTGAGTGTTTCGTGGGGGCATGCCTGCCCCTTCATCACCTTCTGGCTAGCTACGCCCCTGGACGTAGTTACCCGTCATAATACATCGTATATACCTAGTTACCACCGTCATGGAGGTGCTGTCACGTAGCCGCGCACGTGATCCCGAAGGATACTCGAGGTACGAAAATCGGATATTCATTTGAATATGAAATTCTGGTCTTCATATTCACTTCCATCAGTTCTTTCATACAGCATTCACCGTCCTTGGGATTGCCTTCCCAATTTCTTTCAATTCTAGTGTAGCTACATCGATTGAAAATATTAAAATGCAACAACTCTCAACATACCTCTTGCATTCATCACTTTCTGTGCTGGCGTAAATCCTTTCATCTTAAAAATTCTAAATAGGATACATTACTATATAGGCCACACCAAGTCAAACCTTAGTTTCTGGTCACCCGCCCGCATGGAAAACTGGAACCCCAGTTTATGAGGACTATTATTAATATTACAGGCGCTTAAGTGTACGTGACCAAGGACAGTGTTTTTTAAACACTGCAAAAGATCGAGATACTCTAATAGAGCAGTCACACTACCCTTAACTTTAATACTAGAATAGACAGATACTACTTATTTATTTATTTTATTTATTTAATGCTTTATGGTGAAAAGTGACACCAAAGGTCTGATGGTAACTTGCACCATCAGCCTGCCTAAGTACAAAATTATCTACAATTATACAATGTTATGTTGATTAATTATAAATGTTTGAAGTTTGTGACTGGAGGTCTGGATTGATGACAGGTTCTGCAAGGACAAAGGAAGTGAAAGGTACAGTTGTTGCTCTCGTCAAAATTCGTTAGAAAGTGATTCCATAAGAATGATTTAAGCTTAGATTTGAGAGTAAAATATGATGTGTTTATATCCATTATCGGCATGGCATTCCACAAAGATGGTAACCGATGGAAATAAGAATGTCGAGCTGTGTTGTTAAGGTGATGAGGTATCAAGAGTTTATTGCTTGCTCCAGCCCTAGTAGTAGAAGAGTTGAAACTGATAAAGTTGTTGATGTTGAACTGGTAGGTTGGTGACTTTAGTGACTTGATAGCAAACAGTATGTCCTGCAGTTCAAATATGTATATGAGGGGAAGGAGCTTCAGGTTAATTAGACGATCTTTGTAGCAGCTGGTGTAGTCATTGAGGATGTGTTACTATAACGTTTTTGACTTGTCCTTGATTAGCTATATAGCTATTAGTAATGCTTCTGTTGCCAGTAAGTAACTTCAGTACAGTATGTATGTAGCATTGATCACTAGCCTAATGATCAGATATACCATAGCTTAAACTTTCCTAACAATTCAGATGTGGTCCTCTAATGATTAATCTAGTAACTCTTCTAGTGGATCTAAACTTGGACTTCCTTATCACTGATCACTGATATACTGACTAGAAATCCGGTAACATTTGGTGAGCTCAAACTTCAACTTTTCCATGATTAAATAATTGCAAGTATGGTCCTAAATTAACAAGTGCATGGCATCCCTTAGTTAAAACATTAACTTAGCTTTCCCACATGATCACTGAAAAACACTAGCCTGGAGCACTCAACAACTCAACTCAAAACTTTGACAGCTGCTTTAGTGAAGGTTTACTGTATAGAAGGCTGGAAACACATGCATATATAGTTGACTAAGACTTCACATTTGAAAGAGTTTCTGGTGTGTTAATATAGTTTTGGATTATTATTAGCTAGCTAATAAATAATAATTTCCTGACATAGCTAATGAAACATTTCATTTGTAAAGCAAAAGTAGCTACATGAGCAGACCTTTCCTTAGTGTTAGCTACACATTGTTGTGCTCAGCAGTGTAGCTAGCCATCAACAATTTTCCTGGTGCACTTTGCAGAAGCATAATTAACTACTTATGCTATAAGAATGTTGGTTAAGCTTGGTTGTAAACTCAATATGAAATGGGTAAATTGAGCAAAATTAATAACATTACAGTATTACTGGTGTATATGTAAGAGTCTATGATAGTCCTGAAGTCCTGATCATCCGCCTGCCCGCATCCTTTTGTTGGCTAGGGAGTGACCAGAAACTAAGGTATGACTTGGAGTGGCCATAGTCTGATAATCAAGAATTTTGTACGTACCGTCACATTCTCTGCTCTACTGCCATCATCTAATTTTGCTACTACCAGCAACTTTGGTGCCACACTCTACACACCATGAAAATTGATGCAGATCTCTCTTATACTTGTACTATAGTCTGCTTTTCCTTCTAAAATAGTCAGCATTCTTCCAAGAAATATTTCACTCTAAACACAAAGTTTTACTTATAAAATAATCATTCAAAAGTGCTGTACATACCATCTCACTGATAGTAAATCTTCCTCTTCTACTAGAAGCACTCAAGTCCGTTCTCTCTTGTATAGTAAGCATGTCTTCCGAGAAAGATTTCAATTTATAAACACACAAGTTTTACTTATAAAATAATCACCAAAAGTGCTGTACATCAGGTCTTGCTCTTCTACTAGTACTCTAGTCTACTTTTCTTTCTTGCGTATAGTCAGTATTTCTTCTGAGAAAACTTTCACTCTAAATACAAAGATTTATAGATACAATAATCATTAGTATTCAAGAACTCTGTACATACCATCACAGTGCTGGTAGGTCTTCCTATTCTGCTTGTACTATAGTCCGCATTTCTTTCTTCAAAAGTAGTCAGCATTTCTTCTGAGAAATAGTTCACTCTAAATACAAAGATTTAAAATCTTTAGTATTCAAGAATTCTGTACATACCATCACAGTACTGGCCGGTCTTCCTATTCTACTTGTACTATAGTCCGCTTATCTTTCTTCAAAAGTAGTCAGCATTTCTTCTGAGAAATAGTTCACTCTAAATGCAAAGATTTAAAATCATAAGTATTCAAGAATTCTGTACATACCATCACAGTGCTGACAGGTCTTCCTATTCTACTTGTACTATAGTTCACTTATCTTTCTTCAAAAGTAGTTAGCATTTCTTCTGAGAAATATTTCACTCTAAATACAAAGATTTATAGAAACAATAATCACTAATATTCAAGAATTCTGTACATACCATCACAGTGCTGGCAGGTCTTCCTATTCTACTTGAACTGTAGTCCACTTATCTTCCTTCAAAAGTAGTCAGCGTTTCTTCTGAGAAATCAAATAGTTCACTCTAAACAGTGTTTCATACCTAAAATAATCATTCAAGAATGCTATACATACCGTCCCACCACTGGCAGTTCTTTCTGTTCTACTAGTGCACTAGTCCGCTTTTATTTCTTCCAATATAGTCAGTGTTGCTTTCACTAAAGTTTTACACAATAATAATCATTCAAAAATGCTGTACATACCGTCCCACTGATATCAGGTCTTCCACTTCTACTAGAACTCTCGTTCACTTTTCTTTCTTCCAATATAGACAGCATTTCTTACAAGAAATATGTCACTCTAAATGCAACGTTTTACATAAATTATAAATAACCATTTAAGGTGCTGTACATACCATCCTGTTGACAGGTCTTCCTATTCCACTACTACTGCTTTTTTTTCTTCTGGAATATCTTCCAAGAAATATTTTCAAACATGTACCATCTCACGGCTGGCTAATCTTTCTCTACCAGTATCGTACTCAGCTATTCTTCCTGTCCAATGTTGCCGTCCAGCATTTCTCAAAAACAATGTTACACTCTAAATGCTTAGAACAATCATCTAAGAATGTACTACATATTGTCTGACTGGTGGCAAGTCCTTCTCTTCCACTAGTACTATCATTGGGTTCCCTTTCCATCAGCATTTCCAACAACTGTTAATTCTAGATACAGAGCATCTCTTAAACACTAGTCATTTTCACGTAAGAAACTTTTGAAGAAAGGTGGGGCGGTATTTCAGTACATTTCTAATTAATGAGCGCCGGCAATCTGGAGAAGAATTACAGCAGTAAGAGACTAAAAGTACGTTCTTTCCCTTCCACTACTGCGTTAACATATATCCTTCCACTACTGCGTTAACATATATCCTTCCACTACTGCGTTAACATATATCCTTCCACTACTGCGTTAACATATATTCTTCCACTGCTGTTATCGTCAGGATTTCTCTTCACGAATCATTCCGTTCTGGACTCTTAAACAATGGTCTCGACAATGGCAGACGACTTACTAGTAGCTAGCAGATCTGGTACTCAACATCTGTTGGGGTAGTGCTAAAAGCCGGAACGGAACCGATTGGGACGCGCGCCAAGTAGAAGAATCATTTGAGACAGATTTTGCATGGTTTCCAACTGCCACACAGTGACTAGAATTGCGTTAGAGTTCATTTCCTTCTACTTACATGCAAGCTAGAAATCGCACTCTCGAAGTTTCTATTTAATGCCCGCCACGTAGCATGTTGTGCTCTTACCAATCCATCAAATTCTGTTTAATCCTGATGTAGAATTGCTTCCTTAACATTCTAAAAGGTAAACTACTGTAGTATTTTCATGTTATAGTCGTGTCCAACTCTTCAGTAGCAGCGAGGATGGTTTTCTGAAGTCTGCAAGCATGGGCAATAATTTACGAGAGTTAACCACAGTGCATGTTAGTGGCTGTGAATCATATACTTACAGTGCTTACAAAATAATAGTTTAGCAGGTTAAATGATAGTTTTTCAGCGTAGGTAATTGCAAAACGCTTTCGTGCAGTGGGCATTAAATAAAAACTCCGAGCGAGCGATTTCTAGCATGCCTACAAGTAGAAGAAAACTAACTTCAGCACAATTCTAGTCACTATGTAATGGTAAGAAACGGCGTACAATGTGCAAAAACGATTAATTAACTTGGCGCGCGCCCCGTTCCGTTCCATTCCGTTCCGGGTTTTAGCACTACCCCATCTGTTGCGAGCATCTGCCCATCCATAAAGCTTTACAAATCAGCATACTTTACTTCTTGACGACCACCTTGTGTCTCCCCTCCCGTCTCGCCGAATGTCCGCCTCGTGGCTGCACGATCACGTGCATAACACATTATGAAAAATTCTATTTAGTGCCTGCACGATCACGTGCATAACACATTATGAAAATTTCTATTTAGTGCCGCTGGGATGAAGGATGAAAAGTACGATGCAGTACGGTGCTATTGGGTGTATTAAACCATCTTTTCAAGACGAAATACAACAGTCGACAATCAGGTTTGTGTTTTAGTAAACACATGTCAGTGTTGTGGAAATCGTCGAAGTTTCGTTTGAATAGATGAACTAGACGTGTAATTCGAGTTGTATTTACCCACTGGAAACCTGTATCATGTAGATTTGTCATTTGTTTTGTAATTCCACGCACTGACGTTGTAGGTGTGGTATTCGCCTTGTAATTTAAGCACTGGCGACCTGTTTCCAAGTCTTGTATGTATGTTAATTATGTGTTACTACACACTGTCGTTTTCCAGGTCTTGTATTATTATTATTATTATTATTATTAAAGCTTTACAGTGGCCTGCACTGACTGTGCCTATATAGTTTTAGTCGTACCTCTAAATGTCGAAGGTACATAGCGTAGATGAGTTATGACTTTTACTGTACATTAGCAGTTTGCAATACATATTGTAATTTAATGTCACTGTGTGGCAGTATGAAGATTCAACTATCTAAATGTATACACCTGTATCATAAAATCTGTGACACTGACCAAACTTAGTATATAACAATTTTGTTGTTGACCACTATACCTATTCTCCAGTCACATCGTATTTAGTCCTCTGCATTCACAATTTAAAATATGTCTCACTTAATGATAACCTCATCCAAAACTACAGCAATAGTATACGTACCCACCACAACAACTAGATAAGGTATGAACAGTTTCATTCATAAGAACTGATACCTATGCAAATACTTTTTTGGAACCAAATGCCTGTGACATCTGGAACAGCCTGCCAAACTATATCAAAGAAATTACTTCCATCAACCCATTTAAGAACCAACTCATCTACAATGCAATACAACTTAAGAAATTTATTTATTCCCCACCCTTCCCTGCATAAAGCTAGTCTTTCACAAATTATTGATACAGCTGAAACCATGCACACAAGTATAAATGCCACCATGTATATACAGAGAAACAGCTACCTAGTTTTAGCTTAACCATGTGCAATTTAAGTACCACTTTAAAACAAACAAAAAAATTGAACCTTTTCAAAGGTAGGAGTGTGTGTTTGGGTGCTTTTGCACCCTCTCTAAGTTTAAACATATGCTAGCTTATTAATATAAGAATCATTTTAAAGTAAGTAGTCAGGTGCAATTGCATGCTAAATATACATGGAAAGAGGAAGAGCCAAGTTGTATTTGAATTAATAAGAGTTTGTCAATATTAATTTTTAGGAGTAAGGCTAAATGGAAGTATATAACCAAACACCAAAACACTTGATCAACAGTACTAGTATCAGTGATGGATCTATACAGGGTTTTTAAAAGGGGGTTTCTGAACATATAATGCACTATAGATATAGCAAGGGGTCTAAGGATAGCTGAAAAAAATTCAAAGTTTTAGAAACTTTGAAATTAAATTTTAGTCTACTTTCAGTTAATAGATGTGACTGGGCCTGTGAAAATAGGGCATGTGGTCAAACTACACCCTGCCACAAAACCAGTAATATTTCAGATTGGAATGAAATATTTGCATTAGCCAATTTAATAAAGGGGGTTGCAAATTGTAAGTCCATAGCATAATGCCATTAAAAAATTGAGTTATGAAAGTAGGCAAAATTTATGTGCCCATGTACGTGTCCTGTTTTCACAGGATCAGTCACAAATGCTTTAAACTGTGAAACAAACCAACTGTAGGGAAAAAGTTGCGACTAAGTTGTAACATTGTTTCCTCTATTAGAGTATTTCTACTTGACTGCTCTAGAGTGTCTCCATTGTTTTATGCAGAATTGAAGTAAAAGTGAACAGTTACTAGCTATATGCAATCACATGGATGCAACTAAAATATAGTGAAGTTTTGCATTGATTAAATGCCAAAACATTAAATGAAGCTAAGCCAGATCTAAAAAAGGATTTATGTTGAAACCACGCGACATGCAATTAAAATTTTCTCAACCATAATTATAGCAAATTTGAACTGAAATCAAATTGACCTCTGTGCTGCCATCTCACTGGTCATTGTGTCGAACATCTTGCTACAATAACATTGGAATTATAATAATATGCATTTTATGTACATACTGAACCATAAAAATAGTGAAATACCATTGAAAATTGCACTATAGATACTGTATAGTGAATATTAGCTACAATTTGATGCTTGTTCATGGGTTGAAATGCATTTGCAATTATGATATCAATTGCACTAAGCTTTATGCATTTCCTAAAGTTACCAAGGCTACAGATTTAGAATCTATGGAACTGCACACTCCAGACCCCCTACTACCAGTTACACTTGTCTGAAGGCATCAGTCAGGCACACAGTACAAAAGTCCACTAATTAATTAAAATTTCATACCAACCTATTGCAATTGGCTATTGGAAGTGCATTTAATTGGGTCATATACTGAAGGCACTTTTTGGGTGCCATGAACAGTGGTGGATCCAGAAGGGACACCCAAAAGATTGAGATACTCTAATGGAGCAGTCATCTCATGTACAAACAAAATCACCCTGAAGATAATGGCCTTGACCTTGTCAAATGCAACAGTTGTTATAGTATGGCCATCACCATGTCTCCCTTATGTTTCTAGTCTGGCACCAGAGTCAATCATCAAGCCATGACTTTGTGTGTGTGCTTTCTTGTACAGTACCTTGAAGGTGTTCTATTGGGGTGATTGTATATTACACTGGTACACACACTTCAAGGATGTCTGTATGTGCACATGCTTGTTGAACCAATTTTGAACTATGCAGCAACAGTATGGTCTCCCCATACTCAACACTGTATTAACAAACTTGAAAGAATTCAAAAACGAGCAGCTCATTATATTTTTAAAGACTGCAGAAGGACAAGTAGTATCTCATGTATGCTCAATTCTTTGGGTCTAAAATCTATTTCGTACATGCATACTAAAATGAGGTTATTGATGTTATTCAAGATTGTACATAAACTAGTGGAACTCTCCTTACCCAGCTACATCTCCAATAACAACAGATCAGGTACACAAGGAAATGAACATAAATAAAATTAAGCTTAATCTACCCAACTTCACTGTTGATTCTTACCAATTTAGCTTCTTTCCTTTAGCTAGATCAATAACTTTGTGGAACAAATTGCCAATTACCAATGATTGTACACTAACTGAATTTGAACACATTTTCTGACTATATTTTATGAACAGTAATTACTAATTGTAAGATATTGTATTTATACTCAAATTTTTGTGAGTTTTACAATTATTAATATATATATACACATGTGCATGTAGCACTACTAATATTGTCCACAGTTATTGCCAAGTATGAAAACTTGCGTCTGAAGCACCAACCTATGGACACAGTTAGCTATATCCTGCTAATCCTTTGTCGTTCTATTATTACAATTTACTTTAGGTTTATAACTGATCATGAAATCATGACTGTCACTGCTTGGTCTCTACAGCTCTTGATCAATGCTGGCCACTAAGAAAGCATGATTTTTATTACTATGATTAGATATTTGTGCTTAAAATTACTCAACAATCAAAAATTTCAGCCATGAAACATATACACAAGTACATTTAGCTTTTTGGTGGGCTGTGCCTCCCAGACCTCTGCTTTATTATTGTAGCTACCTACTTACTACTCTACAGGTAATGGTACCGGTGCAACCCTCCTTGCACCCTGGATCTGCCCCTGATAACGTATCGTATATACATATACAGCTATACACTACCATGCTGTATGATATGTGATGCCTGAGAATGACCTGGCCTACAATAGCAGAGGGCATGACATGTGGGCACACAAAATTTGCCTACTGGTACATTTATGCTGCACCATTGCAGTATGACCATGCAATTTTCTGTCATTTTTATATTGGCTTTTATGCAATTACAGAATACAAAATATTACAGTACTAAGATATGATCTGTTGTGTATATAGTTTGTGCCCACATATACCCAGCCTAGTCATAATTTCAAAATGTCTGTAAATCCATTAACTAATAACCATGCATGATTGCATGATGAGTTAACGCTAGTGCTTCTGGCCATGCAATGATCCATATGTACATATAACAGCCTTCTGAGGTATATAACTATGGTTGGAGATAAGGTTAATGATTATTATATCCATCAACTGTTACTGAATAAAATTAAAATGACAGTAAAACGTAAAGTATCTAAACATATAGACTAAACTTAACTATGCAACATGCCATCAGTAAACTGTCAGTTTCTCTTGTATTCCTTGATTTTTTCGCTTTGTGTTGATTTCTTGCTCTATAGATCTGATTTTGTCCTCAATTGTTGAAGGATAACTAGGAACATATAAGTCTTGTAAGGTGTCATTACCCCTCAGGGCTTGCAATATGGTTAGCAGTGCTTCATTGCTAATGGGGTTGCTATTCAACCCTAGTTGCTGTAGTGATTTGTTGGTGATTAAGGCTGAGGCAATGTCATCAGCCACATCATCAGTAATACCATTGCTCATAACCCAAAGCACTTTTAACTTGTTACTATTCTTAACAGCAGCAAATAGTGTTTTTGCTGAATTAGTGGATAATGATATGTCCCTCATGCAGAGTGCTATTAGTTCAGAAGAGGGATGGGTCAATGTGGTGTAGAGCTCATCACTCTCCCCAATTCTGTGGTTACCATTAATTCCCAGCGTTTTTATTTTGCAGCTGAGAACAATGTCTCTGATAAAGGAGGATGATGATCTGGTGAGGCCATTATTAGTTAACCACAACCCTGTAATATTTACATTACTGCCACTAAGATATTTGTGAATAATGTGGAGGCCACAATCTTGAATATAACAGAACTCTAAGTTGAGCCACACCCAACACTTGTGGGAAGAAGAGGTGATGAAGAGTGACACACATTCAAGGTCAGTAGCTGATAAGGTAGTGTCATGAATATTAATTTCTTTTTTATCAAAAACTGCTGCCTCTTCAATAGATTTGCACATCACATCATCCCTAACCTCATGGAAGCAACGATAGAGACGAAAACATTTCAGCTGATCATAAAGGAATTTGCTAGAAATGACAACCTTACTGTCTTCACCAGACAACAATTTCTTAAATGATGATCGTTGTCCCTTTGTAAGTGTGATGTAAATCAGAAACCTATTTGCATGAATATCACTCCAGAATTGCTCATGAAGGAGGTCAAATTCTTCGTCTTGTTGAAGGTCAGTTATGATGTAATGAGCCGCTAGATATTCTTGAATGGTTAAGTGGAGGAAGTTAAAAGTTATTGTTTTTCCTGTCAATCCAATATGTTGCATGGTTTGCAGTAGACCAAACCCATTTATTGCCTCTGGGATAGCTAAAATATCTGGGCATGCCACCTGAATCTCATCATAGGTAAAAACTAGTTGGTTGTTATTTAGTGCTTGTAATGCAAGCTTTGAAAGCTGCTTGACTATTTTATTGTATGGTTCTGGCAGATCAGCCAGGTGTTTGATGTCGTTTTTGAGCGGACAGCCAGACTTGGCAATATGTCGACAAATGGTGATACAGATAAAGTGATGGTATAACTTGACAGAATCACTTGGAAGTGGAATACCCATTTTATATAGAAAAAGCAGGATTGCTATGTTGAATGGCACTAAACAGAGGTTATTGATGGTGAGATGATCTTGTAAGTACACAGATAGCTTTGCAATACTATGTGGTTGTCCTATTAATGACTGTTTGATATATTGATGTCGTTCTTCCTCAGAGAAACCCAAGATGTGTACTTTAATGGTGGATTGTTCTCGGAGAGTCACAGAGGCATGTGGACGAGAAGATACTATTAGTCCACAGAGAGGCAAAATATTGCGATTTATTATATCACCAATCAAACTGCTTTCTCGGAGATGCTCTGGAAATTCATCGTATCCATCAAAAAGAAAAAGCAAACATTTTCCACCACTTTCAAAAAGGTAATCACTGCTTGCAGCAGCAATTTCTTTAGCCCTCCTGTCTCCCTTACAGAACAACAGAAGGAGGTCACAGAGTGATGTAGCTTGTTGAACAGTGGGATCACGTAAACAAACTAATAGTAACAGCTTAAATGTTTGTAATAGATGCTGCTTCCCCCAACGGTAAGCTATTTCACGTAGCAAAACAGATTTTCCAATACCAGGTGCACCGTCAATCATAATGAATTGTGGTACATCGTTCTTCTCTAATGGCATTAAAATGTCTGACACTTCTTTGGTCATTTTATTAGTAAGTAGAGTATGGCTGTCTAACTTAGACTGGTGTGCGTAAACCGACTGTTTAGTGTCTAGCAAAGTGAAATCACTTTTAAACTTGGCTAAATCAATAGTTTGCTCAATTCTCTGCTGTCCTTCGTGATGCACCAGAAGAAGTGGTGTGAAGTGGTGCAATTGATCTGGTGGTCATGTATTCCTATCAACCTTGAATCTTACTTGTGCATTAATCATTGCCACCTGGTTGGACAATATGGAAATTGCCTCAACTCCTACAGGATAAACAACAAGGTTCAAAGGGAAACAAAGATTTAATATAATCACCTTTCTCAGCAATTCCACCACTAAACACAGCAGGTGAGTGGATGACACTTAGCAGCTTGCTCCAAGTGGCAGTGCTGTCCGCAGCAAGCCACTCTTCCCACATGGCATTACAACATCGAACAGCTTTGTGGTAGTTATCATGTTCTATGATGTCAAGTGTTCCATTGCATACACCCAGCTGTGATCCTATCACCCTCCAGTGAACAGCATAATCTGGGGTGATGTAGTTTTGGAGATCTTTTAGTAGAGGAGTTGCATTCACTGTATTGAAATTAAAATATCAAAAGGTCAATCACATACCTTGGCGAGGAGTTTGCAAATCTTTGAAATCTTGTAAAGCCTTAAGGAATCTCTAGTCTTACTGAATACAGAGAAAATTACTTGATTATAGACTGTAACTGTGACATTATGCTGTGACCGTGCAATGGATCAGAACAGTCTTATTACCCTACCCACAGTGCCGTTTTCCTTACTGCATCTATGATTTGTTGTAAGGCCACTCCAAACGAGACTGTATAGTTTCCCGTCCTGGTGTTTTCGTTATTTGGTGCAGGTGGGAGGCTTGTTATCATTATTCATTATTAAAGGTGTGACTGCTCTATTAGAGTATCTCTGTTAACATTTTGATCTTGAGAGGATGTCAAGGTCATGAAAATGGCTTCTATGCAAGCTAGGAACCACCAGAACCATTCATTTTTAGGTTTCATTATGCTTTTTAGCAATGCAAAATTAAAGGCTCCATTGGAAGTTTCCAGAAAGCAGCACAGGAAGTGGTTTTGGAATAATAATGACAATAATAACATGCAATTCAGGTGCCCAGACGCGATACGGGCGGAGGACGGGGAACTACAGTCTTGTTTGGAGTGGCCTAACTACTATCAGAGGCCAAATGAAGCTATTTAAAACATGCTATGCCCAGTATCAAATAAATAAATAAATAAAATTAATGTTGATAACTTGCTGGAGCAGATTATAAGAGTGTTGTAATTCTGAATCATAGCTATCAACCTAATTCAGCTTTCTAATTAATAAAATCCATCCACTTGAGTATAGAGGTCTTCATATCACTGGAAAAAATTCTGCATTTGTCTATATGTGTGACAGAGTATTTTATGAAGCAAATATAGTTAACTATATGTGCATCATATGTGAGACAACCCGAATATGATTTGAATACTACAAAAGATCACATGCGATATTTGCAACATATGTATACTAGTGGTTTTGTGCATTACATAATATACTTGCTACACATTTACTTCATCTGCAATCCCATGACACATACATATGTACCTTATATTTACTAGTATGGCCTATGTACGATACACATGATATGAATATGATGTAAATATGAAGTGAATATGAATTACACATCAAACTACATAAGTACACTTTGCACTATAGCTCACTATCACATAAACAAGTGATGCTCACTATATCAATTTTACAATGCTCACTATATCAAACGGTACGGTAGTAGCGTTTAAGTAGGGATCAGGCTGAAAATTTTGTTCATCACCAAAAAATTCTGCCTTTGAAAAGCACCCTAGGAACATCTTACGTGACGAAATCACCTTTATGGAATAGTACTAGTTTATATGATATATAAAATATAACAAAACGCTAACAGGTGGCTGGATATAGAATTTTTTTTAAATTGCCAAAACTCGAATTTTAGATTCACTACCTGACTGCCTGATTGATCACAGTTGCAAGGCTAGAGGCCAAACGAAGCAGCGCACGGTCACCATTTTACGCCACGATAACAAACTCAACAGTGGAATGTGCCTTTTGAGGTTCTGAGGAGTGTAGGTCTTCTGCACCTTGTCTTTTCTTTTATCTTCAATCAGGCTGCTTGTCTTCTTCATCCAATGAAACCATATTGAGGTATTGATTTTCCGTATCAACACTTTCTTCAGTAGCACATTTAGATGCCACAGAATTATTTCAGAGCTGGATCTTTGAAGCATTTCAGTCCTGGCACTACTATAAGAGGTACCCTAACTAGATATCTGCAACTTTGCTATTGGGATATGCGCCTGCTAAAGAGCAAGCACTGAGAGACTAATTCGCGATAGGTTTGCGAATACACCCATCTAGGTTGACTAATCGTGATAGAGTATGGAGACCACACCTCTTCACAATCTAGCTATTCGCTAAACAGAAAACAAGACCTTATTGGTGTAGTTAGCTATACACCCCTTGTCTGACTCAAGATACTCTAATACAACAGTCACTCTATACAGCAGTCATGCATTTATGATATTCTAATAGAACAGTCCCTGAGCTACAACAAAAAACCAAACAAACTAGTATTCTAAAAAATGGTCAATTAAAAAAATGAAGTAGGGATCTATGTAATAAAAAGTAATGAAACAAGCGACGAATGATGATATTAAAGCATAACTCGGTGGGAAAGTCCCTACTTTGGCACTGAATAAAATGATTGTTACAGCTAATGTGCTAAAGTAGGGACTTTCCCACTGAGTTATGCTGTAATACCATCATTCAATGCTTGTTTCATTACTTTTTTTGCATAGATTCCTACTTCAATTGACATATACCAAACACATGTTGAGTTGTCATGCATAAAATTACAGAAATAACTTTTTACTGACAGATATGCAGCAAGAACAGCCTCTGTTCCAGTGTTCAGTTGCTGGAAATGCACTTGATTTTGATCGCTAGTAGAAATGATGCTGCCCAAATGGCTTTTTCAGTGTAGCAAACTAAAATAAGCTGAGCTGGTAGAGGCAGTGAATTTTCAAATCATTGTACTTTTGTCATACAAATTTCCTTGTATTCATTTTCTATCAGCAGATTCTGATATTATAACATACAGAACAGGCCACATCAATACATGTCAAAAAGTCTAAATATAATTTCAATACAAAGTCTTTCAAAGGCCATGCCCACACAAAATTTAGAAATTACGTAAAATGTAATTGGGCAAACCATAAAAAAATTATTGTACTTTGCTAACATACTTCACACCTTATGGTAAACTGTCTTATATCGTTCAGAAACTAAAAGTACATCATATAGCAAACCATTTTATCGACCATGCAGTAGTCTGACTAGCCTTCCAATAGCAGCCTTTTGGCAACAAAGTGCAGGTTCCAGTTGAAGTGCCCAATACACAATGTATTGGGATTCACCCGGAGGGGAAAGGATCTTCTGTAGCGTAACTGAAACCCAATTTACGTAAATATTGGGCAGATATACATTCTATCTTCGTGCCTCATTATATTGCCTCTACAAAAGGGCTTAAATGAACAGCCTAACACACTGCCAAAATTACGTTTACTTTCTTCATTCACATCAACAGTTGTTACAATGGCTACAGCAAGCGCTAAACATGAAATCTGTTCACTAGACATTACCAAGTAACGCGTGCCTAGGTTAGTTGTGTACAAATTTGTGGTTTGTGGTACAGAAACCATACATGACTGTTATTAATTACATTACACAGCTGGTATTCTACAAAAATAAATGTAATTGTATTGATACAATTATAATATAACATTGTTTAGTTACTGCCCGTAGAACATCAGTCACCTCAACAAGTATAGTGTGCCACAAATAGACCTATCATCCAATGAAATGGACACACTACAAAAGGGCTTAGCTACTGACCAACAATCAGTTGCTAATTGAGAGGGTGATATGCAAAACCTTTTCCCACCACCACTTCAACATTGTCATCACAGGCTGTCTTTATTATTCATGAATAAACTATCTGGAATGGGGAAGGCAATACACAAACAGGGCTGGAGAGGACGACAAAAAATGCAGGCATGAAAAGATCAGAGACAAAGTGGATAATAAGTTTGTATCCCAGTGAAATAGTCCCTAAAATGGAAAACAGAAAATGTGTTTGTTCAGAGAGCCAAGCAACAAAATGGCCAACTAAGGGAGGACGTAGAGACAGTAGCCAACAAACATTAAAAGTTACCAACATGGAACTATAGAGGAGACAAACAACTAGTAGCATCTCGAACCATACAAGCCCAAACACCACAACATGGAGTGGGTACACATACTTAAATATCACAGGCAACAGAAATTAGCCACCAACATGTCAGATACTTTTTTCAAGCCAGTGAGGATTAATATGGTGAATAAAGAATTGATTTCAATTGATCACAATGGCTGCTGTACAATATCAAAGTATGGTCCCCCTGAAAATATTATGGAAACACCTTATGCGAAAGAGCAATTCGATGTTTCTTACAAAGCACATCATGAATTATCCATGATTTACTCATCTCCCATGCTGGTGTACTATTAACAAAGAAGCCAAAAAAACAACTTTTTATGTGATGTTTATGCTACACCAGGACCATTCTAGGGGTACAGCAGTCACTTCAAAATGACTTAGTGTAAGAATTGAAAACTTAGTACAAAACTACCCAAGCATGAGTTGTGTATATGAGTCAGAAATAACTGGTGGTGATAGATACCAAGTTGAACTGTTACAGACCAGCAATACTTTAGAGGGCACAAACACATTTGTTCTACTTGCAACACAGTGGGCCACAAAAAGAGAAAATGTTACTAATGAACATTTAATTTTAGGCGACATAAATGTGTATGTGTATGCGTACATAACAATAAACCCTTAAAATATCCTTGCAACTTAAATAAGACTCTACATCTCAACTGGTGCAAGCGACAACACTACTCCACTTAATGATGGTACCACCACTCTTAAACACCAACTGGTGTCTTGCACCAAAATATTTCATTTTGATGGTACCATCTTCTTGTAGCTGGTAATCAGGCTCTGCTGTGAGGTTTTTAAATTGAACCTTACAGTTTCCAGTTCAACATAGCAGAAATCGTTAGCTCCATTTGGTCCCCTGACATACCATCTTTCACCAAATAAATTAGTCAAGTCTTGACAATAACGGCAAGCCATACATTGCTGTCTTTCCTCTTGTGAGTTTTCATGCTTTGGTGGAGTAGTGCCTCAAAATGGAAACTCATATCACTAATAGAACAACATGGGTCACTCTTCCTACCAGAGGACAAAGACACATACAAAGACGACTTGATGTTACAGACCAATTCTTCAACTTCAAACAAATGAAACTTCCTTGTAATGGGTGATAGCTGCCTCCTGTCTAACGATGGCACACCATCATCAGAACAACCATCGTCATCATTCAAATCTGTGATAACATCATTGCTTCTCCACTTGTTGTATTTCAAGCCGTAACCAATGTACTTCACTTTTACTTGGTCTCCATCACTTTCAACCGGTACAACACTTGATGAGTTTAATAACCATTTTAGTAGCTGTGTTGCTGTAGATATAACGACTTCTTTTGGGCAGCTAAATGAGTGCCAGCTCTCAATAATTCTGCTTGCTGATTGAATACTTCAGTCTTGTTGACATTTTCTTACAAACAATCACATGGAATAAAACCACATACTTTTGTAACAATATACAAAAATAATTATTTTTGTTTTGGGGCTATATATTTTTTGATATGATACAGCCATCATTTCCAATCCAATATGCATCATTGCAAGTTGAATGTATACCTCCTACCATGATGCTGTCTCTCCAACCACCAATAAATGGATTTGATGATTTAGAAAGTTACTTAAGATTTTCTAAGGCAAGAAACTTTATTACTGCTAAATCCATGTAGTGGTACAGGTTTGACAAATAATACTGCATTGCAAAAATCTCTGCATGGTACAGAGATAAAATATTGGTAAGTTGCTTGGAGGATAGGTGTCTTGTTCTAGTAAAGTCTTAGACAAAGTACCCAAAGTTTTTTAATCAAACAAAGATAAGTTTATATCACTGTTTACATGTTGTAGATAACAACCAAATTTCAACTTGATTATTTGTTTGCACATGGGGAAATACCATCGTCGTAACTCTTGAAACTACAAAACCAGCATCCGTATAGTCCCTCAGAATAAGATAGCTAGCTATTCATGTGTAGATGCATATAGAAACTGAGTTGACAGAATCTACCCATACAGCATTTCAGCAGAAACAAAGAACTGATACATTAGATCCAGGGTACTATGTATAGCTAGTAGTTTAATCACTGATCACTTAGAATGGCAGAATTCACAACAACACCAACACACCTGAGAGTAGACCACTTAATCTGGCATGAATTATAAACAGTAAGAATAATAGGTCCGATTTGTCCATTTATTGGCAGTTAATCTTGCAAATTTGATGGAATTTTGAGTGGAATTTGTCCATATTTCATGAGCCAGTGCCACTGAGTAGGCTTCTGTGTCACAGGCTATGTCAATTGTCTACTTTTTCGTCTTGTATGCTCACCAAATCACCATTATTATGTAGGTTAGAACTGGCCCAACCTATTGCTTCTTCTAACATTGCTTCATGTTATCTTCATAATTCAGTTATTCGCCTATACAGCTTGCCAGGACAAGCAACAGGCCGCCAGGATTTCTTATGATGAATCTGTTTTCGATTTTTAGGATCACAAACAGGTCCTCTTTCTTCTAAACAGCAAATGATACCTTGTGGTTTTGGCATAATTTTTGCTAGAGTGTGCCTCCATCCAGGCCTCCATGAAGAAAAGAGCTCACATACTGCATGTCCAGGAAAATGCAGGCGAGTGACAAACAGGTGCTGTGTGAAAATCATGGAAGAAACCCAGAAGCTCCGTCACTCCCAGTATGCTTCCAGAGGAACTCCATTGAGAAAAACTGTCAATGGACCCGATCATCAGGGTGGCCGTAATGTTCTACGAGTAACAGACTCCCAGCGGCTAGAACAACACTGGTGCTGGGGCAAGCTATAACAAAGCCATTACCTGATGAATTTAGCCATACAGGGGAGTCGTAAGTTAACAATGTAACCAATTCAGTTACTGGGATATGTGATAACATTTCAGTGCTCGTATTCATCTCAAGAAGGCCAACTTGTGTTGAATCTAGTACTGACAACAAGTATCCAGACTATAGACCAAAGGCTTATTCTAACTCTGGTAAAGATGTGACAAGGACTGCTCACATACTAATAGTGTAAGTTACATTTTCTGCTTAAAAGTGATCATTCAGTGATCATAGGAAGTTGTCCATGACATATCGTATTGGGTGATGATGATGATGATGAGATTGTAGAAGAACTACATGAGCATTTCAGTCTCAAGTATGAATACATGTTACTTGAGAAACTTAATTTACTCCCATCATATTGCCAGATTTGGTGAAAGGACTTTATTGGATGGTAATCAAGAAAACATGCAAGCAGTTATTGATAAAATGACAAATAAAGTAGTGTTGAAGCTATTACTATTGAACGTGTGTTCCAAAAATGTGTGCTCTGTGTGTAAAGTTATCCACTTTCTGATAGGAGCAGTGACTTCAGAAATGCCACCGACAACAGTCAGCTTGCACTGCCATTCTAGGAGAAGACAGAGAAGGCACATTGTAAGAATTACTACGGCTTGTATTACAATATGTTACAGATATTCTTTTGTAGAAAGAAAGTGCGTAAAGCACTACACAATTCTTCAACTATTGGCGCAGAATTAAAATCAAAGTATGAAGGAGTACTAAGAGCAATTGATGAATTAATTGGGCAAGATTCTGTTGGCAGCTAGTGCACTGACAGAGATAAGGCATCTTATCGTCCACCAGAAAAAAAGAAGCTGATTAATACACACTGTAGTGGCCTTGTAGAAAATTACAGGATGTGGAAAATCTCTTAACAACAAAATAGATGTCGTGCCACAAGAAGCAGAGCTATGTTGAGAATCCACATGTCAAGACCAAAGCCTTGTGAACATTTCAGTTAGCATCAAACTCATTTGAACTAAAAGTAGAAAAAACTGTTAATGGAGTTCTATAATTATTTTCATGTTTATTTCCTAATCACATAGTGATATAGTTTGTTGCGTTCACCTGACCTGACCTCGTTCCTGACCTGACATCCGCCCTGTCCTGCCCTGGTTTCTTGTTAATAACTCTTGTTACATGGGCCAGCTGCCCAAACATTCAGTAGCACTGTGAAGCCCTTTAAACACCGGAACTGTTAATCAAAAAGCACTTGGATACTGGCAAAAACAAGTGAGTTATGAGGCTTTAAAAATATCCCATACATTATTTAGGCTCACAAATTACAAAAACAAGGCCGTGTGATTTGGGATTAATTGGATTCCTACTATTGAGACTATAGTGGGTACCCATTCACCTGAGCCCCGCCAAATATAGTAATATCAAAGAGGTGAACATGTGTTCACTCCCAATGGTTTTGTACTGGAACAAGCATGTTTTAATGTTGTAAACATGCACTGTAAAGTAGCCAATAAAATAGCAGAATAACAGAAGCCTTTTAAGTGCAGCATGAAAGTGATATGATGAATAGCCAATCTAATAGAATGACAATAGAAACCTTTCAAATGCAAAATATGTAGAGATTTTGAGTAGCCAATCAAAATTGCTGACATGTGAAGCCTTTTGAGTGCAACAACAAATGATGTAATATAAAGAATGATGCAATCACCTGGTAGAAGTTAATGGCCACATAGAACTGGATAGATGTGTACTACAAACCATGAAGGATGGTCACTATGACTGATTAGTAGGCAATATATCACACACGTTTCTATGCAATTATGGAATAATTGTACTCATAACAGCCAAAATTGCACTCCGCTTTGCCTCGTGTCGCCAAGTGCAATTTTGACTATTACTCACAGCTTAAATCACGATAAATACGGAGAGAACGTAGCACCGTCTTAGCAAACTGCAAAGGGGCAAGGACGTACTAATACGGAATTCAGTCCGTCTATGAAGAATTACGTGAATGTAATGCTGCTATGATTAAATACGAAGAGGACGGAACACGTCTTCGCAAGCTGGAAATAGGCAAGGACGTACTAAGACAGAATCAAGTTCGTCTCTGCGGGCCGTTGTAATGCTGGCATAATTTTTTACGTTCATCAAACTGAGAGGTTTACGAGACGGATGGATGACGATCGAACAGAAGGGATGGCTCTAGATGGGTTACTGAAACTGGTTACTGCACCCCAGTGATTTCACAACTCTAGTCAAGCATACTCAAGTTATAATTACGAGTACCAGCGCCAAAAATTACCCTGGAGGTTTCCCGAGACACAGCACTCGTATCTGGACAAGGTATACCATAGTAGAGGCGGATCCAGGAGCTGGCAAGGGGAGGGACACAAACAGGCTGAGTTGTAGGTGGGTGAGGAAAACCAGATTATCTTGTTAGTTGCTGCATTTATGAAGCAGCAAATAATCACCACTTAGTAGTGTCTCACTGTTGATTTTTGACATTAATTTTTGCAGATGGTTGTGGAGTCTTAAAAGCTGTGTAAAAGGCTATGAATCTCTAAACACGATAATTTTTTGTTAGAGGCGCTTAGTACGCACGAAGGTGCTGGGGGCAATTTCACAGCTAGTTTGACTTCGGTTTGCTTTGATTCAGGTAAATTTGTAATAAATTCTACTAAAATCTGCATATCGTTTTAGCCCTGACATAAAGTTGAGTATTACTCATAAGTATGATTCCTCCAAAAGGTGACGATGGATGATGGGGACTTTTGCCCCAAATGCCCCATCCTGGATCCACCATTGCATAACTACTTCCCTATGGTTATTGCCTATGTACTCAATGACTTGATCTACTGCCTGTCAAGGAACAATCATCACGAAAATACGTAATAATAAAATAACATCATTATTTCTAAGTCTGGTTCCACTGGTGGCAGTACATGTAATAAATATCATGAGTACTGTCCTGCAATTATTGCATGCATAGTACAACAACCATGCTCATCACAGAAAAAGGTAGAGGATATCAGCAATTACAAGTCAGGTTAATACAGCTGCTCATATAATGTGAGCCTTGGAAATATAACCTGCTGTACATTGTAAACAAAATGGCACATAAAATGTCCATAATCTATACTTGCTGCACAATAAGATATCAGTACATCCTGAAATTTCACCAAAGTTTTAACAGTCACACTGCCATTCCCAAGGTGTTTATACCTAAGTTACAAATCTCAATCCTTTGATCTTCATTTTCTTCTTTCAATATTTTTATAGCTTTTTAGCGATCTGTAAATACAAATAACACTGTTAATGAGACACAAAACAGGTCATCTTTGTGAGAAGACATGATACACATGTAAGACCCAGAATCAGATTGCAAGTATGTATAATGTATGATACACCTACAAATCTCAGAAATATATCAAAAGTGTGGTCACACCACACAATGATGCACATACAAGACCCAGAAACTGGTCAACAGTGTGGTAACAACTGACACACATACAAGACCCGGAAAAAGGTCAACCATATGTGGTAACACATCACAATTGACACACATACAAGCCCCGGAAACAGGTGGACAGTGTGTGGTAACAAATCACAATTGACACACATACAAGACCCAGAAGCAGGTCGACAGTGTGTGGTAACACATCACAATTGACACACATGCAAGACCCAGAATCAGGTCAACAGTGTGTGGTAACACATCACAATTTACACACATACAAGACCCGGAAACAGGTCGACAGTGTGCGGTAACACATCACAATTGACACACATACAAGACCCGGAATCAGGTCGACAGTGTGTGGTAACACATCACAATTGACACACATACAAGACCCCGGAAACAGGTCGACAGTGTGTGGTAACAAATCACAATTGACACACATACAAGACCCAGAAGCAGGTCGACAGTGTGTGGTAACACATCACAATTGACACACATACAAGACCAGGAAGCAGGTCGACAGTGTGGTGGTTGGTTCACTTTGTTGGTATAATATTATAACACTACAGTCCTCTGAGACAGAACAATTGGGTGTGCATTAATAAAGAAGTGTTAATGTAAGCTATGTGTATTATTGAAAAAATTTAAATTACACAAACAATACTACACATGTGCTGTTGCACTGTTATTGGTCATCTTCAGAATCAGAATCACTTCCTGTATGGGTAAATCATAACATGCACCATACACTGTAGCATACCAGATGAGAGTGAAAGCGGTTTAAGTGCTGCTAATATGAATTATGCAAAGCCCTCAGTTTGGAATGAACTAAAATGTGTGCACTATGTAACAAACAGAGTCTGGCATCATTGTTATGTTAAGAATACACATACTTGTCTAGTGCTAGAATCGCTATTATACGTGTGAAAGTATTTCATCAGTTTTTCCTAGACAACAAGTAATTTTATAATACAAAGTATATCATCTGAATCTTCACACGATTGCATAGTTTTGATTGAAACATCACATGAACCCCAATAGTTGCAGTACAAAGCCAGAATATGGTGGGGATTGTTAGCTCTTTTGTAATATTTTCAAGTAGCACCTAAAATGCTTCCACCCTTCTCTGTAACAATACTAAATACTAAAACTATGCAAGATGACATGCAGTCAAACCTCTTTGTAACATACATACCCTCTCATGAAATTTAAAAAGCTAAAATGCACGGAGCCAGATTAATGCGTTTGTCATAACAAGGTACATATGAATTTTCTACAAGGTTCTTGTTTAGATAGTTTTCTAACAGAGGTTGCACTGGCTTGTTCAACACTAGGTGTAGTGTACATGTAAGTACATACACACAAACATACAAACACACATGTACTACATTAACATGTGCTAAAAAGCTAAAATGCAAAGCCTTCAGTTGTTGTCATGCCTACTCAGTATTACTGGGCTACCCATACATGCACTTGAACCTTGTGCATACCCTTTAACACAGTAAGATTGCTGCTCAAAAAATTTTTTTGAAGGAAACAGCAACATACAGTTACTATGTAAGTATACATACCCTTCACCATCTTGGAATGATGATGCATGCAATTGTAGAGATGTTCTGGATGAAGTACATGAGTTTCTGTTCTCAGTATGATAGCATCATAAGCTATCCTCATCTGTAATAATATAAATGCATCAACTCATATAAAATACATATTTAACATCATACTCTAGGGTGGGCAATCACTGCATTAGCAATTCAATTAAGTCTAAGTATTAGGGACGTGGGACTTATTCCCGATAATTTTGGGAATAATTATGGGGTAAAAGAATTGAGAATTATTCCAACGTTTTGTAGCAGCTTTAGAGGATAATTATGTTGAGATGAAGATGACACTCTATAGAACGGCGACTTACTCTGACAGTACAATTGGTAGAGTAGCTCATACAGTATTGCATCAATCACTACTAACTAAGTATTTTGCTACCTTATTTTGCTACCCTACTTGCCAATTGGTACAACTAGATTTGCATAGCTACGTACCACTATACTGTTTTAAAGTTTTGGTGACTGTCAAGTTTTTTGGAGGAACTCGGAACGATAAACATACTTCCCACAGGCCTACCAAGCATATACAGTGAAACCTGCATATTAAAGACACCTTGGGACTGACCAAAAGTGTCCTGATTATCAAGGTGTCCTGGTTTTCCAGGTAAGTTTACATGCTACGGGATATTTTGGGACCATTACCAGGTGTCCAGATTATGCCGGTGTCCTTATTTTCAAGTGTCAGGTTCCACTGTACCATACAAGTATAAGAAAAAAATTAGGAATTGAGTAGTAGGATATAGTGTACCAAGAAAGTATTGAAACAAGCTTGTTAGTACATTATGACAGCAAATTACTGTAACACAAAAAGAAGTGAATATCCATACTGTGCTGTGGAGTTTCCGTAATTGAAATGCACAGTAGGGATATTCACTTCTTTTCGTGTTACAGTAATTTGCTGTTATAACAAAAACTCAAGCTTGTTTCAGTACTTTAATATTGGTGCACTATATGTGACCGGATCTGTGAAAACCCGACATAATGGTGCATTTTTCAAATTCTTTATTATTGAATATTTATAATCTACTTAGCCAAGTGTATGCTCTGGCCAAGTTTTAGCCTTGTATGCCAAAAACGTTTGGAGTTACAGCTCTACAAAGTAGCAACAACAGAAAGATCGATTTGTACAGCAAATACTGAGAAAGAAATCACATGCGCTTACAAAAACGGCTGTAACTTACAAGTACAATGCAGTACAGAGTTGCAACTTGCACCATTGTGTTTGCCATGAATAGGGGAGTCCATAACTTGGTAAGGAATTTCTTCTATTACCATTCTTCACTACATACAGAGACGAAATCAGTGAAGAAAAATTGATTGCATACGATTGTTTCGATGCGACATAAACACACGTCCATAACTTAGTCTACTGCAACGAAACAAAGATTTTTGAACTCCTCGCGAGTAAGATGATATCCAGGTTTTTATCATTAAGCCCTTTCATCACAAAGAACAAAGCGTTAAAATGTTTACAAATTTTTTTTGATTATACGTAAATATTTTACCCATTGCAATCAATACTGAAAATTTAGGCTTACGCCATTATGTTGGGTTTTCGCAGATCCGGTCACATATTTTCTACTCTGGTTTAAAATTCCTAATTCTTTCTTATACTTGTTTCTGTTCTTTTTATAGAACTGGTGATCAATCTATAAAACCAGTTTGTGTCATAAAGATGATTTGATGTAGCTATGGGAAGTCAATCAAAGAATACGCCATCAATTTTTTGTTGAACATAAACTGTAATTTTGCACATAGATTGGTGTACTGATATTCTACAACAATTGATTTAATTGATTTATACGTCATATATGGTTTAAGACAAGTGTACAGAAAATAAACAAGTTACCTAGATGCAGGGTACCAAGCTTTAAAGCAGCTGGAGCCCTGGCAAGGCAAACACACACACACACACACACACACACGCACACACACACACAACACACACACACACAAAGAACCAAAATACACACATACATTAATTTTTAATTAAATTAATTAGTTTAACAGGTCTGATAGTTCCCACAGTTCAGAGGGGCAAGCACTGAAAATTCTGTCAGTATGAGCAGGATACTGCAATTCTGGCAGCTTGATCAAACAATGCCTTAATGGTAACTTGCATGCATGAGATGGGTTGGTCAACGTCGCAGGTGTAAAGTGCCCTGAGCAACCAATCTCAATTGTAACAAGCTGGACATACAGGCCAGTAGCTACATCAGTTTTCATAGAATGAAATTGCTTAGTACTAAGAACTTACACAGAAAAGCAGCGCAAAACTGTGCCAACTAATCAGCACGTCTCTGTTATACTTTGTTAAGAATGGGTTCTTATCCATCTGTTGTCTGGAACAGTCAGTTGAACTCAAACACATGATACTACTTTGCTAAGAACGAGTTCTTATCCACCCGTCGTCTAGTTGAACTCAAACACATGAGAAATAAACGTTCATAGAATGAAATACCTTAGTACAACTTACGCGCGGACAGCAAAGTAGTTTGTTAATGAGAAACACAAGCAATTAAACCGTGCCAACTAATCAGCATGTGTCTGTCCTAGTTTGCTAAAAATGAGTTCTATTCCTATACCCGTCGTCTGGAACAATCGGTCGAACTCAAACACACGAGAAAACAAGAACCAGAGAAGGCGAATGTGTGCACTTACTGCACATACCTGCATTGCTGCTTTTTCATGTGGCATGCATCCAACAGCTGTCCCCAGTCCAGGGCACAGGATGGAGTTGATAGGTGGAACCTTCCTTTCAGCAGCAGTGGCATTGTGAGCCAGAACTGAATAAAGAAGTACAATTACATTAATAGCTAAGCCGTTCTAAATTACACTGTAAATAGTTTACTTACAATGTTCGAATCTATTTCACATCTGGTTTCGTGACTTATCCCATTGTGCTCATGTGTATTTGTATTGAATTGTATGTACATGCATGTAATGTATCAGCTTATACCACTAATTATTGTATTAGCTATATTTACACTATTGATTCCTAGCTACTGCAGTTTTGTATAATCATTATTTGTAATAGGCCCACACTTTTTGTTCTATTGTTAATTGCAGTTTATTTATTCTTCCGTGTACTTCACTCTAGTGCACACCATGCTTCGTCCTGAACAGTCGTCATTTCCACCTATCTACATCGATGTGTAATGATGCGTTCTATGATTTTCAACTTGGGGAGTGATTTGACTTGCCTATTCTAACAACCCGTGATTACATACTCTACTCTTGGAAAGAATCTACTGTAGTCACTACAAAAACATGACCAGTATGGGAATATCCATTTTAACAATAGCTATGAAAGTATGAAACAGAAGCAAAATTTTATGGAAAACCACCATACACAGACAGATGGTCAGACATGCAGACAGCCTTTCAACTTTACATATAAACAGCATACGTATAAGAGAATTACAAAGTAGTCCTTCAGGAAAACTGGCACTACGTGCCAGCTGCATGATTACCCTCAGATCTTTATTCTTTGATTTGTAATCATAATCATGTTTGTATATGTCTAATCTGCATGTAAATAAATAGCCAATACAATACGTAGTTGCACACCTTCTCGTAGGATACACCGGAAGGCCAGGTAGGCGTTCACAGTGTCACTAACATCCAGTGGTACTCTCATTGTTGGTGCTGACACAAGATATTTAATGGGCTTGCCGCCATTAACATCATTGTCTAGTGATAGAGTACTGAGATCTAATTGGTCAGAATAGGCCGGGATGATCACTGCACATCCCTAGAGGGTAGAGAAAACAAAAGATAAAATGATAAAGGTGTTGAAATAGAAATTCAACAGTTAAAACAGATCCCACGGAGTAAGTTTACAAAAAGAAAAACAACAACAACAAACACCTGTAAGCATAGAGAGGCAACTTCTTATTCACGTATATTATCACCTGGTAACTATCAAAGAACTAACAATTGAGAAACATGTTTTCAAACTGTTCATAAAACATAAAACTTAACATTCAAATGTGAATCAGATCAACAATTACGCATACACTGAACAACAATGAGTACCCTGTGACCCGCGTATGTAATGTTAACAAACAGCAATACAATACTATCCATATTCTTATTATTTAGTGGGTAAAACCAACATTCATGAATTCGTTAACAAATTGGAAATATTAAAGTCTGAAAACTCAGCATTTGTTCATGCCTTGTTCTATACGACATTTCTGCATGAGTGCAACTGTGAATAAAGCAGCTGCATATACGTAATTATACAGTCATTACTCACCATTGGCAATTCCCCATCATAATGTTTCCTCAAGTATTCCTGTAGTCTTTCTTGCCTATACATAATATACAGATGAAAATAGTGTCAATAAATTCATAGTAATATACTACATTGCCATTTGCAGTATGTAGGATTGTTTCAAGCTGGTTGTAGTTTTCAAAAGCAGGAAAATTTTTAAAACAACATTCCAGTAACTTTTTCTTTTGTCATGTTTTTTTCTTTCTGCAAGCTGCAAGAAAGTTATAATTTTGTGCCATCAGTATGTTCACCTTGTAATACACATGCTCTGTCCAAACAGTTTATGTTGCTATTTGTACCAATTGTCCAGCTAAGACATATATCAAAATGATCAAATTAATCACAAAGAGATCAAAACACAGTAACAGTTGATCCATTGCAGAAGGTTGTTCCACTGTGGAAGTCACAAAATATTAGGTATTTATGAAACCTAAATTTAAAAACAATCTAGCAACAAACTTTTGAGACCAATGCTACAGCATTTAGCTCTGCATTAAACTGCAAAAACAAACAGCTAGACAAGTAAGCCTTTTTGCTCAATTTTTGAGCTTGGTTGCACAGATTAATCAGTGGGCATGGCTCCATGCAAGCCTACACATGTTTCTTACCATTCAAGCAAATGTTCACAATTTGAAACTACTCCCATACTTCAGTTTAAGTAGTCTTGTACAGCGTTGAAACCGGGTCACTACTGCTGACCCGGATGACCCACTGACCCGGATAGCAATCCGGGTCAGATCCGGATTAAATTAAGCCGAGGCGCGCGATAAGAGCTATGTTTCGGGTATTCTTGAGCGAGCGAGACTACGTTTTTAGCGTTCGATTCATGTTGAGTAAACGAGTAGTTATGTGATAACTACGCCGGTAAGTTTATAATTTAAAAACAGTCAGTGGGTTTGGTTCCACGTAGTTACTGTGAGTTTACAGACAGCAATTGGGTGTGGCTTCGTACATACCCGTATTGCATTTTCCCAATATAATAAAATGGGTGTGGCTCACAAAGTACTTATCCTGCTGCAAGACTAGACCTAGACTATATACAACTCATACAATAATCGATTAGTGGGCGTGGCTCCACATAAGCTTGCACACAGCAACGGACAGTTACATGCTACAGACTGCACTTACTAATAAATGGGCGTGGCTGAGCGTGTGTTTGTAACGCGATAAGTGGGCGTGGCTTACGAAAGAGCTACGCGACTAGCGTTTATAGGTTCCACATCGTTTAACGATCAATTTAGTTTCTCACGTGATCCAATCCGGGTCAGACCCGGATAATTTGTAAACCGGGTCAGACCCGGATGACCCGGAGAAAATGTGACCCGGTTGACCCGACCCGGTTTCAACGCTGGTCTTGTAGTCTTTTGGGAAGGGAGTATCATGCATAAGTACCAGCAGTAGTGGCTTACATACAGTAAGATACTACAAATCTTTAAAAAATCACTGGTGACAAATGCTGGATGATTAGACTTGAATCTCTCATGAGTCAAGTACACATCCGGTCTATTCATCATTTCTTCAAACTATACAGTGGGTGATATTATCAGGGTAATCCTTATAATTCAGTAACTGCAGTTATGTTCACAATTGCTGCACCTACGTGTACTCCAATTTCACCAACATATGAACTTCTGTAAATCCCCTAAAATATTGATTATGTTGAAAGCAATGAACTCAGCATTGAAAGCTTTAGTTTTATCACCATGACCGTTCCCCAGGTAGCTAGGGTTATTGCTTGTAAATCAAAGCATGTTCAACCAAGGAAGGGTCTGTGCATCACTGCCATGTCCTACCTCCTTCATTATGGGTTCCAATAATAAGGGACATTCATGTTTTGTCTTGCTACAATTATTGAGGTAAAGACATAGGTCATTCAAATTCCCTATACATAGGATTGAGGGAAGGACACTGTGAAATTAACAAGTTACTTTTTTGCAATACAGTGGTCAGACCTTATCAAATTCCCTTATACTGTCCAACAAGCTCAGTGTCCAACATACTCCGGTGGAGAACTGTCAATGATAAGTAATTGGGATATCTGCGTGTATTTATCAGTCTCACGCAACCAAGCTATATTTTATTTTCCTAACCCAATAATGAAAAGTGGTCTGCCGGGCTGCACTGCCCAGCCATGCAGACCTTATTCAGTGGACATACTTACATTTGCCAGCCAAAGTGTAAAGAGTATGCCAAGTCTATTCCACCATCCATGAATCCAAAACTGTTAGCAGGGGACACCTATAATTTATTAGGAGCATGATAAATCATCGCAATCTATATTTAACGCGAAATTAAAATAAACAACTCCGATATGCCACTGCATGTGATGATACAGCACTTACTATAGCGTCTGCCTCCGGTCCACCCTTAAAGATGTCTCCTTCACTGATCTGTTTTTGTAAAAGTAGACGACTTCAAATGCACACAGTAGCGGCTTACTTTTACGTTCTTGTATTTCTCCCCCTTAAACGCACCTTGCCATGCTTTGACCATATCATCACTAATGTCTCTGAGGTTAATAATCAGCTGAGATTGCAAAGTAGGAGCGTCAGATCCTTGCTGCTCCGACTGTGCCATTCTCGATAGGGAATGAGAGGGAAGCCCAGTTTGGAAGAAAGCCACACAACTTTTAAATGCGCCTTATAATTAATATTTGCGGCGCCATAAATAAGTTATTTCATCTTTCTTTCCATTTCATATGGAAAGAATAGTTTTTACTAAAAAGGAACGCAGATTTGGAACTCAATAAATGCCTCAATTTACACTGCAGCTACTCTTGGACAATTTAAACACTTATATAAATCTCATTTTAGCTAATTTTTACTTGCATGTATGTTAATGTGTATGTAATTAGCTATATTGTATGTTATGTATGGGCACTGCTGAAAAGCAGTAGTTTTTCTACTGATGCAGTCTTCCCAAAAAAAAAAAAAATAAACCTGCGTGCAGTTTTAGGCAGGCAGCACAGCTGGTTTGCCTAGGATGTGAAATCAACAATAGTGCAGTGCATGTAACTCAATAGCTACAATCAATAAGAGTATCTTACAAAGTTTCCAAGATTCTTGACATTGATTTTCAATGCAAGTTTCTTGCAAGCTAGTAAGATTATTGAACTTTTCTTGCAAAAACTGTGCAAGGATCTCGCGCGGAAAATCTTGCAAGTCGTCTTTTTCCTGGAAGAGGTTCAATATTTATCAACTTTACTGACCAGTTATAGCTATGGAGGGTGAACACAGAAGGCAGTGGCGTAATTAAATTTCTTCATGAAACTACTGAGTAGCTAAAGTAGATAATTAAGGTATGTATAGCTATCTATGTGTGGAGGTTGACTGAGTATAAAACAGTAAGTCTGGAGAGTGCATTCCTCTTCCCCAGTGCCTAGTAGCTAGCCTTGCACACAAGCCTATACTAGTAGCTAGCTAACTGGAAGCTTTTCAACCTGCAGCATCAAGTTTGTAGGTATTAAATCTAACAAGATTCACCTTTAGGTGCACTTATGTATACAGTTAGCCAGTTTGGAAAATTGTTCAAAAGGAGTAGTAGAGTCTTGAAGAGAGTCAACATAACTTATCATGTGATCTGAGTGCATGATGAAAATACTTTGTATGTTGACAAAATGTTTGGCAAAATAGCTAGTGAGGTATAACAGTGCAGATTGATTGATTGATTGTTAATTTATACTCCACCAATTGACCATGGCTGTTCCACCGTGACAACACAATTACAACAACGAAACTTACATAATTACATTTAATACACGTAGCTACATAACACTACAACGTAAAACAAGGGGGGAAATTAATTAACTAAGTAGATGTCCATAAAGAATAATTATAATGATGTAGGTTCATGGTTCAAACATAGCCATATATAAGACCTTTTAATGGAGCATACAGTTGACTGTTTTATTAGAGTATTTTTATACCACAAATTTAAGCATACAAATATTATAATCTTTCACTGATTCTATAGGAGAGCTCAGTATTCCATAATTCTCCTTACTATTTCCAGTGTGTTGCAAATTCACCTTTAGGTTTTTAGCCAGTTAACTAGTTAACATCTTACTTTATTTTTGTACAGTGATCAAATTCAGTTTTCATGTAAAAATATTTTCATATTAAGCATGAATGACTTCTCTGTTAGAGTATCTCAATCATTTATAAAAAAAATTGTGTAATAAATTTTCGTATAATTTCTGCATACAAAAATTATTTTACAACGAAAAAGCAACATACTGTATAACCCCTTCAAGTATTATAAAAAATTATAGTCCAACAAGACATAGTCTAAGCATTTTATTGCAAGCAGCGATAAATCCACCCCTGACACACTAGTTAAAACTATGTAAGTGTTTTGGGTATTAACACATGCAGTATAATGTTTGTGTTGCTATGGGTTCCAGCTGTGATGATGTATAATATAATGCAGCCATCCTTTTGCTAATATTAAGATAGTAGCATCAACTTTGATAGGTCACTATGAGCTTACATTCAGTAACCATTATTCTCAACTTTCTGGAAACTTGCTGCATTGATGGTATACATATGTATCAGATGTTGTATTGTTCACATAATTATTTTACTACTCTATGCATGTGGTGGTTGCATGCAACCTTACAACCTACATGAAGCCATTGCAACTCATCATGGTCTGAAGTCATTATTGGTACCGAAATGGGGTTAGCTATATATATATCTAATGACATTCAAAACATTGAATTTAATGTATAGCTACAACATAACATAATTACACAGAAATGACTGTTCAGTTGGCTATAATAATATATTATCGTACAGGCATTATGGTTGCGGTTGGTTCCCATTTTTCATCACACCAGTAAGGACATTTTTTCCTATAATGCTATGCTGCTTACTGAACTTACATATATACTTTTACGTATATACTTACATGTAAGTAAACTCCTTCTGGAATTCCACACACACTCTCTGGCAGCTATAGCTTTAATATAATGGTATAAACTCAGTGTACACAATAAAAAAAGTGGTACATATGCTATCTGCATTTGTGTATATATAGTCCTTAAACAGTTTGCTGAGGAAATTTCTCCTGTCTTACAAGTCATTTTACAAATTCACTATCTACAGGCTTATTACCATCAGATTGGAAAAAAGCAAACATTTGTCCAGTCGTGATGAAGCAAGTAATTATAGACCAATATCCCTTACTTCTATATGCTTAAAACAATGGAACACATCATATTTCACAACATAATGAGACACCTTAATGCCAATGACATCCTAATAGAAAACCAACATGGCTTCAGAGCTGGTCATTGTTGTGCTACCCAACTCATTGCCCTAACAGGAGATGTTCTAACCATCAGAAACAAGTTGACATCATATTGCTTGATTTTGCAAAAACTTTTGACACAGTTCCACATCAGCACTGAGTTACTTATGAAATTACAATAATATTGCATTAGAAACAATACCTTTAACTGGATCAAAACATGGTTAACTGATCAGACACAATGTGTACTTCTTAATGGCAAATCCTCAGCCCCGGTAACAGTTACATCAGGAGTACCACAGGAAGGTCCTCTGATGTTCTTGTTGTGTATTATCAACATTACCAGAAGTATTACATCTCCACTACGGCTGTTTGCTGATGACTGCTTGTTATATAGAGTAATTGATTCCAGAATAATGCTACCATCCTTAGCAAGATCTTGACAGACTATCAGAATGAGTACATATATGGCAACTTAGGTTTAATGTACCCAAATGTTAAGATGCACCAGATCTCAGTCACCTATCATTCACAACTATGAGCTGAACAACCGTACCTTAACTTTGAACAATTATACTGATAGACACACGAGTACTCTTGGACAAACATTTATCTTGGTCATCTTACATATCCAAATAACAGGAAAAACATCCAGAACATTACTAAGCAATTGTTCTACAGAATTGGAATATGCTTCAATAGCATGGGTTCCTATTTATAACAATGATGTACATAAACTTGAAAATATTCAAAGAGCAGCAAGATGGGTATTGAAAGATTACAGTAGATACAGTTCAGTTACTTCCATGCTCCATGCAACATCTCTCCAGGCCTGAACTTCAAACTCAACGTAACTGCAGACATTTTACAAAACACTTCACAACCAAATTGCCATATATATTCCAACTAATAATCTTCTAATGACCAGAGAAACCAGGCAATATCACCACCACCATTTTATACTCCCTACAACATCTACTACAGCTTACCAAAAGGTTTTTCTCCAGAACAGCTCAAGATTGGAACTCTTTGTCACAATTCCTAATTGATCTAAATGAATTTGACGTATTCTCAGTTATTAACGTTTTTAATTGTTGTTTTTTTTATGAGCACATCAGCAGCGCTGGCTGCTCAGTAATAATAAATAAATAAATGGTCATTTTCAATTTGCTTGGACAATCATTATAAATTTTTTCCCATTATATATGCATACTACTGGTGGATATAAAGTGTTCATATTGGTCAGATATGCTTGTGAGCACAGTCATTGCAGTTGAGTAATAATTGCAATGTTTTGGTGTATTATGAACTACATGCAGCCAGGAAATTTGCTACATATGCGTGGATATGCACACAAGGTGATCTCATTCACACAGATGTAGCCTAGTTTCTGGTAATATATCCTATGACTAAGGTTTCTCAGTGTGAATGATTTACTAGCTTGGCGGCTAGCCATGACAACACAGGGGCAAACAAAATTCCTCCATTAACTGAAGTACTAATGCATGCATATGATCATTATAGCCCACATGCATTGGAATGCAGCTGTATCTCATGTGTATAGCCAACATTGACAATAGCTAGTAGCCGGCTACTCAAGTGTCCAGACAGCACTGCTGGATATGCACTAAATTTGAGGACAGTATGTACTGTATGCTATTTGAAAACACTTCAATAAATCATCATTACATTTGTTACTAAATTTTAATAGCTATATTGAGAGAGCCTCCCTTTTATTAACTCTTGGTGGTACTCAGCCAGTTTAAACAGACTGCTTTAATTCTTACTCAGCCATTTGATTAATATCTCTCAACAGAGTCGACTGGCTATTTCAGTTTTAATATTACACTGGGAAGAAAACTAGTTGATGGTTAAAGTGTACATGACGTTAGTGCCTTTCAAAATTTGCAGTTAAATTTTTTTTTTTTACACTGATAGTAATTATAAAGAAAGGTATTATCGCTGTAGACCTTTAAAGAAAATACTTTTCTGATTGAATTGTAAATTACACAAATGGGCAGTTGATGATTTTTTAAGCATGTAACAACAACCTGAGAAGACCACACACAGAGGTGCTCAAACACTTAGTTAGCCATTATAATATTATGCTGTAAACAAAATATCTTCGTTAATTAGCTAACACATCCAGTTATAATTATCAAAAATCACCACCCGCAGACAAACATGCTGGTCACATTGCATAGCCATGCAAATATCTATGCAGTTTAGTTTTATTCTTTATCCAAGAATTGTATGATTGCATAAAATTATATTCAGGCTGTTGTATTATTATAATGCAGTAATACTGTGTATGTCATCTAAATATACATGCATAAATTAATTTTTGTAACTATGTTGTTGTTGTTATAGTAATTTGCTAATATGTTACCGGATTTGTGAAAAGGTACCTTTTCCACACATTTTACATACCAGCAAACAAAAATTAAATGATGTAACATATATGACTTCTGATGAACTTGCTTTTAGCGTCAAACTGCAGCCAGATATTGTTGCTACACTCATGGAAAATTTCAGGCAATTATATGCCATGATTAAAAGTTTATGAAGCTTCAAAAGTCAAAAATGGATCAATTTTTTGCGTGTGAAAAGGTACCTTTTCACAAATCCGGTCACATGTATAGTACAACATTTTCCAGATGAGGTTATGCAAATAGAGCAATAACTAGTAGTATTATACATAACAAACATCGATAAGCAAACACATCATTATAGCAAGGCAAGTGTGATATATGTAACTATGCTTAAATTTAAGGATATAGCTACATGTATATATCCACACTTTCCAGTAGTAGTGTTGCTCATTAAATATGTTTTATGATCCATAAAATAGCATATACCATATATGGGTTATATCATTACCTCTACATGACATCAATGAAATTCTATTAGCATACATAGAAACCAGATTTGTTCAATCAATAAACTATTTACTAAAGTCTAGGGATGAAGTGTGCACATGTAACTGTTACAAGATAATATAGCTGTATGTGTGGTCTACAGCAAGTTGCAACAACAAAATGAAATACACTTAACAATACATATGCTACACATGAACATACTGGTACAATCACCATCACATTTGGTTTTGGTTGTAGGCAAAAAGTAATGGAACACTGAAATAAAACTATTTAAAACAATTCTTTGCACTTAAATGATAAGCTACTGAATATAAAGCTCCAATTGATCAATCAAAGTGGATCTTTCATCAAATGGACCAGAGGAACAAATTCTTGCTTCAATATCATTGTTTGTTGGTTGATCCAACTGGTGATGGAACCAAGGTTGAGTTTTATTATCGCAACACTTGCTACTCATACACTTCTTTCCATCCCACAGTGCATCATGAAGGAAATGACCAACATAAATGGGACAACGTAATGCTCCTGACTCACAGTAATAGTTACTGCCAACAAAAGGAGGTGGTAATGATCCTGCATCATCTGCTGCACAAGGACAGTTGTTGACGGCTTTAGTAGAGCAGTGTTCACTTAGTCCATTGGCAAATGTCCAAATATGTTGACGAGGGTTACCATGTGTGAGGGATAATCCAGAAACATAAGCACCATCAATAGATTTTTCACTACTGGCAAATCTTTCAGAGTTCCCTTTTTGGTATCCTCTAGCCATCCCACAGACTCTTTGGTAACTAATTCCATTAGTAGAAAATTTTGCAGAAGAGCAAATGTTCGTATCATTACTCGTTACTCTACAAAAGACACCAGATCGTTTGCTGGCTTTTATCCATTCACCTGGACAATCATCCCCGGCACTAATGTTGATCAAAGCAATTCTTTTCCACCCTCCTCCGATTCCAGCACAAGTTGGAATTATATTAGTAGCATCATCAGCAATTGCTGTCATGTCACAGTAAACCCATTGGCTTTCATCAATACGGTAGTAACCTGACTTGTTAGCAGTTTCAGGATAATTATTGTAGATGTCCTTACAAGATGATCCATTGTAATTCATTCCACAATATCTATTACTAAGGATCCAGTAATATCCTGACTTATTGTGATTTTTATTGTAGATAGCCTCACAAGACTCACCAGTGGAGAGAGGAGTTTTAAACTGAAGCTGATAAATATAACCAATTAAACCAACTAACACTTTTTGAATCATATAATTCATTTTAAATATAAAAACCACACTAATTACCTCTTATAGCCACACTGCTAATCATCTGAATAAAACAAAACCCACAATTACAATTTTTGTAACTGGAGATGCAACCTACAATTGAAACTTGTTTTTGAAGAACTCTAGAGGAAAAAGAAGCTATATTCTACTGGAACAGAGTTGAAAAATAGGTATAGTTATGTAGACATTATTTGTGTTTGTAGTGATGCATATAGTTCCTGAAATAACGGATACACACAGAAGATATAGGGTTTTATTGGCTAAGTACTAAGAAAGGAAGGGGGGCTACAGCCACCTTAGCCCATCCACTCCCTAAATCCGCCCCTGGTACCCACAGTACAGAGGGAATTACCTATATGGAGATTCACTATTTAAAATGGCCTTTGGCATTAGTTTTCTTGGCTTCGTGTTGGTTCTTTGGATTTACCTCAAAGTTGGGAGGGGAAACAGTGGGGAATTTTCCACTTTGATTTGTGAATCCCCACTCATTCCTCACCCTGCCCATACTGTGTTGGGGGGATAGGCATTATAGGAATAACATTAATGTAGTTGTACATTTGATAATCATAATGGCCAATTCAAACCACGAGAAACCAATTAGTTGTAGCAAGGTATCTCTCAGCTTGTTTAGTCCTGTATACCCTTAAATGCATCTATCAATGTAATGCCCGAATACCACAAGTATGGGCTGAGGGTGTGAACCTTATCCACAATGATATCACAACATAGGCAATAGTGGGGAACTTGTACACAGGGGTACTGGGAGGTGTGGTGATAATGCATGCACTGGGAAGGTGAGGTATATACATCTACTTACAAGACAAATTTGGATAGTTTGTATCCACATCACAACATTGGTCTGGTTTTGCTTAGTCACATCACTTGATCATGCATGCTACCTTATCTAGTGGTTCCATGTCGTAAAAGCCAAAAGTGAAATTCCTTTTGGCTACTACATAGTGAAGGCCCCACTAACATGGCTATTTTGTCAATTATGATGTCATTGTGGATAGAGGTTTACCGATATGGGTTTTTGCCATTTTCCGATATCTGATGTCACCTAAAGAAATTAAACTGATAACTGATGGTTGATCTGATATTTGCAAGGCACAGTTTTCAACAAATGTAGCCAGCTGTAGATAATACTATACCTATCTATGATCTACTGTAGTTCTTTTGTGCTAAATGCAATCTATGGTCTATGTTTGTGGTGTGTCCCAAAGCTTATTATTATTTTTCTTTCTACCTGTTTTTGTTATAACAGAATTTAATAACTTGTTTATCAGCACATGTTACATACAAGACTCTAATTACAGAGATAATTGTGTTGCAAATAAGTTAACAAATGTAATCGTATTTCTTGTACTTGTATGGTGTGCTTAGATAAGAATCAGTGTGCTGGTAATCCTGTGCATAGCTCATTTGGCATAGCTAACACAGACATTATTGTCCGAATGTGTGTCCCTCCTATCAATTTGTAAAAGTTTGTTAGCCATATCATTATCATTACAGCTATGTCCCCATTACACAGCATTTAAACAACATTTAGTAGAAAAGCCCTTCTGTATTCAATCCAGTCATTATGGAGAAATGGACAATTCACTGGGAAACCATAAAAGCCACTGTGTGGCCAGAGCTACAGAATCAACACCTTGCACTGTAAGAAACTGGACACAAAGGAGGACAAATGAAAGCATGTGAATGGCATGATGTGTGTGTGCATTGTATATACTACAGCATGCCACAAGGCAATGGTCAGCATCTAACAGCGGGCTTGTATCCTTAGCTGTTCTGACTGAAGGCAGTCCGTCATTACAAAATTCTGTTTTTAAAATTCTGTATCAATCTATCTGAAACATTTATTGGCTGTTCTGAAGATACTGTTAGGTTTGTTACTACCATAAATAACGAAAGTTTAGCGTGGCTTAAGCAAATTTGACAAACAAAGGAAATTTGCCAAACTTTATTTGCCTATTAGTTATTTTTATACTGTTCAGTACTGGCCATATACAGTAAGTTTGCCAAACATTTCCTGCTTTGCATGCTGATTCGCCAAAATTAAGTCACTCCAAACCATCATCATTTATGGCACCTAACTAATGCTGCCCATAGTTGCTACGTACCTACAATATTTTGCTAGGGTATAACACTTGCAAATATTTTACTGACCCTGTTGATAGTGCATTAATAAGCATAGAGGCTATTCTTCCAGCCAACTTAACCAGTCTATTTATTTAATTCTTCATATGTTACCACTAATATTTATCAACAGACTTCAGTATTATCAAACACATCATTATAAATTTTGGTTAGGGTCTGCTCAGTTATTCACTTCACCCCATGGCCATGCTCGCCTTGAGCTCAGAAAAAGGTTACCTTCATACAGACAGTGAGTCATCATTTTGCTAAAAAGGCAATACTAAAGCTATGGTTAGGGTTGGCACAGATTAACATATTGCTATATATTGACAAATCCATGAAGTCAGTAGCTACCATGGTGGCACAGTGGTTCCATTCTGAGATCATACACTGAGATCCAATCCTGAATGTTTTTCCCTTTATTTATAATTATAGGAGCTAGCCTGACAAAGTTGGTATCCAGGACCAGACATGGGAATTGAAAGCAAAAACTTTTCATATTTCCAGTAGATTAGATAATGATTGTGTTCTTCATATTCAGTACAGCATCAATGATGGACTTCTGATACGGATAAAAGGAGAGAAGTGAAAAAGATTCAACTAAAGTTAAAACTTTACTGGCCTCGGCACCATCCAAAGAATCATTACTGTGATGGGAGCTCTGAGAACTAACAGTGTTGGCGCTGGGAAGTCAGGTGCTGGGACTCTCTTCTACAGGCACCTATGCACACAACACAGTATTATTTAATTTTTTATGAAGATTCATGAGGTATAAGACTCACCAGTGAATGTCCAGTTCTTTTGGGGTTACGTTGTAATAATTCTGAGCAACTGCTGCAAAGAGGCCTTCCTTCAGGACTGCAGTCATAGCATAGAAAATCTGCAGCCTCATTACAGCACACTTCACAATCCATGTGGTTGAACCGCCAAAGTCACGTGATCAAAATCAAGTGGTAAAGGGCTGCTGAAATCACGTGATACTGGCTAAGGCAGCAAGTGATCACAGAGGGTGTGCGCGATGGTACCACAATTGATTTGAAGAGCAAACGCTTATGTAGCAGCCCAGTAATAAGCTAATAAATACGGTACTGTAGTAGTGAATTCATGGTACGGATTGCGTGACGGTGGGAGGCATACACGTCACAACTACAGATAATTAAGATCACGTGACACAATGACTTAAAATTCTCCCGTAAAGATGATGGAGATGATTACTTAAAGTTTCCCCGTGATGAAGACGGAACACATAACTTAAAGTTACTCCGTAAGTATGATGGCGCTGGTTACTTAAAATTTTTCCGTAAAGGGTATGGTATTTTTTGCGTTTTAAGTAAATTTCTGCAAGACCTGCTTTTAGGTACCTAGCTATTATGCTCAAAATTATGCCAGCATAATCGGCGGGTCCCTAAACGGAGATGGCTAGCTGGGTCAAAAGAATGTAATCTGTTAGATAGTCGGGTTGGTGATTTCTTAAATGTTGGACAAAAACTTTGTAAATTGCCTCATCCCTCACCATCTAAAAGGCGACAGGTAAAGCCCAAGATGGAGGCATTGCGTCGGTCACAGTTGTAAAGAATTAAGGGCTTTGAAGCTATGCATACACTTACCATCAGGGCTTAGTCTTTGCATAATATTAACACAGTACACTATACTTGACAAGTAACAATGTATCTATCCTTATAACTACTGTTCACCATACAGGTCAGCTTATGAGGAAAGGGATTACTGTTGATGCTCAGCGACAGATGTTGATTTACTCTGATGGTCATGACCCAGTACCAGTTACGAAGGATTCTAAGATGGCTGGTGATAGGGGAAGATTGTGTTGGAAGGTGATGAATCCTGGTCATCAAGGAGAAGGTCTGATTGAAGGAAAGATTCTTGACTATGTGGTACCTCACATTGTCTCCAAGGATTTAAACATATAATCTTGATTGCATTTAGCTGCACAAGCTGATGACTAATATAAACTCATTTTACATTTTCTGTAGTTTTGCATCAAGTATATATATTCACTAACCATTGTGTTATGCAATTAATGTTTTGTTGAAACTGAAGGAATGAGTTATTTGTATTTCATTCGCACTATTGATGATGCGTCAGGAAATTATATATGTGACTGGGCCTGAAAAAATAGGGCATGTGGGCACATAAAATTTGCCTAATTTTTCAAGCTTTCATGGCTCATAAGTTTTGATAACATTAAGCTATGGCCATGAAACTTTCAGCATGTATTACTCATTTAATTGGCTTTATAATGCAAGTTATGGAATCCAATATTGTATTCTAGTACTGAGATGTGACCTGTTGTGAGACAGGATGTAGTTTTTTCCCACATGCCCTATTTTCGCAGGCCCAGTAACATTTAAAATACACAATGCATTATTGATGAAACACGTTTTGTACACTTTGCAGTATTCACATTGCATATAACATGCTTTTCAAAGAGGCCACTGAACTTATGTCACAATTAGCTCAGTAGCTATATAACAGCTGGGCTATACCATGATAGTGCTAAGTATTCACAATGCATGTGTAATAAAGTAGTACCATAAAAGAATAGTCAGATCTTGCTGGGAAAGCTACACCCTCTCAAGCAGCACAGCCAGTCCTGCATGTCAATTGTGGTATTGAGTAGCTTCAAATTAATAACATATTTACATTGGCACTGACTTGCTGTTGTTTATTACAATGTATGTGAATGTCAGTGGCATTGGAGGGAGTTGACTAGAAACACAGGAAACCATTAATTACGTACAGGTATAGAGGTACATGCTTTAAATTTAAGTTTGCAAGGTGCACAAAAGTTATCACATTAACATTTCTGAACCAGGGCAACATGTGATATATATGCACTGGCTTTCTTTTGATCTGAGGTGTGAAAGTGGTACATAATTATACTTTGTTGACTTGTGCAGCGTTGTGCTACACTGAATAACGATGGACTACAGGGAACATAAATGTAGCTAATCATACCAGTACCTGGAAAGAGACCAGCCGTCACATTCTACGGCCCATCATTGGGCAAGTCAATATTATATTCCATGAAATTACTTTTGGCTTCATATTATGTATTCCATACCTTTGCTGTAAAAAAAGGCGCATCCAAGAAACTACAAGTATCTGTAACCCCAAGTAAAAACAGATAAGCTGTAGAAAAACACTTCATGAAATTAATGGGTAACTGAAAGAACTGATATCTAGAGCGGCCAAGAATCAATAATGTTACTACAACTGACTATGATCACCAAAGAATACCTTGGCTGTAAAACAGGCAAATAAAAGTAACTGGCAACCAAAACAGCTGATATCTGAAGCGGCCAAGAATAAAAGTTGAGTTGATACAACTAACTACAATTATTAACTTGCAACATTGAATCTTAATCATTCATCTGTGTTCTATACATTCACCCTTGTTACATCCTAAATTAATTCTTTGCAACTCTAATTGGCTGGTAATTTGGCCACCTTTTTTTCTTTACTCTGACTATTGAAAAAGGTGGCCAAATTACCAGCCAATTAGAGTTACAAAGAATTAATTTAGGATGTAACAAGGGTGAATGTATAGAACACAGATGATTGATTAAGATTCAATGTTGCAAGTTAATAATTGTAGTTAGTTGTATCAACTCAACTTTTATTCTTGGCCGCTTCAGATATCAGCTGTTTTGGTTGCCAGTTACTTTTATTTGCCTGTTTTACAGCCAAGGTATTCTTTGGTGATCATAGTCAGTTGTAGTAACATTATTGATTCTTGGCCGCTCTAGATATCAGTTCTTTCAGTTACCCATTAATTTCATGAAGTGTTTTTCTACAGCTTATCTGTTTTTACTTGGGGTTACAGATACTTGTAGTTTCTTGGATGTGCCTTTTTTTTTACAGCAAAGGTGTTTTGGGGGGATATCGCAAATTTTTGTCAGTTCTATAATTTACAGACCCATGCAATGATCTGGGGGGTGTATGATGGATTCTGCCTTGTGGTGTTGTGACCAAATACAAATCTGCTGATAGGTGGTGAGCATATAACATAGTAGCGGTTAATTTTTATTAGGACAAGGGCCAGTGGAAATTACTGCAATTTACTGGTCAGGCTAGTAATGGCTACAGTCAGGGTTACCAAAGATGTGTGTAAAGCACTTATTTACAAAGCATGCCACCATCTTGAAATAGCAACTCTGAGATTGCATCTGGGATCTGGGAGTGTTTTCAGACAGAGATGTAAATATTCAGCTATATTGTTCAATGACTGTTCTATTAGAGTAATAAAACCTGCTATGGCCACACTGCCATAGTGTCCTGAGGACAACTTATCAACTTGGTTTGCCAATCGCAGAGCAAGATGCTTTGCTGAGGGTTATGAAAGAGATCACAAACATCATACTAGTATTTTTATTTCACTACATACAAACACACACTTACATCATATACAAGCACAAGACACACACAAAATGTGCAAACACTATACATGCATGTTCACACACATACGCCACATATTGGTTGCATGTATTTGATGTAAATATCACATCTCTTGTGAAATGCTCTTGTAGGTGAGCTGGTACTTGGTGTTAAAAAGTTCTTGCAGAAAAGAAAATTGTGTTGTACATTCTCATTAATAATAACACATGTCACTCCATAGTTAAGCCATGAGGATATCAAGGCAAGTGTCTTTGGTGTTGCGACTGATGTTCCAGGTTAGTTGCATGTGTGTTTAATTTAAGGTTAAGTTCAGTGCCTGCTTGTTCTTTTACAGGTCTCACTTAATCTTGTGTCTTCATGCAGACATCCATGAAATTTGAATATCGTGCAAGCTGTGTGGAACAACCCCATCTCATATACACAGTCACCGGCAAACGACGAACCACATTCAAGCAATCTGTTATGCAAACTTTGTTGCACCATGGTATGTGCATAATGATCGATTAATGAAAGCCACAACACAAGCTCCATGGTGCATTAATGGAAATAAATAAGTTCCACCTGACTGACAATATTGTCACGTGACCTATTTAGGGGATATCTCTTAGAAAGTCCCTGTACAGTAACACCTCAAGTGAAAAGTGAACACACCTGATACGCGATTTATATTATTATTGATGGCAGTCCATGTCTTGAGAGGGAAGTATGAATAATAATTAAACACTAAAATACATAAAGTACGTGTACCGCACTGTAGAACCATAACTAAGAACAAGTTCCACCAGACCGAAAATGATCACGTGACCTATTTAGGGGAAATCTCTTGGAAAAGGATAGTTATAAAAACCGGAATCGAAACGGGAAACGAAACGAAACGAAACGAAATCAGCCTACAATCTAGTGGAGGACAATCACTATATTATGCACAGTTACACTATAATATATGCACGCACTACCTGTTTATGCATCAAGCAAGACTCCAGGTGGAAGATTTCTCTGCATGGCGCTTATCGATTAGAGATATTAAACGCCTGCTCCTATCCGAGGGGCTCTACAATAGAAAAGTTCTGGCCTTGGGTAGGTGAGTGTTGATTGTCCCTTGACCACTTACATAAGAGGTGTGCCATAATAGCCACAGATGGCTTCATCCCTCTCTTAAAGGCATGGCTTCATGCAGCCAATCATTACCGTAAACGGTTTGTAATGATCAAGTAGTTATTGCTCTTATAAAAGTGGTCAAGGAACAACCAACGCTCACCTACCCAATTAAGCACAGAACTTTTCTATTGTAGAGTCCCCAGCGGGTCCTCAGACCCTCGGATAGTAGCAGGTGTTTAATATCTCTGATTGATAAGCGCCGTGCAGAGAAATCTTCCACCTGGAGTCTTGCTTGATGCATAAACAGGTAGTGCGTGCATATATTATAGTGCAACTGTGCATAATATAGTGATTGTCCTCCACTAAACTGTAGGCTGATTTCGTTTCGTTTCGTTTCCCATTTCGATTCCGGTTTTTATAACTATCCCTTGGAAAGTCCCTGTAACACCTCATGTGGACACACGTGGTACGCAGTTTACATTATTGTTGATGGCAGTCCAATGAGTCCATGTCTTGAGAGGGAAATATGAATGATCTCGCGAATGATAAACATTTGTGATATTGTAACTGGATTTCATTGGAGTGGTGAAGCGTACTTTTAACTGATTTGAAACTAAAATACGTACATCGCTTGAAGAAGTCGAATGGATATTAAAGATAGGCATTCCAGTATCCGAGATTTTTTAATAAAAAAACTCGACGTATATTACAAGGCTTGGAAAGATTACAAAACAACACAAAACTTACTTATACGTATGTAACGCGCACGATAAAACTAAGATTTTCATGATGATCAGCGTGTGGACAAACCCCACTGCGATTTTCATCCTCATTGGAGCTCGGATGACGGAGCAATCCCAACTTAAACACGAGCACCGTCTGGTGACAATGCTCGAGTTTCTTGCATGGGCCCGGAAGTGCTATATATAGCGATTCCGGAATTCCGTAAATTTTGCATAAAATTTTCTCCGTGAATCTTCCATTGGAGAGTTGGCACAATCAATTCGCTGCCGTACGAGTGATTGATCAAACAATTGGATCATTTTTAGGGTTTCTGGGGGCAAGGAATATGATGGTGCAGTTAGTTTTCTGCTACAAATATGTCTGTGTGTAGTTTTATGCCAATTATAAGATTATTTTGCAATATAGCCACCACAATGTAATGTTCTCTTTGCAAGAAACGACCTAGCACATGTTAGTTAAACCAAGGTGAGCATTTTTGTACATGTAGTTTTCAATATTGCTATGCTAAAAGTTAGCAAATTTGCACCACAAATAGCTCATCTCTTTGATGCACCATTTTGGTAGCTGTCAAGGAGCTGTACATTAAGAGAAAAAATAATCATATAAGCAACTATAAATCAACAGTACAACTCTTTGCTTTGCATGCACATTGTATTTTTGAGTGGAGATGACTGCTACAGAGTGGTTGCACTTCACCATGTGTATGCTGCTTTGCCTTCCGTAAGATCCTAAATACATACAACTATTTAGTGGCTTTCTATGGAGGTGACCTTTATTCAGAGGGTCTTACAAGTAAGGTTACACTGTGGTCCATGTATTAAGGTATTGATAACAGAAAACAGAGGTTCAAAATGTTATTGCAAAGCTCAATTATAAGCATTTATTCAATTGTGCCATTTTTGGGACTATTTTCAATGGAAAGATACGGAGAAAATTTTGCCTATTTTCCAGGACAAAACTGCTTATAACTCCACCATCCTATGATGGATTTTTAAAAACTAAGTGTTTATGAGATCCTTAGGGAGTACTGCTCAAGGCTATGCTAAATAAAAACTATTTCCATTAATTTTAAAATTCTTCCGGAATCGCTACTTTATAGCTATCCAGCCAAAATATTGGCTGGCCAATCAGAATGGAGGAGTTGCATAATCGTTTTAAAACAATGAAATACCATTCCAAAATAGCTAGGAATAAAGTAATACTTAGTGCGATTTCTTCATTTATCGAAGGCGGTAGGCATTCCAGTATCCGAGATTTTTAAATAAAAAATCTCCGTAGAGTAAATTATCTATTCTCGGTCACCATGTATACTCGGACACCATGTATACTCGGACACCATGTATACTCGGACACTCGTTCTCGTAAACTGCTGGACGGAATCCTACGAAAATTGGTGTGGAAATACCTTGCATATAGCTCAACTATACCTCCAATTTTGAGCCAAAACTCTTGTTTGATTGGGTTGTGCAGACGTTGGCGTATAATGACAAAAATTGTCTTTATGCCTAAAGACAAGATTTTATGCCAATGATTTCTTTAACCCTAAAGACAAGATTTTACGCCAAGCTTGTCATTAAGTACTTAATGACAAGCTTTTACGCCACTGTCATTGACATAAAATGCATTGTGAAAGTAACTTTACAGGGAAGTGCACTATAAAGGGAAGATTTTACGCCAAGCAGTTAAAAACAAAGAATTCACATGACTATCCTTACTAATCACATGATTCCTGCCTAATATTACATAACTGTACCTGTAGGTATCCGTATTCTACCATTTCATCATATTTTCACTTCTGTTTCATTATATGCTTTATGTCCCTTTCCTTGCTTTCTTATGCCATAGGAGATAAATCAGTAGCTATAGTTATGATAACAGTGTTTAGAATAAGAATACAGGTGCTTTTATTAGAATTTTTTTTTTGCAGCAGATCATGTGATCATCGCAACTGTCATGCCATAGATTGGAGATAATTTTAGTACATGGAAAGAGTGTGTACTGAATAGTTGTCTTGAAAACACAGTTATACAATATTATTATTGTGATCAAGACCATGACTCTAGGAATACAAATGTGTACCTTTATTAGAGTTTCCAACACTGAAATTTCCTACTCAAGTTAAGTAGTGGTTGAACGCAGGCAAGATCTCGGATCCCAGCTGTTGTGGCTCCCTTGGCGCATGCCTAGAATTGCATGTTGCTTAGCAAGTCACCACTGGGTCTGGGATTCTTTTCTGCATCTTTCATCCTTGTAGCATAAGTAGTCAATTATCGGATTGACTCAATTACCAGAATGCACATTTCAATTATTGAATGGAAAACGGCAAAATTCTATGGTATAAAATAGTGGCATGATTGACAATATTTGTGACCGGATTTGCAAAAAGGTGTCTTTCACACACATCTGATTATATGATCTTGGAAGTCCATAGCTTAGTGTTCAAGACAAATACAAACCTGAATTTTTTTCACCCATCAACCTATGTTGGTGCTCAGTGCTGTCCAAGTGCCAATCTGTAGTTATGAATTGCCGAAATTCGTAAATTGGATGTGTATGGGAGATTCCTTTTCACAAATCCATCACATTGTAGCAATTTGTATCAACCTCTCCCCTCCCTCCAAAATGATGGTTACCATGCAGAGTTTTGATCCATTTTTGCATTTCTAATTGAATATCTTTGCTATGACTGACCCAATTAGAGTGTGTTAAAGGCTACATACTTCTACTAATTACGTTTCATGAAAAAGAAAATTGACAGTTAATGTATTTTCATTATTATGCATTTGGAACCTTGTGCCTTCAATGGTACTTGGTGTCTGTCACTTTAAAGTTTGTGGCAGTCTAATATCTGTTTCTGCTTCAATGTTGATCACCAAACAATAAAGGAAACAAGCCAAGGCAAAATATTAAGGCCAGCATTCACTGAAAATATCAAAGTAAAACACAGCACAGCTACTGTCAAGCTTGATGGTTGAACTGTTGAGCTTAACTCGTGATTTAAGTAGATATAGCAGTTGTACTGAAAGCAGAGGTTAGTGAAAATATAGTCTAGAATAATGTACTACCACATAGTAAATTAATAAGATGCATAGTGTGCTACATTGGACTTCGAGCAAGCCTTTCATCACACGATATAGCGCTATCTATAAAAGCATCCATGATATCAAGAATAAAGCAAAGAGGATTTAGCATTGGCAGGGAACTGGTTTCACTGTTAGTTGCTGTAAAACTGTTAAATGACCATTGTGTGTTGAACTATCAAACAATTTGTGTGCATTTTTACAAAATAATTCATAACTCTTGTGTTACATGCCGAAAATTTGCATGGATGCCGGTTAGGAACTCATAGTTACATGGGAATTTTATCAAATTTTTGATGGCTTTAGAATTTTAGCCAGTGGTCAGATAATCTTCTGATATGTGAAACACAAATATTTGTGAGCTCCGATAATTGTGACTGGGCCTGCAAAAATAGGGCATGTGAACACATGATTTTTGCCTACTTTTTCAAACTTTGATCACTCATAACCTTATGTATCATTTTGCTATGACAATGCAATTTTAGCCCTTAGTAAGCATTTAATAAGTTTTATGATGCAAGTTACAGAATACAAATATGACTGTCTCTGGGAAAACCGGTCTTATCGCCCATTTAAAAGTATCGAGAAACGTCGGTTTTAAATATTCTGTGTGTTGTAGCTGGCCAATGGTGGTAGCTACGCATACCAAATTTTCACACGTTTCACAACAATTTCTTACCTTCCTGATCATCCACTGAAGAAGTAGCCAACAGCTAAGTTTCCCGCCATTTTAGATAGTTTTTAAACCAAGGTTGTCTGTATCAGGCGAGCTCCAGAAGGGTGGGAGGAGGAGGCCCTGAAAGGTGGGCAAGATGGTGTTCAAAAATTGAAAAGAGACGTGCTGGGATGAATTAGGCCAAGTTATAGGCCATTCAGGGCTCAGAACTGGCTAAAATGAAAGGAAATTTAGAGCACAGGTCATTGTCCAACACCACAGAGCTGTACAGCCACACACAGCCATCTCCTGGTTGGCCAGGGCTCCATCAAGACCCCAGATCACTCGTACGGCTCGCCACTGTGCTCTAGAAAAACAGCCAGCAAAAGCAGACCACTTTACTCTGGTCGACTGTGGCAGTGAAACTTGATAGTGCATTCATTAAGTTTTGTGTTTGTGTGAAAAAATCAAACTTCCTGTCTTGGGCGATAAGAACGGTTTTCGTAGATCCAGTCACAAATATTCCTTTCCAGTAGTGAGATACAACCAGTAGAGTGATCGGGTGTAGTTTGTACCCACATGCCATTTTCGCAGGCCCGATCACAATTGAGTCATGGTGATGGTAACTGATTATTTTGTCTCCTCGCCTTTTCAGCTGTTACTATAGTCAAAGGAGGGAGCCATTGACATCAAACTTAGGGTACTGCAAAACTTGTACAATATCAAGTGGAATATGTTTGCCAAAATTTGTGTCTGAGGAATGTTTAAAGCAAAGGTAGTGTTTGAAGCAATAAGAGTGTCGAAAATTGATTGCTTACACTACCTTGTTTTTTACTTGCATGTAGGAAAGCATCCTTGTACAGGCTATGCCTTTTGATTCCACCCTGTCATTTTGAAAAGCCATATAAACACAGTAAATTACATAGTAGGTGCTATCCTACTAGGGACATGTGATAAGGCTATTATGCAGGCCTGTAAATAAAGGGAAATCAGAAACATAGCTAATTGCTTAACAGGGAAATAGTACACAAACAAAAAAACAAATAAACATAATAACTGCTTTTACGTAATTTCAAAATGATGCCAAAGATGTATAAATAGTGTAGAAAACATATATGACACATCAAGCTGAAACAATGGATTTATGTATATCTGCTGAAACACATACAATAATAAGGAGTCGGTGAATGCTATTTCCTAACAATTGTCTATGCACTCCAGCATCATGATACAACTTACAACTTACATTATATGTCCTCAATTAATTAAGGTATGATGCAATAGTTCAATTAATAATAATAAGAGGACCAATTAATTATAACGCAAACAACTTTTGGTTAACAATGCATACAAATATTAGCACACTGCTTTGGTGATAAACTACTAATCAATCATTAACAAAGTGATAGAAGTAAACTGTCCTGTTCAAAAATCACAAGTTACTTCTGGTTGACAAGTCACACATATTTGTCAGGGAAATTAACTTTTGTTGCCTCATCATCATTGTAAAATCGGACTACCCATTTTCCTGTGATAAGGTTAACAGTTGACAGCCATCCTCTGTACCATACGCCATCATGATATCGAACTTTCACTTCATGCCTCCCTCCATTATCAATTACTAAATTTTCATTCTTAGTTATTTTCTGCTGCTGGCTGTTGCCAAAATGCTGTTTCTTATCTGGTGGTCCCCAACTTGCTGCACTATCCTTACGACCACATTGTCATGCCTTTCTTTTGACTGCAGCCTTCATTCACTGTTCCTCAGATGCTTCTGATCGATAGGTTATTTTCGATCCACCGTCAGCTGCAATATACTGCTGGACAAAAATGTTATCTTCTTCATACAAAGACTGCATTGCACAAAACAGAGATTTTTTTCTGCTGTCACCATCCTTAGCTAAGGAATTGGTTCTTTCTACACCATTGGTGATTCTTTGTGCTTTGTTCCATACACCCGGAGCCATCTTTGCAAATGGTTTACTCAATATTCGTAAATGGCTTTCTCTTGTCCACCATTCCACCCAATGCTTGCATGGCACCTGACCAATCACAACCAGAAACAATTGCGATTTGCTCTTCAGAGAGTGGTATGCGAAGCTGTTCAATTGATGATTCCTGTGTCATGCAACACATCAAACAATTGTGGTACATGCAGCTTTTCTGCTACAATCATTATATTCTTTGCAATTAAGAGAAGGCCTCAACCGCTGCTCTTCCGTTTCCCTTTGAAACACTGCAGTACACCCTTTCTGCTACTCTATGGTAAGATCTTGTCCCATGAACACTACAGCCTTTCAGTACCAGTTCAGCAGTTTCTTCACCAATCACTTCCCACAATCCTTTGGATTTGGTGTCACTCCAATCAACTAATAACTATGATTCCTTTAAGAGTTTCACCCACCTTAAAATGGGAATACTCCAGTTGACATCTATCAAACATGACCTTGAAAGCTAAACAATTAAATTCAGATGATTCCTTGTTACCTCTCATGCAGGCCACAACTGCCCATTTTATTGTTGTATAGTCAAACACGGTGGCATTGAAAAGGTAAGTGAGCTCTGTGTTTTCATTATATGTCATGTCGGTTTCAAGGAAGTCAGCTTCTGCCAACAGTTTGCACATCAATGGACTCATTATAAACTGGTAGGTGATTGATGAAGAAATTGCATAATTCCTCATGTAAGGTCTTCCGAGCTTCTTATATGCCTCTGACAATACACTTTTAAAATTACCCTCCATTAGCAGCATCTTTACGATCTACTTTGTTAGCAATCTTTTCCATTTCACCAACTACAGTTGATAAGACACATGTGTCTTGTAAAATTTTCTCCCTGTGGTGATCAATGCGATCATAACTACTGCCAGAAATATCAACTGAATCAGGTTGATAATCTAATCCTTGACCACATTGTAACTGGCAAGAAGTCAAGTGTGGATTGTCCTCTATAAGGCCACCTTGTTATAGTGGCCAGGTCCAGAAAGTCCAGATGTATCTTCCATTGATTTAATTTTCGTTAATAGGGCCACCTCATTAATAAGGCCAGTGGCCACATACTGCAGGATCAAAGTGATAAAACGAACACAATATTCCCTTAATAAAGGGGCCAGCTGAACAAACAATCAACGTATCACTGCAAAAGTTGCTGCTCCGCCAAATCTACGACAATAGTTTAGAAATTTGCTTCATGCTTTTAGCCGCCATTATGCCTCAAGTAATGAATAATCCTAACTGAGCATTATGATGAAACCTGTAGTATATGTTTATAGCTGTTACAGCAACTATAGCCAGGTGTTGATTTGTTGAAAACCTTGATAATAAGGCCACTTGTTCATGGCTGGATTAATGAGGTTTTCATTAATAAGTCAACCTCACTAATAGGGCCACTTATTGTGGGTCCCAAAGCTGGCCCTATTAACAAGATTTACTTAAGTAAACTGAACACTAGAACTCTATGTAGCTATATAGCTAAGCCATGTAATGTACATATCCCTATGACAGTTTACCACACAGGTGCAAACTGTATGTAGTCTCATACCTGTCCTATCAATGCTGGTACATGTGCAGAGTTTTGCATCAGGCAAAAGAATAAAGCATCTTTAGTGATGCACTGATTAATTGGTGAATACTCAGACATTGGTATATCGGCCACATTTCTGCATTATACTTTTAGCTGATTACTTTGCCAATTAATTTTACAGACCCAGATAATACTATTTTCCTAACAATATGTGTTTTAAAATCACAATTTTACCTAGAATTTTGGTAAACATAAATATCAGATCGGTTATCAGTATTGGTCACTATTATGTGAATTTCAATATCAGCTAATTTGACAAAATCTCTTATCAGTGCATCACTAAGCATCATATTGTTTCTTTCCACACTATGGATGGTAATAGTAAACACCTACAGTCCATATTAGCAGTATATCATTACCACAATGGGACTGATCCATGTAGATACTTAACATACCACAATCTACAAACAACCTGTAGTTTTCTACATGAGATTATAAATAACTGACAATGAAATGAATTTGTACTGGTACCTGCCATGTGTTTTAGGATTCTTCAGTGGATAAGTAACCCTGAAGGAATGATGTAATAATCACCAAGGTGGAGCTGAGGTGATTATTACATCATTCCTGAAGGGTGTCTATCCACTGCAGAATCCTACCAATGCATGTCTTAGTAATTTAGACAATGGTTTGTGATTATAGCTGAAAGAATACATAATTTGTTTGTCATGTTTGTGGCTATAGGTATTCATCATGTAAGAAATTAAATAAAGCCCTACATACTTTGCAATTATCAAAGTATTTTATGCATGCCATTGTCTAATGACTCAAATCAATCCTGTTACAAGAAGGTAAACAGTGATAGCTTTTTACTAGTAATATATTTTGCCAAAGAATATAGAGCTATACCAATACTACACCTGTATCGGTACCAATATCACGAAGTCTATACCAATAATATTTTGTAAATAACATCTATTAAAGGTGGCTGTGTAATTATTTACAAGCTGTTAAAATTTCAGTTACAGCTCAGTAGTATCGGCAATAAATATCACACAAATTGGCCATAAAATGTGGTATCATTATAACCGTAGGCCTAGCAAAGAACTCTGTTACAGTTGCTACTTAAACATTATCTGCATGTATTTTCACACAATAGTGACTAATACTCTTTTAATAATATTAATGTATTTATTACATATTGATATAATGACAACAGTAATATTAGTAGCTTACCATTAGAACACCAGAATTTGCAAAGGTGTCTAATGTTTCATCGTTGCAAAGACTAGCGGAGTTCATTATCAAAGGATACACTGCACCAGCAAGGAGCTAAATACTTACATGGAAATTGAAACTGTGTGAAATTTGCTTTGGGTGTTTATGCCACACTGAGAACATTACACTGGTTGCATCTGGTCTCCCAGCAGTCACTGCAGTACACCTTTCTCTACTACAGCTAACGCATTATTTATCCAGGTCTACAAAGTTTATAATACAAATTAGCTTTAGACAACTGTGTAATCACTAAAAAGCACCTTGCATATTGCCTTTTTCGACTCCAGCTTCGCACACAGCGTGAAGCATTGCACCAAAAATGACACATGCGCACAATTTGTTCTATTTAAAGGTCGCCTCAGCTACTAAACCCCTTTTTATTGCAATAGAACGAAAGTACTATCTGGAGGAAGCAGTTAAAGAAAGGCTACTAATACGAATTATTATTCATTAATGTATAGCGGCGCCCGCCCCTCGGCAGTACATTTGTGGTGAGCAATGAAAGCATGATGAAACGGTAGAATACGGATACTTACAGGTACAGTTATGTAATATTAGGTAGGCATCACGTGATTAGTAAGAATAATCACATGAATTCTTTGTTTTTAATTGCTTGACGTAAAATCTTCCCTTTATAGTGCACTTCCCTGTAAAGTTACTTTCACAATGCATTTTATGCCAAAGACAGTGGCGTAAAAGCTTGTCATTAAGTACTTAATGACAAGGTTGGCGTAAAATCTTTTCTTTAGGGTTAAAGAAATCATTGGCGTAAAATCTTGTCTTTAGGCATAAAGACAATATTTGTCATTATACGCCAATGTATGCATGACCGTTTGATTGCTGTGCTAGAAAAAAGTCGTTGTTCAAAATCATATATTCTCGGACAAAATTTAAGTATTGTCGGACACCGGTCAGTAATCCTACATCAAATACTTTAAAGATTTACCACCAACACCATCTGTTAGGGCTATTCATTAGCTATCAGCAGAGCCATAGTTTATTTCTTTCTATCTCATTTTAAGGAAGCTGTGATCGGGAATGTGCGAGCATGTCACCACCTCTATTCTCGGACACGAGCTATGATGGTTCTGGTGATGCATAAAGGTAGTTCACTGGCATTACATGCTATTTAAAGTAGTTCAAGCCCAGAGATGGGGTAACGCGTTACGGAATATAACGCGTTACGTAATATATATTACAATTTGCGAGTTGAAGTAATATGGGTTTTACTCTTTTCACCACCTTTCATAACCCTTATGTAATATTAAGCTCAAAAGCATCCAGACTTCCTACTGTAGTTGTTGCTCTCTCTCTTCGACTTTAGGGCACGCATCTAGTACTGAGTTGCCGCGAGTAGTCGACTTTTGGGGATGCGTCCAGTAGTTGCCGCGAGCAGTAGACTTTAGGGGAAGCGTCCAGTAGTTGCCACGAGAAGTACACTTTAGGGGAAGCGTCTAGTAGTGTTAGCGTTAGGGTTAGGGTCAGAGTTCAGCTTTGGTTTCTTCTTCACCTTCAGGGTTAGGTTCTTCTTACTATATACAGCTTATTTCGATTTATAAGATACAAAAGAAGGGAATCAAAGGAGCTAGCAGCGGTAGCATAATAGGTAGTACACTGGACCATCACACTGGGATCCTGGGTTCGATCCCTCTTCAATACTGCACTTTTTTTTTCGCCTTTTTGGTTCACCGTCATTTTTCTAAGTTCTGTAGGGTTATGAAATAGGGTGAAAAGAGTGATACCCTGCGCTTGCATGGCGGAGATAGAGCACCAAAAGCAAAACTGTCCGGAGTTTGGTGCACTTACCTTACAAAACTTTACACAAATAATATAATAATGAAACCAGCTATACTAACAGGTGTAATTTTTTTATGATAACCTGGAACTGGCAAAACAAATTACATTAGACAGGTAAGGCTAGCTTTATTTATTTATTAAGAAATTACAGCACAAGTGCTTAAGGTCTGTAGGACTCCTAGTCGTAAAGCCAGTTTAAAGTTGTTACAGCTGTGTGCATGTTCACATTGCTCCATGTAGCTATAGTAGTACACTTGAACATCTAATAACAGTGCCATGATACATACAACACCTGATATACCAGCTCAGCATCGTAAGTGTGTCGATAGTGCTGACCTGGTTGACCCAATTACCAAAATAATTATCAGGATGAGACTCAAATCTACCCTGGTCGAGGGGTCCAACATGCATGGAATCTAGCATTAAGCAAGATTCAAATCCTTAAATCTTGGATAAAATCCTTTAAATATCTAAGGCTGAAAGAATCTTTAAATCCTTAAATTTCCTGAAATTCCGTAAATTTTTGTATTCTATTCGTCAATTTTTCCGTTTATTTTTTGTACAAGATCGAGATACTCTAATAGAGCAGTCAACTGCAGCAGTTGAAACTATTCTAATAGAATATTCATAATGTTAAACAGGATTGAAGAAGAAAAAGATAGTTTTAAATTTAAAAGCAGCTGCAGCTGCAATGCTTGTACAGGACTATTTAGTTTGATATGTTTATCATACATACAATATAATCACAATTTGTGATCAGGCCTGTGAAAACTGGGTATGTGGGCACTGTGATAAACTATACACAACACTTCAGTACTGAAACAGACTATCCATTTCAAGTAAGTGTAATTACAAAGCCAATAGAAAGTTGGATGGCCACAGTTGGAGCTGATTTAATGCATGGTTAGAAGTATGCCAATCTATTATGCCCATATACCTGCTTTCACAGGCCCGTGCAGTGACATTTACTGCTAGTAAGCTATAGTAAGAATAATTGCCTATATTATAATAGTAAATAATATTTAAACTAGTATACTGTTCATAGAAAACATGTAAAGCATGAACGCATGATACATCGACAGGTATATACGTAGTTTCGTTTTCAATAAATACCAAATGCAATGCTCAATAAGTTAAAGTTTGCAGAAGCTTAACAACTTACCAGGTTGCAAGCAATAGCACCAACTATAAAAGCCATTAAAATTGGTCATGTTTAAAATCATAGCCTTTGCAGGCAAATCACAAGTGGTGCATAGCAAGATAGCACGACACAGAAGAGTTCTTTTATCTGGAAGAGTCACTGTTACACCTAGTAATATACAAATCACAAGGATCAATAATGCAAGTATGACCTACCCGCATAGTACAGCTGCTTCAGTGCTTCTGTTAATGGTTTCATAAAAAGACCCATATCTGGCTTCGTTGTACCATACCAGAGTCCAGCCAAAATGCGATTTTCTTTTGAAATCCTGCATATTAGACTAATAGTACTCATGAACAGATAATAATATATTACCTCATTCTGAACGGTAGCTCATTGATTAGTAGGTAAATGGGCCAAAAAGAATATTTTGATGATCTAAACACTGGTATGTCATCTGTGTTCATAATTAAGGAAATGTTGTTCTTGTTGTCTAGAATCCCTGAAGCAACTTGGTTTTGATATAGTTTCCCACTATATATATCATTGTAGCATCCATCTTGATTTTTTCGTAAGTGGTACCTTGAATTAATTGTGTCATATGTTTCATCACCTGCAAATTAACTAATAACATAAAACATTGAAAACAGCTTTACAACTTTAGTCAGTTAAACAGCTGTATTCATGAATTATGAAGGCTAACTGGTAATTAAATGAGCCATATTAGTGGTGGATCCTCCTTAACAACGATATACTTAACAACGATATAGTATTCACTTTCTGGTTGTCAAGTGCATGTGTGATAAAATAATAAATCACTGGCTACCTCCCAACTGTGAATGTATGTGCATATTTTTCAGGGATTTGACTAAAAGTGCCTCAAGATCCAGTCTTGAGATTGTCATTTTCAAAAATTTCCACTTGTCCACTAAAATTGCAACTTATAGTTAGTGGTCATTTTCCCAGTCCACTACTGATATAGAATAATTGCCTTAAAATCATACATATAAAACAATAGTTTGATCTAAAGAATTGGCTTGTACGTCACTATAAGTTTGTTTGCTATTTTCTAGTTCCAGGTCTCAGTCACTTATCCCAAATTGCTTCCAGATTCAATCCTACCACAATTATGTTTCAACTAGGTAGATATACTCTGAAATCCCTCTCTTCAGTGACATCTTGCTACATGCTACACAACAATTGTGACAATATAGAGTACAATTGCAAAATACAAAATAATGTAACAAGAAAATTTGTTTATATGTATTACAACTACTACCCCCCCCCCCCCCGTCTCAGGTTTGGGCTAGTTGTAAAAAATAGTTTTTTTTAGCCACTGTCCTGGGGTTAGTATATCTATGGGTTGGTAAACTTATAACCACCTGATAACAATGTCATACATGGAGTTCAGTATAAACTACAAGCTCAAGGCTAAATAGTGGCTCACTCACTACTTAGAGTCCGTATAATGAAAGTACTACTTGGCATACATAACTGACTAGCTACTAGTACTACTCAGTACTCAAAGTATTTAACTCACCACTCAGTTAGCATTAGTCTCGCATAACCAGACCAAGAGCCAGACCCTATTCCTCTGCACGTCGCTTATCGATTGGAAATTATAAGCGCCTTTCGGAGCAGGCGCTTATAATTTCCAATCAATAAGCGCCGTTCGGAGAAATGGGTCTGGCTACGCGAGACTACAGAAGAAACGTGGTTGACCACAACAGCTTGTGTGGTGATCACATGATAAACCAGTTTCCTGTATTACATAATTTTGTGGTTGAACAAGTCTTACGCAACGAGATTGGTTAACAATCAATACATACTCAGCACATGTTGCTGTCAGACCTTCAGTGCTGGTCACTGTAAAGTACTACTAATAATAAATACTCACGGTGTGGCGTGCCGGCTCCTTGGGCCGCACAACACACTACCGTGTGTCTTGATTATCAATTTTATCAAATAGGAAGGCATATACACACAAGGCAAAGCCTGTACAAGGTGTCCACCTAATAAAACAAACATACATACATTATACCTAGCTACTGTACTACAAACTACACAATACACAGCAAAATACAAACAGAACAAAGAAGTGATACAAAGTTAATTGACACATAAGTAATTGTAAAGGTAATAATACAGCCATCCAGTGCACAAAAGTAACATGCATTGGTTGTTATACAGTATTGTTCATTTGTTCTTACTTAGTATTTTTCACAAGTGCATTAGCTATAGCTACCAATGTAATAATGCAGGAATTTATGGGGCAGGCTTCTTCTAAGAATTTAGGGCATAATGGTGATGATTAATTGAACACTACATGTACCATAGAAGTGGCTACTTTAATATTATGATATCATTTATATACTTAAAATGATTCTGATTATGATGAAATGACATAGATAAAGCATTTGTGCTGTATGGGTGGTGTGTTACAACTGAAAGTGCAGAAAGCAATGGAATTTTGATGAGCCAATGATGTTATGTTATTGTTATGTCAATTTCTTTTACATGAAAACATTATGCCAGGATTGTAAAGGTAATAATACAGCTGTCCAATGCACAAAAGTAACATGCATTGGTTGTTATCATACACTACAATGGTAGTGTATAGTAGGGACCACAAAGGAGTAGGCATGGCCCAAGAAATAACATCACCCAAAAATCAGCCTCAATTTTCCCAGACGACGATGAGGCAGTATTGGTTAGGTAAAACTAAGCCCAAACAAGCTTTCAGATCAACCCGAAACGCTTTCAACAAGTTGCTACGGAATTTTAAAAATAAGTTATTTAACGGAATTTTCTACTGACTGACTGAGTAACTGAGTAACTGACCGATGCCTTCAGGCAAGTGTAACTCAATAATGGCTAAGGCTACGGGCTTGATTTTTTCACTATTTGACGTTGCTTTGACCTGAGAGGTGCCTTTTGGCATACCGCAGTACGTATAATGCATTCTTCATGGACTTACCAGTGTCCTCCTTTGTGTCCCATTTATCTTTGCTGACAGTGAAAAGTTTTGATTTGGCGATAGCACATGATGGCTTCCCTTTATAACGGAAATCGTCCATATTTTTAATACTGGCTGTTTTGATTGCAGAGGTGCTTTTCGAACAGTTCTTGATTCGTATTGTTGTGTAACGGGTTGAACATAGCCGAAAACAAAGCGTAATGGATGCTTCACTTTTCAGACGATAATTGATAGAACTGGGGCACATGGCTCCATTTCTTTTGGTATGCGTGGATTGTAGAGGTGCTTTTTGAACAGTTCTTGATTCGAAATGCTGTGTAATAGCCCCATGACAACAGCACCTGCCCTAAACTATCATGCAAGATAAACACCTGCAGTTTAAAGTGAATGTAACAGTATTAACAGTATCAGATTTTACAAAACTGTATACAAATTGCACATCAGGCAAAAAATAAATGCTACCAGAGGGTAGCCACACTACCATACTAGCTAGTGCATGGTTTTTAGCTCAAACTACTTGAGGCTGGCTGTTAATGGTGTAGGTGTGTGAAAAGCTCAATGCAATTTCTGGCCTTGGTAATGTTGATCATCTTGGGTTGACAAGAATTGGTGGATGACCTATTTTAGTTGCCCAACATATTCTGTGTTGATTTGCTGCACGTATATATATACCAGGCACTAAGGAGCCAGCACAGCTTTGCAACCTCATGCATGTCTGGATTTCAATTGAATGTGGTCTGTATTTTCCCACTCCTCTACTTTCCACCTTCCACCCCTTTGTGAGCAGCCATGATAATACCTCCACTACAAAAGTGTATTTGTGTGTATATATGTGATAAGCTCTAAATGTGTTGTGCACTCCTGTGGTGTATGTGATGTGTAGGAGATGATAGTTCACATTTGCCTCATAAAACAGCAAATGTGAACCATCATCTCCTACACATTCATTACATACCCCACAGAAGTACATTTTATGCATATCACATTTAAAGCTCATCACATATGCACAACATTTTATTGCGGTGAGCTAGCTCGCTCATTAAATTCATCAGATTTTAAACTTAATTGGCAGGAACTCTACAAGTATCTGAAAGGCAATAAATTGATGCATCTCTGCATGGTGTAAACTTCATATGCGTGCCTTGGCAAGTTACTATAGTTTTGAATCTAAACCATTTATCTCAAAACTTCTAATGTGTGATTTGGATCAGTATTCCAAACAATAGTTGCATAAATTTTTTTCCATTGTGCTAAAGGAAACTTGTTTACTATACATGAAGTGCTGCACTTCTGCATATAGGCGGCATTGATGAGGTGTAATGGTAACACCCTTTGCACCTACAAGGGGGTTTCTGTGAATGAAATCCCACAATTAAATGTTTCTTTGGTAGTTACATTCTAAGTACAAATTGCAACTTACATACAAAGTGTAGAAAGACAAGCAAGTAAGTGTATTTGTAATTACTGTATTTCACGGGTCATAATATGTGTTTCCTAAATAAACCATCAATAAAAATGAAAAGATGAGAGGAACTCCACCCCCCACGAAAGTGTCAGAAATTAAAATGAAGGCAGTGTACCCCACCATACACCCTAGATTTACTTACATCTCTTGTAGCACCTTTATTTCTTGCAGCACCTTAGCACCCTTCCTTCACACCCTCCAAGTGTCACCACAGCACCCTTTTCTAATACCTGAAGAGAGTTGTTTTTAAACATGCAACTGGACACCCCTAAAAGTGCTTTGGTTACACCTGAATTTTAACAGTGTAGTGGGATAGCCCTTAATAACAACTTTAAAAGAGGCTGTAGGACCAGGTTAGTGTCCTACAGATCTTCAGCATTTGTGCTGTAAAGCCTTAATAAATAAATATCATTAAGTATGGTAGTACTTAATAAGTAGGGATCGATAAGAAATCATACGGCTTCATAATATTTTGCACTTAAAAACATCCTTGCAAAAGCCACCTGGAATGCATTAGTACAGTTGTAATGATGCAGTGCCTTCATTAAACAAAGTGAAAAGTCCAATGTTTCGATGTACAGTGAATTTTAAAATTTATGTGCACTGTCTCCTCAAACATTGGTTACTTCCATAAAATATCAATGTGTTTTCACAGACAAAGTTAGCATCTTATGGCAATAACACTATGTGCGTCTTGTACTTGCATGATGCACCAATACCACCATAACAGATAGTTTAGAAGAACAATCAAATACTTTGTTACGTTGGTCAACCCATTAAACTTGAAACCTGTGTTCTGCAATCTTGACTACATATATACTCCCTCTTAGGAGGGATATATTTTTGATATTATCTCTGTTCCTCTGTAATATACATTCCTAAGCACTGATAGCAGTGTTATATGGCATTTATACAACTTAATGTCTTTCCTTCACCTTTAAAGTGTCTGAAAGTGGTATATGCTTGATATACTACCACTGATTCTCATCAATAGATTCCTGAGCACTGATAGCAGTGCTATATGGTATTTATACACCACCTATTCCCTTTGAAGTGAGGTGTGAAAGCGGTATATTTTTATATTACTTATGTATATCGGTAATGGACTGATAACAGTGCTATATGGACTTTATACACCTTTGCCGGCTTGTGAGGCATGAAAGTTGATAATAATATTGCATGTGTTTCTTGGTAATGTACTAATACAAAAGTGCTATATGGTATTTATACATCTTCTCTTAACTTTAAAGTGAGGTGTGAAAGTAATAAATTTTTAATACATTACCACTGTTTCTTGGTATTGCTATCTTACCACCATTTCTCAGGTAATGCACTGATAGTAATACTATATGAAATTTATTCATCTTCGCTTCCCTTTGAAGTGAGGTGTGAAAGTAATACATTTTTGATACATTACCACCATTTCTTGGTATTGTTATCTCACCACCGTTTCTCAGGTAATGCACTGATAGCAATACTATATGAAATTTATTCATCTTCGCTTCCCTTTGAAGTGAGGTGTGAAAGTAATACATTTTTGATACATTACCACCATTTCTTGGTATTGTTATCTCACCACCGTTTCTCAGGTAATGCACTGATAGCAATACTATATGAAATTTATTCATCTTTGATTCCCTTTGAAGTGAGGTGTGAAAGTAATACATTTTTGATACATTACCACAATTTCTCGGTATTGCTATCTTACCACCATTTCTCGGGTAATGCACTGATAGCAATGCTATATGACATTTATTCACCTTCTCTTTACTTTTGAAGTGAGCTGTGAAAGTGGTATATATATATATATATATAATTATGTGTACTAGACCTAGTACAGTATAATGTATATTAGGGATCATGAAGAACTGGACATTTCCAGCATATCGGTGTGGTGAAATAACTTAACACTCAACCTGCTGATCCAATTCACACTTTTCATCACTGCTTCATGACCATCTCCTGAATCATACAATATGGTAGTATATACTTACTACCATACTGTATGTAGAAGTGCACCGATATAAATATCAGTATTGGTACCGATATTGCAGTATCGGTATCGGTAAATAGTTGACTTTTTAAGCAGATATTTCACTAAAGTACTATAATTGCTCAGCTTTCCATATACTTGATCTTGTAGCACTGTGGGTAAAGCATTAGGCTAAAGATTTTACAATAACCAAGGTTCAGTTTCAAGTCAGTTTGCTTTTTTTGTTTTTTTTTTGTTTCTTTGCTCAGACCTTTTAATAGCACCTTTTTAAACATGTCTTTTGTTCCCTTTTTCCGAAAACCTTTTGGCAATCACATGCACCTTTTTAGCTGTTTTGTCATAATATTTTAACATTTATTGTAGTGTGTCCATACTGAAACCTCTTATATTCACATGCAACCCAACAATATTGGTACCGGATTCAGAATCGGTAGTTTTGAAGCTAATTATATCAGACATCATATAATCCCATATATAACTGTATGATTATAGCTATTACCATACTTTATTATTCAGGAGATGGTCATGAAGCAGTGATGAAAAGTGTGAATTGGACCAGTAATTAGGTTATAAGTGTAAAGCTATTCCACTACACCGATGTGCAATAACAAAAAAACTTCTGTGTAAAAGTTTAGTAGGATCCCTAAAAATGTAAGCCTTAAAAATAAGGCGACCACCAAACTACTGTCTATAAAATCCATGGTAGAATGGACTGTATGAAACAGTCTTACTATAAGAAAACCATTACAGAGCACAATAATTTAATATTAAAATCCAAAATCCAATTATCGGTCTGCCTTCATATCTGCTTTCTCCACAGTCAGACAACATTCACAAAGTTAAAGGCTGAATGACACATCATACCGCCATCATTTGATGCCATAATACCTAACCGGATGTGCCTTTTGATGTTCCAATAAGTATCTACCCACTGCATCTTGCTCTTCATTGTCTTTTTGATGCTATAAGTGATAGGGCCTCAACCTTGTAATCGAAAGGTACTATTGTTTCCTTGCACAAGAAGCTTCACTCTGTCATCAGCCGACTGTAAAACTAAGAATGTAATATCAGCACTAAGCTGAAAAATTGCCATGCATTGGCTGACTGTTTAAATAAATAAAGTGCACAAGAAAGTAACCTATAAAACTGTTATCAACACTTTTTGGTTGGATGCCGCAAACTTATTTGCAGTGCTGTAAGGGATGCTCATTAGACACTCAGATATTTGATAGGACTTTAAAGTTAATTTTAAGCTAGGTTTAATGTATACTAAGTTCAAATTATTTTCATTGAAAGTAATTCAATTTGAAAGCATGTTAAATGCTGAAATGTATTGAGGCAAAGCATTCAAATGGTAATAACCTACCTGCCTGCACAATTTAATGAAAGTCAAGGACAATGATTTAACAGATGGTAGGCAAATCTTGTAATTATGGAGTAAATAAACAAATAAAATTCAAGGAATAGAAATTAATCGGTGCATTAATAAATAAATTTTATTCCATGAATTTAACATCATCGCTCAGAGTCAACTTGCACTTATTAACACCATGATCAGAATCATACTATGCTATATATAATTGAAGTTACCTGAGTGTAGACACTCTACATGTACAATCATCAATTCGTCATTGTAGCCAATTCTAGGTTCTTGAGAGATGATTATCACAAATCACTCTTGGTGGTGATTAAATCAATTGATGCTGTAGTGGCCATTACCCTCATTATCACGTTATGCATTTGATTTGTAGAAGTTCCACTGATTTCTACACCTTGAGTTACATTACACCCTACAGATAGCATAAATGTTTATCTATTTGACTATCATTTAAAATGTCGTAAATATGAAGTGTAACCACTTGTTTACCTGTGGTGCTTAATTAGTTATATTGAGCCATAAATTCTAGAGAAGATGGCTGTTGCATTATCATGCTATACATGTATTATTTCAGTGGTAGTTAATGGCCTTGCTGTAAAACAAGAGGCAATGCACTATAATTTATAGCATGTTACTTTTGGGTATTGGACAGTGGCATGTCACACAGAAATATCAAAATATTTGTGACCTTTTCCAGGGGTGTTAATTATGCACGTTTAATTACACAACACTGTCTAAAGACTTCAAGCCTATAATGAAACACATGCTCTACTTAATTGTCAAGCAAGCAATCCAGGAACTTTTGTGATCATTGCCATCACATTATATCAGATGTCACCTTAGTTTACACCATGATGTATTTTCTTGGCAATCACATTGTAAAGCAGCTAGTATTACGCATGTCAATAAAATAATATGGCTTCAGTTTATTTATAAAGAGGAGATTCTTGCACAGAAATTAGTAGTAGTAGTCTTGTTAACTGTGCTTATTGAGTTACGATCTCTTCTACATTGCAATCAGCGATATGAAGACATTGGGTGTTGTTGCTTACCTCTGTGTAAGCGTGGCATTAGTATCAGCTGGGGAATTCAGTGCAGAATGGAATGAATGGAAGGCCCTACATGGAAAAAATTATAAAACCGAAGGAGAAGAGCTCAAACGCTATGCTATTTGGGTAGCTAACAATGCTTACATTGAAGAACGTAACAAGCATTCTGATGTGCATGGGCTCACCTTGAAAATGAATCAGTTTGGAGACATGGTAAATATATGTGTAGCTTTGTAGCTGCTTTAATATGGGTTGTTTAGGATTCTGAAGAGTTTCATCACTTGTACACTGGCCGCCGTCAATCTCTAGATGTTAAAGAAAAGTTTGATGCTCCTCTCCATGTATCAACTAAAGAAACTGTTCCTTCTTCTATTGACTATAGGACAAAGGGTTATGTAACAGGTGTCAAAAATCAGGTATGTACAAATATGTAAATTTCACAAAATGTAAGTACTTAAACTAAACTTTAGAGTCCATGTGGAAGTTGCTGGTCTTTTGCTGCAACTGGAGCACTTGAAGGACAACATTTCAAACAAACGGGTCAGCTGATTTCGCTTAGTGAACAAAATCTTATAGATTGCAGTCGTGGTTATGGGAATAGAGGTATGCTTATTAGTGAAACCTGTGGTGATCAAGATATTAACAACTACATATTTTAAAGGGTGCCATGGAGGATTGGAGTTTAAGGCATACAACTATGTTAGAGATAATGGTATCCAATCTGAAGCAACCTATCCTTACGTAGGACGCGTAAGAGAAACCTATAGTGTTACTTAAGTAGTAAACACTTTTATATGTACACATAGGACATGACTTGTAAAGCCTCTCCATCTAAAGTGGTTGCCAACTGTACTGGTTATCATCAAATTCCCTCTGAAGATGAAAATTCTTTGGTTGATGCTATTGCGAATATTGGACCAATTTCTATTGGATTTGATGCCAGTGAAAGAGATTTTAAGGTAAATAATTGATGGATATCATGTGACAGTCATTCACTATTCTTTAACAGTTCTATTCTTCTGGTGTGTACAGATCAAATTTCTGCGACGACTATCATTTGACTCATTCCATGTTGGTTGTTGGCTATGGAACCATTAGTGGTTTACGTGCTTACATTGTTAAGAACAGGTACTGTACTTGTGTAACATGACCAATCACATTATCTTTTTTTTCTTTCAGCTGGGGTACTGGTTGGGGTGACAACGGTTATGTTTATGTTGCGATGGGATATAATATGTGTGGCATTGCTACTGATGCCACTTACCCAACCATCTAACAAGACTACTTGCTCGCTCTGGATTGGACTGGACTGTAGTTAGCTATGTATTGTGCTTTGTACATTATTTTTAGGCCCTATATATAATTTTGTCAGTAGAATTGTAGAATGAGATGCAATCAAGGTTAATATGTATTAGCAAGAGTTCATACTACAGTAACAGCCATGAAGTAGGCTATATCAACAATAGATCCCTAAAAATTCGACAATGGCACTGGATCATTACTAATCATTTGGCCAGACAAGAATGGAATTAATCAAAGTGTTAGGAAATCTACAGTATCTAAAATCGCATTGAGAAAATTGCATGCATCCATTGAGAAAATTGCATGCAAGAATGACGCAATCACCTGGTAGAAGTTAATGGCCACATAGAACTGGATAGATGTGTACTACAAACCATGAAGGATGGTCACTATGACTGATTAGTAGGCAATATATCACACACATTTCTGTGCAATAATGGAATAATTGTACTCATAACAGCCAAAATTGCACTCCGCTTTGCCTCGTTTCGCCAAGTGCAATTTTGACTATTACTCGTACAATAATTCTCTATTTGCACTCAAATGTGTGTGATTACCTATACTAATCAAATTAATTGTCAAATCAAACTACGTAGCTTATAAGTGAAATTTGTCATGTGTATGGTACTTATGTCTTACACATGCATTTCAGGTTTATAGCATCTATCCTACATCTGTCCATGTGTGTGAAATTGCACAAATACAGGCCACATGTGCTATAAATCTTATTTATCTTCTCCTACACTCAACAAAAAAATGTGAAGTAAATAACACATTTACTCTAGAGCAAATATGATGAGCACATAAATGAATGTAATGTTTGCTTAACACTGATTTGCGCCAACCAAGAGAACAGTGAGTTTAACGATACAATGAAAGTAATAGCTCTTAGTATCGCTTATACTTGTGTTTATAACGTGCCGGAAGGATTTCTATGAGTAGAGTATGAAAGACCACTGACAGTGCGTGAATGATTTGGGACCATTGTTCTTTTAAACTCTAAGAGCTGCCTATGATGATGAAACACTGCTTCAACAGGTCCTTGCACTTTTATCACACCGGGCGCTTCTGTATTTCTACCCTGTGTTGTTTACAAAGGTCACGCGCAAATGTGTCAAGCCCTCACGTGCTAACTAGCATTTCATTATTATGATGTAGCAAATCCCGATTCACCAGCCAACTCGCATTCAAACTACCTGTGAAGGTGGATTTGTGTAATTCACTTTCTTTCAATTTGAATCACCTTAGTGTGCATTCCGTGTGGATGCGAGTAATTCAAATCAATGCATATTCAATTTGCAATATTTTTGTCATGTGGATATGCCTCAAACATAGCACTACAATTGCAAAGGAAGTCAGTGACTAAGTACTCTTTAGAAGTTTTACACCAAATGCGAGCTTCTCTCTACAAGTCAAACTACAAGACCCAGAAAATACAGATAACCAAATAGCCATTCATTGGCCAAATTTCACCAGTGGTTTTCGAGGTGTTAAAATATAGAATGTCCAATGGTTTATACATCCAAAGGTCCATGTTATATTGAGGGTATCACATGATGTAATGGTGTCCCGTAAACAAATTAACACACTTGGGTATTTCTGAAGACCTCAATTAGTGGAAATAATAAGTTTATGGCTTTACAAAGCGACTATACCATTGCATAACCTTATGCAATTTGACAGAAATGTTTAAACCAGGCATGCACCCATAGCCAGCTATGGGCATATAGACCTGAAATTGGTTTGCAAAAACCGTGTGTTTGCATGTCTGTCCAACACCTACATGAGCAAATAGGTACAGAAAACAAGTTGATGCTGTGCTACTTCTAAAAACCAAGTGCCCAGTTAAATACTATCCCTTGAATATAACAATCTTAAATTAACACACACAGCATGCTATTAATTTATTTCTCGCCTTGTTTTGTAACAATACATATAGTACATTAAAATTAAACATATTCGTAATTCACCAATTATTTCACAATTAACCAATTATGTTGCTATGTATCTCTAAGGGAAGAGAAAAAGAATCACTAAGGAAGCGTAACTCAAGCAAACCACAAATTACGTAAAGGAAGGAGTATCTTCTTAACTGTTTTATAGTTTGTATATCATGCTCTGCATGAAGCCTCATGGCTGCTCTTAATTTTCGTTTACATACAGAGGGGATATGCCCCTTTCAACTCGAGAAGATACACCATTCCTGGTAGCTTACAGAGCCTGTCATTGTTTTTCAGTTGTTTTATGCATGTTACAGCACATAGGCTATAGTATGTTCACGTTGAGCTGAATCCTGAAAAACAGCTAAAAATTAAAAGTGGACTTTTCTCAACAGAGTTAACATTTCAGCCAACCAGATGATTTTGGTAACAGCAAAGGTGTCAACAACAGACACATATGGTTCAGCTCCATTACAAGTTCGGGAAAGGGCTGTAATGGACACTGTACTTATAAGGCTTCCCCATAGGAAATGCATTGTGAAAATTTTGATTGGCCATAAATATTATGTCAAACATTTGAACAAAAAAATTTTGAAATAATTTTAGCGGGTCAAGCAGTACTACAAATAAACCAAATTTCAAGATCATGTATAATTGCATCCATGAGTTATTATTGTTTTTGAGGATTCAACTCAATGTGAACATACTATAGCCCCTGCTAAACTAGTTTCACTTACCAGCCACACCCCCTTCAAATAAACATGATGAAAACAGAAAAGTAAGCATTATTACAGTATGTAAACAACCTTTATCCATTAAATGAAGGTTATTTTCTGTAGCTCAAAGCGTGTTTGCTCACGGACAGACATACCTACATGCAGACATGCAGACACATGGTTATGGCCAAACCAATTTCAGTAAACCAGGTGCAAGCCCACAGCCAGTCTTTGGCTGGTTGTGGGTGCATGCCTGCTTTAATAAAGCATTGTTCAATGAATAAAGTACTGTATTAAAGCTTAATATGTTTTCATCATGTTTACTTGAAGGGTGTGGCTGGTAACTGAAACAGTTCAGTAAGGGCTAGCCTACACGCTGTAACAGGTGTATGGCAACTGAAAAACAACGTAACAGGCCAAGTATGCTACCAGGAAGGTCATAGCTTATTGAGTTACAAGGAGATGTATCACCTTTGCACATGAACAAAACTTAAGAATAGCCATAAGGCTTTGTGAAAGAATTTGCATATAAAAACACGAAACAAACTAACTATAAACAGTTAAGAAGATACTTCTGTGTGTGAAATGTGGTTTCAAAAGTGGTTTACAGTTACGCTCCCCTAGCAATGCATAGTAACATAATTGATGAAATACAAAATAATTGGTGAATTACAAAATATGTTTAATTTAGCTTCTGTTACAAAATAAGGTGAGAAACAAAGCTAAAATAATTTATAAGTTGATTAATTCAAGGGATAGTATAGAGGTTATCCATTTGATGTCGCACTAAAATTAATATTTCCCGTATAATTACAGGTTATCTACGTGAAAGAATGAGTTACAAGCCAAAGAACACTATTGAAAATGAGAAAGCTGTGGTAAACTTGTTGTTATTTGTTGCTTAGTAATATCGCTTCACAGCTGGAAGAAACACGCCATTAAACACCAGTTGCTTGTCAGCTTGTACTGCTAAGTTAACCCAGTCCCCTTGTAGCGATTTCCCCCAAGTTTTTCTTCAATTGTGCAAAATCGTGAAAAGTTTCATTTTCTTGCATGGGTCCCACTGATTTTTGCCTCAAAAACATGGTGTCTAGTAATTGTTACTAACTTAAAATGACGTAAATGCATAACCTCTATTTACTGTGAGCCTAGTATTTTAACAGTAGCATCAACTTGTTTATAAGCTGAATCTCAAAATTTGCCAGTATCTTAAGATTTCCGAGTTGCAAACCCCTCGCACCTAGTACCATCCACTGGTTGATACAACAAGATATTCTACTGTATACAATACAAGGGGTAGCTAACGTCTTGGGACTCTCGTACACCTATCTGAGAAATCCAATTATAAATACATGAAATATTTATTGAAATAATACAGAAATACGTTTTGAAATACTTAAATATTGGGACTCTCGTACACCGTGTTGGGTTTTGCGTGGGCGCTGGCTACCCCTCGATACAATACGTACCATATTCCCCTTGTCTGAACTGCTCTAGTTCGCCGTTACTCTGATCCATGAAGAGCCTCAACCTAACAGAAGACTCAGTCTAAAGCACGCCGGATTGTGAACTGCTTTAATCCCATAGGCATAGCTAAATACTACACTTGTGAATAATAACATACCAATGAATCATTAAACCTTACCAGATTTTAGATTGTACAGGTTGATCACTGGTAGATAGTTACTGGCAGTCTGCACTACTCTGATGTAGGTTTTGAGAATTCCTTGTGGTGTTTAGTCACACTTTCCTCCGCTGAAGTTCTCCTTGTTGGTGTCGTTTATAGAGCTCCATCTTCATCTAACGTAAATAATCAAAAACTATTATCTATCATTGGTAGACTTTACGAGCTAGTCAACTTTACCCACCTTTTAATTATGGGTGACTTTAATTTTCCAACTATCAATTGGGCTGAAAGCTATTGTGCTGGTAGTGATAGTTCTGCAGCATCCACATTTTTTGACACTGTTCAAGACAGTTTTTTAGTCCAGCATGTTGCCAGTAGTACACGTTACAGACAGGGCCAACAGCCTTCACTTTTGGATTTAATATTTACCCTTGACCCAAACTCTATTGATGAAGTCACACATCTATCCCCTCTAGGTAGTAGTGACCATGTTTGTTTACTGTGGAAATTTAAGTGTTTTGATGATTTGCCTTCCAAAAAGAGTGTCCCTATGTACAATTACAGAAAAGGTAATTACGAGGCTATGAATGATTACTTTGGGAGTATCAACTGGTCTGAAGTTCTGTCTGGCAATGTTCATGATGATTGGCATGTGTTTAAGGTGACAGTTCAAGATGCCATAGCTAAATACATCCCGACTTCCATTCCTAAAAATAATAAACCTACTCCTTGGTGGTCCAAAAACCTCTCTAAAGCCATTAAAGCTAAGCAACTTTCCTTTACCAAATATAAACATTCCAAATCAAGATCTGATTATGCCACCTATGCAGCAAAACACAATGATGTCAAATGTAAGATACGATCTGCTAGAAATTCTTATGAACGGTCCCTGTTAGACAAGCTTCGTTCTAATCCAAAAGCACTGTACAGTTACATTAAGTCTAAACAGAAGATTAGACCTAGTATTGGCCCATTGATAAAGAGTGATGGTTCTCTCACTGCTGATGACCAGGAGGTGACTGAAACCCTAAACCAATTCTTTGAGTCAACACTTACCAAAGAAAATTTATCTAGTATGCCTGTTCCCTCCTTTGTGTCTGAAGATAGTATTTGTGATATTGACATAACAGAGTCAACAGTTCTTCAGAAGCTACTTGAGCTCAAGGTTAACAAAGCTCCTGGTCCAGATGGTATACATTCTTACGTCTTAAAAGCTTGTGCTAACACACTTTATGTACCTTTAACCATTCTGTATTCTCAATCCTTATCTAGTGGTGTCCTCCCTGATGAGTGGAAACAGGCACACGTTGTTCCTGTTTTTAAAAAGGGTCAAAGAAACCAAGCTTCCAACTACAGGCCAATTAGTTTGACATCTTTAGTTGTTAAGATCCTGGAATCTATTATACATTCTGAATTGGTAACCTTTCTTGATGGGCAAGGCATACTTAATGGTGAGCAACACGGTTTTGTTAACAGGAAGTCCTGTTTTACTAACTTGTTATCAACTTTTGAAGAGTGGACTTCTGCTTCGGATCAAGGATTTGGCATTGATGTCATATTTCTAGACTACAGTAAGGCATTTGATTCTGTACCTCATCATAGATTGATCTCCAAGTTGGAAGCATTTGGTGTTCGTGGTAATTTGTCTTTGTGGCTATCAAACTTTCTTTCCAACCGCTTCCAGAGAGTTGTGTTGAATGGTCACTTGTCGTCTTGGGCTCAGGTGGTGAGTGGAGTCCCCCAGGGGTCTGTTTTAGGACCCTTGTTGTTTATATTATATGTTAATGACATTCCAGACCTTATTGAAAGTAATGTAAGAATGTTTGCTGATGATACAAAAATTTATTCTGTTATTCAGAGCTTTGACGATCACCTCAGGCTGCAAAGTGATGTTGACCGATTGTTGCAGTGGTCTCACACATGGTTGCTTCGGTTCAATATAGCTAAATGTAAGCTGATGCGGATTGGTAACTCTGCTCCATTCACCTACTCTATGCTGGACAGTTCCACCAACTTACCCTTTGAAATCACAGAAGTGCAAGAAGAAAAAGATCTTGGTATTTGGTGCACTGAAGACTTGAAACCATCTCTACAGTGTCGTAAGGCTGCAGCAAAAGCTATGCAAGTTCTTGGTTTGCTAAGAAGGTCCTTCAAACTTTTTTCTGTTGACTTGTTGACTTTTTTGTACAAAATGTATGTCAGACCTCACTTGGAGTATTGCATCCAGGTCTGGAGCCCTTACTTGGCGAAAGATATTGATCTCCTAGAGAAAGTACAGAGACGTGCCACCAAGTTATTACCTAGTTTATTTGATTTATCATACGAAACTCGTCTAGAGAGACTTGGTTTATATTCACTGTATTGTAGACGTCAAAGGGGAGATCTAATTGAGACCTACAAGATATTGAATGGTTACTATGACATCAACCCTACCTCATTTTTCACTTTGAGTAATACGGATACCACCAGAGGTCACCACCGTAAACTCTTTAAATTTCGATCTCGGCTGCTAGTGAGGCATAATTTTTTCACCAACAGAGTAGTTAATTTGTGGAATTCTCTTCCAACAGATGTTATTTCTGCACCAACTGTGGCATTGTTTAAGAAGAATCTTGATGATTTATGGAGAACAACAAGATATGGGCACTCTCAAAGGCCTGCGGCCTAGCTTGACAGTCTTGTACTGCCAAGCAATTTTTGTCCATTAATAATAATAATACCGCTTCGTCTAAATCAAAGAGAAAACTTTCGTAGTAGCTAGCTACCGGTGTAGCTTTAAATAACCTATTTTGGCCAGGCCTTAATCTCGGTCTCAACCAGAGTCTAAACCGCATCGCTCGAAACTAATCTCCGTTCGACCATAGGCATAGTTACTGAGGATTTCCAAATCCAGTCGAAACGTAAGCGACAAAAAAACGAGAGTCTTTAGTTGTGTTCTGCCCAATACGCGTATTTTATCCCGTACGTATGGCACGCCGTTTGTAACAAAAATCGCCACTTATTTTCTCAGAAAATAAGCTTATTATCCCAGAAAATAAGCTATTATCTTGGATAATAAAAATCCCCATTTTCCCTGAAAATAACAGCTCTTATTTTTATAATGGCTTATTTTCCGAGCATATAAAAAGAATTTAAATTTGCGACCACAGTCTAGACTCTAATTAATATGCAGCTGCGCGCGCATTACTGTCACGTAGATGTACCATCAAGATAATGGAAGTGGAAGTGGAAGCGGATAGAATAGAAGTTCTCTTAGAGATTGGCGAGTCACGTAGGGTGCTAACAATTGATAAAGATCACTTGGTGTTCAGCGTGGAGAATGAGTTGGGGAAAGTTGGGAAAGATGGAATCCTTGCCTATTTTTCATGCGAGCCTGGAGGACCTCATAGTAGCAAAAACGTGTATATTTTGCAGCGTTGGGATGCTAAATGGAATACTTATGTAGATGTGTCGGATATTGAACAGGTGGTGAATGGAGATCGCCTAATTTGCACTCTGCAAGACGGGCTGCAAGACTCACAGGCAGGCTCGCAGTGTAGTGCACTAAGCACGGTGGATAGAAAGAGAGATACTAGAGATTTTGATATAGCTAAAGGCAAGGTGAGCTTCATTTTTCATTTTCAAATAAAGCATTTGCATCCGCTCATGGTAACCGTAGGTACGTACTGTATAAAAATTAATGATAAAGCTAGCTAACTGTATTTACATCGTAAGTTTAACTGCATGGTAATGATGACTTGGAACAAGAATGCCAGTATTATTTCAGCTGTATTGTTATGGTACCACTACTTCGATGTATACCATATTGGTGCAAAATAAAGCGCTTTGCTATAGGAAGCCTTATAGGAATACACAAGTTGCAACTAGTGTACAGCGAGGTATTCTGTTTTGCTATACTGGTGGCATTTTAAAGTTGAATAGGGCAGAAAGAATATACTGTAAATACAGTACAAATGAATGTACCCATTAAGAGTTTTGGTCTACATTCCTGGTTAGAAGCTGTTTTGCATTGTCACAACACATTTAGCTACTATGCTTCTTATACCTTTGTGATTGTTACCATGCATGTTTATAACACTATGAACAATATTTGCTGTATTCATAGTTGTTAAGCTGCCACACTAACATGACTATTTTGCTAATTATGACATCATTGTGGATACTGTCCATGTTATACCAGCCAAACAACAAAAATCACTGGAGAGCTATAAAAAGCTGCCATGAGATAAGAAGAAACACACATTGAAACCACCAGCCATAGTGGGGGGCATTCATCAAAGTATTTGTCAGTGCCTTACTGTCTGAGTTGTTAATGGAGGCCACACCACCATGGGCAACAAGTATTGCAAGCTGCTTTGAATTTTTAAAATCTAATAGAATGAATATGGATATAGCATAAACTTCCTGTTTAGTTCTTCTGGATCACACCTTGTATTGGTATATCAGATTGGTATAGGTGTTTATATTTAGTATATTGTATCAATACAAATTCACCTCTAACCACTACACTACAGTACACTCTAGTGTTGTACCGATTCCCACTTGTTGAGTTGAGCCGATACCCGATATTATTTTGATCGGGTTTACCGATTGTTAACCGACAGCCTATTGTAGGGTTCTACAAGTTACAATTGCTCATAATTCATTGAAAGTAATGCCTATAAAGATAATTTAATTAAGGTTCCAATCATCACTCTCTACAAAGAGTTAGCTTGTGGATGCCACAAACCATAAACAAATTACATACCTGAACCAGCCCTCCAGTGCAGGTGTCTGTTGGCCACAGCCCATTACTACTGATTACCCATTATGTTAACTTGTTATCAGGTGACACCACACATTGTAAGTTTGAGAAATTGGGAGAATGGGCTAGAGCACTGTAGCCTTAACCATGTGACCCCGCCAAGATAGGGTCATGGTCCCCAACAACCATGGAAAGCCAGAAGCCCTCATGGTCCCTCCTAGCCAATATTGCTACAGCGCGACCCATGTCACACTAACCCGCCATCAATAGAAACTATGAGTTAGTGGAAGGGGAGGGACCTTGGGGTAGGTAAATGACTCTGAGTTCTGCATATACAACCACTGCTATCATGTTGTTGTTAAGAATAATCTAGAATAGGTAGTTTACCTAAGCTATGCCCCTAAGCTTTGTGTTGGTTGTTTACTCACACCTTCTAATGAATACCATGCATAGTGTCCAACCTCCAGTTCTGTGCTCACCATTGCCATGGTCACTTAAAGTTTAACCTTTGGTTAAACTTCTAGTAAAACAGGTAATAATGATCATCAGTGCAACTATAGTACACTCACATACTACCTAACTAGAAAAGTGTTGCATACAATAATGATGTTGTTAATATTCATTTTTGTAATTGTAGCATCTGGTATCACAAGCTTCTGACATTGTGAAGTCACTCAAAAGTCCATCTCAGAAGCATGTACAAGCATTGGCTGAGTTGTTTCCTTCATCAACTGCAAAACAACCACGGCTCAGTCCTGCATTTGATCCAACAGCCCAGTGTATAGCTTTTAGTCGTCATCAAAAAAAGAAAGGAAATCCCAGATTGAAACCCAGCAAAATTTCCTTTGTATTGGTTGCCAGCAATGTTAAAGGAATACCAAGGGGAAAGCACAGAACAGCATTAAAGGACAGCAAGCAGATAATGAAAGTCGATATTGTTAGAACAATGTCAGCCACTGATGTCAAACGAGCAGTCCTGAAAGCTTTCTCCCATGTTAATTTGACAGCTTTTGAGTACCAGTCAATTGATGGTGCTCACCATTTTCAAAAAGCTGAGGATCAGGAGAAAGATGGAGATGCAATCATTAGCTATGGAGCTAAGGGCTTTGTTTATATTAAAAGAGACCTTCAAGTAAGTTGCTTATATTTTTGACTGCATGTGCACTGTACTTCTATATTAATACAGGATCCTAGCATCAGTGAGCTACCTCCAACCACACAGGGGGATCCTGAAAACCACGAGTTACCCCCAGCCACACAGGGGGATCCTGACATCAGCAAGTTAACTCCAGTCACACTGGAGGATCCTGACATCAGAGAGCTACCCCCAGCACCAATTTTTGCGTCAAGACCAAAGGTTACTTTGTGTTGACAAATGTACATACAGGTATTATGCTAACCTTTATTTCAGAAACATGATGCTGTTGCCATATCTGATTCAGAAGACAACTCAATTCCTGTTAACAGTAGAGATAAAGTAATGTAGCTGTTTTATAGTTTCTAGGCATGTACATTATTTAACACAGGCACAGGAGACAGTACGAGGAAATCTGGAAGAATTTCGTAACATCAGAGCTCAACAAGATAGAGAATATGAGGAGAGCCTCCAGATAGACAGGCATAAGGTAACATATAGTACTTCATGCATACTCAAGTATGTTGTGTATGTTGTAGTCTGAAGAAGCTGACAGGATGAAGCTTAGACAGGAAGTAAAGCCTGCTATAATTTATGTCTTACTGATGGCATGTGAATTCTAGGAATTGTTAGAGCTTAGACAAAACTTTCAGCACAAATACGCAGGTGATGGCCCCACAGGAGGTTGTGCTATCAAATTCAGGTTTCCAGATGGGAAAACACTATCTTACAACTTCTTACGCAGTGATCCCACCAAGGTATACTTATCAACATGCCTTAACTAACATTATTAACTTTTTATAGGTGCTATACGAGTTTGTTTTTAGTGTGATCGAAAGCATCTCAGGCTTTAAAATATGTACAGTTCTCCCAATGGAGGTGGTGCCATGTTGTGGGAGAACTACTATATCAGATTCCATAGTGGCTTTACCATCCATCCTTACTGTGACGAATGATGAAGACATTGATTTATTGATGTACTTTCAGCAGGTAATGCGCACGGTGTGTTTCAGTTATTGTTAACTTTGTATGGACAGGAGCGCATCGAATCCTATGGATAAGGGAGCATGTAACTCCATACACTACCAATACTATGGGCAAAATTCAAACATGGCGTCCAGTGTTACTATGTATATAATTGGTTACATCATTCTTACACGCAATACACCGAATGGTCGATGCTACTCCATCTAGTGTGAAGGTCGCAAAACTGCTTTGTTAGGAAGATCATCGAGTTGAAGGTAAAGCTTGAAATAGTCAAGTGGAGTAATTTTGGGTGATTATCAACTGTAGAAAGACCGTCCTGCTGCTAATATTCCTTTGTCATGCCATTAGACTGCATTTCCATACCTTCGCTTCCTCACAGCGGAAGCGTGACGTATTCGAGCATGCGCCTCTGCATAATAACCTAATTGGGAAAATTTAACAGTTACATATTCTAGTACATGTACACGGCAGCCATGTTTGAATTTTGCCCTTTATAACAAAGTTACATGCTCCCTTGTCTGTAGGATTCGATGCACTCATGGTATTGATAATGAGGTAGTTTTGTGAGTGATCATGTAGTTGATCATGTTTGTAACTGTCTTTGGGAAAAGCTTTTGTTGCTCAGGGGGGGGCTTTTGGGGCTGAAGCCCCCCCCTCCCCCCTTCTTCAGTTTTAGGATTTACTTGATCAATATGCTCAAGAATGTAATGATAATTTGTCTTAGCCTAAGTATATGACCACTATATATACAAATACTGACCTATAAACTCACCTTGTAAACATCTTTCCAAGGAATTATCAGTAGATTTATGCTAAAAGTTATGGAAAAAGGACCGGATCAGTATTGGAGGTGTACAAGATCGAAATACTCTAATAGAGCAGTTACAAAACTACTCTAATAGATTCTGAACATTCAGTGGATGTTTAGTTCTGCTATGGAATTTTTCAAATCTTCCTGCAAAGATGGATAGTTTTTAATATTATTTATAGCCATACTTAATTCATGTGCACATTGAAAATGCTCTCAGATTCAATCTCACTTATTTCAAAATTTTCCACTTTCAACATTATTATTATACCATGCGCCTATTGTTGTAGTACAATTGTGATCATGTACATGCACTTGGTTGTCTGAACCTTTCAAAACCTTTCCATTAACAAATTCTGCAGAGAACTATATAGTCAGTATATAAAATAACTGAAGCATTTGATGTGGAAATGTCTCCAAATTTTTGCATTTTACCATGTATTTTTCAAATGTTTTTCAAATCTTCCTGCTAAGGTGCATAGTTTTATTTAATTCAGGTGCACATTGAAAATGCTGTAAGTTCAATCTCACATCATTCCAACAATTTTCAAATTTTTTCAGTTTCAACATTATTATGCCATGCACCTATTTTGTACACTTGTGAGAAGGTACATCTTGCACATGTGCTTGGTTGTCTGAACCTTCCAAAACCTTTTCATTAACAAATGCTACAGAGAGCCAATTGGGCAATATATAAAATATCTACATGCAGCAAAGCTGAAGCATTTTATGTGGAAATGTCTCCAAATTTCAGCATTTTAGCATGTATTTTTCAAAAATTGCCTGGGGGGGGTTACTGTTAAATAAGGTTACTGTTTACAATTAAAACCATCCATGCAGTAATTTTGTATTTATACTTTAGCAGCTTGATGATAACAAAGGTGCCAAGATAGCTGATGAAAAATTTATTCAGATTGGTAAGTTAACGATATTAGATATACATTTTGCATTTACTTTGTATTTTTTACAGTTGATGGCAGACGCTTAGATTTCATGCACAGCATTTGTCCTGTTCAGCCTGTTTTTGCTCACCTTATCAGAAGAAATGCAATCTATGGAGATGTCATGGGACTTTTCCAAAGCAAAGATGCTCAGAAAGAATATCCTTTACGTATACATTTTAAAGATGAAGTGGCTTATGATGACGGTGGAGTAAGCAGGGATATGTTTAGTGCATTCTGGGAGGAAGTGTATAGAAGATTTTTTGATGGAGCTTGTTTACTTACTCCTAATTTGCATGCAACTACTGATATGTCAGCTCTGCCTTTGCTGGGACAGATTTTATCACATGGTTTTCTGATCAGCGGATATATCCCAATTCGTATTGCCTTCCCTAGCTTGGCAGGTATTTTACTTGGGCCTACAACTAATGTTTCTTCACAATTCCTTATTGAAGCCTTTGCTGAAAGTTTGTGTTCGTATGAAGCGACTACTGTTAAAGAAGCATTAGAATCATCGACAGCTTTTTCTAAGGACCTCAAAAACAAGCTTATTGCAGTTTTAAGTCGTTATGGTTCCAGGGTTGCTCCAACCAATTCATTGCAGCTGAGAGCTCAACTGTCTGACGTTGCGAAGTATGCGTTTCTAACAAAACCTATGGCTGCTATAAATGGGATGCACAGTGGCATCTCTTCTGAAGAAAAGCTATTCTGGAGGAAGTTTTCAATTGATGAGCTTCACTCAATGTACATGTACATGAGTGCTACTCCTGAGAAGGTGCTGAACATAATAGAGGAGCCGATTGAGTCTAACCCTTGTGAAATGCGAGTGTTCAATTATCTACAACAATATATTGGAAACATGAGGAATGATGAGGTGCGAAGGTTTTTACGGTTCACAACTGGGAGTTCAGTACTGATTGCAGAACGCATCACCGTAGCTTTTAATGGTGCCACTGGATTCACTAGGCATCCGATTGGGCACACTTGTCCGTGTCTTCTTGAATTACCCACAACCTATACCTCCTATCCAGAGTTCGAGCAGGAGTTCAACAACGTTTTGACAGGTTTGGAACTGAACTGGGAGATGCAAGGTATTTAGAACATTATGGCAAGCAGAACAAGACTGGTGTTTTTGATTCTCAATTATGATTTAGTATTATTGTATATTAGGTATTTGATCATAAGCAATTAGTGACTATAAACTGGATTGTTTGTTCATATAATTCAATGCCGTGATTGTCACTTTCTATTAAAGGGTTGACATTTTGCTGCAACTGCTGATACTGCTCATCTGTCAGCACAAACGTATTTTCAGGAATAACAACTGCATCAGGATCTTCATCAAGTGCTAATCCTTCTTCATCTATCCCATAAGAATCTGTCTGAATGTGCTCAAAAAAGTCCAGTGCTATTGTGCCAGAGTTGCATAATCGAAGTGCTCCTGCCACAAATAGTTGTTCTGGGGATGATGCATGTTCAGTTCTAATACCATGTTTGTTCCATCCATCCTTAAACATTGTTAGTGCACGGTTTACTCTAGGAATGTATATATAATGAAGTGAATAAATGTGAATGTCATTAGATGGATCCAATAGCCTCATTTCTTCTAGGTAATAAAAAAGACGGTAAAACAGTTTGGTCACACTTTGATGCATATCTTTCCATAGGCGCTCTATGCGTTGATTATGCACAGAGCTCCCAGTTAACATGCTACCTCTCTCTAGGCCTCTGTGTTGTAACATGTGTTTTGCAATTCTTTTATTTTCTTTGCCTTGATCAGATCTAACACGTGACGGTAAACCATACTTCTCAACTGCTTTTAAAAAGTGAGTGTAAACTGTGGATGCTTTGTTGTTGTTTGAACAATTCATATACACAACCATCCTGCTGTAACCATCAATTCCTGCATGAGTCACCATCTTCCATCGAATTAACTTATGGTGTCCATCTATTGAAAAAATGGGAGTAGCTATCTATGTAATAAAAATCAGTAACATATAACTATTCAAGCAAAGCAACTTCCAATTAACTATTTTAGTAAATAGTCCATATATGACATTGGTAGTTCAGCCCAATAAACTTGATGAAGTCAACATGACTAGATCCAGAAAAGTGGTCTCTCACATACACACCCCCAATTTACCAACTATAGTATATTCGCATTGAGCTGAATCCTCAAAAACATTTAACTCATGGATGCAATTACACATGATCTTGAAATTTGGCTCATTTGCAGTACTGCTTGAGCCGCTAAAATATTTCAAAATCTTGTTGTTCAAATGTTTGACATAATATTTACGGCCAATCAAAATTTTCACAATACATTTCCTATGGAGAAGCCATATAAGTACAGTGTCCATCAGAGCCCTTTCCTGAACTTGTAATGGAGCCAAACCATACATGTCTGTTGTTGACACCTTTGCTGTTACCAATAATCATCTGGTTGGCAGAAATGTTAACTCTGTTGAGAAAAAATCCACTTTTAATTTTTAGCTGTTTTTCAAGGTTCAGCTCAACGTGAACATACTATAGGTAATGGCTATTGATCTGAAATTTTTGTCAGTGAGCACCACAGCTTAAGTGACAGATAATTTTAGTCTTAAACACACTTAAGTATTTACAATCAAGTATCTCCGTTAAACAGTTTTAAAATAGCATAAATTGGTGAAGTTCTAAGCCGTGTAAATTAAATTTCAAAAGGTACCACATGTAAATGCATGCATGCATGCATACATACCGACATGCCATAATGAGTTAGGACCAGGAACAGAATACTGCCTTCTTGCCGTAGCACCTCCTGGCCATCGTAGTGTAACATTTACTGGATCGGTAGATCTTAAAATCTCCCTAACACGCCATCTTGTAACTTTATAACCCATTGATCTAAGCTGGCCAATAACAATGGATTCTCCAACTTCTGGAAGTGTTGTTTTAATTTGCAACACTTTCTGTCTCAGTTCAGAATCTGATATCACTGTAATGGGTTCATCCAGCATACCATATTCCTCACGACGTCTGTACACAGTCATTCTTGACACTCCAATTAGGTGTGCAACATCAGTCCAAGTGAAACCTAACGAGTGTAGATACTCAAGCTGTTCCTTTGCCACCAAAAAACGAGGTCGTCCTCTACCAGATTGCTGGATTGAAGCATGATATCTTACTAAATCTGCCTGTTGTTCTTTTGTATCAACATACAATTGCCATTCCTTAGCTAATGATCTCAAGCAACTAATAAGTCGTGTAATCTGACCAACACATTCAATAACAGCTGATCTATGCTGTTCACTCATTTGCATGATGTTATCGTCCAGGAGATTCTTCAGGTAAACAAGGCTGGACATATATAATTCCATTCTTTCCAGTGTGTGAGTTCCGTAGCTTACACTGCAATACCCTAATTGGTGTCCACTAGCACGAAGGAAAGATTCAATTTATTTATTTATTTTTTATTTTATTTATTCAATATCCTGGAAAAGTACCTCCCAGCCCCAAATCTGTGATTCTGTCATTACGAACACACTGCCTTCATTTTAATGGCCATCTTGCCCTGCCTACAAAGAAACCACAATCAAACAGTTTAATAACTAATCCAATATCTAGAGCCGCTGGCGCAAAGGAGATTGGTCCGCATGCAATTTTAAATTCTTTTATATGCTTGGAAAATAAGCAGTTTTTTTTATTTTCGGGGAAAATAAGGATTTTTATTATCTGAGATAATAACTTATTTTCTGGGATAATAAGCTTATTTTCTGAGAAAATAAGTGGCGATTTTTGTTACAAACGGCGTGCCATACGTACGCGTACGGAACATCCCATCATAGATAATATACGAACATGGATTGGAAACGCCCGTGTTATTGTCGTAGTGATGTAAAAAAAAGAGGACAGTATATGGTGAAAAATAACATGTTCCATTACTTTACAAAGGACTGATGTTAGTGAGATTGGTCTATAATTTGCAGGAGAACTTCGATTTCCCTTCTTGAAGACAGGGGTGATGTTAGCTGACAACCAATCCCGAGGGAGAGTAGCATGTTCTAAAGATTGGGAATAGATGGTCTGCAATACAGGAGCGATTTGTGGTGCACAAAGCTTAATTACTTTAGTGGGAAGATGGTCAGGTCCAGGAGCCTTGGTAGGATCGAGCCTCTCCAGTAGTAGTTGGATGCCATGGATTGAGAAACTGAGGCCTTGAATTGAAGGATGAACGGAGTGATCTAGCTGTGGTGCATTTGATAAATTCTCAGTTGTGAATACAGACTGAAATTGGTTATTTAAAACACGAGCTTTATGTTCGCATCAGTACAAATATTTTCTCCATCCTTAAGTGGTGCAACTCCAGTGTTATCTTTTCTTTTTGTCTTAATATATGACCAAAATCGTTTTTTACTTGAAGAAGAATCATTAAATAAGTTGGTACAGTAGTTACGATGTGCAGTTTCTAGTAATGTGTTAACTTCATTTCTAGCTTGCTTATAGTCACACCAGTCAGTGTAGTTACCTGTTCGCTTAGCCTTGTCATACAGGCGCTTTCTCAATTTCATTTTCTGTTTGATTAGCGGATTAATCCATGGTAACTTGTCCCGTGATTTTGCAAGTTTGGATGGAATATGCTTGGAAATGGCTGTCTGAATAGCATCTTTTAGAAGCTGCCAGTTGTGTTCGATTGAGTTCTGCAAAGGATCTGAAGCACTAAAATGTTCTTGAAATTCTTGGAGTTCATTTTTAAACCAGTTATGTCACCTTTATGATATAGATATATTCTACGAGAAGCTTTCTTGTTAACTAGGGGACGGTTGCAGTTGATCGAAAATGTTACTATCTCATGATCTGACATTCCAGGGGCAATATAAAGTTCTTTAATTAGAGATGGTGTCGATACAAATACAAGGTCTAGTACATGATTTTGCCTAGTTGGTGACGTCATAGACCATCCTCGTTACGGTGCGCGAAAAGTTTACGGTCGTTACAGGTGGAACATTTTGTATTTCTTGTAAGCTACAAATACGTGTTTGTTGGTTACAGCTGGGTTACAAAGTACCTAAGGTAGGTGGGTGTAACTTCGTGAATACTTTGCTTTTTCGTTTATAACTTTCGATCTACTGAATCGATTTTAACCAAAGTTAGTTATGTTTAGCGCGTACATATGTACTCTCAGCAGGGCCGCCCAGAGAAATTAAGGGGCCCAGGGCAAAGAGTTAAAGTGGGGTCCTTCACCCAAGCTGTAAGTTGAAGACCAAAAAAAAAAAAAAGGTCACAACCTACTGACAATGACAATAACTACCCATCACCAACCATATCTCCTTATCTATAAGCTTGCTACACTGCTCCTCTGAAGAATACTGCGACTACTCTATTAGAGTATTTAGATCTGACTGTTCTATTAGAGTATATCGATCTTTTAAGCAGGTATTCAGGGGCCCTTCATGGGGCTTCCTGGGGCCCCTTTCAGGCTGGGGCCCGGGGTAAAATGCCCCTGTTGCCCCCCCCCCGTGGGCGGCCCTGACTCTCAGTATACCAACTTACAAGAGATTTGAGCTTATTGCTGAAGAGATATAGCACTAAACATCCGGTGGTGTCAAAAAACGCGTTTTTTTCGTTGATACCACCACGAAATAGCTTCCCTGTACAAAACATATGCGCTCACGTGCGCGTGTCGTACCTCCTCTGGAATAATTGTGATTGCGTAGCATTGAAATTCGATGTTGACAGCACCTCAAGCAGAGCAGTATTGTTAAACAGACTATGGGAGTGTTCAGAGCTTTAGGCCACTCCAAATAAGACTGTAGTTTCTCGTCCTGAGGTTTTCGTTTTTCAGTGCGGGTGGGAGGCTTATTATCATTATTCATTATTAAAGATTCGACTGCTCTATTAGAGTATCTCGATCTTGAGGGGATTTCAAGGTCATGAAAATGGCTTTTTTTGCAAGCTAGCAACCATTAGAACCGTTCATTTTAGGTTTCATTGTGCTTTTTAGCAACACAAAATAAAAGGCTCCATGAGAAGTTTCCAGAAAGCAGCACAGGAAGTGGTTTTGGAACAATAATGACCATTTAGTTCGGGTGCTCAGACATGATGCGGGCGGAGGACGGGAAACTACACTCTCATTTGGAGTGGCCTTATTAGTATTTCTGATTAGATGCAGCTGGTTATCAGGGTTGAACAGGGCGCAAAACGCGACTGCTAAGCTAGTCAGTACAAGTCAACAGTGCTGGTCATATACTGTGTTCTCAGCTGCTGCAGACATCACTGAAGAATAGTTAGACGGTATCTTCAGTAGGTAAGTGAATACATAAAAGCACTCACTGCTCTGCAAGGAGTGTGAATTTTCAATTGCAGAGATGAGAGGGAATTGCCATGCAAGCAATGTGGCTCACCAAGACCTCAGTTCCACATACTTGAAAATGGTATACTCAGTAGGTGAATGAATACATAAAAGTGCTGCTCTGCAAGGTGTGTGTGTGTGTGTGTGTGCCATACACATTGAGTATTTTCTATTGCAGAAACAAGAGAACTCATTGCCATGCAAGCAATGTGACTCACTAAGACTTCTGTTCCACCTACCGGTATATGCATACATCTTTTGAATGAAAAATCAAATTAATATCTGAATAGTTTATATATAATTATGCATACGGTTTGGATTATCAGCTTGTAAGCTGTTTGAAAGCAGTATCTGGGGATCTACAAAAATGCGTGTCAGCACCACAAGCAGTGATTGCAAACAACAGCACCATCCAATATGCCATCCTCATTTCATGTAGCTGCCGTGGCTGTGGAATTATCAATTGTTCCTATAACACATAAAGTAGTTAATCATCCATTCCTTTCATATACTGTGTGTAACATAGCTAGTACTCTTATGAGTGTACAGAGATAGCCATATGCATAATGATGACACAACTAAAACTGATGATGAGTATAGAATTGTGTAAAAATCATATCCTCATGTACTAGTGTCTACTGATGTACCACACTACGTCTTGTCTCTGTCAGATACACCATGCTATCTTCAGATAAGTGAGAGCAAGAGGCTCACCACACTATACACTAACAGCTTTACACTTCACTTTGAATATATAACTTAACATGTAGCCCTTCCTCTTTTCTGGATAGTCTCTTAATGTTGGACTTAATGTATTGTGCTCCTGGCTTTTCCAGCAAGTACAACAGAGTAATCATTCCAATATTCTCACAGTAACTGGCTAGTACTAGTGGCAAGGGTAAGTCATGGTCCAGCCTGAGTGTGACTGGCTGGGGGGGAACTCAGTGGCTTGAATCTCAACACTGACATTGAATACCAGAAGACAGTATTTGTGAGTTGCATATTACACTCACAGTAAGTTTTCATTACTTCTGTCTGATAACAAACTTTCGGAGAGTGAAACTTTTAATCGAAACGACTTTCTTCACCACGGCCAGATTTCAATTCTCCAAAAGCAGCGGCTGGGTGTCGATTTCCAAGCTCAGTTCACCCAACACTTCATCATTTCCCGAAAACAAACTTCTCCTTTTCCAAAAGGGACTAACAGCGGTGCTGCAAAGCAGTATAAAGGAATATGCCATACGCCACTATGAACACTAGTCTCGTGCCCAGACCCCACCCACTGCGTTGAATAGGGTCTGGTCAGAGGAGGTTGGACACGATATAAGCGCTTCTAAAATTTATTACTGTTAATTGCATATTTCTAATATGTGACGAGGAGAAAGTGATAGAAGAGATGTTTAGCAATTAGTCTGGCGCAGCCGACCCTTTTACGCCGCTCGCTTTTTGATTAGTTGGGCGGCGCTCGCTGTAAAAAGGGTCGGCAGCAGCGAGCGCTGCCCAACTAATCAAAAAGCGAGCAGCGTAAAAGGGTCGGCAGCGCCAGACTATTTAACAATATCCACACCACGTTACCTTGTGCTTCTTCGCGAGTGTGCAAGTTTCTAATTCTCTGTTCGATTTTCTGTGAGGCCAAGCTAGCGGCGTCCGCTCTTCTTTTTCAATACCCTGAGAGGCGTTGTTAGCATGCACATTACTTTCGTCGACAATTATTGTGATAAAATACACGTACATAAGGCATCCCTATAGTATTACACCCAGCAAACGCCTACACACGTGATCCCCGTAGATTTCAAGAGCGATTTACGTGCCTGGAGTAGTGGGGTTGAATGGGGTAGACCGGCTGAATAGACTAAACTTGAAGTACACTCTCGAATGGTATTTGTGAAAACTTCGGTGAGCGTTTTGTTAAACTTTCAATACAAAATGTATGCGCTCACGTGTACGTGTCCAACCTCCTCTGGGGTCTGGTGACATTCGCAGGAGTTTTAGGCCCTACGCCATTTTTCTTTTCTGACCAATCAGACGCCTTGATTCAGGTACAACGCGATTTGATAGGCTGGAACTAGGAAAATGGCCGACTACAGCTATGCCGGGATACAAATGCGTAAACAATATGGCGGCGGGCCCAAAAACATAGCGTAAGTCACCAGACCCTATTCAACTGGCGGCGGCTCGGTTACTATGGTTTTTAAAAAGAAGGCGTGGTTTTGCAAAGCGTCTATTGTTTGGTGGGGTCTATTCTACGGAACGGAACGGAATGATGGACTAAACTACGGAATGGAAAGCTTTCTCAAATTGAAGCTAGCAGCTTATCATTGCCGAACAAGTTATCGGTGGCACTTCCAGCAGATAATCAAACGCACCCCAAGAACGATAAAACGAATTTAAGGATCGATTGTGGGTTCTTGTTGGTTGTCATTAGTAACGAAGTACTAATTGTGGGAATAGCTGACTCAATGTGTTCTATCTTCGGATGTATCAAGTAGGGAACTTAATGCATGACTTGTTTTTACTAGTATGTGAGTTGTTTTTGCTTACTTTGACTTTAGAATGTACAGTCTTGTGCCCATCCTTTCTAATCGGCATAAATCAGTATATAGCTACACTAGCACAAAGGAAACAAGTATGGTGACAAGCTGAATCAACTCAGTCTAAGCAGAATCTAAAGGAATTTTGTGCAGTGTGTGAGGAGCAAACATTCAGATACCTCAAGGAGGCTATATTGCGTGAACATCAATGATTCATTAACAGAGTAGTGGACTAATGGCAGATATCTCAGCCTGAGTAGTGAGTTGAATCCAGGATGGGGTCTATTTTACAGAATGGAATGCTTTCTGAATCAAAACTTGCAGCTTGCTATCATTGCTGAAATTGCATTTTATCAGTGGAGCCTCCAGGAAATGGAATAGAATAATAAATGGCTGTCTCATGCAGTGATTGTTCTACTACCTGATATATCAAGTAGGTCTCTTCAATTCATTTATTGCATGACCAAGGCAAGTTTTGTTACTACAATACAGTAGCCGATTGGATGTCAGTTGTTTCTGCTGATCTTGATGAGATAGTTTAAAAGACCACTCAATTTCTTCAGTTTCAGAGCAGAGTATCCACAGTGAAATTAACTAGAAAGTTACTGGTGACAGGAAAAGGCTAGGTGGTTATGACTTTATTCAGTCAAATAAACAGAATATATGGTTGATTGAGTGAGGTATCACTTTCAGAATGTTCAGACGACCAGCGATGAGATGCATGGATTCATTGAATTTTTGTTGCAGTTGGAGACATTAAATATCCAAAAGCAAACTGACTGTATAATATTAATTAACTTTCTTCATATTTTCTCAATTTTGAGCCTGTATACAAATAATTACATTTACTAGTAAGTTGTTCTTAGTCAATAGAAATCCTAGAATAAGATGGGAGAGAAAATTTATCTTTGTTTACCTATACTGTACAACTTCAAAGGATAATGAAGAAAACATACAGACAAATCAATAAAATTAGTACAACTACAATAAGGTGAAATACAGATTTAAATACTTAATATGAATTAGAGCCTTTAGATAATTGTTGTAGATGGAAAAAACAAAGATTGGCGAGATCTTGGTAAATTAACAACAGTGGTTGGAGATTAAAAGGGTGGTAACTTCTTGAATATGTTGCAAAGTGGAGGTACAAATCAAAATGGGATATCAATTCCATTATGAAAAATTTGTATACATAAATAATCTAGTATTACTGTATTCATTTGTCCTCCACTTAAATATGCTACAACAGCGTTGGTACATTGGCAGTCTACCTTGAAATCTCAACTCTAGAGTAGATCCAACACAGAGCAGTCCGCACTGTAACAAATACATGTGATCCCACTGTAATTTCATGGACCAGCTGGACTGGGAATCACTTGAAATAAGACAAACAAATTTAGCCTATTTTGTTTGAAGTGAAGCATGTGAAATGTTACACTTAAGAAATCCTAGGATTCTTAGATGGTATGTAATTAATGTGTGTTCCATTTCAGGTCTGACTAGATAAATTGAAATTACACACACATCTTAGTTCAAATCACATTTGCCTGGTGGCTATGGACATGGTTTCACGTGCATAGAAGGCTTATAATTGAGATTTAGTTGATCTTGGAGTTTTGGCATTTAGCCTGATTCAAGGCTAACAGTCAGACACACATATTTCATTACATTCACTACAGAGCGGACATTGTACACCGCTATTTGAGATGTATTGCCAATACAACACTGTATGTCAATTTAATTTTTTGTGACTTGTAGTACTTAATACTGGAGCAACAAAAGAATAAATCTACACAACAAAAGCTGCCCCATACTGTACTGTACAATTGATGATACTCTAGTTTGAGTTCCAGTGATGAGCCGGTAAGTATTGTTATTTGCACAGCCATGTAGTCTTGAACCGCCCACCTACCCACTGAATATTAAATAGTGACCGGATTTTCAAAAAGGGGTCTTCCATGCACACACATCCAAGTTACCAACTTTGATGATTTATAACTTCAGAAGAGAAAGTCGACCAGTAGCGAGCACCACCATAGCTTAATAGATGGGGAAATTTCGAGTTTGTGTGTTACTTGAACACTAAGTTATGGTATTCCATATTCATGAAATTGGATGTGTTTGGAAGACCCCTTTTGAAAATCCGATCACAAATAGTAAGCTTATATACCAATCTGCGTGTGTGCATTTACTATAAATTACAGCTAAACCATGTAGGAATAGTCATGCCACTTTATAAAGCTATAGTTCAATCACTTGTCATACATTTTTGTAAATATTCTAATAATTTAGGACATGCACAACCACTGTGACTTACGAGGAAATGCAGTATCAGCAGTTGTAGCTCCATAATGGTGCATCTGGATTATTGTTAGGAGGCTGTTTCCAGCCCAAACCCATACCACAAAATACAGTATAATATGCCATTCATGGAAATGATAGAAAGGTGGAATGTCTACATATTTGTGCCAGATAGAAATAACTACATTCAGCAGGTGTCTGGATTCAGAGGAATGGTGATATCTATAACTCTGACTTTTATATCAGCCATGTGGTGTACAATGGAACCTCTTTAATAAGGCTATCCCAAGGGGTACGACACCTCTCCAAATCACGTATGCCCTTCAGCTACCAAAGCACAAATCAACAAAATCTCGAGCGGTTTTGCCCACGCAAATAATTAAAACTGCTTGAAAATTACTCTTGAAAACATATTTCTAAACAATACAAGCTCACAGTGATACAATACTAGTTTTAATCATGAACTACTGTCCTTCAGAACACAGTAACAACATCACAAATCACACTACGGCAATCACAAGTGAAGTTTAAAATCAATTTTCAAATCACAAATCCAATTTCAAATCACAAATCAGGTTTCAAATCACGAAATGGTTTCAAATCACTTACAGATTTTCGAAGGTGTCGCACCCCTTGGGCCATCCTATGGGGAACCAAAATTGGGCGAATTGGCCTTAGTTGTTGAGGTAGGAAATTCGTGGATACTATTACTGTAAACACGTGTACTTAAGTGTGGCTCCCCACATGTAAATGGGTGTGGCGCATGACAGAAACTGCCTGTTGTAAAACTTGACTCATACTCGATTAGTGGGCGTGGCTTCCACACAGCATTGACACACAGCATTGATAAATAGGTGAGGCTTTACATATGCCTACAGACAAAAACACATGATCCTGATAGGTGGACCCATGCAGATATTCTATAAAGCAGGTCAGATCCAGATGACCCATTCCAGTTTCAATCAACCCGGCCAGATGCATGCAGTGACTGAACCCATAAGATAAAACATTTCAGCACAAAAAGGATTATACAACATTCAAGCTTTGTCTTTTTGTCAGCTTACACCACATACAAAGATGCACTGCCAATTTTCAGTGAGAACATTTCACCAAATTAAATATTACCATATTATCGAATATTACCATGTGAATAGGTGGTCTTTGTAAAGAGGTGGTCTTTGTAAAGAGGTGGTCTATATAAAGGTGACCACTAATGAAGTGGTCTAATCAATTAGATAGTCAAGTATGCCATAGCCATCTTTAGAACCTAATTGCAATGTGTTCTTTGTACAAAACTGGTCCTTGTAAAATGTGGTCTTTGTACAGAGGTGGTCCTTGTAAAAAGGTGAGGTTTTCACTCTAGGATGTAGTCCATGTATATACCAATTTGACCATTTCTGTTTCCATTTCCATTGCCCATACTTTATGCTTTGTGTTCCCAAGAGCAAAATTCAACCCTTAAACCCACATAAGCGTCCATCCTATGGCCATGCAATTTATGTCATTCTACTTGTGATGTAACAAGGGTTAAAATGATATTTATAAAATGGTCAATAATTCAATGATGGTTGCTCTTATCCCCTTACAACAACCTCCATTCAATTTCTTTAAGTAGCCCAGTGAACAAACTTTTAATCGATGTATATTTGTAGGCTGTAAGAATTAAGTTACTCCACCTAGTGTTGCCATGCATGTCCATATTGTGTAAACACGTATTCCCCTGCAGGTTTAAGGGTTAATTACTGCCTTTTCACTATGAAACTGCTGGTGTACTATATACCCATGCAAGGGCCTAATGTATTTTGTGGACTGGACTCATGGACTGAGCTGGAAACAGGCTCTCAACAATAATCCAAGAATTATTTATCTATTTATTGCCGCTGGACACACCATTATCAAGCTACAACTGCTGGTACTGCTCTTCTTCCTCTTAAGTCATGAAAGTCACGCTTGCACTAAATTATTAGAATATTTACAAAATACATGACAGTAGTTGAACCACAGCTGCAACAGTGAATGCACCACTGCAGATTAGTATAAACTTACTGATTTGATATTGTGTAGGTGGGCAGCATAAGACTATGGCTATGACACTAGAATACTTACTGGCTCATAAACACTAGTGCTAAGTACTGGAGCAACAAAGGAATGAACCTACACTACAACAATATGCTCTATCACTATACACATGAGTACATGATGAGAAGTAATCGATTAGTGCACACACAACCTTCATGACTTATAAGGAAGAGCAGTACCAGCAGTTGTTGCTCGACAATAGCTTTAAGAGACAGATAATGGTTGGATTATTGTTAAGAAGTTGTTTCTAGCTCAGTATTTAAGTCCAGTCCGTAAAATACATTACACCCATCCTGCAATCCTGCAGAGTTGTATGTCTCTACTTGCCTAGTTCGCACGAGCGTATGGTGCTACAAAGAAAAATTATTATTGTATGCAAGTTTTATTTAAGCCATTACTCAAGTCTTAATAAATTAAGCATCATATTGTTTGCCGAGTTTGAATACCTTTTTTTCTGTAGCCCCCATGTTATGTATGTTGATTTACAATGTGGTAGACGTACTGCTGTTGTTTCAAACTTCATACTTGTATGTACATGCAAGTCACTACACAGCTAAAGGTGGATTTGTGGGGAACAGTTTAACCCTTAAACCCCAGAAAACTGGCCCAAATATGCATGCCTTACACAAAACACTGTAACTTTCAAAGTGTCCATCCTATGGCTACGCAATTTATGTCATTCTACTTGTGATGTAACAAGGATTAAAATGATACCTAGGGTTTTACCCTAATGCTAAATGGTGAGGCCAAAAATAGCTGTGAAAATAACTTTTCAGTAAGGAAACATGCAAACTCTTCAATACCTTTATAAAGTGGTCGATAGCTAGATGGTGGTTGCTCCTATCATCTCCATTCAATTCGTTGTTAAAATTTTTATCAGGCCATATATGACTCATCCGGATAAACCCACAAGCAAGATTAAACACGTAGCAAGCATTTTGAAACATGGAGGCGCGATTTGCCGCTGTTCATCTCTTCATAACAAGCCACTGTAGTTACAGTGTTCATTTAACCTTTATGTAGCACAGTGAACAGACTTTTAATCAATCTATATTTGTAGGCTGTAAGAATTAAGTTACCCCACCTGGTGTTGCCATGTGTTCCCATATTACACATTCCCCAAAAGTTGTTTACAAGTTTAAGGATTAAGCCAATTCTCAACTCTATTTACTGATGCTAGTGAAAGCAGCAAACTTAAGTGCCTGTATAGTGTTAAATTTAATTTTAGTGTACGAATTGATTTCTTTGTTTAATGTTTTTCCTAACGTCTTCATAATTATACTAAAACTACTCACCATGATTGTTGAAACTTTAATAACCCATTTTTGGACACTGTAGATAATTCTGAGACAATTCTGAAAATGTCCACTAGTGTATCTTTGGGGTCTAGGTGACCTCTCTTGTTAAACAACTTTTTTTTTATTTCTTTGATTCCTAAGTTTTCTTGTACCTTGTACAAATTGTAAGTCTTTTATCAGTATACTCTACTACGATAATATCGGGTGTCACTATTCAGTGGACTGGACTCGGGACTGGACTACTGGACTGGAACACTGGACTGGACTACTGGACTGACATATTTTTTGGTTTTTGCATATTTTATAGTTGGATTTACAGGGTCTTGCTAGTAAGCATCCTTAGGGCACCTGCAGCTCACTTCTAAATGTGAATACGAACAGTGGAATATGCAAAACTGTCTCATATTGAATAATTTCACTACAGCACTTATTCCTTACCCTGGTGTGTTGTAATACTGCAGACCGCAGTGCAGGGAATGTGACAGAAATAGTTATTAGGCCAATGAAACTTGATTAGCAGTTTCGCGTCATTGCCCGCATGCTTTTGATACACCCGCATGGAATTTCATTATTGGTATTTCAGATCGAAATACTCTAATAGAACGGTCACTTTTACTCTAATAGAGCAATCAGCTATACTCTAATGGGAAAATCACTTGTTATAGATTAGTAACGTACTACCCTGGTGTGTTGTAATCTGGTAAGGTTTAATGATTAAAATCTGGTAAGGTTTAATGATTCATTAGTATGTTATTATTCACAAGTGTAGTATTTAGCTATGCCTATGGGATTAAAGCAGTTCACAATCCGGCGTGCTTTAGACTGAGTCTTCTTAGGTTGAGGCTCTTCATGGATCAGAGTAACGGCGAACTAGAGCAGTTCAGACAAGGGGAATATGGTACGTATTGTATCGAGGGGTAGCCAGCGCCCACGCAAAACCCAACACGGTGTACGAGAGTCCCAATATTTAAGTATTTCAAAACGTATTTCTGTATTATTTCAATAAATATTTCATGTATTTATATGGATTTATAATTGGATTTCTCAGATAGGTGTACGAGAGTCCCAAGACGTTAGCTACCCCTTGTATTGTATACAGTAGAATATCTTGTTGTATCAACCAGTGGATGGTACTAGGTGCGAGGGGTTTGCAACTCGGAAATCTTAAGATACTGGCAAATTTTGAGATTCAGCTTATAAACAAGTTGATGCTACTGTTAAAATACTAGGCTCACAGTAAATAGAGGTTATCCATTTACGCCATTTTAAGTTAGTAACAATTACTAGACACCATGTTTTTGAGGCAAAAATCAGTGGGACCCATGCAAGAAAATGAAACTTTTCACGATTTTGCACAATTGAAGAAAAACTTGGGGGAAATCGCTACAAGGGGACTGGGTTAACTTAGCAGTACAAGCTGACAAGCAACTGGTGTTTAATGGCGTGTTTCTTCCAGCTGTGAAGCGATATTACTAAGCAACAAATAACAACAAGTTTACCACAGCTTTCTCATTTTCAATAGTGTTCTTTGGCTTGTAACTCATTCTTTCACGTAGATAACCTGTAATTATACGGGAAATATTAATTTTAGTGCGACATCAAATGGATAACCTCTATACTATCCCTTGAATTAATCAACTTATAAATTATTTTAGCTTTGTTTCTCACCTTATTTTGTAACAGAAGCTAAATTAAACATATTTTGTAATTCACCAATTATTTTGTATTTCATCAATTATGTTACTATGCATTGCTAGGGGAGCGTAACTGTAAACCACTTTTAAAACCACATTTCACACACAGAAGTATCTTCTTAACTGTTTATAGTTAGTTTGTTTCGTGTTTTTATATGCAAATTCTTTCACAAAGCCTTATGGCTATTCTTAAGTTTTGTTCATGTGCAAAGGTGATACATCTCCTTGTAACTCAATAAGCTATGACCTTCCTGGTAGCATACTTGGCCTGTTACGTTGTTTTTCAGTTGCCATACACCTGTTACAGCATGTAGGCTAGCCCTTACTGAACTGTTTCAGTTACCAGCCACACCCTTCAAGTAAACATGATGAAAACATATTAAGCTTTAATACAGTACTTTATTCATTGAACAATGCTTTATTAAAGCAGGCATGCACCCACAACCAGCCAAAGACTGGCTGTGGGCTTGCGCCTGGTTTACTGAAATTGGTTTGGCCATAACCATGTGTCTGCATGTCTGCATGTAGGTATGTCTGTCCGTGAGCAAACACGCTTTGAGCTACAGAAAATAACCTTCATTTAATGGATAAAGGTTGTTTACATACTGTAATAATGCTTACTTTTCTGTTTTCATCATGTTTACTTGAAGGGGGTGTGGCTGGTAAGTGAAACTAGTTTAGCAGGGGCTATAGTATGTTCACATTGAGTTGAATCCTCAAAAACAATAATAACTCATGGATGCAATTATAAATGATCTTGAAATTTGGTTTATTTGTAGTACTGCTTGACCCGCTAAAATAATTTCAAAATTTTTTTGTTCAAATGTTTGACATAATATTTATGGCCAATCAAAATTTTTACAATGCATTTCCTATGGGGAAGCCTTATAAGTACAGTGTCCATTACAGCCCTTTCCCGAACTTGTAATGGAGCTGAACCATATGTGTCTGTTGTTGACACCTTTGCTGTTACCAAAATCATCTGGTTGGTTGAAATGTTAACTCTGTTGAGAAAAGTCCACTTTTAATTTTTAGCTGTTTTTCAGGATTCAGCTCAACGTGAACATACTATAGCCTATGTGCTGTAACATGCATATAACAACTGAAAAACAATGACAGGCTCTGTAAGCTACCAGGAATGGTGTATCTTCTCGAGTTGAAAGGGGGCATATCCCCTCTGTATGTAAGCAAAAATTAAGAGCAGCCATGAGGCTTCATGCAGAGCATGATATATAAACTATAAAACAGTTAAGAAGATACTCCTTCCTTTACGTAATTTGTGGTTTGCTTGAGTTACGCTTCCTTAGTGATTCTTTTTCTCTCCCCTTAGAGATACATAGCAACATAATTGGTTAATTGTGAAATAATTGGTGAATTACGAATATGTTTAATTTTAATGTACTATATATATTGTTACAAAACAAGGTGAGAAATAAATTAATAGCATGCTGTGTGTGTTAATTTAAGATTGTTATATTCAAGGGATAGTATTTAACTGGGCACTTGGTTTTTAGAAGTAGCACAGCATCAACTTGTTTTCTGTACCTATTTGCTCATGTAGGTGTTGGACAGACATGCAAACACACGGTTTTTGCAAACCAATTTCAGGTCTATATGCCCATAGCTGGCTATGGGTGCATGCCTGGTTTAAACATTTCTGTCAAATTGCATAAGGTTATGCAATAGTGTAGTCGCTTTGTAAAGCCATAAACTTATTATTTCCACTAATTGAGGTCTTCAGAAATACCCAAGTGTGTTAATTTGTTTACGGGACACCATTACATCATGTGATACCCTCAATATAACATGGACCTTTGGATGTATAAACCATTGGACATTCTATATTTTAACACCTCGAAAACCACTGGTGAAATTTGGCCAATGAATGGCTATTTGGTTATCTGTATTTTCTGGGTCTTGTAGTTTGACTTGTAGAGAGAAGCTCGCATTTGGTGTAAAACTTCTAAAGAGTACTTAGTCACTGACTTCCTTTGCAATTGTAGTGCTATGTTTGAGGCATATCCACATGACAAAAATAATGCAAATTGAATATGCATTGATTTGAATTACTCGCATCCACACGGAATGCGCATTAAGGTGATTCAAATTGAAAGAAAGTGAATCACACAAATCCACCTTCACAGGTAGTTTGAATGCGAGTTGGCTGGTGAATCGGGATTTGCTACATCATAATAATGAGATGCTAGTTAGCACGTGAGGGCTTGACACATTTGCGCGTGACCTTTGTAAACAACACAGGGTAGAAATACAGAAGCGCCCGGTGTGATAAAAGTGCAAGGACCTGTTGAAGCAGTGTTTCATCATCGTAGCTAGCTCTTAGAGTTTAAAAGAACAATGGTCCCAAATCATTCACGCACTGTCAGTGGTCTTTCATACTCTACTCATAGAAATCCTTCCGGCACGTTATAAACACAAGTATAAGCGATACTAAGAGCTATTACTTTCATTGTATCGTTAAACTCACTGTTCTCTTGGTTGGCGCAAATCAGTGTTAAGCAAACATTACATTCATTTATGTGCTCATCATATTTGCTCTAGAGTAAATGTGTTATTTACTTCACATTTTTTTGTTGAGTGTAGGAGAAGATAAATAAGATTTATAGCACATGTGGCCTGTATTTGTGCAATTTCACACACATGGACAGATGTAGGATAGATGCTATAAACCTGAAATGCATGTGTAAGACATAAGTACCATACACATGACAAATTTCACTTATAAGCTACGTAGTTTGATTTGACAATTAATTTGATTAGTATAGGTAATCACACACATTTGAGTGCAAATAGAGAATTATTGTACGAGTACACAGCAAAATTCGCCACAAATACGGAGGAAAATTTTCCCGTAATTCATCCCGTATTAACGAAGATACGTGGCAACTACGGAAAACGTCTGTAACCCCACGACGAGATTAGTAGTAATCCGTCGTGGGACCACTTTTCAGGACGTCCAGACGTAGTCAGAGGCGTAGCTAAGGGGGGGCAAGGGGGGGCATTTGCCCTCCATCACTAAATGATTTTTTAAAAACCTTCGTCACAAGTTTACCAGTATTAAACTGACACGAAAATGACTGTAAATTATGTACACTACTACGCGGTATCACCAGGGGTTGCTAGTGAATGCGCACACACAACATTCAACTCGCTCGTGAATCCATCGAACGAAAATATTAGACACATACTTCTATATTTAGCCTAGATTACTCGCGTGATTGAACATTTTTGAATCTAAAAAGAATGACCCGCTTCTCCACGGCAGGAGTCACAACTCACAAGCGACAAAGGAGACCAGATGATGCTATGAACCTACTGTCTACGAGGTGATAAAGTGTTAGCTAAATAAATGTACCAAGTTTATTTTATCGAGTCGATCACACTGGACCTTTGTACGTACGGCAGTGCAGTCTATTTTTACTTTGTCAGTCAGCCGGTCAGGTGGATCAGTCAAGCTTAAAAGTTCTGCTAGCAAGACAGGTGGGATTTCCTGCAATACATGGCATTTGAATTTCGCTGAGTGAAGTGAGTGAATACGTCATCCTGTCAGCAGTGTGCTAGGACTGCAGCACAGGCTGTGGCTAACGTAAAGTAACCTTTATTTGCACTAAAGTATTAGCTCTACCGGACTGTGGATGAATTTGTTGGAGTACAGTTGTGGCACGTGCGATGATGCTCGACGAATATAGCTACCTCGATTGGAAGCAGTCAGTACTGAAATGGTTACGTAGCTAGTTATTTAAGCTGTAATAATACAACACCGTATGTTGGCTAGCCCACCATTGGGTCATTAGCCTTTTTTGCAATTATGAATGATTTTGAGTGTTTCGTGGGGGCATGCCTGCCCCTTCATCACCTTCTGGCTAGCTACGCCCCTGGACGTAGTTACCCGTCATAATACATCGTATATACCTAGTTACCACCGTCATGGAGGTGCTGTCACGTAGCCGCGCACGTGATCCCGAAGGATACTCGAGGTACGAAAATCGGATATTCATTTGAATATGAAATTCTGGTCTTCATATTCACTTCCATCAGTTCTTTCATACAGCATTCACCGTCCTTGGGATTGCCTTCCCAATTTCTTTCAATTCTAGTGTAGCTACATCGATTGAAAATATTAAAATGCAACAACTCTCAACATACCTCTTGCATTCATCACTTTCTGTGCTGGCGTAAATCCTTTCATCTTAAAAATTCTAAATAGGATACATTACTATATAGGCCACACCAAGTCAAACCTTAGTTTCTGGTCACCCGCCCGCATGGAAAACTGGAACCCCAGTTTATGAGGACTATTATTAATATTACAGGCGCTTAAGTGTACGTGACCAAGGACAGTGTTTTTTAAACACTGCAAAAGATCGAGATACTCTAATAGAGCAGTCACACTACCCTTAACTTTAATACTAGAATAGACAGATACTACTTATTTATTTATTTTATTTATTTAATGCTTTATGGTGAAAAGTGACACCAAAGGTCTGATGGTAACTTGCACCATCAGCCTGCCTAAGTACAAAATTATCTACAATTATACAATGTTATGTTGATTAATTATAAATGTTTGAAGTTTGTGACTGGAGGTCTGGATTGATGACAGGTTCTGCAAGGACAAAGGAAGTGAAAGGTACAGTTGTTGCTCTCGTCAAAATTCGTTAGAAAGTGATTCCATAAGAATGATTTAAGCTTAGATTTGAGAGTAAAATATGATGTGTTTATATCCATTATCGGCATGGCATTCCACAAAGATGGTAACCGATGGAAATAAGAATGTCGAGCTGTGTTGTTAAGGTGATGAGGTATCAAGAGTTTATTGCTTGCTCCAGCCCTAGTAGTAGAAGAGTTGAAACTGATAAAGTTGTTGATGTTGAACTGGTAGGTTGGTGACTTTAGTGACTTGATAGCAAACAGTATGTCCTGCAGTTCAAATATGTATATGAGGGGAAGGAGCTTCAGGTTAATTAGACGATCTTTGTAGCAGCTGGTGTAGTCATTGAGGATGTGTTACTATAACGTTTTTGACTTGTCCTTGATTAGCTATATAGCTATTAGTAATGCTTCTGTTGCCAGTAAGTAACTTCAGTACAGTATGTATGTAGCATTGATCACTAGCCTAATGATCAGATATACCATAGCTTAAACTTTCCTAACAATTCAGATGTGGTCCTCTAATGATTAATCTAGTAACTCTTCTAGTGGATCTAAACTTGGACTTCCTTATCACTGATCACTGATATACTGACTAGAAATCCGGTAACATTTGGTGAGCTCAAACTTCAACTTTTCCATGATTAAATAATTGCAAGTATGGTCCTAAATTAACAAGTGCATGGCATCCCTTAGTTAAAACATTAACTTAGCTTTCCCACATGATCACTGAAAAACACTAGCCTGGAGCACTCAACAACTCAACTCAAAACTTTGACAGCTGCTTTAGTGAAGGTTTACTGTATAGAAGGCTGGAAACACATGCATATATAGTTGACTAAGACTTCACATTTGAAAGAGTTTCTGGTGTGTTAATATAGTTTTGGATTATTATTAGCTAGCTAATAAATAATAATTTCCTGACATAGCTAATGAAACATTTCATTTGTAAAGCAAAAGTAGCTACATGAGCAGACCTTTCCTTAGTGTTAGCTACACATTGTTGTGCTCAGCAGTGTAGCTAGCCATCAACAATTTTCCTGGTGCACTTTGCAGAAGCATAATTAACTACTTATGCTATAAGAATGTTGGTTAAGCTTGGTTGTAAACTCAATATGAAATGGGTAAATTGAGCAAAATTAATAACATTACAGTATTACTGGTGTATATGTAAGAGTCTATGATAGTCCTGAAGTCCTGATCATCCGCCTACCCGCATCCTTTTGTTGGCTAGGGAGTGACCAGAAACTAAGGTACGACTTGGAGTGGCCATAGTCTGATAATCAAGAATTTTGTACGTACCGTCACATTCTCTGCTCTACTGCCATCATCTAATTTTGCTACTACCAGCAACTTTGGTGCCACACTCTACACACCATGAAAATTGATGCAGATCTCTCTTATACTTGTACTATAGTCTGCTTTTCCTTCTAAAATAGTCAGCATTCTTCCAAGAAATATTTCACTCTAAACACAAAGTTTTACTTATAAAATAATCATTCAAAAGTGCTGTACATACCATCTCACTGATAGTAAATCTTCCTCTTCTACTAGAAGCACTCAAGTCCGTTCTCTCTTGTATAGTAAGCATGTCTTCCGAGAAAGATTTCAATTTATAAACACACAAGTTTTACTTATAAAATAATCACCAAAAGTGCTGTACATCAGGTCTTGCTCTTCTACTAGTACTCTAGTCTACTTTTCTTTCTTGCGTATAGTCAGTATTTCTTCTGAGAAAACTTTCACTCTAAATACAAAGATTTATAGATACAATAATCATTAGTATTCAAGAACTCTGTACATACCATCACAGTGCTGGTAGGTCTTCCTATTCTGCTTGTACTATAGTCCGCATTTCTTTCTTCAAAAGTAGTCAGCATTTCTTCTGAGAAATAGTTCACTCTAAATACAAAGATTTAAAATCTTTAGTATTCAAGAATTCTGTACATACCATCACAGTACTGGCCGGTCTTCCTATTCTACTTGTACTATAGTCCGCTTATCTTTCTTCAAAAGTAGTCAGCATTTCTTCTGAGAAATAGTTCACTCTAAATGCAAAGATTTAAAATCATAAGTATTCAAGAATTCTGTACATACCATCACAGTGCTGACAGGTCTTCCTATTCTACTTGTACTATAGTTCACTTATCTTTCTTCAAAAGTAGTTAGCATTTCTTCTGAGAAATATTTCACTCTAAATACAAAGATTTATAGAAACAATAATCACTAATATTCAAGAATTCTGTACATACCATCACAGTGCTGGCAGGTCTTCCTATTCTACTTGAACTGTAGTCCACTTATCTTCCTTCAAAAGTAGTCAGCGTTTCTTCTGAGAAATCAAATAGTTCACTCTAAACAGTGTTTCATACCTAAAATAATCATTCAAGAATGCTATACATACCGTCCCACCACTGGCAGTTCTTTCTGTTCTACTAGTGCACTAGTCCGCTTTTATTTCTTCCAATATAGTCAGTGTTGCTTTCACTAAAGTTTTACACAATAATAATCATTCAAAAATGCTGTACATACCGTCCCACTGATATCAGGTCTTCCACTTCTACTAGAACTCTCGTTCACTTTTCTTTCTTCCAATATAGACAGCATTTCTTACAAGAAATATGTCACTCTAAATGCAACGTTTTACATAAATTATAAATAACCATTTAAGGTGCTGTACATACCATCCTGTTGACAGGTCTTCCTATTCCACTACTACTGCTTTTTTTTCTTCTGGAATATCTTCCAAGAAATATTTTCAAACATGTACCATCTCACGGCTGGCTAATCTTTCTCTACCAGTATCGTACTCAGCTATTCTTCCTGTCCAATGTTGCCGTCCAGCATTTCTCAAAAACAATGTTACACTCTAAATGCTTAGAACAATCATCTAAGAATGTACTACATATTGTCTGACTGGTGGCAAGTCCTTCTCTTCCACTAGTACTATCATTGGGTTCCCTTTCCATCAGCATTTCCAACAACTGTTAATTCTAGATACAGAGCATCTCTTAAACACTAGTCATTTTCACGTAAGAAACTTTTGAAGAAAGGTGGGGCGGTATTTCAGTACATTTCTAATTAATGAGCGCCGGCAATCTGGAGAAGAATTACAGCAGTAAGAGACTAAAAGTACGTTCTTTCCCTTCCACTACTGCGTTAACATATATCCTTCCACTACTGCGTTAACATATATCCTTCCACTACTGCGTTAACATATATCCTTCCACTACTGCGTTAACATATATTCTTCCACTGCTGTTATCGTCAGGATTTCTCTTCACGAATCATTCCGTTCTGGACTCTTAAACAATGGTCTCGACAATGGCAGACGACTTACTAGTAGCTAGCAGATCTGGTACTCAACATCTGTTGGGGTAGTGCTAAAAGCCGGAACGGAACCGATTGGGACGCGCGCCAAGTAGAAGAATCATTTGAGACAGATTTTGCATGGTTTCCAACTGCCACACAGTGACTAGAATTGCGTTAGAGTTCATTTCCTTCTACTTACATGCAAGCTAGAAATCGCACTCTCGAAGTTTCTATTTAATGCCCGCCACGTAGCATGTTGTGCTCTTACCAATCCATCAAATTCTGTTTAATCCTGATGTAGAATTGCTTCCTTAACATTCTAAAAGGTAAACTACTGTAGTATTTTCATGTTATAGTCGTGTCCAACTCTTCAGTAGCAGCGAGGATGGTTTTCTGAAGTCTGCAAGCATGGGCAATAATTTACGAGAGTTAACCACAGTGCATGTTAGTGGCTGTGAATCATATACTTACAGTGCTTACAAAATAATAGTTTAGCAGGTTAAATGATAGTTTTTCAGCGTAGGTAATTGCAAAACGCTTTCGTGCAGTGGGCATTAAATAAAAACTCCGAGCGAGCGATTTCTAGCATGCCTACAAGTAGAAGAAAACTAACTTCAGCACAATTCTAGTCACTATGTAATGGTAAGAAACGGCGTACAATGTGCAAAAACGATTAATTAACTTGGCGCGCGCCCCGTTCCGTTCCATTCCGTTCCGGGTTTTAGCACTACCCCATCTGTTGCGAGCATCTGCCCATCCATAAAGCTTTACAAATCAGCATACTTTACTTCTTGACGACCACCTTGTGTCTCCCCTCCCGTCTCGCCGAATGTCCGCCTCGTGGCTGCACGATCACGTGCATAACACATTATGAAAAATTCTATTTAGTGCCTGCACGATCACGTGCATAACACATTATGAAAATTTCTATTTAGTGCCGCTGGGATGAAGGATGAAAAGTACGATGCAGTACGGTGCTATTGGGTGTATTAAACCATCTTTTCAAGACGAAATACAACAGTCGACAATCAGGTTTGTGTTTTAGTAAACACATGTCAGTGTTGTGGAAATCGTCGAAGTTTCGTTTGAATAGATGAACTAGACGTGTAATTCGAGTTGTATTTACCCACTGGAAACCTGTATCATGTAGATTTGTCATTTGTTTTGTAATTCCACGCACTGACGTTGTAGGTGTGGTATTCGCCTTGTAATTTAAGTACTGGCGACCTGTTTCCAAATCTTGTATGTATGTTAATTATGTGTTACTACACACTGTCGTTTTCCAGGTCTTGTATTATTATTATTATTATTATTAAAGCTTTACAGTGGCCTGCACTGAAGGTGTGTATGTGTGTAAATTGTGACTTGTTACCGCACACTATTGACCTGCTTCTGGGTCTTGTATGTGTGTCAATTGTGATGTGTTACCACACACTGTCGACTTGCTTCCGAGTCTTGTATGTGTGTCAATTGTGATGTGTTACTACACACTGTCGACCTGCTTCCTGGTCTTGTATGTGTGTCAATTGTGATGTGTTACCACACACTGTCGACCTGCTTCTGGGTCTTGTATGTGTGTCAATTGTGATTTGTTACCACACACTGTCGACCTGTTTCCGGGGTCTTGTATGTGTGTCAATTGTGATGTGTTACCACACACTGTCGACCTGATTCCGGGTCTTGTATGTGTGTCAATTGTGATGTGTTACCGCACACTGTCGACCTGTTTCCGGGTCTTGTATGTGTGTAAATTGTGATGTGTTACCACACACTGTTGACCTGATTCTGGGTCTTGCATGTGTGTCAATTGTGATGTGTTACCACACACTGTCGACCTGCTTCTGGGTCTTGTATGTGTGTCAATTGTGATTTGTTACCACACACTGTCCACCTGTTTCCGGGGCTTGTATGTGTGTCAATTGTGATGTGTTACCACATATGGTTGACCTTTTTCCGGGTCTTGTATGTGTGTCAGTTGTTACCACACTGTTGACCAGTTTCTGGGTCTTGTATGTGCATCATTGTGTGGTGTGACCACACTTTTGATATATTTCTGAGATTTGTAGGTGTATCATACATTATACATACTTGCAATCTGATTCTGGGTCTTACATGTGTATCATGTCTTCTCACAAAGATGACCTGTTTTGTGTCTCATTAACAGTGTTATTTGTATTTACAGATCGCTAAAAAGCTATAAAAATATTGAAAGAAGAAAATGAAGATCAAAGGATTGAGATTTGTAACTTAGGTATAAACACCTTGGGAATGGCAGTGTGACTGTTAAAACTTTGGTGAAATTTCAGGATGTACTGATATCTTATTGTGCAGCAAGTATAGATTATGGACATTTTATGTGCCATTTTGTTTACAATGTACAGCAGGTTATATTTCCAAGGCTCACATTATATGAGCAGCTGGATTAACCTGACTTGTAATTGCTGATATCCTCTACCTTTTTCTGTGATGAGCATGGTTGTTGTACTATGCATGCAATAATTGCAGGACAGTACTCATGATATTTATTACATGTACTGCCACCAGTGGAACCAGACTTAGAAATAATGATGTTATTTTATTATTACGTATTTTCGTGATGATTGTTCCTTGACAGGCAGTAGATCAAGTCATTGAGTACATAGGCAATAACCATAGGGAAGTAGTTATGCAATGGTGGATCCAGGATGGGGCATTTGGGGCAAAAGTCCCCATCATCCATCGTCACCTTTTGGAGGAATCATACTTATGAGTAATACTCAACTTTATGTCAGGGCTAAAACGATATGCAGATTTTAGTAGAATTTATTACAAATTTACCTGAATCAAAGCAAACCGAAGTCAAACTAGCTGTGAAATTGCCCCCAGCACCTTCGTGCGTACTAAGCGCCTCTAACAAAAAATTATCGTGTTTAGAGATTCATAGCCTTTTACACAGCTTTTAAGACTCCACAACCATCTGCAAAAATTAATGTCAAAAATCAACAGTGAGACACTACTAAGTGGTGATTATTTGCTGCTTCATAAATGCAGCAACTAACAAGATAATCTGGTTTTCCTCACCCACCTACAACTCAGCCTGTTTGTGTCCCTCCCCTTGCCAGCTCCTGGATCCGCCTCTACTATGGTATACCTTGTCCAGATACGAGTGCTGTGTCTCGGGAAACCTCCAGGGTAATTTTTGGCGCTGGTACTCGTAATTATAACTTGAGTATGCTTGACTAGAGTTGTGAAATCACTGGGGTGCAGTAACCAGTTTCAGTAACCCATCTAGAGCCATCCCTTCTGTTCGATCGTCATCCATCCGTCTCGTAAACCTCTCAGTTTGATGAACGTAAAAAATTATGCCAGCATTACAACGGCCCGCAGAGACGAACTTGATTCTGTCTTAGTACGTCCTTGCCTATTTCCAGCTTGCGAAGACGTGTTCCGTCCTCTTCGTATTTAATCATAGCAGCATTACATTCACGTAATTCTTCATAGACGGACTGAATTCCGTATTAGTACGTCCTTGCCCCTTTGCAGTTTGCTAAGACGGTGCTACGTTCTCTCCGTATTTATCGTGATTTAAGCTGTGAGTAATAGTCAAAATTGCACTTGGCGACACGAGGCAAAGCGGAGTGCAATTTTGGCTGTTATGAGTACAATTATTCCATAATTGCATAGAAACGTGTGTGATATATTGCCTACTAATCAGTCATAGTGACCATCCTTCATGGTTTGTAGTACACATCTATCCAGTTCTATGTGGCCATTAACTTCTACCAGGTGATTGCATCATTCTTTATATTACATCATTTGTTGTTGCACTCAAAAGGCTTCACATGTCAGCAATTTTGATTGGCTACTCAAAATCTCTACATATTTTGCATTTGAAAGGTTTCTATTGTCATTCTATTAGATTGGCTATTCATCATATCACTTTCATGCTGCACTTAAAAGGCTTCTGTTATTCTGCTATTTTATTGGCTACTTTACAGTGCATGTTTACAACATTAAAACATGCTTGTTCCAGTACAAAACCATTGGGAGTGAACACATGTTCACCTCTTTGATATTACTATATTTGGCGGGGCTCAGGTGAATGGGTACCCACTATAGTCTCAATAGTAGGAATCCAATTAATCCCAAATCACACGGCCTTGTTTTTGTAATTTGTGAGCCTAAATAATGTATGGGATATTTTTAAAGCCTCATAACTCACTTGTTTTTGCCAGTATCCAAGTGCTTTTTGATTAACAGTTCCGGTGTTTAAAGGGCTTCACAGTGCTACTGAATGTTTGGGCAGCTGGCCCATGTAACAAGAGTTATTAACAAGAAACCAGGGCAGGACAGGGCGGATGTCAGGTCAGGAACGAGGTCAGGTCAGGTGAACGCAACAAACTATATCACTATGTGATTAGGAAATAAACATGAAAATAATTATAGAACTCCATTAACAGTTTTTTCTACTTTTAGTTCAAATGAGTTTGATGCTAACTGAAATGTTCACAAGGCTTTGGTCTTGACATGTGGATTCTCAACATAGCTCTGCTTCTTGTGGCACGACATCTATTTTGTTGTTAAGAGACTTTCCACATCCTGTAATTTTCTACAAGGCCACTACAGTGTGTATTAATCAGCTTCTTTTTTTCTGGTGGACGATAAGATGCCTTATCTCTGTCAGTGCACTAGCTGCCAACAGAATCTTGCCCAATTAATTCATCAATTGCTCTTAGTACTCCTTCATACTTTGATTTTAATTCTGCGCCAATAGTTGAAGAATTGTGTAGTGCTTTACGCACTTTCTTTCTACAAAAGAATATCTGTAACATATTGTAATACAAGCCGTAGTAATTCTTACAATGTGCCTTCTCTGTCTTCTCCTAGAATGGCAGTGCAAGCTGACTGTTGTCGGTGGCATTTCTGAAGTCACTGCTCCTATCAGAAAGTGGATAACTTTACACACAGAGCACACATTTTTGGAACACACGTTCAATAGTAATAGCTTCAACACTACTTTATTTGTCATTTTATCAATAACTGCTTGCATGTTTTCTTGATTACCATCCAATAAAGTCCTTTCACCAAATCTGGCAATATGATGGGAGTAAATTAAGTTTCTCAAGTAACATGTATTCATACTTGAGACTGAAATGCTCATGTAGTTCTTCTACAATCTCATCATCATCATCATCACCCAATACGATATGTCATGGACAACTTCCTATGATCACTGAATGATCACTTTTAAGCAGAAAATGTAACTTACACTATTAGTATGTGAGCAGTCCTTGTCACATCTTTACCAGAGTTAGAATAAGCCTTTGGTCTATAGTCTGGATACTTGTTGTCAGTACTAGATTCAACACAAGTTGACCTTCTTGAGATGAATACGAGCACTGAAATGTTATCACATATCCCAGTAACTGAATTGGTTACATTGTTAACTTACGACTCCCCTGTATGGCTAAATTCATCAGGTAATGGCTTTGTTATAGCTTGCCCCAGCACCAGTGTTGTTCTAGCCGCTGGGAGTCTGTTACTCGTAGAACATTACGGCCACCCTGATGATCGGGTCCATTGACAGTTTTTCTCAATGGAGTTCCTCTGGAAGCATACTGGGAGTGACGGAGCTTCTGGGTTTCTTCCATGATTTTCACACAGCACCTGTTTGTCACTCGCCTGCATTTTCCTGGACATGCAGTATGTGAGCTCTTTTCTTCATGGAGGCCTGGATGGAGGCACACTCTAGCAAAAATTATGCCAAAACCACAAGGTATCATTTGCTGTTTAGAAGAAAGAGGACCTGTTTGTGATCCTAAAAATCGAAAACAGATTCATCATAAGAAATCCTGGCGGCCTGTTGCTTGTCCTGGCAAGCTGTATAGGCGAATAACTGAATTATGAAGATAACATGAAGCAATGTTAGAAGAAGCAATAGGTTGGGCCAGTTCTAACCTACATAATAATGGTGATTTGGTGAGCATACAAGACGAAAAAGTAGACAATTGACATAGCCTGTGACACAGAAGCCTACTCAGTGGCACTGGCTCATGAAATATGGACAAATTCCACTCAAAATTCCATCAAATTTGCAAGATTAACTGCCAATAAATGGACAAATCGGACCTATTATTCTTACTGTTTATAATTCATGCCAGATTAAGTGGTCTACTCTCAGGTGTGTTGGTGTTGTTGTGAATTCTGCCATTCTAAGTGATCAGTGATTAAACTACTAGCTATACATAGTACCCTGGATCTAATGTATCAGTTCTTTGTTTCTGCTGAAATGCTGTATGGGTAGATTCTGTCAACTCAGTTTCTATATGCATCTACACATGAATAGCTAGCTATCTTATTCTGAGGGACTATACGGATGCTGGTTTTGTAGTTTCAAGAGTTACGACGATGGTATTTCCCCATGTGCAAACAAATAATCAAGTTGAAATTTGGTTGTTATCTACAACATGTAAACAGTGATATAAACTTATCTTTGTTTGATTAAAAAACTTTGGGTACTTTGTCTAAGACTTTACTAGAACAAGACACCTATCCTCCAAGCAACTTACCAATATTTTATCTCTGTACCATGCAGAGATTTTTGCAATGCAGTATTATTTGTCAAACCTGTACCACTACATGGATTTAGCAGTAATAAAGTTTCTTGCCTTAGAAAATCTTAAGTAACTTTCTAAATCATCAAATCCATTTATTGGTGGTTGGAGAGACAGCATCATGGTAGGAGGTATACATTCAACTTGCAATGATGCATATTGGATTGGAAATGATGGCTGTATCATATCAAAAAATATATAGCCCCAAAACAAAAATAATTATTTTTGTATATTGTTACAAAAGTATGTGGTTTTATTCCATGTGATTGTTTGTAAGAAAATGTCAACAAGACTGAAGTATTCAATCAGCAAGCAGAATTATTGAGAGCTGGCACTCATTTAGCTGCCCAAAAGAAGTCGTTATATCTACAGCAACACAGCTACTAAAATGGTTATTAAACTCATCAAGTGTTGTACCGGTTGAAAGTGATGGAGACCAAGTAAAAGTGAAGTACATTGGTTACGGCTTGAAATACAACAAGTGGAGAAGCAATGATGTTATCACAGATTTGAATGATGACGATGGTTGTTCTGATGATGGTGTGCCATCGTTAGACAGGAGGCAGCTATCACCCATTACAAGGAAGTTTCATTTGTTTGAAGTTGAAGAATTGGTCTGTAACATCAAGTCGTCTTTGTATGTGTCTTTGTCCTCTGGTAGGAAGAGTGACCCATGTTGTTCTATTAGTGATATGAGTTTCCATTTTGAGGCACTACTCCACCAAAGCATGAAAACTCACAAGAGGAAAGACAGCAATGTATGGCTTGCCGTTATTGTCAAGACTTGACTAATTTATTTGGTGAAAGATGGTATGTCAGGGGACCAAATGGAGCTAACGATTTCTGCTATGTTGAACTGGAAACTGTAAGGTTCAATTTAAAAACCTCACAGCAGAGCCTGATTACCAGCTACAAGAAGATGGTACCATCAAAATGAAATATTTTGGTGCAAGACACCAGTTGGTGTTTAAGAGTGGTGGTACCATCATTAAGTGGAGTAGTGTTGTCGCTTGCACCAGTTGAGATGTAGAGTCTTATTTAAGTTGCAAGGATATTTTAAGGGTTTATTGTTATGTACGCATACACATACACATTTATGTCGCCTAAAATTAAATGTTCATTAGTAACATTTTCTCTTTTTGTGGCCCACTGTGTTGCAAGTAGAACAAATGTGTTTGTGCCCTCTAAAGTATTGCTGGTCTGTAACAGTTCAACTTGGTATCTATCACCACCAGTTATTTCTGACTCATATACACAACTCATGCTTGGGTAGTTTTGTACTAAGTTTTCAATTCTTACACTAAGTCATTTTGAAGTGACTGCTGTACCCCTAGAATGGTCCTGGTGTAGCATAAACATCACATAAAAAGTTGTTTTTTTGGCTTCTTTGTTAATAGTACACCAGCATGGGAGATGAGTAAATCATGGATAATTCATGATGTGCTTTGTAAGAAACATCGAATTGCTCTTTCGCATAAGGTGTTTCCATAATATTTTCAGGGGGACCATACTTTGATATTGTACAGCAGCCATTGTGATCAATTGAAATCAATTCTTTATTCACCATATTAACCCTCACTGGCTTGAAAAAAGTATCTGACATGTTGGTGGCTAATTTCTGTTGCCTGTGATATTTAAGTATGTGTACCCACTCCATGTTGTGGTGTTTGGGCTTGTATGGTTCGAGATGCTACTAGTTGTTTGTCTCCTCTATAGTTCCATGTTGGTAACTTTTAATGTTTGTTGGCTACTGTCTCTACGTCCTCCCTTAGTTGGCCATTTTGTTGCTTGGCTCTCTGAACAAACACATTTTCTGTTTTCCATTTTAGGGACTATTTCACTGGGATACAAACTTATTATCCACTTTGTCTCTGATCTTTTCATGCCTGCATTTTTTGTCGTCCTCTCCAGCCCTGTTTGTGTATTGCCTTCCCCATTCCAGATAGTTTATTCATGAATAATAAAGACAGCCTGTGATGACAATGTTGAAGTGGTGGTGGGAAAAGGTTTTGCATATCACCCTCTCAATTAGCAACTGATTGTTGGTCAGTAGCTAAGCCCTTTTGTAGTGTGTCCATTTCATTGGATGATAGGTCTATTTGTGGCACACTATACTTGTTGAGGTGACTGATGTTCTACGGGCAGTAACTAAACAATGTTATATTATAATTGTATCAATACAATTACATTTATTTTTGTAGAATACCAGCTGTGTAATGTAATTAATAACAGTCATGTATGGTTTCTGTACCACAAACCACAAATTTGTACACAACTAACCTAGGCACGCGTTACTTGGTAATGTCTAGTGAACAGATTTCATGTTTAGCGCTTGCTGTAACCATTGTAACAACTGTTGATGTGAATGAAGAAAGTAAACGTAATTTTGGCAGTGTGTTAGGCTGTTCATTTAAGCCCTTTTGTAGAGGCAATATAATGAGGCACGAAGATAGAATGTATATCTGCCCAATATTTACGTAAATTGGGTTTCAGTTACGCTACAGAAGATCCTTTCCCCTCCGGGTGAATCCCAATACATTGTGTATTGGGCACTTCAACTGGAACCTGCACTTTGTTGCCAAAAGGCTGCTATTGGAAGGCTAGTCAGACTACTGCATGGTCGATAAAATGGTTTGCTATATGATGTACTTTTAGTTTCTGAACGATATAAGACAGTTTACCATAAGGTGTGAAGTATGTTAGCAAAGTACAATAATTTTTTTATGGTTTGCCCAATTACATTTTACGTAATTTCTAAATTTTGTGTGGGCATGGCCTTTGAAAGACTTTGTATTGAAATTATATTTAGACTTTTTGACATGTATTGATGTGGCCTGTTCTGTATGTTATAATATCAGAATCTGCTGATAGAAAATGAATACAAGGAAATTTGTATGACAAAAGTACAATGATTTGAAAATTCACTGCCTCTACCAGCTCAGCTTATTTTAGTTTGCTACACTGAAAAAGCCATTTGGGCAGCATCATTTCTACTAGCGATCAAAATCAAGTGCATTTCCAGCAACTGAACACTGGAACAGAGGCTGTTCTTGCTGCATATCTGTCAGTAAAAAGTTATTTCTGTAATTTTATGCATGACAACTCAACATGTGTTTGGTATATGTCAATTGAAGTAGGAATCTATGCAAAAAAAGTAATGAAACAAGCATTGAATGATGGTATTACAGCATAACTCAGTGGGAAAGTCCCTACTTTAGCACATTAGCTGTAACAATCATTTTATTCAGTGCCAAAGTAGGGACTTTCCCACCGAGTTATGCTTTAATATCATCATTCGTCGCTTGTTTCATTACTTTTTATTACATAGATCCCTACTTCATTTTTTTAATTGACCATTTTTTAGAATACTAGTTTGTTTGGTTTTTTGTTGTAGCTCAGGGACTGTTCTATTAGAATATCATAAATGCATGACTGCTGTATAGAGTGACTGTTGTATTAGAGTATCTTGAGTCAGACAAGGGGTGTATAGCTAACTACACCAATAAGGTCTTGTTTTCTGTTTAGCGAATAGCTAGATTGTGAAGAGGTGTGGTCTCCATACTCTATCACGATTAGTCAACCTAGATGGGTGTATTCGCAAACCTATCGCGAATTAGTCTCTCAGTGCTTGCTCTTTAGCAGGCGCATATCCCAATAGCAAAGTTGCAGATATCTAGTTAGTGTACCTCTTATAGTAGTGCCAGGACTGAAATGCTTCAAAGATCCAGCTCTGAAATAATTCTGTGGCATCTAAATGTGCTACTGAAGAAAGTGTTGATACGGAAAATCAATACCTCAATATGGTTTCATTGGATGAAGAAGACAAGCAGCCTGATTGAAGATAAAAGAAAAGACAAGGTGCAGAAGACCTACACTCCTCAGAACCTCAAAAGGCACATTCCACTGTTGAGTTTGTTATCGTGGCGTAAAATGGTGACCGTGCGCTGCTTCGTTTGGCCTCTAGCCTTGCAACTGTGATCAATCAGGCAGTCAGGTAGTGAATCTAAAATTCGAGTTTTGGCAATTTAAAAAAAATTCTATATCCAGCCACCTGTTAGCGTTTTGTTATATTTTATATATCATATAAACTAGTACTATTCCATAAAGGTGATTTCGTCACGTAAGATGTTCCTAGGGTGCTTTTCAAAGGCAGAATTTTTTGGTGATGAACAAAATTTTCAGCCTGATCCCTACTTAAACGCTACTACCGTACCGTTTGATATAGTGAGCATTGTAAAATTGATATAGTGAGCATCACTTGTTTATGTGATAGTGAGCTATAGTGCAAAGTGTACTTATGTAGTTTGATGTGTAATTCATATTCACTTCATATTTACATCATATTCATATCATGTGTATCGTACATAGGCCATACTAGTAAATATAAGGTACATATGTATGTGTCATGGGATTGCAGATGAAGTAAATGTGTAGCAAGTATATTATGTAATGCACAAAACCACTAGTATACATATGTTGCAAATATCGCATGTGATCTTTTGTAGTATTCAAATCATATTCGGGTTGTCTCACATATGATGCACATATAGTTAACTATATTTGCTTCATAAAATACTCTGTCACACATATAGACAAATGCAGAATTTTTTCCAGTGATATGAAGACCTCTATACTCAAGTGGATGGATTTTATTAATTAGAAAGCTGAATTAGGTTGATAGCTATGATTCAGAATTACAACACTCTTATAATCTGCTCCAGCAAGTTATTAACATTAATTTTATTTATTTATTTGATACTGGGCATAGCATGTTTTAAATAGCTTCATTTGGCCTCTGATAGTAGTTAGGCCACTCCAAACAAGACTGTAGTTCCCCGTCCTCCGCCCGTATCGCGTCTGGGCACCTGAATTGCATGTTATTATTGTCATTATTATTCCAAAACCACTTCCTGTGCTGCTTTCTGGAAACTTCCAATGGAGCCTTTAATTTTGCATTGCTAAAAAGCACAATGAAACCTAAAAATGAATGGTTCTGGTGGTTCCTAGCTTGCATAGAAGCCATTTTCATGACCTTGACATCCTCTCAAGATCAAAATGTTAACAGAGATACTCTAATAGAGCAGTCACACCTTTAATAATGAATAATGATAACAAGCCTCCCACCTGCACCAAATAACGAAAACACCAGGACGGGAAACTATACAGTCTCGTTTGGAGTGGCCTTACAACAAATCATAGATGCAGTAAGGAAAACGGCACTGTGGGTAGGGTAATAAGACTGTTCTGATCCATTGCACGGTCACAGCATAATGTCACAGTTACAGTCTATAATCAAGTAATTTTCTCTGTATTCAGTAAGACTAGAGATTCCTTAAGGCTTTACAAGATTTCAAAGATTTGCAAACTCCTCGCCAAGGTATGTGATTGACCTTTTGATATTTTAATTTCAATACAGTGAATGCAACTCCTCTACTAAAAGATCTCCAAAACTACATCACCCCAGATTATGCTGTTCACTGGAGGGTGATAGGATCACAGCTGGGTGTATGCAATGGAACACTTGACATCATAGAACATGATAACTACCACAAAGCTGTTCGATGTTGTAATGCCATGTGGGAAGAGTGGCTTGCTGCGGACAGCACTGCCACTTGGAGCAAGCTGCTAAGTGTCATCCACTCACCTGCTGTGTTTAGTGGTGGAATTGCTGAGAAAGGTGATTATATTAAATCTTTGTTTCCCTTTGAACCTTGTTGTTTATCCTGTAGGAGTTGAGGCAATTTCCATATTGTCCAACCAGGTGGCAATGATTAATGCACAAGTAAGATTCAAGGTTGATAGGAATACATGACCACCAGATCAATTGCACCACTTCACACCACTTCTTCTGGTGCATCACGAAGGACAGCAGAGAATTGAGCAAACTATTGATTTAGCCAAGTTTAAAAGTGATTTCACTTTGCTAGACACTAAACAGTCGGTTTACGCACACCAGTCTAAGTTAGACAGCCATACTCTACTTACTAATAAAATGACCAAAGAAGTGTCAGACATTTTAATGCCATTAGAGAAGAACGATGTACCACAATTCATTATGATTGACGGTGCACCTGGTATTGGAAAATCTGTTTTGCTACGTGAAATAGCTTACCGTTGGGGGAAGCAGCATCTATTACAAACATTTAAGCTGTTACTATTAGTTTGTTTACGTGATCCCACTGTTCAACAAGCTACATCACTCTGTGACCTCCTTCTGTTGTTCTGTAAGGGAGACAGGAGGGCTAAAGAAATTGCTGCTGCAAGCAGTGATTACCTTTTTGAAAGTGGTGGAAAATGTTTGCTTTTTCTTTTTGATGGATACGATGAATTTCCAGAGCATCTCCGAGAAAGCAGTTTGATTGGTGATATAATAAATCGCAATATTTTGCCTCTCTGTGGACTAATAGTATCTTCTCGTCCACATGCCTCTGTGACTCTCCGAGAACAATCCACCATTAAAGTACACATCTTGGGTTTCTCTGAGGAAGAACGACATCAATATATCAAACAGTCATTAATAGGACAACCACATAGTATTGCAAAGCTATCTGTGTACTTACAAGATCATCTCACCATCAATAACCTCTGTTTAGTGCCATTCAACATAGCAATCCTGCTTTTTCTATATAAAATGGGTATTCCACTTCCAAGTGATTCTGTCAAGTTATACCATCACTTTATCTGTATCACCATTTGTCGACATATTGCCAAGTCTGGCTGTCCGCTCAAAAACGACATCAAACACCTGGCTGATCTGCCAGAACCATACAATAAAATAGTCAAGCAGCTTTCAAAGCTTGCATTACAAGCACTAAATAACAACCAACTAGTTTTTACCTATGATGAGATTCAGGTGGCATGCCCAGATATTTTAGCTATCCCAGAGGCAATAAATGGGTTTGGTCTACTGCAAACCATGCAACATATTGGATTGACAGGAAAAACAATAACTTTTAACTTCCTCCACTTAACCATTCAAGAATATCTAGCGGCTCATTACATCATAACTGACCTTCAACAAGACGAAGAATTTGACCTCCTTCATGAGCAATTCTGGAGTGATATTCATGCAAATAGGTTTCTGATTTACATCACACTTACAAAGGGACAACGATCATCATTTAAGAAATTGTTGTCTGGTGAAGACAGTAAGGTTGTCATTTCTAGCAAATTCCTTTATGATCAGCTGAAATGTTTTCGTCTCTATCGTTGCTTCCATGAGGTTAGGGATGATGTGATGTGCAAATCTATTGAAGAGGCAGCAGTTTTTGATAAAAAAGAAATTAATATTCATGACACTACCTTATCAGCTACTGACCTTGAATGTGTGTCACTCTTCATCACCTCTTCTTCCCACAAGTGTTGGGTGTGGCTCAACTTAGAGTTCTGTTATATTCAAGATTGTGGCCTCCACATTATTCACAAATATCTTAGTGGCAGTAATGTAAATATTACAGGGTTGTGGTTAACTAATAATGGCCTCACCAGATCATCATCCTCCTTTATCAGAGACATTGTTCTCAGCTGCAAAATAAAAACGCTGGGAATTAATGGTAACCACAGAATTGGGGAGAGTGATGAGCTCTACACCACATTGACCCATCCCTCTTCTGAACTAATAGCACTCTGCATGAGGGACATATCATTATCCACTAATTCAGCAAAAACACTATTTGCTGCTGTTAAGAATAGTAACAAGTTAAAAGTGCTTTGGGTTATGAGCAATGGTATTACTGATGATGTGGCTGATGACATTGCCTCAGCCTTAATCACCAACAAATCACTACAGCAACTAGGGTTGAATAGCAACCCCATTAGCAATGAAGCACTGCTAACCATATTGCAAGCCCTGAGGGGTAATGACACCTTACAAGACTTATATGTTCCTAGTTATCCTTCAACAATTGAGGACAAAATCAGATCTATAGAGCAAGAAATCAACACAAAGCGAAAAAATCAAGGAATACAAGAGAAACTGACAGTTTACTGATGGCATGTTGCATAGTTAAGTTTAGTCTATATGTTTAGATACTTTACGTTTTACTGTCATTTTAATTTTATTCAGTAACAGTTGATGGATATAATAATCATTAACCTTATCTCCAACCATAGTTATATACCTCAGAAGGCTGTTATATGTACATATGGATCATTGCATGGCCAGAAGCACTAGCGTTAACTCATCATGCAATCATGCATGGTTATTAGTTAATGGATTTACAGACATTTTGAAATTATGACTAGGCTGGGTATATGTGGGCACAAACTATATACACAACAGATCATATCTTAGTACTGTAATATTTTGTATTCTGTAATTGCATAAAAGCCAATATAAAAATGACAGAAAATTGCATGGTCATACTGCAATGGTGCAGCATAAATGTACCAGTAGGCAAATTTTGTGTGCCCACATGTCATGCCCTCTGCTATTGTAGGCCAGGTCATTCTCAGGCATCACATATCATACAGCATGGTAGTGTATAGCTGTATATGTATATACGATACGTTATCAGGGGCAGATCCAGGGTGCAAGGAGGGTTGCACCGGTACCATTACCTGTAGAGTAGTAAGTAGGTAGCTACAATAATAAAGCAGAGGTCTGGGAGGCACAGCCCACCAAAAAGCTAAATGTACTTGTGTATATGTTTCATGGCTGAAATTTTTGATTGTTGAGTAATTTTAAGCACAAATATCTAATCATAGTAATAAAAATCATGCTTTCTTAGTGGCCAGCATTGATCAAGAGCTGTAGAGACCAAGCAGTGACAGTCATGATTTCATGATCAGTTATAAACCTAAAGTAAATTGTAATAATAGAACGACAAAGGATTAGCAGGATATAGCTAACTGTGTCCATAGGTTGGTGCTTCAGACGCAAGTTTTCATACTTGGCAATAACTGTGGACAATATTAGTAGTGCTACATGCACATGTGTATATATATATTAATAATTGTAAAACTCACAAAAATTTGAGTATAAATACAATATCTTACAATTAGTAATTACTGTTCATAAAATATAGTCAGAAAATGTGTTCAAATTCAGTTAGTGTACAATCATTGGTAATTGGCAATTTGTTCCACAAAGTTATTGATCTAGCTAAAGGAAAGAAGCTAAATTGGTAAGAATCAACAGTGAAGTTGGGTAGATTAAGCTTAATTTTATTTATGTTCATTTCCTTGTGTACCTGATCTGTTGTTATTGGAGATGTAGCTGGGTAAGGAGAGTTCCACTAGTTTATGTACAATCTTGAATAACATCAATAACCTCATTTTAGTATGCATGTACGAAATAGATTTTAGACCCAAAGAATTGAGCATACATGAGATACTACTTGTCCTTCTGCAGTCTTTAAAAATATAATGAGCTGCTCGTTTTTGAATTCTTTCAAGTTTGTTAATACAGTGTTGAGTATGGGGAGACCATACTGTTGCTGCATAGTTCAAAATTGGTTCAACAAGCATGTGCACATACAGACATCCTTGAAGTGTGTGTACCAGTGTAATATACAATCACCCCAATAGAACACCTTCAAGGTACTGTACAAGAAAGCACACACACAAAGTCATGGCTTGATGATTGACTCTGGTGCCAGACTAGAAACATAAGGGAGACATGGTGATGGCCATACTATAACAACTGTTGCATTTGACAAGGTCAAGGCCATTATCTTCAGGGTGATTTTGTTTGTACATGAGATGACTGCTCCATTAGAGTATCTCAATCTTTTGGGTGTCCCTTCTGGATCCACCACTGTTCATGGCACCCAAAAAGTGCCTTCAGTATATGACCCAATTAAATGCACTTCCAATAGCCAATTGCAATAGGTTGGTATGAAATTTTAATTAATTAGTGGACTTTTGTACTGTGTGCCTGACTGATGCCTTCAGACAAGTGTAACTGGTAGTAGGGGGTCTGGAGTGTGCAGTTCCATAGATTCTAAATCTGTAGCCTTGGTAACTTTAGGAAATGCATAAAGCTTAGTGCAATTGATATCATAATTGCAAATGCATTTCAACCCATGAACAAGCATCAAATTGTAGCTAATATTCACTATACAGTATCTATAGTGCAATTTTCAATGGTATTTCACTATTTTTATGGTTCAGTATGTACATAAAATGCATATTATTATAATTCCAATGTTATTGTAGCAAGATGTTCGACACAATGACCAGTGAGATGGCAGCACAGAGGTCAATTTGATTTCAGTTCAAATTTGCTATAATTATGGTTGAGAAAATTTTAATTGCATGTCGCGTGGTTTCAACATAAATCCTTTTTTAGATCTGGCTTAGCTTCATTTAATGTTTTGGCATTTAATCAATGCAAAACTTCACTATATTTTAGTTGCATCCATGTGATTGCATATAGCTAGTAACTGTTCACTTTTACTTCAATTCTGCATAAAACAATGGAGACACTCTAGAGCAGTCAAGTAGAAATACTCTAATAGAGGAAACAATGTTACAACTTAGTCGCAACTTTTTCCCTACAGTTGGTTTGTTTCACAGTTTAAAGCATTTGTGACTGATCCTGTGAAAACAGGACACGTACATGGGCACATAAATTTTGCCTACTTTCATAACTCAATTTTTTAATGGCATTATGCTATGGACTTACAATTTGCAACCCCCTTTATTAAATTGGCTAATGCAAATATTTCATTCCAATCTGAAATATTACTGGTTTTGTGGCAGGGTGTAGTTTGACCACATGCCCTATTTTCACAGGCCCAGTCACATCTATTAACTGAAAGTAGACTAAAATTTAATTTCAAAGTTTCTAAAACTTTGAATTTTTTTCAGCTATCCTTAGACCCCTTGCTATATCTATAGTGCATTATATGTTCAGAAACCCCCTTTTAAAAACCCTGTATAGATCCATCACTGATACTAGTACTGTTGATCAAGTGTTTTGGTGTTTGGTTATATACTTCCATTTAGCCTTACTCCTAAAAATTAATATTGACAAACTCTTATTAATTCAAATACAACTTGGCTCTTCCTCTTTCCATGTATATTTAGCATGCAATTGCACCTGACTACTTACTTTAAAATGATTCTTATATTAATAAGCTAGCATATGTTTAAACTTAGAGAGGGTGCAAAAGCACCCAAACACACACTCCTACCTTTGAAAAGGTTCAATTTTTTTGTTTGTTTTAAAGTGGTACTTAAATTGCACATGGTTAAGCTAAAACTAGGTAGCTGTTTCTCTGTATATACATGGTGGCATTTATACTTGTGTGCATGGTTTCAGCTGTATCAATAATTTGTGAAAGACTAGCTTTATGCAGGGAAGGGTGGGGAATAAATAAATTTCTTAAGTTGTATTGCATTGTAGATGAGTTGGTTCTTAAATGGGTTGATGGAAGTAATTTCTTTGATATAGTTTGGCAGGCTGTTCCAGATGTCACAGGCATTTGGTTCCAAAAAAGTATTTGCATAGGTATCAGTTCTTATGAATGAAACTGTTCATACCTTATCTAGTTGTTGTGGTGGGTACGTATACTATTGCTGTAGTTTTGGATGAGGTTATCATTAAGTGAGACATATTTTAAATTGTGAATGCAGAGGACTAAATACGATGTGACTGGAGAATAGGTATAGTGGTCAACAACAAAATTGTTATATACTAAGTTTGGTCAGTGTCACAGATTTTATGATACAGGTGTATACATTTAGATAGTTGAATCTTCATACTGCCACACAGTGACATTAAATTACAATATGTATTGCAAACTGCTAATGTACAGTAAAAGTCATAACTCATCTACGCTATGTACCTACGACATTTAGAGGTACGACTAAAACTATATAGGCACAGTAGTGGTTGGTTCACTTTGTTGGTATAATATTATAACACTACAGTCCTCTGAGACAGAACAATTGGGTGTGCATTAATAAAGAAGTGTTAATGTAAGCTATGTGTATTATTGAAAAAATTTAAATTACACAAACAATACTACACATGTGCTGTTGCACTGTTATTGGTCATCTTCAGAATCAGAATCACTTCCTGTATGGGTAAATCATAACATGCACCATACACTGTAGCATACCAGATGAGAGTGAAAGCGGTTTAAGTGCTGCTAATATGAATTATGCAAAGCCCTCAGTTTGGAATGAACTAAAATGTGTGCACTATGTAACAAACAGAGTCTGGCATCATTGTTATGTTAAGAATACACATACTTGTCTAGTGCTAGAATCGCTATTATACGTGTGAAAGTATTTCATCAGTTTTTCCTAGACAACAAGTAATTTTATAATACAAAGTATATCATCTGAATCTTCACACGATTGCATAGTTTTGATTGAAACATCACATGAACCCCAATAGTTGCAGTACAAAGCCAGAATATGGTGGGGATTGTTAGCTCTTTTGTAATATTTTCAAGTAGCACCTAAAATGCTTCCACCCTTCTCTGTAACAATACTAAATACTAAAACTATGCAAGATGACATGCAGTCAAACCTCTTTGTAACATACATACCCTCTCATGAAATTTAAAAAGCTAAAATGCACGGAGCCAGATTAATGCGTTTGTCATAACAAGGTACATATGAATTTTCTACAAGGTTCTTGTTTAGATAGTTTTCTAACAGAGGTTGCACTGGCTTGTTCAACACTAGGTGTAGTGTACATGTAAGTACATACACACAAACATACAAACACACATGTACTACATTAACATGTGCTAAAAAGCTAAAATGCAAAGCCTTCAGTTGTTGTCATGCCTACTCAGTATTACTGGGCTACCCATACATGCACTTGAACCTTGTGCATACCCTTTAACACAGTAAGATTGCTGCTCAAAAAATTTTTTTGAAGGAAACAGCAACATACAGTTACTATGTAAGTATACATACCCTTCACCATCTTGGAATGATGATGCATGCAATTGTAGAGATGTTCTGGATGAAGTACATGAGTTTCTGTTCTCAGTATGATAGCATCATAAGCTATCCTCATCTGTAATAATATAAATGCATCAACTCATATAAAAATACATATTTAACATCATACTCTAGGGTGGGCAATCACTGCATTAGCAATTCAATTAAGTCTAAGTATTAGGGACGTGGGACTTATTCCCGATAATTTTGGGAATAATTATGGGGTAAAAGAATTGAGAATTATTCCAACGTTTTGTAGCAGCTTTAGAGGATAATTATGTTGAGATGAAGATGACACTCTATAGAACGGCGACTTACTCTGACAGTACAATTGGTAGAGTAGCTCATACAGTATTGCATCAATCACTACTAACTAAGTATTTTGCTACCTTATTTTGCTACCCTACTTGCCAATTGGTACAACTAGATTTGCATAGCTACGTACCACTATACTGTTTTAAAGTTTTGGTGACTGTCAAGTTTTTTGGAGGAACTCGGAACGATAAACATACTTCCCACAGGCCTACCAAGCATATACAGTGAAACCTGCATATTAAAGACACCTTGGGACTGACCAAAAGTGTCCTGATTATCAAGGTGTCCTGGTTTTCCAGGTAAGTTTACATGCTACGGGATATTTTGGGACCATTACCAGGTGTCCAGATTATGCCGGTGTCCTTATTTTCAAGTGTCAGGTTCCACTGTACCATACAAGTATAAGAAAAAATTAGGAATTGAGTAGTAGGATATAGTGTACCAAGAAAGTATTGAAACAAGCTTGTTAGTACATTATGACAGCAAATTACTGTAACACAAAAAGAAGTGAATATCCATACTGTGCTGTGGAGTTTCCGTAATTGAAATGCACAGTAGGGATATTCACTTCTTTTCGTGTTACAGTAATTTGCTGTTATAACAAAAACTCAAGCTTGTTTCAGTACTTTAATATTGGTGCACTATATGTGACCGGATCTGTGAAAACCCGACATAATGGTGCATTTTTCAAATTCTTTATTATTGAATATTTATAATCTACTTAGCCAAGTGTATGCTCTGGCCAAGTTTTAGCCTTGTATGCCAAAAACGTTTGGAGTTACAGCTCTACAAAGTAGCAACAACAGAAAGATCGATTTGTACAGCAAATACTGAGAAAGAAATCACATGCGCTTACAAAAACGGCTGTAACTTACAAGTACAATGCAGTACAGAGTTGCAACTTGCACCATTGTGTTTGCCATGAATAGGGGAGTCCATAACTTGGTAAGGAATTTCTTCTATTACCATTCTTCACTACATACAGAGACGAAATCAGTGAAGAAAAATTGATTGCATACGATTGTTTCGATGCGACATAAACACACGTCCATAACTTAGTCTACTGCAACGAAACAAAGATTTTTGAACTCCTCGCGAGTAAGATGATATCCAGGTTTTTATCATTAAGCCCTTTCATCACAAAGAACAAAGCGTTAAAATGTTTACAAATTTTTTTTGATTATACGTAAATATTTTACCCATTGCAATCAATACTGAAAATTTAGGCTTACGCCATTATGTTGGGTTTTCGCAGATCCGGTCACATATTTTCTACTCTGGTTTAAAATTCCTAATTCTTTCTTATACTTGTTTCTGTTCTTTTTATAGAACTGGTGATCAATCTATAAAACCAGTTTGTGTCATAAAGATGATTTGATGTAGCTATGGGAAGTCAATCAAAGAATACGCCATCAATTTTTTGTTGAACATAAACTGTAATTTTGCACATAGATTGGTGTACTGATATTCTACAACAATTGATTTAATTGATTTATACGTCATATATGGTTTAAGACAAGTGTACAGAAAATAAACAAGTTACCTAGATGCAGGGTACCAAGCTTTAAAGCAGCTGGAGCCCTGGCAAGGCAAACACACACACACACACACACACACACACGCACACACACACACAACACACACACACACAAAGAACCAAAATACACACATACATTAATTTTTAATTAAATTAATTAGTTTAACAGGTCTGATAGTTCCCACAGTTCAGAGGGGCAAGCACTGAAAATTCTGTCAGTATGAGCAGGATACTGCAATTCTGGCAGCTTGATCAAACAATGCCTTAATGGTAACTTGCATGCATGAGATGGGTTGGTCAACGTCGCAGGTGTAAAGTGCCCTGAGCAACCAATCTCAATTGTAACAAGCTGGACATACAGGCCAGTAGCTACATCAGTTTTCATAGAATGAAATTGCTTAGTACTAAGAACTTACACAGAAAAGCAGCGCAAAACTGTGCCAACTAATCAGCACGTCTCTGTTATACTTTGTTAAGAATGGGTTCTTATCCATCTGTTGTCTGGAACAGTCAGTTGAACTCAAACACATGATACTACTTTGCTAAGAACGAGTTCTTATCCACCCGTCGTCTAGTTGAACTCAAACACATGAGAAATAAACGTTCATAGAATGAAATACCTTAGTACAACTTACGCGCGGACAGCAAAGTAGTTTGTTAATGAGAAACACAAGCAATTAAACCGTGCCAACTAATCAGCATGTGTCTGTCCTAGTTTGCTAAAAATGAGTTCTATTCCTATACCCGTCGTCTGGAACAATCGGTCGAACTCAAACACACGAGAAAACAAGAACCAGAGAAGGCGAATGTGTGCACTTACTGCACATACCTGCATTGCTGCTTTTTCATGTGGCATGCATCCAACAGCTGTCCCCAGTCCAGGGCACAGGATGGAGTTGATAGGTGGAACCTTCCTTTCAGCAGCAGTGGCATTGTGAGCCAGAACTGAATAAAGAAGTACAATTACATTAATAGCTAAGCCGTTCTAAATTACACTGTAAATAGTTTACTTACAATGTTCGAATCTATTTCACATCTGGTTTCGTGACTTATCCCATTGTGCTCATGTGTATTTGTATTGAATTGTATGTACATGCATGTAATGTATCAGCTTATACCACTAATTATTGTATTAGCTATATTTACACTATTGATTCCTAGCTACTGCAGTTTTGTATAATCATTATTTGTAATAGGCCCACACTTTTTGTTCTATTGTTAATTGCAGTTTATTTATTCTTCCGTGTACTTCACTCTAGTGCACACCATGCTTCGTCCTGAACAGTCGTCATTTCCACCTATCTACATCGATGTGTAATGATGCGTTCTATGATTTTCAACTTGGGGAGTGATTTGACTTGCCTATTCTAACAACCCGTGATTACATACTCTACTCTTGGAAAGAATCTACTGTAGTCACTACAAAAACATGACCAGTATGGGAATATCCATTTTAACAATAGCTATGAAAGTATGAAACAGAAGCAAAATTTTATGGAAAACCACCATACACAGACAGATGGTCAGACATGCAGACAGCCTTTCAACTTTACATATAAACAGCATACGTATAAGAGAATTACAAAGTAGTCCTTCAGGAAAACTGGCACTACGTGCCAGCTGCATGATTACCCTCAGATCTTTATTCTTTGATTTGTAATCATAATCATGTTTGTATATGTCTAATCTGCATGTAAATAAATAGCCAATACAATACGTAGTTGCACACCTTCTCGTAGGATACACCGGAAGGCCAGGTAGGCGTTCACAGTGTCACTAACATCCAGTGGTACTCTCATTGTTGGTGCTGACACAAGATATTTAATGGGCTTGCCGCCATTAACATCATTGTCTAGTGATAGAGTACTGAGATCTAATTGGTCAGAATAGGCCGGGATGATCACTGCACATCCCTAGAGGGTAGAGAAAACAAAAGATAAAATGATAAAGGTGTTGAAATAGAAATTCAACAGTTAAAACAGATCCCACGGAGTAAGTTTACAAAAAGAAAAACAACAACAACAAACACCTGTAAGCATAGAGAGGCAACTTCTTATTCACGTATATTATCACCTGGTAACTATCAAAGAACTAACAATTGAGAAACATGTTTTCAAACTGTTCATAAAACATAAAACTTAACATTCAAATGTGAATCAGATCAACAATTATGCATACACTGAACAACAATGAGTATCCTGTGACCCGCGTATGTAATGTTAACAAACAGCAATACAATACTATCCATATTCTTATTATTTAGTGGGTAAAACCAACATTCATGAATTCGTTAACAAATTGGAAATATTAAAGTCTGAAAACTCAGCATTTGTTCATGCCTTGTTCTATACGACATTTCTGCATGAGTGCAACTGTGAATAAAGCAGCTGCATATACGTAATTATACAGTCATTACTCACCATTGGCAATTCCCCATCATAATGTTTCCTCAAGTATTCCTGTAGTCTTTCTTGCCTATACATAATATACAGATGAAAATAGTGTCAATAAATTCATAGTAATATACTACATTGCCATTTGCAGTATGTAGGATTGTTTCAAGCTGGTTGTAGTTTTCAAAAGCAGGAAAATTTTTAAAACAACATTCCAGTAACTTTTTCTTTTGTCATGTTTTTTTCTTTCTGCAAGCTGCAAGAAAGTTATAATTTTGTGCCATCAGTATGTTCACCTTGTAATACACATGCTCTGTCCAAACAGTTTATGTTGCTATTTGTACCAATTGTCCAGCTAAGACATATATCAAAATGATCAAATTAATCACAAAGAGATCAAAACACAGTAACAGTTGATCCATTGCAGAAGGTTGTTCCACTGTGGAAGTCACAAAATATTAGGTATTTATGAAACCTAAATTTAAAAACAATCTAGCAACAAACTTTTGAGACCAATGCTACAGCATTTAGCTCTGCATTAAACTGCAAAAACAAACAGCTAGACAAGTAAGCCTTTTTGCTCAATTTTTGAGCTTGGTTGCACAGATTAATCAGTGGGCATGGCTCCATGCAAGCCTACACATGTTTCTTACCATTCAAGCAAATGTTCACAATTTGAAACTACTCCCATACTTCAGTTTAAGTAGTCTTGTACAGCGTTGAAACCGGGTCACTACTGCTGACCCGGATGACCCACTGACCCGGATAGCAATCCGGGTCAGATCCGGATTAAATTAAGCCGAGGCGCGCGATAAGAGCTATGTTTCGGGTATTCTTGAGCGAGCGAGACTACGTTTTTAGCGTTCGATTCATGTTGAGTAAACGAGTAGTTATGTGATAACTACGCCGGTAAGTTTATAATTTAAAAACAGTCAGTGGGTTTGGTTCCACGTAGTTACTGTGAGTTTACAGACAGCAATTGGGTGTGGCTTCGTACATACCCGTATTGCATTTTCCCAATATAATAAAATGGGTGTGGCTCACAAAGTACTTATCCTGCTGCAAGACTAGACCTAGACTATATACAACTCATACAATAATCGATTAGTGGGCGTGGCTCCACATAAGCTTGCACACAGCAACGGACAGTTACATGCTACAGACTGCACTTACTAATAAATGGGCGTGGCTGAGCGTGTGTTTGTAACGCGATAAGTGGGCGTGGCTTACGAAAGAGCTACGCGACTAGCGTTTATAGGTTCCACATCGTTTAACGATCAATTTAGTTTCTCACGTGATCCAATCCGGGTCAGACCCGGATAATTTGTAAACCGGGTCAGACCCGGATGACCCGGAGAAAATGTGACCCGGTTGACCCGACCCGGTTTCAACGCTGGTCTTGTAGTCTTTTGGGAAGGGAGTATCATGCATAAGTACCAGCAGTAGTGGCTTACATACAGTAAGATACTACAAATCTTTAAAAAATCACTGGTGACAAATGCTGGATGATTAGACTTGAATCTCTCATGAGTCAAGTACACATCCGGTCTATTCATCATTTCTTCAAACTATACAGTGGGTGATATTATCAGGGTAATCCTTATAATTCAGTAACTGCAGTTATGTTCACAATTGCTGCACCTACGTGTACTCCAATTTCACCAACATATGAACTTCTGTAAATCCCCTAAAATATTGATTATGTTGAAAGCAATGAACTCAGCATTGAAAGCTTTAGTTTTATCACCATGACCGTTCCCCAGGTAGCTAGGGTTATTGCTTGTAAATCAAAGCATGTTCAACCAAGGAAGGGTCTGTGCATCACTGCCATGTCCTACCTCCTTCATTATGGGTTCCAATAATAAGGGACATTCATGTTTTGTCTTGCTACAATTATTGAGGTAAAGACATAGGTCATTCAAATTCCCTATACATAGGATTGAGGGAAGGACACTGTGAAATTAACAAGTTACTTTTTTGCAATACAGTGGTCAGACCTTATCAAATTCCCTTATACTGTCCAACAAGCTCAGTGTCCAACATACTCCGGTGGAGAACTGTCAATGATAAGTAATTGGGATATCTGCGTGTATTTATCAGTCTCACGCAACCAAGCTATATTTTATTTTCCTAACCCAATAATGAAAAGTGGTCTGCCGGGCTGCACTTCCCAGCCATGCAGACCTTATTCAGTGGACATACTTACATTTGCCAGCCAAAGTGTAAAGAGTATGCCAAGTCTATTCCACCATCCATGAATCCAAAACTGTTAGCAGGGGACACCTATAATTTATTAGGAGCATGATAAATCATCGCAATCTATATTTAACGCGAAATTAAAATAAACAACTCCGATATGCCACTGCATGTGATGATACAGCACTTACTATAGCGTCTGCCTCCGGTCCACCCTTAAAGATGTCTCCTTCACTGATCTGTTTTTGTAAAAGTAGACGACTTCAAATGCACACAGTAGCGGCTTACTTTTACGTTCTTGTATTTCTCCCCCTTAAACGCACCTTGCCATGCTTTGACCATATCATCACTAATGTCTCTGAGGTTAATAATCAGCTGAGATTGCAAAGTAGGAGCGTCAGATCCTTGCTGCTCCGACTGTGCCATTCTCGATAGGGAATGAGAGGGAAGCCCAGTTTGGAAGAAAGCCACACAACTTTTAAATGCGCCTTATAATTAATATTTGCGGCGCCATAAATAAGTTATTTCATCTTTCTTTCCATTTCATATGGAAAGAATAGTTTTTACTAAAAAGGAACGCAGATTTGGAACTCAATAAATGCCTCAATTTACACTGCAGCTACTCTTGGACAATTTAAACACTTATATAAATCTCATTTTAGCTAATTTTTACTTGCATGTATGTTAATGTGTATGTAATTAGCTATATTGTATGTTATGTATGGGCACTGCTGAAAAGCAGTAGTTTTTCTACTGATGCAGTCTTCCCAAAAAAAAAATAAATAAACCTGCGTGCAGTTTTAGGCAGGCAGCACAGCTGGTTTGCCTAGGATGTGAAATCAACAATAGTGCAGTGCATGTAACTCAATAGCTACAATCAATAAGAGTATCTTACAAAGTTTCCAAGATTCTTGACATTGATTTTCAATGCAAGTTTCTTGCAAGCTAGTAAGATTATTGAACTTTTCTTGCAAAAACTGTGCAAGGATCTCGCGCGGAAAATCTTGCAAGTCGTCTTTTTCCTGGAAGAGGTTCAATATTTATCAACTTTACTGACCAGTTATAGCTATGGAGGGTGAACACAGAAGGCAGTGGCGTAATTAAATTTCTTCATGAAACTACTGAGTAGCTAAAGTAGATAATTAAGGTATGTATAGCTATCTATGTGTGGAGGTTGACTGAGTATAAAACAGTAAGTCTGGAGAGTGCATTCCTCTTCCCCAGTGCCTAGTAGCTAGCCTTGCACACAAGCCTATACTAGTAGCTAGCTAACTGGAAGCTTTTCAACCTGCAGCATCAAGTTTGTAGGTATTAAATCTAACAAGATTCACCTTTAGGTGCACTTATGTATACAGTTAGCCAGTTTGGAAAATTGTTCAAAAGGAGTAGTAGAGTCTTGAAGAGAGTCAACATAACTTATCATGTGATCTGAGTGCATGATGAAAATACTTTGTATGTTGACAAAATGTTTGGCAAAATAGCTAGTGAGGTATAACAGTGCAGATTGATTGATTGATTGTTAATTTATACTCCACCAATTGACCATGGCTGTTCCACCGTGACAACACAATTACAACAACGAAACTTACATAATTACATTTAATACACGTAGCTACATAACACTACAACGTAAAACAAGGGGGGAAATTAATTAACTAAGTAGATGTCCATAAAGAATAATTATAATGATGTAGGTTCATGGTTCAAACATAGCCATATATAAGACCTTTTAATGGAGCATACAGTTGACTGTTTTATTAGAGTATTTTATACCACAAATTTAAGCATACAAATATTATAATCTTTCACTGATTCTATAGGAGAGCTCAGTATTCCATAATTCTCCTTACTATTTCCAGTGTGTTGCAAATTCACCTTTAGGTTTTTAGCCAGTTAACTAGTTAACATCTTACTTTATTTTTGTACAGTGATCAAATTCAGTTTTCATGTAAAAATATTTTCATATTAAGCATGAATGACTTCTCTGTTAGAGTATCTCAATCATTTATAAAAAAAATTGTGTAATAAATTTTCGTATAATTTCTGCATACAAAAATTATTTTACAACGAAAAAGCAACATACTGTATAACCCCTTCAAGTATTATAAAAAATTATAGTCCAACAAGACATAGTCTAAGCATTTTATTGCAAGCAGCGATAAATCCACCCCTGACACACTAGTTAAAACTATGTAAGTGTTTTGGGTATTAACACATGCAGTATAATGTTTGTGTTGCTATGGGTTCCAGCTGTGATGATGTATAATATAATGCAGCCATCCTTTTGCTAATATTAAGATAGTAGCATCAACTTTGATAGGTCACTATGAGCTTACATTCAGTAACCATTATTCTCAACTTTCTGGAAACTTGCTGCATTGATGGTATACATATGTATCAGATGTTGTATTGTTCACATAATTATTTTACTACTCTATGCATGTGGTGGTTGCATGCAACCTTACAACCTACATGAAGCCATTGCAACTCATCATGGTCTGAAGTCATTATTGGTACCGAAATGGGGTTAGCTATATATATATCTAATGACATTCAAAACATTGAATTTAATGTATAGCTACAACATAACATAATTACACAGAAATGACTGTTCAGTTGGCTATAATAATATATTATCGTACAGGCATTATGGTTGCGGTTGGTTCCCATTTTTCATCACACCAGTAAGGACATTTTTTCCTATAATGCTATGCTGCTTACTGAACTTACATATATACTTTTACGTATATACTTACATGTAAGTAAACTCCTTCTGGAATTCCACACACACTCTCTGGCAGCTATAGCTTTAATATAATGGTATAAACTCAGTGTACACAATAAAAAAAGTGGTACATATGCTATCTGCATTTGTGTATATATAGTCCTTAAACAGTTTGCTGAGGAAATTTCTCCTGTCTTACAAGTCATTTTACAAATTCACTATCTACAGGCTTATTACCATCAGATTGGAAAAAAGCAAACATTTGTCCAGTCGTGATGAAGCAAGTAATTATAGACCAATATCCCTTACTTCTATATGCTTAAAACAATGGAACACATCATATTTCACAACATAATGAGACACCTTAATGCCAATGACATCCTAATAGAAAACCAACATGGCTTCAGAGCTGGTCATTGTTGTGCTACCCAACTCATTGCCCTAACAGGAGATGTTCTAACCATCAGAAACAAGTTGACATCATATTGCTTGATTTTGCAAAAACTTTTGACACAGTTCCACATCAGCACTGAGTTACTTATGAAATTACAATAATATTGCATTAGAAACAATACCTTTAACTGGATCAAAACATGGTTAACTGATCAGACACAATGTGTACTTCTTAATGGCAAATCCTCAGCCCCGGTAACAGTTACATCAGGAGTACCACAGGAAGGTCCTCTGATGTTCTTGTTGTGTATTATCAACATTACCAGAAGTATTACATCTCCACTACGGCTGTTTGCTGATGACTGCTTGTTATATAGAGTAATTGATTCCAGAATAATGCTACCATCCTTAGCAAGATCTTGACAGACTATCAGAATGAGTACATATATGGCAACTTAGGTTTAATGTACCCAAATGTTAAGATGCACCAGATCTCAGTCACCTATCATTCACAACTATGAGCTGAACAACCGTACCTTAACTTTGAACAATTATACTGATAGACACACGAGTACTCTTGGACAAACATTTATCTTGGTCATCTTACATATCCAAATAACAGGAAAAACATCCAGAACATTACTAAGCAATTGTTCTACAGAATTGGAATATGCTTCAATAGCATGGGTTCCTATTTATAACAATGATGTACATAAACTTGAAAATATTCAAAGAGCAGCAAGATGGGTATTGAAAGATTACAGTAGATACAGTTCAGTTACTTCCATGCTCCATGCAACATCTCTCCAGGCCTGAACTTCAAACTCAACGTAACTGCAGACATTTTACAAAACACTTCACAACCAAATTGCCATATATATTCCAACTAATAATCTTCTAATGACCAGAGAAACCAGGCAATATCACCACCACCATTTTATACTCCCTACAACATCTACTACAGCTTACCAAAAGGTTTTTCTCCAGAACAGCTCAAGATTGGAACTCTTTGTCACAATTCCTAATTGATCTAAATGAATTTGACGTATTCTCAGTTATTAACGTTTTTAATTGTTTTTTTTTTTATGAGCACATCAGCAGCGCTGGCTGCTCAGTAATAATAAATAAATAAATGGTCATTTTCAATTTGCTTGGACAATCATTATAAATTTTTTCCCATTATATATGCATACTACTGGTGGATATAAAGTGTTCGTATTGGTCAGATATGCTTGTGAGCACAGTCATTGCAGTTGAGTAATAATTGCAATGTTTTGGTGTATTATGAACTACATGCAGCCAGGAAATTTGCTACATATGCGTGGATATGCACACAAGGTGATCTCATTCACACAGATGTAGCCTAGTTTCTGGTAATATATCCTATGACTAAGGTTTCTCAGTGTGAATGATTTACTAGCTTGGCGGCTAGCCATGACAACACAGGGGCAAACAAAATTCCTCCATTAACTGAAGTACTAATGCATGCATATGATCATTATAGCCCACATGCATTGGAATGCAGCTGTATCTCATGTGTATAGCCAACATTGACAATAGCTAGTAGCCGGCTACTCAAGTGTCCAGACAGCACTGCTGGATATGCACTAAATTTGAGGACAGTATGTACTGTATGCTATTTGAAAACACTTCAATAAATCATCATTACATTTGTTACTAAATTTTAATAGCTATATTGAGAGAGCCTCCCTTTTATTAACTCTTGGTGGTACTCAGCCAGTTTAAACAGACTGCTTTAATTCTTACTCAGCCATTTGATTAATATCTCTCAACAGAGTCGACTGGCTATTTCAGTTTTAATATTACACTGGGAAGAAAACTAGTTGATGGTTAAAGTGTACATGACGTTAGTGCCTTTCAAAATTTGCAGTTAAATTTTTTTTTTTTTACACTGATAGTAATTATAAAGAAAGGTATTATCGCTGTAGACCTTTAAAGAAAATACTTTTCTGATTGAATTGTAAATTACACAAATGGGCAGTTGATGATTTTTTAAGCATGTAACAACAACCTGAGAAGACCACACACAGAGGTGCTCAAACACTTAGTTAGCCATTATAATATTATGCTGTAAACAAAATATCTTCGTTAATTAGCTAACACATCCAGTTATAATTATCAAAAATCACCACCCGCAGACAAACATGCTGGTCACATTGCATAGCCATGCAAATATCTATGCAGTTTAGTTTTATTCTTTATCCAAGAATTGTATGATTGCATAAAATTATATTCAGGCTGTTGTATTATTATAATGCAGTAATACTGTGTATGTCATCTAAATATACATGCATAAATTAATTTTTGTAACTATGTTGTTGTTGTTATAGTAATTTGCTAATATGTTACCGGATTTGTGAAAAGGTACCTTTTCCACACATTTTACATACCAGCAAACAAAAATTAAATGATGTAACATATATGACTTCTGATGAACTTGCTTTTAGCGTCAAACTGCAGCCAGATATTGTTGCTACACTCATGGAAAATTTCAGGCAATTATATGCCATGATTAAAAGTTTATGAAGCTTCAAAAGTCAAAAATGGATCAATTTTTTGCGTGTGAAAAGGTACCTTTTCACAAATCCGGTCACATGTATAGTACAACATTTTCCAGATGAGGTTATGCAAATAGAGCAATAACTAGTAGTATTATACATAACAAACATCGATAAGCAAACACATCATTATAGCAAGGCAAGTGTGATATATGTAACTATGCTTAAATTTAAGGATATAGCTACATGTATATATCCACACTTTCCAGTAGTAGTGTTGCTCATTAAATATGTTTTATGATCCATAAAATAGCATATACCATATATGGGTTATATCATTACCTCTACATGACATCAATGAAATTCTATTAGCATACATAGAAACCAGATTTGTTCAATCAATAAACTATTTACTAAAGTCTAGGGATGAAGTGTGCACATGTAACTGTTACAAGATAATATAGCTGTATGTGTGGTCTACAGCAAGTTGCAACAACAAAATGAAATACACTTAACAATACATATGCTACACATGAACATACTGGTACAATCACCATCACATTTGGTTTTGGTTGTAGGCAAAAAGTAATGGAACACTGAAATAAAACTATTTAAAACAATTCTTTGCACTTAAATGATAAGCTACTGAATATAAAGCTCCAATTGATCAATCAAAGTGGATCTTTCATCAAATGGACCAGAGGAACAAATTCTTGCTTCAATATCATTGTTTGTTGGTTGATCCAACTGGTGATGGAACCAAGGTTGAGTTTTATTATCGCAACACTTGCTACTCATACACTTCTTTCCATCCCACAGTGCATCATGAAGGAAATGACCAACATAAATGGGACAACGTAATGCTCCTGACTCACAGTAATAGTTACTGCCAACAAAAGGAGGTGGTAATGATCCTGCATCATCTGCTGCACAAGGACAGTTGTTGACGGCTTTAGTAGAGCAGTGTTCACTTAGTCCATTGGCAAATGTCCAAATATGTTGACGAGGGTTACCATGTGTGAGGGATAATCCAGAAACATAAGCACCATCAATAGATTTTTCACTACTGGCAAATCCTTCAGAGTTCCCTTTTTGGTATCCTCTAGCCATCCCACAGACTCTTTGGTAACTAATTCCATTAGTAGAAAATTTTGCAGAAGAGCAAATGTTCGTATCATTACTCGTTACTCTACAAAAGACACCAGATCGTTTGCTGGCTTTTATCCATTCACCTGGACAATCATCCCCGGCACTAATGTTGATCAAAGCAATTCTTTTCCACCCTCCTCCGATTCCAGCACAAGTTGGAATTATATTAGTAGCATCATCAGCAATTGCTGTCATGTCACAGTAAACCCATTGGCTTTCATCAATACGGTAGTAACCTGACTTGTTAGCAGTTTCAGGATAATTATTGTAGATGTCCTTACAAGATGATCCATTGTAATTCATTCCACAATATCTATTACTAAGGATCCAGTAATATCCTGACTTATTGTGATTTTTATTGTAGATAGCCTCACAAGACTCACCAGTGGAGAGAGGAGTTTTAAACTGTTGTCCACCTCCATAACTGCTACACTGGTCAGTAGCTACTACCAGTTCCTTAGTAAGGAATATGACTACTAAACAGCAAGTCACTAACAGCATTACAACTTCTAACAATTGATCATTACCCTGTCTCTTCAATAATAGAACACATATTATGTAGTCAAGTTTATTTAATCATTCAATCAAACTTGCACAATAGTGCAAAAATTATTATTGGTGGTATGATGGATGTCCATATATGGTAATATAATTTTATGGGTCTTATCAACATGTGATAGACAGTACATTACTCCTACATATAGTCACTTTGTGTCCAAATAAGTACATATGCTGACTGCCAATTTGCAACTCATTACACAGATTCATTTCATTATTATTATTATTATTATCCACACCTCACACATGCCAATGTAATCCCAGGAATTGTATAACTATTTGATGATACAGTTGTTATAAGGTTTACCAGCAAAACAGGTAAACAGAGAACAGACACGAGATTGTCTAACAGGGTATTTGAGTGAACATGCTTTAGCAAAATTAACAATATGCGCATCTACATGTTTAGAATTTTTTTTTGAAACAAATGTTGCCAGCATTATACACAGTTGTTATGCATATACACTGCTGTACATGATGGATGTTCATACATAAAATTGACTTTGCAAAAGGCACTTGTGTTAGCAATAGCTATAGATTGGGACCATCAAGTATCCAGTAATACCCTGATCTGTTATGACCTTCATGATTATTATTATAAATGTCATCACAAAAGTCACCAGGGTAAAAAGGAGATTGAAAATGATAGTCTGGACACTGATCAGTAGCCACTACTAATTCCTTAGTGAAGATAACTAGTAGAAGACAGTAATAATATTATTTAACATACTGCTAACCTCACTGCTAACAATTCAACCACACTATTCCAGTGTGGATATGGCAGATGGTATTATATTATGTGCTGTCCTGGCTAAACATAGCATTCATAACCCTTTTAAGTACAACAACTAATGATATCATTAGTAGCCAACCAAATTAGGAAACCTCAGGAGAAAGAACACTCTTAATTGATTGTATACTATCGCCATACTGTCAGGTACAATGGATTTGTTAATGTGCTCTGTAATCTGAGATGATATGTCTCTTTCAACTGAACCTTTTAAGCACAGAAAGAATAATGCAATCACCAGTTAGCTGAGGAATAAACTGGCCACACAGAACTGGACTCATGCAAACTACAACTAAAACTGTAAACACCCACTATTAAAATTATTTAGTCAAAGGACTCAAACTGCTTTTTACAAAACTATTATATTATTATGGTATATAAAATTTCAACTTTCAATCAATTTATATGGTGTTTGGTGGTACAATGGTGAGATGGCAATGTATATACAAGTCAAGAAGATAAAAATTTTCAGCTCTCACACTGGTCTTTCCTGCTATGGGTTTAAACAAAGCATTAATAGTGTAGTTGACTGTTCTATTAAAGTATTTCATGTTTTTTTGCAATTCTAAGCATTGCTCCTACAATAATAATTATTATTGTGACTACCAGTCAGTCTCCTCATTGCACACTCTACCTTTTCATCAACTGTCCTATACTGCATATATGGTAACTACGTAACTCTCCCCATATCTGCTCCTGACTAGATGATGTATATTCCTTGTCAATGTTTGCAAAGTTCATACAAGTGCTATAATAGGTTTATGAAATATGTGTAACTGTACTACCAATTGCATGGCTTTGTCAAGATTTGTAGTTGCTTGTGATGCAAAAGAGGCTGCTCAATAAATATATGAAGTTAGCTCATAAAACTGTGCTTGTTTTTCAGTACAATTTTCTGAGATTGAAACTAAAATATTTAATTTTAGTAATTTAAGCTAAAGTCCAGGGCCAGAGAACAGGATTTGGTATACCTGCATACATATGTACATGTTGAACATAAGTTCGACCCCAACATAACCATGCGGTGATGATCTGCTCTTTAGTTATTAGTTTGGTAAATCTTATCTATTAATAACTACCACAATAGGATATATATGTGAGAATGATGAAACAATCCCATGTGGGAATTGAACAGGCTGAGCTATATGAAGAGAATGTAACTAGTAAAATATAAACATTCTCTAAAGGAGGCAATATAATAAACTGGATGAAGGTGAATAGCTATAGCTAGTCTTGTGGTGCATTGTAGTATAAATAGACAAACGCTTTCATTTGTTACTGGTACACTTTTTGCTGTAATGTTTTCTTAATTATACTGATTTGCTTAAAGATTTGATTATCAATCTGTCAGTGACTTAGCCCAGTATAGGCAGTTGAGTGCATGTCTGCATGGTCTTATATAATGACCATATAGTTTTCTAGTAGCAGAGGATGGTTCTTTGTGAAGTCTTCACTATTAGAGCAGCAGGGAGATGATTATGACTCAGCTACCACAGACAGAAGATGTTGAGAAGAATAAAGAGAACTGAATTGAAACACTAGCACAAGGACAGTTTTCATAAGTTAAATGAGCAATTTCACTATATCCAGTGGCAAAAGTCCCAATGTGCTGACGAGGACTACCATGAGTAAGTGATAATCCAGAATTATATACAAGGGTGGATCTAGGGGAAGGACTGGGCTAGGGAGCTGAAGCCCCCCCCCCCCCCCCCCCCCTCCCCCCTCACTGTAGACTTTACTTGATCAGTATACTGAAGATCATAATGAACTTTTGTCTTAGCATAGTTATAATGATCACTAATAGTACAAATATTTAAATACCACCTTATAACCATCTTTGCAAAGAATTATCACTGGATTTGGGCTATATAGGTTATCCAACAAAGGCCCGGATCACTGGGGTCAGCATTGGAGGTGCGCAAGATTTAGATACTCTAATAGAGCAGTCACCTAACTACATACTCTAATAGAACATTCAACAGATACATAATAATTGTTCCTGCTATGGAATTTATTCATATCCGCCTGAACCTATAAAGATGTGTCTATACATACAATTAAGTGCATTTGTCTGTTTAAAAGTCCTTCATTAAGGGTGCTCTGTACAGTGTGCTTATATGGCTTCCCATGAAATTTAATTTGGTCTATAACTTACAAATGGTTTTAGCAAATGTCCTGTACTTTTTTACTGGATATAAGCTAACACTAGTACACAGTTTAGTCCAAACCCAACTGCTAAATTTGATTTAGAACATGAGTTACAGTTTTTCCCTTTATACTAGAACTAGTCCTACAGTTTACACACAAGAGCCTTGAAACTTTTATAATACACTATGCTGAACAGCACAAACCATTATGCGTTTTTATTTTTGTCTTTTAGCTTCTCAATCATCACATATTTATCTTTCGGGTTGACAGTCCCAGAAATCTTTTTTTTTACTTCTACGTTATCCATCATCTGATCATGAACTTGCTATTTCAAAATGGCAAGCGCTCTTCTTTGGTAAAATTACTAAAGTAGCTTGTGTGAAAATTTCATGTCTATTGGATTAAAAATGACGGAGTAGTTCTAATTTAAGTGATAGGGTGTAGAATAGCAAGATTCGTGTGCTTGTTGCTATGGGATACCTAATTTACAGGTACTAAAATGCGTCAACATGTCACAGACTAATTAAGTGACCATAACATTTCTTTTAGTGCAAAACAGACTATGTTTTGGAAAGCCTTGTACGAACTGTACAGAGCACCCTTAATAACTGATTCATCTACTTGTACATAATATGGTAATACATTCAAGTATACACATGTCACTAAAAATGTTCTCATGCAGATTCAATCTCGTATCATCCAAATTTCAAAGTTTTCACAGTTTTAATTACATATTCTAACATGCACCTGTTGTTGTGCAATCGGTGTTGGTTGTCTGAACTTACCCAAACCTCTTCAAATACTGCAGAGTTATACCTAGTCTAAAGGGTGTATATAAAATATTTGTATAGGCAATTATAAGCATTTTGTATGTGGAATTGTTTCCAAATTGCTGTATTGTGGCATCTATTTCCTAGGGGGCATGCTCTCAGATCCCCTAGTTCCAGCATGCTTCACATGATAGGAGGTGTGCTTTGCACACCTTCATATGTTTGCATTAGCCCCCATCCCTTTGGTAAATCCTAAATCTGCCTCTGATAAACACCATCTATTGCATTAACCATAAATTTTCCATAAAACCCCCCAAGTGTACCCCTTCTGGTATCCTCTAGCTCTACCACACACTCTCTGGTAACTTTATTAGTGGAGAAATGTACAGAAGAACAACTATAGCTAGTGTCATTAGCCACTCTACAGAAGCTAACACCAGATTTTATCCAGCTGGCTCCTGGACATGCATCTGCTGCAGTTATGTTGAGATGAACATTTTTTCTCCATCCTCCTCTGATACCAGCACACACTGGGATAAATTTAAGTTATAGTAGCAACAATTGCTGTCATGTTGGAGTGAGACGTCTCATAATAATCGATGCAGTAGTACCCTGATTTATATTTATTATTGTCATAAATGTCCTCACAAGATGATCCAGTATAATTCATCCCACAGTATACCTTACTGGGACCATCAGTGATCCAGTAATATCCTGACCTTTCATGGCTTTCAGCATTCTTGTTGTAGATATCCTCACAAGACTGTCCAGGATGGAAAGAAGATTTAAAATGGTACCTAGTACACTGATCAGTAGCTATCACCAGTTCCTTAGTGAGAAGTACCAGTGCAGTAATGTAATATATATACTGCTAGCATCTCTGCACAACTTTCAAGCATACAATTGTATTATATGACTGTCTTCTAAATGTCTGAATTAACAGCTGAATTTATATAGTTATGACAGGACAAGTCAACATGAGGAAAAGCTAATAATTATGTTATAATTAAATGCACAAAACAATTAACTGCAAATTCCATCCCTCTGCATCTCAGTAGAAACTATATTATGTTGCGTGAACATTTTTAGAAATCTACATATATATAGCTGTATACTCAGCCTGGTTTTGTACTATGCTTCCATTTCGGATAATGATAATGTTGGTGGTCATGCCATGTCATTGTTGCTGTTTTATCAGCAAAACACACACACTATAATGGCGGACTTGACAAAATAAGGTCATGCATGAGCTGTTAAATTTTAATACTCAACAAGACACACTCCATGATTACAACACATCCACTAGCTACAGCAAAGCACCAGCAAAATATAAGACATCTCACACTGTATATATATATAGAAGTAATTCAGAAGCATGAAGTTCATACTAATGGTTTGTTCCCTATGCGTACATGATTTAGTATGATGTATAATTGTGTATACATACTTCAGAAATATTATGTATATCATATTAAGTGATCACAGGGAACATTGTATCAATTTACAGCGTATAGTATGTAGTGTTGAGCTGGATCCTCAACCGATACAATTACAAATGATCTTGAAATTTGGCTAATTTGTAGTACTGCTTGACCAGCTAAAAGTTTCAAAAATTTTTTTATTCAAATACCTGTTATTATGATTAATCTAAATTTTCATAATACATTTTCTATGGGGAAACCATAAAAGTGTAGCGTCTATTACAACCATTTCCTGAACTTGTAATGGAACCAAACCACACGTGTCTGTTGATGACACCTTTACTGTCACCTTTAATCATCTGGTTAGCTGAAGGATCCATCTCAACTTGCACATACCACACAGTAAAAACAAACTAGTGAACGTCACTACTAATGTCTGCCTCAATACTCACTATTTTTGTGTAGTGACGTTCACTAATAATTTTGCAGTGACCATCACTGCCATATAATGATGTCCACTATTTTGCCAAGATCAATGGACTGACACAATCACTGATGAACTCAAGAGTGGATGAACCGAATGGGTATCCAGGATAAACTCTCACCTTGTTGACACTACTATGCTGTGGTGAATGTAGTGAAATACACCACTGATTTTTAGTGTACAGTATAGTAGGTATATAAGGCTACTATATTGCTCATAAAATTGAGCATTATGTTATGCAGTGTTCAAAAAACCATGGATCCATTATGTTCACAAGAAATGTCAATTATTATTCCCCAAAATTAATATAATTATGCCACTTTAGCTCTTTGGCAATAACTTTGATGTTGTGTTACAATGTGTCAGATCAGACCTAGACCATTTACATATACATTGATTTAATGGTCTTTTATTGTTTCATCTGGCTACGTGCTATTAGAATTTCACATTTTAAAAATTATTTTGCAGATTTCTATAATTACTTTTGTCCAGCATAATAAATGGTCACTTCATCCTATAGCTCATAATCAACAAAATAATCTGTATGCATAATTCCAACAACTCTGAAGTGGTCTACTCTTCAAAGATGGCAGTTGTCAGAAAAATTATCATTAGGAGCTTCAGCACTTATCGGCTCCTGTTTTTATACATGATTGAGTTAGAAATTGAATCCAGGCTTTTGGAAAGGGGAGGCAAAATGAAGTGACACTACAGGTAAGGTACACCTTAGTATGTAAAACACACTAGCATGAGGAGTGTGTCAATCTAGTGGGATCTGGGAGCATGCCCCCCAGACCATTTTTGAAAATTGGACCCTCTGAGAGTAATTTCGAATCAGCTATGGGTTCATTGCAATTTAAAGTTTATTCCACTGTTGTATTAGCGGTAACTGCTCTATTAAGGTATCTCAATCTTGATATATACCTTGATTTTCATATTATAGTGTAAAATTGTTGACGGGTCAGGGTTGGGTAACTAGTAATATAAATAGTTACATGCTTTGTAACTAGGAGTAACTGTCTGAAAAGTAACTTATAATTAAGTTACAATAGTAACTAGTTACATATAGGTAATTATGCTTTAAAAGCAACAATTTGTTGTGGTATAGCCACATTATGTAGACAAATTCTGTGGCTTTTCTACATGATTCAGCTTGAGCAACAGATGTAACAGTTGAAACTGAGCTGAAATGGCCACAGAAATGATATTTTCAGAGTACACATAACTTATTACATAGTTCACTTCTTTGGCAAAATAATCATGTTAAAAAGTAAACATAATTTATTTATGAAAGTACCTACTTATTTTTAAAAAAGTAACCGTAACAGTTACGTGGGATAAAGGTGACTAGTTACTTTTTGTGAAGTAACTACCCCAACTCTGCTCTTACTTAACTGTTTTATAATAGCCTGAGCAGCTCTACACAGTACACACCTATGTGCATGCTCTCAAATACATACACATGGTGTAGTCACTAGACAGGATCATAGAACGCGCTCAACGCAGCTCCTTTGAAAATGCCAACAAATTCTGAATATTGAAAAACACACTAACAGATTTTACCAGCACCATAAAATTAAAAAAAGGAAATGTTACAAAATAATCAAATTTGCAATGCAGCACTCTACCACATGCCCACACATACTTTGAAATGAATAATTATCATTTGCACAAACACTAAACTTTAGTAGTCAGTTCTGCTATATGTGAATAAACACAATACATCTTAACTTAGTCATGATAAGTTGTGATGTTGATACATAGACTAGGTACCAGTACATGCACACACAAAAATGCTCAATATATTACAGATGGTAGGTGAGCTATTGTCGTATGAATGTACATTCTCTCATAGCATAGCATAGCATAGCATAAATTGTATTATACATAAATATACATAATTAACTTTGTACTTTGTTACAGAGCTTCAAAAGCAAACAAAAATGCAATAAAAATTATAAATATTATCATTATACATGACTTGGATTTGTAAACTATTTCAAATATGTCTCAATTTTGGGTTGGGTTTTACCCTCCTGCCATGACTGGTTATGATTACAGAGCCTTTCCCTTTCCTAGAACTGCCAGTAACAAGTCCACCTTTATACTCACATTCACTATCAGACGAATTGCTGAAAGCTGAGGAAGATTGGTAGCGATGACGTTGCTGTTTATGTCTCTGAGATCGACTTCTTAATTTCATGGGTTTGTGTGATTGTAGCTTCTTCCTGGGTGACTTACGAGGCTTTATAACTAATGGTTCCTCTAGTTCTAATTCAATTTCATCATCACCTGCAGATGAGAATTCATCAATATTTTCATCAATATCATCAATATCAAAATCTTCTTCCTCTTCGATCTCTGCTTCTTCATCGTCTTCCTCTTCTATCCCATCTTCTTCTTCCTCATTATTTGATGAGCTAATTTTACGTTTTGTTGACCGACATGCAGAGCTTGATGCTACCTTGTTGATTGCACCACGAGTGGCGTACTTTATCTCATTACCACCACACTTTGTTAAGAATCTTACAACATGTTCTTCAAAATATTCCTCAAGGGTAGAGGTCATCTGGTGAATCTACATAGAAAAAATACACACACAAACAATAAACAAAGAAAAGCTGCTTCACACGTACATGATTCTTAGGATGAGAGTTATAAATTCTGGAGTTGGTAAATATCAGTCTGATGTCTTGTATGAAGTCAGCTGGTGCAGGATACTGAGATGATTCCAACTTGGACAAAACTGTAGACAAATCCATTGGCTGCTTGACATAGCTAAGATAATCCTACAATATTAATAACAAGATGGTGAAGTTCCCATTCTCAACGCATCACAACTTACAGTAAAGCGACGAGTGTCAACTGGTTCAAGGAATGGTACAGCACAGTCATGACTTGATATGGTGTTGAGTAAGTGATGAGCATGTGATACCCACTCCTGTAATGTGAGCATATGATTGTCTTTGATGAATACACTTTAGTGGATGATGATATGTCTTTGTTATGACAAAAGTTTCATTTAAAAACTTTCAAAAATTTTGCTGTTTTGTGAAACCCTTGAATTATCCTCATTTACTTTTCGTGCGTACAGTGATTTTAAGAGTACCTTTTTCAAGTTCAACTACATTGTGGCTTAGCTGTTTCACTTACTGGTTCTTTTTTGGTCTTCTTAGTTGGATGAACCTCATCTTCTGAATCTCCTAAACTTAAAACCTATATATGCAGAAATGCAATACAAGATGTAGTAAGCACACCAATGTTTATCAATGTTTATATCTTACTCTATTTCTCTTTGGTCTCACAGGTTGTTCAGGGGTTTCATCATTCTATGCAAAATATGACACAAGGGAATAATAAAATCTATTCTAACTGACATTCTATAGATAAACTACTTACAACTCCCTATGCATTCTTCACATATACACGCATGCACACGCACGCACGCACGCACGCACGCACGCACGCACGCACGCACGCACGCACGCACGCACGCACGCACGCACACACACACACGAACATTATTCATTACAGTATAGTCCATAGTGTTCATACCATGACTGCTAGTGGTGAACTGTTGGTGATGACAATGTCAGTATCACTGATCGGTCTGGTGGGCTGGTAGCAGCTCATCACATCCAAACATGTTGAGTCACTGAATAGAATAATAAAATTATTGTTATAGTGACAGTGCCATCTCGTTATTAATACCATTATATTATATGGTGACTATTTCAACTATGTAGGTCCCAAACATAGCTAAGGTGTACTTCACGGCTGTATTAACAGACCACCTCATTATAGTGACCACATCAAGTAAGTCCCCAATGTAGTTAAGGTGTGTGTCACTACCTCATTATTTAGACCTCCTCAGTATGTGACCAGATCTGTGTGACCAGATCTGTGAAAACCCACAAAATTGTAAAAACCTACATTTTACAGTATAAAGCATTACTTATTTGCCTATATTCAAGAGGAGTTTGAAAAATCTTTGTTTCTTTGCAGTAGACAAATGGATAAATAGATTTAAAGATATGGGCATTGTTTACATTTGGTCAAAGCAGCAATCGTTGTACACTGAATTAGCCTTTTGTACTGTATGTAAGAAAAAACAAACCATTTCCCTATTCATGATGGTGCAGATTCCAACTCTATAAAGTTACAACTGTTTTATTAGGTGCCTGTACTATACTTTCCTCTGTTCAAACTGATTTTTCTATTGTTGCCACTTTGTAGGTCTGTAACTCCAAAAGTTGTTGGCATACGAGGCTGAAACTTTGCCGCATACACTTGACCAAGTAGATTATAAATATAAATAATATTCAATAAAAATGCGCAATTATGTTAGGTTTTGCAAATCTGGTAAAGTAGGTCCCAAATATAGTGCTCTATTTTCTTGTTCTACATTACAGGTTGTAATGCAATGCAAAACTCTTACTTGATAAAACTGTGCAGTGTCTGTACCAAGATTAATGAATGTTTCACAATCAAGCTGTCATCTTCATTGTAAGCCAGAGTATTGCGATATAATAAAATGACCTCCCATAATAATGCTGTCTTCCTCCTGTAGTACAAGAGAAGAATACAAGTACATAGTGTAGGAACACATACATGTATGTACAGATTTTATAAGTTAAACTTTACATACTAGAATCGTAACCCATTGTGCTGTACATTACATTACAGTTATATCTTGTTACAAGGGTGATATCATCGTTATTACATGAGTCCGAGGTGGAGCCAAGGATGAGTGTAATAACAATGATATCATCTGAGTTTATGGGATAGAACTATTTTATTTCCCAGTGCACGGAAGTTTATGGATAGTAAAATAAGTTCCGGTTTGAGTTCCTGTCACTGCGCTCAAGATTTCATCCGAATTGTGTGGAGATTTAACTTCATAGCCTACAAGTAAGATCCTGCATACTGCCTATAAACTGTAGTGAAGGGTGATGTGCAGTTCCAGGTATGATTTGCCTTCTCCAGAAGTTTGTATATCACATGGTGTACCGTGGTGTACAAGAGAAAAAGAGACCAACAAGTGGCTACCATAGTCCGAGTTAGAACAATGAAGCTAGAGGCTATCAAAAAGAAGTTAGTTTTTTTACCATAGTGACTGTTGGGACTGATTGTTGGAGCAAAAATTGGCTTGATACTTGTTAAACTATTGTATTGGTAACTTGTAGTGTTACTATGTAAAGGATTAACATTTTTCTTGTAAGATTTAGCAGGTTTAACCCTTAAAGACGCATACGTAAAACTTTACAAACACATGCACCGCATCCGCATAAGCCACTACAGTATGATAGTACTGTATAGTAGGGACATCAAAGGTGTGGGGGTGATCCATGATATACTGTAATATAACCCAAAAACCTTCTGTAATTTTTCCTCACAATGACATGACAGTATTGGTTGGGTAAAACCAAGCCCCAAAGTGTCTTCAGATCGACCTGAAATGTTTCCGTCAAGTTGCTACAGAATTTAAAAAAATATATATATTCATCAGAATTTTCTACTGCCTGCCTACCTGCCTGCCTGATGCCTTCAGTCAAGCATAGCGGAAAACTGGCTATAACTACAGCCCTAATTCTTTTGCAGAAACATTTCTAGTTCCCCTAAGGTGGCGCTGAACTGATTAAGTCCAGCTGCACAAAACAATTTGTTTCAACCCACGCACTTAACGAGCTATTTTAGGGTGGCCCAAAACTTCACTAGTGTACAACTTAATCTACGCCTTAAAAAACTGTTGTGATAGCCTGTGATGCTTTAGTTTAGCATACAAAGTTTCATGAATTATTTTTCGCCTATATAAGTTTTAACCCAACTTTTTAAATACCTTGGCCAATGAACAACCTAACGCTAAGCCACTTCGGTTCCAACCATTTCTCACCTTGTAGAACAATTCTATGCTTTCCTTTTCACTGATAACAACATGGAAAGTAGTGAAAACGCACACCTGTGGGCTACAACATTGGCTAATAACTCCATCAAATGCGAATCGCGAAAATTTGAAGCGCACTATTGTAGAGTATCGCTTAGCCAATGTCTATACCAAATTTTTATGGTCTGCAGTGCCTAATTTTGAAGTTATTTAGTGAGAAAGGAGACGGTGTGGCTAATCAGGGCGCAGTCCATTTAACAGATCACGCGATGGCAGCTGGTACCGTTCGCCAGTGAATTTATCAGAGTCGTGGCAAGCTAATAGTTTTAAAGCGTGAATATCAACAAAAGTAGCTGGGCGGTCTGACAGGGCTTGTTCTGTTAGTCAACTAAGATGCTTCGCTGTGGTCTATGAATTTTCATGTTTGTTCGTGCATTACCACAAACATGCTGTACAATTAACTTTATGCGGCTGCCCTTAATCGATTCAGCGCCACCTTAAGAAAAAAATCTTTGGTATATTGATAAATATACAATGCTTGTGTTATTGTCTTATCTTTTATCCTTCTTTGCCATGGCCATCAGTCATGGTTCTACCGCTGAGTGCTAATAGACTACAGTACGGCTCCCATCTACCGGTGTATATTGCATCAAACTGTTCGAATACATGTGGTCGCTAGTTGTACCAAACTATTTGAACATCCTGAACACACGCGTATGTGACTTGCTGTTGATATCAATCAGAGAGAGCAACTCACAGTGTACTATATAGCAATGTGTAAGTCAAAAACATAGTTTATTTAGTAACAATGTTCAACTGAGTCGGGTCATCCAGGTCCCGCTTTACAGATTATTCGGGTCTGACCGCACGTGCTAAATTAAATGTGGACGTGTTACTACACGTCATAGTGTAGCCCTGCTTCTTTTGTGAGCCACACCCACTTACATAAATTACTGTCTGTAGACATATGGCAGCCACACCCATTCATCAGTCTGTAGGTATGCATGAATCCACATCCGTTATGTATGTAGGCTTATGTAGAGCCACGCCCACTGATCAGTTGCTATTGTATGAGTCATAATCTAGTATTACAGTGCTGTCATTAACTCTTTAAAAATATTGTGACTTGTTTTTGTGAAAAGCAAGCTATTTAGTGGTCATGAGCTTGCAAAAAACTTCACAAAGAAGTATAAGAAAAAATTAGGAATTTTAAATTAGAGTAGTGTAGTGCTGCAATAAAAAGTACTGGAACAAGCTGGATCAGAGTAGTATGTAATGTCCAAATACTGTAAAACAATAAGAAGTGAATATCCCTACTGTGCATTGAGTGTAGCACAGTAGGGATATTCACTTCTTATTGTTTTACAGTATTTGGACATTATGTACTACACTGATAAAAATTTGACATCAATTAACTTTCTACACTGATAAAAATTTGACATCAAAAATCACACCTACACACTGTAGCATCTCAGTCATCATTAGCTACAATGAATAACAGATCAGTCTGTTATGGATGCTACAATGATAAAACATCTCATCTGCATGTGTCTAATAGGGTGACAGACATATCTACCTACTTTACATTTTCAGTAAGACATTGCTTTGCATGTTTTTGGATGAAAAGTAACAGTTCTTGTACACTCCTTATTTATAGACATACTGTACCTGCAACTTGCCAGTTTTGTAGCTATAGTACAAATTATACATGTGTCACCATACGCATGCTTATTAATTTTTGTGAATTTTTTATGGATGCTACAACTCACAAATTAACATAGAATATTTCCCAATTCACAGTACATACATAAGTGCAATTCTTACGGATAAAACTTATTCAGCAATTTGGCTTTAATGGTTGACAAGTCTGTTGGCATGGCGACAGCTACACAATAATCTGGATACTGCTCGAGGTCAACTGGCTCTTTGAATGGCGTTGCTTCATCCATCATCTCCATGGCAACATCAATACCTCTCACAATACGGTCTTGTTCAGCATCAGTGCCATTCGGTGCCCACCCATCAGCTTGCTCTTCATATTTCCATGGAAACACATCAAGAGCAGCCAAATTTGGAGCAACAGCTTCTGAAATGAAACAACTTGCCTCATGTATGTAACACCTTCCTACTGTACACATACACAACTAGCAATAAATAAAATAGACTTTTGGACCAGCTACAGACTATAGCTAGTCTCTATAACTACTGATATTTTAAATGTCATCACAAGGGCACAGCTATATGTATACGGCAGGTATTTAGATTAAGATGGCTCAGATGGGCCCCTTTGCTGTAACAAATATTTTCATTATTAGTTGAATTGTGCACTTCAAGCTGATATGGTTAGCATCAGCAACTTCAGTAGGTTTGCATGGTCAGGAGATTATGGGGTTCTGGCCTGATGTATCAACGTCTATACTTGTACTGTTAGTATAGAGTCCACTGACCATTGTCATCATCCAGTAGTGGCTCCATATCCCATGGACTGAGTGTATCCATGATATTGTCATCATCCCACCTGAAGGAAAATGATGATGTAATAACCAAACAACATCACCAATGGGTTTGCTTGTACTAATCAACACCACTTTTCCTGTTTACAACATATAAATGACCAATCACAGAATGCCTTAAGGCTGCCCTTCATTTCTTTTTGCATAAGTACAGGACATGCCCCCCTTCTCTTTAAAGGAGTTTGTTATTTCTGATAGCCTACAAAGCCAGATAGGTCATTTTTCGGTTGTCTTATGCCAATATCTACACTGCATACCCAGTGGTGGATGCAGGGGGGTTGCAATGGTTTCAGCTGCAACCAAAGTTGAGTGGAAATTTGAAACCCCCTCTGAAAATTTCTAGATCCACCACTCATACCCATTGTGCAAGGCATTCAAACGTCTTAAGGAATGTTCCCTTGCATTACCATCATGCTACAGTTAGACATTTTAGCAGTAGTGCTACTTTTCCGAGCTTATAGTGTGACTTTGTACATTCTGTAGTACCAATACTCATGACAGTAGGAACATGAACAGTCTCAAGAATCACTGCATGGTTACCCAAATGGGATCACTATCACTTCATGTTTGTTTACAAACTAATAGTCTTATATCATAGCACCAAAAATGAAATGGTCAGCACGCAAGCTGGCTACAACACTGAGCAAGAAGTTAAATGACTCTGATCTAATATTCTGTACTGTGAGCTACAACATTACAGCATACACAATTACAACATTCTTACTACATAATCTATTAGTCAAGTGTCTGCAACATTACAAATACAGTGTTTCAATAAACCCAATTACAATAGTGAGTGACTACTGGACTGCTGCCTGACAACTTTGGCTACAGTCACTTGAAAGCTGTAAAGCATCATCACTTCAAGATATACATTATCATTAATCAAATTTAAGATGTTATATACATATTACTTGATGAAATAGTCACTTTCTATCAAGGTTCTACAGTATACTGAAACCACATGTGCTTGTGGACACGTGCCTGATTTACTGAAACTGTTTCTGAAAGCACATGTGTGTTTGTATATTTGTTTGTCACGTAAGCAAAATGGCTTATGCCAAAAGCAGCCTGCATGTGAAAAGTGAAGGCTGTACATAACCAGCATAAACCATCTGGGTAAGTAAGTTTTCGTTTTGAGGTGGTTTATTCATGGCAAATTAAAAAACTGTATGACTAGCGCTCAAAATTTCAGACTGTCACGAGCAACTGTTGTGGAAAAATCTGCTCAGCAGGTCAATGCACACTTAACTGTGTAAGTTACATAATCGATGTAGACTTCACAGTGACACATTTGCCACAGCATTTTGTGAAGAGTTTCTGTTCTACAAGAGCTTCTATTGAGCAATTGTTACAATGTGTAGTATGCTATACACATGAAGCACCCCAAGAACATTAACATCACCATCATGACTATGCTGGTACAAGGCAGTTAATCCAACTGTGGGTTATAGGATATAAGGTTTCTAACAGCCAGCGTGCCCGTTATCCACTTAACCACTACCTTTATAAATAGAGTAGCATTTCAGTAACGTCTTCAGAGTGAGGGGTAATTAAAATAGTTTCTCCAAATCATGTATCAAAGCTTGTGGATTGTTGCCCACTAAACCACTGATAGCTGCTATGAAATGAATCACTATTTCAAATGTATTCTTAGTACAATGGGCCTAGCCTCCATTATCTGAACCAGTTCTGTGTTAGTTCAGACATTTTAAGCAGATTTGCTGAAATAAATAAATAAGAACTTTCTGTGTAACCTATACCAGTACTGCTCTCTTTAAAACAAAGACTACAATATTTTTATCTTACTGGACAACATAGCACTGCCAAACAGATTGTGGATAAGCAGGGCTGAATGGTTCACGACTGAGAATCTTTCCAGTCCACCAACTATCCTCAATATAACTTCTGAACTTTGTACCTTCCTGCCATGGTTGACACACAGACGAACAGAAATGAGAGGCAACAATTAGAAAGTCAGGAACATCATCAATGTCATGATATCTATGTTGACACATTAGCATGAGGAAGGAGTATAACACAACCATTGGAACTCACTTTAAGTTGAATGTTTTTGGTGCTGAGGAGGACGGACCATCAGGTGTTGACACCAATGCTACAGTGTGACATATAGTAAATAGTTAGCAGTGTTTAGCTACTTATCTCTGAGTGAGGAATAGAAAAACTAAGGACAAAGGCCTAGCCTTTCCCCTAGGAGACCTCTTTGTTATACAAAAAGGCTCACAAATTCTTGTCTTTATTATAGAGATATGGTACTTCGGTGTGACAAAGTGTTTCAGTCGGCAGAAAGTGTGTGTAGAAAAGTGACAAAAAATAATACAAGTTGATGTACAAGCATGCATGTAGACTACCAGTGGACTACAGGGGTGCAGGTACATAGCGTACACGTACATACTTCAACAAGTGATCACTTACATAATGTCAGGGAACACAGTGTGGGTGGACCAACTGTGAAGTGGACATTCTTCACTTGACACAGCTCATGAGCCTAAAGCACAACATACATATAAATACAGGTATACATACACTTACAGGTAGGAGTTTCTACAAGCAACATTATAGTTTAAAGCTCATACCTCAAGGGAGAACTTTTGCCAAGGTAACTTTTGTCCTTTCAACCGATGATGAAGTCTTTTCTGCTTTATCTCTTGAAGGTATAGTTCATGCCCTTGACGACAGTAAACAACCTAAAAGTGAGGCAATATACTATCACAAACAAAACTGGTTAAACCTGTTATGTTACCAAGTCTCCAACTTGAGGTAAATATGGTGTAGTTTTGGGTGTCATCTGCTTTAGCCAACCAGTTGGAAGATATGCTTTATACTTGTTAGCAATCTATGTATTAGATGTGTGTTTATTAGGCAGTTTTGAATGGTTGCTCACAGTAACACTCCTAGTTTTCTCATTGGCTGGACTTGGCTCCATAGTAGATGAAGGTCCAGGCTCATCTTCAACAATCACTTCGTTTACTTCTTCTCCACTGTCACTGGAGTTGCGATGACGAGTACGATGCCTAGGGTGACATAAAACACGATACAGTGAGTACCCAGCAGACCAGGACCACATTGGTTCTAGTACTGCATGTAAATGGTCGACAGGATTATAATTATCTTATGATGAAATGTTTTCATAAATTATTGCAGCATCACTAAACTTGACATGCTCTAATAGAACAGCCAATTTCATTAGTAGCACTGCTACTCACTTTTATAAAAAAAAAATTACCCAACATGAAATGTATTATATGTTATGTTACCTTCTAGTAGATTTCCGGCTGGCTGACGTAATGTTGATAGCTGCCTCCATCGTCCAGTCTGACACTTCACTACTACTAATGTAACTACATGAGAAAATGTGCTGAGATCAGCAAGTAGAATGTACAAGATGGATGTCTACATTGATTTGTAACAGAAATCTCATTTAACTATAATTGTACTTTCATGATCTAGCAAAAAATTTAATGAGCAATGTATGATCATTAGAAAATGAACATAATTTGATCATTCTGAACCAAATCTTTGTCCTTATGATGGACTTGTTCTTCAGTCATGTGACTGAGACTGTCAAAACAGGACGTGCTAAACCTGTCAACACAACAAGCCATATCTCAGTACCAGAATTGGAACTTAGCATTTTGCAATGCTGCATGATGGGATGAAGCAATGTTGAACAGTGAAAAAGTCAAGCATGTAGCTTTACATATTCCTTGCTTGAAGGCATCAGGCAGGCAGGCAGTTAGTCAGTAGAAAATTTCATTGAATAACTTTTTTTTTTGAATTTTGTAACAACATTATATTGGAAGCATTTAAGTTGCACTGAAGGCATCTTTGGGCTTGGTTACACTTAACCAATACTGCCAAGGTTGACAGGATGGTATTGTGAAGCTGGTTTCAGGGCTTTATGGTGATCGTTTTTGCCAAAAAAATCCGAATCTCTGTGATCCCTAATATACAGTACTACCGTACTGTAATGTAACTAGTACTATTATCATGAATTGGAGTTTGGCCACAAGAAAGAAGCACTCGGATGGAAGTGTTTCCATTCTACAAGTTAAGAAACATTACTTGAAGGTTTAAAACACTTATACACCTGTAAATTCCCTGTGATTGGTTTTAGCATGATATATTTAGGACTCGTCTATTTACTATAACAAACGTAGCTGTAATGTTACTTGTTGCGTAGCCACAATCAAATCTTTCAGGCATGTATATAACATGAAACTAGTGGTTATACTCATATTGGCATGGGTGGGTAATCACCCGGAGCCTGCAATGATGGAAGTGCTACATAATAGTTGTAATATGGGTACTTGTGATCTGCCTGATATGCCCTCGGGCATGTTACAACTATAAAATGTACACACACACACACACACACACACACACACACACACACACACACACACACACACACACACACACACACACACACACACACACACACACACACGCACGCATGCACACACCTTCCCTCATTGCTGGACCAGTGGTTAAACCCATCATCCTCTTCACTATCACTAACAGAAATATTGTCCAATACATTTTCATCTTCTGGAAGTGGGTCAGCCACAACCCCTAAATTTTGCAGTATATCTGGCAACAACTTGCCACTCCTTAGGGACTTTCCCTTAGTTCTGGTTGTGACCTCATGATCATCGAGTATGATTGTGTTGTGGTGTTTGGGTGTGGCTTTTGCCATTTCTCTCTCATAGTACTCCACCTCCACTTTCAACTCTCTGTCTGACTTGTTCCTTTGTAGTCTGAGGGTAACAATTTCATGTATCTATTAGTATACAAGTCTCTCTCTCTCTCTCACACACACACACACACACACACACACACACACACACACACACACACACACACACACACACACACACACACACACACACACACACACACACACACACACACACACACACACACACACACACACACACACACAAATTCCATAATAAGGACGAATTGTTTGGTCCCAACAGGTTGGGTTAATACATTTTTTTACCTCTGAAAGAGGAAAACCTCTATATTACAACAAAAAGTGAGTAGGGTCCCCAACTATCCACAATAGAGAGCTTCCACTGTACACATAGGCATAGCAAGATACATGTATTTAACCAGGCACACATCCCAAAGCTAGCAACCACGGTGTACACCCTGTAGTTAGCCTTTGGCCAGCTGTGGGACGTGCACCTAGTTACTTGAATGGTAAAATTGTGTATGTCTGTGTCCTTCCACCTACCCATGTGAGCAAAAAGTTGTAATAAAAGCAGTTTCTAGGTGAGAACTGTACTGTATGTTGTACAGTGCCAGTGTTAACCTGCCATGTATATACATAGGTAAGCTTTCACTTTGGCGCAGTTTATTCATACCAACGGGTGAAGCAAGTACCTGAAGCTGTAATGAATACCTTTCACTATGGGTCATACAATAACAGAAAAATGGCATATCTATGTAGTCTCATAGGCTACCAGGGATAACAAATTCTTTCGAGATGAAGGAAACATTACAGAACTTGTTTACTTGATCATAAATCTTGGGCTATGGAGTTGAAACTTGTGTCATTCTATTCACCATGAACTAGGCCATTCGTCAAGGTATAGTTTAACCTACGTAAATACACCCATGCTATTAAGCAAGAAAGTTGTCCAAACTTAGAAACGGGAATGATTAAGTTACATTTTACTGCAATGTACGCAAACACATGTAACTAAAGTTTGCTTCAATATTCTTAACTCTCCATGAAGAGGCAAATGCATTGGTACATTACTGCAGATACAGGGCATTCAATTCGAGTCTTTCTTCACTGTTTACTGAAGCTATTAAAACATGTTCAAAGGGTCACATACGAAAGGCTGGTAGACTCAGACCAGTTATACTAGCCAAGGTGTCATTACTTTTAACTATAGTGTAATAAAGCAGCTAACATTTCCTTACCTATACAGATCAGGATCAATTTCAGGTACAACAGTTCTTGACAACCACAAACTGACAGCATTCTTTGCTTCTTGATCACTCAACCCACAAGACCACACAATACTGGTCAAAATGTTATTATTACTAGTACCAGCTGGTTGATCTGCACTATCAAACTCCATGATGTTGATATCATCATTACTGTTGTTGACCACAGCACCAAAACCTTGATTATGATTAATTGTCTGTTGACCGTTGACTGTTTCTTGACTACCGAATGACTGGTCTTGATTACTGAGTTGCTCTTGATTGCTGATTTGTTGACTATTGCTTGAATGCTGTCCATTGACCACTTTCACCATTGCTTGGTCATTGATTACCTGTTGATGATCGACTGTTTGCTGACCAATAGTCAATGGTTGATTGATTAGGTCCTGATGATCAGAAACTGAATGACCATTACTTATACTAGAATGATTATTGGATTGATTTTCTTCCATACAATTCTGATTCACTCCATTATTACTTTCTTTACTGTTGTCCGCATTTCTTGTTAGCTCAACATTACCATCACTACCTGAATGTAAGTCACCATTTGTAGTTTTGGTAGTAACATTATCATCCATTACTGATGAGTGACTGATATGGTTAATTATTTCACTTTCTTGTGATTCACTAGAACACTGGCCACTACCTATACCACTACTACATGGCTTGTCGGCATGGCTACACGTGTCTCTATTGTTTTCATGCACATGATGACTGCCATTTGATCTTAATGAGGAGTTCATATTGATTCTCATGTTTCCATGTGACAGCTGTGCTTGTCTCTGTCTCATAAACTCATCATAATCAACTAGTGCCTCAGGCTCTTCCTGTTTGTCAGCTTTAAAACTGGATGATGGTCGGATTATATCCAGGACAACATTTTGTCCCTTCAGGGGATGTGGGTGACCATCAATGTCGACAAGATATGGAGGGGGCATTAAATGGGGTGGACGTTGGGACTACAAGAAAGAACAAAATTAGTCAGTGATGAACAATGTTAGCAGGACAAATACATGTCCCCATATTGTTGCTTGAAATGTTTCACATGCATATATGACCTCCTAAACATACATGTTTACGATACGTAATTATTTAAAAAATGCAACATGCATATTTACATATACGTACAAGATTCCAAAAATACTTAGTTTAGGTATGTGTACAGTATGAATGGATGCCAGCAAAACTGTAATTTTACTATTTTATAACACTCAATCTTTCAATGACTACATTGCTCACCTGTTCATCAAGGACATTGTTGTCACGGTCCCACATCAGAGGACGATAGTCAGTGTGGAAGAACTGCTCATCAGGGAACTGTACAAGGGACAACAGACAAACTTTAATACTAAAACTGTGTTGGATCAGTAAGGATATCATAAAAACCTTACAGTAAAAGTGCTACACTTATAGAGGTGCTCTGGAATATCAAGAGGTCAGAGTAGAGACTGAGGTAACGTGCATACAGTAATATTGCCACAATTTATGCCAGTAATATTGCCTCCATGACTGTTAATCCACAATTGTCCAATAATGCCGTCAATGGGAATTTTATCCATCCCAACATACAGTACCATTCGGTACAGGTAGGACATCCCGGGATAATTCCATGTACCTACGTATACCAAACGGAACAATGGTATGGGATAGACGCTTGGGATTCATCTCCCAGTGGTATGATGGGGATGTCCCACCTATACCAAATGATACAATGGGATGGACAAACTTTGACATTCAGCAGCATCATCTCCCTTTTGTGGTTCTGATGAACTTTTCTGAAGTAACTGACCCTTGAACTCTGCCCATTACACAGCATCATGAATCAAAAAATGTTCAAAAAAGCACCTCTGCAATCAAAGTAGTCACTATGAAAAGTATGGACGATTTCTGTTACAAAGAGAAGACATCACATGCTTTGCCAAATCAGCACTTTTCGCTGTCAGCAAAGATGAATGGGACACAAAAGAGGACACTGGTAAGTACTGCATTATGTTAACGGCACATGTCTGGCTGAAGCGACATTGAACAATGAAAAAATCAAGGCCTTATGGAGTTACGCTTGTCTGAAGGCATCAGACAGTTACTCAGACAGTTACTCAGTCAGTCATGGCACTAGAAAATTCCATTTAATAATTTTTTTCATACAGTAGCTACGTGTTGAAAGCATTTCGAGTCGATCTAAAGGTTTGTTTGTTTGGACTTAATTTTACCTACCCAATACTGCTTCATTGTCGTCAGGGAGAAGCGAGGCTGGTTTTTGGGTGATGTTTTTTTTCACAGGCCATACCCATACCTTTGTGGTCCCTACTATACAGTAATATGATACTACACATTCTCTCACTTTCTGGTATGGCTGATCATCACCAAATCCAAACAGTATCAGGTGACCCAGAGCATCAGTGGCAGCAAAACTCAACCCATCCATTGAGAACCGACACTCAAACACTGAGGACTCTCCTTCCTCTTCTTCATACTACAACAATAACAACAACAACAGTGTATGTAGAATTATCGCTTATTTCATCCTTAGTTTGTCTACATGGTAACAAGATTATGAACTACACCATATAGAAAGAAAGTATATTATCATACACATATACTGTAGCCTATACACTGTACAGTACATTACGTATAGAACATACCAAGTTATGGAAGGTCTTGATACACACACCAGTGAACATGTCCCACATTTTAAGTAAGCCATCATGACCTGTAGCAAGACAAACAAGTACACCACAAACGACATACAACATGCATACACTGTACCTATACAGTACTATACAGTGGACCCTTGATTGTCCAAATCCCAATGGTCTCAGGTAATGGTAAAAGTTTTCAGATTAGTGAATTATTCAGACAACTGAAGCAGCCCATACATTTATATACAGAGCTTTATTGAAATACTCTAATAGCACATACATCTGTACTCAAAATATTCCAATAGAACAGTCATAACTGAGGGTCTGATAACTGAGGGACCACTTTATAACAATGTCCAACAAAGCTCCATGTTTCACAGAAGTATCAATTACATTATAAAATGCGACTACAGGGGGTGTACCTCAGCGAAAACCCATCTAGTTCGCACAACATCCAAATTTTACTTTTATTTTCTCATCATTATCCGCATACCCCAAGGAATGATTCACCAAAATTTCAGTTGATTATGGTGAGTAGTTTTGGAATTACAGTGCTAAAACCAAGAAAATTGATTTGTACAGTAACTATACTACTGTACATGTAAAAATAAAACTACAGGTGCTTACATTAGCAGCCATAATTTCCGTTTGATTAGTCTACAAAGTTGAGATTTGGCTTACAGTGTCCACCATGGATTGGCAGATCAGCCAAGGTATAGTTTTAGCCCTGTAGTCACTTGTGCATAGGCGTATGAAGGTAGTTTTATTGAAGAAACGGAGACAGTTTTGTTTACATACATTGCATTGTAAACAAACGCATGTGACACACAAACTATTGGGGCTACAGAAACGAAACAAAGATTTTCGAACTCCCCATGAGTAGGCGAATAAGACGGTTATGAAGGTTTAATCGATTTAAGGTCTCCTTTCCTGAGTAATGGCTCGATTAAAACTTGCATAATTTTTTCTTTGTTGTAACATGTGTAATTTCACCTATTTTTTTTAATTTCATTTTTCTCAATACACATGCTTGTGCAAACTAGACGGGTTTTCGCTGAGTTGGTCACAAATGTTGATCAAAACAACTTTTCCGGTTTCATTGGAAGGAAATTCAAATTCCAGAAAAACAGTAAAAATACTTAGCCTATGGTCTCACATTGCCAACTTTACAGTCCACCAATATGCAATTTGATGTCCATCAATGAAACCATGTATACCATACACCTGTATTTCTAGCTGAATACAGGTAGCCTAACAACACTGAGGTACAACAAGGTAGTTGAATTGTATTGACACGTATGTACAACAACACACTCACCAGCACTCAGTAGAACACGAGAATTATGGAGGTGTGGTTCTAATACAAACACCTCTCCTGAATGACCCTGTGAATAAGACACAACAAACAGAGTCTAATATGTATAATACATGATATTGTAGCAAGATTTCATACTATACATACAATACCATCACAACCCAACACCATCATTGGAATATAATACAGACCTATATGCCATTACAACATACAGCAGTACAGTACTGTGTGTATATATTCAAAGTGCATTTTGAACAGTGCCGGTACACACATCCCACACATAGAGGTAATTACTTGAAATACTAAATACAAACTACAAATACAGAATTACATACACAGAGGGTATGCAGGATGGTACCAGTACACACATCCCACACATAGAGGTTACAATCTGGAGTAGAGGCTGTGATGATGTAATGATCGGTCCACTCCCAACCAACCTACAATGATAAAATAACACAAACATTTTATTGTAGATGGCTAGCATGAAAACAAAATCCAAAAGATTGATCTATTAGGTTGAATGTATGTCAATGTGTGTGTGTGTGTATGTGTGTGTGTGTTGTGTGTGTATGCGTGTGTGTGTGTATGCGTGTGTGCATGTGTGTGTGCGCGTGTGTGTGTAGTGTGTCTGTTGTGTGTGTCTGTGCATGTGCATGCATACGTGCGTGCATACTAGGATCGATGATCAATAACAAGGGCTCTTGTCCATGGTCCCATTTATACAGAGTTCACACTGAGTTATTTGCTGGTGTGTGTAAGGGCTAAATCAGTTTTCAGCCATCAAGATGATCGGTGAATGTCTACCATACAATTATAGTACAACTTTGCGCTGATAAAACAAACAAATAGCATCAGAAAAATAGCATTATCATTTGTTTGATGTAAATGTTATAAGCAAAAATTAAAACACTACTACACAGTTTGGAAAGTTTGGAAATGTCGATATGAGCATTTGTTTTCACTGAGAATTGCTTTACCAACAAAAAGCTTTTTTTTGTTAACCAATTGACATGGAATAACACCAATTGCATCAAATATGAGGCCAACAAATCAAATGATAACCAATAAATAATACATACTGTATGTGATAATATTGTGCAGGAAAAATAAGTGTGATAATTGCATTGCGGGAAATTGAATAGGAGGCAATATTGGGGATTTATTAAAATATCTAAAGGAGGACATGTGTCCATGTACCCCTCCTCCCTACATGAAATCACATACATACCATTGTGACTTGAAGTTTGTGTTTCTGATAGACATCCTCAGGGCTATAATTACACATGGTATGGTTACTGATCACATGCAGCTCATGTGACTCACATGTTAGGGTGTTTTGGCATTCGTAGTACCCTGTTCTCCCATTGGCCAGATTTGAACCACCACACCCTGGCAGTGCCATCGCGAGAACCAGTAGCAAACAACCTAACAACAATAGACAGTTACAATGTCATTATCACACTTCTAAATAAGGTAGGAATTATACAGTGTACATCCAGTTGATCTACTATCCTCATACTACATACAGTACATAGTGACTTACGATGAACAAGTGTGTCCAAACTTGACTATCATGATACGATCCTGTCATGACGTAAATACAATATGTTACATATGTCACTACCACTACAGACTTCAGTTTAATTCTGAACAACATTTGCTACATACGTGCGTATGTATGTATGTATGTAGCACTCTTAAATATGAATGATAATCAAACAGACCAGGACTAGCTATTGTCACACACTTGTATACACTGTATGTATGCCTGCTTATCAATGGTAAATCAACAGTACATTACAGTAAGTCAAAAACAGATCAAGAACAATCAAGGCAGATCATTGACTTACCGTGTGTCCATGCAGTTCCCATGGCTCTGGTGTGGGGGTGGGATACATGTTGTATACTCGGACCATGTGATCTGTACCACCAGTGACAAAATAATGACCACCTAGTAACAGAATATGACGACAATTATCAGCTTCTACTATATTGCACATATGTAGAGGATACACAGAACTACAGGTGTACATAAGCTCACCTACTACAGAGTATATGTAACAAGTACACAAAAAAATTTGGAATTTTCATCTAGAGTAGGGACCATAGCACATCGATAAAAAGTACTGAAACAAGCTGGATATTAAATCACAGTAAAACAGTAAGAAGTGTTATATCCCTACTGTGCATTTCCCTTATGGTACGTATCTTGAGCATGGTAGGGATATAACACTTCCTATTGTTTTACTGTGATTTAATATCATGGACTACTCCAACTTGTTTCAGTACTTTTGATCAATGTGCTATGGTCCCTACTCTAGTTGAAAATTCCAAATTTGTTTGTGTACTTGTTTGTTAACTTTTTTGTAAACAATTATTATGACTGGTGAACCCACGCATACCACATCTGAAATGGCACCACACGGCCCAGCTATATCAATTATCATCTGAAAAGTGAAGTATCCATTATGCTTCGCTGTCAGCTATGTTCAACCTGTTACACAGCATTTCGAATCAAGACCTGTTCAAAAAGCACCTCTGCAATCAAATACTGTAGCTACTATATAAAAACACAGATGATTTCCGTTACGAAGGGAAGCCATCATGTGGTATTACCAAATCAACACTTTTCGCTGTCAGCTAAGATAAACAGGACACAAAGGAAGACACTGGTAAGTCCATGAAGAATGCATTGTATGTACTGCGATGTGTCAAAGGCACCTGTCAGGTTGAAGTAATGTCGAATAGTGAAAAAACCGAGCCTGTAGCCTTAGCCAGTTACACTTGTCTGAAGGCATCAGTCAGTCAGTTTCGTTAATTTTTCTTTTTTAAATTCCATTCCATAGCAGCTCGCTGAAAGCATTTTGGGTTGATTTGAAAGCTTGTTTGGGCTTAGTGTTTACCTAACCATGCAATACTGCCTCATTGTTGTCTGGGAAAATTTTTGGGTGATGTTATTTCATGGGCCACGCCTACTCCTTTGTGGTCCCTACTATGCAGTACTATTGTACTGTAAGATAAAATTGTACATGTAACTGTCTAATCAGATACATACCAGGACTATACGCTGAGCAAACTGTTTGGTCTCCAACTCTTGTCTTCTCCATAATCTTAATAGGAAACTTGCTACAGTGAACACAACAGCTACGTACACATATTTGGCAATTACAAGGGAATGGTATATAGATACTACATACAGGTATTATTTTGGATGGAATTTTTTTTTTACAGAGTATTTAGTGACAATATCAAATTAGAATATTTTGTTAATACAGCTGCAGTTCTCCTTGCTAAAATGGATTTGCTATTCTTAATACTAGTACTTTGACATATTCCTTTACAGCAATTTTCAGAGAACTTCGTGTAGTCTATTGACCTACAGTGTACATATACACCTGCATACTATAGGAGTACAGTTTAGATAACACTTGTGGTTATGGAGTAGTGGGAAAGTAGAAGTTATATGCACAGTGCTGTGTACACTACAATCTGTCATATATAAGTACAGGGTGTACAGAGCTGTGTAATCTGTCAGTACAGTACGGTGGTCATGCAGACACTCACTCAAACTCGTTGGTGGTAGTGTTATAGGACCAAATGAAGAGGTGACCATCAGAACTGGTAGAGGTGAGCAAGCCATGACAATCTTCATAAATTATTGGTGAAAACTGACAGAAATAAATGTGACCAATAGTATACATTATACAATAGCAGTGAAATTTATGTATATACTGAGATTTGTAAGCACTTGCTTACTCCACCACACACACAGACACACACCTGTAATGATGTAATACTACCATGGTGACCAGTCAACACAGCAACTGGAGCTGAAGTTTGTGCACACCACACCCTGATTGTCTATAATAACAATCCTCACATAACACTATGTAGCACACACACTAAGGCTCAAACGATTAGCCGAATATTCAGATTAATATTTGTTTGTTTTGTAGCCAAATAATAAAATTAACAAACGATTATTCGCATGTGATCATTATATGGTGACACGTGATTAGCTGTCAGTAATTAACGAAGTGGAAGGGATGCTAATGAAAGTAACAAACAGAAAGGACTATGGTGATAAAGTGAAGAGTAGTGATAGAATTAGGCAGCCACTAATTGGTGAAGATGAATCGCTGTAAGTGCAAGACTTTGTCTGGTATGGATTTGTGGCTTACTTCTACTTTACTTTCTATCACAGTATCGCTGTGAAAATCCCTTCAAAAAGGGGATTATGGCATTTTTTTCTTAGTAAAGTTATTCATACGAAGTCACAAAGCTGTTTGTGGTTATTTGTAGGCTTCTCAGTAGTGGCCACCTTAATTACTGAATTGCAATGAAACCTTATACCGATTATTTGACTGATTTTGTTAAACCCGAGCGAACATTTGAATACGGTAAACCAGTGTTCGTTTGAGCCTTAACACACACATACACCTACTACTACATAAAGCAAAGCCTACAGCAGCCCTACAAAAAACCAGCTATTGCTGTCATTTAGCCAGTAATGGGATGCCTCTGAGCTTGAGCCTTGTGCAGGTAAATCCTCCTGGGGCATGGCTAGTAACCCGCAGCAGGTCTTATACAAGGAATTACAGCAGACTCTATTTTTAACCAGCATATAAAGGTGTCTTGATTTTACTTAGTGTTGTTTTAGTTCTAGGGTACTAGAACTAAAAGTATTTTTAGCACAATAAGTTATTTTCAGTTTTAGTACGTATACCAAAATTAAGTTGAAATTATGAGGTACAGCTGTACGTGTTATGGTTCTAAAACTGAAACTAAACTACTGTAAATCCAATGGAGTTTTTGATTCAAAATCTAAAACTAAATCAAAACCTTGAGAATTTTTGGTTCAAGAGCTAAAACTGAAGGAAAATTTACTGAACTTTTGATTCTATTATTAATACAAAATTAAAGAGTTCAGACAAAAGGAAATATGACAGTGTATTCTAAAAGGTAAAGACCACTGCCAATTTTTACAATTTATTGGAGTTGCTTTGTCCTGCAAGTGAAGTCATAAAATCTTTTAATCTTATTTATTTACTCTTTGTTAGCTGTCAACAATACAACATAAACTCCTGGGTACTACAACTAAACTAATCTGCAAACTGGGGTTCTAGAACTAATACTAACTAAAATTGTTCTTATACAGTAATTGAGTACTAAAACTATAACTAACCCAAAATGATTTTGCAGTACTAAAGCAACACTATGGAAGTGCTCTATGAATTCATACATGTACGTAGGGTCTTCAAAGAAGTGGTGTGTACAAACCTTGTCAGTGCTGCCTGAGGCAATCAAGGTGTTGTTATGGTTGATGGAGATGTCGGACACTTCCCCAGAGTGACCCCTCAGGGTGGCTAGAAGTCTCCCCTCATTAGCTGACCACACCTTCAACAGACAGTCATCTGCTCCCTAATTATACACAAGAAAAAACATGTGAAAACTAAACAATAAGATGGGAAGGGTTTACAATAATAGCACACACATACACAAAACACTTCATCAGCAACGTACATTACATTGATCTTGCCTAACTAAGTTGATTACCATATACCATATTTGTCAAACTAAATGTAGCCATGTGTGCACTGGACCAAACAGGAACCAATTAACTCAGTTCACTATAGAACACTCCTCTGGGTCCATTTAAAATACTGGTGTGCTAAACCTAAACTATACAATACAGGAACACATAATAGTTATACGGGTACAAAGTGGAGTCTATGAAATTTATAAATTTCATAGATTCCACATGCATTGTGCCCGTATAACTGCTTTAGACTCTATTCGCATTACACTCAGATTACTTACTTCATCCACAGCTGTTTCTGCTGTAGGCTCGGCAAGAGCAGCTGGTTTTCTTGTGATAATACTAGCGCTATGGCAACTATGCGTCCTCACGTGACAAAATAATAGCGCTCGTTAAATCACTGCATGTGAACAATGCCTAGCAATTGGATAAGCCTAGATTTTGAGCATGTGTTATATTGTGCCTGAAGGCATGGAGTATATTAGAAAACAAGGTGGAGTATATGAGATTTATTACCCACCCAAAACAGCCTAAATAGAGTCTAAATGTACATATACACACTTGTACAATCACTTCCAAGATTGTGCGTTGCATTAGAGTCTAAATAGCTTGAGCATATAAAAGCACTAAAGTATAGTGTCTATGAACTCCTTTTGAATGTACTGCCGTACTTGTGTCTTACTGTACTATTTCAAACTGTATGAATTTTCCATGGAGAGTTCATAACATTAATAGTGTATGAGGTGTTTTATCATACCATATATAGCCTAGGAACCAAATGGAGGGGAAGATAACAATACAGTACACAAAGTGGAACAAGCACTACTGGATCTACAGGCTACCTCTCACATTCAGTGGTCAAACCTGAGGAGACTACATATTACACAACATACAGGTCCACACACTACTGTTGTGTAGTGTACATAAACTAATGACAGAGCCTCCTCTAATCCATGAGAAACTATACAAATAATCATTCATTATACATGTGGTTATTTGGTTATTGTATGTAGATGGTGGAGATAAGTACGTATAATAATAATAGTTAATAGGAGTTTTGAAGGGAGTTAATCTCAGCTACATTGTATTAGGTATACTGTAAATACATACAAACTTCACTATAATACAAGTAGTTCTAGTACTCACTGTAATGACTCTCTGTCCTGTCCTATCAAACATACAACAGTAGACTGGAGCTAAGTGTCCCAAGATGGAGACAAACTGTAGAATACAATATACATACCTATAGTGCCTGTATATGTAATTACATGCACATACAATAAACACACACACACACACACACAAAGCAAAGTCTATGGCAGCCATACAAAAAACAGGTATTGCTGCCAAGTGAAGGATGCACCACTTAAGCACTTGAGCCTTGTGCAGGCAAATCCTCCTGGGGCAGGACCGTGGCTATTCAAAATGTAACATTATGCATTAAAAAAATTTTTTTATGACTATCTGTAAACTATGCTTTTTTTTATAGGTGTGGAAACTGGTGCCTACATGCAGTTCTGGGTTAACATCTCCTTACCCCTCAAGTTCTGATACAACAACATTTTCGCTGTTCTACTTGAATGGAGGCCTCCTAGAACAGTTTGCTCTGGTAGCTAATTCTTCCCAAGAAATCCGACCGCCATTACAAATTACAGCCAGTGGTATAAAACTATGTAGCTACAGGTAATTTTAAAACCACAGTTATACATGTAATCCTTTATAATTAATATTGTCTTCTTGTAATTTTACCAATCATTACCCATTTTATGAATTGCCACCTAGCATTAACTGTTACCAGCACAACGATAATAAATACAGATGGCTGTAAGAGGGCACTATAACCTCAGGGAATCCATCGGACGGAACTATCGTGAGCTATGCAGTGTAAAACTGCCAATAGTCGCTAAAGTAACAGAAAAGTTGTACCCTATTGAAGTAGTTGAACATGACGGTTCAAGGGTGAGAATCCACTACTTACAGATAGGCTACGATGACAGTACTGATGAATGGAGATACTCGGCTGATCTAGTTCAACTAAGGTCTCCCTTAGCTACTGAGAACAATCCACTGCTTACTGAGGACAACCAGTCAGTTGATGAAAACAACAGTACACCAAAAATACAGTCATACAATCTGTATGATGAGCTAAGAATAAAAATAAAACCAGTCCTTGTGTGTGGAAGAAAGCAGTCTCCTTCCGTCATGAATATTGGCTTTGATGTACTCCTGTTCAAAGGCGGGTTAGAAGCTGTTGGAAAGGCAAAATGTGTTGTACGTGGTAGTCAGCATTATCAGCTGGCAAACTATCGTGATCTTGATTCACTTCTGGGACCCAACTGGCACTACAGGGGAATTAATGGCCAAGGAGATTATGGCTATGCAATTCTTGCCACTGTTGAATATTACATCAGTAAAAGAAGGAGAATCACAGAGTATTATCCATCTACAAATAAATTGACCCATTCTTTGGTAGCTTTTTCAATTGTGCTTGAATCACATTTGTTTGATAGTTTTTAAATTATATTGTAGAAATCTTTCCACACTTGTATATCCCTGGCATTTGGTAGTGGGCATTTGGTAGTGGGCATTTGGTAGTGGGCATTTGGTAGTGGGCATTTGGTAGTGGGCATTTGGTAGTGGGCATTTGGTAGTGGGCATTTGGTAGTGGGAAGAGTTTTTCTATGTCAATATTTTGGAACAATCTATGCTTTTCAGGCCCTGTCGAGTGACGTCTTTTCACCTGTGATCCAGTTGAAGTGTATTTTGCATGTTTTGTTCAATTTTTTTTTGTATGCGGTAGCATTAGTTGTTGTTTTACTGTAGGAATCCAGAAGTCAAAAGTTGTGGATTAACAAATTGATTAATTAAAACATCAGCTAATCTCAAGAATAAATGCAAAGTGTCTATATACTAACTTTTTAAATTGGCATAAATGGAAATAGTGGTTTATTGCTGCAATTATACTTGTGTCTATTTGATTTTCCCAGTTTGGGTTTGGAGGTGATTTCTTCAATTGTTCTCACTCCATTTTGAGACTCTACAAGAGACCAAGTTTTACTTGTATATATCCTACAATCTTTTCTTGGACACTTACATGCACCATATACAACTGTACTAGTGGCTGAATATAAGCCACACACCATGGCAAGGAATTTCCAGTCACCACCTAAAAACAGTTCAATTCCAAAAGTTATACCATCAATGTGAACTTCTTTTTTTTGAGTGCTGATGCTTCTTTAATGACATTTTTGCAAATATACTGCAAAATTTTCACGTTTCAGTAGTTCTGATGATGGCTATAGGATGTCGGATTCAGCTCTTTTTCTAGGATCGTAAATGCAAAATCTACAACAGTCAATCCCCTTGCAATTTGAGTCCCATCTCCCGTCAGTTTGATTCGAAAATTCCTGTGTGTGCTAGTTGTATATGGTAAAAGATGTGACAAACAAGCTGTTACACATGCATGCAGACTCATTTGTACACCCATAGTGTTATTTGGTGTGTTTGTGATGGTTAAAGTTGAGTTCATTGCTTTGATGGTTTTTTGTATTTGTGAACTGTTTGGTAGCTGTTGGTGTAACATATGCAATTCATGATATGCTGCATTAGAAATGCCATATTTGTCTTTACTAAAAGGGTAGAATTTAGCTTTTCACTAATAGGTAGTGTTTTGCTCTGTTTGAGAAAAAGTACCTTTTTTATATCTAGCACTTCTCTTCCTTCTGTATCGACATTCATCATTTCAACGTTGCACACTTTCAGTTTTAGTGTTTGCAAACAAAATTTATTGCTGTTTTTAGGCTTTCTGCTATGCATTTTTTCTCTTTAATTTTATGCTGCCTGCTATAGTGTGCCCAATGCTTTGATGTTGGTTGATTCATTGGCTTCAGTTGAAGGGTGTGGTTACTTAGAATAGTTAACTCTTGCTGCTCACTTTGTTAATAGGCCAATACTTTGCGAGTTTCAGTCAACAGTACGCTATAAAACACAAAAATGCACCCACTAAATGTCTCAAAAATATGCCTTATTTGGTATCCAATGGCAGTACACTGTTTTCTAATCGATGCCGCCTGAAAAATCACGAAGGATGCCTTTGTGGCATGATGGCCATCACCAACAATTGATGAGTGATTATCTTCCCGCAATCTCTAATATAAAAAGTATTGTGAAAATTGATATGTCCTTTCAGTTTTTGGCAAAGTACGGCCAATTGCAATTTGCCTTGGATGTTTATTGGGCACCATGAGGAAGATCTTGAGTTGAGGATTTGTCAGCTAATCGAACATTTTGTATACAGTGAACGGAAAAGAAATTATCAAGAAGGTATGCAACATTTTAAGAGTGTTCTCATATAGTTATGCATAAATAACTTTCCGAAATTTTTTTTTTAACCGTAATGTACTGCAAATGCGTCAAGGTTTTTGATATGTAGCTAGTAACCCACAGGAGGACTGTATAGGTAGAGGTCGTGGAACCACAATGACCTCAACACTGCTAAGCAAGACAAGGACAGTTGGCCATTTGCTACCCCAGGCAGACACATACGCACGCACGCACACACACACACACACACACACACACACACACGGTGTATACACACTAACACACACCTTCTTAACAGTGGCACAAAAGGTAGATGTAGTTAGCAGATGATCTTTACTAGTCAAATCATGACAATACTGTCTTGTTAGTAGTGATGGTACTAGAGTGACAACACTAACATGTAACCAACCAATAAGACACACATCATCACGCAACAAACTACCACTACATGTGGTTACTGTGAGGTATCCAGCTAAGAATGAAGCGAATCATAATCCTATTATTGAACTATTCTTATTATGTACCTGTCCAAGTGGTAAACACACAGTGATAAAGCTTATCAAATGTTCACATATGAAATCAAACTAATTTCATAACACGCTGATCTGTGTTCTTGATATTGTGACCATGTCAAGCAGTAGGTCTCAAACTAAGAACCTTCATGACCAGTTAAAAGTTTGTTTGAGCCTACATTATAAGTAACACAAGCTATAGCAATTGAGATAAAGCACATATCATTATATGACATGTACTCCACTACTGATGTGTGTCTGTGTGTGCGTGTGAGATTCTACGAGTTAGCACACAGTTACGTAACTGGATATGCATACTGAAAACATTCTAATAAGCAGGTGATTTTTTAACAGTAGCACAACTGGTGAGCAAAAGCCTGCCTTATAGCAATAGTGGTAAGTTCTAGTCAGTCACACTTGCTACCATACTTTTATGGGATTTCACAAGTTTTCGACAGTTGTTCATTGTCAACTTATTTTGGTAAGTGCCACCACAGCACTTTAATTAATGTTCTTTCAAATAATACCATATAGCTAGCCTAAATATTTCGAGGGATAAATATTTCAAGGTTAAGCGATGTTGCTAAAATATATTTTTTGTGGATTGCAAACACTCCCAAAATGTATTATATTATATGGAGATCTAAACATTTCAAGGATAAAATTGTCACTAGTAAACCCCAAAATCAGAAAAAATTCTCCCTCAAAATATTTAGCATAATTATATGGTATAGTTGGTATCCTCCATTATACTACATTCAAACAACGATAACAAGTACAAATACTTTCAATAACAAGTACTTACTGAAACATTTCCCCACTAAATCTCCATGGTGACTAAGATTAAACTCAGCATGTCTGGCCACACAGCTAACTGTTGATGATAGCTTAACACAAACACCTTGTATTAAAAAAAAAAAATGTCTTGAAGCAAATTGAAAAGTAGCAATACAAGTACCTTGTGTTTTGTTGACTGTAGAAGAAGTCAGGAGAGAATTCAGTCCAGGTAGAGTGGTGTATTCATGTCTGTTTAGTAGAACATTCAGCGACTCCAACAGCGACACGAGATGTGATGGCGTGACGTCACTATTTGTTCTTGCCTACGAAAATATTTTAACACGCTCCTATCACTTTTCAAATATTTAATTTTGTATGGCGCTTACCACATCTGAAAAGGCTTGTTCATGTACGTTTCCCTTCCAGTCGAGTCGTTTAGGAAGAAGCTAAAACAGGTTGTAAAAGTAAGATCAACAATAAGGCTACCCCTAAAGCGTATAAACGACACGAATAACATTCTGCTACCACCGCAGAAGCACCATTCACTAAAGCAACAAGAAAACATCTCCTCTAACCTTTTTCTTCTCAATCTCCTCTATTAGTACCTGTATAAACACAAAGACACGGCTAAAAACATATTCTTAAGAACCCGGTTTTAAACTTTTTGCGCGAGCAAAAAGTTGGGCGTACCTTCGCTGCGGAACTAAGTGGAGAATCGCTTAGAAAGTGTGCGATCAAGAAATACACCTCTGCAAAGAGACACAACACGCACAAAATAAAGCAACATTCAACCCATATGCCCCACAGGTAAGCTTAAAAACACAGAAAATCTTAATAAAGTACACCACTGAATTACCGGATAAGTCTACGGTGTTTTTCTGATCCATTCATATCAGGCGACTTGAACTGGTGGGCTTTAAAAATAATTCTAATTGCGTGGGTGGAACACTCAATTTACGCCTAAGCAATGGCTCGATTTTTGAAGTCCTATCAGTACGGGATAGCAGCTCTCCAGAGTGTGCGTGTGCTTGAAACAATATCAGCTAGGACGACACCGCCTGGATCAAAGGTAATTTGCGTAGCTACGAACACAGGTGTTTTGTGTAATATAATTGTGACAAAGTTGGTATAATAAACAAGTGTCTGTTTGTAGCTTTTACTTAGTCGATGTTCTACTAATGTTCTGTCTTTCGAGCAGCGAGCTTTACAGGAAAAAGGAAGAAAGGTAGTGTTTTGATTCTAATTGATTCGTGCAAGTATTTTTTAACTTTTAGACTAAGCACTTGTCTAAAGAGGAAGCCAAATTTGAAAAACTGAGAGCTTTGGAGGAAAGTATGTTCTATTAACAATTTACATGTACATTTTAGTAGAAAGTGTTTGTGTGTGTGTGCGTGCGTGTGTGTGTACTTGTATGCAGGCCATAGCATTTTTAGTAATTGGCAACTCAACTATACCGTGCACATGTTCATAAATTCAAACATTAACATGTGAACACACAATGGTACCAACTAGTATATCAGTGACAACGGTACATTGTACACAGTGGTATGCATAACAACGATAATCTAGAGCCCTTAACATAAGTCCTAGAAATTTGGCTCATTTGTAGTACTGCTTGGCCCACTTTTAGCCATTTTCTTACAGCTCGGCTCACCATCCTGAAATGTGGACACTTTGGTATCAGCATGTGCTTCAATTAATTTAGTACATACATACAATCATGCATTCGTAACACTACGTATATACTTCAAGCCTATTCTAGCGAGTAAACGTTTCACAATTATGTAATACTAGTGTAGTTACTGCAATAGTCAAAGTGTACCAATTTAGGGTTCCTACATATATTATAGTTGCTATTACAATGAAGAGAAACTGATTAATAATACCAGAGCTTTCCCCAGCAAAATAAAGTAGGGCAGTAGAAATGTCAATTTGTTACCAACATCAAAGTCAATTTGTTAATTATATACATTCCTTTTACCACATCAAAGTCATTTTGTTAATTTTACACATTCCTTTTACCAAGAATTTTGAGTAAAGTAGAGCAGTGCTGCACTACTCTTTAGGTCCAATACATACTGTTGATTGTTCCCTCATCATCTGAAGAACAAAAGAAATGGCCACCTGCTATTGATTGCTTGTACAAAGACAAGTTTTGCTGGAACTCACAGTAAGCAGTATTGGAAGAAGACTTTGCCATAAGGAAACATATTATAGAGTAATGATGGAGACTTGACTTACTTGTTTTATCTGCTGTTGCACTTGTAATGCTTGTTTTAGCAAATTTTACCATTTAAATGTGTTTATTGCTTAATAACAACTTTCTGATGAACAACATGTCAGTGAAGTTCCATAGTCCATACAGAACTATGGTGGGGCCTGTCTAAGCTGCTCACATTCAGATGGATTAGTTTATTAATTTCCCACTTGGACATTTTAAGCTGTTCGTATTAGAGAGGTGGTCTTTCTATATGCTAAGACAGGTTCCACGTTACATCTACTGTTTTACAGTTATATGTAGTTTTACGTATGGTTGACTTGCAGTTTGACACTGTATAGTACTTGAAGCCTGACAGTTGTTGGGTTAAGGTTGAGGTCTGTGATAAGGTTTCATTGTGTATCTAAATTGACTCTATTAATTCCAGTTACACTCTTCACATTGTAGTGGTCACTGATCCAGACATCAAGAAAGAGATTGAAGCTTACTATGAGGGAAGGAGAAGACTTGCTATAATGATGGGATGTGACCCTGAAACATTCACCGAACAAGATGTTAATGTGAGTCCATATAAGTTTTAATCAAGACAGACTAATATGTTAAAGTGGTACAATAAATGTGAATGAATCTGTGAAAACCCAACACAATTGTGCTAGCCTAAATTTACAGTATAAACCATTGAATACAATGGGTGAAATACTTGTGTATCATTACAAAAATTCCGTAAATTTTTTCAACGCTTTGTTCACAGTAGAGAAAGGGCCTAATAACAAACACCTGGATATCATAAGAAGAGTTCGAAAATCTTTGTTTTGTTGTAGTAAACCCAAGGATATGCAAGTTATGGGCGTTTGTTTACATCACATCAAAACAACAGTATACAATTGATTTTTCTGTACTTATTTTGTCTTCATACATAGTGAAGAAAGGTGACACAAGTACACACTTACCCAGTGATTGCTTCCCCTATTCATGGTGAATAAGGTGGCATAAATGTCAACTCCATATGTCATTCTGCTCATCAGTTACGCCTGTTTTACTAAGCTCCCGTAATTTATTTTTCCTGTACTTGGTGTTGTACAAATCGATTTTTCTGCTTTTACTACTCTACAGGGCTGTAACACAAAGTTATTGACATATGAGGCTGAAAATTTGCCAGAGCATATACTTGGCTAAGTAGATTATAAATATTAAATAAACAGAATTTGAAAATGCGTGATTGTGTTGGGTTTTTACAGATCCGTTCTAGTGATGTATAATAATATCGATAGCGTGATAATCATATTGCAGTAATCCATTATTGTAATAATATGATAATAGCGTGTGATTATCATGGGTGAAAATCAGATATTCTTTCTGTTACAATTGAAGCATTGTTTGATTATTAACTTTATTTTGATTACCTCGCAAGATTTGCTGTATTTCTGAAGATTTGCTCTCTCGCTATATTAATATTTTGTTACATTTCAGTATGGCATAAGACCAATAAAATTACATGATTGTATTGTCATGAAAGTATCGTGATAATACCAAAAGTCATTATAGCACATCACTAATCTGGTGACAAATAGCTGCTATATATATTTTAGCTCCTGGGAATAGGTCCATTCTATTGATACATGATCCCATGATGATTCTGATAGCTTTTTACATACTGTAGACGTACAAATTTTTGAGACACACACACACTACACACACACACACCAGTATCAGTGGCACACACTAATAGCTAGGGATAACCATGCCACATAGAAAAAAGAATTTTCTCAGAAGAAGAAAGTTTGCAGTACACCTCGACATTTTGGGACCATGCAAGAATATCTGGCCCAGTTTTGCTGTATTATAGTTACAGAGGTATAGAGCCCGACCATACCTAGCTGTTGGGATGGAAATATTTGTCCAGATTATGGAAGGTTTGTTAGTTGTGTTCTTAATTTTAATTTGCCTTAGCCTGGCCTGTTATTGTTGAGGATAGGGATAAGTAAAAACATTAAAACTTTGTGTCTTGAATTTTTTTAACTGTACGGTATAGCTATGTATCTGTACTTTATCTGTTTTTGTTGTTTTTTTTTGTTTTTTTTTTAGAATGCAATCAGATACCTTCTACCATCTGGTTTGTATGCTAAAGATGCTAGACCTTTTCTAAAGGTATGTGTTGTAATATTTTCCTTAAAAGGTAAAACTAAATTGTTCTATATTTAGCATCCACTAGAGTATTATCCCAAGAAAAATAGTAAGCAAAACTTGACACGTGTTTGTGTTATTTTGTGTGTGGCTTGTAGCACAATCTGTTGATGCAGATGGACGACCATTTGAAGCAGGATTTTTTACTGGCTTTCCAGCCTATCATAATCTAGTATATGTGAGTGAATAAGTGTACACACTACACAGTAATACAGTGAAACTTCAGTTAGTTAGTTGTCATCTTTTTTTAATAATGATACATCAATACCAATACTAGTATTAGCATGTGGCCTATTACTTGTATCAGTAAAGCCTGATAGCAACTGATGCTATGTTGACATCACTACATCTTTGCAAGATGACAGTGTGCATGACCAACAAGCTAGCCCAGTTATTAGTATAGTGGAAAGGGTAGTAGAGTATGAATCATCAAACTAAACCAGTGAAGTACATTATTAGCCAGCTGGCTTATTGTGTATTATTGAAATGGATTGTTGTTTCTTGTGTACGAAGTATCAGTGTTGGATTGGTATCAGCTATTTTTCACTAACATTACATCAATATGTGATATCATAGTGAAAATGTTCGGTTGAATGTCCAACCAGCAACAGAAGTGAGAGCAGAAGCCACAATAAAGCTCTAGCTACACAATCAAAGCTAACAATGGACCATTGATATGATAAAACCAAGAGTTAGTAATAATACTATTATTAACTCAATAGGCTATAACCAGTGTCATGCCAAAATGCATCCCAGCAATTTTGTTCAGGGATCATGTGATCACCACATGTAAAGCAAGGACTGTTCTAATACTTTTGTGCATACGTTGACAATCTGTGAGGATAAATTTACAACTTTGTGCATTGCTTCATGAAAAACAAAGGTTTAAGGTGAAAGGAGCTAGCAAATTTAGTCTTGTTAGGACATACGACCACTCAATATGAAATGATTATTTCTGTCTCTGGCACTGGATCAACTCAGCAATGTAAACCAATGAGGAGTTAACTTTAGTAGTCCTTGCCTGTTTCTTTTAGCTGTGGAGAAGCCACTAACAGAATAATAGCTACTGGCCATTGATAGTGTAACTTCCGTCTTCTTGTTAGAGTTCTTTGGTATTCATGAAGATAACCTGTGACTATATCAAAATGCTTAGTATGACATTAAATGAATACCCTGTAATGACCACCTCTTTATAGTGACTGTTTTAAGTAGGTCCCTAGCATAGCTAAGGCACACTTCGTGACCACATTAAGACTTTACAAAAGCAAAACTTATTATTCTCACTGGTGACCATGTTACTGAAGTTTCACTGTACCTACACTCATGAACAATTACTATAGTATGTATGTGTTGAGCTGAATCCTCAAAAGCATTTAATAACTCGAAGTGTATATTTAGCCGGTACCGGTTTGCAAACACTAACGGCTATTGTGCCGGCACTAGTAGGTTGCCCCGAGCATTCAACTTTAGGGCACGCGTCTAGTAGGTTGCCCCGAGCATTCGACTTTAGGGGATGCGAAAAGTAGTTCCTTAGCGTTAGGGGTAGGCTAGGGTTCAGCTTTGGTTTCTTCTTCACTCTTGTTATATATAGAAGTCACTTCAGTCGGATGTTTATAACGTAGAAACTAAATAATATGACTAGCTGCAGCACCAGTGGTATAATCGTTACAAACATTGCTTATGAGTATGGATGCCCGGGTTCGAACCCTCGCTTAGACAACTTTTTTTTTCGCTTTCTTAGGTTTTTTGTACAAGTTTTTTTTAATGCACGTAACATTCTAAGTATTATACCCTCCACTGCCGGCAAAATAGCCGGCAAAACAGTGTAACCGGTACCGGCTCTATATAACCTGCCTTAATAACTCATGGATGTAATTACACAGGTCTTGAAATTTGACTCATTTGTAGTACTGCTTGACCCGCTAAAAATATTTCAAAATCTTTTTGTCCAAATGTCTGACATAATATTTACAGCCAATCAAAATTTTCACAATACATTTCCTGTGGGGAAGCCATATAAGTACAGTGTCTGTTACAGCCCTTTCCCGAACTTGTAATGGAGCCAAACCGTATGTGTCTGTTGTTACCTTTGCTGTTACCACTAATCATCTGATTGGCTGAAATGTTAACTCTGTTGGAAAAAAATCCACTTTTAATTTTTAACTGTTTTTTCAGGATTCAGCTCAAACTTGTACATACTATAAGTATATGTGTGTGTGTTCTCTTAGGAAGTATTAGAGCATACTAGACAGTTAGATGAGCTGTATACAGCCAGGAAGTCAACTGATAAAGGTTCAGACAAGTCCGGGACAACTTCCAGCAATCCTAACCTCTCAAGATGGTTACAACATAACCAAATGCAAGATCTACTGAAAGAAAAGATTACAGAACAGCAGGTATGTACAAAAGGCACATCCCACTCATGAGTTTGTTGTTGTGGTATAAAATGGTGGCTGTGTGCTACTTTGTTTGGTCTCTAGCCTTGCAACTATGGTCAGCAGACCAAAACAAGGGTTTGATTTATTTATTTTCTTTGAATTCTGTATCTGGTTGATTGTGTTCTCTTGTTTTTTTTTTTTGTTTTTTTTTTTTTTAATGCTGTATTAAATTTTGATGTTGAATGGAATAAGACTATTCCATAAAGGTGATTTTTGTTCCATATGGTATTTCTATGATGGTTTTTAAATCTGGCATTTTTATCAGCACAAGTTTCATCAAATTTGTGACCGTCTCAGCAAAAACCTGACTTGAAGCACACGTATTGAGAAAAAGAGAATTTTAAAATAATTCATAAAATTATGCGTGCTACAAAGAAAAAATACGCAAGTTTTTATCAGGCCAGTACTTGAAGAAGGAAGACTGAAATTTATTAAAACTGTATACCATCTTATTCGCCTACTTATGGAGAGTTCGAAAATCTTTGCTTCGTTTCTGTAGCTGCAACGGTATTCATGTCACATACGTTTGTTTGTGATGCAGTAAATGTAAACAAGATTGTCATTATTTCTTCTACTAAACCGCTTTTATATCCATATGCACAATTGACTACAGGGCTAACACTGTACCTTGGCTGATGTGCTACTCCGTGGTGAACATTTCAAGCCAAATTGCAACACTGTAGACTAATCCAAACGGAAGTTATGGCTGCGAATGTAAGTTCCTGTACTTTATTTTTGGTATAGTTGTTATACAAATCAATTATATTTGCTCTTCCTACTGTCTGGCTCTGTAATTCCAAAACTACTCACCACAGAAGGCTGAAACTTTGTTGATCCATTCCTTGGACACTGCAGATAATGCTGAGAAAATTTTTTAAAATTGGAAATTGTACAAACAAGTCAGATTTTTGCTGAGACGGTCACATTTGTCAACATCATGGAGCCTGTCTCAGTGACCACCTATATGATAAGGAATTATACAATAATTGTATATTTTTGCCTTTTGTGGTGACTTGTCACTCACATGAATGCATGAACAGAATTAGTATGTCACTGAAATGTGTCCCACTTGAGATTTTTAGTGTATGTTTTAAAGATGTACATTTGTACATAGAACTGTCTTCTTTCCTTGTAGTACAAGTCAATTATAGAGAGACTTGACAGACTGGCAGCTCATCCACTGGCTGGAACAATACAAACATTTCTGGACCGTTATCGACGGGTGGTTGTTGTGCTGCAATCCAGGAAGAAAATGGAACAGGTGAGTAGAAGACAGAGCTTGAATGAATGTTAAATATCAATGTTCAGACACTCCCTTGTACTCTTTGTATGTATGATTACTCAACAACTAACATGATGATTTGTGACCCAGTCTGAGAATATCGGACTTATCACCCATGTCAGCAGATTCGATTTTTCACCCAGGACACACAGCTACATGAATAAACTATCTAATTCCACATTTAAAATCAGCTAGACTTGAGTGGTCTGGTTTTGCTGGCTGCTTTTCCCGAGCCCAGTGGCAATCTGTACGTGTGGTGTGGGGCCTTAATGGAGCTCTGGTCAGCCTGGGAATGACTGTATGTGGCTGTACCGCTCTGTGGTATTGAATAAGTGCCTCTGCTGTGAATTTTCTTTCATTTTAGCCAATTTCGAGACCACAATGGCTCAAAACTTGGCCTAATTCATCCCTTGGCCTTCCTTTTCAATTTTTGAACACCATCTTGCCCACCTTCCAGGGCCCCCACCTCCCACCTAATTTGCAGCTCGCCTGATACAGTCAACCTTGGTTTAAAAACTATCTAAAATGGCCGGAACCTTAGTTGTTGGCTACTTTCACAGTGGATGCTCTGGAAGGTAAGGAATTGGTGTAAAATGTGTGAAAATTTGGTACACATAGCTTCAACCATTGGTGAGCTACAACACACTAAATACTTAAAAACTGGTATTTCTCGATACTTTTAAATAGGCGATAAGCCGGTTTTGTCAGACTGGGTCACAATTGTGTTGTAATCATGTTCTGAGTTGTATCGTAGATAGTAAAACTATCAAAATTTAGTTAGTTTGTTGAAGAGTAATTCATCTAGATCAAATTAATTTGTGTTTCACAGATTATTTACAGTCATATCTACGTAGTAGTAGTGGCCCAGCAGGTTGTGGGGGGAATATAAACGATAAGTTTTGGGAGTGTTTCATTACACTATCATGAATCACGGTAGTAGTTCATAAAAGTGATTGCAGTAGAATATTTCCACAAACCCCTTATAGAGCAGTCACCTGAAAACCACCATAGAATGAGACTCGCTCATGAAATAACACTCAGGAGACTTTCTCAATCACTGAACTGGTATAGATGTAAAAAGTATCTAGGTAAAGTTTGGGGACATTCAAAAATTTCGAATCTATTGTTTCACATGCCTACAGCAAAATTTATCCACTTTAGGTGACTGTACGTATACAGTAGTGTTGTCACAATATATCAATACATCTATAGTATCGAGATATAGCCATCAAGTTGTATCGATGGTTGTGAGATAGAGTGCTGCTTACTATAATGATGTTGTGGGGGAGGACAAACGGTATATGATGGTGTAGTGTGGTAAACAAGCCAGCCACAAAGTAAACTGGGAGGTTTTAAGGTTTCTGTGTAGTGCCAGCCACTTTTCTCTACTATAAAGCAGTAGCAAAATGCATTTAAAAAACCGGATAAAAAAGAGAAGCTTTTGCTTGTGGTATACATCCAATCTAAATTTTAACTTACAATGAAGAGTATGTACAGGATTCTGTCCGGGAATTCCTGGGTGGTGGCCTAAAGTTAACATGAACTGAAATGCTGTGTGTTGTATTAGAGTATATTGCATGCTACATCAGTGATATGTGTAAGAATTGTACTGGTTGGATTTAAGAGGGTACTGATCGGATTTAAGAGGTACTGGTCGCTTTGAACCACTGCCAACCAGTGTGGGCAGAACCCTGTATGTACATGTTTGTCTTTGCAATTGTTACAGTTAGTTCTATACCATGATATATGTTTGTGTTGTAACATAATCCTTGGTGATACATGATATAGAGTTTTTCTATATCGTGGTAGCACTGGTATACAGTGATACTTACCAAGTCCTTCCGTATATCCATGAACATTAAAGTTCAATATCATTTTTACATCCAAATAAGTGCAACTCCTCCCCTTAAGTAAGGAAATGAATAGGATTCCCCTTAAGGTCAGCTCTTTTAACATACTTCACCTCACCATAGACCATGTTTACCAATGTAATGTACTGTAGAGTCAGTTATGAACATGCTCACCAGTTTATTAGGAATACCAAGAAGACTCCTGCCTTGTTCCCAAATGATAAAAAGTTACCGTATAGCTTAAATATTTGAGGGGGGAAATTTTCGCTGATTTTGCGGTTTTGGGGGTTATCAGCGAAAATTTTAGCCTTGAAATATTTAGACCTCCATATAGTCTATAATACATTTTGGGAGTGTTTGCAAATCTGCGAAAATTTTATTTTTAGTAACATTGCTCAACCTCAAAATATTTAGGCTATACAGTAGCTGGCTAGCTGATTTTGTGTATGCATTGCAAAAGTATGTTCACTGTGTAATGAATTATTCATTTATTTATTTATTATCAACTTTACCAGTTAAGTACTGGAGGGTGAACCCAGATGGCAGAACCTGTACGAGGTGTTTACCACTAACCTAGGAGCCTAAGCGAAAATTTTTGGTAAAATATCCTAAAGTGTAATGGGACTATCTTGACGCTTGCAATGAGCCTTTTCCATAATTGTGACCCAGTCTGGGAAAACCGGTCTTATCGCCCATGTCAGCAGATTGGATTTTTCACTCTGAACACAAAGCTACATGAATAGACTACCTAATTTCACAATCAAAATCAGCTAGACTTGAGTGGCCTGGTTTTGCTGGCTGCTTTTCCCAAGCCCAGTGGCGATCTGTATGTGCAGTGTGTGGCCTTAATGGAGCCCTGGTCACCCTGGGGATGGCTGTATGTGGCTGTACAGTTCTGTGGTGTTGAATAAATGCCTTTGCTGTGAATTTCCTTTCATGTTAGCCAGTTTTGAGACCTGAATCTCCCATGACTTGGCCTAATTCATCCCTACGCTTTCCTTTTATAATTTTTGAACAGCCTCTTGTCCTCATTTTGGAGCTCGCCTGATACAGTCAGCCACGGTTTTAAAACTATCTAAAATGGCAGGAAACTTAGTTGTTGGCCACTTGCACAGTGGATGTTCTGGAAGGTAAGGAATTGGTGTAAAACGTGTGAAAATTTGATACAAATAGCTTCAACCATTGACGAGCTACAACACATCAAATACTTAAAACCAGAATTTCTCGATACTTTTAAATAGGCGATAAGACCGGTTTTCCCAGACTATTTATTTGCTTACTTTAGAGGGAGAAGTTGTACTTATTGGGATCAGGCCCGTACGCAGGAATGTCAAAAGGGGGGTTTTAAATTGAAGCTGTAGGCAATCCTAGATTGTTATAGTTGGTGATGTAGTTAACAGTTTATCAGTCAGTGTCCTTCATCATTGCTATTCCAGGCTCTTATTAGAAAATATTTAACAAATTACAATTGGAATTAATCGAAATGATAATAGTAGCTCTCAGTGCAGTATGGTCATGAATGGTTCGATGGATGGCTCGATGGATGGCTCGATGGATGGCTCGATGGATGGCTCGATGGATGGCTCGATGGATGGCTCGATGGATGGCTCGATGGATGGCTCGATGGATGGCTCGATGGATGGCTCGATGGATGGCTCGATGGATGGCCTTATTAATAAATTGGTTTCTATGTACACTGATAACTTCGAAGCGCTATGGTTATTACCTGGAAGCCACAGATGGTTCAGATGGTAGAAGCCATGGAAGGAATGCTAGAACACAAATTACAGTTGAAAAGATTGTTTTACAGTAACAATAAAATTTCCCACTGAACCCCCTCGAACCCCCCCCCCCCCCCCCGGGTACAGGCCTGGGGATGTCAAATATGATGTTGAAGTTTAAAAGATCACACTCCATTAGACCATTACACTGTTTACACACTCCTTAAATTTTTAGACAATGTTCACTTCCAGACACAAATTCTATAGTGTTATGTATAGTTATTATCAAGTGGTTGTCATACTATACAGTTGGATGATAGTGGACTAGTACACACTACTGGTTATCGCAAGTCAGCTGTAGCCAACGTGACTGTGTCCAGAGGAGATGGAAAGTTTGATATTAATGGTCTCAGTCTGTTGGAGGCATTTCCACTGATTCAGTCAAGAGAACAAATTTTGTATCCGTTTGTAGTAGTGGATGGCCTGGGGCTGTTTGATGTCAAGGCTACTGTGGAGGGTGGTGGTAAAAGTGGTACGTATCCGTCTGTGTCTGTGTGTGTGGGTGGGTGGGTGGATGGAGAAGTAGCCTAGGATATCAGTGCACCTCTCTAACACTCGAGTCTTGTCAGGCAAATCCTCCTGGTACAGGGCTAGTAACCCACAGGACAAGTACCCCAATACTGCTAAGTGAGACAAGGCATTTGCTTTCCCAGTTAACACCAGGTATCCATTAATGCTACAGCTGAGTAGTGTTAGTTTGCTACCTGGCAATGACAGTGTTTCTCACTGGTGCTGGAGGCTTTGCTTTTTGTGTGTGTATTTCTGCCTGTCTGCATAAAATCAGTTACACTTGTACTATCAATGTTTTCATTGTTTGGTTACAGGTCAAGCTGGTGCCTTAAGACATGGTATTAGCCTTGCCTTAACAGCATTTGGTGAGAATTATTATGAAGTGTTTGAGAAAGGTAATTATTACTCTGTAACTTGTTAATGTGGACACTTGAAAACACCTGTGTACTGTAGACACTTAGTTAATTTACTTGTACTCCTTTAAACTGACTCAGGACACCTTGTAGTCAGGACACTTTTCATTGGTCCAAAAGATGTCCATATTATACAGGTCCCACTATCCACACTTAAGGGTGTGCATTATTTGGATGTTCTATGTAGCTAACTTGTTGATAAGAGACAGTCGAAGGAGAGAGAGAAAGAAACCTGGTCAGAGGAGAGCTAGAAAGAAGTTTACTTGGTAAGAACACCTCAGCATATTAAATATTACTTTATATGTATTGTTCCTTTTCCTTATAGGGTTAAGAGATAACAGCAATACTACACACATACATTAATGTACATGTCATTGATCTATTTCTATCAATTTAATATTTTGCACATGCAGTTTAGTGTAGCTTGATACCAAAATAGATCTGGTATATCATCCTGTGTACTACTGACCACTTCCTCTTTTAATTTGTTGTGGTCGTTTAGCTACGTGTTGTTTCCCAAGGAAAAATTGGTTGCAAGATTCTTGCAAGAAAACAGACATTTTCCATGCAAGAATCTTGCTTTAGAACTTGCAAGTCTTGCACAGGATTTCTCCCTGGGTTGTGTGATACAGCATACTTTGCCTTAGTAAATTCAGTTTTTCTCCTAGCCTTTGATCAGGGTTATCACCTCCATCCTTTGTTGTTAATGTTCAGTGGTGATCTGATCAAGCCATAACTAATATTATATAACATTTTATGGATCAGAACACACAATACTTTGAAGTATATTAACTATGCTTAAAATTACATTATCGTATATCTTCATTTAAGAATTCAAAAGGTTGTTATAATAAATGGGTAAAGTTTTGCATTTTTCGTAGTTTCAAAGCAAATGCAAATATTTCCCCACTACATCAGAAATATAGTTATTTCACAGTGTACTACTATGTAATTATAGCAGCAGTTTATCACAAAATTTTCACTGCCAAATAGTTTCAGTAAACCTTAACTACAAAACTTTTGCCCAACTAAACTTTTCCTAATATTTTATGTGACTGCTCTATTGGAGTAAACCAGTTTTTTGTGGTCGCATGAGACTGAGGTTTTTTGTGGATTTGTATGTCTTCTCATTATTTATTAATAATGGTCTCGATCAATCTGGAGTTTTCATTACTGGTGGCTGTATCTGCTACATGCAGTTGTTAAGCTAAAATGTAGCCATTTTCTTGATTCTTATTGCATCTTATAAAGCTAGGGTATTACCTAAAGGTAGTAATTATAATGTAGACAATGACCTATTGACAACATACTGTACATGATTTAGTTCCAATTTGGTAAAACTGAACAGTTCACCACTAGCAGTATTAGTTGTGTTATGTTCACACTATAGTTGCAATGATATGGCAGATGAACATATTGATATAATTATTGCCTCTGACACAGCGATATTATCACACGATGCACATGCAAGTCTAGTGTAAAGGTTAGGCTGTTGATATTTAGCTGGTCATTGCTATTTTATAAAAAAAAAACTTAGAAAAAATCATGGCACAAAAAGGTGTAAGAAACAAATAATAAAAGTGTGATGCGACCTAGGCTTGAACCCACACATCCAGGTTTGGAGTGCCCACGCTCTACCACTGTACCAGTCCAGGGGCTAAAAAAGGGGCTAGTTGTGGCCAAAAAGCCAGTTGTAAATGACTTGGCCAGTTGTAAAAGTCAGACTCAATTTTAATAGCAAGCTGTACCACAGAAAAGAATAAAGTCAAATTACATACATGTGCTGTACATGTTTACAGGGATTTGACTAAAAGTACCTCAAGATCTAGTCTTGAGATTGCCATTTTCAAAAATTTTCCACTGTTTGGTCCACTAAAATTGCAATTTAGAGGTATGGTCATTTTCACAGTCCACTATTGATAAATATTTTGATCTGAAGAATTGGCCTTGCACATCACTGTAAGTTTGTTTGCTTTTTCCTAATTTCAAATTGCTTCCAGATTGAAATCTTGCCACAATTGTGTTTCAATTAGGTAAATATGCTCTCTCATACCCTCTGAAATCTCTTCAATCATTCCCTTCACTGACATTTTGTGACAATATAGAACACAAAATACAAGTAATTCAAACGCAAAGAAAATTTTGTTTATTATACTACTATCCCCCCGGCCCCCCGGTCTCAGGTTTGGGCTAGTTGTAAAAAAATAGCTTTTTTAGCCACTGTGTACCACCACCAGTGCTTGCTGGTTACTTATCCTGTTTTTGTACTATTTAAATGTTATAAATATAAAATCCTATGTAGTCTAACCTGTACCAGTGAAGAAGAATGAACCAAAGCTGAATATGACATGCAATAGCTGAGAGCTTTTTAGTCCCGACATGCATGGGGGCATGCATGTCCTTAACTAAATATTCAGGTCTTAAGCAGTAGTACTAGTACTCTGAGATACAGTTTTAAGCTATTATTTATTGTCTATTAGGGTAGCTAACTGCTCCACTAGAGTACTTCAACCTGAACTTTGATTCCAGCCTTTGCAAATCATGGTCAGGGAAATCATTATTATACTCACCTAGTTTCTGGAAGCCTCAGAAGCCCCCTGGACCCACCCCTAACTCCAATCCAGTATAAACGTTTACTCAGTCTGTAATTTTGATAATGACAAAGGTATAATGCATGTGGTCAGATGTGTAGTTAAAAGGTATTACCACACAAAAATCAATGTCACAAACAGTAGCTAGGTTGTTACACTAATTATTTCCACTGTTATCCTCCTGCCAATCTGCTGGATCTGCTTTCTGTGCTCATGTCTCTGGAGCTGTGTGAATCCACGGTAGATGATTTGATGCCTTTGTACCACTCTGGATTTGCTGGAACACCTTGGACTAGATAGCACCAGTATGGCTTTTGTGACTAGTACTCTCAGTTGATAGACAGCCTCCTCTTAGGCCTGGCTCATATATTTCCTTATGCTAGTTAAATCTTAGCTCAAATTGCTTCCTCTCTCTTTACCAATCAAATACAAACTGTAGTACAATGAGACTGATCATATAATACCTTGAAGTGTCAGGTATACTAAACCAGCCTTTGTATTGCACTTCTTACATGTACAACTCGGTTAGTATGTAAGATTGAGATGTTCTAATAGAACAGTTAAGTACTCTAATAGAGCAGTCACTGTAAAATTGTAAGAGAAACACATTTGCCAGAGTTTAATGTCACCAACTAATAACTCCATGCCATAGTACCAAACTAGACAGTCACTATTAGCTAGCTGGAAAGATTGTGTATGACCACAACAATTAACAGTTAAATTAATAAGGAATGTATGTAGTGACAACATAGCCATATATTCAGTTAAGTATATAGCTACAATTAAGCCTGCTACAAGCAACATGTCAGAACAGTGAAACTGTTTACACACACAAGGGAGCTGCAAGTAAATCTACAGGTGACTATAGTGCCGGTCAATTAACATCAAATTTTGAGAGGATGATGCGGAGTCATTGTAGAAATTTACTTACTGATCCGATATATCAGTTGTATACATTTGTACGCAGGCACAACATTGAGCTAGAAAAAGTGAAGACTTACAATAAACTTGTGGTCCAGTAATCTTGTTCCACTATCCTGTGTTCCTGTGACAATGCATGGAATAAAGCAGCATCAGCAAAGCTGTTCTTCAGTTACACCCTACACACAACATACAGTACATATAAACACTGTTATACAGGGGCGGCGGAGAAGACGGGGGCAAGGGGAGCTGCAGTCCCTGTGAAAAAAATTATGGGGGGGGGGAAGGGGGGGGGGGGGGGGGGCTTAGCCCCTCTAAAATTATCTGTAGCTGTGACTGATGGAGAGTCTAGCTAAATAGTATCATTCAATACTCTAATAGAGCAGTCAAGATCGAGATACTCTAATGGAGCAGTCACAGTATCCTTTTGAGGAGCACCGCAGCAAGCTACGTATGTAGTTATAAATAAGGATATATAGTCTAGTTGGTAGAAGGAAACTATTGCGAGCAGGTAATGATCTTTTCTTTTTTATTCTTTTTTAAATTTTAATTAATAAATTTTTTTTAAATTAATAAATTTATTTTATTTAGCTATTTATTTATTTATTTTTGGTCTTCGACTTAAAACTAGGCCATGGCATTACCAAGCTAGACCCCCAGCCCCCCCTAAATACAGGTGTCTCCGCTGCCTCTGTAAACACATACACAAATAACTTATGTACAAATTAATGATGGTCTGTTATAAAAGAAAATTTGCAAGATTTGAGTGAATTTTTTTTTTAGCAAATTTTTTTCTTTTTGAGTTTGACAATATAAATAAACACTTAAGGGCAGGGAGGCAAACTCTGCCCGGCAGTCCTGAGATGATGGTATTGTTGCCATTACAGAAGCAGCATTGCCACGTTAACATCAATGGTAACCTTCTGAATCAAAATTGGGTGGCCCTATTATCACCAGACTGTTCCATCACCCGGGAACCTATCCGCCTCACTAATGAACATGCACATGATCCCCAAGCACCCAGGGTCTCAACACAAAAAGGGGAGAAGTGAAATAATGGAATCAGAGAAGAATACTTTCTGAACTTAGCTGACTCTGCAGAGTTTTCCAGCCGGCTGGCACCTCTTGCAAAAGTAGATAAATTAGAGTGAAATGGTTTTATGCCATGTAAGAATAAATACGCGCCGGGCGCTTACAGTATAAGTGCCACCTAAAAATCTACCACTCTGTCACTTGACGAAACTGAACGGGACGAGCTTCTTTACGGGAGTCTACAGCGTTACAATGGAAAGAAAGTTCGCGGGTAAGTATGTGTTTACTGTGTGTAATAATCGCATGTGACTGAAGACTATTGTCAGGCGGGAGGCCTGGCTGACGCTCCTAGGGACCTGGTAGCCTGCTTGGTAGCAATTTCATCTGACGCTGGGGGTTAAAATAGACTGTGGTGTGTTATAGCAGTGTCACGGTAGTGGTTTTATTGCTGTGTAAAACCTACAAGGGTGTGTTTATTGTGGAGTCCAGGAGAGATACGTTTGATCGTGCGCTGATACACACACAATTCATTTCTTTCCTACTAATTGGGTATCATGTACATTCATGTACTAGTGATGACCTCACAACATTAGTTTATCAAGTTACCAGTTGTATATGTGACCGAATCTGCAAAAAACTGGCATAATGGCACATTTTTCAAATTCTTTATTATTGAATATTTATAATCTACTTAGCCGGGTGCATGCTCTGGCCAGGTTTCAGCCTTGTATGCCGACAACCTTTGGAGTTACAGCCCTACAAAGTAGCAGCAACAGAAAGATTGATTTGTACAGCAAGTATTGGGAGAATAAATTACAGGTGCTTACAAAAATGACTGTAACTTACAAACGCAATGCAATACAGAGCTGCAACATGCACCATCGTGTTCGCCATGAATAGGGGAGTCCATTACATGGTGAATTTTTCTCCTACCACCTTTCTTCACTACATACAGAGATGAAATCAGTGAAGAAAAATCGATTGTGTATGACCGCTTTGACATGACATAAACAAATGCCCATAACTGATGTATCCTTTAGGCTACTGCTACGATGCAAAGATTTTCGAACTCCTCTTGAGTAGGCGATTAAGATGATACCCATGTTTTTATCATTGCACCCTTTCTTCATAAAGAACAAAGCTTTTAAAAATTTTATGAATTTTATTTATTTTCTCATTTACACAAATATTTTACCCATTGCAATCAATAGCCTATACTGAAAATTTAGGCTTGCACCATTATGTCGGGTTTTCACAGATCCGGCCACATATGATGGGGTTGGTAATGTGACATCATGTAGTCAGCGGAGGCTACCTGGTCACACATCAAACATCTTGTGATGTAAAAAGAAAAGTAACCCCATCCAACCCCAAAACCTCAGTAATAAAGATATTCTAATGTCCAAATTTAAATCACAACTCCCAGTGTCTTCCAACACTTTGTGTGGCTTTCCTAGCTACTGTAAGAAACAAAGGTGTCATCATGTATACTGTGCATGAATGTGACTAAAAGACTAGATAATAACAATACTCATTTCAAACACTGTTTGGTTGTGCAGTAACATGTAGCAATGTGTCATAGGCTCATAGCACTATGCATGATTTGTGCCTGCCCTTTAGTTTAACCTGTAATTAGGGGGTAGATGATTTAGTTTTAATTTGTGAGAAGAGCAAATGTCTTGCTTTGAATAAAACTGTTGTGCCGTTGCGAATATTAGTCTAGAATGGACGGTATACCTAAACTGTTCATCAGAGAAGTTAGTCACACATCATAATCCTATGACATGTGATTAAGTAACCATCACTACCATAATGTCACATGTTATGACTTGTTTATTGACTAATAGACAACACACAACCGACCTTATATATAAGAACTAGATTAGTGGACCCAGTGGCTACCCCCCAATTATCACTGAGGCCGTACATACAGTTTTGTTACAATTCCTTATTAACATACACAGTAGTGTAATAGACCAGCTCAAAATCTTGTACCACATGTTACACGTACTTTCCATGTGCAGTGGAACCTGTCTAAGCCAGTCAACATTTCTGTGGCTTTAGATAGGTGGATTAGTGTATAAACACTTGGAGAATTAAAGGTTAGTCTTTTTTGCAGAGGTATAGAGGTGGCCACTAAGACAGGTTCCACTTTGTATTTAGTGACATATGATGTACATGTGACTTGCATTGCTAACATATTTCAAGCTGGGAGTGGCTGGTATTGTGTGTAGGTGTATGTGTGTGGTGTTTGTTTAGTTAAAATTCCTTTGTAACCAAGTTGTGGTTTTGTAAAATAATTTTATTGCTGTCTGTATCACAGAGAAGAATCAGATATGATGTTGAGGATGATACTCTTATAAACAAGTGAGTATTTGCACATGTATGTGTGTCTGTGTTATTCGGGTCTGATGACTCCGATCTCTTGATACGTCACTGAATTCACTACTGATCTTTGCTAGTCCTACTGTCACATTGTAGACAAGTATGGCTCACTTAGTGGTTGTTGTTTAGCTAGTTTAGAAACATGTATTGTTCCAGTCACACATATTGTACTGTTTCCATAATTCTTGTCAACGAGAAGACAATAGATAAACCACAACAATAAAAATATTTAAACTGTTTACTCAAATAGAGGAAGTGTTAAAGTTAGTCAACAGGATGATGATTTTTATTATTTGACAATTGTCCACACTCATCCAAACAGGTCAATATTAGACACCAGGTGTAGGACTTGTTTCACTAGGTCCCATCCCATACTGGATGTAGCCTAACTTGTTGAGGAGTCTTTATTACTACATCTTCATACTACATGTACAGTGTATGTGTGTACTAGTGTCAGTACATTTGTTTGTGTTACATATCATTTGTTTAGTAAACATGTTTAGTCTCATTCTTAAATACACGAGTGTGTATATGACATGTACAATGTGTGTAGTGTATTTTAAATCAATTTGTACAAATATGATATTTCAGTTACAGTCAATGACTGATCCCTTAATGGATGATGTGGAAAAGGAAAGAGTAATGAGGTATGTGTGACAAGTTGATAGTCTTACTACTTCTAACATATTCACACAGACATGAGCACACACACAACTGGAGGTGAAGCAGTTTTAGAGATGATCAGTCAGTTACTGGAGCTAGAGGGGATAGCCACTTTATGTCATTAATTGAATGGTCCTTGTAAGTGCATTTGTGTATGTGTGTATGTATGTGTAGTGTGTGTGTGTGTGCGTGTGTGTGTGTGTGTGTTGTTCTATTAGGGTAGCTAACTGCTCCACTAGAGTACTTCAACCTGAACTTTGATTCCAGCCTTTGCAAATCATGGTCAGGGAAATCATTATTATACTTACCTAGTTTCTGGAAGCCTCAGAAGCCCCCTGGACCCACCCCTAACTCCAATCCAGTATAAACGTTTACTCAGTCTGTAATTTTGATAATGACAAAGGTATAATGCATGTGGTCAGATGTGTAGTTAAAAGGTATTACCACACAAAAATCAATGTCACAAACAGTAGCTAGGTTGTTACACTAATTATTTCCACTGTTATCCTCCTGCCAATCTGCTGGATCTGCTTTCTGTGCTCATGTCTCTGGAGCTCTGTGAATCCACGGTAGATGATTTGATGCCTTTGTACCACTCTGGATTTGCTGGAACACCTTGGACTAGATAGCACCAGTATGGCTTTTGTGACTAGTACTCTCAGTTGATAGACGGTCTCCTCTTAGGCCTGGCTCATATATTTCCCTATGCTAGTTAAATCTTAGCTCAAATTGCTTCCTCTCTTTTTACCAATCAAATACAAGCTGTAGTACAATGAGACTGATCATATAATACCTTGAAGTGTCAGGTATACTAAACCAGCCTTTGTATTGCACTTCTTACATGTACAACTCGGTTAGTATGTAAGATTGAGATGTTCTAATAGAACAGTTAAGTACTCTAATAGAGCAGTCACTGTAAAATTGTAAGAGAAACACATTTGCCAGAGTTTAATGTCACCAACTAATAACCCCATGCCATAGTACCAAATAGCTAGACAGTCACTATTAGCTAGCTGGAAAGATTGTGTATGACCACAACAATTAACAGTTAAATTAATATGGAATGCATGTAGTGACAACATAGCCATGGGTCCGTAGAATATTCAGTTAAGTATATATAGCTACAATTAAGCAGGCTGAAGCCCTGCTACAAGCAACATGTCAGAACAGTGAAACTGTTTACACACACAAGGAAGCTGCAAGTAAATCTACAGGTGACTATAGTGCCGGTCAATTAACATCAAATTTTGAGAGGATGATGCGGAGTCATTGTAGAAATTTACTTACTGATCCGATATATCAGTTGAGTACATTTGTACGCAGGCACAACATTGAGCTAGAAAAAGTGAAGACTTACAATAAACTTGTGGTCCAGTAATCTTGTTCCACTATCCTGTGTTCCTGTGACAATGCATGGAATAAAGCAGCATCAGCAAAGCTGTTCTTCAGTTACACCCTACACACAACATACAATACATATAAACACTGTTATACAGGGGCAGCAGAGAAGGGGGGCTGCAGCCCCTGTGAAAAAAATTATGGGGGGCTTAGCCCCTCTAAAATTATCTGTAGCTGTGACTGATGGAGAGTCTAGCTAAATAGTATCATTCGATACTCTAATAGAGCAGTCAAGATCGAGATACTCTAATGGAGCAGTCACAGTATCCTTTGAGGAGCACCGCAGCAAGCTACGTATGTAGTTATAAATAAGGATATATAGTCTAGTTGGTAGAGGGAAACTATTGCGAGCAGGTAATGACCTTTTCTTTTTTATTCTTTTTTAAATTTTAATTAATAAATTTTTTTAAAATTTATTTATTTATTTTATTTAGCTATTTATTTATTTATTTTTGGTCTTCGACTTAAAACTAGGCCATGGAATCACCAAGCTAGACCCCCAGCCCCCCTAAATACAGGTGTCTCCGCCGTCTCTGTAAACACATACATAAATAACTTATGTACAAATTAATGATGGTCTGTTATAAAAGAAAATTTGCAAGATTTGAGTGAATTTTTTTTAGCAAATTTTTTTTTTTTTTTAGTTTGACAATATAAATAAACACTTAAACAGTGGGCAGAGAGGCAAACTCTGCCCGGCAGTCCTGAGATGATGGTATTGTTGCCATTACAGAAGCAGCATTGCCACGTTAACATCATAACCTTCTGAATCAAAATTGGGTGGCCCTATTATCACCAGACTGTTCCATCACCCGGGAACCTATCCGCCTCACTAATGAACATGCACATGATCCCCAAGCACCCAGGGTCTCAACACAAAAAGGGGAGAAGTGAAATAATGGAATCAGAGAAGAATAATTTCTGCACTTAGCTGACTCTGCAGAGTTTTCCAGCCGGCTGGCACCTCTTGCAAAAGTAGATAAATTAGAGTGAAATGGTTTTATGCCATGTAAGAATAAATACGCGCCGGGCGCTTACAGTATAAGTGCCACCTAAAAATCTACCACTCTGCAGTGCTCTGTCACTTGACGAAACTGAATGGGACGAGCTTCTTTACGGGAGTCTACAGCGTTACAATGGAAAGAAAGTTCGCGGGTAAGTATGTGTTTACTGTGTGTAATAATCACATGTGACTGAAGACTATTGTCAGGCGGGAGGCCTGGCTCCTAAATAGCTGACCGGGACTTGGTAGCAATTTCATCTGACGCTGAGGGTTAAAATAGACTGTGGTGTGTTATAGTAGTGTCACGGTAGTGGTTTTATTGCTGTGTAAAACCTACAAGGGTGTGTTCATTGTGGAGTCCAGGAGAGATACGTTTGATCGTGCGCTGATACACACACAATTCATTTCTTTCCTACTAATTGGGTATCATGTACATTCATGTACTAGTGATGACCTCACAACATTAGCATATCAAAACTCATGTCAAATTAACCCATCATTACAATTTTCCGTAAAATATTATTATGCGTAAAATCAATGTACAGCAGCCTATGGAGGTAAGTTAGTTTTAAGTTACATTATTCATCATAACTCTGGTTCTGAAGGTGGTATCAAAATTGTTCGGCCGCCATTATACACGCATAACACTCCTCTATCCGATGGTAACAAAATTTATTCGAAGCTAAAGTGTTTACAGCTTGCAAATTTACAACAAACGATGGTAAATAGCAACTTACGCAATACAAAATCCATTGGAGAGCAAATCACGAATTTCGCGTTCTAATTAAATAGCGGAATCACGCCGTTACCATAGCGATTACGAATTTTGTTCGGCCGGAATCGGATAGAGCAATTCATAAGGAGTTGAATGATATTAAGTTTTATGGTATTTGATCGTGTCTAGTGCTTGCAATTATTGAATATACAAAATGATGTAAAATGTATGGAGTTTGTATTGGAGAAACTGAAAAAGTGATCCATCCATCCTGAAATCTTTGAAAAAATCAGTGTTTAATCAGTCCATTTTATGATCTAAGGGCAGAAAACAAACAAAGGACACTGGTAATGTACAATATTGCTGATAAAATGATTACTGGTTGTAAATTTGATTTTGCCATTTTTGCAATTCTGACTTTACAAATCCCAATAGCATGTTTTGATATGGTTTTATCAAGTTACCAGTTGTATATGTGACCGAATCTGCAAAAAACTGACATAATGGCACATTTTTCAAATTATTTATTATTGAATATTTATAATCTACTTAGCCGGGTGCATGCTCTGGCCAGGTTTCAGCCTTGTATGCCGACAACCTTTGGAGTTAGAGCCCTACAAAGTAGCAGCAACAGAAAGATTGATTTGTACAGCAAGTATTGGGAAAATAAATTACAGGTGCTTACAAAAATGACTGTAACTTACAAACGCAATGCAATACAGAGCTGCAACATGCACCATCGTATTCGCCATGGATAGGGGAGTCCATTACATGGTGAATTTTTCTCCTACCACCTTTCTTCACTACATACAGAGATGAAATCAGTGAAGAAAAATCGATCGCGTATGACCGCTTTGACATGACATAGACAAATGCCCATAACTGACGTATCCTTTAGGCTACTGCTACGATGCAAAGATTTTCAAACTCCTCTTGAGTAGGCAATTAAGATGATACCCATGTTTTTATCATTGCACCCTTTCTTCATAAAGAACAAAGCTTTTAAAAATTTTATGAATTTTATTTATTTTCTCTTTTACACAAATATTTTACCCATTGCAATCAATAGCCTATACTGAAAATTTAGGCTTGCACCATTATGTCGGGTTTTCACAGATCCGGCCACATATGATGGGGTTGGTAATGTGACATCATGTAGTCAGCGGAGGCTACCTGGTCACACATCAAACATCTTGTGATGTAAAAAGAAAAGTAACCCCATCCAACCCCAAAACCTCAGTAATAAAGATATTCTAATGCCCAAATTTAAATTATTATTATTATTATTACTAGGACCGCGTCACATACAACCAAGTACATACACCAACGTGAGGCTATTAGGTGGTGAATGCATTATCCCCAAATCAATTCAATATGTCACGGTAGTGACAGATATAACACAATAGTGGCATCGTAACTAATGGCCACCAGTAGCTAAGTGCCAGTACATCATTGGTGTGGTATAAATGGCACAGTGATGTGTACAAAGTATATGTATACAAAACATACAGGAGAGAACTATACATTATTGCAGTATTGTATGCAGCAATACATTATAGGCAACATCACCATGCAGATAAAAATTATTAGCCAATATACAGCAATGCATATCAACATCAACTAGAGCTAAGTAAGGTTCATCAGTGATGTAGCAATGGCACAGTGATGGGTGACACACTATAGTTATGCATACACAACTTGCAGGAGATAGCTACACAATGCTGTAGGCGTATGCAAGCCAGATGAACCAGATAAAGGAAGACAGCCAAGCCACTAGAGCCTAGTAGCTACGCCAGGTGAAGGCAAAAAAGATTAAGCACGTATTGAATTGCCTGACACCAACACAAAGAAAGTTCGCCATGCCAGCTGCACAAGACAAAATTGTTCACTTGTATTTTATATGTAACTGTAAGCTTATTGTAAAGAGCTTTAGTGGCATATGTCAGTTTAATGTTTTCTTGTATTGTTTATTTACGTGAATGAATCCACTGGCAGCTGGCATGGAGACTTGAGATGTTACAAACATAAAAACTTACTTGTAATCTTCTTGTTTACCAAGTGGCTTCTGGCTCTCCTGCACGGGCATCACTAATCTTCTTCGCGCAATATGTAAGTAATTAAGCAAGGGTGTGGTAAGGTAAATGCGGGTATTTCCGGACAGCGCACAATTCCGGACACTTCGTGTATAGCACCCAAGGATGAATCAACTAGAACACAATTTTCGATTTTTATAATCCCTATAAGAATAGCTATTCACAGCAGAAATTTCAAGGCAATCCGTTGTTTCGTTCCTCGGCTAGCTTGATAAAGGTACCAAAGTGTCCGGAATTGTACGCTGTCCGGAAATACCCGCATTTACCTTACTGGGCGTTATATAGAATTACACGTATGGTCAGGTCATCAGCACAAACAGGAGCGACGATTATACGTTTGTGCCTTCATTCATAGGCGAATCTATCCCCGGTTAGTTCATGTCTCTAGGCCTCGTAGTTTTCTCAAACATTAATTATTAATTATTTATTTATGACGTAATTTTAACCGCGTTTCGTATTATTCTTAGTACTTGGTTATATAATTATATAATAATGCTTTACAGTGTACGATACAAATAGGGATATGATTACAAAGACGGAAATTAGTTAGGAATACACTGAAGGTCTACTAGCATAGCTAGTAGCCTAAAAAGTTTAAAACTAAAAGTAGGTGTAATTACAATTAATTATATAGGGGTGTGTGCTAAATCACAACTCCCAGTGTCTCCCAACACTTTGTGTGGCTTTCCTAGCTACTGTAAGAAACAAAGGTGTCATCATGTATACTGTGCATGAATGTGACTAAAAGACTGGATAATAACAATACTCATTTCAAACACTGTTTGGTTGTGCAGTAACATGTAGCAATGTGTCATAGGCTCATAGCACTATGCATGATTTGTGCCTGCCCTTTAGTTTAACCTGTAATTAGGGGGTAGATGATTTAGTTTTAATTTGTGAGAAGAGCAAATGTCTTGCTTTGAATAAAACTGTTGTGCCGTTGCGAATATTAGTCTAGAATGGACGGTATACCTAAACTGTTCATCAGAGAAGTTAGTCACACATCATAATCCTATGACATGTGATTAAGTAACCATCACTACCATAATGTCACATGTTATGACTTGTTTATTGACTAATAGACAACACACAACCGACCTTATATATAAGAACTAGATTAGTGGACCTGTGGCTACCCCCAATTATCACTGAGGCCGTACATACATTATTTCTTCTGGTACACCTACTGTAGGTTTTGTTACAATTCCTTATTAACATACACATACACAGTAGTGTAATAGACCAGCTCAAAATCTTGTGCCACATGTTACACGTACTTTCCATGTGCAGTGGAACCTGTCTAAGCCAGTCAACATTTCTGTGGCTTTAGATAGATGGATTAGTGTATAAACACTTGGAGAATTTAAGGTTAGTCTTTTTTGCAGAGGTATAGAGGTGGCCACTAAGACAGGTTCCACTTTGTATTTAGTGACATATGATGTACATGTGACTTGCATTGCTAACATATTTCAAGCTGGGAGTGGCTGGTATTGTGTGTAGGTGTATGTGTGTGGTGTTTGTTTAGTTAAAATTCCTTTGTAACCAAGTTGTGGTTTTGTAAAATAATTTTATTGCTGTCTGTATCACAGAGAAGAATCAGATATGATGTTGAGGATGATACTCTTATAAACAAGTGAGTATTTGCACATGTATGTGTGTCTGTGTTATTCGGGTCTGATGACTCCGATCTCTTGATACGTCACTGAATTCACTACTGATCTTTGCTAGTCCTACTGTCACATTGTAGACAAGTATGGCTCACTTAGTGGTTGTTGTTTAGCTAGTTTAGAAACATGTATTGTTCCAGTCACACATATTGTACTGTCCTATAATTCTTGTCAACAAGAAGACAATAGATAAACCACAACAATAAAAATATTTAAACTGTTTACTCAAATAGAGGAAGTGTTAAAGTTAGTCAACAGGATGATGATTTTTATTATTTGACAATTGTCCACACTCATCCAAACAGGTCAATATTATACACCAGGTGTGGAACTTGTTTCACTAGGTCCCATCCCATACTGGATGTAGCCTAACTTGTCGAGGAGTCTTTATTACTACATCTTCATACTACCATGTACAGTGTATGTGTGTATTAGTGTCAGTACATTTGTTTGTGTTACATATCATTTGTTTAGTAAACATGTTTAGTCTCATTCTTAAATACACGAGTGTGTATGTGACATGTACACTGTGTATAGTGTATTTTAAATCAATTTGTACAAATATGATATTTCAGTTACAGTCAATGACTGATCCCTTAATGGATGATGTGGAGAAGGAAAGAGTAATGAGGTATGTGTGACAAGTTGATAGTCTTACTACTTCTAACATATTCACACAGACATGGGCACACACACACACACACACAACTGGAGGTGAAGCAGTTTAAAGAGATGATCAGTCAGTTTCTGGGGGTAAGTCTGTACCAAGAGGGGATAGCCACTTTATGTCATTAATTGAATGGTCCTTGTAAGTGCATTTGTATATGTGTGTACGTATGTGTAGTGTGTGTGTGTGTGTGTGTGTGTGTGTGTGTGTGTGTGTGTGTGTGTGTGTGTGTGTGTGTGTGTGTTGTTCTATTAGGGTAGCTAACTGCTCCACTAGAGTACTTCAACCTGAACTTTGATGCCAGCCTTTGCAAATCAAGGTCAAGGAAATCACTTTTATTATACTTACCTAGTTTCTGGAAGCCTCAGAAGCTCCCCGGACCCACCCCTAACTCTGATCCAGTATAAACATATACTCAGTCTGTAATTTTGATAATGCCATAATGCATGTGATCAGATATGCAGTTAAAAAGGTATTATCACACAAAAATCAATGTCACAAACAGTTAGCTAGATACACTAATTATTTCCACTGTTATTCTCCTGTCAATCTGTTGGATCTGCTTTCTGTGCTCATGTCTCTGGAGCTGTGTGAATCCACGGTAGATGATTTGATGCCTTTATACCACTCTGGATTTGCTGGAACACCTTGGACTAGATAACATCAGTATGGCTTTTGTGACTAGTACTCTCAGTTGGTAGACAGCCTCCTATGGTCTCAAACTAGGCCTGGCTCATCTTTTTCCCTATACTAGTTAAATCTTAGCTCAAATTGCTTCCTCTCTCTTTACCAATCAAATACAAACTGTAGTACAATGAGACTGATCATATAATTCCTTGAAGTGTCAGGTATACTAAACCAGCCTTTGTATTGCACTTCTTACATGTGCAACTTGGTTATTTTGTAAGATTGAGATGTTCTAATAGAACAGTCAAATACTCTAATAGAGCAGTCACTGTAAAATTGTAAGTACAGAATTGTACAAAATACCATATAGCCTAAATATTTCGAGGGGGAAAATTTTTGCTGATTTTGCAATTTTGGGGGTCATCAGCAAAAATTTTACCCTTGAAATATGTAGACCTCCATATAGTCTAATACATTTTGGGAGTGTTTACAAATCCACGAAAATTTTATTTTTAGCAACACTGCTCAACCTCGAAATATTTGCCCTTGAAATAGTTAGGCTATACAGTAGAGGAACACATTTCAGGGTTTAATGTCACTAACTAATAACCCCATGCCATAGTACCAAACCAGGCAGTCACTATTAGTTAGCTGGAAAGATTGTGTATTACCACAAAAATTAGCAGTTCAGTAAGGAAAGCACGTAGTGATAACATAGCCATGGGTCCATGGAATATTCAGTTAAGTGTATAGCAGGCTGAAGCCCTGTTATACAAACAGCATGTCGTACACACAACATACAGTACATATAAACACATACACAAATAACTTATGTACCGTACGCAAAGAAATTTTGACGTCAAAAAAATTTGATGAATTTGATGAATCGGTTTAATTCATAAAATTTAAATTCGTCAAATGTTTATAAGCGTCCTTAAAAGTACAGATTTTGCCTAAAATTTCTTGATTTTCGCCAACATTTTATTCGTCAAATCTGCTGAAGTCTGAATTTGTCAATTTTTCTTACGTCAAAATTTCCTTGCATACGGTACATAAAAGAAAATATTTTAATGCAATGTAATAAAAAAACGCTTGTAAGAATAAATACGTACAGTATAAGCGCCACATAAAAACCTACCACTCTGCAACTTGACGAAATTGAACGAGACAAACTTCTTTATGGGACTCTACAACGTTACAATGGAAAGAAAGTTCGCGGGTAAGTATGTGTTTACTGTGTGTAATAGTCACATGTGACTGAAGACTATTGTCAGGCGGGAGGCCTGGCTCCTAAATAGCTGACCGGGACCTGGTAGCGATTTCATCTGACGCTGGGGGTTAAAATAGACTGTGGTGTGTTATAGCAGTGTCACGGTAGTGGTTTTATTGCTGTGTAAAACCTACAAGGGTGTGTTTATTGTGGAGTCCAGGAGAGATACCTGTGACCATGCACACTGATCGTGTGACTGGGGTATACACACAATCCATTTCTTTCCTGCATCACGTACACATTCATATACTAGTGATGTCCTCACAACATTAGTTTACCAAGTTACCAGTTGTATATGATAGGGTTGGTAATGTGACATCATTTAGTCAGAGGAGGCCAAGGTGGAGGCTGCATGGTTCACACATCAAACATCTCATGTTGTAAAAAGAAAAGTAACCCCATCTAACCCCAAAACCTCAGTAATAAAGATATTCTAATGCCCAAATTTAAATCACAGCTCCCAGTGTCTCCCAACACTTTGTGTGGCTTTCCTAGCTACTGTAAGAAACAAAGGTGTCATCATGTATACTTTGCATGAATGTAACAAAAAGACTATATAATAACAATACTCATTTCAAACACTGTTTGGTTGTGCAGTAACATGTAGCAATGTGTCATAGGCTCATAGCACTATGCATGATTTGTGCCTGCCCTTTAGTTCACAATTTTTTTCACATCCCAGTGAAAATGTCAGGCAGCCTAAAGCATTACCTGACATTGATCTGCTACTGTTCTACACAATTTGTCAGAAATCCTTATGATACATTGATAGAATAGAGTGACTCAACCTATAATAATACAATCATTGTTGTCTAATTGATTGACAATGCTTCACTATAAATCTCTCTACCTTCTATTTTGATCTGACATTTTGTCAGGCAGGTTCCATTGTGGTTGGCCATGCATGATATTTGTCTGACAAATGGCCTATGTCAGGTAGTAATATTTGACTCTGCTTTAGTTTAACATGTAATGAAGGGATAGATGATTTAGTTTTTAATTTGTGAAAAGAGCAAATGTCTTTTGCTTCGGATGAAGCTCTGTTGTGTCATTGCAAATATTAGTCTTCATAAAATGGATGGGATAACTAAACTGTTCATCAGAGAAGTTAGTCACACGACAGAAAGACTAGCACAACATCAACTAGAAGTAGTTAATTTGTCTAGTGCTGTATTTTCAATGCTGCTTAACTTATAAAGCTGAAACTTAGCTAGTCCATTCCTCTGTGCTTGTAGAAAACAAAGAACAAATAAAATGCATTTTGAAAATTGTGTGGATTTCGACGGTTTTCTAAAATTAGGTGACATTTAGTGACATATGATGTACATGTGACTTGCATTGTTAACATATTTCAAGCTGGGAGTGGCTGGTATTGTGTGTAGGTGTATGTGTGTGGTGTTTGTTTAGTTAAATTCCTTTGTAACCAAGTTGTGGTTTTGTATATTAATTTTATTGCTGTCTGTATCACAGAGAAGAATCAGATATGATGTTGAGGATGATACTCTTATAAACAAGTGTGTGTGTGTGTGTGTGTGTGTGTGTGTGTGTGTGTGTGTGTGTGTGTGTGTGTGTGTGTGTGTGTGTGTGTGTGTTATTCGGGGCTGATGACTCCGATCCCTAGATACATCACTGAATTCACTACTGATCTTTGCTAGTCCTACTGTCACATTCTAGACAAGTATGGCTCACTTAGTGGTTGTTGTTTAGCTAGTTTAGAAACATGTATTGTTCCAGTCACACATATTGTACTGTTTCCATAATTCTTGTCAACAACAAGACAATAGATAAACCACAACAATAAAAATATTTAAACTGTTTACTCAAATAGAGGAAGTGTTAAAGTTAGTCAACAGGATGATGATTTTTATTATTTGACAATTGTCCACACTCATCCAAACAGGTCAATATTATACATCAGGTGTGGAACTTGTTTCACTAGGTCCCATCCCATACTGTCCCTAACAGTTTAGCTTGTTGAGGAGTCTTTATTACTACATGTTGTGGTTGTGTATGTGTAATGTGTTAGTGTATGTACATTTGTTTGTGTGTATGTGTTAGTTGTTTAGTGTACATGTTTGGTCTCCTTCTTACAAGTGTGTGTCTGTACTCTACACTGTCTGTTATTCCAATAAAACCTTTTGTTGGTGACAAGTCAATGTGTTTAAGTTGTAAAGGAAATTCCATATCCCAGCTGTTGTGGCTAGCTCCTTTGGCTGATGCCTATAGACTACACGTTGCTAGAGGATCAAGTCACCACTGGTGTGGGATTTTTCTACATTGAACAGTTTTAGTGTCAACATTTATATGTGTGTATTAGTGTCAGTACATTTGTTTGTGTTACATATCATTTGTTTAGTAAACATGTTTAGTCTCATTCTTAAATACATGAGTGTGTATATGACATGTACACTGTGTGTAGTGTATTTTAAATAAATTTGTACAAATATGATATTTCAGTTACAGTCAATGACTGATCCCTTAATGGATGATGTGGAGAAGGAAAGAGTAATGAGGTATGTGTGACAAGTTGATAGTCTTGTTACTTCTAATATATTCACACAGACACGAGCACAGACAACTGGAGGTGAGGAGTTGTCTGATCACACAGAGGACCAATGTAGTGGAGTGATAACCCAAGCTGCAGAAGAAAAGTGAGGTGAGATTGTGTGCTAGTTTTGTGTACATCACTTGTGTATATACTGTATTTTATGTGTATACAATGGTACCTGCTAATCAGAATTCTTGAAAATGAGAACACCTATATACATGATTTGGACACTTGGTAATAGTCCCAAAGTATCCCTTAACATGTAAACTGACCTGGAAAATCAGGACACCTAGGACACTTTTGGTTCAAAGGTGTCCTTAATGCACAGGTTACACTGCAGATGTATATACAGCCTGTAGGGGACCTATTAATCACTGGAATGTTTCTGGAAAGCATATTGCATTTCGTGGACTAAACTCATGAATTAAACTCATGGACTACAGCTTTTTATCAATAATTTAGGCATTATCTAGCTATTATAATCTTGGAGGCACTACCATATAGAGGGAAACTTTAGTGGGGGTAAACTTTGGCAAGTAGCAAGCTAAATTGCATTTGGTGAAATAAACTTTGGCGAATTTAAGCTCAATGTTTAGTGGCCAGACCACTTTTTCTTGGCATGGTGAGGTGCTACAGGTAATTGGCGGGTTAAAACTTTGGTGAAGTTCACCAAAATTTCCCCCCTCAAAAGTTTCCCTCTATACGCTACTTGTATAAGGGCGTACATAAGGCATTTCATAAATATTCTGGACATGCAACCTTTGTGACTTGTAGTACTTAATGCTGGAGCAACAAAAGAATAATCTACACAACAAAAGCTGCCCCATACTATACTGTACAATTGATGATACTCTAGTGTTTAGGTTCCAGTGATGAGTCGGTAAGTGTTGTTAGTTGCACAGCCATGTAGTCTTGAACCGCGCCCACCTACCCAGTACCCACTGAATATTAAATAGTGACTGGATTTGCAAAGAGGGGTCTTCCATGCACATCCAATTTACCAACTTTGATGATTTATAACTTCAGAAGAGAAGTGCTATTGACTTGGAAGTCGATCAGTAGTGAGCACCACCATTTATGTCATTCTACTTGTGATGTAACAAGGGTTAAAATGATATTTATAAAATGGTCAATAATTCGATGGTGATTGCTCTTATCACCTTACAACAACCTTCATTCAATTTCTTTAAGTAGCCCAGTGAACAAACTTTTAATCGATGTATATTTGTAGGCTGTAAGAATTAAGTTACCCCACCTAGTGTTGCAATGCATGTCCATATTGTGTAAAGACGTATTCCCCTGCAGGTTTAAGGATTAATTACTGCGTTTTCACTATGAAACTGCTGGTGTATTATATACCCATGCAAGGGCCTAATGTATTTTGTGGACTGGACTCATGGACTGAGCTGGAAACAGGCTCTCAACAATAATCCAAGAATTATTTATCTATTGTATTGCCGCTGGACACACCATTATCGAGCTACAACTGCTGGTAGTGCTCTTCCTCTTAATTCATGAAGGTTGCGCGTCCCTATATTATTAGAATATTTACAAAAATACATGACAGTAGTCAAACCACAGCTGCGACAGTGAATGCACAACTGCAGATTAGTATAAACTTACTGATTTGATATTGTGTAGGTGCATGGGTAGCATAAGACTATGTGGCTATGACACTAGAATACTTACTGACTCATTACTGAAGCTTAAACACTAGTGCTAAGTACTGGAGCAACAAATGAATGAACCTACACCACAACAATAGGCTCTATCACTATACACATGAGTACATGATGAGAAGTAGCCAATTAGTGCACACACAACCTTCATGACTTATAAGGAAGAGCAGTACCAGCAGTTGTTACTCGACAATAGCTTTAAGAGACAGATAATGGTTGGATTATTGTTAAGAAGCTGTTTCTGGCTCAGTATTTAAGTCCAGTCTGTAAAATACATTACACCCATCCAATGGTAGAGCTGTGCTGCAAAGTTGTATGTCTCTACTTGACTAGTTCACACGAGCGTGTGGTGCTACAAAGAAAAATTATTGTATGCAAGTTTTAATTAAGCCATTTCTCATGTCTTAATTAATTAAGTACCATATTGTTTGCCGAGTTTGAATACCTTTTTTTCTGTAGCCCCCATGTCATATATGTTGCTTTACAATGTGGTAGACATACTGCTGTTGTTTCAAACTTGATGTTTTCATACTTGTACATGCAAGTCACTACACAGCTAAAGGTGGATTTGTAGTAAACAGTTTAACCCTTAAACCCACATAGGCCAGAAAACTGGCCCAAATATGCATGCCTTACACAAAACACTGTAACTTTCAAAGTGTCCATCCTATGGCTACGCAATTTATGTCATTCTACTTGTGATGTAACAAGGATTAAAATGATACCTAGGGTTTTACCCTGATGCTAAATGGTGAGGCCAAAAATAGCCGTGAAAATAACTTTTCAGTAAGGAAACACACAAACTCTTCAATACCTTTATAAAATGGTCGATAGCTAGGTGGTGGTTGCTCCTATCACCTCCATTCAATTCGTTGTTAAATTTTTATCAGGCCATATATGACTCATCTGGATAAACCCACAAGCGAGATTAAACACGTGGCAAGCATTTTGAAACACAGAGGCGCGATTTGTCGCTGTTCATCTCTTCATAACAAGCCACTGTAGTTACAGTGTTCATTTAACCTTTACGTAGCACAGTGAACACACTTTTAATCAATCTATATTGTAGGCTGTAAGAATTAAGTTACCCCACCTAGTGTTGCCATGTGTTCCCATATTGTGTAAAACACGTATTCCCCAAAAGTTCTTTGCAGGTTTAAGGGTTAAGCCAATTCTCAACTCTGTATACTGATGCTAGTGAAAGTTATAGCAGCAAACGTAAGTGCCTGTAGTGTTAAATTAAATTTTAGTGTACGAATTGATTTCTTTGTTTAATGTTTTTCCTAACGTCTTCATAATTATACTAAAACTACTCACCATGATTGTTGAAACTTTAATAACCCATTTTTGGACACTGTAGATAATTCTGAGACAATTCTGAAAATGTCCACTAGTGTATCTTCGGGGTCTAGGTGACCTCTCTTGTTAAACAACTTTTTTTTTATTTCTTTGATTCCTAAATTCCTAAGTTTTCTTGTACCTTGTACAAATTGTAAGTCTTTAATCAGTATACTCTACTATGATAATATTGATACATAAGTTTGTTTAGGGTTATTTTGTTGTACAATAAAATATTTTGCTTTCAGGTGAAATGTTGACAACACCAATCTCTGTCAAAGAAAATCAGAACTGAATATACTACTATACAGGATCCCTGGCAGATGGGACAAAGATCATTTGTTTTGCTAAAAGCACGGTCACTTGGAGAAGACAACCTGGGAGTATAGTTGTTATTCAATACAACATTGATAGTATGTGAATGGAGACCACCTCTGATGAACTGAAACTTGTTCCACTATATCCTATTTCATACCCATAATAGCTGTGTACAGTGATTCTAATAGTTTCATTATTTAGTGCTGTATAGCAGGAAAGTTTGGTGGGAGCAAACTTTGAGATGAATTTGTTGTGATAGAATTTGGGTGAGAAAAAGGTTTGGTGGTTTTGCTTTTAGTTACTAGAGATTTATACTGGGGAAAAGGATTTGGTGTTTGGCAAACACTGCTTGCTTGCCAAATTCGCCAAACTTTTTTGTGATACAGTATAGGGTTTAAAATTTGTGTAGTGTAGTATACTGTGTAATAAATTTTGTGGTAAAAATTTGTCACAATTAATAAAACTGTCATCCTGTTTACTAGTTTACATTTAACCACAAGAATTTATAGTTAAGTTGAAACTATATTAATTTAATGTTTTGTGGTTTTTTTCTTTGTGATTGTTTTGTGATAGCACTATGGGAACTGGACCCAGGTCTTTTCTTTCTTTTCAACTAGCTGGTAATTGTGTGAAAAGGACAATCAGTAGAGCAATAGCTACTGTATAATCAGTTGAGTGTGTGAAATGGAATGGCCAGATGCCCAAATCAGTAGCTTAACTTTTTGTTTTAAAAAACTAAGTCCAGTGATTGTGTAATCCTAGTGTAGTACTATATTATATTCACACATCAGATCATTGTAGCATGCTGTCACAGTTGATCTTGCACACCTTTGAAGTGAGGAACGTGGCACCTTAACATATTGTATAACTACCCTCCATGTTTACATAACTGCATGACAACTGTTAAATTATTGATACACATTAATTTTAATTCTGCACTCTGAATGCACATTTGACCTAGTAATCACTACTACTACATTATCATAAAAGACTGTGTAGTTGTTTACTTTGTGGAATAAAGTGGGCAGTAATTAATCTAGCTATTTGCTTCCTGTTGGTATTTTAATATTTAAACCAGTTATGCAAGCCTGAACACTCATTTGTGTTGCTCAGTAGCTGTGTACTTGTCACAGTTTATATAGTAATTTTTCAAGAGTCTGTATAGCTAAGCAGATTTTTAGCTGTTAAATTACATAGCTGACCTGCATGTTAAGTATTTACTGAGATAGGTAAGCTTACCACTCACTGTATAGCGAGCTAGATATCACTTGGAATTTTAGCTGTTAGCTACAGACTACGGAACACTACTGCTGAACGTCGCCTTTACTCCTTCAGGCGACTTGTTCGTCTCAATACACCATTCAGTGACACACTGTGGACTCCACTGTGTGTGTCAGTAGCTAACGAGTGAAGATGGAGGATAGTTTACAGAAGCAAGAACAAGTACTAAATGATAATCGTGATTTCCTCATCAAATATCTCGACCCTGATGATATAAGTGACCAGCTGATTCAGGAGGGAATGTTGGGAAAAATTGCCGCACAGCGAGTACAACTACACGCGACTAGTAGGATGGAGAAAAACCGAACGATCGTAGACCAGTTGACCATCGGAGGACCAGGCACGCTTCAAAACTTCTGTGATATTTTGAGGAGCAACAAGAGACTTGCGTTTATCGCTGAAAAAATTGAGACTGGTAGGTGATCACGTGCACGAGTACTTTATGCCATTATAACGTCTATTATTTATTTATTTATTTATTTATTGATTAGCAAAACCCATCAAGGGTATAACGCTAATGTACAAAAAAAGGTCATGTAGCTAAGTGATTAACTTTTTTTCAGTTATAAAAGATAATAAATAAACACTTAAACAGTGGGCAGAGAGGCAAACTCTGCAGTGATTAACTAGCTATAACCAGATAAATAAAAAATCTAGATTATACAATTACTTAAATTCTCAATATTCAAGTTATTCCAGTCAGGGATTGTCCTTGGCAGAAATGAATAAAGATATCGGTCCGTTCTGGCATACTGTTGCATAAACTTTTGATCGTGGTTAGCCCTGGTAGTTGTTAAGGGGGATGGCACTGGCAAATACTGGGTAGGAATATGTATCAACTTGTTTACGAACTTAAATAGCAGAATTAAACGTGAATGTCTTCTACGATTCTCAAGCGATAACCATTTCAACGTCATTAGCATGTCAGTTATACTGTCTCTGTGGTTCCTCCTCCATGCCGCAAGGTTTGTTAATACAAACCGCGCAGCACGATGTTGTAGCATTTCTTTTTTTTTTTTTTTTTTTTTTTTTTTTTACCCGGGCTTGATGGACTGCCCTTGCCTACCACCCCCAGCACATAAATGGCCTGTGCTGGACAAACCGGGACTTTCTTAGTCCACGGCAAACTGAGACTCTGCCCGAATCAGCTCCACAATTGGGGGAGTCTTAACATAGTGACCGATGGATGAGCGGGCTCCGCGGATGCATTGTATGGAGGACCGCAAGAGAGAAAAAGATAGACAGCACCTTAACCACCCCATGACAACAGAGTAATCATCGCCCCACTTGTTTGAAAGTTGATGAGCCAAGCGTTGATAAAAAACAGAAGCCTCATGAGCCAGACCACCAGAGGCAGACATTACCAGGGGGGTAAAAGAGGCATGCTCCTCCTCACGAATTCTCTGAGCATACGCACGTTTCTTAATGTTCTCGTGCCTCCGATAACAGGAGGCCAGTGATGAGGACGCATTAGAAGCAGCCAGAGGGTTGAACACCCGCACATCCACAAAACATCTTTCACTTCTTCCACCCCAAAAACCATTCATGGCGATGTCAAGACGGGCACCATCTTGGATATTGGCAGAAGCAGGGTAGTCCTGCTGTGAAACCGGCTGGAGCTCTGGTTCAACAGCTACCTGAGAGCATACTTCAGTCAACAGGGTAGCAGTTAGATCTCTGATCTCATTGTGTCGGATAGAAGGTAAGCCACCCTTGGGACAGGATAAAGCATGCTCCACTGAAAAGGAAGTCCCACATGCACAGTGAGCAGGAGTCCGCTGAGGAGACCACCCATAACGTAGTGCCACGGCATCGTGAAACGCGGACTTATGCAGTGCAAAGCCATGTTCCTGTAGGGGCCGGGTGGTAAGCCAGTTGGAGGCCCCTTTGGCTGAGGCTAGATCTAAAGCGCGTTGAGAGGAGGGATCTAAGTGGGTACGCAAACTGGAAGATCTATCCGAATAGTTGGAAGATTTGGAATTGCGGATTGCGGACTTGCGAGATAGCTGTTCTGTTTTAACAATAGCCGAATTGATACCCCGGTCCAGAATGAATTGTGAAAGAGGCTCAGCAATGTGACACGAGGCTGAATACTCCTCAGCTGCAATAAGAGTTGGGTTTATGATACCCAAACCACCATATCGAGGTGGAAGGGCAAATAATTTACGGATTGTGTCATTTGGTGGAGAGCAACCCATCAAAGTAGGGATAAGTACCAGCCGGATGTTGTCCTCAAGGGGTTGTAAAGCCTCTGATATGTTTGGAGTAGTGCGACAAAGGTAGAGCCAATGGCTTGACAAGCCATGAGTGAGAGCGGAATAAGCAGCATGCGGCTGAACTTGTGCGAACTTGGCAAGCCGTGTAATCTCTGCTGACCAACCAACAACCTTGTCCCTCACAAATTCCTGGACATAAGCGTTTGAACCAATGGCAGCCCCAAGGTAGGGACGGCCCGCAGAAGTAATTTGAACATCAGTATCTGAGAACAGAGTAGTAGCAATTGAATGGAACCTTTCCTTAGAAACTAACCAAGTTTTAGGAGCATTTACAAAATAGCCAAAAGCAGGTCCCTCAATACAGAGCTGGTTCCACCAGATGAGCAAGTCCTGTATACTGCCACAAGCACAAGCATCATCAGCATACCAGACCTGGTCCACTGTCCCATGAAGTTGATTGATTAAAGGCACTGTAGCAAGGGCATACATAGGCATAGCTAGTGGGTCTCCCTGTGTAGTACCCTCCTCTGATAAAATAACCTCCCCAGAAACAAGCAAAGAGGCTGGAGACCTATAAATATTGATCAGAATAGTGGAAAGTGGCGGGCACAGTTGTCTGATGTTGTGTAGAGCCACCAAACGGTTCAGCGAGTTAAAGGCATTGGAGGCGTCCACCAGCAACACAGCCTCAGTGCTTCCTTCCTCAAAAACCTTTCGGACAGCATGAACCGCAGCCTCCGCCCCAGAAAGTTGCCCCGCACAAAGTTGGTGTGAACCAGCTGCTCTAGCTTATGGATGGATGTTTGCTGGTATGGATCCCACCGGCTACAATACTCAATAGTTGGTAAAACAATCTGTTTATAAGCACGCTCTTTTAAGTGAGGTGGACAATGATGGAGGTTTCAACGTAGAAATCCTAGTAGTCGATTTGCTTTCTTTCTTTCTTTCTTTCTTTTTTTTTTTTTGATGATACAAATTAATGACATAAGATAAAACTGTACATAATAAACAAAAACAAATTATCTTAAATATGGGCCTCAGCGACCTGCACAGCAATCGGTGCCTCAGCAATGGGACAGCGCAAACTGGACCTGGCACCGCGAATGCACATAAGGCCACTCCACGAAATAAATTCTCTGTTTCCCGTCCTGGGCTCAAGCATGTTTGCATGCGGGCGGGCGGTTCATTTCCATTATTCGTTATAAGATTGGCAGCTTTTCAAACCATTATTTACCTGCCCCCCGGCAACCATAAAAAGCTGCATAAATGCATGCTTAACTTCACCTTAAGCTTGTTCCTTCCTTTTTAAGTTGCAAAAATAACACAAACGTGAAGTTTGTACCGACTTGATATAGCACTGCTGACACGTGAGCTGACATGGTTTCAAGTGAGCCTGTCAGTATGCAACAATAACCGGAAAATAATGAAAGAATACGGAATAATGGAATATTTATAGCTGACAGTAACTAGATGCGGGCGGTGGATGGGAAACAGAGAATTTATTTGGAGTGGCCTAATTGCAGACCTCAACAAAGAGAAGCTCAATTTACATCTCAGCCATCCCATCACTATTCCATAGGATGGGATGGCTGGAATGACATAAGGCCAATGAAACTTGATTAGCAGTTTCGCGTCATCGCCCGCATGCTTTTGATACACCCGCATGGAATTTCATTATTGGTATTTCAGATCGAAATACTCTAATAGAACGGTCACTTTTACTCTAATAGAGCAATCAGCTATACTCTAATGGAAAAATCACTTGTTATAGATTAGTAACGTACTTTAGCTATTTAATGCAAGAGTAATCAGTATAGATCTCACTGTTTTTTGGCAGGAATCTTCATGTTTGGATGTGTGTTGTGCTTTTGGAAAAATAATGAATAATGAATAATAACCGCCCGCCCGCATCAAATTTTCAAAAATCTGAGCGAGAAACTGGTAATCAAGTTTCATTGGCCTAAGATAAACTTTGTTTTATCTTATATAATTAGCTATGTCATTAATTTGTATCATCAAAAAAAATGTAAGGGTCCCGGTAGGACTAGGTTTCAACTCAACTGGCCGTCTCGGGCCTAGTTCCGGCGTAAGATCAGTAGATCATCTCATACCGTCCTGCATGTCTAGTGCTTGATAAGCTGCTATGACTGGTATTGAGAGCTTGAAGAAACACTGAAAGGGAAGTGTTCACCAACAATCGCGCTTTCCTCGTTGCTTATCTGGACGCTGACGATATCATTGACGAGCTGATACAGGAAAAAATGCCGCACAACGAGTACAACTACAGACGACGAGCAGGGAGGAGAAGAACCGAATCATCGTCGAGCAGTTGACCAATAGACCAGGGACGCTGGAGAAATTTTGCAGGATCTTGCGGAATACAGGAAGACTAGCTTTCGTAGCTGAAGCGCTAGATGAATGTGAGCTATTACGTAACTGCATGTAGCTACGTGTGCATGTAGCTTAAAGTGGGAGGGACTGTAGCTATAGTGCGCCTTTTATTGCAATTTTAATCATTTTTTTCTGCACTTACGTAACTGTAGTTTGATTCTGTTAGAATGTCAGGGGCGTACGGAGGGGGGTTTCCAGGGGTTTCAGGAAACCCCTTTGGATTTTACACAGTACTTGAAACATTAAGAAATTGAAACTTCAGGTTTCCAGAATCTGGAATCTATCAGGAACAGGACACATTTTTAAACTTTTACCTTAGTTAAATAATAGTGTCTCACATGATAGCAACACTTATAGCATTGTTCTGAATTATGATTTTGGTGAAAAGATCGAGATATAAACTACTCTAATATAACAGTTACTTAACTGTAATGGAAACCCCTTTTCAAAATTCCTGCGTACGCCCCTGAATGTACATTCTCTCCAGCTCTGGGTTTGTTGTAGCTATTTTATTGTGTGTTGTAGTGTCAAAGCAGAGCTGAAGAATAGCCTCTCTTGGCTGATGCTGTTTTTCCCTGTGGAAATAAACTATTTAAAAGTCTAACTGGTACTTTATATTAACTGTAGATTGAATCTGCATAGGTCTCCTGGATTTGTGATAATGCAATACACCTATCAATCATGTGATGCCCTACCATTGGGCTCGGAGTAGGGTGGGGGAAAATACAGGGAATTTGTCCCCAGTAGTGGAGCTAAAAAAGCTTGTCAAAAGCCAACTAGCTGTGTCCCGACTTCATTTCTATGGTTGGTTCAGCAAACTGCCGCTGTCAAAAGCCCCAGGGGTGGGGCAAGTGTGGATGTCAAATTCCCAGTAGGTGTATGGAGCCCACCTGGGGTGGGGGTGGGGCAAGTGTGGATGTCAAATTCCCAGTAGGTGTATGGAGACCACCTGGGGTGGGGCCTGACATTGATAGGTACATACTTGTGTGCTGGCACACCTTGCATTATTATGTAATTTTTATAGCTACATACGATCATACTTTCAGTGTGGTTTTTGGCTGTATGATAACATAGCATTGGTTATCAACTTGGACCCACCGGTACAGCTATCATAAACTAACAGTCAGTGAAAAGGGGTCTTATATCCTTTTCAATTGCATGTACGTGGCAATCTGTAACTTTACTTGTGAATGTGGTATCACCCTAAAGTTTAGTCCCCTTATACCCCTAACATAGCACTATGGCTTGGTGTAATATGAACATGATAGGTTGAATACATGAGGAGTTATGATTAATCAAACTTGACAATTTAGAAAAGCTATAAACCCCTTTTCGCAAACCGGGTCACAATTATCATTGACTTTATCACATGGTGTAAACACTAAAGGCCTGCTGACAACATCTATATGTGACAACACATCAATGAATTCTTTTCTTTTCTGTGACCTTTTCAAACATACTCAATATAACATCTTAATTATATGTAATGTATAGGACTTGACAAACGTGTGTAAACGTACATAAAAGGTGTAGTGTGCATGTGTGTGTGCGTGCATGTATGTGCGTGTGTGCGTGCGTGTGTGTGTGGCTGTGTGCAAATGTTATTAACTGTTAATTAGATCTTTAAACAGGCTGTAGGACCAGGTGTCCTACAGATCTTCAGCACTTGTGCTGTAAAGCCTTAATAAATTAATGATAAGAGTACAAGGATGTTGCAGATAAATATGTGCCATGTAAATAATTTTACTAGCAATAAATCCTCAATACAGTTACTCTATAAGACCTGTATGTAGTGTGTGTGTGTGTGTATGTCATGTGTGACACATACACATTCATATATCACTGTCATGATGTATAGTGTTCAATTGTTTCACTACTATAGTTTCATATCTAACTGACTTCATTATAAAAGTGTTGTGTTACATAAAACACCATAAAGGACCAACATTGTAAGTGGGTCAGTATTGACCAAACAGATCGTTATCTAGATGGGACCCAAATCTGATCCAGATGTGACCTGGCTTAATAATGGCATCCATCAAGAGCTATATTAATAGTCCCTAATGCAAGCACTGATAGTTAGACCAGTATAGCTACCAGTAAGGTAATACATGATCAATAAGTGGGTGTGGTGGCTCCATGTAAGTCTACAGGTAACTACAGCAATCAACAATTCCCATTTAGCTTGCTTGACAGTAGAATAATTATACTTGTTTGGCTACAAGCAGCAATCTCAATAATGGACATGATGCTATGAATACCCACAGACAATGACATGTTCTTCTGATAAGTGGGCATGGTTGTACATATTCCTACAGAGAGCAAAACACATTAATGTGGGTGTGGCTCCATGCTAGTTTCCTGAGTATACTGCACAACTGCATTTCTATTCAAGTTTGATTACTGGCACATGATCTCATCCAGGTCAGACCTGATTATTCAAAATGTCATCCAACTGACCCAGATAAACATGTTTCTGACTCCCTGTATTCATGGGCTGCCTTCTCACAGTTCCCTAGTGGGATAGCATTCACAGAATAATCTGGACACTTATTTACAGGGGGGTGGGGGTTCCTGAACCTCTTATAACCCCCTCCCTACGCTCCTGTGTGTATTATGTATTGTATCTTTCACTTCCTTTTTCAGGCTGGAAGAGGCTCACTGTCTCTCCTCCCAATAATAATACAATCAAAACTTTAAACCATATCGAAATACTCTAATAGAGCAGTCAGTCAAATACTCTAATAGAGCAGTCAATCAAATACTCTAATAGAACAGGCACCACATGTAATACTTAAAAATCCTCCACAGTTGCTAAAAACTGGCATAAGATTTAGTTTTCATATAGAATGACATACAAAGAACCAATCTGCAAAATTCCTAGCTGGTTATTAGTGGCTAAATGTGACTGTCACTGATCCCTGCAATCAATGCAGACCACTTAGAAAGAAAGTATACTTTTAATTATTATATTATTTAATTATTTGTGCATAAAACTGCATATATTAATACTTCTTTACATCAAAATTTTCAGAAAAAAGTACTTTAACTCACTGTAGCTCCCAAACCCCTGCTCCGTTATTATGCTTTACCCCTTGTGCACTGCCCCTTGCCAAACCCTGGATGCCCTCCTGGTATAAATAACTATAGATACATATGTATGACTCATTATTGCAGCTTGAAGTGGGAGTGGCTGCAACCTGCTGTCTGCTGCTGGAACTTTCATGTATGCAGACAATTTAAAATTAATCATTACTTTTGTGCTTTGTTAGTTTTGCTGCACGTAACTAGTTTTGTTAGGCCTGAGTCAAATATGCTCAAACTTTTGCTCAAATGCTTTCAGAAATTTCCCAACATTTTCACCTGTTATGTTCTTCAGTGTTCCCATTATGCTTGCATTATGCTCCTAGATTAGCAACATTTCTTACAATAATTTGGGGCTTTTTAATCATCGAATGCTCTATTAGAGTATTTCATTACAATTTAAGGTGACTGTTCTATTAGCGAGTATTGATTTAAGGAGTATGTACAATGCAGTTTGCAGTTTACACTGACTGCTCTATTAGGGAGTATCGATCTATTTTCATGGAATTATTAAGCTCCACCTTTTATATGTTAGCATGTTGCTGGCAAAGCACTCCAGTGTATTAGGCTTTGTGTTATGCTGGAATATTTGATGCAGGCCTAAGTTAAGTTATGTACATTCTGTGTGTATGTGTGTGTGTGTGTGTGTGTGTGTGTGTTGTACATTGTTATTGTCATAGGCACAAGTGAAGAACAGCCTCTCTTGGCTGATGCTGTTTTTCCCTGAACTATTTAAAAGTATAACCAACACAAATTAATGTGCATTATGTTAGATGTAGGTTACATCTACCCAGGTCTCTTGAATGTAATTGTGTACTGGCACACCTTGCACCTTACTCTTTTGAAATTTAACTTTTATTATTGACTTTATGGTGTAAAGAGATACCCAGATAAACATGTTTCTGACTCCCTGTATTCACAGGCTTTAAGCCTTCTCACAGGTCCCTAGTGGGATAGCATTCACAGAATGATCTCAGCATTTATTATTTTTACTAGACAGACAGACAGACAGACAGTGTTTGATGTGTCCAGAGGACCAGCACAAAAGATGATACATATTACATCAACATTGTTATTTGCTAAAAAAACAAAAACAATAAAGAGACAGGTAGTGTTTTCAGATCAGATTTAAACAGGAGTAGAGTGTTGCTTTCATCAGGTACATCATTTTACTCCCTTGCTATAATTCTGTGGTCAATAAGTAATAGGGGGAATAAAATGGAGAACATGGTACTGTCAGGTTGATCACTGAGTATGGGTGAAGTATGGTGGTATCTGTACTGCCGTGAGGTGATATAAGGATTGTAGAAAATGTATAGTCTTGATGTTAGTGTCTATACATGTGGTTAGAGTAAGCCATAATGATGATTCCAGCATAGAAGTGACATAACGTGACCAGTTACAGTTTAACATTGTTCATCTTGCAGCTCCTCTCTGTACTTTTATAGTCCATTATTATCTTTAAGAATCCCACACTGATAAGCGCTGTTGTAAATGTCCATCTGTCACTACCTAACTAAGTGTTGTCACCATCTCAAAGTTATGCTGCTCTACTAGTAATATTGCTCAATTACACACACTCACCAGACAGTATACATGCACATTCATCCATATAAGGTACAGAACAAACACACACCTGGTACAGTATAATAGTAGCTGTTCTCAGCCTCAGCTCTTGACCTACTCACTACATTTCTTTATGTAGCACTGCACTCAAGTGGTAGTGAACCCACAAGTGGTCCTCAAACAACAATTACTAAACAAACAGAACAAACTACTCCACTAGGTGATGCTACCAACATGTTACAAGTGAGGTATATTAGGGACTTCACCTCTGATGAAGGGGAAGGTCCAGTAAAGTTCATTGAATTAGCACTAGTGAAAAATGAGAGGGTGACCAGAGTAGACAAGAACTTGGAAGAGTTCACTAAATTTACACTACGAGGTCAAGTTGATGAGTTACTACAAAAGAAAGAGCGACTTGGTGACCTGAGGGATATCTTCTATTATCAGAACAAACCATGTCCTCAACTGATACTAATAATGGGAGGCCCAGGTGAGTATTAACAGTGATGTAGTAGTGATGTAGTATATGTTGTGTAGGTATAGGCAAGACCACCCTTGCCAATGAGATCTGTGTGAGGTGGGCCAGAGATGGGTTTTTATGTGATTATTTTGATACTCTAATCCTGATGCCATTGAGGACAGTCCAACAACAGTCACTTGAAGAAGCCATGATGGAGAACATTGGAAAGCATGCATATCACCAGCTGAAGGAACAGTTAGGTAGAAAGTGTTTGCTGATCTTGGAAGGTTTTGATGAAATGGCAGCTGAACGTCGACAACATGATCCAATTTTATTGGCCATGATCAAAAAGGAGACCATGGTAGAGGTAACAATATTGATAACATCCAGACCTCATGCATGTCAAGGTCTAAATGCCAACAGGGCAATAGAAGTGGTAGGATTTAGTGAAGAAAAAATAAAAGAATATGTTAAAAATGTATTTCCCAATGATACTCAAGCAGTTAACTTGTTTATTCAACAACTTGAAACATTTCCTCATATTAGTGCCCTTTGTTATGTACCACTTTCACTGAAGATGATACTTGAAATTTTTCAGTACAAGGAGAAGAGTCTTCCATCTACACTGACAGAACTGTATCACCTCTTCATAGTGATGACTCTTCAAAGGGAACAAGAGAAGAAGATTGAGAAGCAACCAGTGTCTTCTGCAGCAGCTAATGATGCTGAAAAAATATTACATCAGATATTACCAGATGTTCCAGAAGAAGCACTACACACAATAATGTTACTGAGTAAGTTAGCTTATCGTGCATTCTTTGAGTGGTACAGTGTTAGGGAAAAAGGATTTCACAGAAAAGTCTTAGATCCAAGAATTATATTCACAGAAGATGACCTCATCCAGTCAGGTATTTCATTACCAAAAAATTATGATGGTTTTGGCTTGATAAAGTGTACAAATATAAAATACTTAACTCGACAATCTAACACCTACAACTTTTCACACCTTAGTGTTCAAGAGTTTCTTTGCTCTCTTTATATTGTTATCACTATGTCACAGAAAGAACAGTACCAGTTAATGAAGGAACATTTTCATCATCTACCAAATATCATGATGTTACTGTGTGGACTAACACAATTGAAATCACAAGAAGATCTCCAGTTTATTTTGTCCCAGTTATCATCAGGTAGTGATAAGCTTGGTGCTAACAATGATCATGTGGTAGGAGCAGTGAAGTGTATTAGTGAATCTCTGTGTGTATCACCTCCAGGAATATTACCAATAAAACTGATTTTGAAAAATGCTACACTTTATCCCTATGACATACTGTGTGTATCATACACAATATGTCATTATCCCATTGTAGTATTAAACATGTGGGGGTGTCAGATTGGAGATAAAGGAGTATCAAGACTGGCACAATTTTGTGTGAAAACTATTAAGCTACAAGAATTGGACCTTGCTTTTAATGATCTCACTAGTGCTGGGGTGATACACTTAGTAAAGATCATGAGAAGTAAGCTCCATGTTAATGGATGTTTTTTATAATACTGTTATGATCACAGGTAGTCCCTCATTAAGAGTATTAGATGTTAGTGAGAATGAAATAGGAGACATTGGAGTGGAATTGCTCCTACCCAATAGTAACAATCTGACTGATCTCTATATGTGCAGTTGTGGCTTATCAGTTAAAGGTACTAGCTACATGTTGTTATAGTGTGATAGTTGTATTAGTACATAACCAGATGATTGATTTGTTAAATTAGGTATCCAAAGGTCATCACATATCTTCATCAACTGATGATTAATATTGAAATGTTTGTCTTTTGTTATGATCACTACAGGTGTCATTTGTATCAAGACACTATTGATGGAAAATAAGAAATTACAAAAATTGAGCATTGGTAGTAATCAGATTGGCAATGAGGGAGTGTCTGCTGAATGTGAACCACTTTACAACTACAACACTACTCTGACTGAGCTCTGGATGTTTAACTGTGGGATATCAGTGGAAGGTAAATACTATATCATCATGTAGCTAGCTATAGTTGTGAAACTTTATGTGGTTTGATGACGATAGCAAAATGTTGTGTTTACAATAATGTTTATAGACTTACTGAATCAACCATATAGTGTCAAAGCCATACAAGTGTTTACAATAGTCTAATTCTGTCCAATCATTTTGTGTACTATAGTCAGTAAATTTACTATGTAAAGGTTGTGTACCACTTGGTGTGGTTTTCTGATATACCACTTGTTCTGTAACACTACACATCTTGTATCATATGTACACTGTTACTACAATAATAATTATTTTCTATAAAATTAGTCACATAAAATATTTTACTACAATGTTTGGAGTAGAATTCCCTTGACAAGATCACCTGAATTGTAGACACCCTATAATAATCAGGATACATGGTCCCCTAAACTCTCAAGTATACACATACACATTAATCACAGTTGAGGACACCTCTCTAATAAGGAGATATTTTGTGATCCTAAACACCTGAATGTGTTGTGTAATAATCTGACTGTATGGTATTGATGACTAGTACTGAGTTGATATAGACATGTCCCTAATTTGTGTCTACTGTTATGATCACTACAGATGTCATTTGTATCAAGACACTATTGATGGAAAATAAGAAATTACAAGTATTGGACATTGGTTGTAATCTGATTGGCAATAAGGGAGTGGCTGCTGTATGTGAACCACTTTACAACTACAACACTACTCTGACTGAGCTCAGGATGTATGACTGTGGGATATCAGTGGAAGGTATAAATACTACATCATCATGTAGCTAGCTATAGTTGTGAAACTTTATGTGGTTTGAAGATGATAGCAAAATGTTGTGTTTACAATAATGTTTGTAGACTTACCGAATCAACCATATAGTGTCAAAGCCATACAAGTGTTTACAATAGTCTAATTCTGTCCAATCATTTTGTGTACTATAGTCAGTAAATTTACTATGTAAAGGTTGTGTACCACTTGGTGTGGTTTTCTGATATACCACTTGTTCTGTAACACTACACATCTTGTATCATATGTACACTGTTACTACAATAATAATTATTTTCTATAAAATTAGTCACATAAAATATTTTACTACAATGTTTGGAGTAGAATTCCCTTGACAAGATCACCTGAATTGTAGACACCCTATAATAATCAGGATACATGGTCCCCTAAACTCTCAAGTATACACATACACATTAATCACAGTTGAGGACACCTCTCTAATAAGGAGATATTTTGTGATCCTAAACACCTGAATGTGTTGTGTAATAATATTGACTGTATGGTATTGATGACTAGTACTGAGTTGATATAGACATGTCCCTAATCTGTGTCTACTGTTATGATCACTACAGGTGCCATTTGTATCAAGACACTATTGATGGAAAATAAGAAATTACAAGTATTGAACATTGGTGGTAATCTGATTGGCAATAAGGGAGTGGCTGCTGTATGTGAACCACTTTACAACTACAACACTACTCTGACTGAGCTCAGGATGGGTGACAGTGGGATATCAGTGGAAGGTAAATACTACATCATCATGTAGCTAGCTATAGTTGTGAAACTTTATGTGGTTTGATGATGATAGCAAAATGTTGTGTTTACAATAATGTTTGTAGACTTACTGAATCAACCATATAGTGTCAAAGCCATACAAGTGTTTACAATAGTCTAATTCTGTCCAATCATTTTGTGTACTATAGTCAGTAAATTTACTATGTAAAGGTTGTGTACCACTTGGTGTGGTTTTCTGATATACCACTTGTTCTGTAACACTACACATCTTGTATCATATGTACACTGTTACTACAATAATAATTATTTTCTATAAAATTAGTCACATAAAATATTTTACTACAATGTTTGGAGTAGAATTCCCTTGACAAGATCACCTGAATTGTAGACACCCTATAATAATCAGGATACATGGTCCCCTAAACTCTCAAGTATACACATACACATTAATCACAGTTGAGGACACCTCTCTAATAAGGAGATATTTTGTGATCCTAAACACCTGAATGTGTTGTGTAATAATATTGACTGTATGGTATTGATGACTAGTACTGAGTTGATATAGACATGTCCCTAATCTGTGTCTACTGTTATGATCACTACAGGTGCCATTTGTATCAAGACACTATTGATGGAAAATAAGAAATTACAAGTATTGAGCATTGGTGGTGACCAGATTGGCAATGAGGGAGTGGCTGCTGTATGTGAACCACTTTACAACTACAACACTACTCTGACTGAGCTCACGATGTATTACTGTGGGATATCAGTGGAAGGTAAATACTACATCATCATGTAGCTAGCTATAGTTGTGAAACTTTATGTGGTTTAATGATGATAGCAAAATGTTGTGTTTACAATAATGTTTGTAGACTTACTGAATCAACCATATAATGTCAAAGCCATACAAGTGTTTACAATAGTCTAATTCTGTCCAATCATTTTGTGTACTATAGTCAGTAAATTTACTATGTAAAGGTTGTGTACCACTTGGTGTGGTTTTCTGATATACCACTTGTTCTGTAACACTACACATCTTGTATCATATGTACACTGTTACTACAATAATAATTATTTTCTATAAAATTAGTCACATAAAATATTTTACTACAATGTTTGGAGTAGAATTCCCTTGACAAGATCACCTGAATTGTAGACACCCTATAATAATCAGGATACATGGTCCCCTAAACTCTCAAGTATACACATACACATTAATCACAGTTGAGGACACCTCTCTAATAAGGAGATATTTTGTGATCCTAAACACCTGAATGTGTTGTGTAATAATCTGACTGTATGGTATTGATGACTAGTACTGAGTTGATATAGACATGTCCCTAATCTGTGTCTACTGTTATGATCACTACAGGTGTCATTTGTATCAAGACACTATTGATGGAAAATAAGAAATTACAAGTATTGAACATTGGTTGTAATCTGATTGGCACGGGAGTGGCTGCTGTATGTGAACCACTTTACAACTACAACACTACTCTGACTGAGCTCAGGATGGAGAACTGTGAGATATCAGTGGAAGGTAAATACTACATCATCATGTAGCTAGCTATAGTTGTGAAACTTTATGTGGCTTGATGATGATAGCAAAATGTTGTGTTTACAATAATGTTAGTAGACTTACTGAATCAACCATGTAGTGTCAAAGCCATACAAGTGTTTACAATAGTCTAATTCTGTCCAATCATTTTGTGTACTATAGTCAGTAAATTTACTATGTAAAGGTTGTGTACCACTTGGTGTGGTTTTCTGATATACCACTTGTTCTGTAACACTACACATCTTGTATCATATGTACACTGTTACTACAATAATAATCATTTTGTATAAAATTTAGTCACATAAAATATTTTACTACAATGTTTGGAGTAGAATTCCCTTGACAAGATCACCTGAATTGTAGACACCCTATAATAATCAGGATACATGGTCCCCTAAACTCTCAAGTATACACATACACATTAATCACAGTTGAGGACACCTCTCTAATAAGGAGATATTTTGTGATCCTAAACACCTGAATGTGTTGTGTAATAATCTGACTGTATGGTATTGATGACTAGTACTGAGTTGATATAGACATGTCCCTAATTTGTGTCTACTGATATGATCAAAATAGGTGTCATTTGTATCAAGAGACTATTGGTGGAAAATAAGACAATCACATTACTGGACATTAGAGGGAATAAGATACAAGATGAAGGAGCAGTTGCAATATCAGAAGGTCTTCGATGCAATCATACTCTCACTACACTCTGGATATCCCGCTGTGGCTTATCAGTGGAAGGTAGTGTAGTTGTAAGATTTGTATGTGGTTTAGATGATAGTGAAGTGTTTCATGTTATGTAAAACAGTGTTTATATATTTGTATGATATGTCCCATACCTTTGTGTACCATTGTGATCACTACAGGTAGTCGTGTAGTCCTACAAGCAGCTGTGGACAATACTATATGTCATGATGTGAGGGTTGATCATAGGAGTGATGATCAAGTCAAGCAATTGTTGACCATTCTGGAAGAGAGGAAGAGACAAGTGGTAGGAGGTGTTATTGTGTGATCTATTATTTGTTACTATGGTCATGATTGTTTCCAGGACAACGTCCAATCACAGAAAAATATATCATAAGTTGAAGAACACACAAAATAAGATCATGTGAGTCAAAATTAGTTACTTTTTGAATAATTACCATCTTACCATTTGTAGGAGAATTTTATGACCCTAACCACATCATTGTGATTTGTGTAGAACTTGTGAACACAACAAATAACATTTTTATTATAATGTTGTACTAAATTATTACAACATGACATGTGTAGTATGTTTTCATCCCTGAAAGTTAATGATGTTGCTAATATTAGTAAGAAACCTCCTAACAGGTGTCCTTTAAGGTCAATACATTAATTTCTATGTGTCACAGATGAGGAGGGTCAGTGGTTTGACAAACTAAATCTACAAAAATCACGTGATCAATAGGGCTGAAAACTAATATTGTACAAGCAGATACACCACTAGAAACGATATGCATAAAGCTTACATTGATCTTTAAAAGTTAACAAGGTTTCACTTGCACCTGCTAAAGATTGAAATACTCTAATAGAGCAGTCAGGTAAAGCTAAAACAATCAGATTCAATCTCAGAGGGCCTAATTTTCAAAATTTCCTGGGAGGAATGCACACTAAAACATGTCATCGCCACCTATACCCAGCCCTCCCTAAGTATAGGTGCCCCCTCTGCCCCTGACATTCATTATGTAGTAGTTTGTATAATGCATTTAAAACCTAGTCATGACAATCCAGCTTTGATTGTGGGTTTTGAAACAAAACACATCTAAAATTACTTCCTGGGACATACATATGTTAGGAACCACATCCTAGAGTATTCATGATTCTAGAGACCTCAGATTTGCCTTGACTCGGCTTCTAATACCACAGAGCTAGAACGTGAGGACATTAATCTTAGGAATTTAATGACATTACAAGTGATCATGGTTAGGAGAAGTTGGAATACATTAATCTACAACTGGTCAAAACTGCTCCTCATTTCTCCCTACATAATACTACACATTATTCCAGATGGTTAAATTTACCAGTCTCAGTTACAAGTCAAGTACATTGTTATTAATACACACACAACAGACAATCAACCATGTAGTATGTACACTGTACCAAACACTAGTGTGTTCTGTGTCTCTACAAGTCACATGATCACCATCAGGATGTCTGTCTCAGTGTTTGTGTCCTTGAACTTGTTAGAATCATCATAACCATCAGGGGATCGGACATGGGTGATCATAAACAAGATACAGAGGTGCATTAAATAGGATGAATGTTAGGACTGTGAGAGAGAATAATGACAGTGACACTAAAATAAACCAGCACAGGATAAAGTATCCCATAATAAAATATGCAGTGAAACCTTCCTAATAAGGTCATTAACTGGCCATTGTAATAATCCTCAAATTTGCCATTAGTGTACAAAGTTACCATATTAGGTAGCCACCTGCAAGAAATTTTTGGCTCAAGTGACGTAGGTTTCATCGCACCAACAATTTGCACTTTCCTTGATAAAAAATCCATGACACAAACCATTACAAATTTGTTCTGGTACAACATTAGTCTGAAGAAGGTTGGATAGTTGAGGGAACATGACAATAAACAGAAATGTACATAATATGGTCACTGTGTAATAAGGTTACTCCCAATGTGTTACCATAGAATCGGGTTGTTAAGCACATGCACTTATAATTGTTGGAGAAAACTTTTGTAAAAAATCATACAATTTGTTAGGTACATAATAAATAATTATGGTGTGCTAAAACAGAATGGCTACATCATAAGGAGTTAGTGGTTTGTGCCAGTCACCATGCCAGTGTGTAAGGATATTTGACTGAGTGAATCCTTTATAATGAATGAGAATACACAAGAAGAATACACAGTATAAACATGGACAGTAATGGCTGGTCCCAAAGTGTCCATTACAAAACAGCTCCACTGTACACACTAGCAAGACAACTAATAGTTATTGTATGAGATATGAATTAACAGTTTAATAATGTCTACCTTGTAAACTCAACACTTTACAAGTGTTCACATGTTATGGATAGACATGGACAAGTGACTAATGTTACATGATACTAATCTTCATATTACTCTAATAGAACATGCACACAAACACTCTAATAGAACAGTCACTATAGAGTACTATTATAGTACTATTATAGTACTATAATAGTCTATTATAGTCTATTATAGTACTATTTGTCAGTTGGTTGCTAGGAGATAGTGTACATTCTTACAACTGAAGGGAGTGACCACTAATGTACCAATGTCAACCCTTTGGTGTACTGTAACCACATAAAAGCTGCATCACGGCATGTGACATAATAACAATATAATTATAAGGTCCTTCTACTATGCTATAGTGGATACAATAGGCCAAATCTTCTATGCCCAGTCATTTAGGTAACTGTCCGGCCAATTCTGATTTGTCAGGACATTGTGGCAAGATAACAGAAATTTCTGATCATAAGCTCTGCCAGTGAAATATACATTATACATAAGTGGCTCCAGGATTATTGGTGACTGGTTTCTGGTCAGGTGCATAGCTAGACTTTTGGTCAAGACAAAAAAAAGAAAAGAAAAGGTAACTGCATGCCTGCTGAGAATAACTGCCCTCCACTAACTATAAGCATTGTCATATATCCAATAACTGTCCTCACTGATAAAGTACATAAAAATCCTTATTCATAGCTACTTAACTTGCTAAACTGCTCCTCTGAATACTGTGAATGGTGATTGACTGCTCTATTAGAGTATCTCAATCTGTGCCTTTGCAATCCATGCAAAATATATTATTTAACTGCTTGAATACACTTGACAGGTTTATGAAAACTTCAGAAACCTCCCTGTAGCTGCCCCTGCTGTCTGTACCCAAGTGGCCAAGTCTCTATTATAAGTTGGTCACCAGTAGACAAAATATGTCCGGAAAATTATCACTCAGATCAGTAGCTATGCGCTTGCATTTATAAACAGTATATGGTGCAGGGATACATAAATATGAACAGTGGTGATTTTTGAATTTGAATTTGGTTTTAAACTCCTATATTTGGCATAGCCGTTCTTCCATAGAGGAGGAGTATACACAGTACATACATACATATACATAATATACATACGCAGCACTTACGTACATACACACACACACACACACACACACACACACACACACACACACACACATACAAACACACACACACACACACACACACACACACACACACACACACACACACGCACACACACACACACACACACACACACACACACACACACACACATACATGTATAGTATAATATGTTACATAATAATTATTACAAAAAAAAAAAAAGATGCAAACTTGACGAGACTTGATGATGTGATAAATATGCATGTAATACCTCTGTTTATATCCTGGCAGGACCCCTCGCAGGCCACTTAGTTACACATCCTCTTCAGTCATCACAGGACTAGCTGGCTGCTCTGAGAGGCTGTTCGGCTCCCCACAGCCCCAGTATCGAGTTTCAGTCTTAGTTAATTAATAATTATTTTATCGAAGCGCCTATAGTGCCGGAAATCATGCACTGTTCAATAGGCCAGGGCGCATCAAGTAGAGAAATTGGAGCACTTAACGTCAGATGACGATGCCCAAGATGATTCCCTGGGACGATGCCACGGATGCCAGACGAGCTGGGCCGGAGACTAGGCTGCATATGTATTTTCATATTAGCGGGGTGAGCGTTTTTGTTATGGTTGACGTACTGAACAAGGTACTGAATGTTTACACTCGGCCAATAGCCGGTCTCCCGTGCTGAACTGAGATCACACGGAACAAAACAATACCAGTCCTGTGTTGTAACAGTGTAGGGTCATCTTATTTACTGTGTAACTACCTTGCACTGGGGGAGGGGCGTCTTGGGGCCGTTTAAGCCCCATTTCCTTTTTTTTTCTATTCTGTGTTCTGTAGGTTCTGTTTCAGTAGCTCTGTAGGTGTAGGAAAAGGCTAAACCCATTTTATAGAACATCTTAGCGTAGAGTAGAGTGTGGTGGATGGGAGTGCCAACTTGGGTCGGTTCTTCTTTCTTTAAAAAAACAACAACTTCTACATGAACTATAATTGATGGGAGACATGTGTCACACACTGTTTTCAAAGGGGTGGCACTCTAATATAACCTGCACTCTGATTTTTGTCATTGGTCAAAGCAAAAGTCAAGCTAGAAATTTGCAGTCGGTCAAAGGACTAGCACAGCATGAAAGCTGATTACATAATTTACCACTTTTGATACTTTCAGAGTAGCAATGTAAATGTACTAAAATTTGGTCAAGAGTTAAGTGTGGCTTTTAGTGAAAGTCAAAGCTTGTATTTGAGTTTGACTATGGAAGATGAAGATCTGAACAGTGGTGGATACAGGGGGTTGCAATGGTTTCAGCTGAAACCTCCTCTGAAAAAGTGCGCGCGCCCCTAATTTATTTATGATTCATGTAAGTGATAAAATCACCAACAGTTATGCATAGTGTATCACATTGGGATCTTTTCTACTGGCCAAACTTCATACTTTTGGCTTTGGAATCACTAAAAATGGCATTACAGTGTTGAAGCGTGTTAAGTGTCTCTAGAAATAATTATTGGTATTAGTGCTGTTTTGCTTCAAAACTTTCTGCGAAAGCCTTGATCAACTATGAAACAATGTTTTGGAGTTATTTTTATGATTCACTATAGATCTATGAAGCTACAGGCCACTGAGCTATAAGACTGAGTGGGATCACAGTTATTGAAAACTTCCTGAACCTGAAACCCCCTCTGAAAATTCCTAGATCTGCCACTGTATGTATTGGAGTGCCACCCCATTGGTTTGTTGGGTGGGGAAGACATAATACAAAAGAAGAAATGGCAGTGTAAGACTATTGGCTAATAGCAATGAGTAGTCATTTTTGGCTGGTGTTTCTGATTAGCAGTTAAAACACTTGTGACCGGATCAGATCCAATCAAGAGAATTTTTACAGTGAATCAAGACATCAAGACATCAAAATAAGTGATGATGATACATTTTCAAAAGCCAACATGGCAGGCTTTCCAGCTGATGATCAGGGTATCAAAGGATTTTTATGAGTGAAATGAAGGAATCAAAGCAAATTTTTGACAATTAGAATTTTTGTTTACAGTGATATTCTTGGTTCATCTCAATACTGTATCTGATGATAGTGTGAAAGTGACTACAGTGGAGCAACCTATCTATTACAGACATTTTGGGAACCAAAAATTTTGGCCACTTATTACTGTAATATGTGACTGTCTCTGGGAAAACCGGTCTTATCGCTCATTTAAAAGTATTGAGAAACGTCGGTTTTAAATATTCAAAGTGTTGTAGCTGGCCAATGGTAGTAGCTACGCATACCAAATTTTCACATGTTTCACAACAATTTCTTACCTTCCTGGTCATCCACTGAAGAAGTAGCCAACAACTAAGTTTCCTACCATTTTAGATAGTTTTTAAACCGAGATTGTCTGTATCAGGCGAGCTCCAGAAGGGTGGGAGGCGGGGGCCCTGGAAGGCGGGCAAGATGGTGTTCAAAAATTGAAAAAAAAAACGTGTTGGGATGAATTAGGCCAAGTTATGGGCTATTCAGACCCCAGAACTGGCTAAAATGAAAGGAAATTTACAGCACAGGTCATTGTCCAGCACCACGGAGCTGTACAACCACACACAGCCATCTCCTGGTTGGCCAGGGTTCCATCAAGACCCCAGACCACTCATACGGCTCGCCACTGTGCTTTTAAAAAAGCAGCCAGCAAAAGCAGACCACTTTACTCTGGTCGACTGTGGCAGTGAAACTTGATAGTGCATTCATTAAGCTTTGTGTTTGTGAGAAAAAATCAAACTTCCTGTCTTGGGCAATAAGAACGGTTTTCGTAGATCCAGTGTTTTCCTCTATTAGACGTAAAAAATGTATTAACCAGACCTGTTGGGACCAAAGTCTTTGTCCTTATTATGTTTCTTTTCTTCTATTGTGTCCTTAGTTTAGGTTCCACTGTACTCCACTCCAAAATATTCTGATTCCCATCCTCCACTGAGGCATAGTTGTATATGGGCAGGTGGTACATTTCCTTTATTCCATTATAAAATTGGCAGCTTTTCAAGCAATATTTGACTGAGAATAGCCACAGCAAGCTGCATAAAGGTGTGCTTAAATTTGTACCCCAATCTGTTTAAGCAGCAGGCAAAACACAGTGTGAATTTGTACTGACTTGATAACACACTGACATGTGAGCTGAACACTTCAATGAGATTATGTGTATGCAAGAAAAACAAATAATGGATAATGCTACATTTTGTTGCTTCTTGGAAATCCACCCTGTCCACTAGTGTGTAAGTGTTCAAAGGTGTACAGGCCTTCACCTGAGAAATGACTGGGGGGAGCAAAGTACAGTTTTATCAGAGTGTGGTAGCATCTCTGTGTTTACTTTTATGCACATGGCATCTAGGGACCATACCCACTAGACTGTTGGATTTGTGCATTCTCTTGTACAATATCTGAGAATACATAAACATGCCACTCCAGTAAATCTTTGCATTTTTAACTCTCGGTCATACATCACTTCTTTTGGTGCATATCTGAGAATATGATATGCTGCTGCAGTAATTTTTGCATTTTAGACTCTTGTAAATTGCTTCTGAATGTGCCGTTACTGAAAAAAATTTGTTTTAGACTCTCGTAAATTGTTTCTGGCACATTCTTAGATACCTGAGAACAATATGCCACTCCAGAAATTTTTGGGATTTGAGACTCTCGTAGATTGCTTCTTATGCATCCTGAGGCACCTTCATTTAAACTATTGCTTAAAATTTAAGGTGGGTTGAGAATTTGTCAATGGGTGGCAAGCTTCCCCTCCTAAATAAACACTGACAAATATCCCTACTGTGCTATACCATAATGGAAATGCACAGTAGGGATATAACACTTCTTATTGTTTTACTGTGATTTAATATCGTGCACTACTCCAGCTTGTTTCAGTACTTTTTATCGATGTGCTATGGTCCCTACTCTAGTTGAAAATTCCAAATTTTTCTGTGTACTAACTTTTTACATAAGTAATGTGCAGAGCTCAAAAAATAACAGTCGGCAGTCTGCAGTTTTCCGTTCAGATCCCTCCTACAACCGACCAATATTTGCTATGGTTGGCAGTTACTGCCTAGCATGTAAAATAATCACTTAGCAGTGTATTAATGTGTCATAATAGTGTCAAGCAAATATTCACAGTATTCTGCTGTAGTAATTCTCAGATTCAGCATGCCTCCAGACCCCCTGACTTAGCATCTACACACACTTGTTATACAATCCTGGCTACATTCCTCAATATGCACAGTTGAAAATGTAGCACCGCAGATCAATAGTCAGCAACTGTAGAGCAAATTTTGTTTTGATCTGCAGTCACCGCAGTACATATCTTTTTCGTTATTTTGAGCACTGAATGTGTTACCCCCAACACTGCCTACTGGAATGTACATGTAACATCCGTTGTAACTAGTTGTGGTTTTATAAAATTTATATCTATTTATTTTTTTGCAGAATGAGGAATCAGATATAATGCTAGTATGATACTGTTATAGTCAAGTGAGATTTTACACACCTCTGTGTGTGTGTAGTGTGTGTGTGTGTGTGTGTGTGTGTGTGTGTGTGTGTGTGTGTGTGTGTGTGTGTGTGTGTGTGTGTGTGTGTGTGTGTGTGTGCTCAACCTCCTCTTGGTGGACATAGTAACTTATCACTTGTAGATGGTGTGGTTAATGGCAGCATCTCTGACTGTTGTGTGGTGGAAGTAACTGATTCTGTTATTGTTGTACTAGTGCCTGTATTTGAAGAAGCATTACCGTAAAAAAATATAAAAAAATAAAAAGCCAAGAAGGTTCACTGGACTCCCTATAGAAGCCTAGTAGAGATGGATAGTGGTTCAACCTATTGGTCATCCAGTTTCTGTTGACAAAAAGATGCAAGAACTGAATTGGCATATAGTATGTATAAATAGTGAGACCAAGTGGTTTCGTGATGATGTCCATGAAGTAGATGGATTTATGATGCTTCATTCAGGTAGTAATATTCCTCAGTCTGGTGATGTAATCCAGCTTGGTGAAGGAGTTGCTATATGATTGTTGGATCACTTGATGTCATGAACTTTGAGAGATTTGGTCTGCCATTAGCTCAAGGATTGTAAAACAAGGTGTGACATGAATTGACTACATATTGATGTGCCACACATTGCACTGATGATACATTGTTTTGTTCAGCCTAGTGTTGGTAGGTTGCCATTGAGGCTTGCTCAGGAAACTGACATCATGAGCACAGAAAAGGTTTAATGTAGGCCCATTGTGTAATGGGAGAGTTAGTGCAGAAGTTTGTACATCATGTTTCATCATGTTTCTGAACTCTTAGGTACATGATGTATGGGATGAGGAGGCTGATAGACAGGCACAATGGTCTGTGATTAGTGACTCTATGTTGCAACATGTATTGAGATGTTAGGAGGGGTGGGTGGAAACAACTGACTGGTTCGTTGTTGCAGAGAGTTACCTTGGTTCCTCACCTGCATAAGTAAATCTATACCAAACTTCAAACCTCTAGTGATATTGAGAATAATGAGAAAAAAATGTAGCTATGTACCACTGAAAATTCAGTACAGTACTGTATAGTCTGTCATCAACAAATAGTGCTTATGAAATCTAGCTATTCTAATGCCATGCTTTAGGGACTCTAATCAATCCTGTCTCGTGATATGCAGGCCTGTTATTATTTTGCCAGCAGAAAGAAAGAAAGCTTGTTAATTTTGCACCTGAGGGTACTAGTAGCAACTATAGCAAAGGATGATTGCTGAAAGAATGGTTTACTAAAATCTTCCTTCTATTTAATGCACAACGTATAGTTGATGCATATCCTGTGAAAAGGCTGCAAGGTAAACAGTGGTAAGTTAGGTACAATCTAATAATTATAAAGCAGCAGCTAGCTAGACTAGTAATATAGTGTCTGTATTCAATCCAGCTAAAAGCGGTGACCTTCAGAGTTATAATGTGATGATTTTTAGTTTAATTCAAGTTTTGTCCCTCATGGTGCTTTTAGTAATTACTCAAAGTTGATCTGAGCATGTATATCATGTGATCTGTCGATCCACAATCCATTGATCCATTAAATACAAATGCCCCATACAGTATATATGTGTGGTTCATGTTTACCACATGCCTAACATACATACAATAACCACATGTATAATGAATGATTATTTGTATAGTATCTCATGGATTAGAGGAGGCTCTGTCATTAGTTTATGTACACTACACAACAGTAGTGTGTGGACCTGTATGTTGTGTAATATGTAGTCTCCTCAGGTTTGACCACTGAATGTGACAGGTAGCCTGTAGATCCAGTAGTGCTTGTTCCACTTTATGTACTGTATTTTTATTTTCCCTGGTATGATGAAACACTTCACACACTTTATTGTATAATATGAATTCTCTAGTTTTTATATGGAAAATTCCTACAATTTAAAATAGTACAGTAAGACATTCTAACAAGAGCTCACAAATACCTCTGGCTATTTGTACAATCCGGGAATTAATAGGCGTGATTGTACAAGGGCTGTATAGTTTAGATTTAACACTCCAGTATTTTGAATGTATCCAGATGAGTGTCCTATATCTTGAACTGGGTTGCTTCGTGCTTTTAATCCATGGTTACATTTAGTACTGTATTCTACTTAGACAGGCAAAAATCTTGGATTTAATATAGCTGATGATGAGTGTGTGTGGTATTGTAAACTTTTCACATCTTATCACATGTTTGTTCTTGTGTATAATTAGGGAACAAGTAATTGTCTGGTAAGGTCTGGTCAGCTAATGAGGGGAGACTTCTAGCCACCTTGAGGGGCCACTCTGGAGTAGTGTCCGACATCTCCATCAACCATAACAACACCTTGATTGCCTCAGGCAGTACTGACAAGGTACACGCCACTACATGTACAGATTCATATAGCACTACTATAGTATCTATGCATTGAGCTGGATCCTCAAAAACATTTACCATCTCATGGATGCAACTTCACACAATATTTGGCTGATTTGTAGCAATGCTTGACCCACTAAAATTATTTCAAAATTTTCTAATTCAAATACCTGACACTATAAGTAATTTACAATCAAAAGTTTCACTTTACATTTCCTATATGGATGCCATAAAAGTGCAGTGTCCATTGCAACCCTTTCCTGAATTTGTAATGGAGTCAAACCACACATGTCTGTTGTTGACATCTTTTCTGTCATCACTAATCATTTGGTTGGGTAAAATGTCAGTTTTCTTAAGAAAAATCCACTTTTCAATTTTAGCTGATTTTCGGGATCCAGTTCAACCTATATACTGTACATTGGAATGTGATACTGAAGCTGTGAAGACATGTGTGTAAATCTAGCCACTGAGGTCCCAAAGTGCACAACATGGCAAAATCATGACATCTTTAGGCATCTATTAATAGGGTCTGCTGTATTTTAGTGTGCTACAGTGGAACTCGAACCCCTTAGGACCAGGGTGGTCCATAAGTCTGATAAATCTGTTTCTCTGAAACACTGCATAAACCATAAAGAACATTTTTTAAATATATCAGCTACCCTAATAGAACAGTCACTACTCTAATAGAGCAGTCATTTCTGTAGCTCAGTTAACTGAGAATCCGGATTAGTGGGGTCGGATAACTGAGGTTCCACTGTATATAGTATTATAATGTGTTTGTTATGATTATAGACAATCAGGGTGTGATGTACACTAACCTCAGCTCCAGTTGCTGTGTTGACTGGTCACCATGGTAGTATTACATCATTACAGGTGTGTTGTGTTGTGTGTGTGTGTGTGTGTGTGTGTGTGTGTGTGTGTGTGTGTGTGTGTGTGTGTGTGTGTGTGTGTGTGTGTGTGTGTGTGTGTGTGTGTAGTGATATGTATCACGCACTCATGCATACACAAGAAAGCAAGAGCATACAAATCTATTACGTATGTGAACCCCACTGCTACGGTGTTAGAGCTGTTCGATTGTGACTACAATTGCAATTGCAAGTAATTACTACTCAGTGATTATGATTATGAGATTAATTACATTCTGTATATTTTAGGCTAAATTTATTTGTTTAGAAAAGTTTAACACATACTTGTCTCTAGTTTGTGACATAAGGTTTCCTTTACAAGCATTGCTTATGATGTGGGTTGGTTTTGTGGTGATAGCAATTGAATAATTATTATCAGTATGGCTTTTTACAGTAGATTATAAGAAGACTGTTCTATTTCCGATTAAATGATTATTTCATTTTTTTTTACGATTATTGCATAATTGATATAATTGCACAGCTCTATATCAAACTGTTTAAGTAGGAATCCTCCGAAATGATGCAAGCCGCCAAAAATATTGCCTTTTAAAAACCAGCTTAGAAACTTCTTACGCGACGAAAATCACCTTTACGGAATAATATTAGTCCATCTAGCATCAAATGTAGCGTTAAAAACAAGAAAATGTTTACTGGCAGCCAGATACGTATGTAATTTTTTTTTTAAATAGTCAAATCTTGAAATTTCGTCTCACTCACTCACTGCCTCACTCACTGACCAGTCGCAAGCCTAGAGCCTAAACGAAGCAGCGCACGGTCACCATTTTACACCACAACAACAAACTCACCAATGGGATGTGCCTTTTAGGGTTCCGACGAGTGTATGCCCTGTGTGCCTTGATTTTTCTTTTATCTTCAATTAGGCTGCTTGTCTTCTTCATTCAATGAAACCATATCAAGGTATTAATTTTCACTATCAACACTTTCTTTAAGCAGCATAATAGACGCCACAAAATTATTTAAGGTGCTTAGGCTACGCTACTGTATGGAGGTACCAGTACTCCACGATAGGTCACAACATCACGCCCATTCTTTATTCTACATATCAATCGAGACCACAATGGCTATGCCCCTTTTACGCTAGCTGTATTTGTGACCACACACCTTCAAGTTGTTAGGCTGATTCGAGATACTCTAGTCTAATAATCAATTGAAACCACGATGACCACACACCCTTTTGGGAAAGCACACATCTTTGCAGGCTGACTCAAGATACTCTAATACAGCAGTCACCCTAATAGAACAGTCACATGTTTATAGCTAGCTGTATGCTGTATCAAAAAACTAAATAAACTAGTATATTAAAAATTATAATGAAGTAGGAATCCAAGCAATAAAAAGTAGTGACACAAGAGATCAACAAGGGTAGCTATTACAATATAGCTCAGTGGGAAATCCCTACTTTGGCATGGTATAACAATTATTTTGTGTTCAATGCCAAAGTAGGATTTCCCACTGAGCTATGCTGTAATAGCTACCATTGTTCATCTCTTGTTTCACTACTTTTTATTGCTTGGATCCTACTTCATTTTTAAATTTATAATTTTTAATATACTAATGGTGTATACAATTAGTCACTTTTTATTCCTGCCAGTTTTCAATGATAATTTATGAAGTATTGTCACAACTGTAGCAGTTCTGAAGGTCACCTCTTCATTTGGTCCTATAACACTACCACCAACGAGTTTGAGTGAGTGTCTGTTCACTGTACGGCACTGACAGATTGTAAGAAATACACTGCTCTGTACTATATAGTTATACAACGGCCACGAGTGCTCTGCCTGATATAAACGCACGAGCCTGAGGGCCGTGAGGCCCGAAGGCAAGTGCTTTTATACAGGCAGAGCACGAGTGCACGTTGTATAACTGTTATGTACCGCTCACCTAATAGGTGGGGAGAGTCTCACAAGACAGCTGTAACACTTATAAAGGCCAGGTTTCTAACATCGATTGTGGGTAACCAAGCCGGACGTTGTGATGACGTTCCCCCTGCAGTACTGCAGCCACCTGAGATATTGAAAGCTAGTACGCTATGGGATAATTATATCACTAACCTGCATTCACTGTTCGACTCTCATCATGTAGTGCTCAGCATGCCAGCGTGATCACTCAATCGCCATATAGACTAAGCGCCAGACTAATCGCCATAGTGATTCTCTCGAGCGAAAAAAAGCAGCTAAATAGATGGTTTAAGTAAACAAAACTTAACTACTAAACAATACTAGTCTAATTCTTACTATTCACACTGGCTAAACTTGAATCTGGTGGCATGGCAAAACTGGTTACCACAATCGAACGTAAAGGTTAGTATTATTTAGAATATATTAGTTTTATTGAGTCATTGTCGAAGTGGACTACAGTTTAATCTGGGCTAAGATGGCACCAGACTAGTAAGGTGTATAAGTAGACTAGAGTTGTGGCTACCCGCGTTGGCTTTTTTCGATCGCCATTGGCTGCTTGTAAACATTATACGTATTGGTGACGTTATGGCCCACAATCGACCTCTACATGTCAGGCTATAAAAGAATTCGAGTGATCTGTGAAGTGTCTTTCCACCTATTAGGTGAGGTGTCGTAGTGGTCTTGGCCACCGGAACTTGTGCTATGCTGCACAAAACCGCAGCCAGTGCAATATCTGTATATTGCACTGCGGTCGGTGCATTATAAATTATAATGCACTCGTTGCGGTCTACAGACCGCAACCAGTGCGTTATAAGTTATAATGCACTCGCTGCGGTCTGCAGCAGTGCAATATACAAATTATGGCACTGGCTGTTCCTTTGAACTTCCCACGCAGAGAGGCACATATAATTGTATACACAAAATTTTGGAATTTTCGGCTAGAGTAGGGACCACAACACATCGATAAAAAGTACTGAAACAAGCTGGAGTAGCACATGATATTAAATCATAGTAAAGCAATAAGAAGTGTTTTATCCCTACTGTGTATTTCCATTGTAGTATCTTGAGCATAGTAAGGGAGGTTGCCTACATGTGCAAATATATTAGTGGACAGTGTTGGGAAAGTTACTTTTTTAAAAGTAACTGGTTACATATTACCAGAGATATTACTTGCAACTGAACTATTTAGTTACAGTTACATATTACCCATAAAATAAAGTAACTATAATAATATTACATATAGTGCTGGGACGAATGTGAAAGATTCGAAGGTTCGTCCGAATGTTATGTAATTCAAATAGAGATACACGTGATTCAAATTGATTATGAGTCATGTGCGCATTGTTTACAACCGAGTAAAATGCCATGACATCTGGTTCAGGCGCCGGCTTGGATTTAGGCGATTCTTCCCGGCGTAATAGGTCGGATGTGTGGCAGTACTTTAAGAAGGATGGGAGCAGAAATGTTATTTGTACTCTTTGTAAGGGCAAGTTTGCTTACCATGGCGGCACGTCAAATTTACGGGATCACCTGCAAAGAAGCCATTCCACTGTGTACGTTCGTGATTCTGGACAGCCCAAGATTGATTCGATAATGAAAGTACAGAAGTGTAGCCCAGTGCGTGCGAAGATTCTAGACAACCTGATAGATGGACTGACCGTTCACGATTTACGACCAGCAACAATGGTTGAAGGACGGGGATTTCAAGAGCTAATGGAGTACTGTGAGCCTGGATACACTGTACCATCACGGAAACATATCAGTAAGCTTATGTTCGATCGATACACAAGTGGAAAAGCATTACTCACTGACAAACTTCAATCAGACGCGTTCTCACTCTCCCTCACCACCGATATATGGACGAGCAGTTCTACAGAAGCTTACATTTCACTTACTTGTCAGTTCCTTACTTCACAGTGGGAATTCGTTGATTGTGTACTTGCTACAAGATCATTTCCTGACCACCACACAGGAGAGAACATTTTTTCTACTATAAAGGAGGTGCTAGAATCTTATGAAATTGCTGACCGTACAGTCAGTAGTATTGTACATGATCAAGGATCAAACATGAGACGGGCCACTGATCTGTTGCGAATTGAAAAAGGATGGGCCGGAATGAATTGTTCAGCTCACATCCTGCAACTTTGCATTAGTGATGGATTTAAAAATAATACATCTATTGATAGAGCTCTTGGTGCTGCCCGTAAATTAGTAGGCCATTTCCATCACAGCACATTGGCAACAGCTGAATTATACAAGCAACAGTCTCAAATGAATATGAATCAACAAAACTCAAAATAGATTGTACAACAAGATGGAATAGTACTCTATATATGATTCAGCGTTTAGTAGCTAACAGGTGGCCAGTCTCTGCTGTACTTTCAGATAATACCATTACAAAAGGGCAAGACCGTACCCTCGATCTCACAGCTCATCAGTGGGTTTTACTGGAAGAGTTAGCTAAATTGCTTGGACCATTGAATGTAGCAACCGTTTTCTTTTGTACAGAAAGAAAGGTGTCAATATCTTGCATTTTGCCAATAATGCATAATGTGTTTACTAGCATGGACAGTGAGGAAGGTGATTCAGCAAGTATCATTGCATTCAAGACAGCTGTTAGAGAATCCATCATGAGAAGGTGGAGCTTGGATGGAATTGAACCAGATTCACCACTTGTGTTAGCTGCTGCGTTAGATCCTCGATTCAAGAGCTTGAAATTTCTTACGGATGACTTGAAACAATCAGTCAGAGAAGAGCTGTTGCAATGGAAGGATGCTGATTGTGGAAACCCCACTTTTCAGTGTGTTGCTGTCAAAGAGAAGGCGCCATCTGAAACTCCACCTGCAAAAAAGAAAAAAAAAACAGCATTGGATATATTGTTAGGAGATGACAATGACTCAGAGGGCTCTGAAAATGATACAGAACTTGAAGAATTTTGCTTGAGAAGTCACTACCTCGTAATTCTGATGTAATGGTTTGGTGGAATATGAACGAGCACAGGTTTTCAAACCTAGCTAAACTTGCTAAGGTTTACCTTAGCATACCTGCTACATCTGCCTCTTCGGAGAGATTGTTTTCTAAAGCAGGAATCACAACAGCTAAGCACCGAAATTGTTTAAAAGCCAAGAATGTTGAAGCCATTGTTTTCTTGAACAAAAACTCAAAGTTTCTTAACCAGTAGGCAGTAGTTACTTATTAGTTAGCTGTATTCTTCAAGTTCTTAAGTATAGTTTTGTATAGTACCCTTGACTCACTTACAGCTTTGAAACAGTTTTAAAAGTGTTTTGTTATATGAAATGTAAGAAACAAATAATTCGAACATTCGTTTACTTTATTTATAGAATATTCGAATGTAGAAAATTGACATTCGTCCCAGCACTAATTACATATTATATTATTTTGTGTCCACAGCCTTAAGCTGTCACGTGTGAAACTACCACCTTATGATTGTGTTGTTGGACAATGTGCAAATCTTGGTTATAAATAATAATCTGGTGAATAAGCTTCATTCAGTAGGCTTCATTATTTCATGTGGCTAGGCGTTACTCAGTGGATTGCTAACGAGATTAGTAACTTCGTTACTTGTAGTAATAATGTTACATAATATTAGATTCGTTACAATAACTATTACTTAGGTAACGCGTTACATTTGTAAGTAAAGTAACTTGAGTTATATTACCTGTATTTATAGCGTATTTCGTTGTATTACTTAGTTACCACAAAAGTAGTAATATTATGTAATGCGTTACTCCCAACACTGTTAGTGGACTAATTCAGTCTATACCCATGACTGATCATGAATTAGAGATTAAATGTCCACTAGTGTAGGCAACTTCCCTACGATGATCTCTAGTTGAACTTCAACTTTCTAATTTTCCTTATACTTGTTTGTTTACTTTTGTACATTATTATGACTGTGAACCACATCGAGAGAAAGGAGAACACCAGAGTTAATGTTTTCATCTGAACATGTGCCCCAGCTATCAATTACTCACTCGAAAGTGAAGTGGCCATTGTGCTTCACTTTCAGCTATGTTCAGCCTCTTACTTAGTGCTACAGACAAAGGGAAATCCCCTCTACAATCAATCCAGTCACCATGAAAAATATGAACAATTTATGCACCAGAGTATCAATTACTGACTCAAAAGTGGCCATTACACCTCGCTTTTAGCTATGCTCAGCCCATTTCACAGCATTACAAATAAAGAACAGTATGAGAAGTGCCTCTGCAGTCAACATACGATTTCCTTTAGCAAACATAGAAAAACCATCGCACTACTGCGAAGCAACAGCTTCGGCTGTAATGCTGTGAACCAGTGTGCAAAAAAACGGTTATTAACCAGTATTGTCTAGATCAGCCAATTACCAATTAAGAAGCCTTTATACAGGTTTTACCCACCCACTTGGTAAACCATAAATTACCCCTGCTAACATAACCTCAAAACAAGTGTAAATATGTGATTGTAATAACTGTTATTGTAAGACAGGATGTTGATGGTCACTTTGGTACCACCCTAAACCTTCCAGCAGTTATGTTGAGTATCATTATGTCTGCCAATACCACTGTATTACACAGAAACAGTTAACTGGTTAACTGCCAGTTATTGGTTACTAGTTAACCGGTTTTGAATTTGTTATCAGGTTTACAGCTCTATTCAGCTGTCAGCAAAAAGAAATAGGACAAAAAGGAGGACAAAGGTAATTAAGTCCATGATACGTGCATTGTACTTACTGTGGTATGCCAAAAGGCACGTCTCAGGAGTAACAGTGAAAAAATCAAGCCCGTAGGTTGAGTTGTACTTGTCTGAAGGCATTAGTCAGTCAGTCAGTAGAAAATTCCACTAAATATAATTATATATTTTTGGAGGCATTTCAGGTCATACTCAGAAAAGCCCATATCTTCATGATCCCTAATATACGGCACTACTGTACTGTATGATATGCCAGGAGATATTAAAGACCAAAGCATACTAAGCATAATATGTTTTATACCTTTTACAATCTGTCACATCATACAGTAACACAGTACTGTATAGTAGGGAACCCATGAAAAATATCACCTATAAACAAGCCTCACTTTTCCCTGATGACGATGATGACAAAACGATCCCAAACAAGCCTTCAGATCAGCCTGAAACACATTCAACAAGTTGCTATGAAATTTAATATATATTAAACGGAAATTTCTATTGACTGACTTACTGTGTAACTGAGTGATGCCTTCAGACAAGCATAACTTGATAACGGCTAAGGCTACGTGATGTTTTCACTGTTTAACATTGCTTCAGCCCGAGAGGTGCCTTTTGGCATACCACAGTACATACAATGCTTTCTTCATGGACTTACCAGTGTCCTCCTTTGTGTCCCATTCATATTTGCCGATAGCAAAAAGTGTCGATTTGGCAGTAGCACATGATGGTTTCCCTTGGTAACAGTAATCATCCATATTTTTCATTGTCTCTAGTGCACTGCGATATACTGATAATACCGTTTATCGTGATAAATTATCATATCCGATTATCATACCGTGACATCCTTTGATAGCTAATATATCAAAATATCGGTATATCGATGAATACTTGCTTTTAACCCAGCTAGCCTTTTGTGTTTACTTTAATTACCCAATTTGTTGATGGTTTAGCAGACACACCCTAAACAAAAACTTGAGGTTCTCACATTACTACTTGTACTGAGCTATATTTTTTTGGTTTTTGGGATGATTATACTTCATACTAGGCTCAAGAAATGATGCAATAGTTACAATGACAAGTTAACTATATATCGATATACCGTGATATTTTCCTGTTACTAATACTGTGTATTCAAATTTCAATACCGCCGAGCACTAATAGACCATATTCCAAATGACGTCACAAAATAAAATGGCTGTGGCTATTTGGGGTATTCTAACATTTTCGAGTGAGAGTTCCAATGGAGCTTAATAAGATTCAAATTGCTATTCAATCCTGGAAGAAGATGTTGACCTAAAACTAGCAGGTGTGGTATAAAATCTATTCTTTAATGCCAGGTTAGAAATTTTCAGCTGGTTTTCAGAGTTTAGAAGAAAAACTATTGTTTCTTTGCTGTAATAACCAAACCTGGTAATTTCACCTCAAGATCTAGTTTGTTAGCCTCTATATCAATCTTTGAAATCTCGATCGCCATTGGTGATAATACTCGAAAATATAAGAATCCCCCAAATAGAAAATTCGTGTGACATCATTTGGAATACGGTCTATTGTCTCCCTACTTTTTTCTATGATCCCTAATCGAACTCATAATTCCTAATTTTTCCTTATACTTGTTAGAAAATTCTGAATAATTTTAAGTGTATTCACTGTGCAGCATTTAGCAGAATGTAATTAAAACCTAGTTATTAAAACTTGTTTTTGATTGTGGGCTTTGTTTTAAGTCAATTAAGAACCATGCCTTTGATTCTTCATGGTTAAACAAGGACACCCAAAATTGGAATTTTCAACTACTTACGTAGTACATCAATAAAATGTACTAAAACACGTGGTGCATGATTTTAAATCACAATAAAACCAAGAGTTTTTGGTAATACATAGTGGGGATATAACACTTCTTATTGTTTTACTGTGATTTAATATCATGCACCACTCCAGCTTGTTTCAGTACTTTTTATCAATGTGCTATGGTCCCTACTCTAGTTGAAAACACATTTTTGTGTACTTGTTTGTTAACTTTTTTGTAAATAATTTATTATGACCATGCATGCTACATCAAAAGAAAGAAATGGTGTCGCACGCCCCTGCTATATAAATTATTGTCTGAAAATTGAAGTATCCATTATGCTTCATTGTCAGCTATGTTTAAACCATTGCACAACATTACGAATCAAGAACTGGTCAAAGAGACCTCTGCAATCCACAAAGAAATGTCACCGTGTGCCCCAGTTATATCAATTATTGTCTGAAAAGTTGAGTATCCATTGCGCTTCATTGTTGGCTATTTTCAACCCTTTACATAGCCATATGAATCAAGAACTGTTTGAAAAGCACCTCTGCATTTTAAGTAGCCACTATAAGATGATTTCCAGTATGAAAAGAAGCCATCATGTGCTACCGCCAAATCGACACATTGCTGTCAGCAAATATGAATGGGACACAAAGGAGGACACTGGTAAGTCCATGAAGAATGCACTGGATGCACTGTGGTATAGCAAAAGGCACCTCTCGGGCCAAAGCAATGTCAAACAGTGAAAAAATTAAGCCCATAGTCTTAGCTGTTATCAAGTTATGCTTGTCTGAAGGCATCAGTCAGTCAATCAGTTATTCAGTCAGTTAGTATAAAATTCCATTAAATGATTTAAAAAAAAATTTTTAATTGTACCCATAATAATAATACTGTGATACTTTGCAGGAAAGTATCGAACATTGAACTGAATCAAAGTTCTACCACCCATCCCCTAATCATTTATGTATGTGAGGTACCATAGGGCACCTTTGTAAAAATTATGAATGATTATTGTACATACCTACAGAACTTTCCATGGCTTTGTTGAGATTTTCACTGTACTTATATAGTAGTACATGTGATAAGTGATTGTGGGTTTTAGTTTATTTCACCATTAAACATTTCTAAACAACACACAACACATGTTCCACAACACTGGTCCATATAACTTCTGCTTTCCCATTTACATCTATCAAAGTTTTGTCCCACCTACCCTCATGCAAGGAGTACAAGTTACAGTGTATGTCCCAGGTATGGAAGTTAGTAATGTTTGTACTGTAACAAAGGATCGGAATAATCAAATGGAGAAAGGAAGGGATTTGACCTACAATTTTGTCCCAGGGTAGGGAAATTTTATTTAGAGTTGGGTCAAATATCCTCCTATTCCCGCATGGGGGTAGGTGGAGCAAACCTTTGATAGGTGTATTACTCCTTAAGTGTTACTATATCCAACTAGAATATTTGTAAACAATACAGTTCTCCATACTAAAATGAATTTGCTACAATCAATCCTTAATACTGGTACTCTGACGTACTCCTTTGTAGTAATTTCAGAGACTACTCTTTGTTTATTCTGTTGACCTACAGTGTACATTCACTGTAGGAGTACAGTTAATACTCTGTGAAAAATAAGGATTGATATTAGCTGATATTTTCCATCCAAAAATATACCTACGTATATTCCAGGTATATTCTTACATATATCATTACCTTGTCATTGCCAAATATGTGCACTGTATACTTGTGTGTGCTGATTATTGTTGACTGTACAGGCCCGTACCCAGGGGGGGTTCGGTTGAACCCCCTATTTTAAACTGGAAATTATATTTTTAATGTAAAACGATCTTTTCAACTATAATCTGTGTTCTAGCATTCATCACACGCTGTCCATGGCTTCTACCAGCTGAACAGCATGTGGCTTCCAGGTAGCTATTAGCCATAGCACTTTGAGGTTATCTGTGTACATAGATTATTGAGGTTATTTGAAATGTAAGGTTTAGCTTATAGCTGAAATAAATGACCCTGAGCAGTCTTAGAAATGCTGGAGTGTACATGCACTACAACCATATTTTAATCTCTTGTTTGTATTAGTGTGCGATGGGCCCATATTGAGTGGAATTTGTGTCAACACTATGATGTGTGAGAAGTTTATTTAATCAGTGCTTGCATTTCTGCATTTAAGGCTATTCTCAGGACATTGAATATTAAAGCGCCTGTGATCGTCTACTGCTTCAATTTAGAACCCCTTTTGAAATTCCTGCATACAGACCTGCTGTAGCAAGTTTCCTAATAAGGTTATGGAGCAGACATGAGTTGGAGACCAAATAGTTTCCTCAGCATACAGTCCAGGCACTTCATATATCTGAGTTGATATTTCATCAGATGTCTATAGTAGCTACTTATAGTTCTATCGCTCTGTCTATTGATCCTCTAGCATGCATATATAAGCTGACAGCATATGATATGATGTAGTCATGTTGTGTTACTAGGTGGTCATTATTTTGCCACTGGTGGAACAGATCACATGGTCCGAGTGTACAACATGTTCACCACCCCCACACCAGAGTCATGGGAACTGCATGGACACATGGTAAGTCAATGATCTTCCTTGATTGTTCTTGATCTGTTTTTTGACTTACTGTAATGTACTGTTGATTTACCATTGATGAGTAGGTACAAGTGTGTGACAATAGCTAGTCCTGGTCTATTTGATTGTTTACTTTGATATTCATCTTGATACTAATACATACATAGCCAATTGTTCAGAATTATTTTGAAGGTTATATGCAGACCTACACGAAGAGAGTCAATGTGAGGATCATCTACAGACTCTCACTGCTCAATCAAAGTTTAGAAACTCAGCCAAATTAGAGAGCTCTTGTAGGACTTGGAATAGGCTTCTGTCAGGTTTTCATCCTGGGCAATTATCATTCCTCGTTCGCGCTGCCTCTGACACTTTGCCCACTGCTGTCAACCTGTAGCACTGGTCCATTCAAAGTGATGCAAAGTGCTTATTGTGTAATTCCACCCGCCTTACTACTGCCCATGTTTTAAATGGTTGACCTATTGCTTTAAGCCAACAACGATACACTTAACGTCACAATCAGGTGCTTCATAGTCTGGCTACAAAGCTCATTAAAATTTTTGCAAATTTTCCAATTGTTCAAGTGTATGCAAATCTACAGAACTTCCAAGTTACCGAAGCACCTCAAGCAACAATTCCAATATCGATACTAACAGTACCCTACTGACCGGACATTGTTATATTCAATTCTTAAGTTTCATCAATAGCTTTGTTAGAATTGACATGCCCTCTGGACTCTGTACACCACATACAATCAGCTCGTTTCCGGAAACAGTCCAAAGTGGAATACCTACAATTGCTTGCAGAGTTTGATCATTTAAAACCACCAAGTTACTATGAGACAGTTGAAATTATGGTGCTTGGTCACTGCCTATGCAAGTTCCTTTTGTGGTCCTGTTTGGTTGCATGCATCCAAGGATTTACCAGCCTTTATTTATTTTTGTTTTTGTTCATTTTCTGCATCATTTAATAATCATGGCTCCTTCTCTTCTTGTACATGTAACATATAGTATTTGTGTCTTGACAGGATTGTATCATGATAGTCAAGTTTGGACACACTTGTTCATCGTAAGTCATTATGTGTGTAGTTTGAGGATAGTAGATCTACTGGATGTATAATTTCTACCTTATTTAGAAGTGTAATAATGACGTTGTATCTCTGTCTATTGTTGTTAGGTTGTTTGCTACTGGATCTCGTGATGGCACTGCCAGGGTGTGGTGGTTCAAATCTAGCCAATGGGAGAACAGGGTACTACGAATGCCAAAATAGCCTAACATGTGAGTCACATTAGCTGCATGTGATCAGTGACCATACCATGTGTAGTCTATCACAAACGTCAAGTCACAATGGTATGTGTAGAGTTTCATTAAAAGAGATGGGCACTTTCCCCTCCCCCCCTCCCCCTGTTTGACAAACTCTCTCTCCCCCCTTAAATTGCATAGATGCAGCAAGCTACCTGAGAATACATCCGAAACATTGGCTACATCTGTCAGGTAATTCTCAGGTTCCTTAGAATGCATTAGCAGCAATCTGACAGAGTCTAAAGTACACCCGGGAGCGACCCCTTCTAGATGCATGAACCTTTACACCATCACTTTCTCCATATAACCTCATCCTCCTGGGTGATGTCCTAGATAAAGGCCTGATGTACATATGTAGTGGATTCAGACAACAGTTGTTCCTAAGAAGAAGCTAATGAATCTGCCAATTATACATGTATTTTTGTTGGGCTTACAAATACCAGCAGATAGCTGAGTACGAACTACTGTACAATTAAATTACATGTTTGGTTATCAATCATCCTAGCATGCACACACACACACACACACACACACACACACACACACACACACACACACACACACACACACACACACACACACACACACACACACACACACACACACACACACACACACACACACACACACATTGACAGGTTATGCATTTGTCCTAGTGAGCAGTCAATTATTGGAATTTTGTTTACACATGCGAATTCTTTGTAATAAGATGTCTATATGTATTTTGTCATTGTAGGTTGGTTGGGAGTGGACCGATCATTACATTATCACAGCCTCTACTCCAGATTGTAACCTCTATGTGTGGGATGTGTGTACTGGCACCACCCTACATACCCTCTGTGTATGTAATTCTGTATTTAGTTTCTATTTAGTATTTCAAGTAATTACCTTTATGTGTGTAGTGGTACCACCCTACATACCCTCTGTATATGTAATTCTGTATTTGTAGTTTATATTTAGTATTTCAAGTATTACCTCTATTTCTGGGATATGTGTACTAACACTGTTCAAAATATACTTTATAAACAGAAAATTAAAGCTGCTGTACATTGTAACATACAAGTATGTGTATTGGATTCTAATGATGTTGGGTTGTGATGGTGTGTATGGTTGAAAGCTTGCTACAATATCATTATATTGTACATATTAGACTCTGTTTGTTGTGTCTTATTCACAGGGTCATTCAGGAGAGGTGTTTGTATTAGAACCACACCCCCATAACTCTCGTATTGTACTGAGTGTGTTGTTATACAAGTCAGTGTAAACCACATTGTTGTATCTCAGTGTTGTAGACATGGACAAGTGACTAATGTTACATGATACTAATCTTCATATTACTCTAATAGAACATACACTCAAACACTCTAATAGAACAGTCACTATAGACTGGTTGTACAAACACAATATTAAATTAAAAGAGGAGCATATCTAATTTACAAATCAGACCACCAATTTTGGTTGTCAAACACTTCATAACATTGACGCAACAAAATACTGGTCCAGTTTGTTAGTGACATGTATATGGTTTACATGACAATGGTCCAGTCTGTACAGAAGCAACACACTGACTGCCATACTTTAGTGCATTATTATATAGTGGCAAAAACTTTTGTGCAATGTAACTTCTATTGACTGACTGCTTGATGGACTAATGCCTTCAGACAAGCAACAGCTAAGGCTTCACTGCTTGACGTCACTTCAGCCCAACAGGCGCCTTTTGGCATACTGCAGCATGTGCAATGTATGCTTCATGGACTTACCTTGACTATGATGTAGATGATCCAACATGCAGTGCATATCAAAAACTTTGTCACGTTTACTGTACATTGTATTAAAAAGTTACAGAAAATAACACTGCCTTTCAAACAATGCATCATAACTTCTGCATACATCGGTTTACAGGGATGGGGTTGCATTTATCAGAATCATTGATAAATTATGCCAGGGCCTCACTACTTGAATTTGCAGAAAGATCAAGATATTTTAACAAGTACACAAAAATTTGGAATTTTCAACTAGAGTAGGGACCATAGTACATCGATAAAAAGTCAAGTTGAAGTATAGTGCACGATATTAAATCACAGTAAAACAATAAGAAGTATTATATTCCTACTGTGCATTTCCATTATGGTATCTTGAGCACAGTAGGGATTTATTGTTTTAAATTCCAAATTTTTGTTAACTTTTTTTGTAAGTAATTATGACTGGTGAATACTGCATCTGAATGGTGCCGCGCGCCCCAGCTATATTAATTGTCTGAAAAGTGAAGTATCCATTACGCTTCCTTTTCAGCTATGTTCAACCTGTTACACAGCATTTTGGATCAAGAATAGCACCTCTGCAATCCACGCACACCAAAAGAAATTGTGCTGCACACCCCAGTATTAATTATCATCTGAAAAGTGAAGTATCCACTGATTACGCTCCGTTGTCTGTTATGTTCAACCTGTTACACAGCAGTACGAATCAATAACTGTTCAAAAAGGATCTCTGCAATCAAAATAGCCACTACAAAAAATACGGATGATTTCCGTTATGAAGGGAAACCATCACATGCTACCACCAAATCGACACATTTTTGCTGTCAGCAAAGATGAATGGGACACAAAGGAGGACACTGGTAAGTCCATGAAGAATGCATTGTACGTACTGCGGTATGCCAAAAGGCACCAGTCGGGTCAAAGCGACGTCGAACAGTGAAAAATCAAGCCCATAGCCTTAGCCGTTATCGAGTTACGCTTGTCTGAAAGCATCAGTCAGTCAGTCAGTCAGTAGAAAATTCCGTTAAATAAATTGTTTTTAAAATTCCATAGAAACTTGTTGAAAGCGTTTTGAGTCGATCTGAAAGCTTTTGTGGGCTTAGTTTTACCTAACCAATACTGCCTCATCGTTGTCAGGGAAAATTGAGGCTGTTTTTTGGGTGTTATTATCACGCCTACTCCTTTGTGGTCCCTACTATACAGTTACTATCATACTGTATGATAGAACAGTCATCAAAATGTACTCTAATAGAACAGCCATCTTGATACTCTAATAATGAAGCATTCAGCATAGAATATAGCCGCTGTTTTGATTACACTACTTACTCTAAGCTATTCAAAGTTTCAGTATATCATCTGCATGCATGGTACTGCATTGGGCTAATAGATCATGCATGTCATGCATTAGCAAATGGCTTCCACATCTCAAAGTACTAAGCTTTCACTTTGAGAATTTTTTGTATCATGAAAATAGACTACCAGCTAGATATGAAATTGAATTAATTGGTAGCTACTGTGCACAAAATTACCACTGATGTTAACAAAAAGGAGAAAGAGACTTTGCATGTAAAATAGCCGCCATGCAGATGCCATTTCAGAGCATCTTTTTGCAAAAATTATTCTGGAGGGAACATGCCCTCAGAGCTTCTCACATGCTACATATGCATACAGTTAAGTATCACATGAAAGCAGATAAATTGTACCGTGAAAAAAAAACTTTTTTTTGTATATTTTGTGATGTATCTTTATAGAATATATAGCTATAACGCAAATACATGTATTTTCTATTGGGCAAGAAACAATGGCTGTTGACAAGATTTTAAACTGATCGGTGGAACCAGGCTAAAGGTAAAAAAAGGCATGAAGTAGTTTTTAGAGCATAATTATTTCATAAGAATTAAGTTTGCAATTTTAAAATTTTTCCAAATGTGACAATTCCATTAGCCTTTTTTATTGTGAAAGTGCTTGTGTACCACCCCAGTGAAATATACACTATCTGTACCCCAAGTGGCCAAGTCCCTATTATAAGTTGGTCACCAGTAGACCAAAATTATTATGTGTGAAGAAAATTACCATTACTAAGAATTCTGTTCATAGCATTTATAAACTGTACACTCAGGGATATAGGAAGGTTATAATTAATTGTTGGCAGCCATATTATTATTGATGCCCATTTTTAGGTCCACACACACTCTGAATATGAGGGCACATTTAATATAAGGCTGCTGGTTCATCCTATATTAATAATATAACCCCAATACTGCCAAGTAAGGAAAGATATATGTACCTTTTTAACACAAAATTTGACCCAACTTTGAAGTTTCACAACTTTTGTATCATTTCATATAATTATCTGAAATAATTTTTCATGAGTGCAGCTACATTACCTCACTGCATGTATTTTGATACTAAGAGTAAATTAATCAGTATAAGGAGTGAAGTGTTACATCATTTTGTTTGTTGCAAATCTGGTCACATATAATTATTTCCTACCAAGTGGACAATAACTGCATGATCTATCTAGTTATACTTCCCATTGGTATAATATAGTACCTCCTTGCATCAGTTTATTGGTTGTAAAGTTCATTAGATGTACATGATTGCAGGCAATTATATTATTCAATAACGTACAAAATTATTTTACGATCCTCCCCCAAGCTCTCTTACCAAACTCCCAAATTAAGGGCACAGTAGAAAAACCTCCATAGGGTTGCACTGGCTGGTCAATAATTATTATTATCTTGCAATAATTGGCAAGAGGAAAACTTGACTGCATGTGCAGCAAAAAATATACTTGGTCCCAAAGTGTCTGTTATAGATACATGTATTGTAATATAACTGCTATTGGAATAAAAGTCCAAATGCTATAACATTAAAATTGCAATGTAGTAGCATAATAGTTACAGAGTTAATACCATACCTGTTTCACTGCCCATACAAAAGTCTCAATAGTAGCAGTGAAATTTATCCCGTAATTCACTAGTAGCAGTGAAAAAGTTGTAATTGCAATTTCATTGGTTAGAATTTATGTTAACAATTAGTGTTAGTACATAGTGACAAATTGCGTACATAGCAATGCTAATGCACAGCATGTGTATATGCAGGAGTATGGTATTAACTGGGAATATGGCATGGGTAGCAGTGAAATTTGGGATAAATACCACTCTTGTTGTATTGGAAATGGTAAATTTCACTCGGCTTCGCCTCATGAAATTTATCCCCATTTCCTTGTGAAATTTATCCCCATTTCCAATACAACACTCGTGGTATTTATCCCAAATTTCACTGCTACCCATGCTATTACTAGTACATATACTTAAAATCCAGAACTCTGTTCAGTTATTGCACTTTACATACATGCCATAGAGTCACACTATAATAGAATACATTCAGTGTTAACATTATGCTGCTCTGCATGAGTATAAATAAGTAGCAAACAGAACAAAATGGCCACAGAATTGTTATTTTTTGGAAATAACTATAGCTATACATAAAATTATTATACAGTAATTCTCATCTCCCTTGCTAATGCATATCCGAGTATTATATTATGAAAACATACTACAAAAGCATAATAGCTAATTATAAAAAAACAAACTGCGTGCCACTATAAAAGTAATGAATACCTAGTAACTAGTAATGAATACCTAGTAACTAGTAATGAATACCTGGTAACTAGTAATGAATACCTAGTAACTAGTAATGAATACCTGGTAACTAGTAATGAATACCTAGTAACTAGTAATGAATACCTAGTAACTAGTAATGAATACCTGGTAACTAGTAATGAATACCTGGTAACTAGTAATGAATATCTAGTAACTAGTAATGAATACCTAGTAACTAGTAATGAATACCTAGTAACTAGTAATGAATACCTAGTAACTAGTAATGAATATCTAGTAACTAGTAATGAATACCTAGTAACTAGTAATGAATACCTAGTAACTAGTTACTGTAATAGTACACAGTGCTAGCTTTACTGTATAAATCACTAGAAAACTATTACTCTTTGGTAAGAGTGGTATTTACTACCACAAGCTATCACTATGTGTCCATTATCCATCATTATTACACCATTAGGATAACGAAACCTTTCCTTTCCTTGATAAGTACCTTCAATGGCCGATATAAACCTTCTATCCTCCTTGAACACCAGCACAGAGTGAGTCTTATTAGAAGCCACTAATATGTGTCCATCCTGTGTATACAGTATTCCAGTTGGATTATGTAATGTGAATGGTGCACCGGTCCAGTTGCCTATTTCTGTTAAGAACTGTCCATCTGTAGTGAATATTTGAATACTATGATTATCACGATCTGTAACAAACAATCGATCTTCACTATTATTTAATGTTAGATCACGGCATTTTATAAATGCACTGGGTTCTTTACCTTTTCTTCCAAAGCAATTATGAAATACTCCGGCCATCTTGGAATATTTGAATTCTGTTATTGTCTCTATCACACACAAATAGCAATCCTGACTGTGACAATGCTAGACCACCAGGGGAAAGGAATTGTCCTATACCATCACCTTTATGGCCAATCTGACTAACATATTGTCCGTTTGCTAGTTTGAACTTTAGAATGCAATGTAACTGGCTATCAGCAACATACAAAATTACAAATGTCCCTTCTTGTCTGTTACTATTCCAATAATGTCTTCAAATTGTCCATATTTGCTTCCTACTCCTGTGATAACATCAGAGTGCTGATAATGATGGTCAAATATAACTATTTGGTGGGTGGAATTGTCACGAACAATGAGTTTACTGTTTATAGGTCCCTTAGCCAACAGATAAGGGTTTGTTAATTCTTTGTTAGTTGGTCCATATTTGTCAAAGCTAGTAATCTCTTGTGAGATGCTATTGTAGTCACGAAAGTGCACCTTAATTTCATCAATGTTTACTTTAGTTTGTCCACAGTAAATTGATAAAGAATGTGGTTCTTTTCTTTTAGGATTATATGATATTTGGTACTGTCCTCTAGATTGCAACTCTTGAATATGTGTATTCTGTAAAAACGCTGTCTTGTCACAACAGAGTTTTAGATTATTTGTTTGGTTCACAATAGGAGCATCAAAAATATCTTTTAGTGTACAAGTCATTTCTAATCTAACAATATCATCAACTACCACAGGATTGCTCACAGTAAAATAAGACACATCACAAATTGGATCACTTAAAAACTTGACTGGTTCATGACATCTAACAAATATATCACTTGGTTTACACTTAGGATTAAGGTTAATATGTTTCACTTTTTCTTTTAATTTGTTGACTTCTTGCTCAATCCACTCAATGCTTTCTAGTGATTGTTTTGCTCTCACAAGCTCCTCACAATCCTCTCCACATTTCTCCAGCTGTTTTTCAACTGATATTACTGTTTCTTTCTGTGATGCAAGTGTCTTCTTTAAAACTATTGTGACAATCTTTACTTTCTCTATGGCTTGCTCTTCTTGTTGCTTTAACAACTCATAAATTTCACGATACGCATTTTGGACCTTTTTAACACCATATTCGCTTTGGTGGTCAATTTGAGCCTCACACATTTCAATATCATTTACTCCTTTTCCCACTTGTATTTGCAACAATTCCAGTGGTTGCTTCAGTCTGTCTGTTTCATTACCCATGACAACATTAATAGAGCCAAAATCATGATCGTGATGCTTACTACCCTCCATGGTACACCTTAACTCCTGCAGGTCTTACAACAATGATCTAGTGGTTCTTTAGTGTGAACTTTACAAACAACTTTTTCTGGCATGGATATAGGATTAGACAGAGTTTCTGAATGAAAAAATAGTAAGGTCAATAAATGTAGTTAAGGTCACTACTAATATCTGCCACAATACTCTATGTAGTGACATTCGCTACTAATTTAGTCGTGCCTGTCACTACCATGTAGTGACGTTCACTACTCTGCTATGTAGTGAAGGTCACTACAAGATAGCAGTGAACATCACTACAATGTCACTACTTAAAAAATGAGTATTTTGGCAGAGCTACTTTTTACAGTGTTGCAGTGGCTAATATACTGATTACAGAGGAGTAAGTACATATTATGTGAAGGAGTACTGAAGTTATAATAAAGGAATCATGACAGGGTCATGTTTTCATAGGTGATGGGGATTTTGGGAAAAGTTGCAGATCAAATTATGCTTTAGCATTGTTCATGTTTTTAGGAACAAATTTTTGCAAAAATCCTGCAGCTTTTGAGAGTTGCACTCCCACACCTATCTGAAATTTTGTTTCATAATACAAATTAAAATTAAACATGCGACAACAGTCATGCTCTGCCTCCCTGTATAAGCATGTCAGGGTTACTGGACCTGATAATTTTAACTACAAGTAAACAAAAAATACAAATTTATTGACAATAAATAGGGATCATCACCTGAATGCAAATATAATTCCTGTTTTAGCCATGTTGGTTTATGGGCTAAATTTGGATATCAATTTGAAGTTGATCAAGTGATGACCTTACAAACAAAAGGAAATCACACAGTACAATAGTACTATATATAGTAGACCACAAAGGTTTGGGTGTGGCCCATGAAAAAACCACCCTCGCTTTATATTTTCCCTGACGACAATTAAACATTATTGGTTATGTAAAACTAAGTCTAAATAAGCCTTCAGATTGACTCGAAATGCTTTCACAAGCTGCTATAAATTTAAAAAAAAATTTTTTCTAGTGACAGACTGACTGAGTAACTGACTGAATGATGCCTTCAGACAAGTGTAACTTGATAACAGCTAAGGCTACGGGTTTGATTTTTTCACTGTTCAACATTGCCTCAGCTGGACATGTGCCTTTTGGAATACCGCAGTACGTACAGTGCATTCTTTATGGACTTGCAGGTAGTAAAGTCTGCTGAGTAGTTGTAGGAGGAACACAGAAAGCTGCAAGAAGGGTCGATTCCATAAGAAGACCCATCCACTCTGCATCATGACACGGTAACCTCTGTGAGGTCCTATGTCTACAACTGTCCCAGGATTTAGTGTGAAGGTTTTGCAGTGCAACTGTGGATCCATTCTCAATATCTGTGATTTTTGTGAATGGATGTTATAGAATATCTCTAATTGGTGCAAGGTGTGTGAGCTACTTGCTGATCTGCCTTCTCCAAAGAACACTGCCATTCTGGTGAGAAGGAGTGAAAGTGCGCTGGTAGAATTCCTGAACTGGATGGCCATATATCTTTTGTGCAAGGAGAGCCCTTCCCAGTCATCTTCATCAACCATCCACACATCAGGAATCACCTACTACTCAACCACCATGTCAGCAGTGTCATTCACAGCAACAACACCGAGTGCCTGTTTGTGTGATGGAGGATAGATTAATTTATAGGCTATAGTTCTGTACATTCCAGTGGCTAAATGAGAACACTGATGCTGTTGTAGAATAATTAATTAGCATTGTGATGGATTATATATTGTTTTCATTGATATCCCATAAACTATGATAGCAATCTTTGATGTTTCATTGAATAGTCACAATATTTGTCTATAGGCTACAAGCAAAAAAGAATTAAAGCTGAAAAGGATTGGAGCAGATTAGGATCATCTATATATGATGATTTTATGACAGGAATGTGAATATTTGTTGGTGTATATGTGAAAGAATATGACTATAAATGGAAATGTATTACAAACAAGATCCTTATTTCTAGCTTTTGCTAAGAGGTTATACCGATCCAATAAAAATGGCTATTTTAGACAAGGTGCTTTTTATTCCTGGGCTAGATGGAGGTGCCCTTACCACCACCTAGCACATTGTCTCCTCTATGCCTATATTAGCTTACTGTAAATCAAAATGTGATTAAACCCAGCTAGTTTTTGGTGTCAGTAAATCCATGAGAATAGCCAGGGGTAGAGACTCCTTGGACCCTCCTCAGGTCTGTTCAACACGGATCAATTTTTTCAGGCTAAAATCAATTTTTTTAAAGTTTTTACAAATACAGCATTTTAATTAAAAGAAAGTCCTTGCCACATTCAAACTGTGGGCAGAGAAGCAAAATCTCTGTAGATGGAATCGTTGCCATTACTGATGCAGCATTGCCACGTTGAACATCAATAGCGACCTTCTGAATCAAAACTTTGGTGACCCTATTATCTCCAGACTGCTCAATTACCTGGGGAACCTATCCACCACGCTAATGAATGTGCACATGATCCCCAGGGTCTCAACTAGGCCTGCATCAAATATGCAAGCATAACGAAAGCATAATAGGCTGGAGTGCCATGCCAGCATAATGCTAGCATACTAGGTGGACATTTCAAACTATAGAGCTTAATTTCACAGTAAGTCACAGTGGAAACTGCAAACTGTAATAGAGCACTCAAATGCATTGTATATAGCTTCTTAGATCAATACCTTCTAATAGAACAGTCACTTTGTAATGAAATATTCTAATAGACCATTCACTGATCAACTTTTTCCAAGATAATTGTAAGAAATGTTGCTATCTTGGGAACATAATACAAGCTTAATGGGAACACTGAAGAGCATAATAGAAGAAAATTTGGGGAATTCCTGAAAGCATTTATGGCAAATTTTTGAGCATATTTGTCTCACGCCTAGTCTCAGCACCCTGACACATAGAGAGGAGAAGTAAAAAGATGGAGTTAAGGAAGAATACTTCCTAATCTTGGATTACTCTGCAGTGTTTGTTAGCCAGCTGGCATCACTTGCAGAAGTAGACATGGGCAAGGGTGTCGGAACAGGTAAAGTCCCAGAGCAAGGGTAAGCCCTGCTACCAAGGAATCCATGACATGCCATCTGACGTCTTACCATCATCACTACACACACCAACAGGTTCTAAAACAACAGGTACACTTCTAGACACCAGAGCACGATGCATAGTTTCATTCACTGTACTATGTAACAGCCTCCACTACATCTGCAAGACAAACAGTGAGTACCAAAAACATCAACTTTACTACCACAAACACATTATGTTTGACAACAATGGGAACACCAAGACATACACCAAGAGCAATCTTCAAAGACTCATTATCCAGTTCAGTCCCCAAGGAAGGTACAGGGAGAACACCAAGCCATGCACCAGAGACTCTGAGGAGGAAACTGACAATAAGCAAGTCTTTGCTTTAGCATCAGAGGCAGAGTCCAAAAGAGATGAAAAATGGTGTTCATAAAGCAGTTCATCCCAACCATGTTGAAAATGTTTGTGGTCCTCAGGGGGAATAGGATACTCAGTGGACCACTGGTCAAAAGCCTCATGGAGCAGAGAAGATTCAACAATTAAGCCAGAAAGAGACAAGATAGAAGAAAGTAGTTTGCAGGTACTATGAAGCAGACTTGGGGTCAAATACATCAGTATTTGTTTTTAATAGTATTTAAATACAAATTGTATGCGTAATTATATCTGTAGTTTAGAAACTGTATTTGTAATCAAATACTTTCCTGATGTATTCAAATGCACACAATTACTTCAAATACTATAGATTATAAAATTAAATGAATCTTTGATTATAAATGATGTCATTTGAATATCAGGAGTTCTGACAGACCCCCCAACCTGACATATTCTTCAATGATTTGATAGGTGAGACAGTATCCTCTAATACTATTAAACCATTTTGATGGTTGGAGAATATTTCCTGTCACCATGTTTACCACAAGAGAGGGATCCAGTTAAGTTCTAGAAACTAAATATTTCCTGTAGGCTAAACTAGCAACCCAATTTTTGTTCATGTTGGCTTTGTATGTACTTCAGTATTGCAGGGAAAATATTTCATTCTGAGAGATGCAGACCGATGCGCGGATAAAAGATCAATGTTTATTAGATGCAATCATCAGTGTACAATATACACACATCCTGTACATTCATAGAGTTATATGGCATGTTGCCTTACAATTTAGTTACAGTAGTTACAGTAATAACAAAATAGCGATATTATTTGTATAGATTAAAAGATATCATGCATACAGTGTAGATAGACAATTAAGTAGTTGAGTCCGAGTCAATATACATGTTTAGTACAGTATAATATTAAGCACCACCAGCACCTCTTATTATCATGTTAGCTACCCATATATGGATTTATAAAAAGTAAACAAACTAGGGTAAAAGTAATTTTAAAAATTTTTACCTTAGTTTCTACCATATCCATTGAGTCCAAATAGAGATCTCTGTGTTTAACATGCTGGCTTGCTTGACTCTTGTTTCTTTACTTTTTTCAGTGATCTCTATTCCTATGTTTTAACATTTGTAATTATTTTTACACTCTATATAATATTATATAGTTTTATGGGATTATGTCATATGGATATGGTTTGTGAGATATAGTAGCTTAAAGCATTCAGATTGGAATCTCCCAGAAATGCAGCGGTGAAGGGGTTTTAATTAATGCGCTGTATTTGACCCAAACTCTGCTGTGAAGAGATGAAAGCTAACTGGGCAGACTTAAACTGGTCTGAGGTGAAGTAAACTCTTGCTCCATTTTCTGCCCTGTGGAAGTGATTATGTAACTATTGTGGCAAATGACAAAGTGTTAGCAAAGTGCATTGCTTGCGGTTAGCATGATGTAAACCATGTAGATAGTAGAAAGGAAACTGATAGTGGTATATAATATTATCACAGTGGCTATTGACACTGATCATCTGTGTCAATGAGTGATTGATTGATTGATTGATTGATTTGTAACTGGGATAGGCAGCTTAAACATCAGTAAAACAATGTACAATAACTAATATAGGTACAAGTGTACATAATTACATAAAAAGTAGGTCCAGCCTTGAAAATAGAAGTAATCAGAAAATTTCATTCAATAGTTTGGTGGGGTACTTTGTTCCAATCTTGGATAATCTTAGGAAGAAATTCATCTGAAAATATGTTGTGGGTGACCACAACACTGCAAAGAGGAGAAGATGGAATTGGCGGGTGTTGTAAGCAGAGGTAAGTCTGAAGTAGTGGCTAGTGTTGTTTTAGTATGGAAAATTAATGTTAGTTTTAGTTTTGATTAGTTTTTAAATTCAAAAAATTTTTAGTTTTAGTTTGCTAAAATTAAATATAGTGTACTTAAAGTATTTTAGGTTTAGTTATATAGCTAGTGCTTCAGTATGGAAAATGATGTTAGTTTTGATTAGTTTCTTAAATAAAATATTTTAGTTTACTAATAGTAAATATGTTGAACTAAAAATATTTTAGTTTTAGTTATATAGTGGTAGTACTAAAATGATTTAGTTTTGGTTTTGAATAGTTACTTAAATTTAAAATATTTTAAAATTAGTTTAATGAAAGTATGCTGAACTAAAAGTATATTTTAGTTTTAGTGGTATATAGTGCTTCAGTATGGAAAATGATTTTAGTTTTGATCAGTTTCTTAGATTTAAAATATGTAATAGCTAGTTAGACAACAAGATAAAGGGAACTAAGCGATTTAGTAACCCCGATGGCCTGAGGCTGTAGCGTCCCAAGCGCAGCAAGGGCGCAACTAAGGGCTTGAGGGATTACTAAATCACTTAGTCCCCATTGGTTGCGGTGTCTAACTTATTTAGACTATGGTTTAAAGTATGTCCCTTTATAGCCAGAGCATGAGTGTGGGGTGAAAGAGCAATGCAGAACAGCAGAACGGTTTCTTTCTGAAGTCCTTACAGCGTCCACAAAAATAATTATTCGATTGGTAACCAGAGCAACGGCTACAGCTACAGTAGACATGCCCCTTAGTCTACTATTTGTCCAGAATCATTTGTGGAACACGGAGAAGAAAAGTATTACAGTATTATCAAGTACTGCAGTATGCCTCTTGTGTTATAATTATTATCATGTACAAAATTGCTTGAGGACGGGTTACTAAGTGAACATGTGTAGGTAACTAAGTGAGCATGTCAGGTGACTAAGTGATTTAGTAAACCTGTAAATGAGCCATACCATTGTCTAATTTAGTTATAGTTAAAATTACTAAAAGTATGCTGAACTAAAAGTATTTTAGTAATACAGTGCGTCATATGGAAAGTTATTTTAGTTTTAGTTTCGGTTAGTTTAATGAAAGCATGCTGAAGTAAAATTATTTTTGTTTTAGATATATAGTGCTTCAGTACGGAAAATTATTTTAGTTGTAGTTTTGGTTAGTTTCATAAATTATTAGTTTACTAAAAGTAAATAATTTTATGCTGAACTAAAAATACTTTAGTTTTAGTTTCGGTTAGTTTAATGAAAGCATGCTGAAGTAAAATTATTTTTGTTTTAGATATATAGTGCTTCAGTACGGAAAATTATTTTAGTTGTAGTTTTGGTTAGTTTCATAAATTATTAGTTTACTAAAAGTAAATAATTTTATGCTGAACTAAAAATACTTTAGTTTTAGTTATATAATACTTCAGTGTGGAAAATTATTTTGGTTTTAGTTTTAGTGATATGGTGCTTCAGTATGGAAAATGATTTTAGCATTAGTGTGATAAACCTCGTAATATCACTAAGATCTAGACTCAGAGCAGTACAGCACAACAACTTGTCTTAACACAAAACAACCAACTAAAATCATAAGGGTATGATGTGTGTAATGTACAACTAAAGTGTTGATTACCATACAATACAGGATTAAATACAATATACTTATACTGATACAAAAGTTATAAATGACACTGATAATTATAAATCCAAAGTCTGTTACATTATCCCCCTCCTTTTAAAGGACGTCCCGTCCTTGGACAATACCATCAATGCCTGACATAGCTATCAAATCGTTGAGGAGGTCTATGTTGTCTTGCAGGATATCTATGAACTGGAGGTGGTGCTGATGCAGGTACTGGTGCATGTACTACTGTCTGTTCCACATCGTCATCACTATCAATAAGTTCTAGATTAGTGCCATATGAGTGTGTGATAGGTTTGCCATGGTCTGATGACTGAAGTAGTGATGTATTGGCTGCAGCACTAGTACTCTCAATACTCTGTCCTAGCTTCTGCTTGTGAGTTCACGTGGTTAGTATCTGGTACAATCACATTACTGGTGCAGGGTTTTAGATGATCAAAATGCACAATTTTCCTTACTCTCTTCCCCTGTGCTTGCTGTATCCTATATGTGACATCCGAAAGCTTTTTAATCACCTTAAAAGGGCCTGTCCATGGATGGTATAGCTTGCGAGAAGCCCCTCTTGGAGGCACTGGAGAGTGCAACCACACCAAGTCTCCTGACTTATATGGCTTGCCATGGACCTTCTTGTCATAGAATACTTTCTGCCGTTTATGATGCATTCCTAAGTGCTTCTGGACTAGGTCATAGGCATGTAACAACCTGCTTTGCAGCTGAGTTGCATACTCACCAGTTGAAGGGAGGTCAAGTGGGCTCTGATTGGTACCATATATAGTGTCTAAAGGTAAACGTGCTTCACGACCAAACATTAAGTAAAAGGGGGTATACCCAGTTGATGCTTGTATGCTGCTGTTATATGCCATACACACTTTCCTGAGATGGGGTTCCCAATCAAACGGATGATCAACTGCAGAAGTGGACAGCATGCTCAATAACGTTCTATTAAATCTTTCCACAAGGCCATCGCATTGTGGGTGGTAGGGCGTGGTTCTTGTCTTATGAATCTGCAACAGTCTGCAAACTTCACCAAGTAGCTTTGACTCAAACTGTCGTCCTTGGTCTGAGTGAAGTTGCTCTGGAATGCCAAGCCTGAGGAACACTTCATCTACTAGTTTGTTAGCTACTGTAACAGCCTCCTGATTTGGCAAGGGGAAAGCCTCCACCCACCTTGTGAAATAGTCTGCCACTACAAGTATATAACTATTGCCACCATCGCTTTCAGGTAATGGGCCTACAATGTCTGCTGCCACTATCTGCATGGGGTACCCAGCAGAAATTGTACCCAGAGGACTGCGCTGAGAAGGAGCAGGTGTCTTCCTGGTGATGCAACTATTGCAAGATCTACACCAATTCCGAATGTCATTAAAGTGCCCTGGCCAATAGAATCTTTAACGCGATGAAGGGTTTTGTCTTGGCCCAGATGCCCACCTGTTGTCCCTTCATGAGCTTCTTTGATGATTTCTGATTGAAGCGTGGTAGGCGCCACTAGTTGTAGCCAACTCTGTTGTTCATTGGGATGTTCATACTGACGCCACAGTACCCCATTTCGGATCATTAATTGGTCCCATTGCTGGTACAACCTACGATACTTGACACTCTTACTTTTAGCATGATCAGGTGATGGCTTCTGATGTGATTCCATAGCCTTTAATAATTCTCCCACACAACAATCATCAAGTTGTAAATCACGTATTTCTGCTTGAGTGTAGCCCCCGCAAATGTCAGATGATGTAATGGTAGCAATAACATTTTCTACAACTCTTCCACATTGCCTACAAGGCAAACGTGACAAGGCATCAGCATTACAGTGTCTTTTTCCTGGGCGGTGGACAATTGAAAACTCAAAGTCCTGAAGCTTCTCCAACCACCGTGCTAATTGGCCCTCAGGGGATTTAAAATTCTGTAGCCATGTTAATGCCCCATGGTCAGTACGGACAACAAAGTTTGTTCCAATTAAATATTGACGAAAATGGTGAAGAAAGGTAACCACTGCTAACAACTCCTTCCTTGTAACGCAGTAATTTCGCTCGGTCTTGGTGAGTAGTCGACTAGCATAGCTTATCACATGTTCTTCTCCTTTCTCATTGGTTTGCGACAGTACTGCTCCAATGCCACTATCGCTAGCATCCGTGTCAACAATGAAAGGTCTAGACCAATCAGGAAGGGCAAGTATTGGGGCAGTAGTAAGAAGGTGTTTTAATTGTGCAAAAGCTTGTTGGCATTCGTATGTCCATTTAAAAGATTGTTTTTTCTCGGTTAATTTATGCAATGGCTTGGCAATTGTAGCGAAATCTTTAATGAATCGTCTATAATAGTTGGCTAGTCCTAAGAATTGTTGCGTTTCTTGCCTAGAGGTGGGAGTTGGCCAATCCTTTACTTTCACTGTCTTATCCGGGTCAGGAGAAACACCATTTGCTGACACTATATGTCCCAAAAATCGCACTTCATGTTGAAGGAATTGACACTTATAGGGATGTAGCTTCAGTCCAGCTTGTCTTAAACGGTCAAATACTTGCTGTAAGTTGTGGAGATGGCTCTCAAATGACTTTCCCATGATAATAACATCATCAATGTACACCAGGCAACTTGTCCATTGAAGACCTGCCAGAACACAGTCCATCAAGCGCTGGAATGTAGCTGGGGCGTTACATAGCCCAAAGGGCATGACATTGAATTGGAAAAGGCCCTCCTGGGTACAGAAAGCAGTTTTCTCGCGGTCTTTAGGAGCAACTTCAACCTGCCAGTATCCACTTCTTAAATCAATGGTCGTGAACCAAGTAGAGCCCGTTAGAGTGTCAAGTGTGTCGTCCACCCTAGGAAGTGGATATGCATCCTTACGGGTGACTCCATTAATCTTCCTATAGTCAATACAAAACCGAATGGATCCGTCCTTCTTTTTAACTAAAACTATGGGAGAAGCCCAAGGACTTTTTGAAGGGGATATGATACCTTTCTCCAACATATCATTCAAAAGGGTGTGGACCGTTTCACGTCGAGGAAGGGGCACCCTACGAGCTTGTTGCCTTATAGGTGCTGCGTTACCAGTATCAATACAATGCTGCATTACGGTTGTACGCCCCAACTCATCTGGTCTGGCAGCGATTATATCACTATAATGAGATAGAAGGGCCAAAAATTGTTCCTTCTGTGCTGCTGTAACGTCATCAGGAAGCGTCAGAGGTATATCTTTTGCCAAATAGCTTCCACTTGCTGAAACCTCACCTTGTTCACAAGTATTGCATATTGCTGAGTCAGTAATCAACTCTGCTGTAGCAATTTTACTGTTTCTGTACAAGGTGACTGGTGAAACATCTATGTTCACTATTCGTAACACTACTGACTGGTCTTGTGCCTTCGTGAGTGCTCTAGCAATCATGATCTGAGCTGACGGTGATGAGATCCCTTCTACCAGCCATGTTCCATCTTCCTTGGAGTCTAGATGGGCAACAATTTCCATCTCACTGCGAGGCGGGACAACACAATTCTGTGATAACATTACAGAGCTACAACAGCCAGTATGTAGGCTAGGTGAGTTGGGTACAAGGGCAACACTCTGGTCTGCAATGATAATCTTTCCCTTGGCTAGGTCAAGCACACACTTGTTGGATTCTAGGAAATCCAACCCCATAATAGCATCTGTTGTTAATCCCTCTGCTACAATGAACTTGTGGCTAAAATTAAAGCCCGAAACTGATAGTGGTGCTATGACAGACCCTAGCACCTTCAGTGGAATCCCATCTACACCTACCAGCCGGTGATTACTTACTAAATTCAAGTCTCCTGCTTTGGATTTAATTCGATCCCAAGCCTCCTTGTCCAACAACGAAACTCCTGCTCCAGTATCAATTAAAAATGACATAGGGACTCCGTGTACATTGCATGACAACACATAGCTAGATACATTATTTATTGAAATACAATTTAGTGGATTCGGTCTAGTCTCATTTGGTGCTGCTGGGATACTACATTGGGTTTTCAAGGCACATCCCCTTGCATAGTGGCCAACGTTTCCACAATAGCAAGTTACCTCTTTGGCTCTCCAGGCCTGCTGAGGAGGCGTGGCCTCACGATGCACTCGCGTAGAGTCCGATTCAAGCTGTTCAACACGTTTTGCAAGACTGCGGATTTCTTCCAGAACCTCAAGATCACCTGTAGTGGACCCAACTCTCTTGACATTAGAAAAGCCATCACTGCAATCGTCATTATCGTCCGATGTAACGGGGAGTGTGAGAAGATACGATTCCATTTCCAAAGTAGCGCTGACCGCCTCCCTTAGCGTTCTTGGGCGTCTTTGCCTAACAGCTAAACACACTCTAGGGTCCTGCAAATTGGCTAAAAACTTGTTTAGCGCAATTATCTCCTTGGATTCGTTCTGTAAACCCGGAAACGCTCTGCGTGCCAATACCATTAGCTCGTCAGCGAAATCTGGCCAAGTATCTTCTTCATTTTTGCCACGCTTCTCAAATTCTATCTTGTATAACTCAGATTTACACTGAGGTTCGAAGCGTTCGCGCAGGGCTGTCTTAACTGTGACGTAGGAGTTCTGGGTCTCGTGATCAAAACATTGATAAGCCACGTGAGCAGCACCCCTTAAACTGACACGAATCCACAACAACTTTTCTTCATTTGTCCATCCATTAATAGTTGCCACACATTCAAAATAGCTCACCCAGTTGTCGAAGTCTCCTTTACCGTCGAAGTTGTCAGGGATCAAAATTGGGCGCTCTGGATTTCCTCGATCAAGAAATGACTTACTACCGTTACTGTACGTCCCCTCCATATCTTCGGCCCCTGGTAGGGCCATAGCTAAAAAGCGAAAAGGCAACAACAACAAAGCGAAGCAGCAGGATTCTTCACCTTCTCTGGTACCGTTAATCCACGGTACCACAGTTCTGCGTGTAGTTTTCCGATGTTCAAGTCACTCCAAGGTTGACGGCGCTCGATACGGGCTGCCGACTACGCCACTGTGATAAACCTCGTAATATCACTAAGATCTAGACTCAGAGCAGTACAGCACAACAACTTGTCTTAACACAAAACAACCAACTAAAATCATAAGGGCATGATGTGTGTAATGTACAACTAAAGTGTTGATTACCATACAATACAGGATTAAATACAATATACTTATACTGATACAAAAGTTATAAATGACACTGATAATTATAAATCCAAAGTCTGTTACATTAGTTTTGATTAGTTTCGTAAATTTTAAACTTTTAGTTTTAGTTTACTAAAAGTATTAAAAGTATTTTAGTTTCAGTGATATGGTGCTTCAGTATGGAAAATTATTTTAGTTTTAATTTTGGTTAGTTTTTTAAATTTAAAGTATTTTAGTTTTAGTTAAAATGAGTAAAAGGCTGAACTAAAAGTATGTTAATTTTAGTTATAGTAATAAAATAACACTAGTAGTGGCCAAGGGTCTGGAAGCTGCTTTAGTGCATTTTTCTTTTTCCTACTTTTTGTCTAGTTTTTGCTGGTCCGTGTCAAGACACCAACAAATGGTGTTGACCTAAAATAGTAGGATACTTCACACCCCTCTGCTACTGTGCTAGCTATCTATGGTCAAACAGATAGCCTTCAATGGAAAAAACATCAGCACAAAATTTCATTGCACTAATTTTGGGCCACATTGCCTGATCTTGAATTGAACGCTTTTAGCTATACATTATACTCGCCAATATATTGCCAAGGCTATATAGGAAAGTATTGTGAGGCTGGTTACTGGATCAATAGGCCCTATACCTTAGCTGGGAAGGTAGCTGGGAAGTTAGCTAGATAAACGTTCAATTAAGATAAAGCTGTAGTGATGTAGCTAATAATTATTAGTTTCACATGGCCAGACTTCTTTTTCCTTTTTGAGTAATTAATGTCATCATCAAAGATCATGGAACTCTTTACCACGCCACATTGTCGAGTGCACCAACATTGCAAAACCATTACTATGGACTTCATAGTTGTGTCTGTGTATGATCCTCATTTTTGAAGTTTTCACAGTATTGATGTATGAAGGAATGTAGGTAGGGTTGGAAGGAGCAAAGCAACCGTCATGGTGAAGCCAGACCAATCCTAGCTCACCACGAACTCACCAAAAACTTTAATTTACTTTATACAGACATTGTTGTACTAAACAGGCAAACTCCTGTGTTAGTTTTAGGGTAGGTTGGCAGCCTTGGTTTCTTTTTAAATAGCATCCTTTTCGACTCACCTATATAAGGTAAAAAAGAACAGAAGTTTGTAGCTAGTTAGCACTGGTAGTTGAATGGTTAGCATGGTGGACTATGGCCAAAGGTAAGAATTTAAAGAGTTCATTATGATAAATGGGGGTCTACTTTAGTGCAATTTTTTTCCTACGTTTTTTGTCTAAGTTTTTGCTGATCAGTGTCAATAGCTTCAGATGGTGCTTATTGACAACTACGATCGGTCTCAATGTATATAGCCTTGATTAGGGGTGGGAGATACAAGCAATAAAATATCAATACCAATACCAGAATGTCTGATACTTTGGTATCAAGCACTTTTATGAAGAATCGGAAATTTTGATACTTGGTGATCGTGTGATATTTTGCTTACATTATACATGCAAAACTTGTGCGTTATGGATGCAAACACTAAAAAAGCAATGTTTCAGCCATTGGAATTGTATAGAAGAAAATTTTTGTAGTATTGCCCACCCCTAGCCTTGACCTTATTACCGCCTGCAGCAGTCTTTAGGTATCATATAGTATAGCCGCACCAAGTTTAATTATTTGATTACACCCTGTAGATCATATGAATGATGCACTATTTCATGACAGAAAGAGGCACAAAGTCAACAAGTTTTAAGGTAAATGTATTAGCTGTGCATAAAGTACATGCAGAAGGGTCAAAGTCCCTCCACTCTTGCTAAACAAGGTGCAAGGATGTATACAGTCCTGAGTCAGAGGTTTAAATAACAAGAGTCAAATGTATATTAATAATCAATATCGTTCACCTCTTGCCCTCATCAGTTTTTGTTCCATTGGGTCACGGAAACAAGCAATATAATAATGATGGCCTAATGCTGTGACACGATTATGATCAGCAGTAAAAAGTGGTCTAGCTACGTATGACAGCCAGCGATAACTACCAGCTCGTTGTGGGTAGCTCAGGGTCACAAACCAAGACTACTACTTTGGTTCCTCCTGGTCCAGTTATATTGAAAAATTTGGACCCCCCAGAACCAAAATGTTTGAAATAATTATATGGACCCCCACTGAAATATTTTATTTATCCCCCACAAATTTTATGATTAGCATCATTTGCTTGCATTCAAAGGGAGTCTTTGGCATTCAATCCCCCTTGGCATTCAATCCCCCTTGGCATTCAATCCCCCTTATCTTTGCCCTTACCTGTTGCGTTCAGCTAACTACTCCAGTCTCTATATACTGTATTAAGTGTATAACTATACACTCAGGCAAGCTGGAATAATGATCATTGATGACAACTCTTCAGTCTGTGGGTAGTGAGGAATGAACAGAGCCACTGTAGTAAACAATGATCCATGGATTCCATAAGCTTTCAGTTTAGTAACGGTCTTTCATGGGGAATTCGAACAGAGTCAAATGCTTTCACATAGTCAATGAAAACACAGTGAGAGATTAGATGATTGTCAAGTATTGTAGCCCAGTCACATGTATGTTGTAGCTAGTAGCAAAAGGTGGTGGACCAATTAGCAAACTGTGAGGGTAGCCTAGCTATAAATATTTCAAATAAACTAACTACTTGATCCCTTGCAGCACAATCTTACCTTTAAAAGAGGATTACAGGTTGAAGTGAAATTCCCCACAGTCAATAAAGTTAAGGGAAATAAAACATTTCAAAAGAAATTATTGTTTCCCACACTCCCACAGCACATACAAGAGATGAAACCATTGATAAATGATGCCATCATTGTATATCATTAATGCTGCTGAATGCATGTGTACAAAAAGAATAAAGAATTAAACAGCAGGTAAATTTTGTGACCACACAGGACCACAACATAAAAAGGACCTGTGTGAGCATGGTGTGATTACAAAAATAAAATTTAGCTACATCAGTAAAATACATTATAATAAGTATGGTTGGCTGAGTCCACACACAATTTGCATGATTGAGCTAACAAAATTCTTTCAGAAGATGAAATCTATTATAATTATGCAGGCAGCATCATTCAACATTTTCCTGACAAACAACATGGAAGATGCTGCTAATTCAGCAGATTGTTCATGGAGTATGGCTGGTAGTGGCAAAGCACTGTAATTTTATTTGTCTCATAGTAATAGCTACTTTTAAATCTCTACAGCATTTGTAGGTAGTCTACTTTGGATTGTCTTGGAAAAAGGCTGATTGTATACAATGTACAATGTCCAGAGGGAAAGTTAATTCTAACACTGATTGTGTTTTCATAGTAGTGAATTGAATAATATCTGGGTGTGGGTGATAGCATGTTGTTAGTATGGATATCAAAATTGTTGCTTGAGGTGCTTCAGTAGCGAGCTCGGAGGTTCTATATGGGTCTGCATATACTAAAAATTAGCAAAAATTAATATTTTAAAGTAGCTAGAATATGTATCTCTGCTGACTTTAAAAAGACAGAGGACAACCAAGTTAAAACATTTACCATAGTAAGGAAGGTGGAATTACACAATAAGCACTTTGCATCACATTAAATGGATTGATATTGAAAACTAGCTGATAGCAGCGTTGGGCAAAGTGTCACGGTAGAGGCAGCCCGTAGCTAAGAGAAATAGAATAGTTAGACATTTTATGCTTGTCACTTTTCTATAATTAAGAAACTGGGGTAGTTAGCTGAATGTAACAGGTAAGGAAAGCAAGGATAATAATAGCTATAGATGGGGGAGATCAATTGTTTCAACTAAACTAACTGGAAGAAGAAACCATCATGATTGATGAAAATATGTACAACAAACAAAAGTGTGAGTATGTGAATCATTGGGCAACATGTGACCACAATCAGGACCAAGAATGGAACCAATGTGGGCATGGCAAGGAAGAACAAAATACAAAAATAAATTACAAGCTACAACATAACACAAGTGTGCCACTTATTATATTCCCTTGCTAGAAAAATTCTTCTAGAAGCCATTATACTGGCAGAGGCAGCATCATCTAGACATTTCTTGATGATAGACTTTGATGTTCTCAGTTCAGGGTGAACAAAATTTAATAAATTAAGCAGATTCTTGATTGTATAGATAGCTAGTAGTGGCCCAGTACTGATATCTCAATTGTTTTATAGTAATTAGGGATGTTATGGCGGTCAAATTCAGCCAGCAACTGAAGATATTCCACTTTATTTTGTTTCCTATTTCTAGCAGCTGAGCCTGAATATGTTGAGCAGAGTCCAGAGGGCAAGTTAATTCCAGTAAGGTCATAACTGGGCTCTGGGAATTGTATATCACAATGTCTGGACGGTAAGAAGTAATTAGAAGATCAGTTGGGATTGTTATTTGGGGGGCATCATCTGCATAAAAATTTGGGATCTCCTTTGTGTGTGTGCAAATGGCGTTGATAATAAATTTTGTAGGTGAGATAAAATATTTCAGAGGGATCCAAATATTTCAAGAAAAATGGACCAGGGGTCGGGGGTCCAGTTTTTTCATGGGGGGTCTAAATATATCATTAGTACTCAAAGGCCTGTTGTTTAACTTTTAGCAGATTGGTACTGCTATCGTAACCGCCCATTCGATAATGATAATAATTGTATTATAAACAGAGACATGATAAGGTAGCAAGAATTGTACACTGGGAACTTTGCAAATAGGAAGGATTTTCCATTGATGTGGTAGACTCACTAACCACTTCCTGTGATGGAGAATACCTCCATGAAACTACCATGTGATTTTGCAATCCAATGTAACAGAAACATACCACACAATTGCTCAGATGTTGTATGTGTAGACTACCTAATCAAGATAATTGATGTGGCTATCCCAGGTGACATTAGAGTTACAGAGAACGTTGCAGAGAAACATCAACGGTACACAGATTTAAAGATTGAACTCCAGAAAATGTGGAACATGCAGGTTGTCATTCTCTCCGGTGTCCTGGGTGCTCTTGGATCAGTCCCCTTGTGCCTGGAAAAACATTTGAAAACTTTGAACATTCATTACAAAGGACTAATACCAAAGTTACAGAAGGGTGTTATTTTAAGCTCCTGCCATATTACTTATTACTCAAAGATTTCTGACAGAGTACCATCAATAATCTGAACTATTGGATATATTCAGATAACTATTTACCCTCTCATGTATGTGCATGATGTAATGTTTTTCAATAATAGCTAATAATAATCTAATGAAAAACAGCCAAGCTGTAAAAAAGGGTGCAGCCTCCAAAAAAGCCAGGGTGAAAAAAGATGTGAAATCAAATGTGGTGGCCAACAAATGGCTGTGATGATAAGTTGATGTCAAATTTTAAATAGCAACAATTCAGGTGAAATTGCATTGTGTTGCCTCCTGCAAGTTTCTAGGATTCCACGCCAAATTCACCTGAATTGTCGTTATTAAAATTTTCCCGTTAACCTACCACCACAGCTATTTGTCGGCTGCCACATTTGATTTCACTTCTTTTTTCACCCTGGCTTTATTGAAGACTGCACCCTTTTAGCTTGGCTTTTTTTGATTAGATATCATGCACTTCTTTTTGTAATTTCATACCTAAAGCCAACCTATGACCAGCTTTAAGTATTTAACTTGTCTTTTTCTTTACCACAGACTCGGCACAGAAAGAAGATTATTATGATGAATATTTTAATGATTTGATTAGCTGATTGAACTGTTCGCAGCTGAATACTCTACAGGGAAATGTGTGTGCAGCTGAAAATTCTACAGGGAGCCTCATGATGTAACTACTCTTTGACTACATGGTGAATGGTTTGTAGTTGAACTCAACATGCACAGGTTGGCTTATTTCTAGCTGAAACACTCTATGAAATGTAATTGAATTCTCCCTTGTTGCTAGCTAATCTCTCTATAGGGTGACTTGATCTCTCTACAGGGTGATTTGGTTCTAGCCGATCTATACAGGGTGACTTGTTTCTAGCTGAACTCTACAGGGTGACTTTAAAAAATAGTAGAACTCTTTGCAGGCAACTTGCCTAACTAATCTCTGTACAGGGGGATTTGTTTACTGTACAGAATGATTTATTTCTAGTTGACCTTTCTACTGAGAGATTTGAGCTCTTTACAGGGTGACGTGAAACACAGCTGAACTCTCTACAGTGATTTTTTTGCTGCTGAACTGTCTTCAGGGTGACTTCTTTGTATAATTGAACTCCATGCAAGTGGTGATTTGTTTTTGGTACTAGTTGAAGAGTGCCTGATTGTTGCTGAACTCCCTATTGGGTGATTTGTCATCAGCTGAACTCTCTACAAGGTGACTTGATTGTAGCTGAACGTTCTAATAGAGTGACTTATTGCGCAGCTGAATGTTCTATTAGGGTGACTGCAATATTAGAGTATCTCGATCGCGCACTTTTTACACCTAGTTCACTTTCATAGTGTAGCTCAGTGAATTTTAATCTGATTCCTTGCAAACCACTGAAAGATCATTCTAAAATGATTTATCTACCACTCTACCTGTTTTCAGCTGATTCCGTTAACTATAGTTTGCCTTGAGGTGTGTGGCAAGTATTAAGGGTTTTTTGTTAACAAAACTCGATCGTGCGCTTTTTACATAAGGCCACTCCAAGTCATACCTTAGTTTCTGGTCACTCCCTAACCAACAAAAGGATGCGGGCGGGCGGATGATCAGGACTTCAGGACAATCATAGACTCTTACATATACACCAGTAATACTGTAATGTTATTAATTTTGCTCAATTTACCCATTTCATATTGAGTTTACAACCAAGCTTAACCAACATTCTTATAGCATAAGAAGTTAATTATGCTTCTGCAAAATGCACCAGGAAAATTGTTGATGGCTAGCTACACTGCTGAGCACAACAATGTGTAGCTAACACTAAGGAAAGGTCTGCTCATGTAGCTACTTTTGCTTTACAAATGAAATGTTTCATTAGCTATGTCAGGAAATTATTATTTATTAGCTAGCTAATAATAATCCATAGCTATATTAACACATCATCAGAAACTCTTTCAAATGTGAAGTCTTAGCCAACTATATATGCATGCGTTTCCAGCCTTCTATACAGTAAACCTTGAGTAAAGTAGCTGTCAAAGTTTTGAGTTGAGTTGTTGAGTGCTCCAGACTAGTGTTTTTCAGTGATCATGTGGGAAAGCTAAGTTAATGTTTTAACTAAGGGATGTCATGCACTTGCTAATTTAGGACCATACTTGCAATTATGTAACCATGGAAAAGTTGAAGTTTGAGCTCACCAAATGTTACCGGATTTCTAGTCAGTATATCAGTGATCAGTGATAAGGAAGTCCAAGTTTAGATCCACTAGAAGAGTTACTAGACTAATCATTAGAGAACTACATCTGAATTGTTAGGAAAGTTTAAAGCTATGGTAGCTATATCTGATCATTAGGCTAGTGATCAATGCTACATACATACTGTACTGAAGTTACTTACTGGCAACAGAAGCTTTACTAATAGCTAGCTATATAGTTAGCTAATCAAGGACAAGTCAAAAACGTTATAGTAGTATCTGTCTATTCTAGTATTAGAGTTAAGGGTAGTGTGACTGCTCTATTAGAATCCCTGACTGCTCTATTAGAGTATCTCGATCTTTTGCAGTGTTTAAAAATCACTGTCCTTGGTCACGTACACTTAAGCGCTTGTAATATTAATAATAGTCCTCATAAACTGGGGTTCCAGTTTTCCATGCGGGCGGGTGACCAGAAACTAAGGTTTGACTTGGTGTGGCCTAACTATGGTTGACGTTTTTGAATGCCTGTTAATGTGATTTCTTTCAAATTACACAAGATTTTCACTACGATGGTTACTCCATGCATGTACAGATCGATTTTCAAGTTATTCCTTCAAGTTGTTTACTCTGCATGTGCATGGCCGTGACAAAACCCGCAAAAAAAAAAAAAAAAAAAAAAAACTCCGTTGGTCTTTATCCGATGCGTACGAAAGTTGGATTTAAATGTGCTGCATTACGATCTTACGGGCCCTACAAATTTGAAGAAAATCGACTAAATCCGGCATCATCAAAACTTGTGTAAGATATTCCGGATTTCCGAATGGGTTACGCCCGTCTCGTATAAGATAACACCGTCCTCTAAACAAGGCGCCATAACTTCCGCGTACTTTGGTTGACAGACACGAAGTTTGGTTTATCAGATTCCTTGATGAAAGGCGATTCGAGTCATGTGTAAGTTCTTTGTGTAGTAACGAAGGGGAAGCTAAAAAGGAGCCTTGTACCGCGAAATTTACGTGTTCAGAATGCCCGTAAAAACACGTGTTTTTAAACATATTTCTATAAACTAACCTGTTTAACAATTTGTACGGTCGGAGTCTTATTAAGCATCCTTCGCTGAGTAGAATCATAGGCGGTGGAAAGGGGGGGGGGGGGGGGGGGGCTAGGGGGCTGAAGCCCCCCCTCAGAATGATCAGTATCACACCGAAATTATCTTTCTTGGGTAGCTATCACACCGAAATTATCTTTCTTGGAGTGGGGCTGAAAACCGTGATAAAGATCGAGATACTCTAATAGAGCAGTCACTCTAATAAAGTAGTCAGTGTGTGGCGAGCTATGTAAGGATTTTTATGTAGTTGATCAGTTAGAAATGGTAGCTGACGAGGTGGAAAGCTCTTGTCAGTTGGTTGTGACCTTTTTTTTTTTTTTTTGGTCTCAACTTACCTAAGGCCCCTATTTGGTGATTATTAGTTTCTCATCCACCGCCCGCATCCTTCTTAAGCTACCGCATGGTAAGCCATTATTTACTCTGCGCATGCTCAGAAGAACACGTGATACCAAACTGTTATAAGTTTTGTTAATGAACGCTACAATGCGCTATATATCACCAGGAGAACTGTTGTTTTCCTTGGCAAATTGCTGCAGTGCCAGTTGCAATCGTGCTCTATCGACTTCATCAAAGCAGGCTTTCAGTTGACTGTCGAAAAATAGCTGGCGATCACGAAAATTAGAATCAGCTGGTGAAGGAAATGTTTGTAGTAAGAAAGAAAGACAATTTGGACAAGGTCTGTACATCAGTATATTAATATTATAAAATAATGGTAATACCCTCCCGCCCGCATCATAATAATTAGAAAGGCTGGATGAGAAACTAATAACATATCAAAACTCATGTCAAATTAACCCATACATTACAATTTTCCGTAAAATATTATTATGCGTAAAATCAATGTACAGCAGCCATGGAGGTAAGTTAGTTTTAAGTTACATTATTCATCATAACTCTGGTTCTGAAGGCGGTATCAAAATTGTTCGGCCGCCATTATACACGCATAACACTCCTCTATCCGATAGTAACAAAATTTATTCGAAGCTAAAGTGTTTACAGCTTGCAAATTTACAACAAACGATGGTAAATAGCAACTTACGCAATACAAAATCCATTGGAGAGCAAATCACGAATTTCGCGTTCTAATTAAATAGCGGAATCACGCCGTTATCATAGCGATTACGAATTTTGTTCGGCCGGAATCGGATAGAGCAATTCATAAGGAGTTGAATGATATTAAGTTTTATGGTATTTGATCGTGTCTAGTGCTTGCAATTATTGAATATACAAAATGATGTAAAATGTATGGAGTTTGTATTGGAGAAACTGAAAAAGTGATCCATCCATCCTGAAATCTTTGAAAAAATCAGTGTTTAATCAGTCCATTTCATGATCTAAGGGCAGAAAACAAACAAAGGACACTGGTAATGTACAATATTGTTGATAAAATGATTACTGGCTGTAAATTTGATTTAGCCATTTTTGCAATTCTGACTTTACAAATCCCAATAACATGTTTTGATATGATCACCGAATAGGGGCCTAACTATAGAAATAAGTCTGGGTCAGCCCAGCCCCCCCTCATATCAACTACTTCCTCCGCCGCTGCGTAGAATGATACCAAATTTAGCGAATTTGGTTGAGGATAACAACTTGTAAATTGGGATTTTCCCGGCGAGATAATTAAATTTTCCAATAGGTTAATGTATGGAGCGCGTATTATGTCATCATCAGCAGTAAATAACTGTCGCTATGGCGACATTTTCCCATTTGTACGGTCGGAATTGGATAGAGAAATTCAAGGGCTTTCTTTTATTGTATGGTGTGCTGTAGAAATGTTGTGAGTTAAAGGTTGTAAATTAGTGTTTTTGTGTGTAGAGTAAAATACATGTATTTTGTATTATTATTATTGTTATTATTGGGGGTACAGGTAAGAAGGCAAAGCCTGTAAAAACCTGATCTATACAATCAAACTACTACAAAAATAACTATACAATATCATACTGGTAATCATAATAAAATCTATCTAGGTGTGTCTTAAACAAATTGGTTGAATGAACATTAACTGAGTCATATGGGAGTCCATTCCAATCATTTATAATTCTTACTGAATAAAAGTGACGGCGTGGCAAGCAGGTAGCGTGTGGTTTATAGATCTTTAAATCATGACCTCTTGTTATAGAAGATGATCGAAGGGTAAATAAAGATGAGCTATCCATGTCCAGCATGTTATGAAATAGTCTGTATGTGTAAATTAAGTCCCCTCTACGACGTCGATATCTGAGAGATGGTAAGTTTAGGTGGTTTAATCTGTCAACATATTGCAAGTCTTTAATTTCGCTCACTAACTTGGTAGCTCTTCTTTGAATTTTTTCAACTGACTGCTGATCGAATATGAACTGTGGACCCCATATAATATTTCCATATTCTAATATGGGACGAACAAAGGATTTGTACAGTTGGAGTAACACGTTGGTGTTCAAGTACTCAAACGATTTATTAATCACAGCTAGTATACGATTAGCTCTTGCAGTTACTATAGCAGTATGGTTATGAAACTTCAGAGAAGAGTCAACGATGATTCCCAAATCTTTGACTGACTCAGTAGATGTTATAACATTACCATCAATACAATAATTTCCATAGGAGTGGGTGAGACCTAAATGCAAAACATAACACTTGCTAATATTAAAATTAAGCAACCATGCAGGTTCTCGACCATTCAAAGCAACCAGGATTGGACAACAAATGACAATTAATTAAGGAATGATGAGATTTTATGATCAGCCTGTTTTACCAAGTTAAGGTTTCAAAAAAGATGTTAAACAGATATTAGACTTATTTAATGCATAATTCTTAATTTTTAAAGGTTTAACCCATTGTTTGAAAACTTTTAATGTTGACCACCTGAAAATGCTTGATTTGACAAATCCCATACATATGTTTTGATATGATGCGATTTTTAGCGATTTTTCTAAGCGTTGCGAAAAGAAAAAAATACGACTCACGAAGAAACTAGACGAATTTTGAAGGCGCGTATCTCAGTCATGACTTGGTGGATTCAGCTCAAATTTGAAATGGAAGGTGCCCCACCCCGAGGGAGTTAATTTGCACAGCAAAAATGGTTAATTTCTGGTCGGGTACTATCGAGGTTTTCAGTAATTAAAAAAAAGCAGCGTTTTCTTGGATATTGTAAATTCGAGGGGTAGCCAATGTCTTGGGACTCTCGTACACTATCTGAGAAATCCAATTAGAAATCCATAAAATATTTAGAAATCCCAAATCCATAACCGTACAAAATAGTTTATTCTCGTTTTGGCGTTTCCGTCCGTTCATGAGTTCAATTACGGCCGCCACTCTATACAACAATTCAAATCGACAGTGCAAAGTATTATTATTATTATTGTATAATGTACAAACCTCAGTCACGAGTATAATGTACATGATTAGTTAACAAACTAAACGTTAATAAACTTAATTACATGTAACTATAATACTAAAGATTTAAAAGTATCAACATTATCAGTTTCCACGAGGTGATCAGGTAGGTGATTCCATAGTCTAATTGCTCTAGGGAAGAATGATTGCATGTAGGAATCAATTCTTGAGGGTAAATGTAGGTATTTCCTGCTACTACTACGGGTGGTGCTTGGGACTTTACGAAGGATATGATCATAAGGGATATCTAGATACTGATTAATGATTTTGTGAAGATTTCCAATCAAGTTCATTTAACATTGTTGTAACACTAGAATGTCGAGAATAATCATTGAACACAAACCTAGCAACCTTCCTTTGAATTGTCTCTAATTGGTGGATGTTAGTCTGTAAGTGGGGTAACCAGATGACTGCGGCATATTCACAGATGGGGCGGATATATGTTTGATAGCATTTAGTTTTGATGGTTTGTGTACACTGACCAAAGTTCCTTCAAAAAAATGACAGGGCAGAATTAGCTCGGCCAATGATTCCTGATATACGTGTGGACCAAGATAGGTTACTTGAGATTGTTAGACCAAGGTACTTTGCTGATTGTACTCTCTGTATCTCATAGTCATTCAACTTATAGTGATACATGAGAGGGGAAGACTTGTTAGTAACTATGAGATATTCACATTTAGTTAAGTTAAAAGGCATTTGCCAGATTGTGGACCAATGAGCTAGCTTGTTCAGATCATTTTGTAGGGCTTGATGATCACTAGGATCCTTGATGCTCCTATACATCAGGACATCATCAGCATAAAGCTTAACTACAGAGTCAATGCTGCGAGGTAGATCGTTAATGAATAGTAGGAAAAGTAAAGGGCCTAGAAGAGAGCCTTGAGGAATGCCAGAAGTTATTGGGGTCAAGTCACTAAGCTTGTTCTCAATAACAACTTGTTGAGTTCTACCAACTAGAAATTGTTAAATCCACTCCAGGTAGGTTCCACGGATGCCATAGTGGTCCAGTTTATGGAGTAGTCGATTGTGACAGGGACGGATCTAGGATTTATAAAAGGTGGGGGGCTAACTCAAGGTACTAATCTCTTGGGTAGAGATGTGCAAAGCACACTTCCCAGCATGCGAAGCATGCTGGAACTAGGGGGGTCTGGGGGCATGCCCCCCCAGGAAATTTTTGAAAAATAGATGCTAAAACACTGCAATTTGGAGACATTTCCACATAAAATTCATAATATTTCTGCCTGTAGATATTTTATATACTGCCTTTAGATTATAGGTATGGCTCTCTGAAGCATTTTGCTAATGGAAAAGTTTGGGTAGGTACAGACAACCAAGTACATGATGCACCCCTCTCACAATTGCACAACACTGAATAGGTGCATGTTAGAATAATAATGTTGAAAGTGGAAAATTTTGAAATTTGAACAATACAAGATTGAATCTGAGAGCATTTTCAATGGAAATTGTGAACCTGAATTAAGTATTGTCATACATATTAACTACACAAGTAGATGAATGAAGCCCTTTAAACAGACCAATTCATTTCATTGCATGTATAGGTGCTGGCAGATTTGGAAAAATTCCATAACAGAACCAACTATATGTTTCCAGTGAATGTTCTATTAGAGTAGTTAGCTGACTGCTCTATTAGAGTATCTCGATCTTGTAAACCTCCAATGCTGATTCGGGTCCTTGTTGCATAAATTTTAGCATAAATCCACTGATAATACCTTGGAAAGACGTTTATAAGGTGGTTTTATGGGTATTTGTATTATTAGTGATCATATAATTATGCTAAGACAAAATTTCATTATAATACTCAGCATATTGATCAAGTAAAGCCTAAATATGAAGGGGGGGGCTTCAGCCCCCAAAGCCCCCCCCCCTGGATCCGCCCCTGTGTGAGGCACTTTATCAAAGGCCTTTGAGAAGTCTAGAAAAAGAACATTGACCTGTTCTCCAGAGTTAAGACGGTAGGCTAGGTCATGTAACGTTGTGATCAACTGTTTTTCGCATGAGCGATTCTTTCTAAATCCATGTTGAGAATCACACAAAATTCCATTATTCTCAAGGTGTTTATATACTGAACTATATATTATGTGCTCAAAGATCTTGCATGGAATGCTTGTCAGAGATATCGGTCTGTAATTAACAGGATTCTTGCGTGATCCTTTCTTAAAGACAGGAGTAACGTGGGCAGTTTTCCAATCACTAGGGAGATGTTCTTGGTGCAGTGATGCCTTAAATATTAATGTGAGTAGTGGAGCCATATTGTATGCAGTCTCTTTTAATAAGCGAGCTGGAATTTCATTGGGACCATGGGCTTTATGGCTCTGTAAATCAGCTAACAAACAAGCAACACCCTCCACGGTTATGTATTCTGTGGTGATGGAATTGTATGGGGAAGTCCCTAGGTCCGGTAGAGTAGAGACATCTTCCTCAGTATGAACAGATAAAAATTGTGCGTTGATAGCATTAGCCTTCTCTTGTGAATCACTTACTGTTAGCCCATTAACATCCAGTGGTGGAATAGTCACTTGGTCAGGTTTTTGCACTTCACGTAGGACCATAGATTCTTGTAACCTCTGTCAGAGTCAGGATTAAACATATTACATAAGTACCTATTATGAGCTCTTTGGCACTCTTTCAGCATGAGATTTTTAGCAGCACGATATTCCTTCCAGTCCTCAACTAAGTCACTCCTCCTAGCTCAATTATACAATCGTTTTTTCTTGCTTGAAAGACGCCTGATTAAAGGGGTTGCCCAAGGTTGGTTGGATTTGCCTGAAGGAGCAGTTTTGGTGGGCACTAGTTGTAAACAGTTCATACACATTGACTTATAGGCATCCCATAAATCTTGTACTGGGGTATTGATGGTATTATCAAGAAAGGAGTTGGCAAATTCTGTTACTAGGCGATTGATAGATGTGAAATCTGCCTTGTTCCACAAATAAAGTTTCCTTTTAACAGGTAATACCTGTGTCTCTTCTGAAGTTCCTCTGCTCCCCTCAGTAACTCTGTTAGGTGTCTCCTGCACAAGTATTAGCAAAAGCTCGAGGTAAAAAGTAAACATCAGGATTAAAATCGAAATTAGAATTACATTTTACTTTAAAATGCAGAAATAGTTCGAAATACTTAAATATTGGGACTCTCGTACACCATGTAGGGTTTTTGCGTGGGCGCTGGCTACCCCATGTAAATTACACACTTGTTTGTCGCATGACCAAACTGGCAGTACTTGGCCGCACGCCACACTATCGTGTGTCATGATAAAGCATGCAAATTATAGCTAGCTAGCCACTTACCAATCTCAAGTCTTTCAGCTATAAACGCAAGTCGCTTGTTGTTCCTCAAAATCTCACAGAACTTCTGCAGCGTTCCCGGTCCTCCAATAGTCAATTGGTCGATGATCGTTCGATTCTTTTCCATCCTACTAGTCACATGCAATTGTACTTGTTGTGCGGCATTTTTCCCTAACATTCCCCCCTGAATCAGCTGGTCACTTACATCATCAGGGTCTAGATATCATGAACCATGATAGTGGGTTCATAATAGGGATCGCCCATGTTTTTTGCAAAAATCCGGCCTAATAGAATGCACACTTAAAAACCACCTTGTAAAGCATCCTTCAACTCAAAACAACCCTCTGGTGGTTAGGTCCACTATAGTAAGTGTCAAGTAAAAAGGAAACAGTATGTGTATTTCAGACAAAACTGAAAATTAATATGCCCGTTTGTTCATATTATTCTTCTTCTTATTATTATTCATAATAATTATTATTATTCTTTCACTATCCAGATTAAATACTCTAATAGAGCAGTCATGTAAATACTCTAATAATGCAGTCAACTGTATCACAACAATCCTTGCACTGAATTTGACAGCTATTAAAGGCACCAGTAATGTAAATTGTAGCTCATATTGGGAAACTCTCAGTCTGTATGCACACTGCAATTTGATCAGTTTCATGTTTGTACTGAAACATTAACGGCGTTACTATGTAGAATGCAAATTACACTATTCACCACAGTCTTCATTATCAATCAAAGAAATCTATGTTAATTTGTACACATGTTATTGTAGTCAATAGTGTGAGAAGATATTGCTGAGGAGATGATATGTTCCAACAACTTGCAGCAAATACTAGTCAATGATATAAGTCTATAGTTTGATGGATTAGTACATGGGCCTTTCTTGTATACCGGTGTTACATATGCCCTATTCCAGTCTGAAGGGAGTTCACCCTGATGTATAATGCAGTCAAGTGTATAACAACAATCCTTGTACTGAATTTGACAGCTATTAAAGGCACCAGTAATGTAAATTGTAGGAGACTCTCAGTCTGTATGCACATTGCAATTTGATCAGTTTCATGTGTGTACTAAAATGTTGACAGTGTTACTATGCAGAATGCAAAATTACACTATTCACAACAGTTTTCTTCATAATCCATTACTAGATTAATAAAAAGTACACAAACTAGATGAATAAAAAATTGGAAATTTTAAAATGGGAATAGGGACCGCTGAAAAAAGCCACAAAACAAGAGATCGCTGGGGTGGTAATGTAAACCACAAACTCCTATTTTGACTCACTTCAAAATGACAGAGCATGTAAATAAAAATTTCTGACAGAGAGTCAAAATAGGGATTTGTGGTTTACATGCATTACCACCCCAGCGATCCCTTCTTGTTTTGTGGCGGCTTTTTTCAGCGATCCCTATTCCCATTTTAAAATTTCCAATTTTTTTTTCATCTAGTTTAATGAGGAAATCCCGATTATCATTTAGTACTTGTTCTTGCTTCTCCAAACTATCCATCTCCGCCATTAGCTTGACTCAGTACCTGCCGGCACGGAGGTGAGTTCAGCTGCTACTGAGTTGACTGCATCGTTAAGTTTCCAAACGAGACGGAAAATGAATAGCTAGCTACTTGATCAATGTAGCTTATTAGCTTTTCTGACCTATCTCAAGGTCTATAGCTATATCGTCGGATACCGGCTCATCTTCAATGCATAGCCGGTTTGTGTGACTTCAATTTATATACAGACCAGCAGGAAGTAGCTAATAGCGGGAGCACCTGACATCACAGGGTACATAATTACTTCCGTCCGGCGGGCCGGTAGGCTAAATTACTCATGTTATTTGAGCACTTAGTCTTACTTTCACCTCAGGCATGCATGTGTAGTTACTATAATATTATTATTATTATTATATTTGTTACTGTGCAGAAATCAAAAAGATTGTTGTGCACAGGTGTGATCATAATGAATGTTCAGGTTAGTACAAAACTCATCTAAGGTAGGGGAGTATTCAGTGATGAAGTCATGTACATAACACACTTAACAGTATGTATGTTTTGGGGACTCCTTGTGGTCAATATAATGAGGTGGTGTTGTGAATGTAGTACACCTTAGCTATATTTGGGACCTAGCGACCTATTTTACCAGATCTACAGAAACCAAACATAATTGCACAATTTTGTTCAATTATTAATATCTTAAATCTACTTAGCCAAGTGTATGCTCTGGCAAAATTTCAGCCTCCAAGGAGTGTCACATGTTTGCAAGCGTTTTGGAGAGCAAACCGGAAGGTGTAATGAAAGTGAAGGCACGATTGCCGTGCTGAGGTGAGGTGAGAGCTGTCACAAAGGCTAATTTAGTAAACAAAGATTGCTTGCATATCGCTTTGACCAAAAGTAAACAAACACCCATATATCTTTTAAAGTTATTCATTTGTATGTAGTTTAACCAGATATTTTAGCGACTGTATACAATGAGGTTTTCTTTGATGGTGTGATACTGACCAGATGGTAGTGGGCTAGGTGTGAAGCACTTCCAGTCTAGTGGGCACCTGCAACTAGTAACACCAACATTCGTTATCAAGGATGGAAAGGGACAGCAATAACTAGAAACAGGGTGATCATTAACTGGAGAATAATTGCTGCTCATGCATCAGACAAAAGGCACGTAGAAAGTGTCAAAAGACATAGCAAACTGTTTGTCCATCCCTAACTCCATCCCTTTGGTACTGGCAATTAAAAACATTTATCTTAAGATGATAACAAAGGGGTCTGGATGAGGGATTAGCTTAGAACCCAACAAAATAGACTATTCAAAGTGTAGCCTGGAATTTCTCAATTCAAATATCTAATTGGGGTGTGGGGAATAAGTGCACCACAGGAAGCCTCAGTTGGGAAACTTAGGCAATTCCACTTCCCTCATTATTCATCCCGGCTGAGATTATAGCTCGAGGTGTGAAAGTGCAGGTGTTTCACCTAGGGGCCTGTTGAAACTCTTGTGGCTTCCACAGGATACTAGAACCCCCAAGAATTCCTACCTCCAAGCCATCTTAGTAAAACATGCAGTATTAAATAGGGTTTAGAAAAAAGTGTTCTGAACGTGGACCTATTATAAGGCTTATAGAAAAATCCATGAAACCCTGCACACCTTACCAAAACAACCACTATCTGTTGATGGTGGCAACTGACTCACAACAGGAACAAAGATTTTACTCTTCTTGAGTAGGCAAATAAACAGTGCTTTATACTGTAAAATTTAGGCTTTTGCAATTTTGTTGGGTTTTCACAGATCTGATCACATATGTGACCAGATTTGCAAAAAGGGGTCTTCCACACACATCCAATTCTATGAACTTGGAAGACCATAACTTAGTGTTCAATAAAGATAAACACTTGACATTTCCTCCATCCACTAACCTATGTTGGAACTCACTACTGCCAAATTTCAAGTCAGCAGCTTTTTCCAATCTCAAGTTATGAATTGTCAAAGTTCATAAATTGGATGTGTGTGGAAGACCCCTGTTTGCAAATCCAGTCACATATTGAGGTGGTCTGAATAATGAGGTAGTGATACACACCTTAACTATGTTGGGGACTGACTTGACATGGTTACTATAATGAGGTGGTCTGTTAATACAGTCGTGAAGTACACCTTAGCTATGTTTGGGACCTACATAGTTGAAATGGTCACCATATTACTATAAGGAGGTGGCCACTAAGTTAACTGTCACTATAACAACAATTCTATCATTCTATTCAGTGACTCAACATGTTTGGATGTGATGAGCTGCTACCAGCCCACCAGACCGATTAGTGATGCTGACATTGTCATCACCAGCACTTCACCACTAGCAGTCATGGTATGAACACTATGGACTATACTGTAATGAATAATGTTCATGTGTGTGTGTGTGTGTACGTGTGCTGTTGTGTGAAGGAAGAATGTATAGAGTGTTGTAGATAGTTAGCTGTAATAGATTTTATTATTCCCTTGTGTCATGATGTGACTATCATCTCTTAAAAATAAATGTTGCAATTCACTAGTAGTGATGGGCAGTATTGAGAATTCTAAGAATCAATAATGAAATAATTGGAGTTATTCAATAGTTTTTACAATTGGTATTTGTGGTTATGTACATTAATGGACATTAAACTGATTTTCTAGGATATCAGTATTCACTGAAACATTGCAGTATTTTGAAGTTACAAATCAGTCTGACATTAATAAAATGCTTTAGAATGGCTCACATGTAATGTTTATGCCAACGGTTTCCTGTAATTACTCTCTCCATATTTGCAATATATTGCGGTGTTTCAATTATCACTATACCAAAAATATGTGTATTAATACCTTAATCATGTTGAAATATTGCCCAACTCTATTCACTAGTTGCCTTGTCATATGCTCATATTACAGGAGTGGGTGTAACATGCTTATATAACGTACTCAACACCATACTGTGCTGTACCATTCCTTGAACCAGTTGACACTTGTCACTATACTGTATGTTGTGATGGAGTATGTCTTGTTGAGAATGGGAACTTTAATTTACGATCTTGTTATTATTATTGTAGGATTATCTTAACTATGTCAAGTAGCCAATGGATTCGTCTACAGTTTTGTCCAAGTTATATCCTGCACCAGCTGACTTTACTCAATACATCAGAGTGATAGAAACAACAGCAAAATTCAATACAGGTACACTGTATGATCTATTGCTGTAAAGTGGTAGAAGCATTTGGGATATAGTTGTGTGGGAATGCAGAGGTTGCTTTTTGCTACATTGTGAATTTGATTACCTGTCCCAACTTGTAACACACTTCCTTAAACAAGTATCAACATTTCCTCATATTTTCCTTATTACTAGCATCTGTGATACCCTATTTATCCATGTATACTGCTAGCTAAAATTATTATTACAGTTTGATAGTTTTTGTAATTGACTACTATGCAAAAGTCCTATACCAATGTTACTAGTTGTAAATTGTACTTTATTAGTTTTTATCTTTGGGAAACTGGTGATGGCTACTGATCAGTGTAGTGAACATCAATTTTCATCTCCATTCTACCCTGGTGATTCTTGTGAGGAGATCTACAATAAGAATCCTCAAAGCCATGAAAGGTCAGGATATTACTGGATACTTGATGGTCCCAGCAAGGTATACTGTGGCATGAGTTACACTGGTTCATCTTGTTTGAGTATTTACAACAGTAATCCAGAAACTATTGACAAGCCAGGGTTCTATCGTATCAATGACAGTGAATGGACATACTGTAACATGACATCAATTGTTATTGGCTCATGTGGCAGTGTTGGAGAGGGATGGAGAAGAATTGCTAATATAGATATCGGTGCAGGGGGTAACTGTCCCAGTGGTTGGATTAAAGCTACTGACATATCATCTGGGGTTAGTTTCTGTAGAGTTGCCGATGCTGATGGTACTAACATTTGCTCTTCTGCATATTTCTCAACTGCTGGAACTAGTTATCAGAGAGTTTGCGGAAGAGCTAGAGGATATCAGAAAGGATATGTTTGGGCATTTGATACTAGTAGTGAAAGTATTGAAGCCAGTTATGTATCTGGATTATCACTAACTTATGGTACTCCTCGCAGACATATTTGGACATATGCTACTGGCTTAGCTGAAACTGTATCTACCCGCTGTCCTTGTGAAGGTGGATCATCTCCACCTTCTTTTGTTGGCAACAATTTATACTGTGAATCAGGCACTATTAACCATCCTCCTTCTTCAGAAACCTTTTTCTTTGATGACGCATTGTGGGATGGTGCAGGTTGTTTTAGCAGTCATGTGACATGTTGTGATAACACCAATCAACCTTGGTTTTACCGGCAGTTGGATCATTCCACACAAGATAATATAGAAGCACGAATTTGTGTTGTTGGCCCTTTCTCCCGGAGTGCCACAGTAATTGACCAGCTAGACCTCTATATTCAGTAGTATGTGTATCTCAAAGACACACATGTGTTAGTTGTTAGATACATTACTATTCATACAACAATGTTATGTAATGTAAATGGTACAGTGTAATTTACAGTCACACTAATACCCACTACATCAGATACATCACCATAGCTACCTGTCTATAGATTATTAGGAGACTCAGAAAAAGACTGGCCAGTGTAGTGACAGAGAGTCAGAAACTTAACAACATCAATACTCCAGACCATGTGGTGACTTGATCCCTGGACAACTTGTAGTATATAGACAAGTGTCTAAGGAGTCACACAGTCTGGGATGTGGAATATTCTGTGTATTTAACCAGCACTTAAACATTGTGGCTTCTCGTACATCATTAATGTTGAAGGACAAGTCTAAAGCCACTTCAAGTAAGTCTATAGCTCATCTTTTACCATGATCACCTTGCAATTCGAGCACAGGTTTTCAAGTTACCTTTATAGCACAAAGAAAGTAATGCTAAATATTTCAACATAATACACTGTATATCATGCTAGTAGTGTGTGGTACATCAATCTACTGTTTGAAATGTAAGTTATTAATTAATCTTCAGCCAGCAAAAAAATAGCAGTATTGTAAGTTTTATTATACTGGTATCAACCCTATACTTGACTGTGTTTTGGTCTGTGAAACATAAAATTCAATTAAAACGAACTAAGGCAAAACCCACAAGGTGCCTACTACAGAACATTTACACTAACCATACATACATATAGACTTACCCCAATACATACTACATAGGTTATGAGAATTTAATTTCAGTGGGTCGATGTGTTGGTAATTTTGTATACACATAAATCATTTAATAAAGAGTCCTAATATAGCTGTATACTTGTACAGTCAATATTGCAGTCAAGCAGTCAATATTGCATAAACAGTCAAGGTTTAGAACCAAAGAGGAGGGAAATGGACTCGGGAGTTCCCATGTGTAATCATGAAGATCAAATACTCTAATAGAGCAGTCAGTAGCTGAGCTGAAAAAAAATTACATCATTTTCACCTGTAGCTGCCGGCATTTGGTACGTACATGGGCCCTGTAATTATACGATCGAAATACTGTACTGTTATGGGGCATACTGATGAGTGAAATGTCTAGTCTCGCGTAGCAAGCCAAGACCACTTCTTTTCTTTTGTGTGGGGGCGGGGAAAAGGCTTTCCCCGCCCCCACACGAATGAAAAGGGTCTGGCTACGCGAGACTATGAAATGTCTTCAAATGAGTCAATACACCATACCTGGTTAACTACACATACCATGAGGAATCTACAAGCATGATGTGAGCTTCGTGTTGTCCTTTACGTAGTGAGCATTAATAAGAAGTGGCGTAACGTGCGTGATTAAGAAGTTAATTTGTTCATAGATACAATATACTTTACATGTGTATAGTATATCTATGGTCTGTTTTACGTTTAGATACCGCGAGAAAAGGGCAGCTCAGGATGATCCCTACATTGTCAGTAGTACCATAGAGTGTATTATCTATGGTAGTACATTGTAAGTACGAGAGTTAAGTACTTAGCATCACGAGCTCGAGGATAAGGACCAGTCTCTCGTCCCGTTCAGCCGGTAGCCTCCCTGATGGTTGTTTACACATGTGATACACTCAAGTTAGTGTTTGGTAGATGATTGGCTGGTGTGACTATAGCTATTTCAAGCGAGATTTCATGTTTTCATACTTCAAGTGGGATAGTCAATAGCAGCTATACTAGTGTGTGTAATGACACCTGTCCATGATCCACATGTATAATTGTAATACAGTTAGAAAGTTATTAGAGCAATTCTTAGTGCAGCCATTATGCAGGTGGAGGTCATGGGAGGCACAGCCAGTCAGGAGTACACAAAGTTCAGGGAATATTGTTATAGATATGTTCCTTATCCTGAGGAGGTATAGCAGATTAGCTAATTAACCTCTCTGGTTGATACCGAAGGCTGACACACAGATAAAACAATCAAGGAGGTTCATCACTTTAACCTGTTTGAGGAACAGGTACAGAATTTTGACAACTGATAGAAGAGTATACCAGTATCATGTGTATATATGTTTTTGCTTTTGTGTGTGTGTTCGTTCCTTGTGTGTGTGTGTGTGTGTGTGTGTGTGTGTGTGTGTGTGTGTGTGTGTGTGTGTGTGTGTGTGTGTGTGTGTGTGTGTGTGTGTGTGTGTGTGTGTGTGTGTGTGTGTGTGTGTGTGTGTGTGTGTGTGTGTGTGTGTCTATTGAACTGTATTAGTTGGGATCCACTATTAAGTCTATATAATTATATAGCAACTAGTATACCTGACACCCTCCCAAGTATTCAATAAAAAGAGAGGTTGAGCGATTCTGGCTTTGCTAGAATGGCCCAACCAAGTTAGACTTATCACACTATAATGTGTGTTTGATGTTATGCAGTGAGGTAGTTAGTTTATGAGCAAAATGAGTCATATTTTACTAGTGGATAAATATCACATGTACCACCACCACCACCACCAGTAGTTGTAATGTATCCAATAGTAGAAATTGGTATTTTGGAGAAGTTTTAAAACATCAAAAGTAAAATGGAATGAAATTATGAGCAAGTGGCTATAGTGTGTGATTAGTGGTAAATCTTGATGGTTTATTATGTGATACAATATATAGTATTCACTCATAAATGTTATTGTTTGTGAATTTAGTTACTGTGTGTGAGGGATCTCACCTAATGACAATATTCATACATTACTTGTTATGATGTAATGGAAGTCAAGCAACTCCTTCCTCCACATTGGCTACCACAAGTGAACTGAGCATAAGAGAAACTCATTAATAACATATTCAGCCTAATAAAAGGAGAGTTAATAGTTTGGGACTGAGACAAAAGTACCAACTAGCCATGGTGTTTACTATCTGTAGACATGGACCACATGGTGATCCATTCACTGCCAAGTATCATGTACGTGTTCAGTTAATGTACATGTGTTCTGAACCTACATACAATAGAGGAGGGTGATTTGCAAAGTCAGATGGGTCTTTATTAAATGCTTAGCTCAATAATCAAAGTAGTGGTGAGTGTTACTGTAGCTCTGTGGGTACCTAGTATGGGAAATTTTGTGAATCCTTCTAATAAATTATCTAAGGTATGGAAGATGTTGTTTCAAAAATATTACAACCAAGCATTCCTTTTTGAAAATTTAACCTTCAAAATTTTCCTGCTATCCTAACTGGTTGTATAACAACATGTTGTAGGTATTGGAGGAATGTGGTATAGTTGGTGCTGCAGCTGTTGTTCCCATATGAATGTAGTTTAGTGTAGACAGGTTACCAGGATACTGATCACCCCATTAGTGTAGGTATGAGTCCATTACACATTCCAGTCTAAATATAGTTTTTACCATATATGATGTGAAAGTGTTATTTGTTTGTTACTGCATCACTAGGACTATGAGTTGGATTTATAGAAAGCAATGAGCTTGCCTATACCTGTGGCTTCTGATTCAACCATATAGCTTGTCATTTATTAAGGTGGTCTGTAAGACACCTGGCCCCACAGCCTGTTCTCAGTCGTTACATAAAGTGTGTGGAGACACTAGAAAAAATTCATGACTGGACCTGGGCAGCCTCGAACCTGCAGACATCTGACTAATGTCTCGAATGCTTACAGGAGTCTGCCATGTAGTCAGGATGTTCTCTCCTTGTCAATTTCATGTATATGTATCCATAGGAACTCTAGGGAGTGACATTATCTCAAAGTACCCTAAGTGGAACCAAATGGACCTTAGTTTATTTATTAAGGCTTTACAACACAAGTGCTGAAGGTCTGTAGGACACCTGTCAATAGTATAGCCATGATTAAAGTAAATTCACTAGTATAGGTGATGTACAGGAGACCTCCCTTGTTTCCTTACTTTTTTTTCCATGGGTCTATTTGAATCTCAAAATTTTCCATGTGCTTGTTCAGGGACAGATCCGGACTTTCTAAAAGGGGGTTCCCCATTGGAATTGCAACTTCAGTTTAGCCTGGTGATGCTACATGGCCTAGCTGTAAGTCAAAGACCACAAAAAAGAAAAGATAACCACAATCCACCAACTATACCTCCTTATTTATAACAACATACGTAGTTTGCTATACTGCTCCCCTGAAGAATACTATAACTTCTCTGTTAGAGTATCTCGATCTCTTTTGAAAAGGGGAGGTCCATGGAACCCTTTGAACTGCCCCTGTTGTTCGTTTACTTTTTGTGACACAATTTATGACTGGTGAACAGTACATACCACAAAGTCCATGATGTGTGATTTTTTGTTGTGGCTGTAGTTGGCATTTTGGGCTCAAACAGTTAAGAAATCTACAAAAGAGTTTGATTTGCTTTAGTAATGAGACACATGGTAGGGTTACAAGTGGGTCAGTACTGCCAGTTTAGTAATCTGGGTGGGATCCAGATCTTACCAGGTTTAATTTTAATTACAACATTGATAGCTAGATTTAAAATCCCAAGCTTTTTGATGATTAGCCCTGGATTTATACCATAATTATACAGGTCATTAGGGATTGTCTGGAATAAATACCAAGTAGCTATCAAAGCAGATTATTAATGGTTGATATGTGGGTGTTGCTCCACCTAAGTGTATAGGCAACAACTCCCATAGTGTGCTTACTTGATGCTAGGCTAGTACAATCAGGGCCGCCGAGAGGATTTAGGGGGCCCAGGGCAATTTAGAATGTGGGGCCCTTATTTTCAATAAAGAAACTCAGACAAAAGGATATTACAAGAGCAAGCTTAGCTAACTAGCTACTAGACTACAATCAAAAGCAAACTAGTTACTAACTGATAAGCTTATAACAGTTTTAGCAATATCAAACAGTTAAGAAATCTGCAAAAGAAGGGTACTGATGAAAGCAGAGCTCTCAACTCTCACGCATTACACGTGAGACACACGCATTTGACTCCAATCTCACTCTTGATTTTGCAACTCACGCATAGTTTTGCAAACATCTCACGCATAGTTTTGCAAACATCTCACGCATTTTTTCAGAAACAGACTGTCTAGCTTTATAATATAGTCTCTATTAACTTACAATCCGAGCCCGTTACAACCTTTGTACCCCCGCGACAGCGAGCCGTATACTTTCGTACTTGAGATTTCGTAGTGAACGGCGCTGGATCGCTTGTATCACATGCAAATACACGTGCAGCTGCACTGTGATGCTGTTCATATGGAGCAGCAAATCTAATTTTTATCTCTAAGGCTTACTATAGTTAGCGATTCCGGAATTCCGTAAATTTTGCATAAAATTTTCTCCGTGAATCTTCCATTGGAGAGTTGGCACAATCAATTCGCTGCCGTACGAGTGATTGATCAAACAATTGGATCATCTTTAGGGTTTCTGGGGGCAAGGAATACGATGGTGCAGTTAGTTTTCTGCTACAAATATGTCTGTGTGTAGTTTTATGCCAATTATAAGATTATTTTGCAATATAGCCACCACAATGTAATGTTCTCTTTGCAAGAAACGAACTAGCACATGTTAGTTACACCAAAGTGAGCATTTTTGTACATGTAGTTTTCAATATTACTATGCTAAAAGTTAGCAAATTTGCACCACAAATAGCTCATCTCTTTGATGCACCATTTTGGTAGCTGTCAAGGAGCTGTGCATTAAGAGAAAAAATAATCATATAAGCAGCTATAAATCAACAGTACACCTCCTTGCTTTGCATGCACATTGTATTTTTGAGTGGAGGTGACTGCTACAGAGTGGTTGAACTTCACCATGTGTATGCTGCTTTGCCTTCCGCAAGATCCTAAATGCATACAACTATTTAGTGGCTTTCTATGCAGGTGACTTTTATTCAGAGGGTCTTACAAGTAAGGTTACACTGTGGTCCATGTATTAAGGTATTGATAACAGAAAACAGAAGTTCAAAATGTTATTGCAAAGCTCAGTTATAAGCATTCATTCAATTGTGCCATTTTTGGGACTATTTTCAATGGAAAGATACGGAGAAAATTTTGCCTATTTTCCAGGACAAAACTGCTTATAACTCCACCATCCTATGATGGATTTTTAAAAACTAAGTGTTTATGAGATCCTTAGGGAGTACTGCACAAGGCTATGCTAAATAAAAACTATTTCCATTAATTTTAAAATTCTTCCGGAATCGCTACTATAGTGAATAGCACCAATATTATTCACAGTGGTTGTTTACTTGTAATATCTGGTTAGCTCAGTACAAGTTACTCCCCTTTCACAGTGGCCTTTGTGCACTGCTATGGTGTTTTCTTTGTGTGTTGAATACAATAAAGCTCACAGTAGCAAACAATAACTCTATAGACTATGTTACATACTGTAGCTAAATAGTATAGTTGTACCATGCAAGTGAGTTGCTTTACTGCTTTATCACTTAGCTACATTAATAATAATATTTTAAGATGCTCTCAAATCTATAGTCTATTTTTCAAAATTTTCCCAGGGTACATGGCCACCAGACCCCTTAGCTAAGTATGTTTTGCACACTATCGGATGTTCACCGGCATGTCTCACTCCTACATACTTATTTCTCACTCATTTTAAATTCAGTCATCACTCTAAGGTAACTGACACTCGAACTGACAGGTTGAGAGCTCTGTGAAAGCCGGAATGGAACGGAACGGAAATCAATCGGGGCGCGCGCCAAGTTTAAAATCGTTAAAAAACAGATTGTGCACTATTTCCAACTGTCACACAACAACTAGAATTATGCTAGAATTAGTTTGTTTCTGTTTATAGGCATGCTAGTAATCGTTCGCTCGAAAGTTCTATTAAATGCCCACCACGTGGCAAGGTGTGTGTAAATAAAATCCATCCAGTTTAGTTTAATCCTGATGTAGAAGTACTTCCTTACCATTCCAAAAGGTAAACTACTGTAGTATTTTCATGTTGTAGCGGTATTCAAGCCTTTTTGTACAAGTGTCGCTGGTTTTCTGAAGCATCTATAATTCTACCATTATTAGCAGCGATTTACGAGAGTTAGCAAACTGCAGTGTGTTATATTAACAGTGCTTACAAAAATAGGTTAACAGCTTAGCTAAATGATCGCTGTTTAGCTTAGACGATTGTACAACGCATTCTTGCAGTGGGCATTAAATAAAACCGTCGAGCAAATGTTTTCTAGCATGTCTATAGCAGAAACGAACTAATTCTAACACAATTCTAGTTATTGTGTGAAAGTTGGAAACAGTGCACAATTAGTCTCGCATAGCCAGACCCTATTTCTCCGCACGACGCTTATCGATTGGAAATTATAAGCGCCTGCTCCGAGACTAGTGCACAATCTGTTTAAAACGAAATATATTTTTTTAAACTTGGCGCACGCCCCCTATTGGTTCCGTTCCATTCCGGCTTTCATCAGTACCCGCAAAAGAGTTTGGTTTGGTTTAGTAATGAGACACATGGTAGGGTTACAAGTGGGTCAGTACTGCTGACCACTGACCCGTTTAGATGGTTAATACCAGGTCATTAGAATGTAGTAAGGATTGTCTGGAAAAAAAGCAAAAAAACGAGTAGCTACTAAAGCACAGATTATCAATGGTTAATACGTGGGTGTGGCTCCACCTAAGTTTATAGGCAACAATTCCTATAGTGTCCTTGCTTGATTATAGGCTAGTATAATCTTTGTCTTAGTCAGTCTGACTGATACAATTATTATCTCATTGCAAAACAATAGAATGATGTAATCAAATGCCATTCCTGGTGTTCACAGAAAATTCCAGACTGATCCAGACATAAAGAAAGAGATTGAAGCTTACTATGAGGGAAGGAGAAGACCTGCTATGATGATAGGATGTGATTCTGAAACATTTACTGAACAAGATGTTAATGTGAGTCTGTATAGGTAGTTCTTCTTTGGTGGAAATTGCTTGACTTCTCTTGAAATTTAGAGTTTTACACATAGAAGTACTACATGTCTCATTTGTAATTTAGTTCACCTTTTAGTGCTGCAATGAATGTCAAATTTAGTATCCAGATATTTAGATGTGTTAACAAACAGATACCGAACTATTTAATAACATCTTGATTAATGCGGGAGTACTAGAATTCAGCTACATATTGCCACATACACATGCTACTTACTCACTGAAATATATACAAATTGTTGATGGTTGTCTTTATACTCAATTTTACATGGTAGAACTGTCCAATTTGTTGTAGAAATATAACTGGTAATCAAAAACCATTTCAACTGTAAAATATCATAATTTACTCACATACATGTACGCATGTACATGTGTCAGTTGTCACACTGATAACTCCCTCGATGGATACACATCACCATCATGGTGAATTGACTACTGATCTTTGCTAGTCCTACTGTCACATTGTAGACAAGTATGGCTCACTTAGTGGTTGTTGTTTAGCTAGTTTAGAAACATGTATTGTTCCAGTCACACATATTGTACTGTTTCCATAATTCTTGTCAACAAGAAGACAATAGATAAACCACAACAATAAAAATATTTAAACTGTTTACTCAAATAGAGGAAGTGTTAAAGTTAGTCAACAGGATGATGATTTTTATTATTTGACAATTGTCCACACTCATCCAAACAGGTCAATATTATACACCAGGTGTGGAACTTGTTTCACTAGGTCCCATCCCATACTGTCCCTAACAGTTTAGCTTGTTGAGGAGTCTTTATTACTACATGTTGTGTATGTGTAATGTGTTAGTGTATGTACATTTGTTTGTGTGTATGTGTTAGTTGTTTAGTGTACAGTGGATCCTCAGTTATCCGAACAGCTTTGTTCTTATAGTTTGCCAAAAGTGTTCAGATAAGTGAATTTGTTCGGATAACTGAAGCCCATTGATTTGTATACAGAGCTTCGTTGAACTACTCTAATAGAACAGTCATTTACTCTAATAGAATGCACACTGATGGCAAAATACTCTAATAGAACAGTCACACTTGGCGTTCGGATAATCGAGGTGTTCGGATAACCGAAGTTCGGATAAGCGAGGATCCACTGTATATGTTTGGTCTCCTTCTTACAAGTGTGTGTCTGTACTCTACACTGTCTGTTATTCCAATAAAACCTTTTGTTGGTGACAAGTCAATGTGTTTAAGTTGTAAAGGAAATTCCATATCCCAGCTGTTGTGGCTAGCTCCTTTGAATGATGCCTATAGACTACATGTTGCTAGAGGATCAAGTCACCACTGGTGTGGGATTTTTCTACATTGAAAAGTTTTAGTGTTAACATTCGTATGTGTGTATTAGTGTTGATCAGTACATTTGTTTGTGTTACATATCATTTGTTTAGTAAACATGTTTAGTCTCATTCTTAAATACACGAGTGTGTATATGACATGTACACTGTGTGTAGTGTATTTTAAATCAATTTGTACAAATATGATATTTCAGTTACAGTCAATGACTGATCCCTTCATGGATGATGTGGAGAAGGAAAGAGTAATGAGGTATGTGTGACAAGTTGATAGTCTTACTACTTCTAACATATTCATACAGACATGAGCACATACACAACTGGAGGTGAAGCAGTTTTAGAGATGATCAGTCAGTTACTGAAGATAAGTCTGTACCAAGAAGGGATAACCACTTTATGTCCTTAATTGAACGGTCCTTGTAAGTATGTGTGTGTTGTGTGTGAATGGGTGAGGTTAGGGATCAGTAAAAGCTGTTGTGATGGAAATCTCTGACCTTATTTTTCTTAGCTTAAAGTGTTCTTTCTTCATTGAGCCTGGCCTGTTACTGTTGAGGGTTGGGATCAGTGAAAACAGTGAAACTTTGTGTCTCGAAATGTTCTAACTGTACAATATACAGTGTATATAGCTACCTGTACTTTATGTTTGTATATTTTTAGAATGCAATCAGATACCTTCTACCATCTGGTTTGTATGCTAAAGATGTTTGGCCTTTTCTAATGGTATGTGTTGTAATATTTTCCTTAAAAGGTAAAATTAAATTGTTTTATATTTAGCATCCACTAGAATATTATCCAAAGAAAAATAGTAAGCAAAACTTAACAAGTGTTTGTGTTATTTTGTGTGTGGCTTGTAGCACAATCTGTTGATGCAGACGGACGACCATTTGAAGCAGGGTTTTTACTGGCTTTCCAGCCTACCACAATCTAGTATATGTGAGTGAATAAGTGTACACACTACACAGTAATACAGTGAAACTTCAGTGAGTTCGTTGTCATCCTCTTAATATGCCATCTTATAGTGCCTATATGTCAAGGACCTACTGTGTAGCCTAAATATTTCAAGGGAAAATTTTTTGCTGATTTCACAGTTTTAGGGGTTACCAGCAAAAGTTATCCTTGAAATATTTAGACCTCCATATTTTCTAATAGATTTTGGGAGTGTTTGCAAATTTGTGAAAAAAAATTAGTTAGGTAACATTCAAAAAAATTATTTCTCTAGATATTTAAGTACTTGACTGGGTCACTATTAGGGGGTGGTCTTATTAAGGAGGCCATTAAGTACATCTTTGTTATGTTTGGGATCTACTTGTAATGGTCCCTTTAAAGAGGTGGTCCTATTACAGGATTTGATGCAATAATAAAATTTTTGTATAACCATGGCTTATCTTCATGAGTGCCAAAGAACTCTAACAACAAGAATGAAGTTACCAGTAGCTGTTGTGTTGTTAGTGGCTTCTCCATAGCTGAAAGAAGCCACTGAAGTTAGCTGGTCATTGGTTTGTACCACTGAGTTAACCCAGAACCAGTGCTCGAAATAACGTTTGACAACCGTGGACATTATCGGGACAATACACAGAATGTCTGAATAAGTTTCTATTTATCCTGAGAAATTGTCCAGCCAAAAGAGAGCCAGTGAAGATACTGCTAGCAATTGTTGTGGAAACACTAAGAAGTGTGTGCTGGTGTGGTAGCAGAGAAAATGGGAGAGAACTGGGTATCTGAAAATAAGTCTTCAGACAATGCGATGGTTGCAGTTTGAAACAGTGCATGTTGACCAGGAACACGTGACCATGCTAAATATGAAGTTTGCTATAAGTTTCATGATAAGCTCTGCTCGATACAGAACTGTAGGCCAGCCTTTATTAAAGGCATGACCAATATTTGTGCTTTGACCTTCAAGGATCATGCAGCAGCCATTATGCACAAGTGAGCAATAGCATTGGAGGGCAAGGAACTGTGAGCTTGATGGAATATGTACCAATTGCAAGGCAAGTTGAAGATTTTTAAAAAAGGATATTGCTTACACAATCGCTAAGGAAAACCTTGCCTACACTAAGACAAGAGTTATTTGTGAGCTTGAAATTATTTAAAGCTATAATTAGCTATGACTGTTTATGACCATATCATTTACTATAATTATAAGCATGTCAAGTAGGTCTCAAACAAAGCTATGGTGTTACTTCATAACCTCATTTATAAGACCACCTCATTATAGTGACCTTTTTACTTAGTTTCCAAACACAGCTAAGGTGTATTGGTGACCACATTAAGACTTTTACTTGTTAATCTAAATGGTGACCATGTTACTGAAGTTTCACTGTACATACACTCATGAACAATTACTAAGTGTGTGTGTGTTCTGTTAGGAAGTATTAGAGTATACTAGACAGTTAGATGAGCAGTATACAGCCAGGAAGTCAGTTGATAAAACAAGTCCTGGACAACCATCAATCCCAACCTCTCAAGATGCTTACAACATAACCAAATACAAGATCAACTGAAAGAAAGGAACAGCTGATGGTATAGTATGTGTGTAATGTGGTTGTGTTCACAACACAAAAATTGTTGTCTCATGTACCCAGTAAATGAATAGAGCAGCCCAAAGCTCTCAAGCCCGTGTTACAACTATTACAAAAATATTTTCACTTATCCTAAAAGATCGTCAAGTCTTGTACTACTATACTCATGTGATGTTTGCTTTGCCTGATATGTTACTTGAGAGCTAAGGACTTACATATCAGGCAAAAGCCTGAATGCCCCATGTTATAGCTAATATGTAACACTTTTGATCCATATCAGGCTAATAGCCTGTTATGGCATCTAAGCCAATATGAGTGCAACCACCCAATGTATTATATACATGGCTAAAAGGTTCGATTATGGGTTAGCAGCTGGTATGTTATTGGTTACAATGAATGGACAGATGTCACAGAGAATTTCAGTTGCATGAATTTAATCTTTTAAGCAGTGCTATTTAATCAATTACAAAGTTTACTAAAGACATAGATGAGTAAGCTTGTAGAGTGGTTACTTCATGTAGAGTAGTAATTTTGTGTTTTCAGTAATGGGAATGTGATCCGCATTAGAAAACTTGCGGAAATGCTTAGTGGATAAGCTATAGCACTAGTTCTCACCTTAGCCATACTTTCTTTTAACTCGTAGGTTAGGCCATACTTATTTGAAGAGTTGTTGCTTGACCCTGACTGATCCAATTTTTGCACAGCTTTTGATTAAAAATTAACATCATGTGACACCTAGAATTTAATTTGTAGTTGGTGCAAGATGATCAAGATACTCTAATAGAACAGTCAGTGAGTCAAATTTTGATCTCAAGATAATGTCATCTATAAGTGTAGTTCCCAATCCATGGTAAAATGACAGGAAATGTATCAACAGGTAAATTTGCAGAGGACATAGAAGTTACAGTCTACGATTGTTTTGGAGGACAGCTACATGCGCAATCCCTATGTTATATACATCCTGTTGTTGTGATCATGTGTATTTATTTCTGCTGTTATCTAGAAGATGAAGGCACAGAGTTGACCACGAAGCAAGGGCTAAAAAATGGAGATAAAGGTAACGTGGTGAACCAGAATTCTCTATTTAGAGTTGAGCGAAAATGACTCCTCCATTAGAATATATCCATCTTTTGCAGTGCTAAATTCTCTTCACTAGGATTCTAACTGAGGCAGCTGTGTTGGTTGCTTCAATGGTAGCTACTCCACTGAAAACCAGTTATATACCTCCTCCACTTCTTCGGTAAGAAAATTTGCTTCACTGCCATCTGTGACTCATTTAGCTACAGCAATGTATTACAGCTACTAGCTACAATTATTTCCCTTTACAATAGGACAATAGCTAGTTATGTGGCTTGTAACTAGGAAGTATTTGACATGTCTGGAGACAATATTTTATCTGATTTACTGGTCTAATTTTTAAAGATGTGGTTTGTGACCAGAAATTATATAATAAATATGTCTGAAATTAGCTTGTTATCTTCTTTGTTTCCTACCAATTGACCCATTTAGTTGTAAAATAAATCTGAGCCACAAACTTTCAAATAGGTGTGGCTGTAGCAAGGATGACCAAACACTTTCTGTATTTGTGGTTATAATGGTTAAATCCAAGTCGTGCATCAATTGATCCCCACAATCGATTTTGACCTTAATGTCTAATTACTGCCCAGTTGTATACTGGGCTACATCTGAGGAAAAGTCACTAACTGGGCTACATTGTGAATGCTGCCTGGATGGCTCCTTTGATCTGAGGTGTGAAAGTGATACATGCCTTTGTAATTTGATGAAAGGTGTTTCATGTGTGTGGTGTTTGTGTAGTCAAATTCCTTTGTAACAAAGTTGTGGTTTGTAAAAATCATGTGTATCTATCACAGGAAACAACCAGATATGATGTCAAGGATGAACAAGTGAGTATTTACACGTATTTGTGTGTGTGTGTGTGTGTGTGTGTGTGTGTGTGTGTGTGTGTGTGTGTGTGTGTGTGTGTGTGTGTGTGTGTGTGTGTGTGTGTGTGTGTGTGTGTGTGTGTGTGTGTGTGTGTGTGTGTGTGTGTGTGAGTTTGTGAGTTTGTGAGTTTGTGTGTGTGTGTGTGAGTTTGTGTGTGTGTGTGTGTGTGTTATTTGGGGCTGATGACTCCGATCCCTAGATACATCACTACTGATCTTTGCTAGTCCTACTGTCACATTGTAGACAAGTATGGCTCACTTAGTGGTTGTTGTTTAGCTAGTTTAGAAACATGTATTGTTCCAGTCACACATATTGTACTGTTTCCATAATTCTTGTCAACAACAAGACAATAGATAAACCACAACAATAAAAATACTTAAACTGTTTACTCAAATAGAGGAAGTGTTAAAGTTAGTCAACAGGATGATGATTTGTATTATTTGACAGTTGTCCACACTCATCCAAACAGGTCAATATTATACACCAGGTGTGGGACTTGTTTCACTAGGTGCCATCCCATACTGTCCCTAACAGTTTAGCTTGTTGAGGAGTCTTTATTACTACATGTTGTGGTTGTGTATGTGTAATGTGTTAGTGTATGTACATTTGTTTGTGTGTATGTGTTAGTTGTTTAGTGTACATGTTTGGTCTCCTTCTTACAAGTGTGTGTCTGTACTCTACACTGTCTGTTATTCCAATAAAACCTTTTGTTGGTGACAAGTCAATGTGTTTAAGTTGTAAAGGAAATTCCATATCCCAGCTGTTGTGGCTAGCTCCTTTAGCTGATGGCTATAGACTACATGTTGCTAGAGGATCAAGTCTGTGGGATTTTTCTACATTGAACAGTTTCAGTGTCAACATTCGTATGTGTGTATTAGTGTCAGTACATTTGTTTGTGTTACATATCATTTGTTTAGTAAACATGTTTAGTCTCATTCTTAAATACACGAGTGTGTATATGACATGTACACTGTGTGTAGTGTATTTTAAATCAATTTGTACAAATATGATATTTCAGTTACAGTCAATGACTGATCCCTAATGGATGATGTGGAGAAGGAAAGAGTAATGAGGTATGTGTGACAAGTTGATAGTCTTACTACTTCTAACATTTTCACACAGACATACTACTGGAGGTGAAGATGACCTTCAGTCTGTAGCAAAGAAGGGATGATCACTTTATTTTGTTAATGAATGATCCTCGTACATGTAAGTGCATTTGCAAATGTGTGTGTGTGCGTGCGTGTGTGTGTGTGTGAGGCAGCATGCATAACCAAGTGGTTAGAGCATCTGCCTGGTGATCAAAAGGTCCCAGGTTTGATTCGCGGTTATGCCACTTTGGTGTTGTTGTTGTTTCCTTGAGGAAGAAACTTTACTCACATTGCTCCAATCTACCCAGCTGTTAATGGGGACCTGGTGGCCTGGCGTCAACAGGGTAAGTAGCCCACTTAACTGTAACATCAATGGGTACCTGGTGTTAACTGGGGAAGCAAATGCCCAACTGTCCTTGTCTCGCTTAGCAGTGTTGAGGTTGTTGTGGAACTTTGGGTTCTGCGACCTCTCTCCATTAGACCTGGACAGTCCTCCTACGGGTTACTAGCCCTGTCCCAGGAGAATTTGCCTGCACAAAGCTCAAGCACCTGAGTAGTGCACAGGCATCCCAGTGCTCTGTGTGTGTGTGTGTGTGTGTGTGTGTGTGTGTGTGTGTGTGTGTGTGTGTGTGTGTGTGTGTGTGTGTGTGTGTGTGTGTGTGTGTGTGTGTGTGTGTGTGTGTGTGTATTGTGTAATGGGTAAGGATAGGGTTCAGTAAAAGCCAAAGCTACGTGGGTGTTGTTATGATGGAAATCTCTGCCCTTATTGTGGAGGGTTTTTTTTCTAACTTGCAGTGTCCTTTCTGCATGTAAGAACAATAAAGTTTATGTCTTTAAATTTTATAACTGTACGGTATAGCTACCTGTACTTTATGTTGTATATTCTTTAGAATACAATCAGATACCTTCTATCATCTGGTTTGTATGTTAAAGATGTTAGGCCTTTTCTAAAGGTACTGTATATGTAATCGGATTTGCGAAAAGGTGACTTTTTCACACCAAAATTTGACCCATTTTATGAACTCTGAAGCTTATTGATCATGGAAACTTTCCATAAGTGTAGCTACAGTGTCTGGCTGCATTTTGATACTAAGAACAAGTTAATCAGTATAAGGGGTGAAGTGTGTTAAATCGTTTTGTTTCCTGGTATGTAAAATGGTACTTTTTCACAAATCTGGTCACATATATTGTAATATTTTCCTTAAAGATAAAAATAAATTGTTCTATATTTAGCATCCACTATAGTACATTCACGTTGAGCTGAACCCTCAAAAACATTTAATAGCTCATGGATGCAATTACACACGATCTTGAAATTTGGCTCATTTGTAGTACTGCTTGACCCGCTAAAAATGTTTCAAAATCTTTTTGTTCAAATGTTCGACATAATATTTATGACCAATCAAAATTTTCACAATATATTTGCTATGGGGAAGCCATATAAGTACAGTGTCCATTACAGCCCTTTCCCGAACTTGTAATGGAGCCAAACCGTACGTGTCTGTTGTTAATACCTTTGCTGTTACTAATAATCATCTGGTTGGCTGAAATGTTAACTCTGTTGAGAAAAAATCCACTTTTAATTTTTAGCTGTTTTTCAGGATTCAGCTCAACGTGAACATACTATAGAATATTATCCCAAGAAAAATAGTAAGCAAAACTTGACAGGTGTTTGTGTTCTTTTGTGTGTGGTTTGTAGCACAATCTGTTGATACAGATGGACGACCATTTGAAGCAGGGTTTTTTACAATCCATCAAGAAAAATATGGACAATTTCTGTTACGATGGAAGCCATCATGCGCTACTGCCAGATTGACACTTTTTGCTGTCAGCAAACATGAATGGGGACACTGGTAAGTCCATGAAGAATTCATTGTTCATACTGTAGTATGCCAAAAGTGCATGTGTCAGGCTGAAGCAACATCAAAATTCAAGCTCGTAACCTTGGCTACACTTGTCTGAAGGCATCAGTTCAGTCAGCCAGTTAGTCACTAAAAACTCTATTTTGTTTTTTTGTTTAATTTCATAGCAAGTTGTTGAAAACATTTCGGGTCTATATAAAGCTTGTTTGGGCTTAAGCTTTACCTAACCAATACTGCTTCATCATCATCAAGGAAAAGTAAGGCTGGTGATGTTTTTCATGGGCCACACCCACACCTTTGTGGTCCCTACTATACAGTACTATCGTACTGTATGATACATGCATAAATGGTTCAATTATGGGTCAGCAGCTGATACGTTATGGTTACATGTAGTTATGATGAACAAACTAATCCTAGAGATATCATACAGAATTTTGGTTACAGGAGTTTAATGTTTTTACAGTATTTAGAATTTACTAAAGGCATGGATGGGCAAGCTTGCTTGTATATAGAGTTGTTACTTCATGTAGAGTAGGGTTTTCAGAAATGGTGGTGTGGTCCACATTCAAAATCTTGTGGAAACACTTGATGAATAAGCTATAGTACTAGTTCTCACCTTAGCCCTACATGTTTCAACTTGTAAGGTAGGCCATGCATACCTATTTGAAATGTAGTTGCTTGGACACGACTGACCCAATTCTGCATGGATTATAATTAGAAACGATTAAGGTCACTTGACACCTAGAAGTTAATTTGTAGTTAGTGCAAAGTGATTGAGATGCTCTCAGTGAGTCAAATTTTGATCTCAAAAGGCAATGCTATCTCTAAGTGTAGTTCCCAAACCAAGATTGTAGTCAGATAATTTTAGAAGGTGAGCGAACCTGAATATTACAGTTGAACGAATGTGCTACTCTAATATATTAGAGTATATCGATCTTTTTTCAGTACTAAATTCTCTTCACTAAGATTCAAATAACTTTTACTGATGCAGCTGCCTCGGCTGCTTCACTAGTAGCTACACCACTGAAAATCTACTTCTTGGCTAAGAAAATTGTTTCAGTGACTTCCACGACTCATTTAGCTGTAAGTTGTAGCTACTAACTACATTTATCTCTCTTTACAATAAGCAATAGCTAGTTACGTGGCTTGTAACTGGAAAGTATTTGACATGTGTTTTATCTAACTAAATATTGAAACGATAGGATTTGTGACCAGAAATCATAAATGTGTTTTCTTTTCTTTTTAAGCCTACCAACTGACTCATTTAGTAGTAAAGCAAATTTGAGTAATGAATTTTTAAGGATAACAAAACCCTATTTGTCTAAGTGGTTTTCAATGTTAAATCCAAGTCATGAATTCTAATCATGTGAATAGTAATCAATTCCCACAATCGCTTTTGGTCTTAACGTTTATAATGACCACCTAGTTGTAGTCCGGGCTGCATTTAGATGAAGGACTGGTCAATTAAAGTAAACCAACTGGGCTAAATTGTAAATGTAGCCCAGCCTACTCCTTTGATCTGAGGTGTGAAAGTGGTACATGCCTTTATAATCTGTTTGTATTGATGAAAGTTGTCCTTTGTGTGGTGTTTGTTTAGTTAAATTCCTTTGTAACCAAGTTGTGGTTTTGTAAAATAATTTTATTGCTGTCTGTATCACAGCACAGAGAAGAATCAGATATGATGTTGAGGATGATATTCTTATAATCAAGTGAGTATTTACACATGTATGTGTATTGTGTGCGCGTGCGTGCGTGCGTGCGTGCGTGCGTGCGTGCGTGCGTGTGTGTGTGTGGCTGATGACTCCCTTGATGGATACACATCACCATCATGGTGAATAGACTACTGAACTTTGCTAGTCCTACTGTCACATTCTAGACAAGTATGGCTCACTTAGTGGTTGTTGTTTAGCTAGTTTAGAAACATGTATTGTTCCAGTCACACATATTGTACTGAAAGTCTTACTATTTCTAACATATTCACACAGACATGAGCACACACACCAAGTGAAGTTTAGAGGTGACCTTCAGCCTAGTCAGTTACTGGAGGAGAAGTTTCTACCAAAGAAAGGGCGGCCACCTGAACAGCAATTGAATGATGCATTTGCTCTGTATGTGTGTAGTGTGGGTGTGGGTGTGTGTACGTGTGTGTGTGTGTGTGTGTGTGTGTGTGTGTGTGTGTGTGTGTGTGTGTGTGTGTGTGTGTGTGTGTGTGTGTGTCAATTGTGCGCTTAGGTGGGATGGAAAGGGGATGTTTGTGTGTGTGCATATGCATGTGCATTTTACCATGCACAGTTTATTTTTCACATAACAGGTGAAATTTCATGTAGAACTGTGCCCTATACCCATTGGATCATACAACGTATTAGTTCCAACTCCCCTTCCAGTATGCACTGTCAGAGGGTACCTGACTACTGTACACATAATTATAAAGTTGTTGATTTGTAATGTACACTCCATATAATGTTAATATATTCTCTTCTCTACTAATATGTATGAATTTGTGCTCAATCAATTTACAACAAATTTAATGCATACTATTTCACTTACAGGAGAAAATGTTAAGAAAAACACTCAAAGGAGGGTGGATAAAGGAGTCGAGGTGAAGATAAGGATCATTTTCTCCATCACAAGTTGTACACCAGTTGACATCTCAGACAATGACCGAACCCTTAACTGTGTAATTAATTAGTTCTCTTTTTATATTATGAACTTTTGATTGTACTAGTATTGTGTTTGTTGTAATCCTTTGTAAGGTTTATACCAGTACACTATAGCTACTATGGTATAAAGTTTTTGAAGTTTTTTTTTTTTTGCTGATTTCAAGGTTTTGGAGGTTTACAGTAGGGTTGAGACAAATAGTTCGAAGCTTCGTTTGGTCTCATAACATTCGGATGCTGTTTTACCCCATCAAAGCTTTGTTACCATGGATACCAACATGTTAAACCAGTTGCACAAGTATTATCACTCCTTGTGGAAGCTGCCATTTACATATTTTTGATGTAATTGTAGTTTAAACAATGATTATACTGGAGCTATAACAATGTGTAGGAGTTTGTGCTACGGTGTACACACCCTAAGAACCATCAATTGTGGTCATTAATAGTTGACATGACATTTGCAACAAAGCTTCGAAGCTTCGGTAACATTTTGAAAAGAAGCTTTGGAGGATGTACTTGTACATTCATTCCAACCCTAGTTTACAGTGAAATTTATTCTAGACCTCCAAATAATACATTTGTGATTGTTTCTTTTTGCATTGCTCAACCTAAAAATTTTAATTTGTCCTGAAAGCATCTTGGACTACACAATGTACTGCTGATCACTTCCTGTGTTAAAATATTTTTTGTTGTGGTTTAATTACTGACCAGTTAGGTATGTTAGTTATGTGTGGTACAGACTGTATTGTTCCCATATCACTGTAGTGGAAAGTTTGGTGGAGGATGTGTGTGAATGGAAATGTGTGTGTGTGCAACTGTGCATGCATGCGTGTGCAGTGTGTTCGTGTTGTGACAAATTGACTGATAACTCCTACAAGCACAAAGTGTTGATTAAGTCATAACATAATATTGTTGTCATACACAATCCTCCACATCACTACATAGTTACATCTTGTATTAGTAAGACATTATGTGCTTTAGATCTTAACATGTATTTTTGTTATGGCAATAAGGTCCCTTAGCTGAAATTATTTTACCAATTTGTCCCTTATCTGCTGTTCTAGTCATGTCAGACCATCTTTACTAAAGTCTACATATATACAACTATGGTCCATTAGTTTAATGTATGACAGCTTTAACAAATCTTATCCTCAAGAATGGTAAGTTAGAACATGGAGGTCAAAGCTGTGAATTTTATTTTTATATCAACTGAGTGTGTATGTGTATAATACAATATTTTTGGCAAAGACCTATACACCAAATTAAATCATCATAGAAAAACACACGTATTATTAGTCCAATGCATATCCAGCTCTGACTTGAAGTCATTCAATGAGCGTGCTTCAATAATATCCTGCGGTAAACTTTTCCAAGAATTCATTACATGATGAGAAAAAAAGTTCCTTCGTAGCAAATAAGAAGAATGGCACTTGTAAATTTTTAACTGGTAATTCCTGGTGACTGTGTGAAAAAATAATTTACATTGATATCCACTAAATATGTACACCACATTTAGATATTCAGTTACACACAGTTATTCAGTATACTAATGTGTGTTGATTGTGTTGTGTGTTAAATCATTTATTAGATAAAAAATGAATATGAAAAATTGGTTTCCTGTTTATTAGTTTGAGCACTGACCATTTCCTGTGTATATTGATCAACAGGTTAAAATATTTTTCAAACTCACATCCTGTCATGTGTGGCTATAAATTAAAGTAAAGGCCTTTACAAAATTATTTCTCGTTTTAGGTTTACATTATTATGGTAAAGAGTTTATAGCTACTAGTTAGGTAGTTGTCAGAATAAGAACTTCACACTTGTAAACTTGTGTCTTGTCTGATAAGTTTTGTGTGTTGCAGTGTAGCTAGCTAGCTTGCAAACTGAACTACAATTGTAAGTTAAGAAATGTTTTGTTACTCTGTAAATTTATAGTCAATGGCTTCAGTATAGTTGAAAGAATTGTTACTCAGAAGTTTCTGCACTTTGTATGGAAAGGTCAAATGTCCTATCAAAGTGAAGTGCTAAACAATTTCTATGAAAAACTGGTGGCAGTCCTACCAATGCAGGATGCGACATTTATGGCAAAATTGGTAGGTCATAATCTTCTGCCTGGTAATCTGAAAGCTCTAGTAGAGTCTAAACAGACAGTATCGGATAAGGCAATGTACTTCCTTGACCATGAGATCAAACCAGGTGTAAGCATTGGTGACTTCACAAATTTTGATAAACTCTTAAATGTTATGAAAAATTGGGAGAGTGACAGTTTAAGGAAGTTAGCAGATGAAATAAAAATTAAGCTGGACACAACTACATCAGGTGAGTCATATTAGTAGCAAGTGTATATAATGGGGAGGACCCTCCATACTCTTGTTGGTAGGGGTCAGTTAAGATACTCAATATCACAGGTGCATATCAACCCTGCATTCTATTGCAATCAAAGGCCTAGCCCTTAATTTACGAAAGTTGTTTCACCACTCAATGGTTAGCAAAATGTTTACCTAATGCTACTGACAAACAATTCTTGTATCCCTTCACTCAGGTGAAGTATATAGGAAAATACTGAGTGACTATATGCTGTTGTGTGCCCAACCCTAGCATCATTATTTTACAGTTAAAATTAACAAATTTTCACTCTACATTTGACTATAGATACTGAGTTGGTTTATACCTACAGAACTATAATTATCACAGAACCTGTGCAAATAGAATCAAAGCACAAAATTTATGTAGAACTATGTATACAGGGGAGTAGCTAGGATTTTTGAAGGGGTTCCAATAGCAGTACTAAGTTACCAGAAGCAGGGGTCTGGGGGTGCAGCCCCCAAACGCTGAGAGACTTTCAATATTTTAATGAATCGAAACTCAGCAAATTGCTATATTATAATACATTAATTTTTATGCATATAAGTGCCCCCTGGGTTGAAGCTAGTACTAGATAAAGCTAGTTAAGCTACCTAGTGGAAACAGTACATAGAGACACATATAGACATCTGTAAGTGATAGTTATCTCACTGGTATAGGAACCATCAATCTGCTGATACAAATGGAATGACTTACAATCAAAATGTAGCTAGCATGAATATATTATATTACATGCCCAAGTGATAACTGAATAACTGAAGTTTTATTCTACATCTTAAACACTGCACACCAAAGCTAGTAGTATAAGGTCATGCTCAGTTTCGCATTTAATGTTACATGTAGAATGTGTGAAAAAACTTTACTAATGAAGTTCTATATATTTACATGCATGTTTTATAAGAGTATATATGTGTGACTGCTCTATTAGAGTATATCGATCTTTTTAACAAGTTTTCAAGAGGGCTCATATTACCTCTGGAAATCCTTCTCTGAGAGATGAATGCAATTGTTGGGCTGCGCCATACACTATTACTCACTCATTTTTGTCCTGCCACACACTGTGAAAAAAGCTCAGAATAATAAGGTCTATAACAGTCTTATTATGTTAGTATTGGAATGAAATAGTACAGCATATATTATTAGATTAGGACTTTACTATAACAAGCTTATTGAATACATTTAAGACAGTCATATATTAGAGATTAAATCACTAGTATAGTGTAGTGCATTATCAGACTATACTAAGCCTATTTCAACCATATATTGGCTACTATACTACTGTCCTTTTTTACTTCCTATAATCTGTGGCTACCTTAATTAAATAATTTCTATAATTATATTTGTAATGAATTTAATTATGAAAATATGTTAAAACCACAATACGTACAGCTAGTAAATCAATGTCTCCTTGGCCAGCCATGACAGTATCACATCAATTTCGTCATTTATCAGTCTTTATCCAACTGTAGCAGGTAAGACAGTAAATATAATTCACAAGTTCCATTACAAATTACCTGTATTATCATCACCATGTAGAACTCTGTGACAATCTGTTAGTTGTCTGGTAGAACAGTCCCACAGCTCTAATACAAAGATGGTAAATAAAATGTGTATTCTGGACAATCGTTGGACTTACAGTTTGTAACAATAAGAATCTCATAAAACCGAGACCTTGTTTGGAAACCTAGTATTACCATGTAGAACGGCGGCTAGGTCCCACAACTCTATTAAAGATGGTAAATATAATGCGTATACTGAACAATCATTGTACTTACAGTTTGTAACAATCTTCTAAAACTGAGACCGAGTCTGAGACCGACAATCCATGTAGAACTAAGACAAGTCTGATAAGACCAGGTCTCAATCCTAAATGGAGGTAAACATAATTCATATTCTGGATTACTTGGTGTACTTACAGTTATTATCAGTGAGTCTAACCAGACATAAATGGCCACTTAATATGTGACTTTGTTGGGCTAATATCAGACGAAGATTTTTGAACGGTCATATCTCAGCCAAGAACAATGATATCAAGCTGTAATTAGCAGGTATGGTTATCAAGTGTTAAAATAAGTACATTCAAGCACTGATGTACGTATGTTAAATCCGTATTCTTTGGCTAATGAATAAGCATACCTGCTAGTTAGAGTTTGACATATTCACTCTTGGCTGAGATATAACCATTCAAAACTCTTCGTCTGACATTCACCCATACCCAAAACTCACAAAAATACTCCTACCAAGTGGCCATTTTTATGTCTGTTACATAAGCTCAAAAGAAGCATCTGATGCACTGATAACCAAGTCCAAGAATCTTGTAATCACTACGTACAATTGAAACAAGACTAAATATAATATAATTTGCATACTCTTAGTGAACTTACTTCTGTTAGCAATACGATCATGGTCAGCGAAATAAGGACAAACAAGATGGAACAGGTTCTTGAAAGCACTCAACTCATTTACAGTGCCAGTCGTACATGAGGTAGCAGCCGTCAGCTGTTGATGAAAAGCAATGGAAAACATGAAGAAATGAGACCGGTTTCCACAAACCTAAACGAAGGTAAATATAAATTGTATACTGGACACTCTCAGTGTACTTACTTACAGATTTTAGCAGTAAGAAGAATCTCTTAGAACGAGACTAAGTCTGTAATTCCTACCCTATTGAAAAGAAAATGAATAAAAACACAATCAAGCTTAATGCACTTACAGCTGTAAGTAATTAGAAGATGAGGTTGAACAACTCCGTGAAAAAAGAACAAAACTGTCCACAATGGTTGCTACCAGATTCTTTAAAGGAAGCAGCTGCCATTGAAGGAAATTAACACTGCAGATGTCATACACTGACAACCTGGAGAAATAAGAGGTCCGACAAGAAACTGTACGTCTGAAGAGATAATATACAAAATCATAAGAGCAGACCATGCATACTCTTACCGTTGATGGCTGATGAACTGTGTCCACTCGTCATCCGCCATAAGCTGAGATAACAGGTTATAAAATATGTAATACGTACACAGTTGAATCATTTACAGGCCATTGTCATACAATACACAATAAAAAATTTAATACGGCTAAACCTATCGTACAAGCTATCATTTTAGTCTAATACTTACTCATCTAGAGCTGTTTTTGATCACTGCCATCGTAGGAATTGGGCCACCACGCCGCCACTTCACCACTACAGCCAGCAGGGATGTACAGTTGTGGTCCATAACTATCATCGTGCGGTCATTGGACGATGGCGCCGATCGCGCACACTCTCCGCGAGATACACCGTCTCACATTTACAACCTCTTAGGCTCTGATACAACAATAGCGACAAAGATGGCGACTTAATTGCATCTGCTACGCATGCGCACACCACTGACCCCACAAGCGTTTACTACCAACTTTTACAGGTGTGCTAACTGTGCAAAAAAATCTGGATTTGTATGACTCTTAGAAAGAGTTGATTGAATAATTAATTTTTCTGGTATTATATGCTTTGCTGTATGAAAATGTGTGCATATAAAATTAGCTATCACAACAAAGCTAGCTATAGTGATTTAATAACAGACTGTGTACTTATTGTAAAATCATCATGACTTTGTTCGATACAGTAAAAAAATCTTAAGTCACGTGCTGTCTGCATAAACAAAAGTCCATGAATAATGAGATGGTGAAACTAAAGTCAGTTATCACATTTAGTAAAGTAAACAAAGCCATAGCAAAAGAATGTGTATTAAACTAAAGTATAATCTGTTTCCCATAATATAAGATGGGGTTTATACTAAAGTATAAGATAGTTAGTATAATGCAAGACTATACTGAGATTAATTGTATAATTTAAGCCATTAGATATACCATCTTATATTCCTCTTTTTTCACAGTGACACTAAATGGTGTGTTTATAGGGTCCTGCTGTAAACTCAAAAGTCTAAATTTTACAGGATGGGGGAGGGGGAGTGGTCACTGAACCCCTCTTGGAACCCCCTCCCTACGCCCCTGTGTATATTATGTATTGTATCTTTCACTTCCTTTCAGGCTGGAAGAGGCTCACTGTCTCTCCTCCCAATAATAATACAATCAAAACTTTAAACCATATCGAGATACTCTAATAGAGCAATCAGTCAAATACTCTAATAGAACAGTCACCACATGTAATACTTTAGAATCCTCCACAGTTGCTAAAAACTGGCATAAGATTTAGTTCAGTTAATTATAAACCAATTGTCATATAGAATGGCATACAAAGAACCAATCTGCAAAATTCCTAGCTGGTTATTAGTGGCTAAATGTGACTGTCACTGATCCCTGTAATCAATGCAGACCACTTAGAAAGAAAGTATACTTTTAATTATTATATTATTTAATTATTTGTGCATAAAACTGCTATAGTACATTAATACTTCTTTACATAAAAATTTTCAGAATAAGTACTTTAGCTCACTGTAGCTCCCAAACCCCTGCTCCGTTATTATGCTTTACCCCTTGTGCACTGTCCCTTGCTAAACCCTGGATGCCCTGCTGGTATAAATAACTGTAGATACATATGTATGACTCATTATTGCAGCTTGAAGTGGGAGTGGCTGCAGCCTGCTGCTGGAACTGTCATGCATGCAGACAATTTAAAATTAATCATTACTTTTGTGCTTTGTTAGTTTTGCTGTACGTCACTGTAGTTTTGTTAGGCATGAGTCAAATATGCTCAAACATTTGCTCAAATGCTTTCAAAAATTTCCCAACATTTTCACCTGTTATGTTCTTCAGTGTTCCCATTATGCTTGAATTATGCTCCTAGGTTAGCAACATTTCTTACAATAATTTTGGAGCTTTTTAATCATCGAATGCTCTATTAGAGTATTTCATTACAATTTAAAGTGACTGTTCTATTAGAGAGTATTGATTTAAGTAGCTATGTACAATGCAGTTTCCACTGACTGCTCTATTAGGGAGTATTGATCTATTTTCATGGAATTATTAAGCTCTACTTTATATGTTAGCATTATGCTGGCATAGCACTCCAGTGTATTAGGCTTTTTGTTATGCTGGCATATTTGATGCAGGCCTAAGTTAAGTTATGTACATTCTGTGTGTATGTGTGTGTGTGTGTGTGTGTGTGTGTGTGTGTGTGTGTGTGTGTGTGTGTGTGTGTATGTGTGTGTGTGTGTGTGTGTGTGTGTGTGTGTGTGTGTGTATGTGTGTGTGTGTGTGTGTGTGTGTGTGTGTGTGTATGTGTGTGTGTGTGTGTGTGTGTGTGTGTGTGTGTGTGTGTGTGTTGTACATTGTTATTGTCATAGGCACAAGTGAAGAACAGCCTCTCTTGGCTGATGCTGTTTTTCCCTGAACTATTTAAAAGTATAACCAACACAAATGTACATTATGTTAGATGTAGATTACATCTACCCAATTCTCTTGAATGTAATTGTGTACTGGCACACCTTCCACCTTACTCTATTGAAATTTAACTTTTATAATATCATACTTTCAGGTAGCACATGACAAGGCAACTTTGACCCACACAACTATAACAAAATTACAATTAATTGACTTTATGGTGTAAAAAGATACCCAGATAAACATGTTTCTGACTCCCTGTATTCACAGGCTTTAAGCCTTCTCACAGGTCCCTAGTGGGATAGCATTAACAGAGTAATCTCAGCATTTATTATTTTACTAGACAGACAGACAGACAGACAGTGTTTGATGTATCCAGAGGACCAGCCCAAAAGATACATCAACATTGTTATTTGCTATACAAACAATCAAGAGATAGGTAGTGTTTTCAGATCAGGAGTAGAGTGTTGCTTTCATCAAGTTATTTTGGTACATCATTTAACTCCCTTGCTATAATTCTGTGGTAAATAAGTAATAGGGGAATAAAATGGAGAGCATGGTACTGTCAGGTTGATCATTGAGTTTTGGGTGAAGTATGGTGGTATCTGTACTGCCGTGAGGTGATATAAGGATTGTAGAAAATGTATAGTCTTGATATTAGTGTCTATATGTGTCGTTAGAGTAAGATATAGTGATGATTCCAGCATAGAAGTGACAGAACTTGACCAGTTACAGTTTAACATTGTTCATCTTGCAGCTCCTCTCTGTACCTTTATAGTCCATTATTATCTTTAAGAATCCCACACTGATAAACACTGTTGTAAAGGTCCATCTGTCGCTACCTAGCTAAGTGTTGTCACCATCTCAAAGTTACTAGTGATATTGCTCAATTACACACACTTACCAGACTGTATACATGCACATTCATCCATATCAGGTATAGAACAAACACACACCTGGTACAGCATAATAGTAGCTGTTCTCAGCTATACATATGTTGTTCTCAGCTCTTGACTTACACACTGCATAAATATATAATTTTCTTTTTGTAGCACTGCACTCAAGTGGTAGTGAACCCACAAGTAGTCCTCAAACAACAACTACTAAACAAACAGAACAAACTACTCCACTAGGTGATGCTACCAACATGTTACAAGTGAGGTATATTAGGGACTTCACCTCTGATGAAGGGGAAGGTCCAGTAAAGTTCATTGAATTAGCACTAGTCAAAAATGAGAAGGTGACCAGAGTAGACAAGAACTTGGAAGAGTTCACTAAATTAACACTACAAGGTCAAGTTGATGAGTTACTACAAAAGAAAGAGCGACTTGGTGGCCTGAGGGATATCTTCTATTATCAGAACAAACCATGTCCTCGACTGATACTAATAATGGGAGGCCCAGGTGAGTATTAACAGTGATGTAGCAGTGATGTAGTATGTGTTGTGTAGGTATAGGCAAGACCACCCTTGCCAATGAGATCTGTATGAGGTGGGCCAGAGATGGGTTTTTATCTGATAAGTTTAATCTTGTAATCCTGATACCATTGAGGACAGTCCAACAACAGTCACTTGAAGAAACCATGATAAAACACATTGGAAAGGATGCTTACGTTGAGTTGAATGATAAATTAGGTAGAAAGTGTTTACTCATTCTGGAAGGCTTAGATGAAATGGCAGCTCAACGTCGACAAAATGATCCAATATTATTGGCCATGATCAAAAAGGAGACCATGGTAGAGGTAACAATATTGATAACATCCAGACCTCATGCATGTCAAGGTCTAAATGCCAACAGGACAATAGAAGTGGTAGGATTTAGTGAAGAAAAAATAAAAGAATATGTTAAAAATGTATTTCCCAATAATACTCAAGCAGTTAACTTGTTTATTCAAAAACTTGAAACATTTCCTCATATTAGTGCCCTTTGTTATGTACCACTTTCACTGAAGATGATACTTGAAATTTTTCATTATAAGGAGAAGAGTCTTCCATCTACACTGACAGAACTGTATCACCTCTTCATAGTGATGACTCTTCAAAGGGAACAAGAGAAGAAGACTGAGAAGCAACCAGTGTCTTCTGCAGGAGCTAATGATACTGAAAAAATATTACATCAGATATTACCAGATGTTCCAGAAGAAGCACTACACACAATAATGTTACTGAGTAAGTTAGCTTATCGTGCATTCTTTGAGTGGTACAGTGTTAGGGAAGAGAGAGACTGGCTATACAACAAGGTTCAATATAAAGATCCAAGAATTATATTTACAGAAGATGACCTCATCCAGTCAGGTATTTCATTACCCAAAAATTATGATGGTTTTGGCTTGATAAAGTGTACAAATATAAAATACTTAACTCGACAATCTAACACCTATAACTTTTCACACCTTAGTGTTCAAGAGTTTCTTTGCTCTCTTTATATTGTTATCACTATGTCACAGAAAGAACAGTACCAGTTAATGAAGGAACATTTTCATGATCTACCAAATATCATGATGTTACTGTGTGGACTAACACAATTGAAATCACAAGAAAATCTCCAGTTTATTTTGTCCCAGTTATCATCAGGTAATTATAATTATGATGCTAACAATGATCACGTGGTAGGAGCAGTAAAGTGTATTACAGAAAGTCTCTGTGTTTCACCTCCAGGAATATTACCAATAAGACTGATTTTGAAAAATGCTACACTTTATCCCTATGACATACTGTGTGTATCATACACAATATGTCATTATCCCATTGTAGTATTAAACATGTTTGGGTGTCACATTGGAGATGAAGGAGTATCAAGAATGGCACAATGGTGTGTAAAAATTATTAATCTGCGAGAATTGAACCTTGGTGTTAATGGCCTCACTAGTGCTGGAATAGAACACTTAGTTAAGATCATGAGAAGTAAGCCCCATGTTAATGAATGTTGTTCATAATACTGTTACAATCACAGGTAGTGACTCATTAAAAGTATTAGATGTTACTAGGAATGAAATAGGAGACATTGGAGTGGAATTGCTCGTAAACAATAGTAACAATCTGACTGAGCTCTATATGTGGAGGTGTGGCTTATCAGTTAAAGGTACTAGCTACATGTTGTTATAGTGTGATAGTTGTATTAGTACATAACCAGATGATTGATTTGTTAAATTAGGTATCCAAAGGTCATCACATATCTTCATCAACTGATGATTAATATTGAAATGTTTGTCTTTTGTTATGATCACTACAGGTGTCATTTGTATCAAGACACTATTGATGGAAAATAAGAAATTACAAGTATTGAACATTGGTAGTAATCAGATTGGCAATGAGGGAGTGGCTGCTGTATGTGAACCACTTTACAACTACAACACTACTCTGACTGAGCTCAGGATGTATAAGTGTGGGATATCAGTGGAAGGTAAATACTACATCATCATGTAGCTAGCTGTAGTTGTGAAACTTTATGTGGTTTAATGATAGCAAAATGTTGTGTTTACAATAATGTTTGTAGACTTACTGAATCAACCATATAGTGTCAAAGCCATACAAGTGTTCACAATAGTCTAATTCTGTCCAATCATTGTGTACTATAGTCAGTAATTTTATTATGTAAAGGTTGTGTACCACTGGGTGTGGTTTTCTGATATACCACTTGTTCTGTAACACTACACATCTTGTATCATATGTACACTGTCACTACAATAATAATTATTTTCTATAAAATTAGTCACATAAAATATTTTACTACAATGTTTGGAGTAGACTTCCCTTGACAAGATCGCCCAGAATTGTAGACACCCTATAATAATCAGGATACATGGTCCCCTAAACTCTCAAGTATACACATACACATTAATCACAGTTGAGGACACCTCTCTAATAAGGAGATCCTAAACACCTGAATGTGTTGTGTGATAATCTGACTGTATACATGGTATTGATGACTAATACTGAGTTATAGACATGTCCCTAATCTGTGTCTACTGTTATGATCACTACAGGTGTCATTTGTATCAAGACACTATTGATGGAAAATAAGACAATCACATTACTGGACATCACAAGGAATAATATACAAGATGAAGGAGCAGTTGTAATATCAGAAGGTCTTCAATCCAATCATACTCTGACTACACTCTTGATATTATACTGTGGCTTATCAGTGGAAGGTAGTGTAGTTGTAAGATTTGTATGTGGTTTAGATGATAGTGAAGTGTTTCATGTTATGTAAAACAGTGTTTATATATTTGTATGATATGTCCCATACCTTTGTGTACCATTGTGATCACTACAGGTAGTCGTGTAGTCCTACAAGCAGCTGTGGACAATACAATGTGTCATGAGGTGGAGGTTGAACATTGGAGTGATGATCAAGTCAAGCAATTGTTGACCATTCTGGAAGAGAGGAAGAGACAAGTGGTAGGAGGTGCAATTGTATGATGTATTATGGTTATGATTGTTTCCAGGACAACATTCGATCACAGAAAAATGTATCATAGGTTGACGAACACACAAAATAAGATCATGTGAGGCAAAATTAGTCACTTTTTGAATGATTACCATCTTATCATTTGTAGGAGAATTTTATCATCCTAACTACATCATTTGTGATTTGTGTAGAACTTGTGAACACAACATAATAATTATTGTTGACATTTTTTATTATATTGTTGTACCAAATTATTAGAATATGACATGCTTTGATCTCTGAAAGTTAATGATGTTACTGATATTAATAAGAAACCTCCTCACAGGTCTTTAAGGTGATGACATTAATTTTTAAGTTTCATGGATAAGATGGGCGGTCACAAAACTGAAATCATGTGATCTTTAAAATTCATAAATACATTGCAAAAGCAGCCATATCTAGCTATACAGATTTAGCATAAAAGCCTTATAAAATTTTCAAATTTAATAATGTTATTATGTTAATGACTTCATTAGTGTGAAATGGTCCTGCACATAGGGTAGGTACCAGTGTTAGTACATATATACAATGATGAGTGAAATATGGCAGCATTAGTGCCTGCATCTGTTAAAGATTGAAATACTCTAATACAGCCAGATACAGCTGAAACACATTTCAACCTGCTGGGCCTCTAGTAGAGGATAAATATTTCATGAACATAATTTGGTATGACCTAACATGTATATGGTTAGAAAACTTCCTGACTAATTCACTCACACTTCAATTACAGTGACTATGTAGTAGTTTGTAAAATCATACAGTATGATACTACTGTATAGTCAGGGCCGCCCACAGGGGGGGGGGGGGGGGGCAACTGGGGCATTTTGCCCTGGGCCCCAGCCTGAAAGGGGCCCCAGGAGGCCCCATGAAGGGCCCCCTGAATATCTGTTTAAAAGATCAATATACTCTAATAGAGCAGTCAGATCTAAATACTCTAATAGTATTCTTCAGAGGAGCAAGGAGCAGTGTAGCAAGCTTATAGATAGGAGATATGGTTGGTGATGGGTAGTTATTGTCATTGCCAGCAGGTTGTGACCTTTTTTTTTTTTTTTTTTTTGGTCTTCACCGTAATTACAACTTGGGTCAAGGGCCCCATTTTAACTCTTTGTCCTGGGCCCCTTAATTTCTCTGGGCGGCCCTGTGTATAGTAGGGACCACAAAGGAGTAGGCATGGCCTATGAAAAAACATCACCTAAAACCAGTCTCATTTTTCCCAGACAACAATGAGGTAGTATTGGATAGGTAAAACTAAGCCCAAAGAAACCTTCAGATCAACCTGAAATGCTTTCAACAAAATATTGCTATGGATTTAAAAAAAAAAAACTTTAATTAATGAAATTTTCCATTGACTGACTAGATAATGCCTTCAGACAAGAGTAACTCTGACAATGGCAAAGGCTACGAGCTTGATTTTTTCACTGTTCGATGTTGCTTCAGCCCAAGAGGTGCCTTTTGCCATACCGCAGTACCAGAGGCATAGCCAGGGGGAGGTAAGGGGAGGCATTTGCCCCCCCCCCCCCCATCACCGTAGTGTGTTTTTTTAAAACTTTCGTCACAAGCTTACCAGTATTAAACTGACACGCAAATGACTATAAATGTGCGCTACTATGCGGTATCACCAGAGGTTGCTATAGTATGTTCACGTTGAGCTGAATCCTCAAAAACATTTAATAACTCATGGATGAAATTACACACGATCTTAAAATTTGGCTCAATTGTAGTACTGCTTGATCCGCTAAAAATATTTCAAAATCATTTTGTTCAAATGTTTGACATAATATTTACAGCCAATCAAAATTTTCACAATACATTTCCTATGGGGAAGCCATATAAGTACAGCGTCCATTACGGCCCTTTCCCAAACTTGTAATGGAGCCAAACTGTACATGTCTGTTGTTGACTCCTTTGCTGTTACCAATAATCATTTGGTTGGCTGAAATGTTAACTCTATTGAGAAAAAATCCACTTTTAATTTTTAGCTGTTTTTCAGGATTCAGCTCAACGTGAACATACTATAGTGAATGCGCACTCGATGCACACACACAACATTCAACTCGCTCGGGAATCCACTGAATGAAAATATTAGAGACACACTTCTATATTTAGCCTAGATTACTCATGTGATAGAGCATTTCTAAGGAGTGACTCGCTGTAAGTAGCCTAGCCGTGGCAGGAGTCGCAACTCACAAGTGACAAAGGAGACCAGATGATGCTACAAACCTACTTCCTACAGGGTGATAAGTGTCAGTTAAATGTACCATGTTTATTTTTTTGAGTCGATGACACTGGATCTTTGTACGGCAGTGCAGTCCATTGTTTCACTTTGTCAGGCAGATCAGTCACAAGCTTACAAGTTCTGCTAGCAAGAAAGACAGTTGGGATTTCACGAGGGATTTCATGCAATACGTGGCATTTGAATTTCACCGAGTGAAGTGAGTGAACACATAATCCTGTCAGCAGTGTGCTGGGACTGCAGCACAGGCTGTGGCTAACGTAAAGTAACTTGTATTTGCACTAAAATATTAACAATATAGCTCTACCTGACTGTGGATGAATTTGTTGGAGTACAGTTGTGGCACGTACGATGATGCTCGACGAATATACCTCCATTGAATCATTGATAAGTGATAAGCAATCAGTACTGAAATAGTCACGTAGCTAGTTGTGTAAGCTGTAATAGTACAACACCGTATGTTGGCTAGCCCACCATTGGGTCATTAGCCTTTTTTGCAATCGTGAATGATTTTGAGCATTTCGTGGGGGCATACCTGCCCCTCCATCACCTTCTGGCTAGCTACACCCCTGCGCAATACATACAATGCATCCTTCATGGACCTACCAGTGTCCTCCTTTGTGTCCCATTCATCTTTGCTGATAGCGAAACGTATTGATTTGGCGGAAACATGTGATGGCTTCCATTCATAATGAAAATTGTATTTTTCATTGTGGCTACCTTGATTGCAGAGGTGCTTTACGCACAGGTCTTGATTCGTACTGCTACATAATGGGTTGAACATAGCTGGCAACGAAATGTAATGAATACTTCACTTTACGATAATTGTAGCTGGAGTGTGCGGCACCTTTTCTTTCTTATGATGTGGTATGCGTGAGTTCACCAATCATAATTCTATTTTGCAAAAAAGTTAACGAAAAAGTATACAAAAAATTTGGAATTTTCAACTAGAGTAGGGACCATAGCACATCGATAGAAAGTACTGAAACAAGCTGGAGTAGTGCACAATAGTAAATCACAGTAAAACAATAAGTATATGTTAAAGCATAGCCGCCAGTGCTTTATTAGCATCTCGGCCGCGCGCCTCGTATTTTATTTTTCATATAGCACGAGCAAGGCTATGCTTTAAATGATTTATGGAACTTTCTAGTCGTGTAGCTTCACCATACACTGAGGGGTCACCAACTCATGAAAAAGGGGTACGGATTTCAAAATCTTGAACAAATTTCTCAAGATTTCACGGGTTTCAAAAGATTTCACAAAATCGAACGAGAGCTGCAAAATTTGATTTTAAATTACAGGTTGGTGTAGAGTGATCAGTTCTGAAACCACCATAAAATAGTGGGAGAAAGAAACAAGTTCAGCAGGCATGTAGGAGCACATGCAGCCTCAAGAAATTGAGAGGAATTTCGAAGCCATATAAAGCCAGGAGTAAAGCCAAGACATAACTATTAAATGAAACCCTACAAAACCAGGAGCAACTCGCAGCTGAAGCCATATAGACCAGGCAACAAGGCCAATCATTCAGGGTAAATCCCGTGCGAAACCCCTCAAAACCAGGAGCAATTGTCAAAGCTCTATCTGGTGTGAAACCCCACAAAACCAGGAGCATCTGTATGCTTAAGTTGCTTTTGTAATTGGTGTGTTGCTAAGTTTATGAAGTTTTGCTAAGTTTGTAGTTTGCTAAGTAAATCCGAAGCGGAGCGGAACATAGGATTTCATTCTTACGTTTGTGCAGGAGCAGTTTGCATGGTTTTGTGTGGCTCCTTTCCCACAGCTCCTGGTTTTGTTTGGCTTCCACAACTCGCTTAATACAAATCCTAAACGGAGCGGAACACCGCATTTTATTCTTACTTTTGAACAGTTAGCATGGATTCTCTCCTGGTTTGTGCAGCTTCTTTCCCACAACTCCTGGTTTTGTTTGGCTTCCACAACTCGCTTAATACAAATCCGAAACGGAGCGGTACATCGGATATCATTCTTAATTCGATTCTCTCCTGGTTTTGTACGGCTTCTACAACTTGATTATACAAATCCGAAGAAGCGGAGCGGAACATCGGATTTCATTCTTACTTGTGTGCAGGAGCAGTTGAGTGCGATCTACGGTACCAGAACGAGTATAGAATCAGAATCACGATAACATAAGATTTCGTATTTCAGGCAGGATTTCACTGAAGGTGTACGAGATTTCAAAGCAGTTGGTGACCCCTCGCCATACACTAGGACTCGTAATTAACAAGCGTTGCACGAACTATTAGCAGCCTGAACGCACACAAACTAGTTTAACAAAGTAACTCACGCGTATTTCACCATAGTTTGGCATAGTAGACGTTCATCGCGTATTTTGGCAGGTTTTGCTCGCAACCCACAATCGATTCTATTGTGAGTCACATGGTGAAGTATTTCCGTGATATCTCCAGGACTTGTCCGTTTACATTAACAAACGTAACAGCAACGTTACCTTCTCCCACCCATCATCGAAGCATTTAGGCATGTCTATAAAAGCAATCCAGTGGTTGAACTTGTATTGGCTGGGGTGATTGATCACTCAGCGAAGCTATCAGTCTTCACCGGCTTGGGTTATTAGTCGTACGGGCGCGAGCCCCGTAGGCTATTAGCCTACACTAAGGCACGTGGGCAACTGTGCTTTATTGCCCACAAAGAGTGCTGAATAAAGCGCTCTTTGTGGTCGATGAAGCAGTTGGCCAGCTGAGAGTGTACTTTATGAAATTTAAAGTACACTTTTCCCTTTGATCTAGCCCACGCAAAGTTCTATAAGAATTGTTATATCCCTACTGTGCTCAAGAAAATGCACAGTAGGGATATAACACTTCTTATTGTTTTACTGTGATTTAATATCATGCACTACTCCAGCCTTGTTTCAGTACTTTCACTGATGTGTTATGGTCCTTACTCTAATTGAAAATTCCCATTTTTCTTGTGTACTTCAGTATTTAAAACCTATAGTCATGACTATCCAGTTTTAATTGTGGGTTTCAAAAACAAAACATGTCTAAAATTAATTCCCAAGACATGTTAGGAAACTTGCTAACTTCAGGCTTGCCTCAGTAACTGAAGAACATTAACTTCAGGCTGTAAAATACAAGTGATCATGGTTAGGATATGTTGGATTGAGAAATATTCCTCCTGGGATTAATATTGTAAAAATTTTATCACCTAGTCCATGACTATTTTGTGGTATAGTAAATTTTGATTTCCTCTGAGGCATAAAAGTTTATTCAACTATATTACCCCGGTACATCTCATTTTATGGCATGACAGATGAAAGTATAGCTAGAGTTTGGTTGCTAAAACTATAAATGATATGTAGATTATTTCATATATTATAAGAACAATTGACTCATAGTACAACTGGTCAAACCTACTCCTCATTTCTCCCTACATAATTGTAACTATCCTACACATTATTCCAGATGGTTAAATTTACCAGTCTCAGTTACAAGTCAAGTACATTGTTATTCTGTACCAAACACTGGTGTGTTCTGTGTCTCTACAAGTCACATGATCACCATCAGGATGTCTGTCTCAGTGTTTGTATCCTTGAACTTGTTAGAATCATCATAACCATCAGGGGATGTGGGTGATCATCAACAAGATATAGAGGTGCATTAAATAGGATGAACATTGGGACTGTGAGAGAGAAATAATGACAGACAGTTACACTAAAATAAACCAGTACAGGATAAACTATATATCCCATAATAAAATGTACAGTGATACCTTCCTAATAAGGTCATTAACTGGCCATTGTATGTGTCATTTGTGTACAAAGTTAAATGACAATGTACAATGTTGTACAATGTTATTTGTCATTTCCTAAATTCCTATCCACCTGCAGGAAATTTTGACTCAAAGTGACTGGAATAGACAGGTTTCATCGCACCAAAAAATTGCACTTTCTTTAATTAATGTCATATAGACACAAACTATTACAGATTTGCTCTGTTACAACATTAGTCTGAAGGTTGGATAGTTGAGGGAACATGACAACAAACAGAAACATACATAATATGGTCACTGTGTAATAAGGTTACTCCCAATGTGTTAGTACTGTAACTGAGTTGCCTAATACATACAACCACGCCCCCATAGAAATACAACAGATTAGAGCAGTTTCCTTTAATATTCAAGTCTGTAGAGCTGGACGATATCCTGGTATTGTTAGTAATCTGTGATATTTAAGTCATACCGGTTTTGATACCACCTGTTTTTTTTTTAAATACTGCCATACCATCTGTGCACTTTGGCCTCCCTGTGGGCTTGTTTCATCCCATATTTAGAAGGTAACCAGACATGTGACAATGGGGTAGGTAAAAACAGTGGACCTGGGGACCAAGGACCCAGGACCAGGGACCCGCAGAAATCCAACTCTTCTTGGAATTTTATACACTTCACAGTATTCTATACTTACCTCTGCAAGTAGTCTTGCATGGCCAATCCGCTTTCCCCCCCTCGCAGCATCTCGCACGATGTTTACATCAATTAGAAATTATAAGCGCCTCTAAAAAGTGTCTGAAACAGACTGCATTAATTATAGGTCACTCGCTATTTCCCCAGAATATTTGTTTGCACAATGTTTCTAAACTTTAGTAGCTAGGTGACGTAATAGACTATTGTGCAGCAGGCGAGCAATTACTAGCTAAGTCAAGCTAAGCAAGTTTCAGCAACTCTTCGTACATCATGATGCATTTACACAATGTTCCTAAACTACTCTAGTAGCTAGGCAGCATAATAGACTAGTATGCTTACTGTGCAGCAGGCAGTGGCCTATAAATGCAGTCAGCTTCAGACACTTTTTAGAGGTGCTTATAATTTCTAATTGGTGTAAATATCATGCGAGATGCCATGAGGGGGAGAAAAAGTGGATTGGCCATGCAAGACTACCAGCAGAGGTACCTAGTACAAGTATAGAATACTGTGAAGTGTATAAAATTCCAAGCAGAGTTGGATTTCTGCGGGTCCTGGGTCCTTGGTCCCTGGGTCCACTGTTTTTATCTACCCATGACAATGTTTGTAGGCAGGTGCTGATGTAGTCAGATAACCAAACTATATAAACAAGTTTGTTTGTGGTATTTGTACATGCGTATTTGGTGCTTTTGCTGAGGTAAATGGCAGTTACTTTAATACCAATGGCTGTTACATTAATACAGTGATATTTAGTAATATGATACCATGATACTTTTTATGGAAGTAAAATGGTCGCACAGAACTAAAAAAAATGTTTTTTTTCCCTTTTTAAAGTTTTATACATTTTTATAAACAGGTCTACTCTACTTGCCGTTGACAGTCAGCAAACATATTACATAACTTACAATGATATTTGTCTCCTCCTCATGGTGAAGTCATCACATCACACCAAATGAAGTATACTCCACCTGTACACATTTACAGTCCTGATTATCCTGTAAGAAGAATACACAGTATAAACATGGACAATAATGGCTGGTCCCAAAGTGTCCATTACAAAACAGCTCCACTGTACACACTAGCAGGACAACTAATAGTTATTGTATGAGATATGAATTAACAGTTTAATATTTAATAATGTCTACCTTGTAAACTCAACACTTTACAAGTGTTCACATGTTGTGGATAGACATGGACAAGTGACTATGTTACATGATACTAATTTTCATATTACTCTAACAGAACAAACACTCTAATAGAACAGTCACTATAGACAGGTTGTACAAACACAACATTAAACTAAATCATATCTAATTTACAAATCAGACCACCAGACCAGACCATTGTCATGTAAACCATATACATGTCACAATAACAAACTGGACCAGTATTTTGTTGTGTCACTGTTATGGAGTGTTTTGATAACCAAAGCCTACAGTATGATAGTGTAGTAGTGTAGCTAGTCTACTTTTCAGTTGATAATGAATGACCCTTCTATCCGCCCACACATTTTAGCAATACATCCTTAATATCAGGAAGTACAGAAGCAATACTGTCATGTTATAATGTTTATTGTTTAGGTTCTAGTAACAAAAAACAACATTGTACAGTATTATTGTTCTTCCCTTACATTCTAGTTACATGTAATTACTGTAACCAATCTATTACTGTTTGGATAATTCAAGAACTGGATAATCTCAAAGACACACACGTGTTAGTTGTTAGATACATTACTATTCATATAACAATGTTATGAAATGTAATGTAAATGGTACAGTGTAATTTACAGTTACACTGATACCCACTACATCAGATACATCACCATAGCTACTTGTCTATAGATTATTAGGAACTCAGAAGAAGACTGGCCAGTGTAGTGGCAGAGAGTCAGAAACTTAACATCAATACTCTAGACCATGTGGTGACTTGATCCCTCGACAACTTGTAGTATAGACGAGTGTCTCAGGAGTCACAGTCTGGGATGTGGAATGTTCTGTGTATTTAACCAGCACTTAAACATTGTGGCTTCTTGTACATCATTAATGTTGAACAACAGGTCTAAAGCCACTTCAGGTAAATCTATAGGTCATTTTTTATCCCAATGATCACCTTGCAATTCGAGCACAGGTTTTCAAGTTACCTTTAAAGTAGGCATGCGTACATTATGCCGGAATAATTTTTGGAATAATCGGTGGTAAAAGGAATCAGGAATAATTCTGGAATAATAGGGTGATCTTCCAGTATAATTAATTAGAGTTCACACATTTTTCATGTAGTAGCTATCGCAGAAAATTTTGTAAAGGAACATCCACAATCATTGCTAGCAGAAAATCAGGCAGAAAGATCGAGATACTCTAATAGAGCAGTCATTTACCCTAATAGAACAGTCAGACAAGTTTAGTTGTGACTGCTCTATTAGAGTATCTCGATCTTTGGGTATAGTTTTTATGCTTACAAGCGGGTTACATTTTCAGCTGCAGAAGAATATCCATTTGACTTTTACAATTCCAGGAATTACTTCAGGAATATTGGGAATAATAGGTAAATAAAAAAAGAATTTCCAAAAAGAATAATAGGTAGTTTAAAAAGCATAATGTACTCAAGCCTACTTCAAAGCACAAAGAAAGTAATGCTAAATATTTCAACATAACACACTGTATTAACAGGGGTTAATCTAGGGGGGGGCACAGGCCCCCTCTGGGTTAGCTATTGCCCCCCCCCTAGGTTTATACCTAAAGCCAGTGTGTGGCACAGCAATCTACTGTTCGAAATGTAAGTTATTAATTATTCTTCAGCCAGCAAATAATAGTATTGTAAGTTTTATTTTACTGGTATCGGCCCTGTACTTGACTGTGTTTTGATCTGTGAAACGTAAAATTCAATTAAAACGAACTAAGGCAAAACCCACAAAGGTGCCTACTGCAGAAAATTTACATTAACCATACATACATATAGCTAGTCTTACCCTAATAAATATACTACGTAGGTCATGAGAAATTAATTTCAGTGTTTACAGATGCAGTGGGTCAATGTGTTGGTAATTTTGTATACACATAAATCATTTAAAGAGTGCTAATATAGCTGTATACTTGTACAGTCAATATTGCGGTTAAGCATGCAGTCAAGCAGTCAAGCAGTCAAGGTTTAGAACCAAAGAGGAGGGAAATGGACTTGGGAGTTCATAAACAATTTCTATCTGTCTACACTGAGGAGGATGTTTCCACCTTACCAGACCTAGGGGCTTCCCCATACAATTCTATCATTACAGAAGACATCACTGTAGAGGGCTTGGCTAGATTATTAGCTGACATACAGAGCCATAGAGCCCATGCATGGCCCTGATGAGATCCCAGCTTGCTTATTAAAAGAGACTGCTTATAATATGGCTCCCATACTTACCCTTATATTCAAGGCATCCATCACTACACCAACATCGTCTCCCCAGTGACTGGAAAACTGCCTGTGTATCGCCAGTCTTCAAGAAAGGATCACGTAAGAATCCTGCTAATTATAGACCAATATCCTTGACAAGCATACCATGTAAGATCTTTGAGCACATAATATATAGTTCAGTGTACAAACACCTTGAGACTAACTCGATTCTAAGTGATGCTCAACATGGATTTCGGAAGAATCGATCATGCGAGACACAGCTTATCACAACGATACATGATATAGCCACACGCCTTAACTCTGGACACCAAATAGATTTTTTTTTGGACTTCTCAAAGGCCTTTGACAAGGTGCCTCATGAACGATTACTCCATAAACTAGACTACTATGGGATCCGTGGAACTTATTTAGAATGGATCAAGCAATTTCTTATTGACAGAACTCAGCAAGTTGTTATTGAGAATAAGTTTAGTGATTCAACCCCTTTGTTCCTCAAGGATCAGTGCTTGGCCCATTACTATTCTTGCTATTCATTAATGACTTACCTGACTCTGTAGTTAAGCTTTATGCTGACGATGTCTTAGTGTACAGAAGTATCAATGATCCTAGTGATCAACATGCACCGCAAAATGATTTGAACAAGTTAGCTCACTGGTCCACCGTTTGGCAAATGCCTTCCAATTTAACTAAGTGTGAGCATCTCATAGTTACTAACAAATCCTCCCCTTTTGTATGTCACTACAGGTTGAATGATTATGTGATACAGAGAGTACAATCTGCTAAGTATCTCGGTCTAACAATTTCAGGTAATTTGTCTTGGTCCACATATATTTCAGGAATTATTGGTCGAGCAAACTCTGCCTTGGTACTTTTTCGAAGGAACTTTGGTCAGTGCACATAGGATGTTAAAATTAAATGCTACCAGACATACATCTGCCCATCTGTGAATATGCTGCAGTCATCTGGTCACCCCACTTACACACTAACATTCACCAAATTGAGATGATTCAAAGGAAGGCTGCCAGATTTGTATTTAGCGATTATTCTCGTTATTCCAGTGTTACAGCTATGCTAAATCAACTTGATTGGCAATCATTGGAGAGACGAAGAGATGATTCGATTTTGGTTATGTTTTTCCATAAAATTATTAATCAGTATGTAGATATCCCTTGTGATCATATCCTTCATAAAGTTCCCAGTATCACCCGTAGTAGCAACAAGAAATTCCTACGCCTACCATCAAGAATTGATTCTTTCAAGCATTCGTTTTTTCCAAGGGCAATCCGATTATGGAATCACCTACCCGATCACGTTGTGGAAACTGATAATGTTGATAATTTTAAATCTCTACTAGCTACTTAATTAACGTTTAGTTTGTTAACTAATCATGTACATTATACTCGTGATTGAGGTCTGTACATTATACAGTAATAATTAATTCCCATGTGTAATCCTTCCACCTATGAAGATCAAAATACTCTAATAAAGCAGTCAGTAGCTAAGCTGAAAATTTACCTTTTTCCACCTGCCGGCATTTGGTACGTACATGGGCCCTGTAATTATACAATCGCAATACTGTACTGTTATGGGGAAGTGAAATGTCTAGTCTCAGCAAGACCCTTTCCTTTCTTTTGTGTGGGGGCGGTGGAAAAAGGCTTTCCCCGTCACCACACGAAAGAAAAGGGTCTGGCTACGCGAGAGCTCTGGCTACGCGAGACTATGAAATGTCCTCATGTGAGTCAATACATCATACCTGGTTAACTACACATACCATGAGGAATCCAACAGCACGATGTGAGCTTCGAGTTGTCCTTTACGTGGTGAGCATTAATAAGAAGTGGCGTATCGTGCGTGATTAAGATTTTACGTTTAGATACCGCGAGGAAAGAAGGCAGCTCAGGATGATCTCTACATTGTAAGTAGTACATAGTAAGTACGGGAGTTAAGTACTTAGCATCACGAGCTCGAGGGTGAGGACCAGTATTGGGCATCTCTCGGCCTGTTCAGTAGCCTCCCTGATGGTTGTTTCACTCGGGTTGTTTCACTCGGGTTGTTTACCCATGTGATGCAGTCAAGTTGGTGTTTGGTAGATCAATAACAAGATGATTGGCTGGTGTGACCATATTTCATGCGAGATTTCATGTTTTCATGCTTCAAGTGGGATAGCCAATAGCAGCTGTACTAGTGTGTGTAATGGCACCTGTCCATGGTCCACATGTATAATTGTAATACAGTTAGAAAGTTATTAGAGCAATTCTCAGTGTAGCCATTATACAGGTGGAAGTGATGGGAGGCACAGCCAGTCAGGAGTACGCAAAGTTCAGGGAATATTGTGAGGAGGTATACCAGATCAGCTAATTAACCTCTCTGATTGATACTGGAGGCTGACACACAGATAAAACAACCAAGGAGGTTCATCACTTTAACCTGTTTGAGGAACAGGTACAGAATCTTTGACAACTGATAGAAGAGTGTACCAGTATCAAATTGTGTGTGTGCGTGCGTGTGTGTGTCTACTGAACTGTATTAATGACATCTGGGGAAGCAGTGCTGGTATTAGTTGGGATCCACTATTAAGTCTATATAATTATATAACAACCAGTACACCTGACACCCTCCCAAGTAGTCCACAATAGAGAGGTTGAACAATCCTGCAGAGACAATTATAACTGTAGGTCACTGGACATTTGTCAGGCTAATTGACCTGTTTGGCAGCCCATTAAGCTATTTGATCGGTCATCATTGTCCAGTCATCATTGTCCAGTCATCATTGTCCAGTCATCATTGTCCAGTCATCATTGTCCAGTCATTAGTCTTGGCTGGTGTAGGCAGACTTTCCTAACTCTATTAGCCAAAACCATAATATCAACTCTTGAGTTTATTCATTGGGCTACTTGGGAAAGCTGTTTAACCACTGTAATAACAATCACTCACTTCTTTATGAAGCCTTGAAGAAAGCTGTCTGGCATTTTCTGTTTTTTCTTGTACTCTAATGTGTAAATCTCTAATCATTATATTGAGATGGCAAGTAGGAAGCATGGTTTCTCTGCAACAGAATCATCTGCAAGTTCAATGAAACACTCTCAAGGGCTACTTCTGACAAGTGGAAGAGGGAAATGAAGTACCTCACCAGACAATGACATGGCTATGCTGTGAGCTTGAGAGGGACTAAACAACACATACACTCGTGAAGGAACTTCTCCCCTACTGCTCATCCTCAGTAATGTGATTAACCATGCCACAAGTGCCAGATGCACACAAGGCTGCTATGTCGAAACTGAAGGATGGACAGGTAAGAAAAAGTGGCTCATCTGTAGCATTAAGCGAAAAGGTTTGACATTTGCTATTATGATGGCTAAGGGAAGCATCTCACTTGTCAAATACCCTGCAATTATAGAACTCGAGAACAGGAATAGTGTGCTGGGTCCAGCTGTATGACTATGAAAATGACTGACTTATTATTAATAATATGCCTTAAAAACTTGAAAAAACATCAATCTTACAGTACTCATTTTTCTGGGTGGGCATGCCCCCAGACCCCCCTAGAAAAGGCATGCCTCCCCTGTCATGTCTGACCATCATGATAATATGTCAGATCAATTTTTGGTATGGACTGACAAAGTGTCAGACCACTTCAGAATAATTATAATTGTCTCTGTTCTGGCTTTGCTAGAATGGTCCAACCAATATCACACCATATTGTGTGTTTGATGTTATACAGTGAGGTAGGTAGTTTTTGAACAACAGTGGATAAGTATCACATGTATCACCACCACCAGTAGTTGTAATGTATCCAATAGTGGAATTTCGTATTTTAGGAAAGTTGTAAAACATCAAAAGTGAAATGGAATGAAATTATGAGCTAGTGGCTATAGTACCTGATTGGTCATAAATCTTGATGGTTTATTATTTGATACATTATACAGTATTCACTCATAAATGTTATTACTTGTGAATTTAGTTACTGTGTGTGAGGGATCTCACCTAATGACAATATTCATACAATACTTGTTATGATGTAATAATGGAAGTCAATCAACTCCTTCCTCCACATTGGCTACCACAAGTGAACTGACCACAAGTGAACTGAGCATAAGAGGAACTCATTAATGACATATTCAGCCTAATAAAAGTGAGAGCTAATAGCTAGACTACTTATAAGGGCTGAGACAATAGTACCAACTAGCCATAGTATCTATAGACATTGACCACATGGTGATCCATTCACTGCCAAGTAACACAACATGTTCATGTTCAGTTAATGTACATGTGTTCTGAACCTACATACAATAGAGGAGGGTGATTTACAAAGTCAGATAATGGGTCTTTATTAAATGCTTAGCTCAATAATCAAAGTGGTGGTGAGTGTTACTGTAGCTCTGTGGGTACCTAGTATGGGAAATTCTGTGAATCCTTTTAATAAATTATCTAATTTAAAGTATGGAAGATATTGTTTCAAAAATATTACAACCAAGGATTCCTTTTTGAAAATTTAACCTTCAAAAATATCCTGCTATCCTAACTGGTTGTATAAAAACATGTTGTAGGTATTGGAGGAATGTGGTATAGTTGGTGCTGCAGCTGTTGTTCCCAATGAATGTAGTTTAGTGTAGACAGGTTACCAGGATACTGATCACCCCATTAGTGTAGGTAGTGTACATAAACAACTTAGTACACATTCCCGTCTAAATATAGTTTTTACCATATAGGGTGTGTAAGTGTTATTTGTTTGTTACTGCATCGCTAGCACTATGAGTTGGATTTACAGGGGTGTATAGAAAGCAATGAGCTTGCTTATACCTGCAACTTCTGATTCAGCCGTATAGCTTGTCATTTATTAAGGTGGTCTCACCTGGCCCCACAGCCTGTTCAAAGTTGTTACATAAAGTGTGTGGAGACACAAGAAAAAATCCATGTCTGGACCTGGGCAGCCTCGAACCTGCAGACATCTGATTAATGTCTCGAATGCTTACAGGAGTCTGCCATGCAGTCAGGATGTTCTCTCCTTGTCAATTTCATGTATATGTATCCATAGAAACTCTAGGGAGTAACATTATCTCAAAGTACCCTAAGTAGAACCAAATGGACCTTAGTTTACAATGTATTTATTAAGGCTTTACAACACAAGTGCTGAAGGCCTGTAGGACACCTGTCAATAGTATAGCCATGATTAAAGTAGATTCACTAGTATAGGTGATGTACAGGAGACCTCCCTTGTTTCCTCACTTTTTATTTACATGGGTCTATTTGAATCTCAAAATTTTCCATGTGCTTGTTCAGGGGCAGATCCAGACTTTCTAAAAGGGGGTTCCCCATTGGAATTGCAACTTCAGTTTAGCCTGGTGATGCTACATGGCCTAGCTGTAAGTCAAAGACTACAAAAAGAAAAGATAACCACAATCCACCAACTATACCTCCTTATTTATAACTACATACGTAGCTTGCTACACTGCTCCCCTGAAGAATGCTATAACTTCTCTGTTAGAGTATCTCGATCTCTTTTGAAAAGAGGAGGTCCATGGAACCCTTTGAACTGCTCCTGTTGTTTGTTTACTTTTTGTGACACAATTTATGACTGGTGAACAGTGCATACCACAAAGTCCATGATGTATGATTTTTTGTTGTGGCTGTAGTTGGCATTTTGGGCTCAAAATCTACAAAAGAGCTTGGTTTGCTGTAGTAATGAGACACATGATAGGGTTACAAGTGGGTCAGTACTGCTGGTTTAGTAATCTGGGTGGGATACAGATCTTACCACGTTTAATTTTAATTACAACGTTGATAGCTAGATTTAAAATCCCAAGCTTTTTGATGATTAGCCCTGGATTTATACCATATTTATACAGGTCATTAGGGATTGTCTGGAATAAAAACCAAGTAGCTACCAAAGCAGATTATTAATGGTTGATATGTGGATGTTGCTCCACCTAGTCTATTGGCCACAACTCCCATAGTGTGCTTACTTGATGCTAGGCTAGTACAATCAGGGCTGCCAAGAGGATTTAGGGGGCCCAGGGCAAATTTAGAATGTGGGGCCCTTATTTTCAATAAAGAAACTCAGGCAAAAGGATATTACAAGAGCAAGCTTAGCTAACTAGCTACTAGACTACAATTAAAAGCAAACTAGTTACTAACTGATAAGCTTATAACAGTTTTAACAATATCAAACAGTTAAGAAATCTGCTCAAGATACCATAACGGAAATACACAGTAGGGATATAACACTTCTTATTGTTTTACGATGATTTAATATCATGGACTACTCCAACTTGTTTCAGTAGTTTTTATCGATGTGCTATGGTCCCTATTCCAGTTGAAAATTCCAAAATTTTTTGTGTACTTGTTTGTTAACTTATTTTGTAAGTAATTTTATTATGACCGGTGAACCCACGCATACCGCATCTGAAATGGTGCCGCGTGCTCCAGCTATATCAATTATCGTCTGAAAAATGAAGTATCCATTATGCTTCGTTGTCAGCTATGTTCAGCCCGTTACTTAGCGTTTCGAATCAAGAACTGTTCGAAAAGTACCTCTGCAATTCATGAATACCAAAAGAAATGGTGCCACACACCCCAACTACAGTAATTATCGTCTGAAAAGTGAAGTATCCATTGCGCTTCACTGTCAGCTATGTTCAACCCGTTACACAGCAGTACGAATCAAGAACTGTACAAAAACCACCTCTGCAATCAAAACATTCACTATGAAAAATATGGACGATTTCCATTACGAAGGGAAGCCATCACGTGCTACCGCCTCAGTTTTGCTGCCAGCAAAGGTGAATGGGACACAAAGGAGGACACTGGTAAGTCCATGAAGAATGCATTGTATGTACTGCGGCATACCAAAAGGCACCTCTCGGGCTGAAGCGACGTTGAACAGTGAAAAAATCAAGCCCGTAGCCTTAGCCGCTATCAAGTTACGCTTGTCTGAAGGCATCAGTCAGTAGAAAATTCCGTTGAATAAAAAAAAAATTGAATTCCGTAGCAACTTGTTGAAAGTATTTCAGGTCGATCTGAAAGCTTTTTTGGGCTAAGTTTTACTGAACCAATACTGCCTCATTGTCATCTGGAAAAATTGAGGCTGGTTTTTGGGTGATGTTATTTCGTGGGCCACGCCTACTCCTTTGTGGTCCCTACTTTACAGTTACTATTGTACTGTATGATGCAGTATGTGTTGGTTAACCCAGGCAAATTATTTACAAAAAAAGTTAAGAAACAAGTATAAAAAAGGAATTTGGAATTTTCAACTAGAGTATGGACCATAGCACATTGATAAAAAGTATTGAAACAAGCTGGAGTAGTGCACAATATTAAATTACAGGAAAATAATAAGAAGTGTTATATCCCTACTGTGCATTTCCAATATGGTATCTTGAGCACAGTAGGGATATATATATAACACTTCTTATTGTTTTACTATGATTTAATATCGTGCACTACTCCAGCTCGTTTCAATACTTCTTATCATTGTGCTATGGTCCCTACTCTACGTAGTTGAAAATTCCAAAAAAATTTGTGTACTTGTACTCTTAAGGCTAACCAATGAACTAGTGTATAAAAATTATTGCTATATATTTTAAAAGGATAGACATGTACATAATTTGAAGTAGGGACTTTCCACACAGCATTACATAATTATTGCATAAGTGTAGCTATAGGTACAGTAGCAATAGACAGGTGGATTTAGTGTATCTTTGGGAGATGTGGTCTTTGGGGTGCACTGGCAAAGTCTCTGAATTAGGTGATCCAACGGATCTGCTGTTAATTGATGACACTGCTACATATCAGACTTCCATGCTACATATCAGACTTCCATGCTACATATCAGACTTCCATGATACATATCAGACTTCCATGATACATACCATACTTCCATGATACTACCTTCCTGAGCAGATGTACGACAGGCATGAGTAGGAGAATTTGCTACGAATCAGTGGAGCTGCATCATATCCTGAATCTCATGTGACAACCAGTATTTTAGTGAAGGCTGATAGCCCTTGCCGTACTGAGTGGTCAATCACCCCAGCTAATATGAGTTCTACCACTGGATTGCTTTTATAGACATGTCTAAATACTTTGATGATGGGTAAGAGAAGGTAACATTGCTGTTATGTTTGATGATGTAAACGGACAAGTCTTGGAGATGTCACGGAAATACTTCACCATGTGTTACAATAGAATTGATTGTGGATTGTGACCAAAACCTGCCAAAATATGCAATGAATGTCTACCATGCCAAACTATGGTGAACTATGCTTAAGTTACCTTGTTAAACTAGTTTGTGTGCATTCAGGCTGTTAATAATTCATGCAACGCGTGTTAATTATGAGTCCTAGTGTATGGTTACAAACTACGACTAGAAAGTTCCATAAATCATTTAAAGCATTGGCTTGCTCATGCTATTTGAAAAATAAAGCACTCAGCGCTCCACCTTATGCTTTATTTTTCATAAGGCTACTTGTACTTGACTTGATATAGCACATTTTGTATAGTATCCAGAGGCTTGATAGTTATTGGGCTAAGAATGAGGTTTGTGATAAGGGTTCTCTGTTGCTGTAAATTGACTCTATTAATTCTGTTACTGTTCACATTGTAGTGGTCACTGATCCAGACATCAAGAAAGACATTGAAGCTTACTATGAAGGAAAGAGGAGACTTGCTATAATGATGGAATGTGACCCTGAAACATTCACTGAACAAGATGTTAATGTGAGTTTTAACCAAGGCAAACTGATGAGTAAATAACAGCTGCTCCTGGGAATTGGAAAAGGTGCTACAAAGTGAGGAGACAGGTGCCCTTCCCCTATTTCTCCACCTCTGGTTCGTGGATTTCCTCTCTATTCAGCGACTACTTAATATGCTTAAAGTTAGCTTCCACTAGAGTATTATCCCAAGAAAAATGGTAAGCAAAACTTGACACATGTTTGTGTTATTTTGTGTGTGGCTTATAGCACAATCTGTTGATGCAGACGGACGACCATTTGAAGCAGGATTTTATTACTATCTTTCCAGCCTACCACAATCTAGTATATGTGAGTGAATAAGTGTACACACTACACAGTAATACAGTTAAACCTCAGTGAGTTAGTTGTCATTGTTTTTAACAATACCAATACTACTGTAGTATCAGCATGTTGCTGAGCATACCAATTGTGTGGCCTATTACTTGTATCAGTAAAGGTATAAAAGCCTGATAGCCTATAAAAGATGATTGATGGCCACTAAACCAGTGAAGTACATTATTAGCCAGCTGGCTTACTGTGTATTATTGAAATGGATTGTTGTTTCTTGTGTACAAAGTATCAGTGTTGGATTGCATGGTATCAGCTATTTTTCACCAACATTACATCAGTATGTGATATCATAGTGAAAATGTGGTACCAGTACATCACTTTATAAGACCACCTCGATTTAGTGGCTATGTGAACTATATCCCAAACATACATAGCTTAGACCTCATCAAGGGTATCTGTTTACATCATTCTGACCTAGAAACGGTTACTACGTATGTGTAGATGCCACTTTTGAGGCTGAAATCAATGGCTCTTGATCATATGAAAAAACGAAATTTGACAAACCAGTGGCTTCCCTAAAGAGCAGTGCAGCGATCTACTCAAAATTCTTTTGATGTGGTAAAAAGAATGTATATAATTAACAAATTGACTTTGATGTTGGTAGCAAATTGACATTTCTACTGTTCTACTTTATTTTGCTGGGCTGAAAACTGCACAATTGAAGAAAGAATCTGAAGGACTGCAACAAATCACTATGCTATTTTATATTAATGTAAAAAGATTCAGTATTGTAAACCAATCAGTAGCTAACTTTGATGGCCCTCGCCTGTTCCTTTCAGCTGCGGAGAAGCCACTAACAACACAACAGCTACTGGTAACTTCCTTCTTGTTAGAGTTCTTCAGTGGTATTCATGAAGATAGCCTGTGACCATATCAAAAAACACTTGGTATGACATTAAATGAATACCATGTAATAAGATCACCTCATTAAAACTGTTTTAAGTAGGTCCCAAACATAGCCAAGATATACTTCATGACATCATTAAGACTAACAAAATTTGTTACTCTAAATGGTGACCATGTTACTGAAGTTTCACTGTACATATACTCATGAACAATTACTAAGTGTGTGTGTTCTGTTAGGAAGTATTAGAGTATACTAGACAGTTAGATGAGCAGTATACAGCCAGGAAGTCAACTGATAAAGGTTCAGACAAGTCTGGGACAACTTCTAGCAATCCCAACCTCTCAAGATGGTTACAACATAACCAAATGCAAGATCTACTGAAAGAAAAGATTACAGAACAGCAGGTATCTACAAAAGGCACATCCCACTCATGAGTTTATTGTTGTGGTGTAAAATGGTGACTGTGTACTGCTTTGTTTGGTCTCTAGCCTTGCAACTGTGGTCAGCAGACCAAAATGAAAGTTTGACAATTAAAAAAAAAAAGTCCATAATCAATTGACTGTGTTTTCTTCTTTTTCACACTGTATTTGATGTTGAATAGAATAAGACTCTTCCTTAAAGGTGATTTTTGTCACATATGATATTTCTATGATGGTTTTTATATGTGGCATTTTTATTGGCATCATTCACTTTAGGGAAGTACTACTGTACTGTTTGGTATAGTGCAGGGGCGTAGCTAGCCAGAAGGTGATGGAGGGGCAGGCACACCCCCACGAAACACTCAAAATTATTCATGATTGCAAAAAAAAGCTAATGACCCAATGGTGGGCTAGCCAACATACGGTGTTGTATTATTACAGCTTAAACAACTAGCTACGTAACTATTTCAGTACCCAATCGAGGTAGCTATATTCGTCGAGCATCATCGCACGTGCCACAACTGTACTCCAACAAATTCATCCAAAGTCCGGTAGAGCTAATACTTTAGTGCAAATACAGGTTACTTTACGTTAGCCACAGCCTGTGCTTCAGTCCTAGCACACTGCTGACAGGATGACGTATTCACTCACTTCACTTGGCGAAATTGAAATGCCATGTATTGCACGAAATCCCACCTGTCTTGCTAGCAGAACTTGTAAGCTTGACTGATCCACCTGACTGACAAAGTAAAAACAGACTGCACTGCCGTACGTACAAAGGTCCAGTGTGATCGACTCGATAAAATAAACTTGGTACATTTATTTAGCTAACACTTTATCACCTCGTAGGCAGTAGGTTCGTAGCGTCATCTGGTCTCCTTTGTCACTTGTGACTCCTGCCGCGGAGAAGCGGGTCACTCTTTTTAGATTCAAAAATGTTCTATCACGCGAGTAATCTAGGCTAAATATAGAAGTATGTCTCTAATATTTTCGTTCGATGGATTAACGAGTGAGTTGAATGTTGTGTGTACGCATTCACTAGCAACCCCTGGTGATACCATTTGCGTGTCAGTTTAATACTGGTAAACTTGTGACGAAGATTTAAAAAAAATCATTTAGTGATGGGGGGGCAAATGCCCCCCCTTGCCCCCCCCTTAGCTACGCCTCTGGTATAGTGTACATATCATTTTGTGTCCATAACAACAGTGTGGTAGCCAAGTTTGTCACTTCCTTCTGGTAGAACATTATATAGAAGAGCCACCTGTCTATAAGACCAAACAGTTTGGCTTGAAGATTACTTGTTTAGACAGGTTCCACTCACAAATAAAAGAAACAAGGGTAGGAATAAACAGTGGACCCAGGCACCAAGGACCCGGGACCCACTGACCCATGAGGATCCAATTCTATTTGGAATTTTATGCAATTCACAATATTCTATACTTGTACTATGTACCTCTGCAAGTAGTCTTGCTTGACCAGTCCACTTTTTCCCTGTCACGGTCCCTCTGAGAAAGTGACTGCATTTATAGGCCCCTTGCCTGCTGCACAATGAGCATGCTAGTCTATTATCTTGCCTATATAGCTACTAAAGTTTAGAACATTGTGCAAAATTTTTTCCGGGAAAAATTATTACTAGCTAAGCAAGTTTTAGCTCAGGTGCTCGACAAACAGATCTCATACACAACATGGTGCATTTACACAATGTTTCTAAACTTTAGTAGCTAGGCAACATAATAGACTAGTATGCTTATTGTGCAGCAGGTGAGTGGCCTATAAATGCAGTCAGCTTCAGACTCTTTTTCAGAGGCACTAATAATTTCCACTTGGTATAAACATTGTGTGTATAAGCCCCAGGTAGTATGAGAGACCATGACGGGGAAAAAGGTGTGGGTTGGCCATGCAATACTTTACTTGCACATGTACATAGTAAAAGTATAGAATATTGTGAAGTGTTTATAATTCCAAGATCCTCGTGGATCCCTTGGTCCCCAGGTCCACTGTTTATACCTGCCCAAGAAACAAAGTTTCATCATATTTGTCAACGTAATGGAGCTTGTCTCAGTGGCCACCTGTATAATAAGGAATTCTACAATAATTATATGTTATTGCCTTTTGTGGTGACTTGTTACTCACATGAGCACATGAACAGAATTAGTATGTCACTGAATGTGTCCCACTTGAGATTTTTAGTGTATACCTTTAAGATGTACACTTGTACATAGAACTTTCTTCTTTCCTTGTAGTACAAGTCAATTATAGAGAGACTTGACAGACTGGCAGCTCATCCACTGGCTGGGACAATACAAATATTTCTGGACCGTTATCGACGGGTGGTTGTTGTGCTGCAGTCCAGGAAGAAGATGGAACAGGTGAGTAGAAGACAGGGCTTGAATGAATGTTGAATTTCAATGTCCAGACATTCCCTTGTACTCTTTGTATGTGTGATTACTCAACAACAACTAACATGATGATTAGTGTTATAATCATGTTCTGAGTTGTATCATAGATAATGACGTTGTCAAGATTTAGTTACTTTGACAACAATTCATACAAAACTAAATCAAATTTTATGTTTTACAGATTAGTTACAGTACTATCTAGTAGTGACCCAGCAGGTCGTGGGAAAAGTAGGGGTTACAGTATTGCCAAAAACTTTTATTTGGTATATTTTTAAAATAGTACCTCGGTAATGCTAAATATAGGTATTGCCCTTGAATGGATACTGTACAACAAATATAATGATGGTATCATACAGTACGATAGTAACTGTATAGTAGGGACCACAAAGGAGTAGGCGTGGCCCACGAAATAAAATCACCCAAAACACAGCCTCAATTTTCCCTTATGACAATGAGGCAGTATTGGTGAGGTAAAACTAAGCCCAAACAAGCTTTCAGATCGACTCTAAACGCTTTCAACAAGTTGCTACGGAATTTCAAAAAAAAATTTTTCAACAGAATTTTCTACTGACTGAGTAACTGACTGATGCCTTCAGACAAGCGTAACTCGATAACGGCTAAGGCTACGGGCTTGATTTTTTCACTGTTCGACGTTGCTTAGGCCCGACAGGTGCCTTTTGGCATACCGCAGTACATACAATGCATTCTTTATGGACTTACCAGTGTCCTCTTTTGTGTCCCATTCATCTTTGCTGACAGGGAAAGGTGTCGATTTGGCGCGAGCACGTGATGGCTTCCTTTCGAAACGGAAATTGTCCGTATTTTTCATTGTGGCTATTTTGATTGCAGAGGTGCTTTTCAAACAGTTCTTGATTCGTACTGCTGTGTAACAGGTTGAACATAGCCTACAGTGAAGCGTAATGAATACTTCACTTTTCAGACGAATATTAATGATTGGGGCACACGGCACAATTTCTTTGTTTTGGTATGCGTGGATTGTAGAGGTGCTTTTCGAACAGTTCTTGATTCGAAATGCTGTGTAACGGGTTGAACATAGCTGACAACGAAGCGTAATGGATACTTCACTTTTCAGACGATAATTGACATAGCTGTGGCGCGTGGTGCCTTTTCAGATGCGGTATGCGTGGGTTCACCAGTCATAATAAAATTATTTACAAAAAAAGTTAACAAACAAGTACACAAAAAATTTGGATTTTTCAACTAGAGTAGGGACCATAGCACATCAATAAAAAGTACTGAAACAAGTTGGAGTAGTCCATGATATCAAGAGTAAATAATGGAAGAGAGAGTGTCTAACTGTCATATGTACTATCAAAAATGAGCGCATAGAGACCTGGTAGCATCAGTGGGCTTCTTTAACCAAGCTATAATAGGTGATGATTACCTGGCACGTAAAAGGCGCCCCATCAAGTGCAAAGCGCCTGTGATTAATTTTATATGCACACGTGACTATTCAGAAAGGAAGTCAGCGGTGAAGGATGGTACTAAGAAGAAGCCTCGCCAACAAGCAAAACAGACCAGTGGAGGAAGAAGATCGAGTGACCTGAAAGTTACATCGACAGTAACAAAGTCAGCGGCGAAGGACAATCCTAAGGAGAAGCTTTGCCAACAAGTGAAACTGTCTAGTAGTGGAAAAGGAGCGAGCGACCAGAAAGTAACATCAGATAAAACGAGGAAGTCAGTGGCACCAAAATCCACTAGAGTTAGAGCAGGAAAGAAACGACCTACAACCAACCCAGAGGCAGCACAGCACAACGAAGACCATGTCGAGGACCATGTGCCAGTAGCTAAAAGAACACGGAAGGTATTGAACAAAAAGGGAAGAGAAAGTCTTTTGCATTATTTAAATAGCATTGACGATGTAAGTTTGGCAGACGCTGTTACCGTGAGACTGAGTGAGGTTCAGTTGTTGAGTGCAAAATTAAAGAGTTTTGCTGATACATTGTGTAAAAGTGAGCAGCTCCTCCAGGACATTGCATCGTTGCCATTTCTCTGAATTATATGTGGAGTGTAAGAAAGAATCTGATTCATTTTCGCAATTGCAATTTCAATGGCATCAATACTGCAGTGCTTTCCTGTTGCCCAGAATGCATACTTTGAAATCTATTGATTTGGATGAGACCACTGAAAGTTCGCTGGTATCTTTGAGAAAGAGATGGTTGGATTTTTGTGAGGGAAATAATGTTCCAGTTGAGGGTAATCCTGTAATGATATCAGCATCATCAGCTATTTACGCTGTTCTTCTAGAGCGAGCAAGAGAATACCAAACCAGCTTACTATCTGAGTCTGAATCATCCAAGATTTCAGTTGGGGTTGAGGGTGATGATGTTTACTTCAGATTTGGTGGTGCAGCACTTTGTGACATGCTTCATCTTCACTACAAACAGATTAGGGGCTGCAGTGATGCTCAAAGAGATATGTTGTCACAAGAAATAACAATATTGCAAGCTATCAACACAAAGGATAAATCAAAGATACCTGGATATCTGAAGTATCGTAACCGAGGTTACATGTACTTTCCTGATGCCAGCTTCGTACCTTTTATTAGACAAACAGATGAAGTAGTGAAGGGAGTAGTTAATGAGAAAAAAATGGAAGAGGATGGAGGAGACATAATCAAGATATTTACGTTATGTTAATCTGTAGTTGTTAAACTCAATATCTTTTCAAGGCTGCACATGGGAAGATAAAAGAGTGTGCAGATCTGAAGGTGTCCTTCCACTCAATCCTATCGAAGCGTCTGCCAAACATTGATACACTCAATGAAGATACACTGCACAATGTTTTCACTGTCTTCACTCGGAAATTGTGCAATACCAGAATTCAAGAATTTATTTCAAGCACTAAGCAACAAATGGCATTTAAGGAAGGACTGGAGTCTACAGTAGATAGTAACTTGCGGCCAATATTGTTAGCTTAGCATACAAACTAGAAACTAAATTTGTCAATAACAATGGAAAATGATAATGTATGTAAATAATGTTCAGTCATCATGATGTGTTAATTGTCTTTGTGTGATTCCTTTTTATTGTACCTTTTCTTTGTTAGGGGTATTTCTATTGTGCCTACGTAATTTGTCGTCTCTGTACCCCTTTCCACTGTGGTGACCAGAAACACATTGCTTAACAAGATGTGTAGCTCTGGCAGTGGGAAAACTGGAAGAGTCTAATTTGCCTCCAGCATTGTGTTTGTACTGGCTGAAAAGGCTCTCAACTGCTGATCTGGAGAGACGTAAGGGAGATATGAAATATGTAGGATACATCTCTCTGAACCACTGACATAGGGCTTTGAAGCTGTAGACGTCAATCCGGAGAAGGTCCCAAGCTAGAGAATTCAAACACGGTATTAAGAATTGTTACACAAATCATACAGCAATAAGAGATGTTCCAAATAAACATAACATCAATATATGTGACTGTCTCTGGGAAAACTGGTCTTATCACCCATTTAAAAGTACCAAGAAATGTCGGTTTTAAATATTCAGATTGTAGATTACCAATGGTGGTAGCTATGTGTACAAAATTTTCTCACATTTTACAATTTATTACCTTCCAGATCACCCACTGAAGTAGTCAATAGCTAAGTTTCCTGCCTTTTAAGATAGTTTTTAAACCAAGGTTGACTGTATCAGGCACCTCTAAAACGGGTGGGAGGCGGGGGCCTGGCAGGTGGGCAAGAGGCTGTTTTTTTTAACTTAAAGAGGAACATGTTAGGGTGAATTAGGCACCATCCAAGGCTCAAAACTGGCTAAAATTAAAAGATACATACAGCACAGGTCATCATCCAATACCACGAAGCTGTACAGCCACACAAAGCCATCTCCTGGTTGGCCAGGGCTCTACAAGGCCCCATGAACCGCTCGCTACTGTTCTTGAAAAAGGCAGCTAGCAAAAGAAGACCACTTTACTCCGGTCAATTGTGACAGTGAAATTTGATGGTGCATTCATAAAGCTTTGTGTGGAAAAAGTCATACTTCTTGTCATGGGCAATAAAACCGGTTTTAACAGATCCAGTCACATATATGATGAACATATACAAGTACCACACTTTTAAAACACTTTAAAGTTACTGTTATCTTATTTAAATGGTGTAATATATTTACGGACTGCATGTACAACTGGGCTAGATACTCACTTTGCCATGACAGAAAAGACTTTTGTGTGGCCGATGTATGTGGAAAGTTTGGATCTGCCAAAAAATTTTTTTTGGTAAACAATGTTAAATATACTGTGGAACCTCTCTGATGTACATTTTAGATCAACTTTCTTAGATAAAAATGTATTAACTATACCTGTGGGGTTCTTATTATGAATTTTCTGCATTGGTGTCCTACATTTATAGTGTTTGTTAAGAGAGGTTTCACTGTGCAGGTGCATACACAACATATACACACACACACCTATTTTCAAAAGAGAGTCTAGCCAATCAGTGAAGTAACTGAAGCCTTTGTCGATATTTACCAACACTTTTGCATCAGCACTTCTTACTCGGTCATGGCTCAAAAAGCCTTGTTCGAACAACAAATTACAGGCCTCCAAATACAACAATGTCTCATTGGTAGTTGACATACCTTCAGGTAGTGGATCCTGTTGGGTGTACCAATAAAGCTCCCCCAAGACCTGTTCTTGCTAAAATATATATCATATTAAACAACTGAATTAAATTATATTTCTTGGAACTCACCTGCATGATTTTAGCAGGATGGACATTCAACTTTGTCCAAGCATCACGCAAGCAGTAAGCCTCCTTCAGATGAGGAACCATCCTGATGCAATTTTGACTAACTCTGGCTAACTCACGCTTGTACAAATCCATAATTGTTTGCCACCCAAATGTGCATTTATCACCACGCCTAAATTGTTTTGTGCCATTTAATTTTGACGAAAACAATGCATTAATCATCTTCAGCTGTCAAGTAAAATATATTGAAAAAATTAAATAATGGCAAATTAATTACGTGGTGTGATGGACAAATCAGCCAAAAGATCTTCTGTGTTGGCCTGTAAAGATTGATCATCCACGGTGTCACCTTGTATTTATCCTCCTGATCTTCTGATATTGAATAGGCACCATGACAATTGTGACTAGCCTTTATTGCTGCGATGTTAGCAGATCCACCATCACAAACTAAAACGCTTGTCTTGAGACCATGCAACTCAAACAGTTCAATGGTCTCAAATACACATGCCACAACAAACTGACAATCCACTGTAGATGGTGTAGTAAAATATGGACCCACAATATCAAATTCACTTGTCAGGTCCCTCCATATAAATTGTAAAATGTAGGAAGTCTGCTTATTGGACTCAGGACTTTTCAGTAGAGAATAGACATCGTTCAAAGATGCCAAATCATTTGGAGTCATGGCTAATCCCACCAACTGATGGCTGCGAGAGTTCCATACCAGTTGGTATGCAACTTTCACTTCATCAAATATGACAGCTCCATCAGCTTGAGACTCTTGCTTTCCAAGCTGTCTGCACTCTTCTTTGTAAACTAAATAGCGAGAGACTTGCTCAGCAATACAAGTATAGTGCTGGCCCCAGGATCATGTATAAATGTCCCAGTGTAAGACTGAAGCGTCGACTTGGCTGGAAGCTTTAGAATGCTGAACTGCTTTAAAGCTTCATATGCAGATGGGCTTCTTATGTAGAAAAAATATTATGACACATTAAAAATGAAACACACAACTCACCCATTCGTATAGTTACCATGTTCCAGCGGTTACCCCGTCCACTATTACCTACACAAAACAAAAAATCATAGGTAAGTTCAAGTTTACTGAGCACAACATACTGTTTCTGGCCTGATCTTTAGTGAACTCGTTCCTTATCTATAACCCAAATCTCCTGCATTACTTTTCTGACACCATGCTCGTCCCCTTCTTATAGAGTTTTGCTAGCTCATCTACCCCTATTTTCTCCATAATCTGACACATTTCATTATTCTGATCATCATCAAGGATTACTTCACTCTCTTCATACTTCTGCAGCTTTCTTATATTATTTGTTCGCTCATATTGGGCAAGTGTTTTGCGTTTTAATTGGCTAGCTGGACTCATGTAAGACGGCCGTGCTCTGGATGAAGGTTTCTGCCTTTTGATTCTTTTTGTTGGAGTCTCCTCATTTGTTCCCACTTCTGCCATTCCAAATCTGTAATAAGTCGCTTACATGCAGAACACCTGACTTCTTGTGAACCTTTCTCCAAATGAGTGGCATTATGTGCTAACTTGTATAACACCTTGCAAATTACTGAATCAACCCGATGGAAGGGAAAATCATGTGGTCAAGCAGATTTGATGTAGAAGTGAATCACTTCAAAACATTCTCTGTTGTACCAATCTGGATCAATACCTGGGCAGAATTTGTATTCTGATTTCTCTTCAATAATTTGACACAGTTCTCTGATCTCTGCCACACCTTCAAAATGTGAAGATTTCCACTGTCTCATCAACACATGTACTGTATAGAATTTATAGTGCACAGCTACCTGAACACATGACACTGCTCCAAATGGGGCATGGTTGAAAAGCCGATACTGGCTAATCAGTAACACAGGAACCAACTTATCTGAATCATGTACCTGGCTTATAGTGAGTACAAGGTCAGGAAAACATCCACTAAGCACATCATAAATATTGTGCAAAAATGCCTCTTGCTCTTGTACTGAAACAGGAGGAATTTCATCCTCGATCCCAACTCTCACTAAGTGGGTGCCGTCCTCAATCCTAGCAGGACCACACCCATTATTAGTCTCAACCTCTGGAAGAACGGAGCACCTGCTAGAAGGCGCTGTAAACAGTTCACTTTCCCTCTCTTACTGCTGCACACTATTAAAACTCGAGGCTTCAATTGGACTCAAGTCCTCTGTCACGCTGCTTGTTCGGTCGGGTGAATCGAAAGTCCAATCAACAATCTGAATCTCACCCTGAATAAAAATATTTCTTACGAGCCGTTCAATTTAATGTAGCTAGTAGGCTCACCTCATTGTCTCTGTTGTCCTCAGTATGATCTGTAAATCCACTTGGGTTGACGGTTCTAACATTGCGAGTAGGTGTTGAGGCGTCAACATTGGTAACCGCTTCGTTCGCGACTTCATGACTACGTTCTTCACCCTCAGCCATCACTACTGCATGGCAATCCGAGAAAACAATCCAATGCCGTGTGGCTGTCTTCTTTACCAGACGTGTTAATTAATGCTTCCATAATCCGTGAGATTTTACTAACAAATGCGATTGACTTTCCACACTCATTTTTGATAACCCATATAGCAGTTAGATACTCTCTCTTCCATTATTTACTCTTGATGATATTAAATCACTGTAAAACAATAAGAAGTGTTATATCCCTACTGTGAATTTCCGTTATGTATCTTGAGCACAGTAGGGATATAACACTTATTGTTTTACTGTGATTTAATATCATAGACTACTCCAACTTGTTTCAATACTTTTTATTGATGTGCTATGGTCCCTACTCTAGTTGAAAAATCCAAATTTTTTGACAAGGCAAAAAGCAGCTACCCATTCTGTTAACACCCACAATTTATTTTGATGTCACAACATCTAATCCCTTGTATTTCACTAGTAAGCACCGTGATATATTTGGTGTTTGGTATCATGGTTCAGTGTTGGACCTCGGTATATGGTATTGTGGCTTTGTTAATACCTCAGTATGACCAAATATGGGTATATTGTAGAACCCTAGTGGAAAGTATAAACTGAAACTTTTGGGAGTGTTTCATTACGGTATCTTGATCCATGGTAGTGGTTCATAATAAGTATCACAGTGGAATCTTATAACTATCTTAGATAGCAGACTTGCTCACTCAGTAGACTTATTATCAATCACTGAACTCCGGCATTGATTTAAAAATTATCTAGGTGAAATTTGGGGACAGTCAAAATTGTGAATTTTATGCAAAGTATTTATTATTATTATTATGCTATTGTTTCACAGGCCTACAGTTGAATCTATCCACATGAGAAAACTATACAGCGATGCTTACCAAGTCCTAATATACAGTATGTCCTAAGCACCCAGATCAGTGTCTTTGAAGTACCACCACAATTAAAACAGCCACCATGTTTAGTGACCACAACTTGTTGACCACGTTGTTGCATCAACTATAGTGGTAAAAGTGGTATGTGTATGTGTATATTCCGTGTGTGCGTGCGTGCGTGCGTGGGTGTGTGTGACAGCATAGCCAAGTGGTTGGGGCATTTGCATGGTGATCGAGAGGTCCCAGGTTCAATTCCCAGTTATGCTACTTTTGTGTTGTTTCCTTGAGCAAGAAACTTTGCTCACATTTTTCCAGTCTACCCAGCTGCATGTTTAAATGGGGACCTGGTGGCCTGGTGTCAACTGGGAAGCAGCCCACCCAGCTGTAACATCAATGGGTACCAGGTATTAACTGGGAAATCAAATACTCAATTGTCCTTGTCTTGCTTAGTAGTGTTGGAGTCATTGTGGAACTTTGGGTTCTGTGACCTCTCTCCGTGAGATCTGGACGGTCCTGCGGGTTATTAGCCCTGCCCCAGGAAGATTTGCCTGCACAAGGTTCAAGCGCCTGAGTGGTGCACGGGCATCCCAGTGCTGGTTCGCTGGGCTACAATAGCTGTGTTTCATAATGTTGTCATAGGCCTTGCTTTGTATGTGGGTTACTTTATAGGTGAGGCAGCATAGCCAGGTCAGCCTGATAATCAAAATGGTCTAGATTCAATTCCCAAATCAACCCAACTGTATAATGGGATCCTGGTGGACTGGTGTCAACTGGAGAAGTAGTCTAGGATGCCAGTGCACCTCTCAAACACTGGAATGTTGTGCAGCCTCTTGGAACAGGGCTAGTAACCCACAGGACAATTACCCTACTACTGTTAAGTGAGACAAGGCATTTGCTTTTCCAGTTAACACAGGTATCCATTAATGTTACAGCTGAGTAGTGTTAGTTTGCTAGTTGGCAATGACTATGTTTTGCAAGGGTCCTGGAGGCTTTGCTTTTTGTGTGTATTTCTGCCTGTCTGTAGTAAAATCAGTTACATGTGTACTATCAGGTTGAACATGTTTTCATTGTTTGGTTACAGGTCAAGCTGGTGCCTTAAGACATGGTATTAGCCTTGCCTTAACTGAAGTGTTAGAGAAAGGTATTTACTACTCTGTAACTTGTTAATGTGGACACTTGAGAACACCTGCATGCTCTAGACACTTAGCTAATTTACTTGTGCTCCTTTAAACTGACTCAGGACACCTTGTAGTCAGGACGCTTTTCATTGGTCCAAAAAATGTCCATATTATACAGGTCCCATGCACTATCCATACTTAAGGGTGTTTATTATTTGGATGTTTTATGTAGCTAACTTGTTGATAACAGACAGTCGAAGGAGAGAGAGAAAGAAACCTGGTCAGAGGAGAGCTAGAAAGAAGTTTACTTGGTAAGAACACCTCAATATAATTTTAAATGTTACTTTATTTGTTGTTCCTTTTCCTTATAGGGTTAAGAGATAACAGCAATACTACACACATACATTAATGTACATGTCATTCATCTATTTCTATTACTAGCTATACTTAGTTTAATATTGTCACACATGCAGTTTCACACCTCACTGTCATCCTGTGTACTATTGACCATTAAAAATATTTTATAGTTTAGCTATGTGTTATTTGTCGGTGATAAGTACCAGTCACTTCCTGTTAGTATAATCACTTATAAATACGATCAGTTTACCTGTTACAAACAGATTAAGAAGGTGAATAGCTACTAAGTGACTATCAGTGGTTGTTGGATTTTACCCTTAAAATCATCTTTACGACTAATTTAGCTATAATAAGGGTAGGACTAGGTTTCAACTCAACTGGCCGTCTCGGGCCTAGTTCCGTAAGATCAGTAGATCATCTCATACCGTCCTACATGTCTAGTGCTTGATAAGCTGCTATGGCTGGTATTGAGAGCTTAAAGAAACAGAGGGAAGTCTTCACCAACAATCGCGCTTTCCTCGTTGGTTATCTGGACGCTGACGATATCATTGACGATCTCATACAGGAAAACATGATAGGAAAAAATGCCGCACAACGAGTACAACTACAGACGACAAGCAGGGAAGAGAAGAACCGAATCATCGTCGAGCAGTTGACCAATAGTGGACCAGGGATGCTGGAGAAATTTTGCAGGATCTTGAGGAATACAGGAAGACTAGCTTTCGTAGCTGAAGTGCTAGATGAATGTGAGCTATTACGTAACTGCATGTATCTACTTGTGCACGATACATTATTGTAGCGTAAAGTGGGAGGGGCTGTAGTGCGCCTTTTATTGCAATTTTTTTCTGCATTTACTTAACTGTAGTTTGATTCTGTCCAGCTCTGGGATTGTTGTAGCTATTTTATTGTGTGTTGTAGTGTCAAAGCAGAGCTGAAGAATATAGCCTCTCCTATAGTATGTTCATGTTGAGCTGAATCCTCAATAACTCATGGATGCAATTACACATGATCTTGAAATTTGGCTCATTTCTCGGCTCATTTGTAGTACTACTTTATTCGCTAAAAACATTTCAAAATTTTTTGTTCAAATGCTTGACATAATATTTACAGCCAATCAAAATTTTCACAATACATTTCCTATGGGGAAGCCATATAAGTACAGTGTCCATTACAGCCCTTTCCTGAACTTGTAATGTAGCCAAACCGTACGTGTCTGTTGTTGACACCTTTGCTGTTACTAAAAATCATCTGGTTGGCTGAAATGTTACCTCTGTTGAGAAAAAGTCTACTTTTAATTTTTAGCTGTTTTTCAGGATTCAGCTCAACGTGAACATACTATAGCTGATACTGTTTTTCCCTGTGGAAATAAACTATTCAAAAAGTCTAACAGATACTTTATATTTAGGCCACTCCAAATAAATTCTCTGTTTCCCGTCCACCGCCCGCATCTGGTTACTGCCAGCTCTAAATATTCCGTATTCTTCCATTATTTTCCGGTTATTCTTGCATACTGATAGGCTCAGTAAAAGTTTTAAAACAGTGCCAGCTCACGCGTGTCAGCAGTGCTATCAAGTCAGCACAAATTTCACGTCTGAGTTATTTTTGCAACTTACAAAAGGAAGGAACAAGCTTAAGCATGCTTTTATGCAGCCTTTTTGGCTGTGTCAGGCAAATATGGCTTGAAAAGCTAGCTGATCTTATAATGGAAATGGACCGTCCGCCCGCATGCAAATATTCCTGAGTCCAGGACGGGAAACAGAGAATTTATTTGGAGTGTAGATTGAATCTGCATAGGTCTCCTGGATTTGTGATAATTTAATACACCTATCAATCATGTGATGCCCTACCGTTGGGCTCGGAGTAGGGTGGGGCAAATACAGGGGATTTGTCCTCAGTAGTGGAGCTAAAAAAGCTTGTCAAAAGCCAACTAGCTGTGTCCCCACTTCATTTCTATGGTTGGTTCAGCAAACTGCCGCTGTCAAAAGTCCCAGGGGTGGGGCAAATGTAGATGTCAAATTCCCAGTGGGTGTATGGAGACCTCGTGGTGGGGGGTGGGGCCTGACATTGATAGGTACATACTTGTGTGGTGGCACACCTTGCATTATTATGTACTTTTTATAGCTACGTACGATCATACTTTCAGTGTGGTTTTTGGTTGTATGATAACATAGCATTGGTTAGCAACTTGGACCCACACAGCTATCATAAACTAACAGTCTGTGAAAAGGGGTCTTTTATCCTATTCAATTGCATGTACTTGGCAACCTGTAACTTTACTTGTGAATGTGGTATCACCCTCCCCTTATACCCCTAACATAGCACCATGGCTTGGTGCAATATGAAAGTGATAGGTTGAATACATGAGGAGTTAAGATTAGTCAAACGTGACAATTTGGAAAAGCTATAAACCCCTTTTCGCCAACTGGGTCACAATTATTATTGACTATCATGTGGTGTAAACACTAAAGGCCTGCTGACAACATCTATATTATGTGACAACACATCAATGAATTCTTTTCTTTTCTATGACCTTTTCAAACATACTCTATAACATCTTAATTATATGTAATGTACAGGACCCAACAAGCGAGTGTAAACGTACATAAAAGGTGTAGTGTATGTGTGTGTGTGTTTGTGTGTGTTCATGCGTGCGTGCGTGCGTGCGTGTGTGTGTGTGTGTACTGTTAATTAGATCTTTAAACAGGCTGTCGGACCAGGTGTCCTACAGATCTTCAGCACTTGTGCTGTAAAGCCTTAATAAATTAATAATAAGAGTACAAGGATGTTGCAGATAAACATGTGCCATGTAAATAATTTTACTGTCAAAGAATCCTCAATACAGTTACTCTATAAGACTTGTATGTAATGTGTGTGTGTGTGTGTGTGTGTGTGTCATGTGTGACAAGTTTGTGACAAATTACACATGCACATTCACATATCATTGTCATGATGTATAGTGTTCAATTGTTTCACTACTATAGTTTCATATCTAACTGACTTCATGATAAAAGTGTTGTGTTACATAAAACACCATAAAGGACCAACGTTGTAAGTGGGTCAGTACTGACCCAAACAGATCATTATCTGGATGGGACCCAAATCTGATCCAAATGTGACCTGGTTTAATAATGGCATCCATCAAGAGCTATATTAATAGTCCCTAATGCTAGCGTATAGCTACCAGTAAGGTAATACATGATCAATAAGTAGGTGTGGTGGCTCCATGTAAGTCTACAGGTAACTACAGCAACCAACAATTCCCATTTAGTTTGCTTGACAGTAGAATAACTATACTTGTTTGGCTACAAGCAGCAATCCCAATAATGGACATGATGCCGGCTACAAATACCCACAGACAGTGTTGGGAGTAACGTGTAACGCGTTACGTAATATTATTACTTTTGTGGTAACAAAGTAATATAGCGAAATACGCTATGAAAACAGGTAATATAACGCAAGATACTTTACTTACAAACGTAACGTGTTACCTAAGTAATATAATTACTGTAACGAGTCTAATATGACGTAATATTATTACTAAAAGTGACGAAGTTACTGATCTCGTTAGTAATCCTCTGAGTAACGCCTAACCACAATGAAGTAACGAGGCCTACTGAATGAAGCTTATTCACTAGCTTCTTACTTATAACCAAGATTTGCACATTGTCCAACAACGCAATCATGTCACGTGATAAGGTGGTAGTTTCACACGTGACAGCTTAAGGCTGTGGACACAAAGTAATATAATATGTAATATTATTACAGTTACTTTATTTTATGGGTAATATGTAACTGTAACTAAATAGTTCTGTTGTAAGTAATATGTAATATGTAACTAGTTACTTTTACAAAGTAACTTGCCCAACACTGCCCACAGACAATAACATGCTCATCTAATAAGTGGGCATGGTTGCACATATTCCTACAGAGAGCAAAACACATTAATGTGGGTGTGGCTCCATGCTAGTTTCCTGAGTATACCGCACAACTACATTTCCATTCAAGTTTGATTACTGGTACATGATCTCATCCAGGTCAGACCTGATTATTCAAAATGTCATCCAACTGACCCAGATAAACATGTTTCTGACTCCCTGTATTCATGGGCTGCCTTCTCACAGTTCCCTAGTGGGATAGCATTCACAGAATAATCTGGACATTATTTACAGGGGAGGTTCCTGAACCTCTTGGAACCCCCTCCCTACGCTCCTGTGTATATTATGTATTGTATCTTTCACTTCCTTTTTCAAGCTGGAAGAGGCTCACTGTCTCTCCTCCCAATAATAATACAATCAAAACTTTAAACAATATCGAAATACTCTAATAGAGCAGTCAGTAAAATACTCTAGTAAAGCAGTCAGTCAAATACTCTAATAGAACAGTCACCACATGTAATACTTAAGAATCCTCCACAGTTGCTAAAAATTGGCATAAGATTTAGTTGTTATATAGAATGGCATACAAAGAACCAATCTGCAAAATTCCTAGCTGGTTATTAGTGGCTAAATGTGACTGTCACTGATCCCTGCAATTAATGCAGACCACTTGGAAAGAAAGTATACTTTTAATTATTATATTATTTAATAATTATTTGCATATAAAACTATACATTAATACTTCTTTACATCAAAATTTTCAGAATAAGTACTTTAGCTCACTGTAGCTCCCAATCCCCTGCTCCGTTATTATGCTTTACCCCTTGTGCACTGTCCCTTGCCAAACCCTGGATGCCCTCTTGGTATAAATAACTATAGAAACATATGTATGACGCATTATTGCAGCTTGAAGTGGGAGTGGCTGTAGCCTGCTGTCCGCTGCTGGAACTGTCATGCATGCAGACAATTTAAAATTAATCATTAATTTTGTACTTTGTTAGTTTTGCTGCACATAACTAGTTTTGTTAGGCCTGAGTCAAATATGCTCAAACTTTTGCTCAAATGCTTTCAGAAATTTCCCAACATTTTCACCTGTTATGTTCCCAATATTTTCACCTGTTATGTTCTTCAGTGTTCCCATTATGCTTGCATTATGCTCCTAGATTAGCAACATTTCTTACAATAATTTTGGGGCTTTTTAATCATTGAATGCTCTATTAGAGTATTTCATTACAATTTAAGGTGACTGTTCTATTAGAGAGTATTGATTTAAGGAGTATGTACAATGTAGCTTGCAGGTTACACTGACTGCTCTATTAGGGAGCATCAATCTATTTTCATGGAATTATTAAGCTCCACCTTTTATATGTTAGCATTATGCTGGCATAGCACTCCAGCGTGTTAGGTTTTTTGTTATGCTGGCATATTTGATGCAGGCCTAAGTTAAGTTATGTACATTCTGTGTGTATGTGTGTGTGTGTGTGTGTGTGTGTGTGTGTGTGTGTGTGTGTGTGTGTGTGTGTGTTGTACATTGTTATTGTCATAGGCACAAGTGAAGAACAGCCTCTCTTGGCTGATGCTGTTTTTCCCTGAACTATTTAAAAGTATAACCAACACAGTTAGATGTAGATTACATCTACCCAGGTCTCTTGAATGTAATTGTGTACTGGCACACCTTGCACCTTACTCTATTGAAATTTAACTTTTATTATTGACTTTATGGTGTAAAGAGATACCCAGATAAACATGTTTCTGACTCCCTGTATTCACAGGCTTAAGCCTTCTCACAGGTCCCTAGTGGGATAGCATTCACAGAATGATCTTAGCATTTATTATTTTTACTAGACAGACAGGCAGACGGACAGTGTTTGATGTGTCCAGAGGACCAGCACAAAAGATGATACATACTACATCAACATTGTTATTTGCTATAAAAAAAAAAAACAATAAAGAGACAGGTAGTGTTTTCAGATTGGATTTAAACAGGAGTAGAGTGTTGCTTTCATCAGGTACATCATTTTACTCCCTTGCTATAATTCTGTGGTCAATAAGTAATAGGGGGAATAAAATGGAGAGCATGGTACTGTCAGGTTGATCATTGAGTTTGGGTGAAGTATGGTGGTATCTGTACTGCCATGAGGTGATATAAGGATTGTAGAAAATGTATAGTCTTGATATTAATGTCTATACGTGTCGTTAGAGTAAGCCATAGTGATGATTCCAGCATAGAAGTGACATAACTTGACCAGTTACAGTTTAACATTGTTCATCTTGCAGTTCCTCCCTGTACCTTTATAGTCCATTTTTATCTTTAAGAATCCCACACTGATAAACACTGTTTTAAAGGTCCATCTGTCGCTACCTAGCTAAGTGTTGTCACCATCTCAAAGTTATGCTGCCCTACTAGTGATAAATTACATGCACACACTCATCAGACAGTATACATGCACATTCATCCATATAAGGTATAGAACAAACACATACCTGATACAGTGTAATAGTAGCTGTTCTCAACCTCAGCTCTTGACCTACACACTGCATAAATATATAATTTTCTTTTTGTAGCACTGCACTCAAGTGGTAGTGAACCCACAAGTGGTCCTCAAACAACAACTACTAAACAAACAGAACAAACTACTCCACTAGGTGATGCTACCAACATGTTACAAGTGAGGTATATTAGGGACTTCACCTCTGATGAAGGGGAAGGTCCAGTAAAGTTTATTGAATTAGCACTAGTGAAAAATGAGAAGGTGACCAGAGTGGACAAGAACTTGGAAGAGTTCACTAAATTAACACTACGAGGTCAAGTTGATGAGTTACTACAAAAGAAAGAGCAACTTGGTGATCTGAGGGATATCTTCTTATATCAGAACAAACCATGTCCTCGGCTGATACTAATAATGGGAGGCCCAGGTGAGTATTAACAGTGATGTAGTAGTGATGTAGTATATGTTGTGTAGGTATAGGCAAGACCACCCTTGCCAATGAGATCTGTGTGAGGTGGGCCAGAGATGGGTTTTTATCTGATAAGTTTAATCTTGTAATCCTGATACCATTGAGGACAGTCCAACAACAGTCACTTGAAGAAGCCATGATGGAGCACATTGGAGAAGATGCTTTCCACCAACTGAAAAAACAGCTAGGAAGAAAATGTTTATTAATTCTGGAAGGTTTTGATGAAATGGCAGCTGAACGTCGACAAAACGATCCAATTTTATTGGCCATGATCAAAAAGGAGATCATGGTGGAGGTAACAATATTGATAACATCCAGACCTCATGCATGTCAAGGTCTAAATGCCAACAGGACAATAGAGGTGGTAGGATTTAGTGAAGAAAAAATAAAAGAATATGTTAAAAATGTATTTCCCAATGATACTCAAGCGGTTAACTTGTTTATTCAAAAACTTGAAACATTTCCTCATATTAGTGCCCTTTGTTATGTACCACTTTCACTGAAGATGATACTTGAAATTTTTCAGTACAAGGAGAAGAGTCTTCCATCTACACTGACAGAACTGTATCACCTCTTCATAGTGATGATTCTTCAAAGGGAACAAGAGAAGAAGATTGAGAAGCAACCAGTGTCATCTGCAGCAGCTAATGATGCCAAAAAAATATTACATCAGATATTACCAGATGTTCCAGAAGAAGCACTACACACAATAATGTTACTGAGTAAGTTAGCTTATCGTGCATTCTTTGAGTGGTACAGTGTTAGGGAAGACAAGATAGGATTCAGAAGAAAGGTTCAATATAAAGATCCAAGAATTATATTTACAGAAGATGACCTCATCCAGTCAGGTATTTCATTACCCAAAAATTATGATGGTTTTGGCTTGATAAAGTGTACAAATATAAAATACTTAACTCGACAATCTAACACCTATAACTTTTCACACCTTAGTGTTCAAGAGTTTCTTTGCTCTCTTTATATTGTTATCACTATGTCACAGAAAGAACAGTACCAGTTAATGAAGGAGCATTTTCATGATCTACCAAATATCATGATGTTACTGTGTGGACTAACACAATTGAAATCACAAGAAGATCTCCAATTTATTTTGTCCCAGTTATCACCAGGTAGTGAGTATGGTGCTAACAATTATCACGTGGTAGGAGCAGTGAAGTGTATTACTGAATCTCTGTGTGTATCACCTCCAGGAATATTACCAATAAAACTGATTTTGAAACATGCTACACTTTATCCCTATGACATACTGTGTGTATCATACACAATATGTCATTATCCCATTGTAGTATTAAACATGGGGGGTGTGACATTGGAGATAAAGGAGTATCAAGATTGGCACAATGTTGTGAGAAAACTATTAAACTACAAGAATTGGACCTTACTTTTAATGATCTCACTAGTGCTGGAATGGAACACTTAGTAAAGATCATGAGAAGTAAGCTCCATGTTAATGGATGTTGTTTATAATACTGTTATGATCACAGGTAGTCCCTCATTAAGAGTATTAAATGTTAGTGGGAATGAAATAGGAGACATTGGAGTGGAATTGCTCCTACCCAATAGTAACAATCTGACTGAGCTCCATATATGGAGGTGTCGCTTATCAGTTAAAGGTACTAGCTACATGTTGTTATAGTGTGATAGTTGTATTAGTACATAACCAGATGATTGATTTGTTAAATTAGGTATCCAAAAGTCATCACATACCTTCATCAACTGATGATTAATATTGAAATGTTTGTCTTTTGTTATGATCACTACAGGTGTCATTTGTATCAAGACACTATTGATGGAAAATAAGAAATTACAAATATTGGACATTGGTAATAATCAGATTGGCAACGGGGGAGTGGCTGCTGTATGTGAACCATTTTACAACTACAACACTACTCTGACTAAGCTCAGGATGGGTAACTGTGGGATATCAGTGGAAGGTAAATACTACATCATCATGTAGCTAGCTATAGTTGTAAAACTTTATGTGGTTTGATGATGATAGCAAAATGTTGTGTGTACAATAATGTTTGTAGACTTACTGAATCAACCATATTGTGTCAAAGCCATACAAGTGTTTACAATAGTCTAATTCTGTCCAATCATTTTGTGTACTATAGTCAGTAAATTTACTATGTAAAGGTTGTGTACCACTTGGTGTGGTTTTCTGATATACCACTTGTTCTGTAACACTACACATCTTGTATCATATGTACACTGTTACTACAATAATAATTATTTTGTATAAAATTAGTCACATAAAATATTTTACTACAATGTTTGGAGTAGAATTCCCTTGACAAGATCACCTGAATTGTAGACACCCTATAATAATCAGGATACATGGTCCCCTAAACTCTCAAGTATACACATACACATTAATCACAGTTGAGGACACCTCTCTAATAAGGAGATATTTTGTGATCCTAAACACCTGAATGTGTTGTGTAATAATCTGACTGTATGGTATTGACTAGTACTGAGTTGATATAGACATGTCCCTAATCTTTGTCTACTGTTATGATCACTACAGGTGTCATTTGTATCAAGACACTATTGATGGAAAATAAGAAATTACAAGTATTGAACATTGGTGGTAATCAGATTGGCAACGAGGGAGTGTCTGCTGTATGTGAACCACTTTACAACTACAACACTACTCTGACTGAGCTCAGCATGAATCATTGTGGGATATCAGTGGAAGGTAAATACTACATCATCATGTAGCTAGCTATAGTTGTGAAACTTTATGTAGTTTGATGATGATAGCAAAATGTTGTGTTTACAATAATGTTTGTAGACTTACTGAATCAACCATATAGTGTCAAAGCCATACAAGTGTTTACAATAGTCTAATTCTGTCCAATCATTTTGTGTACTATAGTCAGTAAATTTACTATGTAAAGGTTGTGTACCACTTGGTGTGGTTTTCTGATATACCACTTGTTCTGTAACACTACACATCTTGTATCATATGTACACTGTTACTACAATAATAATTATTTTGTATAAAATTAGTCACATAAAATATTTTACTACAATGTTTGGAGTAGAATTCCCTTGACAAGATCACCTGAATTGTAGACACCCTATAATAATCAGGATATATGGTCCCCTAAACTCTCAAGTATACACATACACATTAATCACAGTTGAGGACACCTCTCTAATAAGGAGATATTATGTGATCCTAAACACCTGAATGTGTTGTGTAATAATCTGACTGTATGGTATTGATGACTAGTACTGAGTTGATATAGACATGTCCCTAATCTGTGTCTACTGTTATGATCACTACAGGTGTCATTTGTATCAAGACACTATTGATGGAAAATAAGAAATTACAAATATTGAACATTAGTGGTAATCAGATTGGCAACGAGGGAGTGGCTGCTGTATGTGAACCACTTTACAACTACAACACTACTCTGACTGAGCTCAGCATGGGTAACTGTGGGATATCAGTGGAAGGTAAATACTACATCATCATGTAGCTAGCTATAGTTGTAAAACTTTATGTGGTTTGATGATGATAGCAAAATGTTGTGTGTACAATAATGTTTGTAGACTTACTGAATCAACCATATTGTGTCAAAGCCATACAAGTGTTTACAATAGTCTAATTCTGTCCAATCATTTTGTGTACTATAGTCAGTAAATTTACTATGTAAAGGTTGTGTACCACTTGGTGTGGTTTTCTGATGTACCACTTGTTCTGTAACACTACACATCTTGTATCATATGTACACTGTTACTACAATAATAATTATTTTGTATAAAATTAGTCACATAAAATATTTTACTACAATGTTTGGAGTAGAATTCCCTTGACAAGATCACCTGAATTGTAGACACCCTATAATAATCAGGATACATGGTCCCCTAAACTCTCAAGTATACACATACACATTAATCACAGTTGAGGACACCTCTCTAATAAGGAGATATTTTGTGATCCTAAACACCTGAATGTGTTGTGTAATAATCTGACTGTATGGTATTGATGACTAGTACTGAGTTGATATAGACATGTCCCTAATTTGTGTCTACTGATATGATCAAAATAGGTGTCATTTGTATCAAGAGACTATTGGTGGAAAATAAGACAATCACATTACTGGACATTAGAGGGAATAAGATACAAGATGAAGGAGCAGTTGCAATATCAGAAGGTCTTCGATGCAATCATACTCTCACTACACTCTGGATATCCCGCTGTGGCTTATCAGTGGAAGGTAGTGTAGTTGTAAGATTTGTATGTGGTTTAGATGATAGTGAAGTGTTTCATGTTATGTAAAACAGTGTTTATATATTTGTATGATATGTCCCATACCTTTGTGTACCATTGTGATCACTACAGGTAGTCGTGTAGTCCTACAAGCAGCTGTGGACAATACTATATGTCATGATGTGAGGGTTGATCATAGGAGTGATGATCAAGTCAAGCAATTGTTGACCATTCTGGAAGAGAGGAAGAGACAAGTGGTAGGAGGTGTTATTGTGTGATCTATTATTTGTTACTATGGTCATGATTGTTTCCAGGACAACGTCCAATCACAGAAAAATATATCATAAGTTGAAGAACACACAAAATAAGATCATGTGAGTCAAAATTAGTTACTTTTTGAATAATTACCATCTTACCATTTGTAGGAGAATTTTATGACCCTAACCACATCATTTGTGATTTGTGTAGAACTTGTGAACACAACAAATAACATTTTTATTATAATGTTGTACTAAATTATTACAACATGACATGTGTAGTATGTTTTCATCCCTGAAAGTTAATGATGTTGCTAATATTAGTAAGAAACCTCCTAACAGGTGTCCTTTAAGGTCAATACATTAATTTCTATGTGTCACAGATGAGGAGGGTCAGTGGTTTGACAAACTAAATCTACAAAAATCACGTGATCAATAGGGCTGAAAACTAATATTGTACAAGCAGATACACCACTAGAAACGATATGCATAAAGCTTACATTGATCTTTAAAAGTTAACAAGGTTTCACTTGCACCTGCTAAAGATTGAAATACTCTAATAGAGCAGTCAGGTAAAGCTAAAACAATCAGATTCAATCTCAGAGGGCCTAATTTTCAAAATTTCCTGGGAGGAATGCACACTAAAACATGTCATCGCCACCTATACCCAGCCCTCCCTAAGTATAGGTGCCCCCTCTGCCCCTGACATTCATTATGTAGTAGTTTGTATAATGCATTTAAAACCTAGTCATGACAATCCAGCTTTGATTGTGGGTTTTGAAACAAAACACATCTAAAATTACTTCCTGGGACATACATATGTTAGGAACCACATCCTAGAGTATTCATGATTCTAGAGACCTCAGATTTGCCTTGACTCGGCTTCTAATACCACAGAGCTAGAACGTGAGGACATTAATCTTAGGAATTTAATGACATTACAAGTGATCATGGTTAGGAGAAGTTGGAATACATTAATCTACAACTGGTCAAAACTGGTCCTCATTTCTCCCTACATAATACTACACATTATTCCAGATGGTTAAATTTACCAGTCTCAGTTACAAGTCAAGTACATTGTTATTAATACACACACAACAGACAATCAACCATGTAGTATGTACACTGTACCAAACACTAGTGTGTTCTGTGTCTCTACAAGTCACATGATCACCATCAGGATGTCTGTCTCAGTGTTTGTGTCCTTGAACTTGTTAGAATCATCATAACCATCAGGGGATCGGACATGGGTGATCATAAACAAGATACAGAGGTGCATTAAATAGGATGAATGTTAGGACTGTGAGAGAGAATAATGACAGTGACACTAAAATAAACCAGCACAGGATAAAGTATCCCATAATAAAATATGCAGTGAAACCTTCCTAATAAGGTCATTAACTGGCCATTGTAATAATCCTCAAATTTGCCATTAGTGTACAAAGTTACCATATTAGGTAGCCACCTGCAAGAAATTTTTGGCTCAAGTGACGTAGGTTTCATCGCACCAACAATTTGCACTTTCCTTGATAAAAAATCCATGACACAAACCATTACAAATTTGTTCTGGTACAACATTAGTCTGAAGAAGGTTGGATAGTTGAGGGAACATGACAATAAACAGAAATGTACATAATATGGTCACTGTGTAATAAGGTTACTCCCAATGTGTTACCATAGAATCGGGTTGTTAAGCACATGCACTTATAATTGTTGGAGAAAACTTTTGTAAAAAATCATACAATTTGTTAGGTACATAATAAATAATTATGGTGTGCTAAAACAGAATGGCTACATCATAAGGAGTTAGTGGTTTGTGCCAGTCACCATGCCAGTGTGTAAGGATATTTGACTGAGTGAATCCTTTATAATGAATGAGAATACACAAGAAGAATACACAGTATAAACATGGACAGTAATGGCTGGTCCCAAAGTGTCCATTACAAAACAGCTCCACTGTACACACTAGCAAGACAACTAATAGTTATTGTATGAGATATGAATTAACAGTTTAATAATGTCTACCTTGTAAACTCAACACTTTACAAGTGTTCACATGTTATGGATAGACATGGACAAGTGACTAATGTTACATGATACTAATCTTCATATTACTCTAATAGAACATGCACACAAACACTCTAATAGAACAGTCACTATAGAGTACTATTATAGTACTATTATAGTACTATAATAGTCTATTATAGTCTATTATAGTACTATTTGTCAGTTGGTTGCTAGGAGATAGTGTACATTCTTACAACTGAAGGGAGTGACCACTAATGTACCAATGTCAACCCTTTGGTGTACTGTAACCACATAAAAGCTGCATCACGGCATGTGACATAATAACAATATAATTATAAGGTCCTTCTACTATGCTATAGTGGATACAATAGGCCAAATCTTCTATGCCCAGTCATTTAGGTAACTGTCCGGCCAATTCTGATTTGTCAGGACATTGTGGCAAGATAACAGAAATTTCTTATCATAAGCTCTGCCAGTGAAATATACATTATACATAAGTGGCTCCAGGATTATTGGTGACTGGTTTCTGGTCAGGTGCATAGCTAGACTTTTGGTCAAGACAAAAAAAAGAAAAGAAAAGGTAACTGCATGCCTGCTGAGAATAACTGCCCTCCACTAACTATAAGCATTGTCATATATCCAATAACTGTCCTCACTGATAAAGTACATAAAAATCATAGCTACTTAACTTGCTAAACTGCTCCTCTGAATACTGTGAATGGTGATTGACTGCTCTATTAGAGTATCTCAATCTGTGCCTTTGCAATCCATGCAAAATATATTATTTAACTGCTTGAATACACTTGACAGGTTTATGAAACCTTCAGAAACCTCCCTGTAGCTGCCCCTGCTGTCTGTACCCAAGTGGCCAAGTCTCTATTATAAGTTGGTCACCAGTAGACAAAATATGTCCGGAAAATTATCACTCAGATCAGTAGCTATGCGCTTGCATTTATAAACAGTATATGGTGCAGGGATACATAAATATGAACAGTGGTGATTTTTGAATTTGAATTTGGTTTTAAACTCCTATATTTGGCATAGCCGTTCTTCCATAGAGGAGGAGTATACACAGTACATACATACATATACATAATATACATACGCAGCACTTACGTACATACACACACACACACACACACACACACACACACACACACACACACACACACACACAAACACACACACACACACACACACACACACACACACACACACACACACACACACACACACACACACACACACACACACACACACATACATGTATAGTATAATATGTTACATAATAATTATTACAAAAAAAAAAAAAGATGCAAACTTGACGAGACTTGATGATGTGATAAATATGCATGTAATACCTCTGTTTATATCCCGGCAGGACCCCTCGCAGGCCACTTAGTTACACATCCTCTTCAGTCATCACAGGACTAGCTGGCTGCTCTGAGAGGCTGTTCGGCTCCCCACAGCCCCAGTATCGAGTTTCAGTCTTAGTTAATTAATAATTATTTTATCGAAGCGCCTATAGTGCCGGAAATCATGCACTGTTCAATAGGCCAGGGCGCATCAAGTAGAGAAATTGGAGCACTTAACGTCAGATGACGATGCCCAAGATGATTCCCTGGGACGATGCCACGGATGCCAGACGAGCTGGGCCGGAGACTAGGCTGCATATGTATTTTCATATTAGCGGGGTGAGCGTTTTTGTTATGGTTGACGTACTGAACAAGGTACTGAATGTTTACACTCGGCCAATAGCCGGTCTCCCGTGCTGAACTGAGATCACACGGAACAAAACAATACCAGTCCTGTGTTGTAACAGTGTAGGGTCATCTTATTTACTGTGTAACTACCTTGCACTGGGGGAGGGGCGTCTTGGGGCCGTTTAAGCCCCATTTCCTTTTTTTTTCTATTCTGTGTTCTGTAGGTTCTGTTTCAGTAGCTCTGTAGGTGTAGGAAAAGGCTAAACCCATTTTATAGAACATCTTAGCGTAGAGTAGAGTGTGGTGGATGGGAGTGCCAACTTGGGTCGGTTCTTCTTTCTTTAAAAAAAAAACAACTTCTACATGAACTATAATTGATGGGAGACATGTGTCACACACTGTTTTCAAAGGGGTGGCACTCTAATATAACCTGCACTCTGATTTTTGTCATTGGTCAAAGCAAAAGTCAAGCTAGAAATTTGCAGTCGGTCAAAGGACTAGCACAGCATGAAAGCTGATTACATAATTTACCACTTTTGATACTTTCAGAGTAGCAATGTAAATGTACTAAAATTTGGTCAAGAGTTAAGTGTGGCTTTTAGTGAAAGTCAAAGCTTGTATTTGAGTTTGACTATGGAAGATGAAGATCTGAACAGTGGTGGATACAGGGGGTTGCAATGGTTTCAGCTGAAACCTCCTCTGAAAAAGTGCGCGCGCCCCTAATTTATTTATGATTCATGTAAGTGATAAAATCACCAACAGTTATGCATAGTGTATCACATTGGGATCTTTTCTACTGGCCAAACTTCATACTTTTGGCTTTGAAATCACTAAAAATGGCATTACAGTGTTGAAGCGTGTTAAGTGTCTCTAGAAATAATTATTGGTATTAGTGCTGTTTTGCTTCAAAACTTTCTGCGAAAGCCTTGATCAACTATGAAACAATGTTTTGGAGTTATTTTTATGATTCACTATAGATCTATGAAGCTACAGGCCACTGAGCTATAAGACTGAGTGGGATCACAGTTATTGAAAACTTCCTGAACCTGAAACCCCCTCTGAAAATTCCTAGATCTGCCACTGTATGTATTGGAGTGCCACCCCATTGGTTTGTTGGGTGGGGAAGACATAATACAAAAGAAGAAATGGCAGTGTAAGACTATTGGCTAATAGCAATGAGTAGTCATTTTTGGCTGGTGTTTCTGATTAGCAGTTAAAACACTTGTGACCGGATCAGATCCAATCAAGAGAATTTTTACAGTGAATCAAGAGATCAAGACATCAAAATAAGTGATGATGATACATTTTCAAAAGCCAACATGGCAGGCTTTCCAGCTGATGATCAGGGTATCAAAGGATTTTTATGAGTGAAATGAAGGAATCAAAGCAAATTTTTGACAATTAGAATTTTTGTTTACAGTGATATTCTTGGTTCATCTCAATACTGTATCTGATGATAGTGTGAAAGTGACTACAGTGGAGCAACCTATCTATTACAGACATTTTGGGAACCAAAAATTTTGGCCACTTATTACTGTAATATGTGACTGTCTCTGGGAAAACCGGTCTTATCGCTCATTTAAAAGTATTGAGAAACGTCGGTTTTAAATATTCAAAGTGTTGTAGCTGGCCAATGGTAGTAGCTACGCATACCAAATTTTCACATGTTTCACAACAATTTCTTACCTTCCTGGTCATCCACTGAAGAAGTAGCCAACAACTAAGTTTCTTACCATTTTAGATAGTTTTTAAACCGAGATTGTCTGTATCAGGCGAGCTCCAGAAGGGTGGGAGGCGGGGGCCCTGGAAGGCGGGCAAGATGGTGTTCAAAAATTGAAAAAAAAAATGTGTTGGGATGAATTAGGCCAAGTTATGGGCTATTCAGACCCCAGAACTGGCTAAAATGAAAGGAAATTTACAGCACAGGTCATTGTCCAGCACCACGGAGCTGTACAACCACACACAGCCATCTCCTGGTTGGCCAGGGTTCCATCAAGACCCCAGACCACTCATACGGCTCGCCACTGTGCTTTTAAAAAAGTAGCCAGCAAAAGCAGACCACTTTACTCTGGTCGACTGTGGCAGTGAAACTTGATAGTGCATTCATTAAGCTTTGTGTTTGTGAGAAAAAATCAAACTTCCTGTCTTGGGCAATAAGAACGGTTTTCGTAGATCCAGTGTTTTCCTCTATTAGACGTAAAAAATGTATTAACCAGACCTGTTGGGACCAAAGTCTTTGTCCTTATTATGTTTCTTTTCTTCTATTGTGTCCTTAGTTTAGGTTCCACTGTACTCCACTCCAAAATATTCTGATTCCCATCCTCCACTGAGGCATAGTTGTATATGGGCAGGTGGTACATTTCCTTTATTCCATTATAAAATTGGCAGCTTTTCAAGCAATATTTGACTGAGAATAGCCACAGCAAGCTGCATAAAGGTGTGCTTAAATTTGTACCCCAATCTGTTTAAGCAGCAGGCAAAACACAGTGTGAATTTGTACTGACTTGATAACACACTGACATGTGAGCTGAACACTTCAATGAGATTATGTGTATGCAAGAAAAACAAATAATGGATAATGCTACATTTTGTTGCTTCTTGGAAATCCACCCTGTCCACTAGTGTGTAAGTGTTCAAAGGTGTACAGGCCTTCACCTGAGAAATGACTAGGGGAAGCAAAGTACAGTTTTATCAGAGTGTGGTAGCATCTCTGTGTTTACTTTTATGCACATGGCATCTAGGGACCATACCCACTAGACTGTTGGATTTGTGCATTCTCTTGTACAATATCTGAGAATACATAAACATGCCACTCCAGTAAATCTTTGCGTTTTTAACTCTCGGTCATACATCACTTCTTTTGGTGCATATCTGAGAATGTGATATGCTGCTGCAGTAATTTTTGCATTTTAGACTCTTGTAAATTGCTTCTGAATGTGCCGTTACTGAAAAAAATTTGTTTTAGACTCTCATAAATTGTTTCTGGCACATTCTTAGATACCTGAGAACAATATGCCACTCCAGAAATTTTTGGGATTTGAGACTCTCGTAGATTGCTTCTTATGCATCCTGAGGCACCTTCATTTAAACTATTGCTTAAAATTTAAGGTGGGTTGAGAATTTGTCAATGGGTGGCAAGCTTCCCCTCCTAAATAAACACTGACAAATATTCCTACTGTGCTATACCATAATGGAAATGCACAGTAGGGATATAACACTTCTTATTGTTTTACTGTGATTTAATATCGTGCACTACTCCAGCTTGTTTCAGTACTTTTTATCGATGTGCTATGGTCCCTACTCTAGTTGAAAATTCCAAATTTTTCTGTGTACTAACTTTTTACATAAGTAATGTGCAGAGCTCAAAAAATAACAGTCGGCAGTCTGCAGTTTTCCGTTCAGATCCCTCCTACAACCGACCAATATTTGCTATGGTTGGCAGTTACGTACTGCCTAGCATGTAAAATAATCACTTAGCAGTGTATTAATGTGTCATAATAGTGTCAAGCAAATATTCACAGTATTCTGCTGTAGTAATTCTCAGATTCAGCATGCCTCCAGACCCCCTGGCTTAGCATCTACACACACTGTTTATACAATCCTGGCTACATTCCTCAATATGCACAGTTGAAAATGTAGCACCGCAGATCAATAGTCAGCAACTGTAGAGCAAATTTTGTTTTGATCTGCAGTCACCGCAGTACATATCTTTTTCGTTATTTTGAGCACTGAATGTGTTACCCCCAACACTGCCTACTGGAATGTACATGTAACATCCGTTGTAACTAGTTGTGGTTTTATAAAATTTATATCTATTTATTTTTTGCAGAATGAGGAATCAGATATAATGCTAGTATGATACTGTTATAGTCAAGTGAGATTTTACACACCTCTGTGTGTGTGTAGTGTGTGTGTGTGTGTGTGTGTGTGTGTGTGTGTGTGTGTGTGTGTGTGTGTGTGTGTGTGTGTGTGTGTGTGTGTGTGTGTGTGTGTGTGTGTGTGTGTGTGTGTGCTCAACCTCCTCTTGGTGGACATAGTAACTTATCACTTGTAGATGGTGTGGTTAATGGCAGCATCTCTGACTGTTGTGTGGTGGAAGTAACTGATTCTGTTATTGTTGTACTAGTGCCTGTATTTGAAGAAGCATTACCACCGTAAAAAAATATATAAAAAAAAATAAAAAGTCAAGAAGGGTCACTGGAGCCCCTATAGAAGCCTAGTAGAGATGGATAGTGGTTCAACCTATTGGTCATCCAGTTTCTGTTGACAAAAAGATGCAAGAACTGAATTGGCATATAGTATGTATAAATAGTGAGACCAAGTGGTTTCGTGATGATGTCCATGAAGTAGATGGATTTATGATGCTTCATTCAGGTAGTAATATTCCTCAGTCTGGTGATGTAATCCAGCTTGGTGAAGGAGTTGCTATATGATTGTTGGATCACTTGATGTCATGAACTTTGAGAGATTTGGTCTGCCATTAGCTCAAGGATTGTAAAACAAGGTGTGACATGAATTGACTACATATTGATGTGCCACACATTGCACTGATGATACATTGTTTTGTTCAGCCTAGTGTTGGTAGGTTGCCATTGAGGCTTGCTCAGGAAACTGACATCATGAGCACAGAAAAGGTTTAATGTAGGCCCATTGTGTAATGGGAGAGTTAGTGCAGAAGTTTGTACATCATGTTTCATCATGTTTCTGAACTCTTAGGTACATGATGTATGGGATGAGGAGGCTGATAGACAGGCACAATGGTCTGTGATTAGTGACTCTATGTTGCAACATGTATTGAGATGTTAGGAGGGGTGGGAGGAAACAACTGACTGGTTCGTTGTTGCAGAGAGTTACCTTGGTTCCTCACCTGCATAAGTAAATCTATACCAAACTTCAAACCTCTAGTGATATTGAGAATAATGAGAAAAAAATGTAGCTATGTACCACTGAAAATTCAGTACAGTACTGTATAGTCTGTCATCAACAAATAGTGCTTATGAAATCTAGCTATTCTAATGCCATGCTTTAGGGACTCTAATCAATCCTGTCTCGTGATATGCAGGCCTGTTATTATTTTGCCAGCAGAAAGAAAGAAAGCTTGTTAATTTTGCACCTGAGGGTACTAGTAGCAACTATAGCAAAGGATGATTGCTGAAAGAATGGTTTACTAAAATCTTCCTTCTATTTAATGCACAACGTATAGTTGATGCATATCCTGTGAAAAGGCTGCAAGGTAAACAGTGGTAAGTTAGGTACAATCTAATAATTATAAAGCAGCAGCTAGCTAGACTAGTAATATAGTGTCTGTATTCAATCCAGCTAAAAGCGGTGACCTTCAGAGTTATAATGTGATGATTTTTAGTTTAATTCAAGTTTTGTCCCTCATGGTGCTTTTAGTAATTACTCAAAGTTGATCTGAGCATGTATATCATGTGATCTGTCGATCCACAATCCATTGATCCATTAAATACAAATGCCCCATACAGTATATATGTGTGGTTCATGTTTACCACATGCCTAACATACATACAATAACCACATGTATAATGAATGATTATTTGTATAGTATCTCATGGATTAGAGGAGGCTCTGTCATTAGTTTATGTACACTACACAACAGTAGTGTGTGGACCTGTATGTTGTGTAATATGTAGTCTCCTCAGGTTTGACCACTGAATGTGACAGGTAGCCTGTAGATCCAGTAGTGCTTGTTCCACTTTATGTACTGTATTTTTATTTTCCCTGGTATGATGAAACACTTCACACACTTTATTGTATAATATGAATTCTCTAGTTTTTATATGGAAAATTCCTACAATTTAAAATAGTACAGTAAGACATTCTAACAAGAGCTCACAAATACCTCTGGCTATTTGTACAATCCGGGAATTAATAGGCGTGATTGTACAAGGGCTGTATAGTTTAGATTTAACACTCCAGTATTTTGAATGTATCCAGATGAGTGTTCTATATCTTGAACTGGGTTGCTTCGTGCTTTTAATCCATGGTTACATTTAGTACTGTATTCTACTTAGACAGGCAAAAATCTTGGATTTAATATAGCTGATGATGAGTGTGTGTGGTATTGTAAACTTTTCACATCTTATCACATGTTTGTTCTTGTGTATAATTAGGGAACAAGTAATTGTCTGGTAAGGTCTGGTCAGCTAATGAGGGGAGACTTCTAGCCACCTTGAGGGGCCACTCTGGAGTAGTGTCCGACATCTCCATCAACCATAACAACACCTTGATTGCCTCAGGCAGTACTGACAAGGTACACGCCACTACATGTACAGATTCATATAGCACTACTATAGTATCTATGCATTGAGCTGGATCCTCAAAAACATTTACCATCTCATGGATGCAACTTCACACAATATTTGGCTGATTTGTAGCAATGCTTGACCCACTAAAATTATTTCAAAATTTTCTAATTCAAATACCTGACACTATAAGTAATTTACAATCAAAAGTTTCACTTTACATTTCCTATATGGATGCCATAAAAGTGCAGTGTCCATTGCAACCCTTTCCTGAATTTGTAATGGAGTCAAACCACACATGTCTGTTGTTGACATCTTTTCTGTCATCACTAATCATTTGGTTGGGTAAAATGTCAGTTTTCTTAAGAAAAATCCACTTTTCAATTTTAGCTGATTTTCGGGATCCAGTTCAACCTATATACTGTACATTGGAATGTGATACTGAAGCTGTGAAGACATGTGTGTAAATCTAGCCACTGAGGTCCCAAAGTGCACAACATGGCAAAATCATGACATCTTTAGGCATCTATTAATAGGGTCTGCTGTATTTTAGTGTGCTACAGTGGAACTCGAACCCCTTAGGACCAGGGTGGTCCATAAGTCTGATAAATCTGTTTCTCTGAAACACTGCATAAACCATAAAGAACATTTTTTAAATATATCAGCTACCCTAATAGAACAGTCACTACTCTAATAGAGCAGTCATTTCTGTAGCTCAGTTAACTGAGAATCCGGATTAGTGGGGTCGGATAACTGAGGTTCCACTGTATATAGTATTATAATGTGTTTGTTATGATTATAGACAATCAGGGTGTGATGTACACTAACCTCAGCTCCAGTTGCTGTGTTGACTGGTCACCATGGTAGTATTACATCATTACAGGTGTGTTGTGTGTGTGTGTGTGTGTTGTGTGTGTTGTGTGTTGTGTGTTGTGTGTTGTGTGTTGTGTGTGTGTGTGTAGTGATATGTATCACGCACTCATGCATACACAAGAAAGCAAGAGCATACAAATCTATTACGTATGTGAACCCCACTGCTACGGTGTTAGAGCTGTTCGATTGTGACTACAATTGCAATTGCAAGTAATTACTACTCAGTGATTATGATTATGAGATTAATTACATTCTGTATATTTTAGGCTAAATTTATTTGTTTAGAAAAGTTTAACACATACTTGTCTCTAGTTTGTGACATAAGGTTTCCTTTACAAGCATTGCTTATGATGTGGGTTGGTTTTGTGGTGATAGCAATTGAATAATTATTATCAGTATGGCTTTTTACAGTAGATTATAAGAAGACTGTTCTATTTCCGATTAAATGATTATTTCATTTTTTTTTACGATTATTGCATAATTGATATAATTGCACAGCTCTATATCAAACTGTTTAAGTAGGAATCCTCCGAAATGATGCAAGCCGCCAAAAATATTGCCTTTTAAAAACCAGCTTAGAAACTTCTTACGCGACGAAAATCACCTTTACGGAATAATATTAGTCCATCTAGCATCAAATGTAGCGTTAAAAACAAGAAAATGTTTACTGGCAGCCAGATACGTATGTAATTTTTTTTTTAAATAGTCAAATCTCGAAATTTCGTCTCACTCACTCACTGCCTCACTCACTGACCAGTCGCAAGCCTAGAGCCTAAACGAAGCAGCGCACGGTCACCATTTTACACCACAACAACAAACTCACCAATGGGATATGCCTTTTAGGGTTCCGACGAGTGTATGCCCTGTGTGCCTTGATTTTTCTTTTATCTTCAATTAGGCTGCTTGTCTTCTTCATTCAATGAAACCATATCAAGGTATTAATTTTCACTATCAACACTTTCTTTAAGCAGCATAATAGACGCCACAAAATTATTTAAGGTGCTTAGGCTACGCTACTGTATGGAGGTACCAGTACTCCACGATAGGTCACAACATCACGCCCATTCTTTATTCTACATATCAATCGAGACCACAATGGCTATGCCCCTTTTACGCTAGCTGTATTTGTGACCACACACCTTCAAGTTGTTAGGCTGATTCGAGATACTCTAGTCTAATAATCAATTGAAACCACGATGACCACACACCCTTTTGGGAAAGCACACATCTTTGCAGGCTGACTCAAGATACTCTAATACAGCAGTCACCCTAATAGAACAGTCACATGTTTATAGCTAGCTGTATGCTGTATCAAAAAACTAAATAAACTAGTATATTAAAAATTATAATGAAGTAGGAATCCAAGCAATAAAAAGTAGTGACACAAGAGATCAACAAGGGTAGCTATTACAATATAGCTCAGTGGGAAATCCCTACTTTGGCATGGTATAACAATTATTTTGTGTTCAATGCCAAAGTAGGATTTCCCACTGAGCTATGCTGTAATAGCTACCATTGTTCATCTCTTGTTTCACTACTTTTTATTGCTTGGATCCTACTTCATTTTTAAATTTATAATTTTTAATATACTAATGGTGTATACAATTAGTCACTTTTTATTCCTGCCAGTTTTCAATGATAATTTATGAAGTATTGTCACAACTGTAGCAGTTCTGAAGGTCACCTCTTCATTTGGTCCTATAACACTACCACCAACGAGTTTGAGTGAGTGTCTGTTCACTGTACGGCACTGACAGATTGTAAGAAATACACTGCTCTGTACTATATAGTTATACAACGGCCACGAGTGCTCTGCCTGATATAAACGCACGAGCCTGAGGGCCGTGAGGCCCGAAGGCAAGTGCTTTTATACAGGCAGAGCACGAGTGCACGTTGTATAACTGTTATGTACCGCTCACCTAATAGGTGGGGAGAGTCTCACAAGACAGCTGTAACACTTATAAAGGCCAGGTTTCTAACATCGATTGTGGGTAACCAAGCCGGACGTTGTGATGACGTTCCCCCTGCAGTACTGCAGCCACCTGAGATATTGAAAGCTAGTACGCTATGGGATAATTATATCACTAACCTGCATTCACTGTTCGACTCTCATCATGTAGTGCTCAGCATGCCAGCGTGATCACTCAATCGCCATATAGACTAAGCGCCAGACTAATCGCCATAGTGATTCTCTCGAGCGAAAAAAAGCAGCTAAATAGACGGTTTAAGTAAACAAAACTTAACTACTAAACAATACTAGTCTAATTCTTACTATTCACACTGGCTAAACTTGAATCTGGTGGCATGGCAAAACTGGTTACCACAATCGAACGTAAAGGTTAGTATTATTTAGAATATATTAGTTTTATTGAGTCATTGTCGAAGTGGACTACAGTTTAATCTGGGCTAAGATGGCACCAGACTAGTAAGGTGTATAAGTAGACTAGAGTTGTGGCTACCCGTGTTGGCTTTTTTCGATCGCCATTGGCTGCTTGTAAACATTATACGTATTGGTGACGTTATGGCCCACAATCGACCTCTACATGTCAGGCTATAAAAGAATTCGAGTGATCTGTGAAGTGTCTTTCCACCTATTAGGTGAGGTGTCGTAGTGGTCTTGGCCACCGGAACTTGTGCTATGCTGCACAAAACCGCAGCCAGTGCAATATCTGTATATTGCACTGCGGTCGGTGCATTATAAATTATAATGCACTCGTTGCGGTCTACAGACCGCAACCAGTGCGTTATAAGTTATAATGCACTCGCTGCGGTCTGCAGCAGTGCAATATACAAATTATGGCACTGGCTGTTCCTTTGAACTTCCCACGCAGAGAGGCACATATAATTGTATACACAAAATTTTGGAATTTTCGGCTAGAGTAGGGACCACAACACATCGATAAAAAGTACTGAAACAAGCTGGAGTAGCACATGATATTAAATCATAGTAAAGCAATAAGAAGTGTTTTATCCCTACTGTGTATTTCCATTGTAGTATCTTGAGCATAGTAAGGGAGGTTGCCTACATGTGCAAATATATTAGTGGACAGTGTTGGGAAAGTTACTTTTTTAAAAGTAACTGGTTACATATTACCAGAGATATTACTTGCAATTGAACTATTTAGTTACAGTTACATATTACCCATAAAATAAAGTAACTATAATAATATTACATATAGTGCTGGGACGAATGTGAAAGATTCGAAGGTTCGTCCGAATGTTATGTAATTCAAATAGAGATACACGTGATTCAAATTGATTATGAGTCATGTGCGCATTGTTTACAACCGAGTAAAATGCCATGACATCTGGTTCAGGCGCCGGCTTGGATTTAGGCGATTCTTCCCGGCGTAATAGGTCGGATGTGTGGCAGTACTTTAAGAAGGATGGGAGCAGAAATGTTATTTGTACTCTTTGTAAGGGCAAGTTTGCTTACCATGGCGGCACGTCAAATTTACGGGATCACCTGCAAAGAAGCCATTCCACTGTGTACGTTCGTGATTCTGGACAGCCCAAGATTGATTCGATAATGAAAGTACAGAAGTGTAGCCCAGTGCGTGCGAAGATTCTAGACAACCTGATAGATGGACTGACCGTTCACAATTTACGACCAGCAACAATGGTTGAAGGACGGGGATATCAAGAGCTAATGGAGTACTGTGAGCCTGGATACACTGTACCATCACGGAAACATATCAGTAAGCTTATGTTCGATCGATACACAAGTGGAAAAGCATTACTCACTGACAAACTTCAATCAGACGCGTTCTCACTCTCCCTCACCACCGATATATGGACGAGCAGTTCTACAGAAGCTTACATTTCACTTACTTGTCAGTTCCTTACTTCACAGTGGGAATTCGTTGATTGTGTACTTGCTACAAGATCATTTCCTGACCACCACACAGGAGAGAACATTTTTTCTACTATAAAGGAGGTGCTAGAATCTTATGAAATTGCTGACCGTACAGTCAGTAGTATTGTACATGATCAAGGATCAAACATGAGACGGGCCACTGATCTGTTGCGAATTGAAAAAGGATGGGCCGGAATGAATTGTTCAGCTCACATCCTGCAACTTTGCATTAGTGATGGATTTAAAAATAATACATCTATTGATAGAGCTCTTGGTGCTGCCCGTAAATTAGTAGGCCATTTCCATCACAGCACATTGGCAACAGCTGAATTATACAAGCAACAGTCTCAAATGAATATGAATCAACAAAACTCAAAATAGATTGTACAACAAGATGGAATAGTACTCTATATATGATTCAGCGTTTAGTAGCTAACAGGTGGCCAGTCTCTGCTGTACTTTCAGATAATACCATTACAAAAGGGCAAGACCGTACCCTCGATCTCACAGCTCATCAGTGGGTTTTACTGGAAGAGTTAGCTAAATTGCTTGGACCATTGAATGTAGCAACCGTTTTCTTTTGTACAGAAAGAAAGGTGTCAATATCTTGCATTTTGCCAATAATGCATAATGTGTTTACTAGCATGGACAGTGAGGAAGGTGATTCAGCAAGTATCATTGCATTCAAGACAGCTGTTAGAGAATCCATCATGAGAAGGTGGAGCTTGGATGGAATTGAACCAGATTCACCACTTGTGTTAGCTGCTGCGTTAGATCCTCGATTCAAGAGCTTGAAATTTCTTACGGATGACTTGAAACAATCAGTCAGAGAAGAGCTGTTGCAATGGAAGGATGCTGATTGTGGAAACCCCACTTTTCAGTGTGTTGCTGTCAAAGAGAAGGCGCCATCTGAAACTCCACCTGCAAAAAAGAAAAAAAAAACAGCATTGGATATATTGTTAGGAGATGACAATGACTCAGAGGGCTCTGAAAATGATACAGAACTTGAAGAATTTTGCTTGAGAAGTCACTACCTCGTAATTCTGATGTAATGGTTTGGTGGAATATGAACGAGCACAGGTTTTCAAACCTAGCTAAACTTGCTAAGGTTTACCTTAGCATACCTGCTACATCTGCCTCTTCGGAGAGATTGTTTTCTAAAGCAGGAATCACAACAGCTAAGCACCGAAATTGTTTAAAAGCCAAGAATGTTGAAGCCATTGTTTTCTTGAACAAAAACTCAAAGTTTCTTAACCAGTAGGCAGTAGTTACTTATTAGTTAGCTGTATTCTTCAAGTTCTTAAGTATAGTTTTGTATAGTACCCTTGACTCACTTACAGCTTTGAAACAGTTTTAAAAGTGTTTTGTTATATGAAATGTAAGAAACAAATAATTCGAACATTCGTTTACTTTATTTATAGAATATTCGAATGTAGAAAATTGACATTCGTCCCAGCACTAATTACATATTATATTATTTTGTGTCCACAGCCTTAAGCTGTCACGTGTGAAACTACCACCTTATGATTGTGTTGTTGGACAATGTGCAAATCTTGGTTATAAATAATAATCTGGTGAATAAGCTTCATTCAGTAGGCTTCATTATTTCATGTGGCTAGGCGTTACTCAGTGGATTGCTAACGAGATTAGTAACTTCGTTACTTGTAGTAATAATGTTACATAATATTAGATTCGTTACAATAACTATTACTTAGGTAACGCGTTACATTTGTAAGTAAAGTAACTTGAGTTATATTACCTGTATTTATAGCGTATTTCGTTGTATTACTTAGTTACCACAAAAGTAGTAATATTATGTAATGCGTTACTCCCAACACTGTTAGTGGACTAATTCAGTCTATACCCATGACTGATCATGAATTAGAGATTAAATGTCCACTAGTGTAGGCAACTTCCCTACGATGATCTCTAGTTGAACTTCAACTTTCTAATTTTCCTTATACTTGTTTGTTTACTTTTGTACATTATTATGACTGTGAACCACATCGAGAGAAAGGAGAACACCAGAGTTAATGTTTTCATCTGAACATGTGCCCCAGCTATCAATTACTCACTCGAAAGTGAAGTGGCCATTGTGCTTCACTTTCAGCTATGTTCAGCCTCTTACTTAGTGCTACAGACAAAGGGAAATCCCCTCTACAATCAATCCAGTCACCATGAAAAATATGAACAATTTATGCACCAGAGTATCAATTACTGACTCAAAAGTGGCCATTACACCTCGCTTTTAGCTATGCTCAGCCCATTTCACAGCATTACAAATAAAGAACAGTATGAGAAGTGCCTCTGCAGTCAACATACGATTTCCTTTAGCAAACATAGAAAAACCATCGCACTACTGCGAAGCAACAGCTTCGGCTGTAATGCTGTGAACCAGTGTGCAAAAAAACGGTTATTAACCAGTATTGTCTAGATCAGCCAATTACCAATTAAGAAGCCTTTATACAGGTTTTACCCACCCACTTGGTAAACCATAAATTACCCCTGCTAACATAACCTCAAAACAAGTGTAAATATGTGATTGTAATAACTGTTATTGTAAGACAGGATGTTGATGGTCACTTTGGTACCACCCTAAACCTTCCAGCAGTTATGTTGAGTATCATTATGTCTGCCAATACCACTGTATTACACAGAAACAGTTAACTGGTTAACTGCCAGTTATTGGTTACTAGTTAACCGGTTTTGAATTTGTTATCAGGTTTACAGCTCTATTCAGCTGTCAGCAAAAAGAAATAGGACAAAAAGGAGGACAAAGGTAATTAAGTCCATGATACGTGCATTGTACTTACTGTGGTATGCCAAAAGGCACGTCTCAGGAGTAACAGTGAAAAAATCAAGCCCGTAGGTTGAGTTGTACTTGTCTGAAGGCATTAGTCAGTCAGTCAGTAGAAAATTCCACTAAATATAATTATATATTTTTGGAGGCATTTCAGGTCATACTCAGAAAAGCCCATATCTTCATGATCCCTAATATACGGCACTACTGTACTGTATGATATGCCAGGAGATATTAAAGACCAAAGCATACTAAGCATAATATGTTTTATACCTTTTACAATCTGTCACATCATACAGTAACACAGTACTGTATAGTAGGGAACCCATGAAAAATATCACCTATAAACAAGCCTCACTTTTCCCTGATGACGATGATGACAAAACGATCCCAAACAAGCCTTCAGATCAGCCTGAAACACATTCAACAAGTTGCTATGAAATTTAATATATATTAAACGGAAATTTCTATTGACTGACTTACTGTGTAACTGAGTGATGCCTTCAGACAAGCATAACTTGATAACGGCTAAGGCTACGTGATGTTTTCACTGTTTAACATTGCTTCAGCCCGAGAGGTGCCTTTTGGCATACCACAGTACATACAATGCTTTCTTCATGGACTTACCAGTGTCCTCCTTTGTGTCCCATTCATATTTGCCGATAGCAAAAAGTGTCGATTTGGCAGTAGCACATGATGGTTTCCCTTGGTAACAGTAATCATCCATATTTTTCATTGTCTCTAGTGCACTGCGATATACTGATAATACCGTTTATCGTGATAAATTATCATATCCGATTATCATACCGTGACATCCTTTGATAGCTAATATATCAAAATATCGGTATATCGATGAATACTTGCTTTTAACCCAGCTAGCCTTTTGTGTTTACTTTAATTACCCAATTTGTTGATGGTTTAGCAGACACACCCTAAACAAAAACTTGAGGTTCTCACATTACTACTTGTACTGAGCTATATTTTTTTGGTTTTTGGGATGATTATACTTCATACTAGGCTCAAGAAATGATGCAATAGTTACAATGACAAGTTAACTATATATCGATATACCGTGATATTTTCCTGTTACTAATACTGTGTATTCAAATTTCAATACCGCCGAGCACTAATAGACCATATTCCAAATGACGTCACAAAATAAAATGGCTGTGGCTATTTGGGGTATTCTAACATTTTCGAGTGAGAGTTCCAATGGAGCTTAATAAGATTCAAATTGCTATTCAATCCTGGAAGAAGATGTTGACCTAAAACTAGCAGGTGTGGTATAAAATCTATTCTTTAATGCCAGGTTAGAAATTTTCAGCTGGTTTTCAGAGTTTAGAAGAAAAACTATTGTTTCTTTGCTGTAATAACCAAACCTGGTAATTTCACCTCAAGATCTAGTTTGTTAGCCTCTATATCAATCTTTGAAATCTCGATCGCCATTGGTGATAATACTCGAAAATATAAGAATCCCCCAAATAGAAAATTCGTGTGACATCATTTGGAATACGGTCTATTGTCTCCCTACTTTTTTCTATGATCCCTAATCGAACTCATAATTCCTAATTTTTCCTTATACTTGTTAGAAAATTCTGAATAATTTTAAGTGTATTCACTGTGCAGCATTTAGCAGAATGTAATTAAAACCTAGTTATTAAAACTTGTTTTTGATTGTGGGCTTTGTTTTAAGTCAATTAAGAACCATGCCTTTGATTCTTCATGGTTAAACAAGGACACCCAAAATTGGAATTTTCAACTACTTACGTAGTACATCAATAAAATGTACTAAAACACGTGGTGCATGATTTTAAATCACAATAAAACCAAGAGTTTTTGGTAATACATAGTGGGGATATAACACTTCTTATTGTTTTACTGTGATTTAATATCATGCACCACTCCAGCTTGTTTCAGTACTTTTTATCAATGTGCTATGGTCCCTACTCTAGTTGAAAACACATTTTTGTGTACTTGTTTGTTAACTTTTTTGTAAATAATTTATTATGACCATGCATGCTACATCAAAAGAAAGAAATGGTGTCGCACGCCCCTGCTATATAAATTATTGTCTGAAAATTGAAGTATCCATTATGCTTCATTGTCAGCTATGTTTAAACCATTGCACAACATTACGAATCAAGAACTGGTCAAAGAGACCTCTGCAATCCACAAAGAAATGTCACCGTGTGCCCCAGTTATATCAATTATTGTCTGAAAAGTTGAGTATCCATTGCGCTTCATTGTTGGCTATTTTCAACCCTTTACATAGCCATATGAATCAAGAACTGTTTGAAAAGCACCTCTGCATTTTAAGTAGCCACTATAAGATGATTTCCAGTATGAAAAGAAGCCATCATGTGCTACCGCCAAATCGACACATTGCTGTCAGCAAATATGAATGGGACACAAAGGAGGACACTGGTAAGTCCATGAAGAATGCACTGGATGCACTGTGGTATAGCAAAAGGCACCTCTCGGGCCAAAGCAATGTCAAACAGTGAAAAAATTAAGCCCATAGTCTTAGCTGTTATCAAGTTATGCTTGTCTGAAGGCATCAGTCAGTCAATCAGTTATTCAGTCAGTTAGTATAAAATTCCATTAAATGATTTAAAAAAAAATTTTTAATTGTACCCATAATAATAATACTGTGATACTTTGCAGGAAAGTATCGAACATTGAACTGAATCAAAGTTCTACCACCCATCCCCTAATCATTTATGTATGTGAGGTACCATAGGGCACCTTTGTAAAAATTATGAATGATTATTGTACATACCTACAGAACTTTCCATGGCTTTGTTGAGATTTTCACTGTACTTATATAGTAGTACATGTGATAAGTGATTGTGGGTTTTAGTTTATTTCACCATTAAACATTTCTAAACAACACACAACACATGTTCCACAACACTGGTCCATATAACTTCTGCTTTCCCATTTACATCTATCAAAGTTTTGTCCCACCTACCCTCATGCAAGGAGTACAAGTTACAGTGTATGTCCCAGGTATGGAAGTTAGTAATGTTTGTACTGTAACAAAGGATCGGAATAATCAAATGGAGAAAGGAAGGGATTTGACCTACAATTTTGTCCCAGGGTAGGGAAATTTTATTTAGAGTTGGGTCAAATATCCTCCTATTCCCGCATGGGGATAGGTGGAGCAAACCTTTGATAGGTGTATTACTCCTTAAGTGTTACTATATCCAACTAGAATATTTGTAAACAATACAGTTCTCCATACTAAAATGAATTTGCTACAATCAATCCTTAATACTGGTACTCTGACGTACTCCTTTGTAGTAATTTCAGAGACTACTCTTTGTTTATTCTGTTGACCTACAGTGTACATTCACTGTAGGAGTACAGTTAATACTCTGTGAAAAATAAGGATTGATATTAGCTGATATTTTCCATCCAAAAATATACCTACGTATATTCCAGGTATATTCTTACATATATCATTACCTTGTCATTGCCAAATATGTGCACTGTATACTTGTGTGTGCTGATTATTGTTGACTGTACAGGCCCGTACCCAGGGGGGGTTCGGTTGAACCCCCTATTTTAAACTGGAAATTATATTTTTAATGTAAAACGATCTTTTCAACTATAATCTGTGTTCTAGCATTCATCACACGCTGTCCATGGCTTCTACCAGCTGAACAGCATGTGGCTTCCAGGTAGCTATTAGCCATAGCACTTTGAGGTTATCTGTGTACATAGATTATTGAGGTTATTTGAAATGTAAGGTTTAGCTTATAGCTGAAATAAATGACCCTGAGCAGTCTTAGAAATGCTGGAGTGTACATGCACTACAACCATATTTTAATCTCTTGTTTGTATTAGTGTGCGATGGGCCCATATTGAGTGGAATTTGTGTCAACACTATGATGTGTGAGAAGTTTATTTAATCAGTGCTTGCATTTCTGCATTTAAGGCTATTCTCAGGACATTGAATATTAAAGCGCCTGTGATCGTCTACTGCTTCAATTTAGAACCCCTTTTGAAATTCCTGCATACAGACCTGCTGTAGCAAGTTTCCTAATAAGGTTATGGAGCAGACATGAGTTGGAGACCAAATAGTTTCCTCAGCATACAGTCCAGGCACTTCATATATCTGAGTTGATATTTCATCAGATGTCTATAGTAGCTACTTATAGTTCTATCGCTCTGTCTATTGATCCTCTAGCATGCATATATAAGCTGACAGCATATGATATGATGTAGTCATGTTGTGTTACTAGGTGGTCATTATTTTGCCACTGGTGGAACAGATCACATGGTCCGAGTGTACAACATGTTCACCACCCCCACACCAGAGTCATGGGAACTGCATGGACACATGGTAAGTCAATGATCTTCCTTGATTGTTCTTGATCTGTTTTTTGACTTACTGTAATGTACTGTTGATTTACCATTGATGAGTAGGTACAAGTGTGTGACAATAGCTAGTCCTGGTCTATTTGATTGTTTACTTTGATATTCATCTTGATACTAATACATACATAGCCAATTGTTCAGAATTATTTTGAAGGTTATATGCAGACCTACACGAAGAGAGTCAATGTGAGGATCATCTACAGACTCTCACTGCTCAATCAAAGTTTAGAAACTCAGCCAAATTAGAGAGCTCTTGTAGGACTTGGAATAGGCTTCTGTCAGGTTTTCATCCTGGGCAATTATCATTCCTCGTTCGCGCTGCCTCTGACACTTTGCCCACTGCTGTCAACCTGTAGCACTGGTCCATTCAAAGTGATGCAAAGTGCTTATTGTGTAATTCCACCCGCCTTACTACTGCCCATGTTTTAAATGGTTGACCTATTGCTTTAAGCCAACAACGATACACTTAACGTCACAATCAGGTGCTTCATAGTCTGGCTACAAAGCTCATTAAAATTTTTGCAAATTTTCCAATTGTTCAAGTGTATGCAAATCTACAGAACTTCCAAGTTACCGAAGCACCTCAAGCAACAATTCCAATATCGATACTAACAGTACCCTACTGACCGGACATTGTTATATTCAATTCTTAAGTTTCATCAATAGCTTTGTTAGAATTGACATGCCCTCTGGACTCTGTACACCACATACAATCAGCTCGTTTCCGGAAACAGTCCAAAGTGGAATACCTACAATTGCTTGCAGAGTTTGATCATTTAAAACCACCAAGTTACTATGAGACAGTTGAAATTATGGTGCTTGGTCACTGCCTATGCAAGTTCCTTTTGTGGTCCTGTTTGGTTGCATGCATCCAAGGATTTACCAGCCTTTATTTATTTTTGTTTTTGTTCATTTTCTGCATCATTTAATAATCATGGCTCCTTCTCTTCTTGTACATGTAACATATAGTATTTGTGTCTTGACAGGATTGTATCATGATAGTCAAGTTTGGACACACTTGTTCATCGTAAGTCATTATGTGTGTAGTTTGAGGATAGTAGATCTACTGGATGTATAATTTCTACCTTATTTAGAAGTGTAATAATGACGTTGTATCTCTGTCTATTGTTGTTAGGTTGTTTGCTACTGGATCTCGTGATGGCACTGCCAGGGTGTGGTGGTTCAAATCTAGCCAATGGGAGAACAGGGTACTACGAATGCCAAAATAGCCTAACATGTGAGTCACATTAGCTGCATGTGATCAGTGACCATACCATGTGTAGTCTATCACAAACGTCAAGTCACAATGGTATGTGTAGAGTTTCATTAAAAGAGATGGGCACTTTCCCCTCCCCCCCTCCCCCTGTTTGACAAACTCTCTCTCCCCCCTTAAATTGCATAGATGCAGCAAGCTACCTGAGAATACATCCGAAACATTGGCTACATCTGTCAGGTAATTCTCAGGTTCCTTAGAATGCATTAGCAGCAATCTGACAGAGTCTAAAGTACACCCGGGAGCGACCCCTTCTAGATGCATGAACCTTTACACCATCACTTTCTCCATATAACCTCATCCTCCTGGGTGATGTCCTAGATAAAGGCCTGATGTACATATGTAGTGGATTCAGACAACAGTTGTTCCTAAGAAGAAGCTAATGAATCTGCCAATTATACATGTATTTTTGTTGGGCTTACAAATACCAGCAGATAGCTGAGTACGAACTACTGTACAATTAAATTACATGTTTGGTTATCAATCATCCTAGCATGCACACACACACACACACACACACACACACACACACACACACACACACACACACACACACACACACACACATTGACAGGTTATGCATTTGTCCTAGTGAGCAGTCAATTATTGGAATTTTGTTTACACATGCGAATTCTTTGTAATAAGATGTCTATATGTATTTTGTCATTGTAGGTTGGTTGGGAGTGGACCGATCATTACATTATCACAGCCTCTACTCCAGATTGTAACCTCTATGTGTGGGATGTGTGTACTGGCACCACCCTACATACCCTCTGTGTATGTAATTCTGTATTTAGTTTCTATTTAGTATTTCAAGTAATTACCTTTATGTGTGTAGTGGTACCACCCTACATACCCTCTGTATATGTAATTCTGTATTTGTAGTTTATATTTAGTATTTCAAGTATTACCTCTATTTCTGGGATATGTGTACTAACACTGTTCAAAATATACTTTATAAACAGAAAATTAAAGCTGCTGTACATTGTAACATACAAGTATGTGTATTGGATTCTAATGATGTTGGGTTGTGATGGTGTGTATGGTTGAAAGCTTGCTACAATATCATTATATTGTACATATTAGACTCTGTTTGTTGTGTCTTATTCACAGGGTCATTCAGGAGAGGTGTTTGTATTAGAACCACACCCCCATAACTCTCGTATTGTACTGAGTGTGTTGTTATACAAGTCAGTGTAAACCACATTGTTGTATCTCAGTGTTGTAGACATGGACAAGTGACTAATGTTACATGATACTAATCTTCATATTACTCTAATAGAACATACACTCAAACACTCTAATAGAACAGTCACTATAGACTGGTTGTACAAACACAATATTAAATTAAAAGAGGAGCATATCTAATTTACAAATCAGACCACCAATTTTGGTTGTCAAACACTTCATAACATTGACGCAACAAAATACTGGTCCAGTTTGTTAGTGACATGTATATGGTTTACATGACAATGGTCCAGTCTACACATCCTTAATATCAGGAAGTACAGAAGCAACACACTGACTGCCATACTTTAGTGCATTATTATATAGTGGCAAAAACTTTTGTGCAATGTAACTTCTATTGACTGACTGCTTGATGGACTAATGCCTTCAGACAAGCAACAGCTAAGGCTTCACTGCTTGACGTCACTTCAGCCCAACAGGCGCCTTTTGGCATACTGCAGCATGTGCAATGTATGCTTCATGGACTTACCTTGACTATGATGTAGATGATCCAACATGCAGTGCATATAAAAAACTTTGTCACGTTTACTGTACATTGTATTAAAAAGTTACAGAAAATAACACTGCCTTTCAAACAATGCATCATAACTTCTGCATACATCAGTTTACAGGGATGGGGTTGCATTTATCAGAATCATTGATAAATTATGCCAGGGCCTCACTACTTGAATTTGCAGAAAGATCAAGATATTTTAACAAGTACACAAAAATTTGGAATTTTCAACTAGAGTAGGGACCATAGTACATCGATAAAAAGTCAAGTTGAAGTATAGTGCACGATATTAAATCACAGTAAAACAATAAGAAGTATTATATTCCTACTGTGCATTTCCATTATGGTATCTTGAGCACAGTAGGGATTTATTGTTTTAAATTCCAAATTTTTGTTAACTTTTTTTGTAAGTAATTATGACTGGTGAATACTGCATCTGAATGGTGCCGCGCGCCCCAGCTATATTAATTGTCTGAAAAGTGAAGTATCCATTACGCTTCCTTTTCAGCTATGTTCAACCTGTTACACAGCATTTTGGATCAAGAATAGCACCTCTGCAATCCACGCACACCAAAAGAAATTGTGCTGCACACCCCAGTATTAATTATCATCTGAAAAGTGAAGTATCCACTGATTACGCTCCGTTGTCTGTTATGTTCAACCTGTTACACAGCAGTACGAATCAATAACTGTTCAAAAAGGATCTCTGCAATCAAAATAGCCACTACAAAAAATACGGATGATTTCCGTTATGAAGGGAAACCATCACATGCTACCACCAAATCGACACATTTTTGCTGTCAGCAAAGATGAATGGGACACAAAGGAGGACACTGGTAAGTCCATGAAGAATGCATTGTACGTACTGCGGTATGCCAAAAGGCACCAGTCGGGTCAAAGCGACGTCGAACAGTGAAAAATCAAGCCCATAGCCTTAGCCGTTATCGAGTTACGCTTGTCTGAAAGCATCAGTCAGTCAGTCAGTCAGTAGAAAATTCCGTTAAATAAATTGTTTTTAAAATTCCATAGAAACTTGTTGAAAGCGTTTTGAGTCGATCTGAAAGCTTTTGTGGGCTTAGTTTTACCTAACCAATACTGCCTCATCGTTGTCAGGGAAAATTGAGGCTGTTTTTTGGGTGTTATTATCACGCCTACTCCTTTGTGGTCCCTACTATACAGTTACTATCATACTGTATGATAGAACAGTCATCAAAATGTACTCTAATAGAACAGCCATCTTGATACTCTAATAATGAAGCATTCAGCATAGAATATAGCCGCTGTTTTGATTACACTACTTACTCTAAGCTATTCAAAGTTTCAGTATATCATCTGCATGCATGGTACTGCATTGGGCTAATAGATCATGCATGTCATGCATTAGCAAATGGCTTCCACATCTCAAAGTACTAAGCTTTCACTTTGAGAATTTTTTGTATCATGAAAATAGACTACCAGCTAGATATGAAATTGAATTAATTGGTAGCTACTGTGCACAAAATTACCACTGATGTTAACAAAAAGGAGAAAGAGACTTTGCATGTAAAATAGCCGCCATGCAGATGCCATTTCAGAGCATCTTTTTGCAAAAATTATTCTGGAGGGAACATGCCCTCAGAGCTTCTCACATGCTACATATGCATACAGTTAAGTATCACATGAAAGCAGATAAATTGTACCGTGAAAAAAAAACTTTTTTTTGTATATTTTGTGATGTATCTTTATAGAATATATAGCTATAACGCAAATACATGTATTTTCTATTGGGCAAGAAACAATGGCTGTTGACAAGATTTTAAACTGATCGGTGGAACCAGGCTAAAGGTAAAAAAAGGCATGAAGTAGTTTTTAGAGCATAATTATTTCATAAGAATTAAGTTTGCAATTTTAAAATTTTTCCAAATGTGACAATTCCATTAGCCTTTTTTATTGTGAAAGTGCTTGTGTACCACCCCAGTGAAATATACACTATCTGTACCCCAAGTGGCCAAGTCCCTATTATAAGTTGGTCACCAGTAGACCAAAATTATTATGTGTGAAGAAAATTACCATTACTAAGAATTCTGTTCATAGCATTTATAAACTGTACACTCAGGGATATAGGAAGGTTATAATTAATTGTTGGCAGCCATATTATTATTGATGCCCATTTTTAGGTCCATACACACTCTGAATATGAGGGCACATTTAATATAAGGCTGCTGGTTCATCCTATATTAATAATATAACCCCAATACTGCCAAGTAAGGAAAGATATATGTACCTTTTTAACACAAAATTTGACCCAACTTTGAAGTTTCACAACTTTTGTATCATTTCATATAATTATCTGAAATAATTTTTCATGAGTGCAGCTACATTACCTCACTGCATGTATTTTGATACTAAGAGTAAATTAATCAGTATAAGGAGTGAAGTGTTACATCATTTTGTTTGTTGCAAATCTGGTCACATATAATTATTTCCTACCAAGTGGACAATAACTGCATGATCTATCTAGTTATACTTCCCATTGGTATAATATAGTACCTCCTTGCATCAGTTTATTGGTTGTAAAGTTCATTAGATGTACATGATTGCAGGCAATTATATTATTCAATAACATACAAAATTATTTTACGATCCTCCCCCAAGCTCTCTTACCAAACTCCCAAATTAAGGGCACAGTAGAAAAACCTCCATAGGGTTGCACTGGCTGGTCAATAATTATTATTATCTTGCAATAATTGGCAAGAGGAAAACTTGACTGCATGTGCAGCAAAAAATATACTTGGTCCCAAAGTGTCTGTTATAGATACATGTATTGTAATATAACTGCTATTGGAATAAAAGTCCAAATGCTATAACATTAAAATTGCAATGTAGTAGCATAATAGTTACAGAGTTAATACCATACCTGTTTCACTGCCCATACAAAAGTCTCAATAGTAGCAGTGAAATTTATCCCGTAATTCACTAGTAGCAGTGAAAAAGTTGTAATTGCAATTTCATTGGTTAGAATTTATGTTAACAATTAGTGTTAGTACATAGTGACAAATTGCGTACATAGCAATGCTAATGCACAGCATGTGTATATGCAGGAGTATGGTATTAACTGGGAATATGGCATGGGTAGCAGTGAAATTTGGGATAAATACCACTCTTGTTGTATTGGAAATGGTAAATTTCACTCGGCTTCGCCTCATGAAATTTATCCCCATTTCCTTGTGAAATTTATCCCCATTTCCAATACAACACTCGTGGTATTTATCCCAAATTTCACTGCTACCCATGCTATTACTAGTACATATACTTAAAATCCAGAACTCTGTTCAGTTATTGCACTTTACATACATGCCATAGAGTCACACTATAATAGAATACATTCAGTGTTAACATTATGCTGCTCTGCATGAGTATAAATAAGTAGCAAACAGAACAAAATGGCCACAGAATTGTTATTTTTTGGAAATAACTATAGCTATACATAAAATTATTATACAGTAATTCTCATCTCCCTTGCTAATGCATATCCGAGTATTATATTATGAAAACATACTACAAAAGCATAATAGCTAATTATAAAAAAACAAACTGCGTGCCACTATAAAAGTAATGAATACCTAGTAACTAGTAATGAATACCTAGTAACTAGTAATGAATACCTGGTAACTAGTAATGAATACCTAGTAACTAGTAATGAATACCTGGTAACTAGTAATGAATACCTAGTAACTAGTAATGAATACCTGGTAACTAGTAATGAATACCTGGTAACTAGTAATGAATATCTAGTAACTAGTAATGAATACCTAGTAACTAGTAATGAATACCTAGTAACTAGTAATGAATACCTAGTAACTAGTAATGAATATCTAGTAACTAGTAATGAATACCTAGTAACTAGTAATGAATACCTAGTAACTAGTTACTGTAATAGTACACAGTGCTAGCTTTACTGTATAAATCACTAGAAAACTATTACTCTTTGGTAAGAGTGGTATTTACTACCACAAGCTATCACTATGTGTCCATTATCCATCATTATTACACCATTAGGATAACGAAACCTTTCCTTTCCTTGATAAGTACCTTCAATGGCCGATATAAACCTTCTATCCTCCTTGAACACCAGCACAGAGTGAGTCTTATTAGAAGCCACTAATATGTGTCCATCCTGTGTATACCGTATTCCAGTTGGATTATGTAATGTGAATGGTGCACCGGTCCAGTTGCCTATTTCTGTTAAGAACTGTCCATCTGTAGTGAATATTTGAATACTATGATTATCACGATCTGTAACAAACAATCGATCTTCACTATTATTTAATGTTAGATCACGGCATTTTATAAATGCACTGGGTTCTTTACCTTTTCTTCCAAAGCAATTATGAAATACTCCGGCCATCTTGGAATATTTGAATTCTGTTATTGTCTCTATCACACACAAATAGCAATCCTGACTGTGACAATGCTAGACCACCAGGGGAAAGGAATTGTCCTATACCATCACCTTTATGGCCAATCTGACTAACATATTGTCCGTTTGCTAGTTTGAACTTTAGAATGCAATGTAACTGGCTATCAGCAACATACAAAATTACAAATGTCCCTTCTTGTCTGTTACTATTCCAATAATGTCTTCAAATTGTCCATATTTGCTTCCTACTCCTGTGATAACATCAGAGTGCTGATAATGATGGTCAAATATAACTATTTGGTGGGTGGAATTGTCACGAACAATGAGTTTACTGTTTATAGGTCCCTTAGCCAACAGATAAGGGTTTGTTAATTCTTTGTTAGTTGGTCCATATTTGTCAAAGCTAGTAATCTCTTGTGAGATGCTATTGTAGTCACGAAAGTGCACCTTAATTTCATCAATGTTTACTTTAGTTTGTCCACAGTAAATTGATAAAGAATGTGGTTCTTTTCTTTTAGGATTATATGATATTTGGTACTGTCCTCTAGATTGCAACTCTTGAATATGTGTATTCTGTAAAAACGCTGTCTTGTCACAACAGAGTTTTAGATTATTTGTTTGGTTCACAATAGGAGCATCAAAAATATCTTTTAGTGTACAAGTCATTTCTAATCTAACAATATCATCAACTACCACAGGATTGCTCACAGTAAAATAAGACACATCACAAATTGGATCACTTAAAAACTTGACTGGTTCATGACATCTAACAAATATATCACTTGGTTTACACTTAGGATTAAGGTTAATATGTTTCACTTTTTCTTTTAATTTGTTGACTTCTTGCTCAATCCACTCAATGCTTTCTAGTGATTGTTTTGCTCTCACAAGCTCCTCACAATCCTCTCCACATTTCTCCAGCTGTTTTTCAACTGATATTACTGTTTCTTTCTGTGATGCAAGTGTCTTCTTTAAAACTATTGTGACAATCTTTACTTTCTCTATGGCTTGCTCTTCTTGTTGCTTTAACAACTCATAAATTTCACGATACGCATTTTGGACCTTTTTAACACCATATTCGCTTTGGTGGTCAATTTGAGCCTCACACATTTCAATATCATTTACTCCTTTTCCCACTTGTATTTGCAACAATTCCAGTGGTTGCTTCAGTCTGTCTGTTTCATTACCCATGACAACATTAATAGAGCCAAAATCATGATCGTGATGCTTACTACCCTCCATGGTACACCTTAACTCCTGCAGGTCTTACAACAATGATCTAGTGGTTCTTTAGTGTGAACTTTACAAACAACTTTTTCTGGCATGGATATAGGATTAGACAGAGTTTCTGAATGAAAAAATAGTAAGGTCAATAAATGTAGTTAAGGTCACTACTAATATCTGCCACAATACTCTATGTAGTGACATTCGCTACTAATTTAGTCGTGCCTGTCACTACCATGTAGTGACGTTCACTACTCTGCTATGTAGTGAAGGTCACTACAAGATAGCAGTGAACATCACTACAATGTCACTACTTAAAAAATGAGTATTTTGGCAGAGCTACTTTTTACAGTGTTGCAGTGGCTAATATACTGATTACAGAGGAGTAAGTACATATTATGTGAAGGAGTACTGAAGTTATAATAAAGGAATCATGACAGGGTCATGTTTTCATAGGTGATGGGGATTTTGGGAAAAGTTGCAGATCAAATTATGCTTTAGCATTGTTCATGTTTTTAGGAACAAATTTTTGCAAAAATCCTGCAGCTTTTGAGAGTTGCACTCCCACACCTATCTGAAATTTTGTTTCATAATACAAATTAAAATTAAACATGCGACAACAGTCATGCTCTGCCTCCCTGTATAAGCATGTCAGGGTTACTGGACCTGATAATTTTAACTACAAGTAAACAAAAAATACAAATTTATTGACAATAAATAGGGATCATCACCTGAATGCAAATATAATTCCTGTTTTAGCCATGTTGGTTTATGGGCTAAATTTGGATATCAATTTGAAGTTGATCAAGTGATGACCTTACAAACAAAAGGAAATCACACAGTACAATAGTACTATATATAGTAGACCACAAAGGTTTGGGTGTGGCCCATGAAAAAACCACCCTCGCTTTATATTTTCCCTGACGACAATTAAACATTATTGGTTATGTAAAACTAAGTCTAAATAAGCCTTCAGATTGACTCGAAATGCTTTCACAAGCTGCTATAAATTTAAAAAAAATTTTTTTCTAGTGACAGACTGACTGAGTAACTGACTGAATGATGCCTTCAGACAAGTGTAACTTGATAACAGCTAAGGCTACGGGTTTGATTTTTTCACTGTTCAACATTGCCTCAGCTGGACATGTGCCTTTTGGAATACCGCAGTACGTACAGTGCATTCTTTATGGACTTGCAGGTAGTAAAGTCTGCTGAGTAGTTGTAGGAGGAACACAGAAAGCTGCAAGAAGGGTCGATTCCATAAGAAGACCCATCCACTCTGCATCATGACACGGTAACCTCTGTGAGGTCCTATGTCTACAACTGTCCCAGGATTTAGTGTGAAGGTTTTGCAGTGCAACTGTGGATCCATTCTCAATATCTGTGATTTTTGTGAATGGATGTTATAGAATATCTCTAATTGGTGCAAGGTGTGTGAGCTACTTGCTGATCTGCCTTCTCCAAAGAACACTGCCATTCTGGTGAGAAGGAGTGAAAGTGCGCTGGTAGAATTCCTGAACTGGATGGCCATATATCTTTTGTGCAAGGAGAGCCCTTCCCAGTCATCTTCATCAACCATCCACACATCAGGAATCACCTACTACTCAACCACCATGTCAGCAGTGTCATTCACAGCAACAACACCGAGTGCCTGTTTGTGTGATGGAGGATAGATTAATTTATAGGCTATAGTTCTGTACATTCCAGTGGCTAAATGAGAACACTGATGCTGTTGTAGAATAATTAATTAGCATTGTGATGGATTATATATTGTTTTCATTGATATCCCATAAACTATGATAGCAATCTTTGATGTTTCATTGAATAGTCACAATATTTGTCTATAGGCTACAAGCAAAAAAGAATTAAAGCTGAAAAGGATTGGAGCAGATTAGGATCATCTATATATGATGATTTTATGACAGGAATGTGAATATTTGTTGGTGTATATGTGAAAGAATATGACTATAAATGGAAATGTATTACAAACAAGATCCTTATTTCTAGCTTTTGCTAAGAGGTTATACCGATCCAATAAAAATGGCTATTTTAGACAAGGTGCTTTTTATTCCTGGGCTAGATGGAGGTGCCCTTACCACCACCTAGCACATTGTCTCCTCTATGCCTATATTAGCTTACTGTAAATCAAAATGTGATTAAACCCAGCTAGTTTTTGGTGTCAGTAAATCCATGAGAATAGCCAGGGGTAGAGACTCCTTGGACCCTCCTCAGGTCTGTTCAACACGGATCAATTTTTTCAGGCTAAAATCAATTTTTTTAAAGTTTTTACAAATACAGCATTTTAATTAAAAGAAAGTCCTTGCCACATTCAAACTGTGGGCAGAGAAGCAAAATCTCTGTAGATGGAATCGTTGCCATTACTGATGCAGCACTGCCACGTTGAACATCAATAGCGACCTTCTGAATCAAAACTTTGGTGACCCTATTATCTCCAGACTGCTCAATTACCTGGGGAACCTATCCACCACGCTAATGAATGTGCACATGATCCCCAGGGTCTCAACTAGGCCTGCATCAAATATGCAAGCATAACGAAAGCATAATAGGCTGGAGTGCCATGCCAGCATAATGCTAGCATACTAGGTGGACATTTCAAACTATAGAGCTTAATTTCACAGTAAGTCACAGTGGAAACTGCAAACTGTAATAGAGCACTCAAATGCATTGTATATAGCTTCTTAGATCAATACCTTCTAATAGAACAGTCACTTTGTAATGAAATATTCTAATAGACCATTCACTGATCAACTTTTTCCAAGATAATTGTAAGAAATGTTGCTATCTTGGGAACATAATACAAGCTTAATGGGAACACTGAAGAGCATAATAGAAGAAAATTTGGGGAATTCCTGAAAGCATTTATGGCAAATTTTTGAGCATATTTGTCTCACGCCTAGTCTCAGCACCCTGACACATAGAGAGGAGAAGTAAAAAGATGGAGTTAAGGAAGAATACTTCCTAATCTTGGATTACTCTGCAGTGTTTGTTAGCCAGCTGGCATCACTTGCAGAAGTAGACATGGGCAAGGGTGTCGGAACAGGTAAAGTCCCAGAGCAAGGGTAAGCCCTGCTACCAAGGAATCCATGACATGCCATCTGACGTCTTACCATCATCACTACACACACCAACAGGTTCTAAAACAACAGGTACACTTCTAGACACCAGAGCACGATGCATAGTTTCATTCACTGTACTATGTAACAGCCTCCACTACATCTGCAAGACAAACAGTGAGTACCAAAAACATCAACTTTACTACCACAAACACATTATGTTTGACAACAATGGGAACACCAAGACATACACCAAGAGCAATCTTCAAAGACTCATTATCCAGTTCAGTCCCCAAGGAAGGTACAGGGAGAACACCAAGCCATGCACCAGAGACTCTGAGGAGGAAACTGACAATAAGCAAGTCTTTGCTTTAGCATCAGAGGCAGAGTCCAAAAGAGATGAAAAATGGTGTTCATAAAGCAGTTCATCCCAACCATGTTGAAAATGTTTGTGGTCCTCAGGGGGAATAGGATACTCAGTGGACCACTGGTCAAAAGCCTCATGGAGCAGAGAAGATTCAACAATTAAGCCAGAAAGAGACAAGATAGAAGAAAGTAGTTTGCAGGTACTATGAAGCAGACTTGGGGTCAAATACATCAGTATTTGTTTTTAATAGTATTTAAATACAAATTGTATGCGTAATTATATCTGTAGTTTAGAAACTGTATTTGTAATCAAATACTTTCCTGATGTATTCAAATGCACACAATTACTTCAAATACTATAGATTATAAAATTAAATGAATCTTTGATTATAAATGATGTCATTTGAATATCAGGAGTTCTGACAGACCCCCCAACCTGACATATTCTTCAATGATTTGATAGGTGAGACAGTATCCTCTAATACTATTAAACCATTTTGATGGTTGGAGAATATTTCCTGTCACCATGTTTACCACAAGAGAGGGATCCAGTTAAGTTCTAGAAACTAAATATTTCCTGTAGGCTAAACTAGCAACCCAATTTTTGTTCATGTTGGCTTTGTATGTACTTCAGTATTGCAGGGAAAATATTTCATTCTGAGAGATGCAGACCGATGCGCGGATAAAAGATCAATGTTTATTAGATGCAATCATCAGTGTACAATATACACACATCCTGTACATTCATAGAGTTATATGGCATGTTGCCTTACAATTTAGTTACAGTAGTTACAGTAATAACAAAATAGCGATATTATTTGTATAGATTAAAAGATATCATGCATACAGTGTAGATAGACAATTAAGTAGTTGAGTCCGAGTCAATATACATGTTTAGTACAGTATAATATTAAGCACCACCAGCACCTCTTATTATCATGTTAGCTACCCATATATGGATTTATAAAAAGTAAACAAACTAGGGTAAAAGTAATTTTAAAAATTTTTACCTTAGTTTCTACCATATCCATTGAGTCCAAATAGAGATCTCTGTGTTTAACATGCTGGCTTGCTTGACTCTTGTTTCTTTACTTTTTTCAGTGATCTCTATTCCTATGTTTTAACATTTACAATTATTTTTACACTCTATATATAGTTTTATGGGATTATGTCATATGGATATGGTTTGTGAGATATAGTAGCTTAAAGCATTCAGATTGGAATCTCCCAGAAATGCAGCGGTGAAGGGGTTTTAATTAATGCGCTGTATTTGACCCAAACTCTGCTATGAAGGGATGAAAGCTAACTGGGCAGACTTAAACTGGTCTGAGGTGAAGTAAACTCTTGCTCCATTTTCTGCCCTGTGGAAGTGATTATGTAACTATTGCGGCAAATGACAAAGTGTTAGCAAAGTGCATTGCTTGCGATTAGCATGATGTAAACTATGTAGATAGTAGAAAGGAAACTGATAGTGGTATATAATATTATCACAGTGGCTATTGACACTGATCATCTGTGTCAATGAGTGATTGATTGATTGATTGATTGATTTGTAACTGGGATAGGCAGCTTAAACATCAGTAAAACAATGTACAATAACTAATATAGGTACAAGTGTACATAATTACATAAAAAGTAGGTCCAGCCTTGAAAATAGAAGTAATCAGAAAATTTCATTCAATAGTTTGGTGGGGTACTTTGTTCCAATCTTGGATAATCTTAGGAAGAAATTCATCTGAAAATATGTTGTGGGTGACCACAACACTGCAAAGAGGAGAAGATGGAATTGGCGGGTGTTGTAAGCAGAGGTAAGTCTGAAGTAGTGGCTAGTGTTGTTTTAGTATGGAAAATTAATGTTAGTTTTAGTTTTGATTAGTTTTTAAATTCAAAAAATTTTTTGTTTTAGTTTGCTAAAATTAAATATAGTGTACTTAAAGTATTTTAGGTTTAGTTATATAGTGCTTCAGTATGGAAAATGATGTTAGTTTTGGTTAGTTTCTTAAATAAAATATTTTAGTTTACTAATAGTAAATATGTTGAACTAAAAATATTTTAGTTTTAGTTATATAGTGGTAGTACTAAAATGATTTAGTTTTGGTTTTGAATAGTTACTTAAATTTAAAATATTTTAAAATTAGTTTAATGAAAGTATGCTGAACTAAAAGTATATTTTAGTTTTAGTGGTATATAGTGCTTCAGTATGGAAAATGATTTTAGTTTTGATCAGTTTCTTAGATTTAAAATATGTAATAGCTAGTTAGACAACAAGACCAAGGGAACTAAGCGATTTAGTAACCCCGATGGCCTGAGGCTGTAGCGTCCCAAGCGCAGCAAGGGCGCAACTAAGGGCTTGAGGGATTACTAAATCACTTAGTCCCCATTGGTTGCGGTGTCTAACTTATTTAGACTATGGTTTAAAATATGTCCCTTTATAGCCAGAGCATGAGTGTGGGGTGAAAGAGCAATGCAGAACAGCAGAACGGTTTCTTTCTGAAGTCTTTACAGCGTCCACAAAAATAATTATTCGATTGGTAACCAGAGCAACGGCTACAGCTACAGTAGACATGCCCCTTAGTCTACTATTTGTCCAGAATCATTTGTGGAACACGGAGAAGAAAAGTATTACAGTATTATCAAGTACTGCAGTATGCCTCTTGTGTTATAATTATTATCATGTACAAAATTGCTTGAGGACGGGTTACTAAGTGAACATGTGTAGGTAACTAAGTGAGCATGTCAGGTGACTAAGTGATTTAGTAAACCTGTAAATGAGCCATACCATTGTCTAATTTAGTTATAGTTAAAATTACTAAAAGTATGCTGAACTAAAAGTATTTTAGTAATACAGTGCGTCATATGGAAAGTTATTTTAGTTTTAGTTTCGGTTAGTTTAATGAAAGCATGCTGAAGTAAAATTATTTTTGTTTTAGATATATAGTGCTTCAGTACGGAAAATTATTTTAGTTGTAGTTTTGGTTAGTTTCATAAATTATTAGTTTACTAAAAGTAAATAATTTTATGCTGAACTAAAAATACTTTAGTTTTAGTTATATAATACTTCAGTGTGGAAAATTATTTTGGTTTTAGTTTTAGTGATATGGTGCTTCAGTATGGAAAATGATTTTAGCATTAGTGTGATAAACCTCGTAATATCACTAAGATCTAGACTCAGAGCAGTACAGCACAACAACTTGTCTTAACACAAAACAACCAACTAAAATCATAAGGGCATGATGTGTGTAATGTACAACTAAAGTGTTGATTACCATACAATACAGGATTAAATACAATATACTTATACTGATACAAAAGTTATAAATGACACTGATAATTATAAATCCAAAGTCTGTTACATTATCCCCCTCCTTTTAAAGGACGTCCCGTCCTTGGACAATACCATCAATGCCTGACATAGCTATCAAATCGTTGAGGAGGTCTATGTTGTCTTGCAGGATATCTATGAACTGGAGGTGGTGCTGATGCAGGTACTGGTGCATGTACTACTGTCTGTTCCACATCGTCATCACTATCAATAAGTTCTAGATTAGTGCCATATGAGTGTGTGATAGGTTTGCCATGGTCTGATGACTGAAGTAGTGATGTATTGGCTGCAGCACTAGTACTCTCAATACTCTGTCCTTCTGCTTGTGAGTTCACGTGGTTAGTATCTGGTACAATCACATTACTGGTGCAGGGTTTTAGATGATCAAAATGCACAATTTTCCTTACTCTCTTCCCCTGTGCTTGCTGTATCCTATATGTGACATCCGAAAGCTTTTTAATCACCTTAAAAGGGCCTGTCCATGGATGGTATAGCTTGCGAGAAGCCCCTCTTGGAGGCACTGGAGAGTGCAACCACACCAAGTCTCCTGACTTATATGGCTTGCCATGGACCTTCTTGTCATAGAATACTTTCTGCCGTTTATGATGCATTCCTAAGTGCTTCCGGACTAGGTCATAGGCATGTAACAACCTGCTTTGCAGCTGAGTTGCATACTCACCAGTTGAAGGGAGGTCAAGTGGGCTCTGATTGGTACCATATATAGTGTCTAAAGGTAAACATGCTTCACGACCAAACATTAAGTAAAAGGGGGTATACCCAGTTGATGCTTGTATGCTGCTGTTATATGCCATACACACTTTCCTGAGATGGGGTTCCCAATCAAACGGATGATCAACTGCAGAAGTGGACAGCATGCTCAATAACGTTCTATTAAATCTTTCCACAAGGCCATCGCATTGTGGGTGGTAGGGCGTGGTTCTTGTCTTATGAATCTGCAACAGTCTGCAAACTTCACCAAGTAGCTTTGACTCAAACTGTCGTCCTTGGTCTGAGTGAAGTTGCTCTGGAATGCCAAGCCTGAGGAACACTTCATCTACTAGTTTGTTAGCTACTGTAACAGCCTCCTGATTTGGCAAGGGGAAAGCCTCCACCCACCTTGTGAAATAGTCTGCCACTACAAGTATATAACTATTGCCACCATCGCTTTCAGGTAATGGGCCTACAATGTCTGCTGCCACTATCTGCATGGGGTACCCAGCAGAAATTGTACCCAGAGGACTGCGCTGAGAAGGAGCAGGTGTCTTCCTGGTGATGCAACTATTGCAAGATCTACACCAATTCCGAATGTCATTAAAGTGCCCTGGCCAATAGAATCTTTGTTTAACGCGATGAAGGGTTTTGTCTTGGCCCAGATGCCCACCTGTTGTCCCTTCATGAGCTTCTTTGATGATTTCTGATTGAAGCGTGGTAGGCGCCACTAGTTGTAGCCAACTCTGTTGTTCATTGGGATGTTCATACTGACGCCACAGTACCCCATTTCGGATCATTAATTGGTCCCATTGCTGGTACAACCTACGATACTTGACACTCTTACTTTTAGCATGATCAGGTGATGGCTTCTGATGTGATTCCATAGCCTTTAATAATTCTCCCACACAACAATCATCAAGTTGTAAATCACGTATTTCTGCTTGAGTGTAGCCCCCGCAAATGTCAGATGATGTAATGGTAGCAATAACATTTTCTACAACTCTTCCACATTGCCTACAAGGCAAACGTGACAAGGCATCAGCATTACAGTGTTTTTTTCCTGGGCGGTGGACAATTGAAAACTCAAAGTCCTGAAGCTTCTCCAACCACCGTGCTAATTGGCCCTCAGGGGATTTAAAATTCTGTAGCCATGTTAATGCCCCATGGTCAGTACGGACAACAAAGTTTGTTCCAATTAAATATTGACGAAAATGGTGAAGAAAGGTAACCACTGCTAACAACTCCTTCCTTGTAACGCAGTAATTTCGCTCGGTCTTGGTGAGTAGTCGACTAGCATAGCTTATCACATGTTCTTCTCCTTTCTCATTGGTTTGCGACAGTACTGCTCCAATGCCACTATCGCTAGCATCCGTGTCAACAATGAAAGGTCTAGACCAATCAGGAAGGGCAAGTATTGGGGCAGTAGTAAGAAGGTGTTTTAATTGTGCAAAAGCTTGTTGGCATTCGTATGTCCATTTAAAAGATTGTTTTTTCTCGGTTAATTTATGCAATGGCTTGGCAATTGTAGCGAAATCTTTAATGAATCGTCTATAATAGTTGGCTAGTCCTAAGAATTGTTGCGTTTCTTGCCTAGAGGTGGGAGTTGGCCAATCCTTTACTTTCACTGTCTTATCCGGGTCAGGAGAAACACCATTTGCTGACACTATATGTCCCAAAAATCGCACTTCATGTTGAAGGAATTGACACTTATAGGGATGTAGCTTCAGTCCAGCTTGTCTTAAACGGTCAAATACTTGCTGTAAGTTGTGGAGATGGCTCTCAAATGACTTTCCCATGATAATAACATCATCAATGTACACCAGGCAACTTGTCCATTGAAGACCTGCCAGAACACAGTCCATCAAGCGCTGGAATGTAGCTGGGGCGTTACATAGCCCAAAGGGCATGACATTGAATTGGAAAAGGCCCTCCTGGGTACAGAAAGCAGTTTTCTCGCGGTCTTTAGGAGCAACTTCAACCTGCCAGTATCCACTTCTTAAATCAATGGTCGTGAACCAAGTAGAGCCCGTTAGAGTGTCAAGTGTGTCGTCCACCCTAGGAAGTGGATATGCATCCTTACGGGTGACTCCATTAATCTTCCTATAGTCAATACAAAACCGAATGGATCCGTCCTTCTTTTTAACTAAAACTATGGGAGAAGCCCAAGGACTTTTTGAAGGGGATATGATACCTTTCTCCAACATATCATTCAAAAGGGTGTGGACCGTTTCACGTCGAGGAAGGGGCACCCTACGAGCTTGTTGCCTTATAGGTGCTGCGTTACCAGTATCAATACAATGCTGCATTACGGTTGTACGCCCCAACTCATCTGGTCTGGCAGCGATTATATCACTATAATGAGATAGAAGGGCCAAAAATTGTTCCTTCTGTGCTGCTGTAACGTCATCAGGAAGCGTCAGAGGTATATCTTTTGCCAAATAGCTTCCACTTGCTGAAACCTCACCTTGTTCACAAGTATTGCATATTGCTGAGTCAGTAATCAACTCTGCTGTAGCAATTTTACTGTTTCTGTACAAGGTGACTGGTGAAACATCTATGTTCACTATTCGTAACACTACTGACTGGTCTTGTGCCTTCGTGAGTGCTCTAGCAATCATGATCTGAGCTGACGGTGATGAGATCCCTTCTACCAGCCATGTTCCATCTTCCTTGGAGTCTAGATGGGCAACAATTTCCATCTCACTGCGAGGCGGGACAACACAATTCTGTGATAACATTACAGAGCTACAACAGCCAGTATGTAGGCTAGGTGAGTTGGGTACAAGGGCAACACTCTGGTCTGCAATGATAATCTTTCCCTTGGCTAGGTCAAGCACACACTTGTTGGATTCTAGGAAATCCAACCCCATAATAGCATCTGTTGTTAATCCCTCTGCTACAATGAACTTGTGGCTAAAATTAAAGCCCGAAACTGATAGTGGTGCTATGACAGACCCTAGCACCTTCAGTGGAATCCCATCTACACCTACCAGCCGGTGATTACTTACTAAATTCAAGTCTCCTGCTTTGGATTTAATTCGATCCCAAGCCTCCTTGTCCAACAACGAAACTCCTGCTCCAGTATCAATTAAAAATGACATAGGGACTCCGTGTACATTGCATGACAACACATAGCTAGATACATTATTTATTGAAATACAATTTAGTGGATTCGGTCTAGTCTCATTTGGTGCTGCTGGGATACTACATTGGGTTTTCAAGGCACATCCCCTTGCATAGTGGCCAACGTTTCCACAACAATAGCAAGTTACCTCTTTGGCTCTCCAGGCCTGCTGAGGAGGCGTGGCCTCACGATGCACTCGCGTAGAGTCCGATTCAAGCTGTTCAACACGTTTTGCAAGCCTGCGGATTTCTTCCAGAACCTCAAGATCACCTGTAGTGGACCCAACTCTCTTGACATTAGAAAAGCCATCACTGCAATCGTCATTATCGTCCGATGTAACGGGGAGTGTGAGAAGATACGATTCCATTTCCAAAGTAGCGCTGACCGCCTCCCTTAGCGTTCTTGGGCGTCTTTGCCTAACAGCTAAACACACTCTAGGGTCCTGCAAATTGGCTAAAAACTTGTTTAGCGCAATTATCTCCTTGGATTCGTTCTGTAAACCCGGAAACGCTCTGCGTGCCAATACCATTAGCTCGTCAGCGAAATCTGGCCAAGTATCTTCTTCATTTTTGCCACGCTTCTCAAATTCTATCTTGTATAACTCAGATTTACACTGAGGTTCGAAGCGTTCGCGCAGGGCTGTCTTAACTGTGACGTAGGAGTTCTGGGTCTCGTGATCAAAACATTGATAAGCCACGTGAGCAGCACCCCTTAAACTGACACGAATCCACAACAACTTTTCTTCATTTGTCCATCCATTAATAGTTGCCACACATTCAAAATAGCTCACCCAGTTGTCGAAGTCTCCTTTACCGTCGAAGTTGTCAGGGATCAAAATTGGGCGCTCTGGATTTCCTCGATCAAGAAATGACTTACTACCGTTACTGTACGTCCCCTCCATATCTTCGGCCCCTGGTAGGGCCATAGCTAAAAAGCGAAAAGGCAACAACAACAGAGCGAAGCAGCAGGATTCTTCACCTTCTCTGGTACCGTTAATCCACGGTACCACAGTTCTGCGTGTAGTTTTCCGATGTTCAAGTCACTCCAAGGTTGACGGCGCTCGATACGGGCTGCCGACTACGCCACTGTGATAAACCTCGTAATATCACTAAGATCTAGACTCAGAGCAGTACAGCACAACAACTTGTCTTAACACAAAACAACCAACTAAAATCATAAGGGCATGATGTGTGTAATGTACAACTAAAGTGTTGATTACCATACAATACAGGATTAAATACAATATACTTATACTGATACAAAAGTTATAAATGACACTGATAATTATAAATCCAAAGTCTGTTACATTAGTTTTGATTAGTTTCGTAAATTTTAAACTTTTAGTTTTAGTTTACTAAAAGTATTAAAAGTATTTTAGTTTCAGTGATATGGTGCTTCAGTATGGAAAATTATTTTAGTTTTAATTTTGGTTAGTTTTTTAAATTTAAAGTATTTTAGTTTTAGTTAAAATGAGTAAAAGGCTGAACTAAAAGTATGTTAATTTTAGTTATAGTAATAAAATAACACTAGTAGTGGCCAAGGGTCTGGAAGCTGCTTTAGTGCATTTTTCTTTTTCCTACTTTTTGTCTAGTTTTTGCTGGTCCGTGTCAAGACACCACAAATGGTGTTGACCTAAAATAGTAGGATACTTCACACCCCTCTGCTACTGTGCTAGCTATCTATGGTCAAACAGATAGCCTTCAATGGAAAAAACATCAGCACAAAATTTCATTGCACTAATTTTGGGCCACATTGCCTGATCTTGAATTGAACGCTTTTAGCTATACATTATACTCGCCAATATATTGCCAAGGCTATATAGGAAAGTATTGTGAGGCTGGTTACTGGATCAATAGGCCCTATACCTTAGCTGGGAAGGTAGCTGGGAAGTTAGCTAGATAAACGTTCAATTAAGATAAAGCTGTAGTGATGTATAGCTAATAATTATTAGTTTCACGTGGCCAGACTTCTTTTTCCTTTTTGAGTAATTAATGTCATCATCAAAGATCATGGAACTCTTTACCACGCCACATTGTCGAGTGCACCAACATTGCAAAACCATTACTATGGACTTCACAGTTGTGTCTGTGTATGATCCTCATTTTTGAAGTTTTCACAGTATTGATGTATGAAGGAATGTAGGTAGGGTTGGAAGGAGCAAAGCAACCATCATGGTGAAGCCAGACCAATCCTAGCTCACCACGAACTCACCAAAAACTTTAATTTACTTTATACAGACATTGTTGTACTAAACAGGCAAACTCCTGTGTTAGTTTTAGGGTAGGTTGGCAGCCTTGGTTTCTTTTTAAATAGCATCCTTTTCGACTCACCTATATAAGGTAAAAAAGAACAGAAGTTTGTAGCTAGTTAGCACTGGTAGTTGAATGGTTAGCATGGTGGACTATGGCCAAAGGTAAGAATTTAAAGAGTTCATTATGATAAATGGGGGTCTACTTTAGTGCAATTTTTTTCCTACGTTTTTTGTCTAAGTTTTTGCTGATCAGTGTCAATAGCTTCAGATGGTGCTTATTGACAACTACGATCGGTCTCAATGTATATAGCCTTGATTAGGGGTGGGAGATACAAGCAATAAAATATCAATACCAATACCAGAATGTCTGATACTTTGGTATCAAGCACTTTTATGAAGAATCGGAAATTTTGATACTTGGTGATCGTGTGATATTTTGCTTACATTATACATGCAAAACTTGTGCGTTATGGATGCAAACACTAAAAAAGCAATGTTTCAGCCATTGGAATTGTATAGAAGAAAATTTTTGTAGTATTGCCCACCCCTAGCCTTGACCTTATTACCGCCTGCAGCAGTCTTTAGGTATCATATAGTATAGCCGCACCAAGTTTAATTATTTGATTACACCCTGTAGATCATATGAATGATGCACTATTTCATGACAGAAAGAGGCACAAAGTCAACAAGTTTTAAGGTAAATGTATTAGCTGTGCATAAAGTACATGCAGAAGGGTCAAAGTCCCTCCACTCTTGCTAAACAAGGTGCAAGGATGTATACAGTCCTGAGTCAGAGGTTTAAATAACAAGAGTCAAATGTATATTAATAATCAATATCGTTCACCTCTTGCCCTCATCAGTTTTTGCTCCATTGGGTGACGGAAACAAGCAATATAATAATGATGGCCTAATGCTGTGACACGATTATGATCAGCAGTAAAAAGTGGTCTAGCTACGTATGACAGCCAGCGATAACTACCAGCTCGTTGTGGGTAGCTCAGGGTCACAAACCAAGACTACTACTTTGGTTCCTCCTGGTCCAGTTATATTGAAAAATTTGGACCCCCCAGAACCAAAATGTTTGAAATAATTATATGGACCCCCACTGAAATATTTTATTTATCCCCCACAAATTTTATGATTAGCATCATTTGCTTGCATTCAAAGGGAGTCTTTGGCATTCAATCCCCCTTGGCATTCAATCCCCCTTGGCATTCAATCCCCCTTGGCATTCAATCCCCCTTATCTTTGCCCTTACCTGTTGCGTTCAGCTAACTACTCCAGTCTCTATATACTGTATTAAGTGTATAACTATACACTCAGGCAAGCTGGAATAATGATCATTGATGACAACTCTTCAGTCTGTGGGTAGTGAGGAATGAACAGAGCCACTGTAGTAAACAATGATCCATGGATTCCATAAGCTTTCAGTTTAGTAACGGTCTTTCATGGGGAATTCGAACAGAGTCAAATGCTTTCACATAGTCAATGAAAACACAGTGAGAGATTAGATGATTGTCAAGTATTGTAGCCCAGTCACATGTATGTTGTAGCTAGTAGCAAAAGGTGGTGGACCAATTAGCAAACTGTGAGGGTAGCCTAGCTATAAATATTTCAAATAAACTAACTACTTGATCCCTTGCAGCACAATCTTACCTTTAAAAGAGGATTACAGGTTGAAGTGAAATTCCCCACAGTCAATAAAGTTAAGGGAAATAAAACATTTCAAAAGAAATTATTGTTTCCCACACTCCCACAGCACATACAAGAGATGAAACCATTGATAAATGATGCCATCATTGTATATCATTAATGCTGCTGAATGCATGTGTACAAAAAGAATAAAGAATTAAACAGCAGGTAAATTTTGTGACCACACAGGACCACAACATAAAAAGGACCTGTGTGAGCATGGTGTGATTACAAAAATAAAATTTAGCTACATCAGTAAAATACATTATAATAAGTATGGTTGGCTGAGTCCACACACAATTTGCATGATTGAGCTAACAAAATTCTTTCAGAAGATGAAATCTATTATAATTATGCAGGCAGCATCATTCAACATTTTCCTGACAAACAACATGGAAGATGCTGCTAATTCAGCAGATTGTTCATGGAGTATGGCTGGTAGTGGCAAAGCACTGTAATTTTATTTGTCTCATAGTAATAGCTACTTTTAAATCTCTACAGCATTTGTAGGTAGTCTACTTTGGATTGTCTTGGAAAAAGGCTGATTGTATACAATGTACAATGTCCAGAGGGAAAGTTAATTCTAACACTGATTGTGTTTTCATAGTAGTGAATTGAATAATATCTGGGTGTGGGTGATAGCATGTTGTTAGTATGGATATCAAAATTGTTGCTTGAGGTGCTTCAGTAGCGAGCTCGGAGGTTCTATATGGGTCTGCATATACTAAAAATTAGCAAAAATTAATATTTTAAAGTAGCTAGAATATGTATCTCTGCTGACTTTAAAAAGACAGAGGACAACCAAGTTAAAACATTTACCATAGTAAGGAAGGTGGAATTACACAATAAGCACTTTGCATCACATTAAATGGATTGATATTGAAAACTAGCTGATAGCAGCGTTGGGCAAAGTGTCACGGTAGAGGCAGCCCGTAGCTAAGAGAAATAGAATAGTTAGACATTTTATGCTTGTCACTTTTCTATAATTAAGAAACTGGGGTAGTTAGCTGAATGTAACAAGTAAGGAAAGCAAGGATAATAATAGCTATAGATGGGGGAGATCAATTGTTTCAACTAAACTAACTGGAAGAAGAAACCATCATGATTGATGAAAATATGTACAACAAACAAAAGTGTGAGTATGTGAATCATTGGGCAACATGTGACCACAATCAGGACCAAGAATGGAACCAATGTGGGCATGGCAAGGAAGAACAAAATACAAAAATAAATTACAAGCTACAACATAACACAAGTGTGCCACTTATTATATTCCCTTGCTAGAAAAATTCTTCTAGAAGCCATTATACTGGCAGAGGCAGCATCATCTAGACATTTCTTGATGATAGACTTTGATGTTCTCAGTTCAGGGTGAACAAAATTTAATAAATTAAGCAGATTCTTGATTGTATAGATAGCTAGTAGTGGCCCAGTACTGATATCTCAATTGTTTTATAGTAATTAGGGATGTTATGGCGGTCAAATTCAGCCAGCAACTGAAGATATTCCACTTTATTTTGTTTCCTATTTCTAGCAGCTGAGCCTGAATATGTTGAGCAGAGTCCAGAGGGCAAGTTAATTCCAGTAAGGTCATAACTGGGCTCTGGGAATTGTATGTCACAATGTCTGGACGGTAAGAAGTAATTAGAAGATCAGTTGGGATTGTTATTTGGGGGGCATCATCTGCATAAAAATTTGGGATCTCCTTTGTGTGTGTGCAAATGGCGTTGATAATAAATTTTGTAGGTGAGATAAAATATTTCAGAGGGATCCAAATATTTCAAGAAAAATGGACCAGGGGTCGGGGGTCCAGTTTTTTCATGGGGGGTCTAAATATATCATTAGTACTCAAAGGCCTGTTGTTTAACTTTTAGCAGATTGGTACTGCTATCGTAACCGCCCATTCGATAATGATAATAATTGTATTATAAACAGAGACATGATAAGGTAGCAAGAATTGTACACTGGGAACTTTGCAAATAGGAAGGATTTTCCATTGATGTGGTAGACTCACTAACCACTTCCTGTGATGGAGAATACCTCCATGAAACTACCATGTGATTTTGCAATCCAATGTAACAGAAACATACCACACAATTGCTCAGATGTTGTATGTGTAGACTACCTAATCAAGATAATTGATGTGGCTATCCCAGGTGACATTAGAGTTACAGAGAACGTTGCAGAGAAACATCAACGGTACACAGATTTAAAGATTGAACTCCAGAAAATGTGGAACATGCAGGTTGTCATTCTCTCCGGTGTCCTGGGTGCTCTTGGATCAGTCCCCTTGTGCCTGGAAAAACATTTGAAAACTTTGAACATTCATTACAAAGGACTAATACCAAAGTTACAGAAGGGTGTTATTTTAAGCTCCTGCCATATTACTTATTACTCAAAGATTTCTGACAGAGTACCATCAATAATCTGAACTATTGGATATATTCAGATAACTATTTACCCTCTCATGTATGTGCATGATGTAATGTTTTTCGATAATAGCTAATAATAATCTAATGAAAAACAGCCAAGCTGTAAAAAAGGGTGCAGCCTCCAAAAAAGCCAGGGTGAAAAAAGATGTGAAATCAAATGTGGTGGCCAACAAATGGCTGTGATGATAAGTTGATGTCAAATTTTAAATAGCAACAATTCAGGTGAAATTGCATTGTGTTGCCTCCTGCAAGTTTCTAGGATTCCACGCCAAATTCACCTGAATTGTCGTTATTAAAATTTTCCCGTTAACCTACCACCACAGCTATTTGTCGGCTGCCACATTTGATTTCACTTCTTTTTTCACCCTGGCTTTATTGAAGACTGCACCCTTTTAGCTTGGCTTTTTTTGATTAGATATCATGCACTTCTTTTTGTAATTTCATACCTAAAGCCAACCTATGACCAGCTTTAAGTATTTAACTTGTCTTTTTCTTTACCACAGACTCGGCACAGAAAGAAGATTATTATGATGAATATTTTAATGATTTGATTAGCTGATTGAACTGTTCGCAGCTGAATACTCTACAGGGAAATGTGTGTGCAGCTGAAAATTCTACAGGGAGCCTCATGATGTAACTACTCTTTGACTACATGGTGAATGGTTTGTAGTTGAACTCAACATGCACAGGTTGGCTTATTTCTAGCTGAAACACTCTATGAAATGTAATTGAATTCTCCCTTGTTGCTAGCTAATCTCTCTACAGGGTGACTTGATCTCTCTACAGGGTGATTTGGTTCTAGCCGATCTATACAGGGTGACTTGTTTCTAGCTGAACTCTACAGGGTGACTTTAAAAAATAGTAGAACTCTTTGCAGGCAACTTGCCTAACTAATCTCTGTACAGGGGGATTTGTTTACTGTACAGAATGATTTATTTCTAGTTGACCTTTCTACTGAGAGATTTGAGCTCTTTACAGGGTGACGTGAAACACAGCTGAACTCTCTACAGTGATTTTTTTGCTGCTGAACTGTCTTCAGGGTGACTTCTTTGTATAATTGAACTCCATGCAAGTGGTGATTTGTTTTTGGTACTAGTTGAAGAGTGCCTGATTGTTGCTGAACTCCCTATTGGGTGATTTGTCATCAGCTGAACTCTCTACAAGGTGACTTGATTGTAGCTGAACGTTCTAATAGAGTGACTTATTGCGCAGCTGAATGTTCTATTAGGGTGACTGCAATATTAGAGTATCTCGATCGCGCACTTTTTACACCTAGTTCACTTTCATAGTGTAGCTCAGTGAATTTTAATCTGATTCCTTGCAAACCACTGAAAGATCATTCTAAAATGATTTATCTACCACTCTACCTGTTTTCAGCTGATTCCGTTAACTATAGTTTGCCTTGAGGTGTGTGGCAAGTATTACGGGTTTTTTGTTAACAAAACTCGATCGTGCGCTTTTTACATAAGGCCACTCCAAGTCATACCTTAGTTTCTGGTCACTCCCTAACCAACAAAAGGATGCGGGCGGGCGGATGATCAGGACTTCAGGACAATCATAGACTCTTACATATACACCAGTAATACTGTAATGTTATTAATTTTGCTCAATTTACCCATTTCATATTGAGTTTACAACCAAGCTTAACCAACATTCTTATAGCATAAGAAGTTAATTATGCTTCTGCAAAATGCACCAGGAAAATTGTTGATGGCTAGCTACACTGCTGAGCACAACAATGTGTAGCTAACACTAAGGAAAGGTCTGCTCATGTAGCTACTTTTGCTTTACAAATGAAATGTTTCATTAGCTATGTCAGGAAATTATTATTTATTAGCTAGCTAATAATAATCCAAAGCTATATTAACACATCATCAGAAACTCTTTCAAATGTGAAGTCTTAGCCAACTATATATGCATGCGTTTCCAGCCTTCTATACAGTAAACCTTGAGTAAAGTAGCTGTCAAAGTTTTGAGTTGAGTTGTTGAGTGCTCCAGGCTAGTGTTTTTCAGTGATCATGTGGGAAAGCTAAGTTAATGTTTTAACTAAGGGATGTCATGCACTTGCTAATTTAGGACCATACTTGCAATTATGTAACCATGGAAAAGTTGAAGCTTGAGCTCACCAAATGTTACCGGATTTCTAGTCAGTATATCAGTGATCAGTGATAAGGAAGTCCAAGTTTAGATCCACTAGAAGAGTTACTAGACTAATCATTAGAGAACTACATCTGAATTGTTAGGAAAGTTTAAAGCTATGGTAGCTATATCTGATCATTAGGCTAGTGATCAATGCTACATACATACTGTACTGAAGTTACTTACTGGCAACAGAAGCTTTACTAATAGCTAGCTATATAGCTAGCTAATCAAGGACAAGTCAAAAACGTTATAGTAGTATCTGTCTATTCTAGTATTAGAGTTAAGGGTAGTGTGACTGCTCTATTAGAATCCCTGACTGCTCTATTAGAGTATCTCGATCTTTTGCAGTGTTTAAAAATCACTGTCCTTGGTCACGTACACTTAAGCGCTTGTAATATTAATAATAGTCCTCATAAACTGGGGTTCCAGTTTTCCATGCGGGCGGGTGACCAGAAACTAAGGTTTGACTTGGTGTGGCCTAACTATGGTTGACGTTTTTGAATGCCTGTTAATGTGATTTCTTTCAAATTACACAAGGTTTTCACTACGATGGTTACTCCATGCATGTACAGATCGATTTTCAAGTTATTCCTTCAAGTTGTTTACTCTGCATGTGCATGGCCGTGACAAAACCCGCAAAAAAAAAAAAAAAACTCCGTTGGTCTTTATCCGATGCGTACGAAAGTTGGATTTAAATGTGCTGCATTACGATCTTACGGGCCCTACAAATTTGAAGAAAATCGACTAAATCCGGCATCATCAAAACTTGTGTAAGATATTCCGGATTTCCGAATGGGTTACGCCCGTCTCGTATAAGATAACACCGTCCTCTAAACAAGGCGCCATAACTTCCGCGTACTTTGGTTGACAGACACGAAGTTTGGTTTATCAGATTCCTTGATGAAAGGCGATTCGAGTCATGTGTAAGTTCTTTGTGTAGTAACGAAGGGGAAGCTAAAAAGGAGCCTTGTACCGCGAAATTTACGTGTTCAGAATGCCCGTAAAAACACGTGTTTTTAAACATATTTCTATAAACTAACCTGTTTAACAATTTGTACGGTCGGAGTCTTATTAAGCATCCTTCGCTGAGTAGAATCATAGGCGGTGGAAAGGGGGGGGGGGCTAGGGGCTAGGGGGCTGAAGCCCCCCCTCAGAATGATCAGTATCACACCGAAATTATCTTTCTTGGGTAGCTATCACACCGAAATTATCTTTCTTGGAGTGGGGCTGAAAACCGTGATAAAGATCGAGATACTCTAATAGAGCAGTCACTCTAATAAAGTAGTCAGTGTGTGGCGAGCTATGTAAGGATTTTTATGTAGTTGATCAGTTAGAAATGGTAGCTGACGAGGTGGAAAGCTCTTGTCAGTTGGTTGTGACCTTTTTTTTTTTTTTTTGGTCTCAACTTACCTAAGGCCCCTATTTGGTGATTATTAGTTTCTCATCCACCGCCCGCATCCTTCTTAAGCTACCGCATGGTAAGCCATTATTTACTCTGCGCATGCTCAGAAGAACACGTGATACCAAACTGTTATAAGTTTTGTTAATGAACGCTACAATGCGCTATATATCACCAGGAGAACTGTTGTTTTCCTTGGCAAATTGCTGCAGTGCCAGTTGCAATCGTGCTCTATCGACTTCATCAAAGCAGGCTTTCAGTTGACTGTCGAAAAATAGCTGGTGATCACGAAAATTAGAATCAGCTGGTGAAGGAAATGTTTGTAGTAAGAAAGAAAGACAATTTGGACAAGGTCTGTACATCAGTATATTAATATTATAAAATAATGGTAATACCCTCCCGCCCGCATCATAATAATTAGAAAGGCTGGATGAGAAACTAATAATCACCGAATAGGGGCCTAACTATAGAAATAAGTCTGGGTCAGCCCAGCCCCCCCTCATATCAACTACTTCCTCCGCCGCTGCGTAGAATGATACCAAATTTAGCGAATTTGGTTGAGGATAACAACTTGTAAATTGGGATTTTCCCGGCGAGATAATTAAATTTTCCAATAGGTTAATGTATGGAGCGCGTATTATGTCATCATCAGCAGTAAATAACTGTCGCTATGGCGACATTTTCCCATTTGTACGGTCGGAATTGGATAGAGAAATTCAAGGGCTTTCTTTTATTGTATGGTGTGCTGTAGAAATGTTGTGAGTTAAAGGTTGTAAATTAGTGTTTTTGTGTGTAGAGTAAAATACATGTATTTTGTATTATTATTATTGTTATTATTGGGGGTACAGGTAAGAAGGCAAAGCCTGTAAAAACCTGATCTATACAATCAAACTACTACAAAAATAACTATACAATATCATACTGGTAATCATAATAAAATCTATCTAGGTGTGTCTTAAACAAATTGGTTGAATGAACATTAACTGAGTCATATGGGAGTCCATTCCAATCATTTATAATTCTTACTGAATAAAAGTGACGGCGTGGCAAGCAGGTAGCGTGTGGTTTATAGATCTTTAAATCATGACCTCTTGTTATAGAAGATGATCGAAGGGTAAATAAAGATGAGCTATCCATGTCCAGCATGTTATGAAATAGTCTGTATGTGTAAATTAAGTCCCCTCTACGACGTCGATATCTGAGAGATGGTAAGTTTAGGTGGTTTAATCTGTCAACATATTGCAAGTCTTTAATTTCGCTCACTAACTTGGTAGCTCTTCTTTGAATTTTTTCAACTGACTGCTGATCGAATATGAACTGTGGACCCCATATAATATTTCCATATTCTAATATGGGACGAACAAAGGATTTGTACAGTTGGAGTAACACGTTGGTGTTCAAGTACTCAAACGATTTATTAATCACAGCTAGTATACGATTAGCTCTTGCAGTTACTATAGCAGTATGGTTATGAAACTTCAGAGAAGAGTCAACGATGATTCCCAAATCTTTGACTGACTCAGTAGATGTTATAACATTACCATCAATACAATAATTTCCATAGGAGTGGGTGAGACCTAAATGCAAAACATAACACTTGCTAATATTAAAATTAAGCAACCATGCAGGTTCTCGACCATTCAAAGCAACCAGGATTGGACAACAAATGACAATTAATTAAGGAATGATGAGATTTTATGATCAGCCTGTTTTACCAAGTTAAGGTTTCAAAAAAGATGTTAAACAGATATTAGACTTATTTAATGCATAATTCTTAATTTTTAAAGGTTTAACCCATTGTTTGAAAACTTTTAATGTTGACCACCTGAAAATGCTTGATTTGACAAATCCCATACATATGTTTTGATATGCGATTTTTAGCGATTTTTCTAAGCGTTGCGAAAAGAAAAAAATACGACTCACGAAGAAACTAGACGAATTTTGAAGGCGCGTATCTCAGTCATGACTTGGTGGATTCAGCTCAAATTTGAAATGGAAGGTGCCCCACCCCGAGGGAGTTAATTTGCACAGCAAAAATGGTTAATTTCTGGTCGGGTACTATCGAGGTTTTCAGTAATTAAAAAAAAGCAGCGTTTTCTTGGATATTGTAAATTCGAGGGGTAGCCAATGTCTTGGGACTCTCGTACACTATCTGAGAAATCCAATTAGAAATCCATAAAATATTTAGAAATCCCAAATCCATAACCGTACAAAATAGTTTATTCTCGTTTTGGCGTTTCCGTCCGTTCATGAGTTCAATTACGGCCGCCACTCTATACAACAAATCAAATCGACAGTGCAAAGTATTATTATTATTATTGTATAATGTACAAACCTCAGTCACGAGTATAATGTACATGATTAGTTAACAAACTAAACGTTAATAAACTTAATTACATGTAACTATAATACTAAAGATTTAAAAGTATCAACATTATCAGTTTCCACGAGGTGATCAGGTAGGTGATTCCATAGTCTAATTGCTCTAGGGAAGAATGATTGCATGTAGGAATCAATTCTTGAGGGTAAATGTAGGTATTTCCTGCTACTACTACGGGTGGTGCTTGGGACTTTACGAAGGATATGATCATAAGGGATATCTAGATACTGATTAATGATTTTGTGAAGATTTCCAATCAAGTTCATTTAACATTGTTGTAACACTAGAATGTCGAGAATAATCATTGAACACAAACCTAGCAACCTTCCTTTGAATTGTCTCTAATTGGTGGATGTTAGTCTGTAAGTGGGGTAACCAGATGACTGCGGCATATTCACAGATGGGGCGGATATATGTTTGATAGCATTTAGTTTTGATGGTTTGTGTACACTGACCAAAGTTCCTTCAAAAAAATGACAGGGCAGAATTAGCTCGGCCAATGATTCCTGATATACGTGTGGACCAAGATAGGTTACTTGAGATTGTTAGACCAAGGTACTTTGCTGATTGTACTCTCTGTATCTCATAGTCATTCAACTTATAGTGATACATGAGAGGGGAAGACTTGTTAGTAACTATGAGATATTCACATTTAGTTAAGTTAAAAGGCATTTGCCAGATTGTGGACCAATGAGCTAGCTTGTTCAGATCATTTTGTAGGGCTTGATGATCACTAGGATCCTTGATGCTCCTATACATCAGGACATCATCAGCATAAAGCTTAACTACAGAGTCAATGCTGCGAGGTAGATCGTTAATGAATAGTAGGAAAAGTAAAGGGCCTAGAAGAGAGCCTTGAGGAATGCCAGAAGTTACTGGGGTCAAGTCACTAAGCTTGTTCTCAATAACAACTTGTTGAGTTCTACCAACTAGAAATTGTTAAATCCACTCCAGGTAGGTTCCACGGATGCCATAGTGGTCCAGTTTATGGAGTAGTCGATTGTGACAGGGACGGATCTAGGATTTATAAAAGGTGGGGGGCTAACTCAAGGTACTAATCTCTTGGGTAGAGATGTGCAAAGCACACTTCCCAGCATGCGAAGCATGCTGGAACTAGGGGGGTCTGGGGGCATGCCCCCCCAGGAAATTTTTGAAAAATAGATGCTAAAACACTGCAATTTGGAGACATTTCCACATAAAATTCATAATATTTCTGCCTGTAGATATTTTATATACTGCCTTTAGATTATAGGTATGGCTCTCTGAAGCATTTTGCTAATGGAAAAGTTTGGGTAGGTACAGACAACCAAGTACATGATGCACCCCTCTCACAATTGCACAACACTGAATAGGTGCATGTTAGAATAATAATGTTGAAAGTGGAAAATTTTGAAATTTGAACAATACAAGATTGAATCTGAGAGCATTTTCAATGGAAATTGTGAACCTGAATTAAGTATTGTCATACATATTAACTACACAAGTAGATGAATGAAGCCCTTTAAACAGACCAATTCATTTCATTGCATGTATAGGTGCTGGCAGATTTGGAAAAATTCCATAACAGAACCAACTATATGTTTCCAGTGAATGTTCTATTAGAGTAGTTAGCTGACTGCTCTATTAGAGTATCTCGATCTTGTAAACCTCCAATGCTGATTCGGGTCCTTGTTGCATAAATTTTAGCATAAATCCACTGATAATACCTTGGAAAGACGTTTATAAGGTGGTTTTATGGGTATTTGTATTATTAGTGATCATATAATTATGCTAAGACAAAATTTCATTATAATACTCAGCATATTGATCAAGTAAAGCCTAAATATGAAGGGGGGGGCTTCAGCCCCCAAAGCCCCCCCCCCCCCTGGATCCGCCCCTGTGTGAGGCACTTTATCAAAGGCCTTTGAGAAGTCTAGAAAAAGAACATTGACCTGTTCTCCAGAGTTAAGACGGTAGGCTAGGTCATGTAACGTTGTGATCAACTGTTTTTCGCATGAGCGATTCTTTCTAAATCCATGTTGAGAATCACACAAAATTCCATTATTCTCAAGGTGTTTATATACTGAACTATATATTATGTGCTCAAAGATCTTGCATGGAATGCTTGTCAGAGATATCGGTCTGTAATTAACAGGATTCTTGCGTGATCCTTTCTTAAAGACAGGAGTAACGTGGGCAGTTTTCCAATCACTAGGGAGATGTTCTTGGTGCAGTGATGCCTTAAATATTAATGTGAGTAGTGGAGCCATATTGTATGCAGTCTCTTTTAATAAGCGAGCTGGAATTTCATTGGGACCATGGGCTTTATGGCTCTGTAAATCAGCTAACAAACAAGCAACACCCTCCACGGTTATGTATTCTGTGGTGATGGAATTGTATGGGGAAGTCCCTAGGTCCGGTAGAGTAGAGACATCTTCCTCAGTATGAACAGATAAAAATTGTGCGTTGATAGCATTAGCCTTCTCTTGTGAATCACTTACTGTTAGCCCATTAACATCCAGTGGTGGAATAGTCACTTGGTCAGGTTTTTGCACTTCACGTAGGACCATAGATTCTTGTAACCTCTGTCAGAGTCAGGATTAAACATATTACATAAGTACCTATTATGAGCTCTTTGGCACTCTTTCAGCATGAGATTTTTAGCAGCACGATATTCCTTCCAGTCCTCAACTAAGTCACTCCTCCTAGCTCAATTATACAATCGTTTTTTCTTGCTTGAAAGACGCCTGATTAAAGGGGTTGCCCAAGGTTGGTTGGATTTGCCTGAAGGAGCAGTTTTGGTGGGCACTAGTTGTAAACAGTTCATACACATTGACTTATAGGCATCCCATAAATCTTGTACTGGGGTATTGATGGTATTATCAAGAAAGGAGTTGGCAAATTCTGTTACTAGGCGATTGATAGATGTGAAATCTGCCTTGTTCCACAAATAAAGTTTCCTTTTAACAGGTAATACCTGTGTCTCTTCTGAAGTTCCTCTGCTCCCCTCAGTAACTCTGTTAGGTGTCTCCTGCACAAGTATTAGCAAAAGCTCGAGGTAAAAAGTAAACATCAGGATTAAAATCGAAATTAGAATTACATTTTACTTTAAAATGCAGAAATAGTTCGAAATACTTAAATATTGGGACTCTCGTACACCATGTAGGGTTTTTGCGTGGGCGCTGGCTACCCCATGTAAATTACACACTTGTTTGTCGCATGACCAAACTGGCAGTACTTGGCCGCACGCCACACTATCGTGTGTCATGATAAAGCATGCAAATTATAGCTAGCTAGCCACTTACCAATCTCAAGTCTTTCAGCTATAAACGCAAGTCGCTTGTTGTTCCTCAAAATCTCACAGAACTTCTGTAGCGTTCCCGGTCCTCCAATAGTCAATTGGTCGATGATCGTTCGATTCTTTTCCATCCTACTAGTCACATGCAATTGTACTTGTTGTGCGGCATTTTTCCCTAACATTCCCCCCTGAATCAGCTGGTCACTTACATCATCAGGGTCTAGATATCATGAACCATGATAGTGGGTTCATAATAGGGATCGCCCATGTTTTTTGCAAAAATCCGGCCTAATAGAATGCACACTTAAAAACCACCTTGTAAAGCATCCTTCAACTCAAAACAACCCTCTGGTGGTTAGGTCCACTATAGTAAGTGTCAAGTAAAAAGGAAACAGTATGTGTATTTCAGACAAAACTGAAAATTAATATGCCCGTTTGTTCATATTATTCTTCTTCTTATTATTATTCATAATAATTATTATTATTCTTTCACTATCCAGATTAAATACTCTAATAGAGCAGTCATGTAAATACTCTAATAATGCAGTCAACTGTATCACAACAATCCTTGCACTGAATTTGACAGCTATTAAAGGCACCAGTAATGTAAATTGTAGCTCATATTGGGAAACTCTCAGTCTGTATGCACACTGCAATTTGATCAGTTTCATGTTTGTACTGAAACATTAACGGCGTTACTATGTAGAATGCAAATTACACTATTCACCACAGTCTTCATTATCAATCAAAGAAATCTATGTTAATTTGTACACATGTTATTGTAGTCAATAGTGTGAGAAAATATTGCTGAGGAGATGATATGTTCCAACAACTTGCAGCAAATACTAGTCAATGATATAAGTCTATAGTTTGATGGATTAGTACATGGGCCTTTCTTGTATACCGGTGTTACATATGCCCTATTCCAGTCTGAAGGGAGTTCACCCTGATGTATAATGCAGTCAAGTGTATAACAACAATCCTTGTACTGAATTTGACAGCTATTAAAGGCACCAGTAATGTAAATTGTAGGAGACTCTCAGTCTGTATGCACATTGCAATTTGATCAGTTTCATGTGTGTACTAAAATGTTGACAGTGTTACTATGCAGAATGCAAAATTACACTATTCACAACAGTTTTCTTCATAATCCATTACTAGATTAATAAAAAGTACACAAACTAGATGAATAAAAAATTGGAAATTTTAAAATGGGAATAGGGACCGCTGAAAAAAGCCACAAAACAAGAGATCGCTGGGGTGGTAATGTAAACCACAAACTCCTATTTTGACTCACTTCAAAATGACAGAGCATGTAAATAAAAATTTATGACAGAGAGTCAAAATAGGGATTTGTGGTTTACATGCATTACCACCCCAGCGATCCCTTCTTGTTTTGTGGCGGCTTTTTTCAGCGATCCCTATTCCCATTTTAAAATTTCCAATTTTTTTTTCATCTAGTTTAATGAGGAAATCACGATTATCATTTAGTACTTGTTCTTGCTTCTCCAAACTATCCATCTCCGCCATTAGCTTGACTCAGTACCTGCCGGCACGGAGGTGAGTTCAGCTGCTACTGAGTTGACTGCATCGTTAAGTTTCCAAACGAGACGGAAAATGAATAGCTAGCTACTTGATCAATGTAGCTTATTAGCTTTTCTGACCTATCTCAAGGTCTATAGCTATATCGTCGGATACCGGCTCATCTTCAATGCATAGCCGGTTTGTGTGACTTCAATTTATATACAGACCAGCAGGAAGTAGCTAATAGCGGGAGCACCTGACATCACAGGGTACATAATTACTTCCGTCCGGCGGGCCGGTAGGCTAAATTACTCATGTTATTTGAGCACTTAGTCTTACTTTCACCTCAGGCATGCATGTGTAGTTACTATAATATTATTATTATTATTATATTTGTTACTGTGCAGAAATCAAAAAGATTGTTGTGCACAGGTGTGATCATAATGAATGTTCAGGTTAGTACAAAACTCATCTAAGGTAGGGGAGTATTCAGTGATGAAGTCATGTACATAACACACTTAACAGTATGTATGTTTTGGGGACTCCTTGTGGTCAATATAATGAGGTGGTGTTGTGAATGTAGTACACCTTAGCTATATTTGGGACCTAGCGACCTATTTTACCAGATCTACAGAAACCAAACATAATTGCACAATTTTGTTCATGCAATTATTAATATCTTAAATCTACTTAGCCAAGTGTATGCTCTGGCAAAATTTCAGCCTCCAAGGAGTGTCACATGTTTGCAAGCGTTTTGGAGAGCAAACCGGAAGGTGTAATGAAAGTGAAGGCACGATTGCCGTGCTGAGGTGAGGTGAGAGCTGTCACAAAGGCTAATTTAGTAAACAAAGATTGCTTGCATATCACTTTGACCAAAAGTAAACAAACACCCATATATCTTTTAAAGTTATTCATTTGTATGTAGTTTAACCAGATATTTTAGCGACTGTATACAATGAGGTTTTCTTTGATGGTGTGATACTGACCAGATGGTAGTGGGCTAGGTGTGAAGCACTTCCAGTCTAGTGGGCACCTGCAACTAGTAACACCAACATTCGTTATCAAGGATGGAAAGGGACAGCAATAACTAGAAACAGGGTGATCATTAACTGGAGAATAATTGCTGCTCATGCATCAGACAAAAGGCACGTAGAAAGTGTCAAAAGACATAGCAAACTGTTTGTCCATCCCTAACTCCATCCCTTTGGTACTGGCAATTAAAAACATTTATCTTAAGATGATAACAAAGGGGTCTGGATGAGGGATTAGCTTAGAACCCAACAAAATAGACTATTCAAAGTGTAGCCTGGAATTTCTCAATTCAAATATCTAATTGGGGTGTGGGGAATAAGTGCACCACAGGAAGCCTCAGTTGGGAAACTTAGGCAATTCCACTTCCCTCATTATTCATCCCGGCTGAGATTATAGCTCGAGGTGTGAAAGTGCAGGTGTTTCACCTAGGGGCCTGTTGAAACTCTTGTGGCTTCCACAGGATACTAGAACCCCCAAGAATTCCTACCTCCAAGCCATCTTAGTAAAACATGCAGTATTAAATAGGGTTTAGAAAAAAGTGTTCTGAACGTGGACCTATTATAAGGCTTATAGAAAAATCCATGAAACCCTGCACACCTTACCAAAACAACCACTATCTGTTGATGGTGGCAACTGACTCACAACAGGAACAAAGATTTTACTCTTCTTGAGTAGGCAAATAAACAGTGCTTTATACTGTAAAATTTAGGCTTTTGCAATTTTGTTGGGTTTTCACAGATCTGATCACATATGTGACCAGATTTGCAAAAAGGGGTCTTCCACTAGGGATGAGTCTATTTTGCTTTTTTTCTCACCTATTTTTCTTTCCAGCAATTCTTTTTTTACCTACCTATTTTGCTCAATATTTTGCTTGTCAACAATCTATTTTGCTCCATAGTTGGTGTACAATGTAATAATAATAATTACATGTAATAATCAATAAGCACTGTTTACATACACTATGGTGTTTAGATATTAGTGATTGTATCTTAGCATGATTGATGCCTCCATATAATCCTTTAGTGAATTTCCTTGTAGGTCACCAAATCCTGAATTCAATAGTGAGAACACCCTTTCTGCAGCAGCCGAGGAGGGCTGTATGGTCAAGACCTTCTTTACAGCATTTGACCATAAAGGCAAATCAGTTGCATTGAGCTTCCACCATTCCAGAGCAGCAAGTTCATCACTAATACCATCCGCCTTAGCTACATAAGAAGGAAGTTCAGCCTTCAAATTTTCAAGCTCGTCATCCTTAAAGAAGGGAACAACCTGCAATGCATTTACATGAGAAACATCTGGCTTAAGCATTACTATCTTGTGCGGATTGAAAACTCTCACAGCCTTAAAAACTAAATTTTGCTCCTTTAAGGAAGAATCTAGCAGTTCTTGAAAGTAATCTAGAGCTGGTTGCATACAGCTTCGAGCATAGCTGCGATGCCTCTGCTGTGCAGTTGATTGAGTAGTGATACTGCGAATAACAGCTTCAGTGTTTGGAGTATGAGCTGCCCTGACTGCTGCAACAACAGTCTGTACTATTTCATAAGCTGTGAAACTCAGTGGCCCATCTCCTTCAAGGTTATATGTAGCCTTAACAAACACCTCCCCCCAATCAATAACAGCAGCAAGCTCAAGCTTTAAGTGTTCAAGCTTTTCACGGTCAGTTAAAATAGCTAGTAACTTTGGACGAGATGCAGGGCCTAAGTCTGTATTTTCACTTAGGAATGGTTCGATATCACCAAACTGGAGCATTATTTGCTTAAAAATTTCCCATTTGCTCCACCACCTGGTAGCACTATACGATGCCATTGCCTTTCCTGTTTGTTGTTTCCATAGAAATTTGGCTTTAATGCTATGTGAAAAAAGTGCTAGCCAATTACCAATAAACTCAGTCAGGGTTGGTACTTTGAAGTGCTCTCCAACACGATCAAAAGCATGGCTGAAGCATCCAATATCTATTACATTAGGGTAAACAATCTTCAATGTCCTCATTGCTACACTGTTAACAGATGCTCTATCTCGCATAGCAGCAATAAGATGGCTGGAAGAAATGCTGTAGAACACTGAAAGCACTTGTACCAATTCGTGTGCAATTTCTTCCCCAGTGAGAGATTTTGAAAGCAGTTGGATGGCTAGAAGCTGCTGTTGAATTTCAAAAGAATCATTTACAAAGCGCACTAAGACTGCTAATGCCTCTCCACTATGAGAGGTACCATCAAAAATGACACTCAAGAACTGACCCTGGAGTGATTGCTTAATACGTGCCTTTTCTTCTTCTAAAATAAAAGGAATAAGGTCAAACATAAATCTGCGATCTGTAAGGCGATAGCCTGTCTCCTCAAAAAGACTACGAAACTGGTCAACCTTACTTAGTGGTACACCCGCTTGAAGAAATGTTTTGACCACTTTGACTCGGAAAACCTGCTGTTGTTCCGGAAGAGTCTCACCTCGCCCATGAGCTTCTGCATTATACCTTTGCAGAGATTGTGCAATGTCTGAGTCTTTAACATTCCTTTGTTGCAGCTTTTTCTTTCCATTAGCATGTTTAGTAGATTTTAAGTGATACTCAATACTGCTCTTTTTGAGGGGTAACTCTTCCCGGCATCCTTGGCAAAAAAGCTTTCCAGTAGCTACAGTAAAGGGTTCCTTGGAATATTCGGTTACTCTTTGCTGGGGCTTGATCGTTTTTGGGTTGCTCTGCGAATTCGAATGTAATGCTCTCTTCCTGCCAGCTGGTGGATTTTTGGCAATTTTTCTCTTACGAGAGAAGTCAGATGCACTTGGTGCCTTTAGCACACTAAGCAAGGACACTCCACTAGACGTTGGCGTCGTTGAGTTGCTGGCACTTCCGGTAGAACGAGTCCTCGAAGTTGTACTAGTCGAAGTTGTTGTAACATCTGACTCGCGAGACGATTCACGGTCATCATCATTACTAACAATGCTAAGACTGTCATCTACTTCACTAACATCGCTTTCAGCACTTGAACTGTAGTCAATGCGTTCTATCACATCCATTGTAGACACTATTTCACACGTGATTATTCGCTAACATGTATTGTGGGTTCGCCTTCGGGTCAAAGTTCAGCTAGAGCCATACTCATTTAACGTACGAGTGTTAAACGTAGCTATGGTAAGTTGTTACTTGTGTTAGTTATGCAGTTACATTCACACTGTCTGAAACAGATCTGAGATTAACAAATTTTGCTTATTTTGCGCCTATTTTGCTCGATTTTGCTCCTATTTTGCTCGATTTTGCTCCTATTTTGCCAGCATTTTGCTTGTTGCTCTTGTATTCCTATTATTCCAATAATTTTGCTGGCGAAATCGACGCATCCCTATCTTCCACACACATCCAATTCTATGAACTTGGAAGACCATAACTTAGTGTTCAATAAAGATAAACACTTGACATTTCCTCCATCCACTAACCTATGTTGGAACTCACTACTGCCAAATTTCAAGTCAGCAGCTTTTTCCAATCTCAAGTTATGAATTGTCAAAGTTCATAAATTGGATGTGTGTGGAAGACCCCTGTTTGCAAATCCAGTCACATATTGAGGTGGTCTGAATAATGAGGTAGTGATACACACCTTAACTATGTTGGGGACTGACTTGACATGGTTACTATAATGAGGTGGTCTGTTAATACAGTCGTGAAGTGCACCTTAGCTATGTTTGGGACCTACATAGTTGAAATGGTCACCATATTACTATAAGGAGGTGGCCACTAAGTTAACTGTCACTATAACAACAATTCTATCATTCTATTCAGTGACTCAACATGTTTGGATGTGATGAGCTGCTACCAGCCCACCAGACCGATTAGTGATGCTGACATTGTCATCACCAGCACTTCACCACTAGCAGTCATGGTATGAACACTATGGACTATACTGTAATGAATAATGTTCATGTGTGTGTGTGTGTGTACGTGTGCTGTTGTGTGAAGGAAGAATGTATAGAGTGTTGTAGATAGTTAGCTGTAATAGATTTTATTATTCCCTTGTGTCATGATGTGACTATCATCTCTTAAAAATAAATGTTGCAATTCACTAGTAGTGATGGGCAGTATTGAGAATTCTAAGAATCAATAATGAAATAATTGGAGTTATTCAATAGTTTTTACAATTGGTATTTGTGGTTATGTACATTAATGGACATTAAACTGATTTTCTAGGATATCAGTATTCACTGAAACATTGCAGTATTTTGAAGTTACAAATCAGTCTGACATTAATAAAATGCTTTAGAATGGCTCACATGTAATGTTTATGCCAACGGTTTCCTGTAATTACTCTCTCCATATTTGCAATATATTGCGGTGTTTCAATTATCACTATACCAAAAATATGTGTATTAATACCTTAATCATGTTGAAATATTGCCCAACTCTATTCACTAGTTGCCTTGTCATATGCTCATATTACAGGAGTGGGTGTAACATGCTTATATAACGTACTCAACACCATACTGTGCTGTACCATTCCTTGAACCAGTTGACACTTGTCACTATACTGTATGTTGTGATGGAGTATGTCTTGTTGAGAATGGGAACTTTAATTTACGATCTTGTTATTATTATTGTAGGATTATCTTAACTATGTCAAGTAGCCAATGGATTCGTCTACAGTTTTGTCCAAGTTATATCCTGCACCAGCTGACTTTACTCAATACATCAGAGTGATAGAAACAACAGCAAAATTCAATACAGGTACACTGTATGATCTATTGCTGTAAAGTGGTAGAAGCATTTGGGATATAGTTGTGTGGGAATGCAGAGGTTGCTTTTTGCTACATTGTGAATTTGATTACCTGTCCCAACTTGTAACACACTTCCTTAAACAAGTATCAACATTTCCTCATATTTTCCTTATTACTAGCATCTGTGATACCCTATTTATCCATGTATACTGCTAGCTAAAATTATTATTACAGTTTGATAGTTTTTGTAATTGACTACTATGCAAAAGTCCTATACCAATGTTACTAGTTGTAAATTGTACTTTATTAGTTTTTATCTTTGGGAAACTGGTGATGGCTACTGATCAGTGTAGTGAACATCAATTTTCATCTCCATTCTACCCTGGTGATTCTTGTGAGGAGATCTACAATAAGAATCCTCAAAGCCATGAAAGGTCAGGATATTACTGGATACTTGATGGTCCCAGCAAGGTATACTGTGGCATGAGTTACACTGGTTCATCTTGTTTGAGTATTTACAACAGTAATCCAGAAACTATTGACAAGCCAGGGTTCTATCGTATCAATGACAGTGAATGGACATACTGTAACATGACATCAATTGTTATTGGCTCATGTGGCAGTGTTGGAGAGGGATGGAGAAGAATTGCTAATATAGATATCGGTGCAGGGGGTAACTGTCCCAGTGGTTGGATTAAAGCTACTGACATATCATCTGGGGTTAGTTTCTGTAGAGTTGCCGATGCTGATGGTACTAACATTTGCTCTTCTGCATATTTCTCAACTGCTGGAACTAGTTATCAGAGAGTTTGCGGAAGAGCTAGAGGATATCAGAAAGGATATGTTTGGGCATTTGATACTAGTAGTGAAAGTATTGAAGCCAGTTATGTATCTGGATTATCACTAACTTATGGTACTCCTCGCAGACATATTTGGACATATGCTACTGGCTTTGCTGAAACTGTATCTACCCGCTGTCCTTGTGAAGGTGGATCATCTCCACCTTCTTTTGTTGGCAACAATTTATACTGTGAATCAGGCACTATTAACCATCCTCCTTCTTCAGAAACCTTTTTCTTTGATGACGCATTGTGGGATGGTGCAGGTTGTTTTAGCAGTCATGTGACATGTTGTGATAACACCAATCAACCTTGGTTTTACCGGCAGTTGGATCATTCCACACAAGATAATATAGAAGCACGAATTTGTGTTGTTGGCCCTTTCTCCCGGAGTGCCACAGTAATTGACCAGCTAGACCTCTATATTCAGTAGTATGTGTATCTCAAAGACACACATGTGTTAGTTGTTAGATACATTACTATTCATACAACAATGTTATGTAATGTAAATGGTACAGTGTAATTTACAGTCACACTAATACCCACTACATCAGATACATCACCATAGCTACCTGTCTATAGATTATTAGGAGACTCAGAAAAAGACTGGCCAGTGTAGTGACAGAGAGTCAGAAACTTAACAACATCAATACTCCAGACCATGTGGTGACTTGATCCCTGGACAACTTGTAGTATATAGACAAGTGTCTAAGGAGTCACACAGTCTGGGATGTGGAATATTCTGTGTATTTAACCAGCACTTAAACATTGTGGCTTCTCGTACATCATTAATGTTGAAGGACAAGTCTAAAGCCACTTCAAGTAAGTCTATAGCTCATCTTTTACCATGATCACCTTGCAATTCGAGCACAGGTTTTCAAGTTACCTTTAAAGCACAAAGAAAGTAATGCTAAATATTTCAACATAATACACTGTATATCATGCTAGTAGTGTGTGGTACATCAATCTACTGTTTGAAATGTAAGTTATTAATTAATCTTCAGCCAGCAAAAAAATAGCAGTATTGTAAGTTTTATTATACTGGTATCAACCCTATACTTGACTGTGTTTTGGTCTGTGAAACATAAAATTCAATTAAAACGAACTAAGGCAAAACCCACAAGGTGCCTACTACAGAACATTTACACTAACCATACATACATATAGACTTACCCCAATACATACTACATAGGTTATGAGAATTTAATTTCAGTGGGTCGATGTGTTGGTAATTTTGTATACACATAAATCATTTAATAAAGAGTCCTAATATAGCTGTATACTTGTACAGTCAATATTGCAGTCAAGCAGTCAATATTGCATAAACAGTCAAGGTTTAGAACCAAAGAGGAGGGAAATGGACTCGGGAGTTCCCATGTGTAATCATGAAGATCAAATACTCTAATAGAGCAATCAGTAGCTGAGCTGAAAAAAAATTACATCATTTTCACCTGCAGCTGCCGGCATTTGGTACGTACATGGGCCCTGTAATTATACGATCGAAATACTGTACTGTTATGGGGCATACTGATGAGTGAAATGTCTAGTCTCGCGTAGCAAGCCAAGACCACTTCTTTTCTTTTGTGTGGGGGCGGGGAAAAGGCTTTCCCCGCCCCCACACGAATGAAAAGGGTCTGGCTACGCGAGACTATGAAATGTCTTCAAATGAGTCAATACACCATACCTGGTTAACTACACATATCATGAGGAATCTACAAGCATGATGTGAGCTTCGTGTTGTCCTTTACGTAGTGAGCATTAATAAGAAGTGGCGTAACGTGCGTGATTAAGAAGTTAATTTGTTCATAGATACAATATACTTTACATGTGTATAGTATATCTATGGTCTGTTTTACGTTTAGATACCGCGAGAAAAGGGCAGCTCAGGATGATCCCTACATTGTCAGTAGTACCATAGAGTGTATTATCTATGGTAGTACATTGTAAGTACGAGAGTTAAGTACTTAGCATCACGAGCTCGAGGATAAGGACCAGTCTCTCGTCCCGTTCAGCCGGTAGCCTCCCTGATGGTTGTTTACACATGTGATACACTCAAGTTAGTGTTTGGTAGATGATTGGCTGGTGTGACTATAGCTATTTCAAGCGAGATTTCATGTTTTCATACTTCAAGTGGGATAGTCAATAGCAGCTATACTAGTGTGTGTAATGACACCTGTCCATGATCCACATGTATAATTGTAATACAGTTAGAAAGTTATTAGAGCAATTCTTAGTGCAGCCATTATGCAGGTGGAGGTCATGGGAGGCACAGCCAGTCAGGAGTACACAAAGTTCAGGGAATATTGTTATAGATATGTTCCTTATCCTGAGGAGGTATAGCAGATTAGCTAATTAACCTCTCTGGTTGATACCGAAGGCTGACACACAGATAAAACAATCAAGGAGGTTCATCACTTTAACCTGTTTGAGGAACAGGTACAGAATTTTGACAACTGATAGAAGAGTATACCAGTATCATGTGTATATATGTTTTTGCTTTTGTGTGTGTGTTCGTTCCTTGTGTGTGTGTGTGTGTGTGTGTGTGTGTGTGTGTGTGTGTGTGTGTGTGTGTGTGTGTGTGTGTGTGTGTGTGTGTGTGTGTGTGTGTGTGTGTGTGTGTGTGTGTGTGTGTGTGTGTGTGTGTGTGTGTGTGTGTGTGTGTGTCTATTGAACTGTATTAGTTGGGATCCACTATTAAGTCTATATAATTATATAGCAACTAGTATACCTGACACCCTCCCAAGTATTCAATAAAAAGAGAGGTTGAGCAATTCTGGCTTTGCTAGAATGGCCCAACCAAGTTAGACTTATCACACTATAATGTGTGTTTGATGTTATGCAGTGAGGTAGTTAGTTTATGAGCAAAATGAGTCATATTTTACTAGTGGATAAATATCACATGTACCACCACCACCACCACCAGTAGTTGTAATGTATCCAATAGTAGAAATTGGTATTTTGGAGAAGTTTTAAAACATCAAAAGTAAAATGGAATGAAATTATGAGCAAGTGGCTATAGTGTGTGATTAGTGGTAAATCTTGATGGTTTATTATGTGATACAATATATAGTATTCACTCATAAATGTTATTGTTTGTGAATTTAGTTACTGTGTGTGAGGGATCTCACCTAATGACAATATTCATACATTACTTGTTATGATGTAATGGAAGTCAAGCAACTCCTTCCTCCACATTGGCTACCACAAGTGAACTGAGCATAAGAGAAACTCATTAATAACATATTCAGCCTAATAAAAGGAGAGTTAATAGTTAGGGACTGAGACAAAAGTACCAACTAGCCATGGTGTTTACTATCTGTAGACATGGACCACATGGTGATCCATTCACTGCCAAGTAACATATCATGTACGTGTTCAGTTAATGTACATGTGTTCTGAACCTACATACAATAGAGGAGGGTAATTTGCAAAGTCAGATGGGTCTTTATTGAAAAGCTTAGCTCAACAATCAAAGTAGTGGTGAGTGTTACTGTAGCTCTGTGGGTACCTAGTATGGGAAATTCTGTGAATCCTTCTAATAAATTATCTAAGGTATGGAAGATGTTGTTTCAAAAATATTACAACCAAGCATTCCTTTTTGAAAATTTAACCTTCAAAATTTTCCTGTGGTTGTATAAAAACATGTTGTAGGTATTGGAGGAATGTGGTATAGATGGTGCTGCAGCTGTTGTTCCCATATGAATGTAGTTTAGTGTAGACAGGTTACTAGGATACTGATCACACCATTAGTGTAGGTAGTGTACTTAAACAACTTAGTGATTCCATTACACATTCCAGTCTAAATATAGTTTTTACCATATATGATGTGAAAGTGTTATTTGTTTGTTACTGCATCGCTAGGACTATGAGTTGGATTTATAGAATGCAATGAGCTTGCCTATACCTGTGGCTTCTGATTCAGCCATATAGCTTGTCATTTATTAAGGTGGTCTGTAGGACACCTGGCCCCACAGCCTGTTCAAAGTTGTTACATAAAGTGTGTAGAGACACAAGAAAAAATCCATGACTGGACCTGGACAGCCTCGAACCTGCAGACATCCAATTAATGTCTCGAATGCTTACAGAAGTCTGCCATTCAGTCAGGATGTTCTCTCCTTGTCAATTTCATGTATATGTATCCATAGAAACTCTAGGGAGTGACATTATCTCAAAGTACCCTAAGTGGAACCAAATGGACTTTAGTTTATTTATTATGGCTTTGCAACACAAGTGCTGAACTGGACACCTGTCAATAGTATAGCCATGATTAAAGTAGATTCACTAGTATAGGTGATGTACAGGAGACTTCCCTTGTTTCCTCACTTTTTATTTTCATGGGTCTATTTGAATCTCTAAATTTTCCATGTGCTTGTTCAGGGGCAGATCCAGACTTTCTAAAAGGGGGTTCCCCATTGGAATTGCAACTTCAGTTTAGCCTGGTGATGCTACATGGCCTAGCTGTAAGTCAAAGACCACAAAAAAGAAAAGATAACCACAATCCACCAACTATACCTCCTTATTTATAACTGCATACGTAGTTTGCTACACTGCTCCCCTGAAGAATACTATAACTTCTCTGTTAGAGTATCTCGATCTCTTTTGAAAAGGGGAGGTCCATGGAACCCTTTGAACTGCCCCTGTTGTTTGTTTACTTTTTGTGACACAATTTATGACTGGTGAACAGTACATACCACAAAGTCCATGATGTATGATTTTTTGTTGTGGCTGTAGTTGGCATTTTGGGCTCAAAATCTACAAAAGAGCTTAGTTTGCTGTAGTAATGAGACACATGATAGGGTTACAAGTGGGTCAGTACTGCTGGTTTAGTAATCTGGGTGGGATCCAGATCTTACCACGTTTAATTTTAATTACAACGTTGATAGCTAGATTTAAAATCCGAAGCTTTTTGATTATTAGCCCTGGATTTATACCATAATTATACAGGTCATTAGGGATTGTCTGGAATAAAAACCAAGTAGCTACCAAAGCAGATTATTAATGGTTGATATGTGGGTGTTGCTCCACCTAGTCTAGAGCAGGTATGTTACAAGGCCAATTTTGGAAATTATTGGACAGCCTAAAAATTGCCAATTTTGGCTACTTGCAAACAAAAGTTACCACTTTTGGCAACTTTATAAAGCAGTGTAATGCAAGCTATAGGACTGCTAAGAATTTGCAAGTTTTGGTAACTAAGTTTCTATCTAACTTTGGCAACTTTTGGAAACCGTCAAAAAGTTGCCAAGCCTGAAACTGCTGATGGTTTCCAAATTTGGCAGTTAAAGATGGTGCTCAAAACTACCAATTCTGGCAATAAATGTACTCTTTTTTATGAAGACCAATGAATAAATCAATTGTGGGATCTAGTTTGCAAAAATGGCAAAATTTGATGCCCACTATTGGACTGTTCATGCATACTAAAATTACCACTTCTGGCAATTTCTTGCAAATAAAAGTTTCCACATTTGGCAACTTTTAAAAGTTGCAAAACTATTGTATTGCTTACAAATTGCCAGTTTCGGCAATTTTCTGATGTTTCCATTTTCTGAGGCATATAGGCTGCCCATCTGGCTACTGTTTAGATGAATACAGCACACTGGATACAAAGAGCTTAAATTCACAAGTGAATGAGCAGGCAAATGCTGGTATGCAGCGAATCAAGGGACAACTTGCATACATGAGCCATTCCAACTTCTTTTTTCATTTGAAACTATTTCTTGCAATCAAAAACAGAGACCACAAGTTGAAACTTTGTGTGAGATAAAGTTCCGCCTACACCTAAATGCCTGTTTTACATAATAATGTTGGATTCTGCAATATCTGCATATCATTTGATTAATAAGTAAGTACATGTCATAGCAATTGACTATAGTGTAAATTTATTAATGTTCATGCCTTTTATGGTTATCTGATTATCACCGTTATGATTATCATTATTGTAGAGTTGACAACCATGCCATGCCACAGAAAAAAAAAAAACAGGTGTAGCACACTGATGCTCCACAGAGAGCTGGTATTACAGAATAGCAGATGCATTTGCTGTATAGCAAATTTGGTTGATAAACTACAATGTGTAAGTATGTACAAAAGATAGAGCTATGTTGGATTAAAATAATGGAGGCTACAAACATCTTGAATGTTGCAATTTTATAATCATCACAGCATTTCGAACCTGAGTGAAGATGCCGATGAAAGTGCAATCTAAATGGACATGCATAAATTAGCACCTTGATTTGTAGCTATATAGCATGATTTGTAGCAAGATATTCTTATGACTTTGTCCATTTTATCGCATTTTGGTCAATTCATATTCAAATCATAAGTTTGCTACATAGCTATATTCCTACTGCTGCTTTTAAAGTGAATGTATAGCTAGCTACCTGGCATCCACTGAAAATGTTGCTAGTAATCATATTTAAATACTTTCAGGCATCATTATAACAGTTCCTCTAAAGTAAGCATAGTTACGTTAGCAGCTTTGTGAACTTTAGCACTGTAATGCTCACTTTCATGCTTAATACCGGTAAACTGTAAGTGTCAAAGTTTCCAAAACTGGGAACTTTTAGACTGTTGTTATAATTGCCAAAAACAGCAGCTACTACACGCTTTTATAAAATTGCCATTTTTGGCAATTCTAAGGATTTGTCACACAAAATTACCAATTATGGATAACCGAATCCCACAATCAAATTCTCTTTCATCTTTTATAAAAGAAAGTACATTTATTGCCAAGTTTGGATACTTTTGAGCATCATTTGTGGTTACTCAAAGAAACACAAAAGTTGCCAATATTGGCAATTTTGGGTGGCCTGAAGTTGCCAAAATTGGCAACTTTGGGTTGCCGAAGTTGGCAACTTTGGGTGGCCTGAAGTTCCCAATATTGGCAAAAGTTGCCAATTTTGGCAACTTTTAGGCTGTCCAATTGTTGCCATAAACAGCTTGTAACATACCTCTTTATAGGCAACAACTCCCATAGTGTGCTTACTTTATGCTAGGCTAGTACAATCAGGGCTGCCGATTGGATTTGGGCCCAGGGCAAATTTAGAATGCAGGGCCCTTATTTTCAATAAAGAAACTCAGACAAAAGGATATTACAAGAGCAAGCTTAGCTAACTAGCTACTAGACTACAATTAAAAGCAAACTAGTTACTAACTGATAAGCTTATAACAGTTTTAACAATATCAAACAGTTAAGAAATGTGCTAAAGAGTTTGGTTTGGTTTAGTAATGAGACACATGGTAGGGTTACAAGTGGGTCAGTACTGCTGACCACTGACCCGTTTAGATGGTTAATACCAGGTCATTAGAATATAGTAAGGATTGTCTGGAAAGAAAGGCAAAAAACGAGTAGCTACTAAAGCACAGATTATCAATGGTTAATACGTGGGTGTGGCTCCATCTAAGTCTATAGGCAACAATTCCTATAATGTCCTTGCTTGATGCTAATCTTTGTCTTAGTCAGTCTGACTGATACAATTATTATCTCATTGCAAAACAATAGAATGATGCAATCAAATGCCATTCCTGTTGTTCACAGAAAATGCCAGACTGATACAGACATAAAGAAAGAGATGGAAGCTTACTATGAGGGAAGGAGAAGACCAGCTATGATGATGGGATGTGATTCTGAAACATGTACCGAACAAGATGTTAATGTGAGTCTGTATAGTTAGTTCTTCTTTTGAGTGGAAACTGTTTGACTTCTCTTGAAATTTAGTGTTTTACACATAGAAGTACTACATGTCTCATTTGTAACTTAGTTCATCTTTTAAGGACTGCAGTGAATGTCAAATTTAGTATGCAGATATTTAGATGTGTTAACAAACAGATACCAAACTATTTAATAACATCTTGATTAATGCGGGAGTACTAGAATTCAGCTACATATTGCCACATATACATGGCCACTTACTCTCTGAAATATATACAAAATTGTTGACAGTTGTCTTTATACTCAATTTTACATGGTAGAACTGTCCAATTTGTTGTAGAAATATAACTGGTAATCAAAAACCATTTCAACTGTAAAATATCATAATTTACTCACATACATGTACACATGTACATGTGTCAGTTGTCACACTGGTGACTCCCTTGATGGATACACATCACCATCATGGTGAATTCACTACTGATCTTTGCTAGTCCTACTGTCACATTCTAGACAAGTATGGCTCACTTAGTGGTTGTTGTTTAGCTAGTTTAGAAACATGTATTGTTCCAGTCACACATATTGTACTGTTTCCATAATTCTTTAGTCAACCGATGATGATTTTTATTATTTGACAATTGTCCACACTCATCCAAACAGGTCAATATTATACACCAGGTGTGGACTAGGTCCCATCCCATACTGTCCCTAACAGTTTAGCTTGTTGAGGAGTCTTTATTACTACATGTTGTAGTTTTGTATGTGTAATGTGTTAGTGTATGTACATTTGTTTGTGTGTATGTGTTAGTTGTTTAGGGATTAGTAGAAACAGTACCATATAGCTGGTAATTTTCGAAGTTTTTATCTTCGGATATTTCGAAGAGGCCCTTCTCTTCGAAAATAAATTCCCACATCTGGTTGTTCAGCGAAAATAAATTCCCACAAGTGAAAGCAACCATCCAACTTTTGGTGATTTGCTTTTGTATTCCTAGAGTTGTAGCTCATGATAACGGGTAAACTGTATCATTACTGTACCAATAACCAGAAAACAGGTGATCCAGAATGGGAATTGATGCCATCTGCTCTAGAATCTATGGTAGCTAGATAGCCAGCTAGCTCATGTATGATCGAGCGTGATCAAGCCAGTGAAATTTACTCCACTCGAGACTCCCTCAGTCTTCTCTCCAGTGCATAGGGATGGGAATTATTCCATCAGTAAGTCAGTTTTCGGCAAACATTCGCATATCTTCTTAATTAGTGACACGAATTTCCGTTTATTTGAAACCCACCCAGACTTCGAAATATGCACTTTTCAAAATTAAAATCCTTCGAAATTTCATTTTTTGTGTCTTGTGTGAAATTTTCTTCTTCGAAAATAACCCGCTATACGGTATATCTTGATGTTTTGAAATGTTCTAACTGTATGATATACAGTGTATCTACGTACCTGTTCTATATGTTTGTATAGAATGCCAGCAGGTTCCATCTTGTTTGTATGCTAAAGATGCCACGCCTTTTCTAAAGGTACTGTATCTATTGTAATGTTTCCTTAAGGGATAAAATTAATTGTTGTTCTATATTTAGACCACTAGAATGTCATCCCAAGAAAAATAGTAAGCAAAACTTGACAAGTGTTTGTGTTATTTTGTGTGTGGCTTGTAGCACAATCTGTTGATGCAGATGGACGACCATTTGAAGCAAGTTTTTTACTCTCTTTCCAGCCTACCACAATCTAGTATATGTGATTGAATAAGTGTACACACTACACAGTAATACAGTGAAACCTTAGTGAGTTAGTTGTCATCTTAGTGATACCACCTCAACTACGTCCACTTCACCCTGGTGGAAATTCCTTAAAATGTTTTGGACAAACACTGAATACTCTGAATACCTTCTACCTTAGGAATAGTAGGAACCACAAAGTAGTAGGCGTGGCCCACGAAATAACATCAACGAAAAACCAGCTTCAATTTTCCTTGATGACTATGAGGCAGTATTGGTTGTGCAAAAATAATCCCAAACAAGCCTTCAGATTGACCCGAATGCTTTCAACAAGTTGCTACAGAATTTTTTTTAAATTATTCAATGGAATTTTTTACTGACTGACTGAGTAACTGACTGATGCCTTCAGACAAGCGTAGCTCGACAGTGGCTAAGGCTATGGGCTTGATTTTTTCACTGTTCAATGTCACTTTGGCGTTAGAGGTGCCTTTTGGCATACTGCAGTACGTACAATGCATTCTTCATGGACTTACCAGTGTCCTCCTTTGTGTACCATTCATCTTTTCTGCCAGCAAAAAGTGTTGATTTGGCAGTAACACGTGATGGCTTTCCTTTGTAACAGAAATCGTCAGTATTTTTCATAGTGGCTATTTTAATTGCAGAGATGCTTTCCAAACAGTTCTTGATTTTTACTGTTGTGTAACAGGTTGAACATAGCTGATGACGAAGCATAATCAATGTTTCACTTTTCAGATGATAATTGATGTAACTGGGGTACGTCTCACCATTTTATATGCAGTATGTGTGGGTTAACCCAGTCATAATTATTTACAAAAAAAGTTAAGAAACAAATACACAAAAAATTGGAATTTTCAACTAGCCATATCACATCGATAAAAAGTACTGAAACAAGCTGGAGTAGTGCATGATATTAAATCACAGTAAAACAATAAGAAGTGTGATACCATAATGGAAATGCACTGTAGGGATATAACACTTCTTATTGTTTTACTGTGATTTAACATCGTCCACTACTCCAGCTCATTTCAATACTTTTTATCAATATGCTATGGTCCCTATTCTGCGTAGTTGAAAATTCAAAAAAAAAAAATTTGTGTACTTGTACTCTTAAGGCTATAACCACTGAACTAGTGTATAAAAATTACTGATAGACATGTGCATTATTTGAAGTAGGGACTTTCCCACACAGCTATTATATAATTATTCTACAAGTGTAGCAATAGGTATCAGTTTCTCACTTGGGGAGATGTAGTATTTCTATACAGGTGGCCACTAAAACAGATTCCATTATATTACAAATAGAACTTTACATGGAGATCAAAGGAAAAAAGTGTACTTTAATTTTATAAAGTACACTTTTGGGCAAACAGTGCAATAAAGCACTCTTTGTGGGCAATAAAGCACAGTTGCCCACATGCTCTAGTGCAGGATAATAGCCCACAGTGCTCACACCAGTGTGACTATTCACCCAAGCCGGTATAGGCTGATAGCCCTTACCGCGCTGAGTGGTCAATCACCCCAGCCAATATGAGTTCTACCACTGGATTGCTTTTATAGACATGTCTAAATACTTAGATGATGGGTGAGAAAAGGTAACATTGCTGTTACGTTTGATGTAAATGGACAAGTTTTGAGAATATCACGGAAATACTTTACCATATATCACAATAGAATTGATTGTGGGTGGTGACCAAAACCTGCCAAAATACGAGATGAACGTCTGCCATGCCAAACTGTGGTGAACTACTCATAAGTTACTTTGTTTGTGTACATTCAGGCTGTTAATAATTCATGCAATGCGTGTTAATTATGAGTCCTAGTGTATGGCTACAAACTACGACTAGACAGTCCCATAAATCATTTAAAGCATTGGCTTGCTCATGCTATATGAAAAATAAAGCACTCAGCACTTGACCTCATGCTTTATTTTTCATATTGCTACTTGTACTTGACTTGATATAGCACGTTTTGTATAGTAGCCAGAGGCTTGATAATTATTGGGCTAAGAATGAGGTCTTTGATAAGGGTTCTCTGTTGCTGTAAATTGACTCTATTAATTCTGTTACACTGTTCACATTGTAGTGGTCATGCACTGATCCAGACATCAAGAAAGACATTGAAGCTTACTATGAGGGAAGGAGAAGACTTAAAATTGCTATAATGATGGGATGTGACCCTGAAACATTCACTAAACAAGATGTCAATGTGAGTTTTAACCAAGGCAAACTATAATGAGTAAATAACAGCTGCTGTGTTTCAGTTCCTGGGAATTGGGAAAGGCGCCTCAAAATGAGGGGACAGGTTCCATTTTCCCTATTTCTCCGCCTCTGGTTCCTGGATTTCCTCTCCGTTCAGTGACTACTTAACATGCTTAAAGTTAGCTTCCACTAGAATATTATCCCAAGAAAAATGGTAGGCAAAACTTGACAACTGTTTGTGTTATTTTGTGTGTGGCTTGTAACACAATCTGTTGATGCAGACAGACGACCATTTGAAGCAGGACTTTTTTACTCTCTTTCCAACCTACCACAATCTAGTATATGTGAGTGAATACGTGTACACACTACACAGTAATACAGTGAAATCTCAGTGAATTAGTTGTCATTGTTTTTAACAATACCAATACTAGGATCAGCATGTGCCTGAGTATACCGGCTTATTACTTGTATCAGTAAAGGTATAAAAGTCTGATAGCAACCAATACTTTGTAGACTAAATTGCTTTACAAGATGACTGTGTATAGCCAACAAGCTAGCTCAGTTATTAGTACAGTGGAAAGGGTAGTAAGCCATGGAGTATGAATCATCAAACTATAAAAGATGATTGGTGGCCACTAAACCAGTGAAGTACACTTTATGAGATTATTAGTCAGCTGGCTTATTGTGTATTATTGAAATGGATTACTGTTTCTTGTGTACGAAGTATCAGTGTTGGATTGGTATTGGCTATTTTTCACCAACATTATATCAGTATGTGATATCATAGTGAAAATGTGGTACCAGTGCATCACTTTATAAGACCACCTCAATTTAGTGACTATGTATATAAACACACACGTAGCTTAGATGTACCTCATGGAGGGTATCTGTTTACATCGTTCTAAGCTAAAAATGGTTACTACGCACGCATGTGTAGATGCCATTTTTTTAGGCTGAAATCAATGGCTCTTGGTCATGTGAAGAAACCAATTTTAACAAAACCAGGGGCTTCCCTAAAGAGCGGTGCAGCTCCACTCTACTTTACTCTAAATTCTTTTGATGTGGTAAAAAGAATGTATAAATTGACTTTGATGTTGGTAGCAAATTGACAGTTTTACCGCTCTACTTTATTTTGCTGAGGAAAGCTCTGAAAACTGCAAAATTAAAGAAAGAATCTGAAAGACTGCATAAAAATCACTATGCTATTTTATATTAATGTAAGAAGATTCAGTATTGTAAACCAATCAGCAGCTAACTTTGATGACCCTCACCTGTTTCTTTCAGCTGTGGAGAAGCCACTAACAACACAACAGCTACTGGTCATTGATAGTGTAACTTCCTTCTTGTTGTTAGAGTTCTTTGGTATTCATGAATGTAACCTGTGCCATATTAAAAATGCTTGGTATGACATTAAATGGGTACCCTGTAATAAGACTACCTCATTAAAATGACCATTTTAAGTAGGTCCAAACATAGCTAAGGTATACTTCATGACATCATTAAGACTAACAAAATTTGTTACTCTAAATAGTGACCATGTTACTGAAGTTTCACTGTACATACACTCATGAACAATTACTAAGTGTGTGTGTTCTGTTAGGAAGTATTAGAGCATACTAGACAGTTAGATGAGCAGTATACAGCCAGGAAGTCAACTGATAAAGGTTCAGACAAATCCGGGACAACTTCTAGCAATCCTAACCTCTCAAGATGGTTACAACATAACCAAATGTAAGATCAGCTGAAAGAAAACGTTACAGGACAGCAGGTATGCACAGAAAGTACATCCCACTCAAGAGTGTATTGTTGTGGCATATAATGGTGGCTGTACACTACTTCGTTTAGTCTCTAACCTTGCAACTGTGGTCAGCTGACCAAATTAAGGTTTGATAATTTAAAAAAAATCCGTATCTGATTGACTGTAAGTATTTTCTTCTTTTTCACATTTGATGTTGAATAGAGTAAGACTCTTCCTTAAAGGTGATTTTTGTCACATATGATATTTCTATGATGGTTTTTATATGTGGCATTTTTATTGGCATCATTCACTTTAGGGAAGTACTACTGTACTGTTTGGTATAGTGTACATATCATTTTGTGTCCATAACAACAGTGTGGTAGCCAAGTTTGTCACTTCCTTCTGGTAGAAATTTATATAGAAGAGCCACCTGTCTGTTAAGACCAAACAGTTTGGCTTGAAGGTCACTTGTCTAGACAGGTTCCAATGTACTTTAAACAAATAGAAGAAACAAGGGTAGTTATAAACAGTGGACCGTGGACCCGAGGATCCATGAGGATCCAACTCTGGAATTTTATGCACTTCACAATATTCTATACTTGCATGTACCTCTGCAAGTAGTCTTGCATGACCAGTCCACTTTTCCCCTGTCACGGTTCCTCTGAAAAAGTGACAGCATTTGTAGGCCACTCGCCTGCTGCACAATGAGCATACTAGTCTATTGTGTCGCCTAGCTACTAAAGTTTAGAACATCGTGCCAAAAATTTTCTGGGGAAAATTATAACTAGCTAAGCAAGTTTTAGTCCAGGTGCAACCAGACCTCATACACAACATGGTGCATTTACACAATGTTTCTAAACTTTAGTAGCTAGGCAACATAATAGACTAGTATGATCATTGTGCAGCAGGTGAGTGGCCTATATATGCAGTCAGTTTCAGACACTTTTTCAGAGGTACTTATAATTTCCAATTGGTATAAACATTGTGTGTATAAGCCCCAGATGGTATGAGACATCATGACAGGGAAAACTATGCAATACAATGGGCCATGCAATACTATACTTGCACATGTACATAGTAAAAGTGTAGAATATTGTGAAGTGTATAAAATTCCAGGATCCTCGTGGGTCCCTTGGTCTCCGGGTCCCTGCCCAAGAAACAATGTTTCATCATATTTGTCAACGTAATGGAGCTTGTCTCAGTCACCACCTGTATAATAAGGAATTATACAATAATTGTATATTTTTGCCTTTTGTCATGACTTGTTACTCACATGAGCACATGAACAGAATTAGTATGCCACTGAATGTGTCCCACTTGAGATTTTTAGTGTATGTTTTTAAAATGTACATTTGTACATAGAACTGTCTTCTTTCCTTGTAGTACAAGTCAATTGTAGACAGACTTGACAGACTGGCAGCTCATCCACTGGCTGGAAAATACAAACGTTTCTGGACCACCGTTATCGACGGGTGGTTGTTGTGCTGCAGTCCAGGAAGAAGATGGAACAGGTGAGTAGAAGACAGGGCTTGAATAAATGTTGAATTTCAATGTCCAGACCATTTGTATGATTCCTCAACAACAACTAACATGATGATTTGTGTTGTAATCATGTTCTGAGTTGTAATGTAGATAGTAACGTCATCAAGATTTAGTTACTTTGACAACAATTCATACAAAACTAAAACCTAATTTTATGTTTCACAGATTATTTACAGTACTATCTAGTAGTGACCCAGCAGGTCATGGGGAAAGTAAGGCTCTGTGGTATTGCCAAAAACCTTTATCTGGTATATTTTTAAAATAGTACCTCGATAATACTAAATATAGGTATTTCCCTTGAATGGATACTGTACAACAAAATAATGATGGTATTTAGTAAGTGACAAGGCAAAAAACAGCTACCCATTCTGTTAACACCCACAATTTATTTTGATGTCACAACATCTAATCCCTTGTATTTCACTAGTAACCACCATGATATATTTGGTGTTTGGTATCATGGTTCAGTATTGGGCCTCGGTATATAGTATTGTGGCTTTGTTAATACCTCAGTATGACTAAATGTGGGTATATTGTAGAGCCCTAGTGGAAAGTATGAACTAAAACTTTTGGGAGTGTTTCATTACAGTATCTTGATCCATGGTAGTGGTTCATAATAAGTATCACAGTGGAATATAATAAATACCTTAGATAGCAGACTTGCTCACTCAGTAGACTTATTATCAATCACTGAACTCTGGCATTGATTTAAAAATTATCTAGGTGAAATTTGGGGACAGTCAAAATTATGATTTTTTTTTGCAAAGTATTTATTATTATTATTATGCTATTGTTTCACAGGCCTACAGTAGAATCTATCCACATGAGAAAACTATACAACGATGCTTACCAAGTCCTAATATACAGTTTGTCCTGAGCACCCAGATCAGTGTCTTTGAAGTGCCACCACAATTAAAACAACCACCATGTTCAGTGACCACAACTTGTTGACCATGTTGATCCATCAACTATCTGTCTATCTAAATTTTGGCATTACTACTGGGAGTAGTGCATGCTCAGTAATTTTAGCCAAAGTTTACACATAGGTATAGGAAGTGGGGAAATTTAGCTATTTCATGTCATCTCTTTTAAGTTCTCATCTGTCTACTTACCACCAACATTTCAAATTACTGTATAATTCTATTAACCCACAGAAAACTTTTTGGAAATGCGTGTTTACACAATATGGGCATGCATGGCGACACCAGGTAAGGTAACTTAATTCTTACAGCCTACAAATACACATAGATTAAAAGTGTGTTTACTGGGCTACTTGGAGAAGGTTAAATGAACACTGTAACTACAGTGGCTTACTTGTTATGAAGCGGTGAACAGCGACGAATCACGTCTCCGTGTTTCTAAATTCTTGCCATGTGTTTAATTTCGATTGTGGGTTTACTCATGTGAGTCATATATGGTCTGATGCAGAATTTCATGAAGAGTTGAATGAAAGTTGTTGGAAAGCGCTAGGATCAACTACCATCGAGTTATCAACCATTTTATAAAGGTATGTAAAGGGTTTACGTGTTTCCTTACCAAAAAGTTACTTTCACGACTAGTTTTGGCTTCACCATTTAGTGTTAGGGTAAAAGCGTAAGTATCATTTTGATCCTTGCTACATCACGAGTAGACTGACATAAATTGCATAGCCATAGTATGAATGCTTCAAAGGTTACAGCGCTTTGTGTAAAGCATGCGTATTTATTAAGTGTAAATCCAGTTTTCTGGATTATGCGGGTTTAAGGGTTAAATCAGCAATCCATATAAAATATTATCAGCTTGACACTTCAGATCGACGATTGTGGTAAGCACCTCTAAAATTAATTTTTGTAGTGTTTGTGACTGACCTAGAAGTAAATTACACAAGTAAGAATGCACTGCTGGAATGTTTCAATCATGTTTTTACTGCTAAAAATACTTTGAAGTATTCAATCACGAAGTGTTAGTTTAAAAAAAAAAATTTTTTTTCCTGAGGAACATGCTCCCAGACCTTCCTGGTTTAGCATACTCAGCGTTTTACTTTATCCTTTCCCCCAACAACAAAGTGCTTGCTACACCTATGGCCTATGCTACACTCTTGGTAGGATATGTGTAGTGCAGTAGTGCAGTGTGATGTAACATGTGTTTTATGTGATTCTCCACCACCATTAAAACTGTCTATGTTCTGAGTGGCTGCCTGCCCAGTTGCTCTGTCATAACACAGATACACCTATCATCATGAACAAACCTACTCCTGTAGATACACTAGTAGACATTTAGTATGACTACTTCTGTCTATGGCCACGACTGAGTAGGAATTAAACATCCACTAGTACAATATCTACAGGTGTAGGAGACCTCCCTTGTTTTAGTGATCCCTAATTGAACTTAAAATACAGATTTTCCTTGTATATTGTTTACTTGTAGTGGAAAATGAGACCACACAAATATTATCAAAATGTCTGAGGTTTCACCATGTTACACATTTTTAGACAATGTCCACTTCCAGACACAAACAAATTCTATAGTGTAATGTATAGTTATTATCAAGTGGTTGTCACACTATACAGTTGGATGATAGTGGACTAGTACACACAACTGGTTATTACAAGTCAGCTGTAGCCAATGTGACTGTGTCCAGAGGAGATGAAAAGTTTGATATTAATGGTCTCAGTCTGTTGGAGGCATTTCCACTGATCCATTCAAGAGAAAAAAATTTGTATCCGTTTGTAGTAGTGGATGGCCTGGGGCTATTTGATATCAAGGCTACTGTGGAGGGTGGTGGTTAAAGTGGTATGTATATGTGTATATTCCATGTGTGTGTGCGTGTGTGTGCGTGCGAGAGTGAGGCAGCATAGCCAAGTGGTTGGGGCATCTGCCTGGTGATCGATAGGTCCCAGGTTCGATTTCCAGTCACGACACTTTGGTATTGTTTTCTTGAGCAAAAAAAAAAAACTTTACTCACATTGCTCCAGTCTACCCAGCTGTTTAAATGGGGACCTGGTGGCCTGGTGTCAACTGGAAAGCAGCCCACCCAGCTGTAACATCAATGGGTACCTGGTATTAACTGGGGAAGCAAATGCCCAACTGTCCTTGTCTCGCTTAGCAGTGTTGAAGTTGTTGTGGAACTTTGGGTTCTGTGACCTCTCTCCGTTAGACCTGGACAGTCCTGCGGGCTACTAGCCTTGCCCCAGGAGGATTTGCCTGCACAAGGCTCAAGTGCCTGAGTGGTGCACAGGAATCCCAGTGCTGGTTCGCTGGGTGGCAAGAGCTGTGTTTCATAATGCTGTCATAGGCTTTGCTTTGTATGTGGGTTACCAGCATAGCCAAATCAGCCTGATAATAGAAATGGTCTAGATTCAATTCCCAAGTCAACCCAACTGTGTAATGGGATCCTGGTGGCCTGGTGTCAACTGGAGATTCTGAAGCAGTCTAGCACTTCTCAAACACTGGAGCCTTGTGCAGCCTCTTGGAACAGGACTAGTAACCCACAGGATAATGGTGCTAAGTGAGACAAGGCATTTGCTTTCCCAGGTATCCATTATTGTTACAGTTGAGTAGTGTTAGTTTGCTAGCTGGCAATGACTATGTTTTTCAAGGGTGCTGGAGGCTTTGCTTTTTGTGTGTATTTCTGCCTGTCTGTAGTAAAATCAGTTACACGTGTACTATCAGGTTGAACATGTTTTCATTGTTTGGTTACAGGTCAAGCTGGTGCCTTAAGACATGGTATTAGCCTTAACATGAAGTGTTAGAGAAAGGTAATTACTACTCTGTAACTTGTTAATGTGGACACTTGAGAATACCTGTGTACTCTAGACACTTAGTTAATTTACTTGTGCTCCTTTAAACTGACTCAGGACACCTTGTAGTCAGGACACTTTTCATTGTTCCTAAAGATGTCCATATTATACAGGTCCCATGCACTATCCATACTTAAGGGTGTTTATTATTTGGATGTTTTATGTAGCTAACTTGTTGATAAGAGACAGTCGAAGGAGAGAGAAAGAAACCTGGTCAGAGGAGAGCTAGAAAGAAGTTTACTTGGTAAGAACACCTCGGTATTTTAAATGTTACTTTATTTGTTGTTCCTTTTCCTTATAGGGTTAAGAAATAACAGCAATACTATACAGATACATTAATGTACATGTCATTCATCTATTTCTATAACTAGCTATACTTAGTTTAATATTGTCACAGTCACATGCAGTTTCACACCTCACTGTCATCCTGTGTACTACTGACCATTAAAAACATTTTATATAGTTGACCTATGTGTTGTTTGTCGGTGATAATTACCAGTCACTTCCTGTTAGTATAATCACTTATAAAATACGATCAGTTTACCTGTTATAAACAGATTAAGAAGGTGAATAGCTACTAAGTGACTATCAGTGGTTGTTGGATTTTACCCCTAAAATCATTCATCTTTAAGACTAATTTAGCTATAAGTGTAGGACAAGGTTTCAACTCAACAGGCCGTCTCCCGCCTAGTTCCGTAAGATCAGTAGATCATCTCATACCGTCCTGCATGTCTAGTGCTTGATAAGCCGCTATGGCTGGTATTGAGAGCTTGAAGAAACAGAGGGAGGTGTTCACCAACAATCGCGCTTTCCTCGTTGATTATCTGGACGCTGACGATATCATTGACGATCTCATACAGGAAAAAATGATAGGAAAAAATGCCGCACAACGAGTACAACTACAGATGACGAGCAGGGAGGAGAAGAACCGAATCATCGTCGAGCAGTTGACCAATAGTGGACCAGGGACGCTGGAGAAATTTTGCAGGATCTTGCGGAATACAGGAAGACTAGCTTTCGTAGCTGAAGTGCTAGATGAATGTGAGCTATTACGTAACTGCATGTATCTACTGACTTGTGCACGATACATTATTGTAGCTTAAAGTGGGAGGGGCTGTAGTGCGCCTTTTTATTGCAATTTTTTTCTGCACTTACTTAACTGTAGTTTGATTCTGTCCAGCTCTGGGATTGTTGTAGCTATTTTCAAAAGTTATTGTGTGTTGTAGTGTCAAAGCAGAGCTGAAGAATATAGCCTCTCCTATTATAGCTGATGCTGTTTTTCCCTGTGGAAATAAACTATTCAAAAAGTCTAACTGATACTTTAGGCCACTCCAAATAAATTCTCTGTTTCCCGTCCACCGCCCGCATCTAGTTACTGTCAGCTCTAAATGTTCTATTATTCCGTATTCTTCCATTATTTTCCGGTTATTGTTGCACACTAACAGGCTCACTTGAAACCATGTCAGCTCACGTGTCAGTAGTGCCATCAAGTCGGTACATACTTCACGTTTGTGCTGTTTTTGCAACTTAAAAAGGAAGGAACAAGCTTAAACATGCTTTTATGCAGTTTTTGATGGTTGTGCCAGGCAAATAATGGCTTGAAAAGCTGCCAATCTTATAATGAAATAATGGAAATGGACCGCCCGCCCGCCCGCCCGCCCGCATGCAAATATGCTTGAGTCCAGGACGGGAAACAGAGAATTTATTTGGAGTGGCCTTATATTAGGCCACTCCAAATAAATTCTCTGTTTCCCGTCCACCGCCAGCATCTGGTTACTGTCAGCTCTAAGTATTCCGTATTCTTCCATTATTTTCCCGTTATTCTTGCATACTGATAGGCTCAGTAAAAGTTTTAAAACAGTGCCAGCTCAAGCGTGTCAGCAGTGCTATCAAGTCAGCACAAATTTCACATTTGAGTTATTTTTGCAACTTACAAAAGGAAGGAACAAGCTTAAGCATGCTTTTATGCAGCCTTTTTGGCTGTGTCAGGCAAATATGGCTTCAAAAGCTAGCCGATCTTATAATGGAAATGGACCGCCCGCCCGCATGCAAATATTCCTGAGTCCAGGACGGGAAACAGAGAGTTTATTTGGAGTGTAGATTGAATCTGCATAGGTCTCCTGGATTTGTGATAATGTAATACACCTATCAATCATGTGATGCCCTACCGTTGGGCTCGGAGTAGGGTGGGGGCAAATACAGGGGATTTGTCCTCAGTAGTGGAGCTAAAAAAGCTTGTCAAAAGCCAACTAGCTGTGTCCCCACTTTATTTCTATGGTTGGTTCAGCAAACTGCCGCTGTCAAAAGTCCCAGGGGTGGGGCAAATGTAGATGTCAAATTCCCAGTGGGTGTATGGAGACCTCGTGGTGGGGGGTGGGGCCTGACATTGATAGGTACATACTTGTGTGGTGGCACACCTTGCACTATTATTATGTACTTTTTATAGCTACGTACGAACATACTTTCAGTGTGGTTTTGGTTGTATGATAACATAGCATTGGTTAAACTAACAGTCTGTGAAAAGGGGTCTTTTATCCTTTTCAATTGCATGTACTTGGCAACCTGTAACTTTACTTGTGAATGTGGTATCACCCTCCCCTTATACCCCTAACATAGCACCAGGGCTTGGTGCAATATGAAAGTGATAGGTTGAATACATGAGGAGTTATGATTAGTCAAACGTGACAATTTGGAAAAGCTATAAACCCCCTTTTGCCAACTGGGTCACAATTATTATTGACTATCGTGTGGTGTAAACACTAAAGGCCTGCTGACAACATCTATATTATGTGACAACACATCAATGAATTCTTTTCTTTTCTATGACCTTTTCAAACATACTCTATAACATCTTAATTATATGTAATGTACAGGACCCAACAAGCGAGTGTAAACGTACATAAAAGGTGTAGTGTATGTGTGTGTTTGTGTGCGTGCGTGCGTGCGTGCGTGCGTGTACGTGCATACATGCGTGCGTGTGCGTGTGTGTGTGTGTGTGTGTGTGTGTGTGTGTTTGTGTGTGTGTGTGTGTGTGTGTGTGTGTGTGTGTGTGTGTGCAAATATTATTTAGATCTTTAAACAGGCTGTAGGACCAAGTATCCTACAGATCTTCAGTACTTGTGCTGTAAAGCCTTAATAAATTAATGATAAGAGTACAAGGATGTTGCAGATAAACATGTGCCATGTAAATAATTTTACTAGCAATAAATCCTCAATTCAGTTACTCTATAAGACCTGTATGTAGTGTGTGTGTGTCATGTGTGACAAGTTTGTGACAAATTACACATGCACATTCACATACCACTGTCATGATGTATAGTGTTCAGTTGTTTCACTACTATAGTTTCGTATCTGACTGACTTCATGATAAAAGTGTTGTGTTACATAAAACACCATAAAGGACCAATGTTGTGTAAGTGGGTCAGTACTGACCCAAACAGGTCATTATCTGGATGGGACCCAAATCTGATCCAGGTGTGACCTGGTTTAATAATGGCATCCATCAAGAGCTATATTAATAGTCCCTAATGCAAGCGTATAGCTACCAGTAAGGTAATACATGATCAATAAGTAGGTGTGGTGGCTCCATGTAAGTCTACAGGTAACTACAGCAACCAACAATTCCCATTTAGCTTGCTTGACAGTAGAATAACTATACTTGTTTGGCTACAAGCAGCAATCCCAATAATGGACATGATGCTACAAATACCCACAGACAATAACATGCTCTTCTAATAAGTGGGCATGGTTGCACATATTCCTACAGAGAGCAAACCTCATTAATGTGGGTGTGGCTCCATGCTAGTTTCCTGAGTATACTGCACAACTGCATTTCCAATCAAGTTTGTTAATGTATGATTACTGGCACATGATCTCATCCAGGTCAGACCTGATTATTCAAAATGTCATCCAATTGACCCAGATAAACATGTTTCTGACTCCCTGTATTCATGGGCTGCCTTCTCACAGTTCCCTAGTGGGATAGCATTCACAGAATAATCTGGACACTTATTTACAGGGGGGGGGGGGGGGTTCCTGAACCTCTTGGAACCACCTCCCTACGCTCCTGTGTATATTATGTATTGTATCTTTCACTTCCTTTTTCAAGCTGGAAGAGGCTCACTGTCTCTCCTCCCAATAATAATACAATCAAAACTTTAAACAATATCGAAATACTCTAATAGAGCGGTCAGTAAAATACTCTAGTAGTAAAGCAGTCAGTCAAATACTCTAATAGAACAGTCACCACATGCAATACTTAAGAATCCTCCACAGTTGATAAAAACTGGCATAAGATTTAGTTGTCATATAGAATGGCATACAAAGAACCAATCTGCAAAATTCCTAGCTGGTTATTAGTGGCTAAATGTGACTGTCACTGATCCCTGCAATTAATGCAGACCACTTGGAAAGAAAGTATACTTTTAATTATTATATTATTTAATAATTATTTGCATATAAAACTACTATACATTAATACTTCTTTACATCAAAATTTTCAGAATAAGTACTTTAGCTCACTGTAGCTCCCAATCCCCTGCTCCATTATTATACTTTACCCCTTGTGCACTGTCCCTTGCCAAACCCTGGATGCCCTCCTGGTATAAATAACTATAGAAACATATGTATGACGCATTATTGCAGCTTGAAGTGGGAGTGGCTGTAGCCTGCTGTCCACTGCTGGAACTGTCATGCATGCAGACAATTTAAAATTAATCATTACTTTTGTGCTTTGTTAGTTTTGCTGCACGTAACTTGTTTTGTTAGGCCTGAGTCAAATATGCTCAAACTTTTGCTCAAATGCTTTCAGAAATTTCCCAACATTTTCACCTATTATGTTGCTTGCATTATGCTCCTAGGTTAACAACATTTCTTATAATAATTTTGGGGCTTTTTAATCATCAAATGCTCTATTAGAGTATTTCATTACAATTTAAGGTGACTGTTCTATTAGAGAGTATTGATTTAAGGAGTATGTACAATGTAGCTTGCAGTTTACACTGACTGCTCTATTAGGAGCATCAATCTATTTTCATGGAATTATTAAGCTCCACCTTTTATATGTTAGCATTATGCTGGCATAGCACTCCAGTGTGTTAGGTTTTTTGTTATGCTGGCATATTTGATGCAGGCCTAAGTTAAGTTATGTACATTCTGTGTGTATGTGTGTGTGTGTGTGTGTGTGTGTGTGTGTGTGTGTGTGTGTGTGTGTGTGTGTGTGTGTGTGTGTGTGTGTGTGTGTGTGTGTGTGTGTGTGTGTGTGTTGTACATTGTTATTGTCATAGGCACAAGTGAAGAGAACAGCCTCTCTTGGCTGATGCTGTTTTTCCCTGTATAAATAAACTATTTAAACGTATAACCAATACAAATGTACATTATGTTAGATGTAGATTACATCTACCCAGGTCTCTTGAATTTAATTGTGTACTGGCACACCTTGCACCTTACTCTTTTGAAATTTAACTTTTATTATTGACTTTATGGTGTAAAGAGATACCCAGATAAACATGTTTCTGACTCCCTGTATTCACAGGCTTTAAGCCTTCTCACAGGTCCCTAGTGGGATAGCATTCACAGAATGATCTCAGCATTTATTATTTTTACTAGACAGACAGACAGACAGACAGTGTTTGATGTGTCCAGAGGACCAGCACAAAAGATGATACATACTACATCAACATTGTTATTTGCTATAAAAAAAAAGAACAATAAAGAGACAGGTAGTGTTTTCAGATTGGATTTAAACAGGAGTAGAGTGTTGCTTTCATCAGGTACATCATTTTACTCCCTTGCTATATAATTCTGTGGTCAATAAATAATAGGGGGAATAAAATGGAGAACATGGTACTGTCAGGTTGATCATTGAGTTTGGGTGAAGTATGGTAGTATCTGTACTGCTGTGAGGTGATATAAGGATTGTAGAAAATGTATAGTCTTGATATTAATGTCTATACGTGTCGTTAGAGTAAGCCATAGTGATGATTCCAGCATAGAAGTGACATAACTTGACCAGTTACAGTTTAACATTGTTCATCTTGCAGTTCCTCTCTGTACCTTTATAGTCCATTTTTATCTTTAAGAATCCCACACTGATAAACACTGTTTTAAAGGTCCATCTGTCGCTACCTAGCTAAGTGTTGTCACCATCTCAAAGTTATGCTGCCCTACTAGTGATATTGCTCAATTACACACACTCACCAGACAGTATACATGCACATTCATCCATATAAGGTATAGAACAAACACATACCTGATACAGTGTAATAGTAGCTGTTCTCAGCCTCAGCTCTTGACCTACACACTGCATGAATATATAATTTTCTTTTTGTAGCACTGTACTCAAGTGGTAGTGAACCCACAAGTGGTCCTCAAACAACAACTACTAAACAAACAGAACAAACTACTCCACTAGGTGATGCTACCAACATGTTACAAGTGAGGTATATTAGGGACTTCACCTCTGTTGAAGGGAAAGGTCCAGTAAAGTTCATTGAATTAGCACTAGTGAAAAATGAGAAGGTGACCAGAGTAGACAAGAACTTGGAAGAATTCACTAAATTAACACTACGAGGTCAAGTTGATGAGTTACTACAAAAGAAAGAGCGACTTGGTGATCTGAGGGATATCTTCTATTATCAGAACAAACCATGTCCTCGACTGATACTAATAATGGGAGGCCCAGGTGAGTATTAACAGTGATGTAGTAGTGATGTAGTATGTGTTGTGTAGGTATAGGCAAGACCACCCTTGCCAATGAGATCTGTGTGAGGTGGGCCAGAGATGGGTTTTTATCTGATAAGTTTAATCTTGTAATCCTGATACCATTGAGGACAGTCCAACAACAGTCACTTGAAGAAGCCATGATGGAGCACATTGGAAAGCATACATATCACCAGCTGAAGGAACAGTTAGGTAGAAAGTGTTTACTGATTTTGGAAGGTTTCGATGAAATGGCAGCTGAACGTCGACAGCATGATCCAATTTTATTGGCCATGATCAGAGAAGAGACCATGGTAGAGGTAACAATATTGATAACATCCAGACCTCATGCATGTCAAGGTCTTAATGCCAACAGAACAATAGAGGTGGTAGGATTTAGTGAAGAAAAAATAAAAGAATATGTTAAAAATGTATTTCCCAATGATACTCAAGCGGTTAACTTGTTTATTCAAAAACTTGAAACATTTCCTCATATTAGTGCCCTTTGTTATGTACCACTTTCACTGAAGATGATACTTGAAATTTTTCAGTACAAGGAGAAGAGTCTTCCATCTACACTGACAGAACTGTATCACCTCTTCATAGTGATGACTCTTCAAAGGGAACAAAAGAAGAAGATTGAGAAGCAACCAGTGTCATCTGCAGCAGCTAATGATGCTGAAAAAATATTACATCAGATATTACCAGATGTCCCAGAAGAAGCACTACACACAATAATGTTACTGAGTAAGTTAGCTTATCGTGCATTCTTTGAGTGGTACAGTGTTAGGGAAGAGAGGAAAGGATTGCTCAGAAGTGTAAAGGTTCAGTATAAAGATCCAAGAATTATATTCACAGAAGATGACTTCATCCAGTCAGGTATTTCATTACCCAAAAATTATGATGGTTTTGGCTTGATAAAGTGTACTAATATAAAATACTTAACTCGACAATCTAACACATACAACTTTTCACACCTTAGTGTTCAAGAGTTTCTTTGCTCTCTTTATATTGTTATCACTATGTCACAGAAAGAACAGTACCAATTAATGAAGGAACATTTTCATCATCTACCAAATATCATGATGTTACTGTGTGGACTAACACAATTGAAATCACAAGAACATCTCCAGTTTATTTTGTCCCAGTTATCATCAGGTAGTGATGAGTATGGTGCTAACAATGATCATGTGGTAGGAGCAGTGAAGTGTATTACTGAATCTCTGTGTGTATCACCTCCAGGAATATTACCAATAAAACTGATTTTGAGGCTGACTACACTTTATCCCTATGATATACTGTGTGTATCATACACAATATATCATTATCCCATTGTAGTATTAAACATGAGGTGGTGTGACATTGGAGATAAAGGAGTATCAAGATTGGCACAATGTTGTGAGAAAACTATTAAACTACAAGAATTGAACCTTGTTGTTAATGGTCTCACTAGTGCTGGGGTGATACACTTAGTAAAGATCATGAGAAGTAAGCTCCATGTTAATGGATGTTGTTTATAATACTGTTATGATCACAGGTAGTCCCTCATTAAGAGTATTAGATGTTGGTGGGAATAAAATAGGAGACATTGGAGTGGAATTGCTTTGTAAGGAACTACCCAATAGTAACAATCTGACTAAGCTCAGTATATACAATTGTGGCTTATCAGTTAAAGGTACTAGCTACATGTTGTTATAGTGTGATAGTTGTATTAGTACATAACCAGATGATTGATTTGTTAAATTAGGTATCCAAAGGTCATCACATATCTTCATCAACTGATGATTAATATTGAAATGTTTGTCTTTTGTTATGATCACTACAGGTGTCATTTGTATCAAGACACTATTGATGGAAAATAAGAAATTACAAGTATTGAACATTGGTGGTAACCAGATTGGCAATGAGGGAGTGGCTGCTGTATTTGAACCACTTTACAACTACAACACTACTCTGACTGAACTCAGGATGTATAACTGTGGGATATCAGTGGAAGGTAAATACTACATCATCATGTAGCTAGCTATAGTTGTGAAACTTTATGTGGTTTGATGATGATAGCAAAATGTTGTGTTTACAATAATGTTTGTAGACTTACTGAATCAACCATATAGTGTCAAAGCCATACAAGTGTTTACAATAGTCTAATTCTGTCCAATCATTTTGTGTACTATAGTCAGTAAATTTACTATGTAAAGGTTGTGTACCACTTGGTGTGGTTTTCTGATATACCACTTGTTCTGTAACACTACACATCTTGTATCATATGTACACTGTTACTACAATAATAATTATTTTGTATAAATTTAGTCACATAAAATATTTTACTACAATGTTTGGAGTAAAATTCCCTTGACAAGATCACCTGAATTGTAGACACCCTATAATAATCAGGATACATGGTCCCCTAAACTCTCAAGTATACACATACACATTAATCACAGTTGAGGACACCTCTCTAATAAGGAGATATTTTGTGATCCTAAACACCTGAATGTGTTGTGTAATAATCTGACTGTATAGTATTGATGACTAGTACTGAGTTGATATAGACATGTCCCTAATCTGTGTCTACTGTTATGATCACTACAGGTGTCATTTGTATCAAGACACTATTGATGGAAAATAAGACAATCACAAAACTGGACATTGATGATAATCAGATTGGCGATGAGGGAGTGTCTGCTGTATGTGAACCACTTTACAACTACAACACTACTCTGACTGAACTCTGGATGGATTACAGTTGGATATCAGTGAAAGGTAAATACTACATCATCATGTAGCTAGCTATAGTTGTGAAACTTTATGTGGTTTGATGATGATAGCAAAATGTTGTGTTTACAATAATGTTTGTAGACTTACTGAATCAACCATATAGTGTCAAAGCCATACAAGTGTTTACAATAGTCTAATTCTGTCCAATCATTTTGTGTACTATAGTCAGTAAATTTACTATGTAAAGGTTGTGTACCACTTGGTGTGGTTTTCTGATATACCACTTGTTCTGTAACACTACACATCTTGTATCATATGTACACTGTTACTACAATAATAATTATTTTGTATAAAATTAGTCACATAAAATATTTTACTACAATGTTTGGAGTAAAATTCCCTTGACAAGATCACCTGAATTGTAGACACCCTATAATAATCAGGATACATGGTCCCCTAAACTCTCAAGTATACACATACACATTAATCACAGTTGAGGACACCTCTCTAATAAGGAGATATTTTGTGATCCTAAACACCTGAATGTGTTGTGTAATAATCTGACTGTATGGTATTGATGACTAGTACTGAGTTGATATAGACATGTCCCTAATCTGTATCTACTGTTATGATCACTACAGGTGTCATTTGTATCAACACACTATTGATGGAAAATAAGAAATTACAAGTATTGAGCATTGGTGGGAATCAGATTGGCAATGAGGGAATGGCTGCTGTATGTGAACCACTTTACAACTACAACACTACTCTGACTGAGCTCAGGATGTATGGCTGTGGGATATCAGTGGAAGGTAAATACTATATCATCATGTAGCTAGCTATAGTTGTGAAACTTTATGTGGTTTGATGATGATAGCAAAATGTTGTGTTTACAATAATGTTTGTAGACTTACTGAATCAACCATATAGTGTCAAAGCCATACAAGTGTTTACAATAGTCTAATTCTGTCCAATCATTTTGTGTACTATAGTCAGTAAATTTACTATGTAAAGGTTGTGTACCACTTGGTGTGGTTTTCTGATATACCACTTGTTCTGTAACACTACACATCTTGTATCATATGTACACTGTTACTACAATAATAATTATTTTGTATAAAATTAGTCACATAAAATATTTTACTACAATGTTTGGAGTAGAATTCTCTTGACAAGATCACCTGAATTGTAGACACCCTATAATAATCAGGATACATGGTCCCCTAAACTCTCAAGTATACACCAGGGGCTGATCCAGGAATAAATGAAAGGGGGTGGCTGGCTTAGTTCACAAGCTTTACATGTGCAGTAAGGGTGTAGCTATACACTGGTGAGAGAGGTGACTGCAGACAGCGTGCGGAGCACGCTTAGCGAAGTGCGAAGCACGAGCTGTCTAGGGGGGTCTGGGGGCATGCCCCCCCAGGAAAATTTTTAAAATTAGGTGTTCAAAACATGCTATTTAGATCAAATTTTACTTAGTTTCAAAACTTTTGTTCTTATACAGTAACTGTTGGCTGCTACTGCTACTGCCCTAACTACACTATAGTGTACAGATACAATATCCTAAAAGGGTCCCTTTAGGATAAATTGTATCTGTACACTGTAGTGTAGTTAGAGCAGTAGCAGCTAAGAAAAGCAGTAGCAGCTAACAGTTACTGTATAAGAACAAAAGTTTTACCGTAGCCCCCTTCCCTCCACCCTGAATCCACCAAAGAATTAGATTGAATCTGGAAGTGATTTTGACTGAAAAGAACAATTGTATGTAGCTACTAGCTAGAATTTCAGACAGTGTACTAGCTGTTTAGAAGAAACACTGTAAAGCTAGCTACAGCATATAGTTTAAAAACTTGTTGGCAGCTGTGCTATTATGTCCATTTAACAACTGCAGCTGTAAATGAACAAAACCATAATAATAAATGTCCACCTGAAGGTTTTGCTTCAAATAAAGTGCACTGTTAGTGTAGATGCCATGTGCTAGTTTGTACAGATGTCCAGGTCTATTTTAGATTATTTTAGATCAAAAGTTATAGCCCAACAAGGACAGAATCCTCTAAGTGAAACCCTTACTACTGATGGAAGTAACAGTGACAGTGAAGTTGGGGAAGAAGGTTTGATTGACAATGAGACTGAGTCTGGAAGTGAAACTCCAGTCACAATCACTAATGAAAGTGGTATCAACAATGACAGTGATGGGAATGAATGTCAATCTCAGGGCATAAATGAAGAGACAGAGGCTACCCCTTCCACTACTGAAAGTATTAGAGTTAATGCGGATTTCATTGAAGCAGCTAACTGGCCAGATAATTTGACAGTGAGCCTTCAACAATCAACTGGTGAGCTTTGCCGTGAGGTTGCACCAGAAACTTTCCATGATAGTGATCCTGTTGAATTTAATAGCAATGGTGAGCCATCTTATCCTAACGTGAACTTTGTATCTAACTCAGAATCTAGTGATATTCTGCAAGTGGCCATTAGTAGATCAAGAATAATAAAAGATCATGAAAAATATGAATTGATTACTTCATCACAAAGCAATCTAAGGAGCACTGATTTTGACACAGTCTACTTCACTGTTTCTGGAGGAAGGAAAAGAAAACAGATAACTTTTCAATCTCGATGGCTTCAAGATTACAAATGGTTACGTTATGGTTTGGAGAATAGTCAAGGAGGATGGTGTTTGCCCTGCATTTTGTTTTTAACTGACAGTGAAAAGACACATCTCGGTGCATTTGTGTGTACGCCCTTCAAGAATTACAACAAATCCAAGGAGTTGATGGAGAGGCATGCCAAACATGCATATCATTTGAGAGCAGTAGATCATGCCTTTGAATTTACAAGAAGGTGGGCTAATCCTGAATCAAGAATCGATAGTCAGTTAATTGATAAAAGCTCTAAGAATTTTAAATTTAATACTGAAGTATTGCCAACAATTGCTGAGACAGTATTATTGTGTGCAAAGCAACGAATTTCTCTCCAAGGTCACAATCAGGATAAGGTGAACTTTACACAGGAGCCATTAAGAAATGAAGGAAATTTCATTGCCATACTTAGATTGCTGGCAAAGAACAATAAAGCACTGAGCGAACACTTAATACTTGGTCCAAAGAATGCAAAATATACCAGTAAGACCGTTCAAAACGAGATACTGGAAATAGCTGCTGACCAAATTCGTGCATTTTATCGAACCTGCATACAGAAGTGTCCACATTTTTCATTAATTGCTGATGAAGCTACATCTCATGGTAAGGAGATTTTGTCGGTTTGCTTAAGGTTCTTGGAAATTGATAATGAAAATTTTCGTGTGAAGCCAATAAAGCACGAAGTGTTACTTGACTTCCATTTTCTTCAGAGGATAACTGGGAAAAGCATTGCAGATGGCATCTTGCAAGTTTTACAAAAACATGAAATTGATGTTAAAAATTGCCGAGGGCAGGCATACGATACAACAGCTTCCATGAGCTCTTCAAATTCTGGTGTACAAGCACATATAAAGAATAATGCACCAGATGCAGAATTTCAAGGTTGCTGCCTGCATAGTTTGAATCTAGTAATATGCCATTCTTCAAAGGTTCAAGCTGTAAAAAATATGATTGATAACTGTCATCAGGCGTTCTTATACTTCCACAACTCTCCAAAGAGACAACGGTTTCTTGAACACATAATTCAGCGCTTGTGTCCATCTGCCAGGAAATCTAAGATAAATGGGCTGTGTAAAACAAGATGGGTTGAACGGCATAATACTTTCACCACAATTTTAGAATTGTATCCTTACCTTATTAAGACTTGGGAACATATTTGTTCACCTGCTGATGATGACAATGAAATTTATCCTGATGGAAATACTTGGAACTGGGATTCTGAATCTCGTAGCACTGCTAATGGTTTGAAGCACATTTTTACTAGCTTTGAGCACGTGGTTGCATTTTTGCTATCAAAAGAATTATTGGAGCCGATTAAACCAATTGCAGAATGTTTACAAGGTAGACTACAAGAGGTATACTTTGGTTTTAAAAAAGTTGATGAAGTCAAGGAGCATTACAAGCAACTTCGTGAAAATGTAAATGCTGAACATAATAGAATTTATCATAAAGCTCTAAATCTATGCAGGGATATTAGCAGCAGCGAAAGTATGCCCCGTGTTATAAGAGGCCGTCAAACTAGACCAAACCCTACAGTAAGCTCACCAACTGATTACTGGAGAGTGACAATTACCATTCCTTTGTTAGACTCAATTATAAGTGAATTGGAAGCCAGATTTTCTGTAGATACACGAGCACATTATGAACTGTGTGCATTGGTGCCCACTGTAATTACCACAAAAGACGAACATCAACTGTGTACCATCTTAAAATCTAAATGGAGTCATTTGCTACCAGCAGAAGATGACCTTGACAGTGAACTTGCTAGATGGAAAGCTCACTGCAATAAATTCCATGCCACTTTAAAGGAGAAGTCTATAACTCACTTGCTGAGTGAAGATGCAGATCCAATATTCTTCCCCAATATAAGAGAACTCCTGTGCATATTGGTAATACTTCCGATTGGAAGCACTGAAGCAGAAAGGACCTTTTCTTGTCTCAGGCAAATTCATTTGTGGTTGCGCACCACTATGACGGATGAAAGACTGGGCAACCTTGGGGTGTTAGCAATGCAAGGATTTAGCTTTCAACTAAATGTTGAACAAATATGTAAAGAGTTTGCAACTAAACATAGCAGAAAAATGTGTACAAGTAGTGTTTTATATGATTAGTATGAGCTGTTAATGCTTAATTTGCATGCCGTGATATATAGTTTAATCCAGGGTGGGTGGCTAGCCACCCCATCCACCCCCCCTGGATCAGCCCCTGTACACATACACATTAATCACAGTTGAGGACACCTCTCTAATAAGGAGATATTTTGTGATCCTAAACACCTGAATGTGTTGTGTAATAATCTGACTGTATGGTATTGATGACTAGTACTGAGTTGATATAGACATGTCCCTAATTTGTGTCTACTGTTCTACAGGTGCCTTTTGTATCAAGACACTATTGATGGAAAATAAGAAATTACAAGTATTGAACATTGGTAGTAATCAGATTGGCAATGAGGGAGTGTCTGCTGTATGTGAACCACTTTACAACTACAACACTACTCTGACTGAGCTCAGGATGGATTACTGTGGGATATCAGTGGAAGGTAAATACTACATCATCATGTAGCTAGCTATAGTTGTGAAACTTTATGTGGTTTGATGATGATAGCAAAATGTTGTGTTTACAATAATGTTTGTAGACTTACTGAATCAACCATATAGTGTCAAAGCCATACAAGTGTTTACAATAGTCTAATTCTGTCCAATCATTTTGTGTACTATAGTCAGTAAATTTACTATGTAAAGGTTGTGTACCACTTGGTGTGGTTTTCTGATATACCACTTGTTCTGTAACACTACACATCTTGTATCATATGTACACTGTTACTACAATAATAATTATTTTGTATAAAATTAGTCACATAAAATATTTTACTACAATGTTTGGAGTAGAATTCTCTTGACAAGATCACCTGAATTGTAGACACCCTATAATAATCAGGATACATGGTCCCCTAAACTCTCAAGTATACACATACACATTAATCACAGTTGAGGACACCTCTCTAATAAGGAGATATTTTGTGATCCTAAACACCTGAATGTGTTGTGTAATAATCTGACTGTATGGTATTGATGACTAGTACTGAGTTGATATAGACATGTCCCTAATTTGTGTCTACTGTTATGATCACTACAGGTGTCATTTGTATCAAGACACTATTGATGGAAAATAAGACAATCACAAAACTGAACATTGATGGGAATAAGATACAAGATAAAGGAGCAGTTGTAATATCAGAAGGTCTGCGATGCAATCATACTCTGACTACACTCTGGATATTTGGCTGTGGCTTATCAGTGGAAGGTAGTGTAGTTGTAAGATTTGTATGTGGTTTAGATGATAGTGAAGTGTTTCATGTTATGTAAAACAGTGTTTATATATTTGTATGATATGTCCCATACCTTTGTGTACCATTGTGATCACTACAGGTAGTCGTGTAGTCCTACAAGCAGCTGTGGACAATACAATATGTCATCATGTGTGGGTTGATCATAGGAGTGATGATCAAGTCAAGCAATTGTTGACCATTCTGGAAGAGAGGAAGAGACAAGTGGTAGGAGGTGTTATTGTGTGATCTATTATTTGTTACTATGGTTATGATTGTTTCCAGGACAATGTCCAATCACAGAAAAATATATCATCAGTTGAAGAACACACAAAATAAGATCATGTGAGCCAAAATTAGTCACTTTTTGAATAATTACCATATTATCATTTGTAGGAGAATTTTATCACCCTAACCACATCATTAATTTGTGATTTGTGTAGAACTTGTGAACACAACATCATAATTATTGTTGACATTTTTATTACATCGTTGTACCAAATTATTAGAACATGACATGCTTTGATCTCTGAAAGTTAATGACGTTGCTAATATTAGTAAGAAACCTCCTAACAGGTCTCCTTTAAGGTCAATACATTAATTTCTATGTGTCACAGATGAGGGGGGTCAGTGGTTTGACAAACTAAAACTACAAAAATCACATGATCTTTTAATAGGGCTGAAAACTCATAAAATTTAATATTGTGCAAACAGATATACACCACTAGAAAATGATATGCATAAAGCTTACATTGATCTTTAAAAGTTAACAAGGTTTCACCTGCACCTGCTAAAGATTGAAATACTCTAATAGAGCAGTCAGGTGAAGCTAAAACAATTTACATGAATAATCACTCTCAGATTCAATCTCAGAGGGCCATTTCCTGGGGGAGGGAATTCACACTAAAACACATCATCACCTATACCCCAGCCCTCCCTAAGTATAGGTGTCCCCTCTGCCCCTGACATTCACTATGTAGTAGTTTGTATAATGTATTTTAAACCTAGTCACGACAATCCAGTTTTGATTGTGGGTTTTGAAAACAAAACATGGTTAAAATTAATTCCTAAGATATATGTTAGGAGCCACATCCTAGAGTATCAATGATTCTACTACCACAGAGCTAGAACGTAACTTTAGACTGGAATTTAATGACATTACAAGTGATCATAGTTAGGAGAAGTTGGAGTATATTTACAACTGGTCAAAACTGCTCCTCATTTCTCCCTACATAATACTACACATTATTCCAGATGGTTAAATTTACCAGTTTCAGTTACAAGTCAAGTACATTGTTATTAATACACACACAACAGACAATCAACCATGTAGTATGTACACTGTACCAAACACTAGTGTGTTCTGTGTCTCTACAAGTCACACGATCACCACCAGGGTGTCTGTCTCAGTGTTTGTGTCCTTGAACTTGTTAGAATCATCATAACCATCAGGGGATGTGGGTGATCATCAACAAGATATGAGATGCATTAAATAGGATGAATGTTAGGACTAGCTGTGAGAGAGAAATATAATAATTACTGTTACACTAAAATAAACCAGTACAGGATAAACTATCCCATAATAAAATGTGCAGTGAAACCTGCCTAATAAGGTCATTAACTGGCCATTGTAATAATCCTCAAATTTGTCTACCTACATTAGGCAGCCACCTGCAGGAAATTTTGGTTCAAGTGACTGGATTAGACAGGTTTCATCGCACCAAAATTTGCACTTTCTTTGATAGGAAATCCATGATGTCATATTGACACAAATTTGTTCTGGTACAACATTAGTCTGAAGGTTGGATAGTTGAGGGAACATGACAATAAACAGAAACGTACATAATTATGGTCACTGTGTAATAAGGTTACTCCCAATGTGTTATTGACTTGCCTAATACACACAATCACCTGCTAAATTTGTCCCATAGAAATAGGTGACCAGATTAGAGCAGGTTTTCCTTTAATATTCAAGTTTGTAGACAGTACTGTTAAGAATATACAGTTTTACACTATATAACTTAGTAAAAATAGAACTAAAAAGTTCTGTATTTTTTTAAACCAGGCACGTGCCCACAACCGGCCTTTAGCTGGCTGTGGGCACGCACCTGGTTTACTGAAATTGTTTCCGTATTCCACACAGATAAACTTTGCTCTGAGGTGGTTTCTCCTCCATGCGGTCTGAAATACGGGTATGGCGACTCTTCATATACTTCTTGAATGGTCCTCCCTTTTGGTTTTATAGACGTTTAACAACTTTAAAACAATACTGAAGGCCTCTTAGGCTACCAGCGGTAGCATATCCTTCGGGTTGAAAGGGAGGCATTACCTGTACTTACACAAACGAAAATGAAGGGCAGCCTTGAGGCTTTCTCTATACAATTCGCACGAGAAAATATTATTTATTTATTTATTTATTATTACTGTGTCAATTTCGCAAGCAAAGAGTTTACATGGGGGGACACACACACGATAGATACACTATAAAACAGTTGATAAGATACTTCTGTGCGTAATTTGCAGTTTAAAGTGGTTTGTTATAGTTATGTTTCCTTAGCAGTGCATAACAACGTAATTACCAAATTACAAAATAATTCATGAATTACAAAATATGCTGAATATTATAGAATTTACAAATTCTAATTATCTAGCTGAATTAATAATAACTATAACATGAATATAAACTAAATTATATACGTGGCTGATTAATGTAGTTAGAATGGGATAGTATTAATTACATGGGCACCTGAAGTAGCACAACATCATCTTGTTTTTTGTTTTTTTAATTTGAGTACATCTGAAGCATCCTTATACAAGCCATAGTCAGCAAACATATTACATAACTTACAATGATGTGTGTCTCCTCCTCCTCATGATGAAGTCATCACATCACATCAAATGAAGTATACTCCACCTGTACACATTTACAGTCCTGATTATCCTGTAAGAAGAATACACAGTATAAACATGGACAATAATGGCTGGTCCATGTGGTGACTTGATCCCTGGACAACTTGTAGTGTAGACAAGTGTCTAAGGAGTCACACAGTCTGGGATGTGGAATATTCTGTGTATTTAACCAGCACTGAAACATTGTGGCTTCTTGTACATCATTAATGTTCAACAACAAGTTTAAAGCCACTTCAAGTTAGTCATATTTATGCTTTTCACATAATCACCTTGCAAGTCAAGGTAACATCAAGACAGGCTTGCAAGTTACCTCTTAAGCTGAACCAAAGAAAGGATTGCTACATAACATTATATGCAGAATGCTAGTAGCATATGGCACAACAATCTGCTGTTTGACATGTACAGTAAATTGTGAACGGATCTGCGAAAGCAGGCATATTTTTCAAATTCCTGTTTATTGAATATTTATAATCTACTTAACCAAGTGTACCCACTGGAAAAGTTTCAGCCTCATAATTGTATACCAATAACTTTAGGAGTTAGAGCCCTACAAAGTAGCAACAACAGAAAAATCAATTTGTACAGCAAGTATAGGGAAAATAAATTACAGGTGCTTGCTGAAATTTTCACCATCATGTTTGCCATGAACAGGGAAATCAATTACTGGGTAAGTCTTTCCCTTCCTCACTGAAACAAAGGTGAAATTCATGATGAAAAATCAACCGCATACGATCACTTCGACGTGATGTAAACAAACGTTCATAATTTACGTATCCTTGGGTCTACTGCAACAAAAAGATTTTCCAACTCCTCATGATCAGGTGAATAAGATGGTATCCAGGCTTTTATTGTTAGTCCCTTTCTTCACTAAGAAAGGGGCATTCAAAAAAGTTATGGAATTTTTTTCAATAATATGCAAGTATTTCACCCAATGTATTCAACGTTTTATACTGTAAGTTTAGGCTTGTGCGATTATGTCCTGTTTTCACAGATCTGGTCACAATTACTAATCATCCTTCAGCCAGCAGTATTGTAAGTTTTATTTTACTGAGTATCAACCCTATATACTTGGTCTGTGAAACGTAAAATTCAAAAATGGCCTAAGGCAAACCCACAAAAGTACCTACTTCACAACATTTATACTAACCATACACACAGTCTCACCCCAATAGATACACTAGATCACAGTGGGTAGGTGTTTTGGCATTTTTTGTATACCATAAATCGTTTAAAGAGTGATAATATAACTGTATAGCTAGTCCTAAACATTGTACAACCAGTCATAGCTATAGGTTTAGAGGAGGGAGATGGTCCGGGAGTTGTTCCCTCACTGATGAGCTTTAATTTAATTCTTGCACCCATGAAGATCGAAATACTCTAATAGAGCAGTCAGTAGCTGAGCTGAAATAATTTACATTTTTCATCTACCAGGTCACAAGGGGGCGTCACTCCAATAAGCACTGTACTATGATCTGCAACCACGGTCAAAGCTAGTCAAGATCAATTTTCGATTTTGACCCTTGACTTTCATCAAATTTTTGTCTTGACCATGGACCTGGTTACGTTTATTTTTGCTATATTTTCGAGCACTACTTGCATGTGAAGCTTTGACCATGCTGGGAAAACAGTTTGACGGTTGTTCTTCGTGAAAAATCGGCCTTGTTCATTGACCTTTAGCTTTGACTGCGATCGCAGATCATAGTACTGTGTATATTGGAGTGACACCCCTACTAGAGTTTATGAAACATGTGATTAATATCAAACAATTAGCTACAATTTATGGGGCATACTGATGAGTGAAATGAGTCAATACATCATACCTGGTTAACTTGGAGTACTACACGTCCCATGAGGAATCCAGCAGCATAATGGGAGCGGCGTGTTGTCCATTATGTGGTGAGCATTAATAAGAAGTAGAATAACAATGTGCATTATTAAGAATTTCGTACATATTTACTTTTAGATACTCACGAGGAAAAAAGGCAGCTCAGGTGAAACATTTTGATTTTCAACAAGTCAGTATGATCCATACATTGTGAGTAGTATATAGTAAAGTACGAGAGTAAGCATCAAGAGCTCGAGTGTGAGGCGTGGGCTCACTAGTGTTGGGAATCTCGCGATCCGTTCGGTAACCTCCCTGATGGTTGTTTACTGTGACACAGTCAAGTTGGTTTTTGGTAGATCAATAAGTTGTGACTGGTGTGTGGCAATGAAAAAATCTACCCCCTGTGGATTAAAGTTGTAACTCAGGAGATGGAGCCTACCAATGCTCTGGTTTTAAATAGTGGGTTCAGTAGAGACCAAATTTGGGATATAGCTGTGTCATAAATTTTGACTGACTAGCTTATATTCATAAAAAGGCAGGAACATCTAGAATATGTTGTCCAGTGCTTTTTTGGGTTATTGGGTGAGGTGCTGTACAAAATACACTTGCGGGTGATTCGCTGTACTTCAATTTTTGCTGAAAAGGCACTTGTCAGGTCTGCAATAAAAAATAAACCCACTGAAACTCACTTAACAAAGTCCAAGGTTGGTTTGCAAACTCCCAGGCACCTTTTTGGACCTTGTTAAGTGGAGCTTTATAGTGTTCACTTGCCAACACAAGCTGCTGTTCTCGCTCACGCTATAATGTAGAAACTTGCAGCATCCATTTCACCAAGAATACGTATCTGATTTCAATAGTATAATGGCCACCTTGTAATGTATCATTCATGGAAACATTGAAGTGTGCTAAACAGCATCGCTGATGCTGCTGCCCATTTTATTAATAAACCCGAAAAATTGTGGAAAATTAAAATGCGCATTATGGAAACAGCAAGGGGAATGATTGTATTATTACCCTATGGTTTTGAAGTAGACTTGGGTAAGATTGATCACCCAGGGTTGGAGGAGAAACTATAGAAGTTGATTTTTATTGCCAACCCTACTATATTATATTTATATTTCATGTTAACTCATAGTCTCGCCCCCAGACCACAAGAGTCTGGTGTCACACAATACAAATTCTTGGAAGTGATGTATACAACCGAGGAATTCATCGGTAACCAATCAGATTCGAGTACGCCTGTGATCTCAGATATTCCTATACTTTCATGCAACTAAAACCCACTTTGTTCTTCATGGCTGTGTCCCATTCATGGTCTACACCGATGCTTTTTTTACGGAAGCATCATGGATCTTGAACAGCACTCCATCATCACTGAATTCAAGCCTCATAATTATGTAATATGTAATGTCATATGGAAATTGCAAGGCTTTGTTTTATACTGCCTAGCATTTCTATTGTGTGTCACCAGACCCTTGTGGTCTGGGGGCAAGACTAGTTAACTCAGTGGTCAGGGAGTGATTAGCTAACCAATAGCAGTTGTACTAGTGTGTGTAATGACACCTGTCCATGATCCACATGTATTATTGTAAAACAGTTAGAAAATTATTAGAGCAGGTCTCAATGTACCCCATTATACAGGTGGAGGTGATGGGAGGCACAGCCAGTCACAAGTACGCAAAATTCCAGGAGGATTATTACAAATGTGTTTCTTATCCTGAGGAGGTAAAGTAGTGATATCATCATTAATTACATGACTCCTCATGTGATCCCACAGATCAGCTAATCTCTCTCTGATTGATGCTGGAGGCTGATGTGCCTAATACACAGATGATTCAGTCGAGAAGGTTTGTCACTTCAACCTGAGTGGAAGAGGTTTGGCAACTGATAAAAGAATGCATCAGGATCAAATGGTGGAACAGATACATGGGCACAGATGTGTGTGTGTGTGTGTGTGTGTGTGTGTGTGTGTGTGTGTGTGTGTGTGTGTGTGTGTGTGTGTGTGTGTGTGTGTGTGTGTGTGTGTGTGTGTGTGTGTGTGTGTGTGTACATGGGCACCAGTGTACCAGGCTTCTGTCCCTGCTGAGGATTTGCACACCTCACAGGGTCCAAACGCTTGTGCACTAAGGGCAAAAGAGATTATCAACTTGTCACTTGGAGCGTGCATTCAATGGTATGCACTGATGGTCCAATCAGGGCCGGACCGGGCCACTTTTCAGCTACTTGAATTTGTAACAAGATTGAGATACTCTAATAGAACAGTCATCGTGATACTCTAATATAGAACATTCAGTATAGAATATAGTCACTGTTCTAATTACACTGCTGTGTAAACTATTACATCTCTGGTATGATTGTCTTTAAATTACTCAAAGTTCTAGTGAGTCATCTGCGCATGGCATTGTGTTGGGCTAATTGATCATGCATTAGTAGTTACAATCGTATCTCAAATAACTAAAGATGCTAACAAAAGACTTTGCACGTAAATATAGCCTCCAGATACCATTTCGGAGCATCTATTTTCAAAAATTTCCCTTGGGGAGCATGCCCCCAGTAGTGTTGTTCCAGTTCTCAGTACTGGAACTAAAAATATTTCCAGTACCAGCAATTTTATTTTAGTCCCAGTTCTAGAACTGGAACTGGAACAATAATTTTCCTAAATACTGGAACTAGAACTGTAACTAAAATGAAAGTTTATCAAGTACTGGGACTAATACTGGAACTGAAAGTGGTCATAATCAATAAAAATAGCAAATACGATGCTCTTTACACAACTACAGTTAGTGTGCTGATAAAAGCAACAACTAATAAGTATTCAGTAGAATGATGCAAAAGGCTAGAAACACTGGGCTGAACTGGAGGACTGGACAACTGGACTCATGCCTTATATCAATATTTGGGCTTGTAGAAACCATTACATTAATTGAATTAATTCTTTCTTGTTTCTGAGGACAATTTTGGCTTTTAACTTCCATGCTTTTGAGATATTGAACTGCTATAAAAGAAATGATATTGCTATAATATGCAAATGAACCTATCAACTTTGCCTACCTGCATTGCTTGTTCATTTTTCTAGGGTTGTTTACAAACAACAACTTGTGTTTAATGTTGAGAGCATTGTTTCCTAGTCAATCTTGAAACATGTGTAAAATAGCTGTTAAAAATTGAAGTATTAAATACTTTGATTTACAGTTAAACTCTTAGCTCTGTGTGTGCATGTGCGTCCACCATCCTTCTTGTTCTTAACATTTAATGTTATAGTAGTGACATGTATCCTCTAACACAAGCTATGCCGGGCCATTCGAGTAAGCAAAATTAAGTAGCTGTAGTTTATCTGTCCATCTTGCTTTTCCATATACAAGCTGTAAGTTGACAGGTCCACCTACATGTATATAGTCTAAATTTAGTGGAAAATATACTGTAGTTGCAGCCAGTTTCCTAAATACTTGCAATAAAAGGAAAGAAACTTGTCCAGTCCACGGTCTATCCACTAGTCCAGTCCATGGCTTGTCCACTGGTCTAGTCCACGATCCAGTACAGTGATTGTATACACCCAATGCAACACTGACGTGAAACCAATAATTCTCACTACCTAGGTGTTTCTGTCATTCCGAAATGTATTTATACATAGTTTAATGTTTGATAATTAACTTCAAATCATCCCTCATAATCAAAGCCTTGGAGCATCAATGCCTTGTATGTATGGTTAGTTTTGTAGTAGTTGCTCTGCCTAGATACATAACATAATCAAATCAAAACCCATAGTTTAGCACACACTGTGCATTGTTTTAGAAATGGAGCACTAAACTAATTATGCAGAACTAAAAACAGAACTGTAATCTTAAAGGTTGTAGTTCTAGAACTAGAACTAGAACTGTGATTCTGAAAGCTATGGTTCCAGAACCGGAACTGGAACTGTAATTCTAAAGGTTATGGTGCCAGAACTGGAACTGTAATTGTAACAGTTATAGTTCTAGACTGGAACTGGAACTGTAATTCCAAAGGTTTATGGTTCTAGAACTGGAACTGGAACTGAAATAACAAGCTGGTACTGGAACAACACTAGCCCCCAGGCCCCCCTAGCTTGGCATGTTGTGTGTGCTTAGCACATGCAGTTGAGTAGCTATCACATGAAAGCAGATAATCTCTAATTTAAAGATCGTATAATAATAAAAACTGAATAGTGTGCATGACTATGACCTCCATTGTAGCTAGTCCATGCATGGCCGGACCACTGGGCTCCGGCCCTGGGCCCAGTAGAGGTGGCTAGTCAAGCTGGGAGAGGAGAAAGCCGAAAAATGGACCAAATAATACACACTATGGAACAATATAACATTAAGATTGGTGCTTTACAGGAAACCAAATGGTTTGGCTCTAATGCTTATCAGGTAGCAGGTGTGGTTGTGCATACCGCAATTAGGAGCATACCACCCTCAAATGAATCTAGGCAAAGTGATGAGGAAGTAAGTGTTGTACTACTTGGAATGCTATTTACAGTTGGGAAGCTGCAGGGAAACAACGGAAAATTGGAGATCGTGGAGTGCTAGGATGGTGTCAGCTTGTTTTAAGATTGGAGAAAAGCAACATGGCTTTCTACATGTTGTGCCATGCTATGCCCCTACATGGGGTTCTGTAAAGGATGAATTTTGGAATGGTTTAGAATGTTTCTTGGATTCTGTACCATTAGGTAAACAGTGGATTGTGCTGGGTGATTTTAATGCTAGAATTAGCTCTAGAGTTTATTATGATGATCGGAGGGATGGAGTGAGAGGATTGTATGGTTATGGAGAATTAATGATGCTGGTATAGAGAACTGCTTTCCATTTTGAAGATATGGTGTGTAACACATAGTTCCAGAAGAAGGCTATTCACAAACATACTTGGTGTCTGGTGCATGGCATTGTATAGGCTACATCTTGACACACCAGAAGGACAGTCATGGTTGTTTGGATGTATCAGTGAAGAGAGGTGTGGTGTGCAAGTCTGTTTGTAGGAAACTCTAACTGAAGAAGCCATATAGGAGAAGTCATGGGTGTAAAACAGAGAGAAGGAGGTTTGATGTGTCACAATTAAGGACTAGTGCTAGTGATGAGAATAGCAGTGAGGCACCAGTGAGTATGAGGTTTGTAGAAGAGGTGTTGGAGACATCACATGCTGTATCGCCTGATGATGGTAGCATGGATGAACAGTGGTCTGTGTTTCGTACTGTCATGACTGAATCTGCTGCCAGTGTATTAGGTTATGAGAAGAAACACCAGCCGAAATGATTTAGAGAGTCTTTTGCTGCTCTAAGCCCATTCCTCCAACATAAAAATGAACTGTACATTACTTGGCTAGCTACAGGTAAAATTTACACAAGCAAGCAGAGAGGTAATTAAGAAGAGCAATTAGGAAGGCAAAGAATGATTGGTTTGTAGCTAGGGAAACTGAGATTGAATGAGGCAGTTTTGGTGTAGTAGAAGTATGGAGGGTATCAGAGACTTAAAGAGGGGTTTACTCCATCTAGAGTAATGACCATTGATGATGAGAATGGAAATCCTTGTAGTAATCCGGCCTCTCAGCAGGCTCAGGTGGGAACTAATAATGGTGAGTTTTGTTAATAACTTACTGAGAGCTGCGTGGAAGCAAGAAAGGGTCCTACAAGAATGGGTTGACACCATCTTGATACCCATTCCCAAGAAAGGAAATTTGATGTGCTGTGATAACTGAAGAGAGAGATTTCTTTGTCGGCTGTACTAGTGGAAATCTAATCCCTACTTCAGTCATGACTCATAGCTGTACTACTCAGTAGCTATATATGACTAAAGTGGAAATTAAATATTTACTATTAGTATAGTTGTGGGTGTAGGTGATTTTCCTTCAGTTCTCCGTTACTATGATCCCTACTCACATTTGAAATTCTTTCCTTAAACTTGTTATGTATTAACATATTGCAATGATGGCATCTCTCTCCACCCAGTACAGATTTGAAGCTTTCCATGTTGAGCTCACAAAGGCATATGTTCGCATGGGAAATGTCATCCTATGACCGGATTTGTGAAAGGTACCTTTTTCGTGAACAAAATTTTGACCTTTTAAAACTGCTCGCTAATGATGAATTCATGCAACAAAGTAGCAAAGTATGAGGGAAATTTAGTATTAGCTAACTACAATGCAATTAAACATTACAGTGGAACCTGTCTTAGCAACCACCTGTATAGAAAGGCCACCACTCTAAAAGCAGGGGTGTACACAGAATTTTGAAAAGGGGTTTCTAAATCACTGTTCTATTAGAGTAGTTTCCTGAGTGCTTTATTCAAGTGTATCGATCTAAACTTGTTGTTCTAATACTGCTATACTATATAGTATGGTGTGTGTTCACCTGAGCCTTTGTTTCTTGTTAGATGTGTAAGTATTTAGTAACACTTTTAACACTTTGATACAAGTGAGTTATGCTTTAGAAATATCTAGTATGGGAAATTCATGTGCACAAACATGTCATATCATAACATTTGTCAACATGTACATTATAAAAATCTGTAATGCAAAAAAATATACAAAAATTACACCGTCTATTAAACACAGTACCATAACTTCCGCATACTGTAATTTACAGAGATCTGGTATGGCTCATCAGAACCCTTGATGAATGGTGATATACGCTGGGAGTTTGTGAAGTGACCAAGAGAAAAGGCAGGATAGAGCCTGTATTGCCAAATTACGTGTTCAGATACGTAATGAAACAGTGAGAAAGCCTGTTTTCACCCTGTTTTCGTATGTTTTACAATTTAACTCGGTTTATTGTACTTTGGGTGAAAAGATCAAAGTGAAAAGTGTACTTTTATTTCCACATTGTACACCTGGCTGCACACTTCAAAGCTGGCAGGGTGCTGTATTTATTTCAACTGTGCTGCATTTGCCCAAGTGTGCTATATTTTCCCTTTGATCCAATGCAGCACTGTTGAAACAGTAAACAGGTTGACCAAAGCATGACCAATGCTAGACACATTATCGCATTCCTTTCACCAAACCACTGTAATGTTATGAAGCCATTCCATGACCTAAATACAAGTGGGCGAATTAACCTGAAAGCCATTCTTATAGCGAATGCAGTTAGCGTAGGAACAGAGCACATGGTGTTATCAACACTACAAAATGACTCCTGTCCACGTTGTAAAGCCAGGTGAAACACGGATAAGTTAAATCACTTCCATTTGCCTTCATGGTATTGTTCCCAGCGCCACACCATGCATGGCTTCTATAAATGCACTCTCACCCGCTAAACACGATAGCAAGCCTCTCTACTAACAAAGTCACAGACTTACTCATGGGCATTAAGCCAGGCCTCAATCGAGTGGAAAGAAGCAGTTGGCCACTTACTGTCGCTCTTGGCATCTCAAATCAATTAAAGCTACGTAGCTAGCTAGCTAGCTTTATCACGCTGGTGCAGTATGAATAAATGCCTCAAGTAGTTAATCACTGCAATATACACACGGTCTCGAGCTTACACAGATAGGCACTTACCTCTTGCTACTTGGCGTCACCCCCATGGGCTCTTCGCAGCCACTACTTTAGTACAATAAACCAGTTAAACCACCGCCATTGCTCATGCAATATAGAAAAAAACAGCACTCAAGCATAGTCTCGAACCTAATACAGCACTCGGCTTCGCCTCATGCTGTATTAGTCTCTCGCCCACGCCCTCGTGCTATTTTTTCTATATTGCACTCGCGGCGGTGCTTTAACTAGTATATAATAGCTAATCGGTTAGGCACTTACTTCAGGTGGATTCTTAATCAGCAGGTGTTAACACGTAGGATGATACCAAATTTAACGAATTCAGTTGAGGATAACAGCTTGATACTATGGTAATGTTAGAGCAACACTTCAGGTGAAGCTGTATAGAGCAATTCAAGGGCTTTAATTTTTTATATAATGTCCTGTAGAGATTGTGTGTGTTAATGTTTGCTTTTCAGCGTTTTTTTGTATTTAGTATAAAATACATGTATTTTACATAGGACAAGAAATGTTGTTAGTCGAAAAGGTTTTTCAACCAACTGGTTTGAATACCAAAATGGTATGGAATTGATTTTAAGCTGTTTTAGTACATAGTTCATAAGATCTTATAGTAAATGTTATACAAAAATTTATTTTACACCACTTCAGTTTACAATTCTCAATAGCAAGTTTTGATACTGTATGTTACAACATGAACACCTACTTGCTCCAGCATAAAACCATTGGGAGTGAACATGTGTTCATCTCTTTGTTTTGGCGAGCATGAACCAACAATAGATTGATATTGCTTTCATCATTTCGTAGCAAAGATAAAAGATTTGTGAAGTGTCCTGTTTCATGATGAATCCAAAGTCCTGGAAACCTAAAGTACCACTTTCTCCACTGATGTTCCAAGCACTGTGTAAAATCCAAAGTGGTTTCATTAAACCCCTGGAAACCCACCTGCATATGCCCCTGAAAAAGTCATTCCCCTACTTACGTACATATTAAGGCAAAGAAATTTTGGAAGCATGCTTGAAAGGTTCCAATGTAACCTTTTGTGTACATAGTTTTCAACCTGTTGTGAAGCCTACAAACAGAGAACAATATGTGAAGCTAGCCTCCAACAAGTCTCTTTTCTTCAGCTGTATTATGGTGTTTGAACATCATGTAGGTGTCCTCAGTTTTGATTGTCCATGTTAACAGGCTCTACTGTAACATGAAGTTGATAAATTAACTAGTGCTATGTTTGAGGCCTCCACATAGAACAAATAACATAACATGTGTTATGTGCATAGGCAATGTATGATACAAGAAAGTCACATAGTCTCAACATTTTTGCTCTATCTCTGATCTACAGCCAAAAGTGCTGGATGTGGGCAGTACATTAAAATTATATGTGATAAGTAATAACTTTTATGATCACCTGTGGGTATACTACAGGACCTTACACATGTGAGTAACTGTGGTTTGTGTAGAAACTGAAATATCTCCTGTTTGTAACCTTATAATAAGGCTTCATTGTGATCTATAATGTAGCTCCTATTATAAAGTGGTTTATTAATAATGATCATGTAGTACAGAATACCTCACTACTAGAGTGACAGCAACCTGTGGGAATAAAAAAATTGACCTTAGTAATTAGGTGGTGTGTTAATGAGGTCATTAAGGTATGTTTAGGACTTAGTATGAGTGACGGCTATAACGAAGTGGTCTTATAATAAAGAGGTGGCCACTAAGTGAGGTTCACTGTAGTTTGTGGTAGGGGGCTGAACTGATATGTAATAGCAGTCTTATTAATGAGGTGGTGACTGTATATGTACTTGATCTATTGTAGAATCTGAAACAAAAGGAGTTCATGACATAATGAGTTACCAAGATGTGAAGAGTACCTTTGCTGGTAAACTGGCAGACTTCATCACTCCTCAACATGCTAACTGGCTGGTGGTATGGGGAGAGGAGAAGGATCACGATCATGTTGACATGGAGTTTGGGGATCAAGTCCAACTAAAAACTAGAGGAGATTGTCCCTTAATTGGTAAGTGAAAATGTGGAGATTGTACTGTATACTTTAAAAAACAACAACACAACTCAGTATATATGACTTTGCAAATAGATGGACTATATAAATTTTCCAGAACTTTAACTCGGAAGGGGAAAGAATAAAAATGTCGGTGTAGGGTGAAGGTATTGCCAGGCAACAGAAAGAGATTGTTGTGGCGTGTGGCTTGCTTGTTGGTCTGTTAGAGGGTTTGGCATGATGTGGAGACTTCAACCTATCCTCAATGGTACCATACAACTATACAAGGCACTACTGTGCAACTAGTTGTCACCCAGATACAACTAACTTATCATTGTGCCACTCAGACTAGTTCATGACATCATACCAACCTCAAAGCAAATATACCCAAACCTATAATTTACAGGTACAGTCATATCTGCTATGACAATGGTACACCACACCCCTGCTTTGGTTGTCATCATTACACGAGACTAAGGTAGAGTGTAATAACAGTGATATCTGACTATACAGTATAAAATATTTTATATCCTAGTTGGTGGGAGTTTATGGTTGTAGATTAAGTCCTTGTTCGAATTCCTTACCATGCACAAGATTTTGTTTAATTTGGTAGCTACTAGAAAGACACCATACCCAGGGCTATAAACTATTGCAATAAGCATTTTTACAAAGCACCAGTCCAAATATGATTTACATTTGTCTGTGGTTGGTGGAACGCTTTAACATGGTATAAGGCTTACACCAACTATGCCGGCATAATGTTTTGATTAATATGTGTACCAAAAATATAGCAAAACATGAACACACTACACTTTTATTATTGCATTTTATTTTGACTGTTTTGGGGCTGAATATTCCATATGATATACTCTGATACAACAGTCAGGAAATGCTGATATACTCTAATAAAACAGTCAGCTCTGGAGCATAATTTTGACACTACTCAAAAGCATAATTGGCTTAAGCCTATGTGAAATGCAAGTGTTATGAAGACTGAAGCTAGGATTACTTTGAGGTACTGTAGAACGATGGAGCCAAAGAAGTTGGCTCTACACTGTGCACTGCTGGGACAGAAATCAGCACAGGCTGTTTCTTAATTTTTATAAAACCATTTCACTAGTATTGTGTCCTTGTGTAAAGGTTTAATTATTTTATTGATATAGCAGGTGTGAGTGTTGTAGTGTGTTCTTCGTAACTACATTTCCATTTTTCAGCTATCATTTAGCTTTAGATGGTACCTGTTAAGATATGGTAACAGTATTACTTTAATACAATATATTGATTATAGAGAGGTGCACACTTGTACATGCTAACATATTGTACACTCTCAATACAGGCTTGCTGGACTAATGACAATCTTATTGCAAAGCTACAAGATCAAGCAGTGTGTCATTTCTGACAATGTCATGCCATCATCGCTTCAAGATGTTGATGAGTTGATTACCAATCAAAACTCACTCATCCCTCTTCTTCTGAGACCGTGCTAATCAGTGGAGCTACAATTTGGCATCATCTCCAGTTCTTCCGAGCATAGTGAAATTAAGTGTAAAAACAGTTGCATTGAATTGTATCATCCTAACGGTCTTTATACCAGAGTAATAACAAATCAAGCCTCCCCTAGATTACCATGAAGCTATAACCCCGGAAGAGGCAAGCAAATGCCACCTCCATACTCTTCTTGAGCTGAAGATGCCAATCCCCAGATTTGAGGTCACCACCCTTCCCTCAAAAAAAAGAAACAGTCATCTCGTCCTAACAGTCATCATACCTTACAAGTGTTGTGTACTCATATTCATAATTATGACATAATGTTATTATCATCTTATGAATTATTATCAATATATGAAACTTTGTTTTCGATGTAATGGAGAGTCGATTAACCACCATGCAATATTCTCAATGCCAAAATTATATCAACAAGTGTATGCTCTATTAGAGTAATTGAACATAGCTAGCTGCTTGTCTGGCATAACAAATACCCATATCAAGCCACCACATCAACTAGGGTTTAGTGTAGAGGAAATTGTAATGTACTGCATTACAGATCTAGTGCACTACATCAGATGGCAATAAGAGACTTTACAAAAAAGCTGTCAATTTTAGGAGTAAATTATTCTATTGAATTTGAAGGACCATAAACATAATTATTAAGTTCTAAACACACCAGAATAATAATAATAATGTTAAATTGATGTATCCTTTCAACTGATTGTTAACTAGCTGGGTGCATGTTATTGTTGTAAATACACTTGTGAAACATGCCAGTGGTTTCCCACACGTGCAGGTTATCAGATTGAAGTACACTGTATTGATACTGTTTCAGTACTCAAGCAAACAGTCTTGTGTGGTAGATAGAATGATACAAGTAGGAAATAGTCAGGATTTCCTAGACTGATGTTGCATGTAGTCTGCACAGCCAATTCTGAGATATGAACAACCAAAGTTGACCATTTTTACTTCTTCTGTAAGAGTTTATGGAGGCTTTCTTTCTATATAGATCTATGAAAGCTCTAGTAGAGAATTATAATTTCATAGATCTACTGATGGCTGCATGTTCTGGGCTATGTGTGTGCTCCATTAGAGTATACCAATAACATCAACTAAAGCAATATTAATATAACTTCTAAGTTGCAGTGCCTCAACACCAGTACCTGCAGCTGGGATAGAAAGTTGTGAAATCAGGTGGCAGTCAAGTATAATGACTGTAAATTAACTTATGTTACAAGAATTGCAGTCTTTCTTGCACTGCCTTTGATTTTTCACAGCTTTGCTGTTTTGTGCAGGTTTCTACTCCATCAAAACATGGTTAGATTATGTGTTACATAGCAGTTGATTCTGTCAACTTGATGTACCTCTGACTAGTTGACTTTCTCAGCTTCCTTGGAGTATTTCATATAACCTTCACGGTAGCAACAAAACTCCATTGCCCTGAACAGAAGTTGGAGACAAGCTAGCTGCAGACACTAAATCATCCAGGATGGGAAATGAACAGAATTAAGCCCATGGTGTTGCAAAGATACATATTAATCAATCGTCTGTGAACTTGCAGAAGTCATCATCCATACTAACTGACTATTTTAAGGAATTATTGAGATTTTAATTCTTTAACTATAGAATTATTCTCAATTATATACAGTATATGCATGGTGACATTGAATTATGTAGTTAAAATTTAAAATTACTGGTACACTAATATTTGTGATCACTCTATTAGAGTAGTGAAAGCAGTTTGACGTATAGATGTAATCAATATATAAGGAATGTACATGTTTTAGTAACCTGAGAAGTGTTAGTACATGCTTCACAATTTGCTGCGTTTGATGGGAACTCTTTCTTATCCAAGCAGTCTTCTACTAGTGACACTGTCTCTAGAGTGCATCCTCTAAAGAACACAACTCCTTGTCCACCATGACCATAATTGTGAACAATGGTGGACTTCTTCAGAGTTACTTTGTCTACTTCAAGTCTAACTGTGCTCCTACCTGGTCGAAGTCCTACCACCTCCTTCACCACCTCAGCTGTAGATAGTCCTGGACTGTACATACAACATCTCTCCATGATTGCTTTACTAACTAATGGGTCAACTTGTGTCGACCAGTTGCCTACGTCTGCAGTACCACCTAATATTACATCATTAGCTCTCGGGTAGACATAAGTAAGTACATTGTCTTTTGTCTCATAATCAAACGCATGTTTCACCCACGGAGCCTTGACCACAATAGCCTGACCTCTAATTGGGTACACTTCAGGATCATTCACTAGTTGTCTACTACCAAGTCCTGTACAGTTCACTATGATGTCATAAGTACCATCAATTTCTTCTAGACTCTCCAATCTCCTCTGGACTACCACACCACCATTAGCTTTGAACTGTTCCATCTGCCATGTTAGGAATGGTCCACACGGCATCATCAACATAGAATAACTCCAACACTTCTTGCCCACTGGGTAGTGCAACAATCTCATTTCTTCTTCACCAACATGACGAAATCCCAACACGTCGTTCTTCCACCATGGGTCTCCTCTAGATCTCTCATCATGATCACCAAACACTTCATAGTAAGGAACTAAAGAAATACAAAGTTTCCCAGCTAATGGTGAGGCTAGCAGGTTGTACAAATACTTGTAAGTAGTCCTGGCCCATTGTTTGTGGCGACTACCTGAAGTAGCCAGACTTCCTTCAACAGCAAGCCACATTGACGCGCCAGCTACATCGCTAGTTGTGTTCGGGCTGAAATTTTCAGCTATCAAAGTCACCTGAGGTTTGTACGCTGACTGAGCAAGCAAATTAGCTGTGGATAATCCCGATATTCCTGCTCCTATAACCGCTATGCGAGGTATCGCCATTGATTGTGACTATTCATCGGTAGTGGGCGCCTACTAATTAGACAATATTAGAGGCGCTTATTGACAATAGTTGGCAGATGTTTACAGCAATAGACTAATTCCATAATAAGGCTTTATAGCATATAGAAATAACTGTTGCCCCTCTCAATGACCTTCAAAATGTCATATATATCTCATGACTTGTGTATGCTATCCTTTTAAAACTTGGAGAGGTGACATAAGACATTGACACCTACAAATAAATGTAAAATTTAGGTTGCTAAGGGCAACGGTTGATTTTTTCATTATTATGAAATTTGTCCATTTCAGTGCCAGATCCTTAGCCCGGGGGGGGGGGGGGGTGGATTCTGAAGAACCGCCCTCTTGGAAAAAAGGTCCACAATTTTTAGCGAAAAGATCCACAATTTTAGCAAAAAGATGAAGTCTAAGTCCTTGAAATTAGGTTAGGTAATCCTAAGGCTGCAGCACATGTTGCTGTAGACCTTCAGTACTGGTCACTGTAAAGTGTTAATAATAATAATAATAAAATAATAAATTCCAAATTCAAGTTTCAGTAGCAAAACATGGTCCATTAGCTACACTTTACTAAATACCCGTACCAGCTAATTTAAGTGCACCGAATAGCTCATGCATTCAGTGCTTGTAATGCAATGCAAGATCGAGATACTCTAACAGAGCAGTCAACCACAATTACTTTAATTGCATTAGCTATAGTAGTTGACAGTCACAACTGATTACGTGTATGTAACTACTTATTTTATTTACAAAAACTTATTGAGATTGTCTTAACTAGAGTTATCATTAAAATATGGTGGGCAAGTCCCTCCCAGAACCCATGAATAGCAACCATGCATGCTTCAACTTCATGCAATGTGTAATTCATTGTTTAAGACATACACTCACAGTAAATTCAAATGGATCAATTTGACCTCCATGGGTAAATTTATTAAAATGACCATCTAAAACTAGGGTAGACATTTGAACTAAATCAGTCAAATAACTAGGATAGGTCAATATAACTAGGATAGGTCAATATAACTGTTCACTTAGGATGTCGAAATAACACATTTGGGTAATTTCAGTGTGTATTTTCAAGTCTAGCTACTATAGTAAAAATTAGATGACCTGCTACATGGTTAAATCTACAGTACACTGGCCATTATAACATGTGTGTTACATCCCACAATCAAAAGTGAACATGGTGCAGTATGTAACAATTATCATGAATATGTGTCATAGATAGATTACTAATGACAGGGGCGGAAGAAGTAGTTGATATGAGGGGGGGCTGGGCTGACCCAGACTTATGGAAGTGAGGTACTACATTGTCTCTGGTTTGGTAACCAAAAAAAAAGGTCACAACCAGCTGACAATAGCTGCCCACCTCACCAGCTACACATTTATAGCCAATAAACTACATAAAAATTCTTACATAGTTTGCTATACACACTGCTCTAATACTGTGACCGCTTTATTAGAGTGACTGCTCTATTAGAGTATCTCGATCTTTATCGTGGTTTTCAGCCCCACTCCAAGAAGGATAATTTCGGCGTGATATCATTCTGCCCCCCAGCATACCGAGGGGGGCTTCAGCCCCCTACCCCCCCTGATGACTGACTTGTTAATTAATGCAAACAAATAAACAATTATTTTGTGACATGAGTTAATTTTACCACAGATGGTTAAAATGACCATGATGGCAAGGTTATTTCAAACACTTGACTAGAGGTGGAAGAGACTTTAGGGCATCTGGGTAATATGACTATATCTTACAAACAAGTACATACTTGGGTCATTACTACCAAAAAAATTGGTCGTTTGAATTGCAGGTAAAATAACCCAAAAATTTGGGTCCCATTTGAATTTAATTTACAGTGCTCTTTGTTCTGCTTCACATCCCTTGTTGATCATGACAGAGCACTCAATCTTTCCCATTCTTATTCACTGCAATATATCACATGCATGTATAGACGGTATAATTGCAGTAGCAGTAGAGATATTTCCCAGATGTCATCCATATAACTGGTCTTGAGCTTACCTAAAAGATGTTACTGAAATTCCACTAAATTCAACCTTTTAGTATCTATTTTCAAAAAATTTCCTGGGGGGGGGGGCATGCCCCCCCCGTTTTCCCCCACATGCTGAGTGTGCTTTGCACACCATAATGTAATCAGCATCATGCCATATAAAAGGTCTACTTTTCTTCTAAAAGAACCTACCCAGATAAAAGTCTGACTACGGCCCTGAGTGTTATTATTAATTTTGTTATATTGTACAGACCTCAAAAAGAGTGTAGTGCACAAAAAAGAAAAAAACAACAAAACAATAGTATAATAGTACAATTCTTAATTTTAAACAGTCTCTAGCTAGGCTGCGCTTGAATTGTTCGATCTCTGTTAAGTATCATGTGTTGGGGTAAGGAATTCCAAATTTTAATAGCACTGATGGGGAAAAGGAGTATTTGTAAGAATTTATCTGTATCATTGGTAACATACATCTTTTATTGTGGCCTCTGGTGTGGTAGATGTCAGGGTTAGGAATAAGGAGATTTTCAGCATTTATATCGATCTGGTGGGTTATGATCTTAAATAACATTGTAGCCTTCTGATCATTTCTACATCTGGTTAACGTGGGCCAATTCAGGTTGGATAATATTTCTAGCATACTGGGAATAATTGGTGGTAACAAATCTTGTTGCTCATCTTTGAACATTTTCGATAGCATCAATGTCTCTGTGTGTGTGTGTGTGTGTGTGTGGGGGGGGGGGGGGGGGGGGGGGGCAACCAGACAGTGCTTGCATATTCTAATATAGGTTTAACTAGAGCTTTATGACAGTTGCTTTTGGTGTGGGTGGGAAACTTGTTTATGTTACGTAGTAAAAAGCATTTCACATTATTAGCCTTCTTAGTAATTTGTTTAATGTGTTCTGACCAAGATAAATTCTTATCAATGGACACTCCTAAATATTTAGCATGAGTTTGTAGCCTGTATGATTTTGCAAAGTGTATTGAACTAATATTGCATGTTGGTGATTTTGATTAACTCACATTTTTGTAGATTGAATGACATTTTCCAGTCTAGTGCCCACTGCTCTAGAGTTTTAAGGTCTTGCTGTAGTTTGTGCAGTCATATTGAGAGTGGATAGTAGTATACAGCAGTAGCGTATAATTCCTTGTTTGATGTTATTCTGTTAGGCAGGTTGTTGATAAAGCAGAGAAATAGTAGGGGGGCAAGGACTGTCCTCTGAGGGGAACACCAGAAGAAACTCTAGATATGTCACTTTGCTGACTGTCAATTATTACCTGTTGAGATCTATTCAAGTTAAAGTTCTTTATCCAATCTAATATATCTCCATGGATACCATAGTGATGAAGCTTATGAAATAGGTGGTGATGGGATACTCTATCAAATGCTTTGGAAAAATCCAAAAATACCACATCAGCAAAGTCATTAAAAGTTAGCATGAGCTGGAACTCACATGATCTTGATTGTCGAAATCCGTGTTGCTGATCACATAAAATTCTATGGTGAGATAGATGGGTGAATATACTATGTGTTCAAGAATTTTAGAACATATACAAATGCTCAACAGTTGTCAAATAAATTATCAGGTATATTTCACCAGTGAATTATGAATAAACAGTGATAACTTATGCGGCATGGTATTAACTAGAGTGCAATTGTGCCACACCCTCGAATTGTACCACAGTGTTTTTAAGGTTGCACCCTGTTTCACAGCTTGGCTGTTTTGTGTAGGTTTCTATTCCATTAACACACTCACTGTTAGGTTATGTTTTTGCAGTTGATTCTGTCAACTTGATGTACATCTGGCTAGTTGATTCTGTCAACTTGATGTACAACTGGCTAGTTGATTCATACCCGACTTTCTTGGAGTATCTCATAGAAAGTCGGGTATGAATGGAATAGTAGCTTCATGGTAAGTTTGGTAACAACAAAGCTCTTGTGCACTGTCCTGAACAGAATAGCTGGCTGTAGACACTAATCGTCCAGGATGGGACATGAATTGAGAGCTGGCCATGAACCTTAATTCTTCAGTTATCAGATGTCTTTTGTGTGACCCCTAGTATAGCTCACAACTCTTTATATTGTATTGCAAAAAACAATATTATTATTGATCGCCTGTGAACTTGCAGAAGTCATCATCCGACCATTACAATGGACTTTTGTATTGAGATTGCAATATGGTAGTACTATATAGTTAAATCATTGGTAGTTGTGATTGTTCTATTAGAGTAGTGATAGCAGTTTGACCTATTGAGTATTGACCACTGTAGCCATTTGTAATTATGTAATTATCTAATGAATGAATGAATACACATGCCTTAATAAGGATATCATGTAGAAACGTGTTTGTACATGTTTCATAGTGTGCTGCGTTTGATGAGAAATTTTTTGTTATCCAAGCATTCTTCTACTAGTGACACTGTCTCTAGAGCACATCCTCTAAAGAACACAACTCCTTGTCCACCATGACCATAATTGTGAACAATGGTGGACTTCTTCAGAGTTACTTTGTCTACTTCAAGTCTAACTGTGCTCCTACCTGGTCGAAGTCCTACCTCCTCCTTCACCACCTCAGCTGTAGATAGTCCAGGGAAATACATACAACATCTCTCCAGGATTGCTTTACTAACTAATGGATCAACTTGCGTGGACCAGCTGCCTACATCTGCAGTACCACCCAATACTACATCATTATCTCTCGGGTAGACATAAGTAAGTACATTGTCGTTTGTGTTATAAATTAATGCATGTTTCACCCACGGAGCTTTGACCACAATAGCCTGACCTCTAACTGGGTACACTTCAGGATCATTCACTAGTTGTCTACTACCAAGTCCTGTACAGTTTACTATGATGTCATAAGTACCATCGATTTCTTCTAGACTCTCCAATCTCCTCTGAACTACCACACCACCATTAGCTTTGAACTGTTCCACCTACCATTTTAGTAATGGTCCACACGGCATCATCAACACAAAATAACTCCAACACTTCTTTCCCACAGGGTAGTGAAACAATTTCATTTCTTCTTCATCAACATGACGGAATCCCAATACATCGTTCTTCCACCATGGGTCACCTCTAGACCTCTCATCGTGATCACAAAACACTTCATATTAAATGAGGAACTAAAGAAATACGAAATTTCCCAGCTAATGGTGAGGCTACCAGGTTGTACAAATACTTGTAAGTAGCCCTGGCCCATTGTTTGTGGCGATTACCAGAAGTAGCCAGACTACCTTCAACAGCAAGCCACATTGACGCGCCAGCTACATCACTAGTCAAGGGGTAGTCACTTCTATACTTCCGGTTGAAACACTTGCGACCGGGATCAAAACTTTTGATCGTTAAAAAACCTTCTTGATGTCTTGATTGTTTTCTAAATCTTGCCTTGATCCTTTGATTTCCTCTCCACGCTTTCTTGATCCTTGATGTTAACCACAAATTAAGCCACGACCAGCGTCATCAGCCTGCAATTTAGTAATCGCTGTGACGTTCTGCTTTACCCGTCTGAAGAACTAGTGTGTTTTATTGCAACTATATACGTTTATCCTGGATTACGCAGATTTGAATAGTAAGACTGCATGCTCTTGTAGATTTAGTTCAAGAAGCTGCGATGCCAATTCAGTCCTCGTACCGTGGCGCGTTCTACCTCTTGGCCTGGACATTTAGAAAAGAAAGCTGCAATTGCAGTGACTGATATTTTAAAGATAGGCGGTAGCTATTACAACTAGCAAAAGGTCAGGCTCACTTGTGTATCTCAGTATACCTATAATAATCCTATATAGCTAGCTATATAGGCTATACAGTTAATTGACATGCATCATATTCTATATACTTGAATCAGTCGTTAGAATATCATAGCTACACTTGTTGACTTTGCTGTTTACTGAGTGTAGCTAATTATATTGGCTGAGTTGTATACCTCAACGTTGAAACCGGGTCACTACTGCTGACCCGGATGACCCACTGACCCGGATGTGACCCGGATTAATTAAAGCCGAGACGTGTCAAAGATCCACAATCAGTCGTGTCAAAGACGTGTCAAAGATCCACTCAAAGATCCACAATCAGTCGATGCGAAACTGAACCAAAAGCACTTTATGGTTTACCGTAGAAGCCGCGTAGCATCAGTTCGAAGTAACCACTTGAGGTGAGAATAACAGATAAAACACCAAAGCACCAAAGAAGAAGAATCTCACTTTCAGGAACTCGTGTGCCGAATGACCGAGGAACCGAAATGTGATCACGTGATTTCGGTACCGGAAGTTCAAAGGTCGTAGGATTTCTGCGTATAACAAGATTCGTTTCGGCTAGTCTCGGGTGAGCGAACGAGTCTACATTTTGAGCGTTCGATTCGTGTTGAGTAAATATTGCAACTTCAGTCTAGCTGTAGGTTGAAGACAAAAAAAAACAAGTTGATGTTGTGCTACTTATAAAAACCAGGCGCCATGCAGCTAGCTAACTCATCTGGAATAACTATAGACAGTATATACTACTATGAATTAACCAACTATGTATTACTACTTTACAATATGGTAGTTTGGGTTGTGCAATAATATAATTTAGCTATTTCTCGTAATCCATGAAATATTCGTAATTCATTCAATTACGTTGCTATGCACTGCTAAGGAAGCGTTTGTTAAATAAACCACTTTTACCAACGTATTACGCACAAAACTATCTTCTAAACTGTTTTATAGTGTGACTAACGTGTTTTTTCCCACAAATTCTCTCGACAAAGCCTCAAAGCTGCTCTTCATTTTCGTTCGCGTACGTAAGGGATACGCCCCCTTTCAACTCGAAGCGATAGGCTATTCCTGGCAGTGTACGAGGCCTGCACCGTTGTTTTTCAGTTGCTAAATGCCTGAAAACCTCAAGGGGAAGGTAGTCTGAGGAAAGTCACCACACCCGTATTTCAGTCAGCCGAAAAGAAACCACCTCAGAGCAAAGTTCACCTGTGCAGAAGTTTAATACAGACTTCATTTCACTTTTACTTCTTACGTAAAAGCTGTTTTCACCGTTATTAAACGATTTTGCTCACGTGGGTGCGTACGGACAAACATAGGTAGATAGATAGGTACACACACACACTTTTACGGAAACAATTACAGTAAACCAGGCGCACGCCCACAGCCGGCCTTCTGGTTTAAAAAAAAAAAAGGTCTTCACCTACTGACAATAGCTACCCCTCACCATAGATACCCTCAGTTTCGTGCAACATACTGCACTTACTAACAAATAGGCGTGGCTGAGCATATGTCGGTAATGCGATAAGTGGGCGTGGCTCACGAAAGAGCTACGCGATAGCGTTTATAAGTTCCACGTCGCCGGTCAACTGTGGCAAACAATTTCGTTTCTCACGTGATCCAATCCGGGTCAGACCCGGATAAATTGTAAACCGGGTCAGACCCGGAGAAAATGTGACCCGGATGACCCGACCCGGTTTCAACACTGACAGAGATCAGATAGAATGAAGTCACTGTGTAGCACTACCAGAGAACAGTGCCATGAAACACCTATGATTATACATGAATGGTAAAACAATTCCCATACAGTGCCATGAAAGTCATTTCATGGACATGAATTCATGAGAAGTGGAGATTTCATGGAAATTTCATAGCACTGACAAATTATTTCATGTTTGCAGTGGCCAAATTTTCATAGGCAGTGTCCATGAATTGTCTAATTTTCATAGGCAATGTCCATAAATTGTCAAATTTGCATTGGCAGTGTCCATAAACTGTCAAATTTTCATAGGCAGTTCCATGAAAACTACATGAAATTTGATGGTTTACCATTGCATTTTCATCGGCTGTTCTCTGTGAATTCAGCTAGAAATAAGTCAGATCAAATCATGCTATAGAAAGATCAGCTAGAAAAAATCACTCTATAGAGAGATCAGCTGGAAACAAGCACCCTGTAGAGAGATCAGCGCGATCAAGTCACCCTGTAAGAGCCCAACTACTTTTCAAGTCACCCCATGGAGAGCCCAGCTATGGAAAACTCTCTCAGTAGAAAGATCAGCTAGAAATACATCACCTTGTACAGTATTCAGTTAGAAACAAATCCCCCTGTAGAGAGATCAGTTAGGCAAGTTACCCTCTTACCTACAAAGAATTAAACTATTTTTCAAGTCACCCTGTAGAGAGTTCAGTAGAAACAAGTCACCCTGTAGAAAGATCAGCTAGACACAATAATTTACCCTGTAGAGATCGGCTAGAAACAAATCACCCTGTAGAAAGATCGGCTATCACCCTGTAGAGAGCTCAGCTTGAAACAAGTCACCCTGTAGAAATGTCAGCTAGATAAGAAACAAATTACCCTATAGAGAGATCAGTTATAAACAAAAGAGAATTCATCTACATTTCATATAGTGCTTCAGCTAGAAATAAGCCACCCTGTGGTGAGTTCAACTACAAACCATTCACCATGTAATCAAAGAGTACAGTTACTTCCCTGTAGAACTTTCAGGTATATACACATTTCCCTGTAGAGTATTTGGCTGCGAACTGTGTAACTTATCTTTATGATCAATCAATTAAATATATATGTAGCTAAACAAATCATTTAAATCTTCTTCATAATAATCTTCTTTCTATGGTGAAGAAAAAGACAAGTACCTAAAGCTGGCCATAGGCTGGCTTTAGGTATATGAATATACAAAAAGAAGTGACATGTAATCAAAAGCAGGCAAGCTGTAAAAAAGGGTGCGGCCTCCAAAAAAGCCAGGATAAAAAAAGATGTAAAATCAAAGGTGGCAGCCAAGAAATGGCTGTGATGGTAGCTTAATGGAAAAAATTTTAATAATGACAATTCAGGCGAATTTGGTGCCAAACCCTAGTGAATTTGGAAGAGGCAACACAAATTCATCTGAATTGTCATTCTTAAAATTTTTGCCAATGACCTACCATCACAGCCATTTCTTGGCCACCACCTTTGATTTCACATCTTTTTTTACCCTGGCTTTTTTTGGAGGCTGCACCCTTTTTTACAGCTTGCCTGTTTTTGATTATATCAAATTAACACATGTACAGAAACATTGGAGAAATCAAGGGTGAAAAAAATTACAAGATCTGAGGGTCAACTGGCAACTAGTGCCAGCTGCCAAAATAACTTACTAATAGTATACTTACTTACTTACTAATATAATTAAAATTAAACACATTACAAAGTGTTAAAGCTACATGAGTGGTGAAGCTTACTACTATTTCTACTAAGACATTAAAAATGCTAAGTACAATTATTATTAGTGTCAAAAGTATTTATAAAATGTTTCCATAGAAAATTGATCAGCTTTAGCTTGATGGTAGGGAGGGAGAGGGATAGGTCAATGATAGACAGTGAATTTCTACAAGATGCTTGGGATCGCTATAGTATTGTAGCTACTGTATAGTGGGAAAGTTTGGTGGGAAGAGACTGTAGCAAACTCACAGATTTTGAGAGAAGAGGATTTTGTGAATTTTTGTTATTAGTTAATACAGATTTGTAGTGAATAAAAGATTATTAGTTTGTGAAATGCTAAATTTCCGACTTTCTTCAGGTCAAATGTATCAAAATTTGCTGCACAAGTACATGCCTATAGCATATTTGTTTAATACTATTCAAGTACTGTATACACATGTCCAGTAGGTTATATCTATTCCTTATGTACATTTGAAGTCTGGTTCTACATACATAGCTTAATTTACCTCAGCCATATCTTTCCCAGTTTTAATCTGTGTAGATCTCTAGACATAAAATATATGTTATTCTGTATCTAATATTCAAATCACACAATATCTCTATGCATGAAATTAACATCTCAGACCCAAACAGGAATGAGTCCTAGTAATGTCCATATGTGAAGAGTACATCAGTGAGTCAGTTTATAAGTTAGAAGTGATAGGAAACATTTTGGATTACTCTAAAGACACAATCAGTCTTGGCTATACCCAGCCAAGCAATGCAAGGCTGGTTTTGAGTAATGTTTTTGGTAGAAACGTTCAAACTTTTGTGATCCCTACTGTACATTACAGTGGATCCTCACTAATCCAAACAGTTCTGTTGTCAAGTTGACAAAAGTCTGTTCAGATGTGTTTGAGCCCATATATTATGTAGACCCCTTTATGGTGAATTTTGGAGGTGTCTAAGTTACTTAGACTTTGTCATGTTTACTCAACTTGGATGATCCTTTTCATGTTTAGTTACTATGTGTACCAACACTGGTAGTGCTTGCAACACATCATGCAGTGATAAAATTAATGTAGCATTAGTTAGTAGAATGCCCCAAGTTAAAGTGAATGATATCTTGCGCATTACACTAGCTATAAATACCTCCATGAACTATTGGTGTTGCAACTCTTTGGTGGTGGCTGCAATAAGGATCTTCTTCTCGATTGCACTAACAGAGTCTTTAAAAAGAGGTATACCACTAAAACAGCCTAGAAAGGTAGTACAGTGAATCCTCACTAATCCGAACAGCGCTGTTTTCAAGTTGACAAAAGTCTGTTCATATTAGTGAATTTGTTCAGAATAGTGAACCCACTGATCATGTACAGAGACTAGCTCAATTTCCCTAATAGAAAATACACATTTGCCTAATGGAACAGCCACTTCTACTGTTTGGATTAGCAAGTGTTTGGATTACTGGAGTTCAGATATACAATGTAATGCACTATAGCAGTGAAGCATCCACAATAGAGCAACCTGACAATGTAAAACATTTAACAACATTTAACCTGTTAAGTAATTCATCACCTACACACAACAACATCATTAGTACAGTGGTTCCTTTATTATCCCAACTCATTGGACTCTGAGTACATTCAGGTAATTGAAAATTTCAAATAAACAAAGCCCATTCATTTATACACAGAGCCTTGTTCAACTACTGTAATGGAACACATACTTTGACAAATACTCTAATAGAACAACCATTTCTACATGTCGAAAACGGTTAATCAACAGTCAGATAATGGAGGGACCACTGTATTGATTGAATAATCATGTGTCACAAAATTTTAAAATAAATATGTGTGCAGTTTGTATCATATCATTTTATAATCAAATACATGTAGCTAGAGAACCCGACAGTCATAAATACAGTATTACAGTCACTTCTGGACCAAGAAATCCTTTACTGTATGCAATACCAATGTTTTACACTTTCAAAAGTAACAATTGTATCGATCAGACAATTCTTGATCCAGACCAAACTTTTTGTTGTTAATTTGTAGAGTTTGTCAAGCTAGGTGCCAGTATACAAGTGGTGTATGTATAATCACAGTGTATCTGTAAAATTATCATGTGTTTCAGCAGTTGCACCAAAGCCATACAAATCTGTTATAATCGTTTGACTGCCACTTCCTATTAAATACACAATTACATGGTGTAAAATTTGAAGACAAATTACAATAGTAAACCAAATCCCTTGTGAGAGTTTCACCCTGTATAGCATAACCAACATAATAACTATATTTTTAAGTATACATACATGCTCATAAGATATACTCTATTACTGTACCTGCAGTTGGTGTTGCTACACAATGACTTATTCCTTTAATCATCTAATAAAGTCATATTTAACAAGTTATTGTACATTCACTATTATTGGTACCATAAACAATAAAACAAACAGTAGAGTGACTATACAGTATAGGCAATAAAATTGTTCACTTTTTAATAAAGTACCACAAACTTGATATTATATTTGCTTGATTCATACCAGTTCATGTTACCTGTAGATAGGGTGCCATTAATATTACCAATCACATCACACACAAAGAACCCAACAGACAAATAAAAGAGATTTAAAAATGTATTGAAGAAACCATATAAGGGCTCATGCCATATTCGGAAGGGGGAGGCTAGAATGATATCACGCCAAAATTATCCTTCTTGGAGTGGGGCTGAAACCTGTGATAAAGATCAATATACTCTAATAGAATGTTCAAATACCCTAATAGAGCAATCAAGACTTCATAAAAACGTGTTCCTAAAAGTAGCTTTAAAGAAAATTGCCTACAATGGGAATCAAACCAGGTACCTCTTACTTTAAGAGTTGATGTCTTACCACTGTATCAAGTGTTTACAGGTGGCTATAGGCTGTTTTGTAATGTATAATGTTCATTAACCCTGTAGTCAACAGCTAAAAGCTCTGCCCAAAAAAAATTGACTGGCAAATAGCCTATTTTAAATAGTTTTGACTAAAAGTTAGTGTTTTGGTTAAAATGCTTTAAATTGTACCTATAAAATTGCTATAAATTAACTTTGGTGGACTTTGAGACATTGTGAAAGCTAAAATGGCTACAGCATCTAGGGGGCTGTGCCCTGACCCCTGTTTCCAGAAACTCTATACTGTAGTCAGCCCCCTCATATCAACTACTTCCTCCACCACTGGTTCATACCAAGCAAAAGAATGATCATATCCAAAGAGAGATGTCCATCCAGGTCAGTAGGTTGCAGTGAATGGGAACACAGAGCGTTAGGGTATATAAGTATAGCATAATACATGCTCTTTATACCAGTCTTTTTTTGCACTGAAATATTGTCATCTTCAGTAGAGCAGCTAAAATAGTTTATTTCTACCATGCTTTGAAAGATTACACCTGTAAATTTGAAGTGAAGAAAATATAATTGTATGGCTTCCTAATTAGCTAGAAAAGTGTTAATTAGTAATGCAAAGGTTTCCAAACATGCCTTAAGGCATTTACTTAGATGTGACACTGTACGTGTCTCAAATCTTTTATAATACCTTATTCAACTTAACCACAGTACGAAAAGCACCTATGCAATTAATTCACTACATACATTACAGATGGTTCTCTCTCATGATAGCTAGCACTGAAGCCATACACAATGCACTACTCATGTATCATCTACGTGCATGATGGGGGGGGGGGGGGGACATAAAGGAAAACTAATGTAGGTTGCTTGCATTATAGCAGCAGCAGTAGGTAGCAAAAAGGCACATCTTGGATCTTGGTGACATCTGAATTAAATGACATTGAATGTTGTAAAAATTGTGCCTGTGTATATCATAGTGGAGTTATGCTTAGCTGAATGTTAGTAGAAATTTTAATAAAAACTTTTATAGAAATTTGTTTCAGGGATTTGTCATTTGATTTTGCCTAATAGCTCACACTACCAAGCTGATGTGAAGACTGCTTTTTGGGGCAGGATAACTTAGAAAGTGACTTAGCCATCATACTTTTTTGTCGGCTTCCTGTTGCACAGTGTTACGAAAGAAGAACTGTTTGAGAAGTGCCCCTGTAATCAAAGTAGTCACTATATGGAAAATAAGGACAGTATCTTTTACAAAGCTGGGAGCCATCACACACTACCATGAATCAACAATTTCAGCAAAGATAAATGGGACACAAAGGAGGACACTGGTAAGTCCTTGAACAATGCATTGTACGTACTGCAGTATGCCAAATGGCACCTTTATATTATTGAGATGAAGTGACATTGAACCAAGTCCAGAGTTTTAGCCATTATCAAGTTGTACCTGTCTGAAGGCATCAATCAGTCAGTTAGCCAGCCAGCCAGTCAGTCCGTAGAAGTTTTCACTGAGTAAACTATTACACAAATGTTCATAGCAACCTATTAGTGTTCTTACGGAAGGCACTTTTGGCAATACCTACTGTACAATACCATCAAAGCACTATGAAGCTGATTTCTAGTTAGTGATAAAAAAAGCATATTAACATGAAATTTTCTCCATCCACTAAGCTATGTTGGTGTGCACTACTGACCAAATTCCAAGTCAACAGCTGTTTCTAATCTGAAGTTATGGGTTGTCAAATTTGGTAAATTGCATGTGTGTTTGTGGAAGACTCCTTTTCACAAATCTGGTCAAACATGTGGAAAAAGAAACTCAAGTTTTCAATTAAGGAAGTTGTGTCACAAATATTCTGTTACACTGAGATGTGTATGGTATATACTACAGTCACTTTCCCTCATTGATATAGGCCTACATGCTATGAAGGTGTTGTGAGGTTGGTTTCTGGTCAATATTATTGTGAAAAGTGCAAAATAATGCAGGCCCAACCATTTTACTTTGAGACAGTAGAACTGATTACAGTGATAGACACTTCATAATGGACACCCTGAAATATGCACTGCTTTATAATCGGAACACTTATCCATTATTATTATTATTATTTATCTAATTTGTCAAAATGACAGGGTGGCACCAAAAGGCATAGCCTGTACAAGGGTGCTTCCCTAAACACATACATTACAAAAATAACACTACAAGGACAAAGAATAACAACACAAAAGTACACTACAAAGAAAAGAAACAATAGTTACAATAAGCAAAACACACACAGAGACTTAAAAAGCTACATACAAAAAAGATGAATGGAGCGACGAAAATAATTTACAGATTTAATAATGAGTGTATCAAATGATACAGTGTTCCACAAAAATGCAGTATTCACAAAAAAAGAATAACGGTGACTTGTTGATAGAAGATAGTAGGTACAATAGACAGTTCATGGGCTCTGGTGCAGGAAGTATTACAGCGATAGTAATCATGAAAGTTAAGAGATGTTCTGTTGTTGAGGATATCATACAGTGTTGACACAGACAGATAGCTACGACAATCAGTGAGACTAGGCCAGCGCAGTGAATTAAGACAATCATCAGATGACTTACTCCATTTCCTGGAAATAGGATTCCACTGACTCCCACATGCCCACCTAGCAGCACGACGTTGTACAGACTCTAGGCCAGATATATCACGAGCAGTATGTGGACTCCACACTTGACAAGCGTACTCAAGCAGTGGTCTAACTAAACATTTGTAAGCTACAGATTTTGCAGCTGTGGTAGCTCCCCATAAACTGTGACGCAGATGGTTTAGTGATCTCCTGGCCTTGGCAGAAACAACTGTACAATGATAAGACCAAGATAATGTAGATTGAATGTGAACTCCAAGATATTTAACAATAGAATTCCATGAGATGGTGATGCTGTTGATGTTATACATAAAATTGATTAGTTTCCTCTTGTTTGAAATTAAAAATGCCAAACACTTAGATGCGTTTAGACGTAGCTGCCACTTGATTGTCCAAGAATAGATGTTATCAAGATCTTGCTGCAGTAACAAACAGTCAGCAGGACGTTTTATTTCTCTATACAATGCAACGTCATCTGCAAATAGTTTTAAAGTGGAGTGGCTTACAACATTCTGCAAATCATCTATGTATAATATGAACAGAAGGGGGCCAAGAACAGAGCCTTGTGGCACTCCTAATGTAACAGGGAGCCAGTTGGAATAGCTACCATTAATGATCACTCGTTGGTATCGGAAAGTTAGAAAAGATCAAATCCACTGCAATAACTGGCCAGTGACACCCAAACAATGAAGTTTAAGAATAAGATGCTCATGAGGTACTGAGTCAAAAGCTTTAGCAAAGTCCAAAAAGACACAATGAGTGGTGCTACGACGATCTAAACATGAACTCCAGTCATGTATAACAGACAACAGCAGGGGTACAGTAGAACGGTTAGCACGAAATCCAAATTGATTATTATTGATACGCCTTGACTTCTCTAAAGCAGTTACCAATTGTCTGCTAATAACTTTCTCCATTACTTTCACTATGATGGATGTCAAGCTGATAGGTCTGTAGTTATTTACTAGACAACGCTCACCTTTCTTATATATTGGAACGATATTGGCTGTTGTCCAGTCTTTGGGGAGAGTTCCTGATGACATTGACTGATTAAATGATTGACTTAGCGGGCCACTGATAAATTCTGCAGAAAGTTTCAGTAATTTTGGAGTGATATGATCAGGACCACATGCTTTACTGGTGTCAAGGTTGGTTAACTCATAGTAGACGTCTTCAGACGTAAAAGTCACTGACTGGATGATAGAGGATAAGAATGTTAAAGAACTCTGTAATGCCTCTAAATTGGAAGTATTCTCATCAGTGAAAACAGAATAAAAATATTTGTTAAACATATCAGCTTTAGCACAATCATCAGTAATAATGGTATTTTCTGAATGAAGAGGTGGTAGACTTGTACAGTGATGCTTCACTGAATTGACCCAACTCCAGAACTTCTTGATGGTAGGAGAAGACTGAGAGAGGTTAATGGCTCTCTTCTTAGTTTCACATCTTGTCATAGTACGTACCAAGTTGCTAATGGTGCGATACTTCAATTTGTTAGCAGCTGTAGGATGCTTACTCATAGCTTTACATAACTTGCTTTTTTAGGTATGAGATTTATGGTAGATGGACTAAACCAGTGTTTGAGTTTTCTGGATTTCCACTTAACTTTTGGAATAGTTGAGTCAATGGCACACAGAAAGAGATCTGTCCACATGGACCAGGACAATTCAATGTCACCATCGTGATCAATAACATTCCAAGGAATTCCATGGTCCCATATGTATTAGTTTGGCACCTAAAATTGGGATACCTATCTCATGATAAGGACACTTTTAGCAGCCACAATGGTCCCAACTACGTGTTGTCTGGAATATATTGTAAACACAATATATTACAACAAAATAACCATACCTGATTACCTCCCTCAATTTCTTATTGTCTTTGTTTCATGGCACTGTACTTCCCTGAATGTGAAACAATAAATGCCTGTATGTGTAGTTGTACATAAGGAGCAAGTAAAGGATAGTATAAAGTAGACCTACAAATTTGTCAGGATTTAATGTAATCAACTATGTAATAACTCGAACAAGACAGCCTAGAAAATTAATGTCTAGGACTGCATCAAATATGCCAGCATAATAAAAAGCATAATAGGCTGGAGTGCTATATGCCAGCATATCAGGTGGATATTTCAAATTATGGAGCTTAACTCCATGAAAAAGATTGATACTCCCTAATAGAGCAGTCAACTGTAATTCCAAACTGCAATAGAGCACTCAAGTACATTGTACATAGCTCCTTAGATCGATACTCTCTAATAGAACAGCCACTTTGTAGTGAAATGCTCTAATTGAGCATTCACTGATTGAAATGCTCCAAGATAATTGTAAGAAATGTTGCTAACCTAGGAGTATAATACAAGCATAATGGGAACACTGAAGAACATATTAGGTGAAAAATTTGGGAAACTCCTGAAAGCATTTTGTGCAAAATTTTGAGCATGTTTGACTCAGGCACAGAAATGTCACTGCCAGCTGAAAACATTGTGTATGGCCCAGTGCAGTGGCTAGAAAACTATTTATTACAACCAGCTGAGACTAGTGAGGGGGTACACACAGTGTTGAAGTACGTACTTTTGTGCTGTATATTGTCATGATTGTCCAAACAGTTAAAGTAAAGAGAGCACTTGTGTGACAATATGGCAGTAAAGAGGAAAACTGTAGGAACTTGTGACTAACTAGTGGGATACTCCTCCAGAGGAAATTTTGAAGCCAACGTCAAAATCTGGACGTAGCTCTTGTCAGTTTTAATTAATCCGGGTCACATCCTGGTCTGACCCGGATTGTTATCTGGGTCAGCAGGTCAACAGTAGTGACATGGTTTAAACGCTGGTGCAGCTGGTTATTTTTGTCTGAGTTTTACTACTAGCCCCATCACCATTTACAATTAGCTAAAAGTCATTCACAACTAACTTTTTGTATGAAAACTGTCTGGAGAAATTTGATCTGTATTCACTCTTTTGTAGATGTCAAAGGGAAGATTTGATTGAAGTGCATAAAATAATGAATAGATACTATGACTTAGAGCCATCTACCTTTTTTTGACACTGAATAATTCTAACATCACCAGAGGCCACTAGCTTAAGTTGTTTAAAATGAGATCTGGGGTTACTTGTTTGGCAACACTTCTTTTCCAACAGAATCATTAGCAATGGGAATGCTCTATTGTGACTGCATCCACTGTGGCAGTATTCAAGTAGCGTCTTCATGAGTTATGGAAACAATTTATATTATAGGCACAATAGGGCATTCCAGCCCATCCAATAATAATAATGATAGAATTAATGTATTGATGTAGAAACAAAGAAAGAATTCGTCTTCTGCCAAATTTAAATTTGACGCTATAGTCACCTGTAGATTACTTGTGTTTGGAAATTAACAAGTGTTTCCGACTGATTTTTCTGACATGTTGCTTCTGACCTGTTTCTGAATTCTGAAAATACTACATGTATTCCTAATTATGGCCATAGTCCAGGGGATGAAGAAAGTGACTAGTGTGGCAGACAAATGATCAAGCCATATTACCAAACTAATCATATGTTTCACAGACCTTTTATGTTTCACAGACCTTTTATGCTTCACAAATCTTGAATAAAATAAATAACCAACATGCACCTGGCGCTTATAATAAGGTAAATGCGGGTATTTCCGGACAGCGCACAATTCCGGACACTTCGTGTATAGCACCCAAGAATGAATCAACTAGAACACTCTTTTCGATTTTTATAATCCCTATAAGAATAGCTATTCACAGCAGAAATTTCAAGGCAATCCGTTGTTTCGTTACTCGGCTAGCTTGATAAAGGTACCAAAGTGTCCGGAATTGTACGCTGTCCGGAAATACCCGCATTTACCTTATAAGCGCCACCTAAAATCGACCACTTGAGGAAACTGAAGGAAAAGAGCGAGGAAAAGAGCTTATTTATTACGACGGTACTATACTACGTAATGGAAAGGATCGTGTACAGAGTTCAGCGAGTAAGCATTATTGTGTTTACTATGTGTTCAGTGTAATATAAACGCATGTCAGTAACTGAGGACTTGACACTTTATCTGATGTCGAGGGTTATAATCCGTGTTGTGTTGTAGTAGTGTCACGGTAGTGGTTGTCTACTACAGAGTGTGTTTATTGTGGCACACGTTTTTGACCAAACACAATTCATTACTAGCAACTTCCCACCAATTGTCCTTACTAGTTGGGTATCATGTACACGTACTAGTGATGACCGTACAACTTAGTTTACCAAGTTACCACTAGTTGTATAATATGATAGGGTTGTTAATGTGACATCATTTAGTCAGAGGAAGCTGTTCACATGTCATCAAACATGTTGTGATCTGAAAAGTTACCCAAACACTTTAGTAATTAAATATTCTGTGTGAATAAATACTGATAAATTACAGTTCCCAGTGCCCTCCACCCAGCACTTTGTGTGGCTCTCCTACCAAAGAAACATTGTGCATACTTTATGTGATGGAAAGAGTGGACAATAATGATACCAATTTACAATGCCATGTTTGGCTGTGCAATATCATACAACAATACTTCATAGCACTATGTGTGTTAGTTTAACCTGTAATTAGGGGATAGAGCCTATCAATGGTTTAGTTTTAATATGTGAAAAGAGTAAATGTTTTCTACTTGGGATAAAGGTGTGTTGTACAATTGTAGATATTAGTCTCCATAAAATGGATGGGATACTTGAACTTTTCATCAGAGAAGTTAAGTCACACATCGTAATCCTATGACATGTGATTAAGTAACCATCACTACCATATTGTCACATATGTTATGACTTGTTTATTGACTATTAGACAATGGCATGCAGCGTTTCGTTTGATGTGTGGAGGTCTCTTATTTGCGAAGAAACCTGGTATCAGGTGTCTTACTGGTAAGACACCCGACAGTTGTCTACAGTAATGCAATTAGCCTTTTGTGGACAATTAGTATTTCGCACATCAGTAAACACCAAGCGATTGCGAGCAGATTATTACAAAGAAATTACACTCAGGTACGCTGTTATGGTGGGTAGCTCAGCGGATTTATAGACCATCGTGGTACAAGTCATTAATTCAGTTTGTAGCCTTCGCCATATTAAAGCACGCTCTGTAGACCATGCAAGACAGCCATGTTGGCACTGGCTATTCCCATTTGCTGCCATTCACACGTATCTATAATGCCTCAAACATACTTTTTATCGACTTTACAAACCTTCAGTTATTCGCGCTTCATGGCTTGTGCGCGAGCTTGCGCGACCTCACATCTTTTGCTCGCTGAAATACCCTAGGTGTTTACAATGGGAACTCTCTATACTAACTCACTGCTTCTACGCCATTGTCTAAAACACTTAGACACTCACAATAGGCGTCTTCGAGGATTTAAAAACCTGAGGTGACGTCAATAATTACCGAGGCTGCGCCTCGGTAATTATTGACGTCACCTCAGGTTTTTAAATCCTCGAAGACACCTATTGCGAGTGTCTAACTATTACATAGACAACATACAACCAACCTTATATATAAGAACTAGATTAGTGGACCTGTGGCTATCCCCCAATTATCACTGTGGCCGTACATACATTATTTCATCTGGTCAACTTTATAGTTTAGGAATGGACAGTTAGACAGGTTGTACATCTACTGTAGGTTTTGTTACAATTTCTTATTAACATACACAATAGTGTAATAGACCAGCTCAAAATCTTGTGCAAAAGTAGTACCTGTCTTAGTGGCCACCTCTATGGAAAGTCCACCAAGACCAACCTTAAATTCTCCAAGTGTTTATATACTAATCCACCTATCTAAAGCAGCCACCTTCATAGAAATGTTGACTGGCTTAGACAGGTTCCACTGCACATGGAGAGTACATGTATTTATAGTGACATATGATGTACATGTGACTTGCATTGTTAACATATTTCAAGCTGGGAGTGGCTGGTATTGTGCAGGTGTATGTGTGTGGTGTTTGTTTAGTTAAATTCCTTTGTAACCAAGTTGTGGTTTTGTAAAATAATTTTATTGCTGTCTGTATCACAGAGAAGAATCAGATATGATGTTGAGGGATGATACTCTTATAAACAAGTGAGTATTTACACATGTGTTCGTGCGTGCGTGTGTGACTGTGTGTGTTCGTGCATGCGTGCGCGTGTGTGTGTGTGTGTGTGTTATTTGGGGCTGATGACTCTGATCCCTTGATACATCATGAATTCACTACTGATCTTTGCTAGTCCTACTGTCACATTCTAGACAAGTATGGCTCACTTAGTGGTTGTTGTTTAGCTAGTTTAGAAACATGTATTGTTTCAGTCACACATATTGTACTGTCCTATAATTCTTGTCAACAAGAAGACAATAGATAAACCACAACAATAAAAATATTTAAACTGTTTACTCAAATAGAGGAAGTGTTAAAGTTAGTCAACAGGATGATGATTTTTATTATTTGACAATTGTCCACACTCATCCAAGCAGGTCAATATTATACACCAGGTGTGTAACTTGTTTCACTAGGTCCCATCCCATACTGGATGTAGCCTAACTTGTTGAGGAGTCTTTATTACTACATCTTCATACTACATGTACAGTGTATGTGTGTATTAGTGTCAGTACATTTGTTTGTGTTACATATCATTTGTTTAGTAAACATGTTTAGTCTCATTGTTAAATACACGAGTGTGTATGTGACATGTACACTGTGTGTAGTGTATTTTAAATCAATTTGTACAAATATGATATTTCAGTTACAGTCAATGACTGATCCCTTAATGGATGATGTGGAGAAGGAAAGAGTAATGAGGTATGTGTGACAAGTTGATAGTCTTACTACTTCTAACATATTCACACAGACATGAGCACACACACAACTGGAGGTGAAGCAGTTTTAGAGATGATCAGTCAGTTACTGAAGATAAGTCTGTACCAAGAAGGGATAGCCACTTTATGTCCTTAATTGAACGGTCCTTGTAAGTGTGTGTTGTGTGTGAATGGGTGAGGTTAGGGATCAGTAAAAGCTGTTGTGGTGGAAATCTCTGACCTTATTTTTTTAGATTAAAGTGTTCTTTCTGCATTGAGCCTGGCCTGTTACTGTTGAGGGTAGGGATCAGTAAAAACAATAAAACTTTGTGTCTTGAAATGTTCTAACTGTGCAATTTACAGTGTATATAGCTACCTATGTTTGTATATTTTTAGAATGCAATCAGATACCTTCTACCATCTGGTTTGTGTGCTAAAGATGTTAGGCCTTTTCTAAAGGTACTGTATGTGTTGTAATATGACTAGTATATTAAAAATTATAAATTTAAAAATGAAGTAGGGTTTCAAGCTATAAAAAGTAGTGAAACAATGGTAGCTATTACAGCATAGCTCAGTGGGAAATCCCTTCTTTGGCATGGTATAACAATATTTTTGTGTTCAATGTCAAAGTAGGGATTTCCCACTGAGCTACGCTGTAATAGCTACCATTGTTCATCTCTTGTTTCACTACTTTTTTTAGCTTGAAACCCTACTTCATTTTTAAATTTATAATTTTTGATATACTAGTTTGTTTAGTTTTTTTTGTTAAAGCATACAGCTAGCTATAAACATGTGACTGTTTTATTAGGGTGACTGCTGTATTAGAGTATCTCTAGTCAGCCTGCAAAGATGTGTGCTTGCCCAAAAAGGGGTGTGGTCATCGTGGTTTCGATCGATTATTAGACTAGAGTATCTCGAATCAGCCTACCAACTTGAGGGTGTGTGGTCACAAATACAGCTAGCGTAAAAGGGGCGTGGTCATCGTGATCTCGATAATACGTAGAATAAAAATGGGCGTGACCTTGTGGAGTACTGGTGCCTCTGTACAGTCGGGGGCCGTACAGTAGTGTAGTCTAAGCGCCTTAAATAATTTTGTGGCGTCTATTATGCGGCTTAAAGAAAGTGTTGATATGGAAAATTAACGCCTCGGTATGGTTTCATTGGATGAAGAAGAAGACAAGCAGCCTGATTGAAGATAAAAGACAAGGCACACAGGGCGCACAGTCGTCAGAACCCCAAAAGACACATCCCACTGGTGAGTTTGTTGTTGTGGCGTAAAATGGTGACGGTGCGCTGCTTCGTTTGGGCTCTAGGCTTGCGACTGTGGTCAGTGAGTGAGTGAGTGAGACGAAATTTCGAGTTTTGACGATTTTTAAAAATTCTATATCTGGCCGCCAGTAAGTCTTTTCTTGTTTTTAGCGCTACATTTGATGTTAGATGGACTAATATTATTCCGTAAAGGTGATTTTCGTCGCGTAAGAAGTTTCTAAGCTGGTTTTTAAGGGCGGTATTTTTGGCGGCGCGTGTCACTTTTGATGCAAACCCTACTTAAACATCCGTACTGTTTGATAAAAGTAAAATGTTCTATATTTAGCATCCACTAGAATATTATCCAAAGGGAAATACAGTAAACAAAACTTGACAAGTGTTTGTGTTATTTTGTGTGTGGCTTGTAGCACAATCTGTTGATGCAGACAGACGACCATTTGAAGCATGGTGTTTGCTGGCTTTCCAGCCTACCACAATCTAGTATATGTGAGTGAATAAGTGTACACACTACACAGTAATACAGTGAAACTTCAGTGAGTTAGTTGTCATCTTCTTAATATGCCACCTTATAGTGCCTATATGTCAAGGACCTACTGTGTAGCCTAAATATTTCGGGGGAGAAATTTTTGCTGATTTCACAGTTTTAGGGGTTACCAGCAAAAAGTTATCCTAGAAATATTTAGACCTCCGTATTGTCTAATATATTTTAGGAGTGTTTGCAAATTCGTGAAAAAAAATTAGTTAGGTAACATTCAAAAAAATTATTTCTCTATACATTTAAGTACTTGACTGGGTCACTATTAGGGGGTGGTCTTATTAAGGAGGCCATTAAGTACATCTTTGTTATGTTTGGGATCTACTTGTAATGGTCCCTTTAAGGAGGTAGTCCTATTACAGGATACTGATTTGATGCAATAATAAAATTTTTGTATAACCATGGCTTATCTTCATGAGTGCCAAAGAACTCTAACAACAAGAATGAACTTACCAGTAGTTGTTGTGTTGTTAGTGGCTTCTCCATAGCTGAAAGAAGCCACTGAAGTTAGCTGGTCATTGGTTTGTACCACTGAGTTAACTCAGTACCAGTGCTCGAAGTAACGTTTGACAACCGGACATTATCCGGACAATACACAGAATGTCTGAATAAGTTTCGAGAAATTGTCCAGCCAAAAGAGAGCCAGTGAAGATACTGCTAGCAATTGTTGTGGAAGCACTAAGAAGTGTGTGCTGGTGTGGTAGCAAAGAAAATGGTAGAGAACTGGGTGTCTGAAAATAAGTCTTCAGACAATGCAATGGTTGCAGTTTGAAACAGTGCCTTTTGACCAGGAACACGTGACCATGCTTAATATGAAGTTTGCCATAAGTTAATTTCATGATAAGCTCTGCTTGGTAATGAAATGTAGGCCGGTCTTTATTAAAGGCATGACCAATACTTGTACTTTGACCTTCAAAGATCAGATATGCACAAGTGAACAATAGCATTGGAGGGCAAGGAATTGTGAGCTTGATGGAATATGTACCAATTAGAAGGCAAGTTGAAGATTTTAAAAAAGGATATTGCTTACACAATCGCTAAAGAAAACCTTGCCTACACTAAGACAAGAGTTATTTGTGAGCTTGAAATTATTTAAAGCTATAACTAGCTATGACTGTTTATGACCATATCACTTACTGTAATTATAAGCATGTCAAGTAGGTCTCAAACAAAGCTAAGGTGTTACTTCATAACCTCATTTATAGGACCACCTCATTATAGTGACCTTTCTACTTAGGTTCCAAACACAGCTAAGGTGTATTGGTGACCACATTAAGACTTTATTTGTTACTCTAAATGGTGACCATGTTACTGAGGTTTCACTGTACATACACTCATGAACAATTACTAAGTGTGTGTGTTCTGTTAGGAAGTATTAGAGTATACTAGACAGTTAGATGAGTAGTATACAGCCAGGAAGTCAACTGATAAAACAAGTCCTGGACAACCATTGATCCCAACCTCTCAAGATGCTTACAACATAACCAAATACAAGATCAACTGAAAGAAAGGAACAGCTGGTACAGTATGTGTGTAATGTGGTTGTGTTCACAACACAAAAATTGTTGTCTCGTGTACCCAGTAAATGAATAGAGCAGCCCAAAGCTCTCATGCCCGTGTTACAACTATCACAAATATAATTTCACTTTATCCTAAAAGATCGTCAAGTCTTGTACTACTATACTCATGTGATGTTTGCTTTGCCTGATATGTTACCTGAGGGCTAAGGACTTACATATCAGGCAAAAGCCTGAATGCCCCATGTTGCAGCTAATATATAGCACTTTTGATCCATAATAGCCTGTTATGGCATCTAAGCCAATATGAGTGCAACCACCCAATGTATTATATACATGGATAAAAGGTTCGATTATGGGTTAGCAGCTGGTACGTTATTGGTTACAATGAATGGACAGATGTCACAGAGAATTTCAGTTGCATGAAGCTTGTAGGGTGGTTACTTCATGTAGAGTAGTAATTTTGTGTTTTCAGTAATGGGGATGTGGTCCGCATTAGAAAACTTGCGGAAATGCTTAGTGGATAAGCTATAGTACTAGTTCTCACCTTAGCCATACTTTCTTTTAACTCGTAGGTTAGGCCATACTTAGTTGTTGCTTGACCCTGACTGATCCAATTTTTGCACAGCTTTTGATTAAAAATTAACATCATGTGACACATAGAATTTAATTTGTAGCTGGTGCAAGATGATCAAGATACTGTAATAGAACAGTCAGTGAGTCAAATTTTGATCTCAAAAGATAATGTCATCTACAAGTGTAGTTCCCAATCCATGGCTGTAGCCAGAAGATGAGGTGAACCAGAATTCTCTATTTAGAGTTGAGCGAAAATGACTCCTCCATTAGAATATATCCATCTTTTGCAGTGCTAAATTCTCTTCACTAGGATTCTAACTGAGGCAGCTGTGTTGGTTGCTTCAATGGTAGCTACTCCACTGAAAACCAGTTATATACCTCCTCCACTTCTTCGGTAAGAAAATTTACTTCACTGCCATCTGTGACTCATTTAGCTACAGCAATGTATTACAGCTACTAGATACGTACAATTATTTCCCTTTACAATAGGACAATAGCTAGTCATGTGGCTTGTAACTAGGAAGTGTTTGACATGTCTGGAGACAATATTTTATCTGATTTACTGGTCTAATTTTTAAAGATGTGTTTGTGACCAGAAATCATATAATAAATATGTCTGAAATTAGCTTGTTATCTTCTTTGTTTTCTACCAATTGACCCATTTAGTTGTAAAATAAATCTGAGCCACAAAATTTCAAATAGGTGTGGCTGTAGCAAGGATGACAAAACACTTTCTGTATTTGTGGTTTTCATGGTTAAATCCAAGTCGTACATCAATTGATCCCCACAATCAATTTTGACCTTAATGTCTAATTACTGCCCAGTTGTAGACTGGGCTACATCGGAGGAAAAGTCACTAACTGGGCTACATTGTGAATACTGCCTGGATAGCTCCTTTGATCTGAGGTGTGAAAGTGATACATGCCTTTGTAATTTGATGAAAGGTGTTTCATGTGTGTGTTGTTTGTGTAGTCAAATTCCTTTGTAACCAAGTTGTGGTTTGTAAAAATCAATTTATGCAGTGTGTATCTGTCACAGGAAACACCCAGATATGATGTCAAGGTAAACAAGTGAGTATTTACACGTGCTTGTTTGTGTGTGTGTGTGTGTGTGTGTGTGTGTGTGTGTGTGTGTGTGTGTGTGTGTGTGTGTGTGTGTGTGTGTGTGTGTGTGTGTGTGTGTGTGTGTGTGTGTGTGTGTGTTGTTAATTGTGGCTGATGACTCCCTTGATGGATACACATCACCATCATGGTGAATTCACTACTGATCTTTGCTAGTCCTACTGTCACATTCTAGACAAGTATGGCTCACTTAGTGGTTGTTGTTTAGCTAGTTTAGAAACATGTATTGTTCCAGTCACACATATTGTACTGTTTCCATAATTCTTGTCAACAAGAAGACAATAGATAAACCACAACAATAAAAATATTTAAACTGTTTACTCAAATAGAGGAAGTGTTAAAGTTAGTCAACAGGATGATGATTTTTATTATTTGACAATTGTCCACACTCATCCAAACAGGTCAATATTATACACCAGGTGTGGACTAGGTCCCATCCCATACTGTCCCTAACAGTTTAGCTTGTTGAGGAGTCTTTATTACTACATGTTGTGGTTGTGTATGTGTAATGTGTTAGTGTATGTACATTTGTTTGTGTGTATGTGTTAGTTGTTTAGTGTACATGTTTGGTCTCCTTCTTACAAGTGTGTGTCTGTACTCTACACTGTCTATTATTCCAATAAAACCTTTTGTTGGTGACAAGTCAATGTGTTTAAGTAAAGGAAATTCCATATCCCAGCTGTTGTGGCTAGCTCCTTTGGCTGATGCCTATAGACTACATGTTGCTAGAGAATCAAGTCACTACTGGTCTGAGATTTTTCAACACTGAACAGTTTTAGTGCCAACATTCATATGTGTGTATTAGTGTCAGTACATTTGTTTGTGTTACATATCATTTGTTTAGTAAACATGTTTAGTCTCATTCTTAAATACATGAGTGTGTATGTGACATGTACACTGTGTGTAGTGTATTTTAAATCAATTTGTACAAATATGATATTTCAGTTACAGTCAATGACTGATCCCTTAATGGATGATATGGAGAAGGAAAGAGTAATGAGGTATGTGTGACAAGTTGATAGTCTTGTTACTTCTAATATATTCACACAGACATGGGCACACACACAACTGGAGGTGAAGCAAACCTTTAGTCTGTAGCAAAGAAGGGATGGTCACTTGATTCCATCACTTGAATGATCCTCATAAGTATATTTGCAAATCTGTGTTGTGTGTGTGTGTGCGCGCGCGCGTGCACGTGTAGTGTGTGTGTATGCATGTGTGTTGTGTGTCTGTGTGTGAATAGGTGAGGGTAGGGATCAGTAGAAACAGTACCGTATAGCTGGTAATCTTCGAAGGATTTTTATTTTTGAATATTTCGAAGAGGCCCTTCTCTTCGAAAATAAATTCCCACATCTGGTTGTTCAGCGAAAATAAATTCACACAAGTGAAAGCAATGATCCAACTTTCGGTGATTTGCTTTTGTATTCCTAGAGTTGTAGCTCATGATAACGGGTAAACTGTATCATTATTGTACCAATTAGAGCTCGGCGGTATTGAAATTTGAATACATGGTATTAGTATCAGGAATATATCACGGTATATCGGTATATAGTTAGCTTGTTATTGTAACTATTGCATCATTTCTTGGGCCTAATATCATCCCAAAAACCAAAAAAATATATAGTTCAGTACAAGTAGGCATGTGTTGTAATGTGACAACCTCAAGTTTTTATTTAGGGAATGTCTGCTAAACCATCAACAAATTGGATAATTAAACACCAAAGGCTGGGTTAAAAGCAATCCTATACCGATATTCATCGATATACCAGTATTTCGATATATCGGTTATCAAACACTGTCACGGTATGATAATTGGGTATGATAATTGGTTATGATAATTTATCACGATAAACGGTATTACCAATATATCGCAGAGCACTAGTACCAATAACCAGAAAACAGGTGATCCAGAATGGGAATTGATGCCGTCTGCTCTAGAATCTATGGTAGCTAGATAGCCAGCTAGCTCACGTACGATCGGGCGCAATCGAGCCAGCGAATTTATTCCACTCAAGACTCCCTCAGTCTTCTCTCCAGTGCACAGGGATGGGAATTATTCCATCAGTAAGTCAGTTTTTTGGCAAACATTCACTTATCTTCTTAATTAGTGACATGAATTTCCGTTTATTTGAAATCCACCTGGACTTCGAAATATGCACTTTTTAAAATTAAAATTCTTCAAAATTTCAGTTTTGTGTCTTGTGCAAAATTTTCTTCGAAAATAACCCGCTATACAGTATATCTTGATGTTTTGAAAATGTTCTAACTGTACAATATACAGTGTATCTACCTGTTCTATATGTTTGTATAGAATGCCAGCAGGTTCCATCTTGTTTGTATATTAAAGATGCCAGGCCTTTTCTAAAGGTACTGTATCTATTGTAATATTTTCCTTCAAGGATAAAATTAATTGTTGCTCTATATTTAGCATCCACTAGAATATTATCCCAAGAAAAATAGTAAGCAAGACTTGACAAGTGTTTGTGTTATTTTGTTTGTGGCTTGTAGCACAATCTGTTGATGCAGGCAGACGACCAATTGAAGCAGGGTGTTTACTGGCTTTCCAGCCCACCACAATCTAGTATATGTGAGTGAATAAGTGTACGCACTATACAGTAATACAGTGAAACTTCAGTGAGTTAGTTGTCATCTTAATGATACCTACGTGTACTTCACCCTGGTGGAAATTCCTGAAAACTTTTTGGACAAATACTGAATACTCTGAATACCTTCTACCTTAGAAATATGTTGAATCATACAGTATGATAGTACTGTATAGTAGGGACCACAAAGTAGTAGACGTGGCCCACGAAATAACATCACCCAAAAACCAGCCTCAATTTTCCTTGACGACGATGAGGCAGTATTGGTTAGGCAAAAATAAGCCCAAACAAGCCTTCAGATTGACCCGAAATGCTTTCAACAAGTTGCTACAGAATTTGTTTTAAATTATTTAATGGGATTTCTTACTGACTGACTGAGTAATTGACTGATGCCTTCAGACAAGCTCGACAGTGGCTAAGGCTATGGGCTTGATTTTTTCACTGTTCAATGTCACTTTGGCCTGAGAGGTGCCTTTTGGCATACCGCAGTACGTATAATGCATTCTTCATGGACTTACCAGTGTCCTCCTTTGTGTACCATTCATCTTTGCTGATAGCAAAAGGTGTCGATTTGGCGGTAGCACATGATGGCTTTCCTTTGCAACAGAAATCGTCAGTATTTTTAATAGTGGCTATTTTAATTGCAGAGGTGCTTTTCAAACAGTTCTTGATTCGTACTGTTGTGTAACGGGTTGAACATAGCTGACAACGAAGCATAATGGATATTTCACTTTTCAGACGATAATTGATATAACTGGGACGCGGCGCACCATTTTATATGCAGTATGTGTGGGTTAACCCAGTCATAATTATTCACAAAAAAGTTAAGAAACAAGTACATAAAAAAAAATTTGGAATTTTCAACTAGCCATATCACATCGATAAAAAGTACTGAAACAAGCTGGAGTAGTGCCTGATATTAAATTACAGTAAAACAATAAGAAGTGTTATATCCCTACTGTGCTCAAGATACCATAATGGAAATATGATGGGTAAGAGAAGGTAACATTACTGTTACGTTTGATGTAAACGGACAAGTCTTGGAAATATCACACTATGTGTCACAATAGAATCGATTGTGGGTCGGGACCAAAACCTGCCAAAATACGCAATGAACGTCTACCATGCCAAACTATGGTGAACTACTCATAAGTTACTTTGTTACTAGTTTGTGTGCATTCAGGCTGTTAATAATTCATGCAACATGTGTTAATTATGAGTCCTAGTGTATGGCTGCAAATGACGACTAGAAAGTTCCATAAATCATTTAAAGCATTGCCTTGCTCATGCTATATGAAAAATAAAGCACTCAGCACTTGGCCTCATGCTTTATTTTTCATATACGTAGCTACTTGTACTTGACTTGATATAGCACGTTTTGTATGGTATCCAGAGGCCTGATAGTTATTGGGCTAAGAATGAGGTCTGTGATAAGGGTTCTCTGTTGCTGTAAATTGACTCTATTAATTCCGTTACACTGTTCACATTGTAGTGGTCACTGATCCAGACATCAAGAAAGACATTGAAGCTTACTATGAGGGAAAGAGAAGACTTGCAATGATGGAATGTGACCCTGAAACATTCACTGAACAAGATGTTAATGTGAGTTTTAACCAAGGCAAACTGATGAGTAAATACGTAACAGCTGCTCCTGGGAATTGGAATAGGTGCTACAAAGTGAGGGGACAGGTGCCCTTTCCCCTATTTCTCCTCCTCTGGTTCCTGGATTTCCTCTCCATTCAGCGACTACTTAACATGCTTAAAGTTAGCTTCCACTAGAATATTATCCCAAGAAAAATAGTAAGCAAAACTTGACAAGTGTTTGTGTTATTTTGTGTGGCTTGTAGCACAATCTGTTGATGCAGACGAACGACTATTTGAAGCAGGATTTTTTTACTATCTTTCCAGCCTACCATAATTTAGTATATGTGAGTGAATAAGTGTACACACTACACAGTAATACAGTTAAACCTCAGTGAGTTAGTTGTCATTGTTTTTAACAATACCAATACTACTGTAGTATCAGCGTGTTGCTGAGCATACCAATTGTGTGGCCTATTACTTGTATCAGTAAAGGTATAGAAGCCTGATAGCCTATAAAAGATGATTGATGGCCATTAAACCAGTGAAGTCAGCTGGCTTATTGTGTATTATTGAAATGGATTGTTGTTTCTTGTGTACGAAGTATCGGTGTTGGATTGCATGGTATCAGCTAGTTTTCACCAACATTACATCAGTATGTGATATCATAGTGAAAATGTGGTACCAGTACATCACTTTATAAGACCACCTCAATTTAGTGACTATGTGAACTAAGTCCCAAACATACATAGCTTAGATGTACCTCATGGAGGGTATCCGTTTACATCATTCTAACCTAGAAACGGTTACTACGTATGTGTAGATGCCACTTTATGAAAAAACGAAATTTGACAAACCAGTGGCTTCCCTAAAGAACAGTGCAGCAACACTACTCAAAATTCTTTTGATGTGGTAAAAGGAATGTATATAATTAACAAATTGACTTTGATGTTGGTAGCAAATTGACATTTCTACTGCTCTACTTTATTTTGCTGGGGAAAGCTCTGAAAACTGCACAATTGAAGAAAGAATCTGAAAGACTGCAACAAATCACTATGCTATTTTATATTAATGGAAGAAGGGGATTAGCTCAGTATTGTAAACCAATCAGCAACTAACTTTGATGGCCCTCGCCTGTTTCTTTCAGCTGCGGAGAAGCCACTAACAACACAACAGCTACTGCCCTACTGGTCATTGATACTGTAACTTCCTTCTTGTTGTTAGAGTTCTTTGGTGCATGGTATTCATGAAGATAGCCTATGACCATATCAAAAAATACTTGGTATGACATTAAATGAAATACCCTGTAATAAGATCACCCCATTAAAATGACCGTTTTAAGTAGGTCTCAAACATACCTAAGGTATACTTTATGACCTCATTAACACTAACAAAATTTGTTACTCTAAATGGTAACCATGTTACTGAAGTTTCACTGTACATACACTCATGAACAATTACTAAGTGTGTGTGCATGTGTTCTGTTAGGAAGTATTAGAGCATGTAGACAGTTAGATGAGCAGTATACAGCCAGGAAGTCAACTGATAAAACAAGTCCGGGACAACTTCTAGCAATCCTAACCTCTCAAGATAGTTACAACATAACCAAATGCAAGATCTACTGAAAGAAAAGATTACAGAACAGCAGGTATGTACAAAAGGCACATCCCACTCATGAGTTTGTTGTTGTGGCGTAAAATGGTGACTGTGTACTGCTTTAATTTGTTCAGTCTCTAGCCTTGTAACTATGGTCAGCAGACCAAAATTAAAGTTTGACAATTAAAAAAAAAGGTCCGTAACCGATTGACTGTGTTTTCTTCTTTTTCACACTGTATTTGATGTTGAATAGAGTAAGACTCTTCCATAAAGGTGATTTTTGTCACATATGATATTTCTGATGGTTTTATATGTGGCATTTTTATTGGCACCATTCACTTTAGGGAAGTACTACTGTACTGTTTGGTATAGTGTACATATCATTTTGTGTCCACAACAACAGTGTGGTAACCAAGTTTGTCATTTCCTTCTGGTAGAACAGTATATAGAAGAGCCGCCTGTCTATTAAGACCAAACTGTTTGGCTTGAAGATTACTTGTTTAGACAGGTTCCACTCTACTTGAAACAAATAAAAGAAACAAGGGTAGGTATAAACAGTGGACCCAGGCACCAAGGACCCGGGACCCACTGACCCATGAGGATCCAATTCTTTTTGGAATTTTATGCACTTCACAATATTCTATACTTGTACTATGTACCTCTGCAAGTAGTCTTGCTTGACCAGTCTACTTTTTCCCTGTCACGGCCGGTGCCTCTGAGAAAGTAACTGCATTTATAGGCCCCTTGCCTGCTGCACAATGAGAATACTAGTCTATTATCTTGCCTATATAGCTACTAAAGTTTAGAACATTGTGCAAAAATTTTTCCGGGGAAAATTATTACTAGCTAAGCAAGTTTTAGCTCAGGTGCTCGACAAACAGATCTCATACACAACATGGTGCATTTACACAATGTTTCTAAACTTTAGTAGCTAGGCAACATAATAGACTAGTATGCTTATTGTGCAGCAGGTGAGTGGCCTATAAATGCAGTCAGCTTCAGACTCTTTTTCAGAGGCACTAATAATTTCCACTTGGTATAAACACTGTGTGTATAAGCCCCAGGTGGTATGAGAGACCATGACGGGGAAAAAGGTGTGGGTTGGCCATGCAATACTTTACTTGCACATGTACATAGTAAAAGTATAGAATATTGTGAAGTGTTTATAATTCCAAGATCCTCGTGGATCCCTTGGTCCCCAGGTCCACTGTTTATACCTGCCCAAGAAACAAAGTTTCATCATATTTGTCAACGTAATGGAGCTTGTCTCAGTGACCACCTGTATAATAAGGAATTATACAATAATTGTATGTTTTTGCCTTTTGTGGTGATTTGTTACTCACATGAGCACATGAACAGAATTAGTTATGTCACTGAATGTGTCCCACTTGAGATTTTCAGTGTATGTTTTTAAGATGTACATTTGTACATAGAACTTTCTTCTTTCCTTGTAGTACAAGTCAATTATAGAGAGACTTGACAGACTGGCAGTTCATCCACTGGCTGGGACAATACAAATATTTCTGGACCGTTATCGGCGGGTGGTTGTTGTGCTGCAGTCCAGGAAGAAGATGGAACAGGTGAGTAGAAGACAGGGCTTGAATGAATGTTGAATTTCAATGTTCAGACATTCCCTTGTACTCTTTGTATGTGTGATTACTCAACAACAAGTAACATGATGATTTACGTTGTAATCATGTTCTGAGTTGTATCATAGATAGTGACGTTGTCAAGATTTAGTTACTTTGACAACAATTCATACAAAACTAAATCAAATTTTATGTTTTACAGATTAGTTACAGTACTATCTAGTAGTGACCCAGCAGGTCGTGGGAAAAGTAGGGGTTACAGTATTGCCAAAAACTTTTATTTGGTATATTTTTAAAATAGTACCTCGGTAATGCTAAATATAGGTATTGCCCTTGAATGGATACTGTACAACAAATATAATGATGGTATCATACAGTACGATAGTAACTGTATAGTAGGGACCACAAAGGAATAGGCGTGGCCCACAAAATAAAATCACCCAAAACACAGCCTCAATTTTCCCTTATGACAATGAGGCAGTATTGGTGAGGTAAAACTAAGCCCAAACAAGCTTTCAGATCGACTCAAAACGCTTTCAACAAGTTGCTACGGAATTTCAAAAAAATTTTATTCAACGGAATTTTCTACTGACTGAGTAACTGACTGATGCCTTCAGACAAGCGTAACTCGATAACGGCTAAGGCTATGGGCTTGATTTTTTCACTGTTCAACGTCGCTTAGGCCCGACAGGTGCCTTTTGGCATACTGCAGTACATACAATGCATTCTTTATGGACTTACCAGTGTCCTCTTTTGTGTCCCATTCATCTTTGCTGACAGGGAAAGGTGTCGATTTGGCGTAAGCACGTGATGGCTTCCCTTTGAAACGGAAATCGTCCGTATTTTTCATTGTGGCTATTTTGATTGCAGAGGTGCTTTTCAAACAGTTCTTGATTCGTACTGCTGTGTAACAGGTTGAACATAGCCTACAGTGAAGCGTAATGAATACTTCACTTTTCAGACGAATATTAATGATTGGGGCACACGGCACAATTTCTTTCTTTTGGTATGCGTGGATTGTAGAGGTGCTTTTCGAACAGTTCTTGATTCGAAATGCTGTGTAACGGGTTGAACATAGCTGACAACGAAGCGTAATGGATACTTCACTTTTCAGACGATAATTGACATCGCTGGGGCGCGCGGTGCCTTTTCAGATGCGGTATGCATGAGTTCACCAGTCATAATAAAATTATTTACAAAAAAAAGTTAACAAACAAGTACACAAAAAATTTGGATTTTTCAACTAGAGTAGGGACCATAGCACATCAATAAAAAGTACTGAAACAAGTTGGAGTAGTCCATGATATCAAGAGTAAATAATGGAAGAGAGAGTGTCTAACTGTCATATGTACTATCAAAAATGAGCGCATATAGACCTGGTAGCATCAGTGGGCTTCTTTAACCAAGCTATAATAGGTGATGATTACCTGGCACGTAAAAGGTGCCCCATCAAGCGCAAAGCGCCTGTGATTAATTTTATATGCACACGTGACTATTCAGAAATGAAGTCAGCGGTGAAGGACGGTACTAAGAAGAAGCCTCGCCAACAAGCAAAACAGACCAGTGGAGGAAGAAGATCGAGTGACCAGAAAGTTACATCAACAGTAACAAAGTCAGCGGCGAAGGACAATCCTAAGGAGAAGCTTTGCCAGCAAGTGAAACTGTCTAGTAGTGGAAAAGGAGTGAGCGACCAGAAAGTAACATCAGATAAAACGAGGAAGTCAGTGGCACCAAAATCCACTAGAGTTAGAGCAGGAAAGAAACGACCTACAACCAACCCAGAGGCAGCACAGCACAACGAAGACCATGTCGAGGACCATGTGCCAGTAGCTAAAAGAACACGGAAGGTATTGAACAAAAAGGGAAGAGAAAGTCTTTTGCATTATTTAAATAGCATTGACGATGTAAGTTTGGCAGACGCTGTTACCGTGAGACTGAGTGAGGTTCAGTTGTTGAGTACAAAATTAAAGAGTTTTGCTGATACATTGTGTAAAAGTGAGCAGCTCCTCCAGGACATTGCATCGTTGCCGTTTCTCTGAATTATATGTGGAGTGTAAGAAAGAATCTGATTCATTTTCGCAATTGCAATTTCAATGGCATCAATACTGCAGTGCTTTCCCGTTGCCCAGAATGCATACTTTGAAATCTATTGATTTGGATGAGACCACTGAAAGTTCGCTGGTATCTTTGAGAAAGAGATGGTTGGATTTTTGTGAGGGAAATGATGTTGTCACAAGAAATAACAATATTGCAAGCTATCAACACAAAGGATAAATCAAAGATACCTGGATATCTGAAGTATCGTAACCGAGGTTACATGTACTTTCCTGATGCCAGCTTCGTACCTTTTATTAGACAAACAGATGAAGTAGTGAAGGGAGTAGTTAATGAGAAAAAAATGGAAGAGGATGGAGGAGACATAATCAAGATATTTACGTTATGTTAATCTGTAGTTGTTAAACTCAATATCTTTTCAAGACTGCACATGGGAAGATAAAAGAGTGTGCAGATCTGAAGGTGTCCTTCCACTCAATCCTATCGAAGCGTCTGCCAAACATTGATGCACTCAATGAAGATACACTGCACAATGTTTTCACTGTCTTCACTCGGAAATTGTGCAATACCAGAATTCAAGAATTTATTTCAAGCACTATGCAACAAAATAATGGGATTTAAGAAAGGACTGGAGTCTACAGTAGATACTGTAGTAACTTGCGGCCAATATTGTTAGCTTAGCATACAAACTAGAAACTAAATTTGTCAATAACAATGGAAAATGATAGTGTATGTAAATAATGTTCAGTCATCATGATGTGTTAATTGTCTTTGTGTGATTCCTTTTTATTGTACCTTTTCTTTGTTAGGGGTATTTCTATTGTGCTTACGTAATTTGTCGTCTCTGTACCCCTTTCCACTGTGGTGACCAGAAACACATTGCTTAACAAGATGTGTAGCTCTGGCAGTGGGAAAACTGGAAGAGTCTAATTTGCCTCCAGCATTGTGTTTGTACTGGCTGAAAAGGCTCTCAACTGCTGATCTGGAGAGTCGTAAGGGAGATATGAAATATGTGGGATACATCTCTCTGAACCACTGACATAGGGCTTTGAAGCTGTAGACGTCAATCCAGAGAAGGTCCCAAGCTAGAGAATTCAAACACGGTATTAAGAATTGTTACACAAATCATACAGCAATAAGAGATGTTCCAAATAAACATAACATCAATATATGTGACTGTCTCTGGGAAAACTGGTCTTATCACCCATTTAAAAGTATCGAGAAATGTCGGTTTTAAATATTCAGATTGTAGATTACCAATGGTGGTAGCTACGTGTACAAAATTTTCTCACATTTTACAATTTATTACCTTCCAGATCACCCACTGAAGTAGTCAATAGCTAAGTTTCCTGCCTTTTAAGATAGTTTTTAAACCAAGGTTGACTGTATCAGGCACCTCTAAAACGGGTGGGAGGCGGGGGCCTGGCAGGTGGGCAAGAGGCTGTTTTTTTAAACTTAAAGAGGAACATGTTAGGGTGAATTAGGCACCATCCAAGGCTCAAAACTGGCTAAAATTAAAAGATACATACAGCACAGGTCATCATCCAATACCACGAAGCTGTACAGCCACACAAAGCCATCTCCTGGTTGGCCAGGGCTCTACAAGGCCCCATGAACCGCTCGCTACTGTTCTTGAAAAAGGCAGCTAGCAAAAGAAGACCACTTTACTCTGGTCAATTGTGACAGTGAAATTTGATGGCGCATTCATAAAGCTTTGTGTGGAAAAAGTCATACTTCTTGTCATGGGCAATAAAACCGGTTTTAACAGATCCAGTCACATATATGATGAACATATACAAGTACCACACTTTTAAAACACTTTAAAGTTACTGTTATCTTATTTAAATGGTGTAATATATTTACGGACTGCATGTACAACTGGGCTAGATACTCACTTTGCCATGACAGAAAAGACTTTTGTGTGGCCGATGTATGTGGAAAGTTTGGATCTGCCAAAAAAAATTTTTGGTAAACAATGTTAAATATACTGTGGAACCTCTCTGATGTACATTTTAGATCAACTTTCTTAGATAAAAATGTATTAACTATACCTGTGGGGTTCTTATTATGAATTTTCTGCATTGGTGTCCTACATTTATAGTGTTTGTTAAGAGAGGTTTCACTGTGCAGGTGCATACACAACATATACACACACACACCTATTTTCAAAAGAGAGTCTAGCCAATCAGTGAAGTAACTGAAGCCTTTGTCGATATTTACCAACACTTTTGCATCAGCACTTCTTACTCGGTCATGGCTCAAAAAGCCTTGTTCGAACAACAAATTACAGGCCTCCAAATACAACAATGTCTCATTGGTAGTTGACATACCTTCAGGTAGTGGATCCTGTTGGGTGTACCAATAAAGCTCCCCCAAGACCTGTTCTTGCTAAAATATATATCATATTAAACAACTGAATTAAATTATATTTCTTGGAACTCACCTGCATGATTTTAGCAGGATGGACATTCAACTTTGTCCAAGCATCACGCAAGCAGTTAGCCTCCTTCAGATGAGGAACCATCCTGATGCAATTTTGACTAACTCTGGCTAACTCACGCTTGTACAAATCCATAATTGTTTGCCACCCAAATGTACATTTATCACCACGCCTAAATTGTTTTGTGCCATTTAATTTTGACAAAAACAATGCATTAATCATCTTCTTCAGCTGTCAAGTAAAATATATTGAAAAAATTAAATAATGGCAAATTAATTACGTGGTGTGATGGACAAATCAGCCAAAAGATCTTCTGTGTTGGCCTGTAAGGATTGATCATCCACGGTGTCACCTTGTATTTATCCTCCTGATCTTCTGATATTGAATAGGCACCATGACAATCGTGACTAGCCTTTATTGCTGCGACGTTAGCAGATCCACCATCACAAACTAAAACGCTTGTCTTGAGACCATGCAACTCAAACAGTTCAATGGTCTCAAATACACATGCCACAACTAACTGACAATCCACTGTTGATGGTGAAGTAAAATATGGACCCACAATATCAAATTCACTTGTCAGGTCCCTCCATATAAATTGTAAAATGTAGGAGGTCTGCTTATTGGCCTCAGGACTTTTCAGTAGAGAATAGACATCGTTCAAAGATGCCAAATCATTTGGAGTCATGATTAATCCCACCAACTGATGGCTGCGAGAGTTCCATACCAGTTGGCATGCAACTTTCACTTCATCAAATATGACAGCTCCATCAGCTTGAGACTCTTGCTTTCCGAGCTGTCTGCACTCTTCTTTGTAAACTAAATAGCGAGAGACTTGCTCAGCAATACAAGTATAGTGCTGGCCCCAGGATCATGTATAAATGTCCCAGTGTAAGACTGAAGCGTCGACTTGGCTGGAAGCTTTAGAATGCTGAACTGCTTTAAAGCTTCATATGCAGATGGGCTTCTTATGTAGAAAAAATATTTTGACACATTAAAAATGAAACACACAACTCACCCATTCGTATAGTTACCATGTTCCAGCGGTTGCCCCGTCCACTATTACCTACACAAAACAAAAAATCATAGGTAAGTTCAAGTTTACTGAGCACAACATACTGTTTCTGGTCTGATCTTTAGTGAACTCGTTCCTTTGACGTTCCTTATCTATAACCCAAATCTCCTGCATTACTTTTCTGACACCATGCTCGTCCCCTTCTTATAGAGTTTTGCTAGCTCATCTACCCCTATTTTCTCCATAATCTGACACATTTCATTATTCTGATCATCATCAAGGATTACTTCACTCTCTTCATACTTCTGCAGCTTTCTTATATTATTTGTTCGCTCATATTGGGCAAGTGTTTTGCATTTTAATTGGCTAGCTGGACTCATGTAAGACAGCCGTGCTCTGGATGAAAGTTTCTGCCTTTTGATTCTTTGTGTTGGAGTCTCCCCACTTCTGCCATTCCAAATCTGTAATAAGTCGCTTACATGCAGAACACCTGACTTCTTGTGAACCTTTCTCCAAATGAGTGGCATTATGTGCTAACTTGTATAACACCTTGCAAATTACTGAATCAACCCGATGGAAGGGAAAATCATGTGGTCAAGCAGATTTGATGTAGAAGTGAATCACTTCAAAACATTCTCTGTTGTACCAATCTGGATACCTGGGCAGAATTTGTATTCTGATTTCTCTTCAATAATTTGACACAGTTCTCTGATCTCTGCCACACCTTCAAAATGTGAAGATTTCCACTGCCTCATCAACACATGTACTGTATAGAATTTATAGTGCACAGCTACCTGAACACATGACACTGCTCCAAATGGGGCATGGTTGAAAAGCCGATACTGGCTAATCAGTAACACAGGAACCAACTTATCTGAATCATGTACCTGGCTTATAGTGAGTACAAGGTCAGGAAAACATCCACTAAGCACATCATAAATATTGTGCAAAAATGCCTCTTGCTCTTGTACTGAAACAGGAGGAATTTCATCCTCGATCCCAACTCTCACTGAGTGGGTGCCGTCCTCAATCCTAGCAGGACCACACCCATTATTAGTCTCAACCTCCGGAAGAACGGAGCACCTGCTAGAAGGCGCTGTAAACAGTTCACTTTCTCTCTCTTACTGCTGCACACTATTAAAACTCGAGGCTCCAATTGGACTCAAGTCCTCTGTCACGCTGCTTGTTCGGTTGGGTGAATCGAAAGTCCAATCAACAATCTGAATCTCACCCTGATTAAAAATATTTCTTACGAGCCGTTCAATTTAATGTAGCTAGTAGGCTCACCTCATTGTCTCTGTTGTCCTCAGTATGATCTGTAAATCCACTTGGGTTGACGGTTCTAACATTGCGAGTAGGTGTTGAGGCGTCAACATTGGTAACCGCTTCGTTCGCGACTTCATGACTACGTTCTTCACCCTCAGCCATCACTACTGCATGGCAATCCGAGAAAACAATCCAATGCCGTGCGGCTGTCTTCTTTACCAGACGTGTTAATCAATGCTTCCATAATCCGTGAGATTTTACTAACAAATGCGATTGACTTTCCACGCTCATTTTTGATAACCCATATAGCAGTTAGATACTCTCTCTTCCATTATTTACTCTTGATGATATTAAATCACTGTAAAACAATAACAAGTGTTATATCCCTACTGTGAATTTCCGTTATGATATCTTGAGCACAGTAGGGATATAACACTTCTTATTGTTTTACAGTGATTTAATATCATAGACTACTCCAACTTGTTTCAGTACTTTTTATTGATGTGCTATGGTCCCTACTCTAGTTGAAAAATCCTAATTTTTTTGTGTACTTGTTTAGTAAGTGACAAGGCAAAAAACAGCTACCCATTCTGTTAACACCCACAATTTATTTTGATGTCACAACATCTAATCCCTTGTATTTCACTAGTAAGCACCGTGATATATTTGGCGTTTGGTATCATGGTTCAGTGTTGGACCTCGGTATATGGTATTGTGGCTTTGTTAATACCTCAGTATGACCAAATATGGGTATATTATAGAGCCCTAGTGGAAAGTATAAACTGAAACTTTTGGGAGTGTTTCATTACAGTATCTTGATCCATGGTAGTGGTCCATAATAAGTATCACAGTGGAATCTTATAACTATCTTAGATAGCAGACTTGCTCATTCAGTAGACTTATTATCAATCACTGAACTCCGGCATTGATTTAAAAATTATCTAGGTGAAATTTGGGGACAGTCAAAATTGTGAATTTTATGCAAAGTATTTATTATTATTATTATGCTATTGTTTCACAGGCCTACAGTAGAATCTATCCACATGAGAAAACTATACAGCGATGCTTACCAAGTCCTAATATACAGTATGTCCTAAGCACCCAGATCAGTGTCTTTGAAGTACCACCACAATTAAAACAGCCACCATGTTTAGTGACCACAACTTGTTGACCACGTTGTTGTATCAACTATAGTGGTAAAAGTGGTATGTGTATGTGTATATTCCATGTGTGTGTGTGCGTGCGTGTGTGTGTGTGACAGCATAGCCAAGTGGTTGGGGCATTTGCATGGTGATCGAGAGGTCCCAGGTTCAATTCCCAGTTATGCTACTTTTGTGTTGTTTCCTTGAGCAAGAAACTTTGCTCACATTTTTCCAGTCTACCCAGCTGCATGTTTAAATGGGGACCTGGTGGCCTGGTGTCAACTGGGAAGCAGCCCACCCAGCTGTAACATCAATGGGTACCAGGTATTAACTGGGAAATCAAATACTCAATTGTCCTTGTCTTGCTTAGTAGTGTTGGAGTCATTGTGGAACTTTGGGTTCTGTGACCTCTCTCTGTGAGATCTGGACGGTCCTGCGGGTTATTAGCCCTGCCCCAGGAAGATTTGCCTGCACAAGGTTCAAGCGCCTGAGTGGTGCACAGGCATCCCAGTGCTGGTTCGCTGGGCTACAATAGCTGTGTTTCATAATGTTGTCATAGGCTTTGCTTTGTATGTGGGTTACTTTATAGGTGAGGCAGCATAGCCAGGTCAGCCTGATAATCGAAATGGTCTAGATTCATTTCCCAAATCAACCCAACTGTATAAAATGGTCTAGATTCATTTCCCAAATCAATCCAACTGTATAATGGGATCCTGGTGGATATGGGGTGCCATTTGTGTCAAAACTCCACTTTTTTTTAGACATTGTGTTTTTCATGGTTATTTACAAGTAATTGTAGAATATGCATAGTTATTTACGAAAAGCATGGTTATTTACGAAAAGCATGGTTATTTACAAAAGCATGGTTATTTATGAAAAGCATGGTTATTTACAAAAGCATGGTTATTTACGAAAAGCATGGTTATTTACAAAAGCATGATTATTTATGAAAAGCATGGTTATTTACTAAAAGCGTGGTTATTTACAAAAGCATGGTTATTTACGAAAAAGCATGGTTATTTACAAAAGCATGGTTATTTATGAAAAGCATGGTTATTTACAAAAGCATGGTTATTTACGAAAAGCATGGTTATTTACAAAAGCATGGTTATTTACAAAAGCATGGTTATTTACGAAAAGCATGGTTATTTACAAAAGCATGATTATTTACGAAAAGCATGGTTATTTACTAAAAGCATGGTTATTTACAAAAGCATGGTTATTTACGAAAAAGCATGGTTATTTACAAAAGCATGGTTATTTACAAAAGCATGGTTATTTACGAAAAGTATGGTTATTTACGAAAAGCATGGTTATTTACGAAAGCATGGTTATTTACGAAAGGAATGGTTATTTACAAAAGCATGGTTATTTACTAAAAGCATGGTTACTTAGTTTTACGTGCGATATTGATACTACAAACTGGCAGTTACATATATATCGATAACTTAGTTAACAACGGTGCACAGGGGCGGTGGAGCAGGCCAAAGAGTGAGATGGCCAGGCTAGCTGTAAGTTGAAGATCAAAATAAAAAAGGTCACTGCCTGCTGACAGTAGCTGCTCTCCACCAATTATATCTCCTTACTTATAACTACACATACGTAGCTAAGTAGCTTGCTACACTGCTTCTCTGAATACTGTGACTGTTCTATTAGACTATCTAGGTCCTGACTGTAGTCCACTGGCCATCAGTTTTGGCATATTCCGATCCACTTAGTGCATTTGCACCAGACTAAAACTAACAATATAACAGACAGCTAGCTAGCCCATGCCGGGGAACGCTAATTATAGACTGCATCCGGTGCAAATATACGCACCGTCATGGGCAGTGGAGACGGGAGGCCATGCCCCCCACACACACACACACACTTTTATGGGACACTGTTTGCAAGAAAAGATCGATACTCTAATAGAACAGTCAGGACCTAGATAGTCTAATAGAACAGTCACAGTATTCAGAGAAGCAGTGTAGCAAACTACCTAGCTGTATGTGTAGTTATAAGTAAGGAGATATAATTGGTGGAGAGCAGCTATTGTCAGCAGGCAGTGACCTTTTTTTATTTTGGTCTTCAACTTACAGCTGGCCTGGCCATCTCACTCTTTGGCCTGCTCCACCACCCCTGCGCACCGTTATTAACTAAGTTATCGATTATATATATACAGCCTGTATATAACTGCCAGTTTGTAGTATCGATATCGCATGTAAAACTTAGTAACTATGCTTTTCGTAAGTAACCATGCTTTTCGCAAATAACCATGCTTTTGTAAATAACCATGCTTTTGTAAATATCCATGCTTTTCGTAAATAACCATGCTTTTGTAAATAACCATGCGTTTCGTAAATAACCATGTTTGTCATTAATAACCATGCTTTTCAATAACCATGTTTGTCATAAATAACCATGCTTTTGTAAATAACCATTCTTTTCGCAAATAACCATGCTTTTGTAAATAACCGTGCTTTTCGTAAATAACCATGTTTGTCATTAATAACCATGCTTTTGTAAATAACCATGCTTTTCAATAACCATGTTTGTCATAAATAACCCTGCTTTTCATAAATAACCATGCTTTTGTAAATAACCGTGCTTTTGTAAATAACCATGCTTTTCATAAATAACCATGCTTTTCGTAAATAACCATGCTTTTCATAAATAACAATGCTTTTCATAAATAACCATGCATATTCTACAGTTATTTGTAAATAACCATGAAATGTATGTAAATAACCATGAAAAACACAGTGTCTAAAAAAGTGGAGTTTTGACACAAATGGCACCCCATAGGTGGACTGGTGTCAACTGGAGAAGTAGTCTAGGATGCCAGTGCACCTCTGAAACACTGGAATGTTGTGCAGCCTCTTGGAACAGGGCTAGTAACCCACAGGACAATTACCCTAATACTGTTAAGTGAGACAAGGCATTTGCTTTCCCAGTTAACACCAGGTATCCATTAATGTTACAGCTGAGTAGTGTTAGTTTGCTAGTTGGCAATGACTATGTTTTGCAAGGGTGCTGGAGGCTTTGCTTTTTGTGTGTATTTCTGCCTGTCTGTAGTAAAATCAGTTACATGTGTACTATCAGGTTGAACATGTTTTCATTGTTTGGTTACAGGTCAAGCTGGTGCCTTAACATGAAGTGTTAGAGAAAGGTAATTACTACACTTTAACTTGTTAATGTGGACACTTGAGAATACCTGCATGCTCTAGACACTTAGCTAATTTACTTGTGCTCCTTTAAACTGACTCAGGACACCTTGTAGTCAGGACGCTTTTCATTGGTCCAAAAGATGTCCATATTATACAGGTCCCATGCACTATCCATACTTAAGGGTGTTTATTATTTGGATGTTTTATGTAGCTAACTTGTTGATAAGAGACAGTCGAAGGAGAGAGAGAAAGAAACCTGGTCAGAGGAGAGCTAGGAAGAAGTTTACTTGGTAAGAACACTTCAGTATTTTAAATATTACTTTATTTGTTGTTCCTTTTCCTTATAGGGTTAAGAGATAACAGCAATACTACACACATACATTAATGTACATGTCATTGATCTATTTCTATTACTAGCTATACTTGTTGTCACACATGCAGTTTCACACCTCACTGTCATCCTGTGTACTACTGACCATTAAAAATATTTTATATAGTTTAGCTATGTGTTGTTTGTCGGTGATAAGTACCAGTCACTTCCTGTTAGTATAATCACTTATAAAATACGATCAGTTTACCTGTTCCAAACAGATTAAGAAGGTGAATAGCTACTAAGTGACTATCAGTGGTTGTTGGATTTTACCCTTAAAATCATCTTTACGACTAATTTAGCTATAAGGGTAGGACTAGGTTTCAACTCAACTGGCCGTCTCGGGCCTAGTTCCGTAAGATCAGTAGATCATCTCATACCGTCCTGCATGTCTAGTGCTTGATAAGCTGCTATGGCTGGTATTGAGAGCTTAAAGAAACAAAGGGAAGTCTTCACCAACAATCGCGCTTTCCTCGTTGATTATCTGGACGCTGACGATATCATTGACGATCTCATACAGGAAAAAATGATAGGGAAAAATTCCGCACAACGAGTACAACTACAGACGACAAGCAGGGAAGAGAAGAACCGAATCATCGTCGAGCAGTTGACCAATAGTGGACCAAGGATGCTGGAGAAATTTTGCAGGATCTTGAGGAATACAGGAAGACTAGCTTTCGTAGCTGAAGTGCTAGATGAATGTGAGCTATTACGTAACTGCATGTATCTACTTGTGCACGATACATTATTGTAGCTTAAAGTGGGAGGGGCTGTATTGCGCCTTTTATTGCAATTTTTTTCTGCAGTTACTCATAGATATACTAAACTTTACAACGGGATTGGAAACGGAAGTAACTCACGTGACGTCTCTGTACAAATTCCCAATGTGACGTAACGAGCTCGAAAATTAATCCATGTTTCGCTTGCGCTAGTTAGTCGCCATAGATACTGTCCGTAGTTACGAGCGCGATATTATTTCTAATGGCTTTATTTGCCAACTATTAGCAATTTGTCGACTTTTAACTTGACTAATTGGTTAACCTAGCCTTGTACACAATAACAGGAATGCGTGTGCAACCACAAGAGGCTGTTGTTCGTAATAAACAAGCCACCAGTATGTCAAGAGGTAAGCGAATTATGTTATGGCCACACCGTCTCATTTTTGTAGACTTTTCACAGATTCTCTGTGTTGGGAAGCAGCTTAGGTAGCTTTGTTTTGAAATCTATATCAAGTGTGTAGTGTAATAGGCAACTTGGAGTTATTGTATCAATTGTCATATTGTATAAAATTACTGCTTACCACTTTACACTTGTGGACTTTTAGTAGGCCCATGACCAATGCTAGATATCAATTTACCATACCATCAACTACTACCACACTTGGGGGGTGTAAAGTGTGTGTTGGATTGCTCTGAAACCAAAGCTGTATGGCACAGGGATGAAAGACAGAATCTTCTAATAAGACACAAAATTTTGAAGAAATCATCCAAGCCACATGATTAGACATCCATCAAAGAACACCAAATGACAGTGTACTGATGACCAACAAGCAAGAGCTCAAGATGCACTACCAAATTATATGTTTAAACAGTACGTGTACTTTCAAAAGAAGTGACATAAACACTTATAGCTAGCTACATTGCACACGTAACTCATAATCAACGTACACATATTACACTGTACAGTTAAAATATTCAAAGTGTATGGTTTCTTTGTTAGTTAGTGTGAGGGATTGTCGATTTGATTTGATTTATAATTTAAACTCAAAACCAGTCGGCAGTGGTTGAGTACACACAACAACAAAAAACACATTATGGTATATAGTACATGACATATGATACAACCACAAGAATACAACACAAAACATACAGAAAATAATTACAAAATCAATTAAGTAACTGACAATAAACATAAAAACAGTTCATCAGAAAAATCTCTGGCCATCACCATTTCCTCAAGTAAAGCATTCCACCACATAGTTGACTTATATCTAAAATGTTTTTGTGCAAAAGACAATCGACATTGCATCGGCTGAGCAAAAATTGCAGAAGTTCTAGTATGGTAGGAGTGTGTACTACCAAACACAATTGGTGGATCTAACGGTAAACGTTGGTACTTGAACATTTTATGCAGAGCACAAAGAGAGCGATACTGGACTAATAGTTCAAAAGGTAACCAGTTCAATGAGTGGTAATGATGACTAACATGGTCATACTTGTAAAGACATCTACACAAACGGACAGCACGGTTCTGCATACGTTTGATGCGTTCAAATGAACAATGTGGCAATGAAGGACCCCACACAGGCAGGCAATAGATCAAGTGAGAAAAAACTAAACTTTCTGCGAGAGTTTTCAAGAAGTCATCTGTAAGGACATGCCGATGTTTACAAAGCAAATGCAGATAGTATGACACACTTTTGAGACATGGTAATACCATGTTAAACGCTCATCAAATATCAGACCAAGGTATTTCTGTTTGGGCACCACAGATAGTATAACATCATCCATCATAATTGGTGGGTAACCATGTGGCAATCTTCTATTAGACACTCTAAACCACATTAAAGATGACTTGCTGTAGTTCACTGTCATCTTATTAGCACTGGTCCACTGGTCAATTAACTTCAACTGACTATTCATTAATGAAGCTACATCATCCTTAGTAGGTGCACTGCATATAATAGTGGTATCGTCAGCATACTGTAGCAGTAACCACCGGTGACTTGAGATGGTAAGTCATTAACATATATTAAAAATAAGAGAGGGCCCAATGCACTGCCCTGAGGAATGCCTCCCACTGCCCTGAGGAATGTCGGCTTAACACAGTCTGGCTGTACTGGTGCGGCTACCTTTAGCCAACTCTGTAGCAATGGTGAATGGCTTGTGTAATTAACTGAAGTCATACTGGGACCAATCAATCATGTTTATCCACTTTGTAGTATAATGCCACGTAAGTACTGAAGCTTCCATACAGGCCTCCTGCAAATCTATGAAATCATAGAATGACCTGGACTGGGAATTGAAGAATGTGGCTTGGTGGACCAAGTGTTCTATTAGCTAGTTGCAGACACACTTGCAGGACAGTATGGTATGGTATGGAATACATCTAAAGTCCGTTCTTTCAAATATACGACTCAGTACAAGGTCACGGGTCGTTGAAATCAGTCACTAAACAAACTGGATAAATCATGCACCAGCGTCCAATGTGTCACTACCGAAAATTCGCCGAAATACGGCTCTTGCAAACTCTTCAAACTTTTGTTATTGTCCTGGGAGACTTTACTGCTTCATCCTGAAGTGAAGTTAGCGACAAACAGATAAACTACGGACACACCTGCTCGCCATCATCATCCTTAGCAACCGCACTATGACGCAAACCGAAACACGGATGTTATAGTGCGCGAGTTCCGTTTCCAATCCCTATGTGTATAGTATATCTATGATTTACTTAACTGTAGTTTGATTCTGTCCAGCTCTGGGATTGTTGTAGCTATTTTATTGTGTGTTGTAGTGTCAAAGCAGAGCTGAAGAATATAGCCTCTCCTATAGTATGTTCATGTTGAGCTGAATCCTCAATAACTCACGGATGCAATTACACATGATCTTGAAATTTGGCTCATTTGTAGTACTACTTTATCTGCTAAAAATATTTCAAATTTTTTTTGTTCAAATGTTTGACATAATAGCTATTTACAGCCAATCAAAATTTTCACAATACATTTCCTATGGGAAAGCCATATAAGTACAGTGTCCATTACAGCCCTTTCCTGAACTTGTAATGTAGCCAAACCATACGTGTCTGTTGTTGACACATTTGCTGTTACCAAAAATCATCTGGTTGGCTGAAATGTCACCTCTGTTGAGAAAAAGTCTACTTTTAATTTTTAGCTGTTTTTCAGGATTCAGCTCAACGTGAACATACTATAGCTGATGCTGTTTTTCCCTGTGGAAATAAACTATTCAAAAAGTCTAACTGATACTTTATATTTAGGCCACTCCAAATAAATTCTCTGTTTCCCGTCCACCGCCTGCATCTGGTTACTGCCAGCTCTAAATATTCCGTATTCTTCCATTATTTTCCGGTTATTCTTGCATACTGATAGGCTCAGTAAAAGTTTTAAAACAGTGCCAGCTCACGCGTGTCAGCAGTGCTATCAAGTCAGCACAAATTTCACGTTTGAGTTATTTTTGCAACTTACAAAAGTAAGGAACAAGCTTAAGCATGCTTTTATGCAGCCTTTTTGGCTGTGTCAGGCAAATATGGCTTGAAAAGCTAGCCGATCTTATAATGGAAATGGACCGTCCACCCGCATGCAAATATTCCTGAGTCCAGGACGGGAAACAGAGAATTTATTTGGAGTGTAGAGTGAATCTGCATAGGTCTCCTGGATTTGTGATAATTTAATACACCTATCAATCATGTGATGCCCTACCGTTGGGCTCGGAGTAGGGTGGGGCAAATACAGGAGATTTGTCCTCAGTAGTGGAGCTAAAAAAGCTTGTCAAAAGCCAACTAGCTGTGTCCCCACTTCATTTCTATGGTTGGTTCAGCAAACTGCCGCTGTCAAAAGTCCCAGGGGTGGGGCAAATGTAGATGTCAAATTCCCAGTGGGTGTATGGAGACCTCGTGGTGGGGGGTGGGGCCTGACATTGATAGGTACATACTTGTGTGGTGGCACACCTTGCATTATTATGTACTTTTTATAGCTACATGCAATCATACTTTTAGTGTGGCTTTTGGTTGTATGATAACATAGCATTGGTTAGCAACTTGGACCCACACAGCTATCATAAACTAACAGTCAGTGAAAAGGAGTCTTATATCCTTTTCAATTGCATGTACTTGGCAACCTGTAACTTTACTTGTGAATGTGGTATCACCCTCCCCTTATACCCCTAACATAGCACCATGGCTTGGTGCAATATAAAAGTGATAGGTTGAATACATGAGGAGTTATGATTAGTCAAACGTGACAATTTGGAAAAGCTATAAACCCCTTTTCGCCACAATTATTATTGACTATCATGTGGTGTAAACACTAAAGGCCTGCTGACAACATCTATATGTGACAACACATCAATGAATTCTTTTCTTTTCTATGACCTTTTCAAACATACTCTATAACATCTTAATTATATGTAATAATGTACAGGACCCAACAAGCGAGTGTAAATGTACATAAAAGGTGTAGTGTATGTGTGTGTGTGTGTTTGTGTGCGTGCATGCGTGGTATGTGTGTGTGTGTGTAGTATGTGTGTGTGTGTGTGTGTGTGTGTGTGTGTGTGTGTGTGTGTGTGTGTGTGTGTGTGTGTGTGTGTGTGTGTGTGTGTGTGTGTGTGTGTGTGTGTGTGTGTAGTATGTGTGTGTGTGTGTGTGTGTGTGTGTGTGTATGTGTGTGTGTGTAGTATGTGTGTGTGTGTGTGTGCAAATATTATTAACTGTTAATTAGATCTTTAAACAGGCTGTAGGACCAGGTGTCCTACAGATCTTCAGCACTTGTGCTGTAAAGCCTTAATAAATTAATGATAAGAGTACAAGGATGTTGCAGATAAACATGTGCCATGTAAATAATGTTACTAGCAATAAATCCTCAATTCAGTTACTCTATAAGACTTGTATGTAGTGTGTGTGTGTATACAAGTTTGTGACAAACTACACATACACATTCACATATCACTGTCATGATGTATAGTGTTCAGTTGTTTCACTACTATAGTTTCATATCTAACTGACTTCATGATAACAGTGTTGTGTTACATAAAACACCATAAAGGACCAACGTTGTAAGTGGGTCAGTACTGACCCAAACAGACAGGTATGTTCAACAGCCAATTTTGGCAGGTTTTGATAAACCTGCTTTTTGCCAGTTTTGGCAACATTCAGTATCATATTTTTGCCAATTGTGGCAAAATTAGGTTTATCCCAAATGTTGGCAAACCTACTTTTTGCCATTTTTGGCAACTTTCAAAGCTGCCAAAATTGGCAATTTCAGAAGCTGCCAAAATTGGCAACTTCAGAAGCTGCCAAAATTGGCAACTTCAGAAGCTGCCAAAACTGGCAACTTCAGAAGCTGCCAAACTGGCAACTTCAAAAGCTGCCAAACTGGCAACTTCAAAAGCTGCCAAAATTGGCACCTTTCAAAGCTGCCAAAACTGGCAACTTCAAAAGCTGCCAAAATTGGCATCTTTAAAAGCTGCCAAAACTGGCAACTTCAAAAGCTGCCAAAACTGGCAACTTCATATTATGAAGTTGCCAGTTTTGGCAGTTTATGAAGTTCATAAGCTGCTAAAACTGGCAACTTTTAGAGCTGCTTCAAAGATGTATCACCTGCTTTTTGCCAGTTTTGGCAACATTCAGTACATATTTTTGCCAATTGTGGCAAAATTAGGTTTATCCCAGATGTTGGCAAATTCAGCATTGTCCATATTTTGCCAAATGTAGATCCAACATGTTGCCATTTTTGTCAATCTATTGGGTTCCATATTTTGCAGCTATTGGGTTATTGCCAAAGTTGGAACAGCCTTAAAAGCAAAGTCTGGCAATGTAAAGAATTTTATTTTGCCATTGTTGGCAATTTATGAAATGCAACTTCAAAGTAGTGACAACAACAGAATTAATGTAAAAGTTACTGAGCTTCCAAAACTGGCTCTTTTAAGCCCAAATTTGGCAGGACCTTTTTTTGTCAAATTTGGCAATAATTTGTGACCCCCATTATTGCCAACATTGGCATTATATGGGATCTGAATTATTGCGAAACAATAGAGCAACGTATTTTCCTTGGCAAGCTAAGGAGAGTATACACCGCTTTGTCATGGAACCAGTAAGTGCTTCAATTCCTCTCACAAGCATCTTAACAGTTATTCCAAAATTGGAAGGTATCAGATTTTACTTATATAGTGCTGTGTGTAACCATTAATTGTGGGTTTGAGTTTCCATTTTTGGCAAGAAATAAGATGTTTTTTTATTGCCAAGTTTGACATGCCTACTTCATGCCAATAATGGAATCTTGGAAATTCTAACTTGCCAATTTTGGAAAATCAAACTTGCCAATTTTGGAAATTCAAACTTGCCAATTTTGGATATTCAAAATTGCCAATTTTGGAAATTCAAACTTGCCAATTTTGGTAATTACAGAACTTGCCCATTTTGGATATTTTATAAACTTACATTTATAATCTTGCCAACTTTGGTAGCTATAAAAGCTTCCAGTTTTGAAACTCCAAATTGAAATTCAATCCCACAATTACAAAATACCTTTGCAACTATAAAGGGACATGGAATTTATGCCACTTTTGGAAATATCATAGAGCTGCTAGTGATACATTTTTGAAGCAGCTCTAAAAGTTGCCAGTTTTGGCAGCTTCTGAAGTTGCCACTTTTGGCAGCTTCTGAAGTTGCCATTTTTGGCAGCTTTGAAAGGTGCCAATTTTGGCAGCTTCTGAAGTTGCCAATTTTGGCAGCTTCTGAAGTTGCCAATTTTGGCAGCTTTGAAAGGTGCCAATTTTGGCAGCTTCTGAAGTTGCCAATTTTGGCAGCTTCTGAAGTTGCCAATTTTGGCAGCTTCTGAAGTTGCCAATTTTGGCAGCTTTGAAAGTTGCCAAAAATGGCAAAAAGTAGGTTTATCAAAACCTGCCAACAATGGTTCAGGAACATACCTCAAACAGATCATTATCTGGATGGGACCCAAATCTGATCCAGATGTGACCTGGTTTAATAATGGCATCCATCAAGAGCTATATTAATAGTCCCTAATGTACCAGTAAGGTAATACATGATCAATAAGTAGGTGTGGTGGCTCCATGTAAGTGTACAGGTAACTACAGCAACCAACAATTCCCATTTAGCTTGCTTGACAGTAGAATAACTATACTTGTTTGGCTACAAGCAGCAATCCCAATAATGGACATGATGCTACAAATACCCACAGACAATAACATGCTCTTCTAATAAGTGGGCATGGTTGCACATATTCCTACAGAGAGCAAACCACATTAATGTGGGTGTGGCTCCATGCTAGTTTCCTGAGTATACTGCACAACTGCATTTCCAATAAAGTTTGTTAATGTATGATTACTGGCACATGATCTCATCCAGGTCAGACCTGATTATTCAAAATGTCATCCAACTGACCCAGATAAACATGTTTCTGACTCCCTGTATTCATGGGCTGCCTTCTCACAGTTCCCTAGTGGGATAGCATTCACAGAATAATCTGGACACTTATTTACAGGGGGGGGTTCCTAAACCTCTTGGAACCCCCTCCCTACGCTCCTGTGTATATTATGTATTGTATCTTTCACTTCCTTTTTCAAGCTGGAAGAGGCTCACTGTCTCTCCTCCCAATAATAATACAATCAAAACTTTAAACAATATCGAAATACTCTAATAGAGCAGTCAGTAAAATACTCTAGTAAAGCAGTCAGTCAAATACTCTAATAGAACAGTCACCACATGTAATACTTAAGAATCCTCCACAGTTGATAAAAACTGGCATAAGATTTAGTTGTCATATAGAATGGCATACAAAGAACCAATCTGCAAAATTCCTAGCTGGTTATTAGTGGCTAAATGTGACTGTCACTGATCCTGTAATTAATGCAGACCACTTGGAAAGAAAGTATACTTTTAATTATTATATTATTTAATAATTATTTGCGTATAAAACTACTATACATTAATACTTCTTTACATCAAAATTTTCAGAATAAGTACTTTAGCTCACTGTAGCTCCCAAACCCCTGCTCCGTTATTATGCTTTACCCCTTGTGCACTGTCCCTTGCTAAACCCTGGATGCCCTCCTGGTATAAATAACTATAGAAACATATGTATGACTCATTATTGCAGCTTGAAGTGGGAGTGGCTGCAGCCTGCTGTCCGCTGCTGGAACTGTCATGCATGCAGACAATTTAAAATTAATCATTACTTATGTGCTTTGTTAGTTTTGCTGCACGTAACTAGTTTTGTTAGGCCTGAGTCAAATATGCTCAAACTTTTGCTCAAATGCTTTCAGAAATTTCCCAACATTTTCACTTGTTATGTTCTTCAGTGTTCCCATTATGCTTGCATTATGCTCCTAGATTAGCAACATTTCTTACAATAATTTTGGAGCTTTCTAATCAGTGAATGCTCTATTAGAGTATTTCATTACAATTTAAGGTGACTGTTCTATTAGAGAGTATTGATTTAAGGAGTATGTATGTAGCTTGCAGTTTACACTGACTGCTCTATTAGGGAGCATCAATCTATTTTCATGGAATTATTAAGCTACACCTTTTATATGTTAGCATTATGCTGGCATAGCACTCCAGTGTGTTAGGTTTTTTGTTATGATGGCATATTTGATGCAGGCCTAAGTTAAGTTATGTACATTCTGTGTGTATATGTGTGTGTGTGTGTGTGTGTGTGTGTGTGTGTGTGTTTGTGTGTGTGTGTGTGTGTGTGTGTGTGTGTGTGTGTGTGTGTGTGTGTGTGTGTGTGTTGTACATTGTTATTGTCATAGGCACAAGTGAAGAACAGCCTCTCTTGGCTGATGCTGTTTTTCCCTGAACTATTTAAAAGTATAACCAACACAAATGTGCATTATGTTAGATGTAGATTACATCTACCCAGGTCTCTTGAATGTAATTGTGTACTGGCACACCATGCACCTTACTCTTTTGAAATTTAACTTTTATTATTTACTTTATCATGGTGTAAAGAGATACCCAGATAAACATGTTTCTGAAGGCTTAAGCCTTCTCCCAGGTCCCTAGTGGGATAGCATTCACAGAATGATCTCAGCATTTATTATTTTTACTAGACAGACAGACAGACAGACAGTGTTTGATGTGTCCAGAGGACCAGCACAAAAGATGATACATACTACATCAACATTGTTATTTGCTATAAAAAAACAACAATAAAGAGACAGGTAGTGTTTTCAGATTGGATTTAAACAGGAGTAGAGTGTTGCTTTCATCAGGTACATCATTTTACTCCCTTGCTATATAATTCTGTGGTAAATAAGTAATAGGGGGAATAAAATGGAGAGCATGGTACTGTCAGGTTGATCATTGAGTTTGGGTGAAGTATGGTGGTATCTGTACTGCCGTGAGGTGATATAAGGATTGTAGAAAATGTATAGTCTTGATATTAGTGTCTATACGTGTCGTTAGAGTAAGCCATAGTGATGATTCCAGCATAGAAGTGACATAACTTGACCAGTTACAGTTTAACATTGTTCATCTTGCAGTTCCTCTCTGTATCTTTATAGTCCATTTTTATCTTTAAGAATCCCACACTGATAAACACTGTTTTAAAGGTCCATCTGTCGCTACCTAGCTAAGTGTTGTCACCATCTCAAAGTTATGCTGCCCTACTAGTGATATTGCTCAATTACACACACTCACCAGACAGTATACATGCACATTCATCCATATAAGGTATAGAACAAACACATACCTGATACAGTGTAATAGTAGCTGTTCTCAGCCTCAGCTCTTGACCTACACACTGCATAAATATATAATTTTCTTTTTGTAGCACTGTACTCAAGTGGTAGTGAACCCACAAGTGGTCCTCAAACAACAACTACTAAACAAACAGAACAAACTACTCCACTAGGTGATGCTACCAACATGTTACAAGTGAGGTATATTAGGGACTTCACCTCTGATGAAGGGAAAGGTCCAGTAAAGTTCATTGAATTAGCACTAGTGAAAAATGAGAAGGTAACCAGAGTAGACAAGAACTTGGAAGAATTCACTAAATTAACACTACGAGGTCAAGTTGATGAGTTACTACAAAAGAAAGAGCGACTTGGTGACCTGAGGGATATCTTCTATTATCAGAACAAACCATGTCCTCGACTGATACTAATAATGGGAGGCCCAGGTGAGTATTAACAGTGATGTAGTAGTGATGTAGCATGTGTTGTGTAGGTATAGGCAAGACCACCCTTGCCAATGAGATCTGTGTGAGGTGGGCCAGAGATGGGTTTTTATCTGATAGGTTTAATCTTGTAATCCTGATACCATTGAGGACAGTCCAACAACAGTCACTTGAAGAAGCCATGATGGAGCACATTGGAAAGCATACATATCACCAGCTGAAGGAACAGTTAGGTAGAAAGTGTTTACTGATTTTGGAAGGTTTCGATGAAATGGCAGCTGAACGTCGACAGCATGATCCAATTTTATTGGCCATGATCAGAGAAGAGACCATGGTAGAGGTAACAATATTGAAAACATCCAGACCTCATGCATGTCAAGGTCTTAATGCCAACAGAACAATAGAGGTGGTAGGATTTAGTGAAGAAAAAATAAAAGAATATGTTAAAAATGTATTTCCCAATGATACTCAAGCGGTTAACTTGTTTATTCAAAAACTTGAAACATTTCCTCATATTAGTGCCCTTTGTTATGTACCACTTTCACTGAAGATGATACTTGAAATTTTTCAGTACAAGGAGAAGAGTCTTCCATCTACACTGACAGAACTGTATCACCTCTTCATAGTGATGACTCTTCAAAGGGAACAAAAGAAGAAGATTGAGAAGCAACCAGTGTCATCTGCAGCAGCTAATGATGCTGAAAAAATATTACATCAGATATTACCAGATGTCCCAGAAGAAGCACTACACACAATAATGTTACTGAGTAAGTTAGCTTATCGTGCATTCTTTGAGTGGTACAGTGTTAGGGAAGAGAAGAAAGGATTGCTCGGAAGTGTAAAGGTTCAGTATAAAGATCCAAGAATTATATTCACAGAAGATGACCTCATCCAGTCAGGTATTTCATTACCAAAAAATTATGATGGTTTTGGCTTGATAAAGTGTACTAATATAAAATACTTAACTCGACAATCTAACACATACAACTTTTCACACCTTAGTGTTCAAGAGTTTCTTTGCTCTCTTTATATTGTTATCACTATGTCACAGAAAGAACAGTACCAATTAATGAAGGAACATTTTCATCATCTACCAAATATCATGATGTTACTCTGTGGACTAACACAATTAAAATCACAAGACCATCTCCAGTTTATTTTGTCCCAGTTATCATCAGGTAGTAAGCTTAGTGCTAACAGTTATCATGTGGTAGGAGCAGTGAAGTGTATTACTGAATCTCGGTGTGTATCACCTCCAGGAATATTACCAATAAAACTGATTTTGACAAGTGCTACACTTTATCCCTATGATATACTGTGTGTATTATACACAATATATCATTATCCCATTGTAGTATTAAACATGAGGTGGTGTGACATTGGAGATAAAGGAGTATCAAGATTGGCACAATGTTGTGAGAAAACTATTAAACTACAAGAATTGAACCTTGGTGGTAATGGTCTCACTAGTGCTGGGGTGATACACTTAGTAAAGATCATGAGAAGTAAGCTCCATGTTAATGGATGTTGTTTATAATACTGTTATGATCACAGGTAGTCCATCATTAAGAGTATTAGATGTTAGTGGGAATGAAATAGGAGACATTGGAGTGGAATTGCTCCTACCCAATATTAACAATCTGACTAAGCTCAGTATATGGAATTGTGGCTTATCAGGTAAAGGTACTAGCTACATGTTGTTATATTGTGATAGTTGTATTAGTACATAACCAGATGATTGATTTGTTAAATTAGGTATCCAAAGGTCATCACATATCTTCATCAACTGATGATTAATATTGAAATGTTTGTCTTTTGTTATGATCACTACAGGTGTCATTTGTATCAAGACACTATTGATGGAAAATAAGAAATTACAATTTTTGAACATTAATGGTAATCAGATTGGCAATGAGGGAGTGTCTGCTGTATGTGAACCACTTTACAACTACAACACTACTCTGACTGAGCTCAGGATGGATTACTGTGGGATATCAGTGGAAGGTAAATACTACATCATCATGTAGCTAGCTATAGTTGTGAAACTTTATGTGGTTTGATGATGATAGCAAAATGTTGTGTTTACAATAATGTTTGTAGACTTACTGAATCAACCATATAGTGTCAAAGCCATACAAGTGTTTACAATAGTCTAATTCTGTCCAATCATTTTGTGTACTATAGTCTGTAAATTTACTATGTAAAGATTGTGTACCACTTGGTGTGGTTTTCTGATATACCACTTGTTCTGTAACACTACACATCTTGTATCATATGTACACTGTTACTACAATAATAATTATTTTGTATAAAATTAGTCACATAAAATATTTTACTACAATGTTTGGAGTAGAATTCCCTTAACAAGATCACCTGAATTGTAGACACCCTATAATAATCAGGATACATGGTCCCCTAAACTCTCAAGTATACACATACACATTAATCACAGTTGAGGACACCTCTCTAATAAGGAGATATTTTGTGATCCTAAACACCTGAATGTGTTGTGTAATAATCTGACTGTATGGTATTGATGACTAGTACTGAGTTGATATAGACATGTCCCTAATCTGTGTCTACTGTTATGATCACTACAGGTGTCATTTGTTTCAAGACACTATTGATGGAAAATAAGACAATCACATTTCTGGACATTAATAATAATAAAATACAAGATGAAGGAGCAGTTGTAATATCAGAAGGTCTTCGATGCAATCATACTCTGACTACACTCTGGATATTTGGCTGTGACTTATCAGTGGAAGGTAGTGTAGTTGTAAGATTTGTATGTGGTTTAGATGATAGTGAAGTGTTTCATGTTATGTAAAACAGTGTTTATATATTTGTATGATATGTCCCATACCTTTGTGTACCATTGTGATCACTACAGGTAGTCGTGTAGTCCTACAAGCAGCTGTGGACAATACAGTATGCAAGTCTGTGGGTATTGATACTAAACATGAGAGTGATGATCAAGTCAAGCAATTGAAGGCCATTCTGAAAGAGAGGAAGAGACAAGTGGTAGGAGATGTTATTGTGTGATCTATTATTTGTTACTATGGTTATGATTGTTTCCAGGACAACGTCCAATCACAGAAAAATGTATCATAAGTTGAAGAACACACAAAATAAGATCATGTGAGCCAAAATTAGTCACTTTTTGAATAATTACTATATTATCATTTGTAGGAGAATTTTATCACCCTAACCACTGTGATTTGTGTAGAACTTGTGAACACAACATAATAATTATTGTTGACATTTTTATTATATTGTTGTACCAAATTATTAGAACATGACATGCTTTGATCTCTGAAAGTTAATGACGTTGCTAATATTAGTAAGAAACCTCCTAACAGGTCTCCTTTAAGGTCAATACATTAATTTCATGTGTCACAGATGAGGGGGGTCAGACAAACTAAAACTACAAAAATCATGTGATCTTTTAATAGGGCGGAAAACTCATAAAATTTAATATTGTACAAGCAGATACACCACTAGAAAATGTATGCATAAAGCTTACATTGATCTTTAAAAGTTAACAAGGTTTTATCTGCACCTGCTAAAGATTGAAATACTCTAATAGAGCAGTCAGGTGAAGCTAAAACAATTCACATGAATAATCACTCCCAGATTCAATCTCAGAGGGCCATTTCCTGGGGGAGGGAATGCACACTAAAACACGTCATCACCACCTACACCCCAGCCCTCCCTAAGTATAGGTGTCCCCTCTGCCCTTGACATTCACTATGTGATAGTTTGTATAACGTATGTAAAACCTAGTCATGACAATGCAGTTTTGATTGTGGGTTTTGAAAACAAAACATGGCTAAAATTAATTCCTGAGATATATGTTAGGAGCCACATCCTAGAGTATCAATGATTCTACTACCACAGAGCTAGAACGTAACTTTAGACTGGAATTTAATGACATTACAAGTGATCATAGTTAGGAGAAGTTGGAGTATATTTACAACTGGTCAAAACTGCTCCTCATTTCTCCCTACATAATACTACACACTATTCCAGATGGTTAAATTTACCAGTTTCAGTTACAAGTCAAGTACATTGTTATTAATACACACACAACAGACAATCAACCATGTAGTATGTACACTGTACCAAACACTAGTGTGTTCTGTGTCTCTACAAGTCACATGATCACCATCAGGATGTCTGTCTCAGTGTTTCTGTCCTTGAACTTGTTAGAATCATCATAACCATCAGGGGATGTGGGTGATCATCAACAAGATATGAGGTGCATTAAATAGGATGAATGTTAGGACTGTGAGAGAGAAATATAATAATTACTGTTACACTAAAATAAACCAGTACAGGATAAACTATCCCATAATAAAATGTGCAGTGAAACCTGCCTAATAAGGTCATTAACTGGCCATTGTAATAAACCTCAAATTTGTCTACCTACATTAGGCAGCCACCTGCAGGAAATTTTGGCTCAAGTGACTGGATTAGACAGGTTTCATCGCACCACAAATTTGCACTTTCTTTGATAGGAAATCCATGATGTCATATTGACACAAACCATTACAAATTTGTTCTGGTACAACATTAGTCTGAAGGTTGGATAGTTGAGGGAACATGACAATAAACAGAAACGTACATAATTATGGTCACTGTGTAATAAGGTTACTCCCAATGTGTTATTAATTGACTTGCCTAATACACACAATCACCTGCTAAATTTGTCCCATAAAAATAGGTGACCAGATTAGAGCAGGTTTTCCTTTAATATTCAAGTTTGTAGACAGTACTGTTAAGAATATACAGTTTTACACTATATAACTTAGTAAAAATAGAACTAAAAATTTCTGTATTTTTAAACCAGGCACGGCCTTCAGCTGGCTGTGGGCACGCACCTGGTTTACTGAAATTGTTTCCGTAAAAACGTGTGTATGTGTGTATGTGTGTGTACCTACCTACCTATGTTTGTTTGTCCGTATGCACCCACGTGAGCAAAAACGTTAAAAATGATAAAAAACAGCCAACATGTAGGAATTGAAAACTAAATTAAGTTTGTATTAAACTTCCACACACATAAACTTTGCTCTGAGGTGGTTTCTTCTCCATGCGGTCTGAAATACGGGTATGGCGACTCTTCATATACTTCTTGAACGGTCTTCCCTTTTGGTTTTATAGATGTTTAACAACTTTAAAACAATACTGAAGACCTCTTAGGCTACCAGCGGTAGCATATCCTTCGGGTTGAAAGGGAGGCATTACCTGTACTTACACAAACGAAAATGAAGGGCAGCCTTGAGGCTTTCTCTATACAATTCGCATGAGAAAATATTATTTATTTATTTATTATTACTGTGTCAACTTCGCAAGCAAAGAGTTTACATGGGGGGACACACACACGATAGATACACTATAAAACAGTTGATAAGATACTTCTGTGCGTAATTTGCAGTTTAAAGTGGTTTGTTATAGTTACGTTTCCTTAGCAGTGCATAACAACGTAATTACCAAATAATTCATGAATTACAAAATATGCTGAATATTATAGAATTTACAAATTCTAATTATCTAGCTGAATTAATAATAACTATAACATGAATATAAACTAAATTATATACATGGCTGATTAATTGGGATAGTATTAATTACATGGGCACCTGAAGTAGCACAACATCATCTTGTTGTTTTTTTTTTAAATTTGAGTACATCTGAAGCATCCTTATACAAGCCATAGTCAGCAAACATATTACATAACTTACAATGATATTTGTTTTCCTCCTCATGATGAAGTCATTACATCACATCAAATGAAGTATACTCCACCTGTACACATTTACAGTCCTGATTATCCTGTAAGAAGAATACACAGTATAAACATGGACAGTAATGGCTGGTCCATGTGGTGACTTGATCCCTGGACAACTTGTAGTGTAGACAAGTGTCTAAGGAGTCTGTCTAAGGAGTCACACAGTCTGGGATGTGGAATATTCTGCAGTGTATTTAACCAGCACTGAAACATTGTGGCTTCTTGTACATCATTAATGTTGAACAACAAGTTTAAAGCCACTTCAAGTTAGTCATATTTATGCTTTTCACATAATCACCTTGCAAGTCAAGGTAACATCAAGACAGGCTTGCAAGTTACCTCTTAAGCTGAACACAAAGAAAGGATTGCTACATAATATTATATGCAGAATGCTAGTAGCATATGGCACAACAATCTGCTGTTTGACATGTACAGTAAATTGTGAATGGATCTGCAAAAACAGAACATAATGGCATATTTTTCAAATTCCTGTTTATTGAATATTTATAATCTACTTAGCCAAGTGTACCCACTGGAAAAGTTTCAGCCTCATAATTGTATACCAATAACTTTAGGAGTTACAGCCCTACAAAGTAGCAACAACAGAAAAATCAATTTGTACAGCAAGTATAGGGAAAATAAATTACAGGTGCTTGCTGAAATTTTCACCATCATGTTTGCCATGAACAGAGAAATCAGTTACTGAGTAAGTTTTTCCCTTCCTCACTGAAACAAAGGCGAAATTCATGATGAAAAATCGATCACGTACGATTGCTTCGACATGATGTACACAAACGTTCATAATTTACGTATCCTTGGGTCTACTGCAACAAAACAAAGATTTTCCATGTCCTCATGTCCTCATGATCAGGTGAATAAGATGGTATCCAGGTTTTTATTGTTATTGTTAGTCCCTTTCTTCACTAAGAAAGAGGCGTTCAAAAAATTTATGAATAATACGCAAGTATTTCACCCAATGTATTCGATGCTTTATACTGTAAATTTAGGCTTGTGCGATTATGTCCTGTTTTCACAGTTCCGGTCACAATTACTAATTCTTCAGCCAGCAGTATTGTAAGTTTTATTTTACTGAGTATCAACCCTATATACTTGGTCTGTGAAACATAAAATTCAAAAATGGCCTAAGGCAAACCCACAAAAGTACCTACTTCACTACATTTATACTAACCATACACACACAATAGATACACTAGATTGCAGTGGGTAGGTGTTTCGGCATTTTTTGCACACTCATGAAATAATTTAAAGAGTGCTAATATAACTGTATAGCAAGTCCTAAATATTGTACAACAAGTCATAGCTATAGAACCAAAGAGAAGGGAAACGGTCCAGGAATTATTCCAGAGCTTGGGGAGCCACCCAAACAGCCCAGGCAAGATCCTGACCAATATTGCACATCAACAGTTCAACTGACTAGGTTGGGGACATATTTTGTCTGCTCAAATGAGAAGTTTTCCTGACCAATATTATGTTGCTTCCCCCAGCCCTGTTCCCTCACTGATGAGCTTTAATTCTTGCACCTACAAAGATAGAAATACTCTAATAGAGCAGTCAGTAGCTGAGCTGAAATTTTCACCTGCCAGGTCACTACTAGAGTTTATGAAATATGTAATTAATATCAAACAATTAGCCACAATATGGGGGCATAGCTACTGATGAGTGAAATGAGTCAATACATCATACCTGGTTAACTTACAGTACTACATGTCCCATGAGGAATCCAGCAGCATGATGGGAGCTTCGCGTTGTCCATTACGTGTTGAGTATTAATACGAAGTGGCATAACAATGTGCATTATTAAGAAATTCGTCCATATTTACGTTTAGATACTCGCGAGGAAAAAAAGGCAGCTCCAGTTCAGGTGAAACATTTTGATCTTCAACAAGTCAGTATGATCCATCCATTGTGAATAGTATATAGTAAAGTACGAGAGTAAGCATCACGAGCTCACTGGTGCGAGCTCAGTCGAGGATGACAACCAGTCTTGGGTATCTCGCGGCCCGTTCAGACTTCAGCCGTAACCTCCCTGGTGGTTGTTAACTGTGACACATGTGATACAGTCAAGTTGGTTTTTGCTAGATCAATAAGTTGTGAGTGGTGTGACCGAGGGGTCCGCCACTTTCTCGAAGGGTGTACGAGATTTCGAAATCACAGTGATTTCTCTGAAATCAATGATTTCATGATTTCAATTGTGATTTCGTGATTTCAATTTTGATTTCCGTGATTTCACCATGGTTGACTCTCGTGGAGCTAGAACAGGTCCAGAAGGTTCAAGCTTCGTCATCAGTAAACTGGATACCAGTAGCGGTGATGGTTCGTGGTTGTGGTCGTACGGTAGCTAGTGCTGATGATGATGATTAACAGGCAAGCTAACAGTGTAAAGAGGCTGTCTAAAAATGGATTTAATTTACTAGAAGCCGTCCCAAAACTTCGTTATATTCTAACAAGGGTAAAAATAATAGGCGTGGATCAAGGAATGCCGCTGTCACAGTGATATGTTTCCCCGGATAACGTTTTTCCGCACACATATCCCTAGGGATCCGTGTTTCCCCGCACACATATCACTAGGGATCCGTGTTTCCCACCAAAAGCTGTCAGTGATATGTGTTTCCCGTAGCGATTTTTTTGATATTTCACCGCACACACATATTCCTAGGGATTCGTGTTTCCCCGCACATATATCACCAGGGATCCGTGTTTCCCACTAAGATATAGCCATCGTGCAGTAACTCCAAGGTCCTATATGGCCAGTTGCAAACAGTATGCGATCCAACCATTCAGTAGATATTATTACTATAGACACCCATGCATGCAGCTGTATATAGCTATAGTTAGCTAACTAGCTATATAGCTACTATATAAGCTATACAACAATTATACTATACCTAGCTATACTAATAATGATAACTATAATAGTCATTTAAAATAAACTTTGTTGCTCTTCTCTGGACCTGCACAATAAGTGTGATGTCCTTGACAGGGGCGGATCTAGGATTTATAAAAGGGGGGGCTAACTCAAGGTACTAATCTCTTGGGTAGAGAGCATGCTGGAACTAGGGGGGTCTGGGGGCATGCCCCCCAGGAAATTTTGAAAAATAAATGTTAAAATACTGCAATTTGGAGACATTCCCACATAAAATTCACAATATTTTCTCCCTGTAGATTATATATACTGCCTTTAGATTATAACAGAACCAACTATATGCTTCCAGTGAATGTTCTATTAGAGTAGTTAGCTGACTGCTCTATTAAAGTATCTCGATCTTGTACACCTCCAGGTCCTTGTTGCATAAACTTTAGCATATAAATCCACTGATAATACCTTGGAAAGATGTTAATAAGGTGCATGGTTTTATATTATTGGTGATCATATAATTATGCTAAGACAAAATTTCATTATAATTCTCAGCATCATATTGATCAAGTAAAGCTATAAATATGAAGGGGGGGCTTCAGCCCCCAAAGCTCCCCCCCCTGAATCTGTATGCCCCTGCTTGATATGGTTATAGGTTTCCAAATCACTGAACAGTATATAACTTGTGGTCTCACTAAGAAAATATACAAAGTTCTCTTGGCTGTCACTGTTTGGTGCTTGCTAAAGCTGCGATGGAACAGTCCTAGCATTCTGTAGGTCTTAGGGATTATGTTTTTGTAGTGTTGATCCCAAGATAGGTCTGATGATATTATAATACCGAGATTTTTATGTGAACTATATTTGTTAAAACCTGTGTGTCAGCTATTTTGTAATTAGTGATGACTTTTGCATTAATATAGGTGGACACTCTTTTTTGGATTAAAGAACATATTATATCTCATACTCCACAAAGTTGCTGAGTCTAAATCATTTTGAAATAGTGAAATATCTCCGGTACTACAAACAGTATTATAAATCTTGGTGTCGTCAATAAATAGTAAAGTTTTACTGATGGTAACACAAGATGGTAAATCATTTATGTAAATAATGAAGAGTAGGGGTCCCAAAATACTCCCTTGGGGAACCCCAGATAGAACCGGCAAGGGGGTAGATAATGACTAACTGCATGCCAAAGCTGTAGCTACATTGATTAGTTATACATAGCTGCAATCACATGATTTTCTCTATATAGCTAGAGATATACTATTTTATTGTATACATGTACTTGTAGCTACTGTTTTATTAAACTGATGCTATAGCTATACGTAGCTAAATCACAGCACAGTTTAGTAGTTATAGTTGAATGCCAGTGAATGGCTTGATTTCCTCCATCAACATGCATAATTATATTATTAGTTGCAGTGGCGGATCTAGATGGGTTTCTGGGGTTTCGACAGAAACCCCCTTTTAAATTTAGCTCAGTGGTAGTATCAATACATAAACATTGTTGTACTGACAATTTGTCATAGCAAACAACTATATACCACTGTATTTCAGTAGCATGCATGCAGTTACACTTAACTAACACCATTTATAGCTATTAAACCATAGCAGCACTTCACTTTTCATCTCCCACTGCATTAAAAACGATCGAGATACTCTAATAGAGCAATCAAAGCTACAGCTTGTAGTCACCATATTTGCACCATAATTGCTCTGTAGTTAGCTATATAGTATTTACAGTTTAGAGCATTGAGTTGATTGTAATTGCTAACTAAAATTAGCCTAAAATCCGATCTAAAATCTCAAAATTTTCTGGAGAAATGTCATCAGATGCCTTACTTAGCTATACTAACTTTCAGAAACCCCCTTTTAAAAATCCTAGATCCGTCACTGAGTTGTATAGGTAGCTATATGGCTAGCTATGATTAGGCCACTCCAATTTGTTTTTATGTTTCTGGTCATCTGAAGTTTAGTTTTAGATGCGGGCGGGCGGAATTCAGCAACAAAGCAATAATGAAGTGACTGCTCAATTAGAGTATTTTTGTGATTTTCTGACTGTTTTATTAGAGTATATCGATCCGTACTAAGCACTATATGCTCATTTCTTGCAGGTTTTCACTGACAAAAGACATATAGTGACACGTAAGCAGTTAGATTTAGCATATTTGTAGCAGCCCAATATTTGTTTCTGAAATCCAGCTTTTTCAAAAATCTGATGCGGGCATATTCCCCATGTATTTCTGAAATTTCACTTTCTGTAAAGAAGGATGCGGGCGGTGGACCAGAAACATAATTACCAATTGGAGTGGCCTTATTAAAAGTACATTCGCGCCTATGCTAACACTACGTAGCTACGTTGCACATGACTTTATAAAGTCTGGCGTCCTCACCTTATGAAGGACATTACTAAGATCGAACAACTACAACGTAGAGCTGTTCTATACCATGCATATGCGTATTTTGTACCATACGCGTATGGTACATACCATATGCGTATACGCGTACGGTACAACCATACGCGTATGGTACGGAAAATCGTACCATCTGAGTATAGCTAACCTGGTATGCGTATAATATCAAGCAGAAGGTTTTTGCACTGCCGTAGCTATTGACTACGCCTGATGGCACTCTGCAGGGGCGGATCCAGGAGCTGGCAAGGGGAGGGGCACACACAGGCTAAGTTGTAGGTGATTGGGGAGAGCCAGATTCTCTAGTTCAGTGCTGCATATTTGAAGCAACAAATAATCACCTCTTAGTAGTGTCTCACAGTTGACTTTCGTCATTTTGGCCTTTTCAGATGGTTGTGAAGTTTTAAGGCTGTTTAAAAGGCTCTGAATATCTTTAAAACAGCAACACGATAATTACATTTAGAGGCGCTTAACACGAACGAAGGTGCTGGGTGGCAATTTCACAGCCAGTTTGACTGGTTTGCTTTTAATTTGTAATAAATGCTAGTAAAATGTGCATATTTTCATGAGTTAAACTGATTTTGGCCTGACACAAGTTTAGTAGCTATTTTAATCAGAAACATGGCTGCATGGCTCCTCCTCCACAAGGGGGGGGGGGGGGGGGGGGGCATTTGCCCCAAATGCCCCATGCTGGATCCGCCATTGCTCTGCTTTCATTTTTGTTCGGGGAAGAGGGAGGGGGGAGGAGCTAGTCTTTCTGTTCAGTGAGTATAAATGCAATATATACAAATCAAAATATATAGCTACAGCTACACTGCAACTAATTACAATTTTATAGTTTATTTATAAGAGGGTTGTTAAACACGGTGATATAGATGAAGCTTCAAAAGTCTCTGGTTGCAAGTTGTTCCGCAGTGGAAGGAAAGAAGCTGAATTTATATATGTGTCAATTCTAGTGAATGGCAGGGTAAGTTGATCTGATTATAGCTATTCTATTCTCTAGAGCTAAGATTAATTTAGCTTTACTGCGATTAAGATATAATTTACTTTACTGCATGATGCAAACCTGTTTAAAGTAAAGCATTCCTTAAAATAAAAGAATAACATAATATCTCTCATGACTATATATAAGTGATGAAACTGACATCTTGATTTAGGACAATATATGATAAAAACAATCATGAATTCATCATACTGTTGGCAGATCCAGTCTTGAATTGTGTTAAGTCCTGCTGATCTGGTAGGATCTGATGGAATTCTACATTGTCAAAACTAATAATAAAGGTCAATCATCTGGGTTGGAAGCTTTACGAAAAACATGATAACACCTAGCTGCATACAGTATAAGTCTGAAAAGTATAAATCAAAGGAAGGGGATTAAATATAATATGTCTTGATTTATACGTAGTCATTGGTGTATAATCTATAACAATGTATCTCGTTGTCTGTTTAACATTTCATTTCATCAAATTATCTGACAGTTCCACAAAATACATGCAATAGAGCCATCACCCATATAATTATGATGGTTTATATAAGCACCTGTGGATTATTTTCTTGATGTCTTCTGACTTTTGTACATATTGATTTATTGCTTCGTCCTGCTGTCTACTGCCTTATTTGTTATGGATTTCCATCTTGCATTTTTGTAATAAATGACTTCATTTATCCACAGTGTAATTGATTTGAAAGTACACAAGCTGGTATACTGTATGCGTTCTTTAGAATAGTTGAGTTAAAATGACCAGATTTGTGAAAAGGTACCTTTTCCACACATTTTACATACCAGCAAACAAAATGTAACACTTGACTCCTTACACTGATAAACTTGCCCTTAGTATCAAAATGCAGATAGATACTAGTAGCTACTGTACACTCATGGAAAATTGCATGCAGAGAATTATAAGGTATATATGTTCAAAAACTTATGAAACCCCGAATTTCAAAATATGCATGGGTCAAATTTTGTCTGCAAAAAGGTACCTTTTTGCAAATCCAGTCACAAATTATCTAGCTGTTGCATAGCAACTGCACACACTGACAACGTATGGTAAATTTTAATTTTTGTTTCTTCTTCCACACAGTACATTGTGGCTGCAATTGCTACACATATATTGCTTCTTATTGGATTCATGATCCATTGTTGATACAATGAAAATTCAAAAACTAGGCCATTATCACAAATGCTACTCCTCCTTCATATCTATAATAGAGTTAATGATGTAATGTAATGATGTGACATGATGTAATATAATGTAATCTATGCATACCTGTAACATTAATATTGTGTACTGTAGTTGTAAGAGTTAGCTGTTATTGTGTACTTTCAGTTATTGATTAATAATATTATATACAGTGGTCTGTTTTGCCTATAAATGGTCTGCCTACACTTCCCTACAATTAGAACAATACCCACACATAATATTTATGTGTTTACAAATACTCCTGAAGATAGTCAAAGATTAGTACAATAATTAAAAGCTATATAGAGCGATATTACCCAAAACTCTACTAGGGGTTTCTCTATACTTGTATATATGAACTTTGTAAAAATGTGTTTGGGTTTAAAGGTGCCCAATTATCCCTTCAACATAAAACAAGAGCAGTATGCTCCTTGTCTTACTCAGAAACTGAAATTTGAAGTTTGATCTTCTAAAGCATTATTTAGGACAAAAGATATTGATTTCTTTTAGGCTGTAGGATTGTGCCAGCATATTGATATTCACGATTTTTCAATGAATATAACCAGAATGCATAGTGATATAAACACTAAGCCAGTAGAGGTATAGCATTGTAGCTAAATATAAACAAAAGATTTTGATATAATTTTCTATATACTGCATTCTGATTGGTTACAACATAGCAACCATATTAAATAATTTGCATCCATTGGCAAATGGAGGCAATTTTTTCAGGCATATATATATTATTTCATTAAATATTTTATTCTATAGTCGCTACATATAATCTATTGTTTACCTTTAATTTGTTAGTACACTATAGCTTCCACTTAAAAATGGATATTTATGCCTGGTGGCACTGAAGGTGCATGTGTTGAACAGACAATTTTAATCAGATGAGCTCGAGAAGTACAATGTATAATGATTGCTCAAACAGAGGAAGACCTGGAGAATGCTGATACAATAACATTGAAGGAGGTAGCAAAGAGATATAACTGCATGTAGAGAATTTTAGTTTGCAAATTAATGTAAATCTGCATGGCTGTAGCTTATAGCAATATTAGACATGCTATACTCTAAGACTGATGTGCATAGTAATTAATTGTGCAATAAATTATTTTAAACTGTAGTTCGCTGAATCTTTGCTATTGAATGAGGCATGTACATTGCCTGCTAAGATGAAGTAGGAAAACATAACATGGCAGAGATTTTATGGTGAGTTTATGAGTTCTAATGTATAGTTCAGTAATGAATGTATATTAAGTAGCATTGTTTAATTATTGTTAAGTGCGTTGTATAGCTACTCGCTACTTACTGTCATGCTTGTGGATGGGAAGACAATGTGTTTAGCTACTCTTATCTGAATGTATACTCTTTAAAGTTAACAACATCCACATTAATTTGTGCTGTAGGTCAAGTGTGATGAATATACTATTTACAGTATGTATAAACAAGAAAAGTATGTAAACAAGAAATTGGATCTTCAAAAGAAGAAGAGTGTACATAGTATATAAAAATGCAAATACAATGAGGAGCCATGTTGCACAACTGATGACACTTACGAAGTGCATTTTTCCAGTTATTAGCTTTGCACAAGCAGTATATGCATATATGCATAATTCAGTTAGAACTTACTAGCTAACATGCATGTTGTAATTGCTCTCCTTGCTTATTTACCCAATTCTGTTGTAAATTGTCAGTTATCCACACTTATAATTGAGTATATATAAGACCATCTGCATGCTTCTGATAGCTACTGTATAAAGTAGCATACATGCACAGTACCATTTATGTAAAGTTTTGCAGACAAAGTGAGATCATGTACATAAGATTTAGGTACATTAATATAGGACTATAGTGGGTATTGCATGGGCATGCATGGCAAGGATAAAATGCATGTGTGTGCTGATGAATAAATTTATAGTTACAGCTCAGTAATAAGCAGATTATTGTGTTGTGTTCTAAGTTTGCTCAGCTAGAAATGCTTGTAAAGACAGCCCATTGTAGCTAGGTGATGGCAAGGCTAGAAGATACTGAGAAAAGGCATAATACGCATATGGTATGTACCATACGCGTATGTCTATACCGTACGCGTATGGTAAGGAAAATCGTACCGTACGCGTATGGTATGTACCATACGCGTATGGTACATTCCATACGCGTACAGGTACAAAATACACATATGGTATAGAACAGAGCTACTAAATACATCCTCCAAGACTACATCTCTGATTACAAAACACGTTTAACTAAACTCCAACTACTTCCATTAATGTATATATTAGAAATATCTGACATTATGTTTTTTATTAACAGCATCAAGAGCCCCAGCTCAAGTTTTAATATCAATTCATATGTATCATTTTCAAACAGCGGAACAAGATCCTCTGCTCTAAAACTTAGGCACAATACATCTTTCACCAACAGACAACGTCACTTTTATTTTAATCGTATATGCAGACTATGGAACTCTTTACCAATCATTAACATGAATTTATCAACTTTTACCATCAAAAATCAAATAAAATCGTTCCTTTGGAAACATTTCATTGACAACTTCAACCCCACTGATTCTCACAAACTGCATTATCTATGCCCCTGTGGCTCCTGTATAAACAACTCCTTCATGAACTTTGAACATCTCTTGTCCTGATCACTACAGTCAAGTAATTTTCAACCTGTAACTGCAAATTATGTAATTTATAATTTATGTTAGGTGTAATTTGTAAGTTAAGTAATTATAAGTTTACTTAAAGTGTAATTATAAGTAATGTAGTTTGGGTACTGGCACAGGATGCCAGTATTCCATCAGTGTAACAACTCTTCAGTTATCTATGTCAACATGTCAATTCCCCTGTACATCATTGTTGTTTACACTGTAAAGTTTTAAATAAAAAATAAATAAAGGGGAAACATATTACCCGGGGAAACACATATCACTGTGACTTGTAGGTCGCTAGCAAGTTAGTGATATGTGTGCGGGGAAACACGGATCCCTAGGGATATGTGTGCGGGAAACACGTTACCCGGGGAAACATATATCACTGTGACACCGCACTGGCATTTTAACGAGATTTTTTACGAGGCAATCCACAACTTATCTGGCCTATCAATACCATTATCCTCTTAGCTACACAATGTTCAACTAGACACCACTACCCTAGTACCCTTACCACTTCATCCAGGTACGTAACTACATGAACCGATACTTGTGCTGTAAAGTAAAAATGGTATAGGCATTGTCTTTACCGATAGTAGTGTAATTTTTTTTCCTTGGAGCATTACTCACTCCTTGGCACATCGGCATGCCCAGTAATATAATAGTAAAAGTAACTGATGGTGGTACGTGTGATTAATTAAGTATACGCTCCTACCATCCTGCATTATCAGTTCTTCAGATAATATAATGCAAACCAGTATGATGCATTGCCAGCAATGAATATATCTACAAAATTTAGCAGAACTTATAAACCTGATACAGCACAATGATTGTATATTCACAAATAGCTATTAGTAAAGTATACCTCATCTGATCAATATGTGATGTATTTAATCTGCATGAAGCCGACTTATATGCAGAAAGATAGCTTCTTTTATGTACTACCTTCCAGATTGATAATATACAATAGGTTGAACCACACCTGAAAGTTGACATGAACAATATCTCTGCTAACATCAGTAACATGCACATCCCTTCCTTCACAATGGTATTGAAAACTGGAATGGCTCTCTGTTAACAAACCTGATCTCATTTCATATTGACTAACAACCACAGTGGCAGGAAACACTTAAGTACACAGTCGACTGATCTGGATACATCCATGATCTTCATTGTGTTTGCCGGGATTGTTTTATATGAAATGTTTGCTTGTGAGTTGTGCAAAGATGTTTAGTGGGTCAGCTGAGCAAGCAGAATCATTATGTGAGCTAATCTTTGAAAAGTTACACCTAGTAGCTAGTTACTACCCAGTACTGACATACTCGTTTTCTAGGCAAGCTGCATATTTATCCTGAAGCTAATGCTGGGAACTACTTTCTTTGCAAAAGTGTGCTTATAGTTTGCAGCCCTTCTACATGTTTTACCCGTTTCATCATTAACTCATGCAGTCATGTACTGTTACTTGTGGCTGCGAGTAGAGCCCAAATTTCTAGTTAACACTGAATAGATTCCGAGATAGATTCTCAGATCACTCATGTGGCTCCAGTGATGGAAGCTTTTGACCATTAGCGGACTCAGCTGTAAAATTTAAGAGATTGGCAACCGAATCAGTGCCAGATCCAAGGGCGGATGCAGGGGGGGGGGGGGGGGGGGGGGGCTTTGGGGGCTGAAGCCCCCCTCTTCATATTTAGGCTTTACTTGATCAATATGCTGAGTATTATAATGAAATTTTGTCTTAGCATAATTATATGATCACTAATAATACAAATACTCATAAAACCACTTTATAAACATCTTTCCAAGGTATTATCAGTGGATTTATGCTAAAGTTTATGCAACAAGGACCTGGATCAGCATTGGAGGTGTACAAGATCGAGATACTCTAATAGAGCAGTCAGCTAACTACTCTAATAGAACATTCACTGGAAACATGTAGTTGGTTCTGTTATGAAATTTTTCCAAATTTGCCTGCGCCTATACATACAATGAAGTGCATTGGTCTGTTTAAAGGGTTTCATTCATCTACTTGTGTAGTTAATATGTATGACAATACTTAATTCAGGTACACAATTACCATTGAAAATGCTCTCAGATTCAATCTTGTATTGTTCAAATTTCAAAATTTTCCACTTTCAACATTCTTATTCTAACATGCACATATTCAGTGTTGTGCAATTGTGAGAGGGGTGCATCATGTACTTGGTTGTCTGTACCTACCCAAACTTTTCCATTAGCAAAATGCTTCAGAGAGCCATACCTATAATCTAAAGGCAGTATATAAAATATCTACAGGCAGAAAATATTATGAATTTTATGTGGAAATGTCTCCAAATTGCAGTATTTTAGCATCTATTTTTAAAAGTTTTCCTGGGGGGGCATGCCCCCAGACTCCCCTAGTTCCAGCATGCTTTGCATGCTGGGAAGTGTGCTTTGCACACCTCTACCCAAGAGATTAGTACCTTGAGTTAGCCCCCCAAGAGTGTCGGACCCCCCAGGTGTAACTATATTTCTGAGCTATATTTATGCGCCTATCAATTGTAACCCCCAGTACGGGATCCATAGGGGGTTTATACGGGGGTTCACCGACAAGTTACCCCCAGTAGTGGGGCTTTTGACACAAGCATTTTTTATAACAATTGACTTGTGTAGCTGTATTTAGTTAAATCATGTGACGTTGACCCGTAGCCAAACCTTAACGTGTATTGTCTGCAGGAATGGCAGAACTGATCATAGAGTGGGGGAATACCTCGGGGAATATAGGTGGTAGGTAGGGGATTAGACAAACACTTAGGCCCCAGTAGTGGGGTTATTGCTCTTGCAGGGTGTCAAATCCTCACTTTGTCCCCACATGGCCCGTACTGGGGGGCTAGGGGCCTATCATTGATAGGTGCATTAGGGTGGTGATGAAAAAATCGACCCCCTGTGGATTAACTTGTAACTCAGGGATGGAGCCTACCAATGGTCTAGTTCTAAATGGTGGGTTCAGTAGAGACCAAAAGCCTTCCATTTGGGATGTAGCCGTGAATGATTTTGGCTCGTACTCATAAAAATGGGCAGGAACATCTAGAATGTTGTGGATTATTGGGTGAGGTGCTCTACAAAATACACTTGCTTAAAAGGTGATTCGTTGTACTTCAATTTTCACTAAAATGGCGTTTGACGGGTCTGCAATAAAAAACCAACCCACTGAAACTCATGTAATGAAGTCCAAGGTTGGTTTTGTAAACTCACAGGCACCTTTTGGACCTTATTAAGTGGAGCTTTATAGTGTTCACATGCCAACACAAGCTGATGATCTTGCTCACGCTATGATTTAGAAACTCGCAGCATCCATTTCCCCAAGAATACTCACCTGATTTCAATAGTACAATGACCACCATGCAATGTATCATTCATGGAAACATAGCAGCACGCTAAACAGCATCATTGATGCTGCTGCCCATTTTTATTAATAAATATGAAAAAATGTGGAAAATTGAAATGTGCGCTACGGAAACAGCAAGGGGAATCACTATATTATTATCCTACGGTTTAGTAGGATTAATCAGCCAGAGTTGGAGGAGAAACTATAGAGGTTGATTTTTCATTGCCAACCCTACTATATTGTAACTATAGTTACATTTCATGTTAACTCATAGTCTCACCAACTATAGTTACATTTCATGTTAACTCATAGTCTCACCCCCAGACCACAAGGGTCTGGTGACACGCAATACAAACTCTTGGAAGTGATGTATGCGACCGAGGAATTCGTCAGTAACCAATCAGATTCGAGTACACCTGATCTTAGATATTCCTATACTTTCATGCAACTAGAACCCACTTTGTTCTTCTGGCTGTGTCCCATTCACGGTCTACACCAATGTTTTTTTCTTACGGAAGCATCATGGATCTTGAACAGCACTCCATCATCACTGAAATCTGCCTCAGAATTATGTTATATGTAACGGAAATTGTAAGGCTTTGTTTTATACTGCCTAGCATTTCTATTGTGTGTCACCAGACCCTTGTGGTCTGGGGGCAAGACTAGTTAACTCAGTGGTCAGGGAGTGATTAGCTAACCAATAGCAGTTGTACTAGTGTGTGTAATGACACCTGTCCATGATCCACATGTATAATTGTAAAACAGTTAGAAAGTTATTAGAGCAGGTCTCAGTGTACCCCATTATACAGGTGGAGGTGATGGGAGGCACAGCCAGTCACAAGTACACAAAATTCTGGGAGTATTATTACAAATGTGTTTCTTATCCTGAGGAGGTAAAGTAGTGATATCATCATTAATTACATGACTCCTCATGTGATCCCACAGATCAGCTAATCTCTCTCTGATTGATGCTGGAGGCTGATGTGCCCTAATACACAGATGATTCAGTCGAGAAGGTTTGTCACTTCAACCTGAGTGGAAGAGGTTGGTAACTGATAAAAGAATACATCAGGATCAAATGGTGGAACAGATACATGGTACAGGTGTGTGTGCGTGCGTGTGTGTGTGTGTGTGTGTACATGCATGGGCACCAGTGTACCAGGCTTCTGTCCTTGCTGAGGATTTGCACACCTCACAGGGTGCAAATGTTTGTGCACTAAGAGCAAAGAGATTATCAAATTGTCACTTGGAACGTGCATTCAATGGTATGCACTGATGGCCCAATCGGGGCCAGACCTGGCCACTTTTCAGCTACCTGAATTTTAAAAAGACTGAGGTACTCTAATAGAGCAGTCATCAAATATACTCTAATAGAACAGTCATCGTGATAGTCTAATATAGAACATTCAGTATAGAATATAGCCACTGTTCTAATTACACTGCTGTGTAAACTATTACATCTCTGGTATGATTGTCTTTAAATTACTCAAAGTTCTAGTGAGTCATCTGCACATGGCATTGTGTTGGGCTAATTGATCATCAAATAACTAAAGATGCTAACAAAAGACTTTGCACGTAAATATAGCCTCCAGATACCATTTCAGAGCATCTATTTTCAAAAATTTCCATGGGGGGAGCATGCCCCCAGTAGTGTTGTTCCAGTTCTCAGTACTGGAACTAAAAGTAATTCCAGTACCAGCAATTTTATTTTAGTCCCAGTTCTAGAACTGGAACTGGAACAATAATTTTCCTAAATACTGGAACTAAAACTGTAACTAAAGTGAAAGTTTATCAAGTACTGGGACTAATACTGGAACTGAAATTGGTCATAATCAATAAAAATAGCAAATACGATGCTCTTTACACAACTACAGTTAGTGTGCTGATAAAAGCAACAACTAATAAGTATTCAGTAGAATGATACAAAAGGCTAGAAACACTGGGCTGAACTGGAGGACTGGACAACTGGTCTCATGCCTTATATCAATATTTGGGCTTGTAGAAACCATTACATTAGTTGAATTAATTCTTTCTTGTTTCTGAGGACAATTTTGGCTTTTAACTTCCATGCTTTTGAGATATTGAACTGAAATGATATTGCTATAATATGCAAATGAACCTATCAACTTTGCCTACCTGCATTGCTTGTTCATTTTTCTAGGATTGTTTACAAACAACAACTTGTGTTTAATGTTGTGAGCATTGTTTTCTAGTCAATCTTGAAACATGTGTAAAACAGCTGTTAAAAATTGAAGTATTAAATACTTTGGTTTACAGTTAAACTCTTAGCTCTGTGTGTGCATGTGCGTCCACCATCCTTCTTGTTCTTAACATTTAATGTTATAGTAGTGACATGCATCCAGCTATGCCGGGCCATTCGAGTAAGCAAAATTAAGTAGCTGTAGTTTATCTGTCCATCTTGCTTTTCCATATACAAGCTGTAAGTTGACAGGTCCACCTACATGTATATAGTCTAAATTTAGTACCACTGTGGAAAATATACTGTAGTTGCAGCCAGTTTCCTAAATACTTGCAATAAAAGGAAAGAAACTTGTCCAGTCCACCGTCTATCCACTAGTCCAGTCCATGGCTTGTCCACTGGTCTAATCCACGATCCAGTACAGTGATTGTATACACCCAATGCAACACTGACGTGAAACCAATAATTCTCACTACCTAGGTGTTTCTGTCATTCCGAAATGTATTTATACATAGTTTAATGTTTGATAATTAACTTCAAATCATCCCTCATAATCAAAGCCTTGGAGCATCAATGCCTTGTATGTATGGTTAGTTTTGTAGTAGTTGCTCTGCCTAGATACATAACATAATCAAATCAAAACCCATAGTTTAGCACACACTGTGCATTGTTTTAGAAATGGAGCACTAAACTAATTATGCAGAACTAAAAACAGAACTGTAATCTTAAAGGTTGTAGTTCTAGAACTAGAACTAGAACTGTAATTCTAAAAGCTATGGTTCCAGAACTGGAACTGGAACTGTAATTCTAAAGGTTATGGTGCCAGAACTGGAACTGTAATTGTAACAGTTATAGTTCTAGACTAGAACTGGAACTGTAATTCCAAAGGTTTATGGTTCTAGAACTGGAACTGGAACTGAAATAACAAGCTGGTACTGGAACAACACTAGCCCCCAGGCCCCCCTAGCTTGGCATGTTGTGTGTGCTTAGCATGCACATGCAGTTGAGTAGCTATCACATGAAAGCAGACAGTCTCTAATTTAAAGATCGTATAATAATAAAAACTGAATAGTGTGCATGACTATGACCTCCATTGTAGCTAGTCCATGCATGGCCGGACCACTGGGCTCCGGCCCTGGGCCCAGTAGAGGTGGCTAGTCAAGCTGGGAGAGGAGAAAGCCGAAAAATGGACCAAATAATACACACTATGGAACAATATAACATTAAGATCAGTGCTTTGCAGGAAACCAAATGGTTTGGCTCTAATGCTTATCAGGTAGCAGTTGTGGTTGTGCATACCGCAATTAGGAGCATACCACCCTCAAATGAATCTAGGCAAAGTGATGAGGAAGTAAGTGTTGTACTACTTGGAATGCTATTTACAGTTGGGAAGCTGCAGGGAAACAACGGAAAATTGGAAATCGTGGAGTGCTAGGATGGTGTCAGCTTGTTTTAAGATTGGAGAAAAGCAACATGGCTTTCTACATGTTGTGTCATGCTATGCCCCTACATGGGGTTCTGTAAATGATGAATTTTGGAATGGTTTAGAATGTTTCTTGGATTCTGTACCATTAGGTAAACAGTGGATTGTGCTGGGTGATTTTAATGCTAGAATTAGCTCTAGAGTTTATTATGATGATCGGAGGGATGGAGTGAGAGGATTGTATGGTTACGGAGAATTAATATGCTGGTATAGAGAACTGCTTTCCTTTTTGAAGATATGGTGTGTAACACATAGTTCTAGAAGAAGGCTATTCACAAACATACTTGGTGTCTGGTGCATGGCATTGTATAGGCTACATCTTGACACACCAGAAGGACAGTCATGGTTGTTTGGATGTATCAGTGAAGAGAGGTGTGGTGTGCAAGTCTGTTTGTAGGAAACTCTGACTGAAGAAGCCATATAGGAGAAGTCATGGGTGTAAAACAGAGAGGAGGTTTGATGTGTCACAATTAAGGACTAGTGCTAGTGATGAGAATAGCAGTGAGGCACCAGTGAGTATGAGGTTTGTAGAAGAGGTGTTGGAGACATCACATGCTGTATTGCCTAATGATGGTAGCATGGATGAACAGTGGTCTGTGTTTCGTACTGTCATGACTGAATCTGCTGCCAGTGTATTAGGTTATGAGAAGAAACACCAGCCGAAATGATTTAGAGAGTCTTTTGCTGCTCTAAACCCATTCCTCCAACATAAAAATGAACTGTACATTACTTGGCTAGCTACAGGTAAAATTTACACAAGCAAACAGAGAGGTAATTAAGAAGAGCAATTAGGAAGGCAAAGAATGATTGGTTTGTAGCTAGGGCAACTGAGATTGAATGAGGCAGTTTTGGTGTAGTAGAAGTATGGAGAGGTATCAGAGACTTAAAGAGGGTTTACTCCATCTAGAGTAATGACCATTGATGATGAGAATGGAAATCCTTGTAGTAATCCGGCCTCTCAGCAGGCTCAGGTGGGAACTAATAATGGTGAGTTTTGTTAATAACTTACTGAGAGCTGTGTGGAAGCAAGAAAGGGTCCTACAAGAATGGGTTGACACCATCTTGATACCCATTCCCAAGAAAGGAAATTTGATGTGCTGTGATAACTGAAGAGAGAGATTTCTTTGTCGGAGGTGGTTGGCAAAGTAGTAGCTGGAGTTGTTTAAAACTGATTGCAATGGCTTGCTGAGAAGTTGAAGCAGTTTTTCATATTTGTTGATTTAAGAAGTTATGATTTAGGCCCCATGAAGCTCTTTGGAAGGTGCTTGGGAAGCTTGGAGTACCAGAAGTGTTAACACTTTTTAATTAAACATTGTGAGGTCCTTTAATGAGTAGAGGTGCACTGATATCGGTATCGGTACCAATATCATGATGTTGGTATCAGTGAAAAGTTGACTTTTTAGCAGATATGAGCAGACATTACACATAAGTACTACAATTGTCCAAAGTGCCCTATGGTTGACTTGGTAGCACATGCAATACTTAATTGACTTGGTAGCAAAATTGAAGCATATGTTTCTAATCGCAAAGGTTTCCATGATGGCCAGGGTTCAAATCCTGAGTTGGTCACATTTTTTACATTTTTTATCACTACCTATTGCACAATTTTTTTTCTTTACATATTATCTTAGTGACCACCTTTTAAGCTTTTGCCGCATTTTTTAAATGTTTATTGTAGTGTCCATACTGAAAACCTTTTATGTTCAGATATCGGTATCGGAATCAGTAATTTTGTAGCCAATAAATCGGTTATCGGTATATTGTAAAATTTCAATATTGGCGCACCACTATTCATGAGATCATGACTGCTCAGACCAGATTAGATGGAAAGTTATTAGAGGGAATTGATGTGAATAATGACTTGAGGCAGGGATGTACTATTTAACTGATATTCTTGTGCCATTACTGAAAGATGGTTGTCAAGGATAAAGAATGTAGAGGGAGTAGGGAACTACTTTGTTGTATAAGTTGGACCAATTCAACAGCTGTTCCGTAGATCCACCAGTGGAGCGGAGGAACTTGAATGTCAGTTTGCAGATAATGTGGCCACATCACATGCTGGAGCTGAAGAGGCCATTAGAGCATGCAACTGGTCTTGAATTGTCAGTTTTTATTAAGACAATGTTTCTGGTGGCTAGGCATGGTATAACAGAAGAAGATAAATGACCAATAGTAACATCTGGGGGAAATGTGTGGTGTGTGACTGAATTTGTATGTCTTGGCTTCCAAATAACATCAGGTGGAAAGCTGGACAATGTGGACATGGAGGTGGAAAACCATGTAGCAGAGCATTTTGGTGCGATACACCATGGTGTTTTTCAAGACAGAAACCTGTCAGTTACGACTAAGAGGCTTGTTTTATTTATCAGGCATTCTTACTAAAGTGTGTTATTGTATGGAGAAGAGTGTTGGGCACCATATAAAGGACACTTGGTTTGTCTGAACTGTTTTCACCATTGATGCATTAAGAACTTCTTGGGATAAGCAGGAAGAAGCAGTGGGAGCAGCATATCAGCAACTTGTGAGATGTGGGGTGATTCTGAGACCATCACTGAGAAGCTGATTAGATGAAGGTTGGAGTAGCTGGGACATTTAGCAACAATGGGAGATCACAGGACTCCTAAGAGAACATTGTTTGGATGGTTGCCCAAGAAACGATCATACTATTAAACCATCTTCCACATGAATATTGTAGAGCATCCTGTTGTTGGTGCACTGGCTTTAATCTCTCTTCAATGCATTAATGTCTTGGCCATATCCTTCTTCCTATGGAAGGTCCTGTTGCACAATGTACACTGAACTGTTGGCAATGTTGTTCTCGAATAATGTTGGCTGCTGTGCATCTTTTTATTATACAGATTGTCCCATTGATCTCTGTGAAGCGCCAAAGTGTACCAAGAATTCAATAGCCCGGTCATTTTAAGGTCTGCATGCCTTGACAACATCTCTCCATCTCTTTTGTGGCCCACCCGGACACAAGTAGTCCAGTCAATTGGATTGGTCTGACCATTAATTTGTATTATGACATTTCTACTTTTAAAACTGGATGTGATTTTTGACAAAGTGTGGCTAGCTGGTATGGGTGTTTAGTTTGCAGTATGCTGAACCTCACTTAGTGGCCACCTCCTGGTTAAGACCACCTTTCGTAAGGTATTCCTCTCAATAAACTTCACATCTGCTTTTCATTTTATGGAAGGAACATGTCCTTTTTGATTTTAAATGGTACACAATTACTAGTAGGTTTTAAAGAAATTTACATTTAAGTATAGGAATCATATATATAGGAATCATATATATGAAACAAGGGAGATCATGTACTTACTCCTGTAGCTGTACTAGTGGAAATCTAATCCCTACTTCAGTCATGACTCATGGCTGTACTACTCAGTAGCTATATATGACTAAAGTGGAAATTAAATATTTACTATTAGTATAGTTGTGGGTGTAGGTGATCTTCCTTCAGTTCTCTGTTGATCCCTACTCACATTTGAAATTCTTTCTTTAAACTTGTTATGTATTCACTTATTACAATGATGGCATCTCTCTCCACCCAGTACAGCTTTGAAGCTTTCCATGTTGAGCTCACAAAGGCATATGTTTGCATGGGAAATGTCATCCTATGACCGGATTTGTGAAAGGTACCTTTTTCGTGAACAAAATTTTGACCTTTTAAAACTGCTCGCTAATGATGAATTCATGCAACAAAGTAGCAAAGTATAAGGGAAATTTAGTATTAGCTAACTACAATACAATTAAACATTACAGTGGAACCTGTCTTAGCAACCACCTGTATAGAAAGGCCACCTCTCTAAAAGCAGGGATGTACACAGAATTTTGAAAAGGGGTTTCTAAATCACTGTTCTATTAGAGTAGTTTCCTGAGTGCTTTATTCAAGTGTATCGATCTAAACTTGTTGTTCTAATACTGCTATACTATATAGTATGGTGTGTGTTCACCTGAGCCTTTGTTTCTTGTTAGATGGGTCAGCTGCCCAAGTATTTAGTAACACTTTTAACACTTTGATACAAGTGAGTTATGCTTTAGAAATATCTAGTATGGGCAATTGATGTGCACAAACATGTCATATCATAGCATTTGTCAACATGTACATTATAAAAATCCGTAATGCAAAAAATATGCAAAAATTACACCGTCTATTAAACACAGCACCATAACTTCCGCATACTGTAATTTACAAAGATCTGATATAGCTCATCAGAACCCTTGATGAATGGTGATATACGCTGGGAGTTTGTGAAGTGACCAAGAGAAAAGGCAGGATAGAGCCTTGTATTGCCAAATTACGTGTTCAGATACGTAATGAAACAGTGAGAAAGCCCTGTTTTCACCCTGTTTTCATATGTTTTACAATTTAACTCAGTTTATTGTACTTTGGGTGAAAAGATCAAAGTGAAAAGTGTACTTTTATTTCCACATTGTACACCTGGCTGCACACTTCAAAGCTGGCAGGGCGCTGTATTTATTTCAACTGTGGTGTATTTGCCCAAGTATGCTATATTTTCCCTTTGATCCAATACAGCACTGTTGAAACAGTAAACAAGTTGACCAAAGCATGACCAATGCTAGACACATTATCGCATTCCTTTCACCAAACCACTGTAATGTTATGAAGCCATTCAACAATTCTGACGTATCATAAACACCGAGATCAATGCCATGACCTAAATACAAGTGGGCGAATTAACCTGAAAGTCATTCTTATAGCGAATGCAGTTAGCGTAGGAACTGAGCACATGGTGTTATCAACACTACAAAATGACTCCTGTCCACGTTGTAAAGCCAGGTGAAACACGGATAAGTTAAATCACTTCCATTTGCCTTCGTGGTATTGTTCCCAGCGCCACACCATGCATGGCTTCTATAAATGCACTCTCACCCGCTAAACACGATAGCAAGCCTCTCTACTAACAAAGTCACAGACTTACTCATGGGCATTAAGCCAGGCCTCAATCGAGCGGAAAGAAGCAGTTGGCCACTTACTGTCGCTCTTGGCAGCTCAAATCAATTAAAGCTACGTAGCTAGCTAGCTTTATCACGCTGGTGCAGTATGAATAAATGCCTCGAGTAGTTAATCACTGCAATATACACACAGTCTCGAGCTTACACGGATAGGCACTTACCTCTTGCTACTTGGCGTCACCCCCATGTGCTCTTAGCAGCCACTATTTTAGTACAATAAACCAGTTATACCACCGCCATTGCTCGTGCAATATGGAAAAAAAACAGCACTCAGGCATAGTCTCGAACCTAATACAGCACTCGGCTTCGCCTCGTGCTGTATTAGTCTCTCGCCCACTCCCTCGTGCTATTTTTTCCATATTGCACTCGCGGCGGTGCTTTAACTAGTATATAATAGCTAATCGGTTAGGCACTTACTTCAGGTGGATTCTTAATCAGCAGGTGTTGACACGTAGGATGATACCAAGTTTAACGAATTCAGTTGAGGATAACAGCTTGGTACTATGGTAATGTTAGAGCAACACTTCAGGTGAAGCTGTATAGAGCAATTCAAGGGCTTTAATTTTTTGTATAATGTCCTTTAGAGATTGTGTGTGTTAATGTTTGCTTTTCAGCATTTTTTTGTATTTAGTATAAATACATGTATTTTACATAGGACAAGAAATGTTGTTGGTCGAAAAGGTTTTTCAACCAACTGGTTTGAATACCAAAATGGTATGGAATTGATTTTAAGCTGTTTTAGTACATAGTTCATAAGATCTTATAGTAAATGTTATACAAAAATTTATTTTAGACCACTTCAGTTTATAATTCTCAATAGCAAGTTTTGATACTGTATGGTTACAACATGAACACCTACTTGCTCCAGCATAAAACCATTGGGAGTGAACATGTGTTCATCTCTTTGTTTTGGCGAGCATGAACCAACAATAGATTGATATTGCTTTCATCATTTCGTAGCAAAGATAAAAGATTTGTGAAGTGTCCTGTTTCATGATGAATCCAAAGTCCTGGAAACCTAAAGTACCACTTTCTCCACTGATGTTCCAAGCACTGTGTAAAATCCAAAGTGGTTTCATTAAACCCCTGGAAACCCACCTGCATATGCCCCTGAAAAAATCATTCCCCTACTTATGAAAGGTTCCAATGTAACCTTTTGTGTACATAGTTTTCAACCTGTTGTGAAGCCTACAAACAGAGAACAATATGTGAAGCTAGCCTCCAACAAGTCTCTTTTCTTTAGCTGTATTATGGTGTTTGAACATCATGTAGGTGTCCTCAGTTTTGATTGTCCATGTTAACAGGCTCTACTGTAACATGAAGTTAATAAATTAACTAGTGCTATGTTTGAGGCCTCCACATAGAACAAATAACATAACATGTGTTATGTGCATAGGCAATGTATGATACAAGAAAGTCACATAGTCTCAACATTTTTGCTCTATCTCTGATCTACAGCCAAAAGTGCTGGATGTGGGCAGTACATTAAAATTATATGTGATAAGTAATAACTTTTATGATTACCTGTGGGTATACTACAGGACCTTACACATGTGGTTTATGTAGAAACTGAAATATCTCCTGTTTGTAACCTTATAATAAGGCTTCATTGTGATCTATAATGTAGCTCCTATTATAAAGTGGTTTATTAATAATGATCATGTAGTACAGAATACCTCACTACTAGAGTGACAGCAACCTGTGGGAATAAAAAAATTGACCTTAGTAATTAGGTGGTGTGTTAATGAGGTCATTAAGGTATGTTTAGGACTTAGTATGAGTGACGGCTATAATGAAGTGGTCTTATAAAAGAGGTGGCCACTAAGTGAGGTTCACTGTTTTGTGGTAGGGGGCTGAACTGATATGTAATAGCAGTCTTATTAATGAGGTGGTGACTGTATATGTACTTGATCTATTGTAGAATCTGAAACAAAAGGAGTTCATGACATAATGAGTTACCAAGATGTGAAGAGTACCTTTGCTGGTAAACTGGCAGACTTCATCACTCCTCAACATGCTAACTGGCTGGTGGTATGGGGAGAGGAGAAGGATCATGATCATGTTGACATGGAGTTTGGGGATCAAGTCCAACTAAAAACTAGGGGAGATTGTCCCTTAATTGGTAAGTGAAAATGTGGAGATTGTACTATATACAAAAACAACAACACAACTCAGTATATATGACTTTGCAAATAGATGGACTATATAAATTTTCCAGAACTTTAACTCGGAAGGGGAAAGAATAAAAATGTCGAGTGTAGGGTGAAGGTATTGCCAGGCAACAGAAAGAGATCGTTGTGGCATGTGGCTTGCTTGTTGGTCTGTTGGAGGGTTTGGCATGATGTGGAGACTTCAACCTATCCTCAATGGTACCATACAACTATACAAGGCACTACTGTGCAACTAGTTGTCACCCAGATACAACTATCTTATCATTGCGCCACTCAGACTGGTTCATGACATCATACCAACCTCAAAGCAAATATACCCAAACTTATAATTTACAGGTACAGTCATATCTGCTATGACAATGGTACACCACACCCCTGCTTTGGTTGTCATCATTACACGAGACTAAGGTAGAGTGTAGTAACAGTGATATCTGAGTATACAGTATAAAAATATTTTATATCCTAGTTGGTGGGAGTTTATGGTTGTAGATTAAGTCACAAGATTTTGTTTAATTTGGTAGCTACTAGAAAGACACCATACCCAGGGCTATAAACTATTGCAATAAGCATTTTTACAAAGCACCAGTCCAAATATGGTTTACATTTGTCTGCGGTTGGTAAAACGCTTTAACATGGTATAAGGCTTACACCAACTATGCCGGCATAATGTTTTGATTATATGTGTACCAAAAATATAGCAAAACATGAACACACTACACTTTTATTATTGCATTTTATTTGGACTGTTTTTGGGCTGAATATTCCATATGACATACTCTGATACAACAGTCAGGAAATGCTGATATACTCTAATAAAACAGTCAGCTCTGGAGCATAATTTTGACACTACTCAAAAGCATAATTGGCTTAAGCCTATGTAGCATGTAAGTGTTATGAAGACTGAAGTTAGGATTACTTCGAGGTATTGTAGAACAATGGAGCCAAAGAAGCCGGTTGGCTCTACACTGTGCACTGCTGGGACAGAAATCAGCACAGGCTGTTTCTTAATTTAAAAAAAAAAACCATTTCACTAGTATTGTGTGTAGTAGTGTGTTCTTTGTAACTACATTTCCATTTTTCAGCTATCATTTAGCTTTAGATGGTATCTGTTAAGATATGATAACAGTATTGCTTTAATACAATATATTGATTATAGAGAGGTGCACACTTGTACATGCTAACATATTATCACTCTAAATACAGGCTTGCTGGACTAATGATAATCTTACTGCAAAGCTGCAGGATCAAGCAGTGTGTCATTTCTGACAATGTCATGCCATCATCGCTTCAATATGTTGATGAGTTGATTACCAATCAAAACTCACTCATCCCTCTTCTTCTGAGACCGTGCTAATCAGTGGAGCTACAATTTGGCATCATCTCCAGTTCTTCCGAGCATACTGAGGTTAAGTGCAAAAACAGTTGCGTTGAATTGTATCGTCCTAACGGTCTTTATACCAGAGTCATAACAAATCAAGCCTCCCCTAGATTACCATGAAGCTATAACCCCGGAAGAGGCAAGCAAACTCCACCTCCATACTCTTCTTGAGCTGAAGATGCCAATCCCCAGGTTTGGGGTCACCACCCTTCCCTCAAAAAAAAAGAAACAGTCGTCTCGTCCTAACAGTCATCATACCTTACAAGTGTTGTGTACTCATATTCATAATTATGACATAATGTTATTATCATCTTGTGAATTATTATCAATATATGAAACTTTGTTTTTGATGTAATGGGACCATGCAATGTTCTCAATGCCAAAATTATATCAACAAGTGTATGCTCTATTAGAGTAATTGAACATAGCTATAGCTAGCTGCTTGTCTGGCATAACAAATACCCGTATCAAGCCACCACGTCAACTAGGGTTTAGTGTAGAGGAAATTGTAATGTACTGCATTACAGATCTAGTGCACTACATCAGATGGCAATAAGAGACTTTACAAAAAAGCTGTCAATTTTAGGAGTAAATTATTCTATAGAATTTGAAGAACCATAAACATAATTATTAAGTTCTAAACACACCAGAATAATAATGTTAAATTGATGTATCCTTTCAAATGATTGTTAACTAGCTGGGTGCATGTTATTGTTGTAAATACACTTGTGAAACATGCCAGTGGTTTCCCACACATGCAGGTTATCAGATTGAAGTACACTGTATTGATACTGTTTCAGTACTCAAGCAAACAGTCTTGTGTGGTACATATAATGATACGAGTAGGAAATAGTCAGGATTTCCTAGACTGATGTTGCATGTAGTCTGCACAGCCAATTCTGAGATACGAACAACCAAAGTTGACCATTTTTAATTACTTCTTCTGTAAGAGTTTATGGAGGCTTTCTTTCTACATAGATCTATGAAAGCTCTAATAGAGAATTATAATTTCATAGATCTACTGATGGCTGCATGTTCTGGGCTATGTGTGTGCTCCATTAGAGTATACTAATAACATCAACTAAAGCAATATTATAACTTCTAAGTTGCACCAAGGGTGCCTCAACACCAGTACCTGCAGCTGGAATAGAAAGTTGTGAAATCAGGTGGCAGTCAAGTATAATGACTGTAAATTAACTTATGTTACAAGAATTGCAGTCTTTCTTGCACTGCCTTTGATTTTTCACAGCTTTGCTGTTTTGTGCAGATTTCTACTCCATCAAAACAGGGTTAGATTATGTGTTACATAGCAGTTGATTCTGTCAACTTGATGTACCTCTGACTAGTCGACTTTCTCAGCTTCCTTGGAGTATTTCATATAACCTTCACGGTAGCAACAAAACTCCATTGCCCTGAACAGAAGTTGGAGACAAGCTAGCTGCAGACACTAAATCATCCAGGATGGGAAATGAACAGAATTAAGCCCATGGTGTTGCAAAGATACATATTAATCAATCGCCTGTGAACTTGCAGAAGTCATCATCCATACTAACTGACTATTTTAAGGAATTATTGAGATTTTAATTCTTTAACTATAGAATTATTCTCAACTATATACAGTATATGCATGGTGACATTGAATTATAGTTAAAATTTAAAATTACTGGTACACTAATATTTGTGATCACTCTATTAGAGTAGTGAAAGCAGTTTGACGTATTGATGTAATCAATATATGTGACCGGATTTGCGAAAAGGTACCTTTTTCACACACAAAATTTGACCCATTTTTTGTACTTTGAAGTGTCATAATATTTTTTTCATGGCTTATAATTACCTGAAATTTTTCATGAGTGTAGCCACAGTATCTGGCTGCATTTTGAAACTAAGAACAAGTTAATCAGTACAAGGACTCAAGGGTTACATCATTTTGTTTGCTGGTATGTAAAATGTGTGGAAAAGGTACCTTTTCGCAAATCCGGTCACATATAAGGAATGTACATGTTTTAGTAACCTGAGAAGTGTTAGTACATGCTTCACAATTTGCTGCGTTTGATGGGAAACTCTTTCTTATCCAAGCAGTCTTCTACTAGTGACACTGTCTCTAGAGTGCATCCTCTAAAGAACACAACTCCTTGTCCACCATGACCATAATTGTGAACAATGGTGGACTTCTTCAGAGTTACTTTGTCTACTTCAAGTCTAACTGTGCTCCTACCTGGTCGAAGTCCCACCACCTCCTTCACCACCTCAGCTGTAGATAGTCCTGGACTGTACATACAACATCTCTCCATGATTGCTTTACTAACTAATGGGTCAACTTGTGTCGACCAGTTGCCTACATCTGCAGTACCACCTAATATTACATCATTAGCTCTCGGGTAGACATAAGTAAGTACATTGTCTTTTGTCTCATAATCAAATGCATGTTTCACCCACGGAGCCTTGACCACAATAGCCTGACCTCTAATTGGGTACACTTCAGGATCATTCACTAGTTGTCTACTACCAAGTCCTGTACAGTTCACTATGATGTCATAAGTACCATCAATTTCTTCTAGACTCTCCAATCTCCTCTGGACTACCACACCACCATTAGCTTTGAACTGTTCCATCTGCCATGTTAGGAATGGTCCACACGGCATCATCAACATAGAATAACTCCAACACTTCTTGCCCACTGGGTAGTGCAACAATCTCATTTCTTCTTCACCAACATGACGAAATCCCAACACGTCGTTCTTCCACCATGGGTCTCCTCTAGATCTCTCATCATGATCACCAAACACTTCATAGTAAGGAACTAAAGAAATACAAAGTTTCCCAGCTAATGGTGAGGCTAGCAGGTTGTACAAATACTTGTAAGTAGTCCTGGCCCATTGTTTGTGGCGACTACCTGAAGTAGCCAGACTTCCTTCAACAGCAAGCCACATTGACGCGCCAGCTACATCGCTAGTTGTGTTCGGGCTGAAATTTTCAGCTATCAAAGTCACCTGAGGTTTGTACGCTGACTGAGCAAGCAAATTAGCTGTGGATAAGCCCGATATTCCTGCTCCTATAACCGCTATGCGAGGTATCGCCATTGCTTGTGACTATTCATCGGTAGTGGGCGCCTACTAATTAGACAATATTAGAGGCGCCTATTGACAATAGTTGGCAGATGTTTATGCACCTATCAATGTTAAGCCCCACTACCCCCTCCCGGGCTTACTAAGGGATTAGTGGGGGATTTTTGCCGATTTGATCAGAAATTTTGCCCAACTAGTGGGGCATTTGACCGTTCGAAATTTTAGGCGTTTGCTTTAGCTTGCGAGCTATAAGAATTGATCTGTTTCCTAAAGTTTATTCCAGCGATACTACATGGAGATTTGACCACTAGTTGTTCCCCAGTGGGTGGGGAATTTGATTTTTCAAAAAGTCAAATCCCCACCATTTCCCCCACTACGCCCGGCCGGGAGGGGGGAGGTGGGGGATAACATTGATAGGTGCATTACAGCAATAGACAAATTCCATAATAAGGCTTTATAGCATATAGAAATAACTGTTGCCCCTCTCAATGACAATGTATGGGAAAATTGCACCTTCAAAATGTCATATCTCATGACTTGTATATGTTATCCTTTTAAAACTTGGAGAGGTGACATAAGACATTGACACCTACAAATAATGTAAAATTTAGGTTGCTAGGGGCAACGGTTGATTTTTTCATTATTATGAAATTTGTCCATTTCAGTGCCAGACCCTTAGCCCGGGGGGGCGGATTCTGAAGAACCGCCCTCTTGGAAAAAAGGTCCACAATTTTAGCGAAAAGATCCACAATTTTAGCAAAAAGATGACGTCTAAGTCCTTGAAATTAGGTTAGGTAATCCTAAGGCTGCAGCACATGTTGCTGTAGACCTTCAGTGCTGGTCACTGTAAAGTGTTAATAATAATAATAATAAATTCCAAATTCAAGTTTCAGTAGCAAAACATGGTCCATTAGCTACACTTTACTAAATACCAGCTAATTTAAGTGCACTGAATAGCTCATGCATTCAGTGCTTGTAATGCAATGCAAGATCGAGATACTCTAACAGAGCAGTCAACCACAATTACTTTAATTGCATTAGCTATAGTAGTTGACAGTCACAACTGATTACGTGTATGTAACTACTTATTTTATTTACAAAAACTTATTGAGATTGTCTTAACTAGAGTTATCATTAAAATATGGTGGGCAAGTCCGTCCCGGAACCCATATGCATGAATAGCAACCATGCATGCTTCAACTTCATGCAATGTGTAATTCATTGTTTAAGACATACACTCACAGTAAATTCAAATGGATCAATTTGACCTCCATGGGTAAATTTATTAAAATGACCATCTAAAACTAGGGCAGGCATTTGAACTAAATCAGTCAAATAACTAGGATAGGTCAATATAACTGTTCACTTAGGATGTTGAAATAACACATTTGGGTAATTTCAGTGTGTATTTTCAAGTCTAGCTACTATGGTAAAAATTAGATGACCAGCTACATGGTTAAATCTACAGTACACTGGCTATTATAACATTTGTGATACATCCCACAATCAAAAGTGAACATGGTGCAGTATATGTAACAATTATCGTGAATATGTGTCATAGATAGATTACTAATGACAGGGGCAGAAGAAGTAGTTGATATGAGGGGGGGCTGGGCTGACCCAGACTTATGGAAGTGAGGTACTACATTGTCTCTGGTTTGGTAAGGTGAGACCAAAAAAAAAAGGTCACAACCAACTGACAATAGCTGCCCACCTCACCAGCTACACATTTATAGCTGATAAACTACATAAAAATTCTTACATAGCTTGCTATACACACCGCTCAAATACTGTGACTGATTTATTAGAGTGACTGCTCTATTAGAATATCTCGATCTTTATCGTGGTTTTCAGCCCCACTCCAAGAAGGATAATTTCGGCGTGATATCATTCTGCCCCCCAGCAGACCGAGGGGGGCTTCAGCCCCCTACCCCCCCCCCCCCCCCCCCCCGATGACTGACTTGTTAATTAATGCAAACAAATAAACAATTATTTTGTTACATGAGTTAATTTTACCACAGATGGTTAAATGACCATGATGGCAAGGTTATTTCAAACACTTGACTAGAGGTTGAAGTCAACTTGAAGAGACTTTAGGGCATCTGGGTAATATGACTATATCTTACAAACAAGTACATACTTGGGTCATTACTACCAAAACAATTGGTCGTTTGAATTGCAGGTAAAATAACCCAAAAATTTGGGTCCCATTTGAATTTACAGTGCTCTTTGTTCTGCTTCACATCCCTTGTTGATCATGACAGAGCACTCAATCTTTCCCATTCTTATTCACTGCAATATATCACATGCATGTATAGACGGTATAATTGCAGTAGCAGTAGAGATATTTCCCAGATGTCATCCATATAACTGGTCTTGAGCTTACCTAAAAGATGTTACTGAAATTCCACTAAATTCAACCTTTTAGTATCTATTTTCAAAAAATTTCCTGGGGGAGGGGGGGGGGGGGGGGGGGGGGGGCATGCCCCCCGTTTTCCCCTGCATGCTGAGTGTGCCTTGCACACCATAATGTAATATGCATCATGCCATATAAAAGGTCTACTTTTCTTCTAAAATAACCTAACCAGATAAAAGTCTGACTACGGCCCTGAGTGTTATTATTAATTTTGTTATATTGTACAGACCTCAAAAAGAGTGTAGTGCACAAAAAAGAAAAAAACAACAAAACAATAGTAGTACAATTCTTAATTTTAAACAGTCTCTAGCTAGGCTGCGCTTGAATTGTTCGATCTCTGTTAAGTATCATGTGTTGGGGTAAGGAATTCCAAATTTTAATAGCACTGATGGGGAAAAGGAGTATTTGTAAGAATTTATCTGTATCATTGGTAACATACATCTTTTATTGTGGCCTCTGGTGTGGTAGATGTCAGGGTTAGGAATAAGGAGATTTTCAGCATTTATATCGATCTGGTGGGTTATGATCTTAAATAACATTGTAGCCTTCTGATCATTTCTACATCTGGTTAACGTGGGCCAATTCAGGTTGGATAATATTTCTAGCATACTGGGAATAATTGGTGGTAACAAATCTTGTTGCTCGTCTTTGAACATTTTCGATAGCATCAATGTCTCTGTGTGTGTGTGTGTGTGTGGGGGGGGGGGGGGGCAACCAGACAGTGCTTGCATATTCTAATATAGGTTTAACTAGAGCTTTATGACAGTTGCTTCTGGTGTGGGTGGGACACTTGTTTATGTTACGTAGTAAAAAGTATTTCACATTATTAGCCTTCTTAGTAATTTGTTTAATGTGTTCTGACCAAGATAAATTCTTATCAATGGACACTCCTAAATATTTAGCATGAGTTTGTAGCCTGTATGGTTTTGCAAAGTGTATTGAACTAATATTGCATGGGTGTTTTTTGTTGGTGATTTTGATTAACTCACATTTTTGTAGATTGAATGACATTTTCCAGTCTAGTGCCCACTGCTCTAGAGTTTTAAGGTCTTGCTGTAGTTTGTGCAGTCATATTGAGAGTGGATAGTATACAGCAGTACGTCATCAGCGTATAATTCCTTGTTTGATGTTATTCTGTTAGGCAGGTTGTTGATAAAGCAGAGAAATAGTAGGGGGGCAAGGACTGTCCCCTGAGGAACACCAGAAGAAACTCTAGATATGTCACTTTGCTGACTGTCAATTATTACCTGTTGAGATCTACTCAAGTTAAAGTTCTTTATCCAATCTAATATATCTCCACGATAGTGATGAAGCTTATGAAATAGGTGGTGATGGGATACTCTATCAAATGCTTTGGAAAAATCCAAAAATACCACATCAGCAAAGTCATTAACAGTTAGCATGAGCTGGAACTCACATGATCTTGATTGTCGAAATCCGTGTTGTTGATCACATAAAATTCTATGGTGAGATAGATGGGTGAATATACTATGTGTTCAAGAATTTTAGAACATATACAAATGCTCAACAGTTGTCAAATAAATTATCAGGTATATTTCACCAGTGAATTATGAATAAACAGTGATAACTTATGCAGCATGGTATTAACTAGAGTGCAATTGTGCCACACCCTCGAATTGTACCGCAGTGTTTTTAAGGTTGCATCCTGTTTCACAGCTTGGCTGTTTTTGTGTAGGTTTCTATTCCACTAACACACTCACTGTTAGGTTATGTTTTTGCAGTTGATTCTGTCAACTTGATGTACAACTGGCTAGTTGATTCATACCCGACTTTCTTGGAGTATCTCATACAACCTTCATGGTAAGTTTGGTAACAACAAAGCTCTTGTGCACTGTCCTGAACAGAATAGCTGGCTGGAGACACTAATCGTCCAGGATGGGACATGAATTGAGAGCTGGCCATGAACCTTAATTCTTCAGTTATCAGATGTCTTTTGTGTGACCCCTAGTATAGCTCACAACTCTTTATATTGTATTGCAAAAATCAATATTATTATTGATCGCCTGTGAACTTGCAGAAGTCATCATCCGACCATTACAATGGACTTTTGTATTGAGATTGCAATATGGTAGTACTATATAGTTAAATCATTGGTAGCTGTGATTGTTCTATTAGAGTAGTGATAGCAGTTTGACCTATTGAGTATTGACCACTGTAGTCATTTGTAATTATGTAATTATCTAATGAATGAATGAATACACATGCCTTAATAAGGATATCATGTAGAAAAGTGTTTGTACATGTTTCATAGTGTGCTGCGTTTGATGAGAAATTTTTTGTTATCCAAGCATTCTTCTACTAGTGACACTGTCTCTAGAGCACATCCTCTAAAGAACACAACTCCTTGTCCACCATGACCATAATTGTGAACAATGGTGGACTTCTTCAGAGTTACTTTGTCTACTTCAAGTCTAACTGTGCTCCTACCTGGTCGAAGTCCTGCCACCTCCTTTACCACCTCAGCTGTAGATAGTCCTGGACTGTACATACAACATCTCTCCATGATTGCTTTACTAACTAATGGATCAACTTGCGTCGACCAGTTGCCTACATCTGCAGTACCACCCAATACTACATCATTATATCTCGGGTAGACATAAGTAAGTACATTGTCGTTTGTGTTATAAATTAATGCATGTTTCACCCACGGAGCCTTGACCACAATAGCCTGACCTCTAACTGGGTACACTTCAGGATCATTCACTAGTTGTCTACTACCAAGTCCTGTACAGTTCACTATGATGTCATAAGTACCATCGATTTCTTCTAGACTCTCCAATCTCCTCTGAACTACCACACCACCATTAGCTTTGAACTGTTCCACCTGCCATTTTAGTAATGGTCCACACGGCATCATCAACACAGAATAACTCCAACACTTCTTTCCCACAGGGTAGTGTAACAATTTCATTTCTTCTTCATCAACATGACGGAATCCCAATACATCTTTCTTGTTGTTGTTGTTATTATCTACTTTACCAGTTAGGCACTGGAGGGTGTACACAGAAGGCAGAGCCTGTTCGAGGTGTTTACCCATAGCCTAGGAGCCTAAGCGAAAATCTTTGAGCTAAATATCCTAAAGTGAAACGGGACAAATACCTAGAAGGGGTGAAAAAACACCTGTGGCTTGTACGCTGACTGAACAAGTAAACTAGCTGTGGATAATCCCGATATTCCTGCTCCTATAACCGCTATGCGAGGTATCGCCATTGCCTGTGACTATATATATTCGTCGGTACCGTACGCAAGGAAATTTTGACGTCAAAAAAAATTCGTCAAATCTTTATAAGCGCCCTTAAAAGTACAGGTTTTGCCAACAATTTCTTGATTTTCGTCAAATCTGCTGAAGTCTGAATTCGTCAAAATTTCCTTGCGTACGGTAGTGGGTGCCTACCATTAGAGGCGCTTATTATTGCTAAGTTTATAAAAGTGCAGACAGCAATTTCAATGCTCAACAGTTGTCAAATAAATTATTAGGCATATACAAACAATTCACCAGTCAATTATGAATAAATAGTGATAACTTCATGTCCTCCTCCTCTCACCATTAATACACGATCAAGTCCCTCAGTGAGCACGTCCAGAAACTCCATATAGTTATCCTCATGTTCAAGGTGACGTGGCGGTGCTGGAAGGTTGAGTAGCACTAACCTAGCATCCTGGGACTTGTTGGCGATTAGTTCGTTCAGTTTAACGGAAGTGTTCATCCGTCGAATATTCTCAGCATGTGCATCAATGTTAGAAGAATGAGGACTGGATGGCTCCATTAAGCTACTTGTTGCTGCAGTAAACCTAGCTAAGGTGGTTTCTGAGATCGTCGGAGTAGGAGGAACGATAGGAGTTTGAGCTTCATTGCCATCTGCTTTATCATCTGAACTTTCAGACATAGACCTCTGCCATCTCATACCACTGACAGATGGGTCAATACCAGAGCTACCTGGATGGTGTGAGGACAGTACGTGCTGTATGTCACCTCGTTTTTGTCTCTTGCTCAATCTCATGTTTGATAGCATTTCGTTTCTTTCCTCCATCCTTAGTGTTCTCTCATATGTGTATGCTGAAATGTCTGAGTCAGGCATCTCTATCACGTCAACTTCAGCTTTGATACGCAACTGGTAAATAAAAGTTCGGAGGTCTCGTTTCATCTGGAGGCTGTTGTCTTCTATCTGTGCTACTGTAAAAATACGCAAGTTGCAATGTTTCCACACTTTGTGTTGGCGTAACAGAAATGGTAACAACATCAACAAACCTCCATCATGTACCACCCACCAAATGTCTATGTTGCCTCTCCACTTGTCCTCATTACTGGGGAACCAGTTGATACCTTTGGTGACAATCAGAGCTTTTTCTGCAGCCATTATAGCTCTCACTGTATGGATAAATGTCTTAAAAGATTGTTTCTTTCTCCACGAATCTGGCCAAGCAAGTAATACAGTGTTTGGTTTTAGTCCTCCTAAGCCACTGCTTTGAACAGCCTGTGTAAGGCCAGCTGCTACATCAGATGCGACCAACACTTGACAAAAACCTTGTATCTTGTAGTCATCAGCAAATTTCTTAAGTGTTTCTTTGGCAGTCTTTGCTTGGTCCACTTTCTCAACATAATCTCCTTCAAGAATACTACATATCATTGTTAGGCCTTTACCAGTCTTTAGCTGGGAAGCAAAGGATAGGATTTTGGGACTGTAAGGGATTAAGCTGTCTGGATGAAGCTTACATAACACTAGCAACTGTGGACGCCAGTTCTTTGCATGTAGTGGACGCTCCTCAAGACGTAACAATGAATATCTTGCCAGCTGTAAACTCAATCCCTTTATTCCATCACCCCATTCCTTCTCAGCTCCACGGTACGCAATGTACTGATGGATGACAACAGCAATCACTAGAGCAACAAGGGCAAAATACCAGCTACTAATAAACATGATAGATAAACACAATACTGCTCCAGCTGTGGACAATGTCCAGTGGTAATAACGAAAACGTGGTCTCCAGTTTGGAGCATGTAACAGTGACTGCAGAACACACGCCAGGTTGACAAACATGTAACACATTAAAAAGAACATAGAAAGAATTGGAGCCACTGCATCCACACTTGCGATAAGTACTCCACATTCTGACAATAATACAGTCATGATTAATGCGTATGTGGGCTCCCCTTGGATAGGTGAACGAGCAAAATACTTTAAGAAAAAAATAAGATCATCTTTTGCGATAGCTTGTAGTAGCCTTGGAGCTCCAGTGAGACTTTGTAGTCCAGCACCAATAGTTGATAAGAGGGCTCCAATTAGGATAATCCATTTTGTGGGCCATGCCAACTCAGCTACTACTAATCCACCTATAGCATCACCAAATTGATCACGCAGTACAAACCCAGCCACAGAGCCACCAAAGAACAGTACACATGTGAGGTATATTGTAGTTGTAGTTAAAATAGCTCCTATGGTACCAATAGGTATTGACTTTTGAGCATCCTTGAGGTCACCTGACCTGTTAGATCCGGCCATTATACCAGTCACTGATGGGAAGAAGATTCCAATCAAGATGAAAAATGATGACGCCACTTGTGCTGAGACTTGTTCCCCCTCACCATCTACATCAGGACGGACCTCATTATCGTCTAAATAAGTTGAACCACCATTGTCTGATATTGTTGAAGTCTTTGTTAGTCCTGGGATACCAATACTGCAGCGTGGTTGAATGGAACCCCACTCTGTTATATTTTCAGTTACATTTTCAATTACAAAACGGGTGTTATTAAATGCTGCTAGTAATGCAGGGTTTTCCGGGCTACAAATACCAGTGGAGCTATTACCAAAAGTGTCATTAGTGAAAGGCGTAGAACATTGCCTGTCTTTTGCATCTGGACACTTGTACATTTCACTAGCTCCTTCCAGTACGACACCATCCAATGTACAAACACACAGGTGAGTGCGTGATGATAAGATCCCAGCATATATGGAGACCACAGCTATGATTACACACACTAGAGCACAAGTAGCAAAGTAGTTGACATAGCGTACACCAACAAACACAATGAAACTCAATAACACTAGTAGAATTGTCCCATATACTCTCATATTATTGTACAGCACACTGGGGTTTCCCCTCACTTCTCCAAATAATGATATTTCTGGGATGATGTAAGTCAACAATAATTCGATAGCTCCAAGGACATACAAAGAGACAGCAAATGAGGTACCCAGATAAAACAGCAAGCCGACAGCACCACCAAATTCTGGTCCAAGATTTCGTGAAATCATGAAATAGGATCCACCAGCTGGTACAACTCCATTAGTGGCTATGGCACTCATTGAAATAGCAGTTAACATGGTACAACAACAACACAAGCATACTATGAGGAGAGCTTGCCCAACTCCAGCAGTACCAACGATCCATGTCAAACGAAGAAACAGGATCAATCCAAGAATATTCTGTAAAGTTGGCAAATATACACCAATGATTGTTCCCATTTTTGCCTTCTTTTTCTTTGGCCCTTTCTTATCTGACTGGTTAGGGTTTTCAGGAATAGGTTCATACAATACAAGCTTTGATAAAAATTGAGCAATACGTGGTCTCTGTTGTATCTCTTCTTCATAAAGAGCAAAGTTTCCAGTCTTACCATCAAACACACCTGAATGAGCAGTACTCAGTGCAGACCCAGATTGGATGGCTGCATTGTAAGAGGCTATGGACGCTTGGTCCTCTATAGGATCCTCCTCTTGAACTGTATCAACAACAAATTGAACTGATTTCACTGGTCTTGGTGGTTCATCTAATTCATCCTCAGTATTATCAGTCACTGGTTCTATCGCCCCTTCAACATTACTCACGTCAAATCTCACACTCATGTTTGTAAGTCTATACCACCGTTACCTTGAAAGAGAAAACGCATTTTGAAAAGCACGCTCTCTTGTGTACCCTTAGAAACAGCGCACATAATGATACAGTTCGTGTTCAACCTTACCGTAACAAAACTGCAGGTAGAAAGAGTAACTCCCTTGAGGTTCTGATATAGTCTCTCGTATAGTCTGGAATTCAAAAATTGGAGGTCAATTTACCCTGTTGGCTTCCTTCGCATGAAGCCGGGTTGCGAACCTCGCGTGCACGTGATGAGTAATTTTTGTTTGGAGGGTGTTATTTAGAGTTAAGTACTTGCGGAGCGAAAATGAGTCGCGCACACATGTTATACGATGATAAACCGCTAGAACAATCTGTTGTGGAGACGTCACGTTGGCCTGAGCCGTGGAAACCTGTCGCAAGGTCAGCTACTTGCCAAACCTGATGGAACTTTTAATCTTGTCCTCTACAGCGGAGCAGGAGTACTGCTAGAGGGAGTATTACAGAAGAAAGGAAAACATGTTATAGTGGATTCTAAAGGAACGAAGGTTAGTTATACAATCTACATGTAGAGTTGTTTATTGTTCCTATAAATGCCCACATGTACAGTGTATACATATCCATGCAAAAACAGTGTGGCTGTTCAAAAAGGGGCACATCCGTGAAAGTAAAAGTGCAGACAAAAGTACGCATTTAGTTATCTAATTTGTCTAGAGAAGTATCACCCATTCCACAAACAATAGCTTTTAATGAGACTACCTGAATACAATGGACGATATCCGCAATGACAAAATTTGATGTCATAATTGACAAAATGGCCGTGTTAGTGTGGGGGAGTCAGAGACTTTAGCACGCAGTATTCGAAATGAATGTTGTCTATAGTTTTCTACACTTGGAACCATGAGATAATAAAGATAAGAAGTAGTACACGTACCGTGACGATGCAAAACGTGTTCCAACAAGGAAAGCAGACCGAAAATTTTAAATTCGGACACAACTAGGCTTATTTGTATTGAATTATATACTATATGCTTCACCTTCGCCCTTTTTTGAATTTATAAATGCTATCATAGGGAAACACTATCTTGCCCAATACCTCCCTGTACAAAGTCCCCACACTAGCATGGCCATTTTGTTTTGTGACGTCAGAAAACGTCATTGCGGATATCATCCATTGTTATTGTCATATGAATACACTGCTAAAGATTCAAATCATTGTAGAAGAATTTTAAATTGCCAACTTCACGAAGAATCTGCCAAAACACTTGTTATTTTCCAATATAAGATTATTGTACTTGTAAATAACTCGAGTGTTGATGTGTACATTCATTACTAACAACTCTAAGAGTGAACACATATTGTTAGTAGTTTACACTGAGTGTTGTGTACACTATATTTATGTAGTAGCACATTTTGTGTAAACAAGTAGTGCATTTTGTATGTAGGTAGCCTGTGTTTGTGTGTGTATGTTTAACTGGGCAAGCAAACACTGACAGTCCATGTCTCACATATCGGTTCTTGTGGGACCTTGGTGCCCACACTTTTACCTGTACAGTTTCTGTTTCTAGTTCTGCTCCAGTGAGTAGTACACGGGTGGTCCAACCACTTTGTATGGCAGTTCAACTAGGGAGATTTTGTGGGCTATATTGGATTGCAAAGAATGGCCAACTTTTATAATGCTTTTAGTTTTAAGTTATGCCTGCACCATATACAACATACATATATCCTCACATTTTGTATACCAGCCTATAGCTTCTTTGACCATTGATATAGTAGTACTCAGTGAGCAGCCACCTCTTGTATATAAAGACTGCTTCATTGTAGTGGCCATTCCTGTACTTTATGACCTCATCACCTTTTATTATAGCGACCATTTCAACTAGGTCCCAAGCATAGCTAAAGTGTACTTCATGACCTCATTTGGCTCATTAATACAGTGGACACTCAGTTATCCAAACCCCAATGGTCTCAGGCAATTGTGAAAGTGTTCAGATAGTAACTGAAGCCCATACATTTATATAGAGTTCTGTAGTAATACTCTAATAGAACAGTTGTTTTGAATATCAAGGGTTGGATAACTGGGAAGACCACCTCATTTTACTGACAATAATTGGTCCTGAATGTGGCCCTACAAAGAGGTTTCACGTATATTGATATTGCTGTACTTTCTTATTTCTTAGTAAGTAAGAATTATGATAGTACTGTATCTCTCCACCCAGCACAGATTTGTGGTTTTTCATGTTGAATTCACAAGAGCACACCGTCGGAAGTTCACTCCATCAGGAGAAGAAATGGAACCAAACTTTGGCCTCATGGGTAAAGTCAGTCAGGGATATCTCAATTCATCATATAGTAAGTGTATTAGTAGCTATAATGTACACAACAATATATAGATATAGTGAAGCAGCCTCATTCATACATGTTGAAATTCATCTAGTAGAGCTGCCTTTGGGTAAACTCAGTTTACTTTTGTGACGAAATATTAATATTGAAATTTATTGTACTTGACTGTTCACTGGTAGCTATGGATAGTGGTCAAAAATTGTCAGCCATGTTCTTTGATGCTTGGTTATATGCAGGTACTAGCTGTTAAAGCAGCTGTTGTTGTTTTTTTTTCTCTTTGTGCAAAGTTAGGTAGATGGTAGCCCTGAGAGGCTCGTACAACATCCTGGGCTTGACACAAAAACCCAAACTTACCAGCTTAGTGAGTTTAGCCAATAAAACACCATGCGGAGGCACTGACCATGAACACACACACACACACACACACACACACACACACACACACACAATACAGGGATGTACTGGTATCTGGTCTGGACCTTCCTCTGTTGCCATTAATGAGGTGATCTTTTTAATCATAAAATACACCTTGGTTATGTTTGGGGCCTACTTGACATGGTCACTCTAAAGGTCTTATAGTAATGAGGTCATGAAGGGTCCGCTGAATGAAAGCAAGGTGTACTTAAGAGTCTTTTACTTTCACTACTGGTAGAATCTGAAGCAAAAGGAGTTCATGACATCTTGAGTTGCCAAGATGTGAAGAGTACCTTTGCTGGTAAACTGGCAGACTTCATCACTCCTCAACATGCTAACTGGCTGGTGGTATGGGGAGAGGAGAAGGATCACGATCATGTTAACCTGGAGTTTGGGGATCAAGTCCGACTAAAGACTAGGGGAGATTGTCCCTTGATTGGTAAGTGAAAATGTGGAGATTGCACTGTATTCTGTATGTGAATGCTTTTGCACTGGAGCCTGTCTGTTTTGTGAATCAATTTCCTAGAACTTCAACCAAAGGAAACAAAATTAAATCTCCATTTTGTCAAATAATGGGAGAAGGGGGCAACCAGAGAACATGTAGTTTGGTAGGCATCGTTTTAAGAATTTTTATTGTAAGTTTTTATTATAGTGGGGGAATTTCTTGATACTGAAGGTTAGGGTTATGTATACAGGGTACAATGGAACTTGTTTAAAATAACACATTTACCCTGTCTAAGGACTATTCCGTTAGTCCCAAAACATCTGTTTTAAAGTGGATCCACATGTTCCTTTCTCAGAAAGCATTTCAAGTCAAGAGAAATGAAATTTCCACACCCTAGCAAATACACTAAGGCAAATACAATAAGAGGCTCCCAGTGTTCCTGCTGAATGTTTGCAATACCCTGACAGCCTTGATATAGTTTATAAATATGTATGTGTGTATGCATCAGCCTGTTTATACTACAGATTACTCTTAACAAGATCGATTCAGTCAAAGGCCAAACCCACTCCAATCAACAACAAAAAACCCACAATCATAATTTTCATTGAAGTAGTAATTGTTGATGGAGTTAAAGGATTTGTGCTCTCTAATTTTGTGCCAGGTTAGTAGGCACGATAAAGTTGTAAGTGTTGGCAACAACCTCTCAATTCTGTGGAGTTAGTTAACTATTTAATTGCACACATACCTGTTTGTTTTTGAGTCATTGTGTGGTTCTTGAGGCTGTTCTTCTGTATTGTCACCTAAAAGCTTTGCTGTTACTTTATTTCACCCTTACAGTCACCATTTTAACTGTAGTTCTCCATATCTTTATTCCATTTATTAGAGCCAAATCGAACTGCAGGGCCGCAAGAGCAAACTAGATCGAACCAGACCCCCAACCCTAGCAGGTCCACTCCAGAGTGGTTCGACACAGTTTGGTTCGATATGGTATGCGTTTACACTAACTTGGAAATCACTGTGATCCAAGTTAGGTGGCTAGTGTAATGGGCTGTATGTATGACAACGTAATATTGGAACTGACACACTAGTTTTTGTGTTGCTATTTAATAGTGCTTATGGGGGTGCATTAAAAGAAAGACCCTCAAACTTCCTTGTGGTATTCCGTAGCATCTTGTACATCTTATTGTTTTATTTCAGAGTCAATCACAGTACTGGAGAGTGCTCAACGTAGAACAACTAGTAACTACGCTGGTGGTGACAAGGTGGGTCAGTCATGGGCAGATAAGGTGATGGGGTACAAGAGCAGCTCATCGCTGGAGGACAAGCAAGACAAGCCACTACCTCATGAACAGCTACAAGGTGTAGATGAAGATGAATGGGTGAGTATCATATTGTGATTGTAACAAATTATAGGGGAAAGACCATCGTGGTGAAGTGTTCTGTGGCACTTCATAAACAGTGTAAATGAGCTGTTTGCTCAATAATTGAGATTGTTATAGTACAAGTATTTTAGATTTGAGTAGGGACCAGAGAAAGTAAGTAATTCAACAAGGGATACACCTACAGCTAAATAATATAGTGTACTTTTAATCCCTATTTCAGTCATATACTGTGCCTATTCAACAGTGTAGGATTAGTTATATTGGTGTAGGCAACCACCCTTGCTCTGTTACTTGTTTTTTGTCACTTTTATTCGTGTTTCCCCCCCATAATTTTGATGTTTGTTTATTGTAGTGTCCACCATAATTAAATCCTTTTATATTTAGATGTGATGCTCTACTACAGTATATGCAAATTATTGGTATCAGTATCGGAATCATTTACTGTATAGCGGGAAATTTTTGAAAGGTTAAATATTCGAAAAAGAGAGCTTTTTGTAAGTTCGAATAAATATTCTAAAAACGGAACGCCGCACCTTAGATAATTAACTAGAAGGATTTGTGAACTCCACACACTATAATTAATTGGTTAACAATGGTTGCGCTAATCACGTTCAGTATAATACGCTGCTTTGATTGTTCAGTTAAGTAGTATTGATAAACACCCATCTGGTTTTGGTAGAATCGCGTCTTCCTCCTTCGTACATGTAGCTAGCTTGAATCATGTTGTTTGGGCTTAATCCGAACAGCCTGCAGATTGAGCAACGACTGGTTTGCTTTCTTAGTCCTTCTAGCTGTTTTCACGCTTTCACTCAGGCTAGGATAACTATTTTCTCTTAGCTATGTAAGGCTTCAAGACTCGTGGTGTCACTCGCTAATCATGTTCGTGGCTTTCCTGTGGCCATAGCTATACTGAGGTCTAGCTATTGATGTAGTAGAAAACAAACACTTGAACTTTATTTATATTTCCTTGATTATCATTTCTAAGGCGTAACATTGGTTGTTGTAGCTAGCTAGCTATTTCTGAAAAATTACGAAAAAATATTTTTGAAAATGCACTACAGGTGTACTTTCGAAGTTTTTGCCTCTTCAACAATTTTCCTGCTACAGTGTATGCGGTATTTCTCTGGCTAATATATTAGTTATCATAGTGTCACTACATTTCCATATCAGTGTACCTCCACTTATGAGCCCATCATTGTATTGGCTCAATCCCTACTCATCAGGAATACTGTGTGTAGGGCTATAATGGGGATTTGGCATACCTAAATGTCAAATGAAGAGTAACGCTTCGATAGGTACTGTATGTGAAAAACTGGACATGTGAATTGGTTGTAATAATCTAAACCCACAATCAATTCTTGCTTGTGAGTATATATAATAAATCTGAAAGTAGATGAAGCATCCCCATTCTTAGGATACTATAAGCTGTTTGTTTAGAATTTTTGCGAAGGTCTCTCCTGTAGACTGAGAGACTTTCAAACAACATAATTGTAAGAAAGTCAAAATGTAGATTGAATACTCGTAAACAACATAAAGCTTGTCACAAACAACTCTAAAAATGAATATAGTATAGTACTGTATATTAGGGATCCAGCCGAAATTATAAACATCCTAAAACTAGCTTCAATTTCCAGCTTGGCGGCATTGGTTAGGCACAGCCTAGCCCAAAAATGTCTTCATACCAACTTACACCCTTCTGTGGAATTTTGAAATGCTAACTGACTGACTAACTAACTAACTGATGCCTCCAGTCAAGTATAACGCTGGATAAGGGTACAGGCTTGATTTCTTCACTGTTTGATGTCACTTTGTCCCAAGATGTGCCTTTTCACCAACCACATTATGTCATGGACTTACCTTACCTTTATCCTCCTTTGTGTTCCGGTTCTTTTCACTGACAACGCAAATGTCGATTTGTGATAGCGTGGTGTGGCTTCCCTAGGCCTGTGGCTATGTTGGCTAATTGCCCATAAATTGCCCATATTTTCTGTAGCAACTGGATTGATTGCAGAGATACTTCTTACACTATTCTTTTGTTGTAACGGCGGAAGCATAACTGAAAACAAAGCCTCGTTTCCATTATGTAATTGGTTGTTGGGGTGCGTGCTCCGACACAAATTACTTTTATGGCATTCCTGGCACCATTCATTCTTTTAATGTGGTATGTGCTGTGTTATTTAAAAAGCAGACAAACAAGTAGAAGGAATTTCAAGTTGGATTAGGGATCACAAAAAAAGTTGTGAAACAAGAGAAAGCTAAAAATGGTAAAACAAGGAAGGTTGCCTATACATGCAGATATATTTATCCCTAATTCAGTCATGGTTATAGACAGATTTAATGTTCACTAGTATATCCGCAGGTATCAGCAACCTTCCTAATTTTTAGCTGTTCCCACATGTTATATTGCTGCATATATGTACCAAGAAACCACAAGTACTGTAGGTATGTGATCAAGAGACTGTCACAACACACAGCAAAACTGAATGCTAAACACCATGACCCCCTCCAGATGTACAGTGGAACCTGTGCACCTTGGGACCAACCAACGTTGTTCTTATTATCAAGGTGTCATGATTTTCCAGGTCAGTTTACATGCTAAGGGATACTTTTAGACCATTACCAAGTGTCCAGATTATACAGGTGTCCTCATTATCAAATGTCCTGATTAACAGGTTCCACTGGTACAGGGTGTATAACATGAGGTGAGCTGTATAGTCTTTAGACCTCACCAAAAGTTCTTGTGTTTTTAGTGCAGCCAAGTGGATTGTGTTTTAAGTCTTACAAGTACATAGAAGGAAAAATTAGGACGTTTAAGTTGCATTAGGGATCAGATGATGAGACAAAGTTTAAATGTCCACTAGTTCTCAAGTACTGTACATCTGCAGGTATAGGCAATACCTTCCTTGTTTCACCACTTTTTAGCTATTCCCTTGTTTCACAACTTTTCTTTTTCCTTGATCCCTAATCCAACTTGATCTTCCCAATTTTTCCTTCTTGTTTGTTTACTTTCTTATGACATTAAAATGACAAATGTACCACATGGAGAATGGCACCAGGAATGTCATAAAAATAGTTTTGCATTAGAAGGTGCCCTAACAACCAATTACATCAGAGAAGGGTGGAAGCGTATAAGCACTGTTAAAATGAATTATGCGAAACCATCGATTTCTGGGTGAATTAAAATGTGTGGATGATACAACAAAGTGTGGTATCATTGTTTGGTTTTGAACATAAATACCTGCTAGCACTAGTATTGCTATGCGCAAAATATTGTTCCATCAGTTTTGCCTACAAAAACTAAGCGCTTTTACAAAACAAAATACAGACAATAGGCATAGTAGCCAACACAGCCACAGGGAAGCCACATCATGCTATTGCAAATTTACACCCTCAGCAAACACAAAGGAGGACAAAGGCAAGTCCATGATGTTGTATTGTATATATTGTGGTTGGCAAAAAGGCTCTCATATTGGGATGAAGCGACGTCGAACAGTGAAGAAATCAAACCTGTAGCTTTATTCGTTGTTGAGTTATGCTGGGCTGGAGGTATTAGGTAGCTAGTTGTTAAATAGAAATTTTTTTTAAATTCCAGAGAGTAGAATTATAATGGTTGGTCACTGGACATTTGTCAGGCTAATTGACCTGTTTGGCAGTCCATTAAGCTATTTGATCTGTCATCATTGTCCAGTCATTAAATAATCTTTTCTTGTGTAGGCAAACTTTCCTAACTCTATTAGCCAAAACCATAATATCAACTGATAAGTTTATTCATTGGGATACTTGGGAAGGCTGTGTCACCACTGTAATAACAATCACTCACTTCTTTATGAATCCTTAAAGAAAGGTGTCTGACATTTCGTTCTATTTTTTCTTGTTTTGACAAGTGGAAGTGGGAAAATGAAGTACCTTACCAGACAATGACATGGCTATGCTGTGAACTTGAAGAGTTATGTTGCATCACTTCACTGTTCTGTATGTAAAAGGTTTGAACAACACATACACTTACGAAAGAACTTCTCCCCAGTTTGGATTACTGGCTAAGTAATGTGATTGATCATGCCACAAGTGATGCACACAAGACTACTATGTCAGAACTGAAGGATGAACAGGTAAGATAAAAGTGATCTGTAGTATAAAGCTCAGCCATTGGTCAGTTCCTTTTAAACCTTGATGATGGCACTAGGCAGAGAATGAGGAAAGGTTTGACATTTGCTATACAATGGGCTAAGGAAAGCATCTCACTTGTCAAATACCCTGCAATTATAGAACTTGAGAGCAGGCATGGTGTGCTGGGTCCAGCTGTATGACTATGAAAATGACTGACTTATTATTAATGCTATGCCTAAAACCTTGAAAAACATCAATCTTACGGTACTCATTTTTCCAAAATTTCCTGGGGGGAATGTCCCCAGACCCCCTAGAAAGGCATGCTTCACATGCCTATGCACCTACCCTGTCATGTCGGATCATCATGATAACGTGTCAGATCAATTTTTGGTATGGACTGACAAAGTGTCAGACCACTTTGAAATAATTATAATTAGTGCATAAATGAATGCTAGAATTGAGCATTCAAATGTTTGAATGAAAAGCTGCGGATTATTCGAATGTTTCTGATATTTATATCCCACAATCAAAATTTTTAATTTATTGAATCTAAGGAGTAAGACTTATTGTTGTGAGGATTCTATACACTTACTGGTTGAAATGCTCTTTGATATAGACAGTAAAGTGAGTGTATACAGTAGCGAAGTGGTAGTTTTATCGCTGTAATCGACCTCACACCTGGCATGCTAGCTGTCGCTTGTAGCGTTTTTGGCTCCACATGCACCTGACTGTAGACAACAGGCTGTTAACTAAGTGTAAACAATAGTGAAGTACATGTTGACAACTTGACACCTGGCGCGTGTCGTGTCCTGTACTATTTCAGCTGCTCCCAAACTATTGAGCATTCGAATTTCAGAGCATTCGTTTATGCACTAATTATAATTGTCTCTGAATTCCATAGAAACTTTTTGGAATGGTCTGAAGACATTTTTGGCTTGGCTGTGCCTGCCAAGCTGTCATTAAGGGAAATTGAGGCTGGTGATATTTTTGGCTGGAAAACCCCAGTTCTTCAAAATCCCTAATATACAGTGCTACCATATTATGTGATATAACTCTTTTAGTTGTCATTGTGAGTTTCCCTTATGTCCCTTCAAGTTCGGCCGTCTTAACTACCAGCAGGCTATTGTCATAAGCTTCCTTTTAGAACAAAAGCAGCTTATCGGCTGAAACTTTTTTATGATCTCCTTGCTGAAATGTGTGTAAACAAATTGTGGAATAGTAAAGGAAAAATGATGATGTCGTTTTGTATGTACCACTGAATGATTAAACAAGTTGATCTAGTTCAAGTCAAGGGATTACGTATTTCTTTGACTAACGAGAATTAATCATCTACATATAAAATTTAGATAATACATACCATTAACTACTTCAGCTTATCAGTTTTTGTCTGTTTGTGCAATACCACTAGATAACTTTAAAAGTCGAAAAAAAAAACAAAAAAAAAACGTGAAGGCACTTTCCTATACATTTTAATTGTACTTCACCAGTACAGTTAGTGTGTAGTAACAAGTATTAAACTAGGTAATGTGGTTGAGTAGAAAAAACTAAAACCCACAATCAATTCTGATATTTGAGTCTATAAAAGTGTATAGCTAACATAGCAAAGTAACTACTGAACTGATGGGATGGACTCCATGGCATATGCCATATAATTTTTGGAAAGGTTCCTTCACATAAATAATGTGCAGTACCTTGAGGTTATGGGATATTTTAAAATGCGTGGGTGGGTGGAACAAATTACAAAACCTGCTAAAACCAAGCAAGGGATAAATAATTTGACCAACGGTGTTGTGGAAGTAATACAACTATTTGTGCTTGTTTGTTTATACTGCAGAACAACAACTGTTCTTGGGTGTGTGGTCCATGATAGAACAATGTTTTTCAACTAAACTTAGTAAGGCTGGGACAAATATTGAAATTTACCTTCGAATATTCGCTAATATAATGTTTGAACATTCGAAGCTTTGGTGTTAGCTTTCAAGTTACAGGTTATCTTGTATTTATGCACATCCTTCTTAGGTTTTATCTTTCTAAACCTATGTAATAAGTTTGTAAGAATTTGGAAAATGCATAGCAGCAGTACTGAATGACGTGATCAATTGATTGCAAATGGGCGTGTCCGCTATACTGCAATCATGTATAGGTAAACACCAAGTAATAACTAAAAGTACGCTTTCCATGTATTATCTATCACTTTATAAGGTGTTTTAAAGCTGCAGCTATGGTAGCAAGCTGAACTGCAATGGTTTAAAAGTGGGCATGGCACACAAAGATCGATTGCGAAGAAATGAACATTGATCACACAAGAGGAATAAGCAGCTGCAATAAAGATAACGACGTTTATTTGTAATTCTTTTGTAGACTATGAGTGCATTACGAAGCTTTGAAGGATACTTTTATAATTCGAAGTTTACTTAACCTTCGAACCCACAAAGCATTCAAAGCTTCGTCCCAGCACTAAAACTTAGTATTTTCTTCAAGTGAAACAAGTTCTTTGAAGGCTTGTATCTCTGTCATTGGGAAGAAATACGCCAAAAACACTTCCACAGGACCTAATAAATTTAATGTACAGTATCACCATGCCCCAAAACTGCCCATAGAGCCTACAGCTTTTGCTGCATTTGGCTGCAGAAAAACGTGGTAGCTAGTGACAGCTGGAGTTGAGTATGTACTTACCTGTCTTGCTACAACAAATTATAGTGTTCCACCTGCCTGAAACTACACTGTAGCAACTTAAAAAACATTAAACTTTGTGTTCACTTTAAACCTTTCACGCTGATAGACTCAGTAAACTGGTTTATGGCCTTCTCAAAAAGTATCGATAAGCGTTCAAATTTTTGAATGATTTCCCATGACTATACCGTAATCTTAAAGGACTACTGAATAATAGTGGTGGGTGGTACTTTAAGAGGGCACGCTGCTAATTCCTATGGCTTCACATGCAAATTTGTGGTTTCCATTGATCTGTGTTTGCTTTTTTTCTACTCTCTTGTATCAGATGTGTGTAAGAATCTCGAATAACAGTGATAAGGACACACGAGGCAGAACAATTCTTATCACGTGATTCCAAACACACACTAATTGCATTCCTTACATTACAAAAGAAACAATCAATAATATTACACACTTTCCCCCTTAAAATGTTAGTCCCACTTACGGGTCATTCCATACCAAATCAACAAAAAAAAACCGGACCCCTTTCAATTTTCATGAAATTTGGCACAAACGTGGCCCCTTTCAAGAAACTTTCTCACACCAAAATCTGGCTCATTTCATAGGTCTCCCTTTAAGTTATGACCACTTAAAGTTTCTGCTGAAAATTTTATTTTGCTTACATGCCTTCAATAAAATGGCCATAACTTTGCTTGTGATTGATGTAGAAACATCTGGTTTAGATTTTTGAAATGCTTATTAAATTCACTTTCAGTTGATATATAATGTTTTATAATTGCTCAAAGGAAAAAGTCAAACCACAAAAATGTAGCTTTTTCCTTTGATCTTAATTTTCAAAAATATATATTCTTTGATTAAATTTATTTTTGGCGTACATGTTGCATTAATACCCATCATTCACCACTGTGAGTTTAAAGTTGGGACCAATAGTAGACCATGAGTTATAAGTGTTAATGTGTAGCCTTGTAATCACTGCTGTTTGCATGGTATTTTTCAGTGTAATTTCCAATACCAATTGCAAGCTACCTTATATTAGTATGTCAAAAATCATTTTATGCATTAAAATAGTTAGGGTTGTATTGACAAGGGCTCACTACACTGAAACCATACTAACAGAGCCACTTTTAAAGCTAAGAAAGTTGGAGCAATAATAAGGCTGCCTAATAAAAGAATCACTGATTATGTTTTTGCTGTAAGTTCAGTGTCCTATAAAATAGAGGTGGTCTTATTATAGAGGTAGTTATATTTATAAAGGATTTACTGTATAACAAATGATATTCCAATGTATTCTTTCAATTTTACTTACTGTACAATAATATTCGGCCACAGATTATGATGATAGTTTCGTGTATAATGGATGCAAACGACAGTTATTCATACATATGTACATGTAAAGTGGAATCAAAATGCCATGTCTTAGTGATATCCAAAGCTTCTTGGTCTTAATACCTAGATAGCTGCTTCGTATAGTTGCATTATAGTAGAAATATTCTATTTTAAGCTGGTCTTTATAAAATGGTGGCCTTTAAGGTAGCTGCTAAGATATGTTACACTGTATATCACTCTGAATCATACTCTGAAAGTGAATTCCTACTACTGCATGGCCACTTTAAAGGCCACCTTTATATGTTTGAACCTATAAATAATGCCTTTGCTGGAAAAATGTACACTTCTAAAACCACAATGCATTGTCTTACTCGTCAAATTAAAAATTTGATGGAATAGAGTGGAAAGTGGCCACCTGTATAGAAAGGCCACCACTCCTATAAGGCCTATTTTAAATTGTTACTGTACACTTATGCAAATGTATTAAGCAGCTACCTGCACATTAAGGCCCGTAAATTTTGGCCCTAAGGTAACTGGCTTAAACTCCATACATCAACTGTATCATGATAAAAATAGCAATGTAGCTCATGATTTGATTCTATAATTGTGACTGAATTTGACAAAACCCGGCTTTGACGCACAAAACTTCGTTAGGAGATATGGCGATTTTAAGTAATCATTGTGTCATAACTTCCCAGTGCCTACAGCTGTGCAAACAAAATTTGCACCAAGTATGCATCTATTTACTAGCTATCACTGAGTGGGTGTATACATTTCTGATACCCAAAATTAGCCCTGTTTTGGGCAGCTTTTCTCGAGTGAGTAATAATATCACAGGTGATAGTAATAGGGTGGGAGGGTGGGGGTGGATGGTGGTCTTAATATACGGGTATAAAATGGAGTAAGAAGACGATTGGAATCCAGAGACCAAGTTTGGGCTCTCCATGGCCCTCAAATCACTCCAAATTGACCGAGAACACTATTGGTGAGCTCTCTGTGAAGTCCCAGCTCACTACACACCATTATCACAAAGCCATGGCCATTCAATGGCGCCAATCTCCCACTCGTGGCTTTGACAGGGTCGGAAGAAAGCTGCCACAGAAACCAGACTTGCCAGTCCTGAAGGAAGTACAGTGTGGAATGTGATAGTGTATTAGGCCAGCAATCCATTTCTGGTAAAAACGTAAGTTTGATTTTGTGTGTGTGGAAGGAAGCCTTGTTATGTGAAATCCGGTCACAATTGAGAATCACAGAATCATAGAAATGTTCCATAGAAATTACATTGTACAAAGGTTCACTACAGCAATTGCACACTGATGCATATCTATAGCTTTAAGTGAAATACATCAACAATCGATTAAAGAAAGGGTCAAGGCAACTAACTTCAAAGTTAAATCAAAGTGTTATAGTAAACGTTGAGACTGAAACTGGTGTATATTGCATGACAGTCTCTACAATCATTCACATGGAAACTTGATACATTGATATCAGTACACAGTTGAATTTTTGAAGGTATAAGTTGAAAAGACTGTTAATACTACATCAGTCGTTCATTACTACTTGTTAGAAAAGCTCTAGTAGATTACAATATTGAAACATTCATGCCTGTGTGACTGCAGCTACATAACATTGTTTTATTTGTAAGTGTTTCAAATTACAGTGGAACTTGTCTTAGCAGCCACCTGTAATGAAAGGCTACCTTTCTATTAAGGGTCAACTTTAAATTGTTCACATAAGAGATTTGTACACATCAAACTATATAAATAGCCACCTACATTATTAAGGCCAAAAAAAATTGGCCTTACTGGCTTAGACAGTTTCCACTATAGCTACATTTGTGTATCAAAATACGTACTTGCATATCAACAATCAGCATTAAATGCTAACAGTAGCAGTAGCAGTTACTGTAGCTAGTGAAAATGTCATCAAGTTCAATATTTCACGACTTGGTGTCATAATCAGAAACAATATATACAAGCTTGATAAGGGGTAAATTACTTGAGTATATGTATTTAATTACAAACTTTTACTGGGTTTTCTTACAAAACATAAACAAATTAACTTTACTTACAAACCAACAATGTATAAAATAATTGTGACGTACTATTATATAAAGTTACTTGCAATTGGTATTGCATCTTAACGTATTTGAACCATACAAACAGCAGTGATTACAAGGCTACACATTAACACTTATAACTCATGATCTACTATTGGTCCCAACTTTAAACTCACAGTGATGAATGGTAGGTATTAGAGCAACATGTAAACCAAAAATAAATTTAATTAAAGAATATATATTTTAGAAAATTAAGATCAAAGGAAAAGGCTACATTTATGTGGTTTGACCTTTTCCTTTGAGCAATTATAAAACATTATATATCACCTGAAAGAGAATTTAATAAGCATTTCAAAACTCTAAACCAGATGTTTCTACGTCAATCACAAGCAAAGTTATGGCCATTTTATTGAAGACATGTAAACAATATAAAATTTTCAGCAGAAACTTTAAGTGGTCATAACTTAAAGGGAGACCTATGAAATGAGCCAAATTTTGGTGTGAGAAAGTTTCTTGAAATGGTCCATGTTTGTGCCAAATTTCACGAAAATCAAAAGGGGTCCGGATTTTTTTTTGTTGATTTGGTATGGAATGACCCTTACAGAGTATGTCCTACAAAAGAAACATAAAAACAAGTCAGTATCCATAATAGTCTACTGGACGAATTACACGGCCACTGCGAGTTGTCTGTTCCACTACATGATTATTGTCTAGAGTTGGTGAATCATTCTGCTCCTCTGCGGTGCTTGATTCAGTATGTGTGAATAGGGGAGGTTCCCAAGTGAAAGTTTCAGTAGTTGAAGTGTCCTTCATTAGCAGTGGACAGATCCGGTTCATGTGAATTACTTGTTCTCTAGATCCCATTTTCACCTTTACACTGGTTGCATCGATTTGTTTTAGTACAGTCCATGGCCCAGTCCACCGTGCATCCAGTTTCCCTCGAGTTGGATTACTTACAAGTACTTTTTGTCCCTCAGCTAGTCTTATTTCCTCTCCACTGTGATATGATTTCTGTTGTTGTACTGCAGACTCAATTATGTTGGCTTCTACAAGTTCTCTTAGTTCAAGGAGTTTCTTCTGTAGTCGATCACTGTACTTACTAGGATCTAGTGCCTCTGGAACGTTTAGGCTGGGGATAGCAAGAGAGGGGGGATTGTACCCAAAAAGGACTTTATGTGGTGACAGGCCTGTGACACGATGTCTGGTAGTGCGATAGATATATAATAGCAATTGGAGATGATCTTCCCAATCTTCGTCATTCTGTGTATAGCCACGCAAGAGACTTAGCAGTGTTCTGTTCATTCGTTCCACCAGGCCATCTCCCATTGGGTGATATGGGGTGGTACGAGATTTTACAACCTTAAATGCTTTGCAGAGTTCTAAGAGGATGTGGCTCTCGAAATTACGTCCCTGGTCTGAGTGCAGCTTTTCAGGTGGGCCCACCACTGTAAAGATTTGGTCTTTTAGGATTCGCACAATTCGATCTGCCTTCTGATCAGGCATGGGCATAGCAAAAGGCCACTTAGAAAAGTAGTCCTGTGCCACCTAAATGTATTCATTGCCATTTCGTGACATTGGCACCTTGAGCACATCTACAGCGACTAGCTCCCATGGTCTAGAAGCAATTACAGGTTGTAATGGGACTGGAGTGTGGGGCAGAGCCTTGGCGGTTTGGCAGGTAAAGCAGTGACTGCAATACTGGCTCACCTCTCTAGCCATACCCACCCAGTATGCAGTCTGTGATAGCCTGGCAAGTGTCCTCTCTGAACCCTGATGCCCTGCCCTGTCATGAGCTTCCTCTAGGAAGAATTGGTGGAGGGATTGTGGGGCAACAATGAGCATCTTGTCCTCAACCATGGTTGGGGATTTCACTACGCGATACAGGACCTGATTAGAGAGTTTGAGCTGGGACCATAGCTGTTTATAGCGCCGAAGGGGGAACTTTTGCCAATGGTTTGAAGTCGGCACTGTCCCTGGGTTATCTCTTAAATGTGCACAAACCATTGACAAAATAGGATCCTGGTTCTGGGCTGTGGCAATTTGTTGTAGTGTGATTGGTGTCTCTGAAGCCACAAGTGATACAGGTAGTCTGGACAAGGTGTCAGCACACTGGTTGTCTTTACCTGGACGATAAGTGATTTTGAAGTCATATGCCCGCAATTCAAGAGACCACCACTCTAGGCGTTGCGAACGGGCATGGCTCTGTTTGTGGGATTATAGCCACTCAAGTGGTTTGTGGTCAGTTTCTAAAGTAAACAATGTGCCCAGAAGGTAGTGACGAAACTTGCGTGTGGCCCACACAATAGCCAGGCACTCCTTCTCTGAAGTGGTGTATTTCTTCTCAGCTGAGGTCAGTGCTCTGCTAGCAAATTCAATGACTGTTTGTCGAGAAGTGGAGAGCACTGCACCCAATCCCACATCTGAAGCATCAGTTGTTAAGATGAAGTAGTCAGTTCTTTTGGGGTAGTCCAGGATTGGAGGTGACATCAGACTTTGTCGGAGGGTGTCAAAAGCTGTTTGGTGACATGCTGTCCAAGTGAAGGAAGTCTTATTGCTGGTTAGCTCATTGAGTGGGGATGAAATGTTGGCAAACCCTGGAACAAAATTCCGGTAGAAATTAGCAAGCCCTAGAAAGGACCTGAGTGTCTTGGGAGATTTAGGTGTTGGCCATTCTGCAATCACTTTGGTCTTGTCTGTAGATGGGGAGACTCCTTGGGACGAGTACTGAAAGCCTAGATGAGTGATGGAACTCTGACCCAGAAGGCATTTGGATCCCTTCAGTGTGAAGCCTGCAGACTGTAACTTCTCTAGCACTTGTCTCAAGTCGGTTATGTGAGATTCCATGTCATCTGAAAATATGATGATGTCATCTACATAATTGTCAACACAATTATGGCACTCACTGAATAGTCCATCAAGACCACGCTGACAGGTCTGAGTGGCACCAGTTAGTCCATAAGGCATTACCACAAACTCCCACAAACCATATCCTGGCCCTGGACTGAAGGCTGTCTTCTCTATGGATGCCTGGTGCATGGGGAACTGCCAATAAGCACTTTTCAGGTCCAGTTTTGAGAATACCTGTTTGTCTGCAAGACGTTGGTGGTGTCTGTCTGCCCTAGGGATTGGATAGGAGTCCTTCTTAGTGATACGGTTAAGTTGCACAAAGTCTACGCAAATGCGTATCTCCCCATTTGGCTTTGGTACGTAGACAGCTGGTGCACACCAGGGACTACTGCTTGGTCTAATGACTCCCTCTTGCACCATGTCTCTAAGTTGATGTTTGACTTGGTCAACAAGGTGGAAGGGGATGGGTCGGGGTGGAACTTTTACTGGTCGTGCATCACCTGTGTCAATGATGTGCTTAGTGATGTTGGTCTGTCCTAGCTGTTGCGAGAATAACCCCTTGTACTATGACTTCCTGCAAAGCTGGGTGAGCATTCCCTGGTAGGTCAAACTGGCAGTGACTTGTGCTACTCTTTGATGGTATGGCCTGTGACAGATCTTCATCTAAGAGTAGGGGATTACAGTTCTCAGTCTTATGAGTATCTAGGGGTAACTTAAGGGTTGGACGCCCTGACTGGTGTACTGTCCCTGCTTGGATATCTAGGACAAAGCCATGCTGAGACATGAAGTCACGCCCCAGAATGACTGGTATGGACAGCTGTTCAACCACTACAAAACTGTGGTCAGCTGACAACTCCCCTAGTGTCACTCTCATCAGTGATGTACCCAGTGGTGTGAAGGATCTGCCATCTGCATTAACAAGTTGTATGGACTGCCCAGCTGACATGTGTGGTACATTTATGTGCAGCTTACTAACTACTGAACAGGAAGCACCTGAGTCAAGGAGCATTTGTGTTGCCTCATTATTTATTCTACCAGTTATACATGTAACTCTTACTAGATTGTGTGTGTGTGTGATTTCTGGAATGTGTTGTGTTGTGTGAGCACTCACTTGCGTCTGGGAGCACTCCCTGCTCGCTGAGTTGGGATGCTCCCCCTGTCGTTTCCCTGGTCCCAGCAGTTGCGTGCTAGATGTCCTCGCTTTCCACAATTAAAGCAGATTGGCACTGTGGGTGGTCGCCACATTCTACAGTTTCTTGCAAGATGGCCTTGCTTCCCACAATTATGGCATTGAGTGACATCCCTGCGTTGGGTACCGAGGGCCATTAGCTGTGCAGAGAGATTCTCTAGTGTTGCTTCCATTCGGTCTAGTCTGGTAGTTGCCACTGTGTCCTGGACCTGGTTGACTAGCTTGGCGGCATCTGCCCGGTTATAAATGAGACAAACTTCCCTGGCCTTTGAGATGGTATCCGCAAAGCTAACTTTTGGTAAGAGTTTTAGCTGAAACGCAACTTTCTCCGGAAGAGAGTTAATCAAATGAAACCTTAGCTCTGTATCTCTCACGTTTGCCGGAAGTCCCGGTGATGCCCTGTCTAACAATCTCTCCAGCTCACGAGCTAGTTCATCGATGCTTTCTGCCCCATCTCGAAACTTCCTCACGGATAATTGCTCGCGAGCAGCCAGTCTGTCTTCCTCGGTGTCTGGACTCAGACGGCGAAGGAGCGCCGCCTTCAGGTGTTCGTATGAGTCCGTGTCAGCTTCACCCAGAGAGTCGAAAACTGCCCAGGCGCGGCCTCTAAGCAACGTAGGAAGACGTAACAACTTCTTCGCTTCATCCCATCCATTCGCTGCCGCACACACTTCAAATCTCTTGAACCATGATCGAGAGTCTTCATCATGTAGGGGTTCGGGTAGGGCAAGTCCTACTCCTGTCGCCATAACTGTCCCGGGTTTCGGCACCAATGTAAGAATCTCGAATAACAGTGATAAGGACACACGAGGCAGAACAATTCTTATCACGTGATTCCAAACACACACTAATTACATTCCTTACATTACAAAAGAAACAATCAATAATATTACATGTGTTTGTGGTACAGTGAAACCTGTCTATTCCAGTTATCATAGGGACAAATTTTTCTGACCTCATTAAGGAGGTGGCTGCATTACGCAGGTCACTTTGTACACAGTTGACACATGTGGGGATTTCTATAATGGCCAGTTTAGACAGGTGACCTTTTTATGCAGTGACCTGATTAGACAGGTTTCACTGTACTTAAAAGTCATCATCTCCAGTTAGAAGTACTGACCTTAAGACTCAGTTTGTAAAGCATTTAATACAGTACCTATAGAATGCTACAAATTTTGTATCTAGTCTCACAGTTTTAAACAGCATCTGTGTTGGTTTTACAGCTTCATATATATAACACATAATTTTATTCACGGAAGCCATAGGACATAGTTGCTTGCCCCTTAAATGTTTGTTTCAATACACCAATAGCTTGTGTAATTAATGTCTACTCAGATTTATTTTTTCTTGTATAGTAACTTGTTGTAACCTGTGAATACCACATCAAAGGATAGAATGGTACCAGATATAACTAATTCACGTCTATTTGTGTGCTGTAACTACGTATTAATTACTGAAGCAAAGTGGCCGTTCTGTTTCATTTTCAGCTACCCTGTATGTATGCTCCGCCCACAACACAAAATTAATAAAGAACAATAGGAGGAACACGTCTACAAAAAAATCCAGAAATTATAGTTTTGTTTCTACATATTTGATAGTCAGTACAAGGAAGCTATTACATGTTAGCCAACATTTATGTGGCAGTGGAGAAAGAATTGGTACACAAGAGGACAATGGTACACCTTCAACTGCATCCATTGCAGACCTTCATTTAGGAAACGAGGTTTTATGATAGTAGGGTTGGGGGGTTCTCAGACTTTTTCTAAAAATTTGGAGGGGAGTGCCACCCCTTCTTCTAAATGAAACCCTGCATTGTAACTGTTCCAGTAACCGAAAAGGCACACCTTAGACAGTAAACAGTAAAGAAATCAAGCCCGTAGCATTACACCCGTAGTCGAATTGTGCTTGGCTGGAGGCATTAGTTATATGTGTAGTTAGGCGGTTAGTTAGTTATTAGAAAATTGTCGGAGGTACATGTATTGGGATTGCTCTAAGGTATTTTGGGGTTTAATTATGCCTAGCCGTTGTCAAGGAATGCCCAAACTTTAATCTCCCCTACAATACGTTAGTACCATACTATATGATTTATCATATCACTAATGTATAGTAGAGATTGATTAAAACCTCACTTAGTTAACACCTCTTTAATAAGACCACCTCATTATAGTCACCATATCAAGTAAGTCCCAAATATAACTAAGTTGTACTTCACGACTTCATTAACAAGACCACCTCATTATGTAGCCGGTTTCATTGTGCCTCCTTTTATTTTGTGCTTGTGCTGTTTATTATAATTTCATTTTCCATTTCAGGATGACTAGAAGAAGGAAAATAAACTGACGACAATGATAGAACCATCGATTGACAGTTCTGTAATTACAACCTTTTGTCCATAATTTGTTTTGTAAATATATATTTTTGAAAATTGTGTAATATAAAGAAGTTGTACACTAAATACATTTCCTGTAAATACTCTCACGTGTTAAACTTTGCACATAATAATACCAAAGTGACGAATGGAATTGGACAGTTGATTCACAGAATGTTTGTGTTAGTAAACTTTTTAAGATTCTAAAATTTCACAAATGTTCCATCTATATAGACATCACTTTCTATGCGAGCAATACGAACATCACAAACAAAAGTCTTATCACTATATCATCATAATGGCAAATCTGGAAACTTAGCTACGTGTGCACCACTTGAAATGTGACCAGCTTGGATGTGATGTACATATGATGTACACATGATAACATTAACCTTTTCCCTAGTACATTACACAATAACAATTTCCTAAACCATATGCAGTACACAGCTATAGCAGTACCTTTAATTAGTTACACATAAAAATTTTACTGGTGTCTACATACAAAGGTAACTAGTTAGTTGATTTTCTTGAAGTCATCAAGAATTCCAGCCATAGTAGGTCGTTGGATAGCATCAACACTAACACACTTCGTACTAATAGCCACATATTGAGGCCACTGTGTTTCAAGGGTCCTCAAGTGACCTATAATACTTCCAGTTGGTATTGTCTTGGTCATCACTTCCACTAGTAGCACTCCATAACTGTAAACATCAATCTTCACTGTTTGCTGGCGAGGTGGACCAGTGACTTCTGGGGCAGCGTACACAGCAGCTCCTGGGCCTGGTGTTTGGGCTAGATGAGCAAATTGAGCAGAACCAAAATCAGATAATTTAGCAATCCATCCTCCTCCTCCTTCCCTGGCTTTGAGTAGCACATTAGCAGCACTGACATCACGATGGATGATAGCTTGTGGCCTGATGCTATGCAAGTATCGCAGTCCTTCGGCAACATCAACACATGCTGGCTTGATTTGATGAGTGGTAATTTGACCTTTTCTTAAAGCACTTCTCAGATTGAATTGCATTAATTCTGTGACAATAATGGCAGGCTCGTCGGGAACTGCACCAATAAATCCCACAAGATTTTTGTGGTGACATTTAGCCATCATTTTTATCTCTTTCAGGAAAAGAGCTTGATTGTGTTCACTAATAATCTCTTCATGGATAGTTTTAGCTGCAACTTTTTGACCTTTATAAGTTGCTTCATTGACTTTACCCCATCCTCCTGCTCCCAACAAGTTAGAACTAAAGTGTATGTCATCTCGTGAGATTACCCACAGTCTCTCCACAGCAGATATAGCTGCTTCCAGAGTGTCTAATCTTTCCAAGAGACTAGGAATTATGGTGTTTTCTAAATTGGCACATTTATCAACTGAAGTTTAGTACTTGGTATCCAGTTCCTGGCATCTGGTATCAAGTTTCACATTTTTGGCATCAAGTTCCTGACATCTGGTATTGAGTTTCTGACATCTGGCTTCAAGTTCCTGACATCTGGTTTCAAGCTTTTGACACTTGATATCAAGGGCTTGGCATGTAATTTCTAATCCCTTCGACTTTTTCTTTTCTTCATGAAGTTCTTTTTGGTGTACAGACTCTATCCTATTAGTAGCGATGGATATTTCCTGAGCAGAGACTGTAGGTTTACCGAAATGTGCTGAAAATAAAATGTGACAAGGTGTGCTGGTTACTGGCTAATACATTTCACTGATTTGCACAGCATATAATACACAGTTTCATTAATGTAGACCTGTACATTTGAAAGCATAAATTTATAAGTTACACGATTACATATTTCGCTATTGACTAGTTTTTGGTGGTCTCTTTTAATTTTCCTAAGAACTGCAGCCCATGTTCTCCCCTCCACATTTTATGATGTTAAGCTAAAATTATAAACCTAGCACACCATCAGGTACAATAATTTCGTGCAACCTTGTTTGCCCACTTTATATTGGTATTTGCTTTGTTTCAAAAAGGTTTCATCATGATAAAAATTTGCTTTAAAATATGATTTGTGAAAAGCTATATGCACCGACAACTATTTGCAAACATAACATTTGCGTGGCTAGCTAATCAAATGGGAATGTTAAGTGTAGCTAGTACTGTATAGCTAGTACTGTATGCATGATGAGTAATACAGAAAGGTAAACATGGACATATAAATGCAACTTGCTAATATTGTCGAGTAAGTATATTAGCGCTATTGATAGGTACAAACAAATCACTTTACAATGAACTATAAAAATACAAATACTCTAATTTGTTGTGTTAACAAAAGTGGTCATGTATTTTTATGTGTAGTAATCTTGCTGATCTGGGTCTAGCAACAAAAGGGGCAACAGCACAAAATAAGTGATGATTATCTTCAGTTAAGTAAGATGGAAACACCTCAATCATAAAAATGAATAGAAAGTGTACACACTGTTACTGTTAGCAATGTGCTTTGTATACACATTGTGTAATGGAGCCATAACTACTGATAATGGTGCTTAGTTTGAAACTTTGTGGCCAGTAGAACAACTACATACTTATCCTAATCAGTTTCAACCATTTATTTTATATAGCTTGTTAAAGGATAATATTCACCACAAGATGTGACATGCGTACTGCTGTATATATTCACCTATCACTGGAGGAAAATGGTGACTTTAAACAAAGATGTGTGTGTTGTGCAACATATAGGATTAGACTACGTTGAGTACCTTGTTGTGGATCACGTAATAATAATTTACTGGAGTTGTTTTCATTAAATGATCCATCCTTCTTCTGCAGCAGCAAGTCATGAAGCATTTGTTGGTATCTCTATAGTAATAATAAAAGTACAGTATCAATTATGAGTTGTAATGGTGCCTGATACATACACCCTTGCCAAGCAAGTAAGTATAATCTCTCACAACATTTTAGTTCTTCTAGCCACACTCTACTGTACCTCCTCAGACTAACCTTTGGTGCTTCTGTAGCCAACGTTATAGCTTCAGAGTTATCTCCCTGTTGAAGGAGAAGGTTGCATTTCTGTGTTAACAGTTCTTCTGCTCCTGGCAAGTTGTTCTTGTATGCCATCCTCAATGCCAGGTCAACATCAGACAATTTGTCAATGATATATGGTACAATATTATCCTCATTTACACTGACTGATAGGGCCTAGCACAATAAAATGAATTAACACTTTTAATCACTGAACATATACCATAAACAGCTGATGTTGTGCACTGCAAGAAAATTATTTACTATGAAAATTGCAAATTAACTTATTCAGTAATAACTGCTAATGACTTGTTCTAATTTACCATCATAGAATGACAAATGTATTACATATTACCATCATCTTTTTCTTCCTTCTTTACATACATGCATACAAGTTTTTAGTCATGATAAACAGTCCTAACACCAGCTTGTATTTTCCAAAAGCTTATTACAGATGCATCTTGTTACTTTTAGAACACGAAGTTTTTTTTCAGCTGGCTTACTTTTGACACATTTTATTGGCCACACGTCAGGCCACACTTATAAGCAACAATTCAACAAGATGTTACTTCTCAGATAGTTAACCTTGTTCAATCATTCTTTTCCTGTTCCAGCAAATTCTGCTGCCAAACAGGGTTGACTTGCTGTCAATCAATCTCACAAGTAGCTGCATGTACTCAGACTTAATGAAAACTATAGCACTCAGATGTGGTCTTCCTCCTTAGACGGCCCTGCTACAATTGCAATATACAATGGCATAGTCTCTTAACCACGCCATTGTATATTGCAATTGCAGCAGGGCCGTCTAACTAGTATTCTTTTAAGAACATTTGTGGAAGGATAAAAGTGAAAAATGATACATTATCAAGGATGGTTTACTTGAATGCTGATCTGTTCTATTTGGGTGCATGGGCAAAAGATGATTTACCTCAAAGAGAAATCACTTCAGAGGATTTCCGTGACATGTCCAGCCATTATTCAGTAAGAAATTGATTATTTAAAGCTAATTAGTACACTTTGCATGGTTTTGGTAAACCAAGAGAAGTTCTCCAAGCCAGTTGTAATTATAAAACACTGCAAGTACAAGAAACATGCTATGCTTTGTACATGGTGTATGTGTCCTAGCTGTTTAGAACTTGTGGCAACGATTTATCTACGTAATACATGGAATACAGGATCATACATAGGCTACAAGGTTTATAATTCTACCAACCTGTCCTTTCCTGTTTACTCCTATAATTCCACTGCAGACTTCATGAACAGCAGTCACAAAAACGGTGTCTCCACTGACGCGATTCATGTAGATACAGACACCACTTATTAAGTCATACAGGTGAACATATCCAAACTTAGTAATGAGATAAATGATATCATGTTTGATACTGATCTGTAATAAGAACATGGTATCTAGTTGTTATTCATATATTCCACACAAGTTGTGATAGCTTTGAATAGTTAAAAATAAGAACAGGTGACAAGTGGTCTACTTAACATCCTTACTTGCATAGCAACAGGAAAATCACTGTTTGCTTCTGCTGGAAATACCACATCAACAGCTTTCCTTTGAAATGGCTCATTGTGGCGTCCAAGCTCCATTATGTAAAGCTGAAACATTATACATGGGTGAATAAATTTGATCAATTACAATTCAAAAACAAAGCACAGTACAGTAATATAGTGGAACCTCGATTATCCAAACACCAATTAACTGAACTCCGGATTATCCAAATACCAAATTGACTGCTCAATTAAGGTATTTTGTCAACAAGTGTATGCTTTATTAGAGTAGTTGAACAAAGCTCTGTATATAGAAGTATGGAAGTTAGATTTTACTTACTGTTTAATTATATGAACACCCTTTCCCCCAATTAGTTCGGATAATCAATGTTCCACTGTATGTACTAAAATGATATCAAGATAACATTATTTTTTTTGTTTATAAAGACATTTCTCTAACCTTGCCTTCTTTTGGTTGATTTCTTACTGCGTACACTAATAGTGTGGACTCAGTTAAGTAGTTTGGCAATTGTAACTGTGCAAATGCTGCAGCATGTCCATCTATTGGTTGACTGATGCCTTTGTCAGTTGAGTATAACTGCATTACACCATGTACTCTACCTTGCTGATAAAACAGGAACAGAAAATTACCAGGTGTTTAATAGCACATTAAAATTACAACTAGATATTTAGAAAAAAGAGGTATACCACTTACAATACTATATTTGGATGACTGTAATTTGTTTCACATATAATGCACTTGGAGGGGGGGTTCCAGGGGATTAGGAAACCCCATTAGATTTTATACATTATCTGGAATGCTAAGAAACTGAAACTTTAAACAGGTTTCCAAAATAAAACATCCACGATAATTTTATTGAACAACAATAATTAGAATGAAGAATCAAGACATTTTAGTCTGGAAATTAACCAACCTAATACAACAGTCACCTGGTAATCCCTTGAAACATTGACAAGTCTAATACACATTTTGTCTGAGTGAATTTCTATGAATACATTATGACTGGGTATCATGTCACTATCGCTGGGAAATTCATCTTGTGCTTATTGTAGGCTCAGCCATTTGATATGCATACCTTCTTAGTGATATATACATTTAATTTTCTTAATTTTCCTCTCCTACTAAATTGATAGTTTTTCATCCACAAAATATCAATGCAGGCAAACAGATTAATATCATACAATAGCTCACATGATTCAGAACATAATTGTCTGCTCTAGACTAGCTACGTAGTTACTGACTCCCAAACCATATTATTTTCAACATCCATGCTGTGCATCTCCTTTCCTGTATGTTAGCTATAGAACCATCACCACTATGCTGAACCATTGCCTACTAACTACTTGTTTTCCACTTTTACAGACTGCTGCCATGCTGTTTCTAGATACCGTATACAATACATTGTGTCTAGTTGATTTGATGTGCACTTCATTTGTACTAAGTAAAATATCAGCTTGAAATACTTGTATCTCTGCATTAGTATATCTCAAACTTTTCCTGAGGGAAGGGGGAATGCCCCAATACTGGCCCCTAGCATGAGCATTCCACACATGCTGAGTGTGTTTCTTACACTCAGCATGTATTGATTTACCCGCCTATAGTATAGCTGCATAGTAATTTGACTGTAAACAAATTAGGTTGGGGCTATACACTTGCTTTTACTGCCCCGGGGCCACTTGATTTCTCTTGGCAGCCCTGGCAGGCTTGCTTTACTTGCACTCAATTTCAAGGCGATTGAATTACGTATTCAAGCAGTTTGTGAAGTGCACAAAAAGATAAAATTAAATGAAACATTGGGTGCAGATTGGGAACAACCGGAGCAATTTCATTGTTCATATGTAAATGCCATATTATTTGGCAGGTATTTTCAAAGCTCACTCACCAAAGCTTTTATGCCGACAACTAGTAGCCACTTCAATGACTTATCAGCTCTATAGTTGATGATCTGGCAGGATCTCAGACTAGAATGAATATCGAATATTTTCTCTGGGTCTGTAAGACCTGAAATTAAATACTTAAAGGATAAAATCAGTAACTAACTCCAGCACACCCACCATTTACTGACCAATGATACACTGAGTCCTCCGTTACCATACCAATTACTTCAGAACTTATCCACTTCCAGAAGACGACATCACTAGTCATATTGAAACCCTTTGTTTTATTCTTTTCTATCAAGTATTTGTAGTGTCTTGCCAGCTGCAATAAAACAGAGTATTGTAGTACATGTGATACAGTTAATAATTTTGATTAGGTTATACATGTATGTATTATATTTCAACCGCCAGGAAATGCCACCCAGTTGTCGACCCAACCATACATAGGAAGCTCATATTCAACTACACATGTATGTATGTACCACTTCTCCTCCCCTACTACCATAGTATCCATACAGCACAGCTGAGGCTTTCCAGTATGTTTAACATGTGTTAATATCAAGTTATTCTAGCACTAAAATGCAAATACTGTAGAATGCTGGCATTCACACTGTTCAACCACATATTAAATAGCTATATGGCTAGGCAAGCCAATTGGACGCATGCTTTTTCTGCGTGTGTTTGTCCTGTGTGTACTATTAGAGCAACTGCTGTAACTTCTTTCATAGCTAGCTTCATTATAAAAACAGACCTGGGTGTGGCAACTGCTTGAACCTACCCAGTAGCTACTGCGAGTAGTGCTATACATTCTGAATACATTTCTTTTGTTGTCAGCAAATTAAAGATACTGAAACTATGTTAGCTGCATGATTAGGACAAGTGTACTACAACCATGTAGATTCTATCTTTCATTAATGCAGGAAGGCACATGCAAATTACCATAGCTTACAAGGATGGCATAAGGTTCATATGGTTTTAAAAATTCAATATCATCATGGATATTACATAACTACAGGATGTGAATGGTGTGAGTATTGTCAAGACACGTAGTACAAAACAACAAGCATGCCAACAAGCAAACACTTGGTACCGTAAAGCATAATAGACAAGGCATTGAAAACAGCAATAGCACAATATCATTATAAGGCCACTTATTGTTAACTTTATGTTTCAGATCAGAACGTTAGCCTAAACCAGGTGGAATATTAATTACTATTACAACCTTATATGCACCTGACTGTTTTATTAGAGATAGCAGAATGCTCTATTAGAGTATCTCAATCTTATATTAATACTTATCGAAAAGTGAAAGGGCCCTTCTCCTGACATTGGAATTGGTCCTTCAGCCCATCTAGCTTTCCTTTCTCTATGTCTAGCTATGTAAGCAATAACTTATATACAATCATAAACATTGAGATGATGAAAGAGCAAAATAATACCAAATTTAGGCAGTGAGACATAGCAACGCAGGCAGTAGATCTGAAACATAAATATTAAGAATAAGTGACCTAACCCCAGGAGTGGATCCAGGAGCTGGCAAGGGACAAGTTCAGATCCACAATATAAAAATATTTTAAAAGGAAGCCACTCTGAGCAGCTAGTATAATAGCTAGCTACAATCTGTTATAGTTGATGTAGCTACAAACATAACAGCAAACAATTACCTCTCAGTAGTGATTCACCATTGAATTTTATCATTTAGGCCATAGCAGAAGTTTGTGAAGTCTTAAAAAGCCACCAGAAAAGCTATTAATATGCCAAACGATAATTATTTCAGAGGCACTTAATATGCATGAAGGTGCTGGATGACAGTTTGGGGTGAAGTTGCAGTAAAGAGAGGAGATATATCTGCCTTTCAATATGATAGTAATTTTTGAAACTGATTTTAGCTTTACTGGCATATCATAGTGATGTAAGTTAGCTCTTCCTAAAAGGAAATGCAGAGGAGGAGGGGTGGGAGGTAGGAGTGGGGGCATTTTCCCCAAATACCCCATGCTGGATCCGCCATTGAAACCCAATATAGGACAGGTAGTGAGAGGTCCGCAACACAGCTGAATCTTTTACCACTGCATCTTCACGAATCTTCTAAATCTTAGTCAAATCCTGGTAAAACTTTGGATTCTTCAGGATACTATACATTACGTCTGCTGAATTTTTAAAGTTGAATCACTGAATCTTTTGTGAATCTGTAAAGATTCTGAATCTCATTTTGCAAATTTTGGCTACATTGCAGACCCCTCAACAGGTACTGATGCTAAATTACAACCCAGAATAAGTAGTCACACCATTTCATACATTGCTTCCACACTAGCTATAGTTATATACCGTATAGCGGAAAATTTTGGCAGGAGAAAATTTTGGCGAATTTGGCGAGTATACATGGATTCGCCAAAATTTTATTCACCATTTTTATAAACACTGAAAGTGCAGTAGACGCTGTTCATCGGTGAGTGAATTAATTTATTCTGTGAATACTGAGTGGTTAATCTTCCGCAAGTATCCACAGCCAGTATTAGACTAATACATGTAGCTCGGGCAGATGGGCAATTCACTCGAGCGATTCAGCTCAGTGCCCATCATGTGCAAATGCCTTGCCTCGCTTGCCACATGCCAGCATTCCAGTCTCGATTACTGACTTTGCACGTTGTTTTTATTTCAGCTAGCTATTTACATAAGAGTGCGTCGATTCGAATCAGAGGCATTGAACTGTAGTACTTTGTACGTAGACATCGCAAAGCTTCGTCGCCAATGCTGTCAGATTAAAATTGCGTGGGCAAAGTAATGCCATGCATTCGTCAAAATATTATTCGCCAATTTCTGCCAATGATCAATTCGCCAAAATTTTCCGCTATACGGTACATCCATTGCTGGATGCTACAAACATATCTGAAGCAGTACTAAGTATACTACATAATAATTATGTTCACCTTTCAATGCAATAATATCTAAATCAGGGTTCATTATTGCTGAGTCACCATGTATTGGATATGTTGTTGTCTTGCTTGGCATTGCCACATCTACGACGACCAAATTTGATTGTTCCTTATATTTCTGCCGGACACAAATATACTTATCGGACTCCATTGTGACAGTAGCAAACCCAATTGTGTTGACGTGAACCCCATGATCCTGGAGCTAAATATGACATGGGCAACATTTAAGTAGGCCATTCTGTATAGTAGGGATCATAAAGGCTTAATTTATTAAGTCCTTTTTGTGGTATGGGTATCGATTGGTTGGTAGCACTCCAATCACTAAAACCATCTAATATGTAACAAAATCAGCTTTACAGAACAGAGGTTCCTCAACCCTGCTTGGTCTCCACCACACAGCAGAGTCAGGGATGCTGCCATTAGCCGCATCACCTATCTACACACACATGCACGCACGTACGCACACACATGCACACAGTGTTGGGGGTAACGCGTTACATAAGTAACGCATTACATAATAATTATTACTTTTGTGGTAGTGAAGTAATATAACGAAATATGCTGTAAAAACAGGTAATATAACTCAAGTTACTCACTTGCAAATGTAACGTGTTACCTAAGTAATGAAGTTACTGTAACGAGTCTAATATTATGTACTTTAAGTAACGATCAAAGTTATTAATCCTGTTAGTGATCCACTGAGTAACGCCTAGCCACTACAAAGTAACAAAGCGTACTGAATGAAGCTTATTCACCAGCTTCTTGCTTATAACCACTGTCCAACAATGCAATCATGTCACGTGATAAAGTGGTAGTTTCACACGTGACAGCTTAAGGCTGTGGACACAAAGTGATATAATATGTAATATTATTATAGTTACTTTATTTTATGGGTAATATGTAACTGTAACTAAATAGTTCAGTTGTGTAATATGTAACGAGTTACATTTAAAAAGTAACTGTCCCAACACTGCGCGCGCGCGCACACGCATGCACACACACGCACAAAGCCTACGGCAGCCGTGCAAAGCACAGCTATTGCCACCCAGTGAACCAGCACTGGTGCACCCACTCGTGTATTTGAACATTGTCCAGGCAAATAGTAATGTTTCACGGAGAGAGGTCGTGGAACCTGAAGTCCCACAACGACCCAATACTGCTAAGCGAGTTGGGAATTCGTTTCCTCAGTAAACACCAGGTACCCATTGATGTTATAGCTGGGTGGGCTGCTTCCTCAGATGACACCAGACTACCAGGTCCCCAATATACAGCTGGGTAGACTGGAGCAATGTGAGTAAAGTTTCTTACTTGAGGATACACAGCAACACCAAATTGGCATAATCGGGCATGAAACCTGGAGCCTTTCGATTACCAGGCCGACACTCTAGCCACTTGACTATATGTTGCGCCTCACTGCACACACACACACGCACGCACGCACGCACGCACACACACACAGACACAGACACACACACACAGTCCCTACTCTACCTTTAAAACCTCCTGAAAGTTAATGGGTACTATCAAATCTTTCTGAAGTGACATCGTCGCGCGTCGCTACCGAGAGGTCCGTAAAACAAGCTGCAAAAGCTCTTTGCGGTCTATATGCCTACACTGGTATGCACTTCTCTTTACATGAACACGTCAGGAAACAGAAGTAGCTTCATGCGTACGGGTCGTACGAGTAGAGGCCTAGGCCTAGCTTGCACGTGAGCGATCGCATAGTGCGGGGGCGTGACGTCTGAAACCGTATACTTTTGTAGGAAAAATTACGGACACCGCCCAAAATGCTGCCTCATAAACCATTAATTCACCTTTATAGAATAGCCTTAATAGCCTTAGCCTTAATAGCTGTAAAACCCCTGCGCATGCAGTCACAAGGTGGATAGAAGCCAAATGAAACAGTGTACGCCATGCACATATAGCTAGCTATACAGTAGTAGCTACATGCACAATAACAAAAAACTCACAGATGGCAAGTGCTTTTTCTGGTTCTGATGACTGTCTGCTTTCTTTTCCTTTTATTTTCAATTACATGGTCATCTTAAGCTTCGTCATGTAAGGAAACCACACTGAGCTGACATATACATTAATTTCACAAGGTCATTCTTATGTTTATGTGTTTGTCTCGTATGTCATCTGTTTTGGTTTATTTTTGTACTCTTCCTTGCCATGTTTGTACTGTACATTTTGCATGTATGGGTCACATGTGTCCGAGGTATTTTAATTGTGTGTTTTGAACATCTTACTGATGGTAGTGCTTATACATGGCTGCACTTATAAAAAGGACCCAAGATAGGGCCACACCCCGGCTTAAGGAATCAAAATATACATTGCATAGCTACCATGATTAGAGCTTAGCTAGGACACCACCCTTAATGACCTGGGACACATATTATGGCACTGAACCATACACCACTTTATTATATATTTGTCAACAGCAAGATTGATATACTCTAATAAAACAGTCCCAGACACACATATATTTTCATAGCTATGCTATGACAAAGTTAATCATTTTAAAACATAAAGTAGTTCAGCAATAAAAGTAGTGTAACAAGAATATAGCTATAGCTGATCTATACAAAGCCCTACTTCAATTTGTATGGTGGTAACAAATGTAAGGATTTTTCCATATAGTTATTTTTATGAAGGATTTACAGCATATAAGTGTGTAGGACACTTGGTCCTGTAGGACACTTGGTCCTACAGCCTGTTTAGAGATGCGATTCAAATTTCCTCGTGGATTATATTTTATCGCTGGAACCCTCAAGTATTCAGCCTATTACTATTATAAGCAAATAATAGGTGACTGAAGTATCAAACATGATGCATAATAGGCAGCTGTAGAACTCGTGACCCACAATAATGCATGCATACCATGCGTATAATTATGGGAAATGCTCTATATCAAAATTTTACATTTTATGGCTGGCATGACTATACAGTGTACCATGAACAGAAACATATTGTTATTGCTATTAGAGCTTTACAGTGACCAGCACTGAAGGTCTGACAGCAACATGTGCTGCACTGTACCAAACATTAGTTCACTAAAGTAACAGGAACCTGCCGATTGACATGGTCACAATAATGAGGTGGTCTAATTAGAAGTGAGCACTAATAGCAAGTTTAGAATTCAGGCATTCATGGAATTCATGGGTACCTTCGAATGAAATATAAAATTTACAAACAACATTAGGCTAGCCAAGTTGGATCACAGTTTATCACCAAAAAATGTAAGGGTGAGTATTCAATTTTAAGTTTCATTATGTGCTATACTTGCAGAATTCATTATAATATTGCTGCACAAGCTGGGGAATTTCTAGCTAAACTTACCTGCTATGAGTTTTAATAGTACAAAAATGTCACAGCCAGTTATAACCATTGTGTAAGTGTAATGCAGCATCATAATATTTGCAAAACCTCTCCTAAAAGAGATAGTTGTTGGTATAAAACATGAAGTCTTTGACATGCACTCAATTCAGATGAAGCCAGACCATCTTACATGTATATCATACAAGTGTGGTAAACCATAAGTTACTGACTAATGTACTATTTTCATTCACATGGTTATTATGCTTAAAGAAAGCTACATCCAGTCAATACAATGCATTCCAACTCAGAGCACTGTGCCCCACATTTTTGTTTTATTAGAGTGTTATGTATTGACTTTAGGATATTTAGCTCAAAGATTTTTGCTTAGGCTCCTAGGCTATGGGCAAACACCTCAAACAGGCTCTGCCTTCTGTGTACACCCTCCAGTGCCTAACTGGCAAAGTAGATAATAACAACAACGACTGTTGTATTAGAGTGTATCTCAATCTTTTTCTACTCATATATAGTCTTGTGAATAGTATAAGTGGCTACATACCTACGGGAGAATATAGATATATAGAGGAAGATCATACAGGATAAAAAGAAATCTTATAGTATGTGGTATGCATTATTTTATTAAATGCGGCATGTCATTTGAGATCACTGGAGTGTATAATTAATTATTTTAGTTATTATTTGCATGTTGGGATAAATGTACCAGAAGCTGTGAATCACATCTGATTTTAGACCACATTTTATATTGTTGGCATGAACACCATTGAATGTGTGGATGGAGGTCTATATCATCAACTGTTGAACTAATGACTATACTAAAGGTATTCATTTCCTGATACAAGTTTAGCTGCTGTAGATTTAGCTGCCAAGTATTGCTGCAACTGCACGTGCATGCTCTATGAGCTGGTGTTGTTTGATTATGTAGTGCTGTTGTTACTGTTCAGAGGCTTAGCAAACATAGCCTTAATGGTCATGAAACTCCACTGATCAGATGCAATTAATTAATACCACAAATCACCTTGTCTTGGAGTTGATCAGCTATCTCCTGTGCTGTAATATTAACGTACTTCAGTGCATGGTTGCTCATTTTCAAACACTGTTGATCATTTGACCTCCAAGAGATTTCTAGAATTCTAGTTCAGTATACTCTTCCCCCTCCCATGAATCGAAGGTCCTGTATACCATAGTCACCCCACTCCTCCAGAAGATGATACAATATAATTATTATAATTCTTTGACTAGCTATACCTCCATAAGCCTAGATATACATTGAAGTAATAAAAGTAGTGAACATTCTCAGGTAAAAAAACACATACACAAAAAATAAACACAAATAATTATAAGTGCAGGTGGCTACTATAGCTAGGTAGTCTACCGATCAGTTGACCACAACAACATGTACAGGTCATCACTATCAGGAGTAACAACTGGTTGTTGGTAGTGACCAGGTGATGTCACTTGAGGGTAGTTGTATGTTGGTGGACGACTCTCACGACTGTATTGACTGATGCCATGGTAACCAAGAGCAAAGTTAATCAATAGGATGCCATCGTCAGATTCATGATGGTCACTGTTCACAGTGGTGGTCTTGAGTTTTTGAGTGGTAACTTTAGGATGGTTTAACTGTTTTATGAACAACAAACAATTCACAGGGCTGTCCTGTAAATGTAGTACAGCACGTACAACCATCTTGGTTATGTCCACCACAAGTATAGCCCCACCCTTCATTCCGATATACACATCACCATGAAGACCACTCATACTCCTGATGTGACAGTTTTTAGCTAACAAACAACATTAAAAATTATTTAAATAAGATGCTACAATATTTACCATTATAGTTTGGGATCTTCTCCATTATGATTGCCTCACAATCCAGGCTGGTCACATGGCTTGGAGTTGATGACCACTTGTGTAATGTACTTCCTGAAGCTATTAATATGGAGTCCTCTCCTGATGCCATACAACAGGCCCCATATGAATTATTGTACTTTCCTGGGTTGTCATAACAACCAGAACTAAACATATTTAGTTGATCATCTGCACTACACACCCACAACTGCTGAGTGGTAGGTACTATTAAGGCACAAATGGGATCACCACTAAGTTGTATGGCGTGATCAGGTAGGATTACGTTAATCAGTTTACCAGGCTGTATATCTAGTTTAGTAAACACTGCAATAGTTGATGGCTTAACTAGTACAAGCAACGCCTCCTGTTCCTCTTTGTAATATCCCATAGGTAAGTGTATCATGTCAACAATACATAGTTTACTATCCCAGTAACCCACTGGTAGTTTACTATCAACATTGATCACTTTAATGACCCCAGATGATGACCCCACCCACACATTACCATCCAGTGACACCATACAACTGATTGGTGACTTCATGTCGTACGCCACCTGTAAGTGATCATGTGATCAATATGTTATGATATCATATCATCAGTGATCACCTGAGATGATGTACTTGACTGCTGCGGGTCAGCCACACCCACTACACCATCAGCAGTACCATACCACACTTCATTGGCTTCACTTTTGGCAAAATCTGGCTTGTTACTGGCTAGAACAGGACTGGCTCTACCTGACCGGTGTATCTTGGGAGAGTATCTTGGTGTGGTGGTGGAAGATTTGTGATGCTGTTGGACACCTCTATGGTACCTCACTGTCACTGATGTGATGACTACATGCCCTTGAGGCTGCATCAACATGGCATAATGTAGTCTAGTAAATGCTGAGCAGTCTGCTAGTTGTCTTATTACAGAGAAAGATGGTCTGTGGTGAGGTTTACTACTCCAACACCAACACATTAACTCATACATCATCTGACAACTAGGACGATGCTATATATCAAATAACAACAAAACGATTAACTTTAATATGTAGTTAATAGCCAGTTATTACCTTTGGTAACATCTCAGGACGCATTTCAGCTTTAAGGAGATAAGCCCTAATGGGAACAGAGATCTTCTCAAATGGTTGGATGAAAGTGAACAAGTAGAACAGTAGCATCCCAAATGAATAGACATCAATCTGACAACAGCAAATCATCAAAGCAGTAGCACTAGCCCAGCATTATAGTAACTACCTTAAAAGTGTACACCTGTTTTCCATCATGGAGTATTACCTCAGGAGGCAAGTAAGGGGGAGTCCCTACCATACCTCTCATGCCCTAAGGCACAACTTGTTTACTTATACCATAATCAGCAAGTTTTATTTCAACATCACAATGCTCCCAGGGTAGGTGTGGCTCAGGGAATTTCCACACAAGCACATTGCCAGGTTTAAGATCACGATATATGATCTTGTTACTATGTAAGTATTCCATTGCTGATGACAACTGAGTGAAAGAGATCATGCTGTTATGTCCTCCTGCTTATACATACTCACCTGACATATAATCTTCTGCAGTGCATATCGACCTATTCTGGAGTCATTTTTGTGGTAATGGTTGACAATATTCTTTAGCGATCCCAACGGTGCAAACTCCAGCAGCAATCTGATTGGCTGAAATACTATGCCAATCAGTGGTAATATATTTGGATGATGAAGGGAAGCCATAATCCTGCCCTCAGAATTAGCACTCTGGTAGTGGTGCCATGCCATCTCTTCCTTAGATGGGCGGTAACCTGGCTGAGTGAATGTCTTTATGGCTACCTGCTTGGTCTCCACTCCCTATGAGGTTGAAAGGGACATAGTATGACATACCAAGATACCATATATATGTACATGCACTCAATACCTGCATCTTAACAGTAGCTAAATAGACACAGCCAAAGCCTCCCTCATCAAGATAATCTTTCTGAGTCACATCTTCCGGATTAATCCGCATATTGAATGCCAGATCAGCAAATATCTGAGGATGTAGACCATGCAAAAGTACTGCAATTTTAGTTTACCATTGCATGCACACACATACACACACACACAATGCAAAGCCAAAAGCAAAGCCTTCAGCTGCAGTACTAGCACGGTCATGCCTAGCCAGTGAACCAGCACTGGGACCCCTGTGCACTTCAGGTGCTGGGAGGCAGCACAGACAAATCCTCCTGGGGCACCCGCAGGAGGCTGTACCATGTCCCACAGGTGAAGGTGTGGGCATCCAAAGTCCCACCTGAACCTTCACCCACTATGTAAGACATGGACAGTTGGTATTTACTTTCCCAGTTAATACCGCATACCCATTGATGTTACAGCTGAGTGGGCTACTTCTCCGCCACCAGGTCCCATTTAAATGGCTGGGTAGACTGGAGCAATGTGAGTAAAGTTTCTTCCTCAAGGAAACAACAGTTTGGTGTAACTGAATCAAGCCAGGATCCTTTCAATTACCAGGCAGATGCTCTAGCCACATGGCTATGCTGCCTCACCAACACACACAAAATAAAAGCAAAAACTTGTTGGCTGCCTCTGGCACAGTCATGCCTATCCAGTGAACCAGCACTGGGACACCTGTGTACTACAGGAGTTAGAACAAGCAAATCCTCTTGGGGCAGGACTATTAACCCATAGGAGGCTATAGCTATACCGTTTCTCACAGGTGTGAAGGTGTGGGCATTTGAAGTATGACCTGGACCTTCACCTGTTATATGAGACATGGACACACACATGTGCACACACACAAAAGCAAAGGTTACAGAAGCCATGTGAAACACAGCTATTGTCACCCAGCAAACCGGCACTAGGATGCCTGTGCACCACTTAGGCACTTCAGCCTTGTGCAAGCAAATCCTCCTGGGGCAGGGCAAGTGAGGACTGTCCAGGTCTCATAAAGAGAAGTCGTAGAACTCAAAGTACCTCAACACCGCTAAAAATGTGACAAGGACAGTTGGGCATGCTTCCCCAGTAAGCAACAGTTACATATTGATGTTACAGCTGCTTCCCAGATGCCACCAAGCTACCAGGTCCTCAATATAATAGTGCTGAAACAAATAGCAATTTTTACTATTTGAATGGTTGTGAACAAAACAACCGAATATTGGATTATTCTTTAAGGTCATACTTTTATTGAATAAGTACTGAAACCTTTTATTAGGGAGCCAAAGAGCTATTTCCATTTTTTCTGAAATAGAATTTTTACAGCATAGATACATCACTTCAGTCACAATCTTAACTTTCAAGGCTGACTTTTCCATCTGAATACAGTGTACAAAGTGCTAACAATTATTCGAATAGCGTGTTAACGAATCGAATAGTGTCATACTGACCGAATTATCCGTTTCAGCACTAATATATATATATATATATATGTATGTACTAGATAAAGCACTGCCGCGAGTGCTATACGGTAGATATAGCACGAAAAGAGTGGGCGAGAGACAAATATAGCACGAGGCGAAGCCGAGTGCTATATTTCGTCTCGAGACCACTCTTTGAGTGCTATATTTCACGTATAGCACGAGCGAAAGGCAGTGCTTTATCTGGTATAGAGAACTGTAAACTTGAGGTACACACAAGACACACGAAACAATTAGAAACTCACGGCTACCTCTGGGCTGTACATAAGGTGCAACACACCTCCACACAGGATCAACTCATTTCGAGTAGCTGAGACATCCTTTAGTTCACATGACTGCATGTTAAGTACAGACAGGTCAGCAGGAAAGTCCCTCATCAAATCCACTTCATTTGTAGAATTATTATTCAGCCACACCTTCTCAAGTTTTGGCGCCAAACAAGGTAGGTCATGTGGTATTTTAGTGAAACAATTAGAAGACAAGTCCAATGACTGAAGACAACACAATGATGTGCTATCATTACCATCATCTAGTAAACTGGCATCACCACTTGGTGACCTTCTCTTCTTCTTGAGAATATCTCGATAGTTCAGCCGAGCAACAAACATATCCAACTTGGACTGTCTGCTGTCATCACTTCTTGTGCTGCAGTCAACAGGTTGGAAGCTCTCATCCTCTTGATCCTGGTATAACTGACTACCACTAAGTTCATGTAACCTGCTCAACTTGTTACTGGCAAGGTTAAGTGTTAACAAACTGATACTAATCCACACCGTGGTGGGTAGGTCTTTGATCTTATTGTTTTGGGCACTGACTACCTCTAGGTGAGGCAGTAGGAACAGCTTGCTTGGTAGGGTAGTCAATGAGGTATCATTGATGGTGAGTGTTTTCAGGCAATAACAAGAGTAGCTCATCTCATTTGCATCTCCGCTAGGTAGTTCCTCAATGTGATTATTGGACAGGTCCAGCTCCTTTAGGTTTTTTAAGCTCAATAATTCCAGTGGTACACATTTCAGTTTATTTCTGGACAATGTCACTGCGCCCCAATTGGACTAGTGATTGGTTGGGAAATGACTTCAGCATATTGCTTTATCATTTCCTTCCCTGCTGCCATGATTACTGAATGTTCAGCATCCCAACTGTCAGCAAATAACTCTTTTACTATTTCAACTGCATGTGCTGCAAGATGGACCCAAAGTGGGTCTACACTGCACAACTGTTTTCCATCAAGTATTCTTTTCCACCCTTAATCAGACCTAGTACCTCTTTGTAGAACAATAATAGGGGCAGGACCTCACTTATACCAACACCAAGATGCAATGCCTTATCTAGTCCACTATGAACCTCATGTTTTATTAGTACACTGATAACTTCTGTAGATCCAGAGCAGACAGCCTTCAACAACAACGTATCATCATTGTAAAGACGTGATGGGTCACAGTGGTTAATGATAGCTAGCATCTAACATTACATCTAAACATTGATAGCGTTTTTGAGTTATTGCCTCATCCAGTGGACTCTCCATGTCTGTTGCTCTTAACCAAAAGTCTCTACTGGCAGGCCCCCTTACACCCAGTTTAGACCATGACTCAAAGACATAAGCCATCAATTCATGACAGTTATTCTTCACCATAACATGTAGGATATTCTCACCCTTTGTGTCAGCAGCAAATAACTTCATCTTCTCCACATATTGATGGTAGTTGACAGGGAATAGTGGGGCAGCTGGGATGGCAGGTTCTACACCCATGACTAACTCGATATGACTTGCACTAAGTTTTTCACCCCTGTGTGGGAAACCTGCAGGGTTAGAATTAACCACTTCCAAACCAGAGTCAACTTTTTCGTGTGCATAGTGCAGAGACCTAGTAGAATTGGGAACAGAGTCTTCCTCAGCAATGGTAGCAACATGTGGAGTATACTTGGTCTCAGGCCGAAGAGGAGAGGCCTCAGCAGGTCTCACTATTGAAGTGAATGACGGAGTGTGAGGCTTTTTACTCTTCTCCTTCATAACAAGATCAAACAACCACTTGATGTAGTCCATGTCATTATTAGCACATGCTACATGGAATAAAGACTGACCATCTGTATCAATGGTAGCTAAAAGTTCAGGAAAACGTTCAGTGATAGAATATCTCATTTCAAACTTGTTCATCACAGCAACAAAAAGGATGGTATGACCGTTATTGTCATTGACAATGTATGTCATATTCAGATTGTCCACCAGGTGGTTTATCAGCTGTTCATTACCTTACAAGCTCTATAGGGCAAATATATATATAACATAACAGAATTTATAAATCACTTTTACTAGTTTGTACACTCTCAATGCATGTATATATGTCATAATCTTTTATGTTAATTGGATGTATATAAAAAACTTGATAGTTGAGCATAAACACTGGGCTCCAGAGTAAAACTTGGTGGAATTCTTTCTGTTAACCCTTATGTAAATATCCCATGACCCATGCCTTATATAGGATACTTTTACAACCCACAAAATGTCTGTTGTGGCATTATAGCTGAAGCAAATGATACGAGTCATGGTGTGCTAGTACATAGAAGCCATGAAAGTACTTTTCATGCCACCATTTCCTCCTTATGGGGTACCTTAACATGCACCCATTTCTTCCTTGGCTAATTACCATGGAACATTAATTTTGGACTCCCAAAACATCTGGTCCATCCATCTGGAAACATTTTTTCCCATCAGAATTACTGGAGGATGAGTAAAACCTACAACAATCATCCTTGACTTAAGGAATTTCTAGGAGGTTTCTTCCAGAGATGGACCGATACCACTTTTTACTGATACTTCCGATATGAGTATTTGTACTGAAATTATCTGCCGATACCAATTCCGATACCAATATTAAGCATTGAAGCCTAGACAAGTTTATTATAGAAAATTTTCTGTTGTGATACATAGCTAGCTATTAAAATATCACGGTAATTGTTCAGTTTGATTGATCTCAAGTTTCAAAATATTCATTGTCTAAACATCGTTGTGGATTACTAATTTCTTGATTTGAGGTAAGTTTATTGACTAGGTAATTACTTGCGTGTTACAGCCTTGCAACCAAAGAATGAAAGTGAAGAAAACATAATACGAGGAATGAGTTCATAACATATAGCATGGACCATTTGTGTTCTCTGTCGTCAGTAACACAAGACTATCCCTACCACTGTTTACAAACTATTAATTGGTTTCCCTTTCAGCTGACAACTAATTAAACTTTATAACCAGACAATTTATTGGCTTTGTCGAAATGTTTCTTTACGATAATTGGAAAGCAGTCTTTGTCATAGCATGAGGGGGTAGGTTCGTTTCAATCTTTGACAGTTCAATAACTGGTGTTATTAGTGTTGGCAGGATAAATCAGAATGGGTGGAAAATTGTGGCAAGAAATAACTTGGTATTTGTAAAACTGGTTCCTGTTGGTGGACACGGGATACTCAATTTATTTTATGTCTCTGTTTCAGCGTGATCCAATCAACATCGCTGTTACACTGCTCTGGAAACGATAGCCTAATTGGATCCATCTTGCCTCTGCACCATTTTGATTTTATGAATCAGATTCTGCGGTTGGTGTGGATCCCATGCAGTCTTGGGTAGCGTAGCTGAGTGTGGCATAAGCATCTGCTTTTACCATGCTGCAACATTTTAATTTCCTAGATTTCTTTAAAATTCAGCATTGTGATGCTAACTAAATATAACTGTATGTTACATGATTATGTAGTAAACAATTAAGTTAATTTTTGTGTATTTAATTTGTTATTGAAATTTGTTTCTTTAAAATGTTATTATGTAACTTCCAGTTCATTGATTTGATATAGTCCATGAAATAGACACACCGGCTCAGCTCATCAGTCAATAATAAGAATTGGAAACAAATCACTAATACTGTAACTCAAACTGTTTGTGGTTGTGACTTGTGAGTGAATCGAATTAGCAACTTCATGTATAGTGCAAAATCCAAACATGTGCAACAATTAATAGAATTTAATAGTGTTCCAAGAATGAAATCAGTTTATTAAACAAATTAAAAACATGCAGTGTACACAAAAACATGCAGAAGTAACAAATGCATAATAATGACACCATACATACTTCAAGGGAGCCACCAGGTGTATAGTTGTTATAAAGTACGTCAGATATAATTATAGTACTGTAGCTAAATACTTTGAAAATTTGCACTTTCCTGTGCAAACGTATTGACCAGAAACCAGTCTACTGGAATATAGAACATATTCCAAATTAAATAAGAAATCATAATTTCGGGGTAAAGTGCTGGAAATAATTTTACACTTGTGTAGGAAGCATGGTTCCTACATGTGTAGTGCTTTATTGAAATATTCCCACTGTTGAATTTTGTAAGAAAGATTCCTATACATGGTACAAAGTGTAAGACATCTGTATCCTACAAGTGTATATAGGAATCTTTCTTACAAAACTCAAAAGTGTGGGAATATTTCCTACAAAATTTCTTAATTTTGCCCTACGCGTGTAGGAACCATGCTTCTTACACAAGGATAAATTTTGGTACATCACAGAAAATTTGCTGTGTTAAACTTGCCACAACTTAAAGTTTTGGTTTCTTATTTAGTTTTGAATATGTTATAGTCATCTATATACTGGAGTATATAGCTACACAGTACCTTACTGTTCTACTGACCAACTAACCAATGCCTTAACATGCCTTCAGACTAATGCAAGCAACAAATTCTACAGATTTCGCATTGACTAGGCCTGACAAGTGCCTGCTGTTTGGAAAGGGATTACATTTCCGCCTCTTCTAGATGATCTTCCTTGTTTTGTTACAGTACTTTTTATCAATGTGCTATGGTCCCTACTCTAGTTGAATATTCCAAATTTTTTGTGTACTTGTAAAAGTGTCATCCAAATTATATTAGAAACCTTATTGAATGTCAAAGATCAAAGCACACTATGCATGCCATGTTCTAGCAAATGATCAAGAGCTGTACAAATTACAGTTGAAAGATCAATACTTCAACCTCAGTTTGTACATCAAATGGGATAACAGGTTAAAAGCAGTTAGCAAATTTGTCAGGTAATGTGGTTATGGTGGGTAGAAAGTAGAGATATTCAAAGCAATGAAGTGTGGAAACAAATTTACCCAAGGTGTAGTCATTGTAATAGATGATTAACCAGTTGAAGTAGTGTTATTACTGAACACATGACCAACTAGGTAGCTAGAGATTGATAGAGGATGAAATGTTTGCTATTACACTTCCCGGCAATTCCACAGCTACTTCTTGATAACTAAAGTCATGTGACTTGTGTATGTGTACATAATCCATAGTCATCACTTTGTGCTACAAGAATTGTAAAAATTTAGTGATGGCACATGCTTACGTATTGGAATTGTGGAGCAAATTGTGAAAACAGTCAATGAAATGACATGGTGGCTCCAAAATCTTGTTGGTAACCATTTTGTAAGCTCTCTCCACTGTAGGAGACAAAAAAGCAGAATTTTAGTGAAATCCACACCAACGTTAACTCTCCTCTATGGATGTTTATTAACTTCTAGCACCTGCAATGTAACCAGGGGCGGATCCAGAGTTTGGAAAGATGGGGGGTGCATATTACTGAAAAGTTGAAGAGCAAAAAAATAAAATAAGGTCACAGCAATAATAGCTATCAATAATAGCTATGCTTTACCAAATATATATTATAAATTATGTAAAATAGAATCCTTATTTATAGCTTCATAGGTAGGCTACACTACCTCATGAACACTGTGACTGCTTTATTAGAGTGATTGACTGCTCTATTAGAGTGTCATGATCTTGTATGTAATTTTTTGAGGAGGGACGTGCCCCTGTGTCGCCCCCCTGGTAACGACAGGCACAGCCCAGGCTCTCCAGCCTATAGGATTTGATAGAATAAATCACACATTTAGCCACACCCTTATAGAATTGTAGTAGCTACACTATCAGTTGTTACAGATTATGATGGAGCAATTATGTTAGTTTTGTGAATAATATTTGTAGGTATTATGATGGTATTTTGAAGTGATTACAAAGTTTTAGTGATAATAAAAAGCAATCACACAAGATTACTCTAGTCAAGCAGTCAGAAAGGTAACTACATAATAGCTAGAAGTATCAGGTCCTAGTACAGTATGATAGATCAGCCAAGTATATTTGAACAGGATGTCAACTGAGGTCTTAAAGACTTTCTATCCCTATATACTTGCTTGCTAATTAAATTTGTCTTGTAGTAGTAGAGATCCACCAGAAGCCAGCCCGACAGCCTTTCAATTCCTTCACTGCACTATTGGAGTATTCAGTAGTTACATATAACATGTTTAAAGTGCAACCTGACACACGGAGATGTGGCTATCTACAAAATTGTTCAGTGGAACCATACAGTACAGTAGTACTGTGTATTTCTGTAAGGGTGGGGCATTCATATGAAGTTAGCGAAGTAAGCTTTGCAATAACATCTCGTGATCTTGTATGCACCAATTTTAAGTTCAAGCTATAGCATACGCGAGTAGATGTGGCATATACATATCGTTTAGAATGTAAGCACATAATTCAGTAACAATGCACTTAAATTTAACCCTATGTTTGCCAGATAACTGGACGAACCAACTCAATAAGTGGGATAAGTTAAGAATGACAGCATTCTTAGAGCTTGAAGTCACCATGCATGAACACATACGTATCATTTTCCTTCTCACGTTGTATCTAGTGGGTAGCTTTAACTAAAGATCAAAGCACAAGACACACATAAAAAGTGCATAAATATTAAGCAATCTTGGTAAACCAAACCATCTAAAAAGGCGACATATCACCTATATTCCAGGTATTAGTAACGACATGACTGAACAGACGGAGTCCTGATAATACACACAGGGTAGCACTAACAGGTGGTGGGATTATCGGGTATGTAGTTACAACTTATTGGTTTTACTGGTTGGCGGAAGTTTGTAATCACAGATTAGCAGTGTATCCTCACATGTATACAAAAAAACAACAAACAAACAAAAGTACGTAACAAAACAAGTAAGTGCAGGTGGTTGCTAGGTTGTACACAAATCAGTTGACCACAACAACATGTACAAGTCATCACTATCAGGAGTAACAACTGGTTGTTGGTAGTGACCAGGTGATGTCATTTGAGGGTAGTTGTATGTTGGTGGACGACTCTCACTGCTGTATTGACTGATGCCATGGTAACCAAGAGCAAAGTTAACTAATAAGATGTCATCTTCATGGTCACTGTTCACAGTGGTGGTCTTGAGTTTTCGAGTGGACATTTTAGGATGGTTTAACTGTTTTATTAGCAACAAACAATTAACAGGATTCTCTTGTAAGTGTAGTACACCATGTACAACCATCTTGGTTATGTCCACTGAAAAGATAGCCCCACCCTTTGTTCCAATATACATGTCACCATGGAGACCACTCATACTCCTGATGTGACAGCTTTTAGCTAACAAACAACATTAAAAATTATGTAAATAAGATGCTACAATATTTACCATTATAGTTTGGGATCTTCTCCATTATGATCGCCTCACAATCCAGGCTGGTCACATGGCTTGGAGTTGATGACCACTTGTGTAATGTACTGCCTGAAGCTATTAATATAGAGTCCTCTCCTGATGCCATACAACAGGCCCCATATAGATTATCGTACTTTCTTGGGTTGTCATAGCAACCAGAACTAAACACATTTAGTTGATCATCTGCACTACACACCCATAATCGCTGAGTGGTAGGTACTATTAAGGCACAAATGGGATCACCACTAAGTTGTATAGCGTGATCAGGTAGGATTACGTTAATCAGTTTTCCAGGCTGTATATTTAGCCTAGTAAACACTGCAATAGTTGATGGCCTAACTAATACTAGTAACGCTTCCTTGTCCTCTTCGTAATATCCCATGGGTAAGTGTATCATGTCAACAATACATAGTTTACAATCCCAGTGACCCACTGGTAGTTTACTATCAACATTGATCACTTTAATGATCCCAGATGATGACCCCATCCACACATTACCCTCCAGTAATACCATACAACTGATTGGTGACTTCATGTCGTACACCACCTGTAGTGATCATGTGATCAACATGTTGTGATATCATCAGAGATCACCTGAGATGATGTACTTGACTGCTGCAGGTCAGCCACACCCACTACTCCTTCAGCAGTACAATACCAAACTTCAGTGGCCTCACTTTCGGCTAACCCTGGCTTGTTACTGGCTATAACAGGACTGGCTCTACCTGACTGGTGTATTTTGGGAGAGTATCCCGGTGTGAGAGTGGAAGATTTGTGACGTTGTCTCTCATTAGATAATGCAGGACTGACATCAGCTACATAAAGGTATGATTACCAAATCGTGAATAGTACTACAGACCTGTTAATTCTTTATTAGAGGAGTATTCTGGTGTGATGGTGGAAGATTTGTGGCGCTGTCTCTGACCAGTCACTTTATAGTACCTCACTATTGCTGATGTAACTACATGCCCTCGAGGATTTACTGACATGGCACGATGTAGCCTAGTAAATGCTGAGCAATCTGCTAGTTGTCTTATTACAGAGAAAGATGGTCTGTGGTGAGGCTTACTACTCCAACACCAACACATTAACTCATACATCATCTGACAACTAGGACGATGCTATCAACAACCAATAATAAGTGGCTGTATTAACTAACAGTCTGTTGTTACATACCTTTGGTAACATCTCAGGACGCATCTCAGCCTTGAGATAAGCTCTAAGGGGACGGGAGATTTTCCCAAATGGTTGGATGAAAGTGAACAAGTGGAAGAGTAACATCCCAAATGAATAAACATCAATCTGACAACAGCAAAGTATAATAGTATCAACATCCAAAAAAAACAACTATGTACCTTGAATGTGTATGCTTGTTTTCCACCAAAGAGTATCACTTCAGGGGGCAAGTAAGGGGGAGTCCCTATCATTCCTCTAATACCCCAGGGCACAACTTGTTTACTTATCCCATAATCAGCAAGTTTTATTTCTACATCACAATGCTGCCAGGGTAGACGTGGATCAGGGAATTTCCATACTAACACATTGCCAGGCTTGAGATCACGATATATTATCTTGTGAGAGTGAAGGTAATCCATCGCCGATGACAACTGTGCAGTGGAGATCATGTGATCATGTCACACCTTTGATATATGCTCACCTGACATATAACCTTCTGCAGAATAAATTTGTTTATGCTGGAGTCATTTTCATAGTAACGGTTGACAATATTCTTTAATGATCCCAATGGTGCAAACTCTAGCAGCAATCTGATTGGCTGAAACACTATGCCAATCAGTGGCAGTATATTGGGGTGATGGAGGGAAGCCATAATCCTGCCTTCAGCATTAGCACTCTGGTAGTGGTGCCATGCTATCTCTTCTTTAGATGGCTTACCATCTGGTTGAGCAAATGTTTTTATGGCCACCTGTTTGGTTTCCCCTCCCTGTAGGGGTGGAGGGAACAGAGTAGGACATACTAGCAGTGGATACGTACATACATTCAGTACCTGTAACTTAACAGTAGCTAAATAGACACTGCCAAAGCCTCCCTCATCAAGGTAGTGCTTCTGAACCACATCTTCTGGGTTAATCCGCATGTTGAGTGCCAGGTCATCAAATATCTGAGGGTGTACACCACAGCTGTTGCACTTGTAGATACACACACACACACACACACACACAAACAATACATGCATACACACATACCATATCTGGAGCAATTTGATCGACAGAGATGGAGCCATGAGTAGGGCATGTGAGAGGAGTGGCTTCCATAACAGACAGTGCAGACAGTTTAACTGAAAACAAATACACTACCTTTTTATTCAGACCACTTAATCTGCTAGAAGACCAACTGGAGAATGGGTTAACACTGAAAACAGCTGATTGTGTTAAGGAGACATGTGTTTCACTACTAGATCTCTTTGCGGGCTTTCTTAACAGTGTCATGGTCCGCAAGAAAGATGACTTCTTCTTTTTCTTGGTCTCTCCCATAGCTTGTGGCTTATTCACCAGCTGTTCCCTCTGAGCAGCAGACAGATCAGGGACTAATTTATCATACACATCACTCATACATTGGGGGCAGGGATCACCAGCCACTACATGGAGGTCAATGCTCCTCTTCCAGGCAAACTCCTCATACCAATCCTCAAATACACTATTAATCTGCTCAGCTGCTTGTTGCAGTAACCAGGTAGCCATTTGTAACCCACTGGTGCTTGCATTGAAAACATCATTTGACAGATTACCCACTTGGACCATAATACTGACCCCTTTGTAGACACCACTCTGACTGGGTGACTGCACTGGCTGGATCACATGTACCACATCAACTCCAGGCAGTGGGATATCCATTGGTACAACACGAAATATCTGCATGTGATGGTAGATGAGTGTAATGCCATTACGCCACACTCTCCAGTGAGGCTGGCTGATTTGATCATCTGCAAGTGATGTGATCTTCAAAGAGGACAAAACATGTTTAATGATGTTGGTAGCTATAAGACGAGCTGACAATCGAGGAAACATTCCATTAGGAATAAATGGCAGCATAAAGAGGCGTACCAAACAATTAGACTGTGACCCCATGGGAACAGCAGACCCCGGCAGGAACATATCAGCAGATTTGGGATCTCTAATCTTGAGGGAACGAGAGAATACCACACAAGATTGATACTCAAAAAGAGGTAATAATGAAGGAATGAGATAAAGAGAATCATCCAATTCAAATAACAAATCAAACTTCTGCATCAAGTCAATACACTCACTAACATGACACCGGTCACCAAATATACGGTCTAACTCAGTACGACCGATAAAGCCTGTTAGTAATACAATGGTAAACACAACACACTTAGTCTACCTACCATTCTTGTGGAATGAGTTCACCTCTGGTACAGCTATCACCTTAGCTAACATGGAGCAGAGCCACTGAGGGTCCACAAAGTACAGATCACTGAGACGACCCTCATCATAGTGTAACAAGATACCTAACATGGCATTCAACATAGTGAGGAGTATGGCTGATGGTGATACCTTTCTCATGAAGGAAGCTAATAGCTTGTTTGAATTCATTTGGTGTCATCTTGATATCAATATCCATGCTGGATACCTGATCACTGTACAAGAGTTGATACAATACCAGTAATAGTTACAACATAAATGTAGTCACACTACAAGTCACTACAGGAGGGTCACACCACAGAGGGGAGAGGGTAACATGGTCACACTACAGAAGGGGTGGGGTGCACAGTCAACATAAGATGGTGTTTACTCACATAAGCTCTTGATGGGATAGTATTGGAATTTGCTGATCAATCCTCAATCTAGCAGCTAGCTGACGTACAGTCTCCTCCAGAGAGACATAACTAGCTGGTACATATTCTTCTAGTTGTGAAACATTATCCTTCTTGCCTACAACAAGAATATGGCTAAGTACACCATTATAATAATACTAGTGGTACTGTACTGACTGGAAAGGCTGGGAAAATATTCTGAAGCACAGTCATATATGATATCCCGTAACTTGTTAATATGGTCCTTGTTGGATGTGTCTACAAAATATATCTTGTCCCCAATTCTGGGATAGGTCCTACATTGTCTCCTATCGCAGTCAACATAGCGAGCTCTGAACTTCTTAGTCAATGACTCCTCAATGATGGGACGTGATTGTACATTACACAGGTCAATGTGAGTACCCACCACAACCACTTGTGCTCCCTTAGCACGGCTCTAAAGAACACATTAGTTTACAAGATATCACAATAACATACATACCTCAATATTTTCCAGCCATGGTCGCAGGCTGGCCAGACCAGCCTCCCCATCCAGCACATTCCATACCAACATGTACAGGGCACGAGGAGACAAGAAACACTGATGGGTGGCATAATACTCTTCCTGAAACATACAACACTAACACTATTCATAGGTTATATACACTGACCTGTCCCCCAAAGTCCCAAGTCATAAATGTAATCTTCTTTGCAGTACTACCTGTCTTCGATAACAAGCCTGTTTGCTTGGCATACTCCCAATCACCAAGATCAACACCAACCGTTGAGAGAGGTTTATGGTTAACGTTCAGCTTCACTTCTTGGTACTGATTAGCTTTCCCTTTCTTGGTGAGAGCCAACAAGAGAGATGTCTTACCTTTGTTGCTCTCTCCCACAAACATCAGCTTCAAACGACGATAAGATCGAGAGCTATATATAGTGTTAACAATACATCAATGTATAACATTAACACATATCACTCACTTCTGGTGAAGATGCTTCAAGTAGTTCTTCAGTTCAGCAGCAGAATGAGATGAGAGGATGTTACGTGGTATATTGGACAATGGCAAGTTCTCAACATCAATCACCCATAGATGACTTAACTCACTGATATTGGATGGTAGAGAGGAGATGTTATTATTAGACAAGTTTAGGGAGCTAAGTTCAGTCAGCAGCTCTAGATGGTCGGGAACTTTTGATAGTTGATTATTGCTAACATCTAGTACAGACAGAACTGGGAACAAAGCCTGGTAGCTATCACCCATATTATCGGCCACTTGTAAAGATGTTATGTTGTTGTTTCTTAGAGAGAGTATGTTTAGTTTGGCAAGGTACTCGTGATTACAGTGTTCACAATACCCCCCTACATCTGGGCTGTACATAAGACATGACACACCTCCACAAGGTAGTGACTCACTACGTGTAACTGAGACATCTTTTAGCTTACATGACTGCATGTTAAGTATTAATAGATCAGCAGGGAAGTCCCTCATCAAATCCACTTCATCAATTAAATTATTATTTAACCACACCTTCTCAAGTTTTGGCACCAAACAAGGTAGGTCAGGTGGCACTTTAGTGAAACAATTAGAAGACAAGTTCAACGACTTCAGACAACAAAATAATGTACCATCACTGGCATCACCACTTGGTGATGTCTTCTTCTTCTTGAGAGTATCTCGATATTTCAACTGAGCAACGAACACATCCAGTTTGGCCTTCATATCATCATCATCACTTCTTGTGCTGCAGTCAGGTAGGAAGCTATCTTCTTCTTGATCCTGGAATAACTGTACACCACTAAGGTCATGTAACTTGCTCAACTTGTTATTGGCAAGATTGAGTGTTAACAAACTGATGCTTATCCAAGTGGATGTGGGCAGGTCTTTGATCCTATTGTGATTGGCATTGACCAGCTCCAATTGGGGTAGTAGGAACAACTTGCCTGGCAGGGTAGTCAACAAGTTATGGTTGATAGTAAGAGTTTTCAGGCGGTGACAAGAATAGCTCATCTCATTAGTATCTCCACAAGGTAGCTCTTCAATATGATTGCTGGACAGGTCCAGCTCCTTTAGGTTTGGCAAACTCAATAATTCTAGTGGAATATTGGTTAGTTCATTACTGGAAAGCATCACTGTAGTGAAGCTCTGTCCAATTGGTCCACCAGTAGGTGGCTGGAAAATAAGCTTGGAGTAATTTTCTATCACTGCTTTCCCTGCTGCCATGAATATTGAATGTTTAGCTTCCCAACTTTCAGCAAACAACTTCTTCACTATTTCAACAGCATGTGCTGCAAGATGGATCCAAACTGGGTCTATACTATAAAGCAAGTAGTCACACCAGTTTAGTGTACAACTGTTTTCCATCAAGTATTCTTCTCCACCTTTGATCAGACCTAGCACCTCTTTGTAGAACAATAGGAGAGGAAGTGTTTCACTACCGTCACTAACATAGAGTGTCTTATCTAGTCCACTATGAACTCCATGTTTTATTAACACATTGATGACTTCAGTTGATCTGGAGCAGACAGCCTTCAACAACAATGTATCGTCATAATAAAGACTTGCTGGGTCACAGTGGTTAATGATAGCATCTAACATCACATCTAAACATTGATAACGTTTTTGGGTTATTGCCTCATCAAGTGGATTCTCCATGTCTGTTGCTCTTAACCAAAAGTCTCTAGTGGCAGGTCCTCTTACACCGACTTTAGGCCATGACTCAAAGACATAAGCCATCAATTCATGACAGTTGTTCTTCACCATAACATGTAGGATATTCTCACCTTTTGTGTCCGCAGCAAATAATTTCATACCCTCCACATATTGGTGGTAGTTGACAGGGAATAGCGGGGCAGTGGGGGTCGCAGGTTCTACATCCATGATTAGCTTGATTTCACTTGAACTAAGGTTTTCAGTGATACCCCTGTGTAGGAAATCTGCAGGGCTAGAATTAGCTACCTCCAAACCAGAATCCGTCTCTTCATGTGGATAGACTACATAACCAATAGAATTGTTAGTACTATGAGCAGAATCTCCCTCATCAATGATACCAACATGTGGAATAATATAGTTATTGGTCACTGGCAGAGGAGGAGAGGCTGCATCTGGTGTTATTATTTGAGTGAATGACGGAGTGTGAGGCTGTTCACTCTTCTCCTTCATAACAAGATCAAACAACCACTTGATGTAATCCATGTCATCATTAGCACATGCCAAATGGAATAAAGACTGACCATAAGTGTCTACAGTACCTAAAAGCTCAGAGAATTGTTTGGTGATAGAATATCTCAATTTAAACTTGTTCATCACAGCAATATGGAGGATATTACGACCTTCATTATCATTGACAATGTACGTCATGTTCAACTTGTCCACCAGGTGATTTATCAGCTGTTCATTACCAGCCTTACAAGCCCTAGCAGATAAATAGAAGATATATAAAAATAAAATACAGAATGGAACGAAACTTTTATAACAGCTGGTATACCCTTAATGCATATTATTTTTTAACCATTAAATGCTAGTTAGAGCTCGTCATTTATTTCTAAGTTGAATGTTGTGGTTATTGTGAGGCGTACATGTTTTTCAGAATGTTCCATGAGGGCAAGAGGATACATGTATTTAAGAAAATGCCATTAATTACAGCAACAGCAGTTTATTTTACTGTAAAGGTAGGCTAAAAGCATCTTTTCTTTGCACGATTCATGCTCTAAGTGAGGCACCTATCATCTGGTCAACATTCTAACTACAAAATTCTGCGTACATGAATTCATCCACTACAGCACATTAAAGCCATAGAAAATTTATGCCATGTATACATTCCACTGCCAATTGAAGCTGTTTGTCTGTGGTTTTGACATGAATAATTAGCTTTCCTCTATGTAAAGTTATATGGAGCTAGTAATACCTAACTCATGTTGCACTGTGTAACATAATTAAACTACAGTGAATTCAAAACGTGAATTTGTATAACAGTGTTATTCACAATTTCTGCTATATAGGAAGCATACATGCCTCAAGAATTACAGGGGCACACTCACTATAGATTTGTTTGTACCTATCAATGTTGCACCATATACGTACGTACTTTTAAACAACTTTTTTGTGCATAGAAGATACTTGATACAAGAACTCAGCACATGAGCAGACCAGTTCAACTTACTCAGTACAGTATGTTTGTGTGTTGTGCTGTGTGTTGTTTTAGAGTGTTTGATGTTAATATATTAAAAGAATAAACATATATAGACAAAACAGACTGTGCAACTTTGTACAAAGATTTGTAAACTAAAGCAAAATCCAAAGCTGCCATCTTAGGGCTTGCAACTATATCGAGCAAGCAAGGTTTACAAACAGAAAAGTGTATACCAAAAAAACCCAGCTAAACTGTAAAATGATGTCATCTTTCAATAAGCCATAGTTAGAGTGTATAATCAAGGCAGCATCCAAGAGGGTGCTAGCTACAAAGTATCAGTTGATGTGTTTATATGTACGTACTACAATCAGAGATGGGGTAACGCGTTACATAATATAACGCATTATGTAATATATATTACAATTCACGATTCTGAGTAATACAACGCGTTACTTCTGGAAATGCAGTAATATAACTTTAAGTTACTTTTGGAAACTATAATTCGTTACTAGTAACGAAAGAAGTAATAGTATTATGTAACGAGTAGATGGAAGTGAAAAGTAACGAGTAACTTTACTGCGAAGTAACGAGTGATACTATGAGTAAAGATGAACAAGTAAAGCATTATAAATGGATTTTACTGCCAATTATCCATTCCACTATTAATTAATCACCTTAATCCATTAACCTTTCTTCTATAATGGTGCTAAGGTGTTGCGCGTACGCGTGACTGATGTACATCACGTAACTGCACGTGGTTTATATGTTAACTTTAACTTAGCTGTCTTAATAAAAAAGTAACTTAGCATTAGTAACTTAATATTTGTAGCTAATATTATTAAGTTAATAACTTAATATGTAATATTATTAAGTTAGTAACTTAAGTATATGTTAAAGCATAGCCTTGCTCGTGCTATATGAAAAATAAAGTACTCGGCGCTTGGCCTCGATGCTAATAAAGCACGAGGCGAAGTGCTTTATTAGCATCGAGGCCAAGCGCCGAGTACTTTATTTTTCATATAGCACGAGCAAGGCTATGCTTTAAATGATTTATGGAACTTTCTAGTCGTGTAACTTCACCATACATTAGGACTCGTAATTAACAAGCGTTGCACGAACTATTAGCAGCCTGAACGCACACAAACTAGTTTAACAAAGTAACGCACGCGTATTTCACCATAGTTTGGCATAGTAGACGTTCATTGCGTCTTTTGGCAGGTATTGCTTGCAACCCACAATCGATTCTATTGTGAGTCACATGGTGAAGTATTTCCGTGATATCTCCAGGACTTGTCCGTTTACATTAACAAACGTAACAGCAACGTTACCTTCTCCCACCCATCATCGAAGCATTTAGGTATGTCTATAAAAGCAATCCAGTGGTGGAACTCGTATTGGCTGGGGTGATTGATCACTCAGCGCGGCGAGGCTATCAGCCTTCACCGGCTTGGGTAATTAGTCGTACTGGCGCGAGCCCCGTAGGCTATTAGCCTACACTAAGGCACGTGAGCAACTGTGCTTTATTGCCCACAAAGAGTGCTTTATTGCACCAAAAAGAGTGCTTTATTGAACAAATAAAGCACTCTTTGCGGTGCAATAAAGCACTCTTTGTGGTCAATGAAGCAGTTGGCCGGCTGAGAGTGTACTTTATGAAATTTAAAGTACACTTTTTCCTTTGATTTCACCCATGCAAAGTTCTATAATATGTAATATTATTTAGTTAGTAACTTAATATGTAATATTATTAAGTTACTCTTTATTCTAAGTAATATGTAACTGTAATATATTGTACTGATATAAAAGTAATATGTAATATATTACTTTCATGAAGTAACTTCCCCAACTCTGACTACAATTAAGTGTTACGATTATTGAAGCCATTCTCACTGACATATTTAATTTCACAAGATAGTTTTGTTTCCCATAACATAGGTGTTACTTTTAACGGAATGTTGATATTGCATCTTGAGAAAATTCTGACTGATAGCACATAAACACTGTTGTGTGCCTAATAAAGTTATTGGGAAACAACTGAAAACATAATATATCTAACAATTTGGAAAGGACGGATGAGTGATGATTATTAACCTTTGTGGCTCAATTGGGTTTTATACCATCCAGGAGCACAGCATATACATATCAGCTATGTTGGTTTATTTCTTTGTGAGACGTGAGTGTGTGTGCATGTGCACAAAAGAACTGTCTGGTAATCTTCACCAGCTTTGCTACCAAATTCTGGAACACCATTTATTTGCAACAGCTGCTAAGGACACAACTGTCATTTCTGGGCAATGAAATTACAAACTAAGAACAGACAAAGTCCCACCAGATGCTATTCCCATGCACGGCTGACTCATATCACTACAACATTCATATCACTACAACATTCATTCACTATACCTGATAATCAATGGCTCCTCATCAAACAACTCCTCATTTAATCCATTACCCAGTTTGAGTATTCCAACAAGTTCATCCAGTCTTGCTAGCTCCTCCACACTAGTATCTTGCTTGCTGCACAGTGCTATTAGCTCTGCAGGGACTAATAGGAGGAGTTTGCGATAACATGTCTCACAAACCTGCTTTTAACTTGGCCAAGCATATACCATACTCCTTTAGCTCATCTGTATTAGAGGGTTATAGAAGTGAATGTACATGTTGTGTTCACCAGGAGCCCGTAAGTGCGCAAGGCGTATTGTGGCACTCATGGGCTCCTGCATTCACCCTTCAAAACATACTAATGATAATGCGTGTTATGCACCACCCATTACCCCACCCCTTCATGGGTCTATCTGGACATTATACTATACTATGCCTTGCCACACCGACAACAGCAGCTTGTTGACACAAGTCACCATATTAACTCCAATTAGCAGGCAGCGATATATTAGTGGGGTCATATGGTGGGGTCTAAATTTTCAGGGGGTGTGGCATGACATTGTTTAGCGCCTCACTACTCACCTAAACAGGCTCTAATGAACAATATGGTAGCTTCATTGCCACTCTTTATTGCCAATGACAAGCAATTGTCGCCCTTTCTACTCGTCGCCTCTAAATTCGCTCCATTTTCCAGTAACAAACGAACACACTCCAAGAGTCCCTTGCTACACGCAATCAATAAAGGCGTCTAGCAAAAACCACTTGCTAACAGACACGAAATAGAATGTAGCCGCTCACCAAACCGGCGTTGTTCTGATGTTCCAACGCTTCTTTACCTACAAAGTGACGATGAGTGGTATGTAATGTGACAGCAGGTGTGTCACCAGATCACTGTTCTCTACCTTCCTTCAAGCTCAATGCATATTTCAGTTTATCCAGATCACCGTTAGTGGTAGCAGTACACATACAACTACCAGCGGAGATTTTCGCCTCCCCTATCACCTCCATCGGGAGATCACGTGATAAAGTTTTGATTATAGTTTCGCGGCGCCCTAGGCTTATCCACAAGTTTGTGTTGTACAAGAGGTTCATTGTGGTTCTGATCATGATAAGGCATTCTACTTTAGTGTAACACAACTAGCAACTATTAGCTGTAACCAAGTTTTGGAAAATATCAGCTAAATGACAAAAGGAAAAAAATATATAGACCACCGTATGGCTGTGTGTGTGTGGTGTACATTGAGATGCAAAAATTGCGTGTACACTACTTTAATAAAAGTGAACAAATTGACAACAAACATCATAAAACAATATTAACAATTCTACAATTACAACCTTTTGTCTATAATTCGTTTTATAAAAGCACATTTTGGAAGTTGCTTAAAAATATTAGAATACAGAGAATGCTGTTATAAATATAATAACTGCCTCAAATGTTCAGCAGTACAGTGTGTGCCAAATAATAATAACAAGTGGAGTTGGAAAAGAAACAAATTTACACAAAAAGAAAATAATTCTATTACTGATCTACGACTTGATGATATTCCAAGCGAATTTCAATCTCTCCTGTGTGGACGTTTTCTAGTAACTGTCGCTTTATCCATGGGCCACGTCCATCTTCAAGAATATCACTGATCTTGATGTGGGTGTGGCCAAGGAAATCTACACAAAATTAATGCAATGAGTTGTAAGTGTGTGTAGTGGTGTGGTGTGGTATGTGTGCATACATGATCACATGGTGTGTGGATAAGACCTGTTGAAAATCTGTACCCACATGGCAGGTTGCATAAAATACAGTACAATTTCCTTAAACCACTCACCATTTGGTGAAAACAAATCTCGATCAAACACAGTTACTTCTAGTCTATCAGTAGCAGTATCAAATAAGTAGAATTCCATCTGTAAAAATAATGTCATACAAGGAGTCTACATATATGTACTAGGGCTGGGACGAAACTTCGAATGCTTTGTGGGTTCGAAGATTAAGTAAACTTTGAATTATAGGAGTATCCTTTGAAGCTTTGTAATGCACTCATAGTCTTTGAAAGTATTACAAATAAACATCGTTATCTTCATTTCAGCTGCTTATTCATCTTGCGTGATCGATGTTTGTCTATTCACGATCGATCTTCGTGTGCCACACCCACTTTTAAACCATTGCGGTTTAGTTTGCTACCATAGTTGTAGCCTTAAAACACCTTATAAAGTGATAGATAATGGGTGGAAAACGTCTCTTAGGTGCTTACCTATGTATGATAGCAGTATAGTGGACACGCCCATTTGTAAACAATAGATCGTGTCATTTAATACTGCTGCTACGCACTTTCCAAATGCTTACAAACTTTTTAAATAGGATAAAACTTAAGAAGGATGTGCATAAACACAAGAAAATCAATAACATGAAAGCTAACACCGAAGCTTCGAATGTTCGAACATTGTATTAGCAAATATTCGAAGGTCAATTTCACTATTTGTCCCAGCCCTAACATGTATACAAAACAATAAACATGGCCTAAGGTCAGATGTAACTAAACTCAATTGTGTTGGATATCACAGAGATGATGGACACTGATTGAACGACACAGACATGTGTACAGTACGTAGATTGGGGGTATTCAAAACTGCTTAGTGAGTCAGTCATGTTACCAGGTGACTAGAACAATTGTGTGCTTCAGAGTGGATGATGTTCTATATAGCACTATAAAAGGTTTAGGGATCATCCATTATTTTCAGCATTTTGCAAGAGTACAAAGAGTACTTTTTAGGGGTTGAAATTTTCCAGTACGTTTTAAAAATGTTGCACACATACAGAAATGATATAGTACTGGTGTTCTATTGGATATTACAGGTGGTAGAAGCTACAGGTATACTTTCTTAGGGAAATAAAGTAGTGCACATAAGGCTCCAAATAATTAATGCTCTGTTAATTCTGCGTTGTATACTTACAATATGACAATTGAGAGCCAGATCCAGTACAAATACATACTTGTAGACTACACAACATACAGCATAGCGTTTTATACAGTATACTTTTGAGTAGGAGGGAGGGAGAGTGCTCTCTGTACACTTGTGAAAATACTGAAACTTATGAATGTTCCCTTAGTATCACTTGGCATTGTTTAGTTTTAAGCAGTGTTGTTCTACAGTTTACTACCACACAAGACTGCGTAACACCTTGCTTCCTTCAATAAAACCCAACATTAATCATGTACATGATAGGTCTCACCTTTTTATTCCATTTAGGGTTCAGTGAGGCCTCTATCACATCAGTCTTCTGTTCCTGTGTCCCCACCCTGACCACACAGAATGGATCACTCTTGCCTGAGGGGATTAATTACATGAAATGTAATGAGCATTACATGGAATGTAACGAGCATCATATAAAAAAAGATCAAAACTTCTCCGGACAGTCCAAACACTGCAATATACAGTATGTATGTATTAAATTGGCTATTGCCCAAAGTTCAACCTTTATATTCGTACATGTAGCTGAAAGACACGAGTGGCTAGTCTTGCACAGCCAGGGCATTTACACACCAGGCACTGATTGATTTCTTACTTATAATCTGCAAAAATGATGTAGATCTGGTGCAGTGATAATGGTCTGTTCAGGCAGATTATGAATTCACCAATTTACACATTTACTTTGCATTTATACCGAGTTACGTATGTATTAACACATTTTAGATGTGCCATTTTCCATATGTGGTAAACATCTTGAGCCTTCTTTTAATGACAGATTTTTATGTCACGCCTTTAAGTGGTTTTAAAACGACAAAAACTACATATGCAAAAACAAACAAACAAAAAACCAACTAAACAAACAAACAAACGATACAGCCACACCTTTACATACCATTGGGGTCACTGGCTTTAAGATCAGCAGCCTCAACAACGGTGACTATGAGTTTAGCTATGCTCCCCTTAGTAATGCTCTTCATTCGTTCTCTGTGTGCCTTCTCCTTCTGCTTCTTCTTCTGCATGTAATGGACGCCAGCCTTTGTGATCTTCTCCACCCATTGGTCTCTGTAGAGAAAAGACAACTCTAAAGTAACCTCAATATAGTGACCGTTTCATAGTTAAAGTGTATTTCATGACCTTATTAATACTGTAAGACCACCTCATTATGATAACCACGTAATGTAATTTTTAAAACATTTCTCTTGAAAACTAAATATGCATGTAGTTGGTCTATTGATGCACAAACAGTTTTCACCAATGTGGTATTGAAAATCTGAGTTGTCCACAGCTTCTTGTGGGCATAAAAGTATCAGGTGTATAGTATAACAGTACATTTACGTAAACAACAAAAGAACATGTTCTTTATATGGTAGACAGGAATAAGCAATTCTTCAAATTAAGGACTCAATTGATGGACAGTCAGGTTACAGTCACAGGTCTGGCTGGCTCCACACTATTCATACATACCTCTGAAAGAGGAATGTGACTTTACACTGCAACAAAAACCGGCTTGACAAATATTGGTCTTGAGGATTTACAGTAAGTTTTACTGCAGTAGTGATGCTACATGTGTAGAATACCATCTTATTACCTGGCTGCATCAGATTCCACTCGTAGTCCCATGTCCTTCTCCTCATTAACAATGTTGACAACAAATGTTGATGGAGCTAAACACAAATAGCACATATGTTGATAAAGTCTTCTTGTTTAGACAATACACACACACACACACACACACACACACACACACACACACACACACACACACACACACACCACACACACACACAACACTACACACCACACTTACGATAACTGTCAAAAGTGCCTTTCTTGGCTTGCACTGTCTGGAGTAGAAAAGGCTACAACAAAAATGAAAATTAATTCCAACAAGTCTCACTAAGGTAAACAACAATTCACCTTCTTATAAAGAATATATTGAGTGTTCCCAAATGGCTCGAAGTCAGATGGGGTCACAGGTCTGGTAAAGGAATGCTTTGGTTTACAGAGCACCAATATATCATTAAAAAGAAAACACAGCAGATCTCGGTTACCACGAAGTTTTAGGACACGCCCCCAGTGTAGCAACTTCCTGTGACCCATGTGATGCGTCTGAGAGTTAAAAATCAATGTCTCATTTAGTCCTGCAGTTTGTACATGTGACTGGATCCATTCAAGATGTTCTGTGTTCTCCTTATATCTTACACCTTCATTAACCTAAGACATGTATACATAGGATAATACTTAGTGGTTACATAATTAGAACATTTCCTAATATGGAATTCTACATACAACCTACAACATGATCATGACCAGCAACAAAACTAAAAGCCACAATCACTTCTCAAAAGTACACATTGAGATTGGAATCTACATCAAATGGTACCTCATTGGTACTGGTAGGTCGAATACTAACAATTTTTGCAACAGTCTCAACCCCCCCTATGAGGCTTTACTACAGAACAAAACAGCATGCCACAAAACATATGGAGATTCATTGTGCTACGGTGGCTCAGTAGAAGGAGCATTATTAACTGGGACGTGAAGCTAGGTTTATGATTACTGTTATAATGCAGTTCATTTTTCATCAGCATAAACCACACAATGCATAGGAACCAGTTAAAAGTGTTAAGAGTTATATTATGGCAGGATACAGAATAATTTGGTTACCTTGGTGACCTCATAATAGGACCACCTCATAAGCCATATTTTATTGGTTGCAAAGGTGGCCCCTTTTACGTAAGTACAAATTCATCATACACACTAAAATACAAACTAATACAAGAGTACTGTTAACTGACCTCTCTACAAAGTTTCTGTGCCAGTTCCATTGCATTCTTTAGCTCTTCCAAATCATCATGAGTCTCCTCAGTGTATTTAATGATCTATTGGAACAATGATAACAATAAATAAATACTAGCAAGATTATTAGTATACACTACCTTTCCAAAATACAACTGCAGAAACAGACAATACAAATAGAGTCTGTATTAGTGAGATGTCCTGATTATAGGGGTGTACACACTAATACAAATGGGACCATGGATAAGAAGTACAAAGGTATCCTTTTAAAGAGGCATGTTTTTTACACCGGCAGGTAAACCCTCATGCAAACAATACAACTTGTAATGTAGTAACATACCCTTTCTATTAGTAAAGGATACTTGGTGATACGCTGCATTGGCTTCAACAAGAAGCTGCTCAATGGCAGTCCAGCAGTACGAGGGTCGGCCATACACTGTGCCTCAAATTCTCTGAAGGCTTGTGAATGTGTAGCCTTGTTCTGTAGTAACGTACAGGCATTTAACTGGCGACTACACCATCGAATGTGAGGCTTCAATGTTGGTATCTCTCTGACCAAAATGTCCCCAATAGTATCAACACACATGTTACTGATACGAAGTCTGATCATCAGTTCACTGTACAAGACAAACAGAACTACTTAAATCTGTAATTCAAAACCATTTCACTTGAATATTGTCAGGAGTAAAGAAATTTTGACTGGCAGGTCCTGTACATTACATACATACTGTACTGTACCTCAGTAGTGCAGAATTACACTTAATCAATTCCGGCCAGTTCACTTGTACTTGTTTAAACTCTGACTGATCCAAGACATTGGAATGTTGTAATGGATCAAAGAATACCTGTAGTGATGACCATGTTTAAACAGTGTCAAAAGCAAACGTATGTACACATTTATAAGCAACAAAAGTGATAAGTAACACAAAACGTACTTCGTCAACTAGTTTTAAGCTCTCCACGTAACTTTTCTCAGTAGTAATCAGTTCAAATATGGCTTCCTAGCGATGAGAAAACACAACAGCTTATCTATACAACACATGATGTAATCATGACAACTACAGGAATGGTTAAGCTAATTACAGTACTTTACCTGTTTCTTAATCTCAAGATCAGTCATTTTTGATAATTGATGAGGGGACACAGCTTCTTTCCCTGTAGAACAGTAGTATTGTGTGTAAGTGTTGAAACAAAATTTTTAAAAAAATACTGAAACAGACAGAGCTGTGTATGTAGTTTGAACTGCACAATTGAAACATTTTAAACAGATAATATGCTATTTTTGCTTGTGGGAGTGTGTATTTACATACATATGCACGCTACTGTACATTGCACGTTCATACATATTTTAATGTGCATAATGGACACAACAAATGCAAACACTAAACATACTGTATGTGGTGTGGCTTACATCTGGTTGAAGTAATACTCGATTGCAAGTCGTCCAACTCTTGTACATAGTTAGCCGGCACCAGACCAATCTGACCATTCAAATCACCCTTCCACCAATCAGAATCCTCCTTGCTCAGTATAGCAATAACACTCCCCTTATAGAAAGTCAACTCGTCCGAGTTATCAGCAGTGTAACTGTACAGTGCTAAAGCATAGTTAGCAGAGGGTGGTCCAATTGAAGAGGTGGATGAAGCCAGAGAAGACTTTGCTAGTCTGGTAAAGTGTTTACCATGACTGAATCCACTTGATGACAATGATGATGATGATGTATCTACTACATCGTGGGGTGGTGGGGATGTCTTGGTACGGGTTAGTAACTCAACCCGATTGGCTGGAAACCATCCAATAACACGCTGTTTACCACGTGACTAGAAAACACAAATCCCCAGCTAAATATACAAGTATAAAGGCGGCAGGAAAACATCAACATAATTATACTGCAAAGAAATTTCAAAAATATCTGTCCTCGATATATCTACAATAACAAGAAATTTTTGTATTATTAAATTTTCATGGATTGCCAAAATACAGCAAAATTAGTAGCTATTGCGGAACAAATTTTTGTGGTTGAAACATCAATCTCTAATTTCTACACACAGGCTGTTAATAGGCTTAATATCTTATGAAGTAAATGTTCGCCTCCTAAGAAGTCTACTGCTTCAGCACAAGACATTTGAACACAAGATAGTTAGAATAGTTTATCGACAAGTGTGTATGTATGTATGTTCTATTAATTGTATGCTTTTATAAGAGGGCACTTTGTTTGTCATGTGGTACATGGTCTATATTGTAAGTTCCTGAACATTTTAAAGTTCACACAATCCTATTAAACACCATGTCACTCACATGTAGTTGTCCCTTCCACCATCCTGAGCTATCCTGTTCCAGTACATGAATCAGTTGACCTTGTTCCAGTGATAACTGGTTATCCTTGACTGCTGTGTATGGTACCACCACCTTGGCAACCACTGAATAACAAAATTGAAGGATACAAGCTAAAACTGGGCTACACAGTACAAATCAGTGTTCAAAGTCTGCAGTTGCACAGTACGTATACACCACGAATATACATGTACAGTTGTAATATGACACACAAGATCAAAACAAAAAATATAACGACACATTACATACCAGCTTTGGGACTTCCTATCAAGCCGGGGGATGGTCCCCTGACTGGTTGAACATAGTTGGAGGGGAATACCCCAGAGTGGCCATTCAGCGTGCCCGTCCACCAGTTTCCTGACCGATTGGTGACCGTGATCTTGTCACCTATCTTGAACTGTAGGTCTCCCTCCCTCTCTCCATTATAATCATAGAGTGCTTCAAACACTGCAATAACATGAAGTACGTATCGTAATGGGACACAGATATGTACAGTATGCATACACACTACACTACACTCACATACACAACTTACACAATGCATTCTTCCTGTGAGGGACAGGCCTATACACAACACACCAGTATAACAAATGTAAGTTAGAACTATGAAACGCTTACGAGGCTTCTCTGCTGACGTTAGAAGAAGAACTAGCCGAAGTGACAGAAATAGATGGTGCAGACCCTTCCATCAACTGTACATAACTCTTAGGAAACCAGCCACACTGTAAAGATCAGTAAACATGTAATTTACAATATATATAAGCAGTAGATCAAGTAGCAGCCCCTAAAAAAGCGTGGAAGTCTTGTGTAATCAGTACACTTTCCCATTTTTAATGTGTACACATTTAGACCCTGTAACTAGTGCTGGGCAATATCACGATATTATCATACAGTATATCGGGATATTTAACAATATCGTCATAATTATCATATTTTAGTAATTTTCTGTATTTAGTGTAATTCTACATATTTATGGAATTCTTAGATGGAATTATATCCAAAAAAGTGCTGTTTATAAAAATATTCTTACTATACCACCTAAGTATGGATATCGTGATATTTAGTAATATTGTGATGTTTTAGGTGGTGATACATCGCTGGTAGAAAATTATGATATCGCCCAGCTCTACCTGTAACCATGACATTTCACTTCAAAACACCTCACTAACAAGGACACTTAAATTATGCTTCTAAGAAGTTTCAGCATTTGGATTTCCACATGCCACACTGCGTGTTTATTGTGCAATACAGTATTATTCACATTTTTTGTTACATGAGGTAACTAAAAATATATGTGACTACCTCAGCAAAAGCCCGACTTGTTCGCACAAGTATGTGTATTGAGGAAAAACGAAATTTAAAAAAAAAATTACGCATGCTACAAAGAAAAACATGCAAGCTTTATCGGGCAATTACTTGGAGAAGGAAGACTCAAATCGGTCAAAACTACACACCATCTTATTCACCCGCTCATGGAGAGTTCAGAAATCTTTCCTTCGGTATGCGTGTCATGTGTGTTTGTTTTAATGAAAACTAGATTGTCGTCATTTCTTCAACTAAACTGCCTTTGTACCCATATGCGTAAGCGACTACAGGGCTAACACTATACCTTGGTTGATTTGATAATCCATACTGAACACTTTAAGAAGCCAAATTGCAATGTTGTAGACTAACGCAAACAAAAGTTATGGCTGCAAATGTAAGCAGCTGTAGTTTATTGTCAGTATAGCCACTGTACAAATTGATTGCCTTGCTCTTCCTACCATCTAGTACTATTATTCCAAAACTACTTTTGAAACTTTGGTGATAAACAAAATTGGAAGTTTCGTGCAAGCAAGTCAGGTTTTTGCTGAGACGGTCACATATTCAAAAAATACTTCTAAATCAATATGCAACGTATGTCAATACAAACAAATCGAGACATCGTTGCTTACTTGTTTATCAATGGTTCCAGCCCACCAGTTATCCCTCTGCTCCACAATGGTGATGATGTCACCTTTCTTCATCTTAAGGTGTTTACTTGCATTACTGGGCTGCCAGGTGTAGAGTGCACATGCCTTTAATCCAAGTTTCTTTGCAGCCTTATCAGTAGTCACAGGGCTATCAGGAGAACGCAGCGAGTAGTTGGATTTGATTGTTGGTTGAGTTCGTCGATTAATTTGAGGTTTGTTCGCCGTTGCTGAAGTGGGTGTCTGAGGGGTTGGGGTGGTAGGGCTCTGTGGTGTGGGGACAGTACTCGTTGTGGTGATTACTTCAACATAGGTCTGGGGTATTAGTCCTTGTACTCCATTGAGTTCTGCACCAATCCAGCCAGCATTGGTACTGTTCAAATCACAAGCCTACAGAATTACAAAAAACATTCAGTAAAATAATGACATGACTGTGAATAATTATGTAGAAAATTACTTGCACACCGAAACTTCATTTAGATGTAGATGTATTTTCTGGTGGTTGAATGCAGTGAATTATACAGAAAAGAAGCACCTGCGTGAGTTGCGTCACGTCCTCACATGATACTGGGTATATAAAGGTGTATTAATTCAATCTATGCCTTGGCTTATAGCTCGCATTGAGTGTGTTCCAATGCAATGTCAGTGGAAGAGAAATTCGAGCTTCTTATGCTAGAAATCCACCTGTTCAGGCGGGAAGTAGAGGAAAAGCTTGAATCCTCATAGTGGAGGTGAAGGGAGGAGTGAATACTGCCCAGTAGAAGATGTCACAACATGTAGCTAGGAACACCAGCTACCAGTTTCACAAAAGAAGGGTATGAACACCGGTATGAATTCAACTTCAAGAAGTAATCAGTTCCACCCATACAGAGTTGGCAAAAGTGACATCATCAACTCCCGAGGACAGAGAAACTCTGAAGCAAGGGGAGTCAAGTCTGGAAGAAGGTATGAGGCAATTGGCCACTAGACAAAAACATATCAAGATCACTGACCAATCTGATTTTGGGAGGAGAAGACACATCCAATACCGTGATCCTCCCTGGTAGGATTTCTTAGGGTCAAGTGATGGCTACTACTATGGTGAAGGAGAGACCAATAGGGGCCTCCCCACCAGCTATGCCTCGGAGGCCATACAAGTCAGAGGTAGTGGGGCAGTGTTTCCAGTGGTGGATACGGCCATATAGCAGCAAAGTTTTGCTCTGTGCCAAGAAAACCGTATTCTTTCCCCCGCCTGATGATGACATGCTTAACAAGATGGTTCTGAAGATATGAATACATTCACTTGTAATTGCAACTCCACTGAGAAGTACATGTATAGTTGGGAAAGGGGAACATGTATGTGTATAAGGACTGTATGGTATGTGGTATGTGATATGGGAGCAGTTACATCAATCACCAATTCATCATTCGTGTCAGGTCCCTAACTCTACGTTGATCAGACCACCTTATTATTGTCCTAAAAGCGGTCTTATTGTTGTGGAATCTCTGTTAAAGGACATCCCTAAATCATTAAAGGTCACTGTCTACTAAGGTATACACCTCTTTACACAGTGGCATAGGTGTAGCAACACGGTGGGGTGGGGGGCTAGAATCTATCCTCTTCAATTTTAAGATCAAAATATTCTAATAGAGCAGTCATAAAACATTCACATAAATTGTAATGTAAAAGCAAAGATTGTCAACTTTTGAATAACCGTGATGGCATGCTCCTTTACATGTGCTTTGCATACTGTGCAAGTTCAACCCATTACCATCTGTTATGCTTAAATTATAGTTGCTATGTCCTTGAACAAATAAATTTCCCAGTAGTATTCTATCCAATCAGACACACAGTACTCACATTAATGATGTCTCCCTCATTAAAGCTCAGCTCATCATAATGTTGTCCATTGTAGTTGTACAGAGCTCTGTACTGCACTATTTCATTCTGTGGATAGGCCTATAATACAAATACAATGTAATAACAGCTATTAGGTTACCAATTACATGACATAGAACACAAAATTAAATAAGCACATAACATCCTTGGTGAACTAGCTGTGTAACTTAGAGCAATTATCGGACAATTACATGTAATACAGCTACTATAATTACACATAAATACAACTAATTATACACAAATAAAGCTAATTACACACAAATATAGCTAAATACAATGCTCATACCAATTCCACAGAGGCAGACACATGTGTACTCTTAGTCAACTCATCCTCAGTAGTGGATGTGTACAGTCCTTGTTGTAGTGATACTGTAGACTGCTCTTTAACAAGATCCCTCAACTTCGATTGGTCAGATTTCAACCTCACGTTACTGCTAGACGTAGTGGTTGTCGCTGTGGTGGACTGGACAGTCGTTGCCATGGCGAAGTTGAATTTAGGGTCCCAACTTCCCATAGGAGATGTAACTGGCGTCGGTACCTCGGTTGTGATTATTGGAACTGGCTGTGTCTGTAGATATTTTATACCATGAGCTGGGACTGGTGGTCTAGGTGCAGCTTTTTTCTTTGGAGCCAAATCCTTTCTATCAAGTTCTATGGCACTAGCACTGCTACTCTTGTAAGGTGCTGGCTGTAAGGGCTGGACTTGATTTAGTGGTGAAACTGGTGACATTTCATAATTACCGCCGACATACCCAGATTGTACTTTTCTAAGTTCTCCCCATCTCAACGCTTCTTCCTGTCTTTGTGCCGAGTTCTTTCTTTCTACTTCTGCAATACTAGTGCTCTCATTGGTGAAAGATTGTAACCAGCTATTGGAAGATGTTGGCTGGACTTGATCTAAGGGTGATTCTGGAGGCATTTCGTAATCTCCTCCAACATTTCCTGACTGTATTTTTCTGAGTTCTTCCCACCTTGTTGCCTCTTCTTGCTGCCTTTTTTTCTCTTCCATTTCTTTTTGCTGTTCTTCTAGTAACCTTTTAGCGTCTTCTTCTTTTTTCTGTTGTTCAAGTTTTCTTTTTGCTTCCTCCTCTTGCAATCTTCTCAGCTCTTCCCACTTCTTTCTCTCTGCTTCTTCACGTCCTCTTTTATCATCTTCTTCTTTCTGTTTTCTCAACCTTTCTTGTTCTTGACGTCTTTGTTCTTCCCTTCTCTGTTGTTCTAGTTTATGTTGCCGTTGCTCTTCCTCACGTTTCTTCTTGGCAGCAAATATTTTCCGCTTCTCTAACTGGATACTTACTTCTTCACAAGATTTCTTCTCTGCCTTGTAGGTTACTTCAAGTGTCTGAAACATCAAGGAAGCACGTGTAGTAACCGAGTGTACACTAAAAGCACATCCACACATGTTACATACCTTCAGTGCTTGTCTATTAGCTTGTAACTGTGACTGGTGTTCCTTCAGTAGCTCTTGTTGATGAGATTGCTGCATCTTCAACTTGCTGATGGACGCTTGTAACTGTATGCAAGCCTTGTGTAGTCGAGTAGTGTCATTATTAACTATAACAAAAACAACATCATGACATCGTACGTACATACGTACACATCAACACATAGGCGGATCTAGGACACTGTTGGGGGGGGGGGGGGGGGCAAGAAGTTTTAGTGTACAACAGTGTTTATTCCACTAACAGGATTAGAATGGAACTCTAGTGCACAAGTTATATTCATTTGCAGAACTTTGTCCAGTATAGCTGGATGAATCATGGACAGTTTCTAAGTTGTTAGTTGGAGAAACTTTTAAAAATTAGACTTTCTAGGTTAGCCTACAGTATCTGAGATAAAACCTGTTTGATGGTAAAGTGTACTAAATCAATGTAGCTAGTATTGTTATAATTAAAAAAATATATAAATTGACATTAGAATTGTGACTGTTCTATTAGAGTAGTGACTGCTCAATCTGTATATCCACAAAAATTCAAACTTATTTGCCTCACTTTCTTTATGGTATACAGTTTATAATTGTTAAGTACATTTATAACTGTTGTCTTCTATTTGCCCATTGGTTTTCTACACTTCTGAACACAGTGTGAATGCATGATACAAATTCCATGCAGTTTTGCATCAACACATTTGCCTAACTACAGCACAGAAAATGCAGCATACATTTCTCTGCTGTATTACAATTGATATATAGTTGATACACATATAGTACACAACAGTAGTAGAGTAGCAATTTTTTTAGAGCTTGGGAGGCATCAATATTATCTGGGCCTACAGTGGAGTGCATTTCTACAATTTTTTACCTCAGTCTGTAAAGCTTGAAGTGAATAATCATTACAGGTACAGGACGTATGTGGAAAATGTTTAAACTAACCTGCTGGACTGGACGCTTCTTTTTCCACTTGCTTCTTCATCATTAGTTTCTTCTCTCTCTCACATGATGCTAACTTTACCTGCCACTCCTGAGTGTGTGTGACAAACAGTCATACAGGACAAACAAAAGTAAATACCATATGCAAATTCACACAAAAAGGAACATAAGCACACGGCTCAAAATACACCTGAATACCATGCACACACAAGCAAAAAGATAAGTATCTGGTAGTCATGCTATTGCTGCACAGTGAACCAGCACTGAGGGTACTAGTGTGCACTACTCAGGCACCAGTCAGTGCAGACCAGTAATCCACGGGAGAAGATATGCCATGTATCACAAATAGAGGTTATAAAGGCTCACAGTCTGCTAAGTGAGACAAGGACAGTTGGAGGACATGTGTTCTCCCAGTTGACACCAGGTCCCCATCATTAGCTGGGTAGACCCAAGCAATGTGAGTACAATATGCACACGCACACCACACACACACGTACACTCTACTGCCTCACTTGTATACTAGATGTTAGTTGAGACAGTTCAGCTTGTCTAATATCACAAGTCGTCTTCAACTTAGCAATAGCATCTCTCTTCTCCCGACACAATTGATTGTGGGATTTAATACTATCCAACTTGATTGCATGTTCTGTTGCCAAGGACACCAACTTGCTACCAAGCTCACGGCGTTCAGATTTCAATCCTTCAACAACCAACAACTCTTCCTTCTTTACCATCAGAAGTTCTTTACGTTGCTGCTGTATGTACTCCTCACGTCTTTTACGTTCTAACTCCCGAGCTTCAGCCTCTCGTTGTAGCACTAGTTTCTGCATCTGCCTTTCTCGCTCTTGCTCAATTTCCAGTGCTTTCTGTTTCTGTCGTAACAGCTCAGCCTGTCTGTGTTGTTCAGCCCTCTCCCTGCACATGAAAGACAAGAATTTACACTCCTAAAAGTTGTGTTATCAAATAAATCTTGTTAGACTAAACAAAGTTAGACTGAACAGTTAGCCTAAATATTGTGACACAAAAATGATTGCTAAATGAGTTACACACATGTATGTAGCACCAGACAAATGTATTGTGATCATATACCAGAATATTATGGCTGACATGTCAAGTATGTTAAACAGTAGGAAAGTCATTTTGGACTCAGAAAACACACTGAATCACTCCCAAATCACTTATAAACGTTAATTCAATACACTTGTCCAATTGGTATCCAACAAAGCAGCAGCAATGCAAGATTGCAATATGGCCATCACAGCAGCAATGCTGGGGCATCATGAAGCATGTCAATATTACTTTGTATACTAAACATTACGCATTTCACTAAAGACCAAGGTCCCACAAGAGGGCTGAAAGCCAACATATGAGGATGTAGTGACTGTACTAGACAGTTACCTTTCCCTCCGTCTCTTTTCTTCGTCTTCTGCTCTCTGCCTCTCTTGTTCTGCCTAAAACAAATAGTGGGAAATTGTGAGCACATGATCTGTATATAGGGATGGATACAATGTAGCATATGTATGTATATAGGAACGTAGACACAAACATAGCATAACTATACCTTTGCATACCTATATGTGAAGTACACTATATGTTACTGTACTGTATGTCTGTCACACAGAGACACTTGTATACACAATTATGGACATACCTTTTCTCGTTCTTCTCGCTCCTTTATTTCTCTCTTTCTCCTTTGCAGTTCCATGCGACCTCTCTCAAAGTTTTCCATGCGTTTGTCTTCAAATGATGAGCGGCGCAAGAAATCGCTTGTCCCAACAGGAACTGGAGCTGGAATCAGGTCGCTAGGCAATGTGGAGGGAACTGGAGTACCCTGTTTAGCTCGCTCAGTGAGCCACATGGCAGCACAAAATTCATCAACATTAACACGCCCATCACCATCTTGGTCACATAGTTTCCTAGAGAGGGAGAAATAAGAATTGAAATCCCTGCTTCACAATTTTTTGTTGTTGCATATACTGAAATTTGGGCATTAAAAATTGAGGACAGGTGCGTAATTCAGATACTTTATTAAAAGTCACAATGAAGCTCTCAGGACAACTGTTTGGTTGGTCCCAACTCAGTTGTATTACGCAGGTTCGATACTCATGCATGCATAGTTACATTTTTCTACAAAAAAAATTATTACCAATAAACATATGTATATCCTAGATAGATCGAGTACTACACATACACATTATTATAGTTACCATATTTGGGCAAGAACACTGTTAGCTACTCCAGATTTACTCAACACCATAGATACCTCTTCACCTACAAGCACACAGACGGACAGAAGGAATAATAACTAACACATACTTCAACACCATAATATACATACAACCCAAATACATGTATTTAGTACTTCCGATAAATACAAAATAGTAACCAACTCAACTATATAATTATGCATATTAAAGTGTTAAACAGACATGAACTTTTATCATGCACACAGGTACACTGAACAAACATCAGTGAAGTATTTATATCACATATGCAGTGTGTGTACAATTAACACCAAAGGAACCAGAAAATAATGGTCAAGAAACAGCTCGACATTTATACTATGAAAATCTTGCCAGATACCCACCCTGAAAGTGTTTCACAACAGATAACCTCTGGAGTAACGACATAACATACAAGCCAGCCTTCCATCAATTCTGCTGTGCTTTAAAGGGGTTTTAAAAGTGTTGAATCCATTTCAGGGCTTTATTCAATAAATTAACACAAGTGTGTTGGTGTGTGCATAATTATGTACATGTACTGTATTACATGACTTGGTGATGTACATTAATCTTGTTTAGGTCTCACCTGATAGGTAGCCATTCTTTCTCCTATCCTGATTGTTAAAGACCAGATGGTAGGATTCCTTCTTGGCTTGTGGTATCCTCCACGAGGGAGCCATGGCGTTTAGTGGAACAGTGCGACCAACACCACCAAAATCTTTCGTGGACTAAACATTGGAAGAATGAAACATGTAACACACGAAGTACATTACATGTTGTACACATGTACAGAGTACAGGTACATCCTGTTTAACCAGATCAACAAGATTAGTATAGAGAGTACACACAGAGGGGCATATATGGAACATACATACACATAAGACATAATAGCATTGCAGCTTTACAAGAATTTGAAGTATACGCCTTCCCAGAAAATTAACCCGCGACATTCTACAAATGTAGCAGTAAAACTGTATGTTTACTAAAACACTCATCCCAAAATGACCAAGAAAAACATATTATTGTGTTAATCTGTACATGTGCAGTCAATAATATCGACACTTTAGTGGGAAAATGTTTCCTTTCAGCTGTGAAAAGAGAATCCTTTACCACAGACACAACAGGACCGATACAATATACACAGAGCACATGTAAAAAGCAAAGCATGCAGCTGTATACACAGTATATCATTGGTATGTAGTATTACTGAAATAAGTACCCACAAAAGATACGCAGTGTACCTCCTGGGGCAAGACAGGAGATCCCTGCAGGTAGCTGTGCCATGTTTCTGGGTGCACCTAAATTCCCATCCAACCCTCACTGGTTAGGCAATCAGACGTTTTCCCCACATTTTAACACTGGCTCCCCATTATACAGATGGCCATGGATGAACTAAAGCAAGTTTTTCTTGTTCAAGGAAATAAGTAACCTGACAAGCACACATCTATCAAGGTGTACAACAGTGTTAACAATGTAATCGTAACAATTTTGTTCCAACATCTAACTACAAAACTTGGTCTATACTATGGAGGTGCTTACTTCTACTATAACTCCAGAAAGTCTTTTATTAACAACAAGACTCTCAACTGCTAAAAAGCTACTGTAGTAAACATAATTATACATTACAAGCTAGGTTTGTGTGGAGTCAAGGTTCCCCATACTACAAAAAGTCAGTGTCTATTACACATACCACTATATACACACACCACTAAACAAACAGGGACACATACTACACAGGGCTATAGACAAGCAACAGCAAACTACCGCATGTCGATGCCAATCTTTCTTGAAACTCTTCAATCGTTTTGATAATGTAGAGTAGCCCAACATCATGAGCCAAATGGTCGGCCAACACCAGCTCAAAAACACTTTATATGCTAGCAATAGTACAACCTACTATGCTACTACACACTGTACACTCCTTGCTACAATAATAAGCCAACAGGAAACAGTTGTGGGTATATATCTCCACCAGAATGGCTTTAGTTTGCTAAAATATATATATAAAAAAAACTAATTGACACAGACTGATTCCATTGGTGGAATGAAGCCAATCATAAGCCAGTACACACACTGGACATGTAGTTTGTCCTTGACAGCTTCAGTTCAAGGAATTGTTGTGCATTCTTACCATCCTATGTGTTGGTACATTAGCTATAATAATAATATAAGGGAATTGCTGAATGATTAAGCAATAACATTTTACCTTGTATGTGAACAGAATGGGTGAGGCTTAACAATGTTGTGATCCACACCAAATTGTTTGTGATGGTCACTATAATGAGGGGTTTTATTAATGGGACTACCCTGGCACTTGACTAACAGCTATTAAATTCAGAATTATGCATCCCCTAATTAGAACTGTGCACCTACAAACTTTTACTACTTAAGTGGTCATCACAAATTGGTTAATCAAATTCCTCCATTTAAGGTGGCAGCCAAGCAGCTGCCAGAAGTATTGTAATTGGTTTTTTTTAAACACTGTACCTTTCTCTCTATACAGAGTTCAGGGGAATTCTACCAGAGCTAACAACAAGGAGGCATGGACCTATGTTCCTGCCGTGTAAAGAAGACTATTTCATTTTCAGCACTATGTTATGAAGTTTAAGCACAAACATGAAGCAATAATTGTCCTCCTTTTCAGTAGCCAGTGATTCTCAACATGGTTCATGTTCCTACATACGTTCATGCACTATCATCCAAATGGAAGTTATAGCTGCGAATGTAAGCAACTTTAATTTATTTTTAGTGTAGTCACTGTACAAATTGATTTCCTTGCTCTCCCTACTGTCTAGCGCTGTAATTCCAAAACTACCTACCATAATTGACTGAAACTTTGGCGAACCATTCCTTGGACAATGCAGATAATGCTGAGAAATAAAAAGAAATTCGGAAGTTGTACGAACTAGACGGGTTTTCCCTGAGATGGTCACATATTGGTATTACAGAATGTACAAAACACTGATCAGCTCTACTGCTAAAACACTTCATGTAGGATGAGGTTATACTGAGAAACACTCCTTAACCTGTCCATGACTAACATTCAAAATATTGGTCTGTTGTGACGAGCCGTTGTGGAAAAAACCTACTTAGCAGGTGTAGTGGTACTGTGGTACAGTAGAACGGATGCTCAATTGTGTGAGTTACATCTCACAAAATGGATTTCACAGCGGTTTGTTCAACACAGTATTCTGTGAGGGTTACTATTCTACAAGAGCTTGTATTGAGGGGTTGTTATTCTCTACTCATAACAAGGATTATCAGCACTGTCGTGACTGTGCAAGTACAAGGCGTGCCCATCTAACCATGCATATTTGTGGGTTATTATTACACAACAATGGCTTCATACGTTATAAGGTTTCTAATAGCCAGGGCAACAATTATCAACTTGACAACCACCTTATGGCAAGGTACAGTGTACTAGTAGTACTTAAACAGCAAATATCATATCCTTTACTGACAACCGTAGTTAAAATTGTATTGATTTGAGTGGGTGACTACTGTACACCACACACACACACGCACACAAATAATCAAAAGCCTTCAGCTGCTGTGCTAGCACAGTCACACCTACCTGGTGAACCAGCACTATGACACCTACAGATGCACTACTCAGGTAGCCAGGGGACAGGACTAGTAACCTACAGGAGGCTGTACCATGTCCCACAGGTGTAGGTGTGGGCACCAAAAGCCCCACCTGGACCTACACCCTCCGTGTGAGACATGGACAGTTGGCATTTGCTTCCCCAGTTTGTACCAGGTACCCATTGATGTTACAGCTCAGTGGGTTGCCCATTTAAACAGCTGGGTTGACTGGGACAATGTGAGTAAAGTTTCTTGTTCAGAAAACAACAACACCAATTTGGCATAACGGAGCATTGAACTGGGAACTTTTTGATCAGGCCAATGCTCTAGCCACTTGGCTATGCTGCCTCACCACATATGTACATACACACAGACATACACACACACAGACACACATTACAATTTCTGACCTGTGAAGTGTCTACCAATAACCACTGGGGTATTGCGTAGGGTAGGACACCTCCTTGTGATGAAAAGGTGATCAGATGCATGCCAGCACAGAACTCAGCTTTATTAATACGTCCATCTTTATCTTGGTCAATTAGGGACCTGTACAAAGAATAAGACTATGTGACAAGTTTTTAAGAATAGTATAGTTTTTCCTAGTAGGTCTAGTGCCCACCTATAAACCCGTCTGACAACTACGGTGGAACCTGTTAATCAGGACACTTGAAAATAAGGAAACAAAACCTGGATACTTGGTAATGGTCCTTAGTATGTAAACTGACACCTTGATAATCAGGACGGTCCCAAGGTGTCTTTAATACACAGGTTTCACTGTAGTTCAAATGTATCATACACTGTCACAGTGTGCCACCACAAAACTAACCCATTTGCTAGTACACTAAGCTACAAAGTTCCCTTCAGCTCATGGAGCTCATTACGCAAGTCATAAGAGCTCCTGATTGACTATTACACATCACCAGTAGCATATTACTCAGCAATGAATATATGTTGTTATGTTGTTATACATTTACTGTGATGCATTTGAAAACACACAATAATGGCTGGGCTTAATCTGGCATCGATGTGACTACACTCTCAAACTGGCTATATAGTTGCTACCAATGGATTACCTAACCACCAGCCAAGACAGTAAGATTATATCTTGAATACAACACTTGAGCTAGCTTATTCATTGCTCCTTCTGTGATACAAACAGGTGCCAGTCATCTGTGTATGCACTATAGCACCAGAGGAGGGTGGAAACAGTTTAAACAACCTTAAACATGTGGATGTGCACCTTGCTTGAAGACTATACATATACTACTACATACGAAAGAGTTTTATCAGTTTCTCCTACAGAACTACAAGCACTTCTACAAAAAGTACATGACCTTAACGGTTACATGAAGGCTCTACACAAATAAGATACAGTACAAACCTCATGGGTGTGTTGAACAGGAGCACATCAAATCCTACGGACAAGGGAGCATGTAGCTTCGTAAAGAGCAAACATGGCTGCCGTGTACTAACTTTTAAAATTTCCTAATTAGGAATGTGGAGGTGCATGCTTGAGTACGTCACATTTCCGCTGTGACAAAGCAAAGCTATGGAAACGAAGTTCAATGGCACGATGGAGGAAAAGTATAGTCGCAGTCGCTAGTCACGCGAAATCACTATTCCAAGCTTTACCTTCGACTCGACAATCTTCCTATCGAAGCAGCTTTGCTACCTTCACACAAGATGATGGAGTAGCAGCCCATTCAGTGTATCCCTGCTGTGTTTAAGAATGATGTAACCAATTATATACATAGTAACACTGGACGCCATGTTTGAATTTTGCCCATAGTATTGGTAGTGTACAGAGTTACACGCTCCCTTGTCCATAGGATTCAATGAGCTCCTGGTTGTAATTATAATTTTATCAAGTGTTAATGATGCTTATAGTGTCACAGTATTTGATCATGTTATTACCCAATAATGAATAGCCTATAAGAGATTAGGGTGACTGTTCTATTAGAGTAATTTATTTCTTCTTGATAGTTTACACCATATTATTTATGTTTAGCTTGTGGAAATATTCTACCTCCTAAAAATGTCTCTGTGTTGATCTGTGGTTTAATGGGCAACAAAATTAATGTTACTAATATTAAAAAAAATTTTTTACACATATTTAATGTCTGGAGGTTACTAGCTAGAATATAAATCTACGGTGGGGTTACAAACTAGTTAACAATCTGTGGTCTGATTTGTGGTAGTTGGCTATATTTTTTAAACAAAAATTCGGCAAAGCTAAATACAAACTATTCTTATTCATACCATTTAGTTTGCTTTCCATTGTAGATCAACAGTTTACAAGTATCTGACCAAGTGTTCATAGTGTTATGTTGATGTTGCACAAGTGCACGTGTGTGTGTCCGTGCTTGCGTGCGTGCACTGCATGATGACATTTTAGTAGCTAGATGCAAACTTCTACAAACAACTCCACACTTGTCAGAGTGTGGTAGTATGCAGAAAGACTGGAATCAATTTCCAATTTTGGTGCAATGGCAGTGCTTGAAATAATGGTCGGACATCTGACATTTTCCGACCAATATTGGTGTTAGTCCGAACATGTTTTAGTTTGGTCGGACGTCGTATCCAACCAAAATTGGTACAAAATTTACTCAGACAAATCCATATCAGACTTAATATAATAATTTTTCATGGTAAAAATATTCAATGTCTGAACAAGTTTTACAAATGTCTGATCAAAAATAGTTTAGTTTAGGTGCTATGTCCTAGCACTTTTGTCTGCTTATTTCAAGCACTGCAATGGTGGCTAATGAGTTAGCTAAAGGATACAAGGCACAAAAAAATACATTTGTACAGTATGTAGAATATATATAGTACACATGATGCTCACACGTACAGTACAGGAGGTGAGTACCATTTCTGTTGAGTGTAGCATATGTGTATGTGTAGGCCATGTCAATTACAACACAATTTTTACAAATCATTTTCACTATCGACACATCAACATGAGTAACATATCAGTATAACATCAGATAACATCACCATAAAAGGAAACCTTAGTACAGGAAATGATGTAACCACCTCATCCATTAAAAATTGAATCACACTACAAACTAGTCAACACCCACCATGTTGGGTTCTAGACATAACCTCACAAGGAAATTACATGTATCTCATCAACAATTCAACATACAGTGACAACTGCTCTTTACATCACTGAAAACACAGTAACACCATATTACAGCATACACAAAAGCAAAGCACGTTGCTCCCATACATGTGGATGGCCACACCTATGTACCTAGTGGAACACTGTCTCAGCCACCTGTCCAATATTCAGGTGGCTACAACAGGAGAGTCTTCCTGATGGTACTGCAAGACTAACAAGGCTATACTATGTCTCAAGTGAAGCTGTACCCATCCATGTACAGGACGCAAGTCACACATCGTTTTGTGCAACACATACAGACCTACATGTACAGCATACAGACAGACACTACACACACGTGTACAACTACACATGACATGCTAACAGTTGGTGTGTTTACACCCCAGCTCCCCATTAATACAGCTGGGTAGACAAATATGTACAATATTTACAGCACAGCCTTACCATATCTGTGACAATACTTGAGCATTTAGTCCAAATGATGAGAATAATGGTTTAACTTGGTCACCTATTATATACATATAAAATATACAGACATAGTAATTTGTGATTATATATATATATAATATTATTATAAGATGAAAACTGCTAAACTCAGTAAAATGGCAGAACACAATGCTAGTGTACTAATATAAGGATATTAGGACACTTGTCCAGTTTTACCTATTTGAATGGACAATTGTCCTCATATCCTTTTTGTATTAGTACACACACACACACACACACACACACACACATTTAGGACCCTGAAATTAGGACACCTAACTGATAAGGGTAATTTGCCAATCAGGATGTATACACTGTAATTTCCCTAAGCTACAAACATTTGGAAATTGTCCAATATACAATCCTAACAAGGTATACTACTACACACAGGATATTGTATAGCTGACCTGATAAATATCCACCTACTGGACGAAGATTATTGAATTGTATCTCATAAGAATTTCTTTGTTCTGGTGTTATATTCTTTAATGTTATCATCCGTGATGGTAACGTGTTTGCATGATAACCTAGTATACAACACATGTCACATTATAATTGAATGACACCTCGATAATCAGGACACTTGTCTATGGTCTTAGTGTACACACATTCTGAAATCAGGACACAGTACTGCCCACTCTACCATACTTGTACGGTTGGTTATGCGTATTACCCCATGACATATTGATCACGCAAACAAGCATTGTTCTAGCTTGTTTGACAGCTATAGGAAAGCAGTGTGTCGTACTGAAAAGGCTTGTAAGGACTCTGGGACACACTGGTATAAATACACAATCCATCCTCCAGATTTTCAGGAGGTGTCAATGTTGAATTACATTGTTCAACATTTCTTTAAGATCATGAGACTAATGATGACACATGACCAACCTCCACTGTCTGATACATGATATAAAAGAATGTAAGACTTCTTATTTATTAAACTATTGTGAATTAGAGCAAAGAAATTAAGTTGTTAAATTGCAGTTAAATGCCAAATAAATTACATGTATATATTTCACGCTTGTGCACTCACTTAGGAATTTCATACCTTATACATATTCCCACTCATTATTTTGCCTTTTAATTTTCAGACAGCAGAAGCTCAAACATATTGATGTTTTCTCACCCACTCAGTTACATAGCTAGACAATTATGGAGGGTTTTAATTCTTAATTCGTCAGTAATAGATAAGACCACCTCCACTAAACACCACAACAGAGGCAACTTAAAATTTACATGACATTAACCCTGAAGGAAGCACTGCTGGTTCTTCATGTTCACAATATCTTTGCAAAGAACGCAACATTTTAAAAACCTTTCCACATACAGCAAAACTTGACAAAGTGACAGTAGTGAAAGTGGCAATTCCCCTCCATTAAATTAAAATTTCCCAATATTAATTAGTGTGCAATCTGAAGAAAATAAAAAAAATTAAACTATACTTTCAGTTAAGAAATTAAAATAGAGAAAATCTTGACGTTTTCTTTTTATGCATATAATTACTTTCACCAGTACTTTACTGGACTTATACTATTACCAGATTAGCACAACTGACAAAACTGTGTAACTGCGTTTTAAGCTATACAAGAGACTTATTGTATTACAAAAAAACAAACAAACAAAACGCAGACTAAAGACCTTATGCAACTGTATTTGGTGACAATCTTGAAGGATAATTTACTTCCCATAACAAAACCACATGTCATCAAAGCTTAAAGCCATTTCTACTCAGATTGTTCCCTTTAAAGTCCATGACAAATCATAAACACTAGTATTTCAGCTGTGGTAGGAATTCCCAAATCCCATACAAGGCTTGGTCCCAGCACAGCAATTTCCTTGAGTTTCTGATAAATCACCATTATGACATAGCATACAGAACTAGGCTTGCACAATGTGTTCTTTGAAATTTCTCTCCGTGCCTTGGACAAATTTACGGGCAACGGAATTAATTGAATTAAGCCTACCAGATGGATGGATACACATGAGAATACCCTACACGCATTGGTTGAGAAACACCAGGTTCACTACAACTCCATTAACATTACACTAACACATTACGCAGGTCAACAAACAACTCTTTTTTTATACCCGTAAACTTTGCAGGAATGATTTAAAAATTAACAACGTCTACGGACTAGTTAACAATACTAGCGTCGCTATAATAATAGCGCATGTTACAACATAACGATTAATTACTCACTCGTAGGACTCCATGGCTGATTCTGCCAGTAAGCCATCGAATAAGGAACTTTCTAATGTCTACTCCATATAACGCTCGCTATTATAAGGCACAGCTCACGCGACAATTTTTAAATCATACCAGTATTTCCGTATGTTTCCGTAATTGAAGCCAATCATGTCATGGGCTGACTCACTTCTTGTAATATCATAAACTCCTGTTATCTAGCTATATGGTGCTTGTCCAGCAACCTCATTTTAGATACTGCATGACTAGACTCGGTCAGTAACCTAACCCTAGCCTGGCCGGGCTCTTCTGCTGTAGTGTGAGAACTGTGACTACAGTGTCCAGGACACCTTGGAACCAACCAAAAAGCGTTCTGATTATCAAAGTGTCAGTTCTGGCCAGTTTAGGGGTGAGCCAGACCTCTCTAATCAGCCAACATCTCTGCTGCTGGGAATATCAGCCAATTAATCAGCCTAGTAGCTGAGTGATCTTTGAAAAGAGGAGTTATGGAGGCCCATGCTGAAGCTAAAGAAATAGTTCATGCAAGACACTCTAGCCAAAGAGAATCTTCCAAGCAGTGTCACCAAGCAGCTGTACACATGATCGAGGTTACAGAACTAATAGCTATAATGAGCCGGTTGTTATACATATCATTTAGCAGTGGTTGTCCTTAATAATATGATGCAAATTACTTTAGCTATAAAGGTCATAATAAACTACTGCCGATATGTAGCTTCCACTAGTTGTCTTTGATGATCAGTGATGTTTAATGAAGACCATGCACTTAAAGGATAGAAATCACATTTTAAAATAAAACTATACTGCCAAAATTTACTGTAAACATCCACATAATAGCTTAATACTGCATGGGTGCGGACCCAGCTGCCATTGCTTAAATAAGTCAGACTTTATTTGAAACACATGCAGAGTTCTACAGAATTTATAGAAACTCCCGGCGCTCAAGCACCCTCACTTTGCTTGGCACTATAACATTGGGCTGTTGTGTTTCGAAGTTTCAGGCTAATAATTACTGATACCTATTTATAACAATAATTGTACAGGGCTTGAGACTATGGAGCCATGGAGCTAATTCTTTTTCAGCTCACATAAAAAGAGAGATACTTCAGTAGCTCAATGTGTTGGTAAAAACCTCAGCTGTATAATAGCTTACATTTGGTTCTTGCATCATCACTGTTAGTTACCACTACACCTGTACTGTGAAACTTCACTCAGCGAAGGTCACACACAGATGTACAGTACAGCTAAATCATGCGATTAATTTTGACATGCTAAAGTAAACTCTAAATTATACTTCACTGATGCAGCTGTATTGCAACATGAAAAATAATGGGCTGCCGGATTGCCTATAATAGTATATTATAGTTAATTTATACTGGCCTATAACCACAGAGTGAAAATAGTTTATAATACTATATCAGATACAGAGCTTATATATGCTATAAAATTTCCCACTGGGAGATCCCCAAAATGACATGCACCCACATCTTTTGTATCAGTATAGCTATTATAATCATAACTTTACCAAAATTGGCCCCCTTAATTATCTAAAAGATGGTGATCACATGACCAGCTATACTGATACCAATTTTAATAGCTGAGCAGAATGTTGTTTAGGTTACACAAAAGACAATGCATCTTGGAATTCTTGTAGCTACATGGTATCTCACCTTAAATAGAAAAGAACTTCCTGTCAGGTATAATAGCTTGCTAGCTATACTGCACACTGCAAAAAAAATTAGTAGTGAATTCCATTATTTTTGTTCATGCATGGTGAAGTGTAGAAAACTGTTATTGATGATTAAGATGGCCAACAGAAAGGTGGTATATAGTGCTTGGATAAATGCGTTATAAATAGAGGAGTTTTGTATAAGGTGAATCTCAACTTATTCAGCTAAATGGGTTTCTTTGTTTTGATTATTCTGTTCGAGCATTTATGTTAGAGTGTGTATATCAATCTTTTAGCTGCTTTCAGCTCCTAGGGATGTATACATGAGATGTAGCTCCATTCAAGTTGTATCTATAACTAAGCCAGGGTGGCCCATCCCTCAGTTTTGTGCTAATGTATCTGTTAGCCTAGCTGCCAGAACTTTTTAAAGCCAAAGGAGATTCAGTTCCTGTTTTGACAGCATGTAGTCCAGTTACAAGTCCTGGCTTTGAGTCATAGTAGCTATAGTAGCTACAGGCACAACAGAGTTGGTTCAAAATACCAACATATTTTTCTTAGTGGTTCAGTTGCACTTACATCATTAAACTGAGTAGTTACTTTACTATATCCTTTAAGTGAGGTGATCATTGAATATTGACCTATAAATACAGGAAGTCAGTAACATGATTTTGCTGAGACAGCCACACTCATAAACAAATCAGATTCCTATATGCATAACGTGTATATAACTAGCTAAGTAGCTATAGCACTGAAAATTTAATCATAGGAACTTTTGCTTAAGAGAGTTTCACTGCACATACATAGTCTATATAATTCTGGCTAGAATCCCTCTAATGCATACTGTGGCTATGGGCCTGAAAATGTATATTACTTGCACGACTTGCCAAATATACAGCGATACAGTCAATTACATGTGCTGCAGTCAGTTGTACAATCCAGCCACTGATGTAACTATGTGTTATAAAATATATTCAAATGGTAAATAACGAGTAGCTACAGAGACTGAAGCATGTTACAGTTTGCTGCTGGCTGTGAACCCGTTTTGAAATAAGCAATGTTCTACCAATTTAATAGCATCTATTGCACACCCTCTGAAGAAAGTTACTCCCAGTCCGCCATGACCATAATTATGTATAACAGTGGATTTCTTCAAAATTGTTTCATCTATTTCAAGTCTAACTGTGCTCCTACCTGGTCGAAGTCCTGCCACCTCCTTCACCACCTCAGCTGTAGATAGTCCGGGACTGTATATAAAACATCTCTCCATGATTGCTTTACTAACTAATGGATCTACTTGTGTGGACCAGTTGCCTACATCTGCAGTACCACCTAATATTACACTGTCAGCTCTTGGAAACACATACGTAAGTACACCATCTTCAGTCTCCTCGGCAAAGATAGTTTTGATCCATGGAGCTTTGACCACAATAGCCTGACCTCTAACTGGGTACACTTCAGGATCATTCACTAGTTGTCTACTACCAAGTCCTGTACAGTTCACTATGATGTCATAAACACCATCAATTTCTTCTAGACTCTCTAATCTCCTCTGGACTACTACACCACCATTAGCTTTGAACTGTTCCATCTGCCATGTTAGGTAGGAGCCACTGATCATCATGAAGGTAGAATAAGCCCAACAGTTTTTGCCAGTAGGATATTGCAAAACTTTCATCTCTTCCTCTCCAACATGACGAAAGCCTAAAACGTAATCCTTCCACCATGGGTCTTGTCTCTCACCCTCATATACGTCATAAGCAGATACCAGAGAAATGTCTAGTGTCTTTGCAAGTGGTGATGAAAAGAGGCTGTACAAGTGCTGGAAAGTAACCTTAGTCCACTCATCCCTCCTGGAATCACATGATCCTACTTTGTTGTTGTCCACGACAGGTCGGATTATTGCTCCAGCAATATCACTAGTGATATGTGGGGAAAACTCTTCGGCTATCAGTGTCACTTCCGGTTTGTAAAAAATCTTTGTCAACATCACTGCAGTAGGTAGACCGATTATTCCAGCGCCTATCACTGCTATACGAGGTCGCTTCACTTTCTCCATTGTATGCTGCATTACCAGTAGACTATGTCGATTCACTTGAGGCCGTGCGGCTGTCACGACTAATACGCATGCAGCTGCACTACTGTAGCCACCTGACTCGATGTCGTGTGGTGTCAGCTAGGAAGCTACCCAAACTTTTATTGCTTCAGTACTGCAGTTCAAGTTATTAATGGCAGAAGTGAGTCGGTGAACTGATTTAGTTAAGCAATAGATTCTCTAAGCGTTGTTAACCCCGTTCTGAGTCAACTAGCTAGCCCCACCCACCTTTACTATAACGCAGACATAAAACGGAGTAGCTTTATCATATCAACAAATCATACTCTGGCTTTGTGTTTTCAGAAATCAGATGAACGCAAATGGCCTATCTATAGGGAAAGCTTTTCAGAAGCAGTGATATGCTTTCAAAAATTATCACAATGTAACATCAAAACACATACAATTACATATGCTGGACCACACTTGTTATAAACTAAAAGCAAGGTTTTATTTAGCATAGATTGTCATTCATTACATTGAACTTGTTTGCAAATCCATGAAACCCCCTGGAAACACAAAATATACTTAATAGTTTCTTTAACCATTTAAATTAGCAATGTATCGATGACACAGCAGTACTGATTCAAGTTCCTGAGTGCTTGTAGGTCCCAAGTACAGGTATGCCAAACTTGACGTTACCACATCTTATAATACTACTACTACTACTACTATGTTATTTTGTACAAATGTAGCCATGCAGTGTACACACATTTAGACACATGCCCATACACAAACACCTATGGGTTACAGTTTACTGCTTGCTGTAAACCCTTTTTGAATTAAGCAGTCTTCCACTAATTTAACTGTATCTATAGCACATCCTATGAAGAAGGTGACTCCCTGCCCGCCATGACCGTAATTATGCACAACAGTGGATTTCTTCAAAGAAGCATCGTCTACCTCAAGTCTAACTGTATGTCTGCTTGGCCGAAGTCCTACCACTTCTTCTAAAATTTTTGCTGTAGATAGTGCCGGGAAATACATACAACATCTCTCCATGATTCCTTTACTAACTAATGGGTCAACTTGTGTGGACCAGTTGCCTACGTCTGCAGTACCACCTAATAACACACAGTCAGTTCTTGGTAGAACGTATGTAATTACGTTATCTTTAGTCTCATATATAAATATGCTCTTGATCCACGGAGCCCTGACCACAATAAGTTGACCTCTAACTGGGTACACTTCAGGATCATTCACTAGTTGTCTACTACCAAGTCCTGTACAGTTCACTATGATATCATAAGCACCATCAATTTCTTCTAGACTCTCCAATCTCCTCTGAACTACTACACCACCATTAGCTTTGAACTGTTCCATCTGCCATTTAAGATATGATGCACCAATCATCATCAAAGTAGAATAACCCCAACACTTCCTGTCCACAGGGTAATGTAGCACTTTCATCTCTTCTTCTCCAACATGACGAAAGCCTAACACATAATCCTTCCACCATGGGTCTTCTCTCTCTCCCTCATACACTTCATAAGCAGGTACCAAATTGATGTCCAATGTCTTTGCTAGTGGTGATGAGAAGAGGTTGTACAAGTACTGGAAAGTAACCTTAGTCCACTCATCCCTTCTGGAATCATGCGAACCAATCTCGCTGTGGTCGGCAGGCCATATTATGGATCCCGCAGTATCACTGGTGGTGTCAGGAGAGAACTCTTCAGCTATCAGTGTCACTTCCGGTTTACAGAAAATCTCTGTCAACATCACTGCCGCTGGAAGGCCAATTATTCCGGCGCCTATCACTGCTATACGAGGTCGCTTCACTTTCTCCATCGTACTGACCCGCGTACTGACCTTTGTGGTGAATCGGGGAGTTTCCCCACTGCGCGAAATTAAACCTGCATACTCCGTAAATTTACCGTAATTGATAATGGCCGCCATGACTGATCTCAGTTCATTCAACAAGCAGAGATCTATGCCGTCTCTGATGCCATCAAGCCTTTCAGTAGAGGGTGATGACGAGTCGATTTTAGGCGGTCTTACATGCCCTGTGTGTTGTGAAGCATATAGTGATCTCGCTGATGCGAAATGTCCTCGAATCCTCTCCAGCTGTGGACACACGCTGTGTTCAGGTAAAACACTGTGTTTGTAAACTAGTTGATTGTTAGTAATTGTTTATTGTCATGAATCACAACAATCCTTCATTTTACACCGGAAGTGGTGGCGCTTTTGGAAATATTTGCAACCCTTGATCATGCATGACCCTCGGTAATTCAAGCAGTTAGGACATGGAATGTACCAGTAACACAAGCAAATGATGACCTTTGGTGTGGTAGGGGAAGGAAGAATGGATATGCTGTTTTCAAGGGGTAGTCGTTTACATTGAATCAGATGATCAAGACGAGCACAGGACCTTAGCATGTCAACTAGATTGTCAAGCGATCAAGACACTTATTTAGATGAAATTAAGAGATTAAAGATCTCTTTAGCAAATGGTTCCACAGGACTATTGGTAGCAACTACCCCTTTGGCAGTTTAACACTTTACCTTGGCCTGGTGGTCAGCAGCTATCAGTTTTGTTATTGAACAGCCTTTGTCAATAGCATTGCATTGCTTTTGAAGGGATTGATAGCCTACAGCTGTGCATATGAGCATTGTGGCATTTGCTCAGTGAGATCACTATGCCATTTTAGCTTTTGAAGGAGTATATATATATATATATATATATATATATATCTTCCAAACATGGTAGGTAAAGTAATTAGATGTACTTCCATCCTGTATGTGACTTCCCTATGGGGTGCCGTTTGTACCAAAATTGTTCAAAAACACCTTATTTGTAAACTATAACCATACTTTATAAATCAATGCTCTACTTTATAAATCATACACATATACTTTATAAATCATGCATATGGTTTATAAAGTAGTGCATTGATTTATATAGTATGATTATAGTTTATAAATAAGGCATTTTCCCACAATTTTGGTACAAATGGCACCCCATACTTCTCAGAATGCAACCATTTGTTTGAAAGCATTCAGGTTTGGGAAATTAGTTTTAAGGATTGCATGCACAAAGGATTTAACGTACAAAACGTATGCATTGATATTGCCTGTATGTCAAAATGCTGTACATGTGTTTGTGGTGTGTGCGTGTGTGCGTGCGTGCAGTTTAGGTTAGGCTATACACCTTCTGCATACACATATATACCGGTTACCATCCACAGTTTGTATTGACTCATGGGCTAAGAAACATGACAACAATCAGAGGAGAGTCAGTTGTCCACTATGTTGTACCAACACTAATTTACCTAACAACCGCATTGAGGACCTACCCAAGAACTTTGCTATACTCGATGTAATGGCTGGAGCCAGTATGATGAAGAGAAGGCAGCCATCTTACATTACAGATGGGAGCTTCTTTGCCTCCTTTAATGGTGATCTCTCCTCTTCTTTTGAGGAGAAATATTGTGAGGCTGAGTGTTCGGGTAATTTATCACCTGCGAAGCTCTACTGTTTTAATTGTTCAATGTTCATGTGTCCTGACTGTAATGATTCGGTGCATTCCAAGGTGCCCAATGAGAAAGGGCACGATGTGAAATCAGTTGTGGAACTGCAGAAATGTCAACTCCTGCAGTCACCACAATGTTCAGTTCGCAACACCTCAGGGTTCTTGACCTTCAGATCAAATTCAGACAGCTGTGTGACTTACTGCAAAACCCACAGAGAACCGATGAGAATATTTTGTGAGACGGACAACACAACGATTTGTATCTACTGCCAGTTACACGGTGACCATAAAGGACATAACTGTGTGCTGATTGATGAAATGGCTACTCTGAAACGAGAGGCATTACAAGGTCTAAAGGAAGAGCTAAACACAAAACAGTCACAGAGTGTAATAGGGTTTAACTTGTGCAAGAAAGCTGAGGAAGATATTGAAGAGAGAAGGGTCCAGCTAAAGACTGAACTGGATAAACATTTTGATTTCCTTTACTCGGCTCTTGAAGCAAGAAAGAAACAACTGGATAGTGATATAAATGAAATGGCTGAACAAACTTTAAAGGTTCTTTCTATACAGTCCAGGTTTGTGTTTGTGAACTAAAAGGTGTATGTACCTGTACTGTTGTTTCACAGTTCATGCACATATTTACAGTATTTGATTTAGCCCTAGCATAGAAATACATTGTGTTACCGGATGTTCTGTAGTTCACTGTCAGAAACATCTGGCAAGCTCAAGGGCAAGATGGGTGAAATAGACTTGTTCTGTCAGAACTCAAACTTTGACATGTTCCAGAAAGGTGACAGTGTGTTTGCTGATGCTCAGGAGACATTGCAGGCTGAAGTTGAATCCCATCCACTGGTCACTGATGGGATTGTCCTCACTTTTAACGACCAGACTGCACTAATTGATCATATTCTGGAGTACGGAGGTGTTGTGACAGGTATATAAATGTGCAGTGTGAGTCTGTTAATGTATAATGTATGTAATGTAATGTATAATGTAATGTAATGTAATGTAATGTATAATGTAATGTAATGTGATGTATACAGTAATACCCTGAGCCTCTATGTGTGTGTGTGTGTGTGTGTGTGTGTATGTATGTTTGTATGTGTGTGTATGTACGTACGTATGTATATGTGTGTGTATGTACGTACGTACATACGTACGTATGTATGTATGTGTGTACGTATGTACATACGTACGTATGTATGTATGTGTGTACGTATGTACATACATACATATACGTACGTATACGTATGTATGTACGTACGTATGTATGTATGTATGTACATATGTATGTACGTATGTATGTATGTACGTATGTATGTGTATACGTACGTACGTATACATATACGCACACATACGTACGTATGTGTGCTGCATAGCATTGTATATTTCCTGTGATTTTAGTTATTAAAAGAGCTGGGTGTCTGAGTGCGAGGGGTCAGCAACAAGCATATACAATGCAAGGTTTTCTATTGAAATATTGTACTAAAAGGTGTAAAATTACAGAAAACAACACTGTTTTATAAGATATTGAAATCTTGGAGGTGAGTTTGCTGTGCCCTCGATCACTGGTATATGAGTAATCAGTCTCTGAAGTTTATTTTCAAGTTGAATGATTTTGACATCCAACTTATGATTCAGCAATTTCATTTGCATTCACATGAACCACATGTTATTAACCAAACATTTATTGCTTTAGTGAATTGCCTTATTTCTTCGTATAAAAGCCCGGACTTTTATTTCCTTCCCAGCATTTTTGACCCAACCTGTAAACAAATACGGCCTTTATTTGAGACCGAATGTTTATTTTGGATTGGTCCGACCAACGCCCAGCATTTAATTGAATTCGGGTGGTGGTAGAACGGGATTACTGTAATAGTAAGCAGTGTACAGTGTGTTGACTACTGTATATAAACAAGTGTAGTCAAGGCTGAAAATGATAGGAAAATAGTTGTATCATACTTACCTGCATGCACTAGGACTCACCTGGACTACTCACGTGATTACTCATTATACCTTCATCCCTCAGAAGGGTCTAAACTCAAGTATGAAGAAGCAACAGCAACAAGGAAAAACAATTAAAGCCACTAACAGTAGACTCAAGTAATACCCTGAGCTTCTATTTGAGACCGGATATTTATTTTCCAAAGGTCCCAGCTTATAATCGAGACAGGTGTTTAATTAAATGTGGCTTCTATACAAGGAAATACCGTAGAATTACGATTTAATGTTCCCTGACATGAACGAATTGCCTGACATGTATACATACGACTCCTTGCATTTCATTTGTGCCAAGTGTGATTATTTGCTAGTGATAAATGCAGTATGTGTTCTTTGTGTGTGTGTGTGTGTGTGTGTGTGTGTGTGTGTGTGTGTGTGTGTGTGTGTGTGTGTGTGTGTGTGTGTGTGTGTGTGTGTGTGTGTTCTTTGTGTGTTCTTTTTGTGTGTGTGTGTGTGTGTCGCGCGTGCGCAGGTGTTATTGCCATTCTGTTTGTTTATTGTACACAGCTCCTGGCAGGGTGAAAGATCTAAAGGTACAAGTGAAAGATGAAAACAAAATGTCTGTATTGACATGGAAGAAACCTAAAAATGGTGGGAAAGTTGATAAATACAGAGTGGAGTATTCTGGAGGTGACAGAAAATTTAAACATGTTAGTGTGTGTGTAGTGTAGCTACAGTAAGTGGTTATAGCACCAACCTGGTAATCACAATTAAAGCCGCAGGTTCAATGCTTGGTGGTGGGTGTCCATACTGTTATAGTAGTTGTTGAGCAAGAAACTGTACATATTGTATACTTGCATTCCTTCAGTTTAAGCAGATGTGTATAACGAACGTATAATGGTGACCTGTTGACCTGGTGTCAACTATGCCACCAAAAGCCCAACTGTCCATGTTTCCCATTGTTTCACCTAGTACTGTACCTGAGTGGTGCACAGGTAACCCAATGCAGGCTTACTATAAAGTACTAGCTGTCACAGTAATCCATCACTGTGGCTTTAGTAAGTGTAGTACGCTTAACTCTGCCCATCTGGTGGAGGTAAGGATATCATTAGGGGACTCCTTGCTTTGGCCAACAAGAGAGCTGTTCATCCATGCTTTTCACAAGGAGCTCAAAGACCAAGTCTCCGACACAGGCTAGGTGTAGTCTCATGATTAAAGGAACAAGAGCAAAATCATACACCATATAACAAACAATCCATGACTACAAAAGCATATCACGTGAGCATGCACATATACTACAATAGGTCCCTGAAATTGTCTATCCTGGGGGTGGCCTAAATTTCAGAAACTTGTAAAGATAGTTATTCAGTGTCCCCTGGCTAGTCGGAGACTATGATCTCAAGTACTATAGAATGATCTCCAAACAGGCAGAAGTGTGTTGTGTGTGTGGATGCACAAGTGTTCTAAACAAATTGATGAGCTTTATATGCAGTAATACATTACAGGTTCATACTGGTCCAGATTTGGCCTGTCAACTACACGGTTCATTGTCTAACAACTTTGTCCACAAGTATCGTGTGATGGCTGAGAATGAAGCTGGATGTGGTCCCTACTCTCCACCACTCACCGTCAAAACTGGAGATGCTTGTAAGTACAGTATCATTTCCTTTACATACATACGTGTCACTTTGAATTACATGTTTAACTCATGTACAACATATGGTCCTACTGTAGTTGATGCAGGCTGAAATATGATTCATAGGGCGTCCAATGAATCTATACCAGGGTCTGTATTTACATGGTCTTGCTAATGAGATTGATAGCTACTGTTAAAGAGGTGGCCTCTAAGGTTTCCCTGTTTGCTAAAGTGTGAAGCTTGTAAGACCTTGTGAAGAAACCTTAATATGAAGTGAAGATTTGACACTATAGCTTCTACTGGCCAACATGGCTTCTGTTATTGTGTAGAGTGCATAAACCCTGCATATTATTTAGCTTGCATTTTATGTGTTTTGATATCACGTTGCTATGGTGATAAGATGAATGTACATGAAACCATTAAACTTTGTCAACTCAGTTTCCTGTGTGTTATAAAAATCCCTTGTATTTACAAACTATTCTGTTGGAGCCCCAATAACGTACAGGCAAGGTTGAGAGCTTCTACTCTTGGTACAAGAATGTGAAAGTGTGTCTATATTGCAGTCTGAAAGAATAGCTGAAATACTGTGATGATTATATGTTTGTGTGTTATGTAGCGTTCCACTGGGACCCATCTCGCAAGAGTCCATGCATCACACTGTCCAATGACAACCTGACTGCAGCTGTGGGAGAACACATGACAGGATTTGTAACCATCGGTGGGAACAAGATACTATCAACAGGAAGACACTATTGGGAAATAAGACTTGATCGTTTTGGACACCAGTCAACATTCAGAAGAATTATTGTTGGTGTAGTTTCAGCAGATGCTGTAGAATGGGAGAAAAGTCATGCATTTATTTCATCAAGATGTTGTCCCCTGTGTAAACAGTATTGGGCAATGGCTTGTGGTACAGGCAAGAAACTGTCTCACCAAACTGCAAGAAGAGGCTCTTCTTATGTACGTGGAAAACAGTTTAATGAAAACGACCAAGTCGGTGTATTGCTTGACCTGGACAATCATTCTATGGAGTTTTATAAAAATGGTGAACCGCTTGGGCAGGCATTTGACAATGTGGAAAGTCCAGTAATTCCAATTGTGTCCATGAGATTCCAGAAGGCTGTAACCCTCAGCTTTCCACCTATGCCAGAAGATGTCCCAAACAGTTCATGGTGTATTATCAGCAAATAAGTTTCTTCAACTCTATTTATAACTCTTTGTATTTCACAAATTCTATATTACTTAATTTTCCTTCCGATAATTAGAGAATTTTAAATTAATTAATTGTATTCCGGTTGCTATAGCGACAGTGTGTAATGGACGCTTGATAAACACCTTGAAGGATAATAGCGAAGCAGCTAAGATGGCAACAGTTGAAGCTCCTTGTGTAACTGGCGTTTCTGTTAAGACGAAAACTGCCACTAAAACGAAGTCGCCAGAAAGCGGCCAGCCTGTGCTGGGATTCACCACCAAGTCGCGTATGAAAAATGTCAAGGTACTTGTACTGTGTGTTGTGGACTGACTGAACCGGTACGGCTAGTACTGCGTGCGCTAAACTCTAGTATTTCTGGGATTAAGTCTATTATATTAAATCTCCAAACCTGGGAGTGGCTGTGGCTGTATACTCCAAAGAGTACAATGGCCTAACTCAGTGTACCTTTCGTGTGCTTGTGAAGAACCGCTTGTACGACTGTATTAACAATAAGAGCAAAGCTAGAACAGAAGTAACGTTGTGAAACTGCTGCTTTTAAAGCTCCATTTGTTCCTGCAGGTTGCTAGTCCAGAGAAAGCTGGTGCATACAAGGAAAGACCTTCAAAAGATACTCAATTTAAAAAGTTCTATGAGAGAGGCGACTTCCCTATTGCACTAGAAAACGACAAAAAGGGGAATAAGATAGCATGGAAGGTACTAGTAGATGTTCAAGATGCTAAAATTGTGTGTGCGTGTGTGTGTTCTATTAGGTTGAATTGGACAAACTAGATTATCACTTTTATCTTCCGCTGTTCTTTGATGGATTGTGTGAAACTGAGCATCCTCATGAGTTCTTCGCCAGGCAGGGTATTCATGACATGTTAGAACATGGCGGTGGAAAAGTTTTACCCGTAATACCACAATTGATTATCCCTATCAAAAGTAATTTCTCTCCTCCCTATTATCTATGTCTTACATCAAATATTTTTTTATAGATGCACTTAATACTCGTAACAGGAAGGTGATATGTACAACGTTGAAGGTGTTACAGCACTTGGTTGTGTGTGGTGATATGGTTGGAGAAGCTCTTGTACCTTATTACCGACAAATACTACCCATTTTCAACACCTTCAAACATTTTAACGGTAAGTTGATAGAGTGGATTTTTAGTAGTTTAGAGTTAACATTATGTACCTTACCAACTGTACTCAAACCTTTTCTGCACATGGAAAAATCCCTCCTAGACCTTTAACATACAGTAGCATTGATGCACTCAGTAAGGGGCACTGCCCTTTGAAATTCTACTAAAACGTTGCAACATACGAACCTGGGGACTATATACAGTGGTAACTTCATAACAGTTTATAACTACTAGCAGTGTATGCTGTAAAGGGTTATAAGCAGTATAGAATTTACACACTATGTATGTGTAATTGACTCTGAGCATTCCAGTACTCTGAGTATAGCTAAATGAACTAGTCTTGCCATTCAAACACTTCTGGAGACTATAATAAGCACCAGATCTGTGCTTATAGCCTTCAAAATTACAATAAGAAATGGTCAATAGCTACTGGATGGTCCAATTTTTAACCTCAACTTGATTGCTGTACTTGAACTCAGCCAAATCTTGTCATTTCACCGACCTGAATATATAGTAGAGCGGCTAAGTGAAAAAATCATTCACTTTTTGATAAAAGCACCAAACTTATGCTTAATTCATACTTAGATACGGTACCATTAAAATTACCAATCATATCACGCTCAAAGAACCTGACAAGTAAAATCAATAGAAAATGTATTGTGGAAGCCATAAAAGTGTGCCATAGGAATTACACTGAAACTTTGCATCTGCATAGTCGACCAAGGGATGATCATATCCAAAGCTGATCAAGGGAGGTGTCCATCCAGGTCATTAGCTTGCCATGTTAAGAAGCATGGAGGGTCACAGTATATGAAGCCATAGATGTGCAGTGTATTATTTCTATTGGATTACACCTGTACTTTTAACACTAAAATATTTTATAGTTGATTTTACCACATTTTGAAGTTTATGATTGCATCTGTAAATTTGAAATACTTCCATGTGATTTAAGCAAAAATGAAGATTCTGAATGCACTTGCATGGTTTCCTGGCCAGCTAGAAATAGGCTTATAACCCAGCTTAAAGGTTTTAAAACATGCCCTAAGGCAATGAGTTTGATGTGGCACCGTATCTCAAATAATTTAGTATACCTTACTCAACTTCCACAGAAAATTTGGTGCTTTTATCACAAAGTGAACGATTTCATTAAAATTTGTTGCTTAGCTGCTTGCTCTACTAATAGCTAGTCTGGTGGCTGGCATGTGTTTCTGGATTCCAGTACCTAGATAGGAGGTCTGTCACCACTTAGCAGCAGTCATGGCACTGTTGGAATAGTGGATACTAAGCTTATCAATTTGCTTCTTAACTGGTCAAATGCGTAGTGTGATTTATTTGGAACTTAATGTGTTTGCTATCTGTGGCTATGTGGGTTTCTACGAATGTGGGTGTACAAGATGCCCAAAATTTTCCCCACTTTGTACATCACTAATAGCGTGGTAAGGAGTGGTTGAAATAATTATAGGAGTAAAGACCAGTGATTTTGGGCGGGGTCCCTGCTTTCGCTTATATGTATGTGCATACTGTATTATGCTTGTTAGCTACTGTATGACATTTTCTTGTTTAGTGAACTCAGGGGATGGGATTGATTACAGCCAGCAGAAAAGAGAGAATGTTGGAGACCTCATTCAGGAGACCCTAGAAGCCTTTGAGAGACATGGAGGGGTTGATGCATTCATTAACATTAAATACATGGTCCCCACTTATGAATCATGCCTGCTAAATTGACTGCAGCTATTGCTTTATGTATGTGTACACATTTCCAATGGTTTGTTTAGCCTCTGTTTATTGAGCCTGACTGATAGCCGGAGTATATGTACGATGTTATGCGAGGAATTTTAGCTTCGCGCAATCATGTGACTTAACAAAACCGCATTGCGTAATCGGGGGAAAACCTAAATATTCCCCTATCAAGAGGGTCTGTGTTTTTCATTGTTTCCTGTAATCCTGCTCGATCGCTTCGCAGAAGAAACCGTTTTGCTGTACTAAAAGGCACTAATTCTCTAACGCGTTTAAACTAACTTGTGGAAAAACTCAACAAAAGTGAGTAGTGATCATGTTGTGTTTGCCGCATCATCAAAATGGCGGTACTGAAATTATGATTGTCAATGTACTGAGTTAGTAGTAGATAAATATAGTACCACCTAACTAGTTTTGTTGCGTGTAATAAAATTTTTCGTTATGGCAAGGGAGATAGTATTTCTGCCAAGGTTTGGGGGTGTTCGCGACTGCGCGTTTAATAGCTCATGCATCTTGTTGTACAGGTCTATGCTTTTTAAGCCTTCTATGCGAGACTGATAATATCACAATAATAAGTTTATTTTGTGTACCACAGCTATGTTTGCTGCAGGGGCGTAGCTAATTTTCTGAATTCCTTGGGCACAAGGCCTGGCTGTCCCCATTTAGCAAGAAACGCAAGCCCATCTCTGTGGACTCTTATTACACATTTGCTTCTTTCTTTTAAAAGCTGTTTATAAAATTTATACATGTACCTAGTTAGCTACTACATTACTGTTTTTGCAGCTTATTAGACTACTACACGAATAATACAGCTAAAACTAAACAATGATGGACTAACTTAGCCTCCAGCCCCAATATCGGACTCAAATTTAGTCAAAATATAGAATCACATGATGCTGGGCATTACATAGAAGTTTACTAAATTGATAGAGGAATCTCAAGTATACACGATTTTTGATGATACTATCATGGAAAGTATTACAAGATGCTCTGAAGAGATAGAAAGTATGTACTTTTAGTCTATATCAATGATGGGTGCTGCCATTACCAAGCTTGTTAACCCAGAACCAGCAATGATTGCTTGGGCCTGTGACCAGGGAGGCCCGGATACGCCCCTGGTTTGCTGACAGTCTGCAATGGTATTTTGACAAAACAGGTACCGGTATCACTCCAAATGCCTGATCTGTGACTATAGACCAGGTCAACTTTAAGGACAAGTTAATCAAGTTTTGTCTTTTCTTGACTGATCTTGTGTTTGTGCGAAGAAGTTCATGAACACAAATAAAATCAGACAGTTTTCAATGCCAAAAATAAAAAGTTAATGGTCAAAGTAAAGAGTGTGATCGTGATCAAGTTTGACTATGGTTAGAGGCTATTAGTACAGCGTCTTTTAGAGTGACTCCCTTGTTTATTTCACTACTTAATATATTCATGCAGATGTTTTATTTTCAACACTACATCTGCATTGCAATTGCACAATTATTAATTGTGGAATTAAGTTGTGTACTCATCGTAGTATTGTACCACTGGCAAGGGTTCATATGAACTCCTAATGGTACCTGTTGTATGATTAATGTCTAGTCTCTTGTGTATATTTCCTTCCAATTGCAAGATAAGTAGCCATACATTGTTAGCTGGGGATTTATGCTTTTGATTACCTCAACAACATTCAGTATTAATAGAGAAAGCAGGAAATTTTTGTTTAGATAGAGAAGGTTGGGAAGTTTCAGTGAATTGTCTGTGGTTGAATAGGAAAATTGAAGAGCTTCCTCTGACTGGGCAGGTGTTGATTGGGTCTAGATTATAATCATAAGAATTGTTGGCAAAACAGTTGATCTTTTTGTGATCCTAAAGCAAAGGTTCTAATTTGTATTTACTGTCAACCATGTGATAGCTGGGTATATACCCCAAAATAAAGGACATCGTACATTTGACATCATATAAAGGACAGTTTCTGAAGCCCCTCTACTGACATACAGGTACTGAAAATGTGCAACTTTGTAGTTGAAATCAAATTGCCTGTTATATATATAGAAGTTCCATTTTATGTGACATTTAGCAGGCATACATGCTAATTAGCTAGTTATATTCAATACTGCTTCAGTTTGTACCATCGCAGTACTGTGTACACGTTAATATGTATAGAAACAATGGCAAAGATGATAGAAGCAGAGTTGAAACTGAGTCACTTCTGCTGACGAACCAAGGCGTATATCAATAGTTACGTTTTAAAAAACCTCAGTAAACAGGTAGCTCTATGTTAGTGAAACTCGTAAGTTTTAAAATCAATGATTGATTAAGTAGGCACGAGTACAAATATATATGACATGTACAGTACATATATAATTATCAAATAATTATTGGACGTGGTTCCTACAGACAGCAATGGACATGGCTTCTACTCAGCTCGCTGATAAATGGACAAGACTTCATGTATGGCTACAGACACAATCCCGAAAAGTGGGCATGGCTCATGAAAGAGCAGAGCTAGATTGTACATATACATATACTGCCTTATTGTTAATTTATTTCACATGTGATAGTTAGACTTTTTGTTCTACTGTCAATTTCAGGTTACTTGCGAATGCAATTGAACAATTCGCACATATATGATTTTCGAATTATGATCATGTGAATGCATAATATGTGCAATGTTTTAATGTGTTGAATAACAGTCAGGTCACCCAGGTTTTGTCTGGGTCAACCAACACTTTATACAGCCAATTTCAGGCTGCTTACGAATGCATTTGAACAATTCTCACACTTGAGTTGTTTCCTTTTAACCAAGCCCCTTTTAATAACACAACTACGTCATTCGCCTTAGATTGTTAGGGGTATACTGAGGTAGGTTTCAGCCCTTGTTAACAATTTTCCACTTGCATGCTCATTTTATGCTTGGTAACTGATTTAAGAATAATTATCTGTGTTCCTTTTAATGCCCACCACTGGAAAGCTTATAAAGAAAATGAGATTATTTGCTTTCATAATGATAACCTTTTTACTTGACTTATTGAATAATGCTGCAGGTTCATACACTCATTCTGTATGTATTTGAGAAGAGATCTAATTATACACATCTGCAATACCAAATGTGACCCGCTGAGCAAAAACCAATCGTTTTCGCACATTCCTCAAATTCCATTTTATTGCTTCTCTGTTATCTATAGTGACAAAGGAGTGGACAGCCAAAGTTTCAGCCTTTTATGATGAATGGTCTTGGAGTTATAGCATTTGACAGTTGGAGCAGGAATGAACTCGATTTGTACAGCAACAATACAGTAAATAGATTATAGGTGCTTATTTAATCGATCATAACTCACAACTGAAACAAGCTATGAAGACAGAGTTTGGCTCAGTATCTTCACCATGAACTGGCACATCTATCAGGATATAGAGTTTTCCCTGTACGCCTCCGTGGGGACAAAGAAGGCCTTTTCAACTATTAAATGTGACCATCTCAGCAAAAACCCGTCTAAATTTCTTTTTATTTTCTCAACATTATCTGCATAGTATAAGGAATGGTTTACCAAAATTTCAGTCGATTATGGTGAGTAGTTTTGGAATTACAGCACTAGAAAGTAGGAAAAGCAAGGAAATTGATTTGTACAGTGACTATACTAAAAGTAAACTACAGGCACTTACATTAGCAGCCATAAATTTTGTTTGGATTAGTCTACAAAGTTGGGATTTGGCTTACAGTGTTCACCATGGATTGGCAGATCGACCAAGGTATAGTTTTAACCCTGCAGTCACTTGCGCATGGATGTATGAAGGCAGTTTTATTGAAGAAACCGCGACGTTTTTGTTTATGTCTACCACATCGTAAACAAATGCATGTGGCACGAAGACCATTGGGACTACAAAAATGAAACAAAGATTTTCGAACTCCCCATAAGTAGGCGAATAAGACAGTATATAAGTTTAATCAATTTATATTTCCTTTCCTGAGAAATGGCTTGACTAAAACTTGTGTAAAATTTTCTTTATAACACACGTAATTTCACCAATTTTTTAAATCACGTTTTTCTCAATACGCATGCTTGTGCGAACTAGATGGGTTTTCGCTGAGACGGTCACAAATGACAATGGTAAACTATATTTCTACTGCATCGTAAATAAGCGCCCATAACTTACGTGCTGTATGCTGTACAAACACAAAACAAAATTTGTCTTACTCCCAATGAACAGGATATCCTTATGGTTTATAGGTTTTATTGATTTGAGCTTTGTTTCAGTACATAACGAAGTGATTGAAACATACATAAAATTTTTCTGTAGCACATGAATTGAAGGGCCCAGTGGAAAAAGGGGACATGTGCCATTTTTAAACTTTTGAGAAAAACAGGTTTAAAGTTTGCACCTTTTCCCCCGCTGTTTTTGTATTTTACCTATTGATTTCCTTACTGTATTTGTACCTCATGGAGTTTATACATAAACTGAAATCAAAAACATGTAAAATAACTTGTACCGTTCATTAACTAACTGTTTAACACCACACATGCTTATAGATTAATCATCCACTTCAGAGTCTGTGACGTCACTATCTCCAGAATCGTCCATATAAAACTGCCTATGTTCAGCAGGTAGGAACGGGATCATTCGCTTCAAATCTTCAACTTTTTTTCTTTTAATTTGATGGCCAGTGGGATACGTTAAAGGTAAGTTGGCATCATATGATGGCTGTAGCTTCTTCCTTCCCTTCAGTAAGTTCAGTTTGCTCCATTGTTCAGTTGCAAAGTATGAATGTCTGAGCCATACTTCATTTGGATGGAGTTGAACTTTCCCTGAAGTGTTCATGGTTTGACCAAAATTCATCCATGTTGCCTTACTAATGAGCACTGGATGTTTGTCGCTATCTTTTTTTCCTCTGTGTATGTTGCTTCACTATGCCAGTGAAATCTTTAAAAAGTGACAAATCCATAGTAAATACATCAAATGGCTTTTTAGGACAAGACTCTTCAACAATTTTCTTCCAGCCTTCAGGAACATACACTGTAGCACTACCTTTTCTTTTTTCAGTATGGGCAAAGTCTCGATCATTTGGCAAGTAGGTATGACCACGTACTTAATATTTGTGGTCTATTTGCTCGACACGTTTTTCTATTTGAAGGTTCCAAAAACAAATCATGAAAATTTTTGTTTTGACCAAAACAACTATCTGAGTAACACGTGAGCTGTTGTATATTAGTTGGCAATGTATCAATGTATGTTTGAAGACAAGAGCAAATTTCATCTGCTCCTCTACTTGCAACAGTTTCATCCCACATATACGTACTTGCAGAATGAGATGTAGCATTATGTATTCCAAAATTGTACACCCATAGTTGCCTTGAATAAAACATGGAACTATGTGTCAAGGTTGGAATCGGTAAGTTCTGCATGAGGTCGAATGTTATTAACTAATAATTTGTTGCATGCTTTGTAGCATCCGCATCCTTCTTAAGAGAACTATAGCCTTGACTTGCTTTCTCTTGATGCTCCACAAGTTCTTTCTGATGCTCATCTCGCTGTTCATCTGATGCATTCTGAATTGCTATATTTAACAGATCACACTTTTCACAAGTATCACTGCGTGGATAGCCAAAGGTTGAACTCTTCATTAAATATTTTTCTGTATAACCACTCTTTAACCTGTGGTTTAACCACAGTTTCAGATACTTGTGGCTCATACTTTTGTAAATACAAGCCATACATTCTAGAAATACTGAAATTCTCACTTAAGTACTTCCTTTTTCTGTTATCTTTTGGGAATAATGGCTTTTTCTCTGAGGAAATGATTTTATGTGCTCTCTGACCTTTTCTTTTGCCTCCTCTGGTATTCTTTTAGGGCGATTATGATGTCTTCCCCGCTCATCACCAGATAAAATAACTCCGCTGAGAATTTTCACTGCTATTATTTCAACTCGCCACTTCCCAACTGCATGTAGATCACAAAAGGCCTACCTCTACACGCTTCCCATTGTTCAAACGAACGCTGTAAACAAAGCTGTGCATCTTGATTTTTGTGTTTGATGTCTTCGGATCTCTTTTTTCTCAATCAATCCATAAAGGTACTTGTTTTGCTCATCATGGCTTTCCAAAGCATAAAAACTCTCAAATATTCGTTTCCTGTCAGTTTCGGTTACTTTTTGTCGACAATTGGATACACAAATGCATGTAATGGGCCGAATCTTCTTTGACGTCGCCTTTATAAGTAATGTATGCTTCACCTCTGTCTTTTCCTAACTTCCTTTTCTTCTTTTTCCAATTCTGTTCCATCCTTAACTGCTTCCTTCCATGGCGAGATTTGCTAACTCCAGGCGTACTTAAATGTGAGGCGTCCATTTTAGCTCACGTGACTTTTAATTATTTTCATTACGTAACCTTTTTATAAAGCTACGTTGCACTGCGCAGCAGCTGAGTTGAGCTCTGAAACTTCACGCATTTATTCTACTTTCATAATACTTTCTTTTTGACTAATAAACTAAAAATGTACAAAAATGGCATATGTCCCCTTTTCCCACCACACCCTTCAATTTTTACCAAGTTTATTTCATTTATAGCAAAATAGAATTTTGCGAAAACAGCTCAGCAGGTCACAAATGTTAAATTGTAAAAATAACAGTTGTGTTGTTGTCATTACCATTTCAGCGAGATTCATTATCTTTTGCATATTTATATGTTTAAACCTCATTTAACAGCAGTCGCACCCTTTAATAAGGTCACCTCTTTATAGTAACCATGTCAATTAGATCCCAAACTAAGTTAATTGTAAAGGCCACCTGTGACACCATAATATCAAGAGTTAATAATAAGAGAGGAGAGGCTAACGCCGTATAGTCCTGTAATAGATGACTGCACAGAAGTTAAATGGCTTTCTTTCCGCGTAACGTACAGGCTGGCTAGTATATTTTCACATTTAACCACAAAGGCTATCCCAGACACAAGGGCGTGCGTTCAACTCGATGTTCAAGTTCACCACTGAGAACATTGCTCTGTTGTGTAAAGAAGTGTGGTTGTTAACCTCGAAGATAACTCTGGGGGAGCACGTCTGAGAAACCAATAACACTGAACATAGTTTGTATGTAGTTTAGTTTCTTGTAATTAGTTTCTTGTAATTAGTTTGGTATAACACTGAACCGAAGGCAGAGTACCGCTTCGAATTTTCACTGCATCGCCATGTTACCCTACCTTTGAGCATTCTTCAATTGAAGGAGCACTGCTACCTGTACATACCAGCTCAGTCTTTGGTTCAGTCTTCGAATATTCTCTAGGATTCATCACAGTGCAGCTAAATTAATTGCGGTAAGGATATGAACAAATACTAGAAGCCTATACGTTACACGGAAAAGAAGCTGTTTAACTTCTGCGCAATCATCTATTACAGGACTATACAGCGTTAGACATTCTCCTCTCTTATTATTAACTCTTGATAATATTTTGCCTCAAAAAACAGAAGGATTCCTTGTATTGAAGTCAAGAAGTGTACGTACTTGTATTTTGGCATGTATTGAAGGTGGCCATTATAATTAGGTAGTCTTATTAAAGAGGTGGATGTTTATTGTACTCATTGAGTATTTTGGTACCAACAGTTGCCTTGCAATTAGTGAGATTCCACGTACTGCTGCAGTATAGGGCAGTTGTGCTCACAGAACTGATGAATTATCGACATATATGGTAGGCTTGATGTGTGTGAGAATATAGTATTGATAGTGACACTTGTGGTTATAGTCCATATCACATATTTACAGTGAAGTGTGCAATTATTTATTACTCTTCCATGCCATTTAAATTTTTGAAGTAGGCATGTAGTGTTCAAAACAAATATATCTTCTTGGTGGGCATACCAGAATGTTAGTGTTTTCGAGAGTTGGACTATTGCATGTATTTATTTTCTTCGCTGATAAATGGCAACCCATTTGTTTCTCCCACACCTACAGTAATTATTGGGTAGATATACAGTGGAACCCATTAACGTTCAATAGACTTGGATAATCAGGTTGGCTTGGCAGCTATGCGACGGAAATCCCACAGTGCTTGCAAAAATAGTTAGTGTAACTTTGATATAAAGTCTGAGAGGGTTGGGTCAAGTCATCTGGAATATCCAGTTCACCCAGTTCTCAGGTCAAGCGGGTTTATCCACTTTCTAGAATATCAGGCCATGTATAGCATATGGAGTGGGTTAAAGTACTTCAGTACATCTTCCATTTTTGGTGCCCTATGCTTAACCCATTAACGGCGGGCGGCATGGCATTATAAATCACAAAGGAAACAAAATCTAGCTTCGCTATAAACTGTTTAGTGCATATAGTAGTGAGTTGCGCTAGTGTTAAAGTGGACATGCCCATAGGGGTCCTGTTTCTGGGATAACCGGATCCTTCCTGGACTAGTGCGCGTTTGTTATGTAATAGCGTAAAGTGTAACCTATCATAGTAAGGGAATTAAATCGTTCTTTGAGTTGAAAACAAGCTGTTAATAACAAAGGAAGTGTTATACATCAATGGAGACAGGTAAAGTCAACAGTTGGCTGGTGGTGGTCACGCGTGTAGATATGCATGGGACAAATTACGAAGAAACCAGCTGTGGAATGGATCACACTGTAAGTAAACTGTATAGAATAGTTCTTTGGAGTGTAAGGCGCCTTTGTAGATAGTTAGTTGGGATTCCGTTGTTTGTTTGGGCTGGTTTTGCCAATGTTTAGACTTTGCTAAGTGATAACTTCATTGCAATTAGTATTATGTAAACAAAAACAACACAATTGAGTTCCTTATTTCATAGCAAGGATTTAGGTGTATGGTTACTAAGTAGTTCTGTGTATGGTAAGGGTAATATGATGCAATTTGGCGATTCGGCTAGTAGTCGCCAGGAATTCAGCTGACAATGGGTTAATTAATTGTGCACTCACAATTATAACTTTCTGTGTGCTCATGTTGTTACATGCATTTGACTTCATTAACACCTTTGTCACTTGACCCAAGTGGAACATATTTGTTGTAGCATTTTGCCTAAACACTTGCCTGAGGATGAGTACATGTAATGACAAGTACCCATGTTACAACTAATATGTGTCCTTGGGCCTGGGGCCTGCGGCCTTCGTTCTTGTGCATGCCCATGTTACAACTATTTGGGACAACCTTAGTGTAGTTTAACTAGCCCACCATATGTGACTGGATCTGCAAAAACCTGACACAATCGTGCACTTTTCAAATTTATTGACTGTTTATAATCTACTTAGCCAAGTGTACCCTCTAGAGGTGTACCGATATGGGTTTTTGGCATGTCCCGATATCCGATATTGATGCCACCAAAAGAAGCCGATAACCGATAGTTGATCCGATATTTGCATTATAGTTAAAAGTGTACATTTACCTACCCTACAACAACATGTGCATGTATTCATTGCTGTACTCTGCCTGTGGTGATATCCAGCTTGGGTTTCTATTGTGCAATCTAGACAATTAGGCACCCGCAAACATTTTTATGTATACTCCCATGAAGCTTTAAACGGATATTTCTGCATTACTCCGCATTCTAATGGCTTGAGAAGCTGGTACAGCAAATTTCCTTGGTTATCTGTGACCCTTCTTATTACAAGGTACTCTATAACTGCTTCATTTGTAAAGACTGCGATAAGCTTTCCAGTAACAAACACTAGAATCACGTGTATTTATATGGTTTCTCGTAGCGTAGCCCTTGTTTCAGGGTGAACAATAGGCCACTGGCACTAAAGAGCCACATGGATAATGTAGAAATAATCCGTTTATTTACAGACTATTGCTGCTGTATAAAAATCGGTAACGATATCGGTCCTCCTGCTGTCCTGCACCCTATACCGATATTGGTAAAAATTACCATATCGATGGCCGATATTTTAGCCGATCCGATTATCGGTACACCTCTAGTACCCTCTGGCAAAGTTTCAGCCTCATATGCCGATAACTTTGGGAGTTAGAGCCCTACAAAGTAGCAACAACAGAAAAATCGATTTGTACAGCAAGCATAGGGAAATAAATTACAGGCACTTACAAAAACGGTTGTAACTTACCAACGGATTAAGGTACGAAGCTAAACTTTTCACCATCGTGTTCGTCATGAACAAGGGAATGAATTACTGGGTAAGTTTTTCCTTTACTCGCCCTTCTTCACTGCATACAAAGGCGAAATTCATGAAGAAAAGTCAATCACGTACGATCACTTCGACGTGACGTAAACAAATGCTCATAACTTGCACCCAAATAAAGATTTTTCAACTCCTCTTGAGCAGGCGAAGAGGGTTTTATTGTTAGTCCCTTCCTTCACTAAGAAAAGGTGTTCAAAAAATTTACGGAATTTTTCAATAATAATACGCAAGTATTTTACCCAATGTATTCAATGCTTTATACTGTAAATGTAGGCTTGCGTGATTGTGTTGGGTTTTCGCAGATCCGGTCACATATGAGAATAGCTGTGACGGATTCACATTGAATGCTTGAATGTATGGTATTTATCTCCCTTACTGTGTATTTCACCTCTGTTTAAAAATTGCATGATGCATGCATGTCTGTACACACAAGATTTAAAATGTTTCCTTTCACAGAACAAGTTTCTGACATGGAGGACCAATATTTTGCAACATTTGCAACTTTTTCCATGAAACAAAGCATTTTAAATCTTGTGTGCGCATGCACGCAAGCATCACACAATTTTTAAATGGAGGTGCAATCCACAGTAATCGGAACTAGTATTTTTAAAAAATAGTTAGTTTAAAAATGAAGTAGGGATTATGCAATAAAAAGTAGTTAAACAAGAGGCATTACAGCGTAGCTCGGTGGGAAGTCCCTACTTGGGCATTGAACAAAATAATTGTTATAGATAATGTGCCAAAGTAGGGACTTTCCCACCGAGCTATGCTGTAATACCATCATTCATCTCTTGTTTTGTTTCTTTTTATTGCAAAGATCCCTTCTTCATTTTATTTTTTAAAATACTAGTTTGTTTAGTTTTTTGTTGTTGTAGCACAGCTAGCTACAGTGTAACTTGTGACTGTTCTATTAGAATATCATACATGACTGTTGTATTAGAGTATCTCAAGTCAGACAAGCTAGATAGACGAATAAGGGGTGAAGTCATCTTGTTTACTGTTAAGTAAATAGCTAGATTGTTAAGAAGTGTAGTCTCCGTACTCTATTGCTATTAGTCAGCCTAGATCTTTATTTGATGGGTGTGGTCGCAAAGTTGCAGATATCTGGCTAGTATACTTCTTATAGTACCGCTGGCACTGAAGCGCTTCTGAAATCCAGCTCTTAAAAATAATTCTGTGGCATCTAAATATGCTGCTGAAAGAAAGTGTTGTTATGGAAAATTAATGCCTCGATATGGTTCAGTTGGATGAAGAAGACAAGCAGCCTGATTGAAGATAAAAGAAAAGACAAAGCGCAGATGGCCTACACTTATTGGAACCCAAAAGGCACATCCCACTGGTGAATTTATTATTGTGGCATAAAATAGTGGCCGTACCCTGCTTTGTTTGACCTCTAGCCTTGCAACTGTGGTGAGGCAGTGAAAATAAAATTCAAGTTTTGGCAATTTTTAAAAAAAAAATCTATATCCAGCCACCTGCAAGTATCTTATCCTGTATTATTATATATATATATTATATGGACTAGTACTATTCCGTAAAAGTGATTTTCGTCACGTAAGATGTTTCTAGGATGATTTTTAAAGGCAGAATTTTGGGCGGCGCATGAAATTTTTGGGACGATCCCTACTTAAACGGTACTACTCGTACTGTATGAGTAAGAAAATCTTTGTTTCACGTTTGTGTAACAAAAGGCATGTGAGTTATGGGTGCTTATTTACGATGCGGTAGAGATAAAGTTTACTGTTGTCATTTCAGTGTTGAAATGGCCTTCTTTATGCACATGGAAAATATAGGGAAGGTACTAGCTATATACATTGATGGATTGTCAGTCCCATCTTTGTAGTTCATTTTAGTCATGAGTTATGATCAATTAATTAAGCACCTGTAATTTATTTGCCATATATTGTTGCTGTACAAACTAAATTTCAGCTGTCTAGCACTATAACTTCATGACTATTCATCATAAAACACTGAAACCACTCCTTTGTTACTATAGATAGTAGAGAAGAAATAAAGTGGAATTTTAGGATTTGGCGAAAACGACTGGTTTTCGCTCAGCCAGTTACATATTTTTGGCTTCCTGTAAAAGTTACTAACTATTTGCAGTTGTAGAATGTCTGTATAAATATTTTGCACTTCAAGGTAGCTAAAAAATTCTTTTACAGATTTTCCAAAATGTGCGTATTAGAGTCAGACTATATGGAATATTTCAAGGATAAAATTTAATCCCAAAACCTTGAAATCAGTGGAATTTTTCTCCCTCAAAATATTTAGACTATGTGGTAAGTCATCACTACCCCTGCATACCCCAAACATGCAATAAGTATAGATTGCTATAAAAAGCTTGCCCCTTCAATGCTATGCATTCACCTATAAAACATACATAATGTAGTGTTAATTTTTTAAAGGTGAAGTAGATCACATTTTTGTACTTGTTGCAGGTGATTGCACAAAGACAAGAAAAGCACTTACTTCATGATGTCGTTACGAACACTTGCAGAAGCCGACCGTAATACTACAGCTAGAGTTCAAGATGAAGTAAAGGCTGACTATAATAGAAACTTTGCCCGAGGTGGAACAGTGTTTTTTCAGCGTCTTCCTGCTTTTACTTTGTGTTTCCCATCTATTGATGCTCAGCAATATCCTCCAGGATTTTTGGAGCATGTTTCTGCGAATTTGACTGACAGGCATGCAAAGGATACGTTGGAAAGGGATTTTAAATGTTTAAATTGGCAAAGTGAGTGCACCTATCTTATTCCGCTTTATACAACTGGTGATGGCAATTGTCTACTTCATGCTGCTTCCTTGGCTATGTGGGGAATTGAAGATAAGCAGTTCATACTCAGAAATGCTCTTTATGATTCTTTGACCACAGCTACACCTGATGCAAACACTCTTCAAGATCGTTGTCGTCAGTCTGTTGTTGAGATGTTAAGAAGTGTTAATGTTAATCTGTCAGACCATGATTGGGAAGGAGAGTGGCGGATGATTGTTAACCAAGCTACTCCTAACACTAGTGGTTTTCATCAAAGTCTTGAGGAATCACATATTTTTGTGCTGGCTAATATACTTCGAAGGCCGATCATAGTTTATGGAGTTCCAAAAGTAAGATCATTTAACACTGGAGGAACAATGCAAAACATCAACTTTCATGGTATATACCTACCATTGTTGTGGGGCAGCCAGTTATGTCATAAAGCTCCTTTGTGCCTTGGTTACAGTATGGGCCATTTCACTGCTCTTGTACCAGTCAGCACTCCTCGTAAGCAGTCAATTGTACCAATTTTGGACAACATGGGCCATGAGTTACCTATTCGTTTTCTGCTACAAGCCGAGCAACAAAATACATTTTATTTGCTTCAGCAATATTTGGATGTTACTCAACAGTATAGTGGTACGCTTCGTAGACAAGTATCAGTTGCTGTTCTTGCAATCAGAGAAGCTGCTCATGTTCCACACTTAGTGAGCAATTACATTAACACAGCTTTTGCAGACTTTACTAAACAGAACCAGTCATATTATACACCAAACCAACCTGGGGCAGCCACTTCTCAAAGTGAGGATGTTCATCGTCAGTCATGTATTGGTTGTGATTCTGGAGTATATGCTAGTGCAGAAACTAATTTTCTCTGCTCTGTATGTTACAGAAAACAACGATCCACAGCTGCCAACTACTCTGGTGGCTTGAAGTGTCGCTCACCAGGTTGCCAAGAGCCTGGACTAACTTCTAAAGATGGCTACTGCAACAACCACTACACCAGAAACCCACAAGGTGGTAATGAGCAATTTTCTCCTAACAATTTTGACCAGGTTGGTAGACCTAAGTGCAAGCAGTGCAACGATTTTTTTGCTAATGAAGAACTTAATGGTCTCTGTTCTGGTTGCTTTAAGACATTATCTATCAAGGAGTCGAATGAAAAACCTCCACCTCCACAACAGCAATTCATTCCACCAGTTACACCTATCCAGAATGCCAATAATGTAGAGCCTGTCGCTGATAAATGCTACAAGTGTAAACAGTTTCATGGAGATAGACAATGGGGTGGTTTATGCTCTATGTGCTTTAAGGAAAAATCAAAACAAGAAGCAAACATGAAACCACCTGCACAGATGAGAAATGATTTTCAGCAACCAGCACCTCCTAACCAACAAGCATGGCCTAACCAGCAACCACCACCACAGCAGCCAGCTTATGGTCAAGGAAGGTTAAATTATCAAACTCCTAATCCTCAACAGACGTCGAGTCCATTTGGTGCACCATGTATGACAGATGGTTGTGCTCGGTTTGCAGATGAGGACTGTCAAGGTTATTGCACACAGTGCTTTGCAAGCCGTGTTGAGAGAGTTCATCAGCAGCAGCAGCAGCAACAGCAATACCCGCAATATCAGCATGATCAGTGGAGGCAACAAGAAGAGCAAGAAAGAAGGAGGCAGCTAGAACTGGAGCAATCTCGCATAAGAGAAGAGGAGGCAAGAAAGCAACAAGAAGCAAGAAGATCAGCAGAAGCTAAGCAGCAGGAAGAACAGTGGAGAAGGCAGCAAGAGCAACAAGCTTATCAGCAAAGGCAGATACAGACTGCAGATTTCAATAGAACAGTTGAGCACCAAAGCCAGCAGCAATACCAACCACCTCCAAATGAATATAACCCTGCTCCAGTCATTGGGCTATGTAGAAACCAAATGTGTAGCCACCTAGCTTCTGCCAATTGTGATGGTTATTGTGTCGGATGTTTTTCAAGTAAAAATCAAACTACAGTTGCTAATCCTACACAGGGAGAAAAAGCTCCGACTCCTAATTTAAACCCTACTCAGGGACAAAAGGCCTCTGCTCCATCTAATCCTAGTTCAGCTCAGCTAACACCGCCACCCATCAAGCCTCGTAAAAATGCACCAAAAACTGCCCCAAAGGCTATTATATCTGAAGAACCAGCTAATCAAACTAGTCAGATCAAAGAGATGAGCTCAATGCCTGGCACCACCTCAACTTGCTTTATGTGTGCAAAGATTAAACCTACTACAGTTGATTTCACTTATAATCTCTGCCATAAGCATGCTGCAATAATAGCTGCTTCATTTGGTGAGGAGAGCCCTCAAGTTACAACTAAACCTAGTATGCAACAGGAAGCAGTTACCAACTCTAGTACTCAACAACCTTACAATCCAATGTCCGGAACTAAAGGAGTACAGCAAAGAAGAGGAAGCGCTTTTGATGATCAGCAACAGCAGTTGCAGACTAATAGATATTCAGCTGAGCAAAAAACGGTACATCATTCCAGAGAGCAATACCCAACAGGACCACCGATGACTCATCGTTCAGGAGAACAACAGTCTAATAGGTCACCACATTATTCTGGACCACAGTCTGCTTATAACAATAGCCAAGGTACTGGTTATCCAGCTGCAGGCCAGGGTGACCATCAAAATCAACAGCCCATGGGTGCTCTAAGTCATTTTTCAGGAGAACAAAGTAACAGATACAATGACAATCCAGGATCACAATCTCGTGGACAAGTGGGACTTCCAATGAATACCAATGCTCCATACCCAAGTTACACTCAAAGTGGTAACCAGTTTTCATCACAGTCTGCTAGTCATCAGCCATATAGTACTGGTGATCAGTTTAATAGCCATCGTCCCATGCAGAATGAAGTGCCTTATCATAGTTCAGGTGATCAATTATTGTCAGGTGTCCCTCAAGTTCACCCACGAAGTAAAAAAGGTGGTTATGATTCCCAAGAGATGCAAGGGAATAATAACTTTATTACTGGTACTTATGGTGATGCTAGAAATCCTGGTGATATCAAATATCCACCAACTTCTACAGGTGGTTGGGGAGATCAAAGCCAATACAATTTTCCAAGCAGTCAGCATTCCTCTGTACCCTCCAACCAGTATAATGGCCACTCTCACCACAACCAGTATGGTCAAAATGACCCATCACAATTGTCATATCAACAGCAACACCATCAACCACACTATCAACATGAACAAGGTCAACAGCAATACCAGGAACATCATCAACAATCGTCATACCATCAAAGTCAACAGCATCAAGCAGGTGGTTATCAAGCTACCAGTGGGAGACTGTCACATGTTGATAGAAATTACAACACTCCTCAAGCTGGTGGTTATGGAGAAAGTGCTGGTGCTAGTGGCCAACAGTTTCCACCACACAAGCCAACCATGAACACATTTGCAGATACAGATGTTATTCACTCTGGTGGTGATGTGCTACGTGCTAAAGTGCTGTGCAAAACTCCAGGATGTTCATTTTATGCTAAAGCTAACCTTGAGAATTACTGTGATGACTGTTATGAAAAATCAGGGCTTAAAAGGTATTCGAGATGTCAAAATCAAACTTGTGGTAAATATGTTGCTGGAACTGTCTCGATGTTATGTGAATCCTGTTTGTTGGCTTCCAAACAATAGAGTATAAACACACTATTACAAATACTTTGTTATTGTTGAATTAATTTTTTTGTTGTAAACCTAAACAACATAATTTTATAAATACCAGTTATTGTATTTGTAAATCATTCCTTGTCAAATATATTAGTTATACTAACTATTTGTATAATTGCTAATTTGTATGTGTGTAAGACTGTTTTGTAACCACACACATTTTATAGATTAAATTGGCTACTTTTATCTGCATGTAATTCTGTAAGTATATATAGCTATTATGTTGATGCTCTTCTTGTTTCCAGGCTTAGTATACACAAATATATATTATCTGTAGTGCACTATAATACTCATAATTTACCAGTGTAGTGGTAACAGTAGCTCATGTGCAGTGTGCTGAATTGCACTAATGCTTTTAATAATAGGTACATTCAACAAAATTATTTTGGGACTAGTACCCTGGCTGTGCTTCACGTACATGTAGACCATGAATAATTTTGTCATATTAAATTATTAAACCTATATAGCAGGAGAGTAATGAATAAAGTCAGAATGTGTGGGTGGATATAATGTATAAGTTATATAGCAGTTTTATACAGAAGAGCCAGCAAACAAAGTCAGTCACTTCAAAGAAGCCTTGTCTGTGACTGGCAACTCACCTTGTCGTGCTTTATGTGTGAAAGAGTGAACAGCTGATTTCATGTATAGTTTTGGTATAGACAAACCTACCTAACTTGCCATAACATATAACTGCCTGGTTGAGTTACTAATAATTTATGTCATGTGGTGATGAGTTCCATTTGCTTGAGGCAAAAACTCCCTAAGTTATGAGCACATGCTACAGAACAATGATTCTGCTCCACTGTGGCTAGTTTCCAAAAGCCGTGGTGAAGGTATAATTATAATGGAAATAAAATTAATCCGCAGTGTTTGGTTTACTTACACTCAGTCTGACTCAGACTGCTGTTTTGGGTGATAGCTACACTGGTACTTAGTAGTCTCATGAACTCAAAGTTCAGTCATATGCAAATAAATGGTATAGACTGGTTACTAACCTGATCTTAATAATATACGATTACAATAATATCCACTTCTACATACTATTTAGCTACTTAGTCTACCAAAATTATGATGTAACTGTTCCCCCTGCTGCTATATTATACATTTTTCATGAATAATACAAATTCTTTGTATTAAATCATGACCTAAGGTTAATTAGTTAAAGTGGCAGAAAATTTTACACTGTTATTAATAAGTTGTGGAAAAGAGTTTATCACTGTGGCTCCTGTATACTTGTGTCTTGTAATGGTAAAACCAACAATTTTACTTATTGGTTCATTGTTTCCCAACAATCCACTGCATACCATTTCAATTTACATTATTGCATTGGTATTATTAAGTGATTATAATTGGAAAGTATATGCTTGAGTCCAGGACGGGAAACAGAGAATTTATTTCGAGTGGCCTATACTCCTTCCAGTGGGATCCAACAACATTGTTTTTATGAGTAAGATAGACACTTGAGGCTGTTGAGGCGGTGGAAAGGGGGGGGGGGGGTTGGGGGGCTTAGCCCCCCTCCCCCGCAATGATACCACGCCGAAATTATCCTGGCTGAAAACCGCAATGAAGATCGAGATACTCTAATACTATAGTAGAGCAGTCACAGTATTAGAGCAATGTGTAGTGAGCGATGTAAGGATTTTTATGTAGTTTATCAGCTATGAATGCGTAGCTGGTGAGGTGGGCAGCTATTGTCAGTTGGTTGTGACCTTTTTTTTTTTTTTTTGGTCTCACCTTACCATGTAGTACCTCTCATTTCAATAAGTCTGGGTCAGCCCAGTCCTACTCCCCCCTCATATCAACTACTTCCTCTGCCCCTGGCTGATGCATTATGGTATATAGCTAGCTATATCTAAGTGCTTGGTAGCTACAAATGATAAGATTATCATGCATGCATGATAGCTACTCAATGCATATTGTAATCAGTCTTGATTTAATGGAAAAGTAAATGTGTTAATTTTGATAAACTGAAATTCCATTTATTTTCCACTAAAAAACTGTATAACACACTCGCAGATTAACCTTTAGAGGGCCTAATTTTCAAACATTTACTGGGAGGGATGCCCTCAGACCCCCCTAGGCTGGTATGCTTCCAAATAGTTACTTTGACTATGGATACTACATATATAAGCAATGGGAGCCAAGTATTAAACATCAGTGATATTCACATGATGTATATATGTAGGTGATGTCACTTTTGAAGAATGTGAGCTGTGTATAGCTAAGCTAAGCCTTGTATTATCCTTCACGTTTACCACAAAGGCGCAAACCATAAATGCAGTGTTAGTAGTAACTGTCATACAGGCTATACAAGTAATGGCACCATTTCAGATTCTACATGACATTTGACTTACTGACTACAAAAAGAAATAAATTTGTTACATAATACAGTACCCTGTCCTACAGTGCAGGAATTTTATGTGTTATGCATTTAAGTAAGGTGATAGATTGTTGTAACTAATACTTGTGCATTCATTAGTTACACTATTAAATTCTGTATACTTAATTATTAAAGCTTGCCAGTACTGATGGTCTGACAGCAACATGTGTTGCATACTTTGGATTACCTAACCTAACAAACTGGAACTTGAAACTTAAAATTAGTAAAAAAAATTAACAAAAAGGGGCCAAAGCACTGAAGCAATTCATGTTAGCTACATGTATATCTAAAAGCGATACTACCTTTTCATCACCTCAACACCTTTCTCAGTCAAGTATAAGCTGTATTGATTGCAAGTACAAAAACACTTGAAAAAAACAACACAAAAAAACAATGTTTAAAAAAGTGCCCAGTGAGCGAATGATAGTAGCCATGGGCAGTAAAGAGCACATCCATGTAACAGAAGAAAGTGTAACCAAAGGGTTGAAAAGGTTATTGAACCAAAGTGTAGCCAAAAAGGTTGTTGAAGCAACAACAAAAAAGTTGTAACCAAAAAGGTAGGAAGAGTAAAAAGTTGTAACCAAAAAGGTCAGGTAAAATGAAAAGAATAAAATTACTTACACCAGGATTCAATCTGGGGACTGAACACTCGCAAGTTCAATGCTCTACCAATTTGACCAAATGTGATCCATGGTTTACTTTAGCCTAGCTATAAGTTGTTTATAAAGGCCTTAAGTTGAATGAAAAGCTGCAGTTGGCATGTGGTTTATAGAAAAAATTCCAGCAAGATTTAGGTTACACCCTTGCATTCAACACGCTGTAAATGACAAACGACGGCAGTTGGAAACTTCATTTAAAAGCGATACAATTCCAAGATGATGAGCGCTTTGTTTGATGTTAAACTGCACTGACTCATGCCAGTGACATAGCCAGGAAAAATGTTTTACTGAGGCAAAGTTTACACTATATTGAGAGGTATTGCTTTTGACTTACCTGATCCACAAACACATTTCAAGCATGGGTGGTAGCTACAGCATTTACATGTTTACTGTATGGTTGGATGGAAAAAAACTGTTTCAGAAGCTAAGCTAGACTCTGAGCATTTTTCTACATGTCATAAGCAGTGGCAAATTAAGAGGGTCTGCTTCTGACTCAACTGATTCACAAAAACTTTCAAGTAGCTATGGGCAATACAGCATTTGCAGGTTGACTATCTGGTTGGATGGAGGAAACTGCTTCAGAAGACTGAGAATTTTTCTACATGTCATAAGTAATTCTCCAGCATATTAAACCTGCAGAAAACTTTTCGGAAATGCGTGTTTACACAATATGGGCATGCATGGTGACACTAGGTGAGGTAACTTAATTCTTACAGCCTACAAATTCTTTTTTATTTGAGTTCGGGGAACCTTCCCTCGGGTTCGATATGATCAATTGATGGGTTTATTGTGGAAAGCTTATTTACCCTTAAGTCTAGCTTATTTAAGTTTAGTGTTAGGGGTTTTAGTTGGGTTGGTTTAATTGAAATTCCAATTCATATCAATTTTATGAGTCTATTCTTGAATCATAAAATAGACACTTTGTATCAATTTTATGATTCTATTCTTGACTGAAAACACTTCCAAGTGTGTGGTACTTACCTGTAGTAGACTAACATCCTCCTCTACTTTCAACTATACTATCAGAAATTACTTTTTGCAGCTAGTTACCCAACACCCTTATTTAGGAATTCTCTTAGACTCAAAAATGTCATTTACACCTCATATCAATCAAGTTATCTCTAAAGCAACAAGGATGCTAAACTTTGTTAAACGTAACCTTTATAGATGTTCTGCAGAAACTAAATGTTTAGCCTACACCAGTATAGTGAGACCACTGTTGGAGTATGGATCGGCAGTATGGGACCCCTACTTGCAGAAGGAGATACAAAGTATAGAAATGGTACAACGACGTGCTGCTCGTTGGGTCAAGTCAGACTACCGATATAACAGTAGTGTTACATCTATGTTAGCAGATCTACAATGGCCATCACTTCAACACCGACGATATGTGACTAGATTAAAAGTCTTCTACAACATTGTTTACTCCTCATCAGTCTTAACAGTCCCAAATTATTTCACTAACACCACATATCCCACCCGCCACCACCACCCCTTCCATTTTGAGATTCTTTTTTTTTTTTTTTTTTTTTTAATTTTTTTTATTCCGGCCCTAAGGGCACTCCCATCCTCCCCGATCTCTAGCTAGAAGTTAAACCTAATTTAATTTATAAATGACAAAAAGCAGAAGAAGGAAAAAGCAGCTAAACCTACAGAGCCTACACAAACACCGCATGGACCGCCAGCATACACACAGCAAAACCCCCGGACAGGGGCCTTAACAAGAAAGCCCTGCAGTCTACTGGCCAAACTGCAGGGAGTGGGAGCATGAAACAGAGTTCAACTCCCACAAAGGACTGCCAGGCAACAGGCTAAATAGATGTAAAAATGTCCGGGCATTGTGGTGCCACAGACAAACAGAGAGTTGCTCTAGCAGATGGCGGTGTGCTAGGCCACGAGAAATGCCACTCCTGGTGGTTGTCCTCAAAGCAATATCCTGCAAGACAGGACGACTAGCAGCAGACCACAAACCCAAGGACTCAACCACCAGGGGGACAAAAACACCTCCAGCAGCCCGCTGTACAAGCTCATCATGGTGAGCATCCTTATCTTCTTCTCCCTTAGCAGAGCATTTTGAGATTCCGTTTGCTAGAACAGATCATTATAAATTCAGCTATTACCCCAAATCTATCCGCGATTGGAACAATTTACCAACTGACACAATAGAATCCCAATTTCTACAAGTATTTTTAGATAAATTATAACTGACTCTTATCTATGTGATTTGTAATGTTTTTCCTTACCTGAACATATCAGTTTGTAACTGTGTTTTCAGTAATCATAATCATAATACACATAGATTAAAAGTGTGTTTATTGGGCTACTTGGAGAAGGTTAAATGAACGCTGTAACTACAGTGGCTTACTTGTTATGAAGCGGTGAACAGCGACGAGTCGGGGTTTACTAAGTTCACTCGATTCCATGCCACGTTACGGGATAAAAGCACCAACGCTATAATACATACAAGCACATGTAGATTTGAATTTTGGCGCGAATTTTTTGTCACGTCGCATTGCTCTAGTTGGGTTAGATTTTTTGTCACGTACTGTTGCATTGCTCGAGTTAGTATAGTAGACTGCTCATGGATGATTCTAAACTGCACAAGAAGGCTACAGATGATTCTTGGATGAATGGATTGCCTGATGAAAGGACTGTGTTATGACTGAGGGGATAGTGGAAGATGTCGACACTTTGTTAGACAGGTTTCAGCAGCAGACAGTTACAAGTTGGGGCACTAGAACTTCGACAGCAACCTCCAAGGAAGTTATGGTGAGATTTTATAGCTGAATACTTGGAATATTTTTAACCTAGTAATGAACTTATGCACCTATCAATGTTATCCCCCACCTCCCCCCTCCCGGGCGTAGTGGGGGAAATGGTGGGGATTTGACTTTGAAAAATCAAATTCTCCACCAACTGGGGGAACAACTAGTGGTCAAATCTCCATGTAGTATCGCTGGAATAAACTTTAGGAAACAGGTTGTGTGCCATCAAGCGTGGGCTATTGTTATTGATTTCCCCAGCATACACTACACACAACAAACACACAAGCAATTTGCACATAATCAGCCAAAAATTACAACGTGGGTGAGTGGGGGCATAAAGGAAAACATAATTTGGGTTGTCCAGCCCAAGACAGACCCTGGTAAAAACCTGATAGGCTTTTTTTTGCCTATCAGGAAAAACCATAAAGTAGCTCCACTCATGTTGTGCTTATCTTAACACCTAAAAATACGATTAAAATTGTCCATGTCCTGTCATTCTCTTGATCTGGCAACACTACCTACAGAGAATTAAGGAAAATCATGTAAACCATATTACTGGGAGGGTGGGTGGGTAGCCCACTTGTAAGAAACATGTGGCGTAGAATGAATTACCACACCTCACTTAACATTATATAAACCCTGTCACGTGAGAAAGGCTCACGTGACCCCGATAGTATTCATGCAGGAGCTTATTTTCTGTCTAATTCATTACATTCAAACGGCAGAAAATACACGTGTAACTAACATCAATTGTAATAGCTTTATGATCAATATAACTCAACAACTGAAGAAGAGAAAGCTGGTAGCCAGTTCCAGCTTATTTATACAGTCCCACACTAAGGTCAAGGTTATATCATCATATACAACTAACAATAAACAAATTAGCAGTTCTAATTATTCACAAGAATTAACATCAGTTCATATTGTATTACATATGTAATTATAAAGCACTGGTGCTATTGATTTGGGACCTGGACAGGTATCCCTTTGTAGAGGAGCTGTTCACAATTCAAGGGTATCCTTTAAGAGGAGTTCCACTGTAACTATATTTGAAAGGCAAATCATTGAGGTAAGCTGTTGTTTAATCTGAGCCTTAATGGTGCATGCCAGAAGTGTGTGCTCTTGCTTCCATTATAACATACAATATGCAAATTTGCATGACCACTGTAAGTGACAGCTCAAAATTAATTATATCACTTGTTCTGTATAAGGCCTCTAATTGTTTAAATAGCTACTTTACATGGTGTATTGCATGATGTATTACACTGTGTGAAGTAGCTACACAGCTGCAGATATACTTATTTACACACTTCATATTGAAGTTATTCATCAAGTAATTAAACAAAAGTTATTTGTGACTGAATCTGCGAAAACCATTCTTATCGCCCAAGACAGGAAGTTAGATTTTTTTACACAAACACAAAGCTTAATGAATGTACTGTACTATTAAATTTCACTGTCAATCACAGTCGACCAGAGTAAAGTGGTCTGCTTTTTTCAAGCACGGCGAACCGTACGAGTGGTCTGGAGTCTTGATGGAGCCCTGGCCAACCAGGAGATGGCTGTGTGTGGCTGTACAGCTCCGTGGTATTGGACAATGACCTGTGCTGTAAATTTCCTTTCATTTTAGCCTGTTCTGAGCCCTGAATGGCCCATAACTTGCCCTAATTCATCCCAACACGTTTCTTTTCAATTTTGAACACCATCTTACCCGCCTTCCAGGGCCCCCGCCTCCCACCCTTCTGGAGCTTGCCTGATACAGACAACCTTGGTTTAAAAACTATCTAAAATGGCGGGAAACTTGGCTGTTAGCTGTTTCATCAGTGGATGATCTGGAAGGTAAGAAATTGCTGTGAAACGTGTGAAAATTTGGTATATGTAGCTACCACCACTGGCCAGCTACAACACTGAATATTTAAAACTGACGTTTCTCGATACTTTTAAATGAGCGATAAGACCAGTTTTCCCAGAGCCAGTCACATTTGTCATTGATGTATCATGTTTGAAATGTAATTATTTAACGTTTTAGTGGCACATGCACGCAAGGTTTATTTAGTAATACTTTGTAGACGAATTTACTATGTTATTGCATTTACAGAAATGGGCACATGCGTATCGTGACAGCAGGTATTATGGAGCTGTGGACACAAATAATGGCGTAGAAGCTTTAAACAAAGTTTTGAAATATGGCTATCTACCTAAGAAGAACTCACTCACTTTATCAGGAATAGCAACACTGTTGGTAAAAAATTATCTTCCGGACATGTACCAAAAGTATATTTTTCAAAATTACAAATTGTCTGGAGAGTATCGAGCTTACAGTCCAAGTGTACCTTCATATTTAAATGGACGCCCACACTCCGTCATTACCCACTGTCTACACAGGAAAGCTAAGGCTAACAAGTACACTACAGAAGATGTCACTAAAGTCGATGATGGTGTTTTTCAAGTTACAAAGCCCAAAGGTGGAAATCACACGGTTACTTTCTGTAGTGACAGTGGTTCACCAAGCTGTACTTGCAAGGACTGGAAGCGACATCATATACCTTGCAAGCACTATTTCTCTGTGTTTAATTTTTACCCTGATAATTGGGATTGGTCTGCACTTCCTAAATGTTACCTGGAAAGTACATATCTTTCCAGGGACGAGGGTGCACTAGAGTCATACTTTGGCAGTAGCAGTGGACAAGATGACATGCAGTCACTCTCAGTGGAGACCAGCCCTTTAATAGATAGTGATGACCTGCCAAGTGGGACACCATCATCATCATCCAGTGAAATTATGCCAGTGAATGAAACTACAGAAGATTGTATGACTGCTCATTTCCAAAAGGTGAGTCTGCTTGTAACCAAAAATTGCATTCAGTGCATGTGTATTTGATTATACAATCACTGAGTCTAACCACATAATATTACAGTACGATTTGTATTTTCCCACCAATTTTTTTTTTCCATTTTCCTAGTGTTAAATTATAAATAAAAAGCAATTATTAAACATTTTGTGGTTGCAGACCACACTTTGTGCTCACACAAAGACACAGTTATTATGGTAGCTATATAGTTGAACCCCCTCTTAAAGGTGACCCCTGAATTGAAGACAGCTTCTATACATAGTACACCTGTCTAAGTCCCAAATCTATAGTACTAGTGCTCTATAAGCCTCTGAACAAAGGACACCTCTTTGTATCTATAGTAAATCCCCCATTCGTGTCCATGAGATTCCACTGTATTGTGCTAGACTTGATTGAGAAGATTCATTTGGGGATTAAAAGACAGATTTAAACTACAGTGAAAGTGATTAAATCCATATGTGTGACCGGATTTGCGAAAAGGTACCTTTTTCACACATTTGATATACCAGCAAACAAAATGATGTAACACTTGCCTCCTTATACTGATTAACTTGCTCTCAGTCTCAAAATGTAGTCAGATACTGTAGCTACATTCATTGAAAATTTCAAGCAATTATATGCCATGATCAAAAAGTTATGAAGCATTAATTTTAGTACAAAAAATGGGTCCAATTTTGTGTGTGAAATAGGTACCTTTTTGCAAATCCGGTCACATATCAATTATACTAGATTGTTTAAGAATGAATTTACTATGACAATTCTCTTGGCTTGCAAAATATGATAGCATACAATATACCTGCAGGTAGATAAATATTGGTGACCCTTCCACTAAAATATATAAAAACACATGTAAATTGTTGTTAGGCAATTTTATACATTTATTCTTACAGAATCCAACACTGAAGAAATCCGTTACAAAAGCAAGAGTTGCTATAAAGAACTTGGAAACTCTTACATACAACTTCCAAGAATGCAACCACAAGGATGCACAAGACCTAGCCAAACAATTAGAAGAGCTCTATACGAAATTCTACAAACATTTACCGAACAAAGATGGCTTGGTAATGCGTTCTCGTCTACAAGTCACACTGCAAAATATTCGGAGAAGAGAGCATTGTAGAAAGGTGTTGCTAAAATGCTCTGCAATGCCTAAAACCAAGCCAAAGAAATCTTCTAAATCAATGATGTCATGTGTTGGTATTAAAGCAGACAGAGTTCGAGAGGTAATATCTTCACAAAAGCCACAGCCTTGTTAATATGTCCCCCACAGAGTTGTAATGGTTGTGACCGTAAGAGTACAGTTAGTAAGCCAGATACAGCAGCCAAGCAATGTACTTCCAGTGCATCAGGTATGTAAGACAATGTAACTTGTGTCCTTTGTAGTGAAAATTGCTTTGCATGTGTTGCACTCTAAAGGGAAAAAAAAGGAAAAGGTGTTTTGAATGCAGTGGTTGTTTGTCTGAAGATTGTAAGAAGTGCACGAACTGTCTGGATATGAAGAAGTATGGAGGTGAAGGAAAATTAAAACAATGTTGTTCACAAAGAAAATGCTTTGCACTTGGTAAGTAGCTAATTTGTGTGAGTACCATAATACTTTTTTGTTTATTTAGCAAGAGACAGTGTGCCGCCTGACTCCAAGAAGGCTCATATTGATGATACACTTCTGGTAGAATATTTGAATAGTCTTCAACGTGAAGTTTTTCCAATTTGTAGAGATGGGAACTGCTTTTTCAGATGTATTACTGGGTACCCAAGATTCACATATGACCATTCGTGATATTGTTGTGAAATATTTTTTTCTTTCAACCAACCACTATTTACTACCTACCATATGCCTCAAGGTACTGCTGCAACTATTGAAGAACACTTACAGACCATGTCCAAATCTAGCACATGGGCGACTGAATTGGAAATAAAGGCAACAGCTACATTGTTTCAGGTGCCAGTGTACTACTGCATTCTAAATGACACTACAGAGAATTACCAGTGGGAGGTAATTTATCCCCCTCAAACTCAGAAGCATTCAGCTTCCATCAGAATTTTCTGAAGCTGTGTCAAAGATTAATCACTTTGAACTATTTTATACTCGTAACTTGCACTATGATGCAGTTATATCCAGCGAAACTGGTAAAGTGTCTGTAGTCACTCCCAAATTAATTGGTATCGAGGAGTATGTAATGCTTGATTAGTATAACCATCAATATGCAAAATGTAATAACTTTATTGTGTGTGTCTCATTTTACCTGACAACTATATATGTAGGGGGGGCACTAGCTCAACCAGCTGACTGGATGCTTGACACTATGTGCATTTGAGATCCAGTGGGGCAGTTGTTTGTCAACTAAAGACAACACCATTTACTACTTACACCTTTCAAATGGTGCATCACTGCTTTGCACTATGCTGCACTTTATTAGTACAGCCACAGAGTCTGTCGGTGAGGTCATTAGAAGCTATACTGAAGACTATGCCACACTCTCCCTGCTAGCAGTTTAATAAGTTCACTCAATTTGATGCCCACATTACATCAAGGGGACAGCTATACTCTTTCAAATGCCAGTATTTTATTGTATGCAAATGACACTGAAGATCGGGAAATTATTTACCCTTGAAACCATTCAGCTACCAACTTTGCTTGTTCAAAAATTAACCCAGCATTTTCCATTTGCAATTTACAATATGATGTGATTGTGTCCAGTGAGACTAGTGTGGTGCCTCTAGTTACACCTCAATTGAATGGTTTGTGATACTATCTATGCTTGCATTAACTTCTGTCAACAGTTCATATTTTACATTTGTACAAAGCAATAATAAGTTCAACATACTAAACATTGATGTTCACAGAGCTCCAGTCTAGTGATCAAGTTCAGTTACTCGTAACTCGTTACCTCACTTGTTACTTTCTTAGCTCCAACTAGTCAGGTCCACCACCATATTCCAAGACTGAAATTATACATAGCTGTGCTTAGTAACCACACACAGCTATTTTCCGTATACCAGTTAAGGTTATGGTGTATATTTTTAATGTATGGGAGTAAAAATTACAAAATGCGTGGTAGGGTTTCAACAACTATGTCGTGGTAGTAATACAACACTGCAAAACAACATCTGTTCTTGGGAGTGTGGTACTGTGGTCCACAATAGTGATGATTTCCCAAAATACTCCTCAGCCAGACTCACGAATTACTGAAGCTGAATTCTTATAATTTCAACACAAGTAACTACAGAATGAAAATAAGTCTTCTTTTTAAAGTTAATATTTGTGAAGATGTTTTATTGGACCATTATTACTTTCTTTGAGTGAAACAAGCTATATGAAGGCTTGTATCTTCATTACTGGGAAAAACATGCCAAAAATGCTTCCACAGGCCAAAATAAAATTTAACACACAGTATCAATATGCCCCAGAAATGTAGAGTCTACATTTTTTGCAGTATCATGCAGCAGAATAACATGATAGCTGAGTGAGAGCAAAGGCTCCAACCTTGGATCTTTCTTGGGAGTGAGATTTTTCATAAAGGTGAACAATGGAGATGTAGTCCAAGCATGCAATTGAACAATATTATATTATAACCAGCACTTCAGGATTTCATGACATAATAGCATGGCCTCCTTGTACTAGTTATATTTGAAAGTGTTTGCACATAGTTACATCATTGAGAAGCTGTGTATTACTAGCTAAAAGTGTAAAATATTAATAGCTGGTGTATGTGTGTGTGCGCGCGTGTGTGTGCTACTGTACATTACAACTGTGGCAATTCATTACAATTTCTATGACAACCATGACGATCATGTGATCCACTGGAGTACACACTTCTACAAGATGTCTTGCCAGCTCAACTATCTAGCTTCTAACCATGTCCACACAGGTTGTAGCTATCTTGTAGCAACAAACCACCTGGGTTCTCAGTGACCTTTCAAAGTTCCAGTACACTGTTTGCTGTCCTTATACAACTCTCCTCAGTTGTGGAACCAGTCAACCGCCATTGAGAACTCTGCATGACCACCAAACTAAAGTTTTAACGAGAGATCACCACGTGACTGCTGAAATCCTTGCACATGCCGCAACCTTTTTTAGCCTCGGGAGCCTTCAGTGAAACATAATCAGCAATAGAAAATTCTGGGAGTGAGCATCAATTTTAAGCATGAGAATGTTGGGCGTGATTGAAGGCCAAATTGTGAGAATCACACCTAAATATAAGGCATGAGAGTTGGAGCCTCTGTGAGAGCGAGGTACAACTGACTTACCATTGTTGCTACTACAACTTTCCTGCCTCAAACTACTGTATATAGCTACAAAATTTCTCATTCACTTTAAACTTTTCACACTGATACAGTAGATAGGCATTCATTGACACAAACTGGAATCATTTTGCACTTTGTAATTCAACTGTACAGCCTCTGACTCACACAATGCCTACAGGACTAAAGGACCTGTGAAATAACTTTGAAATCTCCCTTATCTGGACTTCTTTTATCCAGGCCCAGACAGTCCAAATTAGTCACATACATGTGGCCTGTAGTCTATTGACAATAAGATGTTTACGTGTTAGTTGACTTGTTGATTCTAACTACCACTTGGTTGCTAGGTGATAAAAAAAATTTACAAACCAGGGGAGTGACCACGAATGCTCTGTAGTGACTTCCCCTTCTGCCCACTAAAATGTATAGTAGCAATAGTAACATTGCAGAACAGTTAGCTTTACTATATTAGCTAGTTACGGATATTTCTGAGACAAGGACAGTATACCAGACTACCTGGATAAGAGAGGTTCCACTGTACCTGCTATAAAATAAATTACATGGATGACTCTATAGCAAATAAAATTCTTCAATTATCCCTGTTGCCTATTTATAATGTTGATGATTCTATCAGAGTAATTTAATATTGACTGCTCTACTAGAGTATCTTGATCTAAGTTACCAATATTAAAATTCCTTGAGGGTGAATTAAAAGCATGCAACCAATAATTCCAAACTGACAATCAAGCTTAACGAGTTGCTCTACCTTTGAGTTGGGAGTCCAGGCAGCAAATTTCTAGAACTACCCTTGTGTGTAGCTAGTTGACAAGTTGAAATGATCTCAGCATTTCGTCTTTGCAGGCAAGTCCATATTATATAGTTTGGTTGGGAAATTTGACTAAATAAAAAGGACTGGTCTGGCAAGAGTACTCAAATTGTGGCCTGCTGAGATTCATATGAATATTACAACAAGCTATTTTACTAGTTTAATTTTGTGTATTGATCTGTTATGCATCTATCAATGTAATCTCGACTACCACTAATACGGGCTGAGGTAGGGGAAGGTGGGGATTTGCATCACTGAAAATTACAATTCCCCACCTATTGGGGACGAACTGGCAATGCAAACCACGACCAAGTCTCGACTTGTAACCCCCGGGAATACTGGGGCTAGGAGGGGATTTGTACGGTTGTGTGGCGTTAGTCTAGAAATGAGTTAGTTCGAGTGGATTCTAGTACGAACATAGTAGCTAGCACCCGAGACACTCCTTCCTAATTAAACTGAAAGCACACACCTTTGCTGTCTGAGTGAATTTCTTTAGTGAAGACAGATCCCCACTATGTCGGAGAAATTTAGCGATCAATTCCCCCACCATCCCCTACCCTCAGTCCGTATCAGTGGTAGTTGAGCATTACATTGATAGGTGCATTACAGTAGTCTTGCGTGGCCAGACCGCTTTTTTATCTTTGTCATTGGGTATGGAGAAAAAAGAGTCTGGAACAGTTCGAATCCCTCAATCGTCTTGACACGTCACGAGGCTACGTCACAGGAATGTAACCCATGCACTTAAACTCCATTGTAACAAGAATGCCACAGCATAACAATAAACAAAGACTTAGCTTACCTAAACAACTAACAATCAATTCAATATATTATCGCCTCAAAGACAGCTTTAGATGCTGATAGGTTTATAAATACGCGCTTGTAATTGATTGACGCAAGCGGCTACTATTTGAAAACGCATCACGTTTCTTTGGTTAACACCCCCAAATTAACCGGGGAGTGCCAAGATGAGTGTGGGATTCGAACTGTTCCAGACCCTTTTTTCTCCCTACCCAATGACAAAGAGAAAAAAGCGGTCTGACCACGCGAGACTAGCATTACAGTCCTGTAAAGTATTAATAAATAACTAAATAAAACTTGATTCATGCAACTAAATAATTATACTCAGCCGAATTATACTCCCAGTGACAGCAGACAGCATTATATTCAATAATATATGCTGTCACTGAGAGTATTGGCACCCAGGGATGAAAAGTGAAACACGTGCAGTTTACAAGTTGTCACATTTACAACTGAAAAGGTAACTCCATACCTCGCATCCTTAGTCACAGATGAGATCAGTTCCTTTCGTCGCCAATGACAGCAACATTGATCTTAATAAACGTGCAGCAATTATTTCCATTAAAGGTCATGGACTCATCCGAATGAAAACAAGCCTAATGAGTCACGCATAGCACTACAGATGGTTCATCTACCCGTTCATCTACAGTCACAAGCAGCCAATCAGCAATTAGTATTTACAAGTATAAGTGCCTATAATATTATTATACTGAAGGATTCGCAGAAAATTAAAACGCAAAAGCAGGTGAATTGTTACATATCGTCGATGTTTAGCAAATGTCATCAATGTTTAGTAAATATCGTCGATGTTTAGTAAATATCATTGATGTTTAGCAAATGTTGTCGATGTTTAGCTAAATGTCGTCGATGTTTAGTAAATATCGACGATATTTAGTTTAGATCTCAATTTTTGGGGTTTTGAGACAAATGGCACCCCATAGTACTCCAGCATATTCACCCACAATCCAGTAGAACTGTATCGTGAATATTTTAGTACAAATACAATGTGTCACAGTTACTTACGTCAGCCACAGTCTGTGCTGCAGTCCTAGCACATTGGCATAGTATGACGAGCTCACTCACTTCAGCCAGCTAAATTCAAACGCCATGTATTGGCACGAAATCCCAACTCTATCTTTCCTGTTAACAGAATTTGTAAGCTTGTGACGGATCATCTGGCTTACTGACAAAGTGAAAAAATTAAACTGTCTTGCCACCACCACAGATACTATACTTACAAAGGATTGGCAACGCTCATAACAACCGTTCGACAATCCTCGTTATGGTCACGTGAGTTGTTACGTAAGTGAGCGCGTCTATTGTCATAGATACGGCTGAGACGACAGCCGTTCCCAGTGCTGTTATTCGTTGTCTACGAGAGGGGAACTACTCTTGCAAAAGATTATTGTAGCGAGTTACGACCGCAGGTCCATTTCGTCATCGCCAATGGATTTATACAAGAGATCCGGTGACTCGGCTGCAGCTGAGCTGTGACGGTGGAATTAACACTGTTGTATCCGAGCTGGAATCTCACCTGAAAGGTCAACGAATGGATTATACTGCTGGTATGTGATATCAATATGATGATGTACTACTAATAAACCATGATAGTGCACCCGGCGGTTGTATGGAGTAAACATCGAGGTAAAATCGATCAATCTGCCTGTATCACTTGTATTCTTGCATACTCAAAGTTTTGATTCCCTGCAGTCTATTTCCTATTGAACACTATCAGATGAGCATATGAAGTTGTGCCTCTACTTGTGAAAGATCCCATGGTTTTTCCCATTTTTCATGGGTACTGCACCCACGAAATCTCTAGTGCCATGAAATTCTAATATGCATATGCATTTCATGGCCTATGAAACAAATCATGAAATGACTTTTCATATTACATTCACGATTTAACTTTGATGGCATGGCTGTCATAAGCTTTTCATGGTGTAGTGCTCTGGTATAGTGCATTAACTACATACAGTATGTGTCTGCCTTGGTTGAGAGGTCAGCAACCAAGTAATTAGCTGGAGTGAAAGATTTCAAGAATTGACGTACAAGATTTAGAGCTTGTTGCTGACCCCTCAGCACTGAGTAGTTGCAACTGATCACACAAGGTGTGATAGATGCGATTGTAATGCTGTGTCAATTTCATTATCCTCCCGAACTAGTGATTTTTCTGTAACTATGAAATCAATTCTAAGAGGGAATTCAACAAATCCATCTATGACATGTCTACATTTCATGGCTGTTCCTTAAGAGTACGTGGTTATATTGATCTGAATAATATGTCAGGTTTCATAACAGAGTAACAGCATCGTAAACAGCAATTTGTATTATTGTTACAACAATATATAACCATGCACTGTTTGTCACTTTTCTAGCATTTTTTACAGTCTACAAAAGGCTGGAAACATGCTATCAACAATAGTTGGTATGTGGTTGTGCTATTCAGTATACTGTGCTTAGTTTGTACTGATACAGAGTCTGAACTGCAGTGGACAATACTGAACACGATGTGCCGAGGTAGTATCAGGCAAACTCATTTCGGTTCATGGCTACTAAATAACAGTTATTGTATTTGTCTATAATGTATGGTGTGTGTATACATATTGTTCATGATTGATACTGGCGACGCCAGGTTTGTATGCTACCTTCAGTGTGACATGGGTACATCAATTCGATATCCAGTGGACCAACTATATCAATGTAGGCTCTTGATTGACTACCGTATGCACCAATATAAACTACGTTGATGTCTCGCATATAGTGTGCTTCACTACTAGCAGTTTCATTTTGCTTCCACTACTGTCTCCCTCACTGCGTCTAGATAAAATGACCATCTCAACCAAGTGGTGGATGGCTATACACCAATGACTGTGACTTCAGGGCAATACATTGAGCTGCTGGATCACATGTATTGATGGCTAATGTCACATCTGAATTTGAGCTCATGCATGTTTGCATTCCATTACCATAACATTAAGCTCTCTTTTGCTGTATAGTAACTTACTGTTTCTTCTCCCACTACTACGACAAAACTCCACAAATCAACATAACGAAATGACTTCAAAATGAGCTTCAAATCACAACTTAGGAAATAATTTTAGCCTCTATGAAACAAAGCAGTACACTTTACTAATGGTTTCAAGTATTCTCTTATAAATTGTGTTCAACAAAGCGGTTGTGTTTCTTTGTAAAAACTCCACAAGTGTGAACAGCCATGAGTTTTGGAACTTCTTTACACGCTAAGTTGATGTTTTAGGGTGTGTTACGCTATTTTCCTTTATCAGTTACTCACCTAGTAGTGCTGGGCTCTTTTGAAGAAGGTTGTACGTCAATAGAGATAACTACCCGTGCTACGGAAGAAGAAACTAAGAATCTTGTGCGTCTAGTAACCGGGCAGAGGGCGCGTAAAGACCATAACGAGGATTGGATATGACGTCACTATTGTTTTGATCGCGCGTTGCCAATCCTTTGTAAGTATAGTATCTGTGCCACCACACTGTACGAAGATCCAGTGTGATTAACTCGGGGAAAATAAAGTTGGTCCATTTAATGCTTTATCACCTCGTAGGTTTGTAACATCATTGCATATCACTTGTCACTTCTGAGTTGCGACTCTTGCGAAGCCCCTTTGAGCGGGTCATCTGTCTTTAGATTCGAAAAATGCACTATCACGTGAGTAGTGTATCCTAAATATAGAATTGTGTCTAATATTTTCATTCGGTGTCTATACGAGGGAACCCCTGGAGATTCGGGCATACCTTATTTTTAGCGCATCGTTTTATTAATTGCTTGTAACGCGCAAGAAATCATCGTATTATTGTCACCATTCACACTCACTGAAACGAGTTGAAATTCGCGTAGTAGCGCACAAACAGTAATTTGGGATGCGTGTCAGTTACTGGAAAGCTTGTGACGGAAGTTTAAAAAAACATCACTTAGTGACGGGGGGGCAAATGCCTCCCCTTGCCTACGCCACTGTTTATGTCTTAGTCTATTGGATACACGGTGTACAATGTGTGTGTTATACATTCAGCTAAACTATAACATATACTAGCTGTAATTGTCATAATCCAGTTGAGTGTTCCCCCCTCAGACAAGCTTGATGCTAATTTTACACTCAGACTGGGTAGTGGTACCCTGATAAGTGACTTCTACTGTGTTGTGCATGGAGCACAGAGACTTGTAAGGTAGTCACCTTTAGCTTGCATATCACAATACTAGTTCGTCTTCATCTCACCTATTGCTCTCAGTTATGGCGACCTTACCTATAATCAAGGACATCTTATGTTTTGAGCGTATTCAACGTCGAGCAGCCAAACACATCTTGAATAATTATAATATCAGCTACAAATCCAGGTTATTGGAACTCCATCTTCTACCACTCATGTATATCTTCAAGATTCAGGATGTTTTGTTTGCGATCAAGTCACTTAACTGAGTCACCTACAAGAAACTTTGACATTAATAGGTACATTACATTTACTCAGGGTCACACCAGATCCTCTACACATAATAAACTCAAACATCGTCTCCATATTACCAACTTAAATAGAAACTCTTATTTCCATCGTCTTCCTCGTTTGTGGAATGCTCTTCCTGTAATCAATACCAATTTATCAATTGCAACCATCAAGGCTAAACTAAAGAAATTTATGTGGAATCATTTTGTAACTCATTTTGACGATGACGATCACTGTACCTACCATTATCTATGTCCGTGCAGCAAATGACGATCTCTCGCCGCCATCAAACTTTCAAACACTATAGCTAAGTTATAATTAGTTAAAGTAATTATAATGTATGTATAACTTGTGTTTTTAGGCTGCAAGCACCAGTTGCTTGCAGACCCTTGGCATACTTGCCATAAAGTAATAATAAATAAATAAATAAATACCATAAGTATCAACTAGGTATCTGCTACTCCTGAGACACTATATAGGGATCGAGGACTGTGTACTTTCATATGTGACTGGATTTTGGAAAAACGATCCAAATCGCACATTAGAAGTTTCGAGATAAACGGTTTTAAAGAATTGAAGCCAGCATAACTCTCCAAGGATGGCAAGCACGCGTATGAAATTTACACAAAAGATGCATCAATCTGTTACCTTTCAAGCCACTTCCAGTACTTGTAGCTGCTTGTACAGTTTCCCGCCAAATAAAAGAAAATCTGAGCAGTTGGACGAGCGAAGTAGTATCACGAGTGCTCACAAAGGGGTGGAGGCTGGGGGGTGGCGGTGAGGGCAAAAGATATAGGCCTCAAAATGGAGGCAGACAACGATTGGAGTCCAGACACGAGATTAAGGGCTGTGCTGGCTCCTTAGTGGCTGATATGTAGCAAAATCTACAGAGAACACGTCTGGCCAACATTATGAGGCTGTCCACCAGTAAACCACTGATTCTTGCCAAGCCAGGTCCTTCACAAGGCCTGAAACCGCCATTTGGGCACTCCACACCACCCAGAAAAGACGTCTATAGCTATTAAAACCAGCCTCGTGTAGTTTGAGTAGTGCTGAGGGTCAAAACTTGTAGTACGATAGTGTAGCTATCCACTGGTGGTGTTAGTTTGATTTTGCCTGATGTGCGATTTGGTTCGGTTCTGTAAAATCTGGTCACATATTCTGATGTAGCCAAACAGAATGTCCTATAGCTCAAATGATGCTTGGCAGTAGATTGGATCAACCACATGATTTTTTCAATGAAATGTAAGTTTTGTGTGTGGCATTTCTCCTTGTTGTGTTGACTGCTCTATTAGAGTGTTAATGTGATTTTAGAGTAACCATTGGAACAGGCAGATACTGACAATACTAACCAGTGGAAGAATTTAGCAAGACTATATAGTAGTGACAATGATATTGGAATACCTACAGCATTCTTCATCAAACAACATCAGTGGAGACAGGATAAACAGTCTCCTCCACAATCAATGACCAGAACATGTCACATCTGCTCACTGCACAGATGCTGTCAGTATTACATTCAGTACTCTATAGGCTCTACAGAAGACCTCACTCAAACTGGCATAAGTGCTAGTGTAGTATTAATGAAAACAGACACCATAATGTCATGTTCCCAATAGCCATCCCCATCAAAACAGATTCATCAATTCACTCACCTGAGCACGAGGAGTCACTGCCCCAACTCCAAATATAGTACCTACAACACAGCTTCTTACATAGTTATGGTATAGGCCAACAGTCAATGTCAGTTCCTGGTAGGAGTGATTATAGCTCAAAGTTACTTTCAACTACTTTAATTATTTTGCCACAGCTATATATTTGTCCTGCTTGCAACGTTGCAGTCAGAATAGAGTACCAGGGGCGTAGCCAGCCAATATTTGATGGTTGGGCATAACATCAACTTAACTACACACACAAGAAACACGCTCACTTTCATGTGAGACATTATCAAAGAAAAATTTGAAAAGTGCATGCACACAAGGCCTACACTACCTATGCTAGTATAAACAAATCGGCTGCTTGCATGCATGCAAAAATTTACTAGCTAGCTATATGCTATTCTATTAAACTTGTAGGGCAGGCATCCACCGACGATCGTCGTAGCCAAGCATCACGTGACATCAAACTGCTGAATCTACAAGAACCAACAATATAAACAGTTCATCACATATTTACTACAATCAACTGGCAGTATAGCTTACAGACCAACCACCACAACGATATGTAATGCATTTTAAAGTAAACGCCAAATTAAGGCCGGGGACGCTAATTTATGAACTATAATGAGTGTTATCACAAATATCAACATGCCAAGAATGCTTCGTCCCAGACTTATAGCAGCCAATGTACATTTTGCATGAATCTGGTGCCAACCACAACTCGGTTAATCAGTACAAATTGTGCACGTGACACTTTATAATGACTTGACCTTTTCTCCATTTCCAGTCGTCTGCCATTATTGTTATCTATAGAAGAGTAGGTTTTCCCGTTTTCTTTCATCAGCAGTAAGTTAGGCTATACGGTAATTTCCTTATCAAAAAAAAAATACGCTTGACAAGTCCACTGAAACGAAATCTTTTGCTGCCAGCACCATCCACACTGAATCCTACTGACGATTATTACTCACTGTGACCTAGAGATACGGTACTACGACTATGGTGTACCACATCTGAACTCCATTTTAAATTTCGAATTTAAATTGCGCCAAAGAGCGTAAATATAGGGACTTCCCAAGGGATTTTCCCGTGTAATGGATCACGTGATACACCATCTATCACGATCCCTTCTTCAAAGTCATGGTTCAACAAATGAGGTACACGTTTACGGTTTACAGTATTAAAGTAGGATTGTTTTGTGTGCTGCTGTGAATCCTCGCGTGAATCTTAAGCTACTTGTGATGGTTGGGCAAAAGTTTGTGATGGTTGGGCAAGAAACTGTGATGGTTGGGCAAATGCCTGCCCATGCCCACCCTTGGCTACGCCACTGTAGAGTACCAAATATGTGCATGTTATTTAAATTTTATCACTTGCTATATATGCACTCTATATACTGTATAATATTCTTTTGGAACAAGATAGATACGTAGCTACGTGTGCACTGTGTATTGTAATTACATATACTGACAGTATTATTTGTTAGAGCTATGTAGACAAACTTCCACTAACAGAACATTCCACTACACTACACTAGACATCACTCTCTGGTGATCTAATAGATGAAACATGTCAGAAATTTAGCATAATGAATCATGTCTGACACTTCACATTTCTTAATGATTTATTAATATCAATATAGGCAATTTATAACCTGCATCAACATGCCATAGAACACATACACCCCCTCTAACCACTGCCATGGTCAGCTGTACACATAAGAGTTTTGAAAGAACACTAAAACATATCACCGCTGTTACAAATGATTCAATGTCCAGCTGACATAACCACCATTGTATGCTAATCATCACCTACATACCAGGCATGATCTGGCAAGCTGTATCCCCAAAAGCATGTAATTACGTATCTTAAGAATGAGAGTAATTATTATTAGTAGTTGGGATCATTATAATAAAAGCTCTACTATTTACGTTAAAGTAGTTGTACATTTCACAAGGAGAGTGATATTAGTACAAGTACTCCACTCCAGTCCACAAGTTGATGCTGATCAAAATGATCACTGGAATTGGTATAACTGACACAATGCACAGCTATATGAACATACATGCACAGCACACAAACACACTGAATGTCTACATGGCTATATACAACTTGCACACACACCTTACAAGTAATTGTGTATGTTTGCAGGCATAAAAACATTTGCAAGTTGTAAGGAAGTATTAGAGTTCTTATATATAGGCAATGCAACATTACTGCAACCAATATGTCATGCTAACCTGCTACCTGTGTTGGTCTGAACTCTGATGACCACAAGGCACCAATTGTGATTTACCCTTATCCTGAGATTGGCATCTTGCACACCTTCTAACATCTCACAAGGGAGATGGTTCTGATGCCAAACTAAAAGAGGTACTTTGACTCTTTATAAGGCTCACTGCATGATACCCTGTGGTATGGTAGCTCATGCTGAATATTCTTCCAGTCAATTGCATTTTAGAACTGATATAAGGAAAACTTTTTAACTAGAGGAGTCATTCAGGGGCGGATCCAGGGGGGGGGGGGGGGGGGGGGGGGGGCTTTGGGGGCTGAAGCCCCCCCCCCCTTCATATTTAGGCTTTACTTGATCAATATGCTGAGTATTATAATGAAATTTTGTCTTAGCATAATTATATGATCACTAATAATACAAATACTCATAAAACCACCTTATAAACATCTTTCCAAGGTATTATCAGTGGATTTATGCTAAAGTTTATGCAACAAGGACCCGGATCAGCATTGGAGGTGTACAAGATCAAGATACTCTAATAGAGCAGTCAGCTAACTACTCTAATAGAACATTCACTGGAAACATGTAGTTGGTTCTGTTATGGAATTTTTCCAAATCTGCCTGCACCTATACATATATACAATGAAGTGCATTGGTTTGTTTAAAGGGCTTCATTCATCCACTTGTGTAGTTAATATATATGGCAATACTTAATTCAGGTACACAATTTTCATTGAAAATGCTCTCAGATTCAATCTTGTATTGTTCAAATTTCAAAATTTTCCACGTTCAACATTATATTATTCTAACATGCACGTATTCGGTGTTGTGCAATTGTGAGAGGGGTGCATCGTGTACTTGGTTGTCTGTACCTACCCAAACATTTTGATTAGCAAAATGCTTTAGAAAGCCATACCTATAATCTAAAGGCAGTATATGAAATATCTACAGGCAGAAAATATTATGAATTTTATGTGGAAATGTTTCCAAATTGTAGTATTTTAGCATCTATTTTTCAAAAATTTCCTGGGGGGCATGCCCCCAGACCCCCCTAGTTCCAGCATGCTTTGCACACCTCTACCCAACAGATTAGTAAATTGAGTTAGCCCCCCCCCCCCCCCCCTTTATAAATCCTAGATCCGCCCCTGTCATTAACCCCTGGAATGATTTACCCAAAGAAGTAATCAGTGCAACATCAACAGATAATAAGAATATAGCTTTACAGTTAGTATAAATGTCTAATTCTTGCTGAGCACACACGTGCATCAAATACATAATACAAAATATTAAAACTATCACAAACAATTTTAACAAATTATAATTTTATTAATGTTTATACACGTGCATGAAGTATGCAGTAGCCATCTTTAGAAGTCAGTCCAAGCTCTTGGCAACCTGGTGAGCGACACTTCAAGCCACCAGAGTAGTTGGCAGCTGCGGATTGGTATTTTCTGTAACATACACGGCAGAGAAAATTTGTTTCTGCACTAGCATATACTCCAGAATCACAACCAATACATGGCTGACGATCAACATTCCCACTTTGAGAAGTGGCTGCCCCAGGTTGGTTTGGTGTATAATATGACTGGTTCTGTTTAGTAAAGTCTGCAAAAGCTGTGTTAATGTAATTGCTCACTAAATGTGGAACATGAGCAGCTTCTCTGATTGCAAGAACAGCAACTGATACTTGTCTACGAAGCGTACCACTATACTGTTGAGTAACATCCAAATATTGCTGAAGCAAATAAAATGTATTTTGTTGCTCGGCTTGTAGCAGAAAACGAATAGGTAACTCATGGCCCATGTTGTCCACAATTGGTACAATTGACTGCTTACGAGGAGTGCTGACTGGTACAAGAGCAGTGAAATGGCCCATACTGTAACCAAGGCACAAAGGAGCTCTATGACATAACTGACTGCCCCACAACAATGGTAGGTATATACCATGAAAGTTGATGTTTTGCATTGTTCCTCCAGTGTTAAATGATCTTACTTTTGGAACTACATAAACTATGATCGGCCTTCGAAGTATATTAGCCAGCACAAAAATGTGATTCCTCAAGACTTTGATGAAAACCACTAGTGTTAGGAGTAGCTTGGTTAACAATCATCCGCCACTCTCCTTCCCAATCATGGTCTGACAGATTAACATTAACACTTCTTAACATCTCAACAACAGACTGACGACAACGATCTTGAAGAGTGTTTGCATCAGGTGTAGCTGTGGTCAAAGAATCATAAAGAGCATTTCTGAGTATGAACTGCTTATCTTCAATTCCCCACATAGCCAAGGAAGCAGCATGAAGTAGACAATTGCCATCACCAGTTGTATAAAGCGGAATAAGATAGGTGCACTCACTATTCCAATTTAAACATTTAAAATCCTTTTCCAATGTATCTTTTACATGCCTGTCAGTCAAACTCGCAGAAACATGCTCCAAATATCCAGGAGGGTATCGCTGAGCATCAATAGATGGGAAACGCAAAGTAAAAGCAGGAAGACGCTGAAAAAACACTGTTCCACCTCGAGCAAAGTTTCTATTATAGTCAGCTCTCACATCATCTTGAACTCTAGCTGCAGTATTACGGTCGGCATCTACTAGGGTTCTCAAACTTCTAGTCTAAAGAAGAACATAACAACTATACCATTGGGCATAAGAAATATATAAAATACTTACTTGTAATGGCATAGCAGTATGAGTCATCTTGACCTTCTCATAACACTGCGCTTTATCCCATTCTGGATTTTGTATATGAGACCTGTGTTGATATGATTGTTGAAATAAAGGAGTGTTTAACACTGCTGGAGAGGTTTCTGTCCCAGGCTGGTTTGCATTGTTTTGTCCTATAAACTCTGGGCAAGCTGTGGTGGTATTGCAGTTGTAGCAGTAGCCATAATTAGAAATGAGTCCTAGCTCTTGGCAACCGGGTGAATGACACTTCAAGCCACCAAAGTTATTGGCAGCTGCAATTCGTTGCTTTCTATAACAAACTGAGCAGAGAAAATTTGTTTCTGCAGCAGCAAACACTCCAGAATCACAACCAATACAAGGCTTACGCTGAACTTTCTCACTTTGAGATGGAGCTGTCCCTGGCTGGTTTGCATTGTTTCGTCCTATAAACTCTATGTAAACTGTGGTGGTATTGCAGTTGTAGCAGTAGCCATCATTAGAAATGAGTCCTGGCTCTTGGCAACCAGGTGAATGACATTTCCAGCCACCAGAGTTATTGGCACCTACACTTTGTTTTCTATAACAAACTGAGCAGAGAAAATTTGTTTCTGCAGCAGCAAATAATCCAGAATCACAACCAATACAAGGCTATAAGGCAAAAAACAACATAGAAATTATGCATAATAGACACAACATATACTTATATCACAGCAAAAATTATACTGATACCAACTGATACTAATTAATATTAACTCATGCAGTCTTGCTGTATCTTGAAATACTTTTTTCAAGTAAAGCCTAACCAGAGATTACTACAGAATTTGAATATTGGTCCCAAGATGGAGCAATACAGAGTTAGTTTAGTATTAGTCAGTATTACATCACTGCCATAAATTTGTGGTTCATGATAGAAGTCACCTTAACTGTCTCAAAATGTGCTGATTGAGGCTTTCGTCTTATTGAAGGATTAAAATTAGAATAAACAGAAGCCTGGTTTGGACTTGATGGAAGATGTTGCTGATCCTGATCTACAGATGAAGGCTTGCATTTAGGATTAGATTGATGGAGATTGTTGACATCCAAGAAACTTTCTACAGTCCTACTTTGCAGCTCTTTATTGAGATCTAGTTGAGATTTAACTTCAATACTAGATAGCTTTAATTGTGTTACATGATCAAGGACGTCTTCTATGATAGGACGCATGTGAGGGTCGTCATCCAGGCACTGCAAAACTATCGGCTTTAAATCTTTTGCATCTCCAAGCACTTTTTCTGTGTACGGTTGACGTCTCTCTAGTTCAGTTAAAGCCACTGCCTTTCTTAAACCTGGGTCAAACCGTTTGATGGGCAGAAGTTCCGGCCACTGCTGACAAATCAAGTAAAGTGACACCCCACCATACGAAAATATATCCAGTGAAGGGCCATACTTCGAACTATCCTCCAAAGCTTCTGGTGGCATGAAATCTGACGTACCAGGAACTTTTGTCATTGTCTTCTTGCTATCAGCTTTGATTGCTTTAGCAACACCTAAGTCACTAAGTTTTGCCACCAAATGCTCTGTCAGCAGCACATTGTTCGGAGACAGGTCACGATGTACTACTGGGGGATTTTGGTGGTGAAGGTACATTAAGCCGCGTGCAATGTCCTGGAGAATGGACAACTTGGATACATACGGTATTGGAGTCTTGTTTTGCACTGATGATTCTACGTAAGACTTAAGGCTACTCTGCATCAGCTCCATTACAATTATTGGAAGTTCACTGGGTGTGGTACGGCCACGGCTACGGCCTCTAGTAGAAGGCGAGTGGTGTAATCCCAGGAATTGGACTATATTGGGATGGCGAAGGACACAACACTGGCGACATTCACGCAGAAACGTAGTCTTTATTTGCTCTAGTTCTTGTCGTTTGATGTTTTCCAGTAAGATGGAATGGATTTCTTTAGCGGCACACATCGTCCCGTAATAGTTGATCTTGAAAACTCTACCATACGCTCCTCGTCCTATTTCTTCATCTGTTGCGATAAGTTTTTCGGATGCACTTAGTGTAAAGCGATGCAAGATATCAGTTTCATCCATTCTACTACTGTTCTATACCATAATATGCGTATTTTGTATACCATATGCGTATTTTGTATACCATACGCGTATGGTAGCTACCATATGCGTATACGCGTACGGTACAACCATACGCGTATGGTACGGAAAATCGTACCATCTGAGTATAGGCTATAGCTAACCTGCTTTGTATATAATATCATGATCAAGCAGAAGGTTTTTACACTGTCGTACCTATTGACTATGCCGGATGGCACTCTGCTTTCATTTCTTTTTGGGCGGAAGAGGGAGTGGGAAGGGGCCCGGCTAGTCTCTTAGCAGTTTCTGTAATTCAGTCAAGATCGAGCTAGCTAGGTATATACCTCTATAGAGCAATCATATTTTGGTCTGATTAGCTATTCTATTCTCTAGAGCTGAGATGTATTTTGTAATTAAGATATAATTTGCTTTACTGCATGATGCAAACCTACACTGTTAAAACTGAGGTGGTCATAGCACACTTAACCAGCAGCACACCCTTTGGGTGCAGGCACACTTTCAGGATATAGTGTGTGAAGCACACAAGACAAGCAGTATTATTATTAAATATACACACAGCAATGCTGGAATTACAACTAGATGTAAAAAATAAGTTATATCCCACACTTTAGCCAAAAGATTAGGATTTTAATGTTCTGTCACAAACCGACGTAAAATATGACAGGAACTCAGTAAGACACTCTTCTGCATCTTCGGGATGAGGTTAGCATGATAAATCTGTAATGTTTGTAGTTGATCTTTTAAACCTTCAGGAACAGAGCCAAGGGAACCAATGATAACAGGAGCCACAGATGCTCTTACAGACCACATTTTCTGAATTTCAATCTTCAGGTCACTATAGCGTTGCCGTTTTTCAGAAATCTTTTGGGAAATTCTACTATCTCCTGGTATAGCAACATCAATCAAAAAACAGCAGTTCATTGTGAAATCAAGGCATATTATGTCAGGCCGGTTGTGTGTCAGATGTTTATCTGTCTGAACTGTAAAGTCCCACAAGAGTTTCATTGAATTATTGTGAAGAACGGGCAATGGGCAGTGTTCCCACCACTTGTCATTGATTTCAAAGCCACCTTTTTTTGCCAACTCCCAATGAACCAACTTAGCAACAGCATCATGCCGTTTCTTGTAGAAAGACTGGGCAATGACACTGCAACTTGTGAGCAAATGATCGACAGTTTCTTGCTGTGAACCACAAAGACGACAATTAACAGACCCAGGCTGCTGAAAAATTCTAACATTAATTAAATTAGTAGGAACCGCTTGATCTTGACAAGCAAATATAAATCCTTCAGTTTCCTTTTTAAGATTGCTGGCAGAAAGCCATTTCCATTGAAAATTCATATCAACAGAGTCCAATGTTTCACGAAGGAATTGTCCATGTAATGGTTTGTCTTTCCACATTTCAAGGTTTTCCTGAACACAACGGTGCTTGTAATCATCTGGGGTTTCATTAAGCTCAAACTCACTGCTAATGTAAACTTTTTGAAGCCAGGGTTCAGGGTTAGATGCCAAATATTTACTCAGATTTAACTTCTCCCGGTACATCACTTCTTCCACAGCTAAAAGCCCACGGCCTCCTAATTTTCTTGGGACATACAATCTATGGACATCATCAGTTTTACTGAAGCACTTGTACATTGTTAACAATTTCCTGGTAGACACATCCAAACTTCTCACTTCAGCTTGTGTCCACTTTACTATTCCTGCAGTATAACGCACTAATGGGATCGCCCAAGTGTTGATGGCAATGATGATGTTCTTCCCATTTAGGGCAGATTTCAGGGTTTTCCTCACTCTCTTTTTGTAGTTAGTGATGACTACTGACTTGATTTTGGAGTCCTTAATCACATTATTTTCAAACACTCCTAGGTACTTATAAGACTCAAAAACATCTAAACCTTTTATGGTAACATCATCAAGCAGAGCAATATTGCTGCTTTCAGTAAGTTTGCCCCTTACAACAGAAGCTGTGGCACACTTGTTTAATCCAAAATACATGCAAATGGAAGTGCTGAATATATGGACAATATTCAGCAGGGATTCCAATTCATTCTTTGTCCTTGCAAATAGTTTAAGGTCATCAAGGTATAACAAATGATTCAGCTTTAGCCCATCTTTTTCTAAAATAAGCCCTTTGCCAGTGTTGTTTAATACATCAGATAATGGCATTAAGGCCAGAACAAATAACAGCGGGGACAAGCTATCTCCTTGGTAAATGCCTCTCATAATAGTAACCTCTCCATAGTACTGATCTGCACAATATAAGCTCACTTTCCAATATTTCATTACATTTTGAATGAGTTTACAAATCTTAGGGTGCACCTTGTACAGGTCTAGGCAACTTAATATCCAGCCATAGGCGGATCTGAGGGGGGGCCAAGGGGTGCTGTGCCCCCCCTGGCCCTTCTCTGGCCCCCCTTAGACCTACAGTACTATATGTATACCAGAAACTAGAATCATGCATTCACACTGTATTTAGAAGTATAGAAAGCCAATAGGCAAATAGAAGACAACACTTTTAAATGTACTTAACATTTATAGTTAAACTGTACACCGTAAAGAAAGTGAGGCAAATAAATTTGAATTTTTGTGCAAAGATCGAGGTACTCTAATAGAGCAGTCACTACTCTAATAGAACAGTCGCAATTCTGATGTCATCAATTTACAAATTTTACAAATCGTAACAATGCTAGCTACTCCTTATTTTGATTTGGTATACACTTTACCATCAAACAGGTTATCTCAGATAGGCTAACCAATCTTTGTATGCATTGCAAAGCATACACTTTTAAAGCTAAGTGTTATCAAAAATGCTCTGAAATTCAAACCTGGGAAGTCTGATTTTTAAAATCTTCTCCAACTACAGTTTTACAAACTGTATGTCCATCGTTCATCCAGCTATATGCTGAATAAGGTTATGCAAATGAATATAACTTGTATTCTAGAATTTCCCCATAGCTCATAGTAGAATAAACACTGTTGTGCACTAAAACTTCTTGCCCCCCCTTGGCCCCCCCTGGCAGTGTCTCCTAGATCCGCCTATGTATCCAGCTGTGGGGAACTGAGTCAAAAGCTTTTTTATAGTCTATCCAGGCCATGAAAAGATTTTTGGATCTGTGTCTGACATTGTCCATAATCAACCTGTCCACCAACAAATTATCCTTTGTACCCCTAGACTTCTTGCGACATCCTTTTTGTTCAAAAGGCAACAGATTATGTGTATCCAGATGTGAGTATATCAATTCACTGATCATAAAAGAGAAAAGTTTCCAGTACGTTGGTAGACAAGTTATGGGTCTATAATTCGAAGGTTGTGGGCCAATCCGCTGGTTCTTCATTACTAGTGTGGTCCTTCCCTGTAGAAGCCATGGAGCAATGGTGTTCCCCTTACTGCACAATAAGTCATTAAAATAGCAACGTAAATGATCATGCAGGGATGTTAGGTGTTTAATCCAGTATCCATGTTAACAGTCTAATCCTGTAGATTTCCAATTCTTAATTCTGGAGACTGCATAAGCAAACAACTCAGGAGTTATAATCGGTTCTTCCATTGTTGGAATGTCAGAAATCTTTAAAATATCTTCAAGATTAGTGGGATCATGCTCACAAGGTGAGCCCCAAAGCTGTTTCCAGAACTCTAGTGTAGCATCCATCGGAGGACAGTTTACAGTCTGAGTTTCATTATTAAGCAAATTAAAAAACTGATGCCTCCTAGAGTTAAACATGCGGTTATGATGGTTGAAACGCTGCCGACTCTCATAACGTTTTAGCCTACATGAGTAGGCCTGAATTTTCTGATGGATAACTTCACATGTGGTGTTTAGATCTGTAGAGGTGTCTAAATGATACTGGTTGTGTAACCGGTTGTGCTTCAGCTCATTTAATCGACTTAAATCTGTTTGTAGCTGCTTGAGCTTCAATAATAATAATATATTATTATTATTATATTACTAGGACCGCGTCACATACAACCAAGTACATACACCAACGTGACAGCCCCCCGGTGAGGCTATTAAGTGGTGAAGGCATGATCCCCAAATCATCTCAATATGTCACAGTAGTGACAGATATAACACAATAGTGGCATTGTAACTAAAGACCACCAGTAGCTAAGTGCCAGTACATCATTGGTGTGGTAATGGCACAGTGATGTGTACAAAGTATATGTATACAAAACATACAGGAGAGAACTATACATTATTGCAGTATTGTATGCAGCAATACATTATAGGCAACATCACCAGATAAAAATTATTAGGTAATATACAGCACTGTATATCAACATCAACTAGAGTTAAGTAAGGTTCATCAGTGATATAGCAATGGCACAGTGATGGGTGACACACTATAGTTATGCATACACAACTTTCAGGAGATAGCTACACAATGCTGTAGGAGTATGCAAGCCAGATGAACCAGATAAAGGAAGACAGCCAAGCCAGCCAGAGCCTAGTAGCTACGCCAGGTGAAGGCAAAAAAGATTAAGCACGTATTGAATTGCCTGACACCAACACAAAGGAAGTTCGCCATGCCAGCTGCACAAGACAAAATTGTTTACTTGTATTCTATATGTAACTGTATTGTAAAGAGCGTGGCATATGTTTTAATGTTTTCTTGTAGTATTGTTTATTTACGTGAATGAATCCACTGGAAGCTGGCATGGAGACTTGAGATGTTACAAACATAAAAACTTACTTGTAATCTTCTTGTTTGCACAGGTGGCTTCTGGCTCTCCTGCACGGGCATCGCTAATCTTCTTCGCGCAATCTGTAAATAATTAAGCAAGGGTGTGGTACTGGGCGTTATATAGAATTACACGTATGGTCAGGTCATCAGCACGAACAGAAGCGACGATTATACGTTTGTGCCTTCATTCACAGGCGAATCTATCCCCGGTTGATTCATGTCTCTAGGCCTCGTAGTTTTCTCAAACATTAATTATTAATTAATTATTTATTTATTTATTTATGACGTAATTTTAACCGCGTTTCGTATTATTCTTAGTACTTAGTTGTATAATTATTATTATTATTATTATTGTTAATTAACTAGGACCGCGTCACATACAACCAAGTACATACACCAACGTGACAGCCCCCCGTTGAGGCTATTAGGTAGTGAATGCATTATCCCCAAATCAACTCAATATGTCACAGTAGTGACAGATATAACACAATAGTGGCATCGTAACTAAAGGCCACCAGTAGCTAAGTGCCAGTACATCATTGGTGTGGTATAAATGGCACAGTGATGTGTACAAAGTATATGTATACAAAACATACAGGAGAGAACTATACATTATTGCAGTATTGTATGCAGCAATACATTATAGGCAACATCACCATGCAGATAAAAATTATTAGCCAACATACAGCAATGCATATCAACATCAACTAGAGCTAAGTAAGGTTCATCAGTGATGTAGCAATGGCACAGTGATGGGTGACACACCATAGTTATGCATACACAACTTTCAGGAGATAGCTACACAATGCTGTAGGCGTATGCAAGCCAGATGAACCAGATAAAGGAAGACAGCCAAGCCACTAGAGCCTAGTAGCTACGCCAGGTGAAGGCAAAAAAGATTAAGCACGTATTGAATTGCCTGACACCAACACAAAGAAAGTTCGCCATGCCAGCTGCACAAGACAAAATTGTTTACTTGTATTTTATACGAGGGGTCAGCAACGCAACCTGAATCTCGTACACCTTGAGCCTGAATCTTTGTGAATCTTTGAATCTTATCACGAGATTTTCCGGAGATTTTCGATAATTTCCCGGATATTGATCACGTGATCTACGAAAAATTCGCGATTAGCTGTAGGTGTTACCTCGTGTCGTTGCACTGACTTGGCTAACGCAAGAGCTCACCTTTGTCTGTTGTTAACACTGGTACGTTGTGATAGCTGGCAATAGCTCATGTGTTGACTGTGTTGTACAATAGTTGGTTATTCGATCAGTGCTAGCTCGATGTCTGAAGCTGCAGTGGATTTGGCTCAGGACTTGGACAGATGCGAGGGCAGCTCGGAGCGAGGTGTGGAAGGCAGACTAAATGATGACAGGCACATAGAAAACAAACCACTTCGCGTATGGACGCGTATGGAGGACAAAACTTTGCTGTCAGTTAAATCGTGTTAAATCCACGTTTCATCAAGAGGTTTTGTCAAGCTAGGTTAAAAGCCTAATCCTTGAATAAAATCAACAGGCTTAATAGTGTTGAGACTAAATTGAGGACTGAATTGCATGCCATGTTGTGTTTTTTCAATAATACCTAGCTATCAGTCAAGCTAACAGTCAAGGTTGAAGTGCCAATTTCCTCATATTCATTCTTTGCAAGCAAGATTTACAGAAAATGACACCAATGCCCACAGGATCTACATCGTTGCAGATACTTTTGGTAAACCGTAATCATTGGGTAGTAGCATCAGCTAGTGGAAATGCTGATAGTGCTGATGTTATTCTATATGATTCTAAGTACTCTTTGCTCCATGAGCACACAACTAGATTATCATATTATCCAAGCTCCATCTCTTGATTTATTTAACAATTATATAAATTTGTAAATAAGTAGCTAACTACATATGTACGAATATACTCATGATTGTGTTTGTACATTAACAAATATATATATATACAAGATTACTGCTATCGCAACTTGTGTTTACCAAGAACAAGTATTTTACCATTGGAATTGCTAATGTTAACAAACAATCTGGAGACAATGATTGTGGACTGTTTGCAGCCGCTTATATTACCAGTATTGCCCATGGACAAGATCTATCATCAATTGTGTACAATCAAGGCTTGATGAGAGAACACTTACTTACTTGCCTTGAGACTAAAAGAATGGCCCTGTTTCTGACTATCAGGGAGAGAAGAGTGCTTCAATCAAAGATTGTGAAAACAAGTGTATTCTAGTGTTACTGTAGGTCACCAAATGACAAGAAAAAGGAAATGGTGATGTGGCCAAATGACGTGTAAAGAATGGTTTCACTTTGAGTGCATAGGCACTGATAACAATATTGTACCAGGACAAAAATGGTTTTGTAAAAACTGTAAATGAAAAGTGAAATCCTTACAGTTAATATGTTATGTTAGTGTACACATGGCATGATTACTTGTCATGCATGATCTTGATGTCAGTGTATAGATGCATATAGTGCATAGTTTTATTCTGAATCTCAGTCCAACTTAGCCATCTCCATGGCATGTACTAAAAATGGTGAGGTATATTTATATACATGATACATCTGCTACAAGAAATATTACACTTGTATGATACGAGCAGCTACAACTGCAAATTGCCTAATGGCACTCTAGTCGCAGCCTATATATATATATATATATATATAAGCTGGACATTCGGTAGTTAAATTTTGGTACAAGGAATCATCACACTGAGTCAGTATGAAGAGCTAGCTAGCTACTGAGTCCATGCTGCTTGATCAGTGTTGTCCAAGTTACATAGCTACAATGCCAAACTTATTATATTCACTAACTGAAGAGAGAGAGAAAACCATCATTATTATATGAGACACAAACATTTACACTAACATTAAGGAATCCTCGGTCACATGCGACCACCAGACAGGGTTGGTTAAAAATGCATGGGTGGGCATGGCAAGGGAGTACAAAACATAAAGAAAGTATACATGCATGTACATTTAACTAACTAAAGAGTCAGTCTGGGGAGGCAGGAAACCACTCACGACAATCCCTAGCCATAAATATTCTTTGAGATGCTGTGATACACTTCAGCGAAGCAGAATCCAAAACTTCCGTTATAGAGCTGCTTTTGACACTAATATATCCTGGTGAACATATTTAGTCGCTAGAATGCCGACCTCTGAGCTTTGGCCGGGCTAAATTTGATTCAGTGAATCCTCGAATCTCGGGTGAACCTCACTGCCTGAATCTAGGGTGAATCTCACTGAATATAAACTGAATCTCGGGTGAATCTCACTGAATCTCGAGTGAATCCCACTGAATCTCGAGTGAATCCCACTGAATCTTGGGTGAATCCCACCGAATCTCAGCGAATCTGCATGAATCCCGGGGAATCTTAGTGAATCTCGACTGAATCCCTCGGAATCCCTGAATCTCCGGTGAATCCGTAAAGATTCTGAATCTCGTACGCGATTTCGCTGCGTTGCGGACCCCTCGATTTTATATGTAACTGTAAGCTTATTGTAAAGAGCGTGGCATATGTCAGTTTAATGTTTTCTTGTATTGTTTATTTACATGAATGAATCCACTGGCAGCTGGCATGGAGACTTGAGATGTTACAAACATAAAAACTTACTTGTAATCTTCTTGTTTACACAAGTGGCTTCTGGCTCTCCTGCACGGGCATCACTAATCTTCTTCGCGCAATATGTAAGTAATTAAGCAAGGGTGTGGTACTGGGCGTTATATAGAATTACACGTATGGTCAAGTCATCAGCACAAACAGGAGCGACGATTATACGTTTGTGCCTTCATTCACAGGCGAATCTATCCCCGGTTAGTTCATGTCTCTAGGCCTCGTAGTTTTCTCAAACATTAATTATTAATTATTTAATTATTTATTTATTTAATTATTTATTTATTTATGACGTAATTTTAACCGCGTTTCGTATTATTCTTAGTACTTGGTTATATAATTAGCAAAGCCCACTAGGGGCAACACGCTAATGAGCATTACAATCACATATTATATTACTTACAGCGTTCTTAAATGTGTGACTGTATATTGGTGTACATGGCATCCTTTATCATTTAGAGGTAGTAGGATGTATAGAAAAGCATCAATTTTTATGTGCTATAAATAAACTTATTTTGTGCTAAGCCATTACACTGACACACTACAATAAAATGTGTATTCATGCATAATTATGTGGTATGCCCTAAATGTGCTGTACATAGCATGTACTCTTGTGGTGTATGTGATATGTAGGAGATGATTGTCCACATTTGTCCATTAGTTAGTAAATATGAACCCATTTGTCCATTAGTTAGCAAATGTGAACCATCATCTCCTACACATCACATACTTCACTGAAGTATGTGTGTGTGTGCGTGATTTTCACATAAACACATTTATTGTAGTGACAGTTCAAGTCGATGAACAAAGCCAGTATGTTTGTATCAATAAAGTATAACCAATTTTGCATCAACCAAGAGTAAAACTCTTGATTAACATTAACTCATAGAATTTCCATTAGATTAATCCAGTGAACAGAAAAGATAATCAGTGGGGGCCCATACATATCTTAAGGTAGCTTCAGCTGAGTAAAATTAAACCCACAATCAAACTCCAGGCTTGGTGATATAGGTTTATTATACATTTTGAAACAATGTTTCGGATTGGAAAGCAGTAAGTTGCTGACTGACTAATAGCAAGAGTTAATAATAGTAGAATTGCTAGCGTCAGGTTCACAAGTCATGTCCAGTAGCGTGCTTCAATTAGACGCTATCTGTAAAACTGGAGAACAGCGTTTTAAAGGATTGGTATTTGCTCTCGGACATACTGGAATGGAAGGAACTTAAACACTTACTATAACACAACGTGAGCTTCACTGTCACCCTCCATTTGGTTACACTTCAAGGGTGCATATTGTACTATCGATACACTCTTTTCTGAATAAGTATTGCGCCGGCCGCGTAACCATAATTGAATGCGTTAACACGTCGCTTGTTAAGATTGCTGAAGCCCTTTAGCTCACACGCGCTCATTTTATACAGCCCTATAGAGCGTTAGACACTCTCCCCTCCACTATTATTAACTCTTGCTAATAGTGTTGTGTACTGTTTGTAGATTGTTGACATTCCAGGAATGTTACACCAATTGTGAAACTGCAGATGATGATCAGGGGCGGATCCAGGGGGGGGGCCTTGGGGGCTGAAGCCCCCCCCCCCCTTCATATTTAGGCTTTACTTGATCAATATGCTGAGTATTATAATGAAATTTTGTCTTAGCACAATTATATGATCACTAATAATACAAATACTCATAAAACCACCTTATAAACATCTTTCCAAGGTATTATCAGTGGATTTATGCTAAAGTTTATGTAACAAGGACCCGGATCAGCATTGGAGGTGTACAAGATCAAGATACTCTAATAGAGCAGTCAGCTAACTACTCTAATAGAACATTCACTGGAAACATGTAGTTGGTTCTGTTATGGAATTTTTCCAAATCTGCCTGCACCTAGCTATACATATATACAATGAAGTGCATTGGTTTGTTTAAAGGGCTTCATTCATCCACTTGTGTAGTTAATATATATGGCAATACTTAATTCAGGTACACAATTTTCATTGAAAATGCTCTCAGATTCAATCTTGTATTGTTCAAATTTCAAAATTTTCCACGTTCAACATTATATTATTCTAACATGCACGTATTCGGTGTTGTGCAATTGTGAGAGGGGTGCATCGTGTACTTGGTTGTCTGTACCTACCCAAACATTTTGATTAGCAAAATGCTTTAGAAAGCCATACCTATAATCTAAAGGCAGTATATGAAATATCTACAGGCAGAAAATATTATGAATTTTATGTGGAAATGTTTCCAAATTGCAGTATTTTAGCATCTATTTTTCAAAAATTTCCTGGGGGGCATGCCCCCAGACCCCCCTAGTTCCAGCATGCTTTGCATGCTGGGAAGTGTGCTTTGCACACCTCTACCCAACAGATTAGTACCTTGAGTTAGCCCCCCCTTTTATAAATCCTAGATCCGCCCCTGGATGTAATATTTCACAATAATACTATCTAATCCAAAACAGCCAAGCTGTAAAAAAAGAGTGCGGCCCTGAGAAAGGCTATGGTGAAAAAAGATGTGAAATCCAAGGTGGCGGCCAAGAAATGGCTGTGATGGTAGGTTAATGGTAAAAATTTTAATAACAACAATTCAGGTGAATTTTGTGCCAAGACCAAGCGGCACCAAATTCACCTGAACTGTTGTTATTAAAATTTTTACCATTAACCTACCACTATCTAATCCAAAACAGCCAAGCTGTAAAAAAAGAGTGCGGCCCTGAGAAAGGCTATGGTGAAAAAAGATGTGAAATCCAAGGTGGCGGCCAAGAAATGGCTGTGATGGTAGGTTAATGGTAAAAATTTTAATAACAACAATTCAGGTGAATTTTGTGCCAAGACCAAGCGGCACCAAATTCACCTGAACTGTTGTTATTAAAATTTTTACCATTAACCTACCACTATCTAATCCAAAACAGCCAAGCTGTAAAAAAAGAGTGCGGCCCTGAGAAAGGCTATGGTGAAAAAAGATGTGAAATCCAAGGTGGCGGCCAAGAAATGGCTGTGATGGTAGGTTAATGGTAAAAATTTTAATAACAACAATTCAGGGGAATTTTGTGCCAAGACCAAGCGGCACCAAATTCACCTGAACTGTTGTTATTAAAATTTTTACCATTAACCTACCATCACAGCCATTTCTTGGCCGCCACCTTGGATTTCACATCTTTTTCACCATAGCCTTTCTCAGGGCCGCACTCTTTTTTTACAGCTTGGCTGTTTTGGATTAGATTTCACTTCTTTTTGTATTTGTATACCCCAAAGCCGGCCTATGGCCGGCTTTAGGGCTTTTTAACCTGTCATTTTTCTTTACTACAGGAAGAAGAAAAGATGAAGCAGGGTGATTTCTTTGTAGCTGACCTCTCTGCAAGGTGACCCTTCTAGCTGATCTCTCTACTGGATGACTTGTTTGTAGCTGAACTCTCTACAGGGTGGTTTGTTTGTAAATGAACTCTCTACAAGGTAACTTCTTCTAGCTGATCTTTCTACAGGGTGATTTGTTTGTAGCTGAATTCTCTACAGGGCGATTTGTTTGCAGCTAAACTGCTGAACTCTCTACAATGTAACTTCTTCTAGCTGAACTCTCTACGGGTGGCTTGTTTCTAGCTGATCTCTCTACAGGGTGACTTGTTTCTAGCTGAACTCTCTACAGGGTGATTTGTTTGTAGCTGAACTCTCTACAAGGTAACTTCTTCTAGCTGATCTTTCTACAGGGTGATTTGTTTGTAGCTGAATTCTCTACAAGGCAATTTGTTTGCAGCTGAACTCTCTACAATGTAACTTCTTCTAGCTGAACTCTCTACAATGTAACTTCTTCTAGCTGAACTCTCTACAGGGTGACTTGTTTCTAGCTGAACTCTCTACAGGGTGATTTGTTTGTAGCTGAACTCTCTACAAGGTAACTTCTTCTAGCTGATCTTTCTACAGGGTGATTTGTTTGTAGCTGAATTCTCTACAAGGCAATTTGTTTGCAGCTGAACTCTCTACATGGTAGTTTCTTTGTAGCTGAACTCTCTACAATGTAACTTCTTCTAGCTGAACTCTCTACAGGGTGACTTGTTTGTAGTTGAACCCTCTATAGGGTGATTTGTTTGTAGCTGAACTCTCTACAATGTAACTTCTTCTAGCTGATCTTTCTACAGGATGATTTGTTTGTCTCTACAGGGCAATTTGTTTGCAGCTGAACTCTCTACATGGTAGTTTCTTTGTAGCTGAACTCTCTACAATGTAACTTCTTCTAGCTGAACTCTCTACAGGGTGACTTGTTTGTAGTTGAACCCTCTATAGGGTGATTTGTTTGTAGCTGAACTCTCTACAAGGTAACTTCTTCTAGCTGATCTTTCTACAGGATGATTTGTTTGTCTCTACAGGGCAATTTGTTTGCAGCTGAACTCTCTACATGGTAGTTTCTTTGTAGCTGAACTCTCTACAATGTAACTTCTTCTAGCTGAACTCTCTACAGGGTGACTTGTTTCTAACTGAACTCTCTACAGGGTGATTTGTTTGTAGCTGAACTCTCTACAAGGTAACTTCTTCTAGCTGATCTTTCTACAGGGTGATTTGTTTGTAGCTGAATTCTCTACAGGGCAATTTGTTTGCAGCTGAACTCTGTACATGGTAGTTTCTTTGTAGCTGAATTCTCTACAATGTAACTTCTTCTAGCTGAACTCTCTACAGGGTGACTTGTTTCTAGCTGATCTCTCTACAGGGTGACTTGTTTCTAGCTGAACTCTCTACAGGGTGATTTGTTTGTAGCTGAACTCTCTAGGTAACTTCTTCTAGCTGATCTTTCTACAAGGTGATTTGTCTGTAGCTGAATTCTCTACAGGGCAATTTGTTTGCTGCTGAACTCTCTACATGGTAGTTTCTTGTAGCTGAACTCTCTACAATGTAACTTCTTCTAGCTGAACTCTCTACAGGGTGACTTGTTTGTAGCTGAACCCTCTACAGGGTGATTTGTTTCTAGCTGAACTCTCTACAAGGTAACTTCTTCTAGCTGATCTTTCTACAGGGTGATTTGTTTGTAGCTGAATTCTCTACAGGGTGATTTGTTTGCTGCTAAACTCTCTACATGGTAGTTTCTTTGTAGCTGAACTCTCTACAATGTAATTTCTTCTAGCTGAACTCTCTACAGGGTGACTTGTTTCTAGCTGAACTCTCTACAGGGTGACTTGTTTCTAGCTGAACTATCTACAGGGTGATTTGTTTGTAGCTGAACTCTCTACAATGTAACTTCTTCTAGCTGAACTCTCTACAGGATGACTTGTTTCTAACTGAACTCTCTACAGTGTGATCTGTTCATAGCAGAACTTTTTACTGGGTGATTTCTTTGCAGCTAAACTCTTTGCATGATTGTTTCTTTGTAACTGAACTCTCTACAAGGTAACTTCTTCTAGCTGATCTCTCTACAAGATGACTTGTTTCTAACTGAACTCTCTACAGTGTGATCTGTTCATAGCGGAACTTTTTACTGGGTGATTTGTTTGCAGCTAAACTCTTTGCATGATTGTTTCTTTGTAACTGAACTCTCTACAATGTGACATCTTCTAGCTGATCTCTCTACAGGATGACTTGTTTCTAACTGAACTCTCTATAGTGTGATATGTTCATAGCGGAACTTTCTGAGTACTGGGTGATTTGTTTGCATCTAAACTCTTTGCATGATTGTTTCTTTGTAACTGAACTCTCTACAAGGTAACTTCTTCTAGCTGATCTCTCTATAGGGCAATTTGTTTGTAGCTGAATTCTCTACAGGGTTATTTATTTCAGTTGAACTCTCTACATGATGGCTTCTTTGTAGCTGAACTCTCTATTAGGTACCTTCTTCTAGCTGATCTGACTACAGGGTGACTTGTTTGTAGCTGAATTCCCTACAGAATAACTTGCAATGTAATATAACTGAGTAAATTATACATGCAGCTGAATGCTTTATTAGGGTGACTGTTCTATTAGAGTATCTCGATCTCGCATTTGCTGCACATAGTTGCCTTTCGAATCATAACTCAGTGATTTGTAATCCGATTCTTCTGTACTACTGCAAGAACTTTCCTCCATGATGATTATTCCAGCTACACACTGATTTTCAGCTCGTTGCTCTAAGCGGTTTGCCTGGTAGACACGAAAACTAATAGTTTTTTTATTCATAAAAATCGATCGCGTAATTTTGACACAGGTTGGATTTTGTGTCATATCTCCATGGTCTTTATTCCGATTCCTTTCAAACCACAAAGAGGCACTCCTACGATGGTTGCTCCATCTACATATCAATTTTCAACTCATTCCTCCAAGGGGTTTACCCTGTAGGCGTGACAGACCTTCGACCTTATTTTACTCAAATAATCGGTCATAACTCCGTGAATGTTCATCGGATTCCTACCAAAGTTGGTACAGAGATCCGCCTTAATGAGCCCTTTAAGTGTGCCAATTTTCAGCCCGATCCGAGCACGCATTCGTGTTTTATGGCGGATTTTGCGAAGTGTGCGAAATGAAGAAGTAGAAGAAAAAAAACCGAAGAAATTAAAACGAAATTTTGTTCGCTCGTATCTCGGAAATGGCTGGAGCGATTTTCTTCAAATTTGGTATGTAGACTCCCCTAACTGGGCGGCACGTCTCTAGCAAATTTGGTTCCAATCGGATAAGGGATCACAGAGCTACATAGGTGTGAAAATTGCGTTTTCTTTCTTCCTGTTAATATACTCACGGTGTGGCGCGCCGGCTTCTTGGGCCGCACGACACACTATCGTGTGTCTTGATATTGTGTGCCGTAGTTGTAAGAGTTATAGTTGTTATTGTGTGCTTTCAATTATTGATGAATAATATTATATACAGTGGTCTGTTCTGCTTATAAAAGATTTGCCCAAGAGCCTACACTTCCCTACAATTATAGAACAATACCCATGCACAATATGTGATAGCAGCCATATTAATTAATTTGCATCCATTGGAAAATATAGCCAATTTTTTACAGTCACATATACTATGTATATTATTTCATTAAATATTTTATTCTATTGTTGTTACATAATCTATTGTTTAGCTTTAATTTGTTAGTACACTATATAGCTTCCACTTAAAAATGGATATTTATGCCTGATGGCATGCACTAAAGGAGTGTTGAGCAGACAATTTTAATCAGATGAGCTCGAGAAGTACAATGTAATGATTGCTCAAACAGAGGAAGATCTGGAGAATTCTGATACATAAACATCGAGGGAGGTAACAAAGAGATTTTACTGTAGAGAAAGCAATATTCCAGTTTGCAAATTTAATGTAAATCTAGCTGTATAGCGTAGCATTATTAGCATAATTAATTGCATGTGCAACAAATTCTTTTTAAACTGAATCTTTGCTATTGAATGAGGTGTGTATATTGCCTACTGAGGAAAACATAACATGGCAGAGATTTTATGGTGAGTTTATGAGTCCTAATGAATATTTCAGTAACGAATGTATGTATATATATATTATCTGGCATTGTTTAATTGTTAAGTGTGTTGTAACCACTCACTACTTACTGTGGATGGGACAATGTGTTTAGCTACTCTTATCTGAATGTATAGCTATACTCTTTCAGTGGCGGATCTAGGAATTTATAAAGGGGGTTTCCAGTTTAGAAGGTGGAGATATATATTGACATGAGATACGCAAACGTTTGCACTACATCGTCTGGTTTGGTAAGGTGAGACCAAAAAAAAAAAAAAAAAAAAAAAAAGGTCACAGCCTAGTAATAGTACATAAAATATATTAAAAACTTCCTACACACTACTTTAGTAGCTACTGTGACTGCTCTAATTACAGTATCTCGATCGAGACGCACGCCGCGATAATTAAAACATTTAATTGTTACGCAATCATTTTTCAAAGGGGGTTTCCGTGGAAACCAATGAAACCCCCCTGGATCCGCCACTGTCTTTAAAGTTAACAACATCCACGTTAATTTGTGCTGTAGGTCCAGTGTGATGAATGTGAGTGGTATAGTACTATACTTACAGTATGTACAAACAAGAAAAGTACGCAAACATAAATTGGATCCTCAAAAGAAGAAGAGTGTATATAATAGATAAAGATGCAAAGACAGTGAGGGGCCATGTTGCACAACTGATAACACTTACAAAGTTCATTTGTCAAGTTGTTAGCTTTGCACTCGATCCACAGGCCCGCGCTAGCTATCTATTAATAGCTAATGTCAGGGGCGGATCTAGGATTTATGAAAGGGGGGCTAACTCAAGGTATTAATCTCTTAGTATTAGTATTATATATGTTCTATACCATATGCGTATTTGTACCATACGCGTATGTTAAGCGCAATCTGTGAATTTGCGCAGTTTATAAATTGCGCTGCGCATTTTGTGAATTCATAAAATGCGCAAAAATTTATAAATGGCCGGCTCTATAGCCACCTGTATACCGACAGTCGGGCTACTGTCACCAAAGCGATGCTATCGCTGGTGGCATTGTAGCCCTGCAGGCGTTGCTCGTAGCCATTAGCGCTAAGTTGCGCCAAGCCTCCGAACAATAATAGCGCAGTATGGGAAAATTACGCCGCTTGCACATTAGTGCGATTGAACCATCCGTAAGGTAAGTGCGCCTAATTTCGGACAGTCCCTAACTCCGGACACTTTAGCATATTTTGGTCTGTAACTTCGAAACGCCTGAACGTATTGCTTTAAAATTTTTGCCATAAGTAAAGTTACTTATAGTGTTCACACACATACTTAGACATTGGGTAAACTCGATCGTTTGTTGGAGTTGTGTCTGCCTTTGTGTTGGCGTGCATAGCTTAAAATATAAATAATCTCTGATAAACTTCTGGAATCATATAATAAATACACAAGTATACAGCTATTTTATTCCGAACAAAAGCCCCTTTCAAAGAGTGAAGTAATATTTGAATAGCTGACTTCTTCTTTGTTGCTAGAGTTCAGGGTTGGCGGCAGTTGTAGGCTGCGCGGGTCATGGCGCCTAACTTTTCGCCTTGAAGATGAAATGAATGCACTTACTAGTGCTACCAAATGTAACCAACAACATTACAAATAGATGAAGGGTTGTGCTTGTTGTTTTGCTGCCCTGGGATACGCATGCGTGAATTCAAATGTTTGAATGGCTTCTAAGAAGAACCAGTGGGGAACTCCTGAGCTGAAGGCCGCACTTCAAAGAGTATCTAGCAAAGAGATGTCATTAAGGCAAGCTGCAATTCGATATGGCATACCCAGAAGCACTCTTTCTGACCACAAAACTGGAAAGAGCACAATGAGGTATGGTGGTGCTCCAACAGTTTTGAGCCATGCTGAAGAATCAGAAATAGTAATTAGCTGTCAAGTTTTAGCTGAGATGGGTTTTCCCTTGGATAAAGCTTATGTAAGTGCTGTTGTTAGTGATTACCTTAAACAACAAGGGAAGCACAGTCCTTTTGGAGAATTAGGCATTCCTGGAAGGAAATGGTGGAATGGCTTTCTAAGTCGTCATCCACAACTTGCACAAAGGAAACCCCAACACCTTTCCAGGAAAAGGGCAGAAGTGAATGATCCTGCAGTTTTAGATGAATGGTTTGAAAAGGTACGGTGCTTATTCGAGTCTTCTAAACTGAAAGAATTTGACCAAAAAGATATAGGACAGAGGGTATGGAATTGTGACGAGACTGGTTTCTGCACTGCAGTAGCATCCAAAGTAGTGCTTACAAAGAGGGGTGCAAAAACTGTACATGAAGTAGGAGGTGGATCAGGTAGAGAATACATAACAGTATTAGGTGAGCACTGATATAACAGCAAACACTTATGCATATATCATGCATTACATACTATTACAGCTTGTGGATCAGCAAGTGGCACACGATTACCACTGTACATTGTGTACAAGGCCAAACACCTGTACGACACTTGGAAACAGGGAGGGCCAGAAGGTGCTTTGTACAGTGCTTCATCATCTGGTTGGATGGAAAGTGCCAATTTTATCAGCTGGTTTAAGAAGATGTTTCTGAAACAGGTTGAATACTTACTGAAGGATGGTCCAGTGGTTCTGTTTGTTGATGGGCACCATTCACACATTACATTGGAACTGATCAATTTGGCAAGAGAATATAAAGTCCACTTGATGTGTTTACCTCCTAATCTAACACATATTTTACAGCCACTTGACATCAGTGTTTTCCATCCTCTGAAGCAAGCTTATTTTAAGATTCTTAAGGAGTATAAATTGGAAACACTGGCTGAAAATGTGACAAAAGCTGTTTTTCCATCACTGTTGAGAAAGCTTTGGGAGGTCTCTTTTAAACCCAATCACCTTACATCTGGGTTTAAAACTGCAGGGCTTCATCCTTTGAATCGACTAGCCATCACTGACTCTCAGCTACAAACAGGGATTCCATACCGGAAAGTACAGGGTGCAAAAGCAGCATCACCACCACATACTCAGCCTGCCTCCGCATCGTCAGTAATCTTACGAGGGAAATGCAAAAAATGTGATGCTGAATTAACACCAATGAGAGCTCATATTACACTTCATTTCACCAGAATTTTGCAAAAAAAACATTGCAAAAAAATGCCTCAGCGTAAAAGAAGAGTCCAACTGACATGCTATGGAGAAGCTTTGACCGGTGATGAGATTGTAGCCAGGTTGGAAAGGCAGGCTGCAGCAAAGCAAAATCCGTCACATGGTGATACGGTTATTACCAGCAACAATGATGAAAATGGTGATGATGATGAGTACTCAAGTCATGATGAAGGTATATTGCAATGTATTAAAGCAATACTTACATATAATATAGCATTATACATACTGGTATATAGAGTATGGATTGGAACTTAAGAGGACCATATTCCTTTGGATCAACATGGCAGGGTTGTCCTGCATGCATGGAGTCATCTGGTTTCTTACTAGTACTTCATATTGCATATGTACCAACATATTGTTATGTTTTCTCCTCGAAGGTGAAGATGCTAACTGCCAAGAATGTGGAAAATGTTATGATGATGAAGATGAGAAACTGCAAAAGGCCTGGATTGGATGTGACAAGTGCTGGAGATGGTTTCACTATCAGTGTGTGGGATTCAAGAGGAAGCCATCAAAGAAGACGAACTTCATATGCCGAATCTGTAAGATCAAAGCGAAAAGCAATGACAAGATGTAATTGATTACTTTTAAAACTGTACCTTCAAGTCTCGTTAATCATAACAAACGTGATCACAAGAAACACGTAGCGCTAAGAATAAATGATTTCCGGCTGATGAATATCCGTAGTTATCCGCGTATAAATTTTAAAAACGAGAGGTAACAGGTAATGAAACATCGAATATAAATCAGTGCTCAACACAACCCACGAAACACATTTTGGCTGGCCGTATTGCTGAGTGGAAAGTTGTTGATCGCTATTTGACTGCTAGCTAATTTCTGTAGTCTTCTACAGGCTTCGCAGGCCTAGTGCTGCAACACTACCTTGATTTTTTAAAGCTTCAAACTCCGTGCTAGTATAGGTTATAAGGCTAAATAGTATATAACTTGCAACTAGATGGTGAATAAATAGGAAAAAATGCCCTATAGTAGCAGCTTCTTAGTGTCCGGAGTTAGGAGCACATGCGAAATTTACACGAGACGAGATTGTGGAGCGTCGTGATCTACCTGATTGAGATAATCTGATGAAATTTTTGTCAGAGATACACTGATTGATTAGCAATCCAGTGACACTTAAATATCGAATTTCCATGCTTGCAGTGTGGGGAAATAGTACCGGATGTAAAGAGTGTCCGGAGTTAAGCGCACTTACCTTACCTTTTATAGTAAAGGATATTAACTTCGATTGTGCAGTTGAGATAGATACGTTTTGATGACGATCACCATCCCAACGAGGTACCTGACTAGTACGCGCCACCGGTGTACAGGTGAGTTAGACCTAACCTTATGATTGTGGGTTTGAATTTATTATCAGGAATCTGGTCGTGTTGAATACTGGTATTGCAGGACTTGGTTCTGTTATTGTAGGTGGACTATTTAAGTGAGTTGAGGCATAATTTTTACATCACTGTAACAGAAATGTGGCTCCCTATGTCAAACCACTGATAGATTTAAATCTATGAACCTAGGGTTTATAATGCACCTATCATTGTTAACCCCACACCCCCAGGATGGGAATTTGACAATTCCTTGAACCCACTATATTAGACCCCCTGTTGGAATTCTACCATCATCTGTAAACTGAAATGAAACATTAGGTTCAAAATGAAAAATTTTGCAGTGGGAAACGTTTTACACCTGGGGATACTTATTCTCCTCCCCAGACCATGTTGGTCTGGTGACACACAATAGAAAAAAATTGATTATAGCTGACCAAATTAGTCACCATCAGAATCAAGAATGCGTTTAACGTATTCTATATATTTCATGTGACTAAAACTCATGTTTTTATCATTTCCTATTTATTTTTAATGGTATTCACATTACCACTGGCAGCTTAAGCAGAAACCGCTTATCCCCAATGGAGTAAGTTATGGGCCTTGATTATGGGAGTAATGTCAAGTGTGATCAGTCAAGTGTGATCTGTGATGTCATAGTAATGTTATATGGCTTTGTGTAACCCAGTCAAGTGTTTCTATTGTGTGGCAACTAGACTCTTGTGGTCTGGGCACAGTTCTCCCCATACTTGGGGGTTATGAATGACAGGTGCATAAATGTACGGTTAAACATGAATGCAGATCAACTGTGCTCCCAGTTACCAGCAGGGGGGGATAGGACAGGACCACGTGCACTACGAAGTGCTAAACGAAAGGTTAACAAAAATATTTTAATTTAGTTTTTACGTAGTAATACCAACTGTTGATAGGCCTGTGCCTATTATGCCGGCATAATCTTGAGAATAATAGGTCACCAATTTCATGAGAATAATTCCGGAATAATAGGATGGTTATAGGCATAATTTTAGAATAATCGGACGACCATGGGAATAATTGGTGGAATTAGGGGGCATGTCTCTTCTTGATTACCTAGAAGAAAGAGTTAAGCTACTACAAATGATATAAAGCTGACAGGAGTGCTGGCTGAAAGGAGCTGAAAAGCCTCTAAAACATTGATATACTCTAATAGAACGCTCAAATACTCTAATAGAGCAGTCAGATCATTTCATGTTAATAATCTGCCAGCATCAGGAATTTAACTGCATGATTATCTGCAATTCTGAAACTTGTACATCTTATACCAGTGTATCTTCTTCAAGTCTTTGAGCATTATTATCTACCTAACTTAGTAGCTATAAAGTAGATACAGCATATTATTATAATACACTAATAATTAAATACACTTCAATTATTACTGTAGATAGCTATTCTAAGTCTGCTGTAACTATTATGGATAGAAAAATGATGTGTAAGGTGGAATGCTTCATATATGACTATTAATAATTTGGACAAAACTACTTATAGCAGCATCTTGAAAACTAAGCGACTAGCTACAGGTATATACTGAATGAGAATAATTGTGGAATAATAGGCTGGATACAAGAATAACAAAAAGAATAATAGGAGAACTTTTTGGGAAATTCTGGAAAGAATAATAGGTAAATTTTTGAGCATAATAGGCTCAGGCCTAACTGTTGAAAGTAACAAATCATACAACAACTATTGTATTATGATCATTGATGATCATGGTACTGCTTCTGTTGATGTGAAAGTCATGACCATCACTAACCACCATCACTGTGTGTCTAATTACTCTGTAACGGCTGTGTTTTTCTGACTGTGAATCACACCATTGCAAACAACAAGCTACTGTAAGTAGAACTGAATATGCATCGAGCCCCTTGCTCTACTTTTTCAACAGAGACTATTCAGCTCACGTGAATATTTTCACTACTTACATGATTTTATTATGCGTTGACGTGGCCTTGTCCTCCCCCCCCCTCCAAGTTACCAGGGCTTAGACTGTGCTAATATACCTGTCAATACTGCCACTTATGGGCAGTGGGGATTTGACTTTAATTCTCAATAATTTCAAGATACTTTTGAAAACAGGTTTCCTTACAGAAGGCAACCAGTTAATATTATTATTCAGCTTTACAGTGTCCAGCACTGAAGTAAATTTGTGGTAGTCAAATGCCCTACCAGTGAGAGAAATAAATTTTAGGTTCAAACGGGATCAAAGCACCTGCTATTACCCCACGTTTACCTGAAAAGAAGGGAGTGTGGCTGGCTCAATAATATTGATAGGTGCATTAGCTATGCTGCCTTATCTATATTGCATGAATTTTTTTGATCCCAAAGTGGACATTAATTACAGCAGATATTTAGTTTACCTCTAACATATTTGATGTCCTTGTGGGTAACAGTTTTTAAACTCTACATCTTAAAACATGTCTAGAATCAGTATAGGCTGTTCTAAGGTTGTCTTGACTCTTTGGTGGGCTTGAGTGAACCTATAACCATCATTTGACTGTAATTGTTGATATTAATTAAAAGTAGCTGAAATATGCATATTTTTAATTTTATATCAAAATGCAAACAGTCACCCCAGTGCAACTAAGCTTCTCCTGGCTTACAAAAATACCATGTTTGCCTTGTGTAGTTTGCAAGTTTCCATGTACCACAGCACTTCCATTCGTTGAATGATATGTGACCAACTTCCTATATCACAACAACACTACAGTGGAACCTGTTTGTTACAGTAACCTTGGGACCAGATATCAATGGCATTTATATGCAGATGGCTAGAGAAACCTGCACAAAATGGTCAGCAGCATTTTAGTGATTACGACCATCATAAAAAACGTAATTAATATTAAGAGACTTCCGCTAACCACAACATTCCATAAAACAGTACTTAGCGTCAGTGGTACGGTTACAAAAGAGGTCAGCTGGTTTCCAATGGCTAATAAATATGTTAAGCCTGACAGGCATGAAGTGTTCATTAAAGTATAACAATTGCGTGTAAATTGAAACAGTATACCAATGGTACATAAGTGTTTACCGAACAAACCACCACTAGCTGATCATTATAAGGCAGTGACTGCTAAACATGGAGTCGAAGTTACATGTATGTACAGTGTATACGGAGATTCAGAGAATTTGTGGCTGGCCGGTATACACATTAGACAGTTGACCGATCAATACAGACCACAACGCATGCATTTGTATGGGAAGATATTTAGGACTTTTGTCCCTTGACTGCTATATGAAGACGACCACTTAATTCAGGTGACCAGTAACACAGGCTCCACTGTACTAATAAATCTTCCAAAGTAAATATTTTGATGACCAAACATAACATTTCAATAAGCAAAGGAAATACAAGGAAGTTACTTAGTTTCTCTACATTGCTACTGTATTATATAACTTAATCAATCACAACAGCATCACAGTGTTGCTCTAAGATAGTAGGTGGTGGCACCTCATCCTGAGTGGGAACAACGCTGTTGTAGTGGCTGTTGCTAAAAGACAGTTCAATGTGTCTACATCTTGTAGTTGTACATAGATTGTGGGGAATCTGATTCATCCAATTTTTGGGAGTAGCCTTCTTTTCCCATCGGACGATACCATAAGCGTTGTGTGAACAAACATATACATCCAGATTAATAAAATCACTACACGCTTGAAGTTCTACTTGAGTCCCCCAACTTCCAGGTTTTCCAATGTCTTCTACATGTTGGTCAAATGAAACAACTCCCCAAGGCATATCTTCAATCCAGTACTTGCTGTAAATATCACTGTTACCCTTGACCACTTGCAGTAACAAACTACGTAGATAAAAATGATCTTCCTCACTGCCACACAATTGATGAGACAAAGCACGGTACATGCAGTTGCCATCAGCAGCCACAGTGTGGACTTTACGATTTTGATCTTTTAAGAAATCTGTAATGTTTGTTAGCATTGATGATGGTGGCTTAGACTCAGAGACCAAACTAGCTAGACTACTGGATTCTGGTGCAGGTGACAACTTTGTTGTGCCTACAGGTTTCTAAACATCATTGAATACATTTGTGACCCAATTTTACAAAACCGTCAATGTACACACACTTTTAAAATTTTATTTTATTGGTTCTATGTTATCTATAGGGACAGATGAATGGGCTTGCCAAGTTTTAGCCTCGTAAGTTGAGCTGTGTACAATCATAACTTACTGATGCAATGATGTATGAAGTTGAAACGTTCACCATGAATTTGTCAATCTACTGAGGTATAGTTAGTGTTCAATATATATGTCTGTGCTCGATAAGGAAGGTGTATTCACTGAGCAAAGATAGTCAGTAAATTTTTTTGTCACAGCAACGTAAACAAACAGATGTAATTTGGAAACTAATCTGTGTATGGAGATGAAACAGAGCTTTCCAAACTCCCAGTGGACAGGCGAACCCAATGGTACCCAGGATTAGTTGAGTAGAGTGTTAATTCACTAACTAGTGAGGCGATAAATACTTGTGTAAGTTGTTTTTGTAGAACTTGTGTTTTTTACCAATTGTTTTTAAATGCTGTTTATTACATAAGTAATGTAGTGCATACATTGACGGTTTTGTAAAAAATTCAGTCACATTTGTTATTAATATTATTTTATCTACACACTTACTTCTAACAATTTCTTATTGTCTTTTTGAGAGATGTCTGTTAATTGGAATAAAATGAATTGGATGGGGTAAAGTAAAAGTCAGAGAGGATGGACACTATTATAAGCACAACGATTTTTTACAGTTAATTCCATATTACTAACGGGAACATAAAGATGACATAATAAGAAGTCTTGGCAATAGCCATGATATTACATTTAGTTGTGAAAAACTATAGAATCCAAATAAAAACAAGTAAAAAGGCTTCTCGCTTCTGTGAAGACGTGTTGGCGATGTCTACTTCTTTCAATACAAATGTTTATGCTCTCATGCACGTGCCCATCCTTTCTGAGTAAAAACATAAACCTACATATGTATGTACCTGTGCCATGAACTGCAGAGGTCATGGTTTCAACTGACTGGGCTGAGCATTTTCTCATGCTACAAGCCTTCTTTTTTCGCCCTTGTCCCTCAAACTGCTTCATATCCAAACATTCAGGGCACGTTCCACAGTTTGGGTGCTTGCAACCACTGCACTTGCCACAGCGAGTTCGTTTTTGATTCGCTGTCAGTACATAATAGTGTCAAGTATTTCATACAGAATGTGCTTCCTTACATGTTGTCTTATTTTCTATTGGGGCGTGTCTTCCCAGGGTGTTCTGTAAAAAAAATTAATAAGACTGATTTTACACATACCTTGCTGACATGGTGCTTAAATGATGAAAATTACCAGGTGAAGATAGTAACCACAACTGACCAATACTTATACAAAAATTTATGGAGCAAACTAATGTCTCTTATCTTTGTTGAAAGTTTATAAACTTATTTAAATTTTGGTCAGGGAAATTTCTTTTAAATTACTTTTGTAAGTATCTTCTGGTCGATTTGATGCTAGATGCACTAGGATTATTCCATAGAGGTTATTTTCATTGTGGAAAACATTTCAAAGGATGGGTGGATGCCGTATACACTTAGGATATACCCTAAGCAAGCTTCAAACAGCTAAGAACAAATGTGGGTTTGCTACAACCACTGTATGAAACAGTACAGTAGTACTGTTCAAGTAGGTCTTGCCCTTAAAATGGTGTATGCCTGGAAAAACAAGGCCATGAAAAACCAGCCTAGAAATACCATACATGACGAAAATCACCCTTTGGAATAGTCCTAGTGCATCTAACACTATATCAAGCGTTAAATGCAATTTATCAATCATGTATACAGTTTACAGTGCTATTTATCTGCTGGTTAAGTAGCATTTGACTCCCTGTATTCACAGGCTTTAGCCTTCTTAAAGGTTCCTAATTGGAAAGCATTCAGACAGATATTTTTTAGTATAATCTATTTGGTTATTCATGAATTATTTGTATTGCATGAATTTCATTGCTATGGAAGCGTAACTCACTTCAAACTACAAATTATGCACAGGAGTATTTTATAATCTGCCTATCATGTTTCCTGATACAAATTCTTTAGAGAAACTGAGAAAGCCACAAGGCTGCCCTTCATTTCCATTTGCATAAGCACAGGACACACTCCTTTCACCAAAAATAAATTTGTTATTCCTTGTAGTCTACTAGGCTAGATACTCCTTTTTCCGGTTGTTTTACTCCTGTACAGCTCATTGTGAAAGGCTTTCACAAGCATTCAAGAATTTGCTTCACCCATATTTTAAGCTGGCACGAACAACCCACCTAGAAGCAAATCTTACTTACCCAGAAAGTAATTACAGGTCTTATACAGCCTTCATATCTCTTACACAGGCTGCTTTTTTGCTAACATGGGTTCTGGACAGACACCGTCCTAGATAGTTGCTAAGCAAAAACATTTTATAACAGTCATTTCAAAAGACAACCACACTTAGCAACCATTGCTATAGCCCAAAAGTACATTTATTTTGGCAACAGTTACCTAGTAAGTATCGTTAAGCAACCAGTTACTACATGTATGCCATGTGGTGTTCATCACCTATGGTAAAAGTAGTGAAAATTTTAACTCAAGTCCCGTCTGTCCAGCTGGTTTTGTCTGCGAGTTATGATTAAGTGAGCGCTTGTAAATTATTTCCCATATTGTTGCTGTGAAAATCAAATTTCTAGCTTTTCCATAAGTGCACTCCTAAATTATTCATCCTACAAGACTGAAGAAACATTTGGAATCCACTCTTTCATAATTACAATAGATAACAAGGATTCTATAACATGGAGTTTGAGGAACGTGCAAACGGGTCTGGTTTCTTTGCTCAGGTGGTTACATTTCTACAGACCAGTTTTACCATTGTTGACACAAAATAGATGCTTCCAAGTAATACTGGGTTGGTATAAACAGTGGACCCGGGGACCCAACTTTTCGCGAAATCTTTTATACTTCACAATGTTTATACACTCTATACTTGTACCAGATACCTCTGCAAGTCTCAGCATGTAGTCTTGCACTGCCAATCCACTTTTCTTCGTCACACAGAGTGCCTAACACAATAGAAATTATAAGCTCCTCTGAAAAAGAGTCTATTACGTCAAGTTTAGAAACTGTGAGCAAGCAAAACAGCATCTAGCGATCACTGCAAGTCACCAGCAGCTCAATAAACACTGAGATTTCATGTGTCATGTGATGCACAAAATCAAAGCCTTGTAAGAATTTAAAGCCTTCGATTAATACCCCGGGTGTGAAGAAGTGGTCTATGCAAGCAGTACATGACACATGAAATCTCAGTGCTTGTCGAGCTGCTGGTAACTTGCAGCGATCGCTTGAAGCTGTTTTGCTTGCTCACAGTTTCTAAACTTGATGTAATAGACTCTTTTTCAGTGGCGCTTACAATTTCTGCCACGTTAGGTACTCAGTGTGACAAAGAAAAAGTGGATTGGCTATGCAAGACTACATGTTGAGACATGCAAAGATATCTAGTACAAGTATAGAGTGTATAAACATTGTAAAATATAAAAATTCCATAAAAAGGTTCCTGCGGGTCCCCTGGTCCCAGGTACTCAGTCCCTAGGTCCACTGTTTATACCAACCCTTCACCTGACTGCTAAGTTTACTCCAGAGTTTATGGAGGGAGTACTTACTCTTGCTGCTTTTACTATTATAACATTTGGCTAACTTGGTTGGGTGTGTACACACTTAAATGCTCCCAAAATAATTATAGTAACTGAGAGCACATGCTGTTAATAAATATAATTAACACTTACATCTTCTGTGCTGGATTTCACCCTTTTTGTAGGTGGGATATTTTCAGAATTCATAACTTTCCTCTTCTTACACCAAACTGTACCACTGTATTTTGGTCTCCCGCGCGTCTTAATACGTGGCTTTACCTTCATCGATGTTGCCAGCATTGATAAAAACAGTCCATGCTGAAATTGAAATAAAAGGAGTGTCTAAAGTATAGCATTGCGGTACTGGCTGTTTTAGGTTCATATGCTTATTGAGCACACATGATGCATATACTTGTGGTAGACACCAGTTTGTTAAGTGCACGTGTTGAAGCAAATGTTAAGATATTTGGGAGCAGCAAAACAAATTAAAAACATCCAAGTACACGTGTCACGTTGTCTATCACCTAACTCACTGTCATCACCTTTTAGTTATCAAGACAGACTATTAGAATAAGTCGGCTATTCAAAAAGCTAGCAGAACAATGTGGATGCAAATACTGCTCTCCTAGCAGAAACTCTGGGCAAGGTAATGCATAAGAACGTGTTAAACATAGTAAATTTTACAAAAAGCTCCTTTGAAAATGATAACTATATGCACCTTATGACCAGACTGGTATCTACAATTTTCATATGGAAAAATCCATAATGTGTGCATTCAGAGGAGGTTGGATACGCATTAAGCGCTACTTAAATATATTGCTCTTAATTGCATTCTTTGCACTAGTATTTCACGTGGTCCTCAATAGTCGCAATACTAAACTGAAAAACGATGGGGTTCATTAGATAATCAGATCATCCTTCAATTAGGCTTCAAGGCTATGTACGTTGTTTTCATAATACACTCGAGATTTTGGGTGAAATTAATAAATTGCAATTTAATTCATACAATTTTCACCAGACTTGTCACATACGTTTTTCTACAATGAAACAACGACCCTTTGCTGCATTACACTGAGGTCGCTGTATTACCCTGCTCATAAAAACAGATTTTGCATAATTCTTTATATTGGCACTTCAAACTTTGGCTTTGTTACCGGCCAAATTAGCAGGGTTCACTGGGGTTCACCATGCTGTTAGATTTAGGAATACATAAACTTTCAATTGCACTATAGTTTTAATACAAATTGTCTTGAAACGAAGGTTTTCCAATGAAAATGTACAGCTCACATGAACATGTCCAACCTCCTCTGGTGTGCATTCATTGTATACTGAGAACTGAGGGTGTGCTACACTAACTGACTTACATTAGTACTTTGGTATGTATTAGCACTGCTATGGTTGTTGCATGTAGGATGAGGGCTTGGTTCATTCCTATAAGGGACAATTTATAATTATCAAGTTCTGTTAACATTACCATACCTAGGTCCATTAGCTGTACTAACACATTCCAGCGTAGTGGTGTCACCACTAAATGCAGGACGAGAGCTTGGTTCATTCCTGTAAGGGACAATTTATAATGATCAAGTTCTGTTATATAACATTACCATACCTAGGTCCATTAGCTATATTAACACATTCCAGTGTAGTGATGTCACCACTAAATGCAGGACGAGAGCTTGGTTCATTCCTATAAGGGATAATTTATAATGATGAAGTTCTGTTAACATTACGATACCTAAGTCCATTAGCTGTACTAACACATTCCAGTGTAGTGATGTCACCACTAAATGCAGGACGAGAGCCTTGGTCATAGCCAGGTCCATTAGACACATCCATTATTTGTCTGGTAACTGTATAGTCTCCATTTTGTTCCCAATGCTGCACAATGTTTTCTATGTCTTCATATTTTTTTCTAAAGTCTGGCATACCACAAAGCGAAGCAGCTGTAGCTAATTTCTGGCACAAACTCATCATTTTCTTATACTTCTGGCTACGAGACAACGTACATGTAGCTAGTGCTTTTCTTGTAAACAAGGAAATCTTCACATCAGGTGCCTGGCTATTACTTTGCACATGGCTTTCTTCTTCAATAGACAATTGATACTGCTTTATCCAATGCTGTGGTACCATACTGAGTTGAAATAGTGGTAATTGTAGAAGACGCCTTGCAGCAAAGATATGACGGCATGGCATGAACATTGTTTTGTAGAAAGTACAAGTGCATGTGATATCATCACTAGGTTTGACAAAGTACACTGATTTGTTGGACTAGTGACTTCTACTATCCCTTCTCTTTGGGAAAAAACATATTTGACTGATGTAGCAAGCTTCATTTGCTCAGAGATTTTATTTGAAGCATACTGAGTGTATATCACTTCAACTTCTGAACAGCCTTCGATACTCTGGTGAGAAGACGATTTCATTATTTTAAATTCTTCATTGAATGTAGAGTGCTTGTATTCAGACTCACACATTTGAGCAAACAGGACAACGTTATTAAACATTTCAGAAAGAGTGGAGGTACGCGAGGTGACATCTTTAAGTTTTTGATTGTGAGACTCAAGCCGGTTGTTGGTTGTGTTCCCAAAATGCATGTACTGGTCTCTTTTAAACGTTGCCCACATTTCAACACAACTTTCCCAGTTCTCTAGGAAGTACTTCCTAAACTCAGCATTTGTGGCATCAAATAGTTGTTGCTTCTTGATGTTGTAATCCTCCTCATCTGTTGCATACATTACATTTCTAATAGCATTCCTAGCTACTTCACGTTGCGCTTTCTCTACGCCTGCATCGCTTAAATAAAACCTTCAGGACATACCACTGACAAAATAGCACAACAGCATTCGGGAACTCCTGTGTAAGCATTTTCCACTCAGCAAAATCTTTATCTATCACAACAACCTGTGTTGAAGAAAATTTTGGATTCCTTTCTTTGAAACAATCTTCCTGAGGTGCAAGGTGTCTTCTTCTGTAGTGGCAGCGTAGTACACAACTCGCCCATGCCCATACCCATCTTCCACCATGACGCAGTACAATGGCATTCCATGACCATTTACATTGTAGGTGCCATCGATGAACATGATTTCCGGGAACCTATCAAACAGTTTAGTCATGTGATTTGTCTGCAAATAACAAATTTCAAGGATATTTTCTCATCTACCACAATTCCTGCTTGGGCATCCTGGGTAGTGGTAATATTTTGGAGTGTACTGAGTAGCAGTTGTGGTTCCTCAAGACCTTTTCGGGTTTGCTCTTTTACCTTTGTCTTTAGGTTACTGATGTCTTTGAGGGTCACACATTTTCCAAACTTCTTCTTGGTATTGGGTTTCACAGTCAGCATCTCAGAAATTGTGGTTTCTTCTGCTGCAGTCAACCTTCTATTGACTAGATAATGTGCAAATATTGCAGGACCCACTCGATGAGTATGCTCAAGGTGACAATGACGTACGCACAACTTTTTTATAAAGACTGCAGTAATGATTACATAAATGACAGCATTGTGTGCAAATTAATGTAGTGCTTACCTGTCATAAGATAGTTATCTTTGTCTTGCAGTTCATAGCAAAAGTGTGCTGGTTAGGTCTAATGTTCTTTCCACGACTTCTTGGGTCTCCATAGTGTACACACACAACACTATATGTGTATTTTATTTTCTCAACATCTACAAGGTCAGTAATTATCTTCTTCTTTTTCCTCTGCTTGTTGTAATCTTCAGCACTCTGACTGTTATACACACGTAGCGGATGGTAGCCATTTTGCTTTAAATCGTCCAATGCCGTATGAAACTGTTCAAAAGTGTCGAATTGGGTGCCAACCTCCATTACAAGTTCTCAGTACAGCTCTGAAAAGTGTCCGATTGGGCGCCAAACACCATGACACGTGCGGAGCACTGCTGAAAAGTGTCAAATTGGGCGCCAATTGCCATGATGCGTGCAAATCGACACGTGGTGAGTCTGCGACACACATGGTTTAATCACGTGATCAAGTGACAGGCACAGGCCCATCAGCAGATGATCCTATGAGGCACCGGTGGAAATAGGATGTACGTGGCTCTAAGAATAACCGGTACACCGGTGGACATAGACACTCCTTAATATTATTATTCTTTCACAGGCATAGCGAAGTTTACAAGGAGAATCCTGGGATAAAAAGTAGCAAGGCTTGCTGAATGGATCATTGTGCGTGTCCATGACCTATTTTTGATTTCGTTTTCGGATGGAAACAGCCCAAACCGGGCCGTGCGAATTTTTTTTTTGGGCACACTTTCGACTTAGAAAATTTTCACGCATTATTTTTTCCGGATAATGTTGCGCATGTAACACCGGATACTAACTTCGTCAAGACTCAGAGTCCATCTCGGAGTCCAGAGACAGAGACTTAGTTCACAGGGCCTCAATGTCTTGTTCTCCGCCAGGTTTACAGCAGAAAAGAAGGGCGAAATGGTTTTAGGGAAAAGGTGGTTTTTCACAGCCTGATTTGCAATGACGTCTCGCATTTTAAGGCACAGTACAGAGCTACCCGGCAGTATCTGATTCAGCGAAACTGAATCTATAACTGAACAAGGGATAGTCACTACCTAACAGCATGGACCTGTAAAACCTTTTGTCACCGGGATCAAGATGTTTGATTAAGGCCAGGCAAACTTGATTAATTGTTTCTCATCCCTGCTTGCATCTCTTTTTATCCCACTGCATCTAATTTCATTATTGCTGTTATCAATCATGTGCATATTGGAATGAACATTCTAAATATGTTTCAGCTAAGGCTTCTAGATCATTAAACTTCCTTTGTCACCATCTCTACAACTCTTCAATATCAATTAAGTCCATTACTTACAAGTGTATTGTCCGGGCTGTCCTGGAATATGCCTGTCCAGTGTGGCATCTTTACTCCAATACCAATGTAAATCTTGGAATCCATACAATGTAGGGCTGCCCATTGGGCTTCCAATAGTAGGTGGAATCCATTATCATATTGCTGGAATAAATCTTCTGATGACTGTATGGAAGAGTTACACTGGCCTACCATCAAGCAGCATCACAAGTATTTCTCCATTTGCCATGTACATGATAGTCTGCACCACAGAAGCTCTTTACCTTTTCACAATCATTTTCAGTTACCCGAAACCACAACTAGATCTCATCCTTTATCGATCCGGCCAATCATATCTACTATTAATTCATACCGCTTCTCTTTTTTTGTAAACAGCCCTTTTCTTTGGAACACCATACCGCATTCCATCCTACAGATTAAGAAGTCAAATCTATTCCATGCGGCCCTTCGCCGATTTCTGTTCTAATAACTTTCTCTTTTTTGTCCTGTTGTGTATTGCTCTGTTATTAGCTATCTGCCTTGTCTTAGTTATTGTATTCGTGTGCATTTAATGTTACTGTATGTATGTTTAATTGTGGGGAGTACGTTTGCAGGCTTGTCCTTCTGTACAACCCTGTCATTTTGACAAAATTGATACTAATACTAATGCATACGTATTTTGATGCTAAGAAGGCTGGCTATCATTTTACAGCACAACAAATGTTACTTGCACCTCAGATACGGTGGTAAAATGTAGGTACTAGTTTTTAAAAGGCTTTAGCTAACCTTAAGCTTTACAGTAACAAACAGCTTGATTTGGAGTATTTTCTTTAATAATGAATAATGAAAAATGACCTCCCGCTCGCCCAAATTTTTGTGGATGATAAACAAATAATCAAGTTTGCCTGGCCTAATTGTAATATCATTTGAATATGGGCCTCGATCGCTTGACTTAGTAGTGTGAAAGCATATTGTTTTGGTGCTCTTTTGAGGACTTCTCCATTGCTTACAAACTAACCTCTTGATTGTTTGATTAAATTTTAATATTGTTTGCAGGTGGTTTTACAGCAGTTATTGGTGTAGTGACTATACCTGAACAAGCAGTTGTATTTGTGACTGTCTCTGGGAAAACCGTTTTTATCGCCCATTTAAAAGTATCAAGAAATGTCGGTTTTAAATATTCAGAGTGTTGTAGCTGGTCAGTGGTGGTAGCTACGCATACTTCACACGTTTTACAGAAATTTCTTACCTTCCAGATCATCCACTGAAGAAGTAGCCAACAGCTAAGTTTCCTGCCATTTTAGATGGTTTAAAGTTGTCTGTACCAGGCGGGTGGTAGGTGGGGGGCCTGGAAGGCAGGAAAGATGGTGTTCAAAAATTGAAAAGGAATGTGTTGGGATGAAGTAGGCCAAGTTATGGGCCATTCAGGGCTCAGAACTGGCTAAAATGAAAGGAAATTTAAAGCACAGGTAATTGTCCAACACCACAGAGCTGTATAGCCACACACAGCCATCTCCTGGTTGGCCAGGGCCCCATCAAGACTCCAGACCACTCGTATTGCTCGCCACTGTACTTTAAAAAAGCAGCCAGCAAATGCAGACCACTTTACTCTGATCGACTGTGACAGTGAAATTTGATAGTGTATTCATTAAGTTCTGTGTTTGTGTGAAAAAATCAAACTTCCTGTCTTGGGTGATAACGATTTTTGCAGATCCAGTCACATTTTTGATTGTGTGTTATCTTATTACTTGTTCAGAAAGAAATACAAAGGCATGATATGTGTTTGTTATTCTATTGTCATAAAAATTAACTTTAACTTCTTACAGACTGATACCTACTATATGGCAAGAAATTGTTGTGGTATTAAATTTTCATGGATTGCTAAAATGTGGTAAAATCAGTAATTTTCGTGGTTTAGACATCAAACGCCATACAATTTGTATAGGAACTACTTAATATTTAATTTTCGTGGATAAGACGCCCACGAAATCCACGAAATTTGTATTCCATGAAAATTTCTTGCCCTACAGTATTTCAATCATATCAGGGGTTAATTAAGGGGGCCTAGCCCTCCCTCCCCCGGGTTAGTTATTGTCTCCCTAGGTTTATACCTAAAGCCTTGAGAAATGGAAAGGTTTAGTTGATCCACAAATTTGTATAATCGAATGGTCAATAATATTCAATGGCATCACCAAAATTGAACATAATATTATGCACACCTAATTTTCAAAATTTTCCTTGGGGAGCATGCCCCCAGACCCCCCTAGAATCTGAAGTCCCCTCCCCCCCCCAGCTTAATATTCTGGGTTGAGCCCTGCATATGTAAATAGGAAGTAAAGTTCCCAGCATTTGCCGCATAGCCCTACAGAGATGGCAGCTGATTTTATGTTATAGGTATTACATTATTATTACTACATGTATGTAATGATGTGGTAATCACTTTGTGTGATGATCTGTGATCACATGTGTATTGAGTGTGGTGTTCTTAATTTGTAGGTGGATTCACTTCAAGATCTCAAAGCATTTTCACACAACCAAGATCTAAATAAGAGCGAGTCCATATAGCTGTATTCTCATAGTGATCACGTGCAGCTGAGATGACTTCAATAATTTTGAGACAGGAACAAAGATGATATTTATTCAGTAGTTTGACTTTACTAGGCTGTGAGTTAAGATGGCAACAATTGGTCTATTATGCAATTTTCTGTTTTCATCAAAAAATTCTAATTGTGGAGTGCAAGTGGGCAGATCACTACTACTATCCATTATCACACTACATGTCACAACAGCTAGGCTATGCCTAATTTTGAAAAGGATTCTGGTGTATTTCCAATGTGTAGTCTCAACTGATGGCATTTCCATCGTCTATTTGACACCTAGTTAGTTCAACTTCTTGCTTGTAAAATTCTGCAAGCATTACAACTATAGAGGGCTCACTGCACAAATCTAAGCAGTTTTTGACACTGTAGTGCATTGTGTACCTTTGTACAAACATGGCCATTTGAAAAACTGACCTGTGCATGTTCAATTTTTTATTCAGATAAAACAATGGTTAAATCTGCAATAACAGGTAATTTGTGGTAAAGTGAAAATTACCCACTAGTACAGCAAGTCATGTAGTGTGCAGGAATCATGTATGCATGTCTACAGAGGCACAGATGTAATTACACAAATTATTGACCTTTTAAACGGGTGACTAGGGGTTACTTTACAGGCTATCATAACAGCAAAAGTGAATAATAATAGAAAAATAATTCTACGTATATGACTCGATCATGGTGAAACTCCTCTAGATTATAGGCACCCTGTTTTTGGAGGACATTTGTCTAGGTCCTATATATATCAACAGCTGTAGTACAGTGAAACCTCACTTAGCAACTACCTCGTTACAGTGGGCCACATCCATGAAACCCAGATCTATTTCCTATAATATCTCATTGATTTATTTTTGTTAACATGGCCAGCAGCTACTTTCTATAGGACCAAACTGATGAAACTAATGTAAAATTCAAAGTGGCCAGTAATTGAGCAGGCATTATGTGAAAATGACTAAAATTTTACTTTCGCACATACTACACTTGATCAATAAAGGAAGCTTTCTTTATATTTGCTTGGCATGATACATAGTTGATCATGAGTGACTGTTCTTCTATTAGTTCTCAAACTTTTATGCAAAACCTGCTTACGAGTCAAGGTAAAATCTAGCTATCAAAGCTACACTTATTATTCGGGAATTGTACTTAACGCTTAATTTAGTGTATATATTCCACTTGTATCTCTGGTTTATGCCTAAACTGTATGTTTCATCTAGAGGTGGGTGATAGCAAATTTTCACAAGACAATCGATAGTAATGAATATATCACGATAACAATATGTATCACAATAGTATCTAAATGACAGATCAGTAGTTAGCTGCTTGTACAATTGAGAATTGTGTGAACAAACTTGCTAATTTATACATTGTTTACACCTAATCATTGCTCCTTTCTTGTGAAAAGGCAAGAATATGGTTCATGAATAGAACTACTTAGTAGTCGTTTAGAAGTGTTACATCCATCACAATAGTGTAGAGACTAAATATCACGATACAATTTGAAAATTAAAATCATGATACTTGATATTTTTTTTACTATTGCCCAGCTCTAGTTTCATCTCTACCCAGTAGCAGTGTATAACCATTATGATAGTATAAATCACAGTACTAAAGGCCACCTCATCAATAGGGTCACTTATTTACTTAGTACATCTTATACAAACAACAAAACAAATTCCTGATCTTAATGGGATTTCACTATAGACAAATATTTTTGCCTTTGTGCTGTTTCTTGCACAGGAGCAGTAATATTATACATGAGTCAAGCACGCTTGGAACTTTTAATGACTTAGTGCATGACTAGTATATGTATACCTTAACAAGTTGAACCTCTATGTAATGGACAATTTGAGACCACCTTTACTGATAGCTACAAGGAGGCTGTCCTTTAAATAGGAACAACAGAAATGTTTCATTGTAAGGTTAAATTTATAGTGGAGAGTGCAGGTTCTAAAGTACTTATGTTATATTCCATTTAGCACTTCTTTAGACGTATAATGTAATGTAAATGACAGTTGTAAATGGTTCAGTACTGCTGATCCAGTTGACCCACCAACCCAAATAGAATGGGCATCAAGAGCTATATAAGTCTTTTTGGCACAATGTCCACACTTCCAAGCTTTGTTAGTTAGTTCTACATTCATAGCATCATTATATTATAGGATATAACCTACAGAATTATCTGCAAGAGAAATAAATGAGTAGCTATAAATTCCTAATAATATTTTAACACTCATAGTCAATGATTGATAAGTGGGTGTGGCTCCACGAAAGTCTAACCCAGGCAGCTGCAAATCCCATTAGTGGCCATTGCATCCTTGCTTGACGTCATACAGACTAGTTGCCTACAATCCCCATAAGTGCGCAGCATGCAATGTGGGTGTAGCACCACACACATATCACTAAAGACCCCAAAACACATTCTTTAATGTGGGTGTGGTTCCACATTACAGTAAGTTTCTTGACAAGGTGACCTCCAAGGACAATACCAATAGATAACACCAGTAGCTCTACAAGTTCATACGTGCCTATAATGAAAAGGTGTACTTTGAAATTTCAAATGCCAAAATTAATGCTCGTAGACTATGGTATCTGAGAACTGATACCAATTGTGCATAGCCGTGATAGAGTAAACCTCATAACTTTCTTTTCTATCTCCCACATTGTTTTTGGGTACAATTAGTTGGACAACAAGAGATATATACGGTGACACCATAAAGCATCCACTATAACTGTCACAACAATGGACTATAATTAATAGAATTGAATGTGAATAACTTCCTTTATAGCCATCAAACACACAAAAGGACAAGACATTGTCAAAAAAAATACAATCATTTAAGTAACTAAAATACTGCTTATACAATTGCAAGTTCATTAAACAAGTTTACCACATTAATTAAATACTTGTAGCAAATAACTTGCTCTACACTTATATACTACACAGCCTTTAGGTGTGGATTTTTATATTCAGTCCAGGCACTAGCTATATGTCTTACCGTTGGTAGTAAGTAAAAGTTACTCAATTACATACTACTCATTCACCACTAGATAATGCAGGGATTGGAAATACTCTGTATCAACATTCTAAATTATGATTTTGTTGCATTAGATACAGACATAGACAAGGTGGGACAGAGCTAGCATAGTGTGCAATGAGGTGGGCATATGTACAACACAGCAAAAGTACAATTGGCTGCACTGGAGTAATAAGACTAAATCAACTTTTCAAACAGGGCAATACAATAAAAATTATATACAATAGACCATAGCCCATCAACAAATATTTGTGCTTTCCAATACATCACAACATACCAGTGTCATTATAGTATACATAAAATGTACTTTAATCATGTCTTATGCTGTATCTTTACACTTGAGTGTTTAGTCTAGTAAAGCCAAGCTATTGTCTTTGTTCCTGTCTCAAAGTCATCTCAGCTGCACATGATCACTGTGAGAATACAGCTATATGGACTCGCTCTCGTTTAGATGTTGGTCTTGTGAAGATGCTTTGCGATCTTGAAGTGGATCTATCTACAAATTAAGAACACCACACTCAATACACAGATCATCACACAAAGTGATTACCACATCATTACATACATGAAGTTTGTAAGCAATCAAGAAGTCCTCAAAAGAGCACCAAAACAATATGCTTCCACACTACCACCAAGTCATTAGCGATCGAGGCCCATATTGATACTACAATTAATCTCGGTGACAGAGGGTTTTACAGGTCCATACTGTTAGGTAGCGACTATCCCTTGTTCAGTTATAGATACTAAAAACCATATGGTTCAATTATCTAGTGCCAGAATTCATATTGAATGATCCCTGTTCAGTGAACCCCAGGCATCATTAATGAGACAAAATAGTACATTAATCTTCAGTCCATTTATTTAGCGAACTCACAAGCTGCTTCATACTCACATGTCAATCAGTTTCGCTGAATCAGATACTGCCGGGTAGCTCTGTACTGTGCCTTAAAATGCGAGACGCCATTGACAAATCAGTTCGAGACAGGCTGTGAAAAACCACCTTTCCCCTAAAACCATTTCGCCCTTCTTTTCTGCTGTCAACCTGGCGGAAAACAAGACATTGAGGCCCTGTGAACTAAGTCTCTGTCTATGGACTCCGAGATGGACTCTGTCTTGAAGAAGTTAGTATCCGGTGTTACATGCGCAACATTATTCGGAAAAAAATGATGCTTGAAAATTTTCTAAGTCGAAAGTTATGGAAGGTAATCCGTGCCAAAAATGAACTTAATAAATGAAAGCATATTGTAAAACCAGGAATGCGGCGCGAAGCGCCGCTTTACCGTTTCTCGACCATGTCCCAACCGGAGGCCGCTTAAATAAAATAAATCTGGATAATGCACTCCTTGTACTTTAGATGTGAAACCGGCTTACGATTCACGAATCCTAATTGAGTGGCCCAGCTAGTAGACTACTCAAGATGGCAAATTTAATGGCAGTGTTGGTTCTCAGAGCCCACTGTGAAAATCAAGAAGCCGCTGCTCGAGATGTATTCAGTTCGGCCGGTTTTAGAGTGTGAGTGATGACTGAGACATACAAGGACGCTCTTTGAAGGTCCCTAGAGTGAGCCCTACAGGGATATAGTTTATAAGTTAACTGAACTAATATCCAGTACAAAAATCGAGCCAAAAAAAATGTTGGATAGACCATTTAATATGCTCTCGGCTCTTTGGTGGAGAAAGGAGAAAAAACATTCATGACTGGACCTGGGCAGCCTCAAACCTGCAGCCACTGATCCGATTAACGCTCGAATGCTTACAGGAGTCTGCCAGGCGGTCAGCATGTTTTCTCCTTGTCAATTTCATGTATGTGTATCCAAGGAACTCTAGAGAGTGACTAGTATCCCATTTGGAACCAAATGGATATTAGTTTATTTAAGTACTGAAGGTCTGACACCTGGTCTTACAACCTAGTCTCGCATAGCCAGACCCTTTTCTTTCTTTTGTGTGGGGGCGGGAAAGGAAAGGGTCTGGTGAACCATAGATTATATAATCTATGGGTGAACATAGCATCGTCATTAGGCTATCCCCAGATTGTGGGGATTTTGCTGTACAGCTTCTGGATTGTTTGTGGGTGCAAATGACGTGATCTGCTGTATTTGCGTCCTGTTACCATAGATATTTCAGTAGTAGCTATGGTAACAGGATGCTAATGTTAGCAAATTACGTCATTCGTGCCAATCAACAATCCGGAAGCTGCGCAGTAGAATCCCTACAATCTTGGGATAGCCCAACGACACTGCTATACTATGTTCACCTGACCCTTTTCTTTCCCCACCCCCACACATAAGAAAGAAAAGGGTCTGGCTACGCGAGACTACCTACAGCCTGTTTAAAGTTTACAGAAAGTGTGTTTGAAAAGGTGGAAAAGGGAGAAAGAAAAATCCATGACTGGATTTGGGCAACTTCACACAACCACCCGATTAACGCTCTAACAGTCTGCCAGGCGGTATAGCCATCAGGGGAGTGGCACTGTGCATTTACAATCGTCTTCAGGCAGAGAGGCAAAAATAAGCTTTGACCTTTCACATCATCTAAAATCTGTAAAATACATAAGGCCAACATTTATTAATTCCTTGTCTCCTGTCCCGAAAGAACATTCAACTAGTGCTGGTGGGCGGTTATTATTAACTATAATTTTATTATTTTTGAAAACACTACAAAACAAGCATGAGATAGCCAGCTGGCTGCCTCAGTGAAGAGAAATGGACCATCCGTAGGGTCAAACCAAGAGTTCATAATGTAAGTAAGGGAGAGAGTATCCAGCTTCCAATATAACCTGTACAAAATCATTGTGTTAAGCTCAGTGAAGTTTACTTTTGATCAAATTAATACTTCTGGTAATACAGGACTGTTGATTGGTGCTTATTAGTGTTGATGGGTCAAGGCTTTATTCTGTGAACAAGCTGTGTTACTTGACTCTGGATGTAGATGCTCTCTCCCTTACTTGTATTATGAACTTTTGGTCAAACAACCTGTGAAATGATTGGCTTTGCTTGTGAAACTCCAATAAGTAATCATATTTGTGTGCTGAGGTATGCTAACTTCATAGACAAATGCTGGACGCATATATTTATTTATAAATGCCATAATAATTACCAATGCAGGTGACAGGAAACAAGGTATTAACAAATGCTGGCCTAACAATTGTGCATTTAGTGGTACCAAATTTGGTACAGATCACCTTACAAACAAATCTGGATATTGGGCCAATGCAGACCATGCCCCTTTTGATAAGGCTGTGGACGCAAAGTAATATAATATGTAATATTATTATAGTTACATTATTTTATGGGTAATATGTAACTGTAACTAAAATAGTTCAGTTGCAAGTAATATGTAACTGGTTACTTTTATAAAGTAACTTGCCCAACACTGCATATGATATACGATATAGAATTACAGTAATTTACCTATTTTGGTATAGCAGATGCAAAATGCACTCTGTGTGCAGCATTTATATTGAGAACATTCTTCCATGTATAACTTTGTATGAACGACTACAATATTAGACTCTCATCAGTTATAAACTCATTGATGTTTTATGCAATCATGTAGATACTCTCATTTACTTAATTTTAGAAGTGTTAAAGGTAGGGAAACATAGTAGGAAATATCTATTTAAACCATAATTGTTATCCCCTATATATATTATGTACATATGATCAAGGTAAACTTTACAGTAGTGTGTTAATTAGACTGTAAGAAAACAATTGCATGTATATTACATGCAGCGATAAACATAGCTATCTGGTTAATAAGGCCATTGGAAGCCCCACCCATTTTTAGATATACCACTAAAACTGTGAAAAAGCAAAACAAATAATATGATGAACCTTGTACATGAGTTCTATAGTTTACAATTACTTACATATAGATTCTGTAGTTTATATACTAATACCATGTACCATATCTGTTTCACTGCCATACAAGTCCCTGTAACAGTGACTACCCCATACGTAGCCTCCTTGACAAATAGCTCCCTCTGTTCTAAAGTAGCCTTGGTTGGTGAGATCTGCAGTTCCCATTGTAAATTGTTAATGTCTGCGCATTTACTAGTCCTGTCATACAGCAGGATGCATATGACAAACGTCTGAATAATGTGTGTACCATATTCCATTGGATCATTTGGTGTATGATACAATAGTAACAGTGCAGTTGTGAGCTCTGGCAGTGCATTTCAGGTATTCCATGCTGGCCACACCCAAAAAACCTGGAATCAGTGCCACAGTCTGAATTTGAACAGATAGGCAATGGATTGCAAGGTTGTGTCTTAACATTGGTCTTTAAGATTGAGACCTTCAAGTATCATGCTTACTAAGGCTAGCAGAAGTGGAAAAAGATTATTTCTGAAAACCCAATGGAAACTCCTTAAAAAGAGCTTTCCAAAATATATGGCCGGTTATGATCAATTTGAGATCATTGTTTTGGCTGGTAACTAGCTACATTTGATGCAAAACAGATATATCTGGCAAACATAATTTATGAAAGGAAATAAGTAAATTTATTAACATGTTGGTCCCTTATTCACTGTTTGAGTCTATGATCCTGAACTACCTACATCTTGTATCCCCTTGACTATTTGCCTTTAGAGAGACACACCCAAGATGTGAGGGAGTCTGAGGGCTTATCCAACTACACAATTTGTGTTTCACAGTTCTATAGGTTACCAAAACATGTTCCATGTTTGCAAATTTATATGCTAGCTATAAGGTGAACAAATTCAAATAAGCATTTTCCAGAGCAATAAAAAATAGCATACAAGTTTCACTGAGATTTTGATTTAGAATTTAAGAAGTTTGTCAAAAGGCCTGGTGAACACCCCTCCCTTTTTTAAAATGAAGTCCTGCTAGTATTACAGAAACCCCATTGTAGTTTAAATTGTTGATAGAACATGCAATCATGAGGTTTGTTTAGAGGAGGGCACATACGCCCATGCCACACCCCTGGATATCTCTCCACTTTTGGTTGCACATGTTATCTGCAGTACTCATGGTTAGCTACAAAATTGAATGGCAAACAAAGAATGTAGATGAAGGATGTAACTGTTTAGGTGGTTGGATTTATATAAATTTGCTGCTGGTAAAAATTACCATTGAATATGCTATGAACTTGTTGTTTCTTGGATAAAGATGTTCAATTTGGCACTTAGTTTGAACAAATTGAGTGTTGTATGGGTGATATATAGACAAAGGTCACACTATTTTGAGCATAAAATGGGTGAAACCAATATCAATTTTAAGACAACTTAACAAATGAATTAACAAATTATTCTTTAATGTGAAAAGGTCACAAAAGATCAAAGTTGGAGGTGGCTCCACTTCTAAAAATACTTGCTATATGATCCTACCAACTTTCATGTTTGTACGTAAAACCCATGATTTTTCACAAATCTGCCTAACTAAATTGAGGTAACTTGTAGTAAGAAGATCCCACACTATAATTATATATGCAAGTGTTTTGTGCAGCCGCAATGATTACCTCACCATGCCACAATTACTGGCTTTATGATGATTACTGATTGATTGATTATTAATTTAACCCCTCAACAACCAGCAAAGCCGTTCTTCCTAGTTGGAGTAACAAAAAGACATTTACAACAAAATTATACATACAGTTACAGAGACAATTAAGTGACAGCACAAAGCAAATACAAAAACAAGAACAACATTAATCATAATTATTTAAAGAATCAGTTCATTGATTGTAGTATGAATGTTTTAGCACCAATGTAGAAATTGTTTTTTTCCTTAAACTTAGATGGCAAAGAATTCCTCATTTGAATGGCTTTATATCTGAAAAATATTTGAGTGAACAACAAGTGACAACAGGTGGAATTCGCAAATACACTGGATTTCTGATGTCATAAGTGGTGTGATTTCCAAATATTATAGGGGAAGAAGTGGAATACCTCTAATAGAGGTGTACTGGCTGTACACAGATGCAGCAGAATTCAACTAGTTGGGAGAATTTCATCCACTGAAGGTAGACGTAGTACTCTGTAATATGGTCAAACTTGCAGAGATTAAAATTTAACATGATCCTGCAGCTGCTGAACATGTTGCATGTATCCGTGGCGTAATGATGTACCCCAAACTGGAAGGGCATAGTGTAAATGAGATAAAACCAGTAACTCCAAAAGGAGCTTAATAAGCTCTGCAGGAAGCACCCACCAGTTATAGTTTACCAGATGCAGATAATATGACATCTTTTTACAAACCTTAACAACATGTTCTTTCCAAGTCAAGTGGCAATCAAAAAATTTGCCTCAGATATTTTTGAGTGTCCGTATCTTTCAAAGTAATGTTGTTGATAGTTATATTGGGTAGTGAATGAGATAACTTCCCACATGCAGGGTGAACAAAACCACACAACACAAGACTTGCCTGCATTGAGCTGCATTCGGTTTAAGCCAAGTGTTTATTAGTTTTAGTTGCATGGTGTTTCTGCAGCAACCTGAGCAGAATTAGGCCCTGAGGTGGTATCATCAGTATATATATTGCAGTAAAACTCCTTCAGTAATGGTAGAAGGTAGCAAATTCATATACACCAGGAAAAGTGAAGGGCCCAGATCACTCCCTTGAGGAATTCTTCCTTTCATCAGACTCCATGATGAGAACTCACAACTATTTTTGACACAGGATGATTATTCAATGACTCAAGTTACAGAATGATTATTCTAGTGTTGAAATAGAAATCACCTGTTATGCATGGGATTAAGTGTATAGTTTTGCACCATGTATATATCCCAGCTGCCATTCAAAGGATCATACTGTATGCATGTATAGTAATTGTGCTTAACTTACACCAAATTTTTTTGTGAGTATATACATTATAATAAATAGCCTATTTTGCCACATACATGCAGTATACACTGGACCCATGCATTGTATTATAAATATAGCTATATAGGGTATATACTTGTCACATAATATAACTTCCAAGTACTAGTATTAGCTACATAATTATTATATAATGTATCTGTCTCAAAATGTCATGAGATGTGTCCCAAAGGGTCAAGTGTCCATCCAGGTCATTAGCTTGCCATGTTAAGAAGCACAGAGAGTCATGGTATGCATATATCAAGCCAAAAGATGTGCAATGTATTATTTCGATTGGATTGTGCCTGTACTTTAATACTGATTGAAATATTGGCTCCATTAGAAACGTTTAAAAACAGGTTATTTTATCACATTTTGCTGATTGCACCTGTAAATTTGAAATACAGCCATGCGATGCAAGCAAAAAATGAAGATTTTGAATGCACTTGCAGCTAGAAATAGGTTTATAACCTACGTAGTTTAAGTTTCAAAACATGCCCTAAGGCAATCATTTTGATGTGACACCATATCTCATATGATTTAGTTTACCTTACTCAACTTCCACAGAAAATTTGGTGTTTTTATCACAAAGTGAACAATTTCATCAAAATTTGTTGCTTAGCCACAAAACAAGAAAGATTAATATAATTAATTTACTGACAGAATTGCATGGCTAAAACTATTAACTAAATGTCATATTAAAATAACACTATTTACTGTACTTGTTATGGTGCCCCCTAGTGCAACATGGCTATGGTGTAATGGACTCTGTTACATGCACTATACTTAATTCTTTTGTGAGAGCACAATACAGTACAACACAGCAATATACAATGCATGCATAGTGTGTAGATAAGACATACACAGATGCAGTATATGGTATGACAATGTAATAGCAGCACAGCAGATAAAAGTATGAAATTCTCACATAGCTATATTACTTGCATGGTGAAATGTAATTTGAGATGTGAATTAAGCCATAGCATGTAACTTTAAATTGGTATCTTTTATATAAAAGTGGTATTTGTCTTTATAATATATGATAGTTTCTTAATATACATGATATATGGTTCACAGCTTGTGTAACCATGCAGTCTTGACATTCAAGCTAGCTTTCTACAAACTAACTTATTCTTTAAGTAGAATGTTTGATTGAACAATGTGAATGTTACATGGGTGATATATAGCTTCATTCCAATGTCATGACAAGCTGCGAACTCATATATGTATATTTAGAATCGTATTAATGATCAAATATAATATTGATGTTACCATCTAATATCTTAGCCACTGCATATATTAGTACTTATGAAATACCATTAATTTTTGTAAATAGATTACTGGTATTGGTAAAATGAGACTTACCTTTTATAAAGATACTGTACACACACATGTCCCTATAATATACAGGTTTATTTATACCAAACAGCATTAACTTAGCCATCCAGGCCACCTTTGGCTTGATATATGCATACCATGACTCTCTGTGCTTCTTAACATTGCAAGCTAATAACCTGGATGACACCTCCCTTGATCAGCTTTTGGATATGACCATCCCTTGTTCATCTATTCAAATGCAAAGTTTCAGTATATTTACTATTGAGCACGTTTATAGCTTCCCCAATACATTTTCTATTGATTTTACTTGTCAGATTCTTTGAGTGCAATATGATTTGTAATTTTAATGGCACTGTATCTAATATGAAATAGTATGAATTAAGCAAATGTTATACCAAGTTTGGTGCTTATATCAAAAAGTGAATGATATTTTTGCTTAGCCGCTCTACTAAGATTTAGTTATGGTTATATTCTCTTTGTTGTTTCAGTTTTAGCTATAGCTATTTTCTTTGTTTCTTTACTTAAACCTTTTAGTTTTAGTTATACTGTATAGCAATGTTTTGATTTTAGTTATGTTATAGTTTAGTCATCCTTTTTAGATTTAGCGATGGAAATTACTCTGTTTTTCTTCAGTTATATAATTTTTAGCTATAGTTTTAGGTAATTAAAACATACATACCTATATATGTTACTGAAAATACTTTTAGTTTATATTATACATGCATGGCAGCATGCACCATATGTCATACAGTGTGACATTGTGATACACAGGATACTATACCGCAGAATATAACAGGTGTCATCTGTAACACAAGTTACCATACAGCAGAATATAGTTGTGTCATATAGCTAGTGGGGCAGTGCAACACAAGCTACTATACAATGGAGTAGTACCCATCATATGCTGACACATATTACCAGGATTTCAGAATTATCCTTAAATATTGTGTAAAGAATACAAAGAATTACTTATTACAACATCACAAATAGAAGATGACATCATAAGCAATTATTTACTTATTTACATGCTTTTTAATGCAGGCAAAGGGCTGCAGTAAAGGTCTGTGGACATAATAATATCCACACAAAAACAGCCAAGCTGTGAAAAAATGGTGCAGCCTTAAAAAGCCTGGGTGAAAAGGTTGTGAAATCAAAGGTGGCAACCAAGAAATGGCTGTAACAATGTTGATACTAAAATTTATTAACAATGACTGTACATATTAAAGTTTTTTAGCATTAACATCATTGCAGCCATTTCTTGGCCGCCACCTTTGATTTCACAACTTTTTCACCCAGGCTTTTTAAGGCTGCACCATTTTTCACAACTTGACATGCTTATGGTGAAGATTGCAGTCAACAAATTGTAATAATTATGATACATAGGTTCAATGTCTATTTGTATAGCCAACCACTACACTAATTGTGCCTTGTTCGTTTGTAAAGCCTTGATAGGTGTATGACTTGACTCAATATCAGAAAACATTGTGCTTTATAAAGATTTTAAAATTGATGGTCAAAAGGGAAGCAACAAATTTCAAATTGGACAAGTGACATTCATTTCCTGTGAAGCGCATATCATGATTGATAGTTTATGAATTAGGCCACACCAAGTCATATCTTAGGTTCTGGTCACTTGCCTGCATGTATAATTTAGAGTTCCAATTTGTGTGGACTAGTATTATTATTTCAGGCATTAGCTTAAGTATATGTGACTTGGAAAAAGTTAAGGGCACTGAGTTGAAAAGATTGAAATACTTTAATAGAGCAGCCAAGAATTCTAATAGAGCAGCCACAGTACTCAATATATAATTTCCAGGTTTCTTTGTCTACTAAAAGTTTTCGTGCTGGCTTGATTACCATTTTTCCTTCTGTCACTAGTAACCAAAGTAACTCACTAGCCCTGTAGTATCAGGTTCAAATTCCCAACGTCTGACCACTTTTAAGTTTTAATGGATCTTCCTGCACCTTACAATTGCTTCCATGGCTAAACAGCTGGTATTAACAGGTTTGTATACAGTAAGTGGCAATAATTAAGTTTTAATCTTTAATTTATCAAGTATGGTATATTCACTATATATACAACATACACTGCATGGCTGCATACAACTGGCAGATACGGTTAGAGGTAGCTATAACCAACAGGTACTTTCAGGACTAATTTTCAAATAATCATACTACACATCATTCTGTAACCTATTTCACAGTGTAGCAGGCAGAACATGTGGCAATCAAGTAGTTAGATAACTTATGTATTGATTTTTGTTTGTTATGATAACCATAAATCTCTTGAAAAACCAAAGCATGAAAGAACTTTTTGCAATGTTTATAAACAGCTACAACTTTGTCACAGTGCTGTGTAAGCTATGCTTGTTTTACTGCAGTGCATAGCCATACCTATTTTTTTAATAACGCCTGTAGATTTAGACCGTTTGGATGAAGGAAATGGCATGGAAGCAGTCAAGCAGCAATAATATATAATCAGGTTATGTGGCACAAATCATGCTACAATAAATTCAGTGCAACAAAGCTAAAGAAAGCAGAAAAAATGCTCTATAGCAGATGAACCTGAGCTTGAGATTGTTCCTTGCAGAAAGTACACGCACCAAAGCATACTGATAGCAAAGGCATCTGCTTTTTTGCTTTAAAAGTAGATCTGAATCACTCCATAAAGCTACAACCTGGACTCATGTGTGCGAAAATATGCACACGATCTTCAAGATGAATGTCTTTCATCAGCTAAGTTGAGTGCTGGAGACATGATTGCATTGGAAGTTAAATATCATCCTAAATGTTTGGCGTCACTTTACAACAGGGCAGCTGCATTAGATGTTAAAGATAATTGTGATCAAAGTGATAATTTTAATCTTGGCATTGCCTTGGCAGAATTGGTGGCATACATTGATGATATAAGAGTGAGTGCTAATGTGGCTCCAGTTTTTAAGCTATCAAACTTTATTTGTCTAGATTAGAGCAACTTGGCGTTCAACTAAATAGTCACACTCACAGTGCTGACCTCAAAAATAGCATTTAGCTCAATTTCCAGAGCATGAAGCCAACAAGAAAAGACGAGATGTGTTCCTTACTTTTGATGATGACCTGGGTCCAGCTCTGCTTAAAGCATGTGAGTTGGACTTTGACAATGATGCTATATGTCTGGCAAGAGCAGCCAAGATTGTTCAAAGAAATATCTTAGAAATGCAAGCAAAGTTTACTGAATCAAGTCTATTTACTGACACTAGCACATATGATTCACAATAGCCCAACATTAAGTCCAACACAGTTGTCACATGCAATAATTATAACACTTCTGTTTGCAAAGAGTACGAGTATTTATCAGAGCAGGCTCCACTTCCAATTGAAGTGGGATTGTTTATGCATGCAAGAACACAGGAGTGTGATCTAACAGAGTCACTATTTGAACTGGGATTGTCCACTTCATTTGACCATGTAATGGGAAATATCAATAGCAATGAATGTGGGCAATATCATTCTGAAAATGTGGTGTGCTCCGTGTGCATGTACTATGAATTTACATGAAGGAGTCTCTATTACAGCAGCAATTGACAACATTGGTCACAACCCTAGTTCAAAGATTCTTTTCACTATTCCAACATGCTAACTTTGAAAATGAAACTTGTGTCCACAAACAGGGTTGTGTGATTGATTAGTCATCCAGAACAAAGACACCGTTGGAGCTCCCAGCATCATACACCAATGTTCAGCCATTGGTAGAATCGAAAATGGATGTTTCATTTCCCAAAGCTGACCACTTTTTTCAAAGTGATTTCAGTACCAAGATTCCAATCAGGCACTACAAAAGATTTGGGTGAAGTTATTACAATCAAAAGCTAACTGCATTAAAATGTTGTTTTTAATAAGAGGCTTAGTCAAGTCAAAGAAAATTTCTGAATATCAATCAAGATTCAGGATAGTAACATATCTTGGGCTGCATATCATGCAAGTCAACAATATCCATCAGGCTCTTTATACCCACTACTACAGCTATGGAATATATCAATGGTAGTGCCAGAACAATTGTGTGACAGGTTCAGAGGATCACCATATTTAAGAAAACAAAATGATTGCGCACGTAGGGTTCGTACATGTGAAGTTTACATATACACCCTATGCACAAAGTCTTCATAGTGCTTGTCTTCAAATTATGTAATGTTGCTGTAGTTGGTTATCAAGATGCACAATTAGCCATATGGCAAGCCACTACAAATAATATTAATATTGCAAACCTGTAGAAAATTGGCTGAAGTTAATGGTTTTGCAATGATGTTTAACTGAACAAGTTGCCCTCAACATTGCACAACTAACCACTATAAATTGTTAGGCAGATTTGTGCACAAATTTAGGGTTATGTACAAGCATGAAAGAATTACAGTGCTTCATTTAGTAAGTGTTTAGCAGTGAAGCCACCTCCATGCAACTTTAACTTTTGCACATTAATTAATTAATACAGTATGATGTTTAGAAATTGTAAACAATTGCAATCAGTGTGGGTATTGAATTGAAGGGCACACTACAAGGAGCAATTTAACATTTGGATTGGATCTGTATCTTGTTCTGTTCAAACGTTATGCTTACTGTTCCATGTTCAATTACCATACTAAACAAAATGGTACCATTCTACAAGTGATAACGTAGGTTATCATTGCAATCTCCACCACACTGGCACAGGGCAGCACATTGTAGAGCTGTTTTTATGCACTTGAACTGTCTTCTGCACCTTTTCTTGCATCCACAACTCAGTAGCTCCTTGGATGAACTGCTGACTACTGGAAAAGTTGTCCATAATGGCTAGATCGGTGACCATCTCGTAATGGCAAACTTTGTGAAGCATGCAACATCATGATGCAATGTCATGTACCTTTTCAATGCATATTTCAAATTCTGTAGTTATTCTTACCATCTCTGGACCAGCCGCCATCCAACATCTGAGAGCTCAGAATTTTATGTCAGACCAATAGCTCCACTGTCACACTTTGTACAGCAGCATTGTGTTGCTCGTGAGCCTGGTCAATTGCCAATGAAAATATATACTCACTTGGTTTTGTGGATTGCAATATAGCAGTTGCAGGATGCGTCATGTTGAGATTAACCATTCTTGAATATGAACATAGTTGGTAGCTATGTTTCAAACTGAAGAACCATGGTGTATGCAGCCATTATTCAATGAGGATTCCAAGTCAGTAGTGATGATAAGGCATTCCATGGATGTCATTCAACAAGCTGTACAGAGATTAAATTCTGCTCAAGTACCAGTAATTACTTTAGACCAATCATTATATGCAATTGCAAAGTTGATACAATGGAATTGGCCAGAGAAGATTATTTTGTTATAACTCTTGGTGGATTACGTAATTTATTAAGATGACTGTACTTAAGGTAATTGGAGACTGCATGGTTGGGTAGAATCTCTTGTTTAAGCCAAAGTGGCTTGTAACTGTGTTCAATACTAACAAATGTATGTATACATATAGATAATTTTATCTACACTGCGTGCCTATAAGATATTTTTAATGGCAAAACGTGACTGAAACATAAATGCTATGTATCTTGTGAAGGTATTTTTATCTTAGCACTGGTACCTGCCATAGCTGTACCTGCCATAGCTGTACGGTGCAGGACTGATATGTTGTGTAGAGTAATATATTGTGACTGGTATATGTGTCCATGCTTTATGTGAAAAACTTTCTATTGCTATATGGCTAATTACACTATTTCAGTATACTTATAACTTCGTAGAATGCTAAACTTTAAACTTGGCTCTGAAATGTCTAATACCCATTCAAAATGTATTCTATATACTGAAACAAAAGTCCATTGTACTGTCTACTGACACACTATGAGTACACGCACAGTATGTGTATTTTGAATTATACAGCACAAGTATTTTGCAACTATATTTTACAAAATTAAGTGTCCTAGTTAGATTATATCAGTAAAGCTACTGTTAGTACTTTACTTAAAGCACAGTATCTATAGACACATAGTTGCCAATAAAAATTACACTGTTAATTCATCATACTGTCGAACTCCATACATAATCAAGCATCAGTTTTTCAAAAAAAAAAGTTTCTATGTAATTTTGTGCCTGGAGGGTAACAATAATTATAGCGTTTTCCAAATATGCACATATATATAGCTGAATTCTTTTGCAGCCACAAGTAAAGAGCAGGTATCTGTTAAAGCAGCCATAAAGTGCTTTAATTGGTACAGGTTACATAGGGCTATAAGGTGATTTCAATAAACTTTATTTCTTATCTCCTACAGCAGAGAGCTACAGATTTCATTGTTACAATATAATATTATACAAATTGCTTAATAGCTACTCCAGCATGTACAAATGTATATTACGAACATCACATGCAGCAGAGAATTGGTTGACTTTATAATTAGATATTAGCACTTTAAAGTATCATGCTTGGCATGGCATAACATCAATAGTGTTTTTAACTTAATGATTTCAGAACAACCATGCAGTACACATAATACCTATAACTACACAATTTGGTACATTGTAACAAATTTTAGACTACAACAAGTTTGATACTGAAATTTGATTGGCTGAAAACGTGGTCTCTAAATCTCGTAGAGCCACGGTCATGTCCAATAGAGACCACGCTCTGAGGCGATACGAAACACGATAATTACGCGCCTGTAACATTGGCAACGCATGGGCATTTAAATGGCTAGTAACAGCCGTACTGAATTAGAAGGAGGTGTAATGGGCTTGTTTGTAGTAATCAACACTACATTACTTGCTTACAAGCAGCTGTCGAGGCACAACAACAGCAACAATGAGTTGTAGTCCACTCGCTGAGTCCAGTACTTCGATACATAGCACGCGCCTGTAACATTGGCAACGCATGGGCGTTTAAACGGGTAGCAACAGCCACGCTGAGGTCCCGCCATGTCGGGAGGTGTAGAGGGCTTGTTTCTAGTAATTAGCCATACATTTCCTATTTACAAGCAGCTGTCAACTCAAGGTACAATAACGAGTTGTAGTCTAAATAAGTTAGACGTCAAGAACCACTGGGTTCTACGGGATTTAGAAAACCCTCAGGCCCTTAGTAGCGCCCTCGCTGCGCTCAGGCGCTACAGCCCAGGGCCTTCGAGTTTTCTAAATCCCGTAGAACCCTGGTTCTTGACGTCTAACTATTATGTAGAACTCTGACATACATATCCTCAGCATACACCTCAGACTCAGCAAGTGGATTTATCAAGGAAAGTAACAGATAGTAGGCTTCATCAGATAGTGGGCAAGAAATACGGGGAACTTGTACTAAGTTTACATCATCATTGTCAAGCACATGAGGACTTTCCCAGTCTAAGACTATGCCATATTCCTCTTCATCCTGTGTAAAAATAATTGAACAATAATTATTTGGTGTACGATATACCTAATTTAGTTGTTGACTATTAAGCAAACTACATGACATACATACACACATAACACACACATGCACACAATTTTTGATCGTTATTGTAGACAGATATATTAGTAATCATGCCACAATTTGTACATGCCTAATTAGAAATTTTACTGAGGTTTAGACTACAACAAGTTTGATACTGAAATTTGATTGGCTGAAAACGTGGTCTCTAAATCTCGTAGAGCCACGGTCATGTCCAATAGAGACCACGCTCTGAGGCGATACGAAACACGATAATTACGCGCCTGTAACATTGGCAACGCATGGGCGTTTAAATGGCTAGTAACAGCCGTACTGAATTAGAGGGAGGTGTAATGGGCTTGTTTGTACTAATCAACACTACATTACTTGCTTACAAGCAGCTGTCGGGGCACAACAACAGCAACAATGAGTTGTAGTCCAGTCGCTGAGTCCAGTACTTCGATACATAGCACGCGCCTGTAACATTGGCAACGCATGGGCGTTTAAACGGGTGGCAACAGCCACGCTGAGGTCCCGCCATGTAGGGAGGTGTAGAGGGCTTGTTTCTAGTAATTAGCCATACATTTCCCATTTACAAGCAGCTGTCAACTCTGGTACAATAACGAGTTGTAGACTAAATAAGTTAGACGTCAAGAACCACTGGGTTCTACGGGATTTAGAAAACCCTCAGGCCCTTAGTAGCGCCCTCGCTGCGCTCGGGCGCTACAGCCCAGGGCCTTCGAGTTTTCTAAATCCCGTAGAACCCTGGTTCTTGACGTCTAACTATAATTTATACCAAGCGTCTTCAACATAGTGCTCTTTTGATCAGTTTGGAAATAGTGTCTGTTTACGTTTTGTAGCAGTTTGTATTCATGGAAGCCATAGTGACATACTAATACTATGTATGCATGTACATCCCTATAAGGAGGGAATTTGCTTACGCAGCTATATTTTAGTGGAAAAATTATATGTAGTAAACTCAATCAATAGACACACTCATAATGATGCAACCAAAAAGTAGCTTTATTACTGAGGTGCATGGTCTCATGAGGTTATGAAGCTCTCCTGTGACCTCTTTGACATGGTCACCATAAAAAGGTAGCCTTAATAATGAGGTCATGGAGCATCAGTGTTTAAAAGGATAGTATATACCGGTATAGGTCATGATCGAGATATGACATTTTAAAGTTTGCAGTTTTCCCATGGAAAGGGGTAACGGTTTTCCCTTTTGGGCAATCACATGGATAATGTATGAACAATTTTCAAAATGTCATATCTCATGATCTATATAGTCTAAAATTTGGAGAAGTTAATTGTGAGATTCACACCTACAAATAGCTAATGAGAAATGATATTAATTGAATTTGTTGTTTTCCCACACATTATTTATGTGATTGCCCCATCTCATAGACAATGTATGGAAAAACAACAAACTTTATAATGTTATATCTCATGACCTATATATATGCTATTCTTTTAAAATTCGGAGTTGTTACTATAGACATTTACCCCTAAACATCAGGTTGCTAGGGGCAACTTTTGTTATGAAATTCATCAATTAGTTGATTTGTTGTACAATTGTATTTATAGTTTTTGCTCTGTAATAATAAGTTACTTCTGAAAAAGAATTAGGGGTATGGTGTTATGATGTAATATATTCTATATACATATGCGTATTATAGTAGAGCATTTGACTATGTCCCACATTGTAGATTTAATAATCGTTAAACTTGGGTATTAGTGGAGACCTATCTTTATGGCTACCAAATTTTCTTACAAACTGTTTTCAAAGAGTGGTAGCCGATGGTTGTCTGTCTGATTGGATTGACATCAAGAGTGGAGTACCCCAAGCAGGGGCAGATCTAGGATTTTCCAAGGGGGGGTGCTAAGCTAGGGGCATTTATCTAAGAGGCCTTGGAGCATGCCCTAACAGGAATTTTTTTGCAAATTTAGCTTTTTGGGATTGAATTTGGCAATAATATTGACTGAACCTTATCAAATAAGCAATTGTGAGCCAAGTGACATCATTATTTTCTAGCAGTGGCAACTAGCTACCATATAAAGGGCACAACATAAATGCCGCAGTATAAGTTCAAAGTGCATGGGAGTTGGTCTTTTTGTTCTTAATGATGAATGTTCTATTAGAGTAGTTGACTGTTCTATTAGAGTATTTCAATGTTTGATTCCTAGAAGAGATTAGCTCTTCTTTTACTCTTTCCATGTTTTCATGCTTTAGATACAACTGCACCTGTATACTGTAGCTTCTACTATCTTTCTAGCTAGCACATGGTAAAATTTTGGAGGGGGCGCTTCAGCCCCCAAAGCACCCCCCCCCCCCCCCCCCTAAACGCAGTCAATGATATACCAGACCTTATTGAGAGCAACTTAAGTAGCCACCCTCTCAGGGGTGGATCTAGGATTTGTAAAAGGGGGGGCTAACTCAAGGTTGGGTAGAGGTGTGCAAAGCATGCTGGAACTAGGGGGGTCAGGGGGCATGCCCCCCCCAGGAAAATTTTGAAAAATAGATGCTAAAATATTGCAATTTGGAGACATTTCCACATAAAATTCATAATATTTTCTGCCTGCAGATATTTTATATACTGCCTTTAGATTATAGGTATGGCTCTCTAAAGCATTTTGCTAATGGAAAAGTTTGGTAGGTACAGACAACCAAGTACATGATGCACCCCTCTCACAATTGCACAATACTGAATAGGTGCATGTTAGAATTATTAAGAATGTTGAAAGTGGAAAATTTTGAAATTTGAACAATACAAGATTGAATCTGAGAGCATTTTCAATGGAAATTGTGTACCTGAATTAAGTATTGCCATACATATTAACTACACTAGTAGATGAAAGAAGCCCTTTAAACAGACCAATGCACTTCATTGTATGTATAGGTGCTGGCAGATTTGGAAAAATTCCATAACAGAACCAACTACATGTTTCCAGTGAATGTTCTATTAGAGTAGTTAGCTGACTGCTCTATTAGAGTATCTCGATCTTGTACACCTCCAATGCTGATCTGGGTCCTTGTTACATAAACTTTAGCATAAATCCACTGACAATACCTTGGAAAGTTGTTTATAAGGTAATTTTATGAGTATTTGTATTATTAGTGATCATACAATTATGCTAAGACAAAATTTCATTATAATACTCAGCATATTGATCAAGTAAAACCTAAATATGAAGGGGGGGGGCTTCAGCCCCCAAAGCCCCCCCCCCCCTGGATCCGCCCCTGCCTCTTGGATCCATGTTGTGGGCATGTGATTGTTTCGGTTAGCTACTACCTGCTTCATAAACAATTTCATAACCCCATCCTTGTAGTGGAGAAGTTAAGTGTTGGTAAGATCATCTGGTGGTTTCTTAAGAATGTACAAGCCTTCCAAATTAGCACATCAGCCACCAATTGTAATAATCAATTTCATTTATAAAAGGCCTAGCTTACTCACTATATCTTACACACCACAATGTATTCATCATCACAGTTATTGACGAACCACAATCAGTCACTCTATCATAATAGTATTATTCAATAAGAATGACAAAAGCATTACTCTGTACATGCACTTGCCATTGTACAAGCCTGAGTCTTTTAAGCCAGTACATCCTGTGTATAGGAAAGATAGGGAGTAGACCAACATGTAGACTCCTATGTTCCACACCAATAGCGACAGGCTGAATCTGCCAATGAAGTTTCACTTCAATTATGGAGGCTTGTCAATGCTTCATATACAGTAATCCTGATGTTATACAGAGTTTAAACCTTTATGAAACCAGAACAAGATGTTTCGGAACAACCTAATATGGGTGTAATGCATCTATCAAAGTTTTTCTCCATGCAGGAAAAAGGGGAATAATTAGGGGATTAGATAAAGATTCAGTTTATGCTCTGTGGAATTAATGTAACAAAGGATTGAGATACTGAATGGAGAAAGGAAGGATGAGTAGACCTACAATTTTGCCTCACTGTACAGGAATTAGACTTACAGTTGGGTCATATCCCCTTGTATTATCCCTCCTTGCCCGCATGGGAGTAGGTGCATGCATTTCTAATATGACATTCTATTTTTCTGATACACAACAATAAATTGAAACCAAAGAGTAACTGTATACATGTACACTAACTGTAGCTTTGCACTCTAGTTCTATTGGAAATGCTGAATCATCAGTCCCACTGCAATGAGTAGCTTCTCAGGCACTTGCCTAGACTGCAAGCCATCTATGTCTGTTCTGCACTACTGACTGATTCAACAGAGTTTTATTAGCTAACAAGTTTCTGACTCAATGGCAGCCGCTACACAAGGTTTCAGTAGCTTTCTTGCAGGACCCTAGTGTGATAACCAGTGAATAATAGAACAATAAAATGACAGCAATACCCACAGTTAAGCCAATACATGCCACATGGTTAAGCCTATGGGTACAGTTCAAGACAACTAGCGACACCTTGCTCTTGCACGTGTACAGAGACACATAAAACTCACAGATCATTATGAAATGATCAAATATGTCTAGAGCAGTGGCTGATATCCCACAATCAATTTGACGGGTTTACATTGGTGTGTCAGACGTGCATCTCGCCGCGACCCCCTTCGTTGTTCTCAAAGTAAACTAGGTTCACCAGCAAGCACTCAATGTATTAACAGCAAAAATACAGACAATATAGAGCTTACAGAGTACACTAATCGCACATTTCAACTTGGAGCTTTCTGGCTCACGTGCAACCCCTTCATGTATGTCTGCATTATGTATCACGTGACTAGAAGCTGACGTAACGTTGTCATGAATGTCACGAACAGCCAATCATATTGCTGCAAACCGCATTTGTTTGTTGTAATTTCTTTTACCGAGTCTTTTACAATTGGAAGAGTCCATCGTTCATAGTTCTAAGCTATATCATGAATTCCAGAGAGTCAGCGTCCGACCTACTGCGTAAAGCGTTATATGCACTGGAAGCTAGTGGCCATGGAGGCGACCCACGGTGTGACGCTCGAGGTGACGCTGAAGATGGCAACATAGATGGCAATCACTCGTTCTCGGATACAGCTGGTGCTTCTACCTCGGCTTCTACTGATTATCGTGGTTGGCCAATGCCGGAGGCATCCCCAGTGTCTCGTTACACAGTGACCCCAACATCCCTCCCTATAGCTAGTGCCACTACTGGTCACTACTTACCGCGTGCTTCAGTAGCAGGGGTGCGATCAGCCCCTGCGCAACTGATGGTATATGGGCAGCAGAGGCCACCTGGCAACGCTTATCTTGAGCAAAAAAGGTTATTCAGCGGCAGTCGCACTGCAGGATCTCGTACTGGCACCTCGGCTGGAGGTTACGTTCCTAGTGTGGCGGCTACTTATAACCCTGACCACTACGCGGCCAGTCGCCGCGGTACTAAAGGAAAAGGTTCTGCTAAAATGATTGCTAAAACCTTTGTGTGGAAGAAAGATACTATGGTCCTGCGAAAGATGGATGCAGCAAAAATACCTAGTTACGAGGAGTTGATGATGATGGGTGCTGTAGGCTTAATTTCGAAAGAAATTCTATTTGACATAGAAGGAGACGCGTTTTACATAGACAAAAAACTTAAGGAAACATTTCCGATTCTGGAACATACAGGCGGGTACACACTACTAAGACCAAGTAAAGTGGCACATGAGTTGGTGCTGATTGAGCCGCCCAGGAGTGGCTTCACAACTAGATACTTAAAAGATATACTCAAGTCTTCACGACTCTACATAAGACCTTTACAGTCAAATATTACCTCAGCTATTACTAATTCAATGGATAATAAGCAGCAGGTGATTATAATCTGTGTACACATATAGTTAGCTAACTATATACTCTTGTCACATAATTGTATACACAATGTTTTTGCTAAATGTTACAAAATACTCATGCTAGCTAAATGTGTGTGAAGACTGTCACAAGTAACTTAAAAGAACGTAAATAATTTATGCGAATCATTTGATGTGACTATAACAATCCTGTAATTGTTACCATGGCAAGGGCTGAGTATTGAAGTAATTCATTAATTTGAACATTAAATTTTCAGTTAGCTCAAGAAGACATTACCTATAAGCTTATGCTGTTTTCCATATACATTTAGAGCAACATTGAGCCATCAGAATATTGCAATAACTGTGATGAGTTGTTTCCTTTGACTCAACTCCCAAAGCATGTGGAATTATGGTATGTTCTGTGTTGTATATGTAAACTTTGTGGTGGTCCTTGTTTGTTTGTGTGTATAGCAACTGGTGGTGTTGATTGTCAACAGTCTCTGGCTTTCAACTATGCATGCATATGCTCTAATGGATACTGACATGAGCAGATAGCTAAATAAAAATTTCATATCATTTCGTATTCAAAACTTTTTAAAAGCTCAGATCAAATCAATTGGCTATCATAGCCCTTCATTATCAGTAAACAGCAGATGTTAAATTTTTATTTAGCTATCTGCCCATGCCAGTATCCATTAGTGCATGTGCATGCATGGTTGAAAGCCAGAGACTGCATGTTGACAGTCAATACCACCAGTTGCTGTACATGTAAACAAGGACCACCACAAAGATGTTAAGGTTGCTAGATCCCACCTCTTTCTTGTGGGCTATTTGGAGTGTGACAACCCACCTCCCATGCACTGGGTAGTTTTAGTAAACAACTTAATGTGCGATATGTAAGGAATTTTAAAATTGATGAATCTCTGGTATTGTGTGTTGTAGTGGAACCTGCTAATCAGGACATCTGCATAATCTGGACACTTGGTAATGGTCCCAAAATATCCCTTAGCATGTAAACTGATTTGGAAAACCAGGACACCTTGATAATCAGGATACTTTTGGTCGGTCCCAAGGTGTATATACAGGACTGGTGGACTCATGTTGGCAATGCCTGTTCTGTCTATATAGTAAATGGGTGTGATGTGTTGGTTGGTGGTTAGCCTTAGATCTCCTGGTCCTATAATCCCAAGAGCCAAAAACTAGACATCAAAGCATTTGGATGTTTTATAAAAGCAGCATCCCATTGTGCACTGCAAATACCCTCCCATGTGTATATAATTTTCTCTGTGTGGGCACTGCCTTTATACTCAATGGATAATATCAATTGGGACTTGTGGGGGGCATGGCCCCCACACTATTTTCAAAAGCATGTTTTGTCCCATCCCCACTTTTTGGACCAAGTACTAGTAGTCATTCAGCTGAAGTTATATATATACACAAAGAAATACATACCTCCATATGAGAAGCCATACAACCACCACACAAAAGCACCCTGGGGTGTGGCATCATCAGTCCACCATAGCTGTCAAGCCATTCAATGTACTGTACAAAAGTGCCTGTAATTTTACTTTTTTTTATGCTTGCATGTGATATCTGTTGTTTAAATATTTCCTGGATCCCGTGCAGTGAAAAGTTTAAACAGTAGAAAGAGTGCCACATCCAGCATTATATGATGTGGGAAAGATTTAACTCTAATTGAGGGTGGTAACAGATCTAAGTCTAAGAGGGCAGTCTCACTGTAGTGTGTGAGTGTATGAGAGTTGGTGACTACCGACGATTAAACCAGGACTTGGTGGTGAACATTTATCAAGAGAAACAAATAAGTATGCTGAAAATGAAAGTGGCCAACCGTGAACGCAGTGTGGTATTTATGTGATCTACACTCAGTTTGGGAACACCTGCTACAGCAGACATCCCAGCTTGTAGTTCCTTAAAGGCAACGATGTTTCAGTTTGCGGATAACAACTATCAATGCTGTAATCCTTGTAGTGTGAAGTATGTAAAGCTCACATAAAGAGAAGACCTTCACATGAACGTGATTTTTCACGTGATAAATACTGTATGTGCATCAGTAGGTGTAGAGGAGCATAGTAACCATTAGCAGGATAGGGAGTGAAGAGATAGCTATGCAGTATAGGCGTAGGGCTATTAGCCACATACTATGTATTAGGGGATCTGCGAATGGTATATAGGCCACCTACATGTTTTGTTTTTTTTAACACCAAGCAAATAACTGGTTAATTTTGTGCACTGCTATATATGTGACTATTTTGACACTAAAATCTAGACAATTTCAATGTAGCTATAGATCTGGAGTTGGAACTGGAGAAGAAAGAAGTGTGGAAGAGGTGCAGAATGTTATTTCAGGTACAGGATATTGCACTGTGTGAGTATGGAGTCTATACACCAGTTACAGGCAGTAGTGGGAATTCCACCTCCACAGCAAGATTGACTTCAGGTATGTCTCATTTAATTAATCTACTGGAGTCTGTATATTTTTGTATTGCATATAGTTACAGGTAGTAGTGGGAGCTCTACCTCCACGACAACAGTGAATCCAGGTATGGCTCACCTACTTATCTACTTGGTGAGTGTCTATGAATTTTCCTGTATTGCATGTAGTTTCAGGAAATGGTAGGAGTTCCACTTTCACGACAACAGTGAATACAGGTATAGCTTACCTACTTAATCTACTGGAGTCTATGCATATGGAAAAATCCCATACATTTTTGCGTCATCTGTCACAACTCTAATAGAGTAGTCGTGCGTTCTATTAATAGTACGCATGCGTAAAAATGCACGGCCTTCAAGTCTAGGCACTAAGCGCACACAACTGAGGACAAATAATTTATATAGAGGGCGTTTTAACTTGAGACGTAGATGTATGAATGGGAGAACCAGGAGCAGCTATCGCTAGTAAATCTTGTAAGTTCATCATATGATTAGGGCCTAGTTTTCATTAAAAGAATATTTTACCCTGGTTGTAAGCTTACGGTCTCATGTGACCCGACCGCGATGTTTTTCTAGTATCTGCTCTAGGCCAGTTTTTACCAGCTTAGGTTTATTGAGTATGCATAAGGACAGGAGACTGAGTATACATAAGGACAGGAGAAAGCAGTTCGGTCCCACGAGTCTATCATAGTTAGGTGAGTTTGTTTACAAATTGGGATGGGGAGCACAAAAACACCACACACAGAAGTACTGTTTGGAATCAAAGTGCAATATCATGGTTCAAACAGTGTGTTTTAAAATAAGAATAGGAATGTACATATGTATCCAGAAATAAACTGAGCACTAAATAACATGGAAATATAGCTAGTAAGCCGAGCAAAATTGATAGCACTAATTTCATGTGGTTTGTTTTGAAAGGGCGAAAAATACGAAAGTTTTTCCCAGTGAAACTTCCCCCATTTATGGTACGATGCAATCATGTGGTAAATCCCACCCACAGGCCTCCCACCAGGAACCAAACCAAGATAAAAACTGGATGAGATCCCCACAATGAGCTATGCAGGTATGAATGTGATGTGAATATACGAGTGATACAAACCAGCATGTGTGTAGAGCCTATAGATGTATATATGTGCGGTTGCATGCACATTTTATACATGTGCTTTTGTACTTTTAGGTAACAGAGGTCCAGTGAATATGAAGTTTTCCTGACAGGCAGAAGGTATGTGTGTATGTGCGTGCATACTGTATGAGCATGTGTGTGTGTGTGTGTGTGTGTGGGGGGGGGGGAGTACAGCCAAGTGGTTAGGGCATTGGCCTAGTAATTGAAAGGTTCCAGGCTTGATTCCCAGCTGGGGCCACTTTGGTGTTGTAATTGTTTCCTAGCAAGAAACTTTACTCACATTGCTCCAGTCTACCCAGCTGTATTGTGGGTGCCTGGTGGCATGGTGTCAACTGGGAAAGCACCCCACCCAGCTGTTAACATCAATGGGTACCTGGTGTTTAAATGGGGAAGCCAACACCCAACCGTTATTGTCTTGCTTAGCGGTGCTTGGGTAGTTGTGGAACTTCGGGTCCTGTGACCTCTTTCCATGGGACCTGGACAGTCCTCCTGCAGGTTTCTAGTCCTGCCCAAGGAAGATTTTCCTGCATAAGACTCAAGTGCCTAAGTGGTGTACAGGCATCCCAGTACTGGTTCGCTGGGCAGCAGCTCTGTGTTTCGCATGGTTGCTGTAGGCTTTGCTTTGAGTGTGTCAGTGTGTGTATGAGTGTGTGTCCTTGATGAGGTAAAATTAATTAACGGCGGTACAGGCAGGGATGAGAAACCAATACATGGCCTTGTATGTGCTTGCATCATGTAGTATATAGCTTACATTGTATGGTGAAACCGGCAACCCTGTAATCCAAAATACCCATACAATCCAACACTGTTTTATGTATCAAATGCTACCTTGATAATCTGACATCCTCACCAATCTGACACATTTTTTTTGTCCCTATGACCATCGGTTTATAGATATTTACACATTAAATTTTGCAAATCGATTTATATTACGACACCCCTCCTTTGGTTCATGCTGTTTGTTCTCTGTATGAATGTATAGTATATGATATCCTAGCCAGATGATGTCATCTTAGATACGTATTGGTGTATATGGTACACATACACACACACACGCACGCACACACGCACGCACGCACAGCTTATAGGCATCAGCTTATCAGTTATCAGCTTATAGGCATAAGATTGCTGCAAGTCACAACACCACAAGTAGAATGCAAGTAGTCAAGTAGGCTGGTGCCAATAATCCTGTGGCTATATTTCTTTGCATGGCTTCAGTTTGGGTTCTAGTCTGCAAGTGAGCTATGTACTGGAATTTTGTTTTGCATTCAACTTAACTTGTATTCCCTGCACACAGCATGTCAGTATATTATGACTGTTGAAAAGTCTTGAACAGCAAAGCCACAACAGGTATGCAGGTGTTTGAGTTGAGGCATACATGCATGTGTTATGTTACAAACTATATACTATAGTTGTGTACATTGCATCCGATCAATACCATAGCTACACATGCTATGCCAATTATGCCATGTAGCTTCAGTATTTCTTTAAGAAATCACCATTCATAATAATTCTAGTATGTTCAGTAAAATTGAGATTAAAGTACTAGCTGCATTGACATTACCATAAACTGCTAGTGAAATATGCCATACAGCATCAAAAACCTTGTGATGAATACAGAGAAATTACTGACCAGGTGGTGACCTGGTCCTGAAAAACCTTGTGGTCTATCAATCAACAATTAGCTAAAATAAAAATAAAATATGTAGTAGTTAATTACTTAGGCCATGAAGGGCCAGTCACATTGCAGTCTGCTAGTCTCCTGGATAATGATATCCACCTAATGCTCAATTGAATTATCAATTATCTTTTTTGGTCAAGAGGTAAGATAACCAAAGTGCCAGTCCCATGAATATGAGAACTTCACAGAGTCATAGTGTCCCATGCAAACTTGCAAAGTTGCCAGATTATACAGTGAAATGGGCAGTGATGACTAGGCACTTGTAAGCTCCTGCTTCAAGTTACCACTTTGTAACTTGTAGTACCATGCACTTAACCAGCTTTGTAGTAAAAATTGAATGGCTGTCAAAGCAAGTAACATTACAGAGAGTGCCAGGATATTGCATAAGCTAAATTCAAAAAAACCTATAGCAACAATTAAATGTGATGTGTGTGTGCTGTCTAAGTACACTATATCACCTTTTGGTAATGGTCTCCAAAATGTAGCTTAACGCTATACAGGTTGCTGACAATGTAAAATTCTACAAAGTTGGTCTACCAGAAGTGTACGTACTTATATATGTGGAATGTTGTCATCACAGTGACATGACAATCACGATAATGAAAACCCTGCAACATTATATAACTGTAGCTATATATAAGAGCAACTGCAAGTATATAATGGCATTGCAAAGGCAGTACTTATTTAAGTGAACTTCCCAGTGGCAAGAACCAATCAAATGAAATGAACATCAAATATATACAGCTTATTAAATTATGCATATCTAAGTTATACACAGTCTTGAACATTTACAAAAATTCTTAACATTTCTAAGTGAACCACTGGCTTTGCCCTGTACTTATTTCCTGCTAACTTACAAAAAATACCTTTCTTACTGTTACCTAAATATGGATGAGTTAAAATGGGATACAATACTTTACTTCCACTATAAATAGTCCTAACTACCCCTACATTTTGTTCATATGCATTATCCCATCCTGCTGAAAAAAGGTGTTGGCTAAAGTCCCGTGCATGAAGTTCTGTCTTGCCCCCAAATAATTTACGATAAATTGCATGATCAAATATTATTCTAATGTACTTACTACTACTTCTACTAGTTAGCTTTGTCACTATTGCATGCTTAAATCTATCTACGTGCTGATATAAATGCATTGCTTCCATCTCTTCAATGGTAGGATGATAGTAACTTCTATTGTGGTGTAAAATATAATATATAAATTGATGAAATGCTTTATAATGTTATGTGTATACCTTAAAACTTCTGCGTTGACATCTCTTTCTGGTACCCAGCTTGCTTCATGTTCTGGGTACCCCTTCCATTTAACCAGGAAGTGTCTCTGTGTATCGCTAACCTGAATATGACATATATAACAGTATTGCCAAATATACTGCGTGAAAATACCTTTTTCTCACTAACAATAACCCTTTCAATCTCATAATATTGATGTTCTCTGGATGTTACATTGGCTGTTCTCGTGATTGGTCTCCTTGCTGATTTCCTGGCTGTGCTGCCTGATGCAGTACGGCCAGTTGATTCAACATTTGACACTGCGTTACAGTGATTCTAAATAATATCAGTAACACATGCAGGCTAATTAACTGAGACAATTGTAGTACTCCATGCATATATACACAGGCTATAGTTTACATGCATGCAGTTATGTACATGATATACTGCATCAGGTGCTGCTAGAAAGCCGTACAGCTATAGTCACAATATAAGGCAGGTATGGATGTAGCCTTTCTAGGTATATAGTTACCAAGGGAATCGTCAACTACATGCATTACCACTGGATATGCAATGGTTATGCAGCTAATACAATTTAGCTATTATATGCATGGCTATATACACTTACTTATAATGCTATTTCAAAGTTAAGTGAGTATAGCTAAGTGGAGAATTGTCTACTGTAGCTATAGCTACTAAACTGTAGCTTAGCGGAGATAGAGCAGGGTTTCAGCTAATTAGCTAGCACATGCACTCACATTTTCACTGCAATCAGGATGGCCTCCCACATGATGGTGACTTTCATCCTCACTATCATCATAACGACTTCGCTATAAAAGAAGCTAACATAATATAGCTACCTATATTAGCTAATATATTGTGTATCCTATAAATTCTAAACTCCAATTTATAGCTCATACATGTAATACATTATATAGTTATTACCTTTGATCTGATATCAATTTTTCCTTGTAATAGCGCTACTGCGCTTACTCTCTTTCCTCGAGTCTCCATGCATCCGAATAGGTAGTATTATTACGTATACTTGCATATACACATGCAACACAAAATGGGACATCAGGCTGGTATATACCCTTTATGGATAAACATGCAAAGCTAGATGTGATCACTTCCGTCAATGCTATATAATTAAGTTGTAGCTATATAGTGCTAGTATATAGAGCGCAGTTATAGCTGTAGGAACCAGCGCTAAGAGAATGTATAGTTACTTTATTCATGCGCTAGTAACTAGAGTTTGCTGCATGGACTGAATGCATTAGGGGCAAACGATCCTGGGGACTATCATGGATGATGGAAGACAATACGCTGTCATGGCAGTCCTGCGTTGAAAAAGGGCGCGATTTTAACCAGCACTGTAAGGTTGTAAGAAATGGCGGGAATGTACATGTATAAATTCAGTGATAGTATCAGATTTCAAGAGTGTTTGTAGTCGTCCTCGTCCGAACGATAGAGCCTGCAGAGCTGTAGCTAGCATGTCTTCTGCTTCAGAGCAGCTTGAGTTACAAGTTAAACTGAGACTTTTAGATGAGCAAATCAAGGACAAGATTGTGCCCGATGATCCAACTGTCCATAGACAGTTCAAGTCTGAGAAGAACAAGAATCCAGTAGCTAGCTTGGAAATACCTAATTCCATGTACTACAAGTGGGATGAAAAGATCAACATCCAGAGAAAATTAGGCAGACCAGTACCTAATTATGCAGATCTCTTAAACTTTAGCCTTTGTCAATCAAGCTTATTTGCATCAGTAAATAGGACAATCGAAGGGAGGCTAAAGAAACTGGCGTCCTCCGTTAAGTACGATTACAGGGATTTGTTTGGTTCGAAGAAAAGCAAGTTCAAGCGTTTATCTAGAAAGCTTCTACTGTTTAAAACAGAAGTGGAAATGGAGCAATGCCCTATTGAGATACCAGGTAGGCTGGGCTGGACACTAGCTTATTAGTCTTGCGCCGCCCGTATAGCGGCAAGAATTTTAGAGGGAATAACTTTCGCGAAACTTTTACCGAGAATTTTTAAAAAGTGTATACGAAGCATTCAAGAATACATGCATTGCTTAGCTAAAGTTAAATAGCTATATATAAAGTCAAGATTATTTTCTTTATAGGGATTGTCATTATTCTAGCCAATCGAGTGACTCGCGAAAGTTTCTTCTCGCGACTTTATATTATATAATGCACTCATGTGCATGAGTGCAATATCAAATCATTGAAAAGAATCAATTGTTGCTATTACAGAATAAATTGTGAAGCTAGCTATACATTCAGAGCAGAGTAGCTGTAGAGTCGAGGGAATTACCCATGCATGAATAAAAATTACAGTATAGTGCTTGAACATATATACTATTAATGCCATACTTGTACCATGAGGCCAAAGCTCTTAAAATTTCCAACTATATTATTCATCATAGTATAAATTACACAAGGATGCATGCCATACACTGCAGCATACATGGTTTATTATCCTGCAGGTCATCCATACCATCAAGTGAAAAAACGACAAAAACAACGAAAGCTATCTTTGATTACAAAGAAAACAAAGGCATACCTAAAAGGCCTAAAGAGAGCTGGTTTGGAACCTGTGTCATTAATAGTAAGGACAGCGGAGGGAAAGGATCTAGATCTAAATCTTTCAAGTGAGAATAAACGCCACATCATAACACCAGCCAGAAGCAAAGTAAATGATGACACAAAGAAGGCGCTCCTTCACACGCTGATGAGATTCAATATCTCAGTGCAATCATACCATGAAATAGCATCGCTATTTCCTAACAGCCTACCTAGGGCACATGAAGTAAGCAGTAGCTATATATATATATATATATGTAATATATAAACCATGGCTACGAGGTGTATTGCACTTATATACACCCCGACTCTGAAGTCAGAGGAAGTTTACTGTTGATAAACGCTGAATATATATATATATTACTTCATGCATTTATCACAAGTGTATATGAAACTATCAAATATTCAATAGTATGCACTATATGTTAATTTGTATGGCTTTGCACAAGAATGTCTACAATATTTTTTCAGATTCAAAATCTCAAGAAAAGTCTAGAAATTATTCCAGTTAATAGCACAGACTGTAGTGTTGAAGGAGCGGAATGTGATTTTGTAAAATTGCTGTCTGAAACAATTCGTAAATTGGTAAGTTTCGATGTGCATGCATACTTGACTACTTGCATTCAGTCATTCATTACTATAATTACAGCTAAACAAAGATCCCACCAGATTTACTACCAACAAAGTAAAAGTGAAGATTTCACTAGATGGAGCTAAGTATAGCCGTACATCAAACTTTTGCATTTTATCTTTCACGGTGCTTTGCGGAGGACGGGAGTTCAACCAATCAAGTATGCAGTATACATATCTACACTGTCACATTTGTTTAAGTTATAATTAAGCTATACATTCATTTTACTTTACCAATGTAATGTTCTATATGCAGAATACTTGCATTGTATACATGCATGATACTTTCATGCATTATTGGCAAAAAAAACTAAATGACAAGTCAACATGACATGATCTTACTATAATTATGCAGATGTTATTATTATTTATTATTTATTGTTAATCAGCAGGACCCTCCAGGGGTATAATGCTGATGTGCAATTACATGTGTACAATTTCAATTAGTTACTTAACTATATAAGTATGTACAATTACGACAAGTTACTTAATTATATGCATATGTACAATTACAATATTAAAAAGATGTGCAAGTGGTCTCGGTGATAAAAGCTGAGGAGACATATGAAAATATTGCTGAAGGGATGAGGATTTCACTGCAGCAGATAAACGCTTTAATTGCTAAACCAAACATAGTAATCTATGATGAGGTCTATGATCTGGAATTTTTTCTTTGCAGTGATTATAAGGCGTGCAAGTTATAATATCTTATTGCATATTTATACTCTGGTTTTTAGATGATTTTGATGTTAATGGGATTAAAACAGGCATCGTGCAAATATGCATGTGTTTGGTGCAAGGTGGAGGATAGCAACAGGTGAGTGTCTAAACTGGTTTTGCATATTATTATAGGCTTGCACAATTGCAGATGGGACACAGATGTGAATGACAGCATGTATCTAGTAAAGAAGCGAAGAACACTTAAGTCCTTGTACAATGATTACGAAAAGAAACAATACTGTTGTAAACGACTGCCGTTACTTCAAATTGAACTGGACCATGTAATTCCAGATGAGCTACATTTACTTCTACGAATTACAGACGTCTTACTTCGCAATTTAATTTCAACAGCGGTTGCACATGACAAATGTGAAATGAGGAGTAAGTGGAAGTTAAATAAGGGACCAATGATTAATTCTATCCTAAAGAACATTCGGAGGTGTGGCATTCCATTTAATATTTGGAATAATAATGAGGAAAACAAATCAGCCTTCACTTTTACATCCTTACCTGGATATAGAAAAAAGAATCTTTTAAAGTTTTTTCCATCAAGGATCCCATTGTGTCAGCCACAGTCAACTCCAGATCAGCCAGGAGCTGATAAGGTTAAGAAGCTCTGGGAGGTAACCATTTTTGTGTAACACTGCATAAATTACCTGATCTTTTATTTTAAAGGATTTCAAAGATACCTATGACATCATTTCCTCAAAAAACCCTCTCATTGACTATAACAGATTACATGAAAAGGTAACCAATATAATAGTAGTCAGTGAAATATTTCCAAATGTTCATCCTAGATTTCTTTAGATAGCTATATACACAAATTGTATGATTAGCTGCAGCTTATAAAAATGATTCTTGAATTACGTACAATGTTCAACAAAACTTTGACTGCATGTATATGTTCCATGTATATAAGGTTTATAATGGGCAAGGTTATAGCAGAGGAGTAAAGAAACCTTAGCTGACTGTTCTGTTAGTGTAGGTGGCTGTTCTATTAGAATGTGTTAATATCAAGTTATGGAATTACAGTATGAATTCTGGATTTTCACATTCTACACCCCAAGTTATTCAGGCATATATAATTCCCTATGGCATGCATATACTATTATAGCAATTAAACATGAACTTGGGACACATCACATATGCATATATACTACATGATGTACGCTATGCACCTAGAAATGCTATGGTAGCACCTCAAAGTACTAAATTTTGACTGCTTCAGTCAAAAAATAGCACCTAGAGGTGCTATCATAACACTTCATTTTTAACAGTGTATGTGTATTTAGGCAAAGAAATGGGTGGATGATTTTACAAAGCTGAGATCATTAAATGCTGGCTACCGGCCAAAGTATATCACTCCTTACATGCATGTGATGATGTACCATGCACCCCATTTTATACGGATGTACGGAAATCTAAAGCAATTTACTTGTCAAGGTATGTTAGCTATATCGATCAGAAGACTGAATTTATAGTTCAGTATACTTGCAGCTATCGAGAGAAAAAATGATGTTTGTAAATCTATATACTTTAAGTCATCAAATAAATTAAACCCAACTGTGGACATTGTAAAGCATGAACTTAGGATTAAGAAAGTCATGGAATATGCAAGAAGAAAAAGATCTTATGCGTATGTTGATTTTGCCATTGTATATTAATGCCATTAACTTAAGTTACATTGCAGACAGAGAAGTACAGAACAAAAGAATGGTAGCAAAATGTCACAAAGCAGAGCCAAAAGACGCAGAACTGAGTAACTCATTTAACTTTATTTTGAGAGGTCCGGGTTGGGCCGTTCAATGTAACTATCTAGCGAGGCAGTCCCGGCGCCCGCTTTATTGCATTCAGTATGTATGTGTTCGTAAACTGTAGAAGCTGAGTAGCTACTAAATTTATAGTATAATAAACCTTTGTTATGTTATGACTGTATTTGCAGCTTCTACTATTCGACTAGAGCTACAAACATTATTGCTCCGCTACAGTTCGCTAGCATAGTCGTCACTTCAACCCAACTTCAGTATATTCTCCGTATATTCGTCTTAAATTGTTTTTAGGTCTCACTACTCACTAAGAGTTATTATTATGTGCTCTTGGTCTCATCCTGACAACATACACTATCACTCACAGTCAAATATAGCCCCGTCCCCTAGACCCTTCCTCAAGCGCGCTTATCGATTTTAGATTATAAGTGCGCATTCCGATGCGCGCTTACAATATAAAATCCATAAGCGCGTTTGTGAAATTCCCCGTTGAAATCAGGGTAGTGAATCTTGTCAATGCCTGTATATGCGGAACCTCTACTGAGACCTAGCCCCAAAGAGTAAAACAAGCAGACATAGAGGTGGGCAGTTTGGAAAAATACGACAACGGAAAGCTTATACTATCAACAGGTCAGTGAAGTGTACCCATACTTGTGGTAGCTAGCCTTGAACGAGATTTCTCTTCCAAATACAAAAGGGAAAGCAGGGCTGGATCTAGCACTCCAAAAAATTGGGGTACTGGAATGCCTACTATAGTGAGGTTAGATGCACTCCAAGTTAAATTTATTGCCCTAATCGTATCCTTTTGTTTGAAATTTCATGTGACAATGGGGTGACATACAGGCACTCAGATCTGTGACCGCCGTCAAAGTCTAAGTAAAAAGTCAAGGCCACCGAATTCATGCCAAGTAGGTAAAAATTTCCAACCCACAATCGAAAAGTACTGAAACATTGTTGCTTAGTCACAGGTCAAAGTGAAATTTCCGCCAGTCAAGGCTTTGAGTTCACAGATCTACCTACGGTGCGTACCTACTCCTTGTGTGACCCTTATTAACAGTCCCAATACAAAACTATGAAACGATGGGATTTGCTGGTAGGTATTCAGATTATGTTTCACGTAAGCTTCAAGGTAAGGCCAAACCAAGTTGTTTCCTAAATTCCCATTTTTGCTTGCATGCTTTAGTGGAAGTGCCCAAAAAATCCCCATTATATGGCTTTTACCATCTCATGGAATTTCAAATATTCATATAATTTTCGTTATTGTATTAGTGGGTTAGTTTTAGTGTTTTTTTTTTTAAAAATTCAAAGTTTTAGCAATAATAAATAATGGCTGCCTGCCCGCATTTGTTTAGAAAATGCTTGAAATGGGAATTTAGGTTGGTCTGGCCTGATGTACTTGAATTTGGGAGTGAAACTGAAAAGTTTTGGTTTGGTTGTATAACTCCTTCAGAATTTCATGTACATAACAGAACAATGATACTTCACAGGATTAGACTGAAATCGACATACTCTAAAACAAGTTTGCATATTTTGTTTTGCGGGCACTTTAAAGCATGTACAACCTCCTCTGACAGTGAGATATGCCTATAATCACATAAGACTGTAACAGTGTGTATAGTTCTGATAGTATTTTGTGCTGGTTCAAGGGTAGTCACTATCATAAAGCTAGGGCTCGCAAACTGGATGAAGAATTGGATTATCAACCATTCACCTTGATTTTGTTCCTTGATAAATGCTCTTTCAAGGAACTCACAAAGTATGTAATGAAAACACAGCAATTACTGCAACTTCCACATAGCAAAACTGTGTTAAACTACCTGTAAATGGCATGTCTTCTACAAGTGGGTTGCTACTAACTTAATTTTCCAGTGTGTAAATACAGTGGGACCTCTCTTTTGTTATCATCAAAGTGTCAAACCACTTTTGTCCATGTAAATTATTGCTAATAAATCAGCTACAATATAAATTACATCTATGAAATTAAACTTTTTGACCAAATTCAGCTAAATACAGTGTTGGTGTACTAATGATTTTTTTGCTTGCTGAAGAAAGACTGGCATATCAAACAGTAGCTGAACTACAGTACATGTACATCCCTAAACGCAATGTCACTACGTGAGTACATGCAAATAAAGACCACTTTTCATCCCTCCACTGCACTCGCATGTAGCAACTTTGCGTTTGGCATGTATCCTGATTGTTATATTGCAAAACATAAAAATTTACTTGTGTGTGATAGACTAAAAATGTAGCTTACAAAAATTTCTTGGCATTACCTCTACTTGCAGGTGAGCACATGACAAATGTATATATATTGTAAAAGGTGAGGAGGTGAGGAGGGACTCAACATTCTGTTTAAATGGCCCAGCAAATATACTCCAATGTCTCTCATTCTTGCTCCTTACATTTTAGAGACACTTTTTGAGGCAATGTTAACTCATGCTCCAATCACATCAATAGATTTCTGCCATGCAAGATGAAGTGATCATGCAGCCAATGTGACATAAGCATCATTTCTAATCAGTTGAAGATCACAGAGATTCTAAATGATTGCCCTTACTACCAGTTCAGTGAAGTCCAAAAGGTAAGATCATCTGAGGTATGCCCTGTGGCACTTTCATGAAGTACTGTAGCAATTACAAGGTAATATAGTTGTTAGAAGTGTTCTTCAATATTACTATATAGGAAAATTCAGCCAGCAACCACACGATGATGTGGTCTTGTGGCAATTCCACACAGTATACGAGGAGACCTTGTGGCAATTCCATGAAAGGTGATACTTGTTAAAGTGTGATTGTGATTATCGTGTTCCTCTCAAACTTCAGCCAGCAAGCCACAAGCCTTGACACTGGAAAGACAATGTGGCCATATGACACTTTCACAAAGTAGCATAGCAATGAAGTTTTAAGGGAGAACTCAGAGCCAGGATTTATAACCACAAACAAAATTTGCAAAGGTTTCCATTTAGGTCTGTAAATTAATTACCACCTGTGAATAGATATTGTGTAAATATATACCTAAATTATTTCCTACAGAGGTTATTGTACACATGTGTGATAGATAATATATGTGTCAATCATTTCAAGATATATAAATGCACAAACAGTTATATAATTGAATGTATGTAGTATGTACATGTATGCAGCATATCTTTTCAGTCCTTACTTATCCCATACGATAAGCTATGAGGAAATAGTAGCAAATGTGATACAATGTGTGCAAATAGCTGCATATACCAATGAAAAAAAATTCACTAGCTTCATTTCCTTGTCCTTGTACCAAAAAATTCAGAGCTTTTGGTTACAACTGCAATCAGCAATATCCTTTGTGCCTGTGTACATAAGTGTACAGTGTTGTGTGACAAATATTCACTTGTATTTTTTGAAACCCAGACATACCATTCCATTTCTATGACGATATTGATTCTGCTCAACACAGACAGAAGATCATTGACAGATGTATGCCAGATTTGTCCATCACAGTGGGAAGATAAAAGCAAACTGTGACTTTAAAAAACAATATTAACAATCAAAGTAACTGATATGTGGTTTTGAACACTGTATTTTTATAATTTGTGGATGTACATGGGGTGTAGTTTTGATACAACTAGTATAGAAACCAGCAACAAGATTGTACACATAGTACTACATTGCACACATACATACTTAGTTAACACATTGATGTTACCATGCACAGCTGGGTGGGTTGCTTTCCATTTTACACATGGTCACTACTAAACAACTGGCTAGACTGGGGCAATGTGAGTAAAGTTTCTTGTCCAAGGAAACAATAACAACAGATACTGGGTATTAAATTTAAAACCTTTTGATTACCAGGTCAGGGCTCTGGCTATTCTACTTGTGCATATGCATGCACGCATGCACACACAGTAAGCAAAGCAAAGCCTTGGCAGCCGTGTGAATCACATACAGCTATTGCTGCCCAGCAAACCAGTGCTGGGATCAAAGCTGGACTCAAATCTTATGTAGACAAATCCTAGCACCATGTCTCACAGCTAGGTGAGACTGGGCACCTCAGTTGCATGGTCCCACTTGGGCACTATGCAAGACGTGGAACAGTTGATATTTGTTTTCCCAGTTTACACCAGACCACCATGTCCCCAGCTGAATCGTGGAACCTTCAGGCTAATGCTGTAGCCACCTGACTATGCCACCTCGCAACAAATATACACAGACAACAATAACCACTGCTACACACATAAAAACAGAAATATGTGAGCACGATGCTGCTCACAAACCCAAATCTCATACTTACAAACATAATTATGTACTACTACACACAACTCAGTACTGTGTTGTCCACAACATTTATCATAACTAGTAGATAGCGTAACATCAGAGCTGCACTAGGGTACATATGTAGGAAGATGTCTGCACATCAGTCAGACTACAATGGAGAACACAAAGTAACCAAACAATTAGGATATACCCCAAAATTTACAAGGGTAGGACTAGGAGAATGTCTCAGTGATAATCAACTACGTAAGAAACACATTAGTTTATATAAGTATTAACAATGAGCTAAATAACACTCCAACACCACAATAAATGAGTTTATCCAGGCCCTGGTAGTGCCATACAGCCCTGTTATATGACACAGTACATTGAGCACAATACAGCCTGCACAGATACCCTGTATACAGTGGTGTATTAGCACCCACCAGGCCACTTAAAATAACTATAGCATTATGCTTACCATTTGATCCGGAGTGATTGCTGGGAACACTGGGTGAACTATATTGAATTGCTTGTGTGACAACTCACTCATTCTTCATTTGTAGGGCCATAAGACATATACCCTATATTCCACATGAGCAACATGACCAAATTGATTCTACTAACCACTGTCTCCTCTTTTTGCCTTTTTTTTTTTTTGTTTGTTTGGAAAATTGACCACTGATATTGCTGCGAGGTCCAAATTTTTGGCTCAAGCATAACTTTATGTGATTGTGAAATTTGCAAGACACTCTTCAGATACTATGACAGACTTGCAAATATGTAAGAATACTGAAGGTTTAGGTAAAATTATTGCTCACTTGAAAATATAATAAATTCAGTTGCTTGGTCCTCATAAACAATTGGAATAGTTTGCCTAATTATGTTGTAAATAGTTCTTCGATTAACACTTTTAAATCATTATTAGATAGTCATTTAATTGATTCAAGATTTATTTTTGTATAAGTCATTTAATTGATTCAAGAGTTATTTTTGTATAATTACTGCATTGATCGGGTATGCAGGCTGTGCCTTTACCCGTATTTAATCATAATCATAATCATAAAATACACCTTAGCTATGTTTGGGACTTCCTCGACATGGTCACTATAATGAGACGGTTTTATTAATGAGGTCATGAACTACACCTATGCTGTGTTTGGGACCTACTTGACACAGTCACTATAATGAGGTGACCATGTATACCTTAGCTATGTTTAAAACATACTTTTACTTTAAAGACGGTAAAGATGCAAAGTTTTATAATATACTATTTAGATGCTGTCATTAACTAAGGTAAGTAGCATAAAAATTTCTATACTTGCAAGCAAACTGCAGTGGATTTTGCCCATCCTTAAAGTTATCAAGGCTAAACTTTTTGTAGCTATGATTTCTCTGCATTTGTCCCTTCCGTTTTTAGTTTTGTATCTTCTAGGGAAACACCGACTCTGCCTTTTGGTGTCACCCTGTCTTGACACTGGATCAGATAAATAATAATAATAATCAAACAAGGCGAAGAAGGCCCTTCCTGAAATAAAACAATTTCAAGGTCACGTGCCTGGCAAGTATGGTGTCTACTTTGCCCCCTCTTAGCGAATATCGTGATTCGCTGTGCTGGTCAGCCGTAGATGAATATAATTAATTTGTCTTTTTAATTGAGTGTATATGTAATGCCGTTTTTGTTTTTTTGTTACCCTTGCCATGCCCACTTGTGGAGCTTATATTGCCCTATTTGTGGTAGCATGTGTCCGAGGATACAATTGTACTGTTACTGTGTTTTCATCAATAAAACGGATGGTTTTCTCTCTTTCTTAAATAGGACAACTACCCGTGCAATTATACAATTATACCCGTGCACATATATAAGTTATAAACATATGGCAAATACGTAGAGACCAGGAGAAATACAATAATCACGCATAGTAAACCAGTTGTATGCATCACAGTACGCTAATGCTAACCTGTAGAGATGGAGAAGACACGATTATACCTCGGATTATATAAGCTGGTTAGATCTTGACTGAGCAGTACGGGGACCAGTAGCAGACAGAGAAAATTATTGATTAGGCGCTTTTCAATAAAGCCCGCTTATGCTCGTAATTTGTCGTAGTTCATAAAGATTATATGTGCTAATTTTTTTTTAAATTATTTGTACTATGAAAACCGTTGGATAAAGAGTTAGTCGTTGGTGAAGGGTTAAATGAAGAACTAGTCTACCATATGGGAACCTGGAAACGCAGAAAAACTTTATGCTTGGATTGTTAGCGTAAGTCAATAGTGCATTCACTAATAGTCTTGCGTGTATTTCTCAAAAGCGTATTTTGTACTATGAAAACCGCCGTATATAGCTTTCATCTTTTAATGGTAGATATATTTCATGTTGGTTATTGCTACTATAACCTGGAAGGTGGTTAAACATTACTTGACACTGCATGCCAAAGCGCTAAAAGGCTTGCTCCTATATAGGCGCGTACATCTTGAAAGTTAAAAAATTTTTTCCTCGAGTCGTTCAATTTCCGGATATGGGACATTTGTGTATTGCATAGTTACAGGCAGTAGTGAGAGCTACACCTCCACGACAACAGTGAATCCAGGTATGGTTCTCCTACTTGATCTACTTGGAGTCTATGGATTTTTCTGTATTGCATGTAGCTACAGAAAGTGGTGGGAGTTTCACCTTTACAACAAGAATAACTCCAGGTATGGCTTACCTACTTAAACTATGCATATGCGTGCATAATGTATCAGAAGTTAAAAATCAAATCTCCAAGTGCTACATGAAGTCAGTGACGTAGCTACCATTGAGGCAGCTGCCTCGGTAGAAAATGTTCAATTCAGGCTCAGAAGGCCTGAGCTCCCTCCTCATACCCGAGATACTCACACAAACACATACTGGTGTGCAGCTGCAGGCGCGGCTACTAGTTCATTTAATTTAACAAACACTACATACACTAATTACAAAACTTAAAATAATGTTATAAACACTAACTATACATATTAACTTAAAAAACTCCCTACTTGTGCCTAACCAGGGTGGGGGCCTACGCAGTGCAATTAATTTAAGACCCACTGTGCCCAAGTGAGCCTAAGGGAAAAAACCGATAGGGGCTTTTTTTTTTTTTTTTTTTTTTTTTTTTTTAATTTTGGCTGCCCCTAACCGGAAAAAACCAAGCGTATCCACCCTATTAAATACAATGCGTGCTGTGTGCGAAAAGTCCAGGGTTAGCAGCAAATCTTCACCATTATCTAAATCTGTTAAGGATATACACCAGACACAACTGGGAGGGGGGTGGGCCAGCCAACACTGTCGCACCTGTCAGCCTAGAGTGAACATGCGTTCACACTTTAGCTATATAAATACTCACACATGAATCACGTGCACTAACACACATGCGCAATGTATTACGGCGGGAGATTATTTTCTGTCTAATTCGCAAGCTCAACCGACATAAAATACATTTTTCAGTGGCACCCTGAATTTTCTACTCAAACGTTACAGCAACAGCATTCAGTACTGTATCACACATAATAGAATCTATATGGATGTAGTACTAAGCAGGGCCAGAGCCCATTGTAGTATCTGGACACGTGCACGCACTATGATGTAATACATTATGCTGTAATGTATGCGTGCATGTACATATGTAGTTGTAGAGCCTCTGTGTGTTTTAGTTGTTATTGTAGTTGCTAGATTGTAGTTGTGTGTTGTAGTGCTATTATTATTGATTCTAATGATAAACCACTTGTCACTATTTTTCATCCTCAGAAAGGTATCCCAGAGATGACAGCCAGCCGTTTACAGAGATGGGCCATTATCCTCTCAGCCTATGACTACGAAGTTAGGTACCAACCATCTGCCCAGCATGGCAATGCTGATGGGTTGTCTCGCCTGCCATTACAAGAGGTACAGCCTCCACAAGCTGACGAAGCCGAAATTGTTTGTGCTCTGGAAGAACAACAGTTTCAGGCACTTCCAATTCGTGAGACTGACGTTAAGGCAGCTACAGCGAGGGACCCAGTGCTATCACAAGTCTACAGTTTTTGTGCTAGAGGATGGCCAACCACTTCACACTCTTTGGACAAGAAGCTAATTCCATTTTTCAACAAACGTTTACAGCTCACAACTCACAATGGTTGTCTACTTTGGGGCCTTCGAGTGGTAATTCCTTCACGACATCAGAGGTCAATCCTAGAATTGTTACATGAGGGCCATCCAGGGATGTCTAGAATGAAGTCACTTGCTCGACTACATGTTTGGTGGCCATCCTTGGACACTGATATTGAGTCCCATGTCAAGTCTTGTGTGAATTGTGCTGAGACAGCTAAAGATCCCACAAAAGTACCATTACATCAATGGGATTTTCCAGCCAAACCATGGCAACGTCTACACATTGATTTTGCGGGGCCATATAGAACAAGATGTGGATGTTACTGATTGACGCTTACAGTAAGTGGCCAGAAGTACATGTGATGGAATCCACTACAACAGAAACTGTTACCAAACACTTACAGCAGATCTTTGCCACACATGGAATTCCTCACCAGATTGTGTTAGATAATGGTCCCCAGTTCACGGCAGAAAAATTTAAGCAGTTTTGTTTGTCTCGTGGAATTCACCACACAACGACAGCTCCATATCACCCCCGCTCGAATGGCAAGGCTGAAAGACTGGTACAGACTTTTAAACAGAGTGTAGATAAGGCAAATCCGCAAACCACTTCAGAACTGCTGGATTGTGTGACCAACTTCTTAGCTTACTACAGAGCCACCCCACATTCTGTGACAGATCAAACTCCTTCTGAAATGTTAAATAACAGACGGATGCGTACAAGGTTGGATTTGTTACACCCATGCCAGTTGAAGGTTCAGAAATCTCTAGAACTTCAGAAGCAGTCATATGATGCCCATACTCATCCTAGACACTTCCTGATTGGTGATCCAGTGTGGGCTCGTAATTTCAGACCTGGCAAACGGTGGCTCCCAGGCACTGTCAAAGATAGGAGGGGGAAAGTAATGTATAAAGTTTTGATTGATGGCCAAACAGCAGTTCACTGCCGTCATGCAAATCAACTTCGTACACGACTTGTTTCTTTACCTACAAATGACAGTTCCATATCATCTGACATTCCTAATCATACCTCCCCGACACAGAACAGTGATAATCCTCCTGTGTTGAGACGCTCTTCAAGAATTCGAAAGATCAGAAGGCCATGGAGTCCTTCGAACTAAAAGGGAGGAACTGTAGTATCTGGACACGTGCACGCACTATGATGTAATACATTATGCTGTAATGTATGCGTGCATGTACATATGTAGTTGTAGAGCCTCTGTGTGCTTTAGTTGTTATTGTAGTTGCTAGATTGTAGTTGTGTGTTGTAGTGCTATTATTATTGATTCTAATGATCTAATAATCCCGACACTACACCCATGGTGACAAGGTCTGGCAAAGGCTGGACCCACTTTTCAGCTACTTGAATTTGTATCAAAAAGGTTGAGATACTTTTAATAGAGCAGTCATCATAATCAAGACACACGGTAGTGTGTCGTGCGGCCCAAGAAGCCGGCGCGCAACACCCGTGAGTATATTGACAGGAAGGAAGAAAACGCAATTTTCGCACCTCCGTAGCTCTGTGCTGCCTTGATGAAACAAGACGATTTTTGCTGTGGACATTCCCTCCACCTTCAGTACTCCACATTCCAAATTTGAGCGAAATCGCTTCAAGCGTTCCCGAGATATGCGACTTCAAAAATTGGCTTAGTTTCTTCGTTTTTTTTTCTTATTTTTCTTCCTCTTTTCGCACACTTACAAAAACTGCTATAAAACGCGAACGCCATATCCGATCGCCTTGAAATTTGGCACACAGAAGGGGGGTATAACGGCGCATCTCTGTACCAACTTTGGTTGGAATACGATACACAGGAAAAGAGTTATGAGCGATTATTCACGAAAAATAACACCAATATGTTGTCACGCCTACAGGGTAAACCGCGTATGGGAAGAAGCTGAAAATCGGTGGGTGAATAGGTTAACTATTGAACCTCAAACCTTTTGTGGTTTGAAAGAAATCGAGCTAAAAACCAGGAAGATACAACGAAAAAACCAACAGTGTGTAACAATTACGCAATCGAGATTAGCTAATAAAAAACTATTACTTGCCACGCCTACCAGATAAGCCGCTTGGGGTAATGCTTTGAAAATCGCTGTATAGATGGAGTAATCATCTTAGAAAAGCTCTTCAATGGTGTAGAAGAATCAGACTTAAAGCCACGGAGTTATAACACGAAATCCAACTTGGTGCAGCAAGTGCGAGATCGAGATACTCTAATAGAGCAGTCATCCTAATAGAGCAGTCACCCTGAAGAGAATTCAAGAGATCAGCTAGAAACAGGTAACCTGTATAGAGATCAGCTACAAACAATTCACCCTGTAGAGTGATCAGCTACAAACAATTCACCCTGTAGACAGATCAGCTAGAAGAAGTTACCTTGTAGGGAGTTCATGCAACTATGGAAAGAGATAGTTCAACTAGAAGAAATCACCTTGTAGAGTTCAGCTGAAAAGAAACTACCATGTAGAGAGTTCAACTACAAACAAATCGCCCTGTAGAGAGATCAATAGAAGAAGCTACCTTGTTATTATTTATTATTATTATTATTAATACTTTACAGAACTGTACAGATCAATAAACAAAATTAAACAATATTTAAGAGCTTATAACAATTAAATTACAGAACTGAAGGTCTACCAGTGTCTTGCACTGGTAGCCATAATTAATTACTTACAAATTACAATAAGCTATATAACTACAAATAATAATTACAAGGGGTAGCTATAAAGAGTACAAGTTAAAGAATAAAATAGTTTGTAGGAGCTGGAATGTTTAAACATTTGGAACAGGGGCAACGGAAATAAAAAGTACATAGGTTATTACTGTCAAAAATGTTAACAAAATAATTCCTTGTAGATAGTTCAGCTACAAAGAAACCATCATGTAGAGAAATCAGCTACAAAAAAATCACCTGTAGAGAGTTCAATTACAAACAAATCTCCCTGTAGAGAGATCAGCTAGAAGAAATTATCTTGTAGAGAGTTCATCTACAAACAAATCACCCTGTAGAAAGATCAGCTAGAAGGAGTCACCTAGTTCAGTTACAAAGAAACCATCATGTAGAGAGTTTAGCTGCAAACAAATCTCCCTGTAGAGAGATCAGCTACAAACAAATCACCCTGTAGAAAGATCAGCTAGAAGAAGTCACCTTGTAGAGAGTTCAGCTACAAAGAACCATCATGTAGAGAGTTCAGCTGCAAAGAAATCACCTGTAGAGAGTTCAGCTACAAACAAATCTCCCTGTAGAGAGATCAGCTAGAAGAAGTTTCCTTGTAGAGAGTTCAGTTACAAAGAAACCATCATGTAGAGAGTTCAGCTACAAACAAATCTCCCTGTAGAAAGATCAGCTAGAAGAAGTCACCTTGTAGAGAGTTCAGCTACAAAGAAAGCATCATGTAGAGAGTTCAGCTGCAAAGAAACCATCATGTAGAGAGTTCAACTACAAACAAATCTCCCTCTTGAAAGATCAGCTAGAAGAAGTCACCTTGTAGAGAGTTCAGTTACAAAGAAACGATCATGTAGAGAGTTCAGCTGCAAACAAATCACCTGTAGAGAGTTCAGCTACAAACAAATCTCCCTGTAGAGAGATCAGCCAGAATAAGTTTCCTTGTAGAGAGTTCAGCTACAAACAAATCACCCTTTAGAAAGATCAGCTAGAAGAAGTTACCTTGTGGAGAGTTCAGCTATAAAGAAACCATCATGTAGAGAGTTCAGCTGCAAACAAATTACCTGTAGAGAGTTCAGCTACAAACAAATCTCCCTGTAGACAGATCAGCTAGAAGAAATTACCTTGTAGAGAGTTCAGTTACAAAGAAACCATCATGTAGAGAGTTCAGCTGCAAACAAATCTCCCTGTAGAGAGATCAGCTACAAACAAATCACCCTGTAGAAAGATCAGCTAGAAGAAGTCACCTTGTAGAGAGTTCAGCTACAAAGAATCATCATGAAGAGAGTTCAGCTGCAAAGAAATCACCTGTAGAGAGTTCAGCTACAAACAAATCTCCCTGTAGAGAGATCAGCTAGAAGAAGTTTCCTTGTATAGAGTTCAGCTACAAACAAATAACCCTGTAGAAAGATCAGCTAGAAGAAGTTACCTTGTGGAGAGTTCAGCTACAAAGAAACTATCATGTAGAGAGTTCAGCTGCAAACAAATCACCTGTAGAGAGTTCAGCTACAAACAAATCTCCCTGTAGACAGATCAGCTAGAAGAAATTACCTTGTAGAGAGTTCAGTTACAAAGAAACCATCATGTAGAGAGTTCAGCTGCAAACAAATCTCCCTGTAGAGAGATCAGCTACAAACAAATCACCCTGTAGAAAGATCAGCTAGAAGAAGTCACCTTGTAGAGAGTTCAGCTACAAAGAATCATCATGAAGAGAGTTCAGCTGCAAACAAATCACCTGTAGAGAGTTTAGCTACAAACAAATCTCCCTGTAGAGAGATCAGCTAGAAGAAGTTTCCTTGTATAGAGTTCAGCTACAAACAAATAACCCTGTAGAAAGATCAGCTAGAAGAAGTTACCTTGTGGAGAGTTCAGCTACAAAGAAACTATCATGTAGAGAGTTCAGCTGCAAACAAATCACCTGTAGAGAGTTCAGCTACAAACAAATCTCCCTGTAGAGAGATCAGCTAGAAGAAATTACCTTGTAGAGAGTTCAGTTACAAAGAAACCATCATGTAGAGAGTTCAGCTACAAACAAATCTCCCTGTAGAAAGATCAGCTAGAAGAAGTCACCTTGTAAGGAGTTCAGCTACAAAGAAAGCATCATGTAGAGAGTTCAGCTGCAAAGAAACCACCTGTAGAGAGTTCAGCTACAAACAAATCTCCCTGTAGAGAGATCAGCTAGAAGAAATTTCCTTGTAGAGAGTTCAGCTACAAACAAATCACCCTGTAGAAAGATCAGCTAGAAGAAGTCACCTTGTAGAGAGTTCAGTTACAAAGAGACGATCATGTAGAGAGTTCAGCTGCAAACAAATCACCTGTAGAGAGTTCAGCTACAAACACATCTCCCTGTAGAGAGATCAGCCAGAATAAGTTTCCTTGTAGAGAGTTCAGCTACAAACAAATCACCCTTTAGAAAGATCAGCTAGAAGAAGTTACCTTGTGGAGAGTTCAGCTATAAAGAAACCATCATGTAGAGAGTTCAGCTGCAAACAAATTACCTGTGGAGAGTTCAGCTACAAACAAATCTCCCTGTAGACAGATCAGCTAGAAGAAATTACCTTGTAGAGAGTTCAGTTACAAAGAAACCATCATGTAGAGAGTTCAGCTGCAAACAAATCTCCCTGTAGAGAGATCAGCTACAAACAAATCACCCTGTAGAAAGATCAGCTAGAAGAAGTCACCTTGTAGAGAGTTCAGCTACAAAGAACCATCATATAGAGAGTTCAGCTGCAAAGAAATCACCTGTAGAGAGTTCAGCTACAAATAAATCTCCCTGTAGAGAGATCAGCTAGAAGAAGTTTCCTTGTATAGAGTTCAGCTCAAACAAATACCCTGTAGAAAGATCAGCTAGAAGAAGTTACCTTGTGGAGAGTTCAGCTACAAAGAAACCATCATGTAGAGAGTTCAGCTGCAAACAAATCACCTGTAGAGAGTTCAGCTACAAACAAATCTCCTTGTAGAGAGATCAGCTAGAAGAAATTACCTTGTAGAGAGTTCAGTTACAAAGAAACCATCATGTAGAGAGTTCAGCTACAAACAAATCTCCCTGTAGAAAGATCAGCTAGAAGAAGTCACCTTGTAAGGAGTTCAGCTACAAAGAAAGCATCATGTAGAGAGTTCAGCTGCAAAGAAACCACCTGTAGAGAGTTCAGCTACAAACAAATCTCCCTGTAGAGAGATCAGCTAGAAGAAATTTCCTTGTAGAGAGTTCAGCTACAAACAAATCACCCTGTAGAAAGATCAGCTAGAAGAAGTCACCTTGTAGAGAGTTCAGTTACAAAGAGACGATCATGTAGAGAGTTCAGCTGCAAACAAATCACCTGTAGAGAGTTCAGCTACAAACACATCTCCCTGTAGAGAGATCAGCCAGAATAAGTTTCCTTGTAGAGAGTTCAGCTACAAACAAATCACCCTTTAGAAAGATCAGCTAGAAGAAGTTACCTTGTGGAGAGTTCAGCTATAAAGAAACCATCATGTAGAGAGTTCAGCTGCAAACAAATTACCTGTGGAGAGTTCAGCTACAAACAAATCTCCCTGTAGACAGATCAGCTAGAAGAAATTACCTTGTAGAGAGTTCAGTTACAAAGAAACCATCATGTAGAGAGTTCAGCTGCAAACAAATCTCCCTGTAGAGAGATCAGCTACAAACAAATCACCCTGTAGAAAGATCAGCTAGAAGAAGTCACCTTGTAGAGAGTTCAGCTACAAAGAACCATCATATAGAGAGTTCAGCTGCAAAGAAATCACCTGTAGAGAGTTCAGCTACAAATAAATCTCCCTGTAGAGAGATCAGCTAGAAGAAGTTTCCTTGTATAGAGTTCAGCTCAAACAAATACCCTGTAGAAAGATCAGCTAGAAGAAGTTACCTTGTGGAGAGTTCAGCTACAAAGAAACCATCATGTAGAGAGTTCAGCTGCAAACAAATCACCTGTAGAGAGTTCAGCTACAAACAAATCTCCTTGTAGAGAGATCAGCTAGAAGAAATTACCTTGTAGAGAGTTCAGTTACAAAGAAACCATCATGTAGAGAGTTCAGCTACAAACAAATCTCCCTGTAGAAAGATCAGCTAGAAGAAGTCACCTTGTAGAGAGTTCAGCTACAAAGAAAGCATCATGTATAGTATGTTCACGTTGAGCTGAATCCTCAAAAACATTTAATAACTCATGGATGCAATTACACATGATCTTGAAATTTGGCTCATTTGTAGTACTGCTTGATCCGCTAAAAATATTTTGAAATCTTTTTGTTCAAATGTTTGACATAATATTTACAGCAAATCAAAATTTTCACAATACATTTCCTATGGGGAAGCCATATAAGTACAGTGTCCATTACAGCCCTTTCCCAAACTTGTAATGGAGCCAAACTGTACGTGTCTGTTGTTGACACCTTTGCTGTTACCAATAATCATCTGGTTGGCTGAAATGTTAACTCTGTTGAGAAAAAAATCCACTTTTAATTTTTAGCTGTTTTTCAGGATTCAGCTCAACGTGAACATACTATAGCAGGGGCGGATCCAGAGTTTCGAAAGAGGGGGGGCACCTTTCTGAAAAACAGTTGAAGACCAAAAAAACTTGCTGAAAACCAGTTGAAGACCAAAAAAAAAAGGTCACAACAATAATAGCTAGTTATCCTTACCTACTATATCACATCTGTTATGTAAAATAAAATCCTATTTGTAGCTTCATAGGTAAGCTACACTGCCTCATGAACATTGTGACTGCTTTATTAGAGTAATTGACTGCTCTATTAGAGTATATCGATCTTGTATGCAATTTCTTGAAGGGGGGAGGGGGGGGGGGGCATTTGCCCCAAATGCCCCATCCTGGATCCGCCACTGTGTAGAGAGTTCAGCTGCAAACAAATCACCTGTAGAGAGTTCAGCTACAAACAAATCTCCCTGTAGAGAGATCAGCCAGAATAAGTTTCCTTGTAGAGAGTTCAGCTACAAACAAATCACCCTTTAGAAAGTTCAGCTAGAAGAAGTTACCTTGTGGAGAGTTCAGCTATAAAGAAACCATCATGTAGAGAGTTCAGCTGCAAACAAATTACCTGTAGAGAGTTCAGCTACAAACAAATCTCCCTGTAGAGAGATCAGCTAGAAGAAATTACCTTGTAGAGAGTTCAGTTACAAAGAAACCACCATGTAGAGAGTTCAGCTGCAAAGTAATCACCCTGTAGAAAATTCAGCCACAAACAAATTGCCCTGTAGAAAGATCAGTTATAAGAAGTTACCTTGTAGAGAGTTCAGATACAAAGAAACCATTCTGTAAAGAACTCAGCTGCAAACAAATCTCCTGCACAGAATTCAGCTACAAACAAATCTCCCTGTAGAGAGATCAGCTAAAAGAAGTTACCTTGTAGATAGTTCAGCTACAAATAAATCACCCTGTAGATAGATCAGCTAGAAGAAGTTACCTTGTAGATTGTTCAGCTACAAACATTCACCCTGCAGAGAGAGCAGCAAGAAGAAGTCACCTTGTAGAGTGTTCAGTTACAAAGAAACCACCATGGAGAGTTCTATGATAAATATATGTATTATATATATAATTTGTACATTTACTGATAAAATCAGAAATATTTAAAGTACATCTGCTTCACATTCTCTTCTTCCTGTAGTAAAGAAAAAAAGACAGGTTAAAAAAGTCCCAAAGCTGGCCATAGGCCGGCTTTGGGGTATACAAATACAAAAAGAAATGAAATCTAATCCAAAACAGCCAAGCTGTAAAAAAAGTGTGCGGCCCTCAAAAAGGCTATGGTGAAAAAAGATGTGAAATCCAAGGTGGCGGCCAAGAAATGGCTGTGATGGTAGGTTAATGGTAAAAGTTTTAATAACGGCAATTTAGGTGAATTTTTTTGCCAAGACCAAGTGGCACAAAAATTCACTTGAATTGTCGTTATTAAAATTTTTACCATTAACCTACCATCACAGCCATTTCTTGGCCGCCACCTTGGATTTCACATCTTTTTTCACCATAGCCTTTTTGAGGGCCGCACACTTTTTTTACAGCTTGGCTGTTTTGGATTAGATATATATTTCAAAAATTTTCTTGAGGAAGCATACCCCCATATTCCCTAGCTTGATGTGCAGTTGAGCATCACATGAAAGAGATAATCTTTGACTTAAATATCAATAAAAGTATAGTGTGCATGACTATGACCTCCTTTGTAGTACATGGATGGCCGGACCACTCAAAATATCTCTGGAGTAAGTCACATTTTGTGTTGAGTTAGTCTAATAATTGAAGCATGGTATACTGTAACATTAACTAAGCTGGAGCATTCAGTACTTTTGACATGTAGAAAAAATGCTCTGAAATAGTTCTTTTTCCATCCAACCAGAGAATCAACCTACAAATGCTGTACCACCCAAACTTGGCTGTTGAACATACCTGAAACTTGAAAGTGTTTGTGAATCAGATGAGTCAGAAGCTGACTCTCTCAATTATGCCAATGTACAAACTTTGCCTCGGTAAATGTTTTTCCTGGCTACGCCACAGGAAGTCCCTTAGTTACAGAATTATTCATTTGCATTGTGTAAAATTATTAACTGTTTATTTTAATGCATCAATAATTCTGCAGATTTGATCACAAGTGACCTTGATCAACTTATAGCTGCAGCCCCAGAATTTAACCCAGAATATGTAACATCCATCTATGAGCTTTCTAACATGAATTTTGCTACAAGCTTTAATTGTTTAATTGACAATCATGGAACCTTACATGCTGTATTGGAAATGATGAAAACAATGATGGAGTTTGATGACACAGGGTATTTGCCTAAAATTTACGTGAACAACACAATCGAAGATAATGTATCTGCGGCATTGCAGTTTTATAAAAGCCCCAGGCTTAATATTAGGAAAGGAATCGTCATAGAAATGTTAGCTGCTCCAGGCATTGATGTTGGAGGCATTAGAAGAGATTTTTTCTCTCGCGTGTACCAGAAGTTGTCAAGTGGATACATGGATTTCTTTGAGGGTGATGGTTCCCGTGTAAGACCAGTGTATACAGTGTCCTCCTTATCCTCTGGAATTTTAAAAACTATTGGAACTATGATTGGCCACAGTATAATAATGAGCAACATAGGCTTTCCTTTGTCACGTGTAATGTACTATTACATGTGTGGAGATCTAAATACAGCCATTATAAATTTGGAATTGGATGATGCTTCTGAAAAAGTATCGTATTATGTAAAAGAGGTGCGTGTAACTTGCACTACATATGTGTTACACTTCAGTGGATCTTCCATGTGCTAACCAAGCCTTAATTAAGCTAGTAATCAGCCTATATTTGAAAGAAAAATAAATCTGCCTGGTGTTAACACAGCATAAAATTATTTGCCAATGTGTACTGCAAAGTTGATGATTTGTAGAGGTGGCCTTTTTTTGGTAAAAATTAGCACAAACCAGTTCCACTGTGGTGTTATTAGGTAACTATGTACAAGCATTCATTTGTTCCTTCACTGATTACTATTATATTTGTACAGATAAGTAGTTCTAATAAGGAATTAAATCAACTCGTTGATTCTCAAGAGATGGAAGACTACCTGATAGAAAGTGGAGGAAGAGATATCCCTTTTAGAGTAAGTCTCATAGTCTAGCATTTGTACCACTAGTTATAATTCCATGTTTTAGTTAAGCTACAAAGAAGAAATCTGCGAAATCATGCTGATATACGATGGATTAGTTAAAAGAAAAGCTTACTTAGATGCCATAATGGAAGGTTTGGACTCCTTCAAGATGAAGCGTGTAATGTGTTCCAACCCCAAAGTATTTGAACCTTTGTTTGTTGGTGAGCCAGTGTCATCAGCAAGGGTAAAGGAAGCAATAAAAACATTGACTCCACCTGGAGAAGATTCCATTAAACAAAGAATATTACATACAATCGGCATCTATTTGGATAGCTGTGATGAAAAAGGTATGCATATTATGTGAATACACAAATAAATGGATTGAAGTTATTGAGTTTAGGCTAATTATTTTTAAGGAAAACCAAAAACTTTCAGGGATTATTTTTTGAGTGAAGCAATGTTAGGGATAGTCCACAATTTTCAGCCTTTTTGCAAGTGTACAAAGAGTACTCTTTTTCTAACCCCCCCCCCCCCCCTCCCCCCTCCCAAAGTGTACTGTATAAATGTTGACACACAGATGTAGTATATAACAGAACTAACACACGGATACTTTTTAATATTGCAAAATTCATGTATGGTGTTTGTTTTGTCTTTTAGGCATCTTATCATTTTGATGCTTTTGCATGTACTGCATTCAGTAAATGTCTGGTGGCCGACCATTATAATCTACTCTGTTCAAATGAAATAAGCAAAGTTTGAATTTTTAAAGAAGCATACTTGCGATTCTACTGTGACCCCCTTCCCTCCTAGCGTACGGTTTGTACGCTCACGGAATGGCTGAAAATTGTTGGCCATCCCTTAGCATTTGAGTTCTTACAACATTTGTTACAAACATGAGGAATGAGTTGGACTCACTCAATTTGTTAAATATGGAAGAAGTCATTCCTGCACATTTCTATGAATCCATCCTTGGTAGTCTCCTTCATAAAATACAGCCTCATCACTGATAGTGCTTTCTAGCCTCTAAAATATAGGAGATAGGTAACCTACACCCCTCTTAAATACCCTTAAACCAAAACTGAATCAGAAAGGTAAAAAATATGTGTGCCTTAAACAAACCACTGTAATTTTCAAACTATGGCTATACAATTTACATTCTACTTGTGATGTAATAAGGATTATAATGGTATATTTACCCTTACAGTAAACCATGAGCAAAAATTTAAGTTACCTAAACACATACTCCCCAAAAGTTAGTGTGGGTTTAAGAGTTAAATTAAGCACTGTTGAAGGTATATTTCACTATAACATTTCATTCCTTGCTAGGATTGCTGAATTTTCTACTCTATTGTACGGGGAGCATGAGTTTAGATGAGGATAACACTATTTACATAGAGTTTACTGATAACCCTGACAAGGCGAGTGTCTCAGTGAACACGTGCAACAGGATTCTAACAGTGTCAACTCACATAAATCCAATTATTCTACTGAAAGAGGAATTGAATATACTAGTGAACGACAAGTCTAACACTCGGTTTACAATCACGTAACACATTGTTGTAAAACTAGTCGAACTACTATAATACCTACTGCTGTGAAACTACTCAAAATATTGTTGTTAAAGTATCTTAATCATTTTAAAACCCGTTAAACTACTGTTGTCTATATTGTTGTAACTGTTGTGTATTCCATTGTTGTAACAACTATTGTGTATCTTCGTTGTAAAATAACTAAAAAATAGTGTGAAAGTATGAAACAGTGTAATGTGTATAGTTGTTGGTTGAAGCTAGCAATGAAAATTAGCAAATCTCACCACATGGCAAAAAATATATATTTTTTTACAGGTGTTGAGAGTGTTTTGATCCATTTAGATCCTCAAGGGTGCAGAGCAGACAGGCTGGTTGTGATAATCCCTATAACAAGGGATTATGCAATCAATTGCAAGTATATTGTGAGAGGTAGTGAGTGAGGTTTAGATAAAAGTAATGCAATGTTTACAAGGGTTCTGGGACACATTTGTCTTGTATATAATATTATGTACATGAATCACAACAGTGAGATGAAATGTGCATACTGTTCATTAAAGCTGTAAAACTAATTTCTACTTGTAACCTCGAACTCTCAATAGCATAGCCATGATTGAAGTAGACTTAACTACAGAAGTTCTGTTTCAAAATCTAAAGCAAAGCATATACAAATTAGAGCTGTACCGATAATCGGATTGGCCAAAATATCGGCCACCGATATGGCATTTTTTTACCAATATCGGTATCGGTACAGAACAGTAGGAGGACCGATATCGCTACCGATATTTATACAGCAATAGTTTGTACATAAACGGATTATATATTGGTTTTCTACGTTATCCATGTGGCTGTTTAGTGGCAGTGGCTTATTGCTCACTGTACAACAAACGCTACGCTATGATAAGCCATACAAATATACGCGATTCTAGTCTTTGTTAAGCTGGAAATTAAAGCTTATCAGTCTTAAATGAAGCAGTTATATAGTACCTTTGTAATATAAAAGAACAGTCACAGGATAACCAAGGAAGCCTACTGTACCAGAGTTCACACAAGCCAATAAAATGCGGAGTAATGCAGAAATATCCGTTTAAGGCTTCATGGGAGTATGCATAAAAATGTTTTGTGGGTGCCTAATTGTCTGGATTGCACAACAGAAACCCAAGCCACTATCACCACAGGCATAGAGTGAGCAATGAATATATCCACATGCTGTTGTAGAGTAGGTAAATGCATAGATTATCTATGACTTTTGTTTGTAATGCAAATATCGGATCGACTATCGGTTATCGGCTTCTTTTGGTGGTATCCATATCGGATATCGGTACATGCCAAAAACCCATATCGGTACAGCTCTAATACAAATTATGGCAAACTTTACAATCTAAAATTGATTATGTTCCATTTTAGATTTTCTATTTCTTAAAGATAGAAAATGGAAAATCTATTTCTGTGTTTTATCAATGACATTCTTGAAGGCATTACCAACCTGTATGTTGACGACATATGCATGCATCTTATCCTATCCATAGGCTGTGGAAAAACCCTCTTGGAATGATATGCCGAAAGTATCCTCCTTTGAGTGGGGCTAAAAACCGTGATAAAGATCAAGATACTCCAATAGAGCAGTCACTCTAATAAAGTAGTCACACTATCAGAGTAGTGAGCTATGTGAGGATTTTTATGTAGTTTGTTAGCTATAAACGTGTAGCTGGTGAGGTGGGCAGTTATTGTCAGCTGGTTGTGACATTACCAAACCAGAGACAATGTATGTAGTCCATCAGTTCATTTATTCGCCCATGGTCAGCCCCCCCCCCGCCCTCATATCAACTACTTCTCTGCCACTGATCCGATCTGCTTTAGTTATTTAGTTATGTGGAATCTCACTTTAAAAAACTGATATATGATTAAATACCTTGGTGCTCATATTGACAATTAGCAATAGTAAACGTTGTTCAGTCTACCAAATGCTAATTACACCTATTGTCAGTAGTCTGGTCTCCATATACATCAGCACTGGTAAACAAGATTGAAATATATATAGTGTAGCATCAATCAGCCTTCATGGTTCATCTGTAATCACTACAGTAGAGTAGTGTTAGTGAGATGTTAAGGATCTTAATCTACCAACACTTGAAGCGAAGAGGGAGTATAAATGAATTGTTCTAAAATAGTGAGCACACCAGTTGAGCCACCCATATTTGGACATAACCAAAGGTTTCTTCAATTACAAGTTAGAATTACTTACCAGGATTTATTATTTTTGAATACTCTCCCGGCATGTACTGTAATGAGTTGGATTTAAACTACAACTATCCCACTAACAATCTCATTAGCAAATTCTTTTTAAAAAGTGACCAAGTATTATCTGGACCACATATGCCTTCAATGGTTGAACAATCTGTAAAAGATCAACAACTCCATTTAGCATGACAGAAGTTTCAGAAATGTCCAGGTATGTCAAGAATCAGTGACTTGCTCAGGTGTTTAGAAGCATGTACAACTGATAGTAAAGTTTGAGCCATACTTTACAGCAGTTCATTGTATTACAAAATTTGTAGCTATCCATGAGAAATTCTTTGCAATGATACTTAGAGCTTGTACTCGCTATGATCATGGGTACAGTAATTCAATTGAAAAGCATTCAGAAAACCCATTTCACATTTATACTCTTGTTTAGCACAGACTCACTGAAGTTGAGATTTGTGCATATTGTGGACATGGGATAGAAAATCCTTGTTGAGTTTTAGTGTCACCATAGTATGACAGATTCGTACAACACAAATTCAGTTACAAAAATCAAGTTATTGTTTGTTTCTAGGACCCAGGTCACATACAACCAAGTACATATACCAATGTGACAACCTACCCATAGGGTATGTATAAACAATGTCATAGCCAGCAGTGAGTGTGCTTGCAGAAATGATACGCATGCATACATAGGAAAGAGTTTAACTAACGTCAGAAAATCACAGTACTAAAATGTAGCTTGCACAACAAAAAAAAAACGAGAAAACTATAGGGGCATTAACTGATTTGTTTATATAGTAGGTGTGAGATGTCTCTGAAGATGAGTCAGCAATGAAGTGACACAACAAGGTGGTGAAGGCAAATGATCCCAATCAAGCCAATATGGCACAATAGACTCTTGTAACTAGAGGCCATTCCACATGTGATGTGCCAGTAAATCTGGTGTGGCTTGCCACTAGTTGGCATAGTGATCACAGCTAGTCTACAATATTATGCATACACTTACAGGAGATAGTTACACGTACGTATATGCAGCAATGCATCTTGTTGATTGCACATTATGTACCTCATTCACAATGATGTCACAGCCATAAAATGGTTGTGGGACTGTATAAAATTTGTATGGATAACTGTGGGAAGAACTGCCTTAAAACTGGAAGGAGGTTCCACATGTATCTTGTTCATGTATTTTTGGCATTCTGCGGTAGCTATGGCATCAATTCAGGTAGATCATGTCAAGTATGTTCATGCAATATCAGTGCAGTGCATTTTTAGTCAAGCAGTCTGCAGTCTCTTAACCAATTTCAATGATAATCAAGGTAAGTAGATGGTGGCCTTATACTCCTGTTAGTGGTCTGGGTGTATTCTATTTAATGCACAGTGTTGCTCACACCATTTTCAATTGCTTATTCATAAAATAGGGTCTAGTACATGAAAGCTACCAGAAGATACAGTTTTTCTCCTAAGATACATTACAATTAGACATTGAGCATAAACACGTTATTATGATTTAAACTGTGCACATAGGCCAACCTTTGTAATGCTTGAATGGTAATTAAGGGAATTATTCACATTTGTTGTAAAAAAGCTGGTCTACGTGTGTTCATCAACTGAATTTTTAGTGATACTTTATAATACTTATACCTTCATGTTTATTAAATATTCATTTTACTAGAATATACGACTACATAAGGTGTGATAGTGTTAGAATAAAATGTCAAACTTGTTATATAATGTGTAGAATAAATAAAACTGTAAATTCAAATATGAAATACAAAAATATGTACATGTAACAAAACTACAATGTTTACCATAGTAACCAGTTCAAGTGGTGTCTTCACATCATTAGCTGGAACCATGTGTTCAACTTGACTACAATACTTCTGATTGCTGCCTCCTTGTCTGGTGATCTGTGGGAAATTCCTGCATAACACCAAGGGATCATGCAACACCTTATTGGATGAATTGGCTGCTGTGGCTGTGAAGTGGGACCAGACTGTGTACTAAGGTGGTAGGCAGTATTAATATCATCTAGTGACACTTGTACTTCGTTGTGGATGTGAGATACTGACACGTCACTGAAGTCACAGGTTGTCAAGGTTACCATCTCCTAATAGTCCTGGATATTGTCGAAACTGTTACCATGGAAATCATTTAAGCCATTACCATGGTGACACTCCAAGCTGTTCTATTGTGACTGTCCAAGCTACTACTGAACAGTATTGGATATGGACCCTAGTGAGAGGGGTGCCATCTTCAGTGTGGTTTACATTATGGAGTGATGTAATGGTTTATCATGGTGTGCAGTAATTTGAGTATTTGTTTGACACATTGTTGTTATTCAATGGAGTACGTCGTAGATAGGTCTTGTTTGATGCTGCCAACCTGTAGGAAATGACAACAGTACTATAATATGCCAGTTACAAGGAATATGTAACTATTCACAAATACATTTTATAAAATTAATTATCCCATTTGGCATGTAACCACTGTATGGTAGTTGTCACTGGATTGTCTGCAGTCAGGTGGTATAGTTAGAAGGTAGAAATGTAGCTCCTCCTAAGTGGGATGGGTAGGAGAATGAATGCTACTGAAGATCATGTGATCACAGACAGACTCAGCCACCTCAGCATGTACGATTGCCATAATCGCTGAAAGATGAGTTCAGTACATAACTCCATGTAAATGGTGTAGCTAACTTACAGTCCTATTCTTGAGGGATACTGTCCTCAACCAGGAAGTCTTACTGAAAGACTTTTCATCCTTATTATTTTAAGTGGCAGGACTCATCAGCTGGTAACCACTTTAATAACATATATTTATTTATTTATTAAGGCTTTACAGTACTAGTGCTGAAAGTCTGTAGGACACCTGGTCTTACAGCCTGTTTAAAGTTGTTACACAAAGTGTGTTTGAAAAGATGGAGAAAGGAGAAAAAAATCCATTACTGGACCTAGGCAGCCTCGAACCTGCAGCCATCCGATTAACGCACATAAACCTACACTACACACACATACACATTACATTGCATTACACCTCACACGTGCACACGTACACTAGATAGAGCAGTAAACTACACAGAGCATTACACTAAAACACGGGCACTAAATAAAATACACCTAAAACCTGTGTACTACACAATACCAGAGGTAACGTAAATGTCTGGTGCCTAAGTATGTAAACATGAACATGAGGAGACCTGCTATCATACTGTACGTATCACACTACACTTACTGTACGTATCACACTACATTACACTTACTGTACATATCACACTACACTACACTTACTGTACGTATCACACTACACTACACTTACTGTACGTATCACACTACACTACACTTACTGTACGTATCACACTACACTACACTTACTGTACGTATCACACTACACTACACTTACTGTACGTATCACACTACACTACACTTACTGTACATATCACACTACATTACACTTACTGTACGTATCACACTACACTACACTTACTGTACATATCACACTACATTACACTTACTGTACGTATCACACTACACTACACTTACTGTACGTATCACACTACATTACACTTACTGTACGTATCACACTACACTACACTTACTGTACATATCACACTACACTACACTTACTGTACATATCACACTACATTACACTTACTGTACATATCACACTACACTACACTTACTGTACATATCACACTACACTACACTTACTGTACATATCACACTACATTACACTTACTGTACATATCACACTACACTACACTTACTGTACATATCACACTACATTACACTTACTGTACGTATCACACTACACTACACTTACTGTACATATCACACTACACTACACTTACTGTACATATCACACTACATTACACTTACTGTACATATCACACTACACTACACTTACTGTACATATCACACTACACTACACTTACTGTACATATCACACTACACTACACTTACTGTACATATCACACTACACTATACTTACTGCACAGATCACACTACAATAGGAGTTACACATTGCTATAGATTAGCTGTTGTTATCTAACACCTAACATTTGGTAACAATGGGTAAAACATAACAAGCAATAAAGACTTCAGTGACTGGTCTCCCCCTTGAAGGGAAGACCTTTTCCAAAAATTGAACAAAACGATCAGATCACCAGGTGTAACAGAAAAGGGGCAAAAGTATTGCACGTTCAATATCTGCTCGTATCCTCAGTCCCATGCGGATCAGTTACATCATGTTTGCAGGCTATGTGCTGACTGATGACAGCTGGCAAACTAACAACGCTGTATAGATGGCAGTATTTTCTACTCCCCTTGGAGAGAAGTTTGAAGGATTCTATGTCAACGTGATCAGTCAAACCACGTTTATGTAGGCATTGTCTCTCATGATTACCCACTCCACACTGCTCCAGGAAGTCTTGCACCACACTACACTACACTTACTGTACATACCTGAAGCAAAATTCCAACCACTGCGATTCATTCAACTGTGTTAATAGTCCACATCACAGATCCCATTCCACTCCCAAATCATACCCTAGGCTGATTCCATTTTAATGAGTTTACAGTCGGTTTCCCTCGTGTCACATTGTATCTTAATAAATTCGGGTGCTAATAGAGGACTCTGTATTGGCATTATCAACATCCATTCAATGTACGCCACTGTTACAAGCTCTTTTAAATGCAGCAATCTTGAGTAGAGCCGTCCAATGCATGCAGTGACAATCACTGCAATCTGTTTAGCACTGTAATCAGTCAAAATTTGCAGTTCATGCACTTTTTACTAACCAATCACATGTTCAGTTAAAAAAAACAACAAACAAACAAGAAGCATGTAGCTGCATACCCACATCATTTCAGTATTATTACTGGACAGAGAGAATAACTGATATGTTCAGGGGACCAGCCTGGATTGCTACACATTTACTTAACTTACTGTAATACGCTAGTGGAGCACCCAAATCTCAGTGCATACCTCAGAATTTTTTAACGATCATACCTTAGTCAAGAAAGAAGATATCAGGCTCTAACCCTCAGGCATGGATGGATATAATACATTACAATAAATACGTAGAAGCAATTTTTGGGTGGTTTTCAAACTAATGTTAGACTGTTATTCACTCAGTTACCTTACAACCATACCTGCAGGTTAGAGCTCGATATCTTCTATCTTGGCTGAGATATCATTGTTCAAAAATCCTCCCATACAAATTTTACGAAAGTCCCACAACTATCATGGCCATTTTTACATGTCTGACATCATTGCGGATAAGGTCCAATGGCAACAGACTATATTATTAGTAACTAAAGGTGGAAAAAATTCCAGCTAGCAAGCCAGGTGAAGAATGAAGATGTACAATAAAAGTAAAACATTGAAACATGGCTACTCTTTACCTTGTTGTTCATGAGCAAGCTGGTATCAGCTGGTTGTTCTGGCAATGACGCCTGGGGCGCATATGCTGGACTTAAAAATACAAACATTAAAACATACTTGTAATATTGTTGTTTATGTGTAAGGTGGCCTCTGGCTCTCCTGCAATCACTCAGATGTTTGCAAATTCTGAAATTAAAGCATGGGACATTATATAGAATTACATGTACATTAAAGTCATCAGCATGAACAGGCATAATTATTATATGGTTGTGCCTTCATTCACAGATGAATCTATCCCCGGTTAGTTTATGTCTCCAGGCCTCATAGTTTTCTCAAACATTACATTATTATTTATGACATAATCTCGACTGCATTTCTTATTATTCTTAGTACTTGGTTGTATAAGTACTGTGGAGAAATCACAAATGATTATAATGCACAGATATAATAATCACTTAAGTTATTACAAAAACTATCCAGGGAAGGAGAATTAACTATGTAGGGAGGGGGTTCCAAAGTTTAATCACTGAGGGGAAATTTCTTTGAGTCAATTTTTGTCATCAGTTGCTTGTAGTATCCTTTTCTTAATCGTGAATCATTAGGGATAAAGTAATCTTTGGGAATATCAACAAGATCAATAATAATTTTATACATTATTATAAGTTTAGATCTCTCTCTTCTTTGTTGTAAAGGAGGTAAGTTGAGTGTGCTTAGCATGCTAGTAACACTAGAGTGACTTGAAAAATCATTATCGTCGATGGTGACCTCTAGATATCTTGCAGATGTAACTTCCTTAATGGGAGAACTTTCAATATAATATGTGTGCAAGATCATGTACTGAATTGATTTACAATGCACGCCACATACATGAATGCTGGGCCAGGACACTATTAATTTTGTTAATGTGGAGAACATAGGGCAGGTACCAATATATTTACACAACAGACCTTATGTCAGCATGTATGCAAACAAAACAAAACCCATCCCCCCCCCCATAAAAAACAGACCCCCCGGCCCTACATTTTGGCCAGGACATACTGAAGCTTCACCACCTTCACTCACTTTGTAAACGTCTCGGAAGGTGCGTCTCGGGCTGTATCTTGGGATCTCATGGAGTCTGCTGAGCTGCAGGCCATTAATTCTTCGCATTCTTGGAAAATCCCTTCACCTTTTCAAGAGCTGTAGACAGATGCGTAGAGAAACAACTGGAGCGCGTTACATAGATCTATAAGCGGCCAGTTCGTGTTTTGTTGGGATATGGTTAATAAACGGAAGCGCCGCTTTCCTGGTTTTACAATATGCTTTTATTTATTTAGTTCATTTTTGGCACGGATTACCTTCCATAGAAAGTGTGCCCAAAAAAAATTCGCCCGGGCCGTTTCTTCTTGCCAAAACGCCATTACGCTCGAGAAGCCATACAAGATCACGCTCAGAGTTAAGTTTTTTGGTGTGCGCTACTTGTGGCTAATAGAATCCGTCTTTATTAATCATTATAAGCCAGGAAGCTTAATCTGGGCTGATGACTTTGTTGTAAGGTGATTTTTTTTCGCTCCGTGATTATTGTACGTGGGCGGGTTATCCAGATTAAATACTCTAATAGAGCAGTCATGTAAATACTCTAATAATGGAGTCAAGTGTATAACAACAATCCTTGCACTGAATTTGACAGCTATTAAAGGCACCAGTAATGTAAATTGTAGCTCATATTGGGAGACTCTCAGTCTGCATACACATTGCAATTTGATCAGTTCATGTTTGTACTGAAACGCTGACGGTGTTACTATGCAGAATGCAAAATTATAGTATTCACAACAGTCTTCATTATCAATCAAAGAAATCATGTTAATTTGTACACATGTTATTGTAGTCAATAGCGTGAGAAGATATTGCTGAGGAGATGATATGTTCCAACAACTTGCAGCAAATACTAGTCAATGATATAAGTCTATAGTTCGATGGATTAGTACACGGGCCTTTCTTGTATACTGCATGGTGTTACATATGCCCTCTTCCAGTCTGAAGGGAGTTCACCCTGATGTATAATGCAGTCAAGTGTATAACAACAATCCTTGTACTGAATTTGACAGCTATTAAAGGCACCAGTAATGTATATTGTAGCTCATATTGGGAGACTCTCAGTCTGTATGCACATTGCAATTTGATCAGTTTCATGTGTGTACTGAAATGTGGACGGTGTTACTATGCAGAATGCAAAATTACACTATTCACAACAGTTTTCTTCATAATCTATTACTGGATTAATAAAAAGTACATAAACTAGATGAATAAAAAATTGGAAATTTTAAAATGGGAATAGGGATCGCTGAAAAAAGCCACCAAACAAGAAGGGATCGCTGGGGTGGTAATGTAAACCATAAATCCCTATTTTGACTCTCTGTCGGTGGTAATGTAAACTACACACTTCTCACTTCAAAATGACAGAGCATGTAAATGTGATGAAAGCTTTATGACAGAGTCAAAATAGGGAGTTGTGGTTTACATTACCACCCCAGCAATCCCTTCTTGTTTTGTGGCTTTTTTCACTGAGCGATCCCTATTCCCATTTTAAAATTTGCAATTTTTTATTCATCTTATATAATTATTATGAACTCTTGATTTTATTCATTAACATTTTTTTTTACCTTTAATACGTAGCTAGCTACTTAAATGGCGGCGTGAGTACATTATTCAGTAGTACTTCGTGGGACTAGCCAAGGGGTTTTCCAAAAGTTCAATTAGTCTCGAAAGAACATTAATTTTGGTGGTGCTAAAGAGGAAGAAAGTTTTGTATTAAATAAATGAAGAACTACTGTCTACTGTACCTTTTACGGAGAATACGGAAGTCACTAGACTCACTACCGCAGTTAGTCGGTCCTGTGTGGTCGCAGCGAAAGAGGAAGCAACTAAATCAGCGTATTTTAAAGTGTAACTATATATAGGTGAGTGTATTGTGTAGCCAATGAGGGTCGTGGATTTTAAATAACTGTTATCAACGGTTGGAGGCCGAAAGGTTTCCTTCGCAACCAGTGTAATCACGTGAGGGCAAGCCTCGGGATCTAGCAAGTTGGGAACTCAAATAGACGCCAGCAGTGCGAACGTTACTGTCTGTGTGCTATTTACTACAGTCTGTTCTGAACTTATACTTACTTTAGCCTTTTTTATTCCAAGAACTTCTCCAATCAAGGCGAACGAATTTTACTGTAGCAACTTTATTATTTTTGTGTGTGTTCACGTGAGGAGTGTCCAACAGTTGTTACCCCCGTACAAGTAAAATACACTATCAACACAGAGGCTTATTTATTTCCGTTGTTATAAGAAGGGCACTGAGAGTTTTCAACATAGGTATATATCCTCTCACTTTTTTCAATCGACTAATTAAATAGACCTAATTAGATTAGCTAGCTACAATGATAAACTGTCCGTATACGGGGAGTACGACTGTCACAAGTAATTACTAATTCACTATAGTTTGGAGACCCATTGGACTTTCAGTAGTAAAGTAGTAAAGTTCGGTTACTCTGGCATTGTGAGTTGGCACAATTGTCTAGCTATTGAGGAGTAATCTTTTAACAAAGGGACTCCTTCCAAGTCTGCAAATGGTGTATAGTTATGCCTCGTCATAATCAGACTGTCTTATTAAATAAATTCATGTCTAGGAGTTCCAAAACTATAGTGTATCGATGTTTAAATTGTGACAGTGTTCGGATTTATTATTCAAGAAATAATCTAGATCCCTAAGTAGGTTTAAAGTAGTTGAAATTTTCAAAACTCGGCCATTTACTAAGTAGGAAATTTAGGTCTCTGCTGATGTGTAACTTGACAAGTTGGCAACAAACCGTCTGACACTACGTCATAAAATGTATGTAGCTATTTGTAACATGTGCATTATTATTTGATTTTACTGTAGTTTCCTGGTGTGGTGATCTCATCATCTAACTTTATTTATCTGACAATGGGATAATGTTGAATACCGGTACTCAACCTATTAATCAGTTTCAGTGAAGTATCATGGATGACTTAAGTAGTTTGTAGTACTTCAAGAGTTCGAGTATTATGAACTCTTGGTTCTAATCTATCTACAAGTCAACCAGTGTCACTGTGTGAGTTTGGTACCATAGTCATTTCATATTTGTAATCCAAGTATTTGTCAGTTTTCAGTTCTCAGGGGGAAATTTTTGATCCTTAAGGGAACATTTGGAATCATTCCTTTTAGAATAGCATTAGGGTCTATGTGTTCACTAAGTGATATTAAAAATCTTTGTTTTTTCTTACAGGAATTTCCAAAGGAGCTTCCTTAAGGGTGTCATTGTTGCCTTCCTATAGTAACCTCAGGGAGCGACACAATGCTGAGAGTAATAACAACAGTATTTGAATAATATGGTTCCACTTCTCTATAGTTTCATACTTAACTTTTTGTCACTGAATGTTGACAAGAAAGCATTACCTCTATGGTACCTTGGTAATGTTATCTGTAAAATTAACCTCTAATGTAAATTCAGATTGTGCTGATATGTTTCACTAAGTTTTAAAAGTGCTGAACATAATGCTGCCTGCCTGCCTGCCTGACTGCCCTGAAGATACTAGGTAGAATAGCATAGGTAACACTTAGGTGAGTAGATTACATACTTACTTGAAATACATGTAAGTATAACTATAGCATAGCCCATAACACCTGCACATGCAATAGATCTATACATATATACCTACCTAATACTTCTCTATAGTTTCATACTTAACTTTTTGTCACTGAAGTTAAGCAGCTATACTGATAGAGTATGAAGTTCTGCACGTATAGAACAGGTATAACTTTACTGTGTCATGCACCATTATTCTCTTATTGTGCACTTACACCTTTTTCAAAATACCAACGCATTTTAGTGTTTCTTTAATTTTGTACTGGCAATAAAAGTCACTGAGTACTAGCTTGCTTTTAAGCAAGTTGATGATAATAGGCAGGATGCCATGATGTACGTACAGGGTACATCTAGATGAGCAGGCTATAGGCAATACATGTAATGTAGAATATACTGTGCCAGTAGTGTGCCTACAGCCATTTCGAATAACTGTTAGATCCTTACCATGTACAGTAGATATTCTCAGTGCAAAGTTTAATGCTCAGTGATTTGGTCACAAAGTTACTGATAGAAAGGTATATTACTTTGGATCTGTGTGGTGAACAATAGTACAATTGCCTTGGCTTGGTTATTTGATTCTGCTGTTTAACTTAGTGAAATACACTATTTCAGCACTGTCTGCATAGGGCCAGGGAAAATTTCCCCAGTTGCCCCCTCTCTTGGGAGAATGGCATAACAATGATGTACTTAAAGGTGACATCACTTTGTATGCTGCATACATGCATGAATAGCGTTGATGTTTCCGATTACTAGCTTGGTTCCCATTGCAATACATGATAGTGAGAATATGAAGGTGGTCCTGCACATAGGGCAGGTACCAATCAGTGCTAGATTTTAATACAGCTACATATGAGAAAGTATTAATGTTCAGCTTTACATAGTATGGGAATATCTAGTAATGCAAAAATAGCAAATACATTGTATGTTTGACCTATAGTCCAATCTCTACATCTGTCCATACATATTATTAATAGTACTTTCTATTTTTCTGGCATTTGTGGAAACCTCAAATAAACAGCCTTTTGAAATCTCATGCATACTATTGGAATGACTGGACCTTCCACATTATCAAATGCTTGCCCAAGGGGTTCACCATTTTTATAAAACTCTAAAGTATGATTATTCACATCAAGTAAGAGGCCAACTTTGTCATTTTCATTGAACTGTTTTCCAGGCATGTAAGCAGTGCCTCTTCTTGCCATCTCATGAGATATTTTCTTCCCATGTAGTGTCACAAGCTAAAGCCCAATATTTACACAGTGGAAAGCAATTTGATAACATTAGTGCTACAAATAAGGGAAGGCTTCTCTGCCAGTCAATATCATTATCTGAAACTACACCAACAATGATTTGTCTGAACACTGAATGATGTCCAAAAAACGATCAAGGCTTATCTCCCAGTAGTGTCTCCCTGTTGACAATACTCTGTCCCCACCAATGGTAACAAGTTCTGTGGTGTTACTTACTGCAGCTGTCAAATTGTCATTGGTCAAGGTGATACTATATTGTACTTGCGTAAAGGATCCCAGTGAAACACTGCAAAAATAGACACATAATTATGTACATATATATATACTCATTGTAAATTCAGTTTGATGGTTAATCACAAAACGCATGCTACAAACAATAATAGTGTTTGTAATATTATGTGATGTGTAACTGATTTTCTCCAAGCAAACTTTGGACAAGCTGTAGTTAGTACATTTTACAATCAACTAGTGACAAATACTATATGGCATCAGACAACACTATTTAAATACAAAATGATGATATTAAAGTTGCTGTAGTTGAAACTTAATGATCATAGATGTAACAACCCTTGTTCGTTATCATGCTGCTTGTTTCTTTTATTGAATAATTCATGAAATGTGGTACTATAGCTATGCTATCCATCACAGAAGAACAAACGTAAATAGCCAACTTTTGAAGATCAGCAGACACAACTATGAATGACAACTTGCAGGATCCCATTGCAGGTCTACCGCAACTCAATTGTGCATATGAATTAGGGCTAAAAAGGATGACATATATATATATATATATATATTTTTTAGCATGGGTGTTCACAGTGTTGGGCAAGTTACTTTGTAAAAGTAACTAGTTACAAATTACATATTACTTGCAACTGATCTATTTAGTTACAGTTACATATTACTCTAAAATAAAATGACTATAATAATATTACATATTATATTACTTTGTGTCCACAGCCTTAAGCTGTCACGTGTGAAACTACCACTTTATCACGTGACATGATTGCGTTGTTGGGCAATGTGCAAATCTTAGTTACAAGTAAGAAGCTGGTGAATAAGCTTCATTCAGTAGGCTTCGTTGTGGCTAGGCGTTACTCAGAGGACAACTAACGAGATTAGTAACTTCGTTACTTGTAGTAATAATATTACGTAATATTATACTCGTTACAGTAACTATATTACTTAGGTAACGCGTTACATTTGTAAGTAAAGTAACTTGAGTTACTGCTGATTGCACGAATCTTTAATGCACCTATCAATGTATTGCCCCACCACCCCCCCCTCGGGCGTAAGTGGGGCTTTACAGGGAGAATTGACACGAAACTGCTGCCCCACTATGGGGCATTTGACGATCGTTCAGTAAGCACCCAAATATTTTTTGTTGTAACTTCCTTCGCTATGTCAAATCCCGAGTAAATCCCGCGTTGCAACTGGGGCCAACGGTGGGGATTTAACACGATAGGTTTGCCCTGTGGGGCATTTGACATTCGGCTGTGTCAAATCCCCACTATAGCCCCATATAGCTATGCCCGAGGGGGGGTAGTGAGGAAATACATTGATAGGTGCATAAAAATTGCGTGACGCATGCGTTTATGCGCACACAAGAATTGAAATGTTTTGTTTCACGGAACAAGTTGCTTACTTTGGGAATCTCAGTCCCCGACATCAGCAACCTATTCCGTGAAACAAAATCTTGTGTGCGCACACACGCATCTGAGTTGCTGCTCGTCTAACATCAAAGCAACAGCCTACCTTACGATAGTACGACCGTCAATGGAATACGCTGCAGTCATCTGGGACCCATACCACCATAACAATATTCAACAGCTGGAGAAAGTACAGCGTAGGGCAGCTAGATGGGTCCTAAATGATTTCAATCGATTCAGTTCAGTCACAGTTATGTTACAGCATCTTTCTTGGCCAAGCCTTCAGCTGAGACGTAAAATATCCAGATTACAAGCACTTAAAAAAATTATACATCAAGATTATTCACTGTCAATTCCTCCTCATTTTATTTCAATGACAAGATCCACCAGACTATATCACCCACATCGTTTTATTCTACCAAATTCATCTACCTATTCATACCAACAGAGCTTTTTCTCCAGATCAATTAAGGATTGGAACAACTTACCATCTTCCATCATTGAGAGCAACAATATTGACTCTTTTTCAGCGGAACTGCAAACATTGTATGGAACCCAATAACTGTAATCTTTGTAACTACGTAGCTAAATTCATTTTATGATTGCTTTTTTTTTTTTTTTTTCCTGAGCATATCAGCTGTGCTGTCTGCTCAGTAACAATAATAATAATAATAACGCATGCGTCACGCAATTTTTAAAGTTTCGTGCAATCAGCAGTATATGAGAGTAGGATACTCTCCTTAGTATATATATTATGAACTCTTGATAATACACATAATAAAGGATTGGCAACGCGCCTATTAAACCTGTAGTGACGTCACGTACAATCCTCGTTACGGTTCGTCATCCAGTTAACGCGCCCTCTCACCCGTTGCTAAACTGGCGCACTAGGCTGCTTCATTCCTTGTAGCGTAGCAGGGCACTACTGAGTAAAGACGTAAAGCTTACTTCAAACGAACGTACAACCACTAAGGTGAGTATCTGATATAAGGTTACCATTATTCCACGGAACGGCACGGAACGGAATGGCATATTCCGTGGCATTATTCTCCGGAACGGAACGCCTAAAGTGCCTAGATATATCCTCTAAATCACTTTCAAACACTATACTATGTTACTTTTGTGACAAACAAAACGAGCCGGTTGTTTCTTGTAGCCGATAACTAGCCTTTCGGCTATAATTATGCCTCGAATTATGCTAATGTGGGATTTTATCACGTGACCTGCAGCTGTCATCAGGTGCGAGGGAACAGATGAGTTGGTGACGAATGCAAAGAAGTCCTTTTGTGGTGAATTCAGTCTTTGCTGTAGTTATAGAAACGGTGCTTATAGCAGGAAGAACCAGAATGGAAGGCAATTCCGACGGCAGAACCAGAGTGGAAAACAACCTGGACGGCAGAACCAGTGTGGTAGACCAGAGCTAAGAAGGACTGAGAATTACATTTTAGGTACTATAGCAGATCTCCGTGATTTTGATGAGAGATTCAGAGTTTTATAAACAAAGACCACTCAGTTGAAAACTGAACTTTTGGCTTGATTTATGAAAGAGAAATTTAGTACTGTTGTATGTTGCAATAAGTATGGCCCTAACACAGAATTTGAAAACTTACGTGAGTGGACAAGAATCTTTTGGGTATCAGTAAAAGTGGTGAGTGTGTGTTTGTTTGACATGTTGTCTCTCAACGGAATAGCCTGACTGCTCCAAACCTAGCTACAATTTTATAATCTTCTTAAATGCAACAACTTTGTAAAGATCAGGCTTTACAGGCTCCTTGAGCCTCCTTACTTGTAAACCTAATACTAATACTAACTTTAGAATGGATTTACCATCAATTGAGCAAAATGAACACTATAGTGGTGATAATTTTAGTGGCTGGAAGTTAAGTTAAAATTTTATCAAATCTCTTTCGTGCTGCATGGGTTTGCTAAGCCTGTGGTGGAGTTACTGAAGTGTTGGTAGCCTGTAGTTGTTTACTAGATAGGAAAACAATGGCAAGGCCAATAAAAAAATGTCATTGCTTACTTTCTGGACAAGAATAGCATTGATAGTAGCTTTTTGATGCACTGCAGTATCACATTGTGGTGGTGATACACAAACATTTAATGGTAGTACCCATTTTGCCACTTTCTCTCAATACTTTTCTTTGACTGCTTGGTTCACACCAATGAAATTATATAGAACATGCTGACCAGGTTTCTACTCTATTTATAGCTCATTTTAATATGGGCTCTGCTACTAACAATTAACTGTCAGTACATTTTTATGTTTTAGCGGGAAAAAAAGCTTAATATTTCCTTACTTGTTTTGTAGTTAATATCATTATGTTAACAGTTGTTATGTTTGCTCCAACATGCAGATCATCTAGTGTGCAGTGAGGAAGGCTCATCACACAATGGATCACTCCTTTTGGACAGCTCTCCATCGAGTCAACCTGTCAATGAAGCTTCTAAAAACTTGTTCAAAAGTATACGACTCAGTGAAAAGAAGCAGCATCCTCCTGCAAAATAAAAGACTGCTGATACATACAGAGAATCGTCCAAAGATGAAGACACCCATTCCTGGATTGATGAATTACACTTCATGGATGGGGACAAAGCTGTGGTATTGTTGGGTGATTAGATTAATGTTGCAATTATCAATGCTAACCAATATAATAATAAACAAGTAGTTCAACCAAAATTTCAAGATGTTGGCTATTGAGTTATTTGATTGTTGAAAGTGCTTTCACTCAAGTTATACATGACAGTAACAGAAATCACTGGGTGACAATTAGTAACTCAACCAGAAAGATGTGTTGGTTTTTGATAGTATGTTTTCTTGTGACAACTAATGCAAATGGCCTGTTTACTGCGCACCAGTAAATCAGAATTTACCCTGAACTTTGTAGATGTTCATAAACAGACTGGAAGTAATGATTGTGGTTTGTTCAGCATTGCATATGCAGTGCTCCTGTGTTTAGGTGAAAACCCTGGCACATTAGTATTCGACTACCCTAAGATGTGTAGCCATCTCTCATCTTGTATAATATTGGACAACAATGTTTTTCTCTGTTACCAATCAGAGGCAAGAGAAGAAAAATCTGAAAGTTATATAAACTGAATAAGCGAAGGCTTATATAATGCCACGTCAACCTCCAATGACATGCTGTTTGGAGTGTTCAGAATGGTACCATGGAGATGTATGCATTTCTCCAGTTTCGGTTGAAGCACCTTAGGCAAGAATGTACACTGGAGTTGTCAAAGCTGTGTTGAAACTAGTTAGTGTTTAGTAATTGTTACCTTGTAGTCTATCGTTGTACCATTTATTTGCTGTACTGCTTTTAATTTAATTGTGTTAATTTACTGTATATACTATTACTTTGTCACTTATTTTACTCGATAATGTTGGTGTTATCAACATAGTTGTATTCAATTTTTGCTGTTAACTGTGTATTCTTAAGAATTTTTTTTCACTGTGGCATCAATCTATGTAGCAAGGTTAACTTAGACATCGATTGCTGTATAGCTACGTACATAGTGGAGACTGAGGGACAACTAAGTTTATTAGTACCTAGACATTGCTGTAATACTGCGGCTACTAGTTTTTATGTTATAGCTTTGCAGACCTGATAGCTATAGATTTAGAGCTGAATGTAGTCTATAGAACTTCCCTTATAGATCTAGCCGTTCCAGGACGCCCATGGCCACCAAGTAGCTAATACTATAGTTGATGCGTCGGGGGACACGTGTGTCTGCTCTGTTCCGTTCCGGAGAATAATGCCACGGAATATGCCATTCCGTTCCGTGCTGTTCCGTGGAATAATGGTAACCTGATATAATAAAATAGTGAAACGCACTGTCAGTTTTAACCCAGCGCAAGAAAGGCCCACTGCTTCATGGCTTTTCACAGTTTTGGAGTTTTAACAAGGACACTAAAGTGCTTTTTTCCGAACAATGTATAAAGAATTAATTGTAACCATTAGTAGAGTGTCATGCTTTGTTTTGTGTAGGCGTACCACTTACCTAAACTATGGTTTGAAGCTGTTTCATTGTGCTGGGTTTTGGAGTTTTGTCGTGGTACCATGAGAAGAAGCATCAAGTTACTATTCAGCACAAGAGAGCTCAATGTTATGGTGGTGTTATGCAAATATGCATGAGCTCAAATTCAGATGTGGCATTAGCCATCAAAGTATGTGAAAATGGGATATAAAAGGTGTAGTGGAACAGAGCATATTATCAACATGAAGGAGCTGGTGGTGGTAAAGAGTAGTGTATCATGACTTCAAGCTTAGATAGGGAATGATGAGCATATCTATAAATGTAGCAGCTCACAGCAAATACCATCCACTGGATATCAAGTGACATCCTTGTGTTTTGTCACAAAAATAGACAGTGCTGGAAACTAATGTGGCTAGTTAGTTCACTTTGTTATAATAATTGATATAAACAATGGACACATATTATACTAGTTATCTGAACTCCTAGGCACCACCTGCAGCTCAGATACCTGATAACTGAAGTTTGTATAAAATCTCTTTACACAATGTTAGTCAATTGCAAAGTATGAAAAATAACTTCTCTAATAGAACACTCGCTACTCTAATAGAGTATTCAATTTTGACATACAGGTTTGGATAACTGAGATTCCACTGTACACCTGTAGAACATTTGCCAGTAGGTCCCACATCCCAGTGTATAGCAGTCAAGGTAATTATGGCTGTGTTACATCCATTGAATTCAAGCACTAGTAGTAGTATTCATATCAGATAAAACAGCAGCAACATCACAACCCTCAGAGTCACAAATGACATGGGACTCTCACGCACAATCTCATAAATAAATCTTAAATTCTGAACTCTGGGATCACACAAAATCAGTGAGGCTTCCAGGTCCAGGATGGCTTGGAGTTAGCTAGATAAATAACTGATGGATGTTCCATTAATTGATCTGTGCAAAGCACACCTGCATCTCCATTGAGGCTGTCGGCTACTCCATTTTGTGCAATAATAGAAGTGTGAAATCCAAGTAAAACCTAGATAAAGATTTATATTATTGAAATTCTAATAAACACTTGAAATCCCTAAACATTACACAATTTAGAGATGTTGGTTGAGAGGTCTGTCACTCAGTGAAATTTTGTTGATCAAAGTTCAGAAATTTGTCAAACGATACTTTCCACATACCTAAAACAACAGCCATTGCAAGATCTTTCATGTAAATATGGCCCCCTTGGTATGGTTTCCTACAAACAATTAGCCCTAGATATAAAAGGAAATCTCACCATTGAAATTTGCTTACTACACTATTTAGTTGTTCACTTTACATGGTCATAGCACACAGTAACAGTTGTCAACAGCACATGCATTATTAAGATAGCTGAATTTCGAGGATTTTCTGAGTGACTGACCCCTGGCATTGGTGACCCTAGTCACCCACAGTTTACGACACACATGTGAACAACACGACAAAAACAGAATGGAGTGTTCAGTGAACTCTTGTCCTCCACCACACACATACACACAGCCTAAGCCGGCAGCTGTACCTATTTCCACCCAAAAAACCAACACTGGGATGCCTGTGCACCACTCAGGCACTAGAATCTTGTGTAGAATCCTCCTGGGACTTTATAGATCTCACAGGGAGAGGTCGCAGAACCCAAAGTTCCACAACGACCACTAAGTTGAGACAAGGACAGTGAGGCAGCATAGCTAAGTGGCTAGAGCACTAGCCTGGTAATTGAAAGGTTCCAGGTTTGGTTCCTGGTTTTGCAAATTTAGTGTTTCCTTGAGTAAGAAACTTTGTTCACATTGCTCCAGCTGTATACAGTTGGGACCTGGTGAGCTGTCACAGCAACATCAATGGGTACCTGGCGTTTACTGGGAAAACAAATTCCCAATATACATACAATATCCATCTCGAGCTCTCCATTAAAAAAACATTGCCACTGGATAGATAAGGTATTTGCTGCTGAAGCCCTAAACGAGCATACAATCGGCTTAAATCCTGGTTTACATAGTACATCCTTATTATGACCTACTGTAGCTGGCTACCAGGAGCGCATCGAATCCTTGATAGGATTCGATGCTCGTGTGAAACGGTAACTTGAGACTCCACGACTCACCAAGTTGCTGCTGCGCCCAAAATCAGCTGGTTGATAGCTCACTACGATCCATACTGATTACATGAGCAGTTCCTCTCTATTACTGGATAGCGAAATAACAGCACTGGGAACGATAAAGCGGAGCATTCATGTCGGGTAGCCGTATCTATGACAATAGACGCGCATAAGTTACATAATAAGTCACGCGACCGTAACGAGGATTGTCTAATGGTTGCTATGCGCGTTGCCAATCCTTTATTACATGTATTATCTATGGTTATATTACTTAGTTACCACAGAAGTAGAGAATGCCTCATTTACTCCCTTAATTTTTACTACTACTGGTGGAATGGGTGATGCTGCTACTCAGTTTTATAAGAGATTGGCCAACCTTTTGAGTGCAAAGCACAGTCTTTCCTATGGAATAGTGATGGGATGGCTGAGATGTAAATTGAGCTTCTCTTTGTTGAGGTCTGCAATTATGTGCATTCGCGGTGCCAGGTCCAGTTTGTGCTGTCCCATTGCTGAGGCACTGATTGCTGTGCAGGTCGCTGAGGCCCATATGTAAGATAATTTGTTTTTGTTTATTATGTACTGTTTTATCTTATGTCATTAATTTATATATATATATAAAAAACAAAAGTAATTAATATTATTACGTAACGCGTTACTCCCAACACTGAGTGTTCAAAGGTGCTGCTTGGGGTTTAACTTGCATATTTCTTGAGTAATATCTTGTATATTGATGGGAAAGTGGTTTGCTTATGGCTTTGATGCCTATATGTACTTGACTCATTATATTGAGCGATGTAGAGCTTTACATTGTTGTGTTTAATATTAAAAGCTTAGCTAGTAGTTGCAAAGTTTTGACTAGTTAATAACTATATTCTATGATGAATGATCACTAAAATAATCATTGGGTGATGTGTGGATGCGTATTTCTACCCATCATGTGTTAGCCTTTTTTGAGGATTACTAAGCAAAATAGCACAAAAAGTACATGTCTACCTATACTACAACTACAGAACTACTACTACAACTACTGCATGCAGGAGAATACTATATATAACTAATGGAAGAGAGGATTGTCATCAGAATCAATGCCCTGATGTACCCATATTGTTCATCTGGAAACATCAGAAAAAACTACAGCAGCAGCGTCGGGCAGCAGCCTTCTCATCTGGAAAACTGAGATGATCAGCATCAATAGAAAGAAAGGTGGAAGCTAATTAATTTATGGACACCATTATATGAACCTGAAACAAACATAACAGATTCACACAAACCTAAGCCCCTAAAGCGAAGGGGAAAGAAGCTTGGCCAGGAAGAGTTTAAAAAACTACACTTCATCATACAACAAAGACAGGTATGAAAAAGAAAAGGGCACAAGATAGAGAAAGGCACATTGCAAAGTAGGTGATACAACTACTGAGACATCTAAATAAAAGATGAAGTTTTCTACTTGAGGATTATCCAATACAGTAAGTTAAAGCTACCTAGTCCATGCGGGAGGAAAGGGAGTTGCCAGAAGGAAAAAACAGTTCACACTATGCCGGACAAGTTAAAATAAGTCCCAACTCAGATCCTGAGTGGAAAAGGGAGACAAAAGAAACAATAAAGAAGACCGTTTACCAACTAATGTACCATCATCAAGGTACTGAATATAACCACTACAATGTACGTATACTGCACAGCATTTTTCCTGTTGTGCTGCCAAGTTGCTGTCATGAGTGTTGTTCGTCACAGCTACGTACTTTTATGGAGATTCAGTAGAGCTCTCCCTTGGGTTGCAAGAACAGCATCTCCTAGCAACCAACTGGTAGTTATTGTTAGCATAAATGGCTCAGACAGTAGGCTTCCCTTGTACTTTGAAAGGACATAATGTCCTGTCAATTCCAATTATGGTTAGAAAATAGGCAATCTGTCAGGAATTTGTCCAGAGTCCAACTGTTATCATAAGCTCTGTATGGTAGCATTTTCCCATGCAGCTGCTAGCGAGTCTCTCTTACTTGTCTCATGAACCATCTTTTGTAGGGTAAGGCTCCCTCTTGCTTAACTCCATAGTTGTCTTTAACTGCTGTGCTTTAAAGAGGTGGGGTGTTCACCCTATTGCTGTTTGTGAAGTCCTTTGTCATTTAGCAAGCTGTTTTTGAAGTCTTGCAGTCCTTCCCTCCCTTCCTCACATATGTACTTTTAACCTATAGCCAAGTTGGTGTTGGCACCCCTGGAGGCCTGGAAGGTGCTGCCCACATCACTCATCATTTTATTTCTCTGTTGAAAGTGGGCATGAAAAATGCTTTTAATGAATGTAATCAATCTGCCTTTTTTTAAACTCATGCACATTTGAAGATCTTCTAGAGATTAGAGATTTCTGCTTGTGCTCCATAAATCCAGGGTCCAGAGTTCGAATCCAAGTTGGGATCATCTTCTTCTTGTTTTTTTTCTTTTCTTTTCTTTTTTTTTGCTCTGGCAATCTTTTTATGCTATCTTGGGTGAAGTAGTGTTATTCTCAGCCAGCTGAGTTATGCTTTGGTAATAGCAATAGATGACTGTTAGCTTCATCTGGGGTGCAACAGAGACCCTATGAGCCTTTGCTTTTTTCACTTGCTTTTCTACAATTCATTGATGCAGATGATTTTCGTGATAGTTCAACTAAATGTTGTCTGACCAACTGCAAGTTTGTCAGGAAATTTGTCCTGACACTTATCATAAGCCCTGGTGTTGACAGAATAGACCATTACATGATCAAGTAAAACATTAAGCACATCAGACTTGAGCTCCATCTATTAAGTAACCAGCAGAAGCAGAAAGTAATCCAATGTCAAGAGGATTGGCAGATGAAGGACACTCAGTAAAAGATAGAGAGTTAGTTGTAGAGTTAGAGAATGTGGGTATCTCCACAACTTTGTTGGCTTCAACAAGGGGCATACACCAGTATTAACAACCAGAGTTTCTAAAGTGAGAGTGTGAGAGGCCCACCGACAGGAAGGATGAGAACAAACTATACTCAAAGGAGGCCACGCAAAGAAAAAGATGCTTAGAAATATGCACTGAATGTGTGCCACAGTTGAGAGTAGGAGGCAAACTTCTTAGCACACAAAGGACAGTCACAAGGTACACTGGGCTGGCTAACTGAGCTGGGAGGGAACCTAGGACGGCAGCCACACAGACCAAGCATGTCAGAATATTAAGCTGCTTTAGTAGTATGATGGAGCATGTCAAATCCATTAAAGTTTAACACTTGGAATTGTCACACACACACACACACACACACACACACACACACACACACACACACACACACACACACACACACACACACACACACACACACACACACACACACACACACACACACACACACGCACGCACACACACACACAGATCTTAATGGATATAAGTCAAGAATGGATAAACACTGTAAATACAATGCACATTGTACTTCAGACTAGGGCTGGGGGATAGTATGAACATATCGGAATATCGGGATAAAATATTGCTATCGTGTATCGCCTATCGTTTGAAAAATTACTGTCAGACAGTATTTAAAATATAAAAATATGCAAATATTCATACAAAACACTTGTAAAAAATAATATTTGGGAACAAAAATCAGTCTAAAAAGGCTGTTTAGTCTCTTAGGCAAGAACATATCAAGAAGTACATCCGTCCTAGCAGATCTCTGGGAAGGTAATAGAATTTCTCTATCGTTATACTATCATATATCGTGAACAGTGTCTTACTATCGTTCGGACATTGAAATATTTGCTATCACCCAGCCCTACTTCAGACATGGTAAAGCTAGGCAGCTACTATTTATATCCTAGCAAGCAATTATCAATATGAGATTATTGTACAGGCAGTAGTCTCAGTGTGCTCTTTAAAGCTTTTATATATCCAATGATACAATGGTATGTACCATATCCATTGAGTCACCATTGTACCATATCCATTGAGTTTGAATAGAGATATGTGTGAGACAATTCACCTTTAGCTCTCAGGCCTGTGGCCCAGGTGTATATATCAGTAAATCCCTCCAGCCATGGTATAACCATATTATTTGGATAAGTATAAAAGCTTAAAAGAGTATGCTGAGATTATAATCTTATATTGGTAATTGTTTGCTAGGATGTAAGTATAGTAGCTGCCTTTACCATGTCTATAAAATACAATTTGCATTTATTAATACTGGAACAATTGTAGTCTTGACGTATAGAACTTATGTATATCCACTAATTCTGAACAGAGATTGTGTGTGACAATTCCAAGTGTTATATGCTAGGCCACTTATGGGTTTGATGTGCTCCATCATAGTTCTAGAGATGCTGACTTGTTTGACTCTTGTTTGTCTTTTGTTTTTTTCAGTGATCTCTATATTCTTTAATTTTACACTAGTTTGTGTACTTTTTATGAATCCATTTGTGGATTAATATGTTTGAGAAATTGTGCATAACATGATAATGATCACAAAACAAAGGTGTCTGTGGTACTTGCATGTAGCTATTCAGTAATCAGCTTTCAACTATATCATCAGTACTATTCAATCAAGCCAAAGTTACCAATCATGGGTGTTTTGTCTCTTTGCAACTGAACTACTTTGCACTTTACAACTTTGATTTATAAGCAGTGTATAGTATGCTGTGGTTGTGTGTAATATGGTTTCTGGTAGCACACATGCAGCTCTCATATATATATATATATAAGTAAGTAATTATAAGTCAAGCAGCAGGCAGTGGTATGCACCAATGTTGTACTGGCATAAAGTTAAATTGTGGTTAAAATGATAGGGCTTGGGTAAATATTAACGCTTAAAAAGTGAACAGATTTTCTTGTAGATCAATAAAAGAATAAGATGAACAAAATGGCATATTTCGGTTCATTAAAAAAGTACCTTTTTGAATATGTCATATTGTATGTCTAGTTGACACCTTCACTAGCAACACTATGCCTACTGCATCCATTTACATGATGCATGCATTATCACCTGGTAACATGATGGTATTGCCTTACTCTAGATTTCAGGACACTATACAGAACAAGTGGTACATAGCCAGAAAAGTAATACTTTGAACAGTCGTAGTAAACATCTGGTGAAATGTTCCTAAACTAACCCAATACAATGCTCGCCACTGTTACATATGCCATAAGTGTGTTACTTAAAGTTGCAAACTCAAAACCTTTTTGATTAACATACTTAGACCAAATACTTAACCATGGACACCGAACTACATGGTGTGTGTGTGTGTGTGTGTGTGTGTGTGTGTGTGTGTGTGTGTGTGTGTGTGTGTGTGTGTGTGTGTGTGTGTGTGTGTGTGTGTGTGTGTGTGTGTGTGTGTGTGTGTGTGTGTGTGACTTGCTCTGTGGCTACCTGCAGTGTAAAGCAAATGCTGGCCTGCTGAATAATGCTATTTACGTACAATTCACAAACCACATCTGTTAGATTTTAACCACATTAAAGTGGAGCGTGCATGTGTCTGAATGATGGCCTGGTTGCTCAGTGATTTGTGTATTCATGCTACATGTAATTATGCACAATTCACAAACTACACCAGTTAGATTTCGAACCAAATTAATCAAAGATGTAATTATAAAATCCTTTTGTGTGGTTTAATTGCTTGGAATGCAGTAGTAAATCTATCCTGTGTGGTATCTTCTATTCCACCAATTGCTGCACTAAATTCCAGCATCGTCTTGTCTGTGTGTGTGTCATGTGTGTCCCCTATCCGTTTCTCATGATGGTAATTTGTCTGACATGTACATGTCTTTATTCATGCTATATAGTCATTTATGGGCACATTTTCTTTTTCAACCTGACGATCAGCTATTGGCTGACACATATCAGTCATCAGGCAGCCACATGAAACCGATGCACAATTAAATTATGTTATTCTTATGTATGTGTGTGCGGGTATTATTACCAGTGTCCATAAATATTATTACAGAATTTGAACTATTATGTGTTGTGTATAGTATCTGTTTATGTGACATTCGTGGGAGAATGCATGGAGGATCACATAATTTTTGTAAGCTATCTGTTGTATTGTAACAAGGCAAATAAATTTCTGTCAAAATTGTCAAAGCATTCCTCCAGACTAGGGCTGTACTGATACCGATATTATATCGATATCGGTGCCAATATTACGATTATTGGTATTGGTCAATTGCAAGTCTATAGTACAGATACTTCAGTGGAGTAGTGCAAGTACTAGTAAAAGTACTATAAGTAACTATTAAAAGCACTTGTTTTGTAGACAAGTACATGGTAAGATCCTGGACTACATTGTGAGCTGCCATGCCCTGGGTTCAATTCTCCAAGTAGCTATGTGTTTTTTTTTTCATTTTTGAGGGTTTTTTGTACCACTTTTTTGGTAATACATATTTGTTGTATGATACTACTCTGACTTTATACTGACCAAAACAGACAATTTTGGATGAAAACACCTTGTGAACAATGAATTTTAGTAATTTCAACACAGCTATATGCTATGTAATCTTACTATGCTAAATCTCACAATAATACATATCGGTTACAATTATTAAGTATCGGCTGAATATATAGTATCGGTTTATTAGAAAACCTGTATTGGAAATAGACAATAAATATTGGATATTGGTATCGGCTGTGAAATGTTGTATCAGTACAGCCTTACTCCAGACCCCCTAGATATGGAGCATGCTTTCTCTAGATTTTGCACTTTGTGTGTGTGTGTTTAAGCCTCTTAAGATTACTAGTATACCTGACAGTCTTGCTCATTTGATTGACATTATTTTCAAGCGTTAAATGTGTTTTCTACCTTGAAAAATAAAATATCTTTTTTCGCTTCACTTTTAGCTAGCTACTATTATTGATGTTTAATTGCTAGTGAAAGTAGAACAGCTATGTTTTGTTGGATTGAGCTTTCCTTCTTGAAGCGTAATTAGCACAAACCCTCACATTAAAAGGCCCATCACAATAGAGAATTGTATCTATTATAGTTTCTAGCCAGTATCACTAAAAAATTTGAGCAGGTAGTGCTTCAGCATCTCAAGTATGCATAAATCTTTCCCCAGGGAATGGCAGGATGTTTATCATGATGGAGAAATAGCAAGAACAAAAAGACTGTGATTGCTACTTGATTGTTTCAACTAGCTTTAGAAGTTCATCACATTTTTCACTTTTTAATTACTGAGCTGTGTTTGACTACCACCAGAACTGCTGGATAACTAAACAATACTGGGACTGAATCGCAACTTTGCAGATACAACCAATGTATTATGTGGCAATGTTTTGTATATACTCCAAATCTACATCCTTTTTGTATATAGCAACAGATGACCTGGCCATTTCTAAACTGCCTACTACGTCCTCGTATATAGTGAGTTAAAACTTGAGCAATGCCTTAATGCCCACACTAAAGAGGCATAATAACTAGATATTCTTAGCTACTTTCTGCTTAGTACAAACAGTTTTTAATTTATATAGGATACTAGTCAACTGCACAAAATTTTCCCTTTACTGACTAATTATGCAGTTATCAACAGTATATACTTTATTAATTGTTATGACAGGAGTGTATAAAGGCAACTCATATGGATTTCTTATTTTGATAGAAAGTGGAGGTGAATAAGGACCGCAACCAGCTTTATTCTTTGCCATCACACGACACTTGTGTATACAAAGTCCTTAGACAGTGTGTCATGTAAATATAGCTGGCGTGCCAGATAAGGGCCAGTATACACCTAAAGTATGAGCCATAACATATATGGTTGTTAGAATTGGATTAGCTACTTATAAACAAAAAACGTGTATGTATGTAGACACACACACATACAGTGGCGTAGCCAGGAAAAATTTTTACCGAGGCAAAGCTTATACATTGACCAAATTGAGAGGGTCTGTTTCTGACTCAACTGATTCACAAATACTTTCAAGTATGGGTGGTGCAGCATTTGGAGGTTGACTATCTGGTTGGATGGAGGAAACTGTATCAGAAGACTCTGAGCGTTTTTCTACATGCCATATTAAGTAATGCTCCAGCATAGTTAATGCTACAGTATACCATGCTTCAATTATTAGACTAGTTTAATTGCATGCAACACAACTTACCGCGGAGATGTTTTGAGTGGTCAGGTAATCCATGGACTGTAACGGAGGTCATAATCATGCACACTACTTTTTATTGATCTGATGTGATGTTTAAGTCAGAGATTATTATCTCTTTCATGTGGTGCTCAACTGCATGTGCTAAGCATGTCAAGCCAGGGAGTCTGTGGGGAATGCTCCCTCAAGGAAAATTTTGAAAATATATGCTTTGAAATGGCATGTGGAGGCTATTTTTTTATTGTTACTGCTAATGCATGACATGCATGATCAATTAGCTCAATGTAATGCCATGCAGTTGACTCATTGGAACTTTTGAAAAGTAATGTAAAGACAATTAACATAAATGTAAATGATCAAGCAGTGTAATGAGAACAGTGGCTATAATCTGTATTGAATGCTCTATTAGAGTATATTATAATGACTGCTCTATTAGAGTATATTATAATGACTGCTCTATTAGAGTATATTATAATGACTGCTCTATTAGAGTATCTCGGTCTTTTACAAATTCAAGTAGCTGAAAAGTGATCCAGCACCATGCAAGGCACCATGCCACCATAGGCTCCAGTCCTGCTTAGTACTACAGCCATAAATTTTATTACGTATGGTACAGTAATGTTGTCTAGTAACGTTTGGATAGAAAATCCGGGGTGCCAAAACTCAGGCCTGCTCAGCCTGTTGTTGAGCATTTTTACCGAGGCAGCTGCCTCGGTTGCCTCAATGGTAGCTACGCCACTGAAGGAGGAGGTGATTAACTCATACCACAGACAAAAGGTTGTCACTTTTTTGGCTACTTGAAGCTCAAATAATATTTTATTCTAATATAATCTGTGCAAACAAAATGAGCACTGCATGGAGGTATACTGGAGAAATTTGGCAAATCACTCATCAAGTAGTCTTTTGCAAAATAAAATTACAGTGTGGAGGGCTACCCATAGCTATTTTGTTTGCACATGACTAGGTGGTTGAGCTTGTTTACTCAAAATTAGCTACTTCATGGGCTGTTGTTAGTAATGTTTAGCAGTTATTTAGGTTTTTGTTAAATTGTTCTATATAGCCTGGCAGAGTCACACTGACAAGGTCTTGCTATGCTAGACTCTAGTTTCAAGCTAATAGAAACCTATGTATATGCCCCTATAATGGAAAATTAAAATATTTGTGACTTGAAGTTTACTCACAATAAAATGTTAACAAGCTGCATTATTATTGCCCAATAAATATACTCATAATTATATAAGCCTATAGCAAGGAAACTTTACAGAAAATCAAGACTGTTTTCTTCCACATGAATTTCCTCTTACCAAAACTCAACCATAGGTTATTTTTGGCTGACTGACCTCATTTAAATAGCTATGATTTAAATGTAAAAATTGACCATTTTAAAAAGTTTTACCACACCAAGCTTCCCTCCATAAATTGGTTAGTACTGTGTGAATGGTAGACTGAAAATGATGAACCCACACTATAAGAAAATTTTGTTATAGATGACTGAAAACTGTCTGACACTTCACATTCTCTAACATCTTTCCCTCGAAATAATTTTCATTAGTATTAGCACAGACATTTGATAGCCTGATCTACATGGATAGTTGCCAGCTGTGTGCATGTCGAATTGTTGACTGTGAATCTAGTTGAACTTTCTCAAAACATAATCACTAGAACATTTTCACTGTTGTTACAAGTGATTCAGTGGCGTAGCTAGGAAAAATTTTTTACCGAGGCAAAGTTTATACATTGACCCAATTGAGAGGGTCTGACTCAGCTGATCCACAAACATTTTCAAGTTTGGCATTTCACGTTGACTGGTTGGATGGAAGAAACTGTTTCAGAAGACTATGAACACTTTTCTGCATGTCATACTCCAGCTTAATTAATGCTACAGTATACCATGCTTCAATTATTAGACTAGTTTAATTTCAGTCAGCACAAAAAGCTGACTTACTCCGGAGATATTTTTAGAGGTCAGGCCATCCATGGACTGCAACGGAGGTCATAGTCATGCACACTATACTTTTCATTGATCTGATGTGATATTTAAGTCAGAGATTATCTCTTTCATGTGATATTCAGCTGCATGTCAAGCTAGGAGTATGAGGGCATGCTCCAACATGGAAAATTTTGAAAGCTATTTTTACCATGCAGTTGATTAATTGGAACTTTTGAAAAGCAGTTTAAAGTTAACATAAATGTAAATGATTTAGACCAAGCAGTGTAATGAGAACACTGAACAGTGGCTATAATCTGTACTGAATGCTCTATTAAAGTACATTACAACGACTGCTCTATTAGAGTATCTCGATCTTTTTCAAGTAGCTGAAAAGTGGTCCAGCCAATGGTGGACTTCGTCACCATGGACTCCAGCCCTGCTTAGTACTACCATAGATAGTATATTCTATGTAGAATATATTATCTATGGTACTACAGCCATGGATTCTATTATGTGTGGTACAGTAATGCTAGTAGTAGTAAATGTTTTGAGTGAAAATTAGGGGTGCCACTGAAAACTCAGGCTGCTCAGTCCGGCTCAGCCTGAATTGTTGAGCATGTTTTACTTATGACCGAGGCAGCTGCTTGGTTGCCTCAATGGTAGCTACGCCACTGTCCTTCTGTTATTTTAATCTGCTTCAAGTTTCACTGTTTCATGTTCAACACCTTTCAATTCAACAGACCATCAATGTGATGTCTATTGTAGTGTTTTGTGAATAGAAATTTAATAGTAACTCTAACAAATCACCACATGTACATACACATGTGCATGCGTATGTAATTTGAGGCACACGTCCTGGTTTAGCAAATGTGTCATGTCTACTATCCTTTTGTTTATGAATCGACAGTAATCGATACACTATACACTGTTGAGTTATTAGAGTTATTGCCTTGGCAACACAGTATGCATACTTATATGTAAGCATCATAGCTACTTTGTACTGAAGTACAGATATGATAAGGATCTAATACTTTTTCATACTGGAGCAGCAAATTAGAGACACACTCTAGTATTCCAAATGTATACTTGCCCTAAGTGCAGGACCTTATCGCTCTATAGCTACACTAATCTAGTTAGCAATAATGGTAGGCATCTGATGGTCATTCAAAAATGGAGTCTATATCATGCAAGCTATAGAGACAATAATTATATCTCCCAAAAAGCATACAAAACAGTTTGAATTATGAGTGATGTCAAAAGTATTTACACTGTGAGCGAATAAGTGACAATGAATTGAAAAGGTACACATTACAGACCAAAAGGTTCAAAATCAGGGGGAAAAGTTTACAATTGCTAGCCGTAAACAAATGCAATTAACTGGAAGAATATTCAGCATGAGCTACCATACCACAGGGCTATCATGCAGTGAGTATGTTAATAAAGAGTCAAATTATCTCCTTTAGTTTGACATCAGAACCATCTCCTGGTCTTTTTAGATGTTAGGAAGGTGTGTAAGCTGCCAATCTTGGGATAAGAGAAGATCACAATTGGTGCCTTGCAGTCATCAGATTTCAGACCCAACACAGGTAGCAGGTTAAAGGACATATTGATCGCAGCAATGTTGTAATGCCTATGATACTTCTTCACAACTTTCAAATGCTTTTGTGCCTGCAAACATACACAATCACTTGTAAGGTGTGTGTGTGTGTGCGTGCGTGTGTGTGTGTGTGTGCGTGCGTGCGTGTGTGTGTGTGTGCGTGCGTGCGTGTGTGTGTGCGTGCGTGCGTGCGTGTGTGTGTGTATGTGTGTGCGTGCGTGCGTGCGTGCGTGCGTGCGTGTGTGTGTGCAAGTTTGTATATGGATGTGTAGACATTATATTCATGTGTGTGTATGTATGTATGCTCATAGCTGTGCATTGTGGTGCAACTCACTTAAACCAAATATAGTGATCATTTTGATCAGCATCAACCTGTGGACTGGAGTGGAGTACTTGTTCTATTATCACTCTCCTTGTGAAATGTTCAACTACTTTAATGTAAATAGTTTTGTTCAAGAGCTTTTATTATAATGATCCCAACTATTAATAATTACTATACAGATTATTAATAATAATTATTCTCATTCTTAAGCTACGTAATTACATGTTATTTTTGGGGATACAGATTATCAGATCATGCATATAGGTGATAATTAGCATGTAATGATAGATGTGTCAGCTGGACATTGAATCATTTGTAACAGTAGTGAAATGTTTCATAGTAGTGAAATGTTTTATAGTGCACTTTCAGAGCTCTTATATGCACAGCTGGCCATGGGCAATGGTTACAGTGTATGTGTTCTATGGAGCATGCTGATGCAGGTTATAAATTTCCTGTACTGATATTAATAAATCATTAAGAAATATGAAGTGTCAGACATATTTCTGACAACACTGTATTCTTAAGATGGACATTGTAGATAGTGTACCAAGGCCCCACCATTGTTAATACATATATATAATACACTTACATACCACATTACTGGCAGAGTACACAATCCTCCCTTTAGTGTCTCAAGAGTAGCAGGTACCTAGTGATACTCTAATTATGGTATCATGATATGCAAGCTAAAGGTGATCACCTTACAGGTCTCTGTGCTCTGTGCACAACACAATAGAAGTCACTCATCAGGGCACCATCACCCAGTCTGAGTGTAAAATTAGCATCAAGCTTGTCTGAGGGGAGAACACTAACTGGATTATAACAATTACGGCTAGTATATATATATGTTATAGCTTAGCTGAATATGTGACCTGGCCTATGAAAATAGGGCATGTGGGCACATGATTTTTGTCTACTTTCTCAAGCTTCCATCATTCGTAACATTTTGTACCATTGTGCTATAGCAATGTAATTTTCAGCTCTTAGTAAGTATTTAATTGGCTTTATGATACAAGTTACAGAATACAACTATTCTATTTCAGTACTGAGATATGACCTGTAGAATGATGGGGTGTAGTTTGTACCCACATGCCCTATAACCCTATTTTTGCAGGCCCGGTCACATATATAACACACACATTGTACACCATGTATCCAATAGACATGAACACACTTTTCACATACTGGCAGCTGCAGGTTCAAGTCAGGATGAACAATGTGGAATATGTTCAACTATATAGTTGCTCACAGAACTGACAGAAGGTAATTTGTCAATGGCTTTAATTTCAAAGTCAGTGAATTTATTGTAAGCACTCTTTAGGGCTGTGTAACAGACAGAACATATAGCTACATAGCTGAAAACTTAACAAAATGGCTACGTACTTCTCTACAATTTAACACATTTTTGACATAAAATTATGATGTAGCCTAATAGCTGTATGGTTGTTCGAATGTTCGTTTTATTTCTGTGACCCCTTAAAATGGCTAACTTTCACTTGTTTATATATATAAGTGGTAATTTGCAAGTCAGAAAGTGATCCACATACATTATGTTTCAGCACTTTTATGCTATTATTATTACTCTTGTTGTTAAGTTAACATAATTATTATAATGTTGAGGATATGGTTTAGCAGATCATACATTCTGATTAGTGTAGGTATAGAGGCCATTGTCAGCTAGACATCTACTAATAAATCACTTAAGCTTGAACAACTGTTCTATCTCTCTTGGGAAATGTTAAGGTCAGACAAGTATCCATAGCAACATACATTAATCAAGTTTTTTAGTTGCCATAAGAACTCAAAATTGTCTGTTACATGATTTAGTCGCCTTCTCCTTTGGTTATTTTAATCTGCTTCAAGTTTCATGTTCAACACCTTTAAATTAACCAGTTTATCAATGTAATGGAAGCTTAATGATGGCTCTAATAAAATAGTGCACACATATTAAGATGAAAAATAATTGTGTCCACTATACTGGAGAGTACATGTAAAGTTATAACATTTGAGAGGCTTAGGACTTTGACTGCTTTGTTGTTTGCAGAACAAGTAAGAGTATGTTGGTTGTGGCCACAAAGTTATAGCTGAAAGTAATTTTGAAGTAGCTATTATCATGACAGCTGGTTGTTAACAATAGTTAGCTACAGGAAGCAGATTGGTATATAATAATGTTTGTTCCACTACATATTCATCATGATGGCAAGTTTGCAAAATGTTTTAGGACCACAGTATGTAATCAGCCATTTCGTCACCCTAAAGATATGAGTGATTACAATAGCAACATAGACCTTGTTTGAGATATTCATTTTCGTCATAATACAGGAGACATTCTGCAATAAATCTACATATGACTCCCAGCCTCATCTCAAGCATATTATGTATGTTGCCATTACATCATTTGTTTGCATCAAGCAAATTAACAAACATTCTTGTATAAAAATAGTTATTTAAAAACTCACATAATAATACAGTACGTACAGAAAATATAATGCATTGTTAAAAACATAATATACATACACACATATATACAACAATGTATACAAAATATATTATTATTGATTTGAAGAGTGGTTCATCTGTTCATCAAAAGATGCCATCAATTCACTGAACATGTCACCTTCTATCACAGGTACTGGGTTACTTGTTTTTCTTGACAATTGTTCATCTCCATGTATCTGTTCAGCAATAGCAGCACGAGCTGGTCTCTTATCAGGAGAGTCTCCCTTGTGTCTCAACAGGTGTTGTCTACTGCTCTCTGACATGTCAGTTGAAAATTGTGAAGATGAATACTGTGAGTCTGATAACATTGACAATCTGCAGTCTGGGGTGCTTTCCCGTGATCCATCAGCTTTCAACAAAAACCTATTAACTGGTTCATTTCTTAATGGTACTCTACTGGGGACCATTGGGTGCTGGTCTAAACCGTAAGAAACTGTTGCAGGTACAATATTTATATGTGGGGTTGGGGACAGTGGAGTTGGGGGTAGTGACTCCTCAGGTGAGTGAATTGATGAATCTGTTTCGGTGGGGATCACCATTGGGGACATGACATTGCGGTGTCTATTGTCGTCAATAGTACTAGCACTTATGCCAGTTTGGGTGAGGTCTTCTGTAGAGCCTAGGGCACTGAATGTAATACTGACAGCATCTGATGCACTCATCTGTGCAATGAGGAGATGTGACATATTCTGGTCATTGTAATGGAAAGATTGTGGAGGAGACTGCGTATCTTGTCTCCACTGATGTTGTTTGATGAAGAATGCTGAGTCAGAGGTAGGTATTCCAATATCGTCATCACTGCTATACAGTCTTGCTAAATTCCTTAACTGGTTGGTGATGTCAGCAAATATTGGTCTTTGTCTTGGACTAGTGTTCCAACAGTTACACATTAACTCATACCTGCAAATTGTGGTACAGCACTCTAATAGAACAGTCAACACAACAAGGAGAAACACAACACAGTAGCCACACAAAACACTTACATTTCATTGGGACAATCATGAGGCTGATCCAGTCTACTGCCAAGCATCACATGAGCCAGGACATTTCGATTGGTTACATCAGAATATGGGAATTCTGCCAAAGTGACTATCTCCCACAGTGTGATTCCAAATGACCACTACACCAGGAGAGTCATGCAGTAAACTACAAATCACTGCTGCACTTGATTATAATATAATACTGTATACACAGAAATTTTTACAGTATGTAACTTTCGTACATTTTGCAGTCAACACAGTAACCATGAAAATAAAATCCATGAAAGTTTCATAGTGTGTATGTAACATGTGCATAGATAATGAATTCTCGACAATGATCAGCAGTTTCACCTGCTGCTTTCATGGCTTGCTACCATTCCTATAAGGATATGCAGAATGCTGCAATGCCATGTTTACATGCATTTAGCACAAACCCTGACAACATTTTAATTCTCTTTGATTATCAAGCTTGATATATTCAACACATTTCTTTTTTTTGGCACTTGAGATTGCCTTTCAACTCAGTCTCTGATAACACAATCAATAGTTGACTATGACATGCTGCTTGGAACAATACTTGCTTTAAGATCTGTGAAAATTAAATCCTGTTTTGGCATGGAGTACGTGAAATCAATTAGTATACAGCCAAGAAAATTTCATACTGTGAAAATCTCCATACGTACGGTATATGAGAAAGTACAACAAGAGTACACCATTGTAAGCACACACATACACTCACCACATTACTGGGCAGGGTACACAGTCCTCCCTGTAGTGTCTCCAGAGCAGACCACCTCACGGGTCTCTGTGCTCCATACACAACGTGATAACACTCCGGATAGAAGTCACTCATCAGGGCACCATCACCCAGTCTGAGTGTGAAACCAGAATCAAGTCTGAAGGGAGAATACATAACTTGATTATGACGATTACAGCTACAGTAGTATGTGTGCTATAGTTTCACTAACACTCTCTGTACACCATGTATCCAATAGACATAAATACACAATCACATACTGGCAGCTTCTTAGCTGCAGGTCAGGATGAACAATGTTGAAACATTCCAGATGTGTCATTGCCTCTGACAGTTGTACACAGAAGTGCATTAACATTTTAGGTGTTAATGGCTGCAACAAGAAACAATTCACAATTGACACAGTTTTTACGGCAATAATACAAAAAACAGAGGGGAATAAAATCTTGACAAATTTAGTGTTGGTAAATACTTGTTGTGCATTGTATATAAACCTTTTTTGAGAGACTATTCAAATGATGTGTATGCGATTAATTCTTACTTTTATCATAAATAAATATCAAATTTCAACACAATAGTCATACATACATGTGTGTGTGATTCTTACTTTTACCATTAAATTTCAACAGAGAAAAGAGTCAAATTAATAAGTTGTTAACAGTATGGTAGCCATTGTCAGTGTGATGTATAAATTACTGTCAAGTTGTAAACAAAAGGATAGTATAAACTTATAATGCTCTGTGTAGCACTAAGTGTGAGACCAAGGATTAATAGTGCATCAGACAAGACAGTTTATTCATGCTGCAAATCCTCACTATGGCTTCAGCATCAAATGTTTAATTTGATTCAAACATGGCGATGTAGTAAGTTTGGCAAACATGTCAACCAGAAACTGCATAGTCTCACATAACCATCATGCTGCCTTCGGTCAGCTTTCAAAAAGACATTTTTTACTACCTCAATGCTTCCAATGAGGGTCTAAAAATATTGTGATTCTGAAAGGAGTAATGCTGGCTGACACTACAAGATTGTTTGTTACAGCTACACATTGATTTAACCCAACACATGCCATTTGAGGAGGTACAATGCATGCAACAAGCAGCTCTTTACTCTTGTCTTTCAGCTACTCTGTATTGCATGTGCTAGGGGATACTCTACACCACACCAGATGGCTGGTGACTATATATGGTTACCCACTATGGGTAGTCGCCAGTGTCAGCTAGACATGTACTATTGGATCACTTGTAACAACAGTGAAAATGTTCTAGTGTTTACACTTTGAGAAAGCTCAAGTAGATTCACAGTCAACAATTCAACATGCACAGCTGGCTATTCATTATCCATGGATTCTAGGCAGCAGGCTATCAAATGTCTGTGCTAATACTAATGAATCTTATTACATTATAAAGAATTTTATTCTAAGGGAAAAATGATAGAGAATGTGAAGTGTCAGACACCATTCAGTAGTGTGTCTATAAAACAATTTTTAACACTGCACTACAGGACTAACTGATTGCCATCTATATGAAGCAGAGCTTGGCGCAGTAAAGCCTTTAAGAATTTAGTAAATGACCGATTTTTTACATTTAAATTGTAGCTATCCAAATGAGGTCAGTCAGCCGTGAAGAATCTATAGTTGAGTTTTGCTAGGAGGACCAGCAGAGACCTTGACTTGTCACTGTGACTGTGCCAGGCTAGAAGTGACTAGCTAGAACAATTACATCATTACTAGTGATAGCCCATTGAGGAAAGAACTACGTAACTTTAAATGAACAAGCTCAATCACTTAGTCATGTGCAAACACTATAGCCTCCACATTGCAATTTCTATTTTACAAACTTGATAAATGATTTGCTTAATTTCTCCTTCAGCTAAAGTATACCTCACTATGCAGTACTCATTATTAGTTTGCACATGTTATATTAAATAAAATATTAGCTAAGTCTCAAGTAGCCATAAAAGTGCTAGCCTATTGTCTGTGATATGATTTAGTCACCTCCTCCTTCTGTTATTTTATTCTGCTTCAAGTTTCACTGTTTCATGTTCAACACCTTTCATTTCACCACACCATTGATGTGATGTCTAGCGTGAATAGAAATTTAATGGCAGCTCTAACAAAGTATATACATGTGTGCATATGTAATTTGAGGCATATGTAATTTGAGGCACACGTCCTATAAGTAACTGGTTTAACAAAATTAATGTGTCATGTCTACTATCATTTGTTTATGACTTTACAGTAATCAATACACTATAGACTGTTGAATTATGTAGTAGTATAAGAGTTTATTTCCTTGGTTACACAGTATATATGCTTATATATGTAACTTAGAATAAGCATCATAAGCTACTTTGTACTGAAACATTCATACTTATTCATACTGAAGCACCAGACTATAAACACAGTGTAGTATCCCAAACACATATTTATTGCCCTAAGTGCAGGACCTTATCACTCTATAGCTACACTAATCTAGTTAGCGATAATGGCAAGTATCTAATGGTCATTCAAAAAATAAAGTCTATATCATGCAGGCTATAGAGACAGCAACTATATCTCACCAAAATTAGCATACAAAATACTTTAAATTATGAGTGATGTCACACTGTGAGTGAATAAAGGGAGAAAAAATTGAAAAGGTACACATCACAGAAAAAAAGTTGCATCAAAAAGGTTCATCAAGGAAAAAGTTCAGTTGTAAACAAATGTAACTGACTGGATGAATATTCAGCATGAGCTATCGTAACACAGGGCTATTGTACAGTGAGTGTGTTTGGTTTATAACAGACAAATTACCTCTTTTAGTTTGGCGTCAGAACCATCTCCCTTGTGAGATGTTAGGAAGGTGTGTAAGCTGCCAATCTCAGGATAAGGGTAGATCACAATTGGTGCCTTGTGGTCATCAGAGTTCAGACCCAACACAGGTAGCAGGTTAGGGTGACGTATCAATCGCAACAATGTTGCATTGCCTAAGAACTCTGATACTTCCTCACAACTTCCACATGTTTTTGTACCTGCAAACATACAGTACATATGCAAATACACACACTATCACTTGCAAAGTGTGTGCGCATGTATGCATGCCTCTGTGCGCGTGCGTGCGTGAGGCAGCATAGCCAAGCGGTTAGGGCATCTGCCTGGTGATCGAGAGGTCCCAGGTTCGATTCCTGGTTACGCCACTTTGTTGTTGTTGTTTCCTTGAGCAAGAAACTTTACTCACATTGCTCCAGTCTACCCAGCTGTTTAAATGAGGACATGGTGGCCTGGTGTCAATTGGGGAAGCAGCCCACCCAGCTGTAACATCATTGGGTACCTGGTATTGACTGGGGATGCAAATGCTTGTCTCGCTTAGCAGTGTTTAGGTCGTTGTGGAACTTTGGGTTTCGTGACCTCTCTCCGTGAGACCTGGACAGTCCTCCTACGGGTTACTAGCCCTGCCCCAGGAGGATTTTCCTGCACAAGGCTCAAACGTCTGAGTAGTGTGTGTGTGCATGCTTGTAGCTGTGCGTTATGAAACAACTCACCTAGACCAAGTCCTGTGATCATTTTGATCAATACCAACCTGTGGACTGGAGTACTTGTTCTATTATCATCTGTTTCCAAGGCTGCTCTGCCCTTGATCAACCACCCGTACTCTCCTATAAGAAATAATCACAGTTAGTAACAACATGTGCGTATATACAGTCTCAACATCTCCCTATGGAATACACTATAATAATACTTCCCATATACTGGAGTGTAGGAGATACTCTACCATTTACATAGCCCATTAGCCACCAACCAGTTATATAAATAACATCACATGGACCAATAACAAACAAATACAAGTCATCTCCCATAACACTACATTGTGTACAACAACTAACTGAATAGTATACATGTAGTGAGGTTTGCATATAATATCAGCTGATAATATAATCTTGAAATGCTAGCATCAAGGTTGTATTACAATAATGCCGCCATAAAGCACAAATGAAACACAAAGTGGTAGGGAAGAGAGACCATGCTAGCTAGTAATAAGGACATCTTGTAACGATTATCAACGTTAACTGCCATTCACCTTAGTGTTAGACCAGCCCTAATCTTCACTATCACAAACAATGCTTTCATAGGTTTGTCTGGCTTGTGTAACAAATTCAAGCTAATTTCATATGAAAGCTTCCTGATTAGTGGTCACAGAATGTCACACAAGGTCACCGTAGTAATCTTTTTTCCAGGTGCATGGATCTTTACACTACATACACAAGGCTGACCCATGGCATAATATAACCTAACAAACTCAAAAACAATAGAAATAAATCCCAAGTGTAACTCAATCCACTGACCACCTCTACTGTACATACCAAGATGGTGACTCAGTGGTTAGCTCTGGGGAGGCCATTTAATACATCCTTTCGTGAGTACTGAGTTTAAACTCTTCACATATAAATTATCCAATGCACTATGTATATGTATACAAAAGATCTGATACGAGCCTAGCAGCTCTTCTGGGCTGCTCAACACAGTACAGAAATGTGCTAGCTATACTGTAAAAATAAAAAAAACTACATATGTATGTGTAATTGTCGGTTGTGGAAAAGTACGGTAAAGTTTTTATAGTCCTAGTAATGGGTCTCTGAGTAAACACACCATGCTATGAAATGGACAATACACTAATGAGTTATATTTGAAAGTACAACAATCACAAAATCACACAAAACGCGTAGTTGAATATGAGAGAGTAACCTTGTTAGTTTGAGGCAAGTGTTATGGAGTTTGAATGATATAATATAATGAATTACATATAGTATGTAGTACATTCATAATAATATGTCAGCCATTGCATGTATACCTTTTCTGATGGTGTCTAATACTTCTATTGATTCTCTCTCAACTGTTAACTGTTGCACTAACTTCTGAGCTGGTCGGGATAAGTTTCTGATGCTACCCCATCTCAGACCTGTGAGGAATACACAAACACCATGTAGTCATTACTGTGGATATACAATACACACTTAACAACAGTAAAAATGTTTTACTACAGTATTTGTGCCACACACAGTACAAACTTTTGAGAGGGAAAACATGGATTCGCAACATAAATAACAGATTTTAGGGGTAAACCATTTTTGTCTAAAATGCGTAAGATACAAAACTTTCCTCATAAGAGGCTCTAGTCTGTTTAGAGACCTACTTGAGGGTATCCATTGTATTTTACATACTTCAATAATGACTATGTGTACTAAATCAAAAATTTTTCGTATTAAAATGTTCATTTGCATCTTTATATTGAATTTATCATTATGTATACCAAAATAAAATTTTACTATTTTCACGCAATGAAGAGGAGGACATGGTCTTATAAGATTGTGTAATGATCTGATCCATCTCATATTACCAGTACTTATTCGGTGCATCATGATCCTATACTTCCAAGAATAATACTTTACAGGGTAAAGTCACTAGTGCATGTCAACGTATTTTACAACTAAGGCATTGAGGTGTCAAAATGAGGCAGCCAACCTGGCTATTCTGTTGCAATAATTGCTTCAGATTTCATGAGGTAGAATATATCCATACTTCTCATATTCGCAGGACATATTTTATCACACTATTATAGCAACTTCTAAACAGCATTTTTACTATATGCCATATATGATGACAGTTGGGTCCCATCCACTTCCAGCCTCTTATGGTAGCTTACCACAGCACTACCTTACTATGTATATTTTTGCTACAAGAATAAATAAAAACTGGTCTTGAGCCCAATAAAAATCTCAAAGAGAAACATGCATTAGATATTGGCTTCTCCATACATGTCTTCACAGGAGTATACTGGAATGTGTGTGGTACAGTATATCATAGTACAAGCCATTAAGAGAGAAGACATTTCGCTGCAGCAAGACACTCAAAATATAATAGAAACACTTACACAGTACAACTCCTACTAACCACTGTCAACACTACTATAGCTGTATGAGGTGTTATGAATGTGTTAACTACCATAGCAACAGAGTGCTGAGTTGGTTACTGGTATTCATTACAAAATTACATTATTAATATTATACAGTAAAAATATAATTCACATACAATGGTACTCTTTCCGGGATCTTTTTGTTGTATATTACAGAGCATTTAGAGACACATTAGCTCTCCTGTCATGTGACTATCACCTTACAATTGCACAGCCTTGTTGACATTAGTTCTTATATAGATTCAATCAAGCAATACTTTAGTTCTTAGCCATACCATGAATGTCCTTCTCAATACATGAACTATACTCCATTAGCAAGCGCACAATAGTCCTCAGCCATTTACCCTCTACACCTGTGGGTTAGTGTCTACCGCTTGTGGTGAGCAATTAATTAACATTACCTGAACCCACCAATGATGTCACATCATTTCATAATATTTATAATGTTTTACGGCTGAAAAATGATGAAACCGCAAAAACTGGACCCTTTACTTTTAAGTAAACAATAGCATGGTCAAAGATAACATGTATGTATATATATATAAAACAGGGGCCCATGAGTGTTACAGCTTGTGTGCTACAGTGCTGGCCCTTAACACGTAATCTCTACCATCAAGGTTACCCACACATGCACGCACACACACACGCACTGGGTGGTAGTAGCAGTTAACTTACTAGTCCACACTGATGGGGGGCCAATGTATTCCTCCTCTTTTAACTTGACCTCACTGCCAGAAGGCGACTTGAACTCAATACGAATGGCATTCTCTGCTGTAGGCCTGTATGGATATGCATATAGGCAGTAGTATGAAGTCATTGCATACTAGATGGTCCCATTGTAGGGGATATAATTGTGGCTGGGTGCATACAAAGGCTAACACATAGTACGTAGGATGTAGTGATGGATTTTAGTATGCACACGTCCCACATACAATATTATATCACATATAAAATTGGTGATGCACTTACAGTACCAAAATTAAGGCTGGTATAGAAGACAATGAAGGAAGCAGGGAACACACTTTTGTACTGTGTCCATGCAAACGTTCCCTTTAAAAATTCTAACCATAATGAAACAAAAAACATGGTTACACTATCTCATCAGAATTATCTAATTTAAATTTAAAGCAGACAATCAGGGTTTTCACCAGATGGAAAAACAGTTATAGCTAAGTCAGCATACCAATCATGTGGACACTAATAATATAACAGCTTGCAGCTGTTCATAATTGTATTAATTGTTAAGGTGCTCCCTACCAATAGTGTACCTAAATACACAAACAATACTATGCTAAGGTAATTAATAGTACACTATTCTCAGGGGGATAATTATACACAATAGCTCCATATCTTGAGAAACATAATAGTAAAGGAACTCTTATCTAACGCATACCTTTTCTTTGGCTTTCTTCTCCTCCTACAGGCCAATGCAAATATTATACAGATCAACATGATACAGATTGTGATTAAAGCACTGGTCGTTGCTGCCACAATAATGATCAATGTCAGACTGGGCTCGTCTGTCTCGCTATCACCATTGGATTCAGCTGTAGGAGACAGTGTAGTCCCTGGAGTGGTGGATGAGGAATGGGTACTGATAGATCTTAAGGCTGTTATAGATGGTATAATAATTGGAGTAGATGTCGCTGCAGAAGAAGACACTAGAACTGTCTTACTGGTAGAAACTGTACTAGAAGTTGAATAACCACTTGAAGTCACTGACAAAGTAGTAAATTCAATAGTTGAAGATACAGATGTAGTTTCACTGCTAAGAGTTTTAATTGAACTGGTAGTAACAAAGACACTTATTATTTGGGATGCTGCACTGCTAGATAATGGTATTGAACTAACAACACTTGAAGTCTCTAATGAAGTAACAGATTTAATAGAAGATGAAACAACTTCACTGCTACTAGTAGAGGTACTGATAATGGAAACAATAGTTGACTGTGGAGCTTCACTGCTAGAAGTTGAAGAACTAGTTACTGCTGAAGTCCTCATGGAAGTATTAGGTACAGGAGTTGGAGGTAAAAGTGTAGTTTTACTACTAGAAATTTCTTCTATCAAAGTCTTTGTAGAGCTACTGGAAATAAAAGTACTTTTTGTTTGTAGAACGTCACTGCTAACAACAGTTACTGGAACAACACTAGAGGTCTCTAACGAGGGAGTAGGTGTAACAATTGAAGAGACAGGTGTAGTTTGACTGCTAAAAACTGTTGATATCTCAGAACTACTACTGGATACTGAACTATCTACTGAAACATCTACTGAAACAGTAGTGCTGGCTGCTGAGGATGTAGTCTTACTGCTAGACACTACTGCTAACGGAATTGAGCTGCTAGTGACAGATGTTATTTGCAGAACAGAAGACGAACTGTCTACGGAAGATAACATTGCAGATGAGGTAGAAGTTATTTGTCCATCATCAGAAACTACAGTGGTTGGCATGAGGTTGCTACTGCTGCTGCTACTACTACTTGTAATCATTTGACTGCTTGATAACACAACAGATGGGATGGGTATGCTGTCAATTGAAGTGCTCTCTGTTATACCAGACGTCACAGGGGTGTTGATCACTGGAACTGATACTGAGGTGCTTGTACTAACCACGCTACTGGACATTGCTGTAGTACTGGTAGCTGACATAACCATAGCTGATGAGGATGTAGTCATTGTTAATGATGCAATAGTGGATGATGTCACTAACACAGGGGAGGCTACTGATGAAGTAGCATTAAATGTTGGAACAGCAGATGAAGTGATAGAATAACTAGATGACTCAGGTGATGGGCTAAAGCTACTGGTAGTTGATAAATGTGATGATAAAACAGGTGATGACACTGATGAAACATTTGACGGCATCATCAGGCTGGGAGAGGAAGATGGCATCAGTTTGGTAGTAGAGTAAATAACTGCAGAAGTTGATAAGGGTATAAGGCTAGTAACAGATGAAGTGTTTAATTGTGTAGTAACAACTGGAGTAACACTCTGTGGTTGTAATGATGTGGCAACTGCTGCTGGTGTTGTACTGACCTCTAGTAACCTTGTTTGACCACTTTCTGGTGAGCTAGTTAAACCAGTTTCTGATGAGCTCAAAGTGACAGCTAATGAACTAGTTAAACTAATACTAGATGAAGGTATCACAGAGCTTGTCACTGCAGATGACATCACAGTTGCAACGTTACTCAATTGGGAAATAGTAAAATTAGGTGAGGATGATGCGACCACACTTGAAACTACTGCCACAATAGAACTAGGGACAAGCACCACTGTTGGAACTAAAGAAGAGACTGCAACAGAACTATACCCTTCCATAACAACTGAGGAAGGAAGAGTGGTAGCAGGTACAGGGGGTTGTTGTGTGGTACTTAGAACTAGTGATGCTACACTAGAGTTAGAGGTTACTATTGATGATGACTCTGCAGTAGTTGAAGACACTGTCACTGAAGTGGTCGTGGGTGATTGGTTTATACTAACTGAACTACCCATTATGGGCGATGATGTAATAGATGGATCAATAGCCTGACTTGTGGAAGAAAATTGGCGTGTTGATATAGTGATGACAGGTGACGCCGGTGGCATAACATTGACTGTATCTGCTATAGACTCCTTCCCACTTCCCTCTGCACTGTCACTACTTGTCTTAAGATTCTGTACAGTTTTAGTAGGCTGAATTATATCAGTGACCATCTTAGAGACACTATTGTCTGCTACAAAGGGAAAAATACAATAAAATTCAAACTATACGAGTAACATGATGTGCAAAGAACTAACGTGATGTGCAAAGAACATGTAACCGTGAGTAGCCTATGGGAAGCATAGCAGAATATGTACATCTCCTTCTAAGCCAAAAGGATTTGAGCCAATATGTGGGTTGCTCTACGAACATTAATATTTATGGCCATCAATATTTATGGCGGCTGGTAAGCAAAATTAATATCAAATATCAATGACGGGTCTGGGTGTGCCCAAATTGTTTACACAGATCAAAGTAACTCGTGGGTAAACATGTCAATACTTGGGTAAGCAAGGTAAACTAAAGGATAACATCATCATTACAGTGAAGTACACTGGCCAATATTAAACACATTAATTTACCACCAAAGACTAAACAAAACACAAGTCATATAGCATACACTGTAGTAGTAGAAAATGATTTTGGCGGGAAAGTATAACTAGTTTACTACAAGTATGGCAAAGCAAACTCCAGCAAATTTGCAAAGATCCAAAACAAAGTAATGAAATCAAGGCTGTAGATAATGGTATTAAGTAAACTGCTGTTCATTGCCAGCCACAAATACTTCAATGCAAACTTAGCAAGTTCTGGCTCTAACCACTACATTTTTACAAAACAATTACAACAAACACAAGCAGAACAAACCTATGCAATGTTTCTCCAAGAAGAACACTGTACCATTGTTGAAGCCATCCTTATAGTGAAGTGATAGATTGACATTAATTCTTGCAATCCCTGAAGCCACAAGTGTGCACTGAAGACTAACATCAAATGCTGTATATAAGGAACAAACACAAGTAAACAAATAGCAGGGGCGTACCGAGGAGGATTTCCAGGGGCTTCAGGAAACCCCTTTGGAATTTACACACTACTTGAAACATTAAGAAGTTGAAACTTCAGGTTTCCAGAATCTGAAATCTATCATGGAACAGGACACATTTTAAACTTTTATCTTCGTTAAATAATAGTTTCTCACCTGATAGCAACACTTATAGCATTAATCTGAATTATGATTTTGGTGAAAAGATCGAGATACTCTAATAAAGCAGTCAGGCAATCTAATATAACAGTCACTTAGCTGTAGTGGAAACCCCTTTTCAAAATTCCTGCGTATGCCCCTGAATAGGGTGACTATGGGGCAACAATAAATAGTGATAACCATTCACCATGTCAATTCAAGATGGCAACTCCACTACACAATTGGCTCACCTGATATATCTGAGAATAGCATTTACAAGAAGTAAAATATAGCTACCACAAGAGGTAGCCATAATATACAATTAATGACTATGAATTTGTAAATTGCAGGGTGTGTGTGTAATCTTTTATGTTACGAAAATTTCAATACACAGTTAAGACACCATAATAATAATATTCTATGCATTCCTTAGCTACAGATCAGAACACTGAGCTAATTGCTAGCTTGTGGAATGTATTACTTACTAGATCGATTTTCAGGCACTAGCCCAGTGTCAGTGATACTAATTGTTGGAGCCACCAATAGTCCAGACTGATCCTTCTGCTGCAAGTCTTCTTGTAATTCAATGCCTTAGGTGACCTGTACAGAAAAGGAAACTTTGATATCAGAAACAGATTACAATAGTCCAGCCTTCTAGACAGTAAAATTGAACTGAACGGATATATTTGAAAACAACTACATTAGACGATAGACTTATAGCCATTGATGTTGACTGCTTCATGATGGTTTTGGTTACGTCATGTGAACTAGCAAGTGATTGATTTGATATGTCAAGTCACTAGGTCTAAGTCCTTGAAATTAGGTTAGGTAATCCTAAGGCTGCAGCACATGTTGCTGTAAGACCTTCAGTGCTGGTCACTGTAAAGTGCTAATAATAAATACTTTAGGTTTAAGGAAGAAAATCCATCCCTCCTGGAGGAAGACTGAGTGTGGCCCCGACTAGACATTGGGTGACCTGCAGTTCGAATCCTGGGGTTGGAGGGATTTTTTTTCCTTACTTTGGCCCCTTTTCTGTTACACCTTTTCAGTCAGTCAGTAAGTCAAGTCACTAGGTCTAAGTCCTTGAAATTAGGTTAGGTAATCCTAAGGCTGCAGCACATGTTGCTGTAAGACCTTCAGTGCTGGTCACTGTAAAGTGCTAATAATAATGTCAGTGACCAGCCAGGTTTCAGTGCTAATCACTGGCACACCCAACCATAACAGCAGCACTAACTAGTCTCCTTATGAAATACACTGTAGTGTTAGCTCTAATAAGTCTCAATATACAGTGTTTCAGTGGTCTCCCTATGTATATGATACAGTGAAATATAGTAAACTTTCCTTAGCGAACTCTCAAAATTAAGGACGCAGTAAATAAAACACTCCATAACTGGGACCAAAATGGAACCTCCCTTTTTAATAGTCTGGATCCGGCCCTGAACACTTCACTTTTCACTCCCACTGCATTGAAAACGATCGAGATACTCTAATAGAGCAGTCATGTAACTACTCTAATAGAGCAATCAAAGCTACAGCTTGTATGTCATCATATTTGCCCTATAGTTAGCTATAGTGTTTACAGTTTCTAAAGCGTTGGATTTATTGCAATTGGTAACTAAAAATAGCCTAAAATCCTATCTCAGAGCTTCTAAAATCTTAAAATTTTCTGGAGAAATGTCACAAGATTCCTTATTCAGCTTTACCAACTTTCAGAAACCCCCTTTTAAAAATCCTAGATCCGCCACTGCATTGTATTAGAAAAATGTTTTTGGTATATTGCTAATGATCAATGCATTTTTTTACAATTACAGGGATGGATAATTACACATTTTAAATAATTGTGGCATTCTAATTAATGCACACTGTTTAATTTATATCCGACTTAAATAGTGCTGTTCATAGCCTTTACACATGGCATAAATATCAAAACTATAACAATTAGATAGTGGTGTACCGATATGCATTTTTTCACATTTGCCGATACCAATTATTTACCTACTCCTGTAACCGATATGCCGATATTTACCGATATTCTTCAATTCTTCAGAACAGTGGAGGAGGAGCAGAAAATCACCTAAAGTTTATGTGCATAAGCTGCATTTGTAATTAATTGCATGGGCGGCCAACTTTTACAATGTTTTATACAGTATTGCTACTATCTCTTTTCATGGAAAAGGAAGCCAAGTAGTTATAAACATCTAAGCCAGCCGAGTCGAAGCCAGCTTATCAAACAGTGTTTTTAGTGGGACTCCAGACCCTTTGTGAAGAGTGATTAACTAATTGCGTGGGCGGCCGATAAATATACCCAGCCTACTATAGCCTTGCAACCATACTTGTGCAAACAAACAAGCCAAAACAGTTACAACACAGTTACAGACTGCTACATTCACCACCTTCTTTACTTTCAGCTGTTCATTGCCGTCATTAATGATTGATTGTGGGTTTCGGTTAATCGGCAAATTATTTCTGCTTCGTAGCCGATACCGATACTTGTAAAATTAGCTATTATCGGTGCAACACTACAATTAGATAGAACACCCATCATAGTATTTAATTAGTGAATAATTGGAATTTTTTGGAAGTCACCCTAAGGACCCTTTCTATTTTCCATGGCTCATATATGGTGTGTGTGAACACACAAACTAGATCCCATCGCATAACTGGTTATATTTTATTACTGGAATGAAATGTCTGTATTCTGTTAATTGTATTACAATGTCATTCTGTTAATGGGAGTAGAAAATTGCATAGTCATAGCACAACGGCATACAGTAGCTATGCATGTACAAGTCTTAAAAGTAGGTTAATTTAATGTGCCCCCATTACACACAATTATATAGCTATCATGGACTCCAGTTTTATGGAAGATTATTACTTGTATGTAATTTCAATCCAAAAATGGATGGAAATGACACATTTCTCCTAGCTATATAGTGACCAAAATAAGTAATAATCATCCAAATTAGGCTGTTCTATAGTCATCCAATATTGGATGATAATTTTATCACTAAATATAGTCATCCAAATTGGATTGTTCTAGTCATCCAATATTAGATGATAATGTTATCATGAAATAATCACTAGCACTTGGCATTGCTTAATTCTCAAATAAACGAACAGGCAAATGCTGGACTGCAGAGAATCAAAGGCCACATTGCATACATGATACGAATGCTGCACAAATTTACATTCAACTGTTGATCTTGACCTGCAAATATTTTAAGGATCCATAGGAAAGTTTGTAAGTAACAGTATAATAATATGTAGCTATGTTTTGTGCACATATAATATACTATTTGTTTCATAGGCGGTGGAGACGGGGGGGCCAGGGGGGCCATGCCCCCCCCCCCCCCACTTTTTGGGACACTGTTTGCAAGAAAAGATCAAGATACTCTAATAGAACAGTAAGGATCTGGATACTCTAATAGAGCAGTCACAGTATTCAGAGAAGCAGTGTAGCAAATTCCTTAGCTATGTATGTGTAGTTATAAATAAGGAGATGTAATTGGTGGAGAGCAGCTATTGTCAGCAGGCTGTGACCTTTTTATTTATTTTTTTTTGGTCTTCAACTTACAGCTGGCCTGGCCCCCTCACTCTTTGGCCTGCTCCACCGCCCCTGATTTGTTTGCATTCAACTGCATTAATGCCATTATTAATGCACATAATATATACATAGACTGTACAATAATTTTCATACATAAAGGATAGAAAGCAAGGGGCACATTGTTGGACTAAAATATAACTAATTTAATTCTTAAAAGTTGAAGAAAATTAGGAACTTTAATTAGGGATCAAAGAAAAGGTAGCAACATGCACATATTTGAAACTCAGAGTCTTGGTGGGATTCTATTTCTGACTGCAACATTGCGAGCAGTACAATATAATACTTGTGGCCAAAAGAGTAGTTGAAACTAGTTGAAAGTAACTTTAAGATACAGTATATCACTCTATTCTGGGGAACTGACATTATTGGTCTATACCATAGCTAAGAAGCTCAGGTACAATGCTTAAATGTGTGGTTGGGAACAGTAGAATTGGGGCAGTGACACCTCAGGTGAGTGAATTGATGAATCTGTTTCGGTGGGGATGGCTATTGGAGACATGACATTGTGGTGTCTGTTGTCATCAATACTACCAGCACTTATGCCAGTTTGAGTGAGGTCTTCTGTAGAGCCTAGGGCACTGAATGTAATACTGACAGCATCTGATGCACCGATCTGTGCAGTGAGGAGATGTGACATGTTCTGGTCATTGTAATGGAAAGATTGTAGTTGTCTCTGTGCACTGACTGTCTTTGTTTGATAAAGAATGCTGACTCAGAACTAGGTATTCCAATATTATCATCACTGTTATACAGTCTTACTTAATTAATTCTTTAACTGGTTGGTAATGTTAGCAAATATCAGTCTCTGCAAGTCTGCCTTGCTGCACCCAAATCATGGTAAAACACTCTAATAGAGCAGCCAACACAACAAGGAGAAACACAACACAGTAGCCACACACAACACTTATGTCAGCCAATATTGGTCTTTGTCTTGGACTGGTGTTCTAACAGTTACACATTAACTCATACCTGAAAATTGTGGTTCAACACTCTAATAGAATAGTTAACACAATAAGGAGAAACACAACACAGTAGCCACACCACACAACACTTACATTTCATTGGGACAATCATGAGGCTGATCCAGTCTACTGCCAAGCATCACATGAGCCAGGACATTTTGAATGGTTACATCAGAATGACAGGAATTCTGCCAATGTGAATATCTCCCACAGCATGATTCCAAATGACCACTACACCGGGAGAGTCATGCAGTAAACTACAAATCACTGCTGCACTTGATTATAATATAATACTGTATACACAGAAATTTTTACAGTATGTAACTTTCATACATTTTGCAGTCAACACAGTAACCATGAAAATAAAATCCATGAAAGTTTCATGGTGTGTATGTAACATGTGCATAGATAATGAATTCTTAACAATGATCAGCAGTTTCACCTGCTGCTTTCATGGCTTGCTACCATGCCTATAAGGATATGCAGAATGCTGCAATGCATGCCATGTTTACATGCATTTAGCATAAACCCTGACAACATTTTAATTCTCTTTGATTATCAAGCTTGATATATTCAACACATTTCTTTTTTTTAGCACTTGAGATTGCCTTTCAACTCAGTCTCTGATAACACAATAAATAGTTGACTATGACATGCTGCTTGGAAAAGTACTTGCTTTAAGATCTGTGAAGAATTAAATCCTTTTTTGGCATGGAACAGTGAAATTAATTAGTATACTGCGAAAATTTCCATGCGTACGGTATATAAGAAAGTGCAACAAGAGTACACCATTTTAAGCACATACATACACTCACCACATTACTGGGCAGGGTACACAGTCCTCCCTGTAGTGTCTCGAGAGCAGACCACCTTACAGGTCTCTGTGCTCCATACACAACATGATAACACTCTGGATAGAAGTCACTCATCAGGGCACCATCACCCAGTCTGAGTGTGAAGCCAGAATCAAGTCTGAAGGGAGAATACACAACTGGATTATGACGATTACAGCTACAGTAGTATGTGTGCTATAGTTTCACTAATACTCTGTACACCATGTATCCAATAGACATAAATACACAATCACATACTGGCAGGTTCTTAGCTGCAGGTCAGGATGAACAATGTTGAAACATTCCAGATTGTCATTGCCTCTGACAGTTGTACACAGAAGTCCATTAGCATTTTAGGTGTTAACGGCTGCAATAAGAAACAATTCACAATTGACACAATTTGTATGGAAATAATACAAAAAAAAACAAAAAAAAAACAGAAGGGAACAAAATCTTGACAAATTTAGTGTTGGCAAATACTTGTTGTGCATCGTATGTAAACCTTTTTTGAGAGACTATTCAAATTATGTGTATGCGATTAATTCTTACTTTTACGTATCATAAATAAATTTCAACACGATAGTCATACATACATGTGTGTGTATGATTCTTACTTTTATCATTAAATTTCAACAGAGCAAAGAGTCAAATTAACAATTTGTTACCAGTATGGTAGTCATTGTCTGTGTATAATGTATACATTACTGTCAAGCTGTAAACAAAAGGATGGTAAAATTTATAATGCTCTGTGTAGCACTAAGTGTGAGACCAAGGATTAATAGTGCATCAGTGGTGAGACTGAAACAGTTTATTCATGCTGCAAGTCCTTACTATGGCTTCAGCATCAAATGTTTAGTCTTATTCAAACATGATGATGTAATCACGTCTAGAAAGTTTGGCAAACATATCAATCAGAAACTGTATAGTCTCACATAACCATCACACTGCCTTTGGTTATAGTCTCACATAACCATCACACTGCCTTTGGTTAGCTTTCAAAAAGACATTTTCAATGCTACCTTTAAAATTAGTGACCGTATTCTGAAAGGAGTAATGCTGGCTGACACTACAGGCTTGTTTGTCACAGCTACACATTGATTTAGCCCAACACATTCCATTTGAGGAGGTACAATGCATGCAACAAGCAGCTCTTTACTTTTGTCAATCAGCTACTCTGTATCGCATGTGCTAGGGATACTCTACAGCACACCAGATGGCTGGTAACTAGTCTATATATGGTCACCCACTACGGGTAGTGGCCAGTATCAGCCAGACATGTACTATTGGATCACTTGTAACAACAGTTAAAATGTTGTAGTGTTTATGTTTTGAGAAAGCTCAACTAGATTCACAGTCAGCAATTCAACATGCACAGCTGGCTATTATCCATATATTCTATGGAGCAGGCTATCAAATATCTATGCTAATACAAATGAATTTTCTTACATTATAAAGAAAATTATTCCAAGGGAAAGATGTTAGAGAATGTGAAGTGTCAGACAGTTTTCAGTTGTCTATACAAACAAAATTTTCTTATAGTGTGGCTTCATCATTTTTGGACTACCATTCATACAGTACATAACCAATTTATGATGGGAAGCTTGAACTTTAAAAAATGGCCAATTTTTTTACATTTAAATCATAGCTATTCAAGTGAGATCAGTCAGCTGAAAATAATCTATGGTTGGGTTTTTCTAAGAGGAAATTCATGTGGAAGAAGACATTTCTGATTTTCTGTAAGTTTTCTTGCTAGAATACTAGGCACCAGTATAGAGTTGGACCTTGACTTGTCACTGTGACTGTGCCAGGCTAGAACAATTTAACATACATCACATACATAACTGCTAAACATTGTTAACAACTGCCCATAAAGTAGGTAATTTTGAATAAACAAGCTCAACCACCTAGTCATGTGCAAACAAAATAGCTGTGGGTAGCCCTCCACACTGCAATTTTATTTTGCAACAGACTACCTGAGTGATTAGCCAAATTTCTCCCTATACGTACCTCCACGCAGTACTCATTATTTTTTGCACAGATTAAAATAAAATATTATTTGAGCTTCAAGTAACCAAAAAAGTGACAGCCTGCTGTCTGTGGTTTGATTTAATCACCTCCTCCTTCTGTTAATTTAATCTGCTTCAAGTTTCACTGTTTCATATTCAGCACCTTTCAATTCACCAGACCATCAATGTGATGTCTAGTGTAGTGTTTTGTGAATAGAAATTTAATGGCAATCCTAACAAATCACCACATGTACATACACATGTACATACACATGTGCACACGTATGTAATTTGAGGCGCACGTCCTGGTTTAGCAAATGTGTCATGTCTACTATCCTTTTGTTTATGAATTGACAGTAATCGATACACTATACACTGTTGAGTTATTTAGTACTATAAGAGTTTATTGCCTTGGCTACACAGTATGTATATTTATATGTAAGCACTTGTACTGAAGTGTACAGATATGATAAGGATCTAATACTCATTCATACTGAAGCAGCAAATTAGAGATACACTGTACATGTAGTATTCCAAATGTATACTTGCCCTAAGTACAGGACCTTATCGCTCTATACCTACACTAGTCTAGTTAGCGATAATGGTAGGTATCTGATGGTCATTCAAAAATGGAGTCTCTATCATGTAAGCTATAGAGACAATAACTATATAATATATCTCCCAAAAATTGCATACAAAACACTTTGAATTATGAGTGATGTCAAAAGTATTTACACTGTGAGTGAATAAAGGGCTCTTCTTACTTGTTCTACAAACAACAACAAAGCAGTCAAAAATAAAGTCCTAAGCCTCTCAAATGTTATAATTTTATATGCACTCTCCAGTATAGTGGACACAATTAGTTTTCATCTTGACAATCATATGCATAGCACATGTGCACTATTTTATTAGAGCCATCATTAAGCTTCTATTACATTGATAAATTGGTTAATTTAAAGGTGTTGAACATGAAACAGTGAAACTTGAAGTAGATTAATTAAAATAGCAAAAGGAGGAGGTGATTAAATCATATCACAGTCAATTTGGAGTTTTTATGGCTGGATGCATGACAAAGATTGAAACAAAACTTGATTACTGTATGTTGCTATGGACTTGTCTGAACTGTGACAATGAATTGAAAAGGGACACATTACAGGAAAAGTTGTACCAAAAAGATTCAGAATCAGAAGTAAAAGTTTGCAATTGTTAACTGTAAACAAATGCAATTAACTGGAAGAATATTCAGTGCAAGCTACCATACTACAGAGCTATCATGCAGTGAGTGTGTTTAGTTTATAAAAAGTCAAATGACCTCTTTTTAGTTTGGCATCAGAACCATCTCCCTTTATAGATGCTAGGAAGGTGTGTATAAGCTGCTAATCTCAGGATAAGGGTAGATCACAATTAGTGCCTTGTGGTCATCAGAGTTCAGACCCAATACAAGTAGCAGGTTAGCATGGTGTATTGATTGCAGCAATGTTGTATTGCCTAAGAACTCTGATACATCTTCCAAATGCTTTTGTGTCTACAAACATACACAATCACTTGTAAGGTGTGTGTGTGTGTGTGTGTGTGTGTGTGTGTGTGTGTGTGTGTGTGTGTGTGTGTGTGTGTGTGTGTGTGTGTGTGTGTGTGTGTGTGTGTGTGTGTGTGTGTGTGTGTGTGTGTGTGTGCTATGTACGTGTGTGCATATGCATGCATGCTCATAGCTGTGCATTGTGGTGCAACTCACTTAAACCAAATATAGTGATCATTTTGATCAGCATCAACCTGTGGACTGGAGTGGAGTACTTGTTCTATTATTACTCTCCTTGTGAAATTTACAATTACTTTAATGTAAATAATTTTGTTCAAGAGCTTTTATTATAATGATCCCAACTATTAATAATTACTTTATAGATTTTTAATAATAATTACTCTCATTCCTAAGCTACGTAATTACATATTATTTTTGGGGCTACAGCTTACCAGATCATGCCTAGTATATAGGTGATGATTAGCATATAATGATAGTTGTGTCAGCTGGACATTGAATCATTTGTAATAGCAGTGAAATGTTTCATAGTAGTGAAATGTTTTATAGTGCACTTTCAGAGCTCTTATATGTACAGCTGGCAATGGGCAATGGTTACAGTGTATGCATTCTATGGAGCATGCTGATGCAGGTTATAAATTTCCTGCACTGATATTAATAAATCATAAAGAAATGTGAAGTGTCAAACATATTTCTGACATGTTTCATCACCAGAGTGATGTCTATTGTAGTGAAATGTTTTTGTTAATGGAAGTTTTATCACAGCTACGTAGCTCTAACAAATAATACTACCATGCAGTATACGTAATACACAGTGCATACTACCTATATCTTGTTCCATAAGAATATCCAATATATAATACAGTATAATAAAGTGTATGTATAGATAATTTTTTTAACATGCACATATTTGAGACTTAGAGTCTTTGAGTCAGAGTTACAGAGTCTTGAGTCTTTTGACTGCAATGTTGCAAGCAAGCAGGACAAAATTGTGGCCAAAAATTTAGCTAAATGTAACTTTGAGCTACAGTATATCACTCTACTGGGGAACTGACATTGGCTGTTGGTCGGCTATGCCATAATATAAGAAGTTGTTGTAGGTACAATATTTATATGAGGGGTTGGAGACAATGGAATTGGGGGTAGTAACTCCTCAGGTGAGTGAATTGCTGAATCTGTATTGGTGGGGATAGCCATTGGGGACATGACGTTGCAGTGTCTCAACAATACTACTAGCACTTATGCCAGTTTGGATGCATGAGGTCTCTGTAATACTGACAGCAACAGCATGTGATGCACTCATCTGTACAGTGAAGAGATGTGACATGTTCTGGTCATTGTAATGGAATGATTGTGGAGGAGACCGTAAGTGTTGTCTCCACTGCCATTGTTTGATGAAGAATGCTGAGCCAGAGGTAGGTATTCCAATATCATCATCACTGCTATACAGTCTTGCTAAGTTCTTTAGTTGGTTGATAATATCAGCAAATATCAGTTTGTGCCAGTCTGTTTTGTTCCAACAGTTGCTCCCAAATTGTGGTAAACAGCACTCTAATAGAACAGTCAACACAACAAAGAGAAACACAACACAGTAGCCACACACAACACTTACATTTCATTGGGACAATCATGAGGCTGATCCAGTCTACTGCCAAGCATCACATGAGCCAGGACATTTCGATTGGTTACATCAGAATATGGAAATTCTGCCAAAGTGACTATCTCCCACAGTGTGATTCCAAATGACCACTACACCAGGAGAGTCATGCAGTAAACTACAAATCACTGCTGCACTTGATTATAATATAATACTGTATACACAGAAATTTTTACAGTATGTAACTTTCATACATTTTGCAGTCAACACAGTAACCATGAAAATAAAATCCATGAAAGTTTCATAGTGTGTATGTAACATGTGCATAGATAATGAATTCTCGACAATGATCAGCAGTTTCACCTGCTGCTTTCATGGCTTGCTACCATTCCTATAAGGATACGCAGAATGCTGCAATGCATGCCATGTTTACATGCATTTAGCATAAACCCTGACAACATAAATTCTCTTAGATTGTCAAGCTTGATATATTCAACACATTTCTTTTTTTTTTGCCACTTGAGATTTCCTTCAACTCAGTCTCTGATAACACAATAAATAGTTGACTATGACATGCTGCTTGGAAAAGTACTTGCTTTAAGATCTGTGAAGAATTAAATCCTTTTTTGGCATGGAACAGTGAAATGAATTAGTATACAGCCAAGAAAATTTCATACTGCAAAAATTTCCATGCGTACGGTATATAAGAAAGTGTAACAAGATACACCATTGTAAGCACATACATACACTCACCACATTACTGGGCAGGGTACACAGTCCTCCCTGTAGTGTCTCAAGAGCAGACCACCTTACAGGTCTCTGTGCTCCATACACAACATGATAACACTCTGGATAGAAGTCACTCATCAGGGCACCATCACCCAGTCTGAGTGTGAAGCCAGAATCAAGTCTGAAGGGAGAATACACAACTGGATTATGACAATTACAGCTACAGTAGTATGTGTGCTATAGTTTCACTAACACTCTCTGTACACCATGTATCCAATAGACATAAATACACAATCACATACTGGCAGGTTCTTAGCTGCAGGTCAGGATGAACAATGTTGAAACATTCAAGATGTGTCATTGCCTCTGACAGTTGTACACAGAAGTCCATTAGCATTTTAGGTGTTAACGGCTGCAATAAGAAACAATTCACAATTGACACAATTTGTATGGAAATAATACAAAAAAAAACAAAAAAAAAACAGAAGGGAACAAAATCTTGACAAATTTATTGTTGGCAAATACTTGTTGTGCATCGTATATAAACCTTTTTTGAGAGACTGTTCAAATTATGTGTATGCGATTAATTCTTACTTTTATCATAAATAAAAATGTCAAATTTCAACACAATAGTCATACATACAAGTGTGTGTGTGTACGATTCTTACCTTTATCATTAAATTTCAACAGAGAAAAGAGTCCAATTAATAATTTGTTAATAGTATGGTAGTCATTGTCTGTATAATGTATAAATTACTGTCAAGTTGTAAACTAAAGGATAGTACAAACTTATAATGCTCTGTGTAGCACTAAGTGTGAGACCAAGGATTAATAGTGCATTAGTGGTGAGACAAGACAGTTTATTCATGCTGTAAGTCATTATTATGGCTTCAGCATCAAATGTTTAGTTTGATTCGAACATGGTGATGTAGTCACGTCTAGAAAGTTTGGCAAACATACTGACTAGAAACTGTGATCTCGCATAACCATCACGCTGCCTTTGGTCAGCTTTCAAAAAGACATTTTCAATACTACCTTTAATGCTTCCAATAAGGTACTAAAAAATGAGTGACCGCATTCTGAAAGGAGTAATGCTGACTGACACTACAAGATTGTTTGTCACAGCTACTGCACATTGATTTAGCCCAACACATTCCATTTGAGGAGGTACAATGCATGCAACAAGCAGCTCTTTACTTTTGTCAATCAACTACTCTGTATCGCATGTGCTAGGAGATACTCTACACACCAGATGATCGGTGACTGTATGGTTACCCACTATGGGTAGTGGCCAGTGTCAGCCAGACATGTACTATTGGATCACTTGTAACAACAGTGAAATGTTCTAGTGTTTACATTTTGAGAAAGCTCAAGTAGATTCACAGTCAACAATTCAACATGCACGACTGGCCATTATCGCCGTATTCTATGGAGCAGGTTATAATTATATCAAATGTTTGTGCTAATACTAATGAATCTTATTACATTATAAAGAATTTATTCCAAAGGAAAGATGTTAAAGAATGTGAAGTGTCAAACAGTTTTCATTTGTCTATCACAAAATTTCTTATAGTGTGCCTTCATCATTTTTGGACTACCATTCACACAGTACTAACCAATTTGTGAAGGGAAGCTTGAACTTATAAAAATGGCCATTTTTTTGCATTTAAATCATAGCTATTCAAATGAGGTCAGTCAGCTGAAAATAACCTATGGTTGAGTTTTGCTAAGAGGAAATTCATGTGGAAGAAAAAACATTCCAGATTTTCTGTAAGTTTTCTTGCTAGGATAATAATTATTATTATAATAATGAGTATGTTTATTGGATAATAATTATGCAGGTCATTATGTGGATTCACTTCAAGTCACAAATTTTAATCTTCCATTTTATGGGGTATATACATACGTAGCTTTCTATTAGCTTGAAACTAGTCTAGCACAGCAAGACTTCTTGGCACCAGCAGAGACCTTGACTTGTCACTGTGACTCTGCCAGACTAGAACAATTTAACGAACACACATACATATATAACTGTACTGTTTAGCTAACATTACTAACAACAGGCTAATTTTGAATACACAAGCTCAACCACTTAGTCACGTGCAAACAAAGTAGCTGTGGGTAGCCCTCCACACTGCAAAAGATTACTTGAGTGATTTGCCAAATTTCTCCCTATACCTCCATGCAGTACTCATTATTTGTTTGCACAGATTATATTAGAATAAAATATTATTTGAGCTTCAAGTAGCCAAAAAAGTGCCAGCCTGTTGTCTGTGGTATGATTTAATCACCTCCTTCTGTTATTTTAATCTGCTTCAAGTTTCACTGTTTCATGTTCAACACCTTTCAATTCACCAGACCATCAATGTGATGTCTAGTGTAGTGTTTTGTGAATAGAAATTTAATGGCAATCCTAACAAATCACCACATGTACATACACATGTGCATGCATATGTAATTTGAAGCACACGTCCTGGTTTAGTAAATGTGTCATGTCTACTATCCTTTTGTTTATGAATTGACAGTAATCAATACACTATACACTGTTGAGTTATTTAGTACTATAAGGGTTTATTGCCTTGGCAACACAGTATGTATATTTATATGTAAGCATCATAGCTACTTTGTACTGAAGTGTACAGATATGATAAGGATCTAATACTCATTCATACTGAAGCAGCAAATTAGAGATACACTGTAGTATTCCAAAAGTATACTTGCCCTAAGTGCAGGACCTTATCGCTCTATACCTACACTAGTCTAGTTAGCGATAATGGTAGGTATCTGATGGTTTTTCAAAAATGGGGTCTCTATCATGCAAGCTATGGAGACCAATAACTGTATATATATCTATATATATATCTCCTAAAAATTGCATACAAAACACTTTGAATTATGAGTGATGTCAAAAGTATTTACACTGTGAGTGAATAAAGGGCTCTTCTTACTTGTTCTGCAAACAACAAAGCAGTCAAAATAAAGTCCTAAGCCTCTCAAATGCTATAACTTTACATGCACTCTCCAGTATAGTGGACACAATTAGTTTTCATCTTGACAATCATATGCATAGCACTTGTGCACTATTTATTGCAGCCACCATTAAACTTCCATTACATTGATAAACTGGTTAATTTAAAGGTGTTGAACATGAAACAATGAAACTTGAAGCAGATTAATTAAAATAACAAAAGGAGGAAGTGACTAAATCATATCATAGTCAATTTGGAGTTTTTATGGCTGGATGCATGACATAAAGATTGAAACAAAACTTGATTACTGTATGTTACTATGCAGTGGCGGATTTAGGGGGTTTCAAGGTTTCCATGGAAACCCCCTTTGAAAAATGATTGCATACCAGTTAAATGTTTTAATTATTACAGCGTGCGCCTCGATCGAGATACTCTAATAGAGCAATCACAGTAGCTATTAAAGCAGTGTGTAGCAAGTTATTTTATGTACTATCAATAGGCTGTGACCTTTTTTTTTTTTTTTTTTTGGTCTCAGCTTATCAAACCAGACAATGTAGTGCAAACTTTTGCGTATCTCATGTCAGTGTATATCTCCACCTTCTAAACTGGAAACCCCCTTTATAAATTCCTAGATCCGCCACTACTATGGATACTTGTCTGAACTGTGACAATGAATTGAAAAGGGACACATTACAGGAAAAGTTGTACCAAAAAGATTCAGAATCAGGAGTAAAAGTTTGCAATTGTTAACTGTAAACAAATGCAATTAACTGGAAGAATATTCAGCGCAAGCTACCATACTACAGAGCTATCATGCAGTGAGTGTGTTTAGTTTATAAAAAGTCAAATGACCTCTTTTTAGTTTGGTATCAGAACTATCTCCCTTTATAGATGCTAGGAAGGTGTGTAAGCTGCTAATCTCAGGATAAGGGTAGATCACAATTAGTGCCTTGTGGTCATCAGAGTTCAGACCCAATACAAGTAGCAGGTTAGCATGGTGTATTGATTACAGCAATGTTGTATTGCCTAAGAACTCTGATACTTCCTCACATCTTCCAAATGCTTTTGTGCCTACAAACATACACAATCACTTGTAAAGTGTGTGTGCGTGTGCGTGTGCGTGTGCGTGTGTGTGTGTGTGTGTGTGTGTGTGTGTGTGTGTGTGTGTGTGTGTGTGTGTGTGTGTGTGTGTGTGTGTGTGTGTGCATGCTACATGTATGTATGTGTGTGTGTGTGTGTGTGTGTGCGCGTGCTACATGTATGTGTGTGTGTGTGTGTGTGTGTGTGTGTGTGTGTGTGTGTGTGTGTGTGTGTGTGTGTGTGTGTGTGCGTGCTACATGTATGTATGTGTGTGCATATGCATGCATGCTCATAGCTGTGCATTGTGGTGCAACTCACTTAATCAAATCCAGTGATCATTTTGATCAGCATCAACCTGTGGACTGGAGTGGAGTACTTGTTCTATTATCACTCTCCTTGTGAAATGTACAACTACTTTAATGTAAATAATTTTGTTCAAGAGCTTTTATTATAAAGATCCCAACTATTAATAATTACTTTATAGATTTTTAATAATAATTGCTCTCATTCCTAAGCTACGTAATTACATATTATTTTTGGGGCTACAGCTTACCAGATCATGCCTAGTGTATAGGTGATGATTAGCATATAATGATAGTTGTGTCAGCTGGACATTGAATCATTTGTAATAGCAGTGAAATGTTTCATAGTAGTGAAATGTTTTATAGTGCACTTTCAGAGCTCTTATATGTACAGCTGGCCATGGGCAATGGTTACAGTGTATGTGTTCTATGGAGCATGCTGATGCAGGTTATAAATTTCCTGCACTGATACTAATAAATCATAAAGAAATGTGAAGTGTCAAACATATTTCTGACATGTTTCATCACCAGAGTGATGTCTATTGTAGTGAAATGTTTTTGTTAATGGAAGTTTTATTGCAGCTACGTAGCTCTAACAAATAATACTACCAGTATACGTAATACACAGTGCATACTACCTATATCTTGTTCCATAAGAATATCCAATATATAATACAGTATAATAAAGTGTATGTATAGATAATTTTTTTAACATGCACATATTTGAGACTGAGAGTCTTTGAGTCAGACTCACAGAGTGTTGAGTCTTCTGACTGCAATGTTGCAATCAAGCTGGACAAAATTGTGGCCAAAAGTTTAGGTGAATGTAACTTTGAGCTACAGTATATCACTCTACTGGGGAACTGACATTAGCTGTTGGTCTATGCCATAATATAAGAAGTTGTTGTAGGTACAATATTTATATGAGGGGTTGGAGACAATGGAGTTGGAGGTAGTAACTCCTCAGGTGAGTGAATTGCTGAATCTGTATTGGTGGGGATAGCCATTGGGGACATGACGTTGCAGTGTCTCAACAATACTACTAGCACTTATGCCAGTTTGGATGCATGAGGTCTCTGTAATACTGACAGCAACAGCATGTGATGCACTCATCTGTACAGTGAAGAGATGTGACATGTTCTGGTCATTGTAATGGAATGATTGTGGAGGAGACCGTGAGTGTTGTCTCCACTGCCGTTGTTTGATGAAGAATGCTGAGTCAGAGGTAGGTATTCCAATATCATCATCACTGCTATACAGTCTTGCTAAGTTCTTTAGTTGGTTGATAATATCAGCAAATATCAGTTTGTGCCAGTCTGTTTTGTTTCAACAGTTGCTCCCAAATTGTGGTAAACAGCACTCTAATAGAACAGTCAACAAAACAAAGAGAAACACAACACAGTAGCCACATGCAACACTTACATTTCATTGGGACAATCATGAGGCTGATCCAGTCTACTGTTAAGCATCACATGAGCTATAGAACATTCTGTTTGGCTACATCAGAATATGAAAGTGACAATTTCCCACAGGTGATTAGGTGATTCCAAATGACTACTAAATGGGTAAAGCTAATCACAGCACACATGCAGTAAAATGCAATCCCTTGCTACACTGTATTCTTAAGATGGACATTGTGGAAAGTGTACCAAGGCCCCACCATTGTAAATGTATGCATACATAATACACTTACATACCACATTATTGGCAGAGTACACAGTCCTCCCTGTAGTGTCTCAAGAGTAGCAGATACCTAGTGATACTTTAATTATGGTATCATAATATTAGGTACCAGCCTATTATGCTTTTAAGTTTGCCTATTATGCTATGCTGCAGTGCTAAATTATTTTGCCTATTATGCTCATAATTAGGCCAATGAAACTTGATTACCAGTTTCTCGCTCAGATTTTTGAAAATTTGATGCGGGCGGGCGGTTATTATTCATTATTCATTATTTTTCCAAAAGCACAACACACATCCAAACATGAAGATTCCTGCCAAAAAACAGTGAGATCTACACTGATTACTCTTGCATTACATAGTTAAGGTACGTTACTAATCTATAACAAGTGATTTGTCCATTAGAGTATAGCTGATTGCTCTATTAGAGTAAAAGTGACCGTTCTATTAGAGTATTTCGATCTGAAATACCAATAATGAAATTCTATGCGGGTGTATCAAAAGCATGCGGGCGATGACGAGAAACTGCTAATCAAGTTTCATTGGCCTTATGCTCAAAATTTTTGCCACAGTTCCCATGTTTTGTTACTTTCTAATGGATAATGATAAATTTTTGCTTATGAACAACTGGTTAAACGTAAAAGTACTCGTTGTACATTAAGAATTTGGCTGCATTCTAAACTATAATAACAGTCATGTTATGCACCTATCAATGTATTGCCCCACCACTCCCCCCCTCGGGCGTAAGTGGGGCTTTACAGGGGGAATTGACACGAAACTGCTGCGCCACTATGGGGCATTTGACGATCGTTCAGTAAGTGCCCAAATATTTTTTGTTTTAACTTCCTTCGCTATGTCAAATCCCGAGTAAATCCCGCATTGCAACTGGACCAACGGTGGGGATTTGACATGATAGGTTTGCCCTACTATGGGGCATTTGACATTCGGCTGTGTCAAATCCCCACTATAGCCCCATATATTCCCGAGGAGGGGTAGTGGGGCAATACATTGATAGGTGCATTAAATAACTGCTTAATGCCATATCAGTGACACAGACTGTTCTATTATTGTAAGTCAACCTTTTTCTATGGCATACATTTTTGCATACAATATGACAATTATTCTGCCTATTATGCTAGCATTATGCTTGATGCTTTCAGGCACCTATTATGCTCAAAATTATGCCAGCATAATAGGCTGGTGCTTACATAATATGCAGTTATATAATTAGCAAGCTAAAGGTGACCACCTTACAGGTCTCTGTGCTCCATGCACAACACAGTAGAAATCACTTATCAGGGCACCATCACCCAGTCTGAGTGTAAAATTAGCATCAAGTTTGTTTGAGGGGAGAACACTCAACTGGATTATAACAGTTGCGGCTAGTATATATGTTATAGTTTAGCTGAATACACACATTGTACATCATGTATCCAATAGACATGAATACAGTTTTGAGTCACATATACTGGCAGCTGCATGTTCAAGTCAGGATGAACAATGTGAAATATGTTCAACTACCTCTAACAGTTGCACACAGAACTGACAGAAGTACTAGTCCACCAACAGTTCAGCTGTTCAGGTGTTAACAATGAGCTGATATGTACAACATAAATTTTTAGACTAAATTTGCATGCCTGTAGTTATATTGTGCGCTACAATTATCATACACGCAGTGTCTAATTTTGACATTGCAATAGTCAAATTAACAATTTGTTAACAGTATGGTAGCCATTGTCAGTGTATAATGTATATAGATTACTGTCAAGTTGTAAACAGAAGGATAACAACGATGTGTATCCCTGCCTATGTGTGAGACATGACAGTTTATATATACATGCAACAAAACTCCAGCATCAACAAAATAATATATCAGTAAAGCTTGACTTACAGCATTTGGATAATAGTGCTCAATCTTTGGCACAGTGGTTACGTACTAAACAGTTGAAGAAAGTGTGTGTGCAGTTTTGCTCTAATGATTCAAATTTATCCTAAACAATACTTACTGACTGACTGACTACCCTCAGACAAGCATAACTGAATAGTAAATGCCACAAGCTCAGATATTTGGCCTGACATAAATTTGCTATAGAAGATAGTTATTTTTACAATACATGCTTATACCAATTTCTGTTGATTTACAGGTAACTTGTCAATGGCTTTACGTATTTTGAGAAATTTCAAAGTCAGTGAATTTATTGTAGGCACTCTTTAGGGCTGTGTAACAGACAGAGCATATAGCTACATAGCTGAAAACTTAACAAAATGGCTACGTACGTCTCTACAATTTAACACATTTTTGCCATAAAATTATGATGCAGCCTAATACTTTAGTTATGTATATGTTGTGAGATTGAAGTAGGGATTTCCTATACATGTGGCTGCAGGTGTAGCTATATAGTTGTTCGAATGTTCGTTTTATTTCAGTGACCCCTACTTGATTTTAAAATTGCTAACTTTTCACTTGTTTATATATATAAGTGGTAATTTGCAAGTCAGAAAGTGATCCACATACATTATGTTCCGGCACTTTTATACTATCATTATTACTCTTGTTGTTAAGTTAACATAATTATTATAATGTTGAGGATATGGTTTAGCAGATCATGCATTCTGATATAGAGGCCATTGTCAGCTAGGCATCTACTAATAAAATACTTAAGGTTGAACAACTGTTCTATATTTCTTTGGGAAATGTTAAAGTCAGACAAGTATCCATAGCAACATACAGTAACCAATCTTTGTCATACATCCAGCCATAAAAACTCCAAATTGTCTGTGATATGATTTAGTCACCTCCTCCTTTTGTTATTTTAATTAATCTGCTTCAAGTTTCATTGTTTCATGTTCAACACCTTAAAGTAACCATTTCATCAATGTAATGGAAGCTAAATGATGGCTCTAATAAAATAGTGCGCACGTACGCATGCTATGCATGTGATTATCAAGATGAAAACTGATTGTGTCCACTATACTGGAGAGTGCATGTAAAGTTTTAACATTTGAGAGGCCTAGGACTTTATTTTTGACTACTTTGTTGTTTGCAGAACAAGTAAAAAGAGTCTGTTGGTTGTGGCCACAAGTTATAGCTGAAAATAATTTTGAAGTAGTTATTATCATGACAGCTGGTTAACAATAGTTAGGAAGCAGATTGGTAATAATGTTTGTTCCATTACATGTTCTTCATGATGGCAAGTTTGCAAACTGTTTTAGGACCACAGTATGCAATCAGTCATTTTGTCACCCTAAAGATATTATGTTTGATTACAATAGCAACATAGACATTTTTACTGATTTACTTTCGTCATAAGACAGGAGACATTCGGCAATAAATCTACATAATATGACTCCCAGTCTCATCTCAAGCATTTTATGTGGTTCTGAAATGCTGCCATTACATCATTTGCTTGCAATAAGCAAATTAACAAACATTCTTGTATAAAAATAGTTCTTTAAAAACTCACATATACAGTTGTACAGAAAATATAATGCATCGTTAAAAACACAATATACATACACACATATATACAACAATGTATACAAAATATATTATTATTGATTTGAAGAGTGGTTCATCTGTTCATCAAAAGATGCCATCAATTCACTTAACATGTCACTTTCAATCACAGGTACTGGATTACTTGTCTTTCTTGACAATTGTTCATCTCCGTGTCTCTGTTCAGCAATAGCAGCATGAGCTGGTCTCTTATCAGGAGAGTCTCCCTTGTGTCTCAACAGGTGCTGTCTACTGCTCTCTGACATGTCAGTTGAAAATTGTGAAGACGAATACTGTGAGTCTGATGACATTGAGAATCTGCAGTCTGGGGTGCTTTCCCGTGATCCATCAGCTTTCAACAAAAACCTATTAACTGGTTCATTTCTTAATGGTACTCTACTGGGGATCATTGGCTGCTGGTCTAAACCGTAAGAAGCTGTTGCAGGTACAATATTTATATGTGGGGTTGGGGACAGTGGAGTTGGGGGTAGTGACTCCTCAGGTGAGTGAATTGATGAATCTGTTTCGGTGGGGATGGCCATTGGGGACATGACATTGCGGTGTCTATTGTCATCAATAGTACTAGCACTTATGCCAGTTTGGGTGAGGTCTTCTGTAGAGCCTAGGGCACTGAATGTAATACTGACAGCATCTGATGCACTCATCTGTGCAGTGAGGAGATGTGACATGTTCTGGTCATTGTAATGGAATGATTGTGGAGGAGACTGCGTATCTTGTCTCCACTGACGTTGTTTGATGAAGAATGCTGAGTCAGAGGTAGGTATTCCAATATCATCATCACTGCTATACAGTCTTGCTAAATTCCTTAACTGGTTGGTGATGTCAGCAAATATTGGTCTTTGTCTTGGACTGGTGTTCCAACAGTTACACATTAACTCATACCTGTAAATTGTGGTACAACACTCTAATAGAACAGTCAACACAACAAGGAGAAACACAACACAGTAGCCACACACAACACTTACATTTCATTGGGACAATCATGAGGCTGATCCAGTCTACTGCCAAGCATCACATGAGCCAGGACATTTCGATTGGTTACATCAGAATATGGAAATTCTGCCAAAGTGACTATCTCCCACAGTGTGATTCCAAATGACCACTACACCGGGAGAGTCATGCAGTAAACTACAAATCACTGCTGCACTTGATTATAATATAATACTGTATACACAGAAATTTTTACAGTATGTAACTTTCATACATTTTGCAGTCAACACAGTAACCATGAAAATAAAATCCATGAAAGTTTCATGGTGTGTATGTAACATGTGCATAGATAATGAATTCTCGACAATGATCAGCAGTTTCACCTGCTGCTTTCATGGCTTGCTACCATTCCCATAAGGATATGCAGAATGCTGCAATGCATGCCATGTTTACATGCATTTAGCATAAACCCTGACAACATTTTAATTCTCTTTGATTATCAAGCTTGATATATTCAACACATTTCTTTTTTTTAGCACTTGAGATTGCCTTTCAACTCAGTCTCTGATAACACAATAAATAGTTGACTATGACATGCTGCTTGGAAAAGTACTTGCTTTAAGATCTGTGAAGAATTAAATCCTTTTTTGGCATGGAACAGTGAAATTAATTAGTATACTGCGAAAATTTCCATGTGTACGGTATATAAGAAAGTGCAACAAGAGTACACCATTTTAAGCACATACATACACTCACCACATTACTGGGCAGGGTACACAGTCCTCCCTGTAGTGTCTCGAGAGCAGACCACCTTACAGGTCTCTGTGCTCCATACACAACATGATAACACTCTGGATAGAAGTCACTCATCAGGGCACCATCACCCAGTCTGAGTGTGAAGCCAGAATCAAGTCTGAAGGGAGAATACACAACTGGATTATGACGATTACAGCTACAGTAGTATGTGTGCTATAGTTTCACTAATACTCTGTACACCATGTATCCAATAGACATAAATACACAATCACATACTGGCAGGTTCTTAGCTGCAGGTCAGGATGAACAATGTTGAAACATTCAAGATGTGTCATTGCCTCTGACAGTTGTACACAGAAGTCCATTAGCATTTTAGGTGTTAATGGCTGCAATAAGAAACAATTCACAATTGACACAATTTGTATGGCAATAATACAAAAAACAGAGGAGGAATTAGTGTTGGCAAATACTTGTTGTGCATCGTATATAAACCTTTTTTGAGAGACTGTTCAAATTACGTGTATGAGATTAATTCTTACTTTTATCATAAATAAAAATGTCAAATTTCAACACAATAGTCATACATACAAGTGTGTGTACAATTCTTAGTTTTATCATTAAATTTCAACATAGCAAAGAGTCAAATTAACAATTTGTAAACAGTATGGTAGTCATTGTCAGTGTATAATGTATAAATTACTGTCAAGTTGTAAACAAAAGGATAGTACAAACTTATAATGCCCTGTGTAGCCCTACGTGTGAGACCAAGGATTAATAGTGCATTAGTGGTGAGACGAGATTGTTTATTCATGCTGCAAGTCCTTACTATGGCTTCAGCATCAAATGTTAATTTGATTCAAACACAGTGATGTAGTCACGTCTAGAAAGTTTGGCAAACATATCAACCAGAAACTGTATAGTCTCTCATAACCATCACGCTGCTTTTGGATAGCTTCCAAAAACACATTTCAATACTACCTTTAACACTTCCAATGAGGTTCTAAAAAATGAGCGACTACATTCTGAAAGGAGTAACACTGGCTGACACTACAGGCTTGTTTGTCACAGCTACACATCGATTTAGTCCAACACATGCCATTTGAGGAGGTACAGTGCATGCAACAAGCAGCTCTGTACTCTTGTCTTTCAGCTACTTTGTATCACATGTGTTAGAGGATATTCTACACACCAGATGGCTGGTGACTGTATGGTTACTCACTATGGGTAGTGGCCAGTGTCAGCCAGACATGTACTATTGGATCACTTGTAACAACAGTGAAAATGTTCTAGTGTTTATGCTTTTGAGATAGCTCAAGTAGATTCACAGTCAACAATTCAACATGCACAGCTGGCCATTATCCATGGATCCTATAAGAGCAGGCTATCAAATGTCTGTGCCAATACTAATGAATCTTATTACATTATAAAGAATTTTATTCTAAGGGAAAAATGATAGAGAATGTGAAGTGTCAGACACTTTTCAGTATTGTGTCTATAACACAATTTTTAACAGTGTGGTTTCATCATTTTCAGACTACCATTCACACTGTACTACAGGACTAACTAATTGCCATCTATATGAAGCAAAGCTGGAGCAGTAAAGCTTTTAAGAATTTAGCAAATGACTAATTTTTTACATTTAAATTATAGTTATCCAAATGAGGTCAGTCAGCCGTGAAGAATCTATGGTTGAGTTTTGCTAAGAAGAAAGTCATGTAGAAGAAAACATTCCTGATTTTCTGTTAGTTTTTCTTGCTAGGCTCTAATAATTATGAGTATGTTTATTGGATATTATTGCAGTTCGTGGACACCTTCTTGTGAGTTAACTTCAAGTCACAAATATTTTAAAGGGGCAGTATGCCAAGCCATACAAGTGCTGAAACCATACAAGTGCGACAAGCATGTAATAACTGGGTGATTGTGGTTTGTAAATGAACAACAATTCTCACTCCATCATGCTGCTACAATGACTTGGAATCATTTTGCTGTGAAACTACATGTCTAGACAGGTTATTTAAACCAAGTAGAAGATTGTAAACGGTGTGAATGCTCGAAGGTAATGCAATGGCACGAAGCGCTTGGAAATGTAGCCACAAGAACAGCAACGCCAGCCCATTGTAGACCGTTAAATAACTCAACAGGCTTGTTTACTACAAGTTCTTGTCAGTGCAACAATCGTGACAACATTACAAGCTTGTACTAGCTGCTAGAGTCTAGCTGAAGCGGCTGTTTGCAATCAGCATGGGGCGAGGCTTTACAGAGCAGTTCTATTCACTACCAAACAACAATGTGAACTGCAGGGGATGAACCTTTAATATGAGTAAAACAGTACAAATTTATACCATTACCATTGCTATGTTTACAATTATCCCATTAGAAGATCACTATAAGTTTGTCATTTTCTGGCGTGATGTAATAAAATGCAACAAATTATACGTCATGAACGTATTTTACGGGATGTGAAATTAGCACTTGTACGGCTTGGCGTACTGTCCTTTTAATTTTACATTATAGGGGTATATTCTATTTTGCTAGCTACGTAGCTTGAAACTAGTCTAGCGTAGCAGGACTTATTGGCACCAGCAGAGACCCTGACTTGTCACTGTGACTGTGCCAGGCTAGAAGTGACTAGCTAGAACAATTTGACCAACACACATACATAATTACTAGTGATAGCCCATTGAGGAAAGAACACGTAACTTTAAATAAACAATCACTTAGTCGAGTGCAAACACTATAGCCTCCACACTGCAGTTTCTATTTTACAAACTTGATAAACGATTTGCTTAATTTCTCCTCAGCTAAAGTATACCACTCTATGCAGTACTCATTATTCGTTTGCACATGTTATATTAAAATAAAATATCAGCTGAGCCCCAAGTAGCCCTATAAGTTCCAGCCTGTTATAATTTAGTCAGCTCCTCCTTCTGTTATTTTAATCTGCTTCAAGTTTCACTGTTTCATGTTCAACACCTTTCACGCTTTGTGAATAGAAATTTAATGGCAGCTCTAACAAAGTATATACATGTGTGCATATGTAATTTGAAGCACACGTCCTATAAGTAACTGGTTTAACAAATGTGTCATGTCTACTATCCATTTGTTTATGACTTGACAGTAATCAATACACAATACGCTGTTGAGTTATGTAGTACTATAAGAGTTTATTGCCTTGGTTACACAGTATGTACACTTATATATGCAACTTAGAATAAGTGTATCAAAGCTACTTCGTACTGAAGCATTCAGATATGACAAGGATCTAATACTTATTCATACTGAAGCACCAGACTATAAACACAGTGTAGTACCCCAAACACATATTTATTGTCCTAAGTGCAGGACCTTATCACTCTATAGCTACACTAATCTAGTTAGCAACAGTGGTAATGATCTATTGGTCATTCATAAAGTCTATATCATGCAGGCTATAGAGACAATAACTATATCTCACCAAAATTAGCCTTATTAGCATACAAAACACTTTAAATTATGAGTGATGCCACACTATGAGTGATGTCACACTGTGACTGAATAAAGGGAGAATAAATTGAAAAGGTACACATCACAGAAAAAAAATGTGTACTAAAAAGGTTCACCAAGGAAAAAAGTTCAGCTGTAAACAAATGCAATTGACTGGATGAATAATCAGCACGCACTACTGCAGTGAGTGTATTTAGTTTATAACAGACAAATTACCTCTTTTAGTTTGGCGTCAGAACCATCTCCCTTGTGAGATGTTAGGAAGGTGTGTAAGCTGCCAATCTCAGGATAAGGGTAGATCACAATTGGTGCCTTGTGGTCATCAGAGTTCAGACCCAACACAGGTAGCAGGTTAGGGTGACGTATTGATCGCAATAACGTTGCATTGCCTAAGAACTCGGATACTTCCTCACAACTTCCACATGCTTTTGTGCCTGCAAACATATATGCATATACACACACTATCACTTGCAAAGCGTGTGCGCATGTATGCATGCCTCTGTGTGTGCATGCGTGTGTGTGTGTGTGTGTGCAATGGGTACCTGGTATTAACTGGGGAAGCAAATTCCCAACTGTCCTTGTCTCGCTTAGCAGTGTTGAGGTCATTGTGGAACTTTGGGTTCCGCGACCTCTCTGTGAGACCTGGACAGTCCTCCTGTGGGTTACTAGCCCTGCCCCAGGAGGAATCAGGATTTGCCTGCACAAGGCTCAAGCACCTGAGTGGTGCACAGGCATCCCAGCGCTGGTTTGCTGGGTGGCAATAGCTGTGTTTTGTATGGCTGCCATAGGATTTGTTTGTGTGTGTGTGTGTGTGTGTGTGTGTGTGTGTGTGTGTGTGTGTGTGTGTGTGTGTGTGTGTGTGTGCATGTGTGTGTGTGTGTGCATGTGTGTGTGTGTGCATGCTTGTGTAGATGTGCATTGTGGCACAACTCACCTAGACCAAGTCCTGTGATCATTTTGATCAATACCAACCTGTGGACTGGAGTACTTGTTCTACTATCATCTGTTTCCAAGGCTGCTCTACCCTTGATCAACCACCCATACTCTCCTATAAGAAATAATCACAGTTAGTAACAACATGTGTGTATATACATAGTCTCAAACATCTCCCTATGGAAAACACTATAATAATACTTCCCATATACCAGAGTGTAGGAGATACTCTACCATTTACATAGCCCATTAGCCACCAACCAGTTATATAAACAACATCAAATAGACCAATAACAAACTAACACAAGTCATCTCCCATAACACTACATTGTTTACAACAACTAACTGAGTAGTACATGTAGTGAGGCTTGCATATAGTACAATATCAACTTGAAATGCTAGCATCAAGGTGGTATCGACTCGGAGGATTATGATAATGCCACCATAAAGCACAAATGAAACACAAAGTGGTAGGGAAGAGAGACCATGCTAGCTAGTAATAAGGACATCTTGTAACGATTATCAACGTTAACTGCCATTCACCTTAGTGTTAGACCAACCCTAACCTTCACCATCACAAACAATGCTTTCATAGTTTTGTCTGGCTTGTGTAACAAATTCAAGCTAATTTCATATGAAAATTTCCAGATTAGTGGTTATAGAAGGTCATTGTAGTAATCTTTTTTTTCCAGATGCATGGATCTTTACATAACACACACGAGCCTGACCCATGGCATAACCTAACAAACTCAAAAACATGATACAACAATAGAAATAAATCCCAAGTGTAACTCAATCCACTGACCACCTCTACTGTACATACCAAGATCGTGACTCAGTGGTTAACTCTGGGGAGGCCATTTAATACATCCTTTCGTGAGTACTGAGTTTAAACTCTTCACATATAAATTATCCAATGCACTATGTATATGTATACAAAAGATCTGATACGAGCCTAGCAGCTCTTCTGGGCTGCTCAACACAGTACAGAAATGTGCTAGCTATACTGTAAAAAAAAAACTGCATACATATGTGTAACTGTCGGTTGTGGAAAAGTACAGTAAGGTTTTTATAATCTTAGTAATGGGTCTCTGAGTAAGTACACCATATGCTATGAAATGGACAATACATCAATGAGTTATATTTGAAAGTACAACAAGCATAACATCACACAAAACACGTAGTTGAATATGAGAGGGTAACCTTGCTAGTTTGAGGCAAGCATTATGGAGTTTGAATGATATAATATATTATGAACTTAGTATGCAGTACATTCATAATAATATGTCAGCCATTGTATGTATACCTTTTCTGATGGTGTCTAATACTTCTATCGATTCTCTCTCAACTGTTAACTGTTGCACTAACTTCTGAGCTGGCCGAGATAAGTTTCTGATGCTACCCCATCTCAGACCTGTGAGGAATACAATACACCATGCAGTCATTAGACTTATTACTGTGGATATACGTATGATACACTTAACAGTAAAAATGTTTTACTACAGTATTTGTGCCACACGCGGTACAAACTTTTGAGAGGGAAAACATGGATTCGCAACATAAATAACAGATTTTAGGGAAAAACCATTTTTGTCTAAAATGCGTAAGATACAAAACTTTCCTCATAAGAGGCTCTAGTCTGTTTAGAGACCTACTTGAGGGTATCCATTGTATTTTACATACTTCAATAATGACTATATGTACTAAATCAAAAAATTTTTGTATTAAAATGTTTGCTTGCATCCTTATTTTGAATTTATCATTATGTATACCAAAATAAAATTTTACTATTTTCACACAATGAAGAGGAGGACATGGTTTTACAAGATTGTGCAATGATCCGATCCAGGTACTTATTGGGTACATCATGATCCTATACTTCCAAGAATAATAACTTACAGGGTAAAGGCACTAGTGCATGTCAACGTACAACTAAGGCATTGAGGTGTCACAATGAGGCAGCCAACCTGGCTATTCTACTGCAATAATAGTTTCAGATTTCATGAGGTACATAGAATATAGTCATACTTCTCATATTCGTAGGACATATTGACGCTTCAAATTTTATCACACTATTAAAGCAACTTCTACAAACAGCATTTTTACTATATGCCATAAGTTGGGTCCCATTCATTTCCAGCCTCTTATGGTAGCCTACCACAGCACTACATATATTTCCACACATCTTTGTTACAAGAATAAAACAATAAAAACTGGTCTTGAGCCCAATAAAAATCTCAAACAGAAACGTGCATTAGATATTGGCTTCCCCATAAATGTCTTCACAGGAGTATACTGGAATGTGTGTGGTATGGTATATCATAGTACAAGCCATTAAGAGAGAAGACATTTCACTGCAGCAAGACACACAAAATATAATAGAAGTACTTACACAGTACAACTCCTACTAACCACTGTCAACACTACTATAGCTGTATGAGGTGTTATGAATGTGTTAATTACCATAGCAACAGAGTGCTGAGTTGGTTACTGATATTCATTACAAATTACATTGTCATTATACAGTAAAAATAGAATTCCCATATAATGGCACTTCATTTCAAATGGGAGACTTTCTGGGGGTCTTTTTGTTGTATATTACAGGTTTTTTTTTGTTGTATATAAAAGAGCGTTTAGAGACACACTAGTTCTGCACAGCCTTGTTGACATTAGCTCTTATACAGATTCGATCAAGCAATGCTTTAGTTCTTAGCCATACCATGAATGTCCTTCTCAATACATGAACTATACCATTATCAAGCACACAATAGTCCTCAGCCATTTACCCTCTACACCTGTGGGTTAGTGTCTACCGCTTGTGGTGAGCAATTAATTAACATTACCTGAACCCACCAATGACGTCACATCATTTAATAATATTAGAATGTTTTATATACGGCTGAAGAAATGATGAAACTGCAAAAACTGGTCTCTTTACTTTTTAAGTAAACAATAGCTTGGTCAAAGACAACACATATGTATATATAACAGGAGCCAATGAGTGTTACAGCTTGTGTGCTACAGTGTTGGCTCTTAACACGTAATCTCTACCATCAAGGTTACCCACACACGCACGCACACACACACGCACTGGGTGGTAGTAGCAGTTAACTTACTAGTCCACACTGATGGGGGGCCGATGTACTCCTCCTCTTTCAACTTGACCTCACTGCCAGACGGTGACTTGAACTCAATATGAATGGCATTCTCCATTGTAGGCCTGTATGGATACACACATAGGCAATAGTATGAAGTCACTGCATACTATTGTAGAGGATGTAATAGTGGCTGGGTGCATACAAAGACAAACACACAATACGTAGTATGTTGTGATGGATTTTAGTACGCACATGTCCAACATACAATATTATATCACATATAAAATTGGTAATGCACTTACAGTACCAAAATTAAGGCAGGTATAGAAGGCAATGAAGGAAGGGGGGAACACACTTTTGTACTGTGTCAATGCGAACATTCCCTTTAAAAATTCTAACCATAATGAAACAAAAAACATGGTTATGTTATCTCATCAGAATTGCCTAATTTAAATTTAAAGCAGACAATCTGGGGTTATCACCAGATGGAAAAACAGTTATAGCTAAGTCAGCATACCAAACTATGTGGACACTAATAATATAACAGCTTGCAGCTGTTCATAATTGTGTTAATTGTTAAGGTGCTCCCTACCAATAGTGTACCTAAATACACAAACAATACTATGCTAAGGTAATTAATAGTACACTATTCTCAGGGGGATAACTATACACAATAGCTCCATATCTTGAGAAACATAATAGTAAAGGAACTCTTATCTAACGCATACCTTTTCTTTGGCTTCCTTCTCCGTCTACAGGCCAATGCAAATATTATACAGATCAACATGATACAGATTGTGATTAAAGCACTGGTCGTTGCTGCCACAATAATGATCAATGTCAGACTGGGCTCGTCTGTCTCGCTATCATCAGTGGACCGAACTGTAGGAGACAATGTAGTCCCTGAAGTGGTGGATGAGGAATGGGTACTGATAGATCTTAAGGTTGTTATAGATGGTATAATAATTGGAGTAGATGTCGCTGAAGAAGAAGACACTAGAACTGTCTTACTGGTAGAAACTGTACTAGAAGTTGAATAACCACTTGAAGTCACTGACAAAGTAGTAAATTCAATAGTTGAAGATACAGATGTAGTTTCACTGCTAAGAGTTTTAATTGAACTGCTAGTAACAAAGACACTTGTTATTTGGGATGCTGCACTGCTAGATAATGGTATTGAACTAACAACACTTGAAGTCTCTAATGAAGTAACAGATTTAATAGAAGATGAAACAACTTCACTGCTACTAGTAGAGGTACTGATAATGGAAACAATAGTTGACTGTGGAGCTTCACTGCTAGAAGTTGAAGAACTAGTTACTGCTGAAGTCCTCATGGAAGTATTAGGTACAGGAGTTGGAGGTAAAAGTGTAGTTTTACTACTAGAAATTTCTTCTATCAAAGTCTTTGTAGAGCTACTGGAAATAAAAGTACTTGTTGTTTGTAGAACGTCACTGCTAACAACAGTTACTGGAACAACACTAGAGGTCTCTAACGAGGGAGTAGGTGTAACAATTGAAGAGACAGGTGTAGTTTGACTGCTAAAAACTGTTGATATCTCAGAACTACTACTGGATACTGAACTATCTACTGAAACATCTACTGAAACAGTAGTGCTGGCTGCTGAGGATGTAGTCTTACTGCTAGACACTACTGCTAACGGAATTGAGCTGCTAGTGACAGATGTTATTTGCAGAACAGAAGATGAACTGTCTACGGAAGATAACATTGCAGATGAGGTAGAAGTTATTTGTCCATCATCAGAAACTACAGTGGTTGGCATGAGGTTGCTACTGCTGCTGCTACTACTACTTGTAATCATTTGACTGCTTGATAACACAACAGATGGGGTGGGTATGCTGTCAATTGAAGTACTCTCTGTTATACCAGACGCCACAGGGGTGTTGATCACTGGAACTGATACTGAGGTGCTTGTACTAGCCACGCTACTGGACATTGCTGTAGTACTGGTAGCTGACACAACCATAGCTGATGAGGATGTAGTCATTGTTAATGATGCAATAGTGGATGATGTCACTAACACAGGGGAGGCTACTGATGAAGTAGCATTAAATGTTGGAACAGCAGATGAAGTGATAGAATAACTAGATGACTCAGGTGATGGGCTAAAGCTACTGGTAGTTGATAAATGTGATGATAAAACAGGTGATGACACTGATGAAACATTTGACGGCATCATCAGGCTGGGAGAGGAAGATGGCATCAGTTTGGTAGCAGAGTAAATAACTGCAGAAGTTGATAAGGGTATAAGGCTAGTAACAGATGAAGTGTTTAATTGTGTAGTAACAACTGGAATAACACTCTGTGGTTGTAATGATGTGGCAACTGCTGCTGGTGTTGTACTGACCTCTAGTAACCTTGTTTGACCACTTTCTGGTGAGCTAGTTAAACCAGTTTCTGATGAGCTCAAAGTGACAGCTAATGAACTAGTTAAACTAATACTAGATGAAGGTATCACAGAGCTTGTCACTGCAGATGACATCACAGTTGCAACATTACTCAATTGGGAAATAGTAAAATTTGGTGAGGATGATGCGACCACACTTGAAACTACTGCCACAATAGAACTAGGGACAAGTACCACTGTTGGAACTAAAGAAGAGATTGCAACAGAACTATACCCTTCCATAACAACTGAGGAAGGAAGAGTGGTAGCAGGTACAGGGGGTTGTTGTGTGGTACTTAGAACTAGTGATGCTACACTAGAGTTTGAGGTTACTATTGATGATGACTCTGCAGTAGTTGAAGACACTGTCACTGAAGTGGTCGTGGATGATTGGTTTATACTAACTGAACTACCCATTATGGGTGATGATGTAATAGATGGATCAATAGCCTGACTTGTGGAAGAAATTTGGCGTGTTGATATAGTGATGACAGGTGACGCCGGTGGCATAACATTGACTGTATCTGCTATAGACTCCTTCCCACTTCCCTCTGCACTGTCACTAATTGTCTTAAGATTCTGTACAGTTTCAGTAGGCTGAATTATATCAGTGACCATCTTAGAGACACTATTGTCTGCTACAAAGGGAAAAATACAATAAAATTCAAACTATACGAGTAACATGATGTGCAAAGAACTAACGTGATGTGCAAAGAACATGTAACCATGGGAAGCATAGCAGAATATGTACATCTCCTTCTAAGCCGAAAGGATTTGAGCCAATATGTGGGTTGCTCTATGAACATTAATATTTATGGTGGCTGGTAAGCAAAATTAATATCAAATATCAATGACTGGTCTGGGTGTGCCCAAATTGTTTATACACAGATCAAAGTAACTCGTGGGTAAACATGTCAATACTTGGGTAAGCAAGGTAAACTAAAGGATAACATCATCATTACAGTGAAGTACACTGGCCAATATTAAACACATTAATTTACCATCAAAGACTAAACAAAACACAAGTCATATAGCATACACTGTAGTAGTAGGAAATGATTTTGGCGGGAAAGTATAACTAGTTTACTACAAGTATGGCAAAGCAAATTCCAGCAAATTTGCAAAGATTCAAAACAAAGTAATGAAATCAAGGCTGTAGATAATGGTATTAAGTAAACTGCTGTTCAATGCCAGCCACAAATACTTCAATGCAAACTTAGCAAGTTCTGGCTCTAACCACTACATTTTTACAAAACAATTACGACAAACACAAGCAGAACAAACCTATGCAATGTTTCTCCAAGAAAAACACTGTACCATTGTTGAAGCCATCCTTATAGTGAAGTGATAGATTAACATTAATTCTTGCAATCCCTGAAGCCACAAATGTGCACTGAAGACTAACATCAAATGCTGTATATAAGAAACAAACACAAGTAAACAAAGCAAGACACAAGGTGACTATGGGGCAACCCAAGAGGAACCATAAAAGTGATAATCATTCACTATGATGACAACTCCATTGTTTCTAATACACATTTGGTTCAACTAACACATTTGAGAACAGCATTTACACATTTACAAAGATGTATAACGTGGCTAGTAAATGTGGCTACCACAAGAGGTAGCTATACTAACAATGAACGACTATGAACTTGTAAATTATGAAGTGTGTATAATCTTCCATATATTACAAAAATTTCAATACACAGTTAAAACACCATAATAATATTCTATGCATTCCTTAGCTACAGATCAGAACACTGAGCTAATTGCTAGCTTGTGGAATGTATTACTTACTAGATCGATTTTCAGGCACTAGCCCAGTGTCAGTGATACTAATTGTTGGAGCCACCAATAGTCCAGACTGATTCTTCTGCTGTAATTCAATGCTATAGGTGACCTGTACATAAAAGGAAACTTTGATATCAGAAATAGATTACAATAGTCCAGCCTTCTAGACAGTAAAATTGAACTGAACGGATATATTTGAAAACAACTAGATTAGACGATAGACTTATAGCCATTGATGTTGACTGCTTCATGATGGTTTTGGTTACGTCATGTGAATTAGCGAGTGATTTGATATGTCAGTGACCAGCCAGGTTTGCTAATCACTGGCACACCCAACCATAACAGCAGCACTAACTAGTCTCCTTATGATATACGCTGCAGTGTTAGCTCTAAATATACAGTGTTTCAGTAGTTCCTAGCTGGTCTCCCTATATGATACAGTGAAACATAGTAAAACTTTCCTTAGCAAACTCTCAAAATTAAGGATGCAGCACTTCCATAACTAGGACCAGTCCCAATAGGTCTGCTTCACACAGCTTTACTTATGAAACTTAAAACGTATGAGTTCCAAAGTTTCCATTATGAAGAGGTTCCACTATAGTAGCTATAACAGGTCTCCTGAGATGGTGATAATAAATAGCAGGAGCTTATAAGCACTTATAAGCTCCTGTAAGTAGGTATGCATATCTCTTTAGGAAACAGTATAACAACAGCTGTCTCATCAGCATATATACAGTAATAATAATTGAGGTTTCCTTGATTGTAGCCTCCAGCAGACATGCTGCCTCACCATAAATTTATCTAACCTTCTCTTTGTGTGCTAACCAAAATACCACTGCACAATAATTGACAATTAATTTAGTGGTCTGTAAGTGGCAATTAGAATGAGAAAATGATCCACTTGTTCTCTCATTACAAGCCAATTAACCTCACTACCCATCATAACCACTGACTACAGCTTTGATGAAATCCTGTGGTCTTTTAACACTAGTACCCTCAAAGGGATGGACAAATCTATGTACATACATGATCAAGCACCAGAAAGGACAATGACTAATAGACATGCAAAATGACAAATGTGTTTATTGTAACAAAGGCCTATGATATCAGTACAACACATGGTTCTGTAGTTTTATGTATGTACGTGACCAGTAGCATACCTTAACATATTATGTATCTTAACTATACAAGACTCCCCATGACAAGCTAGTGATAGTTAACGTATTATAAATTATTATTATAGTGTTTTTAATTGATTCATCATCGGGTAGTTATTACAAATCAACAATATTTATGATGGTGACATAGTTCAATTGATTATTCTGAAAGTAAGTTACCATAAAAACACAACTGGACATGTTGTTTGCAACCCAATGTCATTAGGCCAATATATTTACAAACGCTGACTACTATGTATGAGGTTTAAGTTGCACAAAGTATTAGGCAAGCATGCCGCAAATTTTTGTATTACTGGATGGTACGTATAGAGTTGTTTTATGTCCAGCTAAAGTAGGCTTACAACTAAAAAGCAGTTCAAAGCATCTAAATAAAGTGCTGATCAGCATGCTTTCTTGATTTCAACTGCTCTTTACAACACACATTAGCTCATCTTAATGAAGGTATGTTACTTAAAGTTCATTGTTTATTATTGGATTAATCACCATAGTAATATGTCATAATCTTGTTACCATGTTGTTAAACACCAACAACTACACATAAACATCTGCTGGTGGCCATTAGACAGCCATACAACTGATGTGTAACATACATGTAACATTATACACAAACAAAATGTGAAAGTGATGTTGTATGTTATCATGGAAGATCATGCAGTGAAGATATTTCTCCTTACAGGGTATGGGGGGAGTGTATTACACAGGTTGAAAAATGATCAAAATATTCAGTAACTGTGTGTAATGTGTAGGCGTGGATGTACTGTGTGCAAGCATATGCTGTGTAGTGCGTATACTGTGTAGTGTGTATGTACATGCATACCCAAAATGCACACGGTTGTGTGTGTACATGGTTGTGGCCTGTGTATATGCACGTGTGGAGTTTAAAGGGCTTGGTACTTGTTCATGAACTTTATCAGACAGACAAGTACTGCATTCAGAAATATTTAATTATCTTATGAATCCAGTATTACACACATTGCAGCTAGGGCCATTAGACTGCAATGAATATAGTGCGTATAGCCTACAGAAAGTGCTTACCTCCCTTTCTTTTCCAGTTAGCCAAGTGAATGTCACAATGTTGACTGTATTAGAAAACGGCGGTAACTCAGTACCATTTTTAAACGTGAGACGACTACTTGAGTTGACATGAGCTTTTCTGTTATGCACTACTTCCACTTTAGCATCTGCAACATTATACAATCACAAACTGAAGTTACAAAAATTAACATACCTATGTTACTGTTTTGATAATATTCTGCTAAATGCTCCTTCGAGATGTAGATATTCAACGCGGTTACAGTGTACGTGAGCGAGCAGAGTAGTAACACGCTGATCGTGGCCTTGAGGTAAGCCATTGTGCCGCCAGCTAGAGTGGAGGTAGATTACACAGCGATTAACAGTTCAAGCACCCAGCTACTTGACAATTGATATCACTAATGTATGCTCAATGTAGATATCGGTTTAACACCTCTACGTGAATTACATAATGGTTATTGTAGACGTAAAAAGAACCTGAAAAATGACTCTTGCACTTTGGTACTTTAATACGAAAAAAATGTACGTAGACGAACACACTACAAACACTTCTCCACTACACTAAACAAAAGACATTAATTGACACACAAGACTAAATATGATGTGGTTATCGTTACTGATACAGTCCACCAAGGTACGACTCTTACCGATGTTCTAGCTAGACGCAGCAACGATCGCACTGTTGTACAGCTATTACAAATGACCAGCAAGCCACTGGATGTCAATTAAATATGTTCGGCTTGTAAAATGAGCTCCCCTGCAGAAATCGTGACGCTTTTGAGCTAGACAATTAGACTCCTGCACGCTTCAGTGGTCACTTCCGATTGGCGCTAATTGTTAAGTCACGCATAAAATAATTTAAATTTATTTTTAGTGCGCTACAATGGCGGAGTCGCAGGGTGAAAAGAGCTCGGAAAAGAGTGACAAGGGAAGCGAGACCAAGGGTAATTCTGCGTCTACTGACAAGCTATTCAATAAGTTCTTGACAGAGGTAAGTTGATTGTATTTGTAACAAGTAATTTAACATTTTGATACGCGTATAAAAAGTAAGTGCGCTTGTAGTGTGTTGTACAGCATGCTGCGTGTGTAAGTTTGTAATGTGATCAGACCCACCTACGCACAACCTAGTCTGCTGCAGTTGTAAAAAGTGTATTGTGTGTGTGTGTTGTGTTGTGTGTATGTCTGGTGCAAAGGGTGGCACTCACTGTAGGTAGATCTGCGACTGCGGAGTCATAGGTCAAGGCCACCAAATTCGTTTCAAGTTAACGGTCAAGATAAAAATTTCCAATCCACAATCAAAGAGTACTGCTAAGTCGCAGGTCAAACATTGGAAAAGGCTCTTAGTCACAAGCCACAGTGAAATTCAGCGGGTCAAGGTGGTGGGTCTTGCCCCAAAAATTTTCCTGCACATGACCCCAGTACATAAGTGGTACACAGATATCCCTTTGTTGGATGGCAATATCTGTGTTTTGCATAGATATTGCCATCGTCTACAAGGTGTAGTTTTGTTGATGATTATCACCAATGTGAATGTACTAATGCTTAACTTGCATACACTGTGCACACTAGTCTGACGTAGCCCCATACAACCCAATAAAAGGGGCTATCTACAAAAGCACAGCTGTCAGAGTCTTTGCTTTTTTTTGCTTTGCTTTTTGTAGAACACAGTGTGTGTGTGCATGTAGATAGCCCCTTTTATTGGGTTGTATGGGGCTACATCAGACTAGTGTGCATAATGTATGCAAGTTAAGTATTAGTACATTCACATTGGTGATAATCATCAACAAAACTACATCTTGTAGACGATTTTCACTTTTAACAAACAAGTAAACATTATTGAACACACAGGGAGTTTGTGAATTACTGGTATTACCCTTATTTGCAAAAAGAAATTTGTGGTGACCAGAGATATTATAGATGAGTGTACTAAACTAACAGCCCAAATGACATCATGAACAGTTATATTGTTAACATTGAACAGTGCTATTGTATCAAGGGGGGTTATGGGGTTTGAAAAGGTCCAACAGTGATGTTCTTAGACTTACAGTGTTATGCACTTCACTTGAACAGAGAGGATATGCTAAAATACTTCTCATTGTGGTAGAGACCATCAGCACCATAAGTTAGCATACAGTCCTAAAAAATCTTCATGTGAAGGCTGTTTGTTGTGTTTTACTCTAGAAACCGTGTACGTACTTTACATCAAGTTTTCCTTTACTATATATGTACATTTGTAGTATCATACAGATCATCAACTAAATGCCTTTTCTACCATGTCAGTTGGCTGTATAAGTTGGTCATCTATATTATTGTATGTACCTTGATCTTACCAAAACTCTATTGTAGTGTGTGCACCGTGTATGCAGTATACTATACATACATGTGTATGTGACTTGTGATTGGTGAAAATTAGGTGCATTAGCTGAAGTTCCACCAGATTCCCCAATGCTCCATAGTTAATGTCCGTAACTTATTCATCAAATTTACAGTCCACCAATACTATTTCACTAAAATACAATTCCTGCTAATTATAAACCATGTATGTACTTAATATGATGATGTGTGTTAGTGCACATGTTGTATGTTCTCCTTCAGGTTAAAGCAATAGAGAAGAAGGACTCTGTACTAACAGGACCACAACAGATAGATCGACTACTCAGACCAGGCTGTACCTATTTCAATCTCAACCCTTATGAGGTAGTGACTAATATTTGAGTATGATGTATCCTTAGTTGTAAGCGCGGGTGCCTATAACACTTTCTTTATTAGCAGTCTTGTATGTATTCTATAAACAGAAAAATGATGCTTCACTGTATTATATTGAAATCAACATATTACCCTCCTCAATAAAATGAACATAATTTATTTTTAAGCATCCTCTGGCAAGTTTGGTGAATTGCAAAGAATTTCAAACACTTTTTTACAAAACAAAGTACATTGCCTTGACGCTTACGTGAAGCGTGTTCTGACAAACCTCGGCCAACTCCATTGTTTTTCAGTTTTGTATTGTGACTGATTAAAGAAAAAAGGTAGTGAAACCAGGTAATATGTAGGTAAAAGGTGGTGAAACAAAAAGGTTGCTTATAACCCTATACCTGCAGATATACTAGTGGACATTTAAATCCTCATGATATAGACTGACGTTTAGGGATTTAATTTCCACTAGTACAGTATATCTGCAGGTACAGGCAACCTGTCTTGTTTTTACCACGCTTAATGTACAGTACAATTTACAGGTTTGTAATTTGAATATGATGAGAAAATAGTCTATAATGTGATAGTAATTACAAATATGACATGTTACTGTTACAATTTGGTTGCACAGTTGATTGAGTTTATTTGTTTCCATTACACAATGTCACCTTGCCGTCTCTGTCTTGGTATCAATTAGATGGAATTTCTGTAATCACAATATTTATGTACATCAGTTGAAATCAACTTGAAGGGCTTTCTAAGTTCTTGCAATGCAAAGCATCATGAGCTAATATTGTGTCAGTAAAGTTTAAATTTACGTAACTACACCTGTAATGTTCTGTGGTTGTCAAGTTGTATGCGTAAGGAAACGAATATGTCAATATTACAATATGTGTATGTGTCCTGTGAGTCAGTAGTTGTCACTGAAAATCTGCTGTTGGACAACTGCGCACGATGCTTTGCAATGCAAGCTAGGACTTGGAAAACTGCAGTATATCCCATGAATGATGAGCTTTCTTGCTTGCAGAAATCTTAATCAATTGATGTCTCTTAATTCTAATTTTTTTGTCTTTGTGCCCTGGTAAGCAAATGACATAAGTACTACTATTTTGTAAGAGGAAATAAGACATGAAACTGTGTTTTATAGCTGTATACTGTTGCTATAGGCTACAGAGTTGTGAACATCCAACATGTGTGCATGTGTAGTGTTCACGCATATATGTAATTCTCATGTGATCTCAGTATATCGTAGTTTTACTAAGTTCTCATGTGATAGTAAAGAGATGTTACCATTGTACTGTGTTGATGACAGGTGTTACAGATTGATCCTGGAGCAACTGCTGGTGAAATAAAGAAGTTTTATAGAAGAGTAAGTGACAATGTGTATTGACAGTATAGTATGTGTGTGTGTTTGTGTGTGTGTGTTTGTGTGTGTGTGTGTGTGCGCGTGAGTGTGCGTAACAGTATAGTAATGTGTGTGTGTGTGTGCATGTGTGGCTAAAGCAAGGTGGCTAGATCATCAGCCTGGTAATCAAAAGGTTTTATGCCAGGTTATGATAATTTGGTGTTGTTGTTGCTTCCTTGACAAAGAAACTTTACTCACAGCTCAGCTCTATGTACGTATATTGGGGACCTGGTGACCTGGTGTCATCTACGAAAGCAGCCCACCCAGCTGTAACATCAATGAGTACTTGATGTTTACTGGGGAAGCAGTCATTGTGGAACTTTCGGTTTCATGACCTCTCTCCATGAGAGCTGGACACTCCTCCTGCGGGTTACTAGCCCTACCCCAGGAGGATTTTCCTGCACAAGGCTCAAGCGTCTGAGCGGTGCACAGGCATACCAGTGCTGGTTTGCTGTAGCGGCAATAGTTACGGCTATTGTAGACTTTGGTTTGTGCTTTGTGTGTGTGTGTGTGTGTGTGCGTGTGTGTGTGTGTGTGTGTGTGTGTGTGTGTGTGTGTGTGTGTGTGTGTGTGCGTTTGTGAGTGTAATAAATTGGTCCCAATGTGGTTCTATTAACAGTATCATATTATCATGAATTACATATTGGAACATTGTTTACTTGAGGTGAACCTTGAGAGAACAGGTGTACATGATAGTTCATTTGGTTGGCTTCCACTCATGTTATTCCCCTTCAACAGCCTCACTAACTAGTAAACAACACTGTTATATATTCATGATACTTCATATCATATCTTCTCTATCACATCTTCCCACATGAAATCTCTTTAATGTTTAGGCATTTTAATAGTGGATAATTTCTCTTGAGGCTCACCCTTAATACAGTAATTCTTTTGGTCAGTTTAATTGTTCCCAGAATAAATTATTAATTTGTTAAAGAGGTGTAAAACTTAACATGGTCACACGTTTTTATGAAAACAATTTCAGTAAACCAGCCACGCACCGAAGGCCAGCTGTACCTGGTTTAAAAAGCTAAAAAGATCGTGTCAGCCCTATTCAATAATGTGTTCATGAAACTATGTTTGGGACCATGTCAAGTAGGTATGGTGAACTTCATGACCTCATTAATAGGACCACCTCATTATAGTGAGACCATATCAATCTATAGGTCACTATAATGAGGCGGTCTTATTAATGAGGTCATGAAGTACACCTTGGCTATGTTTGGGACCTACTTGATAATAGTTACTATAATGAGGTGGTTTTATTAGCCCTCTAACCATATATCACAATCATCGATCTAATAACTTACGTGCTGAATACATTTGTTACAATTTCTTGTCTCTTTAACAATGTTGCACAGTTAATGTTACCCTAAAGTCCTCTTGGGTCTTGAGCTAACAATGGGAAGAGGGAAATTTGGCAAATTTTTGTTGCTTACATTTACCTGCCAAAGTTTTCCCTCCATACCACACAACACATGTTTCCACTATAAACACTACACAACACCTACACATTATCACTGATGGTATGTTCCTATCTTATCATAACATGTGGTGACCACTAGTCTGTGTTGTTATTAGCTGGTCAACAGTTATTGTAGACAGTTAGTTTACTAGTAGACATGATGGTACCCATACAAGCCATCCTGCTGTGTACCATGTACTGATCTGTCCTCTACTATTTGTAGAGGAGGTCATGTGACCTCTATAAGGCTAAAGGTCATACATAGTGTATGTTTGTTAACAGTCATGTATAGTATATGTCATGACCTCTGATGTATTATTGTATCTATTAGTTGTCAATGTTAGTTCATCCTGATAAGAACCCTGGTGATGTGGATAGAGCACAGAAAGCATTTGATAGTATGTAGTGTGTGTGTGCGTGTGTGCGTGCGTGCGTGTGTGTGTGTGTATATAGCAGTGTAGTGTAGTGCGTTTGTGTAGTGGGTGTGTGTGTAGTGTAGTGTGTGCGTGCGTGCGTGTAGTGCGTGTAGTGTAGCCTGCGTGTAGTATAGTGTGTGTGGCTGTGCGTAGTGTAGTGTAGTGTAGTGCGTGTGTGTGTGTAGTGTAGTCTGTGTGTAGTATAGTATGTGTGTGTGTGTAGTATAGTGTGTGCGTGTGTGTAGTGTGTGTAGTGTGTGTGCATGTGTGTTGTGTGTGTTTGTTTGTTTGTGTGTTCAGTATGAGTGCTATAGTGTGCATGTGTTACATTCTTTAGCATCTGTAAAATTTATTAATTTAAAATGAACTAGGGTTCCAGTGACAAAAAGTACGAAACAAGAAATATGCATGATGATGGCTATTACTACGAAATAATAATTTTATTGTACTAGTTTGTTAACTTTTTATAGCATAGCTATGTTATACATGTGTGGCTGTGACTGCTTTATTAGAATATCTCAATCTCTCTGCTTGTCTCAAATGAGCTACGTATTAGAGTAAGGGGTGTAGTTTGCCATGTCTAGTAAATTACAGCTAGAGACGTGTTCACAGAGTACACTTATGGTTATTTAAATGTGAGGCACATGTTCTGATCGTTTAGGGGTGTGGTCGGATCAGCAGTCATTTTATAAGTGCGGTTACATGTATCTACTCCACCTGCAATGTTCAAATAGTTATGTAACACTTTCACACCTCAGACCAAAGAAGCCGCCTTGGCTACATTTCATATGTAGCCCAGCTAGCCGGGCTACATACGAAATGTAGCCGGTCTACAACTGGGCAGTGATTATATAGACGTTGATGCTGAAATCGATTGTGGGGATCGATCAACACTCACGTATTTCACTATGAAAACCACTCAGATGGAGAGTGTTTTGTTATCCTCGCCATCCTACAAGTTGAAAAACGTTGGGTTAAGGTGAAAACATTCGATTGTTTCTGCACGTTTTCAAATACGGACACGCCCCCATCGGACACGCACGCTAACACTCTGCACGGAGTAACCACTCTACAAGCAAGCTTACCTGTCTAGGCCTTTAGTGAACTGCGTAGTTTTCCCATTAACGATTCAATAGCACTGATTAAAACATTAAACTCGCGCAACGGAAATTCTCCATGATATCTCTAGCTATAGGGTATGTCCGTTTATCATAAGCGTTTATCATAACCAGAACGTACTAGCTGTTGACCCATAATCAAAAATTTTAGGTATGCATATATAATCTAATCCAAAACAGCCAGCTGTAAAAAAAGTGTGCGGCCCTCAAAAAGGCTATGGTGAAAAAAGATGTGAAATCCAAGGTGGCGGCCAAGAAATGGCTGTGATGGTAGGTTAATGGTAAAAATTTTAATAACAACAATTCAGGTGAATTTTTGTGCCGCTTGGTCTTGGCAAAAAATTCATCTAAATTGGTCTTGGCAAAAAATTCATCTAAATTGCCGTTATTAAAATTTTTACCATTAACCTACCATCACAGCCATTTCTTGGCCGCCACCTTGGATTTCACATCTTTTTTCACCATAGCCTTTTTGAGGGCCGCACACTTTTTTTATGGCTGGATGTTTTGGATTAGATTTCACTTCTTTTTGTATTTGTATACCCCAAAGCCGGCCTATCCGGCCATAGTCCGGCTTTGGGACTTTTTTAACCTGTCTTTTTTTCTTTTCCACAGGAAGAAGAAAAGATGAAGCAGATGTACTTTAAATATTTCTGATCTTATCAGTAAATGTACAAATTATATATATAATACATATATTTATTACAGAACTCTCTATGGTGGTTTCTTTGTAACTGAACACTCTACAAAGTGACTTCTTCTTGCTGCTCTCTCTATAGGGTGAATTGTTTGTAGCTGAACAATATAAAAGTAACTTCTTCTAGCTGATCTCTCTACAGGGTGGTTTGTTTGTAGCTGAATTCTGTGCAGGTGATTTGTTTGCAGCTGAGCTCTTTACAGAATGGTTTCTTTGTAGCTGAACTCTCTACAAGGTAACTTCTTCTAACTGATCTTTCTACAGGGCAATTTGTTTGTGGCTGAATTTTCTACAGGGTGATTTGTTTGCAGCTGAACTCTCTACATGGTGGTTTCTTTGTAACTGAACTCTCTACAAGGTAATTTCTTCTAGCTGATCTCTCTACAGGGAGATTTGTTTGTAGCTGAACTCTCTACAGGTGATTTGTTTGCAGCTGAACTCTCTACATGATGGTTTCTTTGTTGCTGAACTCTCCACAAGGTAACTTCTTCTAGCTGATCTTTCTAGAGGGTGATTTGTTGTAGCTGAACTCTCTACAAGGAAACTTCTTCTAGCTGATCTCTCTACAGGGAGATTTGTTTGTAGCTGAACTCTATACAGGTGATTTGTTTGCAGCTGAACTCTCTACATGATGGATCTTTGCAGCTGAACTCTCTACAAGGTGACTTCTTCTAGCTGACCTTTCTACAGGGAGATTTGTTTGTAGCTGAACTCTATACAGGTGATTTGTTTGCAGCTGAACTCTTTACATGATGGTTTCTTTGTAGCTAAACTCTCTACAAGGTAACTTCTTCTAGCTGATGTCTCTACAGAGAGATTTGTTTGTAGCTGAACTCTCTACAGGTAATTTGTTTGCACCTTAACTCTCTACATGATGGTTTCTTTGTAGCTGATCTCTCCACAAGGTAACTTCTTTTAGCTGATCTCTCTACAGGGAGATTTGTTTGTAGCTGAACTCTCTACAGGTGATTTGTTTGCAGCTGAACTCTCTACATGATGGTTTCTTTGTAGCTGAACTCTCCACAAGGTAACTTCTTCTAGCTGATCTTTCTAGAGGGTGATTTGTTTGTAGCTGAACTCTCTACAAGGAAACTTCTTCTAGCTGATCTCTCTACAGGGAGATTTGTTTGTAGCTGAACTCTATACAGGTGATTTGTTTGCAGCTGAACTCTCTACATGATGGTTCTTTGTAGCTGAACTCTCTACAAGGTGACTTCTTCTAGCTGACCTTTCTACAGGGAGATTTGTTTGTAGCTGAACTCTCTACAGGTGATTTGTTTGCAGCTGAACTCTCTACATGATGGTTTCTTTGTAGCTGAACTCTCTACAAGGTAACTTCTTCTAGCTGATCTCTCTACAGAGAGATTTGTTTGTAGCTGAACTATCTGCAGGTGATTTGTTTGCACCTTAACTCTCTACATGATGGTTTCTTTGTAGTAGTGTTGTTTTAGTTCTAAGGAACTAGAACTAAATCTAGTTTTAGTACAGCAATTTAATTCTAGTTCTAGTACACTAGAACTAAACTAAAATTGTGGTCTATTTTAGTTCTAAAACTAAAACTAAACTAAATTCTTTCAAGTTTTGGTTCAAAAACTAGAACTAAACCAAAACCTTTAAAACTTTTAGTTCAAGAACTAGAGCTAACTAAAAGGTTTCTCAAGCAATCCTACATAAAAGGGTGTTGTACACTATAACCACTTAACACTTTTCTTTGAAGATGGTGATGCCTGAAAATGCCTGCAAATGCCTGCAAATGCCTGCAAATGCTACCATAAACATTGTCAGAGGAGGTTGGACATGCACACATGAGTGCATATATTTTGTATTGAAAGTTTAACCAAGCGTCCACGAAAGTTTTCACAAATACCATTCGAGAGTGCACTTCAAGTTTAGTCTATTCAGCCGGTCAACCCCATTCAACCCCACTACTCCAGGCACGTAAATTTCTCTTGAAATCTACAGGATCATGTGTGTAAGCATTCGCTGGGTGGAATCCAGGTGTAATACTATAGGAACGCCTTATGTACGTGTATTTAAACACAATGATTGTCGAAGAAAGGAATGTGCATGCTAACAAAGCCTCTCAGAGTATTGAAAAAGAAGAGCGGACGCCGCTAGTTTGGCCTTACAAAGAGAATTAGAAACTCACACACCCGCCTTACAATAAGAATTTGCTGTTCATCTTAAGAAGCACAAGGTAACATGATGTGGATATTGCTAAACATTTCTTCTATCACTTACTCCTTGTCATATATAAGAATTACGCAATTAACAGAAATAAATTTCAGAAGTGCTTGTATCGTGTCCAACCTCCTCTGAAACATTGCTATTCAGCATTAATTCTGCCTATTTAGGTTATTTAAGCTCAGTTCTATTAGAGCATTTGTTCATTTGTGCACAATGGTAAGTGGAAATAGTGCTGAACATCAAAACACCAAATCTAAAGTTTCTGTAAGTTTAGGGGGTGCTACCAAGGTTAGTATATGTGAAGATATCTAACACTAAAACTAACACTAACTAAAATGAAACTAATACTAACTAAATTACAGAAATATGGGGTACCAGAACTAATACTAACTAAAACTTTAGTGGAATTGGGGCACCAGAACTAAAACTAACTAAAACTATGGTAGAATTGGGATACTAGAACTAAAACTAACTAAAACTATGACAGAATTGGAGTACTAGAACTAGAACTAAACTAAAATGAATTTGCTGTACTAAAACAACACTACTTTGTAGCTGAACTCTCCACAAGGTAACTTCTTCTAGCTGATCTCTCTACAGGGAGATTTGTTTGTAGCTGAACTCTATACAGGTGATTTGTTTGCAGCTGAACTCTTTACATGATGGTTTCTTTGTAGCTGAACTCTCTACAAGGTAACTTCTTCTAGCTGATGTCTCTACAGAGAGATTTGTTTGTAGCTGAACTCTCTACAGGTGATTTGTTTGCAGCTGAACTCTCTACATGATGGTTTCTTTGTAGCTGAACTCTCCACAAGGTAACTTCTTCTAGCTGATCTTTCTACAGGGCGATTTGTTTGTAGCTGAACTCTCTACAAGGAAACTTCTTCTAGCTGATCTCTCTACAGGGAGATTTGTTTGTAGCTGAACTCTATACAGGTGATTTGTTTGCAGCTGAACTCTCTACATGATGGTTCTTTGTAGCTGAACTCTCTACAAGGTGACTTCTTCTAGCTGACCTTTCTACAGGGAGATTTGTTTGTAGCTGAACTCTCTACAGGTGATTTTTTTGCAGCTGAACTCTTTACATGATGGTTTCTTTGTAGCTGAACTCTCTACAAGGTAATTTCTTCTAGCTGATCTCTCTACAGAGAGATTTGTTTGTAGCTGAACTCTCTACAGGTGATTTGTTTGAAGCTGAACTCTCTACATGATGGTTTCTTTGTAGCTGAACTCTCCACAAGGTAACATCTTCTAGCTGATCTTTCTACAGGGTGATTTGTTTGTAGCTGAACGAAACTTCTTCTAGCTGATCTCTCTACAGGGAGATTTGTTTGTAGCTTAACTCTCTTCAGGTGATTTGTTTGCAGCTGAACTCTCTACATGATGGTTCTTTGTAGCTGAACTCTCTACAAGGTGACTTCTTCTAGCTGACCTTTCTACAGGGAGATTTGTTTGTAGCTGAACTCTCTACAGGTGATTTGTTTGCAGCTGAACTCTCTACATGATGGTTTCTTTGTAGCTGAACTCTCTACAAGGTAACTGATGTCTCTACAAGGTCACTAGTTTGTAGCTGAACTCTCTACATGGTGGTTTCTTTGTAACTGAACTCTCTACAGGGTGACTTCTTTTAGCTGATCTTTCTAGAGGGTGATTTGTTTGTAGCTGAACTCTCTACAGGTGATTTGTTTGCAGCTGAAGTCTCTACATGATGGTTTCTTTGTAGCTGAACTCTCTACAAGGTAACTTCTTCTAGCTGATCTCTATACAGGGAGATTTGTTTGTAGCTGACCTCTCTACAGGGCGATTTTTTTTTGTAGCTGAACTTTCTACATACAAAGTGACTTGTTCTAGCTGGTCTCTCTGCAGGGTGACTTGTTTCTAGCTGAACTCTACCGGGTGATCTGTTCGTAGCTGAACTCTCTACAGGATGATTTGTTTACAGCTGAACTATCTACATGGTGGTTTCTTTGCAGCTGAATTCTCTACAAGGTGACTTCTTCTAGCTGAACTCTCTATAGGGTGATCTTCTCGTAGCTGAACTCTCTGCAGGGTGATTCGTTTGCAGCTGAACTTTCTACATGATGGTTTGTTTGTAGCTGAACTCTCTACAAGATAACTTCTTCTAGTTGATTTCTCTACGGGTGACTTGTTTCTAGCTGATCTCTCTACAGGGTGATTTGTTTGTAGCTGAACTCTGTACAGTTTGATTTGTTTGCAGTTGAACTTTCTACATGGTTGTTTCTTTGTAGCTGAACTCTCTACAAGGTGACTTCTTCTAGTTGATCTCTCTACAGGATGACTTGTTTCTAGCTGAACTCTCGACAGGATGATCTGTTCATATCTGAATTCTCTACATGGTAGTTTCTTTGTAGCTAAACTCTTTACAAGGTGACTTCTTCTAGCTGATCTCTCTATAGGGTGATTTGTTTGTAGCTGAACTATCTGCAGGGTGATTTGAACTCTCTACAAGGTGATGTTTTCTAGTTGATCTCTCTACTCAGTCTGGATGACTTGTTTCTAGCTGAACTCTCTACAGTGTGATCTGTTAAGTTTCTACCTGATCTCTCTATAGAGTTATATCTTGTTTGTATAGCTGAACTCTTTTACATGGTGGTTTTTTGATTGGTTGCTGAACTCTCTCTCCACGGTGACTTCTTTGTACTACAGAGTGACTTGTTTGTAGCTGAACTCTCTACAGAGTGACTTACTTGTAGCTGAACATTGCATAAAGTAACTTGTTTGTAGCTGATCTAGATGAACTCTCTACTAGGTAGCTTTTTTTGTAGCTGAACCCTTTACGCAGTGACTTGTTTGTAGCTGAATTCTCTACAGAGTGACTTGTTGTAGCTGAACTCTCTACAAGGTGACTTGTTTATAGTTGAATTCTCTTCAGTGTGACTTATAATGTTCTGAATCTCTACAGCAACATATTTGTAGCTGAACTCTCTACAGGATGACTTGCTTGTAGCTGAATTGTCTATAAGATTAACTGTTTGTAGCTGAACTCCCTACAGAATAACTTGCAATGTAATATAATTCTTTGATGGAGTAAGTTATAAACGTAGCTGAATGCTTTATTAGGGTGACTGTTCTATTAGAGTATCTCGATCTCGCATATGCTACATGTAGTTGGCTTTGGAATCATAACTCAGTGGTTTGTAATCCGATTTTTCTGTACTACTGCAAGGACTTTCTATGATAATTATTCCAGCTACACAGCGATTTTCAGCTCACTGTTCTAAGCGGTTTGGCTGGTAGGCGTGAAAACTAATAGTTTTTTTATTCATAAAAGTCGATCGCGTAATTGTGACATAGGTTGGGTTTTGTGTCATATCTCGATGGCCTTTAACTGGATTCCTTTCAAACCACAAAAAGGCACTCCTACGATAGTTACTCCATCTACATAGCAATTTTCAGCTCATTCCTTCAAGCAGTTTACCCTGTGGGCGTGACAGACCTTCGACCTTATTTTACGCAGATAATCGGTCATAACTCCGTGAATGTTCATCGGATTCCTACCAAACTTGGCACTGAGATTCGCCTTAATGAGCCCTTTAAGTGTGCCAAATTTCAGCCCGATCCAAGCATGCATTCGTGTTTTATTGCGGATTTTGCAAAGTGTGCGAAAAGAAGTAGAAGAAGAAAAAAACGAAGAAAAAAAACCCAAACTTTGGCCGCTCGTATCTCGGAAATGGCTGGAGCGATTTTCTTCAAATTTGGTATGTGGACTCCCCTACCTCGCCGGCATTTCTGTAGCAACTTTGGTTTTAATAGGATAAGGAATCACGGAGCTACAAAGGTGTGAAAATCGCGTTTACTTTCTTCCTGTAAATATACTCACGGTGTGGCGTGCCGGCTACTTGGGCCGCACGACACACTACCGTGTGTCTTGATACATCCAGTGGCTGCTCTCATATTGGCTTGGGTGATTGAACAGGCTATTAGCCTAATAAGTGTTACATATTAGCTGTAACATGGGCATTTGGGCTTTGCCTGATATGTATGCCCTCATGCCCATGTTACAACTATTACTTGTAACATCTAAATGTGCTCCTCTAAGGAAAGTGTTGATGTAGAAAATTAACATGTCAGTATGGTTCCTTGCATGAAGAAGATGACATATAACTAAAGAAATGCAGACTTGTCAGAACCACATGCCACCAGTGAGTTTGTTATTGTGTCATGGAATGGTGGCTGTGTGCTGCTCCGTTTGGCCTCTAGCATTGCAACTGTGATCAGACATGCAGTGAGGCAGGCAGACAAAAATACAAGTTTTGATGATTTAAAAAAAATTCAATATATATTAAGAGAACTTTTAGGAGAGAACTTTTAGGAAATGCGTGTTTACACAATATGGGCACGCATGGCGACATTAGGTGGGGTAACTTAATTCTTACAACCTACAAATAAACATAGATTAAAAGTGTGTTAACTGGACTACTTGGAGAAGGTTAAATGAACACTGTAACTACAGTGGCTTACTTGTTATGAAGTGATAAACAGCGATGAGTCGTGTGTTTGTGTTTCAAAATTCTTGCCATGTCTTTTAATTTCGATTGTGGGTTTACTCACGAGTCATATATGGCCTGATAGAAAATTTCACGAGGAATCGAATGAAAAGTTGTTGCAGAGTGATAGGAGCAACTACCATCGAGTTATCTATCATTTTGTAAAGGTATGTAAAGGGTTTGCCTGTTTCCTTACTGAAAAGTTATTTTCACGGCGAGTTTTAGCCTCACCATTTAGCATTAGGGCAAACCCTAGGTATCATTTTAATCCTTGTTACATCATAAGTAGAATGACGTAAATTGCATAACCATGGGATGGACGCTTCGGAAGTTACAGTGTTTTGTGCAAGGCATGCGTCTTAAGTTTAAATCCAGTTTTCTGGATTATGCAGGCTTAAGGGTTAATATCCTGCTGTCTGTGAGATTTTAATGCTGGATATATGCTAAGGTTACTCCATAAAGGTAATTTTTGTTGTGTATGGTGTTTCTATGATGGTTTTTAGACATGGTACTTTTAGCAGTGCCTGTCACTTTACGGGTGAACCCTACTACCGTACTGTTTGATATTGCAGCTAGAGTCTGTGTTGTATTTATTAGCCATTGCATTTGGAAGTAAATATCCTAATAGAATGGTCACAGATATTTTATTCTAATAAAGCAACTTTACCATAAAAGGGAAGAGTTTATAGTACTGCTCTAAAGCACAACAGGCAATTACACAAAATTAGTAGTCCCAATGGTATATCGTTCCTAGTGGTTAAAGTGTTATATGTACATTACAGCTGTCAACAAGGCCTACAAATTGTTTGAAGATGAAGAACAAGTAAAATACTGTGAGGCCATAGTGGAAGAGGCTCGCTCCCAGCTGGAAACAAAGGTATGTATTTTTGTGTAAACTGTAAAATATAACATTGTATATTAGACATTGAGACAAATTCACTGGTCAACTGCTAAATGATGTCTTCGGCTAAGCATAACTCATTCACTGTTTATCATCACTTATAGACCCAAGATGTGCCCAACTGCAGCAGTTACAATGGGTGCATCCTGAACTTACCTTTGTCCTCCTCTGTGTCCTATTTCTTTCTCCACTACCGTTGATTTGTGGGTAGCACATAATGTGCTGACTATTGCAGAAATTGTCTATGTAATTTCTGTAGTAACCAGATTGATTTCAGAGGCTCTTCTTATACTGTCCTTTGATTGTAACACTGTGTAATGGATGGAAGATACAGTAACTGAAAATGAAGTGGAATGACTACTTAGCTTTCAATAATTGATAGTCATGGTGCACATTCAGGTGTGAAATGATAATGTCTGGTGCCATTCTATCCTTTGAAGTTGTAGGCCACTCTGATGGCATTTTTAGGCTTGAACCTACAGGGTCGGGTCATCCAGGTCAACCGAGTCACGTTTTGTCTGGGTAATCCTGGTTCTGACTTGATTATTTGAGTCTGACTTGAATTGGATTACATGTGAAATGAATTAATTAGTTAGCTAATATGTCATCCTGCTACAGCCCAGCTTCTTTCATGAGCCATGCCTACTTATCGGGATTAGTGTCTGTAGGCATATGCGGAGCCACACCATTCAGCCATGCTCATTTTTCAGTAGTATTGAAGTCTGTACTAGTAGGTATGCACGAATCCACATCCATTTCTGTCTGTAGGACAAGCTTACATGGAGTCGCACCCACTAATTAATATATGAAAAATTATAAATTAAAAAATGAAGTAGGAATCCAAGCAGACCGATGGTAGCTATTACAGCATAGCTCGGTGGGAAATCTCTACTTTGGCATGGTATGTTCAATGCCAAACTAGTAGGGATTTCCCACCGAGCTATGTTCATCTCTTGTTTCACTACTTTTTATCGCTTGGATTCCTACTTCATTTTTAAATTTATAATTTTTCATATACTAGTTTGTTTAGGTTTTTGTTAGCTAAGGCATACAGCTAGCTATAAAACGTGTGACTGTTCTATTAGGATGACTGCTGTATTAGAGTATCTGGAGTCAGCCTGCAAAGATGTGCGCTTGCCCAAAAGGGTGTGTGGTTTCGATCAATTATAGAGTATCTTGAGTCAGCCTTCCAAATTGAAGGTGTGTGGTCACTGAAATACAGCTAGTGTGTCATCGTGATTTCAACCGATAGATCGATAATGCGTAGGATGAAGAATGGGTGTGATTTTGTGACGTATCGTGAAAGCTATCTAGTACCGGTACCTCCATACAGTAGCCTATGTCATAGATTATATAAGTAAGGAATATATAATCTAGATTATATCAGTAAGGAATATATAATCTATGCTTCCGTACACAAGCGTCGTCTAAGCACCTTAAATAATCTTGTGGCATCTATTATGCTGCTTAAAGAAAGTGTTGTTACGGAAAATTAATGCCTCGATATGGTTTCGTTGGATGAGGAAGACAAGCAGCCTGATGGAAGATAAAAGAAAAGACAAGGTGCAGAGGGTACACACTCGTCTGAACCCCAAAAGACACATCCCACTGGTGAGTTTGTTATTGTGGCATAAAATGGTGGCCGTGCACTGCTTCATTTGGCCTCTAGGCTTGTGACTGTGGTCAGGCAGTCAGTCTAAAATTCAAGTTTTTGGCAATTTTTTAAAATTCTGTATCCGGCCACCTGTAAGTGTTTTGTTGTATTTAATGTATTTATGGACTAGTACTATTCCGTAAAGGTAATTTTTGTGTCATAAGATATTTCTAGGATGATTTTTAAAGGTGGAATTTTGGGTGGCGCGCGAAAATTTCACCTGGGTTCCTACTTAAACAGTACAACTGTACCATTTGACAGTTGTTTTACAGGGCTTGCAGAAGTCCAGCGTCTTTTGTTAGCCACATCCACTTAATGTCAGGAATGTTTGATACTGTTTGTAAAGCATGTGTGGAGCCACTCTAATTTATCAGTAAGGTCAGTTTAAGCCACACTCACGTACACTGGAAACATATTTTACTGTCTGTTTTCGTTTAACTACCCTTAACACTAGTCCAGCGCTCAAAATGCAGCTCTTGGTAAGTATTTTCTTTTGTTTATTGGTGATGTCATATGATATTTCTATGATGGTTTTTATATGCAGCATTTTTAGTGGTGTATGTCACTTTAGAAGGAACCTTACTAAACAGTATTTGCATACTGTATAATACTGTGATGGTCCATACTTGAATTGAAAATTCTTATAATGTGCTTGTACAAGTGTGACCATTGACAAGTGTCCTGATCATTGTATCAAAGTGTCCTTAGTAGTAAGGTGTCCTGATCTCAGGGGTCTAAATGTATGTACCCTAATACAAATGCCATAAACATGTGTCCTGATTATCAAGCTGTTTTACCAGTTATGTTTCTATATTGTGACAGATAATAGAGAAACGTAAGGAGGCTAAAAAGAAAGGCAAGGACTTGATAGAGGAAGACATGCCTGAGGAGGTGAGGGTCACATCATATATTGTAATTGACTACTACTGTAGGATATGACATACACTAATTATGTGATGGTGTGATTTTCCTTATAGTATTCTAAACAGCTGAAGAAGTTGATCACAAAGTTGTTTGCTGATATTGAGATTAAAAAGAAGGAAATGGAAAAGGCTGAGGAAAGAGACAGGTAAACTTATTGACAACAATATTGTTTTCATAGCTTTTGTTGGTCCATGCTCTCCTGTAGATGATAAGTTGTATACTTTATAAACAGTGAAGGCCACCTTTCTTGTATGACTAGCTTGTTGTAGTGAGATGTAGGGTAATGGCCGGGTTTCACAGAGAGTGCTGTATTTGGTCATTGGAAGGTTTCTATTGAATTATATATTACACACCCAACCAGAGCAGATTATAACTAGCACTTTCGTTGATCGTACATTATGTCAGGTCAAAGTCAAAAGTTGATCTGACATTGTATGACAATGCATGACAATGCATGTGCAAAGCAGCTATGTTAGTGGGTGTGGGATGCCAAGCTTTGGGATGTGGCAGCATGCCCTTCAGGAAAATTCTAAGAACTTTGTGTAGCTGGAATCAACGAACAAAACTTAGAATAGTACGTTCAAACTTTTTAAAGTACTGTACAGACGAAGGTGACCACACAGCATCACAATAGTCCAGTAAAGGAAGGAAAAAGCACAACACAATTTCCCCTTTAGGTACACTATTTTAGAAGCACTTTGACTGCTCTATTAGAGTAGCTGACTGTTCTATCAGAGTATTTTTTAGTGGAAAGTAGTCAGCCATTCTTGACCGGTTCAGTTGGTAATTGGGCTGTCTTTAAGCTAATTTGTCAATAAATGTCTGATGGCCAACCATTATAATCTGCTCTGCACCCAACTCAGCCATGGGTTATAGTTATCAAAACACAAGGTGGTCTTCATTCATGAGGTTCCATTGTGGAGTAGTTTATCAAATGTCATTAAATGTGTTCTTATGTTATCTTTAGGAAACGTCAACTTGATGAGGAGCAGAAACAGATCGATGCCATCAAGAAGGAGAAGGAATGGAAACAGGAATGGGATGTCAGTATACTGTTTGTGTGTACGTAGTTATCTCATATTTAATGTATACCATGGTTCCGAGGGATTTTGCTGATATATGCACCCAAAGCATGAGGGCCGCATGCCTGAGGGCTAAGCATGTATATATCAGCAAACCTGACACAGTCGTCACTCGTGGTGTAAGTGATAGGTGAAAGAACTACATAGCACTCATCTTGTTTCTTTTATACATCAGTGTCTGATGATTGATAGTGGTTTTAATAATGTGGGTATTAGCTGTTAGAACGTTGTTCATACGTCAGTATGCTTTACACACAGCTCTAGAAAAATTGTGATTGTGGGATCCGGTTTTTTTAGTGTTAGCATTTTGTACTACATTAAGCCTACTAACTTCACTATTGGGACAGTAAGTAAGTTAATATATAAGTTAGTACTATACGTAAGTTACTCACCTATTTAAATCTAGTTGTCCTCTTTGTGTCTACTCAATGGCTACGTGGTACATAAAAATATGTATCCATGCATTGCCCAAACAATTATTTTACTGATTATTCGTTGTTTAGTAACTCTCAACTTAGTAACTACACTGAACCTAGCCTAACCTGTAAACCCAAACCCATAATCAAATACTCCGTGTTGCTCAATATAATGAGTCAAAACTATTGTATCTTGAATGTGGACATCAAAGCCATGAGCAAACCGCATTCCCTTTCCTGGCAATATGCGAATTACACCCCAAGCGGCGCCTTTGAATGCCCACGCTAAACTCATAGAACAGTCATTTACATTTTATGGTCACTTGACCAAAAGGCGATGTGCAACTTTTAATGGTAAAAACTGGATTAATTTTGAGTACAGATTATAGTCAAAGTGTTATCCTTCTGTTATTCTTCTATGAGTTATTACTACCCCCTAGAACTAAATGGTCCCCCCAAAATACTGCCACCAAACTTCATCATACAAATTATTGTACAACAAGAGTTTTAGTATTTCTAACGTCAACAAAAGCAAGTAAACCCACTGATTTTTATTTTTATTTTACTTTTAAATTACCAAAATCCAAGCTTCACTGACCACATTTGCAAGGCTAGAGGCTAAATGCTGAATTGTACAGTCACCATTTTATGCCACAACACCTAGCTCACATCTGGAATGTTTAGGGTTACAACAAGTGTCTGCTCTCTGCACCTTGCCTTTCCTTTTACTTTCACTCATGCTGGCCATCATCTTGATACAACTGAGCCATATATCAAGGCATTAGTTTTCCATAGTTACACTTTTCTTAAGGAGTGTATTTAGATACTGCAAATTATTTAAAGCACTTATACTACAGTAAGAGGTAGTGTAGACCCAGTAGATACCTGTAGCTGCATGATACGTAGGTTTGCCACTGAAAATAGAGCACGATCACCATGCTCCTTAATGATCTAGATGCACTCATTAATGGTCTAGCTGCACTTATAAAATGATAGCATGACGACCATGTCCCTTGAAATATCACATAGGCCAGAGACTCAGTTGATACAGCAGTAGAGTGTTATTGATATGTCATTATGCTTCCACACACAACACCAGAAAAGTTGCAATTGTATGATCTAGTGTTTTAGTTTTACCGTTTTGTACTACTTTAAGCTACTAACATTGTTATTGGGACAGTAAGTAAGTTAATACATTAAATTAAGTACTTACAGTAGGATTGTAAGTTACTCACCTATTTACATAAATCTAGTTGTACTGTTTGTGTCATTCTGTGGTCTGCTCAATGGCTGACATGTGCTTGGTAGAAATAAACATTCATGCATTGCCCAAACGATTATTTAACTGATTATTTGTCTTAGAATGTCAACCAGTAACTACACTGAGCCTATCCTAACCCGTAAACCAAAACCCACAATTTAATGCTCCATGTCACTTGATACAAGTACACAAAAAATTTGAAATTTTCAACTAGAGTAGGGACCATAGCACATCGATAAAAAGTACTGAAACAAGTTGGACTACTAGTCCATGATATTAAATCACAGTAAAACAATAAGAAGTGTTATATCCCTACTGTGCTTGAGTTATCAATGTGCTATGGTCCCTACTCTAGTTGAAAATTCCAAATTTTTTCATGTACTTGTTTGTTAACTTTTTTAATTATTATTATAACTAGTGAACCCACGCATACCACATCTGAAATGCCCAGCCCCTTATTGTCTGAAAAGTGAACTATCCATTACGCTTCGTTGCCAGCTATGTTCAACCCATTGCAGGACTGGAGCCCATAGATTTTGAGTGGTCCGGCCATCCATGGACTGCAATAAAGGTCATAGTCATGCACACTACTCAGTTTTTATTGATCTAATATGATCTGTAAATCAGACATTATCTGCTTTGGTGTGTTACTTAACTGCATGTGCTATAACAGCATGCTAAGCTAGAGGGGTCAGTGGGCATGCTCCCCCAGGGAAACTTTTGAAAATAGATACTCTGAAATGGTATCTGGAGGCTATGCAAAGTCTCTTCTTTTTGTTAACATCAATGGTAATTTTGTGCTACATTGCCAATTAATTGAGTTTCATATCTGACTATTATAGTTAGTAGCTAATTTTGTTTTCATGGTGTATACAAAAATTTCTCAACATGACAGTTTAGTTTTAGATTGTAACTGCATGTTAATGCATGACATGTATGATCAATTAGCTCAATACAGTGTGCCATGCAGATGACTCACTGGGTATTTTAAGACAGTTAACACATATGTCATGGCTTAGACTATAAGTACTGAATGCTTTATTAGAGTATCACGATGACTGTTCTATTAGAGTATATTTTGGTGAGTGCTCTATTAGAGTATCTTGATCTTTTCACTAAAATCAAGTAGCTGAAAAGTGATTGGCCGGACTGTGGGCTCTGGCCCTGACCCATTGCACAACATTTCAAATCAAGAACTGTTCGTAAAGCACCTCTGCAATCCACGCATACCAATAGAAAGAAATCATGCCACGCACCCTAATTATATTAATTATCGTCTGAAAAGTGAAGTATCTATCATGCTTCGTTGTTGGCTATGTTCAACCCGTTACACAGCAGTACGAATCAAGAACTGTTTGAGAGCACCTCTACTTTCAAATTAGCCACTATGAAAAATGCAGACGATTTCCGTTATGAAGGGAAGCCATCACGTGCTATCGCCAAATCGACACTTTTCGCTGTCAGCAAAGATGAATGGGACACAAAAGAGGACATTGGTAAGTCCATGAAGAATGCATTGTACGTACTGCTGTATGCCAAAAGGCACCTGTCGGGCCGAAGCAACGTCAAACAGTGAAAAATCAAGCCCATAGCCTTAGCCGTTATCGAGTTACGCTTGTCTGAAGGAATCAGGCAGTCAGTCAGTCAGTAAAAAATTCCATTGAATAATAAAATTGTAAAATTCCGTAGCAACTTGTTGAAAGCGTTTTGGGTCGATCTGAAAGCTTTTTTGGGCTTAGTTTTACCTAACCAGTACTGCGTGCTTCATCATCGTCTGGGAAAATTGAGATTGGTTTTCGGGTGATATTATTTCGTGGGCCACGTCTACTCCTTTGTGGTCCCTACTATACAGTACTATGATAAAGAGTCAAAGTGTATCATATCTTTACACTGGTTGGGCATCAAAGCCATGAGCGATCCACATTCCCATGATATTGCTCAGGTAACATGTGACTGAGCGTCGCCTTTGAACACCCATGCTAAAGTGATATGCACACTGTATAATATGTGCCATTGCTATAAGAGTCCCCAATGGTGTTATGTCAATACAGTGTCACATCTGAGAATTTCTGTAATCAAACTATTCTATATATAAGCTTGCCACAAATATTATCTCTTTTATGTACATTTAGATGTTTCTCTGTGTTGTTATATTGCAATGTCATCATTGTATATAGGCTGGTCGTGATGACAGAGTTGGTAACTGGAGAAGTTTTCAGGGGAAGAGGAAATCCAAACTACTTAAACCTCCAAAGTTAAAGACAGAAAAAAGAGACACATAAGCACACAACATATTTACGTCATACATAATTACATGTAGTTCTCAAATTAGTTACAGTATGGTTAACAAAACTGTTTCATTATTGGTAAGATGTAGCTACGGAGTAACTCTACAAATGTACATTAGACTACACCCAACCACTTTACTGGACTACCTGGATTACGACACAGAGTCATAAATGAAAATAAATGTATAGATGTAAGACATCCCAAAGCTATCATACAGTGCAACAGTACTGTGTAGTAGGGACAATGAAGGTGTGGGCGTGGCCTGTGATAAATGTCACCGTGACAGTATTGGTAGACTAAAATCAAGCCCAAAAGTGCCTTCAGATTTACCAGAAACATTTTTGTTAAGTTGCTACAGAATTTTAATTTTTTTTTTATTTGACAGAATTTAAATTTTTTTTTATTTGACAGAATTTTCTACTGCTTGCCTGATGCGTTCAGTCAAGCGTAGCAGAAAGCTGGGTAGAGCTACAGCCCTACTTCTTTCATGAAAACGTTTCAAATTCACTTAAGAAGAAACCTTTGGCACATTGGTAAACATACAATGCATGCGCTATTGTGTTGCCTTTTATCCTTCTGTACCAGTGAAAGTTCTTCATCAATAGTAGGGCTTCCATCAATGGGCTTAGCAACATTATGCAATATGGTATTGTATAATGTGTACACCCGTGGACACGTGTTGTAGACGTTGCAGTGCTGAGTAAGCTGTCCAAAATCATCAGAGACAAGTGTTTTGTTTTTAGCTAAGTAGCTACTTGCATTTCTGAACGTTTGCTGTGACTACCAAGGTACTATTCACTACATGCAGGTGTGCCAGGATCCAGACTTCTAAAAGGGGAAGCTTAGTGGTAGACTCCCCAGCAATGTTTCACTGTTAAATCTTACCATTTAGGCTTTTAGAAATGCAATTGAAACCTTTAACAGTTGCTTTAGAAGATAAAGACGGTAATTATTTTTAAAGACGTTTATCACAGAAAGATAGCAATTTCAAGTGATATTTGAAGTATTATTGCTGTAAGCAAAGGTAGAAATAAGTGTTTTGTCATATAAAATCTTGTAATAAGTGTTTCTTTGACTGATAAACTAGAAAAATTTGTCAGCAGTTAGGAGACTCAGTCAGGCATCTACCAAATGGGGGTTCCACCCCTTTGAGTCCCCCAGATCTGCCCCTGCACTAGCTGCTTCTCTTGTTCACTTCATCATTATCCAGGCTGGTAGCATACTTTCCTTCATGACTTTCTTTGTGTTTCTTCACATGATGTGTCAAGCAAACCACATAGCTATAGCTATATATAGCTAAGTGCTACTATTACCATGTAAACAAAGTTAATGAGATTTCTAAGTGAATACAGTTTAGCAATAATAATTATGTGGTGTGTTATACACTTAGCTAATTGGCAAAGATTTGCTGACTACTTGCATATACCTATATATAGTGCTGTCATTAATTGTGTATTGTGACCAGTTTTGTGAAAAGGGGTCTTCCCATGTACACATCCAATTTACCAACTTTAATGATTCATAGCTTCAGAGAGTCAAAATTGAATGGAAACTAATGAGATCAAATCTGGTCAATAGTTAGCACTAACATTGCTAAATAGATTTTAAGAAATTTAGTTCTATATTCAACTCCTATATATGGATAAGTGTTAAAGACCTGTTTTCTAAACTCCAGTTAGATTAATTTGCACTACTCTACAGTGTGTTTAGTGCATGGTCATGAACTTGCAGAAAAAATTCACAAACAAGTATAAGAAAAAATTTGGAATTTTAAACTAGAGTAGAGACAACATAGTACCACGATAAAAAGTACTAAACAAGCTGGATTGAAGTAGTATGTAATGTCCAATTGCAGTAAAACAATAAGAAGCAAATATCCCTTCTGTGTGTTTCAATCTCCATAGCACAGTAGGGATATTTGCTTCTTATTTTTTTACTGCAATTGGACATCACATACTACTCCAATCCAGCTTGTTTCAGTACTTGTTTATCGTGGTACTATGTTGTCCCTACTCTAGTTTAAAATTCCTAATTTTTTCTTAGTTATGACTTGCAAGTATCAGCCACATACCATATTGTTACATACATGTATATTATACTGATACAGGGAGGATTATTTCAATGTGTACATCAGAGACTTCTGAATTGACTAAGCTCCTTATATTAGTGCTTATAAGCTGATTTTGTGTCACTTATAGGTGTAATATCGAATGTATTTCATGTGTGCTTTGCATGCAATATTATATAGTGATTTGTTAGAGCTATCATTAAACTTCTATTAACAAAAGATTTCACTATACACTATGCAGTCTATACTAGACATGACATTGATAGTCTGGTGAACTGAAAGGTGTTGATGATGAAACAGTGACACTTGATTCTGTGGAAGCAACAAAAAGAGGTGGCTAAAATCATACGACAGACAAGAGGCTGGTATTTCTATGGCCACCACAGTTCAACTGATATTTTATTTTAATATGTATGCAATGATTTTCATTCTGTTGGATACAGCTTCCTGTGGTGTAAATGGTTTACCATAGCTATTAACAATGGAAATTGTTGTTATGGACACTCTGAAATTTGCTTGACACAATATCTGTTCCATTAAATTTTAAGGCAAAGATATGATACTATAAAGTTATCACATGGTCAGTGATGACCCTATACCTGACCTACAGGAGTAGGACATATAGCACGACTTTTTGTATGGCAATTTGAAGGCTTGCCTAAACCTTATGCTAAAAACATGAAAAATGCTAACAATGCCAATCTATACTGCAAGAGTTTTCAAAACTTATTTTTCAGCAGGGTGATGTCTATGTACATGCATATAGTTAATGTTGCGCATGTATGTAATCATGATGTACAAGTTGAGGTTACAATAAACTTGATGACGTGGAAATGTTTAAACACTGAATGGTACACATGAGTTATGTAATGTCAAAATACAGGGGGAAATGAAGCAATACAGTGTCTCTGGGCATATGTGCATGGAAGATTCATAGGGTTCCTGGATCCATGGAACCCTCTTTGGAAGATCCTTAATATTTGTAGTGTAGGCTGGTCATGATGACAGTTGGTAACTGTAGAATTCAAAGTTCTCAGAGGAATTGAAGAAATCCAAAACTGCTGAAGGTATAGCTACAGTAGATGTACCCACCCATAAGCAAACGTAATACTTTTGTGTAATGTAATCCATCTAAGCCATAATGTGACAAAAACCAGGAACATGAGCACAACAAATACACTCTATATTATATATCATATAGGTCATATCTCAGTAATGAAATAATATGTGACCAGGCCTGCAAAAACAGGTCATGTGGGCACATAAAATTTGCCTACTTTTTTAAGCTTTCAGCACTGATAACTTTTTATGCCGCTGTGCTATGGTCTGTGCTATGGTCGTGCAATTTTTAACCTGCATTAAATATTTAATTGGCTATAAAAATTATATATAACACAACTTGCAGAATACAAATATTCTATTCCCGCACCAAGATCTGTTATGTGACAGGATGTAGTTTGTGCACACATGTCCTGTTTTCGCAGGCCCAGTCACATATCCACATTTGGTGACACTTGTAACTGCTACATCAGCATCACAATAAGCGTCTCTAACAATAGTTATCATTTGACATTTTAAAGTAACTTCTAAAGGCTTCATGATCAGTTGCATTTCTAAAGACCTAATTTTAAGGTTTAACACATGAATAAATATTGCTGGAGAGTGATTATAATGTTACTGCTAGTTGGCTATATAGCTACAATTACCATGTTCCAGAGTGACCAGGCCTGCAAAAACAAGTCATGTAGGCACAAAATTTGCCTACTTTTTTAAGCTTTCAGCACTGATAACTTTTTATGCCACTGTGCTATGGTCGTGCAATTTTTAACCTGCATTAAACATTTAATTGGCTATAAAAATTATATATAACACAAGTTATTGGCATTAAAGAAGGTCCAAGTGAATATGAACTATACATAGCTGTGTCCCAGGATTATACAAATAATATGATTAGAGTTTTGGATTGAAAAATCCTGGTTATGCCCCTGACAATAGTGTAAAATTGACAATAATCAATTAAATACTATGTTTTATTTATTTATTTTATTTATTTAATAATGCTTTACAGCACAAGTGCTGAAGGTCTGTAGGACACCTGGTCCTACAGCCTGCTCAAAGACTTTAGCTACTTAAGGTGCGTTTGAAAAGTTGTAAGTATAAAACAGTGAAACAAAAACAACAAATACAATGCTCTGTCAAGTTTAAACATAATACAAATGATGTACTTTGGGTGACAGAATTCCTATAGGTAATAGAAACTTTGTGGATCACATGATCTTATTTTACATTCATCAAAGTTATCTCTGATCAGAAGTTGTGTCCTGGAAACGACCGTAACATTTGATGAAGTGAATTATTACAACATATACCTGTAACTTGGTGCTAGTGTTACCATAAAATCATGTAATCTCATGTCTTGACTTTAATTGTGGTTTGCCTCTATTTTGAAGTCTATCTCTTGCCCAGCACTTGTGATAATACTTCGCTTGTCCAACTGCTCAGATTTTCTATCATATTTGGCAGGAAACTCTACAAGTACTGCATGGGAGTGGTCTGAAAGGTATTGCAATTTTTGGGTAAATTTCATACACATACTTGCTATCCTTGAAGAGTTATGCTGACTTGAATTCTTTAAAATCGTTTATCTCAAAACTTCTAATGTGCAATTTGGATCATTTTTCCAAAATCCATTCACACATGTAGCTATAGTTCATGTGTGCTTTGTACAATGTATAACATTGGACAACCGACATATAATAAATTACATGTGTTATCTGTGATGGTGCATGTTTGTATGTATGTACTACACACAGGGTGCGTGTCTGCCAGGATTCAGTGAAATAGTATGCTGGAATTGTGAAATGGAGAGGTAATTTGATAATTTCACCTAGTACTCACCTCTTTTACCTCCTAGCAAAGACCACCTCTTTATCAAGACCATTTAACTTAATGTTTAAAGTGCTTTTATCTTGTTGTTTTAGAGTACATCCCCATAGGATTGTCTTACACATTGTCTGATTATGATACAATAATACTCTCATGCAAAAGCAGCTTGGCCATACAAAAAAGATGTTTCCATGAAACTAAAATCTGGTGAGGCCAAGAAATGAATGTTAATATTGGCAGTTAACTATAATTTACATAACATTGGTCCTTTCATGTGTGTGGCTGCATTCCTAATTAATTTCTTTTAACTCTAATTGGCTAGTAATTTGGTGCTTTGTCAATAGTCATTGTAGAGGAGAAAAAAAGTGGCCAAATTATTAGCCAATTATTAGAGATACAGGGAATTAATTAGAACACAAGTCAATGATAAAGGTCCAAACATTTGTAAACTATAGTTAGTTTCCAGCATAGGCGGATCTGAGGGGGGGCCAAGGGGTGCTGTGCCCCCCCCTGGCCCTTCCCTTGCCCCCCTTGGACTCACAGTACTATATTGATACCAGAAACTGGAATCATGCATTCACACTGTATTCAGAAGTATAGAACGCCAATGGGCAAATAGAAGACAACAGTTATAAATGTACTTTACAGTTATACTGTACACTGTAAAGAAAGTAAGTTTAAGTTTTTGTGGCAAGATCGAGATACTCTAATAGAGCAGTCACTACTCTAATAGAACAGTCACAATTCTAATGTCATAACAATACTAGCTACACCTTTATATTTTGATTTATTACACTTTACCATCAAACAGGTTTTATCTCACTAATCTTTATATAAATTGCAAGCATACACTTTTAAGCTAAATGTTACCAAAAATGCTCCCAAATTCAAACCTAGGAGGTCTAATTTTTAAAAATTTTCTCTAACTACGATCTTAAAATTGTATGTCTATCATTCATCCAGCTATACTGAATATAGTTATACAACTGAATATAACCTGTGTACTATAATTCCTCTTAGTGGAATAGATGCTGTTGTACACTAAAACTTCTTGCCCCCCCTTGGCCCCCCCTGACAGTGCCTCCTAGATCCGCCTATGGTTTCCAGTATCAAGAGTTCATAATATAAAAAGTATATTATGAACTCTTGCCAGTATTAACATTCATTTCTTGGCCTCACCAGATATTTATCCTATTAGTTGTCAGTTACTTTTAGTTTCATGGACACATCATTTTGCACAGCCAAGCTGTTTGTGCACGGGGGGGGGGTCTTGTTGTATCACAATCAGATATCACTCTGGCTTTTCTAGTCATGTGGCACACGTGAACTAATCAATAAAACTGTACTATAGGATACACTCTAAAACAACAAGATAGCAACAATCTAGACATTAATTAAGGCAAAACAGCCTTTATAAAGAAGTGGTCTTTGTTAGGAGGTGGTCTATATAAAGTGGTAATCACTGGATGAAATTATGTAATTACTGTTCCATTCCACCATTCCATTCTAGTCCTCTATAGTATTCCATTCCACCAATCCACTATTCCGTTCCACTAAATCCACATGCCCATACATAGGTTTCTAGAGCTATCATTAGATTACTGTTAACCATTTCACTACACTACACTAGATCACATGATGATCTAGTGAATTGAAAGGTGTTGAAGATGAAACAGTATAACTTGAAGTAACAGGAGGAGGTGACTAAATCATATCACAGAGAACAGGCTGGTAATTTTTATGGTTACCAAAGCTCAATTTAATAATACACATAATAGTTTTCACTCTGTTGTACATATCTGAATATCGTCTTTTGAACTAGTTGCTATGGACACACTGAAATGTGCTAACATCATTAACTATTAAGATAAAGACATGTTTTGGGCCGGGCATGTAAAACAATTATTTTCACTGCTTCTAAAGTGTTAGTGTGTAATACTGGATTTAGGGTGTAGAATTACTGTAGCTGTACTTGATGACTTGTAGAGAACTAGTTTGTGGAGTATACGTATTAAACTGTTAAGGTTAAAGAGTACACAATTTACATGACAAACATCTTGGCTGTCTACCCTTCTGATATGATGTTGATACAGTACCATGATGTAATTCAAAATGTTCTAATGTGGGCCTGCAAAAACGGGGCATGTGAGCATAATAACAATTATATAATTTTGTCTCAATTTTTAATGATACACAAGTGACAACTTTTATATCATTAAAGCATCAAGTTTGCTTATTGGTACATGTAGCAATACCTTATTCACTATGTGTCAATGACATGTGTTGATCTTTTTCTATGACATTCTTTTTATGATGATAGTTTACAGTATGACAGAAATCTGCTAGCACTATACTTGATGTTTGTGTTGTGTTCAAAGTTATACATTATAGGTTAGCTGGTACCTAAAGTCTTTACCATTGTTCACTGTAGGTCATATAGATTCGTATATATGCCCTCAATTTGAACAAGTCCACAGATGATTATGTTAGATGGTTTATTAAAAAGACTTACTGTAGTATGTTCAGCAATTATTTATTATACTATGCTATCACATGTACATGTCCAACTGAAAGACTTGCCTGTTGCTTTCTACACCTTAAAAGAGCTGTCATCTAGAAGATCGGTGTTCATCACAGGGGCGTAGCCAGGATTTTTTGAAGGGGGTTCCAGCACCAGCATTGAAGAAGCAGGAGTCTGGGGCCGCTGAGAGACTTTCAATATTTTATTAAATCAAAACTCAGCAAATTGCTATATTTTATGCAAAAGTACATTCATTATGATGCATTAAGTGCCCCTGGGATGAAGGTAGTACTAGATAAAGTCACCTAGTGGAAACAGACAGCATAACACATAGAGACACATATAGTAATCTGTAAGTGATGGTTATATCTCACTGTGGTATAGGAGCCATGAATCCACTGATACAAATGACAATCAAAACAATATAACTATACAAATATGCATAACATGAATTCATTTTGCATAACACAAGTGATAAATTACTGGAGCTCTATATCTTTAAACACTGCACACCAAAGCTATAGCAATATAAGATCATGCTAAGTTTTGCATTTAATGTTGGAATGTCTGAAAAACTTCATATGGACATGGATATTTACATGCATGTTCTATTAGAGTATACCTGACTGCTCTATTAGATTATATACCTGACTGCTCTATTAGAGTATATCGATCTTTTTAACAAGCTTTGAAGAGGGCTAATGTTACCTCTGTAAATCCTTCCCTGAGAGATGAATGTAAGTTTCATCAATTGTTGTGCTGTGCCATTACATTATATTGCTCACTCATTTTGTCCTGCCACACTAAATGGTGTGTTAGGATCCTGCTTGCAGAAGTCTAAATTTTACAGGGGGGTTCCTGAACCCCCCGGAACACCCCCTCCCTACGCCCCTGCATCATGTACAACATAGCAAAGGCACTGCTGCAAGTATTACCTCAGGCTTATATTAGAAGAAAGGCTTGGCCTTATCAATGTCATTTATCACCTATCAACAGTTCTCTGTCATCAGTAGTGTACACATGCAGTAAAGATGATCATTGGCTTCTATATTGTACAAGCTTGTTACAGGAATAATTTAACCATCATTATTGCATTGTTTCTTTATAGTTATAAGAGAATTTAAACTTGTTTGGTGGTTGGTTGGAATCACTCTGTCACATGCACAGTGCACGTGAGAGTTGTGACTTTGGGAGAATCAGGATTCCTATAAATTATAATATTCTGATATAACCAAATGCAATGTCCTATATTCCTAGCTTATGTGATACTTGGTGCTCAGTAGACTGGATCAGCCTTGTGATTGTCCCAATGAAATGTAAGTGTTGTCTGTGGCTAATTGTGTTGTTATTCTCCTTATTGTGTTGACTGTTCTATTAGAGTGTTTACCACAATTTGCAGGTATGAGTTAATGTGTAACAGTAAACTCAGTCCAAGACAGAAGGAATTAGCAAGATACCATGTGATGTTAAGGCTGACCATTAATATCAGTATAGGGACAACACTCACAGTCTCCTCCACAATCATTATTTCTATTTGGAAAAGTGTCATGTACTGACTGTTCTATTAGAGTGTTTTACTACAATTTGCAGGTATGAGTTAATGTGTAACAGTCCAAGACAGAAGGAATTAGCAAGATACCATGTGATGTTAAGACTGACCATTAATATCAGTATAGGGACAACATTCACAGTCTCCTCCACAATCATTATTTCTATTTGGAAGAGTGTCATGTACTGACTGTTCTATTAGAGTGTTTTACTACAATTTGCAGGTATGAGTTAATGTGTAACTCAGTCCAAGACTGGAGAAATTAGAAAGATACCATGTGATGTTGAGGCTGACCATTAATATCAGTATAGGGACAACACTCACAATCTCCTCCACAACCATTATTTCTATTTGGAAGAGTGTCATGTACTGACTGTTCTATTAGAGTGTTTTATTAGTTTTTGCTGTACTAAGCCCTTAAAGCATATCCTGGAGTCCTGAAGTTAACTCAGTCCAGTGTGTATAAGAAATTGAATGAATGTCATAGATAATTGTTTACGTGCTCATCAAAGGCATAATGCTCAATTTATGAGCATACAATTATAATAATAACCTCATACTCTAGACATACTTGTACATAAACAGTTACTCATATCAGTTCAGGTTTTAAAGCCACAACAAAATATGTACACATTGCACTAGTGTCATCTTCAGGTGAATATGGTCCATGTTATGCTAAATTAGTTATGAGAATTCTGATTACAGTGGAACCAAATCCCTTGAGACCAGGGGTGGTACAAAAGTCTGAAAAGTCCATATCTCTGTTAAAATAGCTTTTCAAACTTTTCAGTATTATCAACTACCCTAATAGAACATTCACTACTCTAGTATAGCAGTCATTTCTGTAGTTCGGTTACTGAGAATCCGGAAAAGAATAACTGCGGTTCCATGCACTGTACTGATATTCCACCATTTATAGTAGGCCTGCATCAAAATATGCTAGCATAATAAGTGGATATTTTATGGAGATTAATTCCAAAATATTGATACTTCCTAATGGAGCCTTCAGTTGAAACTGCAATAGAGCTCTCAAATGCAACAGCTCCCAGTCCCAGATATACTCTCTAATAGAACAGTAACTTTGTAGTGAAATACTCTAATAGAGCATTCAATGATTACAATGTTCCAAGATAATTATAAGAAATGTTGGGGAAATAATGGGAACACTGAAGAGTACAATAAGTGGAAAAAGGAAATTACATTTTAGGCAATTAAAAGTTTGAACATAATTAAATATTCTCTTGGCCAATTACTGTATTAGACCATTTACATTGAGCTTGAGTGTTTTGTTCTTATAGTTCAAGATCATTTGGTTGAGTGTCTCATTTCAATGTACACGTGACTGCTTTGTTAGAATAGTATAATTGTGTGACTGTAGTCACAGATTTTCTTACTATATATCCGACTTCAATGAAATAATTATTTTTAAAATTCCTTGCTATGGTATTAATCAGTACAAGGATATAATAAACAATAGCAAGACATTTAGACACTTTAATAATTAATGTAAAAGATAAAATTAAATAACAATAGTTAAAATATGTTCACAAGTTTTGTGCAGAGGAGAACACACAATATAATATCATGTGAACCAACACAAGTTTTCAATTTAGTTTGGTCATCCATACATTCTTTGTGTGATCAGATGTTGTCCTGGAAACAATCATAACATTTGATGAATTGAATTATTTTTTACTACATACCTGTAACTTAGTACTAGTGTTTCCATGGTGATCATCTGTTGTCCTAGTAACATCCTCTTGATCTAATGACAACCATCACAACACCACACTACTGTACAACTATATACCCACCTCTTGTAGAATGATCATCTTCACTTTTATTATTCCTCTCCTGTTACCATAGTAACAAATAATAGATTACACAATATCATCTCCTACCACTTGTCTCTTCCTCTCTAACAGAATGGTCAACAATTGCTTGACTTGATCATCACTCTCATGACCATCATTCTCATGACCATCATCAATCACCACATCATGACATATTGTATTGTCCACAGCTGCTTGTAGGACTACACGACTACCTGTAGTGATCACAATGGTACACAAAGGTATGGGACATATCATACAAATATATAAACACTGTTTTATATAACATGAAACACTTCACTATCATCTAAACCACATACAAATCTTACAACTACACTACCTTCCACTGATAAGCCACAGCTATATATCCAGAGTGTAGTGAGAGTATGATTGCATCGAAGACCTTGTGATATTACAACTGCTCCTTCATCTTGTATCTTATTCCCACCAATGTTCAGTATTGTGATTGTCTTATTTTCCATCAATAGTGTCTTGATACAAATGGCACCTGTAGAGATCATAATGCCAAACATTGCCACAATCATTGTTTTCATTTTACTACACAACTAGTATACAATACAAGATGTGTAGTATTACAGAACAAGAGGTACTCACATCAGAAAACCACACCCTCTCAAAACAAGCAAATTAATTGAATGACTAGTACACAAACTGATTAGAGAGAAATTGAACATTGTAAACACTTGTATGGCTTTGACATTTAATATACTTTATTCAGTAAGTGTACAAAAACTATTACAATCTATACACAAAACATTTTGTAATCAACAAAACCACACAGCTAGTTACATGTAGTATTTACCTTCCACTGATATCCCACACTCATTCATCCAGAGCATAGTGAGATTAGTATTGTTATGAAGTCCTTCACATACAGCAGACACTCCCTGATTGCCAATCTGATTATGACCAATGTTTAATATTTCTAATTTCTTATTTTCCATCAATAGTGTCTTGATACAAATGACACCTGTAGTGATCATAACAGTAGACAATTATTTCAATAATATAATATTATCACAAGTTGATGACAAAGCCATATGGTGAGTCATTAGTGACCTTTTGAACAACAAATAATTAACAAATCGATCATCTGGTTATGTACTAATACAACTATCACACTATAACAACATGTAGCTAGTACCTTTAACTGATAAGCCACACTTCCATATATAGAGCTCAGTCAAACTGCTACTATTAGGTAGTTCCTTACAAAGCAATTCCACTCCAATGTCTCCTATTTTATTCCCACTAACATGTAATACTCTTAATGAGGGACTACCTGTGATCATAACAGTATTATAAACAACATCCATTAACATGGAGCTTACTTCTCATGATCTTTACTAAGTGTATCACTCCAGCACTAGTGAGATTATTCCATCCAAGGTACAATTCTTGTAGGTGAATAGCTTTCTTCTCACAAAATTGTGCCAATCTTGATACTCCTTTATCTTCAATGTGACACAACTCCATGTTTAATGCTACAATGGGATAATGACATATTGTGTATGATACACATCTTATGTCATGAGGGTATAGAGTAGCCTCTTTCAAAATCAGTTTCAATGGTGGTATTCCTTCAAATGGAAGATGTTCACTTTCGCATATACATCTGACTGCTACTACCACATCATCATTGTTAGGATCAAACTCATCACTACCTAATGACAGTTGGGATAGAATGAACTTGAGATCCTCTTGTGATTTCAGTCCAGTCAAGCCACACAGCAAGGTTGCAATGTTAGGAAGAATATTGAAATTTTCTTGCAATATGTGGTATTGTTCTTCCTGTGACAAAGCTACACAAATATACAGTGCACATAAAAATTCTTGCACTGTTAAATGCACAAAATTATATGTGACAGAATCTCGAGTTAACTGGTAAATGGTTGCAACCTGTAGCAAACCCTGTCCATCAAACTCTTTGGTTAACTCAATGCCTGATCCTACAAGATCTTCTTCAGTAAATATTATTTTGGGCTCCTTCACTATCTTTCTGCGGAAACCTTTCTCCCTAACACTGCTCCAGTCAAAGAAGGAATGATAAGCTAACTTACATAACAGTAACAACATCTCAGTCATTTCCTTGGGCAAGTCTGGTAGAATATTATGTAATTTTTCTTCAACAGTAGTTGCTATAGCTGGAGATATCACTTTCTTCTCAATGCTCTTCTTCTTCTCCCTACACAGGATCATCACTATGAACAATTTGTATAGTTCAGTTAAAGTTGATGGAAGACTCTTCTGTCTGTATTGGAAAATTTGTGTAACCATCACAAGAGACATTGGGACATAACACAGCTCATAAATATGAGAATAGTTATCTAAATGCTGTAGGAATGTCTCAACTGATTGAACATCATCAGAAAACACATTTGTGACAAATTCTTTGATCTGATCTTCACCAAACCCTACCACCTCGATTGTTCTGTTAGCAACTAGTTCTTGGCATGCATGTGGTCTTGAAGTGATCAATATTGTAGCTTTTACCAGTACAGTAAACCCTATTAGCCGTGTTAAAAATGCATCATTCCTGGCATGACCAACTGAGATTTCATCCAGTCCATCAAGAATGATCAAGCACCTTGAACCATCAGTTTTCTTTACTAACTGGTAGGCTTCATCTCTGGTGTGCTCTGCCATCACTTCTTCCAGTGGTCTCTGTTGGACTGTCCTCAATGGTATCAGCATGACAACATCAAATAAATCAACTAAAAAGCCATCTCTGGCCCACCTCACACAGATCTCATTGACAAGGGTGGTCTTGCCTATACCTACACAACACATACTACATCACTACTACATCACTGTTAATACTCACCTGGGCCTCCCATTATTAGTATCAGTCGAGGACATGGTTTGTTCTGATAATAGAAGATATCCCTCAGATCACCAAGTGGTTGTTTCCTTTTTAAAATTTTATCTACTCCACCCCGCAGAGTCAGTTGTGTGACCTTGTTTGTATGATCGTCCATTAGGGTCACCTCTTCCTTTTCCACAAGAGCCAATCTCAAATACTTGGTCACTTGATGTTTAGGCCAGTCAGTTTTAGCAGTGGGTAGTTGTCCAAGGTATCTAGTCCGTAACCCATCAATGGCATCATCCATGATAGTAGACTGCTTGGTCTTTCCTGCAGAAGTTATACCTGCAAATAAAATTGTCCTTATATCTAGTGATCAATATTTGCACATGCACAGTGGATTACATACTGTGTGTACATAGATAACACCCCATGAATATGATGAAGGCTATGTACAATATAGGCACAAAAAGTGTTACTAAATTCAGTATCATTCCAGCTACAGACCTGCAGTGGTGACCTATCAGTAAGTTTCAGTCAAAATTGCAACCAAATTCAATCTCGTACAGGAAGTTAACTGATTTTTCACACTTTCTGGGGACCATTCCCCTGCAGATCCCCCTAGAAAGCTTATGATTTAGAGTGTTTCACACACTGTGTGGTCACTAGTGTGTATTTCCCCTCACCCTCCCTTTAGAGAAATCCTATAAATCTATCTCTGAACAAAACTAAAACCTTACTTTTATAATCGTATAATTATCTTAACAAAGTGTGTAGCCAGTAGTAAGCTAAAAGAAGCCACCTATAGCTACACTTCTGTGGATGCTGCTGTGTTCCATGCAATAGTGTTTTGTTTTAAAAGTTTATTTTCTGCTCTGGATCTACAAAAAGTGTCTTATATCCTTTTCATAACTTTGCTGGTAACATATCTTCTTTGTTATTCCCTGTTCACTAAGAGTTGTTCTGATAAAGTACCTAGGGTGTTTCATTGTATAGTTAGCGATTCCGGAATTCTGTAAATTTAGCATAAAATTTCTCTGTGAATCTTCCATTGGAAAGTTGACACAATCGATTTGCTGCCTTACAAGCAATTGATCAAACAATTGGATCATTTCTAGGGTTTCTGTGGCAAGGAATATGACAGTCAATTATTACTGCCTGACATAGGCCATTTGTCAGGCAAATATCATGCATGGCCGACCACAATGGAACCTGCCTGACAAAATGTTAGATCAAAATAGAAGGAGGTTGTAGAGTTTTCATAGTGAAGCATTGTCAATAATAATAGCCAAACACAATTTGACAACAATGATTGTATTATTATAGGTTGAGTCACTCTATTCTATCAATGTATCATAAGGATTTCCCTATTATGATGAATTGTGTAAAACAGTAGCATACCAATGTCAGGTAATGCTTTAGGTTGCCTGACATTCTCATTGGGATTTGAAAAAAAGTCAGCAAATTTACACCACAAGTAGCTTATCTCTTTGATGCACTATTTTGGTAACTGTCAGGGAGCTATACATTAGGAGCAAACATAACTATATAAGCAGGTATAAATCAACAGTATAACTCCTTGCTTTGCATGCACAGAGACATTGTTGTATTTTTTGGGTGGAGGTGAATGCTGCGCATGTGTATATGTTGGTTTGCCATCTGTATCAACGTTGAAATCGGGTCGGGTCACCCCGGGTCACATTTTGTCTGGGTCAGACCTGCTTTAAAAATTATCCGGCCAGGATTGGGTCACGTGCGAAGTAAATTGCTTAGTTGGATGGTACAGAAGTGTATAAGCGCGTCATAGTCAAGTCCTGATGTAACTCAGCTTCTTTTGTGAGCCACGCCCACTTATGGGACGACTACCTGCAACAATACGTGCGTGTACTCGTCGTGCAGCCACGCCCATTTTTCGGTGACATTCAAGTCTACCGGTATGCGTGAAACCATGCCTATAGCTGCCTGCTGGCTTATGTGGAGCCACACCCACTAATCGATTGTTATTGTACTAGATAGGTCAAGGCAAGTTTCTTTCTTGAGCCACGCCCACTTTATATCAGGATGTGTCGTTCTTTTTAAAATTATCTTGTTAGGTATGCGCAAAGTCACATCTAAGGCCCCTATTTGGTGATTATTAGTTTCTCATTCAGCCTTTCTAATTATTATGATTCGGGCGGGAGGGTATTACCATTATGCCATTATTTTATAATATTAACACACTGATGTACAGACCTTGTCCAAATTGTCTTTCTTTCTTATTACAAACATTTCCTTCAGCAGCTGATTCTACTTTTCGTGACCGCCAACTGTTTTTCGACAGTCAACTGAAAGCCTGCTTTGATGAAGTCGATAGAACACAATTGCAACTGGCACTGCAGCAATTTGCTAAGGAAAACAACAGTTCTCCTGGCGATACATAGCGCATTGAAGCATTCATCAACAAAAAATTATAACAGTTTGGTATCACGTGTTCTTCTAAGCATGCACAGAGTAAATAATGGCTTACCATGCGGTAGCTTAAGAAGGATGAGGGCGGTGGATGAGAAACTGATAATCACCAAATAGGGGCCTAATTGCAGGAAACGTATCTTGCTTTTTGCAAATTTACGTGGAATCATGCCCATTGACTACTATCAAACAGGGTCGGGTCACCCGAGTCATATTATGTATGTATACGGGTCATCCGGGTCAGACCCGCTTTAAAAATTATCCAAGTCTGACCCGGATTGGATCACAAGTGAAGCAAATTGCTTAGTTGGAGGGTACGGAAGTGTATAGATGCGTCATAGTCAAGCCCTGATGCAACTCAGCTTCTTTCATGTGCCACGCCCACTTATCAGACGACTGCTTGCAACCATACGTGCAGCCACGCCCAGTTATGGGTGATATTAAAGTCAACAGGTAAGCATGAAACAATGCTCATAGCTGCCTGCTGGCCTATGTGGAGCCACACCCACTAATGGATTGTTATTGTACGAGATAGGTCAAGGCCAGTTTCTTTCATGAGCCACGCCCTCTTTATATTGGGATGTGTCGTTCTTTTTAAAATTATGTTGTTAGGTATGCGTAAAGCCACACCTATTTGCAGGAAACGTATCTTGCTTTTTGCAAACTTACGTGGAATCATGCCCATTGACTACCATCAAACAGGGTCGGGTCATATTATGTACGTATACGGGTTATCCGGGTCAGACCCGCTTTAAAAATTATCCGGGTCTGACTCAGATTGGATCAGTTGGAGGTACGGAAGTGTATAGACACGACATAGTCAAGCCCTGATGCAACTCAGCTTCTTTCGTGTGTCACGCCCACTTATCAGACTACTGCTTGCAACCATACGTGCAGCCACGCCCAGTTATGGGTATTATGAAAGTCAACAGGTAAGCACGAAACAATGCTCATAGCTTCCTGCTAGCTTATGTGGAGCCACGCCCACCAATCGATTGCTATTTACAGTTTCTTTCGTGAGCCACTCCCACTTTATATCGGGAATGTGTCATACTTTTTAAAATTATGGAGTGTTAGGTATGCGCAAAGCCACACCTACTTATGCAAACTTACGTGGAATCATGCCCACTGACTATCATCGTTAAGGCCGCTCCAAATAAATTTTCTGTTTCCCGTCCACCGCTCGCTTCTGGTTACTGTCAGCTCTATATATTTCATTATTCCGTATTCTTCCATTATTTTCCGGTTATTCTTACATTCTGTAAAGGCTCAGTAAAAAGCCATCTTGCAACAGTGTCAGCTCACATGTCAGCAATTCTATCAAGTCGGCAAAATTTCCGCTTGTGTTATTTTTTCAATTTAAAAGGAAGGTACAAGCATTAAGCATTCTTTTATGCAGCTTTTTATGGCTATATATGCCAGGCAAATAGCTAATGGCTTGAATGGCTGCAAATTTTATAATGAAATAATGGAAATGGACCGCCCGCCCGCATGCAAATATGCCTGAGTCCAGGACGGGAAACAGAGAATTTATTTGGAGTGGCCTAAGTACAGACACCCTCGTGCTCAACTGTAGCGGTTGGCGCACGCCTCACTTTAAATTAATCTGGGTCAGATCCGGATTGCTATCAGTAACCCGGTTTCAACGTTGGTACGTATAGCATATTGTACGTATCAACCTAGGCTACCGCTAAACTATAATCATAGATTATCGAGAGAAGGGATAGAAAACTATCACGTGACTCATTAAAATTTTTTTTTTAAACAATCAGCCTTACGCGATTCGTTATCATTATCTAGTGGAACGAAATGGTTTGTAGTACTCTCTGGTAATGCTCACTTGTGTATCTAGGCGTTCCGCTATAATACGCCATACAGAAAAGAATAAAAAATACGAAAAAAAAACTAGCCCCACCCAGCATGCATGCAGCAACCGCGCAACAACGCAACGTCGCGCTCACCTTTTTCCAGTTCTTCAGCTACGAACGCTAGTCTTCCTGTATTCCGTAATATCTCACAAAATTTGTCCAGCGTCCCAGGTCCACTATTGGTCAACTGCTCGACAATGATTCGGTTCTTCTCCTCCCTGCTCGTCGTCTGTAATTGTACTCGTTGTGCGGCATTTTTCCCTATCATTTTTTCCTGTATGAGATCGTCAATGATATCATCAGCATCCAGATAATCAACGAGGAAAGCGCGATTGTTGGTAAACACCTCCCTCTGTTTCTTCAAGCTCTCATTACCAGCCATAGCAGTATTGTATTTTGATCAACCACTGGACGTACCGTTGGTAAAGGCCGGAGACGGCCAGTTGAAGTGGGAATCAGCCCCGCCTCTTAATAGCTGCAATACACGAATAAAAAAAGCAATGAAGTTAGTGATGAAATAAAATCCAACTACCACTGAACTACTAAATGATAACCACTAGCTATTCACCTTCTCTAAATCTGTTTATTAGCAGGTAGACTGATGACGTCACTAACAGGAAGTAACACCACAAACAACACATAACTAACAGTTTACTGGTAATTAAACCACAACAATAAAACTATTTTAAAAGAGGAAGTAGTCTGGTTTTGTGTCCATTCTCCCTTTTGTATTTGGGATGGTCACTTTTGTATTATCTCCCAAACAGTGGCAGAGGAAGGTATGAAAAGTTGGGGGAGGGGGTGTTGTGGCTATACATGCACAGTGTGCAAAGCACACTCAGAGCATGCTCTTCTTCTAGGGGGGTCTGGGGCATGCACTCCCCCCTCCAGAAAATTTTTGAAAGTTAAGTGCTATGAGATTGAATCTGGAGGCAGTTTTAGCCAATAATCTTAAACACAGTAGTGCTACACAAAGCAAGTAAGCATTGCTATTATATAGTATAGCGGCGTAGCCCCAAAAATTGGCAATATTGTGCATAAAGCCATGAAACTTTCCAGATAAATAGTACTCCTTAACACATGTATTTTTAGATATAGTGCCATCGCTGAGTTGGCCTTTGGTGGCCTTTATGGCCATTTTGTACAGAAAATTGATCATTTTTGCCTTTTTAACTCCCTGAGGCAGTAATTAACTTGTTAAAACATTAATAAATAAAAAAAAAACATGGTATCAAACAAAATTTCTTGCCAATAGAAACAACTTGGTTTTTATTTGAAGTCAATAGGTGATTTCATTACAAAGTTATGATCATTTTAATTGCTGCAAAATTTCCTGCCCTTAAGGTGTGAATTACCTGCAGGCAGATAATTATGCATAAATTTTTCAGATTTGATTCGATTAGATTTATATATTTAACCTCCAAGCAATCAGCTACAGCCGTTCTTCCTTGCTCGGAGGGACACATTACAATACATAGCTAATAACAATATTCATAACTTAAGAATGAAATCTCCTATTGACTGAATGAAATCTCCTATTGACTTCAAATAAAAACAAAGTTGTTTCTATCAGCAAGATCTTTTGTGTGGTGTCATGTTTTAACAAGTTAGTCACTGCCTCAGGGAGTTAAAGACAAAAATGATCAATTTTCTGTACAAAAATGGCAGTAAAGGTCACCAAAGGTCAAATCAGCGATGGCACTATATCTAAAAATACATGTATTGAGGAGTACTATTTATGTGGAAAGTTTCATGGCTTTATGAAAAACTGCACAATTTTTTGGTTGTGCCACTATACTAATTCAGCATTAAATTGTTTAGCTACTAGCCACTACAGTGACCCTGTAAGCACGCTTACAAGCGTATATGGTGTTGATCATGTGATATGTCTATGACATCACAAAACACCTTCTTTTTTTAGGGGGGGGGGGGCTCTGCCCCTGCTTTTTGAAAGTTGGGGAGGGGGTCTTTAGCCCCTGTAGCCCCCACTTTCCACCGTCACTGCTTTGCTGTCATCCAATCAATACAAGAACACAAGTTGGCATAAATGTATAAATAATTGCTTAGTAGCTCTCTGAGTTGTCAACTGGTCTTGGGTTGTCTATTAAGTTAACTTCTAATCATCTTCTGTTGTCAAACTAATGTTAAATCTTCACAATTTCTCCTTAATCAGTCAACTTTGTCTTGCAGAAGAATGATATTGTGGACCATCTGCAAGCAAAATATGTGTGAACAAAACTTGTTAACTTATAATCAACCACAAATAAATAACGCAGTGTACATGCAAATATTTGTAGAAATGTCTATTATCTTCAACTTTGGCAACAACAATACTTATCTCAGGATTGAAAGGCTGGTCAGTGTTGTTGACCTGGATGACCCACTGACCCGGATAGGTATATCCACCAGGATGGCTCAAGACATAAGCCAAGAGCTACATCCGCTGGTTTATTAATACTGTAAAAGGCAAGCTCTTTTAATTAATGATCAGTGGACATGATCCATATAAGCCTACAGGCAGCAAAAATACACTCCCTGTGGCTTCATGCACCTTACTGATAGACTGCACTATGTATGCCTATAGGCAATATCTCATGTTCCTGATAAGTGGGCAAAGTAGCTGGCCTGCTAAAGACAGTGAAGCCTGCAGACAATAACGGACACAGCTTCACAACTGCATCACACCTTACTAATAATTTGTCATGGCTCCAAGTATACAACACACAATCCTGATAAATGGGTATGACTAAAGAAGCTAGGTTGCTACTGGACTAGAGTATTACACATTAAATTTATACCTTTCTACACTATTAATACAGATCATGTGATCCTATATAGAACAGGTCAGACCCAAACAAAATATGACCTGGTTGACATGATCCAGTTTCATGTATGCACAGTTGTATTAACCCATGACCAAGAGCTGCTTTGATCAAGTGAATACCACAAGCCTACTGTAGGACAATAGTTTTGTGGGAATTGGAAATGGAAAGTGAAAATGGAAAACTGAGTTGTTATGAAAAGTTGAAAGAGAATCATGACCAAAAATTCACATCTGAAACAGCACTCACATGTATGCACACACACGCATGCATGCACTACACACAAACAAACAAACTAGACAAACATACTACAAAAACACAGTTACGTGTGCGTGCGTGTTAGGGCTGTGAATCGGTAATGCATTAATCGGTTAATCAATTGGTTATTGTTGAGGGTGATTGATAATCAGGCTATGTATGCAACAACCATTTATACAATTGGATCACATGACCACAGAATTGTTTACAGTTTTGGCCTTAAAGAGTGCACTAAAGTGAGTGAGGAGGCTGTTTATTGGTTTGTTTGTTAGGAATTACACGTCACAAAGCCACTCTTTCCCCTTACTTCTTATGTCAAACAGCACACTTGATTAAGAAAACACTGTTAATATACAAAATGACATTGAAAATGTAAAAATAACCAATCAGCCAATTAATTGGTTAATCCATCAGCTATAGGGAGCCAATAATCGCCTATGTACATTTGGTCCTGAGGTCACAGCTCTAGTGCGTGCAGCAGGTGTGTGTGTATTATGTACATTGTATACTCACTTGTTGATAACTGTGTCGCCTTGACCTCTTAACATCATAATATCTGTGAAAAAACAAACAATTGGTAATAAATTATTTTACAAAACCAAATTTTATGTACATGTAAATCTGGGATATTATGCTACAGTGTGTGAGGACAACTCTTGCTGTGGCTAAGAGAGAGCTGTAACTGGATTGTATATGAACAGTTTTAATGTTTAATATTCCTCATAAAGGGCGTCATTAACAATGCTGATAAAAATGTTACTGTGTATATTAGTAACAATACCAACAGTACTTAAGATGTCTAACCTGTCTAACTTCCATCACCAGAAGAAAAATGTTCTGGAATGTACAGCTACACGAGGGAGTGGCACTCCAATACTTCATTCTTAGTCAAAGTAATGGAAACTACAAAATACCTGAAAATATAATTACACTTGACTCTTTGAGTACATTACAACATAATTGCATATAACTACACACAGCAATGAAATACTAAAATTGTGACTGAATTTTGGAAAAGCGTGTAATAAAACGCATTTGAAAACAATGGAGAAAAAATGCAAACTCCAGAAAAAGATTTACACAAGTTTTCATCACCTCAGTGGTTGGTGAATTAACAGATAATTCCTGGGCATCATTGTGTTCTCTTGTTCATACGGAGTACAAAAATCCTTGTTTCATCTTCCTACATGAAAGGGTTTCTACGTTGCGGTGACGAAAAAATTAACTGATGATCATTCTTCAGTGAATTTGCCTTCCTTCTCAAACACGGAAACATACTTTGGGCAAAAACTATATCTTGGTGGATTTACAAATTCATGGCAAACACAATGAGCCAAGATTTAACTCCATATGCCATTGTATCAGTAAGTTATGATGGTTTATATAAGTGCCTGTAGATTATTTTCTCATTGGCTTCTATACATATCGATTTACAGTATTTGCTTGTCCAGCTGTCTAGTACTGTATTTCCCACACTAGGGTTGGGCGATATTGAAAATTTCCTCCCACGGTTATTGTGGAGCTTATTATCACGATTATTGCAAATATCACGATATTGAAATGAACTATAGCAAGTACACTCAAAACTGTTTACACAGTATATTTGCATGGGTGAACTTTGTTTACCAGCTACCACAACTGCAAGGAGTTTGGAAAAACCAGCCTAACTTATAGAGCATGGAGTGCACATAAATTTTGAAGGAGACATAGCTAGTTTCCATGTATACAGCTAGCAGATAATTTACTAAGACTTACTAATGTGAAGCCAGAATTTTTATCCCACTATCACAGTAGTGCTCTATCCTGTGTACTCTAATAATTAGTGCGTCGCTTGTGTAGTAGTGCATGGGTTAGGCTTGTATGCTAGTACACAGAGGCTGAAATACTGATTGACAAGTACAATATGGCATTGTTAACACTTGTCAGTGTGTAGTTGCAGCTGTATTCCAGCCATGATATCACAATAACTGTTTATACCGGTATGGCGCCAGCTGTAACCGGTATATCGCCCAACCCTATCCCACACTTATGAAGCTCCAACTTAGCCGGCCAATCCATTCCTCTGTCCCTATAGACAACAAAGAACAAATAAAATGAATTTTGAAAAATGTGCGGATATCTACGGTTTCCTAAAACTAGGTCACAATCATATTTCAGAGGGCTCGGTCTCCATATCAACATGTAATTGCCATTTTTCCAATTTATGACAGCGGATGATTATTTCAACCTCATTCTCCTTAGATAATCCCGAATAGCAGGTGGCCATTACATGACCTGAGCCATTCGAAAATTAATACCTGTGTGATACTCAGGAAAATCACTACTGGTAACCTACAGGAGGCTGTACCATGTATCACAGGTAAAGTGTGGGCACCTAAAATCCCACCAGTGAGACATGTACAGTTGGCCCCAGTTAACATCATGTACCCATTAAATGATGTTACAACTGGTGGGCTACTTCATGCTGACACCAGGTCCCCCATTCAACAGCTGGGTAACTGGGTATACTGGAACAATCTGAGAAAAATTTTTTGACCTAGTACAACCGAGCATATAACCTGGAACAACTGGTTTACCTTGTTAGTATCCATGGTAACAATGCTTTGGTGGAATAAAGCAGCATCCAAATGTTATCAAACCGAACGAAGCTTCGAAGCTTCATTGTCTCAACCCTAACATGTCACTAAAAGAAGCAGCAACAATAACAGTACATACAGTGGACCATTGGTTATCTGAACCCCAATGGTCTCTGGCAATGGTGAAGTATACGGAATTTTTTTGGATAACTGAAGATACAAAGTCTGAAATACTTTAGAATTTAATTGTCTGGTGGTTAAGCATACATACATATTAAGTACACATTATGTATTATTGTGTACTTTATTATGGTTAATAAGTGTATACTTATGAACAGGCATGAAGCTCCAACCTCAATGAGGTGAGGCTATAGTATACAAGAGAAGAAAGGCTAGAGATTGTTAACTGTGAGAGACTCACACCTTCATTTGGAACAGGCCAATAATAATACAGATTCCATTGCTTACCAAGGCTGGCTCAGCAGGCCATAGCACACCCACTAATTGTTATCCTGGAAGTGTTTCTAAGATCGAGATACTATATTAGAACATGTCATGATTTATTATTTTAAAGCAGTCAGGTGTTTTTTTTTTGTTTGTTTTTTTTTTCTGCTGTTAGTCCTTTTCTTCACTAAGAACAAAGCATTTTAAATGAGCAGAACACACTACATTGACATAAGCTATATTAAACACATAATAAAACAAACATACAGTATCACCAGGAGATTATAAGTGACTTGCAGAGTTTATGAGCTCCTGGTATCACACAGATACACTACATTATATTGTGTAAGTACGTACACACGCACGCACGCACACACACACACACACACAAACACCCACACACACAAGCTAAGCTGTTGGGCTACATGGATGGGACCTAACTTCCACACCTGGTGTCTAATATTGACCTGTTTGGATGAGTGTGGACAATTGTCAAATAATAAAAATCATCATCCTGTTGACTAACTTTAACACTTCCTCTATTTGAGTAAACAGTTTAAATATTTTTACTGTTGTGGTTTATCTATTGTCTTCTTGTTGACAACAATTATGGAAACAGTACAATATGTGTGACTGGAACAATATGTGGTCCTCAACTAGTTGACATATAACACACACGCTTGTCATTTGAGTGTGTTTGTGATAGATACTCACTTGGTTATTGTCAACTTGACCACTTAACATCAGTACCTGTGACTCTTGTCTGTAATAGAGATAGCAATAAATTATTACACAAAACCACAACTTGGTTACAAAGGAACTTTACTAAACAAACACCACACACATACGTATACAGTACCTACACACAATACCAGCCACTTCCAGCTTAATAATATTGACATGAAACATAAATTTAGAGGAGTATGAAGCACTACAGATGATACTTAGTAATACCAGGAGCTCATCGAGTCCGTAGGATGAGGGAGTATGTAACTCCGTAAACGGCGAAATTCAAACATGGCGTTGCAATTTATTAATAGTAACTTAAACAGTAACCGTATAAGGATAAACACATACCGCGCATGCTCGCTAAACCCATTACTACTGGCACAATACTGTAGTCTTCTTGCTCCAGCAGTGAGCGATGAAACTCGATTCCTTCAGTATTTACTGCAGATACTCTGTGCTGCCGCCATGGACTGATAGCCAGCCCACTTACATTACACGGAAAGCAAGAATGTTTCCTAACAGTCTCCAAAACATCTTGTCACTATTTCACTCCGTTAGTTAAGCCCTTTCCTTGACGTTTCCTTCCTTGCCATCTCTTTCACGAATTAATCCAGGCGCTGCATATTTGTGGCATGATTATTACGTAATTCTTTACCCAACGATACAACTTTTACTATATAAGGAATATACATGTACTATGTTAAGATATGTCTGCCATGTTTGAATTTTGCTGTTTACGCTGTGAGTATGCGGAGTTACATGCTCCCTCATCCTACGGACTTGATGAGCTCCTGGTAATACTGACCAGAATAACCAGGAAGGACATAAAATGGCAAGTGTTTATCCTTGCACAAAACTGCAAAAGCTGTGGAACCAGGAGCTGTGGGATCATGTGACCATGCACAATATCCAGTGTTATTCTCTTCCATTGTTGGCATTTGCTCTTTGTTCATGTGGTACTGTAAGCTCTTGATCATGTGATGACACCTCTAATCACCTTGTGTGATAATGTGTTCAGTGGTACCACAGGAAAAGCTCTTGATTGTCACCAGAAACTTTCCTAAAGTTCCTTTTTAATTGCTCTATACAAGCTCACATGAGTGTTTCTTACCTCTTCTGGATTGACTACATGGAGGTTTAGGAGGTCATATACTATAAGGAATTGCATGTACACTCATGATACGTACATGCACCATATTGTGAGTAGGGATGTCATCTACAGTAACAATACAAGTCACATGTACATTGAACACCAGGAGAGAGTTCATGTAATATACATGTGGTACAAGATTTTGAGTAGACTATATATATGCTACTGGGTATATGTTAATCACATGAGGGGGTGGTGCTGCTGCAACATGCACACACACACCCACGCACGCACGCACGCACGCACGCACACACATACGCACAAATACACACACTGTGCTATACATGTACATAGATACTTACTTATTGATAACTGTGTCATCTTGACATCTGTGAATAACAAACAATTGGCAATAAATTATTTTACAAAATCACAACTTGGTTACAAAGGAATTTAACTAAACGAACACCACACACATACACCTACACACAATACCAGCCACTTCCAGCTTGTAATAGTGTACATGTAACATGTGGCACAAGATCTGGGATATTATGTTAGTGTGTGCGGACAACGCCACTCTTGTTGTGGCTGAGAGGGAGCTACACATGTACAACTGGATTTGTGAATGTACAGTTTTAAATGCTTAATATTCCTCATAAAGGGCATCATTAACAATGTGATAAAAATATTACTGTGTTTATTAGTAACAAAACCAAAGATGTCTAACCTGTCTAACTTCCATCCCCAGAAGAAGTTATTCACCTTCAGTCGAACTACAAAATGCCTGAAAATATAACAGTACTTGACTCTTGAGTAAATCACAACATAATTACATGTAACTACACACAGTACTGAAATACCTAAATACTTGTGTGCTACTCAGTCAGCTCAGGAAAATCACTCAGTAAACTACCTACCTCACTACACTACATCAAACACACAGGGTAAAAAGACTTGTCTGGAACAAAGTATGAGTTGTTCAGTGAAGCCTCTCTAATAATGGACAATTTAGGGTCATCCTAACCTGTGAGGTGTAGTGATTTCTGATAGTAACTACATGTATAATGTATACAAATGGGACCACTGACAGGTATCCTCATTCTTGCTGAGCTCCACTCTGAATTTTGTCAGGTAATGAACTGTTAGTAGCATGGGTAGCATGTACATAAAAACAATTGGTTACATAAAATTCTAAAATAGTTACAGTTCTAACAAATCAAGTACAGGTATGTTATAATACGTTCTGTTGGACCATCTCTTCTGATACACAGTGTATAATACACAAGTAGGTATCACTCTATTACATAGCTACTATACTATACACAGTGTATAATACACTAGTAGGTGTCACTCTATTACATAGCTACTATACTATACACAGTGTATAATACACTAGTAGGTGTCACTCTATTACATAGCTACTATACTATACACATTGTATAATACACAAGTAGGTGTCACTCTATTACATAGCTACTATACTATACACAGCGTATAATACACAGCGTATAATACACTAGTAGGTGTCACTCTATTACATAGCTACTATACTATACACAGTGTATAATACACTGGTAGGTGTCACTCTATTACATAGCTACTATACTATACACAGTGTATAATACACTGGTAGGTGTCACTCTATTACATAGCTACTATACTATACACAGTGTATAATACACAAGTAGGTGTCACTCTATTACATAGCTACTATACTATACACAGTGTATAATACACAAGTAGGTGTCACTCTATTACATAGCTACTATACTATACACAGTGTATAATACACAAGTAGGTATCACTCTATTACATAGCTACTATACTATACACAGTGTATAATACACAAGTAGGTGTCACTCTATTACATAGCTACTATACTATACACAGTGTATAATACACAAGTAGGTATCACTCTATTACATAGCTACTATACTATACACAGTGTATAATACACAAGTAGGTATCACTCTATTACATAGCTACTATACTATACACAGTGTATAATACACTAGTAGGTGTCACTCTATTACATAGCTACTATACTATACACAGTGTATAGTACACTAGTAGGTGTCACTCTATTACATAGCTACTATACTATACACAGTGTATAATACACTAGTAGGTGTCACTCTATTACATAGCTACTATACTACAGTATGACATGTAGCAATGGACCACAGTGAAAGTCAAAGCAAAGGACAGAGGTCAAGCTGCTTTTTCAAGACAGTCATGTACTATATGAAAATGTGAATATAAAATAAAGAGAATAAATTCAATAGTATATATAGCACTAAGACACACTTCTGACAAGTCAATAGTCAAAAATATCAACCAACCTACGTGGCTAAACCGTAGTTGTAGATCATTGTACACTGGCTAATGGAATGACTAGTGACACCAGTAATGATCTTGCAATTGATTTATTCAAACCAGTAATCTGCAGTAGAGGAGTGGCCTCTCTAATAATGGTTGTTATCAGATGGGACACATGTGATACGGTCAAGTTGGATTTTAGTAATATAGACAGTGAAGGGCAAACACAACTGCTTTACACTACCCAGTAGTACCATTTACCTCACAACTGAGAGCAGTACACAAAACTTCATTATATCACAAACTTCTAAGTAGCCTCCCTTGCTCCTCCCCTCCCCCTCAGTACGTGGTTATCATATGAGAGGCACTTAAGCAACTCCAACTGAGAATGTAGGTCCCGTCCAAAAATTTAGCATGGGTGGGTGGTTCAAGCACTACTGTACATGTTTAGCCTTCTAGCAGGTTCTCAGTGGGATAGTGAATAATAAACAACCTTTATTAATGAACCATGAGAAGTTGTGCTGTTAAATACGGGTTAAATGCAGAGGAAGTCTTTGATCTCAGGCTGCACCATGGCTCCTCACAGTCCTCATACAAGATGTCTTTCCTCCATTCAGCTGGAATAATGATCGAATAATAAACATCCTGTCTGTTTTATTAAAAAATGTGATTGTTCTATTAGAAAATTTTGATGGGAGTAGAATTTAAGGATTAGTCACTGACAGCTTGTTCACCATTTTTAAGCAGCAATCATTTGTTTCAAAGTTATACTATAGCTAATATACAGTATGGTATGAAATGTTATAGAGAAAACTTACCAAATGGCAACAAAAGAAAAACTTAATTGTTAAACAATAATAGTGACCATTTAATACAGTTATCCAGGTGTGATTATGTAGGTAGAGGATGAGAAATTACATTCTCAGTTGGAGTACCGTACATGTACTGTATCTCCTGCAGTAACAGGAACACATTAAATCCTATGGACAAGGGAGCATGCAAATATGCACACTACAGTACCAACATTACAGGCAAAATTCAAACAAGATACGAGTCTTTGTTTGAGAAAAATGTGGATTGTCCATACAAGACCAGCTATACACAGTTTGACTGGCAGAGTCGTCCATATACAAGAATAGAGCACATACACATGGTGACCACATTATTTACCTTTCTCCAACATGTAAGAGCTTTCTGGTTTTTGTTCTTCACAAAATTTCAGACGTCCATTCAAGACTACATACCGTACCAGCTGTCCACCTGGAAAGAATAATACATTATATCCAGTACAATGTGAATATTAAAATATAAGATTAAGGAGGGAAATTTAAAACTCTTTAACACAGAAGAACATTTGAATAGTTGTACCCAAATTACACAAAAGAACTACTAAAGTCTTAACTGCACAAAACCACCAATACAATCATGACATGAACCATTATCATGATCTACATATCAGTATACACTTGTAGAAATAGTGTACATGAGTACATACCTCTTCTCTGTTGTTGATAATAATAGTGTTGTCTTCTCCAACTGTTTTGAGTACCATCAGTTTGAGAATGGAGCAGTATACAGCAGTTTAGAGAACGCCTTATATAAAATTAACAAATTATGTGTATGAGCTTACATGTAGTTCACAAGTACACAGTGAAACCTCATTAATAGGACACCTGATTGTCAGGTGATCTTAAATAACATCATGAGTAGTAACGGTAATTACCCATAAAAGGTGCTTATTAAAGTGGCAACAACCACCATTTTAAAGACAATAGTTGCGACAATACTACCTGACACAAAGGAGAGACAGAATATATAAGGTTAGTAAAGGTTATATGATGTTGTAAATCTATCCTTCGTGAGCAGTTTAATGTAAACCACGAAGCAATAACATGGAGTAACAGGAGCCCAAGTTTGAATGTCAAAATGCATATTTTTCGTAAAATAACTTTTGTTTTTAAGAACCAAAGCCACTATAGCCAAAGGGTTAAAAGTTTCATAAGTAAACAACAACAGCAATTCTATATAATGGTCATGCTAATTAATATAATACAAACAGGGCTCCTGATAATTTTTTTAGTGTACTGTCAAACTGCCAGTACAACACGGATATTGTCCTGCCAAAAGTACTGGTGGTCTTATGTAGGCAGAGCAAACTGAACTCTTATTATTTGTTATTTTCACACAATTCTTTTTTGCTATGAAAAAGAATTTACACAAAGATGAAACTGAAATAATGTTTAAACCTTAAGCTGCCAGAAAGAAACTAACAGTATTCAGGAGTTCGGAAACAGTGGAAATACCGTAGTTGTAGTCTTAAAAGACCTTATAAAGTGATAGATGCATAGGTATAAACACCAACTAATGGCTAAAAGGAAATGTTCCATGCAATTCAGTACTGCTGCAGTGCACTTTCCAAATGTTTACAAACTTACAGGATTAGAAAGATAAAACTTAAGAAGGACATTGTGCATAAATACAAGAAAACCTGTAACTCATATAGCTAATGCTGAAGCTTTGAATGTTCAAACATTTTATTAGTGAATGTTTGAAGGTAAATTACAATACTCATCCCAGCCCTACAAAATACTCTAACAGAACAGTTCATTTCCAATTTCGGATAAACAAGGGTCAGGTGAGGGTTTACTGTAGTGTTAGTGCTGAAACGATTATTCGGTTATTTGACTATTCGGTCGGCATGACACTATTTGATTCCTTAATACACCATTCGAATAATCGTTAACACTTTGTACACTGTATTCAGATGGAAAAGCCAGCCTTGAAACTTAGATTAATGAAGTGATGTACGTATCTATGCTGTAAAAATTCTATTTTAGAAAAGATAGAAATAGCTCTTAGGCTTTACCTTGTCCCCTAACAAAAGGTTTTGGTACTTATTCAATAGAAGTATAAGCTTAAAGAATAATTGAATATTCGGTCATTTTGTTCACAACTATTCGAATAGTAAAAGTTGCTATTTGTTTCAGCACTAGTTTACTGTACTATTAAAGTGGCCAATGACAGCTAACAATTATCAAACTACTGCTCCAGCTACTTGACATGTACTACTACCAGCGTTGAAACCAGGTCACTTCTGCTGACCTGGATGACCCACTGATCTGGATTTGACCTGGATTGATTAAAGTTGAGGTGGGCAATAAGAGCTATGTTTCAGGTAGTCTTGAGCGAGTGAGACTACGTTTTGAGTGTCCGATCCTATGGTTCGATTCGTGTTGATTAAACGAGAGTTATGTGACAACTAAGCTGGTAAGTTTATACATAGACTCCCTCAATAATCTATGGTTTAGTAATTAAAATCAGTCAGTAGGTTTGGTTCCACGTAGCTACTGTGAGTTTACAGACAGCAATTGGGTGTGGCTTCGTGCATACCTAGTATTACAATTTCCTGATATATTAAAGTGGGTGTGGCTCACAAAAGTACTTACAAACCTGCATCCCACTGCAAGACTAGACTATGTACAACTCATATAATAATCAATTAGTGAGCATGGCTCCACGAAAGCTTGCAGGCAGCAACAGACACAGTTTTGTGTTACAGACTGCACTTACTAATAAATGGGTGTAGCTGAGTGTATATTTGTAACGTGATAAGTGGGCATGGCTCACGAAAGAGCTGCGCAACTAGCATTAATTAGTTTCCATGTTGTCAAACAAACAATTTCATTTCTCATGTGATCCAATCCGGATCAGACCCGGATAATCTGTAAACCGGGTCGAACCTGGATGACCCAGAGAAAATGTGACCCGGTTGACCCGACCCGGTTTCAATGCTGACTACTACTACTGACACATGATGTATCATACAGTATATAATGATACACTGTCATGTACACATACAGTGTATGCTTATAGACTATAATAATGTGTTATGTTAATACATTAGAAGCAGTTACCATAACAACTTGTTATACATACGTACCTCATTGTTCTTTCCTTGTCTGAATCATCCATTAAGGGATCAGTCATTGACTGCAAATGAAAACTTTAATACACATAAGAAGACATCATGAAATGTGTTGTGTGTACATTGAGTAGTAGTAACCAGTACAATGGTGACTTACACAGTTTGGCTACAAAGGAATACACAGGAAATGAGCAGAACACACACTACGTTGACATAAGTTCACACACAGGTACAGAAATACATAACAAAACAAACATTTATCACAGATACACTCAGAGTATTATGGATGTACACACACTACACACAAACACACCACACGCGCATGCATGCACACACAAAAGCTAAGCTGTTGGGCTACATGAATGGGATCTAACTTCCACACTTGGTGTCTAATGTTGACTTGTTTGGATGAGTGTGGCCAATAGATCTGTCCATCATAAGAGGAAATATGCAGCGAAGCCATTAAGTGAGCAATTAAGAAGAAACCGCTACACTTGGAGTACGTCATTATGGCAGTTTACGGGTTTCTCAATAGTAGCTTTATGTCATTTCTAATGACAGTTACTTACACATGCTACCGTGTATTCTAATAATACGAAATCCACAAAATGCTATTATTTTCTCTTCATATTGGTGGTGGCTGCATGAAGATAGAGCGAAGTAGCTGCAAGTTATACAATTTTAAAAAAGTGGTACACTTAAGAATGATTCATGGATGTATACTAGCTATGCATGTATTAATAACCTGATAGTTTGTTCTCAATGGTTCTACAACACTTGCAATTACTGGGCTTCTGGCAGTGGCATTCTTCTCAGATCTCCAGAACCTTCGAAACGCTGTCTGGTACTATTTCTTCCTGTTCTGTCACTGATGAGCTGCTGATATCTAATGGGCACTGCAGTGAAGCACGAAATCGCTGGGTAAGTGCTCGTTTCACAAACGTTTTTGCTCTGGCTGTGTCTTGGCGAAGCAGATCACACCCCTAAATGCTTGTCAGGCTTGTTGCTTGTGTTGCCATTCTTGAAACGTCGACAACAAACGTAAGTACAACTCCTGATACGCTTTGGGGTCAATTCAAACTCATTGATCCAGTAGTTCCTCTTGCTAAGATTGATCTTTCGGCATGGGAGACGATGGAAAGAAACCGATGTGTCTTTCGCTTTAGAATTTCCACAAACTACACAGTGATCTCCAGCTTTTCTCAGTTACTTTACCTCACTAACCACAGTTTCTTACTGTTATAAAGATTTTTTCATAACTATACGGTCGGTTTAGTAAGAAATGGACACTCTTCACAGTGGACTCCAGTTGTGGAAAGTACTTTGGATGTGACATTCTCGCAATTACATGTAATTGAATTCTTTAGGTCTTATGATGGACAGGGCTATCGTCAAATAATAAAAATCATCATCCTGTTGACTAACTTTAACACTTCCTCTATTTGAGTAAACAGTTTAAATATTTTTATTGTTGTGGTTTATCTATTGTCTTGTTGTTGACAAGAATCATGGATGCATACAATATGTGTAAGTACAACACTACACGTTTCTGAACTAGCTGCATACACACACAACATGAAAACTGTGTGTGTCTCAGTGTGTCTCAGTGTGTGTGTGTGTGTGTGTGTGTGTGTGTGTGTGTGTGTGTTTGTGCTAAATAATCACCTGTTTATCATCTTGTCCTCTTGATGTCATATCAGTAATTCTTGACTGTAATACAGATGGTAATAAATTATTACACAAAACCACAACTTGGTTACAAAGGAATTTTACTAAACAAACACCACACACAATACACCTACATACATAACATTTCATACCACCTAACAATGTATACATTTAACTGTGTGGCAAATATGCTACTGTGTGTGAGGATTGCTGTGGCTAAAGGGGAGCTGCAAATGGACTAGTGGATGAACACCTTTAATAATGGCTTAACATTCATGAATAAAGTTTTCAGAAATGAATGTGTTTATAAGAAGAATAACCATCGCATGCACATGGGGCTTGCTCTTCAATAGTCCAATCTTCATCCTTAGTCAAAGTTAATGGAAGTTGAAAAGCGCACGAAACTATAATGGTACTCAACTCTTGAGCAAATCACAGCATAATTGCATGTACATAACTACACACAGTACTGAAGCACCTAAATACCTGTGTGTTACTTAGTCAGCTCAGGAAAATCACTACTGGTAACCTACAGGAGGATGTACCATATCTCACTGGTGAAGTGTGGGCACCCTAAGTTCCACCTGAAATTTCACCCTTTATGTAAGATCAAGATATATACAGTTGGCTCCAGTTAACACCATGTACCCATTAACTGATGTAGGCTACTTCATGCTGATACCAGGTGCCATTTAACAGCTGAGTAGCTGGGTACAGTGAGTAAATTTTTTGCTAAGGAATTAAACAGCAACTGGACAGAACTGAGCATAGAACCTGGGACTTTCTGATTACCACACTGGTGCTCCAGCTTTGTAGGTATTGGCTATATACATGTACACACGTATGCATGCAAGTTAAGGACCCACCCACCCATCCACAGACAGACACACATGCATGCACGCCCGCACGCGTGTGCACACACATGCACGCCCGCACGCGTGTGCACACACATGCACGCCCGCACGCGTGTGCACACACATGCACACGCACGCACGCACACACACACAAACTAACTAACCTGATTGGCCACATCTTTCTAATTTTCTCTGAAGCCCTACTGAAACACACTATGGTCTGAAATAAACACATGTAGTAAATATGTACACTAATGAGGATTTATTTTCAAAGGTCATAATATACATCATCTCCCATCAACACAAAAAACATATTTCAGGCCATTAAGTTGTCAACATGTCTTCTTTGTAGGGTCCACTCTAATTTGTACACATGGACCACTTATGATTAATTTTGCTATCCCTGGATTAGTTTGTTGGATGAACAAGAAGACAAGCAGCCTGATTGAAGATAAAAGAAATGACAAAGCGCAGAGGGCCTACACCCATTGGAACCCCAAAAGGCACATTCCACTAGTGAGTTTATTATTGTGGTGTAAAATGGTGGCCATGCGTTGCCTTGTTTGGCCTCTAGGCTTGCGACTGTGGTCAGTGAGTGAGTGAGGCAGATGAAATTTCAAGGTTTGGCAATTTTTTGAAAATTCTATATCCAGTTACCGGTATGTGTTTTCTTGTTTTTCATGTTGTTTTACATGTTAGATGGACTATTATTATTCTGTAAAAGGTGATTTTTGTGGTGTAAGATGTCTCTAGGATGATTTTTGAAGACAGAATTTTAGGCACCACACGTCATTTTCGGGGGATCCCTACTTGAACAGTACTACCGTACTGTTTGATACGTACCTCATTATTCTTTCCTTGTCTGAATCATCCATTAAGGGATCAATCATTGACTGCAAATGAAAATTTTAGTACACATAAGAAGACATCATGAAATGTGTTGTGTGTACATTGAGTAGTAGTAACCAGTACAATGGTGACTTACACAGTTTGGCTACAAAGGAATACACAGGAAATGAGCAGAACACACACTACATTGACATAAACTCACACACAGGTACAGTACACTAAACACACAACAAAACAAACATCACACAGATACACTAGAGTATTACGGATGTACACACACTACATTATACAATACATACAAACATGTATTGGCACACACTACAAGCTAAGCTGCTAGGCTACATCCAGTATGGGATGGGACCCAGTGAAACAAGTTCCACACCTGGTGTATAAAGGCCTTTTCACACTACAGTCGAATGCACATTGAAGCTGGATCAAACGATTTCACACCTGAGCTGGATTGACCACAATGTGCATTCAATCCAGCTTCACCTAGAGAGGTGAATTGGCTGGACTTGACGCGCATTAGCTGGGGCACCATATAGTCTCTAGATATCTCGTGCAAAGTATGGCTATTGTGCCAAGACTAAAGCGACGGCATACCTAGTGTTATACTTGGCTTGTAGAAGTGATATGGTAACCATGAGTGAGTGTCAAAGGAATAGCGTACCCTTCTGAAATCATCGGTCCAAGTACAGGTTTCCTCCTAAGACTTAACTAGCTTCTTGGTGCCCAACGGTTTGTAAGTATAATGACAACATTCCTCGCTGCAAATACTTTTCTGACTCCAATAGAATACGAAGTAGGTAGTACAACGACCAACACCATTTAATTTTTCTAATTGGGTAATTAATCACGTGTTATGAAAGTGAATTTAATTCAGTTGCTGCACACATAGTGTGAAATGGGTTGTTGTGCATTTGATCCACTTTCAGTCTGACCACAGCTGGATCAGCATTCAATGTGCATTACAGTAAGTGTGAAAACGCTTTAATATTGACCTGTTTGGATGATTGTGGACAATTGTCAAATAATAAAAATCATCATCCTGTTGACTAACTTTAACACTTCCTCTATTTGAGTAAACAGTTTAAATATTTTTATTGTTGTGCTTTATCTATTGTCTTGTTGTTGACAACAATTATGGGACAGTACAATATGTGTGACTGGAACAATATGTGGTTCTTAACTAGTTGACAATTAACACACACACACACACACAAACACACACACACACACGTTGGATACTTACTTGGTTATAAGAGTGTCATCTTGACCTCTTGATGTCATATCTGTGATTCTTGCCTGTAATACAGATGGTAATAAATATTACACAAAACCACAACTTGGTTACAAAGGAATTTAACTAAACAAACACCACACACATACACCTACACACATACACCTACACACAATACCAGCCACTCCCAGCTTGAAATATTGTACATGTAACATCCCTACTGGAAATGTTGTGTATGTAACATTATGTGACCGTGTACCTAAATCCATGAATGTTACATGAAACATGATACAACAGAATGACTACAGAGTAGGTATGACACGGACACACGCATGTAAGCACGCACGTACATGCACACACACATTTACACAAAACTAACCTTTAATGATCACATCTCCAACCTTCTCTGAAGCATAACAGAAACTCACTGCAACCTGAAATAAAAGGACACGTAGTAAATATGTACAAATAAGGATGATTTTTATGAAAAGGTATCATGGAGATTTATTTTTTAAAGTCTCAAATTACACAATGTGCCATCAACACAATTTTAGTCAGTATTAGTATGAATATTTCAAGGGATAATATTTTTGAGGCTGAGCACTATAAAAAAATTTTTTTGGCACAACTGCAAACAATTCCATATGAATCATATTAAGGATCAAATTTTTGCTTTTTTTAAAACCCAAAATCAGCCAAAATTCCCCCCTTAAAACATTCAGATCTGTAAGTACTGTCAGGAGCTCATCGAGTCCGAGTCCTTCGGACTCGATGAGCTCCTACTGTACTATATGAAAACACAAATATAAAGTTGATGTTATGCTACTTCTAAAAACCGGGTGCACATGTAGCTAATACTATCCTATTCTAACTAAATAGGCAATTAATCAACCATGTATATTATATTCATGCTATTGCTATTATTAATTCAGCTAGATAATTAGAAGTGTAAATACTGTAATTTGGCATATTTTGTAATTTACGTATTATTTTATAATTCTGTAATTATGTTTCTATGCACTACTAACGAAGCATAACTATAACCATAGACACCCCTGGGGTGTTTATTATCTAACAGATAACCACTTTAAACCTCAAATTATGCACAGAAGTATCATAATGTGTCTATCATGTTTAATTCTCACGTGAATTGTATAGAGAAAGCCTTGAGGCTGTCTTACTTTCGTTCGCATAAGTACGGGTAACCCCCTCTTTCAACTCGAAGGATACGCTACCTCTGGTAGCCTAAGAGGCCTTCAATGTTGTTTTAAAGTTGTTAAACATCTATAAAACTGAAAGGGAAGACTGTTCACGAAGTATATGAAGAGTCGCCATACCCGTATTTTCAGACCTCAGAGAAGAAACCACCACAGAGCATAAGTTTATGTGGATGGAAGTTTAATACAAACTTAATTTAGCTTTCAATTCTTACATCCTGGCTGCTTTTTACCATTTAACATTACACACACACACACACGAAACCAATTTCAGCAAAACGGGCATGCGCCCATAGCCAGCCTTCAGCCAACTATGGGCACACACCTGGTTTAAAAATAATTCAATAGTAAAAGCACACTTTATGACAAGGTAATCTGCTAACTTCAACCGTAATCGTAGATTGGTAGTGTAGTGGCTAATGGAATGATACTCCTTTGACATTAGTCTCACGTAGCCAGACTGCTTTTTCTTTTGTGTGGGGTAGGAAAAAAGGGTCTAGTACACTAATGTTAAGAATTATGTGTAATGTTCCACTGCAGTCAGGGTGAATGTTGATAGCTGCTGATTGGTAAAGACCTGTTGATCAACCCTAAACTTGCTAGACCTGTTGGAAAATGTCACACGTACCTGTTGAAAAGCATCGAGCATGCCTGTTCATCAATTATTTTAAAAAAAAAATTAAAGTGCTATTCAACAAGAATGCTATACAGTGATTTAAACACTGAAATGAATAATTTTACCTTTCAGAGCAGGCAAAGGTAGCTTGATGGCTAGGGCTTCACCAATCAACATTCGCCCTGACAGCTGTGGTGCATAGCACCGTGGAATATATAATCTATGGTAGGGTCCGCAACGCGAAAAATCGATATCCTCTAATCAACTATCTAACTATTGTCATGTGTTAGGCTAAGTGTAACTTGAATAACACCAGCGTAGCAGCCAAGTTTGTCACTTTCTTCTGGTAGAAAATGATACAAATGTCTTAAAATCACGTGATTTTTCGTTCTAGCAGCTCGTAGGGTTCTTCGTATGCCACGATATTCACTCTCAACATTGTTCAAGTGGTCTATCGTCAACTCAAAGTATTGGTGGTTTGATTTTATTGGTCAGTTTCCGGTGGCAGCACGATCTGTGCAGCTTTTTGGCGACAGACAAAATGTTTCTTGCTCTGGAGCACAGGACAAGCAGAGCAGCAACTGCGCCGTGGGTCAGCAATGACCAGTACTAGATAAAGTACCTGCATGCGGAGTATGGTTATAATTGAAGCTTGTTAGCCATCTGGCTGAGCCATCTATATGCTGAAATTCGGCCAAAATGATGCGATTTTTGCAAACAAATACCAGAATGGTTGATACATCAGTGAGACAGTCTCCAACAGCAAGGATACGAAGCTTATAAACACCTAACAATACAGCTATCTCGCCCAGTAAACGCAAAGAGCAATCCAATGCATGAAATAAGCACTCACGTGATCGAAATTCAAATCGCGAAAATACCCATGAAATCACTTTCATTTCTGAATAGGAACCATGTAGTGTGCTCCTTTTGTAAATATTTGTGTTAATTGTTCACTCTGGCGTGGTCTGGGCCAGTGCGGGTGTGTTTTATGCTGTGATGGCATCATAGGGAGAGTCTCAGACTGCTGGGCTAATCGAGAAGTTGAACCTAATGCACACAAACTGATTGTCACTTGATTCCAAGTGATTTTAATGTCATTGGAATAGATTATGATTGTATTTTCCGAGATTTGAATATTGATCACGTGAGTGCTTATTTTATGCATTGGATTGCTCTTTGCGTTTACTGGGCGAGATAGCCGTATTGTTAGATGTTTATAAGCTTCATATCCTTGCTGTTGGAGACTGTCTCACTGATGTATCAACCATTCTGGTATTTGTTTGCAAAAATCGCGTCATTTTGGCCGAATTTCAGCATATAGATGGCTCAGCCAGATGGCTAACAAGCTTCAATTATAACCATACTCCGCATGCAGGTACTTTATCTAGTACTGGTCATTGCTGACCCACGGCGCAGTTGCTGCTCTGCTTGTCCTGTGCTCCAGAGCAAGAAACATTTTGTCTGTCGCCAAAAAGCTGCACAGATCGTGCTGCCACCAGAAACTGACCAATAAAATCAAACCACCAATACTTTGAGTTGACGATAGACCACTTGAACAATGTTGAGAGTGAATATCGTGGCATACGAAGAACCCTACGAACTGCTAGAACGAAAAATCATGTGATTTTAAGACATTTGTATCGTTTTCTACCAGAAGAAAGTGACAAACTTGGCTGCCACGCTGGTGTTATTCAAGTTACACTTAGCCTAACACATGACAATAGTTAGGTAGTTGATTGGAGGATATCGATTTTTCGCGTTGCGGACCCTATCTATGGTATACTGCACCTATCAATGTAATGCCCGGCCAACTACCACTGATACGGGCTGAGGGTGTGGAAAGGTTGGGATGGTGGGAGGATTGATTGCTATATTTACCTGACTTAATGGGAATTTATCTTCACTAAAGACATTCACTCAGGCAGCAAAAGTGTATGCTTTCAATTTAGGAAGGAGTGTCTCAGGTACTAGCGACTACATTTATAGTAGAAAATCCACTCAAACTAAGTCATCGCTAGACCAACGCCACACGACAGTACAAATCCCCTCCTAGCCATACTATTCCCGGGTTTCACAAGTCAAGACTTAATCGGGGTTTGCATTGCCAGTACTTCCCCAGTAGGTGGGGAATTGTCCCACATCAGCTTGTATCTGTGGTAGTTGGGGATTACATTGATAGGTGCATAATGTAGCCACTTTCTGGTGTATTAAGGTTGATCCAAATGTCAGACTGAACCTATCATGTCAATATTCCTTGTGTACCCGAGTGTGTACCTTAACAATATTATTATTTTATCATAGACATTATATTCTCTGTACGGTACGGAGAATATTATTAACAACACTTTAAATTAATACAGTGTATAATATCTATGACCATAGATCTTTTATACATGGCCAAACCGGCCAAGAGAGACTAAGGTGCACACGATCATTACTAACCTGACGTGCCTAATGGCTGCGATAACACTTGAAAGACGGCTGCGATTGGACGGCCGGTACTTCACCTTCTGCTCTCCCTACTGTACTGCACCGATACGTACTCCGGGACTTGGCTCCAACTTTCGACTAAAGAACTTTTTATCGCCTTACATCAGACTCGTATTCGTGAACATGGAATTATTCCAATAATTCAGAGGCGCTAGCTTAACAGTGCTCTTATCACAGAAAACTCACATGATATGTCAAAATACCGTACAGCCTAAATATTTAGAGGGGGAAATTTTTCGCTGATTTCGCGGTTTTCGGTGTTAGCTATCAGCGAAAATTTTACCCTTGAAATATTTTGACCTCCATATAGTCTAATACATTTTGGGAGTGTTTGCAAATCTGCAAAAAAATTTATTTGTAGCAATATTGCTCAACCTCGAAATATTTGCCCCTCGAAATATTTAGGCTATACGGTACACATCAGAATGCTACACTACCACGTCTAACTCGTACCTCACTGCACAATTTTGGTACTTTCAACCAAAAACAGATACTCCCACCCACACTGTCAGTGATGTCATCAAACAATAATAAAGTGTTAACAACAATTATTGCTGTGTTATTCTGGTCCATCGTTTACTCTGCATATCCAAAATTGCTCCAATTTCTGGTTGACTTCAACGAACTCTGCTTTAGCTTCTTGTTTAGCCTTCTCTCTTAGTCTCTGTACAAATGACAAGAAGTACAGACACAATAAAATTAAAATATTTACATGTTGGGTACATCATTATGTAGGGAATAAAAAATTTGACATCTTCAAAATAATTTGCTAAATGCTGTTACATGTTGGACTAACTCTCACTCAAATACAGCTGTAGTAGCAATAAATTCCATTGCATTCTCGGGGTAGAAATATTGATTGAAATATCTGCAAAACCCGAGATTCTCTTAGAAGTCTTTATCGCCACTACAGCTGTATTCAAGTGAGAGTTATTTTAAAGATGTCAAATTTTTACATTGGAAACACTATATGTGACTGGATTTTGGAAAAACGATCCAAATCGCACATTAGAAGTTCCGAGATAAACGGTTTTAAAGAATTGAAGCCAGCATAACTCTCCAAGGATAGCAAGCATGCGTATGAAATTTACACAAAAGATGCATCAATCTGTTACCTTTCAAGCCACTTCCAGTACTTGTAGCTGCTTGTACAGTTTCCCGCCAAATAAGATAGAAAATCTGAGCAGTTGGACGAGCGAAGTAGTATCACGAGTGCTCACAAAGGGGTGGAGGCTGAGGGGTGGCGGGGAGGGCAAAAGTTAAACTTCAAAATGGAGGCAGACCACGATTGGAGCCCAGACACGAGATTACAGGGCTGTGCTGGCTCCTTAGTGGCTGATATGTAGCCAAATCAACAGAGAACACGTCTGGCCAACATTATATGGCTGTCCACCAGTAAACCACTGACTCTTGCCAAGCCAGGTCCTTCACAAGGCCTGAAACCGCCATTTGAGCACTCCACACCACCCAGAAAAGACGTGTGTAAAAACCAGCCTCGTGTAGTTTGAGTAGTGCTGAGGGTCAAAACTTGTAGTACGATAGTCTAGCTATCCACTGGTGGTGTTAGTTTGATTTTGCCTGATGTGCGATTTGGATCGGTTCTGTAAAATCTGGTCACATATTATGTATACACATAACCTTCAGTATTCATTGCTTCACCTTGTCTATGATTAGCTATCAATACCTTACAATTAACCCTCTAAGCGTCACAACTGCCATATGGCAGTAGTAACTTATATTGCTTTCTGAGTAAAATGTCAACTTTGCTACAACTTGTTTGTGTGTTTAATAATGCAGTGCACTTATCCCGAAGTCTGAAGTCATACATGCACAGAGTCCCAATTACTGGGGTAAAAATACAAATCCCTCGTGGATATATAATTACATGAGAGTTACACCATGTTCGCACTATCCTGGGTTAGTTAGCCAGAGTGTTTTCATCTTGAGTTATTGAACTCAGGTTGGCACTTGTTCACACTACTGCATCTGACACAAGCTCAATAGTGCGAGCGCTGAATAATAATTAGCTAAAACAAATGCACAAGCTTTTGATTATTTAGGCACCTAAAAATGCACTACAATTGTAGCGAGGAAGTGTAGAACCAGTTGAAATAAGTTGTACAATGTTATTGCCACTATGTTCAAACTAGTGGGTGCTCCTTTCACCAGGAATGTTAACGTGTTGTTTGAGTGCAACTGTCACAAAGACTACCAGAGCTATGGGACATCGTAGCCATTTTAAAGAGCAGCTTTAGAACACACAATATACTTGGTGTGTGGCCAACAGAAGCAAGTTATATTATTAACTAGAGTTGGCCAGCTCAGAATGTGTTCACACTGAATTCTATCCCCAGCTAACCCATGCCAGCCCATCTCTCCTTGTCACAGCTTGATTGATTCACACTACAATTTGTTTAGAGACATGCTGTGCTCTACCCAGGTTAGAAGGTAGTGTGAATGGGGTGTTACATAATCACAGAAAAGGTCTCATCTCAAAAGAAAATTAGTTTTGTTAGTTGTTTGAGTTGTTAATTGTGTCTATCATTAAGAAGAAATGAAAGAAGACAATCTGTAACAATGGGAGGAGGATGATCACAGTAAGTAAGTTAAGCTTAGATGGAAGTATATATATTCTAGGATATACTTTAGAGTGAGTGCTTTGTTCTTTTTAAAGCCCACCCTATTGGAAGCAAGTATAGTAGAAAGAACTTGTAGTTTTGTAACAATTACGTAGTGAAGTGTATTAGAAACTGTATCCAGTGAATAAAGATACAATATTACTGTTATGAGAGTTTAGCACGTCAAACAACAAAATATGGAGCTGTAAATGTGACTCTAGTACCCTCGGACATACACAATTCCACATAATGCCCATTACTAGGTAGCGTTATTTTATGGAATTAGCAAACTTGGTTATGTACATATAGCAACAGCACTTGGGAACACAACTGCTACATATATTGTACTAGTACTTTAAAAAATTGTTAATTTAAAAATGAAGTACAGTGTAGGGATCTATGCAATAAAATTAAAGTAGTGAAACGAGAGATGAATGATGGTATTACAGCATAGCTCATTGTGAAGTCCCTACTTTGGCGTTGAACAAAATAATATTAATAGCTAATATGCCAAAGTAGGGACTTTCCCACTGAGCTACAGAATGCTGTAACACCATCATTCATTTTTGTTCACTACATTTCTTTTGCATAGATCCCTACTTCATTTTTAAATTAACAATTTTTAAAATACTAGTTTGTTTAGTTTTTTTTGTTGTGGCACAGCTAGCTACAATATAACTTGTATAAGTCCACTTGTATTTTCTGCATCTGTAAGTATGGGAAAGGCAGATAGCTACCATCACTTATAAAACATCTTGCCCATTTGCTCAGTGAGAAGTGGAGTTCCTCATATTCTGTGTAGTTTGGAGTTCTCCTTGCTGCATTCTTCAGGGGACCATGTTCTAGATCCATGCAAGCATCCCTGTGTGCCTCCAGCCGTTGACCTTGTTGTTGATGAGGGGTACCTGTCTCCTTTAGAACAATAATACTAATTTTATTTTGTGCTTGCTTCTTAAAATAACTATGTCTACCAGAACAATGAAACTTGTAATTGTTCAATCATACATGACTGTTGTATTAGAGTGACTGTTGTATTAGACTCATTTAGAGTCTATCTTGAATCAGCTAAGGGGTGTGCAGCAAGCTAGGCCTGAGGTGATCTTGTTTACTGTTAAGTAGATAGCTAGCTAGATTGTTAAGAGGTTGGGTCACAGTACTGTTTCACTATTAGTCCACTTAGATATTTATTTGGTGGGCATGGTCGCAAACCATCGTGAACCGGATCCCAATTGTGAAGTTGCAGATATCTAGCAAGTGTATCTCTCATAGTAGCACCAGGACTGAGGTGCTTCTGAAATCCAGCTCTGAAATAATTCTGTGGCATCTAAATATGCTACTGAAAACGTTGATACGGAAAATTAACACCTCAATATGGTTTTGTTGGATGAAGAAGACAAGCAGCCTGATTGAAGATAAAAGAAACGACAAGGCGCAGAGGACCTACTCTAGTCAGAACCCCAAAAACACATCCCACTGGTGATTATGTTATTGTGGCGTAAAATGGTGACCGTACGCTGCTTCGTTAGGCCTCTAGCTTTGCGGCTGTGGTCAGGCAGTGAGGCAGTAAAGTTAAAATTCGAGTTTTGGAGACTTAGTAAAATTTTATATCCGGCTACTTGTAAGTGTTTTGTTGTTTTGATGTTATTTTATGTATTACATGGACTAGTATCACCGTAAATTGGGAAAATTCCGTTCAAGATAATTTAGTTCAAAAATAAATTCGATGTATTATATTTTCGCGGCCAGCCCAAACCACGAAAATATTCTACTGGTGAATTTTTCTGCGCAGTATATAATTTGGTGCGTCAGAAATCAGCATGCAAGATACGATAAAAGTTCATATACAGGTACCTGTTGTACATTGAACGGGCAATTGTGATGGATGCCCAGCTGTGACAGAGGTCAGCCTCCTCCACTAGCTAGCTAGACACTAGCTATATAAGGCCACTCCAATTGGTATTTAGGTTTCTGGTCCACTGCCCACATCCTTTTTTGGAGAATGTGAAATTTCAGAAATGTATGGGTAAAATGCCCGCATCAGCTTTTTGAAAACCTGGATTTCAAAAACAAATATTGAGCTGCAACAAGTATAATAAATCTAACTATCTAAGTGCCATAATTTGTATTTTATCAGTGAAAACCTGCAAGAAATGAGCAGAGTGCATAGTACAGATCGATATACTCTAATAGAACAGTCAGTAAATCACAGAAATACTTTAACTGAGCAGTCACTTTATTGTTGCTTTGTTGCTGAATTCCACCCACCCGCATCTAAAACTGATTTTCAAAGGACCAGAAACGTAATTCCTAATTGGAGTGGCCTAATCATAGATATAGCCACTAAATTTGCAGCTACAGTGGCATGCAAACTTATTCTGGCAGATATTGGAACCCTGATGGTAGGCCATTAGTATTTCCTCTCCAACAGCGTACTCATTCCTCAAGTGCTTCGATATCGGGTTTTGATGGCTCAACCTCCAAAAAGTATTTGCAAATAGAAAATATTCAAGAGTGAAAATATTTTGCGTAATTTATTTTTGTTGGTAGAGGCAACCATGAAATGTTATTACTGTCGAATCTTTTTCCGATCTACGGTATTCGGTAAAAGTGATTATCGTCATGTAAAATGTCTCTAGGATGATTTATAAACACGAAATTTTAAGTGGTACACAAAAATTTCACCTGGATCCCTACTTAAACGGTACGACCATACCATTTGATAATTAATGTGCCAAAGTAGGAAATTTCCTACTGAGCTATACTGTAATACCATCATTCATCTCTTGTTTCACTACTTCTTATTGCATAGATCCCTACTTCATTTTATTGACAATTTTTTAAAACACCAGTTTTAGTTTTTTGTTGTGGCACAGCTACAATGTGACTTGTATTAGTTCACTTGTATTTTCCACATCTGTAAGTATGGGGAAGGCAGATACCATCACTTATAAACATCTTACCCATTTGCTCAGTGAGAAGCAGAGTTCCCATTATTCTGTGGTTATGGGCAGGCTTCACTACAGTTTGGGGTTCTCTTTACTGCTCTCTTCAATAATGTGTATTGGGGGATCATGTTCTAGATTCAAGCATCCCTGTGTGCCTTCAGCTGTCAACCTTGCTGTTGCTGAGGGGCACCTGTCTTCTTTACAATAATGTGCTTGCTTCTTTTTCTTATAAAAATATGCCTAGCAAAATAATGAAATTTATAACTGTTCTATCATACATACATGACTGTTCTATTAGAGTATATCTCAGGTCAGCCAAGGGGTGTGTAGCTAGTTAGACCAATAAGGGGTGAGGTGATCAGGCTTGCTTACTGTTAAGTAAATAGCTAGATTGTTAAGAGGTGGGATCTCCGTAATTTATTGTTATTAGTCCACCTAAATCTTTATTTGAGGGGTGTGGTCACGAATGAGATCCCAATCGTGAAGTTGCAGATATCTAGCTAGTGTACCTCTTATAGTAGCGCAGGGACTGAAGCACTTTCTGAATCAAGCTCTGAAATAATTCTGTGGTGTTTAAATATGCTGCTGGAAGAAAGTGTTGATACAGAAAATGAATGCCTTGATATGGTTTCGTTGGATGAAGAAGACAAGCAGACTGATTGAAGATGAAAGAAAAGACAAGGCGCAGAGGGCCTACACTTGTCGGAACACATCCCACCAGTCCCTACTTAAAAGTACTATTGTACCGTTTGTTATACCAGTACTACACAAATACGAGTCACTAGGTAAGTCACATCATAAACTAACAACATATTGGCATAATTGATTACACAACCAAACACAGCACCTAGAGTAGAGTAGCTACTAAACTTTTGGCATTTACAATTAAACAAGTGATCTTTGATGACATATTACTGATCTCCTGGGCAAGTATGTGCCCAGTTTTTCATTAAAGTAATATTTCCTTACCAAGAGATGTTTCTTTCTTTCATAGTAGACACTTGGCTTTTCTCTTCTCTTCCAAAGTCTTCAACACATCCTGGACAGAACAACAAAAACGAATAAATCAGTCAAGTGATACACAATACTCAACAAGAAAAGTCATGAAAAGTTTAAAAGAAAAAAATGTCTGCATTGACGGTGACTGGAAGAGACACAGTGACTGTCACTCCAGTGAATAGAACACACTGTTACTGTTACGAGAGTTTAGCACATCAAACAACACAAAACGAAGCTGTAAACGTGACTCTAGTACCCCCGTACACAATGTTTCTATATAACACCCACCTGGTATTTCCATCCAACTTCATGAGATAGACAAATTATATCGGCAATCATTTTAACCATTTTTGTGAGAACTCTAAGGGCTGATGGAACAATCGTTATCTTTTGCTGTTGAACAACACAGATTTGCACAAATTTACGAAAGACTATACTCACTTTGTCATAAGGTGCTGATATGCCATCAAACACTCTCAGCATGTTCATTACTTCGTCATCTCTTGCTGTTTTGTGTGGAACCATGTGGTTGGTGCCCAAAAGTGGAATACTGTAGACCACAAGTTGGTTTTGTATTGATGCTTTCTCAGGAAGTCAAGATATTCTATAAAATGAAAAACACACATTTATCCACAAAATATAAGGCAGACAACAAATCTATGATTATACACAGATACTATCTGTTAGGTGAATAAATACAGGACACACACAAAACCAATGCACGAATGTATTAGAATACACATAAACTACATTTGTTTCTGTAGAAGCTTCCACTGATGTTGATTACCTCACATCTCACCACTACTACCCATTGTCCTATGAATGATCAACAGTTTGATGCTTCCAATACCATGTGTAATCACAAATACAATCACTTGTAATTCTGTGCACTATTACTCACCACTAAGTACTAAAGGTGGACCGATACTGATACCAGTATCGGTATCGACGCCGATACCAGTGGTATCGGTATTGGATCGGTATTGGATCGGTATCGGTAATACAAGGTACAGATACCACAGTAGACACTCACCACTTTTATTAAACCATCTCTAGCTAAGTTTCCAGTACCTAATAACTTAGTTGAACTAATTAGTAACTAACAAAGTAGCGAAACAAAGCCTTTGTTGTTCTTTTCCAAGTATTGCTGCAATTGCTCCGTGTGTATTCTAATATATTAGAGCACATGAATCCTTTGTAATTAAATGGTAGTACAGTTGTTCCCCAAGAAATGTGTTTATGACTACTTGGCTTGCTTTTTCATGAAAAGGTTTGGTTGAAAAGCTGTAACAAACATTGTACAATTATCGGCTGCCCACGCAATTAATTGCTTTATCAATAAGCTTGGAAAACTAGTAATCCACAATGATGTTTATTATGTTTAGCTGTTATACAATGAATATTTTAAAACTTGAGATCAATCAATTACTGTGATATTTTAATAGCTAGCTATGTATCACAACAGTGAAATTTCTATAATAAACTTGTCTAGGCTTCAATGTATAGTATCGGTATCGGTATCGGCAAATAATTTCAGTACAAATACTCGTATCGGAAATATCGGTAAAAAGTGGTATCGGTCCATCTCTACTAAGTACTGCGTTGGTAGCTATGAAAGCAAGTTGACCCAATAGATGGCCAGTGTTGTCTATGGAATGATAAAATAATCAGCAGTGCATAGCAACATAATTACTGATGATTCATGAATTACAAATACGCTAAATTACAGTATTTACAAATCTAATTATCTAGCTGAACTAATAATAGCAATAACATGAACATATCCAGTCACCAACAAGTTGGTAGGGTAGAAGCGACCACCATCAGGTTATGGATCATTTTGTAAAGGTATGCAAAGGTGTCCGTCACTTAAATGGCTAGTTTTGGCCTCACCATTTAGCATTAGTGTAGTCTGGTTTTGTATGTACAATTTAACAGTGTAGCTGGTAGGGCTGGGACGAAGCTTCAAGTGTTTCGTGGGTTCGAAGGTTAAGTACACTTCGAATTTTGAAAGTATCCTTCGAAGCTTCATAATGCACTCATGGTCTATGAAAGAATTACAAATAAATGTTATTGTCTTTATTGCAGCTGATTATTGAGCTTGTGTGATTGATATTCGCCTCTTCGCAAGTGCCACACCTACTTTAAAACCATCGAAGTTTAGCTTTCTCCCATAGTTATAGCCTTAAAACACCTTATAAAGTGATAGATATTGCAGGAAACTGTCTGTTTAGCCATTAGTAGGTGTTCACCTATGCATGATTGCAGTATAGCAGACACACCCATTTGCAATCGATCAATCGCATCATTCAGTACTGCAGCTATGCACTTTCCAAATGCTTACAAACTTATCACATAGGATTAGAAAGATAAAACCTAAGAAGGATGCTAGTATAAATACAAGAAAACTTGTTACTTGAAAGCTATCACCGAAGCTTCGAATATTCAAACATTTTATTAGCGAATGTTCTAAGGTAAATTTCAACATTTGTCCCAGCCCTAGTAGCTGGGTTGATTACCAGTCTCCTAGATTCTGTAAGCTTGTAATGTAACAGTGGGATGGAGTAATAGTTGCTACTAAACTATGAAAATTTATCAGCTACCCACTCACTGCATAACATCAGACTGTATTTAGAACTCTTGTATACAAAAACTTGTATAGCATATTGTATTGTATCGGTGACTACACAGCTGTTAGATACATCTATACTCTTCTCACATCACTACATTTTAATCCTAGATACATCACAAGTACACCCATCTACAACGGCATACTGTAAATTGTGTAGTAACAGGAAGTACATTTTGAAAGTTGTACTGCCTTGCGCAAGGAAAGCATATTTACTAAGTTTTATATCCAGTATTCTGGACCATGTGGCTTCAGCAAACAGATTAATAGAATCACTATGGCTGCTACAGGCTTGTTGAGAGAAGTACCCAGTGGGATACAGAGATAACAGGTAGGATAAAGCCAGTGTGGTTACCTCCACAGGGAATTTTCTAGGAAATAAATTCAGGAGGGGCAATCTGAGTTTTTCAGAAATTGAGGGGGCAGAACTTAAATTAGGCTAAATCACCTGTTTACTCAGGCTGGTTGAGGCAGAGTTCAGGGGGGGGGGGGGGGGGGGCAAAATCATTTTCAGGAGGGGCAAAATGTCCCCTCCCCCCCCCCCTAGAAAAATCCCTGCTCCATGTTGCTACAACTGACCAACTATAGAAACATACACAGGGTACCATATTTATCCGCACAAAAGCCGGGCTCAAATACACACGTGATATTTCGTCCCAAACCACAGAATACATGTCTGGGTCAATATAGACGCCAGGGTGCCAAAAACTAAGTAGGCTGTAACTCTAATAAACGCCGGAGTTGTGTGCTGTACAAGAGTGTGTATACTGGATAAACACTCTTCACCTCGTATTTCATTGTTGCAAAGTGAAAATTCCAAACTGTAAGTTGATTATATAAGTACTCTCAGCACCACTTTGTTCACAATCACCCTTCACCTCATGTGCTCTAAGAAATAAACACCTGGACTGAATAGACGCCAGGCTTGTTTACATTCTGGATCCAAACTCAGTTATACATGTAGGAAATAAATGCCTGCATGGGCTTTTATACAGATAATATGGTAAACCACCAGAGGTTATACATACAAAAGCAAATTACTACAACATAAAGAACACCATTCTGTAGTAGGGATGGGCAATATACCGATTTTTAGCTGTTGTGCAATACATGTATGAATCACTAAATATTAACACAGCATACCAACATACAGAGAACACAGGAATATAACAGAAATTGCTGGTTTAAACAGCATTATGGCAGAACTGATTTGCAAGAATGGATCAAAGAGCATAACATGGGACTACTAGAGAGGTACTAATGTGAGAACAGTTGAATATTGGAGTGTTATTAGTCACTCTTGTCTAAAAAGTTTGTTAGCTAACACCTCCAATTTGTTTTCCCACTTGAAGAGTAATCACTACATAGTCTACAATGAGGTTATTGATGTAATGGAAGCTTACACATATTCAGTGGGTATTTAGTAACACAGCAATCTTTATAATTAAAATGTTATGGTATGATATTGAAGACAACAAATTTACATGTAATACTATACACCAGGTCTTTATCCCAAGGCATAGAGTACACTCTAAACACTATGGTGATAAAAACTGGACTATAATGCTAATAAATGGAGTCATATGCTACATGTATACTATAGTCTAGTATATTTACCCATGATTCATCTCTGTTGTTAACTGTTACAAGTAATAATTCAAACACTCTCAGTTTACAATTACCCTGTGTCTGAGTGACAGTGTACATTATAGTCCACAGACTGACACTACTGTACATGTACAGATTAACAACAGTACACAGTCTATATATTGCTAAATGTACACAGTCTCATTCACCAGAAAGTCATGAGATAATGTACTAAGTATATAATGTCTGCATAGACGACAACTGGAAAAGACACAGTCACTGTCACTCCAGTGAATAAAGATGCAATATTACTGTTACGAGAGTTTAGCACGTCAAACAACAAAATACAGAGCTGTAAACGTGACTCTAGTACTCTCGTACATATATAATGCCCACCACTAGACAGCCTTATTTATAGGATAACATCAACTTGGTGATGTACATATATGGCAAAAGCACTTGGGAACACAACCACTTGGGAACACAACCACTGCATATAACAGTAGTACCAGTATTACACAAATATGAGAGGATAGACATTATCAGAGAAGGTTGGATACACATCATAATCCAACAACACAGTGGTGCTAAAATTTTGGCATTTACAAGCAGCAATGATGGCATATAACCATATAACTGATCTCCAGGCCCCCAGGCACATTAGTGTCCAGTTCATCAGTTTCACTTCCTTACCAAGAAATGTTTCTTTCTTTCATAGTAGATACTTGACTTTGCTTTTCTCTTCTCTTCCAATGCCTTCAACACATCCTGGACAGAAAAGCAAAAAGGACTGACATCAGTCAAGTAACACAATAAAAACCTCAATAAGAAAAGTCAAGAATAATTTACAAGAAAAAAATGTCTACATAAAGACATATTAACTGAAAAGACACAGTGACTGTTACTTCAGTGAACAGAACACAATATTACTGTTATGAGAGTTTGGTATACAATATAATAGGGAGCTATAAACGTGACTCTAGTGCCCTCCCACAAGATGTTTCCATATAACACCCACCTGGAATTCCATCCAACTTCATGAGATAGGCAACCCACAAGGCAGTACTACTGGCAGACAAAATCATATCAGTAACAATTAATGCATGACCAAATCTCAACTTTTCTTTTTGGCTTAAGCTTGAGAACTCTAACGGCTGATGGAACAACCATTCTCTTTTGCTGTGAAACAATACAGATTTGCACAATTTAAAATAGGCTAAAAAGTAATACTCACCTTGTCATAAGGTGCTGGGATACCATCAAACACTCTTAGTATGTTCATTGCTTCTTCACCTCTTGCTGTTTTGTGTGGTACCATGTTGTGAACTGTACCACGTACATGCCAGAAGGTGTCGCTAGGTGCCAGAAAGTGGAATACTGTAGACCATGAGCTGGTTTTGTATTGCAATGCTATCTCAGGAAGTCATATTTTACTACAAAATGAAAAACACACATTAATCCACAAAATATAAGGCAAGCAACAAATCTATAGACATTGATATCAGCTGTACAAGTTAGGTGCATAAATACAGGACACACACAAAACCAATGCATGAATGTATTAGAATATACAAAACCTACAGTGTACAGTTGTTTCTGTAGAAGCTTCCACTGATGTTGATTACCTCACATCTTACCCTTACCACTCCACTACCACCTGTTGTCCTATGAACAATTAACAGTTTGATGCTTCCAATACCACATGAAATTCTGTACACTTTTGGGCTTGATAACCAATACTGCTAAGGCACCAGTAACATATTGTGAAACTGGTTTTTAGGATGACAAATTTGGCCAGGAAAACCCAAACCACAATGATCCCTAATATACAATACTACCACACTGTATGATATACAACAGGTACTATAAGGTACAGAATATACCAAATTCCAGGGTGCTAAAAATTAGGCTATAAAGCTAAGAAATTCCAGAGATGTGTACCACCACAGTCAATATACCCTGATCAACATGTTTTCATGTTAACTGTTGCAAATACAGAATCTAAATCGTTCATGCATTCTCAGCTTACACTCAACTCGAACAGATTAACAACAATACATGGTTTACTGCTAATTGTACATAGCCTCAATCACCAGAAAGTCGAGAGAAACTGCACCAGTAAAATCTCTGTATAGATGACTAGAAAATACTAGTGTTGCACCGATATGCATTTTTTCACATTTGCCGATATCAATTATTTTCGTATTCCTGTAACTGATATGCCGATATTTACCGATATTCTTCAGAACAGACTCAACAGAGGAGGAGGAGCAGAAAATCACCTAAAGTTTATGTGTATAAACTGTATTTGTAATGATAATGTAATCAATGTAATTAATTGCGTGGGCGGCTGACTTATACAATGTTTTATACAGTATTGCTACTATCTCCTTTCATAGAAAAGGAAGCCAAGCAGTTATAAAACAGCTAAGCCAGCTTATCAAACAGTGCTTTAGTGGGACTACAGACCCTTTGTGAAGAGTGATCAACTAATTGCGTGGGCGGCCAATAAATATACACAGCCTGCTATAGCCTTGCAACCATACTTGCGCAAACAAACAAGCCAAAACAGTTCAAAACAGTTATAGCAAACCACTTACTGCTACATTCACCATCTTCCTTACTTTCACCTGTTCATTGCCGTCAATTTAACGATTGATTGTGGGTTTCAGTTAATCGGCAAATTATTTCCGCTTCGTAGCCGATACCGATACATGTAAAATTAGTTAATATCAGTTGTTACCAATTACTTCAACCAATTATTGGTGCAACACTAGAAAATACACAGTGACAGTCACTCCAGTGAACAGTAAACACATAATACTGTTATGAGAGTTTAGTACATTATAGCTAGGTAGTGTTGCACTGATATGAGATTTTGCCGATATTCAGATAACCAATATTGGATAATATTTTCAAGCCGATAAACGTAGCCGATCCGATATAGCACAAAATATATATTTTGTAGCAATTTTTACTAGAAGTTTGATCGTGAAGGACCAATTTAGCTTGTTTCTAGTGGTAGCGCTACAACAGCTGACAGCACACGGAAGTAGTAATAACAATATTGAAAATGCAACTTGATACATTTGTAAGCATCATTTGGTGCACATGAGCATGTATTTCTAAATAAATCTGTATCTGCTGCTTTTTTATTGTGGTGCCAATCCGATACCGATATACAAAAAACAGCCGATATATGGTTTTTCCGATAACTGATCCAATTATTGGTGCAACACTATATCTAGGAGTTGTAAATGTGACTCCAGTATCCTCGTACATATACATTTCCATATAATCCTCACCCTTATTCTATGGGATAAGAAATTTGGCAACATTCATGTGGCAAGAGCACTTGAGAACACAATTACTGTACATCACTACATATACCAGTATGTACATGCTACAGTGTATACCAGTATTGTATATGAGACACTAGACATGTATCGGTAGGGGTGGGAAATACCCTGACATTTAGCAGTTGTGCAATATATTTTGTAAACAGAATAATTAAACAATTAACTACCATATACCAACTTAACAAAAATACTGGAAATTACTGGTTATCAAATTATTCAAACAATACCTATTATCAAGAGTGCATGAGTGGAGCAAAGAGCACATGAGATTACTAGAAAGGAGCTAATGGAAGACCAGTTAAATACATGGGAGTATGTGCTATATGTGTCACCTCTGTTGAAAAAGTTTATTGGCGAACACCTCTGATTTGTTTTCCCACTTGAAGAGTAAACACTACATAGTCTACAATGAGGTTATTGATGTAATGGAAGCTTACACATATTTAGTGGGTATTTAGTAACACTGCAAAATTTATAATTAAAATACCATGGTATGACATCGATCAATACTGCCCACCTCTACGTATTACAGTCAGTTGTCACATGTTACATTTTAACAGCAAAATGGCATGTGTAATTACACAACCAAACATGACACACAGTATCAGTACCAACACTTTGAATTTTTTTTGTCAAATTAAAGAGAGTGATCATGAAGTTTTGATAACATGTTGGCCACACATGTGCCCAGTTCATCAACTTTCTTACCAAAACATGTTTCTTCCTTTCACAGTAGATAATTGACTTGGCTTTTCTCTTCTCTTCAACAGTCTTCAACACATCCTGGACAGAACAACAATAAGGAATGATATCAGTCAAGTAATACAATGAAAGATTCAACAAGAAAACAAGTCAATTAATGTCTACATATACAGTAACTGAAAAGACATGGTGACTGTCACTCCAGTCAATGGAACACACTGTTACTGTTATGAGAGTTAACACATTTAAACAACATAACAGGGAGCTGTAAATGTGACTCTAGTACAGTGGGACCTTCCTATACCAGACCACTAATGTGCCAGTTTAATCACAATTGTGTTCAGATAAGTGAATTTGTCTGGATAAGAGAATCCCATTCATTTACAAACAGGTTTGTTTAACTACTTTAATAGAACATACAGTAGTTGTCAAAATACTCTAATAGAACAGTCATTAATACTGTTTGGATGATCAGATAATAGAAACTTATTGTTCACCTGGTATTTCACATCCAACTTCATGAGATTGGCAACCCACAAGACAGTATCATGTAGACAAAATGCACTGATAATCATTTTAATAATGACCAAATAGCTGCAACTTGAAGGTCAAGGGAAAAGCCATTCTCTTTTGCTACACAACAATTCAGATTTGTGCTAGTGTTGCGGTGATAACCAAATTATCTGATTATTCTGATAACTGATCTGATATACACTAATAACACCATCACTCATTTTCATCATTACTCTATTTGTATTTGTGATACAAATGTTGATATACAGCTCATTTTAAATTAGATATATAAAAGTTACTCATGGTGACCAGGTTTTAACCACTGCTATACAGTTGAGACAAGTGGCTGACACTACATAGAAACTTAAAACCTCACAGTTTACTTTGGGCATGGCTTGCAGTCACACCGAGGAGGCTGGAAGCTTGCACGTGAGCCAAATGGCTTTGTATTGAAAAGTGTACTAGACGTTTTTTGGTACTGAAATATGACGAGTACATGGCATTGGCACAATGAGCCCCGTTAAGCCCCACTGAATAAGTTAGTTTTTTAAACTTGGGCTACATATAAATCACGCGAGATCTTGCGCCAGGCCACGGATGCTGTAAATGTCTTTGTTGATGAGCTAGAAAGATGGAGAGAGGAGTCCCACTCGAGAAAACAGTATAAATAAACCCCCAAGAAGTCATCCTATGCAGCATACTTCACTAATACACTAGTGACGTGTGCCCTAGTCGGGATCACACGAGACTGGAAAGATGAAGAAAGCCTCCAGACGAACGATAGCAACAACTGGCCACCACAAAGAAGGTTAGAAATGATATTCTAACGGCCAACATTCAATGTTGCTGCCCTTCTTCGTGCTATACAATCTCAAAAATGCAATTAACACGAATAATTTTTCGTAGCGCTTATTACGCTTCCGACCTCCTCTGGTAGTCACCATTAACACGTAACTTAATTAAAATTCCAAATAGCTTTAAGGCAAATAGTAAAAAATGTTGGTGCTAAAAAAATTTGGTGAATTTTGCAAATTTGGTGAATGGCCTTACAATCACCAAAGTTTTATCTGACAATTATTTTTAGCAATCACATGAGCAGATTAGACATGTTGAAAGGATGGGTATTGAAATATCATGACAGGTAACGTGGGTATTTACAAGCTTCCCCTTCGATTGTCTTGAGGTTACAAGAGTCATGAAAATCCAAATAACAAAAAACTAATTTTGAAAAAAAATTCCCAAGCAACCTGTTTCCTCAGTTCTAAACACATATGTGTGTATATAGCATAACATGTGCTTCACTATATACACAAGCTAGATGATAATTCTGTTATCTCTTTCCTCAATGTAACATTGCTCTTGAAATTACAAGAACCAGCAAACAATATACTTACATTTGTACGGTAGCTACGTACCACTCAAATGCAACATTGCTATGTGCAAGCAATTAAAAGACTTGCTAATTAAGGGGTGTGGTAGCCGTATCCATCATGAGTCATAATGACTCACAATCAAAACAGCTGCCACACCCATTAATTGGCAAGTTGTGTAGCGATGTTGCATTTGAACAGTACAGTACATAGTAGCTAGCAAAAAACAAAAAATAAATTCACCATTCGCCAAAGTCCCTCCCGTTAATATTGCAATAGTGGATTTTCGCCAAACTTTTTTATCAGCAAAAGAATGGTTTGTATTGAATAATATCATTGAATCAAATAATATCATTCTGACCAAAAAGCAAAAGAATGGTTTGTATTGAATAATATCATTGAATCAAATAATATCATTCTGACCAAAAAGTCATATATCCGAATAATCGTTTCGGTACTATAGTACCAAACTTCATGGGTATGTCATAAATTTAGGGACCCGCCGATTATGCTCATAATTTTACCTATTATGCTATGCTGCACTGCTCAAAAATTTACCTATTATGCTTAAATTTATGCTCAATACTTTACACTCACCACTGAAAATGCAGATGATACCCATTTACAAACATAGAGAAGTCATCAAGCTACCATGAATCAACACCTTGGGATGTCAACAGTAAGAAATGGGACACAAACGAGGACAAAAATAAGTTGATGATGCATGCATTGTATCTTTTACGCATGTTTTAATCACTTTGTATGCAGTGAAACTCTATAAAACCTTTATACCAACAACAGATTCATATTTATGGAGAATATTTGTTTCATGTTTGTACAGCAAAAGGCACGTTAGCTATGCTTACTAATGATGGTAGACAGTTAAGTTTACTGTTGCCATTGAATTGGTTTCCTACATTATTAACATGGAGGAATCTAGGGAAAACATTATACCTTGAGATGGATTTGCTAATTCAGCCAAACCCATCTTTGTATAGCTTGATAGTTATGATCAACTACTTAGCCCAAGTTCCTCATATTTTACACAAAATTGAATTTACATGTATTGCCGTTCCAACTGTTTAACAATATAACTCCAAGATTATTCATCAGGCAGTCCACTCCTTTGTTACTATAGATAATAGAAAAAATCTAGGAATGTGCAAAAATGACCAGTTTTTGCTCAGCTGGTCACCTATGATCTGCGAAAAGTTTGACGAGTCATACAGTAACTCATCATGTATTAACTCATTGTCTTAAAATTACATCCAGGAATATTGTTATGTTAGGAGTGTATAGCGATCAAACTGGTACCATACTCACAAGTCAAGTTATAGATTGCCAAGTACATGCAATTAGAAAGGTTATAAGATCCTTATTCACAGATTCGGACGGATATTAGCAATGACATCTATTTTTGTACTAATAAAAACTGTTATGGCACTTTACTACCACATGTAACCATCACAAACCATTAATTTTGGACAAAGTTACTTACCACTAAGGACTGCTTTGGTTACTATGGAAACAAGTCGACCAGTAGATGACCACACTATCCATCAATATTTGCTGTAACAATAAATACATCATACAGATAAAAAATAATATGGATAGTGTGTAACAAGTAAAAAATAGCGTGTGACCCTCACATGGCCATGCATGAAACAGTTAGAATCTTGCAGTAAAATGTACACTACCTTGTGTGTGCTTACAAATCAGATGCAACCTCATTAGTGTGTTACAGTATCTCGTCTTGGACCATATAACTGCTACTGGTGATTGTAGTGAAGCCTTTAAACTTTAAAACATTACTCATAAACTAGGTACACCTCACACTACACCACTGATATTCCAGGTACTAAGTCTCATGATCATATCAACAAACCTAAAGTCATACAGTATACTCACAAATTTTCACAGTATGAATATTTCACAATTATGTCCTTAGTCAGAATTTTCATGTTTTAAATTTCAGGATTTTCATATTTTGAATTTTACGGATCACTGCTGCTCGACTCGAGTTCTCAACCACACAGTACAAAGGGTCTGCAATAATTTTTACTTCAAGCATCATAAAGATTGCTAAAGCGTGTCTGAACCAAGTAGCACAGTAGCAGAAATTTCTATGCAAGGCATGGTCTGGTATTGCAGTAGGCCAGCTTTGTTCGTAAGCCACACCCACTTTAATATTGGGAATGTGCGATACTGTCCACACCTTTTAATCTATCGTATGGCTCACTAGAGATTAGCTGCGAGAATTGAGATACTCTAACAAAGCAGTCACAGCCATACAAGTATAACATAACAAGATATCAATGATGGTAACTACACATCACACTGAACATAACTATTACAACATGGCTATGTGGAAAATTACTTGAACAGATGGTGATGTAGGGATTTCCCACATAGGTACGTAAATCTTGCAATTTTAAATTGTACTAGTTAATATTAGCAGTAAAGCTTTTTAACAGTGACAGGAACTTGGAATTAAACTTGGGACCCTGGCTAATGTCCCAACTGCTTGACTATACCACATGTATACATACACACAACAATACACTGTCATAAACACATACACTATACACAAGGATACATAGACACAACACAAAAATTAATTTAGTTTACAGACTCACTTGTTCATGAGTGTCATTCAATATCTGAAATGTTCTCTCATTACTAAGTGTTGTGTCCTCATGTCTGTGTAAATATATAAGAAGCAGTGAGTAGCAAGTATACATACACAAACACACAATATTAGAGCAAAGCAAAGCCTCCATTATGCAGACATGGGGCCAAGTACATTTAAAAGTACTTAAGTAAAGTACAAGTACTTTTGAATTTTCCAAGTACAAGTACAAGTACTCCAGCAGCAATCAAGAGAGTACTTAAGTAAAGTACAAGTACATTTTGCTGCAGTAAAATATATGCTGTATTCAGTGTATTGTAGTATGTAAGTGCACCTAGGGGGTTGGTTTTTGTCAACCATTCTCTCTCTTAAACTCTTAAAATTCACTGACTAGAATAGCAGCATTGTTTTTGTTTGCCAGAATGCTATGACATCATTAATCGTGGGAACATGGTACATAGTAAGGTTGGGGAAGGTAGAAGAAGAATCGCAAAAAGTTATAAACTGCACCTTCACCCACTGTGTACAAACTACGTACAATGTTTGCAGTACTTACAAGTACTTAAAAGTACTTTAAGTACTCAAGTACATACAAGTACTTAGCAAAGTACTTGAGTATAAGTACAAGTACACTGGGGAAATTAAGAAAGTATTTAAGTAAAGTACAAGTACTTTCAAATCTGTACTTAAGTGTACTTAAGTATAAGTACTCATGTACTTGGCCCCATGTCTGCCATTATGCACCAGCCATGTGAAACGCAGCTACGCCTGTATTGTTTCCTAGTGAACCAGCATTGGGATGAGTGTGTACCACTCAGGTACTTGAGTCTTGTGCAGGAAAATCTTCCTGGGACAAGACTAGCAACACACAGTGGAACTATTCAGGTCTCCAGGTACTGTACACATTGATATCACAGCTGAGTGAGCTGTTTCCCCAAGACACCAGGTCCACATTATACTGGATAACTTGGTGCCTTGTGCAAACAACAACATTAAGTTGGCAACAAACTTGAAACCACTACAACTCCAATATCCTAGCCATTTTACTAGACTGCCACTCCCTCTGTCTCAACCTCACACATACAAACACACATACACGCACACGCATACACACACACTTACACAGTAGGGGTGAAAATAAGTTTTCAAATGTATCCAGGATCAACTGGATGGCTAGTTGCATGTTCATGAGCACCATTAAATCTTGTGAAACTCTTTTGTAGTAACTGTCCCTTCTATGATACAGACTCCTCCTCTAATAACTGGCTAGACTGCTTCACCTCCAGTTGTTTGTGTGCTCATGTCTGTGTGAATATGTTAGAAGTAGTAAGACTATCAACTTGTCACACATACCTCATTACTATTTCCTCCTCAGTCAGTGACTGTTAACAATAATTTACTAATCATACCAATTGATTTACAGTAATATACAATGTGTGTACATGTACATAAATACTCTTGTATGTGATCATGAGGAGACTAAAGTGATAAGTCTGTACACTGACACATAACACACAACATGTAGTGACTAACAAGCTAAGCTGTTAGGGTACATCTACTAATGGGACCCACACTAACAAGTTCCAGACCTGGTGACCTGTTTGGACTACAATGAGTGAACGTCAAATAATAAAAATCATCATCCTGTTTATCCTTTAACACTTCCTGTTTAATTAAACCAGCAGTTTAAATATTTTTATTGTTGTGCATGGTTTATCTATTCTTATTGGACATGACTAAAACACAGAACGACTGGGAAAACGGACTCGCAAACAGACTGGAAAGAACTTCTGTGAAAAGTACCACATATAACCACCACAAACCATTAATTTTGTTGTACATGTAAGAAGACATTCTGGACAATGTTACTCACCACTAACTGCTTTGGTTACTATGGAAACAAGTGGACCAGTAGATGATCCACATTGTCCATCAATATTTGCTGTAACAATAAACACAACATACAGATGAGAATATAATCTAATCCAAAACAGCCAAGCTGTAAAAAAAGAGTGCGGCCCTGAGAAAGGCTATGGTGAAAAAAGATGTGAAATCCAAGGTGGCGGCCAAGAAATGGCTGTGATGGTAGGTTAATGGTAAAAATTTTAATAATGACAATTCAAGTGAATTTTGTGCCAAGACCAAGCGGCACCAAATTCACTGAATTGTTGTTATTAAAATTTTTACCATTAACCTACCATCACAGCCATTTCTTGGCCGCCACCTTGGATTTCACATCTTTTTTCACCATAGCCACATGTAACCATCACAAACCATTAATTTTGGACAAAGTTACTTACCACTAAGGACTGCTTTGGTTACTATGGAAACAAGTCGACCAGTAGATGACCACACTATCTATCAATATTTGCTGTAACAATAAACACATCATACAGATAAAAAATAATATGGATAGTGTGTAACAAGTAAAAAATAGCGTGTGACCCTCACATGGCCATGCATGAAACAGTTAGAATCTTGCAGTAAAATGTACACTACCTCGTGTGTGCTTACAAATCAGATGCAACCTCATTAGTGTGTTACAGTATCTTGTGTTGGACCAACTGTTACTGGTAATTGTAGTGAAGTCTTTAAACTTTAAAACATTACTCATAAACTAGGTACACCTCACACTACACCACTGATATTCCAGGAGGAAAGTATGTAGGACTAGTAACCTGTTACTAAGGTGTACTAAGTCTCATGATGATATCAACAAACCTGAAGTAATACCAATACAAGGACAGTTTAGTATTAGCTTCACTGGTTAATAATGGGTCCAAAATAATACAACTGGGTAAACAAGTTATTACCAAGTAATGTTTATCAAAGAGTATGGCAGTACTGATGTGAATAAGTTTGTAGCTCATGGAAATAACAACAGCAAGATGGCAAAACCAGCCATCAAACTTGAAATCTTTCGATTACCATGCTGATAATCTAGCCACTTTACTATACTGTTTCTCACATACACATGCACACACAAACAGCAGGAGTGAAACAAGTATCCAGGATCAACTGCATGGTTGGTCTGACATGTCTATAACACAGTTGTCTTGGTGTTCACAAAATCCCTCCCAGCTTCCCTTATCACCTAGCAATAAATATCTTATGAAGTTAACTATGTAAACAAGGTGGTGAGAAACCAACTACCTTTGTTGATCTGATATATGTCAGACTAGAGAAAATGGATCACAATCTTATTAATTTGATCAGCAAATTGCTATGACCTATAAATGTCTCAAGTTTTGTTTTTTCAATATTCAGCCTCGTGTGTAATAAGAGTTTTCTTATAATAGAGGATCTGATGTCAGAAACTCTTAAGATTTTCTCCAAAGGCATAATGTTTTTCACGGACTGAGCTGAACACAGCTTCTCAACAATAATCCAGGTGTTATCTCTCTCTTGTAATGCTGGAAAGAACATTATCGAGCTTAAACTTCTGGTACTTCTCTTCCTTACAAGTCATGAAGGTAGCACATGCACTAAATTATTAGAGTATTTACAGAAACCTGACTGTAGTTGAGCTATACAGTCTTGTAGGGTATTTCTACATAGTTTATAGTTACCTGTAGATTAGTGTAAACTTACTGGTCAATATTGAGCAGGAGGATGGTGTGAGATGATGTGGTCATCCAACTAAGAATACTTACTGACTCATCAATGAAGCCTAAATGTTCAGTAGTGTGAAATTATTATCAACCATTCTGTCATTGGGGTGACACTCATTCCAGGTATGGTAGATCAGCAACCATGGTCAAACTAAGTAAAAGTCACAGGTCTAAATTCATGCCAAGTTAACAGTAATCTCATGCCCAGACCCCACCCACTGCATTGTAGGGTCTGATGACAAACACTGGAGTTTTGGGCCCTAAGCCATTTTTCTTTTCTAACCAATCAGATGCTTTCATTCAGCGATTTGATAGGCTAGAACAAGGCAGATGGCCGATTGGAACCATGGATATAAATGCATAAACAATAGTGGCGGACCCAAAAATGTAGCGCAAGTCACCAGACCCTACTAATACAGTGGGTGGGGTCTGGGCACGAAACTAAGTTAACAGCCAAGGACGAATATTAGAAACCCACAACCAAAGAGCATACATTATTCATTGGTAAGTCACAGGTTACACAAACTGGAAGCTCTAATTCACATTTTTGTGCTGGTCAAAGCTTTGACTGCAATCCCACATCTACCTAGGTCGATACTATGAAACCAATGAATCTACCAACTAAGTTGTCTACACTGTCCATTATGCCACTTACATATGGAAATTACGGGAGAATAAAATAAACACTTTTTGTGGGGTTTTACAATAGATAAAACAAGGCCACATCTTTACAACTGGGATGCACTACTACCTCCAGCTCGCTTTCTTCACAATCACCCTTAATGTTGTTTGTACATGTTTCATTTGCGATTAAATTATACCAATCAGTAGATCTAGTCTCGCGTAGCCAGACCACTTTTTCTGCTTTTGTCACTGAGTTGGGAATTCGAAGAAGAAAGACGGTCTGGCTGGCTGCACAAGACACGGCGCGCATGCACATGGCGCGACACTACCCATTAACATTGTACAATAACTAACATGAAATACAGTAGAACTAACTAACAATTCACCTCGTAAACTGACTCTTCCGTAGACTAATTACTGGCATCTTCAGCAGTAGATAAAAATATATCTCCTGATCTCGAAACGCTCACACGACAATAATTCCTATTAATACCCACTAACACCTGGTACGAGACGAGCGAGGACCTGACAGCCTGAGTACAAGGAGGACGCTACTCCTACCGCTACTAGCAATTGACTAGTGAGTTGTGTATTACTAATAGGCTATTGCAGTATTGGCCGCTCCAACGAGAGCATAGATTCCTGTCCCTCGTTCCTGTCCACACAACAAGCCACACATTCATGTATAGTCTGGCATAGCCAGACTATACATGAATGTGGGTGCACTGCACCTGTTTAGGCTGCAACACGTGCTTCCCATCCAGACACATTTGCATGTGGGTGGATGGTCAATTTCCATAATTTCTAGCTATACTAGATGATAAATATTGGTAGCTTCTCAAGCCATTATTAGCCTGGCACAATTGTAGCAAGCTGCATATAAGCATGCTTAATATTGTACCTTCATTTTTAAGATTGTAGGAACAACACAAATACTTGTGCCAACTTGATAGCAATCAGCTGACAAGATTGTTGTAGCTGTGTCCGTGCAAGAATAACTGATCGGAAAATAATAGAAGGATCATTGTAGTAGTGACAGAAAACATGCAGAGAGAGATGAAGGTGGTAGATAAGAAACAGAACTTGTTTGGAGTCAGTGCCATAGTCTTCCTGTAGATTCCTAGTGGGGTTAGAACAAAATGCTCTTAGGCCACTTTTTACGTATATCCTTTGTCTTGCAGTTCTCTTCCACTACTAAATATTTATGTGATCATCTTGTAAGTAAAGGTAGCACCATAAAGTGTTTGCAAGTTACCTTTTAATGCTGTCACAAAGTGAAGAACGCTACTCTATAATAACAGCAGGCTACTGACGAGTGGCACAGCAATCGTAGTGTGAATCATAACACGCAGATTGTTCTTCATCCAGCAAAATATAAATTTTACTGACTTGTCAACCCTGGCCTGTGCTTAGACCAACATTTATCAATATCTTGTTTCCTGTCCCCTAGACACCTCTGAACTGGGGAGGGTGGGAGGTAATTATTATTTTAAAATAAGATAACTAACAATGACAAAATATAAAACTATAGATGTATAAACATCACTGCCAAAAGATATTGTTTACAGTAAGAGTTTGTTTGTTAGTTACACTGTTAACAATAAATATAAAGCTATCTGTCTTTGAAGAACAATCATATTTATATGCTCCGTAATAGATGTTAGTTACACCAGAGTCCTTACATTATCGACACATTGGTACATTCTATTACATTTTATAGTCATGGTACATAGCTACTATGTTGTAAACCAGTGGCTATATTATTCCTGTTTAAACATCAATGTTACAAAGATTGCTTTAGTTCTGAATGTTCATAAGTAATCAAGATTGTTCTATTAGAGTATGTAGTAGAGTTGGAATGACTACATGATGTTCTCTTTGTCTTGACTGTTCTATTAGAGTATCTTGATCTTCAATTCGTGAAATGTACTGACTTCAGATCTGTTTCCTTTCTCAAGCTACTTAACTAATTTTAGTTCCTAGTATTATTATGTATTTCAAATTATTTAAAATCATGAAATCCATAATAAGTACTAATGTGGCAGCCAAAATAGATGCGGACGGTAGACAGGAAACAAGGAACTGGTAAATGTTAGCCTTGATCTGAGAAACCCAAGATTTCAGTTGAAATGGCCTTACAAGAAGTCATGCTGGTAATATTTAAGTGTTATGTTTCTAACTTCCTGCTTCACAGGGTTTAGTGTAGGTCCCTAGTGGGATAGTGAATGATAAATATCCTGTCTGTTTTATTGAAATGTGACTGTTGTATTAGAATATTTTGATGGGACTAGATTTCCAAATAATAAGTGAACCAATCAAGTTAAAGTTTACAGAAAGCCTTCCAAATGGCAACACAAGAGAAATATAATAACAATAATGGTGACCATAATGCAGGCATTCAGCCATGATGTGGTGGAGGATGGAAGACCACTTTCATAGTTGTAATGGCCTTATATTGGCAGAGCAAGCTTAAACCCTTGTAGTTTACCATCATTCATTCATTTATCAGGCTGTACATCATCACCAGCTCTACCTTCCCTTATGAATATTTTATTAAGCTACACACTGGCAAGTTCTGTATTACATGTATACTTGTTGTGTACGTGTGTACATGATAGTAATTTTGGCTTGATTGTACACATGTATTTCCATAGTTGTTGTATGTAGGCATTTTATGTGCTATTGTATGTGTGTAACTTGTGAGCAGTTTAGCAACTGAGTGGCTGCATGCAGCCTGCAAACGCTGGTGCTTATTTCATATTTGTGTTGTTTAAAATTTATAATTCACAAATACTAGAAATACATGAAATACAAAACTACAGAGTCAGTTACAATAGCCACAAACTGTCTGTTTGGTCCCACTATGTACAATATTTTCACAGTGATGACCTCTTGTTGAGCTTTGTCGAAAAGCAGTTATATAGATACAGGTCCAATACTCTGCCGCTTCTTGTGTGTTTTCAGTTGTACATTTCTGTAGTCTCCAAATCAAAGGTTAAGAATTGCACTCCCTTGCTTTGTTACAGAGAAGGCATAATTAATAGTAGCAGCAGTTTTTATTCATGTTTTGCAATGTTTCTCCACCTGTGACGCAACACTCAAGATACCAACTTCTGAACCTCAGCTATACTTGTAATGTTGTGTACTGCTACAACAAGTTCTTGTAGAACACAACATCTCACAGATTCATTGTTTTGTAAATATCCCTCAGGTTGTCAATGGTAGTTTAGGCACAATTTTTATACAATTGTTTGTTTTAATCTGATTGGCTATTTCACGTTTATGCTGCTTTTGCACAGAATTACATGTGAGCAAACCAACCCCCAAGTAGCTAACTTTTGTGAAAGCAAATTGCATACACACAATATGGAGGCAAAAAGAGCGCAACACATTAATATTGTAGGAGAACAAAATACACGTACAATATACAAACAAAGTTAGGACAGTGTGAACATACTGTTATATGAAAGTATGTGCAATAAATTATAATAGCAAAGGAACTTGCTACTTTTTCGCTATTGACTGTATACATACAGAGCATGTGCAAAGTTGTGCTATTGTTTTGCAACCATCTTAAGAGCACTGCATGTGTGTAATTGCAAACTGCGTACAAGTTGCACACAAAGTTTTCATAAGGATTACCAGTTATAATGTATTAACTGTATACAACAAAGTGTACAATGTAGTGTGTGTAATATGTTACATAATATAGTGGGTGTGGTGTTAGCTGTAGTACCCCTAGCTTGATCATCTAAATCTGTTGAATACTGACTGTTCTATTAGAGTGTTTGTGTGTATGTTCTATTAGAGTAATATAAGTCTTTGTGATGTATCATTATCAGTGAGGTTGATTATCCAAATGTTTTATTATCTGAGGTCCTGAGGTAGTGAAATATAATTGAGGGAGTACTGCCAGTAACCAGCTTAAACCATCCATCACAACATTTTGGTAGTGTTGGTACGTAGATACACTCAGACCCAAACATATCCTAAAAACAATTTGAAGTATCTACTATGAGTTTCTACACTCATTCAAATGATTGTCAAATTCCTACTAACTACTCAACTATTGAATATGTCTTGTGGGACCATACACAAGTGTTGTTATTGTTGAGGTATTCTTGTTAGGGAGGTGTCCTGATTTAAGTTGTGTACAATAAATGAGACCATGGACAAGTGTCCTGTTTATCAATGTGTCCACATTTTAGGGTGTCCACTTTTGAGAGATTCCATATAATAATGTTTACCTTTTTATTTCAGCCAATTCTCTGCTCCTAATAATGTTTCACCAGCTAATGTGTGTTCCTTTTGTGACAGTTATTAGAGAAACATAAGTTGGATAAGATACCTAATAAGGGTAACTTACTTCACCTGTCCCCTTTATATACATACCATTGCCACACCAGCCCATACGTCACTGAAGGTTGTTTCTCTTGTGCTCCTCAAAGCCTGAGTGTCACGCCTTATGTACAACTATAGTTAATACGTTTGTGTGTGACATTACTGTATGGCTGGGACTGGATTTTTGTAGTTTTATGATTACATGTGAAAATTTCTTAAATGTCATCTTCACTAAAGATTGTTGTTATTTTTTATATTTCTTTTCATAGTCCTGTGTACCAATCAAATCACAAACATGTGCTGTGTTTAATGGCACTTAATTCAACATCTTGTGGGACACAGCACAATGGAGATATGGCTGATCAAACTACTGGATACGTATAATGATGGATGATTATGGGAAGGCTTCTTCCTTTGGGTAGCCTGACAGTGGAAATATTGTTCAGACAATGTGATTCTTGATACCATTTAATCACAAAAGTTATGGTAAGTCATTGTCTTATCTGATGTTAGTACATATAAAGTTAATGTGTGTATGCTAGTCCATTTGTTTGTGTCCAATATATCAGATATTGACTGTCATAGGGTTAAAAAATACACCTTGAAAAAGTGGTACTAATATACTGTACTTTATTTATTTATTTATTAGTGCTTTACAGCACAAGTGCTGAATGTCTATAGGGCACCTGGTCCTACAGCCTGTTTAAAGTTGTTATAGAAAGTATGTTTGAAAAGGTGGAGAAAGGAGAAAAAAATCTATGACCGGACTTGGGCAGCCTTGAACCTGCAGCCATCCAATTAGTGCTTAAATGTTTGCAGGAGTCTGCCAGGCAGTCAGGATGTTTTCTCGTCAATTTCATGTATTTGTATCCATAGCAACTCTAGAGAGTGACTTATTAATAAATCATACAGTCCATGTATCTAGTGTAGGGGAACACTGTACATGTTAGCAGTCAGTGTTACTAGTCTGGTATAAAGTGTGAAGTGTATAGTAGTGTGCGTGAGTGCGTATGTGTGCGCGTGCGTGCGTATGTGTGTGCGTGCGAGCGTGTGTGTGTGTGAGGCAACATAGCCAAGTGGTTAGGGCATCGGCCTGGTAATCGAAAGGTCCCAGTTGAGCCACTTTGGTGTTGTTGTTTCCTTGAGCAAGAAACTTTACTCACCTTGCTCCAGTCTACCCAGCTGTTTAAATGGGGACCTGGTGGCCTGGTGTCAACTGGGGAAGCAGCCCACCCAGCTGTAACATCAATGGGTACCTGGTGTAAACTGGGGAAGCAAATGCCCAACTGTCCTTGTCTCGCTTAGTGGTGTTGGGGTTGTTGTGGAAATTTAGGTTCCATGACCACCCTCCATGAGACCTGGACAGTCCTCCTGCGGGTTACTAGCCCTTCCCCAGGAGGATTTACCTACACAAGGCTCAAGTGCCTGAGTGTGCACAGGTATCCCAGTGCTGGTTCACTGGGCAGCAATAGTTATGTTTCACACGGCTGCCGGAGGCTTTGCTTTGAGGCTTTGTGTGTGTGTGTGTGTGTGTGTGTGTGTGTGTGTGTGTGTGTGTGTGTGTGTGTGCGTGTGTGTGTGTACGTGTGTGTGTGTGTGTGTGGTGCAAAGGGGATCTGCGACTGCGGAGTCATAGGTCAAGGCCACCAAATTCGTTTCAAGTTAACGGTCAAGTGTAAAATATTCCAACCCACAATCAAAGAGTACTACTAAGTTGCAGGTCAAACATTGAAAAAGGCTCTTAGTCACAGGCCACGGTGAAATTCAGCGGATCAAGATGGTGGGTCTTGCCCCAAAAGATTTTCCTGCACATGACCCCAGTGCATAAGTGGTACACAGATATCCTTTTGCTGGATGGCAATATCTGTGTTTTGCAAAGCTGTCAGAGTCTTTGTTTTTTTTTGCTTAGCTTTTTGTAGAATACAGTGTGTGTGTGTGTATGGGTGTGTGCATGTAGATAGCCCTTTTTATTGGGTTGCATGGGGCTACATCAGACTAGTGTGCACAGTGTATGCACGTGTGTAGTTTGTGAGTAGAGTGCGTGTGTGTGATATACAGAGTATACAGTGCTATATATACCTATTAAGCATTAGTACATTCACATTGGTGATAATCATCAACAAAACTACACCTTGTAGATGATTTTCACTTTTAACAAACAAGCAAGCATTCTTGAACACACAGGGAGTTTGTGAATTACTGGTATTACCCTTATTTGCAAAGAGAAATTTGTGGTGACCAGAGATATTATAGATGAGTGTACTAAACTAACAGCCCAAATGACATCATGAACAGTTATATTGTTAACATTGAACAGTGCTATTGTATCAAAGGGGGTTATGGGGTTTGGAAAGGTCCAACAGTGATGTTATTAGACTTACAGTATTATGCACTTCACTTGAACAGAGAGGATATGCTAAAATACTTCTCATTGTGGTAGAGACCATCAGCACCATAAGTTAGCGTATAATCCTTCATGTGAAGGTTGTTTGTTGTGTTTCACTCTAGAAACCTTGTATGTACTTTACGTCAAGTTTTCCTTTACTATGTATGTCCGTACGTTTGTAGTATCATGCAGATCATCAACTAAATGCCTTTTCTACCATGTCAGTTGGCTGTATAAGTTGGTCATCTATATTATTGTACGTATGTACCTTGATCTTACCAAAACTCTATTGTAGTGTGTGCACCGTGTATGTAGCATACTATTCATACATGTGTATGTGACTTGTGATTGGTGAAAATTTGGTGCATTAGCTGAAGTTCCACCAGATTCCCCAATGCTCCATAGTTAATGTCCGTAACTTATTCATCAAATTTACAGTCCACCAATACTATTTCACTAAAATACAATTCCCGCTAATTATAAACCATATATGTACTTAATATGATGATGTGTGTTAGTGCACATGTATTAGTATTGTTGTATGTTCTCCTTCAGGTTAAAGCAATAGAGAAGAAGGACTCTGTACTAACAGGACCACAACAGATAGATCGACTACTCAGACCAGGCTGTACCTATTTCAATCTCAACCCTTATGAGGTAGTGACTAATGTTTGAGTATGATGTATCCTTAGTTGTAAACGCGGGTGCCTATAACACTTTCTTTATTAGCAGCCAGAGGATGCTTAAAACAAATTATGTTCATTTAATTGAGGAGGGTAATATGTTGATTTTAATATAATACAGTGAAGCATCATTTTTCTGTTTATAGAATACATACAAGACAAGTTTGGTGAATTGCAAAGAATTTCAAACACTTTTTTACAAAACAAAGTACATTGTTTTGACGCTTACGTGAAGCGTGTTCTGACAAACCCCGGCCAACCCCATTGTTTTTCAGTTTTGTATTGTGACTGATTAAAGAAAAAAGGTAGTGAAACCAGGTAATACGTAGGTGAAAGGTGGTGAAACAAAAAGGTTGCTTATAACCCTATACCTGCAGACATACTAGTGGACATTTTATTTCTCATGGTACAGACTGACGTTTAGGTCCACTAGTACAGTATATCTGCAGGTACAGGCAACCTGTCTTGTTTTACCACACTTAATGTACAGTACAATCTACAGGTTTGTAATTTGAATATGATGAGAAAATAGTCTATAATTTGATAGTAATTACAAATATGACATGTTACTGTTACAATTTGGTTGCACAGTTGATTGAGTTTATTTGTTTCCATTACACAATGTCACCTTGCCGTCTCTGTCTTGGTGTCAATTTGTATGTTTAGATGGAATTTCTGTAATCACAATATTTATGTACGTCACTAAGGTCAGTAGAAATCAACTTGAAAATAGGAAATCATGAAAAGATTTGTGCACAATTTCACCAGTGTTACTGTGGTTTTCCAAGTTCTTGCAATGCAAAGCATCATGAGCTAATATTGTGTCAGTAACGTTTAAATTTACGTAACTACACCTGTAATGTTCTGTGGTTGTCAAGTTGTATGCGTAAGGATGTTTAAAGTGCTGTGAGTCAGTAGTTGTCACTGAAAATCTGCTGTTGGACAACTGCGCACGCACATGCTTGTATAGTGCGTGATGCTTTGCAATGCGAGCTAGGACTTGGAAAACTGCAGTATATCCAATGAATGATGAGCTTTCTTGCTTGCAGACATCTTAATCAATTGATGTCTCTTAATTCTAAATTTTTTGTCTTTGTGCCCTGGTAAGCAAATGACAAAAGTACTACTATTTTGTAAGAGTGTTTTATAGCTGTATACTGTTGCTATAGGCTATAGAGTTGTGAACATCCAGCATGTGTGCATGTGTAGTGTTCACGCATATATGTAGTTCTCATGTGATCTCAGTATATCGTAGTTTTACTAAGTTCTCATGTGATAGTAAAAGAGATGTTACCATTGTAATGTGTTGATGACAGGTGTTACAGATTGATCCTGGAGCAACTGCAGGTGAAATAAAGAAGTTTTACGGAAGAGTAAGTGACAATGTGTATTGACAGTATAGTATGTGTGTGTGTGTGTGTGCATGCGTGCATGCGTGCATGTGTGTGACAGTATAGTAGTGTGTGTGTGTGTGTGTGTGTGTGTGTGTGTGTGTGTGTGTGTGTGTGTGTGTGTGTGTGTGTGTGTGTGTGTGTGTGTGTGTGTGTGTGTGTGTGTGTGTGTGTGTGTGTGTGTGTGTGTGTGTGTGTGTGTGTGTGTGTGTGTGTGTGTGTGTGTGTGTGTGTGTGTGTGTGTGTGTGTGTGTGTGTGTGTGTGTGTGTGTGTGTGTGTGTGTGTGTGTGTGTGTGTGTGTGTGTGTGTGTGTGTGTGTGTGTGTGTGTGTGTGTGTGTGTGTGTGTGTGTGTGTGTGTGTGTGTGTGTGTGTGTGTGTGTGTGTGTGTGTGTGTGTGTGTGTGTGTGTGTGTGTGTGTGTGTGTGTGTGTGTGTGTGTGTGTGTGTGTGTGTGTGTGTGTGTGTGTGTGTGTGTGTGTGTGTGTGTGTGTGTGTGTGTGTGTGTGTGTGTGTGTGTGTGTGTGTGTGTGTGTGTGTGTGTGTGTGTGTGTGTGTGTGTGTGTGTGTGTGTGTGTGTGTGTGTGTGTGTGTGTGTGTGTGTGTGTGTGTGTGTGTGTGTGTGTGTGTGTGTGTGTGTGTGTGTGTGTGTGTGTGTGTGTGTGTGTGTGTGTGTGTGTGTGTGTGTGTGTGTGTGTGTGTGTGTGTGTGTGTGTGTGTGTGTGTGTGTGTGTGTGTGTGTGTGTGTGTGTGTGTGTGTGTGTGTGTAATAAATTGGTCCCAATGTGGTCCTATTAACAGTATCATATTATCATGAATTACATATTGGAACATTGTTTACTTGAGGTGAACCTTGAGAGAACAGGTGTACATGATAGTTCATTTGGTTGGCTTCCACCCATGTTATTCCCCTTCAGTAGCCTCACTAACTAGTAAACAACACTGTTATATATTCATGATACTTCATATCTTCTCTATCACATCTTCCCACATGAAATCTCTTTAATGTTTAGGTAATTTTAATAGTGGATAATTTCTCTTGAGGCTCACCCTTAATACAGTAATTCTTTTGGTCAGTTTAATCGTTCCCAGAATAAATTATTAATTTGTTAATGTAATCGTTCCCAGAATAAATTATTAATTTGTTAATGAGGCGTAAAACTTAACACGGTCACACGTTTTTATGAAAACAATTTCAGTAAACCAGCCACGCACCGAAGGCCAGCTGTACCTGGTTTAAAAAGCTATAAAGATCGTGTCAGCCCTATTCAATAATGTGTTCATGAAACTATGTTTGGGACCATATCAAGTAGGTATGGTGAACTTCATGACCTCATTAATAGGACCACCTCATTATAGTGACCATATCAATCTATAGATCACTATAATGAGGCGGTCTTATTAATGAGGTCATGAAGTACACCTTGGCTATGTTTGGGACCTACTTGATAATGGTTGCTATAATGAGGTGGTTTTATTAGCCCTCTAACCATATATCACAATCATCGATCTAATAACTTACGTGCTGAATACATTTGTTACAACACAGTTAATGTTACCCTAAAGTCCTCTTGGGTCTTGAGCTAACAATGGGAAGAGGGAAATTTGGCAAATTTTTGTTGCTTACATTTACCTGCCAAAGTTTTCCCTCCATACCACACAACACGTGTTTCCACTATATAAACACTACACAACACCTACACATTATCACTGATGGTATGTTCCCATCTTATCATAACATGTGGTGACCACTAGTCTGTGTTGTTATTAGCTGGTCAACAGTTATTGTAGACAGTTAGTTTACTAGTAGACATGATGGTACCCATACAAGCCATCCTGCTGTGTACCTTGTACTGATCTGTCCTCAACTATTTGTAGAGGAGGTCATGTGACCTCTATAAGGCTAAGGGTCATACATAGTGTATGTTTGTTAACAGTCATGTATAGTATATGTCATGACCTCTGATATGTTATTGTATCTATGTAGTTGTCAATGTTAGTTCATCCTGATAAGAACCCTGGTGATGTGGATAGAGCACAGAAAGCATTTGATGGTATGTAGTGTGTGTGTGTGCGTGCGTGCGTGCGTGCGTGTGTGTGTATATAGCAGTGTAGTGTAGTGCGTTTGTGTAGTGGGTGTGTGTGTAGTGTAGTGTGTGTGTGTAGTGTAGTGTGTGTGTGTAGTGTAGTGTGTGCGTGCGTGCGTGCGTGCGTGCATGCGTGCGTGTAGTACGTGTAGTGTAGTCTGTGTGTAGTATAGTGTGTGTGGCTGTGCGTAGTGTAGTGTAGTGTAGTGCGTGTGTGTGTGTAGTGTAGTCTGTGTGTAGTATAGTGTGTGTGGCTGTGCGTGTGTGTAGTGTGTGTGCATGTGTGTTGTGTGTGTTTGTTTGTTTGTGTGTTCAGTATGAGTGCTATAGTGTGCATGTGTTACATTCTTTAGCATCTGTAAAATTTATTAATTTAAAATGAACTAGGGTTCCAGTGACAAAAAGTACGAAACAAGAAATATGCATGATGATGGCTATTACTACGAAATAATAATTTTATTGTACTAGTTTGTTAACTTTTTATAGCATAGCTATGTTATACATGTGTGGCTGTGACTGCTTTATTAGAATATCTCAATCTCTCTGCTTGTCTCAAATGAGCTACGTATTAGAGTAAGGGGTGTGGTTTGCCATGTCTAGTAAATTACAGCTAGAGGCGTGTTCACAGAGTACACTTATGGTTATTTAAATGTGAGGCACATGTTCTGATCGTTTAGGGGTGTGGTCGGATCAGCAGTCATTTTATAAGTGCGGTTACATGTATCTACTCCACCTGCAGTGTTCAAATAGTTATGTAACACTTTCACACCTCAGACCAAAAAAGTCGCCTTGGCTACATTTCATATGTAGCCCAGTTAGCCGGGCTACATACGAAATGTAGCCGGTCTACAACTGGGCAGTGATTATATAGACGTTGATGCTGAAATCGATTGTGGGGATCGATCAACACTCACGTATTTCACTATGAAAACCACTCAGATGGAGAGTGTTTTGTTATCCTCGCCATCCTACAAGTTGAAAAACGTTGGGTTAAGGTGAAAACATTCGATTGTTTCTGCACGTTTTCGAATACGGACACGCCCCCATCGGACACGCACGCTAACACTCTGCACGGAGTAACCACTCTACAAGCAAGCTTACCTGTCTAGGCCTTTAGTGAACTGCGTAGTTTTCCCATTAACGATTCAATAGCACTGATTAAAACATTAAACTCGCGCAACGGAAATTCTCCATGATATCTCTAGCTATAGGGTATGTCCGTTTATCATAAGCGTTTATCATAACCAGAACGTACTAGCTGCTGACCCATAATCAAAAATTTTAGGTATGCATATATAATCTAATCCAAAACAGCCAGCTGTAAAAAAAGTGTGCGGCCCTCAAAAAGGCTATGGTGAAAAAAGATGTGAAATCCAAGGTGGCGGCCAAGAAATGGCTGTGATGGTAGGTTAATGGTAAAAATTTTAATAACAACAATTCAGGTGAATTTTTGTGCCGCTTGGTCTTGGCAAAAAATTCATCTAAATTGCCGTTATTAAAATTTTTACCATTAACCTACCATCACAGCCATTTCTTGGCTGCCGCCTTGGATTTCACATCTTTTTTCACCATAGCCTTTTTGAGGGCCGCACACTTTTTTTACGGCTGGCTGTTTTGGATTAGATTTCACTTCTTTTTGTATTTGTATACCCCAAAGCCGGCCTATCCGGCCATAGTCCGGCTTTGGGACTTTTTTAACCTGTCTTTTTTTCTTTTCCACAGGAAGAAGAAAAGATGAAGCAGATGTACTTTAAATATTTCTGATCTTATCAGTAAATGTACAAATTATATATATAATACATATATTTATTACAGAACTCTCTATGGTGGTTTCTTTGTAACTGAACACTCTACAAAGTGACTTCTTCTTGCTGCTCTCTCTATAGGGTGAATTGTTTGTAGCTGAACAATATACAAGTAACTTCTTCTAGCTGATCTCTCTACAGGGTGGTTTGTTTGTAGCTGAATTCTGTGCAAGTGATTTGTTTGCAGCTGAGCTCTTTACAGAATGGTTTTTTTGTAGCTGAACTCTCTACAAGGTAACTTCTTCTAACTGATCTTTCTACAGGGCAATTTGTTTGTGGCTGAATTTTCTACAGGGTGATTTGTTTGCAGCTGAACTCTCTACATGGTGGTTTCTTTGTAACTGAACTCTCTACAAGGTAATTTCTTCTAGCTGATCTCTCTACAGGGAGATTTGTTTGTAGCTGAACTCTCTACAGGTGATTTGTTTGCAGCTGAACTCTCTACATGATGGTTTCTTTGTTGCTGAACTCTCCACAAGGTAACTTCTTCTAGCTGATCTTTCTAGAGGGTGATTTGTTGTAGCTGAACTCTCTACAAGGAAACTTCTTCTAGCTGATCTCTCTACAGGGAGATTTGTTTGTAGCTGAACTCTATACATGATGGATCTTTGCAGCTGAACTCTCTACAAGGTGACTTCTTCTAGCTGACCTTTCTACAGGGAGATTTGTTTGTAGCTGAACTCTATACAGGTGATTTGTTTGCAGCTGAACTCTTTACATGATGGTTTCTTTGTAGCTGAACTCTCTACAAGGTAACTTCTTCTAGCTGATCTCTCTACAGAGAGATTTGTTTGTAGCTGAACTCTCTACAGGTAATTTGTTTGCACCTTAACTCTCTACATGATGGTTTCTTTGTAGCTGATCTCTCCACAAGGTAACTTCTTTTAGCTGATCTCTCTACAGGGAGATTTGTTTGTAGCTGAACTCTCTACAGGTGATTTGTTTGCAGCTGAACTCTCTACATGATGGTTTCTTTGTAGCTGAACTCTCCACAAGGTAACTTCTTCTAGCTGATCTTTCTAGAGGGTGATTTGTTTGTAGCTGAACTCTCTACAAGGAAACTTCTTCTAGCTGATCTCTCTACAGGGAGATTTGTTTGTAGCTGAACTCTATACAGGTGATTTGTTTGTAGCTGAACTCTCTACATGATGGTTCTTTGTAGCTGAACTCTCTACAAGGTGACTTCTTCTAGCTGACCTTTCTACAGGGAGATTTGTTTGTAGCTGAACTCTCTACAGGTGATTTGTTTGCAGCTGAACTCTCTACATGATGGTTTCTTTGTAGCTGAACTCTCTACAAGGTAACTTCTTCTAGCTGATCTCTCTACAGAGAGATTTGTTTGTAGCTGAACTATCTGCAGGTGATTTGTTTGCACCTTAACTCTCTACATGATGGTTTCTTTGTAGCTGAACTCTCCACAAGGTAACTTCTTCTAGCTGATCTCTCTACAGGGAGATTTGTTTGTAGCTGAACTCTATACAGGTGATTTGTTTGCAGCTGAACTCTTTACATGATGGTTTCTTTGTAGCTGAACTCTCTACAAGGTAACTTCTTCTAGCTGATGTCTCTACAGAGAGATTTGTTTGTAGCTGAACTCTCTACAGGTGATTTGTTTGCAGTTGAACTCTCTACATGATGGTTTCTTTGTAGCTGAACTCTCCACAAGGTAACTTCTTCTAGCTGATCTTTCTACAGGGCGATTTGTTTGTAGCTGAACTCTCTACAAGGAAACTTCTTCTAGCTGATCTCTCTACAGGGAGATTTGTTTGTAGCTGAACTCTATACAGGTGATTTGTTTGCAGCTGAACTCTCTACATGATGGTTCTTTGTAGCTGAACTCTCTACAAGGTGACTTCTTCTAGCTGACCTTTCTACAGGGAGATTTGTTTGTAGCTGAACTCTCTACAGGTGATTTGTTTGCAGCTGAACTCTTTACATGATGGTTTCTTTGTAGCTGAACTCTCTACAAGGTAATTTCTTCTAGCTGATCTCTCTACAGAGAGATTTGTTTGTAGCTGAACTCTCTACAGGTGATTTGTTTGAAGCTGAACTCTCTACATGATGGTTTCTTTGTAGCTGAACTCTCCACAAGGTAACATCTTCTAGCTGATCTTTCTACAGGGTGATTTGTTTGTAGCTGAACGAAACTTCTTCTAGCTGATCTCTCTACAGGGAGATTTGTTTGTAGCTTAACTCTCTTCAGGTGATTTGTTTGCAGCTGAACTCTCTACATGATGGTTCTTTGTAGCTGAACTCTCTACAAGGTGACTTCTTCTAGCTGACCTTTCTACAGGGAGATTTGTTTGTAGCTGAACTCTCTACAGGTGATTTGTTTGCAGCTGAACTCTCTACATGATGGTTTCTTGTAGCTGAACTCTCTACAAGGTAACTGATGTCTCTACAAGGTCACTAGTTTGTAGCTGAACTCTCTACATGGTGGTTTCTTTGTAACTGAACTCTCTACAGGGTGACTTCTTTTAGCTGATCTTTCTAGAGGGTGATTTGTTTGTAGCTGAACTCTCTACAGGTGATTTGTTTGCAGCTGAAGTCTCTACATGATGGTTTCTTTGTAGCTGAACTCTCTACAAGGTAACTTCTTCTAGCTGATCTCTATACAGGGAGATTTGTTTGTAGCTGACCTCTCTACAGGGCGATTTTTTTTTGTAGCTGAACTTTCTGCATACAAAGTGACTTGTTCTAGCTGGTCTCTCTGCAGGGTGACTTGTTTCTAGCTGAACTCTACCGGGTGATCTGTTCGTAGCTGAACTCTCTACAGGATGATTTGTTTACAGCTGAACTATCTACATGGTGGTTTCTTTGCAGCTGAATTCTCTACAAGGTGACTTCTTCTAGCTGAACTCTCTATAGGGTGATCTTCTCGTAGCTGAACTCTCTGCAGGGTGATTCGTTTGCAGCTGAACTTTCTACATGATGGTTTGTTTGTAGCTGAACTCTCTACAAGATAACTTCTTCTAGTTGATTTCTCTACGGGTGACTTGTTTCTAGCTGATCTCTCTACAGGGTGATTTGTTTGTAGCTGAACTCTGTACAGTTTGATTTGTTTGCAGTTGAACTTTCTACATGGTTGTTTCTTTGTAGCTGAACTCTCTACAAGGTGACTTCTTCTAGTTGATCTCTCTACAGGATGACTTGTTTCTAGCTGAACTCTCGACAGGATGATCTGTTCATATCTGAATTCTCTACATGGTAGTTTCTTTGTAGCTAAACTCTTTACAAGGTGACTTCTTCTAGCTGATCTCTCTATAGGGTGATTTGTTTGTAGCTGAACTATCTGCAGGGTGATTTGAACTCTCTACAAGGTAATGTTTTCTAGTTGATCTCTCTACTCAGTCTGGATGACTTGTTTCTAGCTGAACTCTCTACAGTGTGATCTGTTAAGTTTCTACCTGATCTCTCTATAGAGTTATACCTTGTTTGTATAGCTGAACTCTTTTACATGGTGGTTTTTTGATTGGTTGCTGAACTCTCTCTCCACCGTGACTTGTTTGTACTACAGAGTGACTTGTTTGTAGCTGAACTCTCTACAGAGTGACTTACTTGTAGCTGAACATTGCATAAAGTAACTTGTTTGTAGCTGATCTAGATGAACTCTCTACTAGGTAGCTTTTTTTGTAGCTGAACCCTTTACGCAGTGACTTGTTTGTAGCTGAATTCTCTACAGAGTGACTTGTTGTAGCTGAACTCTCTACAAGGTGACTTGTTTATAGTTGAATTCTCTTCAGTGTGACTTATAATGTTCTGAATCTCTACAGCAACATATTTGTAGCTGAACTCTCTACAGGATGACTTGCTTGTAGCTGAATTGTCTATAAGATTAACTGTTTGTAGCTGAACTCCCTACAGAATAACTTGCAATGTAATATAATTCTTTGATGGAGTAAGTTATAAACGTAGCTGAATGCTTTATTAGGGTGACTGTTCTATTAGAGTATCTCGATCTCGTATATGCTACACGTAGTTGGCTTTGGAATCATAACTCAGTGATTTGTAATCCGATTCTTCTGTACTACTGCAAGGACTTTCTATGATAATTATTCCAGCTACACACCGATTTTCAGCTCACTGTTCTAAGCGGTTTGCCTGGTAGGCGTGAAAACTAATAGTTTTTTTATTCATAAAAGTCGATCGCGTAATTGTGACATAGGTTGGGTTTTGTGTCATATCTCGATGGCCTTTAACTGGATTCCTTTCAAACCACAAAAAGGCGCTCCTACGATAGTTACTCCATCTACGTAGCAATTTTCAGTTCATTCCTTCAAGCGGTTTACCCTGTGGGCGTGACAGACCTTCGACCTTATTTTACGCAAATAATCGGTCATAACTCCTACCAAACTTGGTACTGAAATTCGCCTTAATGAACCCTTTAAGTGTGCCAAATTTCAGCCCGATCCAAGCACGCATTCGTGTTTTATTGCGGATTTTGCAAAGTGTGCGAAAAGAAGAAGAAAAAAACGAAGAAAAAAAACCCAAACTTTGGCCGCTCGTATCTCGGAAATGGCTGGAGCGATTGTCTTCACATTTGGTATGTGGACTCCCCTACCTCGCCGGCATTTCTGTAGCAACTTTGGTTTTAATAGGATAAGGAATCACGGAGCTACAAAGGTGTGAAAATCGCGTTTACTTTCTTCCTGTAAATATACTCACGGTGTGGCGCGCCGGCTACTTGGGCCGCACGACACACTACCGTGTGTCTTGATACATCCAGTGGCTGCTCTCATATTGGCTTGGGTGATTGAACAGGCTATTAGCCTAATAAGTGTTACATATTAGCTGTAACATGGGCATTTGGGCTTTGCCTGATATGTATGCCCTCATGCCCATGTTACAACTATTACTTGTAACATCTAAATGTGCTCCTCTAAGGAAAGTGTTGATGTAGAAAATTAACATGTCAGTATGGTTCCTTGCATGAAGAAGATGACATATAACTAAAGAAATGCAGACTTGTCAGAACCACATGCCACCAGTGAGTTTGTTATTGTGACATGGAATGGTGGCTGTGTGCTGCTCCGTTTGGCCTCTAGCATTGCAACTGTGATCAGACATGCAGTGAGGCAGGCAGACAAAAATACAAGTTTTGATGATTTTAAAAAAATTCAATATATATTAAGAGAACTTTTAGGAGAGAACTTTTAGGAAATGCGTGTTTACACAATATGGGCACGCATGGCGACATTAGGTGGGGTAACTTAATTCTTACAACCTACAAATAAACATAGATTAAAAGTGTGTTAACTGGACTACTTGGAGAAGGTTAAATGAACACTGTAACTACAGTGGCTTACTTGTTATGAAGCGATAAACAGCGATGAGTCGTGTGTTTGTGTTTCAAAATTCTTGCCATGTCTTTTAATTTCGATTGTGGGTTTACTCACGAGTCATATATGGCCTGATAGAAAATTTCACGAGGAATCGAATGAAAAGTTGTTGCAGAGTGATAGGAGCAACTACCATCGAGTTATCTATCATTTTGTAAAGGTATGTAAAGGGTTTGCCTGTTTCCTTACTGAAAAGTTATTTTCACGGCGAGTTTTAGCCTCACCATTTAGCATTAGGGCAAACCCTAGGTATCATTTTAATCCTTGTTACATCATAAGTAGAATGACGTAAATTGCATAACCATGGGATGGACGCTTCGGAAGTTACAGTGCTTTGTGCAAGGCATGCGTCTTAAGTTTAAATCCAGTTTTCTGGATTATGCAGGCTTAAGGGTTAATATCCTGCTGTCTGTGAGATTTTAATGCTGGATATATGCTAAGGTTACTCCATAAAGGTAATTTTTGTTGTGTATGGTGTTTCTATGATGGTTTTTAGACATGGTACTTTTAGCAGTGCCTGTCACTTTACGGGTGAACCCTACTACCGTACTGTTTGATATTGCAGCTAGAGTCTGTGTTGTATTTATTAGCCATTGCATTTGGAAGTAAATATCCTAATAGAACGGTCACAGATATTTTATTCTAATAAAGCAACTTTACCATAAAAGGGAAGAGTTTATAGTACTGCTCTAAAGCACAACAGGCAATTACACAAAATTAGTAGTCCCAATGGTATATCGTTCCTAGTGGTTAAAGTGTTATATGTACATTACAGCTGTCAACAAGGCCTACAAATTGTTTGAAGATGAAGAACAAGTAAAATACTGTGAGGCCATAGTGGAAGAGGCTCGCTCCCAGCTGGAAACAAAGGTGTGTATTTTTGTGTAAACTGTAAAATATAACATTGTATATTAGACATTGAGACAAATTCACTGGTCAACTGCTAAATGATGTCTTCGGCTAAGCATAACTCATTCACTGTTTGTCATCACTTATAGACCCAAGATGTGCCCAACTGCAGCAGTTACAATGGGTGCATCCTGAACTTACCTTTGTCCTCCTTTGTGTCCTATTTCTTTCTCCACTACCGTTGATTTGTGGGTAGCACATAATGTGCTGACTATTGCAGAAATTGTCTATGTAATTTCTGTAGTAACCAGATTGATTTCAGAGGCTCTTATTACGTATACTGTCCTTTGATTGTAACACTGTGTAATGGATGGAAGATACAGTAACTGAAAATGAAGTGGAATGACTACTTAGCTTTCAATAATTGATAGTCATGGTGCACATTCAGGTGTGAAATGATAATGTCTGGTGCCATTCTATCCTTTGAAGTTGTAGGCCACTCTGATGGCATTTTTAGGCTTGAACCTACAGGGTCGGGTCATCCAGGTCAACCGAGTCACGTTTTGTCTGGGTAATCCTGGTTCTGACTTGATTATTTGAGTCTGACCTGAATTGGATTACATGTGAAATGAATTAATTAGTTTGCTAATATGTCATCCTGCTACAGCCCAGCTTCTTTCATGAGCCATGCCTACTTATCGGGATTAGTGTCTGTAGGCATATGCGGAGCCACACCATTCAGCCATGCTCATTTTTCAGTAGTATTGAAGTCTGTACTAGTAGGTATGCACGAATCCACGTCCATTGCTGTCTGCAGGACAGGCTTACATGGAGTCGCACCCACTAATTAATATATGAAAAATTATAAATTTAAAAATGAAGTAGGAATCCAAGCAGACCGATGGTAGCTATTACAGCATAGCTCGGTGGGAAATCTCTACTTTGGCATGGTATGTTCAATGCCAAACTAGTAGGGATTTCCCACCGAGCTATGTTGTAATAGCTACCATTGTTCATCTCTTGTTTCACTACTTTTTATCGCTTGGATTCCTACTTCATTTTTAAATTTATAATTTTTCATATACTAGTTTGTTTAGGTTTTTGTTAGCTAAGGCATACAGCTAGCTATAAAACGTGTGACTGTTCTATTAGGATGACTGCTGTATTAGAGTATCTGGAGTCAGCCTGCAAAGATGTGCGCTTGCCCAAAAGGGTGTGTGGTTTCGATCAATTATAGAGTATCTTGAGTCAGCCTTCCAAATTGAAGGTGTGTGGTCACTGAAATACAGCTAGTGTGTCATCGTGATTTCAACCGATAGATCGATAACGCGTAGGATGAAGAATGGGTGTGATCTTGTGACGTATTGTGAAAGCTATCTAGTACCAGTACCTCCGTACAGTAGCCTATGTCATAGATTATATAAGTAAGGAATATATAATCTAGATTATATAAGTAAGGAATATATAATCTATGCTTCCGTACACAAGCGTCGTCTAAGCACCTTAAATAATCTTGTGGCATCTATTATGCTGCTTAAAGAAAGTGTTGTTACGGAAAATTAATGCCTCGATATGGTTTCGTTGGATGAGGAAGACAAGCAGCCTGATGGAAGATAAAAGAAAAGACAAGGCGCAGAGGGTACACACTCGTCTGAACCCCAAAAGACACATCCCACTGGTGAGTTTGTTATTGTGGCATAAAATGGTGGCCGTGCACTGCTTCATTTGGCCTCTAGGCTTGTGACTGTGGTCAGGCAGTCAGTCTAAAATTCAAGTTTTTGGCAATTTTTTAAAATTCTGTATCCGGCTACCTGTAAGTTTTTTGTTGTATTTAATGTATTATATGGACTAGTACTATTCCGTAAAGGTAATTTTTGTATCGTAAGATATTTCTAGGATTATTTTTAAAGGTGGAATTTTGGGCGGCGCGCGAAAATTTCACCTGGATTCCTACTTAAACAGTACAACTGTACCATTTGACAGTTGTTTTACAGGGCTTGCAGAAGTCCAGCGTCTTTTGTTAGCCACATCCACTTAATGTCAGGAATGTTTGATACTGTTTGTAAAGCATGTGTGGAGCCACTCTAATTTATCAGTAAGGTCAGTTTAAGCCACACTCACGTACACTGGAAACATATTTTACTGTCTGTTTTTGTTTAACTACCCTTAACACTAGTCCAGCGCTCAAAATGCAGTTCTTGGTAAGTATTTTCTATTGTTTATTGATGATGTCATGATATTTCTATGATGGTTTTTATATGCAGCATTTTTAGTGGTGTATGTCACTTTAGGAGGAACCTTACTAAACATTATTTACATACTGTATAATACTGTGATGGTCCATACTTGAATTGAAAATTCTTATAACGTGCTTGTACAAGTGTGACCATTGACAAGTGTCCTGATCATTGTATCAAAGTGTCCTTAGTAGTAAGGTGTCCTGATCTCAGGGGTCTAAATGTATTTACCCTAATACAATTGCCATAAACATGTGTCCTGATTATCAAGCTGTTTTACCAGTTATGTTTCTATATTGTGACAGATAATAGAGAAACGTAAGGAGGCTAAAAAGAAAGGCAAGGACTTGATAGAGGAAGACATGCCTGAGGAGGTGAGGGTCACATCATATATTGTAATTGACTACTACTGTAGGATATGACATACACTAGTTATGTGATGGTGTGATTTTCCTTATAGTATTCTAAACAGCTGAAGAAGTTGATCACAAAGTTGTTTGCTGATATTGAGATTAAAAAGAAGGAAATGGAAAAGGCTGAGGAAAGAGACAGGTAAACTTATTGACAACAATACTGTTTTCATAGCTTTTGTTGGTCCATGCTCTCCTGTAGATGATAAGTTGTATACTTTATATACAGTGAAGGCCACCTTTCTTGTATGACTAACTTGTTGTAGTGAGATGTAGGGTAATAGCCGGGTTTCACAGAGAGAGTGCTGTATTTGGTCATTGGAAGGTTTCTATTGAATTATATATTACACACCCAACCAGAGCAGATTATAACTAGCACTTTCGTTGATCGTACATTATGTCAGGTCAAAGTCAAAAGTTGATCTGACATTGTATGACAATGCATGACAATGCATGTGCAAAGCAGCTATGTTAGTGGGTGTGGGATGCCAAGCTTTGGGATGTGGCAGCATGCCCTTCAGGAAAATTCTAAGAACTTTGTGTAGCTGGAATCAACGAACAAAACTTAGAATAGTACGTTCAAACTTTTTAAAGTACTGTACAGACGAAGGTGACCACACAGCATCACAATAGTCCAGTAAAGGAAGGACAAAAGCACAACACAATTTCCCCTTTAGGTACACTATTTTAGAAGCACTTTGACTGCTCTATTAGAGTAGCTGACTGTTCTATCAGAGTATTTTTTAGTGGAAAGTAGTCAGCCATTCTTGACCGGTTCAGTTGGTAATTGGGCTGTCTTTAAGCTAATTTGTCAATAAATGTCTGATGGCCAACCGTTATAATCTGCTCTGCACCCAACTCAGCCATGGGTTATAGTTATCAAAACACAAGGTGGTCTTCATTCATGAGGTTCCATTGTGGAGTAGTTTATCAAATGTCATTAAATGTGTTCTTATGTTATCTTTAGGAAACGTCAACTTGATGAGGAGCAGAAACAGATCGATGCCATCAAGAAGGAGAAGGAATGGAAACAGGAATGGGATGTCAGTATACTGTTTGTGTGTACGTAGTTATCTCATATTTAATGTATACCATGGCTCCGAGGGATTTTGCTGATATATGCACCCAAAGCATGAGGGCCGCATGCCCGAGGGCTAAGCATGTATATATCAGCAAACCCGACACAGTCGTCACTCGTGGTGTAAGTGATAGGTGAAAGAACTACATAGCACTCATCCTGTTTCTTTTATACATCAGTGTCTGATGATTGATAGTGGTTTTAATAACGTGGGTAATAGCTGTTAGAACGTTGTTCATACGTCAGTATGCTTTACACACAGCTCTAGAAAAATTGTGATTGTGGGATCCGGTTTTTTTAGTGTTAGCATTTTGTACTACATTAAGCCTACTAACTTCACTATTGGGACAGTAAGTAAGTTAATATATAAGTTAGTACTATACGTAAGTTACTCACCTATTTAAATCTAGTTGTCCTCTTTGTGTCTACTCAATGGCTACGTGGTACATAAAAATATGTATCCATGCATTGCCCAAACAATTATTTTACTGATTATTCGTTGTTTAGTAACTCTCAACTTAGTAACTACACTGAACCTAGCCTAACCTGTAAACCCAAACCCATAATCAAATACTCCGTGTCGCTCAATATAATGAATCAAAACTATTGTATCTTGAATGTGGGCATCAAAGCCATGAGCAAACCGCATTCCCTTTCCTGGCAATATGCGAATTACACCCCAAGCGGTGCCTTTGAATGCCCACGCTAAAGTCATAGAACAGTCATTTACATTTTATGGTCACTTGACCAAAAGGCGATGTGCAACTTTTAATGGTAAAAACTGGATTAATTTTGAGTACAGATTATAGTCAAAGTGTTATCCTTCTGTTATTCTTCTATGAGTTATTACTACCCCCTAGAACTAAATGGTCCCCCCAAAATACTGCCACCAAACTTCATCATACAAATTATTATACAACAAGAGTTTTAGTATTTCTAATGTCAACAAAAGCAAGTAAACTCACTGATTTTTATTATTTTTATTTTACTTTTAAATTACCAAAATCCAAGTTTTAGTCTGCTTACTTCACTGACCACATTTGCAAGGCTAGAGGCTAAATGCTGAATTGTACAGTCACCATTTTATGCCACAACACCTAGCTCACATCTGGAATGTTTAGGGTTACAACAAGTGTCTGCTCTCTGCACCTTGCCTTTCCTTTTACTTTCACTCATGCTGGCCATCATCTTGATGCAACTGAGCCATATATCAAGGCATTAGTTTTCCATAGTTACACTTTTCTTAAGGAGTGTATTTAGATACTGCAAATTATATGAAGCACTTATACTATCGTAAGAGGTAGTGTAGACCCAGTAGATACCTGTAGCTGCATGATACGTAGGTTTGCCACTGAAAATAGAGCACGATCACCATGCTCCTTAATGATCTAGATGCACTCATTAATGGTCTAGCTGCACTTATAAAATGATAGCATGACGACCATGTCCCTTGAAATATCACATAGGCCAGAGACTCAGTTGATACAGCAGTAGAGTGTTATTGATATGTCATTATGCTTCCACACACAACACCAGAAAAGTTGCAATTGTATGATCTAGTGTTTTAGTTTTACCGTTTTGTACTACTTTAAGCTACTAACATTGTTATTGGGACAGTAAGTAAGTTAATACATTAAATTAAGTACTTACAGTAGGATTGTAAGTTACTCACCTATTTACATAAATCTAGTTGTACTGTTTGTGTCATTCTGTGGTCTGCTCAATGGCTGATATGTGGTCGGTAGAAATAAACATACATGCATTGCCCAAACGATTATTTAACTGATTATTTGTCTCAGAATGTCAACCAGTAACTACACTGAGCCTATCCTAACCCGTAAACCAAAACCCACAATTTAATGCTCCATGTCACTTAATACAAGTACACAAAAAAATTTGAAATTTTTCAACTAGAGTAGGGACCATAGCACATCGATAAAATGTACTGAAACAAGTTGGACTACTAGTCCATGATATTAAATCACAGTAAAACAATAAGAAGTGTTATATCCCTACTGTGCTTGAGTTATCAATGTGCTATGTGGTCCCTACTCTAGTTGAAAATTCCAAATTTTTTCATGTACAGTACTTGTTTGTTAACTTTTTTTATTATTATTATGACTAGTGAACCCATGCATACCACATCTGAAATGCCCAGCCCCTTATTGTCTGAAAAGTGAACTATCCATTACGCTTCGTTGCCAGCTATGCTCAACCCATTGCAGGACTGGAGCCCATAGATTTTGAGTGGTCCGGCCATCCATGGACTGCAATAAAGGTCATAGTCATGCACACTGCTCAGTTTTTATTGATCTAATATGATCTGTAAATCAGACATTATCTGCGTTGGTGTATTACTTAACTGCATGTGCTATAAGTACACATAGCATGCTAAGCTAGAGGGGTCAGTGGGCATGCTCCCCCAGGGAAACTTTTGAAAATAGATACTCTGAAATGGTATCTGGAGGCTATGCAAAGTCTCTTCTTTTTGTTAACAATAATAGTAATTTTGTGCTACATTACCAATTAATTGAGTTTCATATCTGACTATTATAGCTAGTAGCTAATTTTGTTTTCATGATGTATACAAAAATTTCTCAAGGTGAAAGTTTAGTTTTAGATTGTAACTGCATGTTAATACATGACATGTATGATCAATTAGCTCAATGCAGTGTGTCATGCAGATGACTCACTGGGTATTTTAAGACAGTTAACACATATGTCATGGCTCAGACTATAAGTACTGAATGCTTTATTAGAGTATCACGATGACTGTTCTATTAGAGTATATTTTGGTGACTGCTCTATTAGAGTATCTTGATCTTTTCACTAAAATCAAGTAGCTGAAAAGTGATTGGCCGGACTGTGGGCTCTGGCCTTGACCCATTGCACAACATTTCGAATCAAGAACTGTTCGTAAAGCACCTCTGCAATCCACACATACCAATAGAAAGAAATCGTGCCACGCATCCTAATTATATTAATTATCGGTCTGAAAAGTGAAGTATCCATTATGCTTCGTTGTTGGCTATGTTCAACCCGTTCAGTACGAATCAAGAACTGTTTGAGAGCACCTCTACTTTCAAATTAGCCACTATGAAAAATGCAGACGGTTTCCGTTATGAAGGGAAGCCATCACGTGCTATCGTCAAATCGACACTTTTCGCTGTCAGCAAAGATGAATGGGACACAAAAGAGAACATTGGTAAGTCCATGAAGAATGCATTGTACATACTGCTGTATGCCAAAAGGCACCTGTCGGGCCGAAGCAACGTCAAACAGTGAAAAATCAAGCCCATAGCCTTAGCCGTTATAGAGTTACGCTTGTCTGGAGGCATCAGGCAGTCAGTCAGTCAGTAAAAAATTCCATTGAATAAAAAATTGTAAAATTCCGTAGCAACTTGTTGAAAGCATTTCGGGTCGATCTGAAAGCTTTTTTGGGCTTAGTTTTACCTAACCAGTACTGCTTCATCATCGTCTGGGAAAATTGAGGTTGGTTTTCGGGTGATATTATTTCGTGGGCCACGTCTACTCCTTTGTGGTCCCTACTATACAGTACTATGATAAAGAGTCAAAGTGTATCATATCTTTACACTGGTTGGGCATCAAAGCCATGAGCAATCCACATTCCCATGATATTGCTCAGGTAACATGTGACTGAGCGTCGCCTTTGAACACCCATGCTAAAGTGATATGCACACTGTATAATATGTGCCATTGCTATAAGAGTCCCCAATGGTGTTATGTCAATACAGTGTCACATCTGAGAATTTCTGTAATCAAACTATTCTATATTATAAGCTTGCCACAAATATTATCTCTTTTATGTACATTTAGATGTTTCTCTGTGTTGTTATATTGTTGTATATAGGCTGGTCGTGATGACAGAGTTGGTAACTGGAGAAGTTTTCAGGGGAAGAGGAAATCCAAACTACTTAAACCTCCAAAGTTAAAGACAGAAAAAAGAGACACATAAGCACACAACATATTTATGTCATACTTAATTACATGTAGTTCTCAAATTAGTTACAGTATGGTTAACAAAACTGTTTCATTATTGGTAAGATGTAGCTACGGAGTAACTCTACAAATGTACATTAGACTACACCCAACCACTTTACTGGACTACCTGGATTACGACACAGAGTCATAAATGAAAATAAATGTATAGATGTAAGACATCCCAAAGCTATCATACAGTGCAACAGTACTGTGTAGTAGGGACAATGAAGGTGTGGGCGTGGCCTGTGATAAAATGTCACCATGACAGTATTGGTAGACTAAAATCAAGCCCAAAAGTGCCTTCAGATTTACCAGAAACATTTTTGTTAAGTTGCTACAGAATTTAAATTTTTTTTATTTGACAATTTTCTACTGCCTGCCTGATGCGTTCAGTCAAGCATAGCAGAAAGCTGGGTAGAGCTACAGCCCTACTTCTTTCATGAAAACGTTTCAAATTCACTTAAGAAGAAACCTTTGGCACATTGGTAAACATACAATGCATGCGCTATTGTGTTGCCTTTTATCCTTCTGTACCAGTGAAAGTTCTTCATCAATAGTAGGGCTTCCATCAATGGGCTTAGCAACATTATGCAATATGGTATTGTATAATGTGTACACCCGTGGACACATGTTGTAGACGTTGCAGTGCTGAGTAAGCTGTCCAAAATCATCAGAGACAAGTGTTTTGTTTTTAGCTAAGTAGCTACTTGCATTTCTGAACGTTTGCTGTGACTACCAAGGTACTATTCACTACATGCAGGTGTGCCAGGATCCAGACTTGTAAAAGGGGAAGCTTAGTGGTAGACTCCCCAGCAATGTTTCACTGTTAAATCTTACCATTTAGGCTTTTAGAAATGCAATTGAAACCTTTAACAGTTGCTTTAGAAGATAAAGACGATAATTATTTTTAGAGACGTTTATCACAGAAAGATAGCAGTTTCAAGTGATATTTGAAGTATTATTGCTGTAAGCAAAGGTAGAAATAAGTGTTTTGTCATATAAAATCTTGTAATAAGTGTTTCTTTGACTGATAAACTAGAAAAATTTGTCAGCAGTTAGGAGACTCAGTCAGGCATCTACCAAATGGGGTTCCACCCCTTTGAGTCCCCCAGATCTGCCCCTGCACTAGCTGCTTCTCTTGTTCACTTCATCATTATCCAGACTGATAGCATACTTTCCTTCATGACTTTCTTTGTGTTTCTTCACATGATGTGTCAAGCAAACCACATAGCTATAGCTATAGCTAGCTAAGTACTACTATTACCATGTAAACAAAGTTAATGAGATTTCTAAGTGAATACAGTTTAGCAATAATAATTATGTGGTGTGTTATACACTTAGCTAATTGGCAAAGATTTGCTGGCTACTTGCATATACCTATATATGGTGCTGTCATTAATTGTGTATTGTGACCAGTTTTGTGAAAAGGGGTCTTCCCATGTACACATCCAATTTACCAACTTTAATGATTCATAGCTTCAGAGAGTCAAGATTGAATGGAAACTAATGAGATCAAATCTTATATATAGGAGTTGAATATAGAACTAAACTTCTTAAAATCTATTTAGTAATGTTAGTGCTAACTATTGACCAGATTTGATCTCATTAGTTTCCATTCAATCTTGACTCTCTGAAGCTATGAATCATTAAAGTTGGTAAATTGGATGTGTACATGGGAAGACCCCTTTTCACAAAACTGGTCACAATACACAATTAATTTCTTTTACTTGTTTGATATATGGATAAGTGTTAAAGACTTGTTTTCTAAACTCCAGTTAGATTAATTTGCACTACTCTACAGTGTGTTTAGTGGTCATGAACTTGCAGAAAAAGTTCACAAACAAGTATAAGAAAAAATTAGGAATTTTAAACTAGAGTAGAGACAACATAGTACCACGATAAAAAGTACTAAAACAAACTGGATTGAAGTAGTATGTAATGTCCAATTGCTGTAAAACAATATAATAAGAAGCAAATATCCCTTCTGTGTGTTTCAATCTCTTCTTATTTTTTTACTGCAATTGGACATCCAGTGTTGGGCAAGTTACTTTGTAAAAGTAACTAGTTACATATTACATATTACTTGCAACTGAACTATTTAGTTACAGTTACATATTACCCATAAAATAAAGTAACTGTAATAATATTACATATTATATTACTTTGTATCCGCAGCCTTAAGCTGTCACGTGTGAAATTACCACCTTATCACGTGACATGATTGCGGTGTTGGACAATATGCAAATCTTGGTTATAAGTAAGAAGCTGGTGAATAAACTTCATTCAGTAGGCCTCGTTACTTCATTGTGGCTAGGCGTTACTCAGAGGATAACTAACGAGATTAGTAACTTCGTTACTTGTAGTAATAATATTACGTAATATTAGACTCGTTACAGTAACTATATTACTTAGGTAACGCGTTACATTTGTAAGTAAAATAACTTGCGTTATATTACCTGTTTTTATAGCGTATTTCGTTATATTACTTAGTTACCACAAAAGTAATAATATTACGTAACGCGTTACATAAGTAATGCGTTACTCCCAACACTGTGGACATCACATACTACTCCAATCCAGCTTGTTTCAGTACTTGTTTATCGTGGTACTATGTTGTCCCTACTCTAGTTTAAAATTCCAATTTTTTTCTTAGTTATGACTTGCAAGTATCAGCCACATACCATATTGTTACATACATGTATATTATACTGATACAGGGAGGATTATTTCAATGTGTACATCAGAGACTTCTGACTTGACTAAGTTCCTTATATTAGTGCTTATAAGCTGATTTTGTGTCACTTATAGGTGTAATATCGAATGTATTTCATGTGTGCTTTGCATGCAATATTATATAGTGATTTGTTAGAGCTATCATTAAACTTCTATTAACAAAAGATTTCACTATACACTATGTAGTCTATACTAGACATGACATTGATGGTCTGGTGAACTGAAAGGTGTTGATGATGAAACAGTGACACTTGATTCTGTTAAAGCAACAGAAGGAGGTGGCTAAAATCATACGACAGACAAGAGGCTGGTATTTCTATGGCCACCACAGTTCAACTGATATTTTATTTTAATATGTACACAATGATTTTCATTCTGTTGGATACAGCTTCCTGTGGTGTGAATGGTTTACCATAGTTATTAACAATGGAAATTGTTGTTATGGACACTCTGAAATTTGCTTGACACAATATCTGTTTCATTAAATTTTAAGGCAAAGATATGATACTATAAAGTCATCACATAGTCAGTGATGATTCTATACCTGACCTACAGGAGTAGGACATATAGCACGACTTTTTGTATGGCAATTTGAAGGCTTGCCTAAACCTTATGCTAAAAACATGAAAAATGCTAACAATGCCAATCTATACTGCAAGATTTTTCAAAACTTATTTTTCAACAAGGTGGTGTCTATGTACATGCATATAGTTAATGTTGTGCATGTATTTAATCATGATGTACAAGTTGAGGTTACAATAAACTTGATGACGTGGAAATGTTTAAACACTGAGTGGTACACATGAGTTATGTAATGTCAAAATACAGGGGGAAATGAAGCAATACAGTGTCTCTGGGCATATGTGCATGGAAGATTCATAGGGTTCCTGGATCCATGGAACCCTCTTTGGAAGATCCTTAATATTTGTAGTGTAGGCTGGTCGCGATGACAGTTGGTAACTGGAGAAGTTCTCAATTGAAGAAATCCCAACTGCTGAAGGCATAGCTACATCCATAAGCAAATGTTATGCTTTTGTGTAATGCAATCCATCTAAGCCATAATGTGACAAAAACCAGGAACATGAGCACAACAAATACACTCTATATTATATATCATATAGGTCATATCTCAGTAATGGAATAATTTGTGACCAGGCCTGCAAAAACAAGTCATGTGGGCACATAAAATTTGCCTACTTTTTTAAGCTTTCAGCACTGATAACTTTTTATGCCACTGTGCTATGGTCGTGCAATTTTTAACCTGCATCAAACATTTAATTGGCTATAAAAATTATATATAACAACTTGCAGAATACAAATATTCTATTCCAGCACCAAGATATATATGATCTGTTATGTGACAGGTGTAGTTTGTGCCCACATGTCCTGTTTTTGCAGGCCCAGTCACATATCCATATTTGGTGACACTTGAAACTGCTACATCAGCATCTTCATACACAATAAGCATCTCTAAAAATAGTTATTATTTGACATTTTAAAGTAACTTCTAAAGGCTTCATGATCAGTTGCATTTCTAAAGGCCTAACTTTAAGGTTTAACACATAATAAATATTGCTGGAGAGTGATTATAATGTTACTGCTAGTTGGCTATATAGATTGAAGCTACAATTACCATGTTCCAGAGTGGAATCTCCTTTTAAAAGTCTGGACCTGCCACTGCAGACCTATAGGAGAGATTGTTAGAGGAGGTGGCAGTATGCAGTGGCGGATCCAGGATGGGGCATTTGGGGCAAATGCCCCCCCCCCCCCCCCCCCCCCCCTTCAAGAAATTGCATACAAGATCGAGATACTCTAATAGAGCAGTCAATTACTCTAATAAAGCAGTCACAATGTTCATGAGGCAGTGTAGCTTACCTATGAAGCTACAAATAGGATTTTATTTTACATAACAGACGTGATATAGTTGGTAAGGATAACTAGCTATTATTGTTGTGACCTTTTTTTTTTTTTTTTTTTTGGTCTTCAACTGGTTTTCAGCAAGATTTTTTGGTCTTCAACTGTTTTTCAGAAAGGTGCCCCCCCTCTTTCGAAACTCTGGATCCGCCCCTGGTATGAGATTTGCACTGGCATCTATGAAAGGCTGAAAATAACATTAATTGCCACAGCATTATTTATAAAACATGTAAAATGAACTGTTGATTCTCTTAAACTCATTAAACCAAAACCAGCTCACTTATCAGTCAAAGAAATATTTATTGCAAACACTTATAGTAGTAAAACACTCATTTTACTATTGTTAAGGTCCTATAATAATGCATCAGCTCAGGTTAGCTATACAGCCAATAAAATAATGAATTAGATGCTGTATAGTAATTAGGGCAAGATAATTAAATGATAAATTGCAATTGTGTGTTGCAAAAAATGTTTTAATAGCTTTTCAATGCAAAGACACCTATAATGAGGGGCTAGCAGCTAATGATTCAGTCAGACAGTAGAAATTCAAATTTTCACTGAGTGTAGTTATCAGCACTATGAAGTCCCACCCACAATTTATGCATAATTAATATTATTTTCTACTAGATTTCTTTACAAGATTTGCATATAGTGGGGTAGCTTTGATTCCTTAAAGAGATTACATGCATGCTATATACATCTATATATGGTCTGGTCAATCTCTGTAGTGAACCAATCAGAATGTCCTTACTCATGTGATGCTTGGCAACCAACAGGATCAGCCTCATGATTGTCACAACATGATGAAATGTAAGTGTTGTGTGTGGCTACTGTGTTGTGTTTCTTCTGTTGTTTTGACTGATCTAATAATGTATTTTTACTGGTATGAGTTGATGCATAACTATTGGAGCACCTGCATGCAATCCAAGACAAGTCCAACCATATCATGGCCAGCTACAGTTAAAGAACTTAGCAAGACTAGTACTGTATTATATAGTAGCGATGATGATATTAGAATACCTAATCTAATTGTGACTCTTATCTCCTCACTGCACAGATCAGTGTATCAGATGCTGGAAGTATTACATTCAGTGCCCTAGGCTCCAATAATTAGATATAGCTAGCTATAATAAAAGGCTACAGCTGCTGTCTGTATAATAAATGATTGAATGAGTTAAATGACCTCATCAACTATTATTATCTGGTACACTACACTCACTATACATAAATGCACTAAGAAATTCCCACACTGTTTACATGCAATGTAATGAATATATCAGGTGCTTGTATTGAAGGATGCAATGTACATGGTTACTCTATTATTTGACACATGTTAGGTACCAGTGGCTACATACTAGTATGATCATTTTAAAGTAATTGGAATGATGTGCATCTATAAGCAGTGACTGTTCTATTCCTATTGGTTAGGAGTATTGTTGTAATTATTCAAACGTAATTCCGTTGTTAGCTGTCAACTCTCCCACCCATAGTCTAGGGTGTAAGGAGGGGATTCCCCACAAGGGTTTCATTCCCCACAAGGGTTTCAGAAAAGCCCTTCAAAATATGGATTTCTAACAGGAACTAGCTAACACCAGTTTGGCAGCACAAAAGTGAATGAGTAACAGCATCAGCATGCAATGCAGCATAGTCCGGTAGAATAAAGGGCTTTTTTGGCTGAACCTTGCAATATTATGGTCTACAGTTTATTTTATGCCACAAAATATTTCTCCATACTATGGATTACTTAAAACCACCTGCTGGACCCCTGTCAGCATTGGGCAAATTGGGATATTAACTTAGGAAATTCTAGTATTTTGGTCATTCCATGCTAAATTATCAAAGAAATTAAAATGTTAACCCACTCTTTTTAAATTTCTTCAAAATTGGCACAATGATAGTGCATGCATCATGAGTCAAAGTCATACACCAAGTTTCATTTGATTTCTTTGATCACATTCCGTGTTATGCCTGTTTGCTTAACTGGTATTACTGCATTCTGTGATTGCACAATACTTCTAATATTCAACTATACAATGAAAGCTGTCCAACTGGATCACTGCATAATAAGGTCACCTGATTTAAACTGACCATTGTAACAGTCTCCTAGTTGTATCATTTGTGTACACAGTGACTTAACATGTTTAATGCAACCACCTCCTTGATAAGGCAGGCCTGGCAGAGGTGACCGGAATGAACAAGTTCACTATTACTTTTATGCTGAGCGATTAAGTAAAGTTAAATTAATGTAATCCTATTATCTAAATGGCTTTATATATGAGTAAATTGTCTAAGCTCTGTTTTCAACATCAGTTTGACTTTCTGCCTTAAATAGAGTGCATGTAAAGTAGTAAATGATAGGATCCATGCCAAAATAGCCAAGCTGCAGACAGAATAGCCAAACTGTGAAGTAAATCACCAAGAAATTGCTCCAATAATTAAAATTTCAGCTAGACCAATACTTTTTACTTTTAGTCTATAGCTAACTCTGAATGATACAGTTGTAGTACCACTACACCCTTTGCACAGCTTGACTATTATGGATTTGTTGTAACTGAGCACTGTCCCTGTCTACCACTGTATTTCATAGAACATCAACCGTATATGTATGTACATGTGTGCATTCAGCATGCACTGTTATGAATTATTTGTAAAACGAAATTTGTACTGCATATGTGTGCCACACACATATATGGCAGGCTGTTGGTGACCCCAGTATATGCTGTTGATAAATTCCAATAGAGGAAATCATTAGTGGGGCAAATAGATGGCAGCAGGAAAGACTTTTAAGTCTAATTTTATTTATGCAATATAATGCGAGGCTGGATTTGTGTCTTCCACACGCAATTGTTAATTGTATGAATAACTTTGCTTCTGAAAATTTTCTTCCTCCAATGCTCTATGTTATGACTCACAGCTGACATAATTTCAATCAATGACTTATTTCATATCTAAATTAAGCTATGAATCATTAAAGCGGTAAAATTTGGAGTGTGGAAATCCTTTCTTGCAAGTTTGGTCACAAAATGGCTGGTACATTGAGCACTTTTATATCATTGAAAGTTCTATCTTGCATGTCAAATTGTAAGGTTACCAAAATTCTCATGCAAGAGGAGCAGCATGCAACTGTAGAAGAATAACATACCTTAAAGAATTTGATTTGATGGCCATTTCAGTAAAAATAACAAAAGGTACAGATAGAAGTGATTAAGCATAAGTGAGTAAGAACAGACATAACATCAGTACAAAGGGCATGTCATGATCTATTTACTGTATATAAAAAATATTGATTAAGAGTTAGCACACAGTCATACATACACCCTGTACGTGTCTGCGTATCCTATATAAAATATAGCTAGAGGCCTTACATTATTCTGGACACCTTAAGACTCCACTATACTGTTCTTATTGGAAAGTTATCCTGATTTCAGAGGCTTCAGAATAGTATTGTGGGAGCCTCTACTATATACAATATAGCTAGAGACTCTCACAATACTATTCTGAAACCTCAGAATAGTATTGTGAAATCATCTAGCTATATAAAATATAGCTAGAGGCTCTCACAATACTATTCTGAGACCCCACTGTACTGTTTTCATTGGAAAGTTGTCTTGATCTCAGAGGCTTAATTGTATGTGTGTTTTATACAAATGGGACCTTAGACAAAATAATATCCTGGTTATCATGGTGTCCACATTCAGGTATAATATTATTGGGGGTGCAAGAGGCAGCTACTGTACATGGATACCACATATGATTCCCCAAATAAGGCATAACTTATTTCTTGAAAATAAGCTAGGTTAGCTAGATGATAGTGGAACAGGTGTGAAGAATCTAAACACCAGGCAGTTAATAAGCATAGATGGAGAACACACATATGCTATTCACTGTATAGTGAGTGCTTTATGACATACTCTGCTAGTATAGCAAGTACTATTTGATGATCTACATACGTAAATGTACATTAACTTCTTTATGTATAAAACTCAAATTCTATCTATAGCACCAATGTTATGGAACATTTTATAATACTGCACCTGATAAATTGTTTGCACTTCATGGACTTTAGCTGGAGAAAGGGTGTATTAACTGAGCTTTTCCACACCAGCAAAATCAAAAAGAGGCAAATCATTATCACCGAGGCACTTGATTCTATCATAATGATTTAGAAGCATTCAACAGGAAAAAGGTCAGAATTAAATTTCCTACCAGAAAACTGTGTTTGTTCTCTCAAGTCCAAAAGTAATGGTAACCATTATATAGTGTAGTTTAAGCTGAAACAAAAAAAAATTTAAAAATAAGCAGACTAAAGAAAGTCAAGAGAGCATGTGAATATAGGGCATGTGAGCACATAAAATTTGCCTACTTTTTGAACTTTAATTGCCCATAATGTTATGTACCAATGTGCTATAGCTTTGACAATTTAAGCAGGTATTAAGCAACTGATTGGCTTTACAGTACAAGCAGTAGAATGCAAATATTTCACTCCAGTACTGAGATACATCCTGTTGTGTGACAGGGTGTAGTTGGTGCCCGCAGGGCCTATGACAGTTATTGAGACATACGTAACTACTGTATGCATAATGATGCCTTCAGGGGTTTATAGGACTATTTAATTATTCAGTTTTTTCTGACATTAATTGTAATACCTCAGATTTGTTAAATGGTCAAGTTATCAAACAATTTTTGGGTAAAACTGAAACCTACAGAAGCTATTTTGTTAAATTTGTATGGTTTCTATGCAGCTAATAAACTTTGGTTGCTATGGCAAAATGCCCAAGGCTGACACCTGCCCAGCAGGTGGAATATTGTTTTAAGTATACAGGACAATCCAAAAGTGCACTAAAATAAACTATAGACCATTTTGCAAACTTCGGCACCCTGCTGTCTGCCAGACTAGCACAACAGTTTATAGTAACACAACTAAAATTTACATTTTCATCTCTCAGGGAAGGACCTACATACAGAGGGGAGATAAACCCAAGATACTGCAGTCACCAATACTTTAATAAAGCAGTCAAGTATACAGGGATTTGTGGAGTTCTTGCAACATTACAATTTAAGTGCATGCACACTTGGATCAAGAAAACAATCAAGTTTTGTTTACTATTTGAGCACTCCAAGTAACCAGACATCTATTTTGGATAGTGGTCGTTCTTCAGGATGTCAGAAGAAACAAAAATTGGCAAGTTATATAGTTAAAGTAGCCATTGTGACAAATGTACACATGCGCTTAAATTTAAAGATTGCAAGAACTCCACAATTTCCTGTAGCTACAGTAATAGGGCATTCATATAAATATCTAAGTAGCTACTAACAGATTTATCAATGTAGAAAATGATGTAGAGTGTTAAATTTTGGGGTCTTCATTGAGTGCAGCATTATAATGTGGTGATACATGAAAAGCTGAATATGAACTTTTACTGATAGTCCACATGTAGTGATTTAGTCATTATGATGTGAATACAATAGTCCTTGATCCTGTATTTATATTATGTACTTACGAAAGTGTACTTAAGACACATTCTCGTTACACTATATTGTAGCAAAATATTATATGCTTTGGTTGTTTACAAGTCATCATCCATTTTCATTACTAGATTCATCCCACTATCAATAATGGGTTTGTGTTCACTTGGACTTCCTATAGCTGAAAAGACTTCGTAAATTAGATCAACCAGTGGGTAGACAGCTACCGTATTTTGTAACCATAATACACTAACTGTCGATTGGAAACTTGAAAGCATGATCTGGCTTCCTTGGGTTTACCACAAATATATTCACAGCACTATCCAATCAAACAGGATTCCAATACCAAAGTACAACAGAATTTTTACAGCTTCATTTTGGTGCCCAATTGTGCAGATATTCATGGGCTTCCTAATAGTACAATTTTGAAATTCATAGCTTATTGGCAAGTTATTGACATTAAAGAAGGTCCAAGTGAATGTGAACTATACATATAGCTGTGTCCCAGGATTATACAAATATTATGAATAGAGTTTTGGATTGAAAAATCCTGGTTATGCCCCTGACAGTAGTGTAAAATTGACAATAATCAATTAAATACTATGGAAGTATAAAACAGTGAAACAAAAACAACAAATACAATGCTCTGTCAAGTTTAAACATAACATGAATGATGCACTTTGGGTGACAGAATTCCTATAGGTAATAGAAAACTTTGTGGATCACATGATCTTATTTTACATTCATCAAAGTTATCTCTGATCAGATGTTGTGTCCTGGAAACGATCGTAACATTTGATGAAGTGAATTATTACAACATACACGTATACCTGTAACTTGGTGCTAATGTTACCATAAAATCATGTAATCTTGTGTCTGGACTTCAATTGTGGTTTGCCTCTATTTTGAAGTCTATCTCTTGCCCAGCACTTGTGATAATACTTCGCTTGTCCAACTGCTCAGATTTTCTATCATATTTGGCAGGAAACTCTACAAGTACTACATGGGAGTGGTCTGAAAGGTATTGCAATTTTGGGTAAATTTCATACACATACTTGCTATCCTTGACGAGTTACGCTGACTTGAATTCTTTAAAATCGTTTATCTCAAAACTTCTAATTAGAGGTAATTTGATAATTTCACCTAGTACTCACCTCTTTTACCTCCTAGCAAAGACCACCTCTTTATCAAGACCGTTTTACTTAATGTCTTAAGTACTTTTATCTTGTTGTTTTAGAGTACATCCCCATAGGATTGTCTTACACATTTTCTGATTATGATACAACAATACTCTCATACAAAAACAGCTTGGCCATACAAAAAAGATGTGTCCATGAAACTAAAATCTGGTGAGGCCAAGAAATGAATGTTAATATTGGCAGTTAACTATAATTTACGTAACTTTGGTCCTTTCATGCATGTGGCTGCATTCCTAATTAATTTCCTTTAACTCTAATTGACTAGTAATTTGCAATTGGTGCTTTGTCAATAGTCATTGTAGTGGAGAAAAAAGTGGCCAAATTATTAGCCAATTATTAGAGATACAGGGAATTAATTAGAGCACAAGTCAATGATAAAGGTCCAAACATTTGTAAACTATAGTTAGTTTCCAGTATCAAGAGTTCATAATATAAAAAGTATATTATGAACTCTTGCCAGTATTAACATTCATTTCTTGGCCTCACCAGATATTTATCCTATTAGTTGTCAGTTACTTTTGGTTTCATGGACACATCATTTTGCACAGCCAAGCTGTTTGTGCATGGGGATCTTGTTGTATCACAATCAGATATCACTCTGACTTTTCTAGTCATGTGGCACACAACTAATCAATAAAACTGTACTATGGGATACACTCTAAAACAACAAGATAGCAGCAATCTAGACATTAAAATAAAATGGTCTTTAAAATGATGTGGTCTTTGTTAGGAGGTGGTCTTATAAAGAGGTGGTCACTGGATGAAATTATCTAATTACCGTTCTACTCCACTATTCCATTCCGCTAAATCCACATTCCCATACACAGATTTTTTAGAACTATCATTAGATTACCATTAACCATTTCACTACACTACACTAGATCACATGATGGTCTAGTGAATTGAAAGGTGTTGAAGATGAAACAGTATAACTTGAAGTAACAGGAGGAGGTGACTAAATCATATCACAGAGAACAGGCTGGTAATTTTTATGGCTACCAAAGCTCAATTTAATAATACACATAATGGTTTTCACTCTGTTGGACATATCTGAATATCGTCTTTTGAACTAGTTGCTATGGACACACTGAAATGTGTTTATATCATGAACTATTAAGATAAAGACATGTTTTGGGCTGGGCATGTAAAACAATTATTTTCACTGCTTCTAAAGTGTTAGTGTCTAATACTGGACTAGACAACTCAACTGACATTTGAACACAATTTAGGGTGTAGAATTACTGTAGCTATACTTGATGACTTGTAGAGAACTAGTTTGTGGTGTATACATATTAAACTGTTAAGGTTAAAGAGTACACAATTTACATGACAAACATCTTGGCTGTCTATACCCTTCTGATATGATGTTGATACAGTACCATGATGTAATTCAAAATGTTCTAATGTGGGCCTGCAAAAACGGAGCATGTGAGCATAATAACAATTATATAATTTTGCCTTCAATTTTTGATGATTCACAAGTCACAACTTTTATATCATTAAAGCATCAAGTTTGCTTATTGGTACATGTAGCAATACCTTATTCACTATGTGTCAATGACATGTGTTGATCTTTTTCTATGACATGCATTTTATGGTGATAGTTTACAGTATGACAAAAATCTGCTAGCACTATACTTGATGTTTGTGTTGTGCTCAAAGTTATACATTATAGGTTATAGCATGTTCACGTTGAGCTGAATCCTGAAAAATGGCTAAAAATTAAAAGTGGATTTTTTCTCAACAGAGTTAACATTTCAGCCAACCAGATCAGCGTTGAAACCGGGTCGGGTCATCCGGGTCATCCGGGTCAACCGGGTCACATTTTCTCCGGGTCATCCGGGTCTGACCCGGTTTACAAATTATCCGGGTCTGACCCGGATTGGATCACGTGAGAAACTAAATTGATCGTTTAACGACGTGGAACCTATAAACGTTAGTCGCGTAGCTCTTTCGTGAGCCACGCCCACTTATCGCGTTACAAACATACGCTCAGCCGCGCCCATTTATTAGTAAGTGCAGTCTGTAGCATGTAGCTGTGTCCGTTGCTGTCTGCAAGCTTACGTGGAGCCACGCCCACTAATCGATTATTGTATGAGTTGTATATAGTCTAGGTCTAGTCTTGCAGCAGGATAAGTACTTTTGTGAGCCACACCCATTTTATTATATTGGGAAAATGCAATGCTAAGTATGTACGAAGCCACACCCAATTGCTGTCTGTAAACTCACAGTAACTACGTGGAACCAAACCCACTGACTGATTTTATTTAAATTATAAACTTACCGGCGTAGATAACTACTAGTTTACTCAACACGAATCGAACGCTAATACGTAGTCTCGCTCGCTCAAGAATACCCGAAACATAGCTCTTATCGCGCGCCTCGGCTTAATTTAATCCGGGTCAAATCCGGGTCTGACCCGGATTGCTATCCGGGTCAGTGGGTCATCCGGGTCAGTAGTAGTGACCCGGTTTCAACGCTGAACCAGATGATTATTGGTAACAGCAAAGGTGTCAACAACAGACACGTACAGTTTGGCTCCATTACAAGTTTGGGAAAGGGCTGTAATGGACACTGTATTTATGTGGCTTCCCCATAGGAAATGTGTTGTGAAAATTTTAATTGGCCATAAATATTATGTCAAACATTTGAACAAAAAGATTTTGAAATATTTTTAGCGGGTCAAGCAGTACTACAAATGAGCCAAATTTCAGGATCATGTGTAATTGCATCCATGAGTTATTAAATGTTTTTGAGGGTTCAGCTCAACGTGAACATACTATAGCTGGTACCTAAAGTCTTTACCATTGTTCACTGTAGGTCATATAGAATTGTATATATGCCCTCAATTTGAACTAGTCCACAGATGATTATGTTAGATGGTTTATTAGAAAGACTTACTGTAGTATGTTCAGTAATTATTTATTATATTATGCTATCACATGTACATGTCTAACTGAAAGACTTGCCTGTTGCTTTCTACACCTTAAAAGAGTTGTCATCTAGAAGATCAGTGTTCATCATGTACAACATAGCAAAGGCACTGCTGCAAGTATTACCTCAGGCTTATATTAGAAGAAAGGCTTGGCCTTATCAATGTCATTTATCACCTATCAACAGTTCTCTGTCATCAGTAGTGTACATATGCAGTAAAAATGATCATTGGCTCCTTCTATATTGTACAAGCTTGTTACAGGAATAATTTAGCCAACATTATTGCATTGTTTCTTTATAGTTATAAGAGAATTTAAACTTGTTTGGTGGTTGGTTGGAATCACTCTGTCACATGTACGGTGCACGTGAGAGTTGTGACTTTGGGATAATCAGGATTCCTATAAAATTATAATATTCTGATATAACCAAATGCAATGTCCTACACTCCTAGCTTATGTGATACTTGGTGCTCAGTAGACTGGATCAGCCTTGTGATTGTCCCAATGAAATGTAAGTGTTGTCTGTGGCTATTGTGTTGTTATTCTCCTTATTGTGTTGACTGTTCTATTAGAATGTTTTACCACAATTTGCATAATGTGTAACTCAGTCCAAGACAGAAGGAATTAGAAAGGTACCATATGATGCTGAGGCTGACCATTAATATCAGTATAGGGACAACACTCACAGTCTCCTCCACAATCATTATTTCTATTTGGAAAAGTGTCATGTACTGACTGTTCTATTAGAGTGTTTTACAGCAATTTGCAGGTATGAGTTAATGTGTAACTCAGTCCAAGACTGGAGAAATTAGACAGATACCATGTGATGTTGAGGCTGACCATTAATAGTATAGGAACAACACTCACAGTCTCCTCCACAACCATTATTTCTATTTGGAAGAGTGTCATGTACTGACTGTTCTATTAGAGTGTTTTATTAGTTTTTGCTATATTACATGTACTAAGCCCTTAATTATTAAAGAATATCCTGGAGTCCTGAACTTAACTCAGTCCAGTGTGATAGATAATTGTTTACGTGCTCATCAAAGGCATAATGCTCAATTTATGAGCATAAAATTATAATAATAGCCTCATGCTCTAGGCATACTTGTACATAAACAGTTGCCCATATCAGTTCAGGTAGTTTAAAGCCACAACAAAACATGTACACATTGCACTAGTGTCATCTTCATGTGAATATGATCCATGCTATGCTAAATTAGTTATGAGAATTCTGATTACGGTGGAACCAAATCCCTTGAGACCAGGGGTGGTACAAAAGTCTGAAAAGTCCATATCTCTTAAACTCTGTTTAAATAACCTTAAAATAGCTTTTCAAAATTTTCAGTATTATCAACTATCCTAATAGAACATTCACTACTCTAGTATAGCAGTCATTTCTGTAGTTCGGTTACTGAGAATACGGAAAAGGATAACTGCGGTTCCATGCACTGTACTGATATTCCACCATTTATAGTAGGCCTGCATCAAAATAATTTTTATGCTAGCATATATAATAAGTGGAGGAGATTAATTCCAAAATATTGATACTTCCTAATGGAGCCTTCAGTTGAAACTGCAATAGAGCTCTCAAATGCAACAGTTCCCAGTCCCAGATATACTCTCTAAAAGAACAGTCACTTTGTAGTGAAATACTCTAATAGAGCATTCAATGATTACAATGTTCCAAGATAATTTTAAGAAATGTTGGGGAAATAATGGGAACACTGAAGAGTACAATAAGTGGAAAAGGGAAATTACATTTTAGACAATTAAAATTTTGAACATGATTCTCTTGGCCAATTACTGTATTAGACCATTTACATTGAGCTTGAGTGTTCTGTTCTTATAGCTCAAGATCAGTTGCTTGAGTGTCTCATTTCAATGTGCACGTGACTGCTTTGTTAGAATAGTATAATTGTGTGACTGTAGTCACAGATTTTCTTACTATATATCTGACTTCAATGAAATAATTATTTTTATAATTCCTTGCTATGGTATTAATCAGTACAAGGATATAATAAACACTAACAAGACATTTAGACACTTTAAGGCTATCATCACAATCTGTCACCTCTCTGATCCTCCCCATAATTGTATGTAAGAAATGTAAAACAATCACCAAACATGTACACACTTTAATAATAATTAATGTAAAAGATAAAATTAAAATAACAATAGTTAAAATCTGTTTACAAGTTTTCTGCAGAGGAGAATACACAATAGAACCAACACAAGTTTTCAATTTAGTTTGGTCATCCATACATTCTTTCTGTGATCAGATGTTGTCCTGGAAACAATCATAACATTTGATGAAGTGAATTATTACTACATACCTGTAACTTGGTACTAGTGTTTCCATGGTGATCACCTGTTGTCCTAGTAACATCCTCTTGATCTAATGACAACCATCACAACACCACACTACTGCACAACTACCTACCTCTTGTAGAATGATCATCTTCACTTTTATTATTCCTCTCCTCCTGTTACCATAGTAACAAATAATAGATGATACAATATTATCTCCTACCACTTGTCTCTCCCTCTCTTTCAGAATGGTCAACAATTGCTTGACTTGATCATCACTATCATGATCACTATCAACCAACACAAACTGGCATATTGTATTGTCCACAGCTGCTTGTAGGACCACACGACTACCTGTAGTGATCACAATGGTACACAAAGGTATGGGACATATCATACAAATATATAAACACTGTTTTACATAACATGAAACACTTCACTATCATCTAAACCACATACAAATCTTACAACTACACTACCTTCCTCTGATAAGCCACACCATGATATCCAGAGTGTAGTCAGAGTATGATTGCATCGAAGACCTTGTGATATTACAATTGCTCCTTCATCTTGTATGTTATTATCCCTAATGTTCAGAAATGTGATTGTCTTATTTTCCATCAATAGTGTCTTGATACAAATGGCACCTGTAGTGATCATAATTCCAAACATTGCCACAATCATTTTTTTTCATTTTACTACACAACTAGTACACAATACAAGATGTGTAGTATTACAGAACAAGTGGTACTCACATCAGAAAACCACACCCTCTCAAAACAAGCAAATTAATTGAATGACTAGTACACAAACTGATTAGAGAGAAATTGAACACTGTAAACACTTGTATGGCTTTGACATTTAATATACTTTATTCAGTAAGTGTACAAAAACTATTACAATCTATGCACAAAACATTTTGTAATCAACAAAACCACACAGCTAGTTACATGTAGTATTTACCTTCCACTGATATCCCACACTTATCCATCCAGAGCTCAGTGAGATTAGTATTGTTATGAAGTCCTTCACATACAGCAGACACTCCCTCATTGCCTATCTGATTATCACCAATGTTTAATTTTTCTAATTTCTTATTTTCCATCAATAGTGTCTTGATACAAATGACACCTGTAGTGATCATAACAGTAGACAATTATTTCAATAATACAATATTATCACAAGTTGATGACAAAGCCATATGGTGAGTCATTAGTGACCTTTTGAACAACAAATAATTAACAAATCAATCATCTGGTTATGTACTAATACAACTATCACACTATAACAACATGTAGCTTGTACCTTTAACTGATAAGCCACAATACCATATATGGAGCTCAGTCAAACTGTTATTATTAGGTAGTTCCTTACAAAGCAATTCCACTCCAATGTCTCCTATTGTATTCCTTCTAACATCTAATACTCTTAATGAGGGACTACCTGTGATCATAACAGTATTATAAACAACATCCATTAACATGGAGCTTACTTCTCATGATCTTTACTAAGTGTATCACCCCAGCACTAGTGAGATTATTAAATCCAATCTTCAATTCTTGTAGGTGAATAGCTTTCTTCTCAAAACATTGTACCAGTCTTGATACTTCTTTATCTCCAATGTGACACAACTCCATGTTTAATACTACAATGGGATAATGACATATTGTGTATGATACACATCTTATGTCATGAGGGTATAGAGTAGCACCATACAAAATCAGTTTCAATGGTGGTATTCCTTCAAATGGAAGATGTACACTTTCACAGAGACATCTGACTGCTACTACCACATCATCATTGTTAGCACCATCCTCACTACCTGATGACAGTTGGGATAGAATGAACTTGAGATCCTCTTGTGATGTTAGTCCAGTCAAGCCACACAGCAAAGTTGTAATGTTAGGAAGAATATTAAAATTTTCTTGCAATATGTGGTATTGTTCTTCCTGTGACAAAGCTACACAAATATACAGTGCACATAAAAATTCTTGCACTGTTAAATGCACAAAATTATATGTGACAGAATCTCGAGTTAACTGGTAAATGGTTGCAACCTGTAGCAAACCCTGTCCATCAAACTCTTTGGTTAACTCAATACCTGATCCTACAAGATCTTCTTCAGTAAATATTATTTTGGGCTCCTTCACTATCTTTCTGCGGAAACCTTTCTCCCTAACACTGCTCCAGTCAAAGAAGGAATGATAAACTAACTTACATAACAGTAACAACATCTCAGTCATTTCCTTGTAGAATATTATGTAATTTTTCTTCAGCAGTAGTTGCTATAGCTGGAGAGATCACTTTCTTCTCAATGCTCTTCTTCTTCTCCCTACACAGGATCATCACTATGAACAATTTGTATAGTTCTGTTAAAGTAGATGGAAGACTCTTCTGTCTGTATTGGAAAATTTGTGTAACCATTACAAGAGACATCGGAACATAACACAGATCATAAATGTTAGAATAGTTATCCAACTGCTGTAGGAATGTCTCAACTGATTGAACATTACCAGAAAACATTTTGGTGACAAATTCTTTTATTTGATCTTCACCAAACCCTACCACTTCGATAGTTCTGTTAGCAACTAGTTCTTGACATGCATGTGGTCTTGAAGTGATCAATATTGTAGCTTTTACCAGTACAGTAAACCCTATTAGCCGTGTTAAAAATGGATCATTCCTGACATGACCAACTGAGATTTCATCTAATCCATCAAGAATGATCAAGCACTTTGAACCTTTTGATTTTTTCAATAACTGGTAGGCTTCTTCTCCGATGTGTTCTATGATCACTTCTTCCAGTGGTCTCTGTTGGACTGTTCTTAACAATATCAGGATTACAACTTTGAAATTGTCAGTTAAAAATCCATCTCTGGCCCATCTCACACAGATCTCATTGACAAGGGTGGTCTTGCCTATACCTACACAACACATACTACATCACTACTACATCACTACTACATCACTGTTAATACTCACCTGGGCCTCCCATTATTAGTATCAGTCGAGGACATGGTTTGTTCTGATAATAGAAGATATCCATCAGATCACCAAGTGGTTGTTTCCTTTTTAAAATTTTATCTACTCCACCTCGCAGAGTCAGTTGTGTGACCTTGTTTGTATGATCGTCCATTAGGGTCACCTCTTCCTTTTCCACAAGAGCCAATCTCAAATACTTGGTCACTTGATGTTTAGGCCAGTCAGTTTTAGCAGTGGGTAGTTGTCCAAGGTACCTAGTCCGTAACCCATCAATGGCATCATCCATGATAGTAGACTGCTTGGTCTTTTTGGCAGAAGTTGCACCTGCAAATAAAATTGTCCTTATATCTAGTGATCAATATTTGCACATGCACAGTGGATTACATACTGTGTGTATAGATAACACCCCATGAATATGATGAAGGCTATGTATAATTACGTATAGGCACAAAAAGTGTTACTAAATTCAGTATCATTCCAGCTACAGACCTGAAGTGGTGACCTATCAGCAAGTTTCAATCAAAATTGCAACCAAATTCAATCTCATGCAGGAAGTTAACTGATTTTTCACACTTTCTGGGGACCATTCCCCTGCAGATCCCCCTACAAAGCTTATGATTTAGAGTATGTTTCACACACTGTGTGGTCACTAGTGTGTACTTCCCCTCTCCCTCTCTTTAGAGAATTCCTATAAATCTATCACTGAACAAAACTAAAATTTTCTCAAACCTTACTATTATATTCATATAATTATCTTAACGAAGTATATAGCCAGTAGTAAGCTAAAAGAAGCCACCTATAGCTACCCTTCTGTGGATGCTGTTTTGTTTTAAAAGTTTATTTTCTATACTGTGTTTAGGAAATGTGTTGACACATGACATTTCCTAGACAGGAAATTTGCATTTTGACATCACCTATCCTGAGTGCAGGAAATGTCAAGAAATTTATGAAAAATTGATCTTTTCTGTGTTCCAAAAATGTCAGTAAATTTCATCTATCCTGCATTAGGAAATGTCAAGAAATACCAGCAGTACTGCTATTAGGAAATGTCATGGAAATTGTGCCCTATACTACTTCAGGAAATGTCAAGGAAATGTGCAAATTTCATGAACATTGGAAATGTACAGAAACATGGAATTTCTGTACATTTACTGCAGATTTCCGAATACCTAAAATGCAGCTTCTTCCTGTGTTCTCTCTCTGAATGTCCCTACTGTGTGTTTTGATTCTAGAACCTCCATAGAATCTTCCCTTCTTATTGTTTTGCAGTATCCAGATATTACGTATTACTCCAATCCAGCTTGTTTCAGTACTTTTAATTGCAGCAATGCTACATTTGACCCGGATTAATTAAAAGTGAGGCGTGTGCCAAGAGCTATACCGACTAGCGTGTTAAGCACATGTGAGCACTAAAGCGTGGCACTTATACATCATCAAAATAACTCATCTGCCATTTTTTTAGGCAAAAATGCACGCATTCTCTGCATACGAATTATTAAGGAAGTGGTTGCTGAATCGAAAGGTTTTTATTTTCGCATCGAGTAGTTTCTCTGAGCATTCGACTTTAGGGGACGCGAAAAGTAGCATTAGCGCTAGGGTTAGGTTCAGCCTTGGTTTCTTCTTCACCTTTAGGTTACTTTCTTCTTACTATATATATAGTGAGACTACTACGTGAGTAACATTTATAAGGTAGTGTGTAGCTAGCAGCGGTAGCACAGTGGTAAGCCCACTGCCTACAGTTCCAGTAGTCCACAGGCTGAGTTTTGTAGGGTTTTTTTCCGGCCCCCGTTTAGTGACCCTTTTTTTGGATAAGTTTTACTGTCGGTTCAATAGCAAGTCCGGCTTATTGAACCGACTTTTGGTTCAGTAACCACTGCCTTTTTTTAATGCTAATACCATCACAAGGGGACATCAATTTAAGCTATTTAAATCGTTTTCAAGATTAAGATGTAGATCTGATTATTTTTTTAATAGGATTCTCAATTACTGGAATGGCTTACCTGACTATGTTGTAAATGCTAGTTCAATTAATTGTTTTAAATCATTGTTAGATTCTCACTCATCTAATTCTAGATTTATTTTTGTATAGCCATCTTATGATTGTACAAATTTTGTGTTGACCTGGTATACAGGCAGTACCTTTACCGGTAATTAATAATACTAATACTAATACTAAGGAATTGTACTAAAACATAAGTAAGGTACTGCGTAAAATTATATTTACTGCATGGTGAGTTATTCCGCCTATGAAAGGTTTTTGCAATAGAACGATCGATACTTTTGCCCTCACTTTTCTTGCAAACCATCGTGAAACTTGAAGCCGTAGCAACTTTTATCCGGTTTTTGCCAGACCACGCCTTAGTACACACAAGGTCTATACTTAACTATGTTAGTCAGTGGGCATGATTCCACATAATTCCATACTTAGGCGGCCTCCCTGGTTTGACCACTGAGTGTGGCGCTTAGCCGGTATCCGGGTGGCCTGCAGGTCGAAGTCACGCTGGGGTTGGCTTTTTTTCAGCATTTGTCCCGCTTTACTTTAGGATACTAAACTCAACGATTTTATTATTATTATTATTAGTACTTTACAGTGACCAGCACTGAAGGTTCTGACAGCAACATGTGCTGCAGATTTTCGCTTAGGTTCCCTGGGCTAGTGGTGAAGCACTTCGTACTGGCTCTGCCTTCTGTGCAAACCCTCCAGTGCCCAACTGGTAGACTTGATAAATAATAATAATAATAATAATAATAATAAGTTTGCAGAAAGCAAGATGCGTTTCCTGCAAGTGGGTGTGGCTTTGTGCACATATAACACACCATAAGTTAAAAGGTATGACACATTCATGATATAAAGTGGGCGTGGCTCACGAAAAAGCTGGCCTTGACAGTATCTCGTACAACAATCGATTAAAGGGCGTGGCTCCACATAAGCCAGCAGGAAGCTATGAGAACGGTTTCGTGCATACCCGTAGACTTTAGCATCACCGGAAATGGGCGTGGCTGTACGTATAGCTGCAGGTAGTCGTCTGATAAGTGGGCGTAGCTCACAAAAGAAGCTTGGTTGCATCAGCACTTAACCATGACGCGTTTATACACTTCCGTACCTTCCAACAAATTAATTTGCTTCGAACGTGATCCAATCCGGGTCAGATCCGGATAATTTTTAAAGCGGGTCTGACCAGGATGACCCGGACAAAATGTGCCGCTGTTGACCCGACCCGGTTTCAACGCTGCTCCCTACTCTAGTTTACAATTCCTAATTTTCGAGGAAACAAAGCATTTTCCTTGTCATACACACCAGCGTTGAAACCGCGTCGGGTAAACCGGGTCACATTTTCTCCGGGCCATTCGGGTTTACAGGCCCGACCCAGATTGGATCACGTGAGAAACGAAGTTGTTTTCGCGCCTTTTTTTAGTGAGCCACGTCCACCTATCGCGTTACAAACATACGCTCAGCCACGCCCATTAATTAGTAAGTGCAGTCTGTAGCACGAAACCGTGTCTGTTGCTGTCTGCAAGCTTTCGTGGAGCTAATCGATTATTGTACGAGTTGTACACAGTCTAGTCTTGCAGCAGGATAAGTACTTTTTGTGAGCCACACCCAATTGCTGTCTGTAAACACAGAGTAGCTACGTGGAACCGGAAAACCCACTGACTGATTTAAATTATAAACTCAACACGAATCGAACGCTCAAAATGTAGCCTCGCTCGCTCGAGACTAGCTCTTAGCGCACGCCTCGGCTTTAATTAATCCGGGTCGGTGGATCATCCCGGTCAGCAGTAGTGACCCGGTTTCAACGCTCACACACACACACGCACACGCACACACACACACGCACGCACACATAAGCTACACAGTACACACACACACACAAAGGGCAAAATTAAATATCCTGCACATATAGGGCAGCGTAAAAGACTTTATTTTTCATCCATCGATAAAAAGTACTGGATCGGAGTATATAGTGTGTATGCAGGTGTGTTATATTTTCCCAATAAGACTATATACAATTGTACTGCATTTCCCTTTTTGTTCCAATACAACACACTTGAAACAATAAACAAGTTAACCAAGTTGAAGAAGTCATGTTATATTCATTTCACCAGCCCACAATTATTGTGAAGCCATTTGAATCAAGAATTAGCAGCATGTAGGTAACTACAATCTTATTATGTACTGTATACTAACCAATAGTAATTCCCTCCATTAGTGTGGTCTTTATCTCTTTAGCTAGCTCCTTCAAACTGTCACTCCTCCAATTCTCCATTACTCGTAAAAGTGTATCAAAACTTGTGGAGACACCAATCGTCACATCTGGGTTGATCTTGTGGTCAAGAAAGTGCGTAGCCTTCTCTGCTGATGTGCTCTTTGACTGCACCTGTTGCTTTAAATCACCAGGGAGGAGACCGTGTGAGAACAACTTTGCTGTAAACATCACATCATCCATTGGCAGGGCTACCAATAGCTTTTCATAGTATTTTTCAAATACGTCACTATATGACATCTTGGTGTAGCCAAACCCTGCCATATTAGAGTGATTATTTATGTACCTATTAATGTCATACCCCATCCCCCATTAGGGGCTACAACAGATTTAACAAATTCAATATCAAATACCCCCGCATGTGTTGGGATAAAAACAAAAGGGTGTCACTCCAATTACCACGTATGTAGTCAATGATCTACAACCATGGTCAAAATGAAAGTCAATAAGCAAGCATAAGGCTGTACACAAATCAAAAATCTCATCATTCCGTTTCAATACATGTATTTTTATATTATACTCCAAACAAAAACACAAACTTACAACCCTTGATCGGCTACTCACATAATCTCTAAAGCATACCATACAACAAAAGAAAGCCTCTATCCAATGCCAACCATATTGGTGTGATAATGTTACCATAGTGACAAGACAGTTATATACTGCTGATCTCAGAATGTATTCTCCATACGTTAAACTATTAATTACCTCAGTGGGAGAATCCTGAAAGTATCAAGTTGCTACCTATTCACTACACTTGGTATCACTGTACGTGGAGAAGGACACTACGACTGTAATGAGTGTTAGTTTTCAAAGATATGTTGTAAAACATGCCAAAACCACATGCTTTATGGTATAAATTTTGCAAGGTTCCAGAATTCTTCCTAGCTTTTCCTTCATTGCTACACAAATAACTTACATCTAAGGAGCCAAATCTCATGTCTTCTAACCAATGCAAATTACACGGAAGTTATGATGCCTTGTTGCATGTGTCTATATGAAACAATCAGGAAAAGTTTTGATATGAATAGTGAAAATAAATGAAACTAGGTCAATGATCAAGACTAAATTTCGATAAATTCAATGGTCAAAATGGAAAATAAGATCTTGATTGTAGTTGCAGTACAATGCCTATCAGAGTGACACCCCAATAAAAGAAACGATCACAAACCGTACCCCCAGGCCCCACCTACCATATAATAATGGATTTGATCAACCCATTCAAATGGAGCTGGGGTATATAAAGGCAAATTCGTTACCCTTATAGTATGATACAGTCATCCACTGGGTGAGGGAGTGTCACTCCAATATCACATACTGGAAACTTAGTCTTGCGTGACCAGACCACTTTTTTCCATGTACTGGGTGGGAGGAAAAAAGAGTCTGGTGCAACTCCAATAGCTGTTTACTTCTGAGCCGTCAGTCTGGGGACGCTAATTGAATAACATTGGCCACAAAGGAGGCGCCATGACGTCAGTACCGAGGTCAGTACAACAATGAAATATTCGTACACTCCTACTCTGGTTGTGAGTCTTGTTACATGATGAGGATGAACTTTCAAGATGCTATAAAAGAGACAGACATTGGAGCAAATTAAGATTCATTTAAAGGATAAACAGATTGAAGCCATCTCGAGTTCACTTACTGACGTCATTGGCGCCTCCTTTGCAGCCTCTGAGCCATCCCCAGACCCTGGGGATGCTAACTGGATAACATTGGCTGCAAAGGAGGCGCCAATGACGTCAGTAAGTGACATAGTTTAAGTCCTGTGTAACCTCTTAATTGGATTTGTGGTTAGCTTATGATCACTTGTTATGTTGACCTAAATTTGTAGCATCCCTTTCATCTTAAATCTGCACAATTCAACCTATTAAATTTATTTTAAGCATAGATCAACATAACAAGTGATCATAAGCTAACCACAAATCCAATTAAGAGGTTACACAGGACTTAAACTATGTCACTATAGAAATACCATTCCAGATTAGCTACCTGTACCCCTTACCACGTAGTAAGCAGGAAAAAGACATGAAGTGTACATACTAAGGTAACTAAGGTGTTTTGACAATCTTTAGAGTTGCTGCAAATGTTTCCATAATATTACCATAATTCGACATGAAATGATGACCTTATGAACACAGTGACTCATAATACCCCCATATGACTCGTAATACCAACACTTACAAGGCTTCAGTGAAAAGATCAAACACCCATGTTTTGAAAGTTTAGAATAATGTATTTACACCTTTCCTTACAAGTAGTGTGAAATACTGGGGCAACTGTATTAGGTGATAGCGGTGCTTTTAACTTAAGTGACTCTTAATTACCACGGCCACACTAAACCAGCTATTGGAGTTGCCCACCGAATATACGGAAAAAGCGGTCTGGCCACGCGAGACTACAATATATCTACAGGAAACTACAATCAAGCCTATATATATTTTCCCGACTTTTTACTACTTAACTTTCATATCTGTCTTTACCTTTGATCTGGTTTTGTCGCTACAGTCGTGCACTAATACTTAGCTTTGATCTTGTTGGGTAAACTCTTGTTCATTGGGGGTGGGGCTTGACATTCATACTAGTTTCGCGTGGCCAAACCCGCCAAGCGAAACTAAGGTGCAGACGTTTATCACTAACCTGACGTGACTAATGGCTGCAAAAACACCTGAACGATGGCCTTGTGACGGCCGTTACTTCACTTTCTGTTCTCCCTACCGTACAGTACTGCTACGCACTCCAGGGCTTGGCTCCAACTTTGATCTTTTCCTTCTAATAATTAACTTGATACTTAGCCGACGTTATCGCCTTACATCAGACTCGTATAGCTCTGTTCGTACCCTGCTTCAGCTTCCGAACAAGGAATTATTTCAATAATTAAGAGGCACTAATTTCACAGTACTAATCACACAAAAGCGCACGTGACGTGTCAAAATACACATCCTGTGAACGCTATCCCACTACCTGTGAGAACTAAAGCCTGTGAATACAGGGAGTCAGAAACATGTAACTGAAACGTGAAGAATGCAGGGAAAAAAATTCCAGATCTGATCCTCCACAACATGCAGTCTAGGCATGCATCAGAGAGCCACAACTGGGACCTGAGATCTTCTCTGCATTCAACCTGTACTTAAACATCGACTCCTCGCCAGCAAATAGTTGTATTCTGTGAATGTTATCCCACATCAGAATTCCACACCAGCAGGTCTCAACTAGTACCTCACTGGCACAGTTTTGGTACCTGCAACACGTCTACCAATAACCCACCCACACTGTCAGTGATGTCATCAAACAATAATAAAGTGTTATTGTGCTATTCTGGTCCATCGTTTATTCTGCATATCTAAATTGCTCCAATTTCTGGTTGACTTCAGCCAACTCTGCTTTAGCCTCTTGTTTAGCCTTCTCTCTTAGTCTCTGTACAAAAGACAAGAAGTACAGACACAATAAAATTAAAACATTTACATGTTGGGTACATCTCACATGTGAACAGTTGAGACAGAATTATCCATTTCCCAACAAAACCACAATAATATTATGTAGGGAATTTCCAAAGTAAAAATTCTAACATTTTCAAAATAATTTGCTAACTGCTGTTACATGTTGGACTAACTCTCACTCGAATACAGCTGTAGTGGTGATAAATTCCCATTATCGCCACTGCAACTGTATTAGTTCAACGTTAGCCAATTATTTTGAAGATGTTGAATTGTTACATTGGACACCCTACATTATGTATACACTTAACCTTCAGTGTTCATTGCTTCACCTTGTCTATGTTACAATTAATTATCTAACCGTCCCAACTGCCATAAGGCAGATCGATCTATATAGTAGCTTATATTACGTGCTGAGTAAAATGTTGACTTTGCTACAACTTGTTTGTGTGTTTAATGCAGTACACTTATCCCGAAGTCCTCATACCCACAGAGTCCCAATTAAAACCGAATCCCTTGTGGATATATACTTGCATGAGAGCTACACCTCGTTCACACTATCCCAGGTTAGTTAACCAGAGTGTTTTCAACTCGGGATATTGAGCTCAGGTTGGCACTTGTTCACACTACTGCATCTAACAATAGTGTGAGTGCTGAATAATAATTAGCTAAAACAAGCGCACGAGCTTTTGATTATTTAGGCACTTAAAAAAGGCACTAGAATTGTAGCAAGGAAGTGTAGAACCAGCTGAAATAAGTTGTACAGTGTTATAGCCACCATGTTTAAGCTAGTGGGTGCTCCTTTCACCAGGAATGTTAACATGTCGTAGAGCGTAACTGTCACAAAGACTACCAGAGCTATGGTACATTGTAGCCATTTTGAAGAGCAGCTTTAGAGCATGCAATATACTAGCAGTGTGGCCAACAGAAGCAAGTTATATTGTTAACTAGAGTTGGCCAGCTCGGAATGCATTCACACTGAATCCTATCCCCAGCCAACCCATGCCAGCCCACCTTTCCTTGTCACGGCTTGATTGATTCACACTGCAATTTGCCGTGCTGTGCTCTTCCTGGGTTAGAAGGTAGTGTGAATAGGGTGTTACATAATCATGGGAAAGGTCTCATCTTGAAAGAAGATTAGGTTTGTTAGTTGTTCAAGTTGCTAATTGTGTCTATCATTAAGAAGAAATGAAAGAAGACAATCTGTAAAAATGGGAACAGTTACACAAGCTACTTTCACCATATGGTAAGAAGTGTATACCAACCTTATGTGAACAACCCGAAGGTTACAACATTCTCTGTTATAGCGAGGTTAATGGCCATTTTCTGTTACTAGTAATCCTCTATGCTTGTAACAGTAATACCTTGCTTCCAAAAGTAGGTTCAAATAAACAGAATGGTTTGGGCTCCCGGGAAATGTAAAGATCTTAGTCCGATGGGCTTTAATACACTATTTCAACACTGATATTCATTGCCACAGAATAATAATACACCCAAACAAGCCATCACAAAATTAACGTAATTTATGACACACTATATAATGAACAATGATGACCTCACAAAGATTTCAACACTGCCATCATCAAGAGAATGTGTACAGCAATAGCCATTTACACAGTGGATGAAACCAGGTGGCACTTATCGGTTTCATAGGGAAGTACATCAGATAAACAAACGGTACATATATATTGCAACCTTATATGTTTCCTTTCACCATGCAGGCGTATAACTGTGTATAAGGCCTATACTTCAATTAATCTTAATATAAGGTGATGGGCACTATAAAGAACAAAAGTCAGGAAGACATCCTGGTTACACACACACACAAATTGATTGTGGGACTCCAGAAAAGATGGAATAAAAGTTTTTATTCTAAACATTTATCTAAATATTATAACTGTTTATACACTGCTCACTTTGTAGCAACTCTGTCGAGTACCCAATCACGATGGTTGAATCCAAGGTGGTGGGCTTTTAATAGAATGTACACAAAACTAGCACTCTATATAGTATGTTCACATTGAGCTGAACCCTCAAAAATATTTAATAACTCATGGATGCAATTGCACATGATCTTGAAATTTGGCTCATTTGTAGTACTGCTCAACCCGCTAAAAATATTTTAAAATATTTTTGGTCAAATGTTCGACATAATATTTATGGCCAATCAAAATTTTCACAATACATTTCATATGGGGAAGCCATATAACTACAGTGTCCATTACAGCCCTTTACAGAACTTGTAATGGAGCCAAATTGTACGTGTCTGTTGTTGACACCTTTGCTGTTACCAACAATCATCTGGTTGGCTGAAATGTTAACTCTGTTGAGAAAAAAATCCACTTTTAATTTTTAGCTGTTTTTCAGGATTTCGCTCAACGTGAACATACTATAAAACTATAATGTCTAATACACCTTACTACACAATTGCTACAAAACTACTGCCATGCTTGCATATACCAACTGCCACTTGCAAGTAAATGCCCAAAATTATTAGAATCATGCTGTACTAAGTGATAGGAGATGAAACATTTGACCTTCGAATTTATTGTGAACTTGTTGGGAGGAGGATGATTAAGTGAGTTAAGTAAGAATATACCACTTTAGCATGGGCATTCAAAGGTGCCGCTCAGTGTTTAACTCGCATATTGCCAGGGCGATATCATGGGAAAGCAGTTTGCCAATGACTTTGATACCCAGCCAGTTCAAAGAAACGATGCACTTTTGACCTGTTATATTGAGCGACATAGAGCTTTGTATTGTGGGACTCATTTTTGTAGTAGTTGCTAAGCTGAGTATATTTGCTAAAATAGACTAGTTGGTGGTGACTAAAGGATAATGAAGGCACAAAATAATTGTTTGGGCGATTGTGGATGCATATTTCTACCCACATTTGAACAGACCATGGAACAGCAAAGCTACTACTACGCTGAAATAGGTTAGTAACTTGCAGTCCTAAGTACTTAACTTAATATAATAACTTACTTACTGTCCCAATAGTGAAGTTAGTTGGCTTAACTTAGTACTAAAATGATAACAATATAAACTCCATCCCACAATTGCAAGTTTTCTAACATTGCGTGTTGAGGGGCATAGCAACGTATCAATAACGTTTTAACATATGGATAACGTTCTGATGACTTTAGCCCACGCTATTAAAACCATGATTGATCTTCAGATGCTACTGTATAAAACAAACAGGATGAGTTCTCAGTAGTTCTTTCACCTATTAGGTGAGTACGTCCCAAGTGATATATATCACTTATATCACAGCTGCTTGGTATTTGCTGATATTATACACCCGCAGCCCTCGGGCTTTGGTGTGTAGATATCAGCAAATCCCTTGTAGCCGTGGTATAACTATTAATTAAAAGGAAGTATAGATATTCTAGGATATACTTTATAGTGATAGTGCTTTGCTTTTTTTAAAGCCCACCCTATTGGAAGCAAGTACGTATAGTGGAAAGTCAGAGGAGGGTGGAAGCAGTTTAAGCGCTGTAAAAATTAATTATGCAAAATGCTTGCTTTCTGCGATTAACCAAACTGTGTGGATGGTGTAATGAAGTGTGGCATCATTGTCTTGTTGAAGAATATACATACCTGGTTAGCACAAGCATACTATGCGTGAAAGTGTTTAATCAGTTTTGCCCTGAAAACTTAATGATTTTACAAAACAAAGTACAGAATTGTAATGCTTACACGGAGTACAATCTAAACATCTAATGATCCCCAGTGATCCCTACTGTTCACTAGTTTTGTATTGCGACTATAATTATAAAGGCTTATGTGAAATTCTAAACAGAGGTAGCTAGCAATTAACATAATATTTTCGAGCAGCACTTCCGCCCTCCTCTGGTAGAAAGAACTTGTAGTTTTGTAATAATTATGTAGTGATATAGTGAATGAAGATGCAATACAGTGTATTACTGTTACGAGACTTTAAGCATGTCGAACAACAAAATATGGAGCTGCAAACTTGACTCTAGTACCCCAGACATACACAATTCCATATAATGCACATCACTAGGCAGCATTATTCTATGGAATTAGCAAACTTGGTTATGTATATAGCAACAGCACTTGGGAACACAACTGCTACATATATTGTATATACCAGTACTACACAAATACGAGTCGCTAGGCAAGTCACATCATAAACCAACAACATATCGGCATAATTGATTACACAACCAAACACAGCACCTAGAGTAGAGTAGCCATTAAAATTTTGGCATTTACAATTAAACAAGTGATCTTTGATGACATATCACTGATCTTCTGGGCAGGTATGTGCCCAGTTTTTCATTAAAGTAACACTTCCTTACCAAGAGATGTTTCTTTCTTTCATAGTAGATACTTGACTTTGCTTTTCTCTTCTCCTCTAAAGTCTTCAACACATCCTGGACACAACAACAAAAAGGAATGAAATCAGTCAAGTAATACACAATACTCAACAAGAGTCATGAAAAATTTACAAGAAAAATGTCTGCATAGATGGTGACTGGAAGAGACACAGTGACTGTCATCCCAGTGAATAGAACACACTGTTACTGTTACGAGAGTTTAGCACGTCAAACAACATAACAGGGAGCTGTAAACGTGACTCTAGTACCCTCGTACGTACACAATGTTTCTATATAATTCCCACCTGGTATTTCCATCCAACTTCATGAGATAGGCGACCCACAAGGCAGTACTATTGGTAGACAAATTATATTGGTAACCATTTTAACATGATTAAATCTCACCTTTCTTTTTGGCTGCAGCTTGAGAACTCTAAGAGCTGACGGAACAACCATTCTCTTTTGCTGTGAAACAAGACAGATTTGCACAAATTACATGAAGGATTGGGCAGAGTTTGCCTATCTGCCTACTGTTTGAGCGTGAAGACCTATTCTTTTATTATTGATTTATATTATTTTTAAAAATCACAAAAGGCTAATAATTAATATTAACCTTGTCATAAGGAGCTGGGATGCCATCATACACTCTCAACCTGTTCATTGCTTCTTCACCTCTTGCTGTTTTATGTGGTACCATGCCACGTACCACACGCCAGAAGATGCGGCTTGGTGCCCGAAAGTGGAATGGACCACGAGCTGGTTTAACATTGCAGCGTTTTCTCAGGAAGTCAAGGTATTTTACTAAAAAAGAAAACACCAATTCACAGAATAATAAGACAGAGATATATAAACTGTACGGGTTGAGTGCATACATAAATGCATAACGCACGCAAAGCCAACGCGTGAATGCATTAGAATACACATGACCTACATTTGTTTCTGTAGAAGCTTCCACTGATGTTGATTGCCTCACATCTTACCACTACCACGCGTTGTCCTATGAACAATCAGAACTCTAACAACAATTGTGATACTTCTGACACCACGTGCAACCACAAACACATTCAATTGCCGTCTACGCAAATCCTCTGCACTGAAACTCACTGCTAAGTACTGCTTTGGCAATTATGGAAGCAAGTCGACCCAACAGATGACCAGCGCCGTCTATCAAAATTTGCTGGAATGATAAAATACAACACAATGATCACTGTGAAGGAACAAGAACACAAAGCTAATATTGGCTACCACAATTAGTAGTATCTTTCAATGTTACATGTTGGACTAACTCTCACTCAAATACAGCTGTAGTAGCGATAAATTCCATTGCTTTCTAGGGGGTAGAAATGTTGATTGAAATACCTGCAAAACCCGAGATTCTCTCAGAAGCCTTTATCGCCACTACAGCTGTATTCAAGTGAGAGTTGTTAGCCAATTATTTTAAAGATGTCAAATTTTACATTGGAAACACTACATTATCTATACACATAACCTTCAGTATTCACTGCTTCACCTTGTCTATGATTAGCTATCAATACCTTACAATTAACCCTCTAAGCGTCCTAACTGCCATATGGCAGATAGTAACTTATATTGCTTTCTGAGTAAAATGTCAACTTTGCTACAACTTGTTTGTGTGTTTAATAATGCAGTGCACTTATCCTGAAGTCCTCATACCCACAGAGTCCCAATTACTGGGGTAAAAATACAAATCCCTTGTGGATATATACTTGCATGAGAGCTACACCTCCTTCATACTATCCCGGGTTAGCCAGAGTGTTTTCAACTCAGGTTATTGAACTCGGGTTGGCACTTGTTCACACTACTGCATCTGACAATAGTGCAAGCGCTGAATAATAATTAGCTAAAACAAGTGCATGAGCTTTCGATTATTTAGGCACTTAACAAAGGCACTAGAATTGTAGCAAGGAAGTGTAGAACCAGCCAGTTGTACAATGTTATAGCCGCCATGTTTAAGCTAGTGGGTGCTCCTTCACCAGGAATGTTAACATGCCGTTTGAGCGTAATTGTCACAAAGGCTACCAGAACTATGGTACATCGTAGCAGTTTGAAGAGCAGCTTTAGAGCATACAATATACTCATAGTGTGGCCAACAGAAGCAAGTTATATTGTTAACTAGTTGGCCATCTCGGAATGCGTTCATACTGAATCCTATCCCCAGCCAACCCACCTCTCCTTGTCATGGCTTGATCGATTCACACTGCAATTTGCTGTGCTGTGCTCTACCCAGGTTAGAAGGTAGTGTGAATAGGGTGTTACATAATCATGGAAAAGGTCTCATCTTGAAAAAAGACTAGTTTTGTTAGTTGTTCAAGATGTTAATTGTGTTTATCATTAAGAAGAAATGAATGAAGACAATCTGTAACAATGGGAACAGTTACAAACTACTTTCTGAAGGGATGCTCATTGGACATGATATTTAAAACTTAAAAAAAATAAATAAAAAAACTTGAACTGATGTAAATCACTTCATGGGTTAACACCTTAGAGCAGTATTAGTAGTATTGTATACTATTAACTAGTTTGGTAGAGATGGGATTGCTTTGCAGCTGATTTTATCGTTCTTGTGATTTATTGTTTCATAATAATCTTGTGGTTAATGCTGTGCAAAAAAATGTTCCAGCGTTATGACACATAGTTACAATTTTTGGTCCATGGTATGCTCCGCCAGAAAACCTGATGGTCAGAGGGTTAAAATTAATCATGTGTGCACATTTTTACAGACAGTTTCAAGCTTGAAAAGATAGTCATTTTGTTGTTGAACATACTAAGCTTTATACATTGTTTGCAATAGTTGTTTGATAAATTATTTTGCTTGCTGGCGTCAATGTTTAATTACTAGTAAGTCATTTTTGGTTTAAAACAAGCACTTCTTCAAAGAATTTTTGCTTATTTGACATGTTCTTTCATTGTAAGGTGTCGCAAAGACTCGCAATCTGTAATTTGAATCATTTTGCAATGTGCAGGTAGCCCATTATCACATAATGGCTAAGGAATGTTGTGGTTAATAATTACAATTATGCACCATATGGTAAGAAGTGTATACCAACCTTATGCTAACAACCTGAAGGTTACAACATTCTCTGTTATAGCGAGGTTAATGGCCATTTTCTGTTACTAGTGATCCTCTATGCTTACAACAGTAATACCTTGCTTCTGGAAAGATGCAAACTTCAAAACTTAAGATATCACTACCAGTTGATGCAAGATCATTAATTTCTCGATCATGACACAGTGTATCTTTCCAATTTTCACGTCATCAGTGATTGCTACAAAAGTAGGTTAGAATAAACAGAATGGTTTGGGCTCCCGGGAAATGTAAACATCTTATAGTCTTATGAGCTTCAATACACTATTTCAACACTGATAGTCATCACCACAGAATAATAATACACCCAAACAAGCCATCACAATATGAACGTAATTTATAACACACTACAATGAACAAAGATGACCTCACAAAGATTTCAAGGTCACCAAACACTATCATCATCAAGAGAATACGTACATAAAGTAATGACCATTTACATGTACATGGTGGATGAAACCAGGTGGCACTTATCAGTTTCATAGGCAGTGTTGGGGCAATTACTTTCTAGTTACATATTACTTGCAACTGAACTATTTAGTTACAGTTACATATTACCCATAAAATAAAGTATCTATAATAATATTACATATTATATTACTTTGTGTCCACAGCCTTAAGCTGTCACGTGTGAAACTACCACCTTATTACGTGACATGATTGCATTGCTGGACAATGTGCAAATCTTGGTTATATGTAATCAGCTGGTGAATAAGCTTCATTCAGTAGGCTTCATTACTTGGTTGTAGCTAGGATTACTAACAAGATTAGTAACTTCGTTACTTGTAGTAATAATATTATGTAACATTAGACTCGTTACAGTAACTATATTACTTAGGTAATGCATTATATTTGTAAGTAAAGTAACTTGAGTTATATTACCTGTTTTTATAGTGTATTTTGTTATATTACTTATTCACCACAAAAGTAATAATTATTACATAACGCGTTATCCCCAACACTGTTCATAGGGAAGTACATCAGATAAGTAAACGGTTCATTTATATTGCAACATTTTTTTGTTTTTCACCATACAGGCGAATACCCGTGTATGAGGCCTATGCTTCAATTCTTAATAAGGTGATGGGCACTATACAGAACAAAAGTCAGGAAGACATCCTGGTTAAACACACACATACATACTGATTTTGGTACTCCAGAAAACACGGAATAAAAAAATTTTTTTTATTCTAAACATTTATCTAAATATTATAACCTTTTATATAGGTTTATACACTGCTCACTTCGTAGCAACTCTGTCCGAGTACCCAAGCACAATGATTGAATCCAAGGTGGCGAGCTTTTAATAAAATGTGCAAAAAACTACCACTCTAGAACAATCTAACTCACTGTCTAATACACAATCGCACGAGTTATTTCTATCCAAAATTATTAGAACCATACTGCATGTACTAAGTGATAGATGAAACTAGCATTTGACCTTCGAATTTATTGTGAACATGTTGGGAGGAGGATGATTAAGTAGGTTAAGGAAGATTAGAAAGAAGTATAGATATTCTAGGGTGTACTTTAGAGTGATGGTGCTTTGCTCTTTTTAAAGTCTACCCTATTGGAAGCAAGTAGTAGAAAGAACTTGTAGTTTTGTAACAATTATGTAGTGAAGTGTATTAGAAACTGTATCCAGTGAGACACAATATTACTGTTACGAGAGTTTAGCATGTCAAACAACAAAATGGGACTTGGGACTTCTCGACCACCAGGCAGATGCCCTAACCATTTGGCTATGCTGCCTCACACACATGTACACAAAGACAGACAGACAGACAGACGCACACACAAAAACTAACTTGAAGTGTTTCGTCAAATCTTTTTAATTTTTTCTGATCACAAAAGCATAGCTGAAACACATTATGGTCTGAAATAAAACACATGTAGTAAATATGTACAAGTAATATGAGGATTTATTTTCAATGGTCATAATATGCAGTACCAAGAGTTCATAATATATATACTGAGGAGAGTGTCCTACTCTCATATGCCCCTATAGAAGGGCGTATCGTGAAGTTACGATGCAACGACAAGATGTTGTAGTTTGTGACACACAAGCAGCTGTAAAAGTGCAAGAATTTTTACCACCATTTTACACTCGCGATGCTCAGGATAGCTGTATTCGCGAATGGCCTAGCAAGAAATGCCTACGAAGCGGTCTTAACTCATGAAGGAATGATTGTAGTTCAGTGAGAAACGCTTAGAGCTGGAGTTAATTGGTTGCCAGTGACGTTGTTAGGCACCATGTTCAACTAATGACATCATTAATTATACAAAGAAAAATGGGCAAACTCAAAAGTGCTACGTCATAACTTCACGATATGCCCTTCTACAGAGGTATATGAGAGTAGGACACTCTCCTTAGTATACATGTTATGAACTCTTGACAGTTCATAATCTCCCATCAATACAAAAACATATTTCATTCCTTTAACACAATTAGTACATAGGTCACTCCATGACATGTTACTGTAGACCCACCACATTTAACATGAACAATAAACACCTCTATTATGGACACCTTGAGACCAGTGTCCTCCTTAGAGAGGTGTCCTGAGTATCAAGGTGTCCACACGTCCGTAATGAAGGGTTCCACCTATAATTTTGTATTACTGGATACCATATAATTGCTAGTGGTGTTGACTTGTTAGGTTTATTACAACAAGGTCTGAGCTGTTCAGCCTCAAAGAATTTGGGACCATCAAACTGTGAAGTGTCGTGATTTCTAATTGTAACCATGGACAGGCATGTTGATTATTAAAGTCATCTTGCTGAGTTCCACTCTGTATATGGTAATGTACAGTTAGCTAACATGTGTACAGTATATACAGTATGTATGTACACACTAAAACAATTGGTTATAAAATATTCTATGCTACTATAAAAACTGAAGGACTGGTTTTGATTTAAGCACTTCATAAAGAACCACTATAAGATGGTGCAGGCTAGAAGAGTTCTGTGGTTTGTGTTGTGTTGCAGAGAAAGGGAAGCACTTCCAACATAAGTAGCATATGGATTCATTATGCATGTTAAAAAGGAACAACACAAAATTACTTGTTGTGTCTCAGCTCGAGCTATGTACATGTGTACCATGTGATTTCCATGCATGTTTACTGTAACATGAGTATTCCATGTGTGTGAGGTGTATGTATCATGTAACATGTTACAGTGAGGGGAACATCCATCTACCATGCATAGTACATGTGCAATCTTTCCAGTTAGCACTTGAGAACACAATTACAGTACATTACATATACTGGTCACTATAAAGTGCTAATAATAAATACTTTAGGTTTAAGGAAGAAAATCCATCCCTCCTGGAGGAAGACTGAGTGTGGCCCCGACTAGACATTGGGTGACCTGCAGTTCGAATCCTGGGGTTGGAGGGATTTTTTTTCCTTACTTTGGCCCCTTTTCTGTTACACCTTATTCAGTTAGTAAAGTCAAGTCACTAGGTCTAAGTCCTTGTAGGTTAGGTAATCCTAAGGCTGCAGCACATGTTGCTGTCAGACCTTCAGTGCTGGTCACTGTAAAGTGCTAATAATAATAATAAATAATATACCAGTATGTTACAGTATACACAAACATGAGAGACTAGACACATATCAGAGGTAGTTAGTTGGTCACATGTCACAATGGCAAAATGGCATGTGCAATTACACAACCAAGCATGGTACGAAAATCAACACTTTAATTTTTTGTCAGATTATTGGATGAGATCGCGGAATCTGTGCATGACATGTGACCAATCTCCTGGTCATGTATGTGTCCAATTCACCAACTTTCTTACCAAAAGATGTATCTGCCTTTCATGGTAGATGCTTAACTTCGTTTTTCTCTTCTTTTCCAAAGTCTTCAACACATTCTGCAAAAACAGGAACGATATCAGGCAAGTAATACAGTTAAAAGATTTAACAAGAAAACAAGCTAATTAATGTCTGCATAGACAGTAACCATAGCAACACAATCACTGTCACTCTAGTGAATAGAACACACTGTTACTGCTATGAGAGGTAACAACATAACAAGAAACTGTAAATGTGATTAGTACAGTGGGACCTTCATTACGTGTTAGTTCAATCACATTGTGTTCAGATAAGTGGATTTGTCTGGCCCATTCATTTACAAACAGGTTTATTAAACTACTCTAATAGAACATACAGTAGTTGTCATAATACACAGTCATTAATACTGTTTGGATGATCAAACACTTACTGTACTCTCATACATAATAATGCCCACCTGGTATATCCATCAACTTCATGAGATAGGTTACCTACTAGGTAGACAAAATGCATTGATAACAATGACCAATTTTTGGCTATAACTTGAGGGTGAAGGGAACAACCATTCTCTTTCACTACACAACACTAGTGGCTGACAAACCTAAAACCTCAGTTTACTGTGGGCATGGCCTGTAGTCACCATTAACACATAACTTTATAAAAATGCAAATAGATTATATCTAGCCTCCCTCACATCATTATAGAAGTCAACTTTGTTTAATGAAACCAATTAATGTGGCCAATATAAGCCTTACAAGTGAGTAATTTATACAAATTTATTAAAGGATATGTAGTGCTTCTAAATAATACTCACCTTGTCATAAGGTACAGGGATGCCATCAATACTCTTAGCCTGTTCACTACTTCTTAGTTTTACGTGGTACCATGTGATGCACCACACGCCATAAGATGCAGATTGGTGCCCAAAAGTGGAATGGATACCTTTACATCACAGGAAATCATGATACTTTATTACAAAAAGAAAACACACATTAATCTATGGGAATGCAAATATACAACAAGTATAAGAAAAAGTTACAAAGAACAATATGAGAGGTGTCTCTACAATCAATCCACTGACTATGCAAATTACGGATGATTCTCATAATAGCCAGCACTGAAGCTATGATGTGTTATCTTGAAGTCAATACTTACGTATGTGGTAGTGAAGAAAGAAATGGGAGACAAGCATGTACTATAGCTGCGACATTAGGCAAATAGGCATGTCTTGGGCTTAAGCAAAGTGACATTGTATTAAAGAAATAAGCCAATTGTGCTTGGCTAGAGCCATCAGTCAATCAGGCAGTCAGTCAATACAAATTTTTTGAAAAAACTTTAAAATAGAAACTTGTTAGAAGTGCTTCGGGTTACTCTGAATGTATTTTAGACTTGACTACAGCTAAACAATACCACCAGGCTGGCATGAAGAAAAAGCAAGGATGGTTTTTGGGTACTATTTTAGGACAGGAGCACCCAAACCTTCATGGTCCCTATACAGCACTACACAACACATTGTATGATACACACAAAGCTAATATGCAAATATATTAGAATATGACCTTCACTTTTTGTTGCTGTTTCTGTAGAAGCTTCCATTGTTATTGATTCCTTCACATCTTACACCCATTATCCTATGAACAATCATAGCAACACTAACAACAATTCTGATACTGTACTTAACCACCACATGTAACCACAAAAACAATCATTTGCTGTAAGTACAGATTTTGGACAATGTTACTCACCGCTAAGGACTGCTTTGGTTACTATGGAAACAAGTCAACCAGTAGATGAGCCACACTGTCAGTAAAAAATGGTTGCAACAATAAAACACTTCAGCAAATGACAAAAACAATACTACAACAAGTCAAAAGTAACATGTCACCTCATGTGTTGTGTTTACAGGTCAGACAAGTACAAGTCATGCAGTCAGTCAGTTAGTCAAATTCTTCAAAATAATTTTTTTTTTTTTTTTTTTTAAATTCGTAGCAACTTTTCGTAAGCGTTTTGGGTCATACTGAAGGCACTTAATTCTGGACTTGGTTATACCTGCCAAGGTGCCATGAAGGTATCGTTCAATACAATTATGAGAAAGTATACAAACCTTCATGATCCCTAACATACACTACTACCATCAACCTCATTGTGTGCTATAACTATTACTGGTACTATTGGACACCATATAACTGCTACTGGTGATTGTGGTAAAGTCTTTAAACTTTAAAACATTACTCATAAACTCACACTACACCACTGATATTCCAGGAGGAAAGTGTAGGACTAGTAACCTGTACTAAGGTGTACTAAGTCTCATGATGATATCAACAAAGTCATACCAGACCACACCCACTATATAAGGACAGTTTAGTATTAGCTTCCCTGGTTAATAATGGGTCCAATATAAAGTTTAATACAGACTTCATTTCACATTTACTTCTTGCATGGCTGCTTTTAGTGTTAACGATTTTGCTCACGTGGGTGTGTACAGACAAACAAATATTATAGGTATAGGTACAGGTACACACACAACACACACACACACACACACACACACACACACACACACACACACACAACACACTATATATATATACTGTAGCCATCTATCAAAATATCAGAAGGTTTTTGATCAAATAACAGTGACAGAAACTCGGAACTGAGCTTCGGACCCTGGCTAATGTTCCAACTGCTTGACTACTGCTATGACATGTACATACACATTGTCATAAACACATATACTATACACAAGATAACACAAAAGATTAATTTGACTTACAAACTCACCTGTTTGGCTTGGACCCACACAAACCTATTTCCAGATCTGGTGACCTGTTTGGACTACAATAAGCAAATTGTCAAATAATAAAAATCATCATCCTGTTTACCCTTAAACACTTCCTGTTTAGTTGAACCAGCAGTTTAAATATTTTTATTGTTGTGCATGGCAATAAAATTATTTTACAAAACCACAACTGGTTACAAAGGAATTTAACTAAACAAACACCACACACATACACCTACACACAATACCAGTCACTCCCAGCTTGAAATATTATATGTGTAACATCCCTACTGGAAATGTTGTGTATGTAACAATATGTGACCGTGTACCAAACGTGTACACACACACACACAACACACGCACACCACACACAAACTAACCAGGTTCAAGTTGTTTGGTCACATCTCTAATCTTCTCTGATACATAACTGAAACTCACTGCAGTCTGAAATAAAAGGACATGTAGTAAACATCTACAAATAAGGATGATTTTTATGAAAGGGTAACATCGAGGTTTATATTTTAAGGTCACAAACACAATGTCCCATCAACACATTTTAGTCAGTCACAACCAGTTGAGCTCAACTACATGGCTAACAACAATATGCTGAATAGTGTGGTGTAGAAGGTTATCTCATTCTGACCCGAGCCAGAAAACTGTCCTGCTTTTGTACAATCATTTAGTAGCTGAGCACTGTAAAAATATTTTGTGCACAATTTCAAACAATCCCATATGTACCATATGGTGGTCTAATATTTTAAGGAGAAATTTTTGTTGTTGATCAACCTTAAAATCAGCAAAAAAAAAAAAATTCTCTTCAAAACATGCGACAGAGAGGTGTCCTGAGTACCATGGTGTCCATATATCCGTAATGAAGGGTTCCACTTATAATTTTGCATTATTGGATACCATATAACTGCTACTGGTAGAGGTGAACCTTTAATATTCATAAATAGGCATAAATTCACATATAGAAATGTTGACACATTTTTGTTCATACAGTAAACTACCCACCTCACTACATTACATCAAACACACACACACACGCAAATGCAGGTGTGAATACGACTTGTTTGGACTATTACAACAAAGTGTGACCTGCTCTGTTATAAACAATTTGGGACCATCCTAACATGTGATGGTTTGAGTTCTACACTTACTGTACACAAATGGGACCATGAACAGACATCTTTATTATCAAAGTATTTCGATGAGTGTTGACTAGCATGGTCATGCATGAACACACAACAACAACTGGTTACAAAAATATTCTAACACACAATTCACACTATGCCGAACTTGGGTTATTGAACTTGAACTCAGGTTGGTTCTTGTTCACACTACATCAGACACCAGCTCAATAGCGTGCGCCAAAAACACTAACACAAGCACACAATGATTAGTTACTTAGGCACTTGATAAAAAAGCACTAGAATCATAGCTAGGAAGTGTAGAGCCAGCTGAAGTCAGAGGAGGTACGATACGCACACGTGAGCACATATGTTTTGTACAGGGAAGCTATTTCATGGGGTTATCAACGAAAAATACGTGCCGATCAAACTCTTTTCTTATGCTTAATCCAACGGTGCAGTCTACCCCATTCAACCCCAGTGGTTCAGTTTCAATATACATAGCCTAATGGAGGAACCGTCATGTGATGAATAACTAGCCAAACAGCAAGGAGAAAACCAGTGAAAATCAGCTGCACAGGTGTCTAAGTAGCTTTGCAGTTTATCAAATCTTGTCTATGGATTGATTTTCTGTGATTTAATTATTTGAAGAATGCAATCACTGCAGATTCTTTTCAATAGTGCTTAATTCGTGTCGTACCTCCTCTGAGCTGAAGTCATACAATGTAAAGGCTGCCATGTTTAAGCTAGTGACTGTTCCTTTTGGAATATTAACATGTCTTCAGAGCATAACTGTCAAAAGAGTCTATTGGAGGTCTGCAGCCATTTTGTAGAACAGTTTTAATATACTTGCTGTGTGGCCAACTGAAGCAAATATTATTGTTAGCCAGAGTTGGCCAGACCAGAATGTGTTTACACTGACTGTATTCTATCCTGGGCCAATACCAATACCAACCCATGCCAGCCCACTTCTCGTTGTTGTGCCATGCTGGACCAGTTCAGCACAACTCGATTGATTCATACTGTACTTTATTTCAAGCTGTGCCATGCTCCCCCCAGGCTAGAAAGTAGTGTGAACAGGGCATAAAATACATACAACTCTAACAAATCAAGTCCATGTATATTATATATGTACTGTTGGACCCATCTCTTCTGATATACAACATAATATACAAGGGAGTGTCACTTTAATAGCTACTATACTATGACGTACAACTACAGTCAAAGTGATGGTCAACAAATAAGGTCAACTTTAATCAAAGGACAATGGTGAAACTACTTTCCCAGGATGGCCAGTGCTCTAGATCTGTAAGTACTGTGTATGAAACTACAAAATATAAAATGAGTCTAGTAAAAACACACATTTTGACAAGTTGATCTGTTAACTTTGACCATAGTCATAGATCAGTAGTGTAGTGGCTAATGGGATGACAGTCTCATGTAGTGTTCAGTGTCTCATGTTAATAATTCTGTGTAACGCTCCATTGCAGTCAGGGTGAATGTTGATTGCTGCTGATTGGAAAAGACCTGTGTGCCTGTTCATCAATTATTGAAAAAAATAAAAGTGCTATTCAACAAGAATGTATAGTGATCTAAATACTGAAATGAAAACTTTGCCTTTCAGAACAGGCAAAGGTAGCTTGATGGCTGCTTGTTTTTAATACACTGATGCTTAAACAGGTTTAGGGACACCAATGAACATTCACCCTGACTGCTGTGGTGGATAGATAGTACAGACTTGTCGTACAGAATTCTTAACGTAAGTGTTAGACCCTTTTTCTGCCCCCCACAAAAAGAAAAACTTGGGTCTGGCTGCACAAGACTGTGTACATAGCCACATCAAATACTAGTCAGTCATCTTGTTATTGATTTACCAAAATCCAACTAGAATGTATCACGTGTCCCATTTACAACAGGATGACAACCATCAGGAACACCACACCTGTTGTTTACCAGTTAGAAGGAGGGTGTACTTCACCACGCCCAATCGCACTCTTGTAAAATAAGGCCACTTCAACTAAATCTTTTGTTTCTCGGGCCCGACCGACCCTATATTTTTCAGCATAAAATAATTATGTTAATCACGTGATCACCTTGTAAAGAGTGATAATGCCACAAAGGAGTTGCAAATTTATCTTTAAGCTCTCAAAAGTAAGTAACACTAAATATCTCAACATATAGCTGCCTACTCACAAGTGATACAGCAACCGTAATAATGTAGCTTAGCCACCGTTTGACTCGCAATATCATTCTTCAACTAGCAAAATAGCCTATTTTTATTTTACCGACCTACCGACCTTTATTTGGCTGAATTTCGCCCGAGAAACAAAAGATTTAGTTGAAGTGGCCTAACTACCGCAAAATAGAATCAATAAACTAAGTAGCAATTCACCTTGCAATTGAGCTCTTTCCGTGGGCTAAGTAGATAAACTTCAGACCTCGCTTCAGAACACCACCTTGAAGTAACTACAATTATCCTTTATAATGCCCAACCTGCAGCTGGTGCAAGGGGTAACACAAGAATTTACTAAGCTTTTACGGTAGACGATCGAGAATCAAGGCTTTTGGAAAGATAAAATCAAGTGATCAAGGCGGCGATAAAACTTCTTGATCCCGGTCGCGAGCGCTGTACAACTCCATGAACTCGTGAGTTGTTTTATGTAGCTTGTTATGTAGTCTACACACACAAAGAAAAAGTAGTGGTCTGGCTACACGAGACTACTACTGTTTTTACTGGTATGGTTGTTTTTGTACCTGTATGCATGTCTCTGTAAGGGGAGCATGTTTGCAATCTGGCTTCTTTGTAAGCAATCCCTAGCTAGCAACCACCAGAACAATTTTTCATTGTGCATTTTACAAAGGCTACATGGGCTTTTTCCGTATAGCGGCTAGTACAGCAATTAAGTGGTTTTGGAAACTCCATTTTAATAGTTTTTGTAATGATTATTTTGTGTGTATGTGTGTGTGTGTGTATTGTCCTGTTTGTGATTGTTGAACTAGTAACTGTTGTGTCTGTTTTTGTAGTTGTATTGTATGTACGTAAGTATTGTACAGACTGTAATGTCTTCTGCAAGGAAAAACGGCTTCAGCCGATTGTGTGGAGTTAAACATATCTATTGTGGGTGGAGGACTGGAAATTATAGTCTCATTTGGAGTGGTCTTAGCTATCACATAGATATTAGAGGCATGATAGTGCCTTGTACTGTCTATTCTGCTAGTCTTGCTGGGGTGAGACTACTATTCTACGTGGTTCCCCAGCCACTTGTGTAGATTACAAGCTGTCTGTGGATCAAGTCACCATCTGGTCTGGGATCTTTTTCTCCATTCAACAATGTTTTAAGGATGCTCTGTACAGTTGCGCGTATGGCTTCCCGTAAATTATATTTTCTCCTATAACTTAAGAATGGATTGAACTATTCTGCTAAACTCTTTTTATTTGCAATAAGCTATCACTACTGCACATTTTAGTTCAAATCCCATGTCTTAACTCACTGTAGAAGGTGACTTATAAATTTTCGCTTCAAACTAGAATTAGTCCCACAGTTTATGCCCTAGAGACTTGATTCTTTAAAAATACATTATTGAAAACTGTACAAACAAACGTGCGTTTCTATTTTTGTTCTCTGGCTTCTCAGTCATCAGATACTCTTCCTCCGCTTTTGTGCTGGCACTAATCAGTCTTCTTTACCTCCACGCCATTCTTCGCCAGAAGGAGCTATCAAAAAACGACAAACGCTCTTTTAATGAATAAATACCATGCTTGCCCATCTGAAATTTTCATGCCTATCGGGTCTAAAATGACGAACTAGTTCTACTTTTAGTATCAAGGTGTAGAAACTGAGGCGCCCGCAGCTGTTCTATGGCCACAGTTATTGTTTCTTAATTGCGTAACCGGAAGATAGTCGGTAAATTACGGATCGCTATATTCATTAGACCACGATGAAGAAGATACAACACTTACTTCGCTTCCTTCATGTATATCGCTCTTCTTTCTTCGTTTGTGGCAGGTTATTTCATCATAAAAGACATTTTCTTGTTGGGCGCGCCACGCGATAAACAAGCCACAGACTAATTAGCTTCACAGGGTTTAGTGTAGGTCCCTAGTGGGATGGTGAATAATAAACATCCTGTCTGTTTTATTGAAATGTGACTGTTCTATTAGAATATTTTGATGGTACTAGATATCAAAGTCAGTTACAATCAAATACTGTAGCAACACTAGAATTATCATTATGGGATCAAGACACACAGTAGTGAGTTGTGTACCCAAGAAAACTGGTGTGCCACGCCATATATTGACAGGAAATAATGCAATGTATAACTCCATACTCCCTTCTCCAAATGATTTTTTGTACAAGCTCCCTCCACCTTCAGCAACGTATATACCGATTGTGAGTAAGGTCACATACGTAATCCATTGGTCAAATATGAGCCCTCAAAGTTTGCCTTAATTTCTTCATTTTGTTTTCTTGTATTGTGAGGTTTCTTTTTCCATAAATTATGAAAGCCAAATATATTTCCTTGAAATTTGGTGTACTATAAGGACATATTAAGGAAAGTTCATGTATTAGTTTGTTGCAAAAATGAAATAGTCATAGAGCTGTGGATGATTATAGGGTAAATGGGAATAACTTGAAAATTGGTGTGTGTATAGGTTTACCATCATAGATAAACATTTTGTGGTTTAATAGAAACTGCAGTGAAAGCTACATAGTTATAAAATATCTACCTTAGTGAAGTTACAGGTTAGTATGTAATAATCTCCGCACATACAGTTTGACCTCACTTAGTGGTGACATGTTTAATAAGCAGGTCAGGTTCCACAGTGATTACTCTTAGTCAATGTGTGTTCTATTAGAGTGTATTAATAATATAGTTTATATATAAGCATCTGAAATTGTGACTGGGCCTGCAAAAATAAGGCATGTGGTACATGATTTTGCCTACTTTTTTAAACTTTCATCACTCACAACTTTTTATACCATTATGATATGGCAATGCAAGTTACAGAATACAAATATTCAGTTCCAGTACTGAGATATTACCTGTAGAGTGATGGGGTGTAGTTTGTGCCTGCATGCCCTGTTTTCACAGGCCCAGTCACAATTGGTTTTAGTGCATGTGTTGACTTGTGTTTGTACACATGTTACTCTGTTCTGTATGTTCTCCTTCAGGTTAAAGCAATAGAGAAGAAGGACTCTGTACTAACAGGACCACAACAAATAGATCGACTGCTTATACCAGGCTCTACCTACAGTGGTGTATTTCACTCTCAACCGCCAAATTGACGCCTCTTTTACTGCAGCAAAGATGAATGGGACACAAAGGAAGACACTGGTAAGTCCATGAAGAATGCATTGTACTTACTGGGGTATGCCGGCCAAAAAGCATGCGTCCAGCTGAAGGGACGTTGAACATAGAAAAATCAATCCCATAGCCTTAGCAGTTGTCAAGTTACTTGTTGAAAGCGTTTTGGGTCGATTTGAAGGCTTGTTTGGGCTTACTTTTGCCTAACCAATACTACCTCATTGTCATCAGGAAAAAGTGAGGGAGATTTTTAGGTGATTTTTTTCATGGGCCACGCCTAAACCTTTGTGGTCCTTACTATACAGTACTATCATACTGTATGATAAGACATGGTTCAACAACTTGGCTAGCAGTCACCGGTAATTCAGCCATCGATGGGTTTTAATTAATCATATGTGTAGGGAAACACTGTACATCAGTGTTACTAGTCTGTGAGAATTTTCTATTGTCAGCAGTTAATATGTGTGTGTGTGTGTGTGTGGGGGGGGGGCGTGTACCTGTATGTCAGCTACAAACAGTACAATAGTGAACTAATTTAATTGAATATTATTACTGTATCTTTTTACAAGCTGCACACTGACCTGACCATACTCTAATTAACCCTGTGACTTAAGACATCTGTTATTATTCCAAAAAGATTGTTCTTAAAACCTTCATGGTAAAAACCTTCTATATGGTATTTAGACTGAAGCTTCACTGAACGCATGTTCCAAAGTGGAACTCCTCTTTTTCAAAGTCAGGTCAGGATCAACCCCCTGTATAGTATAGTGGGTGTGGTGATTACTGTAGTTCGTACTCCTTGATTATCTTAATGTGTTGATTATAAAAACACTGACTGTTCTATTAGAGTGTTTGTGTGTATGTTCTGTTAGAGTAATATAAGCTCTGTAATGTACCATTATCAGTGAGGTTGATTATTAAAATATTTTATTATCTGAGGTCCTGAGGTAGTGAAATATAATTGAGGGAGTACTGCCAGTAACCAGCTTAAACCATCCATCACAACATTTTGGTAGTGTTGGTACGTAGATACACTCAGACCCAAACATATCCTAAAAACAATTTGAAGTATCTACTATGAGTTTCTACACTCATTCAAATGATTGTCAAATTCCTACTAACTACTCAACTATTGAATATGTCTTGTGGGACCATACACAAGTGTTGTTATTGTTGAGGTATTCTTGTTAGGGAGGTGTCCTGATTTCAGTTGTGTACAATAAATGAGACCATGGACAAGTGTCCTGATTATCAACGTGTCCACATTTTAGGGTGTCCACTTTTGAGAGGTTCCATATAATAATGTTTACCTTTTTATTTCAGCCAATTCTCTACTCCTAATAATGTTTCACCAGCTAATGTGTGTTCCTTTTGTGACAGTTACTAGAGAAACATAAGTTGGATAAGATACCTAATAAGGGTAACTTACTTCACCTGTCCCCTTTATATACATACCATTGCCACACCAGCCCATACATCACTGAAGGTTGTTTCTCTTGTGCTCCTCAGAGCCTGAGTGTCACGCCTTATGTATAACTATAGTTAATACATTTGTGTGTGACATTACTGTATGGCTGGGACTGGATTTTTGTAGTTTTATGATTACATGTGAAAATTTCTTAAATGTCATCTTCACTAAAGATTGTTGTTATTTTTTTATATTTCTTTTCATAGTCCTGTGTCCCAAACATGTGCTGTGTTTAATGGCACTTAATTCAACATCTTGTGGGACACAGCACAATGGAGATATGGCTGATCAAACTACTGGATACGTATAATGATGGATGATTATGGGAAGGCTTCTTCCTTTGGGTAGCCTGACAGTGGAAATATTGTTCAGACAATGTGATTCTTGATACACAAAATTCTTGATACCATTTAATCACAAAATTTATGGTAAGTCATTGTCTTATCTGATGTTAGTACATATAAAGTTAATGTGTGTACGCTAGTCCATTTGTTTGTGTCCAATATATCAGATATTGACTGTCATAGGGTTAAAAAATACACCTTGAAAAAGTGGTACAAATATACTGTACTTAGTGCTGAATGTCTATAGGGCACTTGGTCCTATAGCCTGTTTAAAGTTGTTATAGAAAGTATGTTTGAAAAGGTGGAGAAAGGAGAAAAAATCTATGACCGGACTTGGGCAGCCTTGAACCTGCAGCCATCCAATTAGTGCTTAAATGTTTGCAGGAGTCTACCAGACAGTCAGGATGTTTTCTCCTTGTCAATTTCATGTATTTGTATCCATAGCAACTCTAGAGAGTGACTTATTAATAAATCATACAGTCCATGTATCTAGTGTAGGGGAACACTGTACATGTTACCAGTCAGTGTTACTAGTCTGGTATAAAGTGTGAAGTGTATAGTAGTGTGTGTGCATGCGTATGTGTGCGTGTGTGTGTGTGAGGCAGCATAGCCAAGTGGTTAGGGCATCGGCCTGGTAATCGAAAGGTCCCAGTTGAGCCACTTTGGTGTTGTTGTTTCCTTGAGCAAGAAACTTTACTCACCTTGCTCCAGTCTACCCAGCTGTTTAAATGGGGACCTGGTGGCCTGGTGTCAACTGGGGAAGCAGCCCACCCAGCTGTAACATCAATGGGTACCTGGTGTAAACTGGGGAAGCAAATGCCCAACTCTCCTTGTCTCGCTTAGTGGTGTTAGGGTTGTTGTGGAAATTTAGGTTCCATGACCACTCTCCATGAGACCTGGACGGTCCTCCTGCGGGTTACTAGCCCTTCCCCAGGAGGATTTACCTACACAAGGCTCAAGTGCCTGAGTGTGCACAGGTATCCCAGTGCTGGTTCACTGGGCGGCAATAGTTATGTTTCACACGGCTGCCGGAGGCTTTGTGTGTGTGTGTGTGTGTGTGTGTGTGTGTGCGTGTGTGTGTGTGTGTACGTGTGTGTGTGTGTGTGTGTGTGTGTGTGTGGTGCAAAGGGGATCTGCGACTGCGGAGTCATAGGTCAAGGCCACCAAATTCGTTTCAAGTTAACGGTCAAGTGTAAAAATTTCCAACCCACAATCAAAGAGTACTGCTAAGTTGCAGGTCAAACATTGAAAAAGGCTCTTAGTCACAGGCCACGGTGAAATTCAGCGGATCAAGATGGTGGGTCTTGCCCCAAAAGATTTTCCTGCACATGACCCCAGTGCATAAGTGGTACACAGATATCCTTTTGCTGGATAGCAATATCTGTGTTTTGCAAAGCTGTCAAGAGTCTTTGTTTTTTTTTGCTTTGCTTTTTGTAGAATACAGTGTGCATGCACAAGGGTGTGTGCATGTAGATAGCCCCTTTTATTGGGTTGCATGGGGCTACGTCAGACTAGTGTGCACAGTGTATGCACGTGTGTAGTTTGTGAGTTTAGTGCATGTGTGTGATATACAGAGTATACAGTGCTATATATACCTATTAAGCATTAGTACATTCACATTGGTGATAATCATCAACAAAACTACACCTTGTAGATGATTTTCACTTTTAACAAACAAGTAAGCATTATTGAACACACAGGGAGTTTGTGAATTACTGGTATTACCCTTATTTGCAAAGAGAAATTTGTGGTGACCAGAGATATTATAGATGAGTGTACTAAACTAACAGCCCAAATGACATCATAAACAGTTATATTGTTAACATTGAACAGTGCTATTGTATCAAAGGGGGTTATGGGGTTTGGAAAGGTCCAACAGTGATGTTATTAGACTTACAGTATTATGCACTTCACTTGAACAGAGAGGATATGCTAAAATACTTCTCATTGTGGTAGAGACCATCAGCACCATAAGTTAGCGTATAATCCTTCATGTGAAGGTTGTTTGTTGTGTTTCACTCTAGAAACCTTGTATGTACTTTACATCAAGTTTTCCTGTACTATGTATGTCCGTACGTTTGTAGTATCATGCAGATCATCAACTAAATGCCTTTTCTACCATGTCAGTTGGCTGTATAAGTTGGTCATCTATATTATTGTACGTATGTACCTTGATCTTACCAAAACTCTATTGTAGTGTGTGCACCGTGTATGTAGCATACTATTCATACATGTGTATGTGACTTGTGATTGGTGAAAATTTGGTGCATTAGCTGAAGTTCCACCAGATTCCCCAATGCTCCATAGTTAATGTCCGTAACTTATTCATCAAATTTACAGTCCACCAATACTATTTCACTAAAATACAATTCCCGCTAATTATAAACCATATATGTACTTAATATGATGATGTGTGTTAGTGCACATGTATTAGTATTGTTGTATGTTCTCCTTCAGGTTAAAGCAGTAGAGAAGAAGGACTCTGTACTAACAGGACCACAACAGATAGATCGACTACTCAGACCAGGCTGTACCTATTTCAATCTCAACCCTTATGAGGTAGTGACTAATGTTTGAGTATGATGTATCCTTAGTTGTAAGCGCGGGTGCCTATAACACTTTCTTTATTAGCAGTCAGAGGATGCTTAAAACAAATTATGTTCATTTAATTGAGGAGGGTAATATGTTGATTTTAATATAATACAGTGAAGCATCATTTTTCTGTTTATAGAATACATACAAGACAAGTTTGGTGAATTGCAAAGAATTTCAAACACTTTTTTACAAAACAAAGTACATTGTTTTGACGCTTACGTGAAGCGTGTTCTGACAAACCCCGGCCAACCCCATTGTTTTTCAGTTTTGTATTGTGACTGATTAAAGAAAAAAGGTAGTGAAACCAGGTAATACGTAGGTAAAAGGTGGTGAAACAAAAAGGTTGCCTATAGCCCTATACCTGCAGATATACTAGTGGACATTTTATTTTTCATGGTACAGACTGACGTTTAGGTCCACTAGTACAGTATATCTGCAGGTACAGGCAACCTGTCTTGTTTTACCACACTTAATGTACAGTACAATCTACAGGTTTGTAATTTGAATATGATGAGAAAATAGTCTATAATTTGATAGTAATTACAAATATGACATGTTACTGTTACAATTTGGTTGCACAGTTGATTGAGTTTATTTGTTTCCATTACACAATGTCACCTTGCCGTCTCTGTCTTGGTGTCAATTTGTATGTTTAGATGGAATTTCTGTAATCACAATATTTATGTACGTCACTAAGGTCAGTAGAGATCAACTTGAAAATAGGAAATCATGAAAAGATTTGTGCACAATTTCACCAGTGTTACTGCGGTTTTCCAAGTTCTTGCAATGCAAAGCATCATGAGCTAATATTGTGTCAGTAACGTTTAAATTTACGTAACTACACCTGTAATGTTCTGTGGTTGTCAAGTTGTATGCGTAAGGATGTTTAAAGTGCTGTGAGTCAGTAGTTGTCACTGAAAATCTGCTGTTGGACAACTGCACACGCACATGCTTGTATAGTGCGTGATGCTTTGCAATGCGAGCTAGGACTTGGAAAACTGCAGTATATCCAATGAATGATGAGCTTTCTTGCTTGCAGACATCTTAATCAATTGATGTCTCTTAATTCTAAATTTTTTGTCTTTGTGCCCTGGTAAGCAAATGACAAAAGTACTACTATTTTGTAAGAGTGTTTTATAGCTGTATACTGTTGCTATAGGCTATAGAGTTGTGAACATCCAGCATGTGTGCATGTGTAGTGTTCACGCATATATGTAGTTCCCATGTGATCTCAGTATATCGTAGTTTTACTAAGTTCTCATGTGATAGTAAAAGAGATGTTACCATTGTAATGTGTTGATGACAGGTGTTACAGATTGATCCTGGAGCAACTGCAGGTGGAATAAAGAAGTTTTACAGAAGAGTAAGTGACAATGTGTATTGACAGTATAGTATGTGTGTGTGTGTGTGTGTGTGTGTGTGTGTGTGTGTGTGTGTGTGTGTGTGTGTGTGTGTGTGTGTGTGTGTGTGTGTGTGTGTGTGTGTGTGTGTGTGTGTGTGTGTGTGTGCATGCGTGCATGTGTGTGACAGTATAGTAGTGTGTGTGTGTGTGTGTGTGTGTGTGTGTGTGTGTGTGTGTGTGTGTGTGTGTGTGTGTGTGCACATGTGTGTGTGTGTGTGTGCACATGTGTGTGTGTGTGTGTGTGTGTGCACATGTGTGTGTGCACATGTGTGTGTGCACATGTGTGTGTGCACATGTGTGTGTGTGTGTGTGTGTGTGTGTGTGTGTGTGTGTGTGTGTGCACATGTGTGTGTGTGTGTGTGTGTGTGTGTGTGTGTGTGTGTGTGTGTGTTTGTGAGTGTAATAAATTGGTCCCAATGTGGTTCTATTAACAGTATCATATTATCATGAATTACATATTGGAACATTGTTTACTTGAGGTGAACCTTGAGAGAACAGGTGTACATGATAGTTCATTTGGTTGGCTTCCACCCATGTTATTCCCCTTCAACAGCCTCACTAACTAGTAAACAACACTGTTATATATTCATGATACTTCATATCTTCTCTATCACATCTTCCCACATGAAATCTCTTTAATGTTTAGGCATTTTAATAGTGGATAATTTCTCTTGAGGCTCACCCTTAATACAGTAATTCTTTTGGTCAGTTTAATCGTTCCCAGAATAAATTATTAATTTGTTAAAGAGGTGTAAAACTTAACATGGTCACACGTTTTTATGAAAACAATTTCAGTAAACCAGCCATGCACCGAAGGCCAGCTGTACCTGGTTTAAAAAGCTAAAAAGATCGTGTCAGCCCTATTCAATAATGTGTTCATGAAACTATGTTTGGGACCATGTCAAGTAGGTATGGTGAACTTCATGACCTCATTATAGTGACCATATCAAGTAGGCATGGTGAACTTCATGACCTCATTAATAGGACCACCTCATTATAGTGAGACCATATCAATCTATAGGTCACTATAATGAGGTGGTCTTATTAATGAGGTCATGAAGTACACCTTGGCTATGTTTGGGACCTACTTGATAATGGTTGCTATAATGAGGTGGTTTTATTAGCCCTCTAACCATATATCACAATCATCGATCTAATAACTTATGTGCTGAATACATTTGTTACAACTTCTTGTCTCTTTAACAATGTTGCACAGTTACCCTAAAGTCCTCTTGGGTCTTGAGCTAACAATGGGAAGAGGGAAATTTGGCAAATTTTTGTTGCTTACATTTACCTGCCAAAGTTTTCCCTCCATACCACACAACATGTTTCCACTATATAAACACTACACAACACCTACACATTATCACTAATGGTATGTTCCTATCTTATCATAACATGTGGTGACCACTAGTCTGTGTTGTTATTAGCTGGTCAACAGTTATTGTAGACAGTTAGTTTACTAGTAGACATGATGGTACCCATACAAGCCATCCTGCTGTGTACCATGTACTGATCTGTCCTCCACTATTAGTAGAGGAGGTCATGTGACCTCTATAAGGCTAAAGGTCATACATAGTGTATGTTTGTTAACAGTCATGTATAGTATATGTCATGACCTCTGATATGTTATTGTATCTATGTAGTTGTCAATGTTAGTTCATCCTGATAAGAACCCTGGTGATGTGGATAGAGCACAGAAAGCATTTGATGGTATGTAGTGTGTGTGTGTGTGTGCGTGCGTGCGTGCGTACGTGTGTGTGTATATAGTAGTGTAGTGTAGTGCGTTTGTGTAGTGGGTGTGTGTGTAGTGTGTGTGTGTGTAGTTGCGTGCATGCATGCGTGAGTGCAGTGCTTGTAGTGTAGTCTGCGTGTAGTATAGTGTGTGTGGCTGTGCGTAGTGTAGTGTAGTGCGTGTGTGTGTGTAGTGTAGTCTGCGTGTAGTATAGTGTGTGTGGCTGTGCGTAGTGTAGTGTAGTGCGTGTGTGTGTGTAGTGTAGTCTGTGTGTAGTATAGTGTGTGTGTAGTATAGTGTGTGTGGCTGTGCGTGTGTGTAGTGTGTGTGCATGTGTGTTCTGTGTGTTTGTTTGTTTGTGTGTTCAGTATGAGTGCTATAGTGTGCATGTGTTACATTTTTTAGCATCTGTAAAATTTATTAATTTAAAATGAACTAGAGTTCCAGTGACAAAAAGTACGAAACAAGAAATATGCATGATGATGGCTATCACTACGAAATAATAATTTTATTGTACTAGTTTGTTAACTTTTTATAGCATAGCTATGTTATACATGTGTGGCTGTGACTGCTTTATTAGAATATCTCAATCTCTCTGCTTGTCTCAAATGAGCTACATATTAGAGTAAGGGGTGTAGTTTGCCATGTAAATTACAGCTAGAGGCGTGTTCACAGAGTACACTTATGGTTATTTAAATGTGAGGCACATGTTCTGATCGTTTAGGGGTGTGGTCGGATCAGCAGTCATTTTATAAGTGCGGTTACATGTATCTACTCCACCTGCAGTCTTCAAATAGTTATGTAACACTTTCACACCTCAGACCAAAGAAGCCGCCTTGGCTACATTTCATATGTAGCCCAGTTAGCCGGGCTACATACGAAATGTAGCCGGTCTATAACTGGGCAGTGATTATATAGACGTTGATGCTGAAATCGATTGTGGGGATCGATCAACACTCACGTATTTTGCTATGAAAACCACTCAGATGGAGAGTGTTTTGTTATCCTCGCCATCCTACAAGTTGAAAAACGTTGGGTTAAGGTAAAAACATTCGATTGTTTTCGCACGTTTTCAAATACGGACACGCCCCCATTGGACACGCACGCTAACACTCTGCACGGAGTAACCACTCTACAAGCAAGCTTACTTGTCTAGGCCTTTAGTGAACTGCGTAGTTTTCCCATAAACGATTCAATAGCACTGATTAAAACATTAAACTCGCGCAACGGAAATTCTCCATGATATCTCTAGGGTATGTCCGTTTATCATAAGCGTTTATCATAACCAGAACGTACTAGCTGCTGACCCATAATCAAAAATTTTAGGTATGCATATATATAATACATTCGGTGGCTGCACTCGTATTGGCTTGGGTGATTGAACAGGCTATTAGCCTAATAAGTGTTACATATTAGCTGTAACATGGGCATTTGGGCTTTGCCTGATATGTATGCCCTCATGCCCATGTTACAACTATTACTTGTAACATCTAAATGTGCTCCTCTAAGGAAAGTGTTGATGTAGAAAATTAACATGTCAGTATGGTTCCTTGCATGAAGATGACATATAACTAAAGAAATGCAGACTTGTCAGAACCACATGCCACCAGTGAGTTTGTTATTGTGACATGGAATGGTGGCTGTGTGCTGCTCCGTTTGGCCTCTAGCATTGCAACTGTGATCAGACAGGCAGTGAGGCAGGCAGACAAAAATACAAGTTTTGATGATTTTTTAAAAATTCAATATATATTAAGAGAACTTTTAGGAGAGAACTTTTAGGAAATGCGTGTTCACACAATATGGGCACGCATGACGACACTAGGTAGAGGTGTACCGATAATCGGATCGGCTACAATATCGGCCACCGATATGGCATTTTTTACCAATATCGGTATCAGTACAGAACAGCAGAAGGACCGATATCACTACCGATATTTATACAGTAGCAATAGTTTGTACATAAACGGATTATGCGTTGATTTTCTACGTTATTCATGTGGCTCTTTAGTGCCAGTGGCTTATTGTTCACTCTGCAACAAGCGCTATGAGAAGCCATATAAATACACGCGATTCTAGTGTTTGTTGCTGGAAAGCCTATCACAGTCTTTACAAATGAAGCAGTTAGTACCTTTGTAACAAAAGAAGGGTCACAGGATAACCAAGGAAACTTGCTGTACCAGCTTTCTCACTAGCCATTAGAATGCGGAGTAATGCAGAAATATCCATTTTAGGCTTCATGGGAGTATACATAAAAATGTTTGTGGGTGCCTAATTGTCTGGATTGCACAATAGAAACTCAAGCTGTATACCACCACAGGCAGAGTATAGCAATGAATACATGCACATATTGTTATAGGGAAGGTAAATGTACACTTTTGTTTGCTTAAAATTTTAATGCAAATATCGGATTGACTATCGGTTATCAGCTTCTTTGGTTACATCAATATCGGATATCGGTACATGCCAAAAACCCATATCGGTACACCTCTAACACTAGGTGGGGTAACTTAATTCTTACAGCCCACAAATAAACATAGATTAAAAGTGTGTTAACTGGACTACTTGGAGAAGGTTAAATGAACACTGTAACTACAGTGGCTTACTTGTTATGAAGCGATAAACAGCGATGAGTCGTGTGTTTGTGTTTCAAAATTCTTGCCATGTCTTTTAATTTCGATTGTGGGTTTACTCACGAGTCATATATGGCCTGATAGAAAATTTCACGAGGAAAAGTTGTTGCAGAGTGATAGGAGCAACTACCATCGAGTTATCTATCATTTTGTAAAGGTATGTAAAGGGTTTGCCTGTTTCCTTACTGAAAAGTTATTTTCACGGCGAGTTTTAGCCTCACCATTTAGCATTAGGGCAAACCCTAGGTATCATTTTAATCCTTGTTACATCATAAGTAGAATGACGTAAATTGCATAACCATGGGATGGATGCTTCGAAAGTTACAGTGCTATGTGCAAGGCATGCGTCTTAAGTTTAAATCCAGTTTTCTGGATTATGCGGGCTTAAGGGTTAATATTCTGCCGCCTGTGAGTTTTTAATGCTGGATATACGCTAAGGTTATTCCATAAAGGTGAGTTTTGTTGTGTATGGTGTTTCTATGATGGTTTTTAGACATGGTACTTTTAGCAGTGCCTGTCACTTTACGGGTGAACCCTACTACCGTACTGTTTGATATTGCAGCTAGAGTCTGTGTTGTATTTATTAGCCATCGAATTTGGAAGTAAATATCCTAATAGAATGGTCACAGATATTTTATTCTAATAAAGCAACTTTACCATAAAAGGGAAGAGTTTATAGTACTGCTCTAAAGCACAACAGGCAATTACACAAAATTAGTAGTCCCAATGGTATATCGTTCCTAGTGGTTAAAGTGTTATATGTACATTACAGCTGTCAACAAGTCCCAATGGTATATAGTTCCTAGTGGTTAAAGTGTTATATGTACATTACAGCTGTCAACAAGGCCTACAAATTGTTTGAAGATGAAGAACAAGTAAAATACTGTGAGGCCATAGTGGAAGAGGCTCGCTCCCAGCTGGAAACAAAGGTGTGTATTTTTGTGTAAACTGTAAAATATAAGATTGTATATTAAACATTGAGACAAATTCACTGGGCAACTGCTAAATGATGTCTTCAGCTAAGCATAACTCATTCACTGTTTGTCATCACTTATAGACCCAAGATGTGCCCAACTGCAGCAGTTACAATGGGTGCATCCTGGACTTACCTTTGTCCTCCTTTGTGTCCTATTTCTTTCTCCACTACCGTTGATTTGTGGGTAGCACATAATGTGCTGACTATTGCAGAAATTATCTATGTAATTTCTGTAGTAACCAGATTGATTACAGAGGCTCTTCTTATACTGTCCTTTGATTGTAACACTGTGTAATGGATGGAAGATACAGTAACTGAAAATGAAGTGGAATGACTACTTAGCTTTCAGTAATTGATAGTAATGGTGCACATTCAGGTGTGAAATGATAATGTCTGGTGCCATTCTATCCTTTGAAGTTGTAGGCCACTCTGATGGCATTTTTAGGCTTGAACCTACAGGGTCGGGTCATCCAGGTCAACCGAGTCATGTTTTGTCTGGGTAATCCTGGTTCTGACTTGATTATTTGAGTCTGACCTGAATTGGATTACATGTGAAATGAATTAATTAGTTTGCTAATATATCATCCTGCTACAGCCCAGCTTCTTTCATGAGCCATGCCTACTTATCGGGATTAGTGTCTGTAGGCATATGCGGAGCCACACCATTCAGCCATGCCCATTTTTCAGTAGTATTGAAGTCTGTACTAGTAGGTATGCACGAATCCACGTCCATTGCTGTCTGCAGGACAGGCTTACATGGAGTCACACCCACTAATTAATATATGAAAAATTATAAATTTAAAAATGAAGTAGGAATCCAAGCAGACCGATGGTAGCTATTACAGCATAGCTCGGTGGGAAATCCCTACTTTGGCATGGTATGTTCAATGCCAAACTAGTAGGGATTTCCCACTGAGCTATGCTGTAATAGCTACCATTGTTCATCTCTTGTTTCACTACTTTTTATCGCTTGGATTCCTACTTCATTTTTAAATTTATAATTTTTCATATACTAGTTTGTTTAGGTTTTTGTTAGCTACGTAAGGCATACAGCTAGCTATAAAACGTGTGACTGTGCTATTAGGATGACTGCTGTATTAGAGTATCTCGAGTCAGCCTGCAAAGATGTGCGCTTGCCCAAAAGGGTGTGTGGTTTCGATCAATTATAGAGTATCTTGAGTCAGCCTTCCAAATTGAAGGTGTGTGGTCACTGAAATACAGCTAGTGTGCCATCGTGATTTCAACCGATAGATCGATAATGCGTAGGATAAAGAATGGGTGTGATCTTGTGACGTATCGTGAAAGCTATCTAGTACCGGTACCTCCGTACAGTAGCCTATGTCATAGATTATATAAGTAAGGAATATATAATCTATGCCTCCGTACACAAGCGTCGTCTAAGCACCTTAAATAATCTTGTGGCATCTATTATGCTGCTTAAAGAAAGTGTTGCTACGGAAAATTAGCGCCTCGATATGGTTTCGTTGGATGAGGAAGACAAGCAGCCTGATGGAAGGCACAGAGGGTACACACTCGTCTGAACCCCAAAAGGCACATCCCACTGGTGAGTTTGTTATTGTGGCATAAAATGGTGGCCGTGCACTGCTTCATTTGGCCTCTAGGCTTGCGACTGTGGTCAGTCAGTCAGGCAGTCAGTCTAAAATTCAAGTTTTTGGCAATTTTTAAAAATTCTGTATCCGGCCACCTGTAAGTGTTTTGTTGTATTTAATGCTGTTTTATGTATTATATGGACTAGTACTATTCTGTAATGGTAATTTTCGATATCTCTAGGATGATTTTTAAAGGTGGAATTTTGGGCGGCGCGCAAAAATTTCACCTGGATTCCTACTTAAACGGTACAACTGTACCATTTGACAGTTGTTTTACAGGGCTTGCAGAAGTCCAGCATCTTTTGTTAGCCACATCTACTTAATGTCAGGAATGTTTGATACTGTTTGTAAAGCATATGTGGAGCCTCTCTAATTTATCAGTAAGGTCAGTTTAAGCCACACTGACGTACACTGGAAACGTATTTTACTGTCTGTTTTCGTTTAACTACCCTTAACACTAGTCCAGCACCCAAAATGCAGCTCTTGGTAAGTATTTTCTATTGTTTATTGATGATGTCATATGATATTTCTATGATGGTTTTTATATGCAACATTTTTAGCGGTGTATGTCACTTTAGAAGGAACCCTACTAAACAGTATTTACATACTGTATAATACTGTGATGGTCCATACTTGAATTGAAAATTCTTATAACGTGCTTGTACAAGTGTGACCATTGACAAGTGTCCTGATCATTGTATCAAAGTGTCCTTAGTAGTAAGGTGTCCTGATCTCAGGGGTCTAAATGTATTTACCCTAATACAATTGCCATAAACATGTGTCCTGATTATCAAGCTGTTTTACCAGTTATGTTTCTATATTGTGACAGATAATAGAGAAACGTAAGGAGGCTAAAAAGAAAGGCAAGGACTTGATAGAGGAAGACATGCCTGAGGAGGTGAGGGTCACATCATATATTGTGACTACTACTGTAGGATATGACATACACTGGTTATGTGATGGTGTGATTTTCCTTATAGTATTCTAAACAGCTGAAGAAGTTGATCACAAAGTTGTTTGCTGATATTGAGATTAAAAAGAAGGAAATGGAAAAGGCTGAGGAAAGAGACAGGTAAACTTATTGACAACAATACTGTTTTCATAGCTTTTGTTGGTTCATGCACTCCTGTAGATGATAAGTTGTATACTTTATATACAGTGAAGGCCACCTTTCTTGTATGACTAACTTGTAGTGAGATGTAGGGTAATAGCTGGGTTTCACAGAGAGTGCTGTATTTGGTCATTGGAAGGTTTCTATTGAATTATATATTACACACCCAACCAGAGCAGATTATAACTAGCACTTTCGTTGATCTGACATTATGTCAGATCAAAGTCAAAAGTTGATCTGACATGATCTGACATTGTATGACAATGCATGTGCAAAGCAGCTATGTTAGTGGGTGTGGGATGCCAAGCTTTGGGATGTGGCAGCATGCCCTTCAGGAAAATTCTAAGAACTTTGTGTAGCTGGAATCAACGAACAAAACTTAGAATAGTACGTTCAAACTTTTTAAAGTACTGTACAGACGAAGGTGACCACACAGCATCACAATAGTCCAGTAAAGGAAGGACAAAAGCACAGCACAATTTCCCCTTTAGGTACACTATTATAGAAGCACTTTGACTGCTCTATTAGAGTAGCTGACTGTTCTATCAGAGTATTTTTTAGTGGAAAGTAGTCAGCCATTCTTGACCGGTTCAGTTGGTAATTGGGCTGTCTTCAAGCTAATTTGTCAATAAATGTCTGATGGCCAACCGTTATAATCTGCTCTGCACCCAACTCAGCCATGGGTTATAGTTATCAAAACACAAGGTGGTCTTCATTCATGAGGTTCCATTGTGGAGTAGTTTATCAAATGTCATTAAATGTGTTCTTATGTTATCTTTAGGAAACGTCAACTTGATGAGGAGCAGAAACAGATCAATGCCATCAAGAAGGAGAAGGAATGGAAACAGGAATGGGATGTCAGTATACTGTTTGTGTGTACGTATTTATCTCATATTTAATGTATACCATGGCTCCGAGGGATTTTGTTGATATATGCACCCAAAGCATGAGGGCCGCATGCCCGAGGGCTAAGCATGTATATATCAGCAAACCCGACACAGTCGTCACTCGTGGTGTAAGTGATAGGTGAAAGAACTACATAGCACTCATCTTGTTTCTTTTATACATCAGTGTCTGATGATTGATAGTGGTTTTAATAACGTGGGTAATAGCTGTTAGAACGTTGTTCATACGTCAGTATGCTTTACACACAGCTCTAGAAAAATTGTGATTGTGGGATCCGGTTTTTTTAGTGCTAGCATTTTGTACTACATTAAGCCTACTAACTTCACTATTGGGACAGTAAGTAAGTTAATATATAAGTTAGTACTATACGTAAGTTACTCACCTATTTAAATCTAGTTGTCCTCTTTGTGTCTGCTCAATGGCTACGTAGTACATAAAAATATGTATCCATGCATTGCCCAAACAATTATTTTACTGATTATTCGTTGTTTAGTAACTCTCAACTTAGTAACTACACTGAACCTAGCCTAACCTGTAAACCCAAACCCATAATCAAATACTCCGTGTCGCTCAATATAATGAGTCAAAACTATTGTATCTTGAATGTGGGCATCAAAGCCATGAGCAAACCGCATTCCCTTTCCTGGCAATATGCGAATTACACCCCAAGCGGCGCCTTTTAATGCCCACGTTAAACTCATAGAACAGTCATTTACATTTTATGGTCACTTGACCAAAAGGCGATGTGCAACTTTTAATGGTAAAAACTGGATTAATTTTGAGTACAGATTATAGTCAAAGTGTTATCCTTCTGATATTCTTCTATGAGTTATTACTACCCCCTAGAACTAAATGGTCCCCCCAAAATACTGCCACCAAACTTCATCATACAAATTATTGTACAACAAGAGTTTTAGTATTTCTAACGTCAACAAAAGCAAGTAAACCCACAGATTTTTATTATTTTTATTTTACTTTTAAATTACCAAAATCCAAGTTTTAGTCTGCTTACTTCACTGACCACATTTGCAAGGCTAGAGGCTAAATGCTGAATTGTACAGTCACCATTTTATGCCACAACACCTAGCTCACATCTGAAATGTTTATGGTTACAACAAGTGTCTGCTCTCTGCACCTTGCCTTTCCTTTTATTTTCACTCCTGCTGGCCATCATCTTGATGCAACTAAGCCATATATCAAGGCATTAGTTTTCCATAGTTACACTTTTCTTAAGGAGTGTATTTAGATACTGCAAATTATTTGAAGCACTTATACTACCGTAAGAGGTAGTGTAGACCCAGTAGATACCTGTAGCTGTGTGATACGTAGGTTTGCCACTGAAAATAGAGCACGATCACCATGCTCCTTAATGATCTAGATGCACTCATTAATGGCCTAGCTGCACTTATAAAATGATAGCATGGTGACCATATGTCCCTTGAAATATCACATAGGCCAGAGACTCAGTTGATACAGCAGTAGAGTGTTATTAATATGTCATTATGCTTCCACACACAACACCAGAAAAGTTGCAATTATATGATCTAGTGTTTTAGTTTTACCATTTTGTACTACTTTAAGCTACTAACATTGTTATTGGGACAGTAAGTAAGTTAATACATTAAATTAAGTACTTACAGTAGGATTGCAAGTTACTCACCTATTTACATAAATCTAGTTGTATTGTTTGTGTCATTCTGTGGTCTGCTCAATGGCTGATATGTGGTCGGTAGAAATAAACATTCATGCATTGCCCGAACAATTATTTAACTGATTATTTGTCTTAGAATATCAACCAGTGACTACACTGAGCCTATCCTAACCCGTAAACCAAAACCCACAATTTAATGCTCCATGTCACTTAATACAAGTACACAAAAAAATTTGGAATTTTCAACTAAAGTAGGGACCATAGCACATCGATAAAAAGTACTGAAACAAGTTGGACTACTAGTCCATGATATTAAATCACAGTAAAACAATAAGAAGTGTTATATCTCTACTATGCTTGAGTTATCAATGTGCTATGGTCCCTACTCTAGTTGAAAATTCCAAATTTTTTCATGTACTTGTTTGTTAACTTTTTTTGTAAATAATTTTATTATGACTGGTGAACCCACGCATACCACATCTGAAATGCCCAGCCCCTTATTGTCTGAAACGTGAACTATCCATTACGCTTCGTTGCCAGCTATGTTCAACCCATTGCAGGGCTGGAGCCCATAGATTTTGAGTGGTCCGGCCATCCATGGGCTGCAATAAAGGTCATAGTCATGCACACTACTCAGTTTTTATTGATCTAATATGATCTGTAAATCAGACATTATCTACGTTGGTGTATTACTTAACTGCATGTGCTATAACAGCATGCTAAGCTAGAGGGGTCAGTGGGCATGCTCCCCCAGGGAAACTTTTGAAAATAGATACTCTGAAATGGTATCTGGAGGCTATGCAAAGTGCAAAGTCTCTTCTTGTTGTTAACATCAATGGTAATTTTGTGCTACATTACCAATTAATTGAGTTTCATATCTGACTATTATAGCTAGTAGCTAATTTTGTTTTCATGGTGTATACAAAAATTTCTCAACATGACAGTTTAGTTTTAGATTGTAACTGCATGTTAATGCATGACATGTATGATCAATTAGCTCAATGCAGTGTGCCATGCAGATGACTCACTGGGTATTTTAAGACAGTTAACACATATGTCATGGCTTAGACTATAAGTACTGAATGCTTTATTAGAGTATCACGATGACTGTTCTATTAGAGTATATTTTGGTGACTGCTCTATTAGAGTATCTTGATCTTTTCACTAAAATCAAGTAGCTGAAAAGTGATTGGCCGGACTGTGGGCTCTGGCCCTGACCCATTGCACAACATTTCAAATCAAGAACTGTTCGTAAAGCACCTCTGCAATCCACGCATACCAATAGAAAGAAATCATGCCACGCACCCTAATTATATTAATTATCGTCTGAAAAGTGAAGTATACATTATGTTTCATTGTTGGCTATGTACAACCCGTTACACAACAGTATGAATCAAGAACTGTTTGAGAGCACCTCTACTTTCAAATTAGCCACTATGAAAAATGCAGACGATTTCCATTATGAAGGGAAGCCATCACGTGCTATCGCCAAATCGACACTTTTCGCTGTCAGCAAAGATGAATGGGACACAAAAGAGGACATTGGTAAGTCCATGAAGAATGCATTGTACGTACTGCTGTATGCCAAAAGGCACCTGTCGGGTCGAAGCAACGTCAAACAGTGAAAAATCAAGCCCATAGCCTTAGCCGTTATCGAGTTACGCTTGTCTGAAGGCATCAGGCAGTCAGTCAGTCAGTCAGTCAGTCAGTAAAAAATTCCATTGAATAAAAAAATTGTAAAATTCCGTAGCAACTTGTTGAAAGCGTTTCGAGTCGATCTGAAAGCTTTTTTGGGCTTAGTTTTACCTAACCAGTACTGCTTCATCATCGTCTGGGAAAATTGAGATTGGTTTTCGGGTGATATTATTTCGTGGGCCACGTCTACTCCTTTGTGGTCCCTACTATACAGTACTATGATAAAGAGTCAAAGTGTATCATATCTTTACACTGGTTGGGTATCAAAGCCATGAGCAATCCACATTCCCATGATATTGCTCAGGTAACATGTGACTGAGCGTCGCCTTTGAACACCCATGCTAAAGTGATATGCACGCCGTATAATATGTGCCATTGCTATAAGAGTCCCCAATGGTGTTATGTCAATACAGTGTCACATCTGAGAATTTCTGTAATCAAACTATTCTATATATAAGCTTGCCTGATCTCTTTTATGTACATTTAGATGTTTCTCTGTGTTGTTATATTGCCATGTCATCATTGTATATAGGCTGGTCGTGATGACAGAGTTGGTAACTGGAGAAGTTTTCAGGGGAAGAGGAAATCCAAACTACTTAAACCTCCAAAGTTAAAGACAGAAAAAAGAAACACATAAGCACACAACATATTTACGTCATACATAATTACATGTAGTTCTCAAATTAGTTACAGTAAGGTTAACTAAACTGTTTCATTATTGGTAAGATGTAGCTACGGAGTAACTCTACAAATGTACATTAGACTACACCCAACCACTTTACTGGACTACCTGGATTACGACACAGTCATAAATGAAAATAAATGTATAGATGTAAGACATCCCAAAGCTATCATACAGTGCAACAGTACTGTGTAGTAGGGACAATGAAGGTGTGGGCGTGGCCTGTGATAAAATGTCACCGTGACAGTATTGGTAGACTAAAATCAAGCCCAAAAGTGCCTTCAGATTTACCAGAAACATTTTTGTTAAGTTGCTACAGAATTTAATTATTTTTTTATTTGGCAGAATTTTCCACTGCCTGCCTGATGCATTCAGTCAAGCATAGCAGAAAGCTGGGTAGAGCTACAGCCCTACTTCTTTCATGAAAACGTTTCAAATTCACTTAAGAAGAAACCTTTGGCACATTGGTAAACATACAATGCATGCGCTATTGTGTTGCCTTTTATCCTTCTGTACCAGTGAAAGTTCTTCATCAATAGTAGGGCTTCCATCAATGGGCTTAGCAACATTATGCAATATGGTATTGTATAATGTGTACACCCGTGGACACGTGTTGTAGACGTTGCAGTGCTGAGTAAGCTGTCCAAAATCATCAGAGACAAGTGTTTTGTTTTTAGCTAAGTAGCTACTTGCATTTCTGAAAGTTTGCTGTGACTGTACCAAGGTACTATTCACTACATGCAGGTGTGCCAGGATCCAGACTTCTAAAAGGGGAAGCTTAGTGGTAGACTCCCCAGCAATGTTTCACTGTTAAATCTTACCATTTAGGCTTTTAGAAATGCAATTGAAACCTTTAACAGTTGCTTTGGAAGATTTTATTTATTTATTGTTAATCAGCAGGACCCTCCAGGGGTATAATGCTGATGTGCAATTACATGTGTACAATTTCAATTAGTTACTTAACTATATAAGTATGTACAATTATGACAAGTTACTTAATTATATACATATGTACAATTACAATAGTAAACTATAAAAATATATACAATTACGATAAGTTACTTAACTATATACATAGAAGGGGCTAATTTTTGCTTAAATTCTTCAACACAGTCAGTCTCTATAATTTCATCATCTAATCTATTCCATTCTGGTACAGTTCTTGGGAGGAAGGAATATTTATATACATCAATTCTTGGTTGGTAAGGTACTAGTTTAAAGTTGTGTGAGTGTCGGGTCCGTAATACAGTAGATTTAAATGGGAGATAACAGTTCGGTATAATTAATAAATCATGTAGTACTTTATATAGTAAAACTAGTCTAGCTGATTTGTGACGTTCTTGTAGTGTAGGCCATTGCAAGTTTTCAAGGATGTTAGTGATGCTGTCTCTATTATTTCGTCTCCATGGTTGACCTGTGACAAAACGAGCAGCTCTATGTTGGACCATCTCTACTTGATTTATGTTGGTTTGGTGATATGGATCCCATATTGGGGAACAATACTCTAAAATAGGCAAGACAAATTGTTTATATGCTAGCTCACGTAGATGGCTAGGACAATGCTGATAAAGACGATGATTATTTTTAGAGGTGTTTATCACAGAAAGATAGCAGTTTCAAGTGATATTTGAAGTATTATTGCTGTAAGCAAAGGTAGAAATAAGTGTTTTGTCATATAAAATCTTGTAATAAGTGTTTCTTTGACTGATAAACTAGAAAATTTGTCAGCAGTTAGACTCAGTCAGGCATCTACCAAATGGGGGTTCCACCCCTTTGAGTCCCCCAGATCTGCCCCTGCACTAGCTGCTTCTCTCGTTCACTTCATCATTATCCAGACTGGTAGCATACTTTCCTTCATGACTTTCTTTGTGTTTCTTCACATGATGTGTCAAGCAAACCACATAGCTATAGCTATATATAGCTAAGTGCTACTATTACCATGTAAACAAAGTTAATGAGATTTCTAAGTGAATACAGTTTAGCAATAATAATTATGTGGTGTGTTATACACTTAGCTAATTGGCAAAGATTTGCTGACTACTTGCACATACCTATATATAGTGCTGTCATTAATTGTGTATTGTGACCAGTTTTGTGAAAAGGGGTCTTCCCATGTACACATTCAATTTACCAACTTTAATGATTCATAGCTTCAGACAGATTGAATGGAAACTAATGAGATCAAATCTGGTCAATAGTTAGCACTAACATTGCTAAATAGATTTTAAGAAGTTTAGTTCTATATTCAACTCCTATATATGGATAAGTGTTAAAGATTTGTTTTCTAAACTCCAGTTAGATTAATTTGCACTACTCTACAGTGTGTTTAGTGCATGGTCATGAACTTGCAGAAAAAGTTCACAAACAAGTATAAGAAAAAATTAGGAATTTTAAACTAGAGTAGAGACAACATAGTACCAGATAAAAAGTGCTAAAACAAGCTGGATTGAAGTAGTATGTAATGTCCAATTGCTGTAAAACAATAAGAAGCAAATATCCCTTCTGTGTGTTTCAATCTCCATAGCACAGTAGGGATACTTGCTTCTTATTTTTTTACTGCAATTGGACATCACATACTACTCCAATCCAGCTTGTTTTAGTACTTTTTATCTGGTACTATGTTGTCTCTACTCTAGTTTAAAATTCCTAATTTTTTCTTAGTTATGACTTGCAAGCATCAGCCACACACCATATTGTTACATGCATGTATATTATACTGATACAGGGAGGATTATTTCAATGTGTACATTAGAGACTTCTGAATTGACTAAGTTCCTTATAAGGTGCTTAAGCTGATTTTGTGTCACTTATAGGTGTAATATCGAATGTATTTCATGTGTGCTTTGTATGCAATATTATATACACATGTGTAGTGATTTGTTAGAGCTATCATTAAACTTCTATTAACAAAAGATTTCACTATACACTATGTGGTCTATACTAGACATGACATTGATGGTCTGGTGAACTGAAAGGTGTTGATGATGAAACAGTGACACTTGATTCTGTTGAAGCAACAGAAGGAGGTGGCTAAAATCATACAACAGACAAGAGGCTGGTATTTCTATGACCACCACAGTTCAACTGATATTTTATTTTAATATGTACACAATGATTTTCATTCTGTTGGATACAACTTCCTGTGGTGTGAATGGTTTACCATAGCTATTAACAATGGAAATTGTTGTTATGGACACTTTGAAATTTGCTTGACACAATATCTGTTCCATTAAATTTTAAGGCAAAGATATGATACTATAAAGTCATCACATAGTCAGTGATGACTCTATACCTGACCTACAGGAGTAGGACATATAGCACGACTTTTTGTATGGCAATTTGAAGGCTTGTCTAAACCTTATGCTAAAAACATGAAAAATGCTAACAATGCCAATCTATACTGCAAGATTCTTCAAAACTTATTTTTCAGCAGGGTGATGTCTATGTACATGCATATAGTTGATGTTGTGCATGTATGTAATCATGATGTACAAGTTGAGGTTACAATAAACTTGATGACGTGGAAATGTTTAAACACTGAGTGGTACACATGAGTTATGTAATGTCAAAATACAGGAGGAAATGAAGCAATACAGTGTCTCTGGGAATATGTGCATGGAAGATTCATAGGGTTCCTGGATCCATGGAACCCTCTTTGGAAGATCCTTAATATTTGTAGTGTAAGCTGGTCATGATGACAGTTGGTAACTGGAGAAGTTCTCAATTGAAGAAATCCAAACTGCTGAAGGCATAGCTACATCCATAAGCAAACGTTATGCTTTTGTGTAATGCAATCCATCTAAGCCATAATGTGACAAAAACCAGGAACATGAGCACAACAAATACACTCTATATATATATATCATATAGGTCATATCTCAGTAACGGAATAATTTGTGACCAGGCCTGCAAAAACAGGACATGTGTACACATAAAATTTGCCTACTTTTTTAAGCTTTCAGCACTGATAACTTTTTATGCTACTGTGCTATGGTCGTGCAATTTTAACCTGCGTTAAACATTTAATTGGCTGTAAAAATTATATATAACACAACTTGCAGAATACAAATATTCTATTCCAGCACCAAGATATATATGATCTGTTATGTGACAGGTGTAGTTTGTGCACACATGTCCTGTTTTCGCAGGCCCAGTCACATATCCATATTTGGTGACACTTGAAACTGCTACATCAGCATCTTCATACACAATAAGTGTCTCTAAAAATAGTAATTATGTGACATTTTAAAGTAACTTCTAAAGGCTTCACGATCAGTTGCATTTCTAAAGGCCTAATTTTAAGGTTTAACACATAATAAATATTGCTGGAGAGTAATTATAATGTTACTGCTAGTTGGCTATATAGATTGAAGCTACAATTACCATGTTCCAGAGTGGAATCTCCTTTTAAAAGTCTGGATCTGCCACTGTAGACCTGTAGGAGAGATTGTTAGAGGAGGTGGCAGTATGAGATTTGCACTGGCATCTATAAAAGGCTGAAAATAACATTAATTGCCACAGCATTATTTATAAAACATGTAAATAGAAGTCATGAAAATGAACTGTTGATTCTCTTAAACTCATTAAACCAAAACCAGCTCACTTATCAGTCAAAGAAATATTTATTGCAAACACTTATAGTAGTAAAACAGTCATTTTACTATTGTTAAGGTCCTATAATATATGCATCAGCTCAGGTTAGCTATACAGCCAATAAAAGAATGAATTAGATGCTGTATAGTAATTAGAGCAAGATAATTAAATGATAAATTGCAATTGTGTGTTGCAAAAAATGTTTTAATAGCTTTTCAATGCAAAGATCATTCCATTACACCTATAATGAGGTGCTAGTAGCTTATGATTCAGTCAGACAGTAGAAATTCAAATTTTCACTGAGTGTAGTTATCAGCACTACGAAGTTCCACCCACAATTTATGCATGATTAATATTATTTTCTACTAGATTTCTTTACAAGATTTACACATATAGTGAGGTAGCTTTGATTCCTTAAAGAGATTACATGCATGTTATATACATCTATATATGGTCTGGTCAATCTCTGTAGTGAACCAACCAGAATGTCCTTATTCTTGTGATGCTTGGCAACCAACAGGATCAGCCTCATGACCGACTGTCACAACATGATGAAATGTAAGTGTTGTGTGTGGCTACTGTGTTGTGTTTCTCCTGTTGTTTTGACTGATCTAATAATGTATTTTTACTGGTATGAAAAAACAAAAACAAACAAACTAGTAAACGTCACTACTAAATGTAGTGAACGTCACTACATTGACCACCAAGTAGTGACATTCACTGCAAAAAGTATTGAATGTCACTACTCAAAAGTAGTGAGTATTGTGGCAGCCATTAGTAGTGAGCATTCACTACATTTACTAATTTTTTACAGTGTATAATAAAAGGCTACAGCTGCTGTCTGTATAAATGATTAAATGACCTCATCAACTATTTTATTATCTGGTACACTACACTCACTATACATAAATGCACTAAGAAATTCCCACACTGTTTACATGCAATGTAATGAATATATCAGGTGCTTGTATTGAAGGATGTAATGTACATGGTTACTCTATTATTTGACACATGCTAGGTACCAGTGGCTACATACTAGTATGATCATTTTAAAGTAATTGGAATGATGTGCATCTATAAGCAGTGACTGTTCTATTCCTATTGGTTAGGAGTGTTGTTGTAATTATTCAAATGTAATTCCATTGTTAGCTGTCAACTCTCCCACCCATAATCTAGGGTGTAGGGAGGGGATTCCCAAGGGTTTCAGAACTGAAAGCCCTTCGAAATTTGGATTTGTAACAGTAACTAGCTAACACCAGTTTGGCAGCACAAAAGTGAATGAGTAACAGCATCAGCATGCAATGCAGCACAACAGTTTATAGTAACACAAAATTTACATTTTCATCTCTCAGGGAAGGACCTACATACAGAGAGGACATAAACCCAAGATACTGCAGTCACCAATACTTTAATAAAGCAGTCAAGTATACAGGGATTTGTGGAGTTCATGCAACATTACAATTTAAGTGCATGCACACCTGGATCAAGAAAACAATTGAGTTTTGTTTACTATTTGAGCACCCCAAGTAACCAGACATCTATTTTGGATAGTGGTCGTTCTTCAGGATGTCAGAAAAAACAAAAATTGGCAAGTTATATAGTTAAAGTAGCCATTGTGACAAATGTATGCATGCGCTTAAATTTAAAAATTGCAAGAACTCCACAATTTCCTGTACTGTAATAGGGCATTCATGTAAATATCTAAGTAGCTACTAACAGATTTATCAATGTAGAAAATGATGTAGAATGTTAAATTTTGGGGTCTTCATTGAGTGCAGCATTATAATGTGGTGATACATGAAAAGCTGAATATGAACTTTTACTGATAGTCCACATGTAGTGCTTTAGTCATTATGATGTGAATACAATAGTCCTTGATCCTGTATTTATATTATGTACTTACGAAAGTGTACAAGACACATTCTCGATACACTATATTGTAGCAAAATATTATATGCTTTGGTTGTTTACAAGTCATCATCCCACTAACGATAATGGGTTTGTGTTCACTTGGACTTCCTATAGATGAAAAGACTTCATAAATTAGATCAACCAGTGGGTAGCTAGACAGCTACGTATTTTGTAACCATAATACACTAACTGTCATTGGAAAAACATGATCTGGCTTCCTTGGGTTTACCACAAATATATTCACAGCACTATCTAATCAAACAGGATTCCAATACCAAAGTACAGCAGAATTTTACAGCTTCATTTTGGTGCCCAATTGTGCAGATATTCATGGGCTTCCTAATAGTACAATTTTGAAATTCATAGCTTATTGGCAAGTTATTGGCATTAAAGAAGGTCCAAGTGAATATGAACTATACATAGCTGTGTCCCAGGATTATACAAATATTATGAATAGAGTTTTGGATTGAAAAATCCTGGTTATGTCCCTGACAATAGTGTAAAATTGACAATAATCAATTAAATACTATGTAAGTATAAAACAGTGAAACAAAAACAACAAATACAATGCTCTGTCAAGTTTAAACATAATACAAATGATGTACTTTGGGTGACAGAATTCCTATAGGTAATAGAAAACTTTGTGGATCACATGATCTTATTTTACATTCATCAAAGTTATCTCTGATCAGATGTTGTGTCCTGGAAATGATCGTAACATTTGATGAAGTGAATTATTACAACATATACCTGTAACTTGGTGCTAGTGTTACCATAAAATCATGTAATCTCATGTCTTGACTTCAATTGTGGTTTGCCTCTATTTTGAAGTCTATCTCTTGCCCAGCACTTGTGATAATACTTCGCTTGTCCAACTGCTCAGATTTTCTATCATATTTGGAAACTCTACAAGTACTGCATGGGAGTGGTCTGAAAGGTATTACAATTTTTGGGTAAATTTCATACACATACTTGCTATCCTTGAAGAGTTATGCTGACTTGAATTCTTTAAAATCGTTTATCTCAAAACTTCTAATGTGAAATTTGGATCATTTTTTCCAAAATCCATTCACACATGTAGCTATAGTTCATGTGTGCTTTGTACAATGTATAGCATTGGACAACCGACATATAATAAATTACATGTGTTACCTGTGTTATCTGTGATGGTGCATGTTTGTATGCATGTACTACATACAGGGTGTGTGTCTGCCAGGATTCAGTGAAATAGTATGCTGGAATTGTGAAATGGAGAGGTAATTTGATAATTTCACCTAGTACTCACCTCTTTTACCTCCTAGCAAAGACCACCTCTTTATCAAGCCCGTTTTACTTAATGTCTTAAGTGCTTTTATCTTGTTGTTTTAGAGTACATCCCCATAGGATTGTCTTACACATTTTCTGATTATGATACAATAATACTCTCATACAAAAACAGCTTGGCCATACAAAAAAGATGTGTCCATGAAACTAAAATCTGGTGAGGCCAAGAAATGAATGTTAATATTGGTAGTTAACTATAATTTACATAACATCGATCCTTTCATGTGTGTGGCTGCATTCCTAATTAATTTCCTTTAACTCTAATTGGCTAGTAATTTGGTGCTTTGTCAATAGTCATTGTAGAGGAGAAAAAAGTGGCCAAATTATTAGCCAATTATTAGAGATACAGGGAATTAATTAGAACACAAGTCAATGATAAAGGTCCAAACATTTGTAAACTATAGTTAGTTTCCAGTATCAAGAGTTCATAATATAAAAAGTATATTATGAACTCTTGCCAGTATTAACATTCATTTCTTGGCCTCACCAGATATTTATCCTATTAGCTGTCAGTTACTTTTAGTTTCATGGACACATCATTTTGCACAGCCAAGCTGTTTGTGCATGGGGATCTTGCTGTATCACAATCAGATATCACTCTGGCTTTTCTAGTCATGTGGCACACACGTGAACTAATCAATAAAACTGTACTATAGGATACACTCTAAAACAACAAGATAGCAACAATCTAGACATTAATTAAAGCAAAACAGTCTTTATAAAGAAGTGATCTTTGTTAGGAGGTGGTCTATATAAAGTGGTAATCACTGGATGAAATTATGTAAATACTGTTCCATTCCACCATTCCATTCTAGTCCTCTATAGTATTCCATTCCACCAATCCACTATTCCATTCCACTAAATCCACATGCCCATACATAGGTTTTTAGAGCTATCATTAGATTACTGTTAACCATTTCACTACACTACACTTGATCACATGATGATCTAGTGAATTGAAAGATGTTGAAGATGAAACAGTATAACTTGAAGTAACAGGAGGAGGTGACTAAATCATATCACAGAGAACAGGCTGGTAATTTTCATGGCTACCAAAGCTCAATTTAATAATACACATAATAGTTTTCACTCTGTTGTACATATCTGAATATCGTCTTTTGAACTAGTTGCTATGGACACACTGAAATGTGCTAACATCATGAACTATTAAGATAAAGACATGTTTTGGGCCGGGCATGTAAAACAATTATTTTCACTGCTTCTAAAGTGTTAGTGTCTAATACTGGACTAGACAACTCAACTGACATTTTAACACAATTTAGGGTGTAGAATTACTGTAGCTGTACTTGATGACTTGTAGAGAACTAGTTTGTGGAGTATACATATTAAACTGTGAAGGTTAAAGAGTACACAATTTACATGACAAACATCTTGGCTGTCTACCCTTCTGATATGATGTTGATACAGTACCATGATGTAATTCAAAATGTTCTAATGTGGGCCTGCAAAAACGGGGCATGTGAGCATAATAACACACTATATAATTTGCCTCCAATTTTTAATGATTCACAAGTCACAACTTTTATATCATTAAAGCATCAAGTTTGCTTATTGGTACATGTAGCAATACCTTATTCACTATGTGTCAATGACATGTGTTGATCTTTTTCTATGACATGCATTTTATGGTGATAGTTTACAGTATGACAAAAATCTGCTAGCACTATACTTGATGTTTGTGTTGTACTCAAAGTTATACATTATAGGTTAGCTGGTACCTAAAGTCTTTACCATTGTTCACTGTACGTCATATAGATTTGTATATATGCCCTCAATTTGAACAAGTCATTATGTTAGATGGTTTATTAAAAAGACTTACTGTAGTATGTTCAGCAATTATTTATTATATTATGCTATCACATGTACATGTCCAACTGAAAGACTTGCCTGTTGCTTTCTACACCTTAAAAGAGCTGTCAGAAGATCGGTGTTCATCACAGGTGCGTAGCCAGGATTTTTTGAAGGGGGTTCCAGCACCAGCATTGATCATGAGTTACTAGAAGCAGGAGTCTGGGGCCGCTGAGAGACTTTCAATATTTTATATTAAATCAGCAAATTGCTATATTTTATGCAAAAAGTACATTAATTATGATGCATTAAGTGCCCCTGGGATGAAGGTAGTACTAGATAAAGTCACCTAGTGGAAACAGACAGCATAACACATAGAGACACATATAGTAGTCTGTAAGTGATGGTTATATCTCACTGTGGTATAGGAGCCATGAATCCACTGATACAAATGACAATCAAAACAATATAACTATACAAATATGCATAGCATGAATTCATTTTGCATAACACAAGTGTTAAATTACTGGAGCTCTATATCTTTAAACACTGCACACCAAAGCTATAGCAGTATAAGATCTTGCTAAGTTTTGCATTTAATGTTGGAATGTCTGAAAAATTTCATATGGACATGGATATATTTACATGCATGTTCTATTAGAGTATACCTGACTGCTCTATTAGAGTATATACCTGACTGCTCTATTAGAGTATATACCTGACTGCTCTATTAGAGTATATCGATCTTTTAAACAAGTTTTGAAGAGGACTCATGTTACCACTGTAAATCCTTCCCTGAGAGATGAATGTAAGTTTTATCAATTGTTGTGCTGTGCCATTACACTATATTGCTCACTCATTTTGTCCTGCCACACTAAATGGTGTGTTAGGATCCTGCTTACAGGAGTCTAAATTTTACAGGGGGGTTCCTGAACCCCACGGAACACCCCCTCCCTACGCCCCTGCATCATGTACAACATAGCAAAGGCACTGCTGCAAGTATTACCTCAGGCTTATATTAGAAGAAAGGCTTGGCCTTATCAATGTCATTTATCACCTATCTACAGTTCTCTGTCATTGTCAAGTATTGATTGACAGACAATTATGCTATTGTAATTTAATATTATTTAGCTGTATGATATATGCGCACGCGTGTTTCTAATACTTTAAGACAGATGAAACCACAACTACACGTGGCATTGAAACTGTAGTCGCTGTAATCCGCCACTATACTTCACATTGGTGCTGTGACGAAACACTAGTGATGGAGCGCCTTAATCTCAAACGCCGAGGGATCAAGGCCAGTACAACGAAGTTGCTCGCGAAAGTGGAAGACATGCTTTCTACCGATCTCGAAGGCGTCAGTACCCAATCTGTCTCCGAAGGGAAGAAGCTATTGGCTGAAACAACGCTCACCCAACTTAAGGCGAAGAAAGAACAGATTGCGGAGTTGGACATCGCCATTGCGGACAAGATCGAAGGTGAACTAGAGTTCGAGGAGGAAATCACCAATGCTGACACCTATCAGATGACGTTAGAAGAACGTCTAGCATATCTGACAGAGTTCATTCGCAAGGCTGGCCTGCCGCCACCTGAATCCCAGCGTCCTCCTCCACCTGTACCACTCCCGATCTCGTCCCCACCCATCCAACTCCTGTCAGCGACAAGCAGCCAGGACGATTCAGCCAATCCCTATGTAGCATCAGCACGACCTACACACGTGAGTACAAACATACATCAACTAAGTAACACAGGTAGAGTTCCCCAAGCTGTCACTCGACTCCCAAAACAATCTCTGCCAACATTTAGCGGTGACCCACTCGAATGGCAAATGTTTTGGGATTCGTTTGATGCAGCGATTAATGCAAATGAAGGTCTTAGTGGGGTACAAAAGTTTAATTACTTGCGTACACAAGTGCAAGGGGATGCTGCTCGTATCATCGCCGGGTTCCCACTCACAGATGCTAATTATGCCCATTCGGTTGATCTACTCAAGGCTCGATATGGTCAACCTTACAAAATCATTAAGGCTCACATGGATGCTTTACTAAGCCTTTGGAAACCATCTAACTCCCTAGCTAGCTTACAGGCCTTCTATGATACCCTAGAACAGCATATGAGAGCTTTGTCATCGTTAGGCAAGACTTCAGAGTCTTATGGCACCATGTTGACACCTTCAGTGTTAAACAAGCTCCCAGTTGAAATAAAGAAACACATGGCTCGTGACCATCATGATTCTGAATGGTCTATTGATGATGTTATGAGTGGCTTACTTAAGGAAATTCAGATCCTTGACATGAGTCAGCAACACAGTGGAAGACCCAGCATGCATGACAGCACCCCACCCCCCACTGCCTCATTTAACACTCGCATTGACAAATTTCCCCATCCCCGAGACAGTCAGCAGAAAAAGCTTCCAGAATGTCCATTCTGTAAGAGAAGCCATAAAGCAAACAATTGTGATGTGGTGGTTGACCCTAAGCAAAGGCTGGCTATAGTGAAACGGGACAACTTGTGTTTTAATTGTCTTGCGCAACACAAGGCATCCCAATGTAACTCACGATTCACATGTAGGGAGTGCAAGAAGCGTCACCATACCAGCCTTTGTCGATGCTTTCCTGCTGACAGTAAACCCCCACCAACCAGTACTCAATCCACACCTATAACGCAGCCTCCCGCAACAGAACAAACTTCAGGCCTTACCACATTGGCTTCTAATCCCCTGACTGCCCTCTACACAAGTGTCTGCTTGTTGAAAACGGCTATCGCAGAAGTGTCATCATACACCACCACTGCTGAAGGCCACATTTTGTTTGATGAAGGGGCACAGCGTTCCTTCATCACACAACAGCTGGCTGATGAGCTTCATCTATTACCAACTAGCCATGAGACCATTTCAGTGTCTTCATTTGGAGCACAAGTTTCCCCATCCAGAACCCTTGCAGTAGCTACTATGTTTGTACATGCCCTAAATGGCACTCGTATACAGATTTCTGTTCTGATTGTCCCACAACTTGCTGCACCAATCCGAAACTCAGTACGCACTCACTTACATGCTATTCCTCATTTACAGAATCTTCCACTGGCTCACCCGGTAACTGGAGATGAGAACTTTGACATATCTGTTCTTATTGGGGCAGACTATTACTGGCATTTCATACAAGACCACACAGTCCGGGGCAATGGACCAACTGCCGTTCAGTCAAAGCTTGGCTACCTTCTGTCTGGCCCACTCCAGTTGCCGCAGCCTGTAGCAACGACTAACCTTCATGTTGCAATTTTCCATTGTACTAGTTACCCTATAGGTGAGAATCCATGTTTCTGGAATTCAGAGTCCAGTGATACTGCCAAGGGACACCTGAATGACAACTTTCTTCAACTGTACATGAAGACACACATTAGGGTGCGGTCAGATGGAGCCTACAGCTTACGTTTTCCATGGAAGGAAAATCATCCCCCTCTGCCCTCTAATTTTTCAGTGTGCTCTAGACGAACCCGATCCATGGCTCACAGATTGGCTAAATCATCAGAACTGTTGACACAGTATGGCACCATCATCGCTGAGCAAGAACGGAAGGGCTTCATTGAACAAGTGGCTGATGCTGATTGTAGCAACAGCGTACACTACATCCCACACCATCCGGTAAGGAAGGAGTCAGCCACTACCCCAATAAGGATAGTGTATGACTGTAGCTGTAAGCAGTCCCGTGATTCCCCTAGTTTAAATGATTGTCTCCATGCAGGTCCCCCCTTCCTTAACGATCTCAGCGCTATCCTTTTGCGGTTCCGACAACACCCCTTTACCTTCTCAGCAGACATTGAGAAAGCATTTCTCCATGTATTCCTAGATGAGACTGACCGGGATTACACGAGATTTCTATGGTTGTCGGATCCCAACAATGCTAGTAGCTCCTTTGTTACTTACCGATTCAGAGTGGTGTTGTTTGGAGCCACCAGTTCCCCGTTTATGCTCAATGCCACCCTGAAATTCCATCTAACACAGAATGCTAATACCACATCCAAGGACTTGCTCCACAACTTGTATGTGGACAACTTGGTGTCTGGATGCGAAAGTGAGGAAGCTGCCATTGAGTACTTCACTGAATCTCGATCAGCATTAAGCAATTTGCGTTCATGGGCATCAAACTGCTCACTCCTCCAGACTACCGCATTGCGACATAAGGTTGCTGAACACAACAACCCGGTGAAGGTGCTTGGTATGCTCTGGAATACTCAGACAGATTCAATCCATCTATCGCCATGTACAGGCACTAGCAATTCACCTGCTCTCACCAAACGAGAAGTCTTACGATGGTCCTCGACTATCTTTGATCCACTTGGCTTGATAACACCAGTCACGATTTCTGCCAAACTATTTCTTCAACAACTGTGGCAGGAGCACATTGGCTGGGACATCAGATTGAATGACAATCTTTGTGCCAGATGGATGGAAATTGCAGATAACATCAGAGGTGCCACAACACTATCATTTCGCCGTCAGTATGCTGCATCACTATCAACAACTCAGAGCATGCCCACTTACCTTCATGTGTTTGCGGACGCCAGTCTTAAGGCTTATGGAGCTGTAGCATACATTCAACAGGGCCAAAACCTACCCTCACTAGTTATGTCAAAAACAAGGGCAGCTCCACTGAAGCAACTAACCTTGCCAAGGCTTGAGTTGAAGGCTGCTGTGCTTGCAGCTAAACTTAGCTCCCTTGTCAAGGCAGCCTTGAACCTTGAATGTGCTGTGCAGCTTTGGTCGGACAGCCAGATTGTCCTACATTGGATATCCAGCCATAAGCCACTACAACCATTTGTAAATCACAGGGTTGAAGAGATCCGTGTAGTATCCACCAACTGGAAGTACTGCCCCTCAGCAGACAACCCAGCTGATCTCCTAACTAGAGGCATTACAGCTGAGCAACTCAAGTCTTCACATCTCTGGGTACATGGCCCAACATGGCTGCCTACACAGTCTGTCTGGCCAGCCTGGGACCCTACAGAGGTTCTGCTCACCTGCTTAGAACTAGGATGCATTGACCATGTGCACAGTGACCAAACTAGGCCTCATAAGAATCTACCGGCTTCAGTGGCAAGAATCATTGACATCAACAACTTCAGCACTCTATCCAAGCTGCTAGCAGTCACTGCGTACACTCTAAGGTTCATTAACAATGCCATGCACACATCCTCCAATACAGCCATGCATTTGTCACCAGCAGAACTTTCACTAGCTAGTGTGAAGTGGATCTATGCTGTTCAACACGAACATTTCTCAGAAGAAATCCAGAACTTACAGTCACAGTCCTTGCGACTTTCACTGGTGCGACAGCTGAGACTGTTCTTAGACAAGGACATGTTACTTAGGTGTGGTGGGCGAATACACAATGCCCCGTTGTCTGAACAAGCAAGATTCCCGTACCTTCTGCCATCGAAGCACCACTTCACTAACCTAGTGATACTGCAGGCACACACACAACTACACCACAGTGGTGTCAATGCAACCTTAACATTGATACGCCAACGCTACTGGATACCCTCAGGCAGGCAACGTGTACGATCACTGCTTCACAAGTGTGTCATCTGCAAGAGAGCTGCAGGTAAACCTTATGCTACTCCAGATCCCCCACCACTTGTCAAGGACCGGGTGAATGCCTCACGCCCCTTTGAGGTTACTGGTGTGGATTTTACAGGTGCTCTGTATGTCCGCAGCAACACTGGAGAGCAGAAGGTTTATATTTGCCTTTTCACCTGTGCGGTATCCAGAGCAATACATCTTGAAATTGTGTGTGATTTAACCTTGCAGTGTTTTTTACAGGCATTCCGCAGATTTGTCAGCCGGAGATCACTACCTCGATTGATGCTCTCAGATAATGCGTCCACGTACCAAGCCGCGGCGGAGGAGCTGCAGAAGCTACTCACATCTGCAGCATTAGCAGAAGATCTAGCCAGAAGAGGAATGAAGTGGCACTTCATCCCAAAGAGAGCTCCATGGTTTGGAGGATTTTGGGAACGGCTTATAGGACTCACTAAGTCAACGTTGAAGAAGGTACTGGGTCGAACTCATGCTACCTTAGAGAGCCTCCAGACCATGGTAGTTGAAGTGGAAGCCATTCTTAACAGCCGTCCCCTTACATATGTATCATCGGATACTGATGACATTGAACCAATTACACCCTCTCATCTGTTACATGGCAGACCAATTGTTTCTCTGCCACACTATGTTGTCCAGGATGATGAACTGAATGACCCAACTTATGGTGAGACTACAGACATAAGAGGAAGTGCGAAAGCCCAGGCCTTACTACTGTCACACTTTTGGAGCAGGTGGAAGATGGAATACTTGACAGCCTTGCGTGAGTTTCATCGAACAACAGGATCCAATACACAGACAGTGAAGGTGGGAGACATTGTTCTTATTCATGGTGATACCCCCAGAGTGCAGTGGAAGCTGGCTATAATAGAATATGTAAATAAAGGAGCTGACGGACTCATTCGTTCAGCCACTGTGAGAACACCTACTGGGAGAACGAATCGGCCAATAGCCAAGTTGTATCCCTTGGAAGTTACAGCAGCAGAGCTACCTACTTCACATCATATCACTGAAGAGAAATCCACAACACCAACCCCACAACCTCAGCAGTGTAGAACACCTCGCCAGGCCGCCTTACAGGGACGTCAGAAGGTGCAACAATGGACTCACTCCTTACTTGCCCCCCCGGAGGATGTCAAGTATTGATTGACAGACAATTATGCTATTGTAATTTAATATTATTTAGCTGTATGATATATGCGCACGTGTGTTTCTAATACTTTAAGACAGATGAAACCACAACTACACGTGGCACTGAAACTGTAGTCGCTGTAATCCGCCACTATACTTCACAGTCATCAGTAGTGTACATATGCAATAAAGATGATCATTGGCTTCTATATTGTACAAGCTTGTTACAGGAATAATTTAGCCAACATTATTGCATTGTTTCTTTATAGTTATAAGAGAATTTAAACTTGTTTGGTGGTTTCACCATGCAAAAAGTTTGAAATACTTAGGTGTATAACTGATGTATGATTATGATATACGCTAAGAGTACACATGTGTGGCACATCTGTTATACACCATGGTTGCACCTGTGTATAGATACCATTTACAATACTATGTATAATTATGAGTATAATTGACTCATACACTACTGGTTAACCATGTGTATAACCTCTGTTTACATAAGTATGTGTGTATATATAAGATATACATACTTAGATATACAGGCCATTGTATAATTGTGGTGTAACAGCTGAGTATAACTGATGCATATTTCTGCTATTATAAGATTAGAGGTTTTTAAAAATTTAATTAAAATATTTTATACAACATTAAATAAACATTGTTGCATGTGTTCAGTACAGTGTTCACATTTCTTGGATAGCTACAGCTACGTTGTTCTTCTTTCCTCTATATAGGTCTCATCATCAAACAATGAAAGAGATCACTTGACAATGATTCGCATGCTCTCTTGCTATATCACCACTGAAAACAATTATATTGACCAGGTGTACAGTACGGACATATTCCTCTTCCTAGAAAAGGCACAATTATAATAATTAGACAACTGTGCAAAGCCACTATACCTGTTCACTACATAAACACATTTAGATGAAAGGCTGACTCAATTGTGATCATGTGCCTGTACATCTAAACATGAAGTATCAGTGGGATTGATTATACTAGCCAACCCTACAAGATGAAACTTAACAGTCAGTAATTCAACATTAATACATACCTGCAAAAATATTGATGTGCCGTACAGTCGTAATAAGCAGTGGCAGTTCCACTGTCACTTATTCCTGGAATTAAAAATGATTGGACATTAAAACTGACAAGAACATGTAGTACAACTGCTTACCTATCCACAATGTGGCAAAGTGATGCCAGCATTTCTAGCCATCTGAAATGCATCATCTGCCGTTTAAAACACACACCTAGTAAACAATAAGATTTAGTATACCCCTATATCAAAGAATCGACAGACTCACATGTGGAAGTGCTCCTGTAAAAGTGTTCCTATGACTAGCAACATCCTAGAACAATGCATGATGAAATAAATGAAATGAACTACCAGAGTCTGCACATTTGAATAACTTGCTGAAATAAGCTATCGTCATTCACAGTTAATTCAAATGTTGTTTTATTTGTGGTCTCACCATTGAATCTGGTATATTCCCCAGTACATGTGTGTGTTCTTCTTTGGAGTTTACATCTCTATAAACCCCAGTGAATTACAAAATACTAATGTCAATAGAAATAGCACATTGTTAAATAGACAATGTAAGCCCACTATACCTGTTGGTTACACAAACACAGTTAGATCAAAGACTGACTTGATCAACACTGTATGCCTATACATCTACTGATTGTACCAACCAGTCCTACAAGATTAATTTTTTAACAGTCAGTAATTCCACATTAAACATACCTGCAAAGTACAGGCCTTACGGTTGTAATGAGCCTTATCCAAATCACGTCACAAACATAAATAGGCCGCCATAGTAGGGGCACTTTCATGACTTTTGTATGGGCAACTATCGGAAGAAGACTTTGAATGGTCATATATCAGGTAAAAGTGAAGATATCGAGCACTAACTACCAAGTATGATTATAAGGCATTACAATAACTACGAACTAGCGGTTTTCAGTTGATTTTCAAAACAACATTAGATCCCTCTTCTTTCAGTTAATATATAACCATACCTGCTGGGTATACCTCGACATCTTTGTTCTTGGCTGAAATATGGCCATTCAAAATCTTCGTCCGATAGTTGCCTACACAAAAGTCATGAGAGCTCGCATGAGAGTCCCCTACTATAGCAGCCATTTTTATGTCTGACATATTCCACTATTACTGGGATGAAAAAATGATTTAATCAAGTAATTATAACTGACAAGAACATAGTGCAACTACTTACCTATCAGCAATGTGCCAAATTGATGACAGCATTTCTAGCTGACAGTTAAGTTTAGACAAGAAGTGAACAAACACACCTTTCAAATGTCTCATAATTGCTATTGTACTCCAAGCAAAATCTAAATTAAAACAACTTCAACAAGCACAGGTACAAATTGATGTACACTCACACCACAGCAAGTGACACATGACCCCTGTCTCTAGCCAAGTCAACAGAGAATACAGCTTGACAGGCACAGCTACACGAGCCTTACCAGCTAACGTACACCTAAAACAATAACATTAACACCACTAGAATTGAACATAGTCGTTCACCTGTGTGGAAGAATGGCTATCGGAAGAACGGTTATCTTTATCCCAGAACAGGAGGTTAAGGCCACACCAAGTCAAACCTTAGTTTCTGGTCACCCGCCCGCATGGTAAACCTGAAACCCTAGTTTATGAGGACTATTATTAATATTACAGGTGCTTAAGTGCACGTGACCCAGCAAGACACTTATTTTTTACTGCAAAAGATCGATATACTCTAATAGAGCATTCAGGGATTCCAATAGAGCAGTCACACTACTCTTAACTCTAATATTAGGTATATATTAGGTATATATGCCACACTAATAAAATGTTTCTAACTATAGCTAGTTTTGTCCTTGATTATATAGCTGTTCAGATTATAACTGTTACTAATGCTTCTGTAACCAAAGTAATTTCAGTAGCATTAACTACTAGTCCATGCAGATGGGCCATAGCTTTAACTTTATAATTCAAATGTAGTCCTCTAATGATTAGCCTAATTCCTTATCACTGAACACTACAGGGGTATGGAAAGCCGGCAACATTCGGTGAGCTTAAACTTAAACTTTTCCATAACTAAAATTAGATTGGCAAGTAGAAACCCTTATAGTTTAAACATTCCCAGATGATCACTAAAAAACAGTAGTCTGGAGCACTCAATGACTCAAAACTTTGACAGTTACTTTTCTCAAGGTTACTGAATAGAAGGCTGGAAACACATAGCTAGTGGGCTAAGACTTTACATTTGAATGAAGAATATAGAAGTTAAATTTCATTGTGTATCATGATCATTTGAACAACTTAGCTATAAGTCATAGTAATACTTTCCTGACATAGCTAATGAGACATTTATTTCACTTGGAAAGCATAAGTAGCTACATGAGCAAAACATTTCCTATAGTATATTCTAAATAAATAAATAAATATATACTGATCCATCAACAACTTTCCTAGTGCATTTTTTGCTGAAGCACAACTACTTATGTTGTTGGTTAAGTATAAAATCAACATGAATTTGCTAAATTGAGCAAATAATAATACCATACAGTATATTGTCACAGTAGAGTCTATAGTCCTGAAGTCCTGATCATCCGCCCGCCCGCATCCATTTGTAGGCTTGGGAGTGACCAGAAACTAAGGTATGACTTGGAGTGGCCTAATAAATAATCAATTACTTCTGGAAGTGCACCTGTAAAGGTGCCCCCCTACCCGCCACATCCCAGAACAATGCGCGATGAAACATATCGACGAAATAAACCACCAGACTCCACACAATCTAATCACTTGCTGCTCAAACTGTTGAGTCTTCACCCAATGGTCCAGAATGATCTAACCGCATCCGGTAGTAGCTAGTGTGTTTATAAATTCGAGCACTTAGTTAATTGATTGAAGTGTACATGTTTACTTTTGTCTCCAGGAGTCTGCCCCTGGTTCAGTCCCGTCTTTCCTCGCCTCGTACAGAATTTCCATCGAAGTTAAGGCAGGTCTGTTTCTCTCGAGCGTGCGTGTCATTGATGTTTTCCTTCTTTGCTTAGTGATCATTATTTAGAGTTTAAGCGTCTCGACATCAAAGAACTCGTTGCCCTAATATGTCACAACTGAACAGCCAGTAGTCTTGTGAGGGTGGTGTTACTGATATTTCGCTAGGTGAGTGGATATGTTGTTAATGCACCTATCAATGTAATCCTTGACTACCAGGGATACTAGTGTCGCGTGTTTGGGTGGGGAGAAAAGAGTCTGGTGCAACTCCAGTAGCTGTTTACTTCTGAGCCGTTCCCAGAATCTGGGGACGTTAATTGAATAACATTGTCCACAAGGGAGGCGTGTGAGGGCGGTGTTAATGACATTTCGCTAGGTGAGTGGATATGTTGTTCTGCACCTATCAATGTAATTCCGTGACTACCAGGGATACTAGTGTCGCGTTTTTTCCGTGTATTGGGTGGGGAAAAAAGAGTCTGATGCAACTCCAGTAGCTGTTTACTTCTGAGCTGTTCCCAGACTTTGGGGACGCTAATTGAATAGCATTGGCCGCAAAGGAGGCGCCAATGACATTAGTAAGTAAACTCGAGATGGCTTCGATCTGTTTATCCTTTAAATGATTCTTAATTTGCTCTGATATCTTTTTCATAGCGTCTTGAAAGTTCATCCTCATTGTGTAGCAAGACTCACAACCACAACAGGAGTGTACGAATATTTCATTGTTTTACTGATGTTATGATGCCTCTTTTGCAGTCAATGTTATTCAATTAGTGTCCTTAGAGTCTTCAGAAGTAAACAGCTATTGGAGTTGCACCAGACCCTTTTTTTCCCACCCAATATATGGAAAAAAGTGGTCTGGCCACACGAGACTACAGGGATATGGGCTAAGGTGGGGGAAGGTGGGGATTTGCATCACAGAAGATTACTATTCCTCACCTACTGGGGAAGTATTAGTCATACAAACCCTGACTAAGCCTCGACTAGCAAACCCTGGGGATAGTGTGGCTTGGAGGGGATTTGTATGATAATGTGGCGTTCAGGTGTTAGCCAAGAGATTCAGGTTATGAGTGAGTACAAGTGGATTCTAGTAGTTAGCTAGCATCTGAGTAACTGCTTTCTAAAACACACGCCTTTGTTTCAGTAAATTTCTTAGTGAAGACAACCCCCCATGGAAATTTGGCGATTGATTCCCCCATCATCCCCAACCTTCCCCCACCCTCAGCCTGTATCTGTGTTAGTCGGGCATTACATTGATAGATGCATTATAGTGCAAGGGGGTGTCACACATATACTCACTGTAGGTCGATCTGCAACCGCAGTTAAAGTCTTGACTCACCCAAAATTTTGCTATGACCTGTAACTAATAGTCTTTCGATCTTTGACTGGTGACTTTAGCAACGATATTTCACTAAGTACTTTTCAATTGTGGGTTGGAAATTTTCACTCTTGACCGTTGACTTAGCACGAATTTGGTGGCCTTGACCTTTGACTTAGACTTTGGTTGCAGATCTACCTACAGTGAGTGTCTGTGTATCACCACCATGTAGTGCCGTTCCTTGAAGTTAAGAATACCCATAGAGCATTTACATATCCATGGTAACGTAATTAAGGCCATGTTCTTGTACCAAGCTGAAACTTCTATCAGCTGAATTGGGCCAGAAACTAAGTCAATAAGTAAGTGATTTAGGTGTAGATAACAGGAATGATATTTTAAAAAGGTACCAGGCCTAGGAGATCTGTACTGAATCCCAAAAGGGCAGTTTTGTAGGGAAGGGAAACGTATATTGATCTATTAGGCCAGGTTACAGGCAATTCACGACTCCAAACTGGCTAGAACAACACAATCTGTAGTACAGGATTATATCCACCACCACAGAACCATACAGCAACGTTCAACTTCAGCCAGAGCTCCATCAATGTCCCATACCAAACGCATTCTAGCTTACCACTCAGTTTGGAAAAGTAGCTAGCAAAACCAAACCACTTAACTCTGGTTGGTTTTACACATAAAGTTCGAATGTAACATATTTATTGTCAAAAGTCAATTAAGTGGTCTGCCTTTACTGGTTCCATTTAGGACGGATCTCCTATACCTGGTAACTTTTCTAAATAGCATTCCTGTCACTTACACCTAAATCACTCACTTATTGACTTAGTTTCTGGCCCGATTCAGCTGATAGAAGTCCCAGCTTGGTACAAGAACATGGCGTCGATTACGTTACCATGGATATGCAAACGCTTTATGCTGAAGCATACACACTGTGATGTACTATGACACATTGGGCATACAAAATAATAGAAGGCTCTATAGTTGAGATAAGGCTAGTGGGATCATTACAGTGATGGTGTAGCCATTAAACAGCCCTCCACTAATAATCCTACCTCCCCAGAAATGCATTCATTAATGATGGTTGTAAGTGCTTGAGTGTGACAGTCCCACTCTGTCATGTTGGTCATTTCACTGTGTCATTTTGTATGTCCGCTGTGTAACTTTTAGTGATGTGCAATTGTAATATTACATATTATGATGAGTTTCTATATTCATGAGTGTACACTACAAATGGGACCATGGATTAAAACTAAAAGTGTCTTGATTAGTACATGCATGTGGACTACGTGTGCTTAATCTTTTCCCAGATTGCAAAATTTACATGTGTGTGTGTATGCAGAGCTGTGTTGTGGGAGCCATGATTATATGTAAGCACTGATGTACATAAGTTGGAATACATTATGATATTCAAAATGATGAAGTACCAGTGCTTTAGTGGATTGGTCAGTTAGTACGCCCATCCTAGACGTGCTGCTTGTCACTTGAGAGATTATCAATTACCCATTAATGCTGGTGAGTATATTATATGCTATATACGTGTGTATTGAGTATAAACTAAACAAACATGAGCAAAACCGTTTATTCTCATTTGTAACTCTGTGCAAGTGAAACATGTAGAGTCAAAATAAAGTAAACGACTGGAATTTTTAAAACAAATAATAATCTGTGCACACACAGTACATACACTGTATGTAAAGCCGTCAGCTTTCTAAAGCTCTTTGCTACATAGTTGATCTTGTATGTTTCACAAAGCGAAGGATGTAATGTACTTAAAAGGAAAATTACTTATGGGTATAAATACAAGTGTGCACTATTAGGAATTCACTTGGGTGTCTGAGTGGTGCATAAGCACCCCAGTTGTCATTCACTGGTAGGTGATAGTTATGGTAGTAGGGCTGGGCTGCCATTTGTAGTGCACACACACATACACTACACTACACACACACAAAACATGGGAGGTGTTACTCATATTTCGTGGTGTTGATTAGTATGAGAGGCGCAGTCCAAAGTGAAATGATGGTGAAAGACACATTCTTCTACTGAACGAGAGAACGCGGCAAATCAATCAGAGGTTGGGTTCCATATCATGCATTTTTGCAGGATGATCCAGATTGCTCCAATCACCCAGTATGTGCACGATGGTAAGTCCCCTTATACTTGCATGTTTTACCCTCTCTTTGGAGTTTTTCTCTAGCAAACATTGTACCGATTTATAAAGTGATACTTTTATTTGTAAATCATTATTGTTAGTGTAATAGTGTGGATGGTCAAGTTTAAGGAACTGCAAGTTGAACCATTATTAAGAGGTAAAGGTGTGGACTCAGTGCATACAGGGTAGGCTTTTGTGATATACTGGGTGACTGTTCGTGATACGTATGTAAATACTTACACATAGTGTATGTGTCATACACACTGCTATACCTCTATTGTGTTTCATACAGGCTGCTGTCGGTGATGAAGATAAGATTGTCCATAGTTCTTTTCCTAGGACTGATTGTTCTAGTGTGTTTGTGTGTGTAGTGGTATGTCGTGTTTGCATTGCACAACCCACAGTGTCACGCACACAGACACTCTCACATACACACATGCACACACACACGCAATATATACACATGTGACAAGATGTGGGAAGAAAAATTGTTACATGTGCGCACATACATACACGTACGCACGCGCGCATGCACACACACACATGCACAACACGAGCACGTACACGTGCACATACACGCACATGTACATACACACTCGCATACAAGCATATTTGCTTTTAAATGCATTCTAAATGCATTGTATGCTATATGTTTGCAATGGTCAAGCCTTGTTTTGTAATATCTACTGTACCATTGCAACTACAGAGCACAATGAGTATGGTATCTGCTCATAAGTTAGTCATTTATACTGTTACATTTCATTTCATGCTGTTTGAATTTATAGGGGCTGTTGAAATGTAGTCTTACCATTGAGACAGGTATCATGTGGTGTACTGCAGTGTTTGCTTGCTTGTTTGTTTGTTTTGTTTTTTACAGTATAGGTACTCATGCAATCAATATTTTTATATACTGTGGCCTTTAGTATTTCTACAATGCATCCATTTGCATCTACCATATTGAGTATGAGTGGATAAATAGTGAGTTCTCTCTCATGTTTCGTCTAGTCCATTTTATGCTTCAATTTATAGAATTCCATTTGTGAACGTGGGTGGATTATCATGCAGCTCGGACCTCTTATCATCATGGAAATTGTGACAGTGTCTTGAATGTTTATATGCATAGTACGCATGATTATTATATTATGTATATAGTATGTATGATTTGATTTTATCAAGTGATAGAGAATTTATAATAATTGTAGTATAGAAAGGTAGTGACGTACTGGAGCAGTTGGGTGGTTTATCAAATTAAGTTGCATGGCTTCATAAATAAACTATATAAACAGCATTAATAGTAAACAGTGTAAATATTTCATACAATTGTTAAATAAATCATACAAAACTAACAATTTCGTTTGTGATGCTTACCCATCACTTATTTGTAAAGGAAGAGAATTTCCCGTTGGCTCATATGGCTTCTCAAATAATTGAGTTGGACAGGTTGGTGGCAAAGTATTAAGATTAGTGATTGTTATAGACCACAGCCATCAAATAATGTACATATAGCTATGGCTGTAAAATAGCTGAACTTGCTAATTGCTACATGCAACTCAGATAAGGTATACTCCATTGTGTATATCATGACCATATGTGCACATGTAGTCTACGCCATGTGTATAATTGTATCATTAGCACACTTATGCTATACACACTGGTGTATATTATCCAAGTGGTTATACACAACATATACATAATAAGTATATCATATTCATACATGTCTGAGTATACCACATGTATAATTGAATTATACACACTGTGTATACTTGAGTATAACAATTTTTTTGCACAGTGTTTGTTGGAATCACTCTGTCACATGTACAGTGGAACACTCTGTCACATGTACAGTGCACGTGAGAGTTGTGACTTTGGGAGAATCAGGATTCCTATAAAATTATAACATTCTGATATAACCAAATGCAATGTCCTATATTCCTAGCTTATGTGATACTTGGTGCTCAGTAGACTGGATCAGCCTTGTGATTGTCCCAATGAAATTTAAGTGTTGTCTGTGGCTATTGTGTTGTTATTCTCCTTATTGTGTTGACTGTTCTATTAGAGTGTTTTACTACAATTTGCAGGTATGAGTTAATGTGTAACTCAGTCCAAGACTGGAGAAATTAGAAAGATACCATGTGATGTTGAGGCTGACCATTAATATCAGTATAGGGACAACACTCACAGTCTCCTTCACAATCATTATTTCTATTTGGAAGAGTGTCATGTACTGACTGTTCTATTAGAGTGTTTTATTAGTTTTTGCTATATTACATGTACTAAGCCCTTAAAGCATATCCTGGAGTCCTGAAGTTAACTCAGTCCAGTGTGTATAAGAAGTTGAATGAATGTCATAGATAATTGTTTACGTGCTCATCAAAGGCATAATGCTCAATTTATGAGCATACAATTATAATAATAGCCTCATGCTCTAGACATACTTGTACATAAACAGTTGCCCATATCAGTTCAGGTAGTTTAAAGCCACAACAAAACATGTACACATTACACTAGTGTTATCGTCAGGTGAATATGGTCCATGTTATGCTAAATTAGTTATGAGAATTCTGATTACAGTGGAGCCAAATCCCTTGAGACCAGGGGTGGTACAAAAGTCTGAAAAGTCCATATCTCTTAAACTCTACCTTAAAATAGCTTTTCAAAATTTTCATTATTATCAACTACCCTAATAGAACATTTACTACTCTAGAAGAGCAGTCATTTCTGTAGTTCGGTTACTGAGAATCCGGAAAAGGATAACTGTGGTTCCATGCACTGTACTGATATTCCACCATTTATAGTAGGCCTGCATCAAAATATGCTAGCATAATAAGTGGATAATTTATGGAGATTAATTCCAAAATATTGATACTTCCTAATGGAGCCTTCAGTTGAAACTGCAATAGAGGTCTCAAATGCAACAGCTCCCAGTCCCAGATATACTCTCTAAAAGAACAGTCACTTTGTAGTGAAATACTCTAATAGAGCATTCAATGATTACAATAATGTTCCAAGATAATTTTAAGAAATGTTGGGGAAATAATGGGAACACTGAAGAGTACAATAAGTGGAAAAGGGAAATTACATTTTAGGCAATTAAAATTTTGAACATAATTCTCTTGGCCAATTATGCCAATTACTGGATTAGACCATTTACATTGAACGTGAGTGTTCTGTTCTTATAGCTCAAGATCAGTTGCTTGAGTGTCTCATTTCAATGTGCACGTGCACGTGACTGCTTTGTTAGAATAGTATAATTGTGTGACTGTAGTCACAGATTTTCTTACTATATATCTGACTTCAATGAAATAATTATTTTTATAATTCCTTGCTATGGTATTAATCAGTACAAGGATATAATAAACAATAACAAGACATTTAGACACTTTAAGGTTATCATCACAATCTGTCACCTCTCTGATCCTCCCCATAATTGTATGTAAGAAATGTAAAACAATCACCGAACATGTACACACTTTAATAATTAATGTAAAAGATAAAATTAAATAACAACAGTTAAAATCTGTTCACAAGCTTTGTGCAGAGGAGAACACACAATATAATATCATGTGAACCAACAAAGTTTTCAATTTAGTTTGGTCATCCATACATTCTTTGTGTGATCAGATGTTGTCCTGGAAACAATCATAACATTTGATGAAGTGAATTATTACTACATACCTGTAACTTAGTACTAGTGTTTCCATGGTGATCATCTGTTGTCCTAGTAACATCCTCTTGATATAATGACAACCATCACAACAGCACACTACTGTACAACGATATACACACCTCTTGTAGAATGATCATCTTCACTTTTATTATTCCTCTCCTGTTACCATAGTAACAAATAATAGATTACACAATATCATCTCCTACCACTTGTCTCTTCCTCTCTTCCAGAATGGTCAACAATTGTTTGACTTGATCATCACTATCATGATCACTATCAACACTCACAAACTGGCATACTGTATTATCCACAGCTGCTTGTAGGACTACACAACTACCTGTAGTGATCACAATGGTACACAAAGGTATGGGACATATCATACAAATAATAAACACTGTTTTACATAACATGAAACACTTCACTATCATCTAAACCACATACAAATCTTACAACTACACTACCTTCCACTGATAAGCCACAGCTATATATCCAGAGTGTAGTCAGAGTATGATTCCATCGAAGACCTTGTGATATTACAACTGCTCCTTCATCTTGTATCTTATTCCCCCAAATGTTCAGAAATGTGATTGTCTTATTTTCCATCAATAGTGTCTTGATACAAATGGCACCTGTAGTGATCATAATGCCAAACATTGCCACAATCATTTTTTTCATTTCACTACACAACTAGTACACAATACAAGATGTGTAGTATTACAGAACAAGTGGTACTCACATCACAAAACCACACCCTCTCAAAACAAGCAAATTAATTGAATGACTAGTACACAAACTGATTAGAGAGAAATTGAACATTGTAAACACTTGTATGGCTTTGACATTTAATATACTTTATTCAGTAAGTGTACAAAAACTATTACAATCTATACACAAAACATTTTGTAATCTACAAAACCACACAGCTAGTTACATGTAGCATTTACCTTCCACTGATATCCCACACCAATTCATCCTGAGCTTAGTGAGATTAGTATTGTTATGAAGTACTTCACATACAGCAGACACTCCTTGATTACCAATCTGATTATCACCAATGTTTAATATTTCTAATTTCTTATTTTCCATCAATAGTGTCTTGATACAAATGACACCTGTAGTGATCATAATTATTACAATAATAATACAAGTCAGTACCTCTGGTATATCATGAAACATGAGTTAATAAAATTGGTAGGTAAGTCAAGTTACACAACTATTTTTTTACAGATACAAAATTAATGTCAAATATTTTACTACACAACTAGTACACAATACAAGATGTGTAGTATTACAGAACAAGTGGTACTCACATCACAAAACCACACCCTCTCAAAACAAACAAATTAATTGAATGACTAGTACACAAACTGATTAGAGAGAAATTGAACATTGTAAACACTTGTATGGCTTTGACATTTAATATACTTTATTCAGTAAGTGTACAAAAACTATTACAATCTATACACAAAACATTTTGTAATCAACAAAACCACATAGCTAGTTACATGTACATGTAGTTTTTTTTTGTTTTTTTTTACCTTCCACTGATATCCCACACCAATTCATACTGAGCTTAGTGAGATTAGTATTGTTATGAAGTCCTTCACATACAGCAGACACACCCTCACTGCCAATCTGATTACGGCCAATGTTTAATATTTCTAATTTCTTATTTCCCATCAATAGTGTCTTGATACAAATGACACCTGTAGTGATCATAATTATTACAATAATAATACAAGTCAGTGCCTCTGGTATATCATGAAACATCAGTTAATAAAATTGGTAGGTAAGTCAAGTTACACAACTATTTTTTACAGATACAAAATTAATGTCAAATATTTTACTACACAACTAGTACACAATACAAGATGTGTAGTATTACAGAACAAGTGGTACTCACATCACAAAACCACACCCTCTCAAAACAAGCAAATTAATTGAATGACTAGTACACAAACTGATTAGAGAGAAATTGAACATTGTAAACACTTGTATGGCTTTGACATTTAATATACTTTATTCAGTAAGTGTACAAAAACTATTACAATCTATACACAAAACATTTTGTAATCAACAAAACCACACAGCTAGTTACATGTAGTATTTACCTTCCACTGATATCCCACACCCATCCATCCTGAGCTTAGTGAGATTAGTATTGTTATGAAGTACTTCACATACAGCAGACACTCCCTGATTACCAATCTGATTATCACCAATGTTTAATATTTCTAATTTCTTATTTTCCATCAATAGTGTCTTGATACAAATGACACCTGTAGTGATCATAACAGTAGACAATTTTTCAATAATACAATATTATCACAAGTTGATGACAAAGCCATATGGTGAGTCATTAGTGACCTTTTGAACAACAAATAATTAACAAATCAATCATCTGGTTATGTACTAATACAACTATCACACTATAACACCATGTAGCTAGTACCTTTAACTGATAAGCCACAATCCCATATATGGAGCTCAGTCAAACTGTTACTGTTAGGTAGTTCCTTACAAAGCAATTCCACTCCAATGTCTCCTATTTCATTCCCAGTAACATTTAATACTCTTAATGAGGGACTACCTGTGATCATAACAGTATTATAAACAACATCCATTAACATGGGGCTTACTTCTCATGATCTTTACTAAGTGTATCACCCCAGCACTAGTGAGATTATTCCATCCAAGGTACAATTCTTGTAGGTGAATAGCTTTCTTCTCACAACATTGTGCCAGTCTTGATACTCCTTTATATCCAATGTCACACAACCACATGTTTAATACTACAATGGGATAATGACATATTGTGTGTGATACACATCTTATGTCATGAGGGTATAGAGTAGTCCTGTACAAAATCAGTTTCAATGGTGGTATTCCTTCAAATGGAAGATGTTCATTTTCACAGAGACATCTGACTGCTACTACCACATGATCATTGTTAGCACCAATCTCATCACTACCTGATGACAGTTGGGATAGAATGAACTTGAGATTCTCTTGTGATTTCAGTCCAGTCAAGCCACACAGCAAAGTTGCAATGTTAGGAAGAATATTAAAATTTTTTTGCAATATGTGGTATTGTTCTTCCTGTGACAAAGCTACACAAATATACAGTGCACATAAAAATTCTTGCACTGTTAAATGCACAAAATTATATGTGACAGAATCTCGAGTTAACTGGTAAATGGTTGCAACCTGTAGCAAACCCTGTCCATCAAACTCTTTGGTTAACTCAATACCTGATCCTACAAGATCTTCTTCAGTAAATATTATTTTGGGCTCCTTCACTACCTGTACCTTTCTGCGGTGACTTTCCTCTCTAACAAGGCACCAGTCAAAGAAGGAATGATAAGCTAACTTACATAACAGTAACAACATCTCAGTCATTTCCTTGGGCAAGTCTGGTAGAATATTATGTAATTTTTCTTCAGCAGTAGTTGCTTTCGCTGGAGAGATCACTTTCTTCTCAATGCTCTTCTTCTTCTCCCTACACAGGATCATCACTATGAACAATTTGTATAGTTCAGTTAAAGTTGATGGAAGACTCTTCTGTCTGTATTGGAAAATTTGTGTAACCATTACAAGAGACATCGGAACGTAACACAGATCATAAATATGAGAATAGTTATCCAACTGTTGTAGGAATGTCTCAACTGATTGAACATCATCAGAAAACATTTTTGTGACAAATTCTTTTATTTGATCTTCTCCAAACCCTACCACTTCGATAGTTCTGTTAGTAACTAGTTCTTGGCATGCATGTGGTCTTGAAGTGATCAGTATTGTAGCTTTTACCAGTACAGTAAACCCTATTAGCCGTGTTAAAAATGGATCATTCCTGACATGACCAACTGAGACTTCATCTAATCCATCAAGAATGATCAAGCACTTTGAACCTTTTGATTTTTTCAATAACTGGTAGGCTTCTTCTCCGATGTGTTCTATGATCACTTCTTCCAGTGGTCTCTGTTGGACTGTTCTCAACAATATCAGGATTACAACTTTGAAATTGTCTGTTAAAAATCCATCTCTGGCCCACCTCACACAGATCTCATTGACAAGGGTGGTCTTGCCTATACCTACACAACACATACTACATCACTACTACATCACTGTTAATACTCACCTGGGCCTCCCATTATTAGTATCAGTCGAGGACATGGTTTGTTCTGATAATAGAAGATATCCCTCAGATCACCAAGTGGTTGTTTCATTTTTAAAATTTTATCTACTCCACCTCGCAGAGTCAGTTGTGTGACCTTGTTTGTATGATCGTCCATTAGGGTCACCTCTTCCTTTTCCACGAGAGCCAATCTCAAATACTCGGTCACTTGATGTTTAGGCCAGTCAGTTTTAGCAGTGGGTAGTTGTCCAAGGTATCTAGTCCGTAACCCATCAATGGCATCATCCATTATAGTAGACTGCTTGGTATTTTCTGCAGATGTTACACCTGCCAATAAAATTGTCCTTATATCTAGTGATCAATATTTGCACATGCACAGTGGATTACATACTGTGTGCACATAGATAACACCCCATGAATATGATGAAGGCTATGTATAATTGCGTATAGGCACAAAAAGTGTTACTAAATTCAGTATCATTCCAGCTACAGACCTGCAGTGGTGACCTATTAGCAAGTTTCAGTCAAAATTGTAACAAAATTCAATCTCATACAGAAAGTTAACTGATTTTTCACACTTTCTGGGGACCATTCCCCTGCAGATCCCCCTAGAAAGCATATGATTTAGAGTAGGTTTCACATACTGTGTGGTCACTAGTGTGTATTTCCCCTCTCCCTCCCTTTAGAGAAATCCTATAAATCTATCTCTGAACAAAACCAAAATTTTCTCCAAACTTACTTTTATATTCGTATAATTATCTTAACAAAGTATATAGCCAGTAGTAAGCTAAAAGAAGCCACCTATAGCCACACTTCTGTGGATGCTACTGTGTTCCATGCAATGGCGTTTTGTTTTAAAAGTTTATTTTCTGCTCTGGATCCACAAAAAGTGTCTTATATCCTATTCATAACTTGACTTTGCCGGTAACATATCTTCTTTGTTATTCCCTGTTCACTAAGAGTTGTTCTGATAAAGTACACGTATTCTACCACCTGGATGGTTTCATTGTATAGTTAGTGATTCTGGAATTCTGTAAATTTAACATAAAATTTCTCAGTGAATCTTCCATTGGAAAGTTGGCACAATCGATTTGCTGCCGTACGAGCAATTGATCAAACAATTGGATCATTTCTAGGGTTTCTGGAGCAAGGAATATGATGATGATGTTAGTTTAATATGTTTGTCTGGAGTTTTATGCCAATTATAAGACTATTTTCAATATAGCCACCACATGCACAACATTATGTTCTCTTTGCAAGAAACAACCTAGCACATGTTAGTTACACCATAGATACACCAAGGTGAGCACTTTTGTCCATGTAGTTTTTAATGCTAAAAGTCAGCGAATTTACACCACAGGTAGCTTATCTCTTTGATGCACTATTTTGGTAACTGTCAGGGAGCTATACATTAGGAGCAAACATAACTATATAAGCAGGTATAAATCAACAGTATAGGTGTAACTATCGACAAAAACTTATCCTGGTCAGAGCACATTAAACAAATTACTAAAAAGGCCAATAACACCAAATGCTTCTTGCAACGTAACTTGAACAAGTGTCCTCTCCAAGTCAAAAGTAACTGCTACAAAGCCCTGATTAAACCTATCTTAGAATATGCAGCCACAGTCTGGTCACCCCACACGCGAAGAGACATCGATGCCATAGAAAATGTCCAAAGACGAGCAGCACGGTTTGCATTTAACAACTATTCTAGATATTCCAGCGTCACTGAAATGTTATCTAACCTTAATTGGCCTACCTTAGCCAGATGCAGGAATGAACAGAAGGCTACAATGTTATTTAAAATTATATCTCACCAAATCGATATTAATGCTGATGATTTCCTTTTTTCTAATCCTAACCTACATCACACCAGAGGCCATGATAAGAGATTTTTAACCCCAATGACTAGAATTGACTGTTATAAATTTTCTTTTTTCCCCTCTGCAATCAATATTTGGAATTCCTTACCCCAACACGTGATTGATTTAACAGAGATTGACCAATTCAAGCACAGCCTAGCTGGACTAGTAACTGTTTAATAATTTATCAATGTGTATATATGGTCTTGTGTATAGTAAATATTGTATAATTATATAAGTTTGTTTTTCTTTTGTAATTGACAGTAGCAATTGTACCCTTTTTTGTGCACCATACTCTTTTGAGGTCTGCACAACAATCAATAATATAACTCCTTGCTTTGCATGCATCGAGGCATGCACATTGTATTTTTGGGTGGAGGTGAATGTTGCGCATGTGTATATTGTTTTGCCATTTGCATCAGCGTTGAAACCGGGTCGGGTCACCCCGGTCACATTTTGTCCGGGTCAGACCTGCTTTAAAAATTATCCGGCCAGGATTGGATCCCGTGCGAAGCAAATTGCTTAGTTGGATGGTACAGAAGTGTATAAATGCGTCATAGTCAAGTCCTGATGTGACTCAGCTTCTTTTGTACTCCACGCTCACTTATCGGATGACTGCCTGCAACTACGTGCACTCATCGTGCAGCCATGCCCATTTTTCGGTGACATTCAAGTCTACCAGTATGCACGAAACTATGCCTATAACTGCCTGCTGGCCTATGTGCAGCCACACCCACTAATCGATTGTTATTGTACGAGATAGGTCAAGGCCAGTTTCTTTCATGAGCTACACCCACTTTATATCGGGATGTGTCGTTCTTTTTAAAATTATGTTGTTAGGTATGCGCAAAGCCACACCTAATTGCAGGAAACGTATCTTGCTTTATGCAAACTTACGTGGAATCATGCCCATTGACTACCATCAAACAGGGTCGGGTCACCCGGGTCATATTATGTACGTATACGGGTCATCCGCACTTTAAAAATTATCCGGGTCTGACCCGGATTGGATCAGTTGGAGGTTACGGAAGTGTATAGACGCGACATAGTCAAGTTCTGATGCAACTCAGCTTCTTTCGTGTGCCACACCCACCTATCAGACGACTGCTTGCAACTATGCGTGCAGCCACGCCCAGTTATGGGTAATATTAAAGTCAACAGGTATGCATGAAACCATGCTCATAGCTGCCTGCTAGCTTATGTGGAGCCACGCCCACCAATCGATTGCTATTTACAGTTTCTTTCGTGAGCCACTCTTACTTTATATCGGGAATGTGTCATACTTTTTAAAATTATGGACTGTGCAAAGCCACACCTACTTATAGGAAACGTTTACTTTTTGCAAACTTACGTGGAATCATGCCCACTGGCTACTATCGTTAAGTATAGACACCCTCGTGCTTAACTGTAGCAGTTGGCGCACGCCTCACTTTAAATTAATTTGGTCAGATCCGGATTGCTATCAGTAACCCGGTTTCAACGCTGGTACGTATATCATATTGTACGTATCAACCTAGGCTAACGCTAAGCTATAATCATAGATTATCGAGAGAGGATAGAAAACTATCACGTGATTCATTAAAATTTGTTTTAACAATCAGCCCTACGCGAGTCTTTATCATTATCTAGTGGAACGAAATGGTTTATAGTACTCTCTGGTAATGTTCACTTGTGTATCTAGGCGTTCCGCTATAATACGCCATACAGAAAAGAATAAAAAATACGAAAAAAAATTATGACCGCGCCACAACGTAACGTCCGCTCACCTTTTTCCAGTTCTTCAGCTACGAACGCTAGTCTTCCTGTATTCCGTAATATCTCACAAAAATTTTCCAGCGTCCCAGGTCCACTATTGGTCAACTGCTCGACGATTATTCGATTCTTCTCCTCCCTGCTCGCTGTCTGTAGTTGTATTCGTTGTGCGGCGTTTTTTCCAATTATTTTTTCCTGTATCAGCTCGTCAATGATATCATCAGCGTCCAGATAATCAACGAGGAAAGCGCGATTGTTGGTGAACACCTCCCTCTGTTTCTTCAAGCTCTCATTACCAGCCATAGCAGTATCGTATTCTGATCAATCACTGGACACACTGGTGGTAAAGGATTAGGCCGGAGATAGTCTCGCGGCGCCCGACCCTAACAAGAGGGTCAGGTGAAACTGTGTACAAAAAGTTTGAGCGCTGGAATGTTTATTGGATGACGTTTACCTGTTACGTAAGTGCACTGCTTACGTCACAACATCCATTCAACCAGATCCGCTTACAGCATCACCAAACTAATAGCGCTACTTTATTTATTCAACATTAAAACGAACCCAACAGAATTGTATGGCTGTTTTCTCAATGAGTTTAAGCCTCAGAGTCACCGGATGTAATTAACCGTAAGCCGCGAATCTTGTGAAACAATCTCGTTATGTACAGACTTGCTCAACCACAAAATTACGTAATACAGGAAACTGGGTTGTCACGTGATCACCGCACAAGCCGTTTTGTGGTCAACAAGTTTTCTGCGTAACAATGACGATTGAGTGACCTTTATTTAAAGATTTGTTTACAGTGGAGTGGATATGTATAACAGGTGACCTCGAGCTACCCTATGTCTTGGCTTCTGCTTCATGGAAGGTATTATAAAACTCAAATTGTGTGGCTATGCTAACTAACTGAGTAGTGAGTTAAATACTTAGAGTAATAAGTAGTCAGTATAGTGTACTGGTAATTGTGTATGCCAAGTAGTACTTTCATTACATGGACTCTAAGTACACTGTTAAAAATAAGGAGTAACTGTTACTCCCCTAGGGGAGTTCCCAGTGTAGGGAGGATTTAACACCCCTATATTTTTGTGGAGAGTAACTAACACCCCACAAAGGAGTAACAGGAACCCTTTGAAAAATCTATTGTAGGGAGTTCTAGTTACTCTAGGAGAGTTTACATAAGCATGCAAGGCGTTTCCTTTACTCCATGAAATTCTGCAAATAACTCCGTATAAAATTTCAAAATGATGTTAAAGACATATAGCAAAACTGTAACAAAATATTAACAATATCCAGCTTTATAATATTGGAAAGTCTCTGAAAAAAGAGACCAGTAGCAAGGCTTCATCAGCAAACGATGCTTCACTGCCACTTCACTGGAGTTACTTCCTGCCACATGACATGTTATCAGCTGTAGTAAATATAGCAGTATACTAAAGAAATATTCAACAATCGTATACTTGTTACCTTTATGGCTGAAGGTACGTCACACACAGTTGCCAACAAAGTTGTAAAAACAATTCTTCCAGACCAGCAGCATTGGTAGTGTAAACTAAAAAGGCAAACAGTTGCTATCATGCAAAACAGCACTTTTTTGCTACCTGGAGTTCATCATTTTGTTTGTCTATTTGTTCACTGATTTCTTGTGGCACCTGTAATATATGTTTACAAATTGATGCACAGTCACTGTATGTTAACACACTTACTGGATGTTGTAAAAATTCTATGTTCTCAGTGACATTGAGACATCCGTGCTAAAAAAGTAAATGTGTGTTTACATAACTATAAACATTACCTCCTTACAGGTCAAGAATAACTTGGAAAGTTGATGAAGTTGAAGACACACAATGTACATTGTATCAAAGATTCTTGTTAACTGCAGACGATACATCTTACTAGTTAATTCCAGTGAATCTGCATGTAATTATGTAAAAAGACAATGATACAGGCTACTGACCTTACCAGGCAATATCATTGTGTCCGGCTGCTAACGTCAACTGAAGGCAGACGGACATGATATGTATGCCATGTTTAAGCTAGGTGGCTTTCCTCTCCTCCCTCAAGTCTTCAACTTCTTACACACTGGCTACTAGTAGCTAGCGGTGAGCTTGGATGGGCTGAATAGTGAATACTGTACGTACCAGTCAGTGCGGATACGACCGGCTGAGTCCGCCGAATTTTATTCTCTTTCCCTGAGTCTTGAACTATTTCTGTCGTGTCACAATAAGGCGCCTAAACCCTCACGAGCAGTGGTGACTTCTGTTGGAGCCAGTTTAATAAACCGGTGTGTCACACGAGACGACTCAGATATGAGCTCAAACGTACCTGAAGAAACCGGCAATGAACGAGATAGACTCTAGTGAACGTCCAGTAATTATTCACGAACAAGCAAACAATTTAGTATCACCTTTTAAGCACTACAGTTCCTCAGAGAAGCAAAGCGCTTTCAACTACTCAACACGGCTCTGTTGTTAAAGAAGCCGTTTCTATGGTAATACTCTTCACTCTAAATAATGCGCTTGTAATAAAAGTGGTATTTAATAATTATACATACGTATTTCAAAATATTCTTGAGTAACAATTCGTCCTCCTGTTTTCGTATTCTCTGTTTCCTTCACTATGTCTTGGTTAGCCTGGAAAATAAAACATGAGTAAATGGCTGCCATTGAAAAGGAAGCCTAAATAATTATTTTCCTTTTTTACATTGAGTGGCTAGAATTGAACCGGTTAGTTAATGGAGAAAATACATAGTGAGACAGCTATAACCTGCACGTGGCTCATTCATATGTGGCCTCAGCCATACTGGCTCACTGAGTTCACCTTAGCTACTAGCTAGCTGGTTATGGGAACTCTTCAGTTTGGTGCCTTCACTTACTTGGAGTTCTCTTTACCCTTAGTGGGTTACTGTTACTCTCCTAGTAATCCAAACTCCCCTTTCAGAGTAAAATATTTCACTCCCCTAGTTACTGTTACTCCCCTGTTTTAACAGTGTAGTGATTGAGCCTTGAGCTAATAATGTATGGCATTGTTATCAGGTGGTTACAAATCAACCAAGCTTACCAACCAATGCCTGTAACCTTACCAGTTATCTGCACATGGGACAATGTTGGAATTTGAACTTTGATTAGTACAAATGCCTGCTTTGTGCTGTTGCTGTATAGTATAGGTGAAGCGACATAGCCAACCTGGCTGGCTTGGTAATTGCAGGTTCCAGGTTCAATGCCCCCCAACTCCAACTGTAAGTTGCAGTTTCCTTGAGCAAGAGACCTACCTACTATGACTGTATAACTGGGACTTGGGGAAGCTAGTGTCACTTAGTGGTGTTGGGGTTATGAGTTCCATGGGAATTTACTGGTTGCTTGAAAAATGTAAAAACAAAATCACGTGCACATTTCACTTGAAGAATTTCTGATGAAAATTTGTGTTCTGCCTATCATATGACAATCAGAATACATATACATCATGTTTTGCTGGCAAACTGTTAACTACAATCCTTGCTATATAGTTCAAGATATTTGTATCACAGGTCACATGTTTGATCATGTATTTGTTCTTATACATTTTTGCAAAATTGGTAAAAGCGTGTTCAGTGTCCCAGATGATTGAATTTCACGGCTTGTGTTGTACTCTTCTTGATACTTTCCATGAGCTCTGTACAATGTTCTTCATGTCATTGTTTAATAGCAGTATTGCAAACAGAATGTTTGGAAATTATGCCTGGTATTCATTTGATACCTGGCATTTGTTTAGTTGAACAATTACTCCATATTTTGTTGTGCCTTATACTGATTGTTTTATTTTGCAGAGTATTAAACAAGATGTCACAGAATTCACCAGTTTGAACAATCTTGATGTAAGTGTATTATTTGTTTAATATAGACCATGTCCAGTCTTTGGACATGATTTTATATAAATAAATTGAAAGTGTTGATCGTACACGATATGATCATCCTAAAGTATCACAAGAACACTGTAGTAATAGTCTTAACGTTCCCTTCACTATGAGTATTTAATATTTTCCCAACATGTAATGTTGTAGATTTTGCTTTCAAATTAATGGTAACCACATCCTCAGTAGCAGGTGGCTAGTTTCCAGCCCCTAGTATGTGGGGGGCTTAAATTAAGCTCCTTACTAAAGTCACCTCCATATAAATTGCAATCACTGGGTATTTGTTGTGTGTAATCTTATTTAATTTTTGGCGATGTAAAACTACTACTACCTAGGAACATGCATTTACTGCTTAATTTGGTGCAGTCATAAATGGAACTACCTGCTATAACTTTGGTTGTGAATTGTCACATTTGTACATTGGTGTGCTTTAATGTGTATTGACATGGGTGTAAATGAGTGATACTTGCATGATTTATCTGTTCACAACCTATAACAAAGTCCAATTCATAATTTGTAGCGAGAGTATGTAATAGAAACCAAGAGTACTGAACAGGTGTATTACTCATGTAATAGTATTATTCACACACACACACACTGTTGATGTATCTCAATTATTGCTCCCCCTGATCACGTGCTGTTGTAAGTGTAAGTGTTACCTCGTGTTTTATGCGATTGTTATTGAGTTCCATTTGTGCTGCTGTTACGGAGTTTACACCCATGATAAATGATTGCGTGAAGTAACATGGATATTTTAGTAATTGTTTGTTTATAGTGTCATTAAGGGTTGCCGTATTTAGCCCAATTCAGCCAGTGGAAACATGATAGCATTAAAGGGGAAATGGCTAATGTTAAAGTTCTGGCATCGCTAAATGGATCCCTGAAGGTGTGGCAACACTCTCATTTGTGCAACCATTGTTTTAGCGAACTGGGGGTCCTTACTACACTTTCCTTGTACAATAACTGTTGAATACTTGGTTGAATAACACAGAAAACTGGCAAACAAAGGCCTATTGCCACATACACATTTCCAATTACCATTTCACATAAATGAACAATTACTGAAATATCCATGTTATTATATGTGATGATTAATCACAGGCTAATACACCGTTCGACACTCTTGGTTTCTATTATATACTGTACTCTTGTTTGTAGCTAGCATATAATATATTAAACATCCATTACTCATTGCAAGGAGTGTTTCGGGTTACCTTAGACAGGGACTATGGTGTTTATCATTAGTTTCCAACAACTCAACATGTTGACTGGAGGGTCTGGTTCACAAAATCACCTACATATTGTGTGATTTTTAGTTTAGAGAAGCAACTGCTTTCACAAGTAGTGAATGTTCTTCATATTACTGTAGGTGCTAGTGGCACAGAGATGCTTGTATTGTTGGGGTGCCATGTAAAGTCCTCAAGATACCACTGAGGTAAGTCTATTGTCACAAAGTTTTAGTGAACGTATATACCATATAGACAATCAAATCATCAATCAAACATCATCACTTGTTCAGTTCATTCAGTACAGGCTAGTAAGGATAATGTATGTAGATTGACATCTCCTGCTCACTCAAAATTTACTTGGCTGCATTGGGTAGGCAAAATCAAGCCCAAATGTGCTTTCAGAGTGATCTGAAATGCTTCTGAGAAGTTATTAAATCTTAAATTTGCATTGACTAAATGATGGCTTCAGCCAAACACAACTTAAGGCTCAGTTTCTTTACTGTTAGGCATTATTTGGGCCTATGCCAACCATCACAGCTGCAAGATTATGTGCATTGTCGAATTACCTTTTATCTAATTCCTTACTCCACTGTTCTAGAACTGTCAATTTGTGGGTTTGTGATGGCTTCCCTTGCTGATTTGATTGTCTTCTGTGATCCCTGCCAAAACTTTAGCTTCTGTCCCTACTCAACTGAAAAAGTTTCTTAACTCCTCTTTTACATTCCGTACAGGTATCTACCGTTCGAAGGAGCTACTGCATGCTGTCTGCACTGAAGGTTATGGGAAGACACAAAACACAATTAGTTTATATATAAAGTGTGTATACATTCTAATTGCCTACTGTTTGTCACTTTAGAAAATGATTTGTGGATGTTATTACTTGTTCACACCTGTTGTATGTTGTAAAGTAGGTCCGTTATGCTGTAATGATTCTTAACTTGCTGAATTTCAATATGCAAATTTATCACCTCAAAAATTTCCTGTTGCACTCACTATGACAACTTAAAATCATTGGATCAGAGTTTTACCTTCAACTTTTCCTGTAAATATTAAGATTTTATCCATTGATATGCTACATCCAAATCATGAACAAAGTCAGCATAGCTCGGCAATATAAGTGCATAATTGTTGGAAAAAAATTGATTCTAAGACTTTGATCTGTCAGGCTATACTGTAGTACGAAGCAGCCAGACAAGATAAAGACTGGTGGATGCTCATCCTGAACTGTGGACTGGCAGACTTTGGACTGTGAGGGGAGAATTGGTAGGTGGAGTAAGCTTAACACAAAATGAGCATGGAAAGGCACTAGTAGATTTTTTGTGAAAAAGAAGACATGAGAGGTATAGAAAAGGCAAGACTTGCAAAACAATTATTTAAGTGGTGAGATATGTAATTTCATCAAATGTACTATCTGCACATTCACCAGATGTGTGACCTTAACACTTAGGGCATAAAAATTCTGACTATGTACACAACATAATTCATACACAACTATTTATTCCATCTATGTTACGGTGTTGGAACTACACACCAGTCAAAAAATTTACCTAGGCTCAAACAAAAACAGGCCACAGGCCCCAATACTGAATAGCATTGCAGTCAGTTTTAGATATATGGTTCATATTGTATCAGTATAGAGAGACAATAGCAATTACAATACCGACATGAGGGTTAATATTCTTGCTGTGGTAAATATTATACTGATGTATATTGTTCAACATTTGAGTGCGTGTTGCAAACTAAAATCCCACGTCTATATATTATAGATTATTCCATAAATACCTATGTAAAGTAAAGAACAACACTGGTACTGTAGATAGCTAGCTACGATCAAATTGTCAGTTACACAAATTTACAACTTTACAGATTGATTGCTGCCTTAAGCTTGACCGTATCTGGACATCATCACCAAAGGTTCTTCACTGTAAAACTGGGAAGTGTTGAATGAGCACACCTGCAATCACATAGACTTCTCACCTCCTGGAATATAAATAACAATAGTGATTACTAGTGTACATAATACAAGCAGTACTGAGGAGTCCTCAGAAAAGTTGGGTGGGTCCTCAGTGGGGACCAACTATAACTCACAATATTTATTGGTACCTCCAAGTCACACGCCAACGTCCAGACTTGCATGGCCAGACCACTTACTCTCCATCACAATGCTTCACATGATGCCTAGCATTTAGTGCCTACTCTGAAAGACTGGTTAGTATAGGCCTGATGGATGCTGATTTTCACACTTCCAGCGAATCCAGCCACATAGTGACCTTTATAAAACCTAAACATTTTGCCTTCATGCAGAAGTACACAAGCCTAACTGCCTGTATAGCCAGTAGTGATCGCTTCTTGGAAAATAGTTCGTCTCCAGTTAGGTAATATGATAGTGCATTCATGGGATAACCAAATGAGCAACCAGTCCAGACTGTTCAAGATGCTTTTAATCATAGATATTATGCGAGGTAATGATGATATAGAAGTGGTCTGACCATGCGAGATGAAATGTCGTGACTTGAAGGTGTAAACACAGGGAAATGTATAAAATTCCAAGAAAAGTTGGATCCCCAGGTCCTTGGTCCCAGGGTTCAGCATATAATATACACCTTGGGTGGGGATAGTGCTGGTTTGTAATTAGTATCACCCATTTCTGCTTATGTTAATATAACTGAAAGTAGCTACGTATAAAACAAAATAATAACAATATTTACAACCAAAGTTATATAAACAAATATATCTCCATGTACTGTATGACCACAAATTAATTAATATAATGTTCCTTGCTACTGTAAAGATAGTTTTGAGAGGTGCCATTCAAATGACAGTTGGGGCCTTGGCATCCTTCTGGCTCAGCAGGAAAGAATGATGTAATTATCATTGTGTTAGTCTGTGTGTATGGGGTGAGGAGGATAGATGTATGATTTTCTTTACAAATTTTAATGCATTATATTTTCTAAAGAGCCAACACAGCCCCCTTCAGTCTTGTTGTTTTCTTCCTTTATTTTAAAGCCTAGTTGGTGTCCACCCCACTTTAATTATCATTATACAGAGGTCGGTAACACTATATAAAAGCCCCACTCAAAACTATTTTGTTAATTGCATAGTGTATCTGGAATTTTACCACATAAGCACCTCAATAGTCACAATACAACACTAGCAAGCAGGGGTTGTTGTATTCAGATTGCACTTTGTGTCAGCATTTCTTTTGTTAAAACACTTATAATTAGTTTTCCAAAATGAAATCTATAAAATAGTGTTTTGGTAACACTAACTAGGTATATACTTTAAACAAGTGTCTGATCACACTTCACATTGTCCACTCATTTTAGTTTGTCCCAGAAAACAACTATTTGTATTTTTAATAGTCCTAAATCGTTTCCTTCCTTCTCTGATCATACTACTGACAACTTGTAAAAAAAGCACTGGATAGACAGTTATTGGCACTGAAGTTACTTTATCTACAACTACAAACCTATATAGGTAATGCAAATAACCACCACTTAAATCAAGCTCCCTACTAAGGACACCCAATTCAGTTCCATGTAACTTAGAGTAGATGGGTATTCCTTGTTATGGAGTATGTGTAATCTAGAACATAGTCCTCTTAATATGCACAACACATACTCCATTATTTTGAGAGCAAGAAATTCTTTATCACTCTATGCTGGGAAGATTTTTAATGCTTATAGTGAAGATAAGTTTAACTGTTAACCATTACAAAGTGTCCAGAATATGCAGGTGTCCTTATTTTCAAGTACCCTGATTAACAAATTCCACGGTACATGTATACCATATTTCGTATAAAAGCCACATACAAATAAACGCCTGTCTCGATTATAAGCCAGGGAGTTTCCAGCACACTTTGAAAATAAATACTGGGGCCTGCCTGATACATTTACAGGCTGTGTCAGTACAGCTAAGAAGGAGATACAAGACCAGGCTTGTATATAAAGAAATACTGTACGGTAGTAATGACATTTAGAATATAGTTGGATCGATCAACACCTACAACTTTTTTTACATAACCATGTTCATGATTGCATATAGTTTATAGTAAAATCACAAACACTTACATCAGGATTGCCCAAGCTGGTGAATTCTGTGACATCTTGTTTTAATACTCTGCAAAATAAAACAATCCGTATAAGATTGATATGCACAACACAATTGGGAGGATACAAGTAATTGTTCTACTAAACAAACGTCAAGTATCAAATGAATGCCAGTCATAATTTCTGAACATTCTGTGCAACAGTGCTATTAAATGACGAAGTGAAGAACGCTGTATAGAGTTCGTGGAAAACATCAAGAAGAGTACGACACAAGCCATGAAGTTGGGATACTGATCATGTTTCTACTGATTTTTCAGGTTAATTGCAAAAATGTAAAAGAACAAATACATGATCAAACATGTGACCTGTGATACAAATATCTTGAACTATATAGCAAGGATTGTAGTTAACAGTTTGCCAGCAAAATATGATGTATATGTATTCTGATTGTCATATGATAGGTAGAACACAAATTTTCATCAGAAATTCTTCAAGTGAAATGTGCACGTGATTTTGTTTTTACATTTTGCAAGCAACCAGTAAATTCCCATGGAACTCATAACCCCAACACCACTAAGTGACACTAGCTTCCCCAAGTCCCAGTTATACAGTCATAGTAGGTAGGTCTCTTGCTCAAGGAAACTGCAACTTACAGTTGGAGTTGGGGGGCATTGAACCTGGAACCTGCAATTACCAAGCCAGCCAGGTTGGCTATGTCGCTTCACCTATACTATACGGCAACAGCACAAAGCAGGCATTTGTACTAATCAAAGTTCAAATTCCAACATTGTCCCATGTGCAGATAACTGGTAAGGTTACAGGCATTGGTTGGTAAGCTTGGTTGATTTGTAACCACCTGATAACAATGCCATACATTATTAGCTCAAGGCTCAATCACTACTTAGAGTCCATGTAATGAAAGTACTACTTGGCATACACAATTACCAGTACACTATACTGACTACTTATTACTCTAAGTATTTAACTCACTACTCAGTTAGTTAGCATAGCCACACAATTTGAGTTTTATATACCTTCCATGAAGCAGAAGCCAAGACATAGGGTAGCTTGAGGTCACCTGTTATACATATCCGCTCCACTGTAAACAAAGGTCACTCAATCGTCATTGTTACGCAGAAAACTTGTTGACCACAAAACGGCTTGTGTGGTGATCACGTGACAACCCAGTTTCCTGTATTACGTAATTTTGTGGTTGAGCAAGTCTGTACATAACGAGATTGATTTGGAACGATGCCCGTGTCAGCAGTACAGGATGCAGACAAGGACAAGCTGCATGTAGGGATGAAAACAAAGATGAGGTATCCTGTCAAAGGGAAACGATACTCAGTACGACGTGGAGATTCTTAAGCTATTTGGTTTGTTAACAATTGTGTTTGTTGTAGCTAGCTAGCTAGCTGGCTATAGCGTGAAAAAAAATTGAGTTTTATTATATACTCTTATAGGAGAATATCATTCGTTGCAAGCAGATGCCCAGAAACTAGCTGACTATGAACTCACTAAAGAAAAGTTTTTAGGGTTTGCTGTAACTTCAAGTTCATCATCAGAGCCAGACCATGTGACAAGTGACGCTACAATTGCCAAACCACTGCCAAAAACGAAGAAAACCAATACACCCAAGTCAGTGCCACCTAAAAAAAAGAAAGGAAGTGCTGAACGAGAGGAAGAAATAAAACTTGCATTGCAAAATGCAAAAGATATGGATTCAAGAGCCAGCATGATGGATATCACAAATAGCACGGAAGTGGAAAAGCAAAGTACGTAAGTTATTGATAGGCTGCATATCAGCCATACATGTCAATTTGGTTATATATATAGCTACTTTAGCAGTTGACAAGGAGAAGCAAAGTAAGTTTGTTATTAATTGACATTAAATAATGTAAATTACGTATATGTTAACTGTATAGCAGCTGAAAGAAGGGAGAGGCAAAGCAAGAAGAAAAGTGAAAACCAACGTAAGTATTTTAACAGACCTTGTGCATTATATATGTATGAAATTTTAACGCTGTTACAATAACAGTGTGTTGATTATATTGTTGGATTTTATATATAGCAACCTCTGCTGCAAACTTCACAAGTACTGATAAATCCAATGTAAGATATCTATATCTGCTAGGCATATGTTGTTCGGCAATATTAGATTATGTATGTGGGTAGCTACAAATGCGTGACTGCATCTAGACTAGGTATTGGTAAATTGGCTACTTTTAATCATGAATATACTTACAGCAAACCTTTATACTAACTATTATTAATGTTAATTTTCAGGTTACCTATGTATCAAGGTATGACTATGATCAATATAACTATGGAAGCTATGAAAATGACAGTGACAGCTATTGGAATGCACAAAATTATTTGGTAAGTATGCTCACATTATTTTGTTATATAGTGTAAGTACATGTTTCATAATTTTATTCAGGATGACTCATACTATGAAGAAGAATACAATCATCCATACACTGACTATACTGTAGGATTTATCATTAGATGATACAGTACAGCAATAATACCTTGTGTTTTACAGGGTTATAATACTTCTAGTCCATTTCCAGGATCAGGAGCACCTGTGGTATGTAATGACCACTGTAAGCTAACAATTGTTCATTAATAATATCACAGCATTATGATTGCTGGTCAAATCTAAGTAGTAGCTCTGGCATGGTAAGCAAAATAGAACAATACTACACATGCAATGCATCTAAGTTGTACAACTCAGGGTAATTCATCATCATCGTCAAGCTGCAGTAGCACTACTGGAGCCTTTAAGGTTTGATGATAAACACTTCAGCATTATACGTTCATTAACATATATTTCATCCTCATCAGCTAGTACTTCAAGCAGAGCCCCAAAAGTATGTATCCATTACATTAATTTCTGACACATCCTGTGTGCAAATATTCAATTATAATGTTTATTCCATTTTAGCATTACTTTACTGAAAACTCAACTTCTGCAAAGGTACACTAAACTTATTACTACATTACAAGGTTACCATAAATATACTTTAGAGACTTCATATGGAAAGTACAGCTTTCAAAAAGGTAATAACTATTTTACAGTAGTTCTGTGACTGTCATTTACTTTAACAGGAATTGCCTCCTCCTATTGAATTAGTGGAAGGATATCAGTGGCGGATCTAGGATTTTTAAAAGGGGGTTTCTGAAAATAGGTATAGCTGAATAGAGTTTCTGATGACATTTCTCAGGAAAATTTTGAGATTTTAGAAGCTCTGAGATCGGATTTTAGGCTATTTTTAGTTACTAATTGCAATAAATCCAATGCTTTAAACTGTAAATCGTACTATATAGCTAACTACAGGCAAATATGGTGACCACAAGCTGTAGCTTTGATTGCTCTATTAGAGTAACTACATGACTGCTCTATTAGAGTATCTCGATCGTTTTTAATGCTGTGGGAGAAAAAGGTGAAATGTTGCTGAGGGTTTAATAGCTATAAATGATGTCGGTTAAGTGCAACTGCATGCATAAAATACAGTAGTATATAGTTGTCTGCTATGACAACTTATCAGTGCAACAATGCTTATAAACTTAGACTGCCACTGAGCTAAATTTAAAAGGGGGTTTCCGTCGAAACCCCAGAAACCCCTCTAGATCCGCCACTGGATATGGTGTGTTTATCACCAGGAGAGCATTAGATGATGCTGTAGATAGCTGCCGCCATACTGCTACCCGGTTAATGCGAAATCTTGTCGGAGTTTTCTTCTCGGATGATATTTTAAGTCGGTCAAATGCCTGTGGTGGAGGGAAAAAAGATCATATAGCATTGGATCAAGATATACTTGGGGCATGCTACAGTGAGTTATCATACTGTAAATATTGTGGTTACCTTTTATTTTATAGAGTTTGTTCTCAATAAGTTTCCAAGCACTGCAAAAACTGACTTGAAAGATGCAGTCAATGACTGTTGCTGTAATTCCAGACGGAAAATAAAAAGGCAGTGACCTAGTGCAAGAGACAGTAACATTTGATTAGCTACTTGTTATTTCATCATTTCATTACTTTATTATTATAAATCAATGACTATTTTATGGTTACCTAATGAACATGTAGAGTGGGTAGTGAATACCTTGTAGGAACCTGTAGAAGCTCTGTAGAAACCCTTACAATTGCTGGTACATTACAGAGATATAACACATATGTGACAGATAAGTGACGACCACTTGACAAAACAGAACAAGATAAGCCACAGTTTCAAATACAGACCTGCCATCACCTAGAGACAGATCTGCAAATCCTAATCATGTGACAGGCCTGTTTCATGGCAGAAATTTGTGTATGGGAGGGTAAATGGGAATAACTTGAAAATTGGTGTGTGTATAGGTTTACCATCATAGCTAAACATTTTGTGGTTTAAAAAATGTGCACTCTATTAGAGTATTACAATAATATTATCAAATATTGAATTAAATCATGCAATAAAATACATTTATAAGTCTGTCTTCAATAATCATCATTGTATCTACATAGAAAAGAAGAAATGTGAGTAAAAACAAACCTCAAAGTCAGCCAAAGGCTGGTTTTGGGGCCTTATAAGTACAAAAAGAAGTGAAATCCACACAAAAACAGCCAAGCTGTGACACGTGCATTGTTAAAATTTATTAGCATTAACATCATTGCAGCCATTTCTTGGCCGCCACCTTTGATTTCACAACTTTTTTCACCCAGGCTTTTTAAGGCCGCACCATTTTTTCACAGCTTGGCTGTTTTTGTGTGGATTGTATTTTCTGGCCTAATCAGTAAAACGTTTTATAGTTAAACTCAAGATTATGTATTTCTCCTTGAAACAATAATCTCCGCACATACAGTTTGACCTCACTTAGTGGTGACATGTTTGATAGCAGATCAGGTTCCACAATGATTACTCTTAGTCAATGTGTGTTCTATTAGAGTGTATTAATAATATAGTTTAGAATCATCTGAAATTGTGACTGGGCCTGCGAAAATAAGGCATGTTGCACATAATTTTGCCTACTTTTTAAAACTTTCATCAATCACAACTTTTTATACCATTATGATATGGCAATGCAAGTTACAGAATACAAATATTCAGTTCCAGTACTGAGATATTACCTGTAGAGTGATGCGGTGTAGTTTGTGCCTGCATGCCCTGTTTTCACAGGCCCAGTCACAATTGGTTTTAGTGCATGTGTTGACTTGTGTTTGTACACATGTTACCCTGTTCTGTATGTTCTCCTTCAGGTTAAAGCAATAGAGAAGAAGGACTCTGTACTAACAGGACCACAACAACTAGATCAACTGCTCATACCAGGCTCTACCTACAGTGGTGTATTTCACTCTCAACCACCAAATTGATGCTTCTTTTACTACAGCAAAGATGAATGGGACACAAAGGAAGACATTGGTAAGTCCATGAAGAATGCATTGTACTTACTGGGGTATGCTGGCCAGAAAGCATGCGTCCAGCTGAAGGGACGTTGAACATAGAAAAAATCAATCTCATAGCTAGGGACCCGCCGATTATGCTCATAATTTTACCTATTATGCTATGCTGCACTGCTCAAAAATTTACCTATTATGCTTAAATTTATGCTCAATACTTACCCATTATGCTCAAATTATGCCCAATTATTTATGCCTCAGTTCTCATGCTCTGTTAATAATTTCCAATTTATGGATAAATAATAAGTGGCTGAAGCACAAACTTACTTGTTAAAATGCATATCACAGAAAAGTTTGATATACTCTAATAGAACAGTCAGCTATGTGATTGTTCTATTAGAGTTACTGACTGTTCTATTAGAGTATATCGATCTTTCTGTGATAGCTATACTATTACACAAATATTCTACCTATTATGCTAGCATTATGCTCAATGCTTTCAGACACCTATTATGCTCATACTTATGCCAGCATAATCGGCGGGTCCCTACTCATAGCCTTAGCAGTTGTCAAGTTACTTGTTGAAAGCATTTTGGGTCGATTTGAAGGCTTGTTTGGGCTTATAGTTTTGCCTAACCAATACTACCTCATTGTCATCAGGAAAAAGTGAGGAAGATTTTTAGGGGATTTTTCATGGGCCACGCCTAAACCTTTGTGGTCCTTACTATACAGCACTATTATACTGTATGATAAGACATGGTTCAACAACTTGGCTAGCAGTCACCGGTAATTCAGCCATCGATGGGTTTTAATTAATCATATGTGTAGGGGGACACTGTATATCAGTGTTACTAATCTGTGAAAATTTTCTATTGTCAGCAGTTAGTGTGTGTCTGTGGGGGGGGGTGCGTGTACCTGTATGTCAACTACAAACAGTACAAGTAGTGAACTAATTTAATTGAATATTATTACTGTACCTTTTTACAAGCTGCTGACCATACTGTAATTAACCTGTGACTTAAGACATCTGTTTTATTATTTCAAAAAGATTGTTTTTAAAACCTTCGTGGTAAAAACCTTCTATACAGTATTTAGACTGAAGCTTCACTGAACGCATGTTCCAGAGTGGAACTCCTCTTTTTCAAAGTCTGGATCAACCCCTATATAGTATAGTGGGTGTGGTGTTTACTGTAATTCATACTCCTTGATTATCTTAATGTGTTGATTATAAAAACACTGACTGTTCTATTAGAGTGTTTGTGTGTATGTTCTATTAGAGTAATATAAGCTCTGTAATGCATTATCAGTGAGGTTGATTATCCAAATGTTTTATTATCTGAGGTCCTGAGGCAGTGAAATATAATTGAGGGAGTACTGCTAGTAACCAGCTTAAACCATCCATCACAACATTTTGGTAGTGTTGGTACGTAGATACACTCAGACCCAAACATGTCCTAAAACAATTTGAAGTATCTACTATGAGTTTCTACACTCATTCAAATGATTGTCAAATTCCTACTAACTACTCAACTATTGAATATGTCTTGTGGGACCATACACAAGTGTTGTTATTGTTGAGGTATTCTTATTAGGGAGGTGTCCTGATTTCAGTTGTGTACAATAAATGAGACCATGGACAAGTGTCCTGATTATCAACGTGTCTACATTTTAGGGTGTCCACTTTTGAGAGGTTCCATATAATAATGTTTACCTTTTTATTTCAGCCAATTCTCTACTCCTAATAATGTTTCACCAGTTAATGTGTGTTCCTTTTGTGACACTTACTAGAGAAACACAGGTTGGATTAGATACCTAATAAGGGTAACTTACTTCACCTGTCCCCTTTATATACATACCATTGCCACACCAGCCTATACATCACTGAAAGTTATTTCTCTTTGTGCTCTTCAAAGCCTGAGTGTTACACCCTACGTATAGTTATAGTTAATACGTTTATGTGTGACATTACTGTATGGCTGGGACTGGATTTTTGTAGTTTTATGATTACATGTGAAAATTTCTTAAATGTCATCTTCACTATAATTTGTTGTTATTTTTTATATTCCTTTTCATAGTCCTGTGTCCCAAACATGTGCTGTGTTTAATGGCACTTAATTCAACATCTTGTGAGACGTAGCACAATGGAGATATGGCTGATCAAGCTACTGGATACGTATAATGATGGATGATTATGGGAAAGCTTCTTCCTTTGGGTAGCCTGACAGTGGAAATATTGTTCAGACAATGTGATTCTTGATACACAAAATTTATGGTAAGTCATTGTCTTATCTGATGTTAGTACATATAAAGTTAATGTGTGTATGCTAGTCCATTTGTTTGTGTCCAATATATCAGACATTGACTGTACTTATTGCTGAATGTCCGTAGGGCACCG